>NC_045634.1:25194447-27694447 GCF_009829155.1 Mustela erminea | reverse complement strand
CGTCATAAGATTAGAAGAAACTAATACAAGTTTCAAAGATGAGTAATAGAAAATGGAGGTTGAGTTGGATCGTCCCTAATCTCCAAGTGCTGGCTTTCTTTAATTTAGATAAATGGTCACTTTGGAGCTGCTTAGCAGTTTCCCTGCATAGTCTAAATGGTAACTTCATTTTCAACAGAAAACATCTTTCGTACACTCTTGTAACATAGTGAAATATCCTACAATAACATGTTGCAAAGTCTTAAATATCATGAAACCTGAAGATTTGTTTCTATCAGGAATCACTCCAGAGTTGAACTTTTTATTTAAATTATTTTGTTTTACATACTGAGTTCAAAGTTTACATTTCATTACAAGTGCATTTCATGGACTTTAAGCCATGGTAAGACAACCCAAATTAGCAGACTGAACTTGTTATCAAAAATATCAGCAAGAGGGGTGCTTGGGTGGCTCAGTGGGTTAAAGTCTCTGCTTTCTGCTCAGGTCATGATCCCAGAGTCCTGGGATCCAGCCCCACATCGGGCTCTCTGCTCAGTGGGGAGTCTGCTTCCTCCTCTCTCTCTCTGCCTACTTGTGATCTTTATCTGTCAAATAAATAAAAATCTTAAAAAATATAGATATCAGCAAGATAAACAACATAGTTCAGTGAAGTTGTAACTGAGAAGGAATCTTATTTTAATCAGCAAAATCAATATCACGTTTTTAAAAAATCTCACGTGCCATTTTAGTACGTATTTATTCTCAGGATGGGCAACAAACTTTAGTTTTTGAAACTTTAGCATTCATGAAACGATGAAATCTGGAAATCACCACACAGAATTAACAACTCTGAAAATTCTGCACATGCACCCAGGTGTGACATTATCTATGGACTGTTGTTAATCTCACCTCTCAGTTTCACTTGAATCCTTTTCATGTTTTTCCTCTGTAGGGTGTCTCTTGTTTTCATGGTTCTTTTTCTTCTGCTCTAGCTCCTGCAGTGGTTGCCAGTCCTCCAAGCTGTGGCCAGACTAATACTCTCAAACACAAATAGGACCATGACACCTCCTGCTTACAGCTCTTGGAAAATTCCCATTGGAATCAGGATAAAAACTAAATTCTTACGGTACCCTACCTTGTGCGGTCGGGCCCCCTCATGGCCCGCCAGCCTCCAGTGCTCCCACCTCAGTCCCCCCACATTGACCCTCTCTCAAGTCTTCATACTAACCCTTCCTTCCATCACAGGGCCTTTGGACAAATGATTCCTTCTGTCCAGAAGACTCTCCACTCCCATTTCTGACTCTTGCTCCATTGGGTTCAGGTAACTCCTACCAGCTTCCTCATAAAACCTTCTCTGGGCTTCTTAAGTCTTTCTGCCAAGTGGTCCCACAGCACTTACCCTTCCTTGCTGTACGTCTCCAGCTGTAGTTCTGTGATGGTGGAGTTTGTATCCATCTCAGCTGCATGAGGACTGTGGCTGTGTCAGATTTCGTGCATCTTTATGTCGCTAAAACCTAAAGCAGAACTTGGCTATAGACACACCATCATGTCTACCGAGCAAATGAATAAATAAGAGGCTAGCATTTCAATTACCTAGTTTTAGCTTCCCAGCATGCAAAGACCACTTGAACCAATTTTTAAAACAGTTTTTAGAGGATCTTCCACCCTTGCTTTTTTTTTTTTTCATGTGTTTCTGATATTAAAATGGTGAAAACAAAAAAAATGCTATTAATTTTGCTAACCAGAAACACATTTCTTCAGTACTGCTTGGCCACAACTTTATTGAGCTAATTTGTTTATCCTGCTGCTATTTTTTATAACAGGCACACTTTGCTTTTTGCAGTGGTTTTGACAGTCAACAGACCTCAGTGTGGTGTTGGCCAGCTGATTTCTCATTGTGCTAAAGATGGCTCAAATCTCCTAAGATGTCCCCTCCTCTTGCATGTTATGTATTTCATAAAACAGTCTTCCAAATGTTTATCTACAGTGATCAGTTAGAAAAAAATGAAAATAAGATGAACAGAGTTCAACATACTTTCATTCTGTTGAATTATAAATACTTCCAACTCTCCCCATCTCCAAATGTCTTTATTAAACATTGTGTAAGTACAATTTTAAGGGTCTTCTCTGAAATACATTACTGAAGTTTTCTATCCATTGTAGTTTCATAGTAGATAATTGCCTGATATCAGCAGAATAGGGCTTTAGTCGTTTCTTTGCAGGAGTGAGATGCCACGTGTAGGACAAGGCAGCCACTGTCTTTGAATGTTGTTATTTGTCTCTGCATTGGCAGATCTCAACGCTGTTTGCACATACCTCTTTCCTATGGTGTTCAGCTAATCAATTAATAGAGAAAGAATCTGCCTCTTATTGTTATGCTCATAGTACTTTGTTTCAAGAAAAAAATTGAAGCCTGGTGGGGAGTACAAGGTATATTAACTACCTAAGAACACTGAAGATTTAAGAAATGTTTGATCACCTACAAGACGAAACCTAATGACACAAATCGTCATTATACTTTCTCTGTTTTATCTGATTTTGCACGAGCATTCACCACACAAGTGTTCTATCCTCTATTGTGTGTTTCGGGATGCTCTACACTAATTGAGAAGGTAGTTGGTTCTGGAAAGATACCAGTAGTTTCATTTTGAATCCAATTGATCTTCAATGTTCCTTGATCAATACCTATTGAAATTTTCCCATCACCAATCAAGACTCTATTCCTAGTCCTAAAAAAATGATCATCTCATGGAAGACAAAACTTGTATTTCAATGTAGAAATATAAATAATGATTACAATTTAGAATCTAAAAGCATCTCAAAGTATTAGCACTCGAAGTGCTTTACAAATATTAACCCTTTTTATCCTCATGACAAAGCCAAGGGAAGGTATCCTTTTATTCCCATTTTAAAGATGATGCGATTCAAGCACAGAGAAATGGAGTGTCTTGCTCAAGGTCCTCCAGGCTCCACGGTCACATAGCCAAGCCAAGGCACCTTCACAAGCAGTTTGGTTTCAGAACTGGCATCTTCAGCATTCTGTAGATGTGAGTTGAAGGAAGTAGCACCAAAGAGGTCACCATTAAGTGACTGGCTCTGTGAGAGCAGCACCGAAGGCGTCAGCCCTGAAGCTGATGGTCTGAGCCCAGCCAGCAGCCCCGTTGGGCCCCTTACCCGTGTGCTCTGTCGCAAGCCTCCTGCCACCCTAGCAACATGGGAAGCATCTGCCCACACTTGGGTTCAAGACCCATGTAGAGCTGTAAACTGCCCAAACAGCTACAAGAAACTAAAATACACATTTTGAAAGATGAAATCCAAATCCGACTTTCGAGAATCCCTAGAAAGTTTCCTCAACATCCTGCTCCTTGGGAGCCTTTTGGGTCCTCTGAACCACCCGGCGTCCTGTGCTCCACACAGCACGGCAGCCCCCACATTAATTCCATCCAATGCTAGAATCCTCTTTGCCTGGATAAAAGATGATTTGAGTTTTGTTTTGTTTTTCTTTCAATAAAGGAATACAGATTTGTAGGCATAGATTACCACACAGCAGAACTGATCTACTATTTTTCTGTGCTCAAAAATCTATTTCTGATTTCAGGATGCCTCCTCACCCTGCACCCCTTGATACTTTACCGAAGGCTCCCTTCGCTTGGGGCTCATCTACAGCAGTCATTTGCCCTGCCACAGCGACGCTGCTGTCAAACAGCGTCTCACATACACAGCAGTCAGTCTGTAGGATACGAAGGTTACGAAATAAAGATACTGAGGACCTATAGTGACACCCACAGTGTGAGAAAAGAGGAGATGAATTTACACGAGAGAGAACCCAAACGCACATAATGCTATTTTATATACGGATGCTTATACAGACGTATTGTACACTTTCATTGATGACACACATATATGAGATGAGGGTTGCTGACATGATTATGGGGAAAATGTGCTAAGGTGTTATCTCATTCCCTCTTCTTTGCTATTCGGTGCCTAGCTCAATGCCTAAAAGAAAGAAAGGACTCAGTAAATATCAAAGAGAAAGAAAGAAAGAAAGAAAGAAAGAAAGAAAGAAAGAAAGAAAGAAAGAAAGAAAGAAAGAAAGAGGAAGAAGAAAAGAAAAAAGAAAGGAAAGAAAAGTAAAAAAGAGAGAGAAAGGGAGGAAGGCAGTAAGGAAAGGGATAGAGAGAAAGAGGGGAGGGAGAGAAGGGGAGGGGAGGAAAGGAGAGAGGCAGGGAAGGGGAGAGAAGAGGGAGGAAGACGAGAAAGGGCTCGGTTAACTAACCGAAGCGCCCAGCCCAGTGTCTAAGTCATCCAGTCCTTGACTCTTTTCCACGTTCTGTGCAGCCCCTTGACTCCCCTGGTTGGTTGTTGCTGCTGTTTGTTTTGTTTTGTTCTTCTGTTTTGTCAAGTAGGTCCCCCACCTCGGGTTAGCCTCACCTTTGATTTTCTCCGATGATGGCTCATTGCAGTTTCTTGGGAAAATCAGGGAAACCTTCCAACGAGATCCAGGATAACCCTGTCCTAGTTAATCGCTCTGGATTCCCACTCGAACTCGCTCGTTCATTTATTTTTAACACCTACCTGTATTGCCCCAGCAGCCTCTCCAGCCCTGTTTCGTATTTCACAATCCCTCAAGTCATAAATGACTTTCTCCTTCCTGCCTGAAATCAGATGGCGTGGCGTCCCCCCCTCTTCACAGCCAGACGTGCTCCGAACTGCTCGGCCCCGCATGCGCACACACCCACCTCACCTTCCTCTAGCACCTGCAGCCTTTCCTTCATCGTTGGCCTCCGGTTCTGTCTCATTAGCGTGCCCAGGATGATCCCAGCCTTGAAGCAGCCCAAAGAAAATGACCACCGCAACACCCTTACCATCAACTGTACCATACTTTTTTTTTTTTTTCCATTCCTGTCATAATCTGGCTTTCCTCCTCATATTAGCTGGCTGTTGTACCCTCTCCCTGACCAAAATACCTGTCTCCTAAGTCACACGTGTTTTTCCAAAATCAACTCCCGCCATCTTCAGCCAGTTCTCAGACTTTCAAGTCCACCTGTAGTACCTAAAACTGTGGACCAATTACTTCTTCTCAGAACATTTGCTCCACGCCTCCAAGGTGACTCCTTGATCCTGAGCGCCTTCCTCTTTCCCAGTCCTCTTGTCTCCTTTATGGCTCATTCTTCATCCTCCCACCCCCCCCCCCCCCCCCCCGCCGTCTCACACACACACACACACACACACACACCCTAACACTCTGTTAGTAGGTATTTCCCAAGTGTAGACCAACTTTTCCCCACCACCTGAAAAATTACATCTATTCCAAGACTCCCACCTTTATAACCTAACTTTTCAGCTAATATATGAACTAGACATTGATCTGGCCCCTCAATATATGTAAACAAACAAACGAATACCAGCTTTCTGTAAAACTAGTTCTACCTCTCCACTTCTTTTTTTCCCATGATTATATCAATTATCTCTTAGTCAACAAGGTTGAAATCCTAAAAGTAATCTGTAACTTATCTTTGCCTATCTTAAACCCTCTATGTCTTTTATTTGTTTAGTTGTTTACTTTTTGTTGTTGTTTAGGGTGAGAAAAAGGGAAAGAAAGGGAACAGAGAGAATTGGACTGTTTGACACTTGGAAACTACTGAAAGGGACCGTGTAATGCTAAAATGAGAAACTCAAGCAATGGATTCATTTTCTCTGTGATTGCTCTTTAAAATGACTAAATAAAACAAAAACAAGAAACTCACGCATTTTTTTTTTCCTTCAGCAGAACCAGAAACAAGTATTTGTAAATTCACACAGTAATAAACATAATCCTGAGCTCTGGGAATATGATGTGACTAAAACTATCTCCTACTGTTGACATAACTCTCACAACCCTGTAATCAGAACTAGCAGCAGAGACAGAGATGGGAGGGGCTTTCAACAAGATAGAAAGGTGACAGATCTCAGATAAATTCATAAACATTTCACTCTTCGTCAAGATAAATATGCCATAAATTTCTTACTTTTACTACAAAAAAAAAGCAAAAGGATTACTTGAATACATGAAATAAACTTTAGCTTAATACACTACTAGGATAGCCACACATTCTTTTTATGATTATTAATATTGTCTATGTTTAATTGTTATAAATCGGCAGCATTTCTTTGTTATGATGCATGTCTTAATATTTAAAGAGTTTCAGAACTGAAATTATTTATATAACACATCAGATCAAGTTTTCTTTCTGTTTATATATTTTATTTATTTTATTCTAGAATTCCTGTCCTTCTAAAACAAAGGGATTTGGAATTTCTGCACAACCAAGACAACTAAACACCTCTTTAAAGAAGAAGAGAAGGTAAGTCCCAGGCCTACCGAATGAGACAAAAAGGCTTCTTTAAATATGCAACTTGTTTGTCTTGTCAAGATACACTTTCCCTACACTGCACTGTGCCCTGTAGCCCATTTCTTAAACTATTAACTTTCATGAATCAGCTGGAGGAAAATGTTTCTAAAAAATGTTTCTAATTAATCTGATTTTCATATTTTCTTAATATGAAAAACAATGACATTTCTACACTCAGTCCTTTTTTTTTTTCATGGAAAATTAGATAAATGAGGACATTCTAAAATACAGAATCTCTACATTTTAACTAGAGGGAATTCTCTATCGAGATGGAACTGACCAGACACAATGGATTATAGAACATGTGTGTGTTTTCCCCACTTTGTAAGTGATGTGTTTGGGAGCTCTCTTGTTCTCGGGAAGTCTTAATCCTTTCTGAGCAGCACTTACATGGCAACCTTAGAGAATTAAACTTGTACCTGTTTTTTTTTTCCCTCTCTCTTTCTGTCCTAGATATAGCTCAGTGCCTCTTCTCAATGGTAGTCATGGTCTAGTAATTTAAAGCTTTTGAACCTTGCGAATGGATTCATTTAAAACCATATTCTGAGGGGTTTCCACAAAATGAAAAGTGTCTACTACCAGGAAGCTATAAAAGAATTTACAACAGAAAACCTGAGACGTGTCCTGCTCAGGTTGTGTGGATAGTAGTGTACCTGTAAGATCTGTTTTCCCAGAGAAAATATGTCGCCAAGTGGCTCTTCTGGCTTAATGGGAGAAATTCTTTGAGTTTCTTTTCCTTCTTCTGATTGATATTTTTATTTTTCTTCTTGTAATATAAAATTCAGTGATAAGTTCTCCCTGGAGGGAAGGACTTTTGAAGTTGTGAAATAATCATGAAATACAAATACCTGGGGTGCCTGGGTGGCTCAGTGGGTTGGGCCTCTACCTTAGGCTCAGGTCATGATCCCAGGGTCCTGGGATCGAGTCCCACATCAGGCTCTCTGCTCGGCGGGGAGCCTGCTTCCTCTTCTCTGTCTCTGCCTGCCTCTCTGCATCTTGTGATCTGTGTCAGGTGAATAAATAAAATCTTAAAAAAAAAAGATAAGAAATATAAATATCTAAGAACGATAACATGTTTACGTAAAAAAAAAAACTGACTGAGCATGTATCTTTTTGATGCTCTTTATTCAAAGACAATATTTGGTTCTTTTTTAAGATGAAAAAAAGAAGTCATGGCAGAAGCTTAAAGGTTAAGTGCCTACTTCTGAGGGTCTGCCACAGTCGCCGTGATGGGTCGCTCACGTGATTTTAGATTCAGGTTACTAGATTTGTATTAATTTTATATCTAAAACAAGTCATCTTTTTTTTTTTCTTTTCCACATTAAAAGTTGACACACATTCAGTACTTGCAAAAGAGGATTTGGGTCTTCAGCTTGTGGAAGGACAAAGAGAACGGAGAAGGACAGGTTTTTAAGAACAAAATTGTGCTTTAGTTGTTAACATAGAACAGTAGCAACTACACTTTTCTGGGTAATCCTCTCCGGCCTGGACTTTTTACCTTTCCCCCTAAGGGCATCCCAGGGAAAAGGGACAGGAGAGCCCTTCAAAGAAATTCTCACGTGTATACCCATCCTTACAAACTAAGGGTGTAATTAGCAGAAACTAAAATAAAGCTCTGGAGAGAGTGGCTGTGCTGTGTGGCGTCTCCCGCATGCCGCTGTCTCTCCTCCTTGATCTCAGTTTGGGAAATGGTGAGATTTCTGTTAAAACAAAACAGTTTGTATGAAACAGACTTGTCATCTACCCTCAGAAACTTCCTCAGTTTTAAGAGCCTCTCAAAGAATTTGGACATTGGGTTTTGCACACAGTCTATGGAAATGAAAACTCTAGAAATGTATGTACCTCGTGTATCGCCTGGATGAGAAGTGATTTCTCTAAGTTGCTTTGAGGATATTTTCCTCAAATCCTCCCCTGTCTTCCTTTCAGTCAAATGTGAATCGCGCCAAAGGCACACGCTGTGAAAAGCCTCTCTGTGTGGTTTTAGAATAGACATCAAATAAATTAAATTTTTAGGATAAATTCTCACTGAAGGGTCCTAGGAGTTAGGTGCACAGCTCCTCTTACTTATGGGGGTCACACCCCTCATTTCAGGCACTCTAGGCTGAAAGGTAATCACCTGTGTGTTTTCGCCTAAAAAATATAAGTCTGGGGGCCCGTGGGTGGCTCAGTGGGTTAAAGCCGCTGCCTTCAGCTCAGGTCATGATCTCAGGGTCCTGGGATTGAGCCCCACATCGGGCTCTCTGCTCAGCGGGGAGCTTGCTTCCTCCTCTCTCTCTCTGCCTGCCTCTCTGCCTACTTGTGATCTGTCTGTCAAATAAATAAATAAAATCTTAAAAAAAAAAAATCTAAGTTCTTATCCAGGGCAAAAGCAAGACTTGGTTCTCTGCAGCCCATTGTTGATGAGGGTCCTTGGGCTTTCCAGCATTTCACCTTAGAACAAGCGCTCTCTCTGGATGCCGCTGTCACGAAACCCGTCGGCCTTCTCTTGTCTTTTAAGTACCCTCCCTTCACACTCTTCTCCCGTCAGTTCATGGAAAGCACTCTGCCCGTACTGGGAGGTTTTCTGGGACAACCATTTAGTCTTTAATAGCTAATACATAAACTTGAATGTTTTAGTGCTCCTCTGAGATAACACAGCGAATGATAGCTTTTGTATGAGACGGTGCTGCCGTGCAGGTAGCCTGCTGCCTTCCAAACACACCTGTCAGCATACATCCTGACGAAGGAACCACAGTTCACAGACCACCCCCAAACTCTTTCTCCGTCAGGCAGGACAACATTTTCTAATGCAGGAAAGACATCCCAACAAAAGTAAACAAAGCAAAACAACCCTAAAGGAGTTCTCTCCAAACTCTGTTATCTAGGAATATTCCCCATTATCGGTCATCTGTTATCTGTTATCTATGGGTTGGCCTGGTCTGATTTAGATGAGTTACAGTAAGTGTGCTTTTAGGCCATTCTAGAATTTTTTTCAGTGTGATTGTAAATCCACTGTCGATTTCCTAAGGTGGCCCAGACATTTGAAGTCAGCCTAATGAATACTCAGAGACATTGCCTAAATGTAAAAAATTACAAAATAGTGTTTTGCAAAAAAAAAAAAAAAAAAAAAAACCCACACAGTCATGACCTAGGGCGACTTATCCTGCACAGAACCCTGCTGTTGTTTAAAAGAGTCGGGAGGTGCCTGGGTGGCTCAGTGGGTTAAGCCTCTGCCTTCGGCTAGGGTCATGATCCCAGGGTGCTGGGATCAAGCCCCGCATTGGGCTCTCTGCTCAGCGGGGAGTCTGCTTCCTCCTCTCTCTCTCTGCCTGCCTCTCTGCCTACTTGTGATCTCTCTCTCTGTCAAATAAATAAATAAAATCTTAAAAATAAATAAATAAAAGAGTTGGTAGGAAGAACAGAAAATGTGTAAAATGTTACACAGTCTGCTTTGGAAGTGGAGAAAGGGAACATCATAAGTAATTGAAGTCCACGGATAAGCCAGAGCTATCGGTTTTAGTCAGCAAACTCCACCCTTTTCTAGGCCTTTGTAAAATTAAACCCAAAATTGCACAGCCTTTGACTTATGTAAAATTTTTATCCCTTGTTTTTCCTGCCGGGTCCACGTTGACCAAAAGGGAAAGGGAAAAGCAAAGGACCCACAAAATCCCCAAACTGAAATATCCCTCTCTGCCGCCACTGGGATTGGGAGCAGATTATGTTACTATCTGGCAGATAATCAAAGAATTGGGAGAGATGAAAGCAACAGTATAAATTAGCCATGTCCAATGACACTGTAAGCACGTCTGATGATTATAAGTGCCCCTATGTTTGCTGTCTCGTGGATGAAAAACCAGAATGGCTGACTACAGATTTTACTTTTCATCTGGGTGTTTCGGTATTTCGCAAACACATCTTTTGGTGCGACGGGAAAGTTAGGGTTTTAAATTTGAGACACTGCGGTAATTTTCCACTGTGCTTCTTGGTCCCTTCCTCCTGAATAAGCAAGTTTCTCTCTGAGCCTGGACATCAGCTGTGGGGTTCAAGGCCACCTGTTTGGCCCGAGATGTAGAGAAGAATGATGCAGCTTTCTGAGGCTGCCAGTCTGATGGCAGAGTTTGGGGAAGCCTATGCTCAAGGGAATGTAGAATGCTTTGACCATTCACGTTTGCTTCTGACTTATAGGACAGGGTCTGAAGTATTATGTCCAGGTCTGTGTTCTGTCACAGAGCCAACGTGATACTTTGCCTCAATTTAAAAAAGAAAAATTCTAAGGGGCACAAACGGATTTTCTTGCAAAAATGTATAACCTACGGGGGGAATAAGAACAAAAGACAAGAAGTTTAGGGAAAAAAAATCCTCTTTTTAGGTCACTGCTTTTTTTAAATCATGAATTCAAGTTGCAAAGCAGTTCACTCTATATATTAAGAAGGTAGTGAGCAAAAGGGTTTGTTGGGGCTGTCCCAGGGAAGAAAGAAACGGCAGACATGGCAGAAATGGCTGTTGAATACGGAGAAGTCATTACGAACTCACTTTAAAACGTGCAAAAGAGTACCACGCTGAAGTTTATTATTTCGGTTGAATTTTATATCGGAGGTAAAGCATTGCCCTCACAGAGTTTTAAAGTCAGTAGAGATTTCAAGGCTCTTTAGAAACCACATTGTGACAGGCCTGGACATTGATAAGGACCACACTATAAAATGTTACAAGTAAACAAACCATCTTTAAAATGTCATCAGCAGAGAATACTTAGGAGAAGAGCAAAGCAAGAGGTCCAAAGGGAAACAAGTCTTCTGTCTATTAACTCAAGAATCAGGTAAAATATATCTTCAGGGATTCTATGGACAAGTGTGTGTGTGTGTGTGTGTGTGTGTGTGTGTGCACGCGTGTATGTGTGTTCTCTAAGTGGGGCTACTTTTTTGCCTTCAGTTTTCTAATCAGTAAAAACAAATAAGTTCAATACTACATGGGGGAGGGGCTGTTGGATATAACGAAGACAGAATGGGCGTTGGAACTGAATAATGTAGGTCCAAATTCTTACTGTATCACTTCCTAACCTGGAAAACTAGGCAATACTAATTCATTTCTCACTTCCTCAGTTTCTTAATCAGCAAAATGGAAATAATAAACCTCTCTACCATTATTTTATGAAGACAAAATTTAATTACTATACTAAGATAGCTGTGTATATCAAACTAAGTTTCCTGTATATAGTATAATACCCAGTAAGTTGTGCCTATTGTTACTGGGGGTTAATTATTTCACAAAGACACCATGTTCCAAAACAAATGGGTTTCTATTTTGAACTTCCTTTCCCAAGACCCATTTATTGAGGGATAGGGTGCAGATAATTTCAGTGTTCTTATATTTTATCATATTTTATCGACAGAGCAGGGGTAGAATTCTAAATTGGATGAGTGGAAGAAAACTATGGAAATAGGCACTGCTGAGAATATTTTATTTTATTTTATTCCATTCTATTCTATTCTATTTTTAGTAGAGCAGCCACAATTCGAGGGAACTACAGTCTACCTCTCTGATCAGCGGCAATGAGAAGATTTAGGCAAGGGCAATGAATGTTGAAAGTTTTACCTCCAGGAAATGTAGCCAATTGCCAGTGTTCTCTTGAACTCATCCTTCTTGTGAGGTCTGGAATAGAAAGCTCTGCTTTATGGAAGATTACCAGAAGTAAATAAGCCTGATAAATAGGGTGAGAAGGGAGAGCAGCAAACTAAGCTTCCATGTGTAGCCTTAGACAGCACCGCTACCAGAAAGGCAGCGACTGTTCCGTATGCTGCTCCCTCCCCAGCTCTGCAAGAGTGCAATGTCAAGTACGTAGTAAAAGTTCCATAAGTATGTGCTCAATGGAAGAGTAAGTGAACCAACCATTTTCCTGGGGAATAATAGACTCGCTGGTCTCTTAGAGACAGATTCTAATAACAAAGACTAATATCCTTAACCTTGAGCAGAGGCAACCACTCACAGTTACTTGACCTTGACTGTTTTGGATTTCAGCATTGCATTTGCGCATTGTTGCCCATCCCTCTGCTCTGTGTGTCTCCAGACTGAGCCTGATTAGAGAGGGCACCCTCTTTCCTTCATCTTACGTACTTCTTTTACCACTGTTGAGTTATTTCTAAGCATAACCCATTTATTTTTGCTTGGTGAGCCCAACCGTGTAAGAAATGTCATTCAAAGGAGCCTGGGATCCATGCAGCCAGCGGTGGCCCCAAGGAATGTCCCACATGAGATCGTGGCTGCCATCCAGCCAAGACCTCAATAGACATCTTCACCAGCCCCTGATAATTTATCAGTAGTTGATCATATAAGAATTCATGTAATCATTTTAAATGTTATAAGCTGAAGGTGATTTTTCCTGTTTCCACCCCCAATTTTAGTGAAGTTCCTTTTTGTACTAATTTAGATATTCCAGAATTTAAATGATGATGAATACTAAACTATGATAAAACGTAGCAGTCCAGAGGCACCTGGGTGGCTTAGTGGGTTAAAGCTTCTGCCTTCGGCTCAGGTCATGATCCTGGGGTTTTGGGATGGAGCCCTGCATAGGGCTCTCTGCTCAGCGGGGAGCCTGCTTCCTCTTCTCTCTGCCTGCCTCTCTGCCTACTTGTAATCTCTGCCAAATAAATAAATAAAATCTTTTTTTAAAAAATGTGGCAGTCCAGCAAGGGATGGTTACATAATACGTAGTGTTTTTAATTTGTTAGTATTACAAGTAGAGGTGAATACTTAAGTAAACAACTGATTTCCTAGATTCCCACCTACTTCTCTTCCTCTTTTTCTCCTTATTCATTCCCCTGAGGACAAATAAGATTTCTTTAGTTCACAGATATTGGGATTTTTGCTTTAGCCAAACACACAGATAGTACCCTCCTTGTTGATTTGTGACATCTAGATGAGACTAACAATGATAAATTGTGCCACTAGAGCAAATTCTTAGAAGAGTCAAATGTCACAAATTTTTTAAAAAATCAACTTTGTGAACATAATAAAACTCAGCTGAATTAACAAAGGTGACTTCAATCGAATAGCACGTTCAGGGTAAGAGATATATATGTTTTTTGTACCTCTATAAAGGAAACTTTTCTTCTTTTTACACATATATCATTCAAGTGCCAAAAAAAAAAAAAAACCCTCTCTCCCAGACACTGTTTATTGAAAAAATTTCATAAGAGCCAATCTCACTTTTCCAGCAGAGCAGCAGCCTATCTTTCTAAAAGGGGAGCAGGTAATACTTTTGAAAACACTGCCTGCATGTTGCAAGGCGTTTATTCAAAAATACCATTTCTATTCTTCTTCGACACTTAGAGTAAAACCTCATTGTAAATGGCATTATCACCAGGAACGCCAAGTTGTTTTCATGTAAGAAGTTCAAACCCTCCTCTGATGTGGTCAGTTAGGGGAGCTTTCTGTAACTCCTTAGGACCAACTTAGTACATTTTGCTGTGATTTTTTTTTTTTTATTTGGGCTCTCACATCCTTCTGACCTGCATAGCATGGGGGAGTCCGTCGTTAGCTGGTATTTCTCCAAGTTGCTCAAGGAGAGCTTCTGCAGTGGGGACTAGGCATTTGTAAACTGGCTTCTATGTGTGTCTGTTTATATGTCCAGCTATAGATCTACCTACCGTCTCTTCCCTCTGATCAGTTGCTTACCACTGACACGCTTCATGAACAAAAGTTCTTTGTCTGAGCACGTTCTTCGAGTAGATTTATACAAAGTGGAATAGGCCTTTATCCAAAGAATGAGATGTGCGAAGAAAGCCCTGCATCAGGACTCCCTCTTCTGTATCAGCTTTTGACCTTAAGACCTACGTTGGTAGAGTTTGTCATAGGTTTGAAGAGTTCCTTTCCTCTATCTTGGGAAGGGACAGGGAGAGGTAGGCAGAGGAGGCCCTTGGGCTCTTCCTCTCTGCAGAGCAGACAGCTCTGCCTCTTGGAATCGTCTCCCATGAGCTCCCACTCCCACGTGGACACCACCCCTCGATTCAGCGAGGAAGTTCAGTGTGCGAAGCATGAGAGTATAATGCACTGGTGTGAACCATACCCCGTTCTTGATGGATTTTTCAGATCACAATCACATTAAATGCCAAAGTTCAAAATCCAGGTGAAATGATACTCAAAAAGAGAGTTGATCACTGCTGAGGAGGAAAGTGGCAGAGTGGGGATGCGGGAGAGGGCGCCTGACTGGCTGAGTCAGCAGAGTATAGGATTCTTGATCTTGGGCTGTGCGTTCAAGTGCACATTGGGCATAGAGATTTCTTAAAAGAAAAAAAAAGCTCTCTTTCTTAAAAGAAGGGGAAAAAGGAAAATCTAAGAAGAATTTGAGTGCAAATAATAGATGACAGTATCTTAGTTTGTGTGTGAGACCTGTGGTTATGCAGAAGTATCTCTTGGGGAGTATCATGTAAAGTCAAGGAACAATGAAGAACTTGATGCTGGTCCTTCCAGACTAGAAGTGTTAAAACTCAGACTTTGGTAAGTGCGTGTTTTGTCTGGTCTGCGTTTGGGGGGTGGGGAATGGCTCAGAACAAAAACTGACTCCTTCAAGACAGGGGCACACCCTTAAATATGTATCTATTTATTTTTGTGTGGCATTGTGCTAGGGCCTTGGAAAGATACAGAAAATGAATCAAACATATATCTGACCCACAAAGAGCTCCCAGTCTCTTAAAGGAAATAAGCCATAAGCAAAACACATCAAATAAAGTGATTCGTGACACAGAAGTCCACATGATGTGCCATGGGAATTAAAAGGAAAAGGAAGATTAGTGCAGAATTTCTTAAAGAAAATTCTGTCGTGTAAAGCATCTGTCACAGGGATATTCAAATGGTGTCCAGAGATCACAGGCTGAAGCCAGTGGACGTTCTAGTGGCAGGTAGGGGACCCGAAATGCCCACACACCGTTGTATCCTTAGTTCATGTCTGCCCTTCTGCATTTAAGAAAGTATTTTCAAAGATGTCTGGAACCAGAGTGAAAAACAAACGAGGCATTTTCCTGTTCTTAAATACGATCATTTACTCACTTAACAAATATTTCCTAAGTGCCTACTTCTGAGGAACAAATGGGATATGGTGTGGACAAATAATGTACAGTTATGGTAAAGGTTGCTCTGTATAATACAGTTAAATAGTTCAAAAGGTTAAGGTTGAAATACTTTTGAGTGCTTAAGATCATTGGAATAATTTTGTTAACCTCAGGAGCATGTCATGTCCTGGATAAAGCACTGAGGGTTGATCTAAAGTGTTGTTTCCAATTGTTGGACTAGGTAAGTGTCCTCAGCCCATGACTGTTTTGCCTCTCATGGCGCTATTTTGCAGTATCAGGAGACCTTGTTGCGTGTCACCACTGGGGAGTAGATGCTCCTGGTATCTCGTAGGTAGAGGCCAGGGTTGCTGCTAAACACCCAACAATGCACAGGACAGCCTCCCACCCCACCCCACCCCCAAAATGATGTCAGTACTACCGAGGCAGAGAAAGCCCAGCTGAAGTTCATATCCCTTAAGTCACTAATTGCAAACAATGAAGGCTCCTCAGGGAGATGCCTGATGTACATCCACCCCTTACGAAGGAAAGTGCACCCCAGTGAAACAGAGAATTGAGGTGGATTTTGGTCATGTCATTAGAAGGAAGAGCAAATTGTCAAAGAGATGGAGAAGAGAGAGAGGTCGTAAACCCAGAATGCAGGCTCTGTGGGGCTGGGGAGGTGGGCAGGCTACGGTTCCAGTCAACAGACGGAGCATGGGTTTCCAGACAATGGTGGCTAGCAGTAGAGCTCAATTAAGAGGCCTCATTTCTCAAGGACCAGCTGCGTTGTTGAAGGCTCCCCAGCCATGGCTGCCTGTTTATTGGCAGCAAAGATTCACCTTTTCTTCTTAGGTTCGCAGCTGCCAACCATGCTTCTTTGCCCTTCCATGCCTCCATTCGGACCCTCACCTCAGAGCTCCTGCTCTGAGATCCTCCCCATTTGCCCTTGCCACAAGAACCCTTGGCACCACATTCCCTCACCCTGCTCAACCTTCCCCATGCTAGGTTCTCTCCTGTGGGCTCCTGAGTCCCCACATGGTCATGGCAGATGGGAAATCAGGACAGAAGGACCATTGGGAGCAATGTGCTTCTGTAAACCAAATATGGGAATATGGACTTGTTTCCCCAAATCAATATTTGTACACATGGTGATCAGACTGGTTCCATTAGGCCATTATAATGCAAATAGATTTTTCTAAGCAACTTGTGTGTTTGTGTATTTTGTTGTTTTTTAGGACCTGGCTTACTGATGGCATTTCAGAAATATTTCCAGACTACTTTGGGCAGCTTTGCAAGCTCGCCTACCAACTTAAAATAATTCACACTGTACGGGGATTTATGGTTGGAGAATGCCTTTCCTATCCATTATGTCATTTGTTTCTCCTATGAGCCCAGGAAAGTTGGGGCTCTTTCAGCACTGTGCTTGGCATTTAGTGGATACATAGCAAATAGCTGATAAATTAACAAATGCCCAAGTTTGGCAACGGTAAGGCATGCTGATCATTAAAACAACTTGCCCAGTGAAACGTGGTTTCTTAGTGACAGATCTAGAGCCCTGTGCAGCTGATTCGTCACCTGGGCTCTTTGATGCCATCTCTTGGGGTCTTTCTGGACCAGGCCAGGCACTCGGCCATGGGGATCTGCCGTGGGACCAAACTAGTTCCTGGATCCCAGAGTAACCAGGTCACTTCACAGACCGTGCTCTTCCGGGAGGGGTCCTGGGTACCTGAGCTTTGCCTGATTCCCTTTCACACCTTCAAGTGGGGAGGTCACTTAGAGCAATTCCATCAGAGATAGCTCTCTCCTGCTCTTCAAGGCTGGGGAACCCTGCTTTTGATTTATTTTGTATTTCACCACAGGGCTGAGCACACCCTAGAGGCATTTAATCTGTTGACTTGAATTGATCTCAGATGCTGGGCTTGGCCTGATGAACCTTCACACTGTAGGACTCAGCAACTCATTGGAACTCATTTCAGTCTAAATCCAAGACCCCTGACAGCTCCAGCTCACTCTCTCCGAGGTCCATGGGTCTGGCCAAAGGCTCACAGCTTTGACCCCAGATCTACTTAAAGCAAAGAAATGCTCTTCCTTCAAAGTCTGTGGGTTGAGGACCTAAGGTGTTCTAGGGGCAATAACATCAGCCTCCCACTCAAAAACTCTCAGTTACTTAAGAGTAAAGTACAGAATCTGTATCCTAGCATTCTGATTCCGATTAACCTTTTCAAATTTTCTTTCTCATTATTCATTTTCATCCACCATGTGTTTCAGCCAAGCTGAATCATTTTCCCGACTCTGTATGAGAAACGCTTACCATTTGCTCTGCCAGGAATGTCCTCTCGTTTCTCCCCTCACTTCCTCCTACCTCTACGTAACCCAATCCATCTCATTCATTCACTCTCTCACTCAACAAATATTTCTTATGTGTCTACTAAGTGTCAAACAGTTCAGCGCCAGAAATACAGAGGTGACCAAGAGAGTCAAGGTCCCTTGAAGAGTTTAAGTTCATTAGCAATGGCTTTATATACAACAAATAATGTAATTCAGTATTTACAAAGGAGGGACACTGAGAGGCTCCCATGACAGAAAATAACAGGAGAATCTTACTTAGAAGGGGAAGTCAATGGACATTCTTGGAGAGTCATTCAAGCTGAGAACTGAAACTATGAGAGACTTGTAGGTAGGAGCCTCCCAGGGCAAAGGACAGCAAGCCTTCAGGTCTCTTTCCATGATGCTTTTTCTCACCACCAACCTGCCCTCTGTGGCCCTTGGAGCTGGAAACAGTTCTTCTTGGAATCCCCCTCTTCCCCATCGGTTGCTCTCTAGTGACAGGTCTCATTTTCTGCCTCAGACTAAGGTCATTTGTCTTGCCCTTGAGGGCAGCATGCATATCGAATTCACTTTTGAAGCCTGCCCCAGCGGAGCAAGGATGACCCTTGCCTCTTTCTGTCCGCTCTTCCACGCCCGTCAACATTCCAAAAGGTGGTCGGGCAGAGTGGGCTTTCAACAACCAGCAGAGGCAGGGGGGCTTTCCATACAGGGCTAGCAGGTGACGTGCTCCTTCCTCCGTCCTTGTAGTCAACAGCGCTAACTACCTGATGGTTTATTCCACCATCTTTTTCCAACTAGAGACACAGCCAGGCACAGGAATGTCTTGTAGAATCGAAAAGTGGAGAGTCGTTTGCCACTCTGGTGACCACATGGACATAAGGCTGGGGGATGCATGGGCAGGAGCCATAAACCCATAGGACTTAGTTGGAATGCTGGATTGGGACCAGTGTTATACTTGAAATGTAAAATATATGGATTATCAATGAGTTATAAAGTGTAAATATATATATATGCGCACACATGCAATGAGAGCAGAAAGTGTTGAAAACAGAAGGAAAACAGAGAAAGGATAGAAGAAAACTCACTCTCAGGATAAGAATGCCGGCTTTGGAAAGCAAATCAAAGTCCCTGGTAAATAAAAGAGTTAAAAACCAGAGCACGGAAGTTGGTTTCATAAAAGAACAGTGTTCAGCAATTGCCTTGTTATGATATTGAATTCTACTTGAGTAAATTAGGAGTGGTGTTCTCTTGTTTAGCTGTCATTAAAGAACTCAGTGGTAAATGTCAGTATCCCCACCAAGATCCCACTGAGTTTTGTGAAATTCTCCAAAAACCTCTCCACCAGGAGAATTTATAAGCTCGGCATGTTCGACCGTCTTAATGTGTGAAACTGACTGAGAGATCTAAGACTGACGGTACGGAGCTCAATTCCAATTTGTTTGTTTTTTAACAATGTCTTTGACATGTTACATTATGACACGTTCCAATTTGATGGAAAACGACTTCCTGTGTCCAACAAGAAATACATTTTAAGAGGCGTGCCAGCTACACTGTTATTTTCCTTGCTGTTTTCAATGGCAGGCGCTTTGCCACATCTTTCTTCGGAAGATCATTTATCTTCTTAGCGACAGAGTTAGCTCCTGATAAAACAGGCCAGCTTTGGCTGCTGTCCTTCTCATCTGTCCCAAGTCTTTTGCGTTTTGCACACTATAAGCCACGTTTCAAAAGGCTCCGTGACATGAGCTCCTAGACCAGTGGGAGAAAATTTGCAAGGATCCTTCTTAAAAAAGGGTAATTCTCCTTTTCTAAGCTAAATGCAGGTAGCCACGTGCCACACCCTCTCGGAACAGCAAAATGTCCTTTAGTTTCTTTTATCTGTGCCATGCCTTAGCGTTAGACACTGTTAATGCTTAGCAGCATAGAATGATGCTTTAGGGAGCAAAGACATTCCATTCAGCCCCAGCTGGAGAACTGACAGCGCGCGGAGGGGTGAGGGGGTGGGGGGAGAGGAAGGTAGGACTGGGAGGAAGAATAGGAATTCTCACAAAAGTTTGGTTAATATCTAAAAGTGAGTTAGGGGTCCTAGTGGGATTCCTCCCCTTTCAACAACAAAGTGCAGAGGGAACGAACAAGCTCAGCTGACTTTGTCTTCCTACCGCATTTGATCTGAAAGAACAATCAGACACAACTGATTTCAGAGGGCTGCACAGAATAGAGAGATTTTGGACGCCCCCAGTGATGGGCACCGTTGTCAACAGGAGGCACTGCGGGTTCAGATGCCAACACCTGCAAACACTCAGATGCTCAACACTTTATCTTTCATTGTAAAATCTACTGCTGGGAATTCTCTTTACCCGGCGCATTGGATGGTAAGTGTTTAGAGGAGGAATGATCCCCAGGGAGAATAAAGCCTGAACCTCAGAGGCTGGGAATGGACAGGAGAGGAATCAAATATTTGAAGGCTGAAGTGGAGACGTTGCTTAAGAGGGCGGGGTGGTGGGGCGGCTGGGCAGGGGAGACAGAGGTGGAGATTGAAAGGAGATACAGAAAGAAAGAAAATGAAGAGGCTCCATCCAACCGGAACCAAATCTCTTGTGTGACCTCTGGTTGTTGGTGGTTCTCTCCTTACTTGCGCCCGACGAGCCTCATTAGGTGATCAGACAGGTCGGAATGAATTTCACCCTAATGAGCAGGACCATCTCCTATCGGAGGAACCCAAGACAAGCTGGAAATCCTGTTGGAGGGTTTCTGCCAAGAGACATGACACCTTTATGTCCCAGGTAAAAGCCCTGAGTTTTCAGGGATAGCGCCTATGAATTTTTTTTTTTAAACGCATTTTAAAAGATATGATGTCACCGACTCTTGTTAAATATTCGAAAGAGCCATCTTACCCAAAGCCAAGGACTGGATTCCATGCATAACAAAGTCATAGAACAGGTTCTAAGGCCTTCAGGCTTTGCTCATTCTTAATTTGGGGAGAAATTGATACCTCTCAAAACTGCGTGGGTCTTTTTAGTGAAAGAATACGATGGGTGTTTTTTGTTTGTCTTTTAGACAAGAACGCAATTCCCTTGGGATACATTTGATTTTTGTCTCCAAACAGAGCTAGTTCTAAGGTTACAGATAGTTATATGATTACTGATTGATTGCATTTGAAAATCAAGAGATAGGGTCTGTTTCCTTCCTGGAGCTATCTGCTATGTCGGGCCCCATACAAACTACATTTTTAAAAACCCAAAATTTAGCTTAAGAAGGATCAAAAAGCCAATAAGATTTTAGGTCACATATTGACCCTGCTTTATTTCATCCAATTTAGTAATTTACTTACTATATTTCATAAAATCCAGGATTGGTTTTTAGATTCTTGCTGGGCATAAAACGGGTCCCAGATATAGAAAGTAAAAAATGAGGAGAAAAAAAAAAAGATCACAATCTTTTGAATACGAAAGCAAATTGGCCACTAGTCAGTGTGTTCTTGCACTTTTAAAATAAAGAAGTGAAAACTATAATAAAACTGATAAATATGTTCTCCTACTGCTATCTTTATGTATCTGGGATCCAACTCTTCAGTTATATCTCAACCTCTAAGAAATACATCAATCTTTTTACCAAACCAATTTTTAGTTAGTTTTTCATTCCCTAAGAAATGACTTCAAGCTCCTAATTTGCGATTAGTAAAATTTTCCTTTCCGTTTATGAAGAACAACATTTTAATCATCGAAGAAGTAAAATGATTAAGATGCTCTGGGGTATAAGAAAAGCAGATGATAGAATTTTGAAATAGGTTTCCTTTTCCTATTTTTGAAGGAGCTAAAACAATAATTTGGGGGAAGAAATCTTAGCTCTTCAGTGCTTTTTTCTGGGAAACTAGAGCTGGCCAAGTGATCCGAAATAGTATCCAGAATCAGACACTGAGAGTCTGGAGTGGGACTGAAGCAAAAAAAAAAAAAAGGAGAGAGGTAGGTGGTGTGTGCTGGGATGTGTGTGTAGCCCCAGCAACAGTAGCAAAAGATGAAAACAGAAAACATAGTCCATTTTATAAGCAAATAAATGCAATCTTCATGCTGCAGGTATAAATTTAACCCATATGTCTTCAATGTATGATCCCCTTGATTTTCCAGAACAATAAGCTTTAGTACACTGATTATCATATTGATTTCTTTAAGCTTTGCCTTGCCCTTATCAAAAAGATTTGAATTGTTACAGTAGTTGAAGCGATCCCTATCACCTAAAGGAAATCTATGTCGAAATTCCTAACCAGTTTTACCCAAATGCTCCAAGAGAATCACAAATACTTCTTGCTATATTGCTTTTTTAAAATTCTGGTAACATTTCTAAAATAAATATTAAGGTAATTTTATGTAAAATGGGAACACGTTTTGGTCCCCTATTGTAAGAGAGCTTCAACTGAAAGTATAGGGGATTGTGGATAAATACACAGACTCATTTTAAGGAAAATGTTTCCAAAACGAGTGCTATGGCATTTTCTTAGGGATAGTTTGTGAGGTGCCTAAAACAATCACACAAGCGCATTTTCTTTTTTTTCTTTTTTTAATTTTTATTCATTTATTTGACAGACAGAAATCACAAGTAGGCAGAGAGGCAGGCAGAGAGAGAGAGGAGGAAGCAGGCTCCCCGCTGAGCAGAGAGCCCGATGTGGGGCTTGATCCCAGAACCTTGGGATCATGACCTGAGCTGAAGGCAGAGGCTTTAACCCACTGAGCCACCCGGGCGCCCCACAAGCGCATTTTCTATAGCAAATCCCAAATTATAAAAGTTCAACTTGCTACACACCCACACACACTGAAGATGAATTTTAAAACGTTATAAAGTTAAAATTGCTGACATAAGCTAAATGAATGTTTCTGAAAAAAGAAAATTTCTGATGTTCACTTGCTTCGAAATTGAAATTCCCAATGGCCTTGAAATATTATATGTCACCTATACTTAGAAATTAAGACATCTATGTTGCCTAGACAGTGCACATCACCTCATATATGTGGCACCTATAATAGATGACACTGAAATATGTTTGTTTGCTCACTGTTAGAGGGCAAATAAATGGGTCACATATCTCGATGTGTCACCTATCTCTGAAATTTCAGGATGTAGCTCAAATTTTGTCTCTCAGGTAAAACTCACCAAAGGAGAGTTCACTTGCATGATTCAATTAAATTGTCATTTTCTACAAAATGCCTACATTTGGGTCGTGCTGAATTGCTGACCGGAAGTCATTTAAGGAAAAAGCCAGGAAATGGTTTGTGATGGGGTTGGAGCTGATTTTTGTCCCTTGACTTATCTTGGCCACCTCTAGTTTCTTGTATAGCTTTCCTGTGGCTACTGATGGGAAAGTGGGCTCCTGACGAAGACCAATGACCTAGGGATGGAGAGCGTTGTCTCAGCTGATGCGCAAGACTGGTACAGACCCAGTCCTGGGGCAGGTGGGGCTCCCTTCTCTTAGCCACACAATTTTCATCTTGGTACACTTCCACCTTCCGTTCACTTAAAAAAAAAAAAAAAAAACACTGTAAAGTTATTTAAAAGACTCCTAAGTTTTTGTATTTTTTTTTCTTTCTGGGATGTCACCGCAGACCTTGTGTGAATTTCACACATCAGTTTTGATTACCCTCAGTACTGTACAAATAAGTCCTATTGCAAGACGTGATGAGAGTCTAATGTGATCATATCCTCCTCCAAATTTCAGGAAATGCTCCCCAAAGTATCCACATTTGTATGTATTTAGTAATTGCCGCTGGGTTATGCAAAATCGGTCGCAGCTAATTTTCTTCTTACTCAGATTTGCTTTTCATGGAAAAAATAAAATGAAAAATGATGCATTTGATGATCCTGTTGGTCAAGAGTACTGCATTATATACTTAAAATCTTGTTAAGAGGGTAGTTCTCATGGTATGTGTCCCTACCCAAAAGTGAAAAAAAAAATAAAAACATAAACATCTGTCTTGCTGGGGCTTTTAATATTTTCGCCAATACATATCCTAGGTACATATTTCAGGGGTTACCTTTTCAATCCACCCCACTAGGACTACCAGCATGTGTCTGACCGCATAACCTAAAGTATGCCAGTCTTTCGCACGAACCTATATTTTCTGGAATACGCGTCCCATAGCAGCACTAAGATAGGAGTGTCCGAAACATCTGTAAAGAGGACTAACCCAAGTTTTGTAACACAAGACTCCTTCACAGTTTGGTATTGGTGTGTACAGGTTAAAGATACAGCCGAAAGCATCCATGTCAAAATAGAACAGTCAAATTTACATATATTTCCCATTTTCGCTATAAAATCAGTCAATACGTGTCCACGCTGATTCCTTGTGAATGACATTGATTTAAAGACTGTCTTGTTTATTTTTCACATGATGACTGAAATATCTATTCATAGAATTACTTTTATATGTAAAGTTATACCGTGTTGATGGATTTTGTAGTCTTTTTATGACAAGGCAGTATGAAAAAACCCTTTCTTTCCATGACTACTAAAGAAAGCACCCAGGTTAGATGACAGCGTTCCCCTAGCTATTTGTCTGTCACAGAGAACGGTAAATTGCAGCCTGTCTGAAGGTTGGTGTTTAGACACATTCTGAGATTAATGGTTTTGCATAGACACTTTGGACTCCGAGTGATTTTGAGATGAGCTCTATCAAAAATATCCTGTGGTCAAAACTAAGCTGAAGGGCTTTTGGAAGTTTACTATTATGAGCTGTATGTAAATGAAATTTTTTGTTTTGACCAACAGGCTGCACTGACATTGAAAATTATATAGCTTCCTTCGTGTCTTAGGAAAAAAAAAAAAAGCGAAAAAGGATCTTTAGCTAAACCCATAGTAACTGGCCTCATTAATGTCTTGCTTTTGTAAATCCAGACCAGAGAGTTATTTTATTCTTCTACCGAACATTTTTCAACAAGCCTGTGCTTTTGTACTCAAAGAAGCAGATGTCCGGCGCAACTTTTGATATGATAAATGAACAATCACAAAAAAAAGTGAGTTAAGTAGTATGGGTCGCATGAGAAAACAATTCAGCGAAGAATGTGCTGACTCATTTATTTTCAATAGCCTCAGTTTATTTTTAGTGTTCCTCTATAATCTGATACGTATTCTTACAGCTGGTGAATTTGAACATCTTAAAGGTGATGAACTGAATATTAAAATATGCAGAAGTCACACAAAGGAAAAAGTGCATAGTGGTTCATGCTTGCATTTTTTAGCAGTTCTGCTGACTATTTCTGTAAATTAATTTCTCTATATGGACCTATCACAAAACTCATGAGAATAAGAGGTTTAAAGTAACAGATTTACAAAGAGTAATTTCTTTTCCCTTTAGTCTCAATGTTGGTTCAAGTAAGCACTTGGATAAAAATAAGTTTTAGCACTAAATATTTTAAGCACCTTAGCCATATGTTAAAATTAGGAATATTTTGCTCATGTTCACCCTATTTGTTTAATGCTACCAAAGCATCACCGATTACATTTCGTAAAAGACTGAAGAGCAAAAACCAATTTCATGAAGAAGTTTTAGCAAACAACTCTGTAGAAAAAAATATTTCTCCTGGCAGGTAATTTATAGGAATCTTTGAACAAATAATTACTGAACTACCGTGAACAAGTTATTGCGCTAGACAAGATCAGAGATACAAGTATTAGACACGGTTCCCTGCCCTCCTTAGTGCACTCACAGAGTTCATGGTGAGATGCTTGGAACCAAAGGAAGATAAATGCCAGGGAGACAGAAAACATTTGCATTCCAACGAAGAGAAGACCCTTCTGAGGGAAAGGCAGGGTTATTTGTTGGAGAAAAGCAGGAGAGTGAAGGAAGCCATTCTTGGGGCATGAGGGATACAATGGAGGAGAAGAACTTGGGAAGAAAAGAAGAGAGGAGAGGCGTGCCAGGCAAGGCAAGGCAAGGCAAGGCTAGGGCCAAATCAAAATGAATACCTAAAACCACAGGATTGGCCACCATGCAGACCTGGGTTCAAATCCTGACTCTGATCTTCACCAGTTGCACAACTTTGACTTTCTCTGGGTTCCATTTCTTCTCTTGGGTGATCCCTGGCTGGTCCAGCATTACAAAAGTTAAGAGAGTTGGGCCTGGCATAAAAGAATTCTTCACCAAATGTTACCCATTGCCTAATGGTTGAAGGGGAAATTAAGTAGAATAGAGTCCGGGGAAATGAGTCTAAAACGTAAAGGACAATGTTGAAAGCCAGACAGAGAAAATTTGACTTCATTGGACAACTGTCAGGTATCGGGGACCCACTCACAATTTTGGATTTTCTTGGATAGGAGGGAGATGTCAAGGGGAGGGTTACTTGGGAAACATAGTGACTGTGGCAGGTTGACATGGTCTCCCGGAGGAGAGCCGCGGGGAGAGAGACTGGCGGAGTGACTAGGTAGGCAGCCACAGGGCACTGCGGTGTGGATAGAGCAGGGGAGTCTGGGAAAGCTCATGGTGCTTCGTTGATTTGGTTGGAGCCGAATGTCAGTGGGAAGAATGCATCTGAAAAATGGGGGAATTAGTGGCTGCCTCACAGGTGTGTCATATCGATCAAATATTTCCAAATGTTCTTTTTAAATAGAGGTGAAATTCACATCATATAAAATGAACTGTTTTTTATTATGTTCAGTTCGCCAAAATATAGTACATCGTTAGTGTTTGACATCATGTCCAATGCTTCATTAGTGACTAATTGACGGCATTTATGGCATTCATAATGGTATGTGACCCGCAGTTCTATGTAGTTCCAAAGCATTTTCATTACCGCCCAAGAAAGCCTGTATCCCTTAAGCTTACTCCCCATTGTTCCTTCTCCCACCAACCCCTGGGACCCCCTCATCTGTATTCTGTCTCTACAGATTTAGTTCTTCTGAATATTTCATATAAATGAAATCCTACATTATATGA
Organism: Mustela erminea; assembly: GCF_009829155.1. Taxonomy (NCBI): domain Eukaryota; kingdom Metazoa; phylum Chordata; class Mammalia; order Carnivora; family Mustelidae; genus Mustela; species Mustela erminea. The sequence continues at coordinate 27,667,807 of NC_045634.1, read as the reverse complement.
CCCTTGTGTATGGCTTCTTTTACTCGGTGTAATATTTCTGAAGTTAAGCCACATTATAAGATATATCCAGATTTTATTCTTTTTATGGCTAACTAATAGTCCACTGAATGTATATACCACATCTTGTTTATCCATTCGTCTGTTAGGGAACATTCAGTTTGTCTCTACCATTTTATTGTTGTGAATGGTGCTGGTGTGAACATGAGTGTGCAAGCGTTGGTTTCATTACCTGTTTTTAGTTAGGGGTAGGTACCCAGGAGTGAAATTCCTAATTCCATGTTTTACTTCTCAAGAAACAAGGTGACTTACACCATTTTATACTTCAACCGCATGCCCAGAATTCCAGTTTCTCCACATCCACATCAACCCTTTTTCCCCCTTTTTTGTGTATAATAGCCAGAAACGGTGTTTTCTCATTGTGGATTTCAGTTGCGTTTCCCTGGTAACTAAACACATCGAGCATCTTTTCACATAAACTTTGTCCATTTGCATATCTTCTTTGGAGAAATAACGATCCAACTCAGACGTTATTCTGTGTCCAAAGTACTCAGCCAACTGCAAAGAAAACAGTAAGCAGCCTACAAAGAGGACCCAGTTATAACAAGATCAATGATAGTGACAATGACAAGAATAATAAAGAGGTTTGGATTCTGGTCTGGGTCCCACTGCAGCCAAGATCTGTGATGTCAGCCAAATCCATAAGGAAATAAATTTAAGAATAAAGACTGCGGAAGTTCTGACTATCTAGGGCTGTTCTAATGTCTCTTTGTTTCTTTTTTGCATGTGTGAAAATGAGGATGATAGTAAAAACACATGCTTCAATACGGAGGACACGTTAGCAGAGCCAGCCTCATTTTCCGGGGGCGCTTTGATATCCCTTTTCGTGGGCGAGGCTCTTCTGGGACCCACGGTGGGTCTCTCTGCCCTGGGGTCCTCCTTATCCCCGATCTGCCCTTTCTGTCTTTCTTCTCTGTCTGCCACCCTCCTTGCACATCTGCACCTTTTCAGACCTAAAAGGAGGACAGTAAGATTTCAGGGATGACACAGTCTAGCAGCATTCCATCTGGGAGCTTTCAGAGGTATCACCTGATCTGTTGGTCGCTGAGTGATGCTGAGTCACAATGGCAGGGGTTAGATATGACATCGGGGAGGCTTCACTAAGGGACCAGATGGTAGAGGGTGGTGGCAGCCTCCAGCGGCCAGAAAGAAGTTCGCCTGCCCCCCAACCCCCACCCGGGGTCTAGTGTATCTCAGCAGAGGCCATGCTTATTTACTGAGCTTGGTGACAAAGCCACTGTGGTGGGCGTTATCATCGACACGTCATGTGCCCGACCAAAACTTTGAAGATACGACCCAAAGTAATAATGAAAAAAAGAATATTCCTGCCTGTGTTAAATCCCAGGAGTTGCAAAGGATAGAGGAAACCCCTAGTGGGCTTTCAAGAGCTCTGAGTTACCTGGAGAAACCTCATTCTGCCTCCTGAGATGGTACCACCTCTCCAGAGCTGGGATATTGGTGATTTCTCCAAGGCCCTTCGAAGTGGTGAGTCTCCCTCCCACAGCTTAGCGACTCAGCATTCCTGGTCTCTGCAGTGTAGGATGATTTTAATCTACTTAGTTTTAAATATGTTTTAATTATGTTTAAGGAGTTTGTGTTACCGTTAACTGACAGTCTGATTTCTCTATTTAGGACTGCATTTTAGGGTTTGGTTTGGTTTGTTTTTTTTCTTCTGGTCCGTGACGTTACCTTGATCGTTGCCCTCACGATTTACGTCGTGTTGGTGGACTGCCAGGAGAGGAATGAGTGGTTTCTGGAGAACCTCCTCCAGCACGAAAATGATTCCTTGAGGTGGGCAGGGACAGTGTCACCACTTTCGCCAGGAGTTGAGGGTCAGAAAGTTTCAGCAGTCGTCAGTGGTGGGTGGCAGAGGAGTGATTTGAATGCACCTCCGGCTACCCCAAAGCCTCCGTGCCTCCCGCCAAATTCTCTGCTTTAGGAGAAAAAGCACCTTTCTCAAGGACTTGGGGCTGAGGGTGAGCTGAGCAATGACATCCAAACGTTCACCTAAAGGTCACACTTGTACAATTTTGCACTTGTGCAAAACTCAGAGTTTGAGGAAGGCAGTGGGACTTATTTCTCTAGAAATGAGAATAAAAGAAGTTTTATCTTTTAACATAAAAAAAAAAGATTTCTATGTAGAGTTTCATTATGAATCACATTTTTTAAAAATCTAGATTGCTTTTACTAAGCAATAGAAGTCTTTTGGTCCCTAAGATGAGAGTTAAGGAAAGTTTTCATTATGCAATTACACCCTCTATATGCAACTGATAAATGAAAAAAAAAATCAGTAACTATAATATTTTTCCTTATTTGATGAAAACAGGCTCCAGCATTATCTTCTCAAAAGAATATTTAATTAACTTGTGAATACAGCATAAATTCTACTTTCCTTTTTATTCTAAGTTGTCCTAAAAGATTTTGGTAATAGGTCTTTTTTAACCCACACATACACGCAAAGATGTTGTAAATAAAAACATATTTCCGGTGATGCATTTTAATGAGGCTTACAAAACATTTGAGTAATAATCTATAAACATGAAGAACTTTGGTAGTTAAAGATGAATAAATGTATTAATGATTTAGATTAAAACTTGATGATATGCATTATCTATGAGAACAAACATTAAAAATGAACATTTTATAGTATACTGAAATCAGTGTTGTAAATCAATAGAAATGAATAGGTGTTAGATTTTTATACAAGCCCCCACATGGAAATTAGATTTAAAAATTAAAAGAATATGGTAGAAAAAATGAAATAAATCACAAAATGAAATAAAATACAGAATTAGAAAAATCTCAACTTATAATCAGTGCAAGAAGAACTTAAAAAAAAAAAAAAAACTTCATGAGTACAGTTAAAAGTAATAAAGCCCCGTAACTAGTTCCATGTCGGTGATGGACCTAGTAATAATAGACCAAGTAAAAAAATGGATTTAAAGAATTTGCAGAGATAACTTTGGGAAAAAAATAACAAATGAGGCAGCAAAAGTATAATTTGTTTCATAGGGAGCTGAATATTCCAATTTCAGTTATGGCATTGAAATATCAGCATTCTGTCACACGGTATTTTGATATTATATTATACTGTTTTGTATCATAACATCATAAAATGAATTCAACCATTTTCAGTGCCCTCTTTCCCGGGCCTTTATCTTGCTCACTGTAATTGGAGGAGACTTGCAAGAAGGACATGATTAGAACCCAATTTCCAGGAATTCCTCCCAGCCCCTCTCTGCTATATATCACTAACGCCTCCTTTGGGGGCCTCCATTTAAATAGGTACCCCTTATTTGTTTACCCATCCGGTGTGCAAACTGTTTATACCCAAGGTTTGCCAGCTGTGTTATATGCAAGGTGATTGTGAGTTGTTTGCTCATACTCCCCAAATCTCAGAAAAATACATCCACGCATGCAGACACGTGGTGACAACCCTCCCTCTGCTCCAAATCATGAGAGGCCCCCTTCCTCCTTACATTCCAGACACTGGGACAGCAGATAAAGGTCCTCCTTTTTTCTGCCCCTTATGCTTTAGAGTAAAGATAGCCTGTTAAACAGACCTTTTTTTTTTTTTTTTTAAAGATTTTATTTATTTATTTGACAGAGAGAGATCACAAGTAGGCAGAGAGGCAGGCAGAGAGAGAGGAGGAAGCACAGACCTTTGTCGTGCAAGGCATTGTAACACAGCCCCAGGAAAATTCAGGATCACTGACATCAAACTGGGATGTCCGAGAAAGGCTTCCCAGAGTTCGTCCTGAAGGTGAAGTTTAAATCAGAGTTTGTTAAGGCAGGAAGGAAGCTGAGAAGGTTGCTAGGCAGAGGCTTCAAGACTGCGTGGAGATACAGAGGCAGGACGTGACCCGCTCTATCATGAGACTGCAAGAAATTTGGGGCGACTGAATCTCAGAGTACAGGCCACCAGGGAAGACAGGCTACAGCTGTGGGCAGGGACTATCCGCTGTTCCCGGGTATGCTCCCATTCCTTCCCCCTCGACTCCAAGCGCTTTAGGCAGTAACTACTATTACACCGTATGTTAACTAACCAGAAACTTACATAAAAACCTTCAGACAAACACAAATAATATGTAACTGGTGTTCAATTGCTTTCTGAGAAATGATGCTTGTTCCTTTGGATCTCAGTGACCATGGACTGCGTCATCTGGAACTCGGAGTCAGGCGTGTCACAGCGTGCCCCCATTCTGTGACCTGAGACAAGCAGGGTTCCTTGTCACGGCTCTGTCCATCAGCTCCTGAATCCACTCTTGGTTTCTTGGAGACAAGCCCCCATTGCTTATTTTTCATTGGAGAGTTTTGCTCTCGGCTTTGTCCGAGGACTTGAACCTAGGACCTCTTTTTGCTTTCATTCCAGCCAGTGCTCCAACCTCCTCTTGGTGGTGAACACAGAAAACTCAGGATCCCCTTTCAAAGCCAGCTATGGGCAACTTCAGCTGGGCAAAGCATGGGTCCCTTTTTCCCAAGAGAAAAAAAAAACTCTGCAAATATAAATTCAGGAAGACCATACTGTTCAATGAGTACTGACATATGAATGTAGACGGCTGCTTTACTCTCAAAATGTGTTCTCCTTTTACCCAGTGCCTGACACATTGCTCAGTACTAATAAATCTACCCTGAAGATCAGGGTTTCTGAGTTATTTCAGGAAAGGCTCAAGGCATCTCCAGATGTAAACAATTGTAATTATTCTAATACCTGGTTAGCTGTCTCCCAGATCCTGACTAATCGTGCAGAGTCAATGTGTATCTGGACCTTCTTTCTGTCCGTTCCCATTATTCTAGACTTAAACAGTGAACACTGTCGATGTCTCTTCTTAACCATTTCTTATTTTGCCCAATTATTAGACGTCAGGACTTTTAAAATGTGATTTTATGGCTACAGAAAGCTAAATCATATTCAAATGATGAGGATGTTTTTTGTATTATTTAGAAGTCAGAAGAACCTTAATGTTTGAGCCAGTATCAACACATTGCAGCAAAATTGTCTTGATCGCTAGGAGTTCATTTCACCAAAAATGATAGATAATGCAATCATTATCTGGTTATCCATACACAGCCTGAAGACATTTCTGGCTCCCCAGTTATCTGGCATTAATGCTTTTCTTTCTATGAAGATATACTCTGCTACTTAACTGCCTTTGGGATAATTTTCACCTATCTGGCCTTTCAAGCTGATCTAGGATCTCTCTCTCAGTCTCTCTCTCTCTCTTTCTCTGTGTGTGTATGTCTGTAGACAAAGAAAGAAATGTTGACATACTGGCTTTAATTGTTTCCATTATTACTCCTGGAAAACAATAGCATAGATCTTATTCCTAAAATCAGGTAGTAGGCCTCAGATGAGCTGATGACTTGGCTACACTCTCCAGCTGGGCAACCATCAGTTGGTGCCTGCTAACAGAGTGCTAGCTGTAGAAATAAGAGCTGTCTACTGCAAAGGGATGGGCACTGGGCAGCATCCCTCTATGCAATCAATTTTGCTTGGCTTGGAAAAATGATCTAAGTCTAGAAGCTGAATAAATGTCTATTTATTGATAATAAACCAAGAAGAAAATGATTTACAATAATATTTAAAGAAATAGGCACCCTATTGTGGGCACGATCAGGTAATTTGCATAGTAAAATTTATTGATTGCTGCTTGTTTTCTTGTCTTAGGTATATATGAGGGTGAATGCTTTCTCAAGGGAATATGTCCTTTGGGGTGTGCATGTGCTTCTGGATGGGGCTGTTCAGGGGGCCGGGAAATCTGTCAGGGCCTTTACAGATGTCACCTCATTTTCTTGTCTCATCTCCACAACAACACTCCAAGAGAGGTGTTGAGGACTGAACTGTGTCCCCCAAAATGTCATATGTTGAAGTCTTAACCTTCAAAGTGACTGTGTTTGGAGATAGGACCTTCTGGAACGTAACTGAGCTGGAATAAGGTCATAAAGGTGGGGCCCTAATCTCATAGGACTGGTGACCTTAAAAGAAGGAGAGACACCAGACATCTTTCTCCATATATGCAAAAAAAGGTAATGTGAGGATGTAGTTGTCATGAGAAGGTGACCACCTGCAAGCCAGGAAATAAGGCCTCATCAGAAACCAACCTTGATCTTGGACTACTAGACTCCAGAACTGTGAGAAAGTAAATTCCTGTTATTTAAACCACCCAGCATGTGGTCCTTTGTTTGGGGCAGCCCATGCAGATTCATGCACTAAGTATCAGACTTGTTAGCAGAAGAGGAGACCGAAAGGCAAAGAAATTGAATAAACAGCATGAGGCTGAAGAACTCGAATAGGGACCTCCGTGTGTCTGAAGTCAAAGCCTGCATTTTTTTCATCAAACAGGCTTTCTGTATAAGCATTCAGTCTTGCCCCATTGAAGTCCTTACTCAGGGGAGAAATTGGGGCTTTCAACACCTTTTTGGTCCATGCACTGTGGCTCAGACGTCATGAAGACCAAGGCTCCTGGTGGACAGATGCAGCTCCACCACCCATCTCTTCACTCACAGTTGCCACAGAACACCTGAGAATCGTGCATTTTAACCCATTCACTCTGCAGACGAGACAGGGGAAAGTTAAGGTCACGGAATCAGGTCAGTGGCTATTCTTTTCCAACTAGGATGAGACCTTGCCCAAAGTCTTTGATACTCAACAGCTGAGAAGTGCTGTAATATGCATTTTTATAAAACACTAAAAATTAGTTATTAAGTCATCTGGCAGGATCCCAGCTCTGTAACAGCCTGGTTTTGACATAAAATTCTGGCCTAAACTGCTCTACCAGGGCCAAATCATTTTTTCTTGAAACATAAAACACATGTGAGCGGATCACAACCAGGCTTTACACGTAGACGTGTGTCTGTAACACTGGCTCAGCAGGATCCAACATGGGATCTGCTACCTAGTTATGAAACAGTGCATCAGTGGTAAGTTTAGTGTCCCAGGGAGGGGTAACAGGGAAGTACCCCAGTCCAGCAGAAGTTCTGATTAACTGCCGTTTACAGCATTTCCTTCCCTTGGAATCACATATCACTAAAAGTTATACTGAAATGCACTGTAGCCTAACAGCCAGGCAAAGGGAGAGAACATCAGATGAAGGATCCTAAAGAACTTTGGGGGGAATGTGCCACAAGCCACCCTCTTTAAAAAACTTTCTTAAAGAAATAGTTCTTGTTTGAGGACGAATTTTTAAAAATTAATGAAATGAGAGAGCTTGTTTAGCAATCTGAGAGTACTGAGAGCAACCCCTCCACCTCCTGCCCAGGTAAGGGAACTGAGACATAGCCCCACCTGATGTAGAGAGTGTCTTCTGACCTATGTGACCAGAAGGGCTGGTAAAAGTTGCATAGCCCAGCAGTGCTTGAGATGAAAGAAAGGAAGACAGAGCCAAGAGTTTGCAATGCAAGTCAGTGGCCCTTTTTGACCAAGGAATTTAGGGTGCAGGTCAGCTTGGGTTAAGACAACAAACAAAGAGTTTTACCAGTTTTAGTGCTGCTTTTTTCACTGTGCCTGGGCAGGGCATTTAAATCATAGCCCTACTTATTGCTAAATACAGCCATCAGTCTGTTCAACCTGGGAACCTATCCCAAGCACAGAGGAAGCTACATGGCCCAGATGGCAGTGCTATGGATGGTGGTATCTGAACAGAGAACACAGCCTGTGATCCCCCCAGCTGCAAAACCTGTGGCCTCACCCAACCAGAGAATCCAGGTTCACAAACAATAAGCTATTCAGGCCCTGAGTCTAACTTGCTAAATAGAGAAACTAATTTTTAGCCCCATTTAGTAGGGAATATAGTCCTCAGTCCCCCGCCTCTAGGAAGCCTGACACAGAATCCAATGAACCATGAAGCCCATCCTTCAGCCTCACTTGGATAGGGAATCAAGCCAGCAAAAACATCCAATTGCTGTCAGCTAGTAACATATACCCCTCCCATCTTCAGAGCTCAAAGTTGCCTTACTTCAGAATAGACCATAATGGCAAGTCCTACCTGCCCAAGGATATTACCAGCAGACACACCTCAAAACCCAAACTAAGCTGACTAGTGACGAAATAACTCTGCCAAGGCAAACCTGTAAAGCCTAGGAGAGGAGTCCCATTACTCAAATGCACAGATACCAGTATAAAGAGTCAAGAATCATGAAAAACCAGGTAAATATGATACCACAAAGAACTGGGAATAATCCTCTTAAGGAAGGTTAGTGAACTACCAGAAAACAGAGAACTCAAAAAATTAAAAAAAAATGCATAAACAAAGTGAGTAGTTCAACAATGAAATTGCAATGATTAAAAAACAAAATCATAGAGTTGAAAATGTAATAACTGAACTATAAAATTTAACAGAGAGTTTCAAAGGTAGACTCAACTACGCAGAAAAATCAGTAACCTGGAGGGTAGGACATTAGAAATCACCTGGCCAGAGGAGCAAAAATAGAAAAGAATGAAAAAGAATGAAGGAAGTCTACTGGATTATGGAACACAATGAAAAGGAACAATATTCACTATGGGAATTCCAGAGGAAGAAAGTATGTTTAAAGTAATAATGGTTGAGAATTTCTTGAAGCTGGGGAGAGAAAAGGATATCTAGACCCATGAGTCCCAAAAGACTCCAAATAGGTTGGACCCAAACAGAGCTACACTGAGACATATTGTATTATAATTAAATTGTCAAAGGTCAAAGACAAACAAAGAATTCTAAGAGCACCAAAAGAAAAGGGAGAAGTTATATACATGGGAGCCCCCATAAGGCTACTGGTAGATTTCTAAGCAGAAACTTTTCAGTCCAGGAGAAAATGGGATGATATAATCAAAGTATTAGAAGAAAATAACTATCAACCAAGAATTCTATACCTGGTAAAGTTGTCACTGAGAAACAAAGGAGGGATAAAGACTTTTTCAAACAAACAAAAGCTGAGAAAGTTCATTACCCTGAGACCTACCTTACAAGAAATGTTAAAGGGGACTCTTTAAGGGTTGCCTGGGTGGCTAAGACAATTAAGCATCTGCCTTTAGCTCAGGTCACGATCCCAGGGTCTTGGGATTAAGCCCTGCATTGGGTTCTCTGCGCCATGGGAAGCTGGCTTCTCCTTCTCCTATTCCCCCTGCTTATATTCCTTCTCTTGCTGTCTCTTGTTGTCTGTCAAATAAATAAATAAAATCTTTTAAAAACTTTAAGAAAATTTAAAAAATAAAGACAGTTGTTTAAGTGGAAGCAAAATGCTGAATAACATCATAAAAATGAAAAAAAGGAACATAAATCTTGCTGAAAATGGTAAATAGTCATAGTTAGATTCTGTAATATGATAATAGTGGTACATAACTCACAACTCTAATTTAAAAGTTTTTTTTAAGGGTATAGCAAAAATAACCATAGCTAAAATAAACTCTTATTAATTACACTATATAAAAAATATGTATATTGTAACAACAATAACTTAGGATTTGAGACAGAGGAAAAAAAGCGTAAAACATACTAATTCTGTTTAAGTTAATTTATTACCAGCAAAAAATAGGGTGTTATAAGTTTAATATATTTTTGTAAGCCTTGTGGTGACCATAAGGAAAAATTTTGTAGTAATTACAGAAAAGAACATGATAAAGAAGTCAAAGCATAGAATTTTTGATACCAAAAGACATCAAAACATGTAAAAAAAGACAGGAGGATAAGAAACAATGGACTTACAAAACAACCAGAAAACAATAAAAAAGATGACAATAGCAAGTCCTTATCTCTCAGTAAATGCTTTAAACATAAAAGACTTAAATTCTGTAATCAAAAGACACAGAACTGCATAATGAATAATAAAATAAGATTCAACATATGCTACCTACAAAAGATTTACTTTAGCTTTAAAGATACATGTAGGCTGAGAGTAAAGGAATAGAAAAAGCTATTTCAAGCAAATGGAGACCAAAAGGAAAAGGGGGAAAAAAAAGCAGGAGTATCTCCACTTATACAAAATAGACTTCGAACTAAAAATAGTAAAAGAGATAAAGTCAGTATATAATGATAAAACATCAATACATCAAGGAGATATAATAATTATAAACATTGATGCATGCAGAATCAGAGTATCTAAATATATAAAGCAAAAACTAACAGACTACAAGGAGAAATAAACAGTAATATAATAATAGTTAAATAATTTAATACCCCATTCTCAGCAATGGATAAAAATTCCAGACAGAGAAGCAACAAGGAAACAGTGGATCTGAGCAACACTAATGACCCAACAGACAGATACAAAACACTCTGTCCAACAAGAATTGAATAGACATTCTTCTCAAGAATTCATGGAACATTTTCCAGGGTAGACCTATGTTAGGCCACAAAAAAAGACTTAGTAAAATCAAGAAGATAGAAATCAGGGTGCCTGGGTGGCTCAGTGGGTTAAAGCCTCTGCCTTCGGCTCGGATCGTGATCCCAGGGTCCGGGGATCAAGCCCTGCATCAGGCTCTCTCCTCAGCGGGGAGCCCGCTTACCCCCTCTTTCTCTCTGCCTGCCTCTCTGCCCACTTGTGATCTCTATCAAATAAATAAATAAAATCTTTTAAAAAAAATAAAAGAAATTTTAAAAAGAAAGAAATCATAACAAGTATCTTCTCTGACCACAGTGGCTTAAAACTAGAAATCAATAACAGAAAAACTGGAAAATTCATGAACACATGGAAATTAAACAACACTCTTCTGAACAGCAAATAGATCAAAGAAGAAATTAAGGAGAAATAAAAAAGTTCCCAGGCACAAACCCAAATGGAAACACAACATAACAGTGTTTACAGAATACAACAAAAGCAGCTCTAACAGGAAAATGAAGAGCAATAAATTCCTTCATTAAGAAGCAAGAATGAGCCCCCAAAACAACATAATTCTGTCTTAAGGAACTAGAAAAAGAGGAACAATCTGAGCCCAAAGTTAGCAGAAGAAAGGAAATAAAAAATTGGAGCAGAAATAAATGAGAGGGGGTGCCTGGGTGGCTCGGTGGGTTAAATAAAGCCTCTGCCTTCGGCTCAGGTCATGATCCCAGGGTCCTGGGATCGAGCCCCATGTTGGGCTCTCTGTTTAGCAGGAGGCCTGCTTCCTCCTTTCTCTCTCTCTGCCTGCCTCTTTGCCTACTAGTGATCTCTGTCTGTCAAATAAATAAAATCTTTAAAAAAACAAAAAGGAAAGAAAAAAGTGAGAGAACAGAAAAATAGAAAAGATTAACAAAGCTAGGAACTGGTTCTTTGAAAAGATAAACAAAATGGAAAATTCCTAGTTAGATGAAGAAAAAAAGAGAAAGTATCTAAATCAACAAAATTATAAATGAAAAAGACGATGTTAAAATGTATATCACAGAAATAGAAAGGATCCTAAGAGGCTACTACGAACAACTCTATGCCAACAAACTGGACAACCTAGAAGAACTGGAAAAATTCTTAGAAATATACAACATGTCAGGACTGAATCAGGATAAAATAGAAAATCTGAATAGACCAATTATTAATAAGAAGATTGAATCAGTAACCAAAAATCTCCCTATGAAGAAAACTCAGGACCAGATTGCTTCACTGTTAAAATTTACAAAATATTTAAAGATGAATTGACATCAATCTTTCTAAACTCTTAAAAAATTGAAGAGGAAACACTTTCAAACTCATTTACAAGGCCAGTATCACCCTGATACAATACCAGAAAAAGACACAACTAGAAAAGTATACACCAGTATCCCTGATTAATATAGATATGAAAATTCTCAGTAAAATACTAGCAAGCCACATTTAGCAGCACATTCTAAGAATCATTCACCATAATCAAGAAAGATTTACCTCTGGGATGCAAGGACAGTTCAACATACATAAATCAAGCAACGTGATACAGCATATTAATGGAATATGATCATCTCAATAGATGCAGAAAAATCTTTTGACAAAATTCAACATTCATGCATGATAAAAACTCTTAACAAATTAGGCACAGAAGGAACATATCTCATTATCTCAACATAATAAAGGCTATATGACAACCCCATAGTTAACATTACAGTTAGTGGTGAAAGGTTCAAACTTTCCTCTAAGATTAGGAAGAAGACAAGAGTTCCCACTCTCACCACTCCTATTCAACATAGTACTGGAAGTCCTAGTTAGAGCAGTCAGGCAAGAAGAAGAAATAAAGGGTATCAGATTTGGAAAAGGAGAAGCAAAAATTCTGTATTGGCAGATGACATGATGTTATATATAGAAAATACTAAACACTCAACCAAAAAATTGTTGGATATAATCAGTGAATTCATTAAAACTGCAAGGTACAAAGTTAACATGCAAAAATCAGTAGCATTTCTGTATGCTAACAATGAAATTTCTGAAAAACATATAAATAAATATATCCCATTTATAATAGCTTCAAAAACAATGAATACGTGGGATAAATTTAACTAAGGAGCTCTCTACACTAAAAACTGCAAGATGTTGGTGAAAGAAATAGAAGGTATAGAAAGGTATCCCATGTTCATGGAATTGAAGAACTAATATTGTTAAAATGTTAATACTACCAAAAGCCATTTATAGATTCAATGCAATGCCATCAATATTGCAATGGTATTTTTAACAGAAGTAGAAAAAGTACTACTAAAATTTATATGAAATCTCAAAAGATTTCAAATAACTAAAGAAATCCCCCAAAAGAGAACAAAGCATGAGGTCTCAGACTTTCTGATTTCAAGCTATACTGTAAACCTGCAGTCTTCAAAACAATAGTACTGGCATAAAAACAGACAAATAGACTAATGGAACAGAATCAATAACCCAGAAATAAATCCAAGGAGATAGAGAGAGAGAGAGAGAGAGATATTTGGAGATATACATATCTCCAAGCATATATATAATAGCTGACAAGGGGGTCAAGAATACTCAAAAGAGAAAAGACAGTTTCTACAACAAATGATGCTGGGATAATTGGATCTTCACATGTAAAAGAATGAAACTAGACCCCTGTCTTACATTTCTCACAACAATTAACTCAAAATCGATTAAAGAATTAAATGTAAGAACCAAAAGCATAAAATTCCTAAAAGAAAACATATGAACAAATCTCCTTGATATGGGTCTTGGGTCTGTGATATTTTGGATATCACACATAAAGCCCTAACAACAAAGCCAAAAATAAAGAACTAAGGCTACATCAAACTAAAGATTTTGGTACAGCAAAAGAAACTATCAAAAAAGTGAAAAGGCAGGGTGCCTGGGTGGCTCAGTTGGTTAAGCGGCCAACTCTTAATTTCAGCTCAGGTCATGATCTCAGGGTCCTGGGATTGAGCTCCATTTCAGGCTCTGTCAGTGCAAAAGTCTACTTGTCTCTCTCCCTCTGCTCTTTCCCCCACTCACACACTCTCTCTCTCTCTATCCTTAAAATAAATAAATAAAACCTTTTTTAAAAAAGGTTAAAAGTAACCTACAGAATGAGAAAACCTCATTGAATGAGGCTAGGGGAACTATATACATATATCTGATAAGGGATTAATATGCAAAACATTAAAAAATTCATAAAACTCAACAGCAAAAGCAAATAACCGAATTTAGAAAATGGGCAAAGGACTTAAATAGACATTTCTCCAAAGAATATAGTTATATAAAAGCCCCATAGATAAAAAGATGTTCAACATCACTAGTTATTGGGAAGATGCAAATTGAAACCACAATGAAATACCACCTCACACCTGTTAGAATGGCTGTTATCAGAAAGACAAGAGATGACCACCGTGGGGATGGATGTGTGCTGTAGGTGGGATTATAAACTGGCACAGCTGGTATCAAAAGCATTGTGGAGAATCCTCAAAAAATTAGAAACAGATCTACCATACCATTCAGCAATTCTACCTTTGGGACTATATCCAAAGATAACAAAGATAACCCAAAGATCCCCATAGATAACAAAAACACTAATTCAAAAAGACATCTGCATCCTCATATTCACAGCAACATATTTACAAGAGTCAAGACATGGAAGTGATGTAAGTGCCCATTGATGGATAAATGCATAAAGAAGTTGTGGTATATAGGGGTGCCTGGGCAGCTCAGTCGGTGAAGTGACCAACTCTTGATTTCAGGTTAAGTCATGATCTCAGGGTTGTGAGATTGAACCCCTGACTGGGCTTCGTGTTAAGCAGGGAGTCTGTGTGGATTCTCTCTCTCCCTCTTCCTCTACCCCTTGCCCCCCACTCCCTCTCTGTCTCTGAAATAAATAAATAAATCTTAAAAAAGGAAGCGATTGAGAAATAGATACATATATACACTGATATTGATATATATTTTATATATATAGATATATATCAATATATATTGATATATTGGAGGATCAGAGGGAGAGAGACAATTTATACACACACACATATATATCTCCAGTGTGCATATATGTATCAATGGTATATATATAGTACAGTATTATTCCACCATAGAAAATGAAGAAATCCCACCACTTGCGATAAAATGGATGGATCTCAGGGTCATTATGCTAAGTAAAAGATGTCAGACAGAGAAGGACAAATACTGTATGATCTCACTTGTACATGGAATCTAGAACAAATAAACAACTCATAGAAAAAGAGATCAGACTTGTAGTTACTGGAAGCGGAGGGTGGTGGTTGGGGGAATTGGAGGAAGGGAGTCAAAAGGTACAAGTTTTCGGTTTCAAAATAAATATGTGCTAGGGATATAATGTACAGCACGAGGACTACAGCCAGTACCTCCCAGTGATATATGGGAGGGTTAGAGCGTAAATCCTGAGGGTTCTCATCAAGAAGATAATTTCTTCCTTTTATTCTTTTCATCTTTCTTTTCTTTTTATTGTACTTACCTGAGAGGACAGATGTTAGCAGAACCTGCTGTGGTTATCATTTCGCAATATGCAGAAATCAAGCCATCATGCTGTATGCCTTAAACATACACAGTGATTACTTATGCAGTCAATTATTTCTTAGTGAAACTGGAAGAAGGAAATTTAATTAAAAGAAAAAAAAAGAAAAGAAAAAAAAAAGCTGTACCAGAAAGCATGAATGAAATTATTGTGGTTCTTTATGTAAGAAGAAGTTGGTGGAAACTTTATTAGAGGAGGGAGAAAGGGCTCAGAAATCCCCAGCATCTTCCTGAACCTTCAGAAAGCTTCAGGAAGAACAGGCAGGAATACGAGTTCAGGGTAGAAAGTGAGACGTGAATGGCTCTGTTCCAGTTAGACTTTGTCAAAGTTCATGTCAGACTTCACATGGCAAGGACTGACGCCACAAGTCCCAATGCCCACAGGGGTTATGTCACAAGATTAAGTGGGGCTGCTCTTGCTAGCCCTCCTCCCCCGCACTGCAGGCCTGGTGTTGCCAGATGTTCCATTATTTTAAGAAACCATAGAAAGCTGCATTTTTTGGTAAAATGTCCTTTCATAGATGTGTACCACTTTTTTTTTTTTTTTAATGTTCAAATGCCATGTGGCCAAAGACCTGTCTGTAGGTGAAATTCACTCACAGATTGCTAATTTTTTCTGTCCTCCTCTGTGGTCTCCTTGACTCCCTCCCCATCCAAGTCATCAGACTCAGACTCTCAAAATCTATTCTCTTTCCTTCGTATCATTGCCCTAAACAAGAATCCCCTCATGACCTTTATGGTGAATTTTAAATGTTTCAGCCTTACACTCAGTTTTTTCTGCGTAATTCCCCTAGCCTTATTCCCTGAAGTTTTCACCCTGCATTTCCCATGGGAACCTGGGATCCCAACTGGAAGGTATGTGCATCCCCCCACCAAGTGAGATCTTTGCATTACTGTATTCTTACCTTGGTTCTTCGTGTTTCCTCTTTTTCCTTCTTATTTCTTTATAATCAGTTCCCTACAGATCACCCGATCCTTCAAGGCCTCACTCACACCCCTGGGCTCCCTTTCCTGATTAAGCTCTTCCTCTTCAAAAACTCTCGACATAGCTCTACTCAGCTCATATCTCATACAATTTTGGGTGTTTTGTGGCTGTCTCTCCCACTCAACCTGGAGATTTTAACTCAGCACTAAGCACACCTCTTCTGTAAAGAGCCAAATAGTAAATATTTTCTTTTCCATTTTGTGAGCCACGTGATTTCTGTTGCAACGTCCCAGTTCTGCTGTTGTGTAGGAAAGCAGCCATAGACAAGATGCATGTAAATGGATGTGACTGTGTTACCATAAAGCTTTATTTACAAAAACAGGTAGCTCTCTTTGTCCTGAGGTTCACGGTTTGCCAACCCCTAATCTACCTGGGCAAGGACTGTGTCTTAGTCTTGTTGTTATATAATAGATACTTAATAAATGTTTGTTAAAGAGCTGAATCCTTCAAAACTCAATTCGAGTTTACTTCTTTTAAAATCTTTCCTTGCCACTCAAGGACACGGCAATATTTTTCATTTCTGAACCTCTCAAGTACTTGTTACCCAGATAACTTCATGTGACTGTCACTATCGCTGTGTGATAGTCACTTAATGCTGCTCTGATGAGTGAGGGTTGATCTATATTATTTCTAGGGTCCTTTGTTCTAAAATTCTGAGTCAATCCATCATCTTGCACTGCCACCTACTTGTGTATTTTTGTCTTTTTTTTTCTCCCTCACATAAATTATAAGCTTCTAGAGAATAAGACCTTATCCAGTTTTTCTTAGGATTGCTAAAATGCCTAATATGGTGCTCTTGTCACTGTTCATTCATTTATTCATTCAACACGTATTTTTAGATCAGTACGGTATGTGGTGCAGACACAAAATTAAGCAGAATGGGAAGAGTCCTTGTTCCCCTCGAAGTCGAAGTCTAGTGAACTAATGATTGTGTGATCATAATGAAGACAAATGCTCTGAAACAAGGGGCCTGGCTTTATAACAAGATTTCCTAAAGAAACTGAGCAAATCCTGGGGTAGAGGCAGAATGAAGGGCAGGGAAGTCTTCCCCGGGGATGTCATCTTGAGTTGGGACTCGCTTACTCAGACGATATTTAAGTGCCGATCGTGTGTTAGGCACTAGTCAAAGCACTTGGAATACAGTAGTGATCTAAACGGACAGAGGTTCCTGCCTTCTTCGAGCTTGTTTTCTAGTGGGATCTGAAGAATGAATAAAAATTAGATAGAACGGAAAAAAGGTCTGGAAAATATTCCAGAAGGAAGGAATAGCATGAACCAAGATTCTGAGTGGGAGGGAACACAGCACACCCCAGGAAGTGCTGGGCAGTGCAGCTATAACTCAGAGAGACTCAGCTCCAGATGGAGACAGAGGCTGGCTGGGGTGAGGTCTCAATCTCACTTGATTCCCAGGGATAACTGATTTGAGGAGGAACTCTATCCCGGTGGGGAGGCCGGTTGCTATGTCACTGCAGAAGTCCAAGCCATAGGAGTGTGGTTGGAGCTAGGCACTGAGTAGCTGTGGCAACGGAGAGAAACCAACTCTGTAGGTATTTAGGAGGCAACTTTAACAAGACTTGGTTGATATTCAATATTTGTTGCAGAAACAAAGGGAGGGAAAGGTGATGAGGAGGAACCGGAAGGTTGTATTGGAAAGAGATGTAGGCACTGAGACCTACTCTTGGCATCCACATGTAAGCCCCCAGGGAGTGTGAAAAACGCTGATCTTATGAGTCTGCAGAGTGCAATGAGCACCACCACTTCCGTTAGTGATTATTATTAGTGAGAGTATCACTGAGGCTCTGAGACTGGATAGAGCGAAGTGTTCCCATTGGACGTGAGTCTACATGTGTGGTTTCAGCACAGCTGTAGCCAGAGTTCATGTTCTTTAAAGAAGATGGTGATCTTAGCAGCTTCTGTGGCTCAAGACAAAGACTGAGGATGTGCAGGGTGGTTTAGTACCGAAGTCAACACCGGGTCCTAGAATGCCTGAGTCAAGAGTAAAATGTAATAGAAAATGACAACGGGACTGGCAAATAAGGGAGCGAGAGCAGTGATATGCGGACGCGTGTTTCAGAGACATTCAGCTGAAGTACTCCACCAAACCTATATTTGGAAGCTTCGTTTAATGCATAATTCAGAAGCCACCTCAACTCGCTGCAGTTTTAAATGAGATGTTGAAATGGTTGTCCGCTAATAGTGCAGAGTGACTTTTTGTGAGTCACTGCTCCAGCCAGCGTGGAGAGAATTCTGTTTAGTTCTCCGAGAGCTTTCAGTCAATCTGATTGCATCTGACCAGGGAGGCCTCGGTAAAGAGGTCACCTCCACCTTGTACCCTCAGGCACAGTCACGGAGGAAAGCCAAAGAAACTTGAGTGACCAAGGCTCTCAATGGAAGGTCAAGATTCCTTTACTCCTTGCTTCCAAGGCTTCATGTTACTTCATTCTTAGCCAATTATTTTATCCAGTTACCAAGGAGTGCGCATTTACAAAACTGTTACATGTAATATATCCCCTTGTCTTTCCATGCAAAAAAATACTGAGGGGAAAAAAAATTCTCTATATAACCTTGAATAGTGATTATTTATGTGTGTGTGTGTGTGTGCGCGCTATATGTGTCCTTGCAATATTCCTCTGATCACCTTGCACCTCTGGGAAACCTCCATTTAAAAACTCTCTTGAAATAAAGAGGTGACAATAGTTCCACCTGAGACCAGATGTGAAATTCAGATTGAGGCCATTAAGTGTTGTACCTTGACTGCTCTCCAGATCAAAATATCCAAGTATACAGCCATTCCAGAAGATGTTAAAAAATAGATCTCAAGACCCTGGATGATGTTCATGATAAATTATCAAATCAAATACTAGATAATAAAAGAATATGCCTAGTATGATTAAATTTTTAGTCTTCACTGGGGCACCTGGGTGGCTCAGTGGGTTAAAGCCTCTGCCTTCCGCTCAGGTCATGATCCCAGGGTCCTAGGATCGAGCCCTGTGTTGGGCTCCCTGCTCAGTGTGGAGCCTGCTTCTCCCTCTCCCTCTGCCTGCTGCTCCCCTTGCTTGTGCTCTCTGTCAAATAAATAATCTTTTAAAAACATAAATAAAATTTCAGTCTTCCAAGAGGTATAGAGAAGGGACTGAAGACTATAAAGTAAATTCCTAAAAGGAATCACTGCTGGGTCGTGAAATTGGTCACGATTTTTATTCTCCTCTTTGAGATTACCAGTATCATCTAAATTTCTGACAATCATGCAGTACTTGGGTTATAAAAAACATACATCTTAAGATACAGCATTCAGTATGCATATATATATATATATACGCAAGGGAACCTCACCATAATGCCATCCAGAAGGTGAACAGGGATCATTACGAGGCCAAATTAGTGTAATGACTGAGAACCTTGACTCCAAAATTGGACTGCCTGGCATTGCCACCTTGGGTAATTTAATTAATCTCACGGTGTCTCGGGTGTCCCATTTATAAAACAGGGATCCTAATAGTTACTAACTCTAGAGTCCTTACCCAAATAGATGGAAAATGTGCTTATAAATTCTTCATATATAGGAAGCTCCCAATAAACATTATTAGTTAACCTCACTAGTACCTGAAGTCATATTCATCTTGCATAGGTGTCAGAAAGGCTCTACACCAGTGTGTTACATTTTTTTGGACAAAAAGTAATTTAAAGAAGGTAGGCTCCAGGGAAGACTGATGCCAAGCACATTGTAAAAGCAGTGGTTTATGGGAAACGTTAGCCAGAGGGACTGACATTCCTTGCCCCTTGCATGCAATTATCTCTAAGCCTTCTTGGTACTTTTAAGTAGCTCTGGCTGCCTACAGACTCTTGATCCATCCAGTGCAGAAATTCTAGCATTCGACCCGGAAAACATACCTGTTTCCATGCCTGACTCTTCCCGGTCACTCTACACTGAACTGGAGCCTCTATTTTTGGACTGTCCTTGATGACTTCAAGGACAGTAATTGACAAAAACGAAACCTTATTGGCTCTGTCATTTTGTTTTACTGAAAGAGAGTTTGGGGCAAATCTCTATTTGTGGAAACATAATTTCATCCTTTTTTAGGGCTGTGTTCAAAAACAAATATATGTACTGAAAATTTCCAAAGCACAGTTCGATCTTTCCCCCTTTCATTATCCAACTGGAAAAGTGTGGGAGGTGCATCTGAGTTGAGCTGGTCCGGCAAATCTTGTCTTTGACCTCCACTGAAATCTACAGCAGTTACTGGCCAGTCTCACTACCAAGGGCTCCTGAATGCCACAGAATCAATAGCTGAACATTGACTGCCTCCAAATATACAACAATTGGATGAGAACATGATCTTCTGTGTGTTTTCAATGCCAAGGGCACACAGGAACTTGTGGTTTTCAAGAAATTCTAAAGCATAAACAAGCCCATGAATATGCAGTACTCAACCCACCTCATTCTGACTTAAGCTGAATGGATTTTATTAAGGTGAATTTTATGCAGATTTTGAGCAATAGAGAAAAATATGTCTACTTCTTGACATCGTAATATACTAGACCTGTTCTCTTTTTTGAGATGTCAAATATCTAGTTTATTATAGTGAGAAAGTGACAGTCAATTTAAATCAAAATTTATGGAGAACATTAGGAGCTGGAAGGACTTTGGCTAATCACTGTAATGTCCCCAACAAATGGTAAATGAAAGCATGAGGAAATTGAGTTAACGCAAGTTAAAAGTTCACATACTTACGGAATTATATTAGAAGACCTACAACTTAATTAAATTATCTGAAACTGCTCATTTAGCATCTATTGTACTAGTGAACATTTATGCAATTTTACTGTTAGATATATATTAAGTAATAAGTTTGGATTGGGTCAAATTGGGAGAACCCTAATGAGGCAGAACAGGAGAAAGTTTAATCCATCATGAAACATCATTCTGAGTCTTTATATTGAATATGATTAGGCAGAGATTTCCCTAGTTAGTTGGTTACTCTCTTATATCTATCATTCTGACATTTTGAATAATTGAAAAATCAAACAAGAATTTCGTACATGAAAAAATATAATCTGATGGTGAAGAAATATGTTATTGATTACCCAATCTTTTATTTTTTTTAAGTCTCGTATTTGTTTTATTAACTCTAGAAGTTCAAGAAGTGGTGAATGTGTGCAATTTAAAAATTAAAGACATAGTTAACAGATTTTACACCGATGATAATTTGGTGGGATGCCAAAAACAGAACTTTACCTAGAAAATCACATAATTAATATTTGATCCTCAACTTTGAATTCATTTTAGGCTGGTAAATTCTTTTGTTATTGTTTTTAGAAATATTTCTTGGAGTACAGTTGACATAATGTTTCAGGTGTAGGACATAATGATTCAACAACTCTATATGTTTTCCTAGGCTCATCACAAGTGTAGTCGCCATCTGTCACCATCCAACACTGTTACGATTCTTAAATCCAAGGTACTATGCTGTACAATTGTTACTTTCAAGATACTCCTCATACCCAGTACAGGATATTCAATAACAGAAGAGATGTGGCATTTCTTTCTTACACGGCTACTAACTTAACTTTGTTGAGAAGAGGAGAAAGCCTTCATTACTGAGGTTTACCACAAATTACATGTGTCTGGCTTTCTCTGAGGAGACTTGCAGTAAACCCAGAATGCCAAGGCAGCTGGGAAGCTTGTGTGTAATTGAAGAAACGTGACCTTTAATTCATCTTTCATAAACAATTTTGATGAAGAACCATCTTTTTTTTTTTTTTTTTGAGTCAGGAAACCTTTGGGGAAATTCTGCCTTTTTTTTTTTTCTTTTCTGATGCAACTCTAGGTAAAGAGTAAATTAATTGCCACAATACTTGGTAACATATACATGCACACACTAAGAGATGAATAAGAAAAAATATGGTCTCCCGCCGACTTGTTTCTAGCTGCTTGCTGGGGGAAAAAAAATAAGCTGCCTCTTCTCCACTGCATTTAGAGAATTAATTCTCATATGAAATGAAAGGTCCCGTCCAATCCTATTTCACGGTAGCTTTGAGAGCTTGACTGTACCAAAGCAAAGGGCATTATTTGATTGTATAGTGTTGACATCACTTTACACCAGAAGGTGGCAATTGTTTTAATAATCACACTAACAAATCTGTTTTGCCTTCAGATTAGATTTTTAGAGATCGGGTTCATTTGCTTCTTGTCAAGAAGATGCCTTTTAAAAGTAACGTTCAGTCATAGATTTATTTTTTAGGATCGCTGTTCTGCACCCATTAACGGGCTACGAATATTATACCTCTTTTAGGACAATAAACGCTGCAAAATGTCTGTCTCTCTCCTTATTAAGCCTTGCTTTTTTCATCTGGAACAATTGAAAGAATGCCACTCAAGGTGATCACCCTATGATCAAGTTTAAGTATAGAGTAGCATTAATGACATGAAGAATGCACTGTATTTCTCACAAGGAAAACTGGTGAGGAATTTCTTCAGTTGACCATGGTATCTGCAACATGTAGGATACTAATAAGATTTATGTCAATGCACAACGAAAAATCGTTCACATATAAATCGCATGGCATTTATGTCCTAACTTACCTCTCAAGGTGGCAAAATCCCATAAATTCCTCAATTAAAACTGAGTGGAAGATAAAAGCCTTCTCGAAGCTCAGCGGTTCACAAAGAGCCCATCAGCCCCTTTCCCGGCAAGACAGAAATGCACAGAAGCATCCAAAATACCAATACACGGTAACTGCCTGAGGATTTATCTCCTAAGACAGTTTTCCAAAATCTGTCCTCTGAACACTGCTGTCCACCACGAGGGAGGAAGGGGAAGGAGTAGAGAACTGTAGGCTCTGTGAAACCACAGCATTCCTTCCAGATGGTATTTTCCCCCAGCTTAGGTTACCTACATGACAAAAGGAGTGGAGGCCAGGGGTGAGCACTCCTTTTTTGTAAAACTGAGAACTCCAGACATTTGTCATCCGGAAAAAATGCCTGCCTCTCAGCAGGATGGATTTTGTAAAAATTTTTCTCACTGCCTTTCTCTAATTGGGCTTCCCTCGACTTTTCACACATCCGTTCCCCCACAAGCCCACAAAAGCCAAAGTTCTCCCACACCTAGTCACCAGTGGCAGGCCCATAAATCACGCGGAACTGCAAAGAATTTTTTTTCACATTATGCAATTAACGCCTATAATGTAGAAAAACATTTTATAATATATAACATATTAAGGCAAGAGGAAATAGCATGTCAGATTGCTCATTAGTAAATTCTAATAATGGCTAACATAAAAATGTAACTATCTATTAATATTTTTTCCTCAATTTACGTTTAAGAGAAAAATATTGCAATGTCTTTTAGTATTCGTGCAATAACCGCATAGGAATTTATTATACCAAAATGATCCGGCGTGCCTAAACTAGCGTGAGCAATATGAAAATTTAAAGATAGCTGAATGCCCATTCTTTAATTTTACTAAAATAATGAAAAACATATATTATTTGAGCTTACAAAACATGTAAATACTAACTCAGATGAAGCATCCATTTCGCACATATATATTGCCTTTTTCTACTTAGTATTAAAAACCATTTCTCTTTTTATGCTTTGTGTGCTTTTATCCCCTAAAAGTAAAAAGAAATATGAACCTTGAAAAATCATCCCCCAACCCTCTCTAACCTCTATCACATTTGGCAAACTTTTCTCTTGAACTTTGAGGAATTACTCTAAATTGAAACATGTGATCCAAATAATAGCTTATAAGTTTGAATAGCATAGCAGCTTCTAAATAGTTGTTCCTCCTTCAAAATAGGTTGGCATCAAAGGCTAAGGTGGTTGAGGGGAGCCTGGCTGGCTCAGTCAGTAGATCGTGTGACTTCATCTCTGGGTCCTGAGTTCAAACCCCAAACTGGGTGTAGAGCCTACCTAAAAAAAAAAAAAAAAAAATTGTTAAGGTGGTTGGGGGGGTTGTGCATTTGGGGAGAAATAATATAGATGTAAGTATTTCACTATTAAAATGAGACATTGAGCAAGAATTGTCTTTTGTCTGACTCTGACTCAGGCCTCCCAGAGAAGCCTGTTCTGGAGTCACATACAGACTGTGACACACCCAGACAGGACATCTCCCAGACATCACGTACACACACACACACACACACGCACACTCACACACTTACGCACACCCCTCCTCAGGGTCCCAACCCTGCAGGACGCTAGGGAAGATGCCATTATGCAAGGACTAACATTTGCAAATTCTAAAAATCTCTTAAATTTAAAAAGAAAAGAAGAAGGGGAGAGAAAAATTGTCTACCTTTCATGTCTCTTCTTCCTGGTGTACGAGTCTACCTGCGGCCACGGGCAGTCCTTTAATACTGCACAGGACAACCACAAAGCAGCTCTGGCTGAGGAAGAAAACTGGAAAGATCAGTAGTTGTCTTTCAAATTCATTTCATGTGCTTTTTATAGGATGGCGTTTCGTCTTAGTTTCAGTTGTTGGGTTTTTGTTTTATCTTGGGTTTGGTTCGTTCATTTTTTTCTAGCATCAGCTAGTTTTGAGTGTACTGTTGAGTCAGGAAGATTGAGTGGTGGTTTACAGGTAAGGTTTCAGCAACAAACCGCAGTAGGATTAGGTTAGAGTTGTGAAAACCTTCTTACTCTCTTCCTTTGTTTTGGGTCTGAGCACTCTCAGAGATAAAATGGGCCTCTAAATCACAAATTACAGCTCTGGGGAATTTAAGAAACGTCTTCTAAATATAAAGACTACTGCCCTGAAAGGCAGAAGGTCTTGGAATTGACCAGCTTGCCAGCTTGGCCACTTACTCCCTGAGTATTGTGAACAAGTCATACAACCTCTGTGAGCCTTGGTTCTTTATTTCTAAGAGTATTCTAATATTTTGAGTTCTACCAAAGTGCATTTGGCCCAAGGAAGAAATATAACACAACTCTTTCTCTTTAGCTTGTGTTTCACAAAGAAATTCAGGGCAGAATTGTTAACCTGTCGTAGACAGAGTCATGAATCCTCTCAGTCACTCAAACACATTCCAAATTTCCTCATGTCTACAGGACATTCATGCTCCTGGGCTATAGGATTATAGCTCCCATGATTGAATTCAAAGAATACAATGAAACGGTACGGATTTTTTAAAATGCTTATTTTATGCTGATTTACAAAATCAGTTCTGTAAACTAAGTCTGTTTTCATTTAAGGATATTGTGGATCAGTACATGGGGAAATCATTTGAGATTTTAAATAAATACCCTTTGGGGGAAACACACAAAACAATGACTGTCACCTACTCTTAACTGAAAGGAAATTCCTCTTCATTGGATAACAATGAAGGCCATGATACAATATGTGACCATTTGGTACTTGGTGCCAAGGAATATATAAGGAAGCTTCAGAACTATTTTTCTTGTATGAAGCTTTTAGGCTATGTTGCGTCAACATGCACTGGTTGAAGAAAAGCATTAATATTAATGAAGGATGGAAGTCGGAGATTTAGTGACTCTCCCTTCCCGACCCTCACCTTACTTCCTTCCAAGCTAAATCCATTAGTATAGATGGATCGCCATTAATAAACAAGAAGGACAAAAGAGCTCTCCATTCAGGGACAATTTCACTTGACCCTTGGTCTACATTGCCCATCCATGGCCACAAGATGTTTGACCTCTTCAATGTCATTTATTTATTGATTGATTTATTCTATGTCCTTTAAGCCAATGTTTCCCTAGGTACCTCACACTTCTTACGCTTAAAAATGTATTAAAAAGTTAAAATCTCTGACAGGGAATGCTTCAAAAATAAATTGAGGAAGGAGTCTGCCATTCATCTCTGTAACCCTCGGGAGCCTTATATACAGTTTTGCACAGTAGCTTTTGCACAGTAGGTGCTCCATAAATGCTCACCGAATGGAACTGAACTGAATTGCATTGTCAGATTCTGAACCATTTCATATGATCTTATTATCTTCTTTCTATCCCCCTGTAGGTATAGACACATACCTGAAGATATATGTGTCTATACACGATCCTAAAAATAATTTTACACCAGCAAATCAGGACAAAATATATATAGTGTATTTTTCTATAATGGGTGGATGCTGAACACGTTAAACCTAATATTTACAAATGACTTTTGTTATGAATATGAAAATGACCATAGGGTTTTCTAGATCAGATTTAAGCTAAAACTCCATCTTATCATTGGAAGGGAACATGTAGATTGTCTGACTTATCAAGTACCTCAAGGACCACCAAGAGGCAAGAAGACAGATAAAGGGACATGGGCAGCATTTAAGGCACACTCAGGCTCTGTCTACCGCTTTCTCTACAGAGAAAGTTCACTTTCTCTGCATTCACTTTCTCTTGCATTTGTTATAGTGAAGCACTGGGCTTTTCTGTAAGAGTGCATTGGAATGTCAACATTCACTGCTTTAAAAATATTAAAACCTTTAATAAAGAGAGAGAGGAGGAGACAGAACACCTCTCACAAACAAGTAAGCTTAAGCGCAGAGACTTTAGATGGCTTTGTCAAGGTCATATCACATAGCTATGGAGTATATGACTCATTACCAGAAATCAAGTCTTTTGGCTCCTGGTCCAGTCATAGCATACTTAGGAATAAAAAATAAATTAAATAAATAAATTAATAAATAAAAATAAAACAAAACAAACAAAACAAAAACAAAAACAAAAAACAGGCAAGAGAAAAATAGACATTCACAGATTAGCCTCGGTTACCCAACATGAGTCTCTACAGCTATGACCACAGGAACTAAAAAGGAACTAAAAATCAACTGACAGGGGTGCCTGGGTGGCTCAGTGGGTTAAGCCTCTGCCTTCAGCTCAGGTCATGATCTCGGGGTCCTGGAATCAAGTCCCGCATCGGGCTCTCTGCTCAGCAAGGAGCCTGCTTCTCCCTCTCTCTCTGCCTACTAGTGATCTCTGTCTGTCAAATAAATAAATAAAATTTAAAAAAAAAATCAACTGATAATCAACTAAGACACTCACATTGACCCACATTCCCTGCTAATCACAATAGTTTGCAAGACGCTAATGCCTAGTGAGACTTCATTGACTGTTTGAAACCTATGATGCTCTCATACTGCAAAACACAAAATTTTCTTCTTCTTAACCTAATAGCTACTAAAATATACATATACAATCACTCTGTTACTTCAGGATGCTAGGATATTGGTTTTACTTCATTCCATGGTCTCCAAAATACAAAATTTTGCTTAATTTATAATTATACCCTTCAATTTGATACTACTTGTATATGAAGTTTTATTTTTATAAATCAATATGAAACATTTATTTATCTGGTGTCACACTACTTACTAAGAGTTTTTAGCCAAAGCTACCAAATAGAAACCATATATAGTACATATTAAAGCCACATATAGTATTAGCTATAAGTACCTTTGAGAAAAAAAGCAACTTATTACTTCAGAGTACAATTTAATACTTTTAATATGTTATTGTATTTATAAAGGCAATTTTGACTCCATCTGTCTGATACTGGGTTACAACAAAAAAATCATTTTCATTATTAACCAGCTGAAATCGAATTAGTTTAAGATTTTCAGGATCTGAAGAATTATTTATTTGATGATTTAAAAGCTCATGCTTTTAAATTAAGAAATGCTCAGTGATAACAAACTATAAATTCTTTATATAATATCTAAGGTTAATTCCCTTTTACCTAATGATTGCTCAAGGTGACTGGTCTCTATTTTAAGGACAGTGAAAAAATACTTTTAAATAAAACAGTACCCCCCAACCCTGGGAATATGTAGGGGTGTGCTTTTGCAATGGACAGCAAAAGCAATAATGTTTAGCAACAGACCACCCCATAGTGGGAACTGCTTTCCAGCCTGCTTTTTGTCAGACCAACAGCTGTTCCATCAGTCAATTAGTGACCAGGGACAAAATGCATTTTTTTTAATCAATTAGCAGCCCCTCCAACTGAATAAAGATCCCTGGGTATGCCTTTCACCCAAAAAACAAGAGCTAAGAGTGAATAAAGCTGAGGAGATCATAAATTCTTGGAAGTACAGTCCTAAAACCCAAGAAAGCCATACAGAGGTTGACAGGTTATAGCGTGCCCTTGGCAGGACTCCAATAACTCATCCCAGGCAGACAAGAAGTATATGTGTTTGTATACACATACACACACATACATACACACACAAATAATATATATACATGTGTGTACATTTATATTTTATGTGTGTGTGCCTTCATTGTGGGAATCAGATCCCCTATTAATTCTAATTAGCTGATTTTATCTGATTTAGCTGGTTTAGCTGATTTTATCAACTTCTTTAAAATAGCATTGTTATCCTAAATCTAATTGTCTTAGCATAATGGTTAGAGTAGGTTAAGATGATTTAAGAGGACTGAGTTATAAAATTATAATCTCCCTTTGTAAGAACAGATTTTCAGTATTCAGATACCCGTCTGTAAAAGCTCTCACTAAACACACATTGGTTGCCCAAGTATCAGAATGGGGAAAAATGAAGTGCATAAATCCTAGTCAGTAAAAGGCCAGGCATGGAAAGTGTGAAGGACCAGTTTGAGAAAAGCAGCTGGAAAACCAGTAGCTCTTGCAAAACAAGTTCAAATAACCGGTCAAGAGAACAAAGAGTGTCCTGGGTATTTAGAACTGAAGAAATGCTGTACTAGGAATTAGGGGAAGGATGAAAAGCAAAGAAGGGAATACTGGGAGATAACCTGAACAATAGCAACCACTAGAAACAACCATAGCCCCTAGGGCTGGGTTCCTCTGGGCAACAGTAAGTGCTCGAAGAAATTTACAGCCCTAAGCTAGGGGACCAAAGGGAAGAGGTGACATTTCTGCAACCTAGCAGCTGAAAGGAGGGGCTCTGCACAGGTGGTGGTCACACCCCTGAGGTAAACGAGTAGAGTGGTGGTTCCACCAGCAAAAAGCAAATGGCTCTGGCAATGGTACCTCTGAAGGGCTTGGCATGGCTGATCTGACAGGGCCAAAGAAGCTGGGGGCTGGAGCCCCAGCTTTCTTCTTCTACTGGGTTGGTGCTAACAGGATCTGGAATCAGAGGCCGGTGTTTTGTTTTGTTTTGTTTTCCCCTTTCTCCTGCCTTCCAGTTGTCCACCATTTGTGAAACCCTACAGGAAGCCAAGTGCAAGGCATTGTGGGAACTGTAGTTTGTAGACTCCCACACCCGGAGCCACAAAGCAAAAATGCGGCAGGCGCTGGTGGCCTGGGACAAATACCCCGCCGGTAAATACCCAGCATGCATTTGTAACGGAAGCAACCTGCCCAGTCTTGATTGTGTTCTTTAAAAGACAGGTCGTGGCAGGTTTACAGTTGCACATCAGTCATCCGGCCTGGCAGTGGGCGAGTTAAATAGATGACTGCACTTTTTGAACAGGCACAAAACATCAAGAATAAGCTGGCATCTGTGCATTGTGAGGGTTTTTCTGCCCGCTGGGTGATTTAGGCAACGACCGTTCCAACTCCCAGGGGTAGAAATGCAATCTTCAGGCAGTACAAAATATTTAGTAATATAATTCACTGCAAGTCAAGGTTAAGGTGGAAGCCCTCTGGGTCTGCGTAAAGGCTTTTCAAGTATGTGGGGCACTCCGAAATCTGGCGGATGGTAGGCAAAATGCGAAGTACATAAAGTCCGTCTAGTTAATCCATGCCTATCCCGAAATCCCCAACCCTTGTCCACTGTGTACCCAGAGGCTGTATCTCTGCCATATGTCCCAACTTCAGAATTACCTCTCATCTCCCCCTCGCCCTCAACTCTTAATGCCACTCTGCGGATAGGAGAGACAAGTTCTCCGAAAACAATTCACTGCACGTGAGGAATTCACTGATGACTCTCCCATAATCATTTCAGAGATCCTTGTGTCTTAAAGTCTGCTAGTTAACTCCGAATCAATCCATGTTGTCAGAATTTTAGAAAGGAGGGCGTATTGGAGAGCCATAGAGCCTTCCTCAGGATTTATTGGCGAGTGAGGAGGTTCTTCTCAATTATGGAGTTTGGAAGTCATTAAAAGCTATTAAAAGTTATTAAAAGCTCTGAGAGAAGGATGGCAGTAGCAGGACAGTTTTTCAGTCTCTTTAAATCCACACGTAAAAGCAGGTAGAATAACTAGATAGCAAAACCAAAAATCCCCGGGCATTTACCGCCGAGCTGGCTGATGAGTTATTCCATGCACACCGCAGTACAAGCCAGTGGGGACAAGTCCCCGACAGCCAAGGACCTGCAGGGTGCTAGTCTACAGAGAAGGCAGCAGAGTGCCCTGAGAGGGCGGCGTCTGGGGAGCCTGAGAACATGGGAGCTCCATGATAGCCAACGTGTCAACTTGTATTCACTGGAAAGCATGGCGGACCACTGTGGAAGGAGTTTTTTCCAGGAAAACTGGGAGAGTTTTGCACAATCTGACACCAGGTGACAGGGAGGGGTCCCACAGACTGCAAGGGGTTGTGCAATCTGGCCACTAGGATGGCTCACCAATGACCCACTGGGGCCTTCTTCCAGGACCAGGCCCCTCCAGGGCCAAGTCATCCATCCAGCCGGTAGGCGTTGTATCCAGGACCCACTGTCCTTTTAGGGACCCATGGAATGTTGTGTTTCTTTAAGATCAGAAGGGGAAAAAAAAATGTGCTTTTAGGTCAAAGAAAATGTCTTAAGATATTTATCTTCATATCAACATAGCTGTAAAATATAACTTTTGGCATTTTTAGTGGAGGAAGGTACCCACCAAGGCCTAGGGCCCACAGAAGGCACAGTGCAACCCAGGTGGCCCCCTTCAGAGTAGAAACACCTGAGGTAGGATCCAAGGGGAGCAGGAAAGGTACGGAAGGGATGACGTCAAGGAAGTGTCCAGACCCCGGGGCAAGGTAAGAAGAGAGGCAGGACCTCTTAGAAAGCCGGCCACCACACTCTTACAGAAAAGCAACAGAAGAGGGAGCTCTGTGAAATTAGAAAAGCTGCCTTGAATGCAGCCTCCTTCTTCAAGTTCAAGAAAACTAATTTCAGATAGAAATACATGACAGAAACGTATCAAGGTTAAATCCCACACAGTGTTATAATGAAAGAAAGAAGAGAATGGGCAGCAGGAGAACATCCCGACAGACAAAGGCACACTGGAAGGATGTGTCCTCGAAAATGATCCCAACAGCAACCTGCTCTTTCAAAATAAGCTAAGAGACATTAAGGAAAGGCTGCAGTATGTGAAGGAACACGACTCAGAATCAGAAAATCTTGGAAAAGAGTTGACAGACTTCAGGCAAGAATGCTAAATTAAAGTGAAAATCATAACAAATGAAGACTCAACTAAAAGGAACACGAGAGCTTATCGACACAATAGACTGTGTTTCAGGATAAATCAAAAAGGAAAAAGAGGAATTTTGAAACATCAAAAAGAAATGAAAAGATAGGCAAAAAGGGATTCAGGAGAAGATGATTGATACTGAAGAGAAGAAATGGAGATCAAGCAAATGGTCAAGAGGAAGTTTCTGAAGAAGCAAACAAGAAAATAGAATAAATACAGAAAACACTAACCAAGAGCCGTTTCCTGAAATAATAATTTAGAACTGCATCTTGACAATGTCCACTGCATTCCTGAGAATCCAGAATGACCAACATCACCCCAGAGTTTAGCAAAAATTACTAAACTGTAAATATAAAGAGAAAAAATCCTTTGGGCATCTTAGAAAAAAAAAAATCCTGACTTATAAGGAAAATAAAATTAGGTTATCATCAGACTTTCAACAGCAATGCTTTATGCCAGAAGAAATTAGAGTAGCATATTTAAAATATTCAAGGGAAGGAAGTGTGACCCAAGGATTTGATATCTACCAAAACTGCCTTTCAAGTATAAAGGGCATGGTTAACCTGTTATCAACTTGCAAGAACTCAAGGAATATTGTTCCCATGAGCCCTTCCTGAAGAATCAAGTGGAGAGAATGAGCTTATGCCTAGAGAGACATTAACTTAAGGGCTAGTGGTAAGCATTAAATATATATTTACCTGGAAAAGTAAGAGGAAATGAGAGTTAAAAGGCAGAGAGCATTTTGTGTAATGGTTATGTGCTCTGACAATGTAGACACGACTATTAAAAAGTGGGGGGAGTATCGGGAGAACATATGCAAAAAAATGTTGTTGTTTTTTTAATTTTCAGTAATCCCATTAGAGGTGATATATGTGTTGTTATTTTGGGACTGTTGTGTATGTGATGAGATAAAAACAGGTGCTTGATTATGGGATTTTCTAATTTTATCATTTCTTCTGTCCTTAAGAATTAAAATTCAGGGTCTTTAAAAAGGGAAATAAGATATCATCAACAGACACCTACAAAAGAAAAGAAGAGACATATTGATATAATAAGGAAGCACAAGCTCTGTAATCTCAAGTATGAATTAAGGTGTAAATAGGAATTCATAAAATATTTTATCTTTAAATGTCTATATATGTTTCCTAGTTTTGTGCATGAAAAAGGACTAGAAACAGGGACCAACTCAATAGCAATGACACCTTGTGGCTTTGAATATCTCTTCTCACTAAAAGAATCTAGAATTTCTGGGACCAATGGCTAGGAAGAAGAAATGTACAAGATAAACCTGGAGTATCTTATAATAGGAGACAACCAGAAGCTATTAAAGACTCCTATGGTCCTGTCAAAAGGATTCAAGGGCCAGCAAAGAGGCCCCACCAGCCAAATACTGGACAAATTGAACTTCAATAATGATAATCATTGTGATAGATTTTAACTAATATGATTTGTTTAAATTTATGAGTTTGTGATCTTTAAAAAAAAAACATTGGCTTTCTTCAGAAGATAAGGAATTAACTCATTTATCTTGAAAAATAATATAGGAAAGGATCCACTGGGTAGCTAAACAGCAGATGAAGAGAAGTATCTATTTATATAAGTATTCTAACTAATAAATGAAACAAAATGATAGGCTAGCACTATTTTTGCAGCCTTCGTGAATGAATGAGTATATATGGGCCTTTGGTATCATTGGCTGCTAAGATCACAAAATGTGAGAGAACCAGACATTGTGTGCCTCATACGGTCTTGCCAAAAATCATTATGGAAATGATGACTAAACTAGAAGGAACACTAGAGTATATAAAGACAACTTTAGTCTTGCCAGAGGGATCGAACCTGGGTCTGATCCAGTCTCTGCATTCAGCTGCCAAATTGTAGGAAATTCAAAAAACAGAGGAACATGTTGAACGCCACCAAGAGTATCAAATCAGCAAAATGCAGACGATGGAAAACTCTACAGGTTAAACAGCCCACGTTTTTCAATAAAGTGTAAGAAAATGAAAGGGAGCTAGGAGAAACCTATGGATTAAAAGTGATTTAAAAGACATATCATTTTCTTTAATGGGGAATTCTAAGCTACAATTTCTAGGAATGCACATGAGTAAGATAAAACTATGAAAAGAAAGCTCCAGGGAGAGATTAGTATTAAAGTCAGGGCAATAGTGACTTCTGGTGGAAGAGAGGGTACTCTGATTGGGACAGTTCTCATGGAAGGGTCTTCTAGGGGGCTGTTAGTGTTCCATTTCTTGACGTCGGTGGTGTTCACCTTCAAACGATTTATTGAGTCATGCATTTGATTTGTGTGTTTTCTGTGTCTCTGTTTCCTTTCATAATGAAAAAAAATTAAAACTTAAAAAGTCCTCAGAGCAGCTCTCTGTTTCGCTGTTACTTCTCTGACTAACACAATTTTAAGTCAACGTCAACAACTCTACCCCTTCCATACCTCCATATGCCCCATTTTCTGAAGTGTTTTTGCCCCTTCCTTATTATATTAGATGATAAATGAATATTAGTCGTGCTCATAGACCACAGCATGATGGCTTGAGTACTTGTCTGCCCACACACCCCTTCTCAGAGAGCTCTAACCTGGAACGATTTATATGTAGGTCACTTTGCTTTGTTTCATGGGTCTCTGCTGCCCTGCTCACAGTTGCTAGAAGTTCAACTTACATTTCCCAAGTTCCTAACGCCATGCAATAGAGCAGTGAAAAACAGACCACAGTCTTTCTCTCCTGGGCCTATATTACATAATTCATAGGTCCCACCTGTTGGAGAGCCCTGAGAGTCACCACCACCACACCTAATACCTCCTGGATGTTTACTCTGTGACACCAGCCCACAGAATTAGTGTTAACAGGATCCTCATTTTACATAAGAAAAAAGCAAAGCCCCGAAAATTTAAATCACTTGCTTTAGATTGTAGAGCTAAATAAGTGCTAGGATCTGGAATTAAAACTCAAGCAATTCAACATCAGAGCCCAAGACCCTAAACATGATCACTAGTTAAACCAGTGTGTTAAATAGGAATGTGGATTCAAGGGTACAGAGCGAGGATAGACAAAGGACAGCCCTCCGGCCGTATCGAGCCACACCATTAGTTTGTATTTGGGCCACAAGTTAAGAATGGTTTCTATATACTTAAATGATTAAAAAATATGTATGAAGGATATTTTGTAATGTGTTAAACTCACATGCATGAAATTCACATGTCTCTATATAAGTAAAGTTTTATCGGTACACAGCCTTGCCCATCTGTTGACATGTCATCTGTGGCTGCTTTTGTGCCACTGTGACAGTTGAATGGTTGCAATAGAAACCATGTGGCCCACCAAGTTTAAAATCTATACCTTTTAGAAAAAAAGTTTAGTGGCTCCTGGCCTAGAGGATGGACAGGTGAATTTAAAGAAAAATCCAGAAGCAATAAAGCAGTGGCATCCTTCAGCGAACAGAATCTCTGACTTAAAGAGCAGAGAAGAGGCAGGACGGCCTGCCAGAAGGAGGAACAGTGGAAGAGAAAGCAAGAGAAGCTGAGGTTCCATAATTGTAGAGGAACACACAATACTTCTTACCCTTGTCCCATTAGAGTTACTCGGCAGTGGTTGTACAGTAGTTAACTATGGCAGATAGTTAGTCTTTTGTCTTATTTCTGTTCCCATGTAATAAACTCCCAAGTCAACTGGGGATAAGTTAAGAACAGCTCTGTTTCTGGTAACATGGAAAAGTCTAACATATAACTTGGCTTTAGTTCTCTTCTCTGACCCTGGATTCCCCTGACTCTTCCACTATGACCACCAGTAGTAATGTTTGATTTGAGTGTGTGATTGCAGAGGTTGGTAAAATGTTCACCAGTTCTCTGAAATTAGGGACCATATACCATCTCTTCCTTTCCATTCCAGGGCTCCCAACCAAGATCTTACAACTTCAGTTTAAATTATCCAAATGTGCATTTCTTCATACAGCTCCCCTACTCCAAATCATCGATGACTATAGATGCTTATAGAGTGAAGTCCAAAGTCTAGGCCCTTTTCCATAGAATGCTGCCCTCCCACCATCTGACCTTAACCCAAGCCTCCAGACCTTTGTTACGGGAGCCATACATCAACCAGAATAGGTAAGACTGTCATGGGTAGACTCTGGCAGTTGAGGTTGGGTTCACAGATTTACCCTTTATACACTGTGACCCAAAGGAAAACTCAAAAGTAGAAGCAACTTGGCAGGTATATCCAGAGCTCAACCCTAAAGCCCAAGCATTCCTGGGTTGGGGAGCTAGTTCTCACAGAGTCTGAGCAGAGGCTAAAAGTATCTTGGGGTCCAGGCACCCTAGTACAGCACCATACACTCAGGAACAATATCTGGCACTCAACAGATGGGTATGAACTAAGTGACTATAACCATCAGCAGGACATAGCGGTGCCGGTGCCCAAGACTTTAAGAAGATCTAGGGCGTGGCTATGGAAGGAAACCTTGAACTTTCAACTCGAGAGCATGGGGGCTCTAGGAGTTCATTAAAATAAAAGTCATAAATAATACTATTCATAATAGTCATAATAGTAGTTAATGAATAAATTTTAAAATAGAAGAGTCATAGCCTGTTGGTGCTCTGGAGAGGTGAAACCAGTTTTGACTGTGGCAATCAGACCACTTGTACTGGGAGTAGTTCTCCTGTGTGTCCTCGCGAGATCAAAAACTCCATGAGAATGATGCAATTGATTTGCTAGACTTGTTTGATTGATCCATCCAAAAGTCAATCACCACCAATGATTAGGAGACAGAAATTGCTATCTGAGTGTTTGGAATGACTCATCTAACATCACGGCCAAGACTCACAATGCTCTTTTTAGGAATTTCATCTCATTTTAGCAAACTATACAGGGGAGATCCTTCCTAGAAATTCCTCAGAGTGAGCTAAAATTGTATCAGAATCACATGTATGTGGTGAATCAATTCTGGGATCCTCCCTTGTGCCGTACTGTCTGGAGTCTGAGACCAAGTAGAAAGAGAGTTAAGAGCACAGGCTTGGGTATCAGACTGTCTAAGTTGGGCCTGCCTCGGCCTCTCAGAATTTATTTGACCTTGGCCAGTTTCTTAGCCTCTGTAAACTGCAAGTCCTGTTATCTGAAAACTGCGATCAGAACTGTGCTTATCTCCGAGGGTTAGTGGGAGGATTAACTGAGATAAGCTACATCAAGTCCTTCGGAGAACATCTCCCACTCAGTAAGTGCTCAATAAATGTTCCCTCTCAGGGACATTATCTTTTACACCAGAAAAACCATATTAGGAGTGGCCATTTAAGGAGACAGTGTTAAAGTGATACTAGCTTTATGAAAAAGTATGACTTTGGGTGTTTTTTCCAGTTAAAAATAAGGAATTTCCAAAAGAAACCTCTTTTTACAAGTCTAAAAGTTGACATACTTCAAAAACATATTTCACAAGAGATGAGAGGCTAACATAGGATTAGACTCGACTGATGATATTTGTAAAATTTTTATAAATACATATATTAGTCTGAACAATTTGTAAGAAGTAGGCTCACCATCTCAAAAGTCCCTGGTCATATAAATTTGCCTAGTGAGTTCATTCCAGAGAATTAAAATGTAAACCCAAGTAAGACACACATTTAATAGTGCCCGAGGCATTGGATAAATATTTTAGACACTAAAATCTGGTAAGAATAAAGGCAGAAATCAATTTTTCTTACATTTCACCTGTAAGATCATAATTAAGTATAAAAAAATTGTACATTTATCTGACAGCATTTGTTTTGAATTTAGTCACCCCGATAATGAAGTTTCTTAACTCAAACTTATAAATTACAATGCGAGATGAAATAGAATGGAACACCAGTGAACACACAACCCTGGGTTCACTTACATCTTCACTATTAGACAAAACTCAACTCTCAAAGACCTGCCATCCAAGGCTACCCATCACTTATCACATTCTTCCAGGAGGGCCTTTTTTCTGCTGACAGCAAAGCCAAAAGAAAGGAATCCCCTTCAATCAACTTCAGAAAAACTCCCCCCTTTGAAATCAAAGCCTGACTGTTAAGGCTCTTTTTAAATGATTATGGCTGTCCCATTATAATAATGGTTATAAGAATACTGAGTGACAAATAATACTTGATATCCAAATGACCCCTTTCAAGTTTTCTGTAATGTCACTCATAAAATTAAGATGAGCCCTGTCTTTCCCAGAGTGACACAGATATGCAAACGACCTTTATGGCGGCAGGCGTCCTTTCTGTTTGCAGACACTGCACTCTGCGTTCTTCTGGAGTCCGATTCCGGGGTTTGAAAGTACGTCAGGGCTGTCTCACCTGATGCCTGTAAGAGGATAGGAAAATGTCACTGCCTCCCTTTGGCACCAGCCCAGGCTTGCACTGGTGAAGTGCTGGTAAATATTTAATAACCAGTGGGGTTGGGCCTGACTGTGTACAGTTTGCCCATTTGTGTGGTGGTAATGTTCCCACCATGACCACTGTCCACCTTCTATGTGATGTCACTGAACAGGAGATTGGGAAAAGATACGCACCATATACAAAAGATACACACGCACAATGGGCTCCCAAACGTGTTGGGAGCCAGTGCCTGCACGTTCCTGGCTGGAACCCCGATTCTTTCCTGAACCAGTGTGTTCCGGTGGGAAACCAGAAACCCCAGTGAAACCAGGTGTTTATGATTCAGTCTGATCCCTGGAAGCAGGGTCCAGCCCCTCCTATTTTTACTTAGTGAGTATCTCCCCACGACATGGAGGTCACTGCTTTCCTGGGACCTAGAAAGTGACAGTCCCCCTTTTCTTTGAAAAGCCAGAGTGCAGAGAAAGGAATGAACTCTTTCCTGGAGCCTTTCTACCGGATCACCCAGGGTCATCACTTTTAGCTCTTTTTTTTATACGTTGGATTATTTCTTTTCCAAGCAGTGACATAACCCAGGAAACTGAACAGGTGAAAATGCTAGGAGTCCCTCTTCCCAGGATTGTCTGGCATCTTCGTTGGAGTGGGTCAGGTTAATTTCTTCTAAGGTTGGGTCCTCGCTCTCTAGAACAGTGGCACTCAGCTGCAGAGAGACCTGGAAAACTTGCTAATAATACAGGTCCCCAACCAACCCCCTTCTGATTCCGGAGGTTTAAGTAGCAACGGGAAGCTGCATTTTAGACAGTCGTCCCAGGGACTTCTGATCCTGGGGGTTGAATCTGGGCCCACTGGGAAGAGTTTTGATCAATGAGGAAGTTTAAAAGGAGCACTGAACACAAGACTACCCTCACTTCTGACACCAATTATCTGTTCAGGGGGTTCCCAAAACCACTGTCACTTTTGATAATTCCCTAGAAGGACTCGCAGAACTCACTGGAAACTTTTATACTTGAACAGTAGCAAAAACCCAGTTATGGTTTGTTACAGAGGAAGGATAGAGATCAAAATCAGCCTAAGGAAGAGTGCATAGGGCAGAGGCTGAGGAAGTACCAAGCAAGGTGCTTTCACGGTCCTCTCCATAGAGTCAGGATTCCCTAGGATTGACACGTGACAGTTTACATGGGTCCTGCCAACCAAGGTAGGTCACCCAAGCCTCATTGCTCAAAATTTGTATTGGAAGCTTGGTTATGTAGGTAATATCAATTACCCCACATGGTTGATCCAGTCTCCAAGTATACTGACCCAACACTCTCACCTTAAGTCACCTAAGTGGTCCTTCTGGTTGCCCTAAGGTGTAGTCAGCTCCCAGCGAAATCAGATTATTACTCTCTGCCAGCCCAAGGTCCCCAGGCAAACAAAGATCAGCTTCAGGGCAAAAGACAGACTTCCTCTAGGACAAGGCTATACTCTTCACTGCATACCCCCCACCTCCTTTGCAAAACACCCTCAAACAGTAACTGCCACCTTCCCTCTAGAGTTAGACTTTTTTGACTTGGGAAAAACTCTTTGGCTATCTAAAATAAAGTTCCTGTAGTTGAACATTTCACTTGAGGTCACTGAGAGGTTTGCTAGGATTTTGTTTCTTTTATGTGTCACCAGCCAAGACCTAAAATAGGTTTTTTAGAGTTTTCAGGACTAGTTAATAAAAATATCCAATATCAGAGCCAGATCTCCGCATGTTTGATGCTTGGCACTTAATAAGGTCTTTGTAAAAGTTTGCTGGTGGTAGTATCAGCTGTGGGAAACTGCCAGAGTTGGCTTACTGTATGCAGGGAGAAAACCAGAACCGTCATCCAGATCATGGGGCCAGCAAGGGTGAGGCAACATTCCAGGATGAAGACAGAGTCCCTCCAAGGACCCTGCTACAATGTAGCCACAAGGGTTAAGCTGAGGCTTGCTGGTGCAGGGCAGGGACTCATACCACACTTCTCAGCTCACCCCAATCTTTTAACCCTCTCTGTCTAGTTTATAGTCACCTGAAATACATTCTACTTGTAGGGACCTTTCCTTACTGAATAAGAAATAGAAATATTGTCCTTTTGGAGTCACACAGCTTGTTATTCCAATGAAGGATAAGTCCATCTGAGATTTCTTCAAAATCACAGCCTTAGCTTTTCTTTTCTTTTCTTTTTTTCTTTCTTCTTTTTTTTTTTTTCCTCTTTTCTGTTAATGACATTTTCTGAGTGAGTTGAAGAAAATCTGATAGGAAGTTTCTTGATTTACTGAGTAGGCTTAGATATTCTCCTTATGATGCTTAAATTTCAAGATCAGGTTCAGGGAGAGTCATGGTATATGACTAAAGGACTTGTTTCCAAATAGTTGTGCAGCCCTTAGAATAATTTAATCGTTACTTTACCCATTTTTTAGATAGGTAGGTGCATCGCAAGGAAATGCTTAGCATTTTCAAGGAGCATAAATCAAAGTTATTGAAGTCACTTTGCATTTGTTTTGACATTTTCTGTACTTGATCACCGTCAGAGAAGCACCTCCTATATAGTACTAGGAAAACAAGTGACCTAGCTTCTGACTCCGTGCATTATCCTCTCCGATTGCTTGACTCTCTTGAGGCCAGGCAGCTTGAGGAAAGCTTCTGGTCTCAGCAGCGCAGAGCTGCCCTGGGCCCCCTCCACCTTCTACCTCACTCCTAACCCACAGGCTGGTCAGAAGTTACAGGAAAGTTTTTACCTGCTGCAAAGATGTCTACGGTTGTGGCGACTCACATTTAGAATCTTTAACACACCTGTCTTATGAAGCTTTTATGGTAAGACTCTCAGGAGGGAACGGGAGATAGAGGGAATTTGTCCTTTGTTTCATGGACGCCTTTAGGCCAGAGCAACTGAATCGGGATCGCTGTTTCCTCTATCAAAAGGTAGAATCGAGAAATACAAGCTGGTCTCGTGATCCATCCAAACACAGGTACTTGCAAGGTAATGCAATTCACTCATTCTACAAAAACGCATTAAGCATTTCACCAGTGTAAGCAGGCATTTTGCTCAGTCCTGGGAGTTTGAAATGAGTAAGACTGATGCCCTCCTTCCAAGAGCTTGTAGGCTAATATAGGGAGGGATGGGCCAGAGACCAGAATTCCAAATATGTTGGCCCATTGCTATTCAAGAGGGATTAAAGAGAAAACTAAGAGGTTGTGGTATGGAAATTAGAACTACTAGTATGACTCAAAATATAACCTCTGAAGTCTTTATGTGCTTTTTATTAAGCAACCTAGGAACATCGTTATTAATCATTTTAACTAAGGAATAGTCTTACTTTGTTTTCATATTAGCATCATGAAATAGAGAATTCATCACCAAAGAAGCATATTAGTGGTTATACTTAATTCAACTTATTATACCTAAGTATTTATTGTCTACTAAGATTTCTTATAGTAATATTTCATTAACATGCCTGTCTTAGAAGCTTTAGAATCTGAAGTTAATTGCTACATTAGGCCCTAATATATTGGACCCCAGCCTGTTAGGCCCAGTTCTACAAAATACCCATTTAGTAAATGGAATATTGAATGATTTTACCAATATTTTGACAAGGAAGCATTTCATATCAGATTGTTGCAAATATGGTGATTATGCTATAATTTATGTGGCATCAGTGAGGTTTGGACAATGTAGACAAATAAGTACTAATACATTCTTACTACAACAGGAAAAAACATATTAAACCTATCATATGGTTTCACGAATTCACTAAGAAACAGCATGGAGGGCATTAGGAGGAGGAAGGGAAAACAGAAGAGGGGGAAGCCAGAGGGGGAGATGAACCATGAGAGACTATGGACTCTGGGAAACAAACTGAGGGTTTTAGAGGAGTGGAGGGTTGAGTGAGCCCGGTGATGGGTATTAAGGGCATGGATTGCATGGAGCACTCAGTGTTATACGCAAACAATGAATCCTGGAACACGACATCAAGAACTAATGATGTACCTTATGGTGACTAACATAACATAAAAAAAAAAAAAATACTAAAACTTACACATTATAAAAGCAACTGTAATTAATTAGAATTTTAGGGGAAAGAACTGATAAGGAAATCAGTGAATTTCAGCACATAGACAAGGTGAAAAGGGATACACTGTTGCTTTCCTGGTGTGTCTCCAGTAATGTATGGAGCCTAGCACAGGTCCACAACTGCTCCTCTCAGATGCTTGGTTATGTGACGGAAAGACAGGATGTGATATTGAGGTTGGATTTTCACTTCTCCCCTTGTCCTCAAGACCTTGTTACAGAAAGTGCCCTATACAATGTGTTGATGATTTACTAAGGAAGCTGAATTACAATTAATAACCTTTTCCCCTCAAATAACATAAGTAGGTGAGGCTTGGAACTCACTGTATCTGCATCTTCAAGAATAGGAGTTGGCAAACTATCACCCAGGGACCAAATCCAGTGTGCCACCTGTTCTTGTAAAGTCCTTGGGAGAAGAATAGATTTTACATTTTGGAATGGTGGAGCTAAAAAAAAAAAAAAAAAAAAAAGGAAAGAAAGAAGAAAAAAAAAGAATATTTTATGACATGTAAAAATTATCTGAAATTCAACTTTTGGTAACCCTGAGTATAATTTTGTTGGAATATAGCTATGTTCCCTCATTTATATGTTATCTAGGATGGTTCTCTATTTCTGATGGCAGAGTTGACTAGTCACTGTAGAGATCACATAGCCTGCAAAGACAAAAGTGATTTACTATCTGGCCCTTTATAGAAAAATTTTGCTGATCTCTGTTCAAGAAGACATAATTTGAGCAGCTCTTCTAGGATCCAGAAAGCCTAATCCAGAATTAAGGAATGGGGCTTTCAATTTTGGCAGAGGGATTAATGGTGATAAGAAAAATTTTCCCATATGTGATGTTAGTATGATGCCTGATGTACTTTCAAATGAAAATAGTGGAATTTGCTAAAGATGTGAAAAGATTGGACAGACACCAGCAATTTGGCCTAATTTAGATTTGGGCTTGCCTGAAGAGACAGGGCTGAATCCAAGGACCAAACAGATGATCCAAACTAGAGCAACTCTAAGACCATTCTAACTTATTTAGAGGAAACAATTCAGACTATGATTTTTGTGAAAACCTACACTTTCTGGGCTCTTTAACCAACTAAGAAATGAAAGTGATATTGTTAGCATATTGCACTCTTCTATATAATTTTTTGTAGGCATTCTCAACTTCTTGTGATCTAAAATACGTCAACCAATAATGGAATGCAAAAGGTTATGTACAATTTTCCTCATAGTTTCATAGGAAAATTATATAGATTTTCATTGAAATTTTTGGAATAAAAGGACCCTCTATTTGCAACTTTTCTTTTCTTTTTTTTAATTAGCATTCTTCCAGAGCCAATTTAGTCTGACAGGTAAGTCAGCATTTAGGGATTTTTATAATTCAGGCCGTAATGCCAGCTTCTCTTTGTATACTCTGTAGTGCTCAGCTCCCAGAAGCAATAAACCATAATGGTTTCACTCACCAAGGCCTTTTAATTCATGGATCATAGACATGATAAATCATAAGAACTCCTCTGGTGCCTTTTTGTCTAGAATGGCCAGGTTCTTGAAAGCCAACTGCAGAACACCTTTTTAAATGGCATCCACTCAATTGAATAAGGATGTTCATGTTCAAGAACAGAGAGAAAGTGTTTACAGACACCTGTATGATAGAAAGATAATATGTTTTGAGACAAATGTTGTCCCC
Organism: Mustela erminea; assembly: GCF_009829155.1. NCBI lineage: Eukaryota > Metazoa > Chordata > Mammalia > Carnivora > Mustelidae > Mustela > Mustela erminea. The sequence goes on along the minus strand of NC_045634.1, from coordinate 27,624,456 downwards.
CCAAATAGCTATGCTTCTATGGATATATGACAAAGACGCTTTTTTCCTAACGTGTCTTTGGGATTCTGCTACCACTCCCTAAAGCCAGTTTCCCTATTTCAAGGAGGCTGCAATGGATTTGTTCTCTTTTCTTAATAGAAAGTCTTCTGTTTGTTTTCAACATTGAGATATAATTGACATATAACATTGTGTAATTTTAAGGTGCATAGCGTGATTTGATATACATAAATATTGCAAAATCCTGTATCTCAGGTGTATGATCATAGTGTGTGGTTCTTTCAATGGGTTGTTGAATTTAGAAGCATTTTGTTGAGAATTTTTGCATCTCTATTCATCAGGGCCTATAGTTTTCTTTACTTATAGTGTCCCTATCTGACTCTGGTATCAAGATAATGGTGTCTTTATAGAATGAGTTTGGGAGAGTCCCTGATAGAAGATGTCTTGGCAGAACTCAAGAAAGGTCAGAAGATCCAAGTTCACTTTGGTGTAACAGAAAGCTTCAAGAAGGTATAATAATAGAGGAAAGACCAATTAACGCTCTGTGTAAATAGAATCAACATTTAATTCATCTTGTCTCCCAGACCATATAGACCTTAGGCTGAATAAAAAAATAACATAGTTTCTCAGTTCTAAAAGTTCTGTCTATAAAGCTAGAAAATTCTATCCATGATATACAGTGCCATACCTCTTTTTCTTTCTTCCAGTTTACATCAATAAAATGACTACATTTTTCTCCTTTCTTTTAAATATTTGACTTTCTATTGACATGAGCCCCAATAGAGTTCGAATTCCCTATGCAGGGGAGCTGCCTTGCACTCTCTTTGGGAGAGTTTCTTAAAGTACATTCACAGACTTAGCCCCCTTCCCCAACTTGATCACCTGATGGGAAACACAGTTTTGCACATAGTACTCATCTGACTAGGTTCTTCAGGTGAGTAATAATTTTTTTAAAATTCACCATCAATAACAGTGTTTTAAAATATTCTGACCCTTTGTAGCATCAAAGTTAATGCTAGTTTATAGGATTTCATTGGATCTTCACAAAGAAAATAATCAATGACTATTGACATCCCACAGCACAATAGGTATTAAATAATAGTGCACTTTTCTGTGTGTCTGAAAGGATTTTATCGTACTTTTTATTTAAAGAAAATTTTTGAGAGGGGGAAGCTAGTTCTGGTTCCCATTTTCTTCAGTGTTCAGTAATTATCAAACATAAAAACTGCATACAAATTTGAGCATATCTGTTTTACACAATCCTTTCATTTTTGCTTTTATGTTAATCACCATCCCAGAATCTCCACTGAGTGATGTTTTTTAGGATTAGCTGTTAAGACCTTGGAGTTTCAGCTCGATATCGATTCCTCGTTGGATAAATGCTGTTCACACTTAGTAAATAGGCCAATATTATTGCTAGTTAACGAAGGGCTTGAAAGCCTGTTCTAATACTTACAGTCTGGGTGACATGTTTGTAAGACTTCGTTAATGCTATTTTAACAATGTTATTAAATAGAGAATTGCTTGTCTTCTTCATCTGCAGATCATAAAATACATAATGATATTCACATTTTAAAATTTAACTGTTGTGCTCAAGATTAAGGCGCATCTATGCTTATCTTGTAAGAAGCTGGCTTTTAAGATGATTTTATGATCTGCAAAATAGTTGGCAGAGTTTAATAAAGAGCAGTCAACTTTTATCCAGAAGTGACCCATACTTCCAGAGACAGTATTTGAAAAATCATCCCAGTTTGTTTTCTTTGATAAATCATTAGAGATTTCATTTGTTATCTTCATTTTAGGAAAGGATTTAAGATCATTTTGTTCTTTGCTTCTTTTTTCTCTCTTGGGTTGTTTTTCTTAAGGTCATTCTACAATTAAAAATGAGTCTACAAAGAAGGGGAAAGGGAAGGATTGCTGTCTTGTAAAGAACTCATAGAGAAGAGATTGAAAGTTGTGTTTTGGGAGTAGGAATAGACTCCATCCGTTCATTCTGTCCTTACTCTCTATTACCAGAGATAATTGAGAGTTGACTGGCCTTAAATGAATAATGAATATACACCGAGGCATCTTTTAATATATAAATAAGAATATTAGGTTACTTTCAAAGAAGTAAAATCTTATTAAATTTGTATTTTCTTAAATATAATGTCGGCAAAATTAGTCTGAGACAAGTCAAACATCAAATAAATATTACAAATAAAATAAAATGTGTGTGTGTGTGTGTGTGTGTGTACACATGCGTGTGTAGAAGAGGAAGGAGGGAGAGAGACATAGAGGGAGAGATGGTGAAGGAAAAGGGGGAGAATGAGTGAAAGTTAAATATTTGCACTCTGAAGACATCAAGAAGTGATTCACTCTGGCTACTTTTAACTATTTTGATGGGGATTTCTTTAAATGAACTGTTTCCAAATTTCCTAACCAGAATATACTGAGATATATACATAATGTACCCTTTTCCTGGGAATGCAGTGCCATCATTATAACTATTGCGCAATGGTGCTCTTTTTTTTTTTTTTAAGATTTTATTTATTTATTTTACAGAGAGAGAGCACAAGTAGGCAGAGAGGCAGGCAGAGAGAGAGAGAGAGAGACGAAAGCAGGCTCTCTGCTCAGCAGAAAGCCCGATGCGGGACTCGATCCCAGGACCCTGAGATCATGACCTGAGCCGAAGGCAGCGGCTTAACCCACTGAGCCACCCAGGCGCCCCCACAATGGTGGTCTTGTGAGATACTGAAGAATGTCCAGATAGTTGTCTTTGATCTTACCTAAAGTCAGGCAACCAGCTTTTTTGAAGAACTGTCTCCTTTTAATATTGTTTTTGATCAGTGTTTTTCTTTTCAATGCCTATAAGTAGACTCTAATTTTCTGTATCTAAATCACTATAGCTTTCAAACCCATATAACCAAGATTATTAAATATATATGCAAAGTTAAAGCAGTTACTGAGAAAGAACTTTAAAAGTTCTTCTGAGTGGAATGCATAAAATTTAGTTTGGGAACTTTTGACCCAGTTAAAACAATTCCTTCTCCTCCCTTCCCCCACTCTTTCCTTTCCTTTTCCCTTGATCATTGTCCAAATTGCTGTACCATTGAATTCCAAATATGAGATTCAGTGTAAATTTGGGGTGGGACTGAGAAAAGGAAAATTGCAATAAGGCAACATTAAAGATTGCTTATGGGATATAGGCAAATATAAAATAAGTGATTCTTGGTAAGAAATATACACCTTTAAATGAATGTAAAAAATAAATAATAAAATAAATAGATAATAAATAATAAAAACTAAATAAATAAAAGTATATAATTGATGCATAAATAATATACATTCTTATTAAGTAAAATTAGTCTTAATGAGAATGAGAATAAATGAAAGCTCTCATTGCTCCACATCCTCACCAGCATTTGGTATTGTCAGTGTTTTGAATTTTAGCCATTCTCATAGGTAAGTCGTGGTATATCACTATTGTTTTAATTAGCGATTTTCTTTTCTTTCTTTTTTTTTTTAAGATTTACTTATTTATTTGAGAAACAGTATGGGTGAGCAAGTGGGGAGAGAAGGAAGGAAAGGGAGAGGGATAAGCAGCCTCTCCACTGAGCATGGAGATCAGGACCTAAGCCTAAATCAAGGGTCAGTCACTCAACCTACTGAGCCACCCACACGCCCCTGAAATTCTCTAAAGATAAATGATGTAGAACATTGTTTCATATATTTACTTGTCATCTGTACATCTTTCGTGAGGTGTCTGTTCAGGTTTTTTGCCCAGTTTTGAATTTGGTTATTCTCTTATTGTTGAGTTTTAAGAGTTCTTCCTATATTTTGGATAACAGTCTTTTATCAGACTTGTCTTTTGCAAGTATTTTCTCCCAGTTTGTGGCTAGACTCCTCACTTACTTGATGTACAGAGTACAAGTACCCCCCCCCCCGCCAACAGAGCACAAGTTTTTTTTCCCTCATTTTAATGAAGTTTGGCTTACTAATTATTTTATTTATGGACCATGTTTTTGGTGTTATATCTAAAAAGTCACCATTTTTATATGCAAGGTCATTTAGGTTTCTACTATGTAATCTCTTGTACTTACTTCTGTACAAACTTCTGTAGTTCTATGTTTTACATTTAGGTCTATATCCATTTTGAGTCAATTTTTGTGAAAGATATAGGACTGTACCTAGATTCATCTTTTTGCATGCTGATGTTTAGTTATCTAAGCACCATTTGGTGAAAAAACTATCTTTGCTCCATTTTACTGCTTTTGTTCCTTTGTTGAAGACCAGATAATTATATTTACATGGATTTCTGAATTTTGGATTCTGTTCCCATTGATCTATTTCTCCATTTTAAGACCACACCATCTTGATTACTATTGCTTTATAATAAATCTTGAAGTTGGGTAGGGTCAGTCCTCCAAGTGTGTTTCTTCTCCTTCAAATATTGTGTTGATTATTCTAGGTCTTTTGTCTTTCCACATAAACTTTAGCATTAGTTTGTCAATATCCACAAATCACTTGCTGGGATTTTGATTGGGACTGTGCTGAATCAATAGATCTATGATAATAACCAATTCACCCAACAAATATGTATTGTGTACCTGCTCTGTGCCAGTTTCCATTCTCAATGTTTAGGATACTCTTGTGAAGATAACAAAGATCTCTATCTTCATTGTCCTTATATTCTTGTGGAGGTGACCTAAAAAAATAAACACTTGCATATGATGTGTGGTATATACATATATATATATACATATATATATATCACAAATAGACAAATTATCTGGAATATTATAAAGTAAGAAGGTGATGAAAAGAATATGTACAACAGAGCAGAGTAAGTGAGATCAAAAGTATCAGTGGTTAGGGGAATAGTGATTTGAGGTTTTAAACAGGGCAGTCAAAGCCTAGTTGAGAAAATGAAATTTGAATAAAGACTTCAAGGAAGTGATAAAAAGAAGTGAGGGTGTCAGTCAAATGGATTCTGAACAAGCAAAGAGTGCCAAGCGTGCCTGGTGAGTTTAAGGAACAGCAAACTAGGATGTGCGCCATGGAATGGAAAAGAAGGAATGTTCTAGAAGCTGAACTCAGAGAGGTAACAGGGGTTCAGATCATGCAGGTCCTTGAAGATCGTTCTTGGGATGTGGCTTTTGTGCTGAGTAACATGTTGAAGCATCCACAGGACTTTGCACAAAGACATGTTATCTGACATATACTTTCAGAGAGTCACCTGGCTGCTGGGTTGAGAACTGACAGTAAGTGGCAAGTGTAGATACGAAAGAATAGTGAGGAGGCTATTATAATAACAGGCAACAGATTATGGTAGCTCAGGGTAACAGGGGAAGTGTAGGTCAAAACCTGGATCTATTTTTAAGGTATAACTACAGATTATTTCCTTATAGGCTGGAGGAGGAGGAGAGAGAGAGAAGGAGAGGAGTCCAATATGACTACCAAAAGTTCAGCTAGAATCACTGAAAGTGTTGGAAGTGCCATTGGCTGCGCTAGGAAAGACTGCAGAAGTAGATTTTATAGTTCAGGAGTTCTGCCTTACACAGATTTATTTGAAATTACCTATTTAGGCAACCAACTAAAAATGTTGAGTAGATAATTACATCTATAAATCAGAATTTTAAGGAGGCAGGGGAGGGAAGGGGAGAGAGAGAGGGAGAGAAAGATCTGGACTAGAAATATCCACATGGGACAGGTCAGCATATCAGTTGTCCTAAAGCCTTGAGACCAGAGAGTTGCCCAGGATATGAGTCTAGAGCGATAAAGAAAGAGAAAGGAGGAGTGGGCCCTGGCATACGCCAAGATTAAAAGGTTGGGAATAAGAATCAGTGAGGGAGCCTGAGGTGAACTGGCCTGGGAAGTAGGAAAAAATCATGAGAAGATGGTATCCTGAAAGAGAAAAACCTGACGAGGAAGGGGAAGTGGTGTACCATTTGAAGTGCTGCAGGTGGACTCAGCTCAACCAAGACTGAGAATTGACTTGGGATTCAGCCAGGTGAATATCTTTGGTCACCTTGACTAGATTGGTTTCTTGAAACGGCGAGAACGAAAGCTTGATTGCATTTAAGGAAGATAAAGTAGAAGATTTGGAGACATCAAGTGGGCAATCCCGTAAGGGTTTTTCCTACAGAGAGAGTATTGATGAATTAATTAATTAATTTAATTAAAAAGAGGCAGCAGCTAGCAGGGGAATCAAGATAGGACTTTTGTTGTGGTGGTTTCGATTTTTTTTTTTAAGATGAAAGAAATAACTACATTTTTAGGATAATGAACAAAAATTTGTGATTTGATAATGTTGATGAAAGGGTGAAATTGCCGATAGTGAAATATGATAACATATTTTAGGGGATTTGAAAGACTAGGTCTAAAGAAATTTTTGATTACTAAGTGACACAGTAAGGTCTAGTCTGCAAATTCACCCTTTTTCTTTGCGTCCCATTCAGAATTCTGATCCACTTAAGAATGATACCTGTTCAATATTGATCTCTTACCAGATTAAAGTAACGAGTACCGAATGTACACGGGGCTTCACATACCATCTAAAGTCAATTACATTTTTAAAGATTTGCAATAAAATGCACCTTTAATTGTAAGATAATTTAGAGTGGCATTTTTGACCAATTGAGACATTACTCATTCCATAGTTAGCTTTTCAGAAAGTAAAGTATGTTGAGTCAGCATTGTCACCGTGAGTAAAGCCACCCCAAACTCAAATCCAGACCCAGGAGCCGGACATAGAACTTCAAAATGAAAACACAGGTCTGTACTCCTGCAGCACACTCATGGCTGAACACATCCCATCCTAAGTAACGTGGAGTGGATTCTCTCCAGAGTCCAATACGGCACACACACAAAATGTCTATTTATCGTATGAGGGAATCAGACTGGAAATCAAAGGCAGGTACTTTAAAACAAAGAATGTCCTAGCTTGGGCAACGGGTTTAGTCCGGTGGATTCAGGAGCCTTCTTACTGAACTCTCTTTCAGGGATGCAAAACATATTCAACCTGAAAGTATATTTATCCTAAAATGAACTTAATCTTCTTGCTTTGCCCATGAAAATCGTTTGGCTGAGCCTGAACCTTTTATGCACATAGATAAAATGGCGGCTTCTTCTTCTTCTTTTTTTTTTTTTCTTTTCTCTGAAATCACTTTGTTTTAATGTCCATGGACAAAATTAACCATAGAGTTGAATCTGCAAAAAGAATCCCAAACAAAATTTTGTCTGGCTGGCCATACCCATGACCCATTAGGTCTAATCAAAAACTCTACCTATAGACTTGACACCCTGGGGCGTGAGGAGGCGGGAGAACTCACACTTCCACCACATTCTCCATACGGAGGCTTCTAAAGAGGGCTTTCCTGGGCAGAGTCCAGCTAACATACCACATTTCAGAGCCATAGATCACCAATCCCTCTTCACCAAGGGTGTCTTTCTCAAACAAAGCACAGCATACATACATTGAAATGCGTATGTAGCAATGAACATGTATTAATGAAATCAATACAAGGGAATTTATTTGAAGATACCCTATACTGCAGTGATGTATAAAATCGTGAAAAATCAGGGACTTCCCATGTACATGATTAAATAAAAATGATTTCAGAAATATTTACCCACATAAGCTGCCTTTCTGTTTCTTAAGAGTGTGTGCCCAAAGGGTTAATAGTATATATAAGGTAGACATTTAATGGATAAATTTAAAAGCAGCTAAGAACATAGCATCCTGTGTATAACTTTCATAATTGTGCGTTCCTCCAGAGATAATGGATATCATTATCAGCGGCGCCTGTCCTAGGAAACTTGGCAAGGTTATGATTGTTTGTTACAGCTTTGGTTATATTAACATACACATTAATATTTATAAATATTTGATGTCATGTTAATTTTTCATATAAGATGATTTATGTAATGTTGTGTGCCCTGTTAGAGGGCATTTGCAATATGCTTCAAAAGGGAGCTGAATTGATGCATGTTCTTTAAGGGAACTTGCCTGTATATCACTGTTCTTACAATGCATTATTCTGAACAAAAGTGTTTCAAAATAAATTATGTGAATTGTGGATTTACTCCATTAACATTTTAAATAAAACATAAAGGAAAAGATCATGCTGAAACTGTTCGCTGCATTTTAAAAAGGAGCTCTGTTCTCCAGAAGCAGGACAAAGTTTACTGAAATATTCGTTTTCAAAAACGAAGTCATCAAGTAAGCAGGGCTTTTGAAATTTGGTTTTAAATATTACATAGTCTATATAGCATGCTAACTAGAATATTCAGAAAAGGATATTAACTTGGGATGGAAAAAAAAACCTGTAATACTCTTGCTTTTCTTATTTTTCTTTTGCTAAAGTACATCTTCCTGTGACCAAATTTGAATAGTAAGAAAATTGAATACAAAGTAAGTAGGATATGTATAATAAATAAATCAACTATAAGTTATTAAATGAATATTTGCCCTCGGTGAAAAAAATTAATTTGTTTTTAGAAAGTTCAGGCAGCTTTAAGCAGAAAGTTAAGAATATATATATATATATACATATCCATGTATATATATCACGGTGACTTGAAACCATTAATATATAATATGAAGAGTTATAGGTTTACTTAGTGTTACAGTAATGTTTTATAATATAGTTCATCAGTCTATATTACCAAGTGGTATTATTAATAATCCTTTAGTTATTTTTTCATTTAGGTCAAAAGTGCCATTGAAGAAAATTCTAGAAAAATTCTCAAAAGCCCTATTCTATATGATAATTCTTTTCCCTATTATAATGATTGTTATTTATTTATTGTTTTTCTTCTATGCAGACATTTTTCAGTTATCGACTATAGTTATGCTATTAGCAGAGGGCCATTAATAAAATTTGTATTTTGATGTACTTTTATGTTTTCCAACATCTTTAAATATCCCTTTATTTATTTCTTTCTGCCTGTTGAGATTCAAGTTTTCTTTAATGAGAACAATTCAACATGATCTTATTTTTCTCCTTCTGTGTATCCAGAATGAGCCATTACCCTGTGGTATAACAATAGGAATCTATTTCATAAATTTCAGAAGTTTGGAAATCTTGATGTAAAGTGTATATATGCCTTGAATTGACTATTCTTCTAAATTTATCATCAGGTAATTGTTACTTTTTAATTCATCTTTCACACTATTTTAAACCTTCAAGAACTGATAAGATCAGCTGGAGAAATTAGGTTTGATTTGAGATTATAAAATTCATTAGCTCTTACCATCCAGTCACAAAATTAACAATTAATTAGAATTAAGTGTAATCACTTTTCCCCTCATATTTTCATATACAAATTAACTCTGTCATCATAATTACTCACATTACAAAAAAATTGCAACAGGTCCTGTGGTAGGAAAATGCTTTAATTTGAGATTACCCAGAAAGATCTGTGACAACAGATTGTGGAAAAGGTAAGAATAAGGGTTATAGTCCCAGGCGGTAGACAGCTAACATTCCACAAAGTATATAACCATCAGTCATTTTGAATTCACATAATAAATACCATGTGAAAAAAAGGTTGCTAAGGTAAATAGTCAAACAAAACAGTAAGCAGTGGGTATGTTTTGTTAAGCATAAATAATGTGATCTTCCACAAATGTGGAAATCTACTAGTATTCCATAATGTGTAATACAAAGAAAAGGTACACAAGGACCTAAGTATTTTTAGAGCCCCACAAATCTGTATGGTCAAATATTTACCATAATTCACTTCAGAATTCTTGCTTCTTGAATGAAAAAGAATCAAAGTTTAAGAAGTATAATACTGTGTGTGATCAAAAGATTCCAAAATAGAGTAACTGAAATGATCAAACACATCAGCAGAACCACCTTGTTTGAAAGAATATAATATATCATCCATTAGGAAAAACCCAGAAATTAAAAACTATAGATATAAAAGAACAGACGACTGGAAAAGGGTAATCTATGAGTGGATCTCACATAAATTTTAGTATTTTAATTTATATTTGCTAAAAAAAAAAAGTCTTTCAACAATTGAGATCTGCAAAGAAATCAGATTGACAATTTTCTATGTTGCCCTCTTTCTTTTATGCATGCACATATATATTAGGGAAATCCCAAAGATTCTTAATTGTAGCATTTTTAAAGCATCTTCCTTAAAAGATTAAATGCTGCCAAGAGACTGGGCTAGCTTTGTTTATTTAAAAACAAAGGTTAACTATAAAACTGTTCTAGAAATGTACATATAAACATATTATCTATCTATCTATCTTTATGCAAAGATAGATACACACACATGGATATTATATGCATATTTGTGGGTATCTCCAAATATCTCTACTGGATATTTATATTGACTTAGCTAGTATTGGTCCTACAGTAAAATTTCTAATCTAGCTATAATATTTCAAGGAAATAAAACCATAATCAGAATAGTTCACCACTGCAATTAGATTGCGTTGTTTTTCTAAGTTTAAGCAAACAAACTTTTTTCTTAAATATACTTCAAAAAGAGAGAGAGAAATGAGAAATCATATTTATAAAAATAATTTTAATAAGTACAATTTTAATAAATACAATTTATTTTTTTTAAGATTTTATTTATTTGACAGAGAGAGATCACAAATAGGCAGAGAAGCAGGCAGTGGAGTGGGGGGAGGGAAGCAGGCTCCCCACTGAGCAGAGAGCCCGATGCGGGACTCGATCCCAGGACCCTGAGATCATGACCTGAGCCGAAGGCAGCAGCTTAACCCACTGAGCCACCCAGGCGCCCAATAAATACAATTTAATTAGAAATCATATTTTTATATTTGGTGACAAGTTAGTTATCAAAATTAAAGAAATGACACTTCTAGCTAAAGATTTAGCTGAATTAAAACACTAAACTGCAAAGCAGTTTTTTTTTTTAAGACTTTATTTATTTATTTGACAGAGAGAGAGACACAGAGAGAGAGGGAACACAAGCAGTGGGAGTGGGAGAGGGAGAAGCAGGCTTCTCGCTGAGCAGGAAGCCCGATGCGGGGCTCGACCCCAGGACCCCGGGATCATGACCTGAGCTGAAGGCAGATGCCTAACAAATGAGCCACCCAGGCAGCCCTGCAAAGCAGTTGTTTAAATAAACATGGAAAAAATTCCTTTACTGGTATTCTTACCAAAATTTGACACCAAAAAAGCCCATAGCAGAGAAATACCAGTAAGATTAAATGGATCGGAGTCACATACATACAAATCACATTTCTTTTTCTAGCTGATTAATACTCAACCATACAGTGTTAACTGTCACCAAAATGCCATACAGGTGTTTGAGTAATAGTGTAATAAATTAAGGCATCCTATGAAATGCTACGTAGGCCACTCTTTGAGAAGCGTACTTCTCTACAAGACACTAAACTCACGCAGGTGGCACATTTTTATCACTAATTAAAAGGAGTTGTGGAATGAGTACGAAGGGCTCATAATGTATTACATAATAACATAATGTATTACAAGAAGAGAGGACCAGTTTATCAATCCCATATGCTTTATTTTGCACCTTTAGATCTGTGCATGTGGTGTTAAATAAATGTTTAAGACAAAGCTGAAAGACAGTAGCATCACTTCACACAAATTACTATAGTGACTCTATGACTAAAATACTTTATTTTGGTTTTTGTTGCATGAGTTGAATGAAAGAAGAATTGCTTAATAAATGGAAGTTATTAATAATAAACTTGAACCCTGTAAAACTTAAAACTGCTATTTCATTGGATTCTCATAAAATCTTATGACATCAGCAGAGAGAGAGAGGACTTCCTGTAACTTCTTGTGTGGTCAGTTTAACTAAGGATGAAAGGAAATTGTTATTTGACAAACAGTTCAGTGTATCAGTGATGATAGAGATCATTGGTGTGTCCAGTGGGTTTTTTGGCCATGATCGTCTTCATAAACCAGTCTAACCCTTTCACTAGTTGTCTGTTACATGAAAGTGTTAACATAAACATAAAATCTAAAGGTGGTGGGGGTTGAGGGAGTGAGAGCCCAGAGAGGTATTTTTCTACAGTTTAACTCTGGACATACTGCATGTCCATCACATGTGAAGCTACTGTGCCCAGTACAATCATATAATAGTTTATCGGTAATTACAGATCACAACAAAATATGTTTATCTGTACTAAAATGCATCCTTTATGAAGATAATTAAAATTAAAGAGTAAGACAGGCCGTGGTTCACTTCTTTTCCAATTAATGTTTGTTCTTTTACTAAGTTCTTTCTAAAACAACTCTCCCAACATATATTATATCCATAAAGAAGTAAAGATCATGGGTTTATTTTCTACTCCAGTTTTAGTTGTTTACATTAAATTCTGCTTTTAGGAAGCACTATGGGGAACAATTTGGGGGCTAATCTGTTACTGCATGATGAAATATAAAAGGAAACTGTTTGAAAGTCACAAGAATAAAAACTAACAGAATGCACAAGGGGTCAATAAGGATGTGTATTTTTCTTTCCACTGTGATCTATTGCTATTCAGAACAATTGATTAGACAGGTTCATTATTGTTTTGCAACCACATATAAACCATTATTATCCACATTTAGTCCCTAAGGTGTTCTCATGGACAGTTTTTCAATGATTTGTAATTTCAAGGAGCCGCAAGCTTACAATTCCCTCTGTTTAACTTTCCTGTCCTTTAAAGAGGATTATCAACTTCTGCAAGTAAAAGGCCATTGGAACAACAACAGCCTTCCTGCAAATTCTGCATCAGAGTCACAAATGTTTATCATCCCAAAACTACATCCACTCCTTAAAACTGACTTAACTCTATCCTGCGTACATGACTGAAGAGAGAACCATCGTTCTGGAACTGAAAACTTTTGCCACTTTAGCCTTAAACCATCGTATTAAAATAATGTGCTGATGGTTGCAGTAATTTTATTTAGAGAAATCGGTAGAGGAATTGTGAAAAAATGTTCTATTGGGGGCAATTTTATTTTAAATCTGTACAACACATAAAATACGGAAGGATGAATAATCTTGCTGTGGAACAAGGCTTAAGGATTTGTCCAGTTGAATTTTTTCACGTTGTGAAATAAGTAACTTTTCTCAAAAACAGACTCAAACCACAAAAAGACGTCACCTTTGTGAAATTCTCATTAGGGCCATGTTGTGTTTTTTTAAAAGAGGTAATTCTCTTTCATTAAGCTCAAGTTTCTATTTCTGTCACTATATGATTTTATGTACGTGGTATAACAGGTAAACTAATTCAGGACTAAGTTGGTTGAACATCTGGCTCTTGATCTCAGGGTCATGAGTTCAAGTCCCACAATGGACAAGGAGCCTGCTTAAAATAAAATAAAATAAAATAAAATAAAATAAAATAAAATATAAGCGAACTTATGATCAGAACTGATTCTATTTCTATTTCTTTTTTTTTTTTTAGGTTCTATTTATTCATTTGACAGAGAGAGAGATCACAAGTAAGCAGAGAGGCAGGCAGAGAGAGAGAGGGGGAAGCAGGCTCCCTGCTGAGCTGAGAGCCCGATGTGGGGCTCAATCCCAGGACCCTGGGATCATGACATGAGCTAAAGGCAGAGGCTTTACCCCATGAGTCACCCAGGCGCCCCGTGATTCTATTTCTATTTCTGATAAAAAGGAATTATACGTTGGTATTAAGAGTTTGGGGTCTGGAATCAAGCTTATTAATCCCAGCTCTTCCACTTACACTGGAAAAAATTGCTCACTATTCAATCTTCTCATCTTTAAAATGGGGGGAAAATAGGAACTCGTTTTGAAGTTGGTATGGGGAGTATGTGAAATCATGCATCTTACACGCTCAGCACAATGTCTGAATGTTTGCAGGCACAGTGCGTCAGGAGGAGGCAGAGGAGAGAGAGAACCAGGTATACTAGCGATAATTATAGTGAAGACAACATAAAAAGACTTATTTTTAATGTTTTCCCCACTATCTGGGATAAGGACTTCCAATTTGCAATGTAAGAGAGAACAACATCCCATCCTTCCAATATTAATAGCACTTTTTCAGAGAAGGAAGTGATGCTGGCAGGGTAGAAGTAATCATATACATGAAAACGTGAAGACTTTTGATGGGAGCGATACTTCTGAAAACTATCCTAGAAATAGTGTGGGATGCTGACCTTCAAATGTGTAGCTTCCAAATGAAGCTCTTAATTTTTCCACCCAGTTTCCTTGAAAAGTAACCGATGTATATAACAATGTGTGACGTTAAGGTATACAGCATGGTTTGATTTGATCTGCATGTATTCTGAGAGGATTAACACAGTATGTTTAGCCAACACTCATCTTCTCATATAGATACAACACAAAGAAAAAAAAAAAAGGAAAAAAGGAATTTTTTCCCTGGTGATGAGAACTCTGACGAATTACTCTCTCAACTTTCCCCTACATGTCACATTGCAGTGTTAGCTATAGTCACTATGCTGTACAACCTGTCCCTAGTACTGATTTACCTTAAAACTGGAATTTTGTACTTTTTGACACCCTACCTCCAATCTTGGGCACATAAATATTTACAATTCTTATATCCCCTTGATACCATTTTTTTAAACGTTTTTTAATGACCTTCTTTGTCTCTTTTTACCATCTTCAGTTTAAAGTCTATTTTGTCAGATATAAGGATGGCTACCCTGGGTTTTTTTGGTTCCCATTTGCTTGGGGTACATTTTCCCACTTCTTCACAGTCAGTCTGCATGTCTTTAAGGTCAAAGTATCTTGTATATAGGATGTTGTTAGATTTTTTTTTTAATCTGTTAAGCTACTCCGTGTCTCTTAATTATAGAATTTAATCCATTTGTGGTTAAAGTAATTACTTACAATTATTATTTTCTTAACTGCATTCTGGTTGTTTTGTAGATTCGTTGTTCCCTATTTCTGATCCTGCTTGGACTTTTTTGTCAGGGTTTTGTTTGTTTGTTTATTTTTTGTATAATAACTGTAAGATTTTTCCCTTGGGGTTACCATGAGACTTACATAAAATATCTTGAACTTATAACACCCTACTTTAACTGATAACAACTTTATGACCACAGAAATTATGAATTTCACCCTTTTACATCTCCCCCTCACATTTTAGGTTATCACTGTTACAATTTTAGGTTATTACTATTTTATACTGTGAAATTAATAATAGGTTATAGTAATTATAATTATTTTATTACATTCTTTTTTTTTTTACCTTTTAAACTAGAGTAGTAAGAGATTTATGCACCACTATTACCAATATTACTATATTCCACAATCTATTATGATATATTTATCAATACCTGGGAGATTTACACTACCTTTTGGGGGCACTATGATGTTAATTACAGCATTCTTTTGCTTCCACCCAAAGAATTCTTCTTAGCATTTCTTGTCTGGTAGGACTGGTGATAAGGAACTCCGTCAGCTTTTGTTTGCTTGGGAAAGTCTTTATCCCTCCTTTGGTTCTGAAGGACAGCTTTGCCAGGTATAGGATTCTTGGTTGACAGTTACTTTCTTTCAATACTTTGAATATATCATCCCATTCTTTCCTGGACTGAAAAGTTTCTGCAGAGAAGTCTACTGGCAGTCTTATGAGGGCTCCCTTCTATGTAACTTCTCTCTTTTCTTTTGTTGCTCTTAAAATTCTTTCTTTGCTTTTGACCTTTGACAATTTAATTATAACATGTCTCAGTGTAGCCCTATTTGGGTTTAATCTGCTTGGGGTCTTTCGGGTCTCATGGGTCTGGATGTCCCTTTCTCTCCCCAAGTTCACGAAATTCTCGGCCATTATTTTTTTTTTAATTTATTTTTTTAAAGATTTTATTTATTTGACAGAGGGAGACAAGGCTAGAGAGGGAACACAAGCAGGGGAAGTGGGAGAAGGAGAAGCAGGCTTCCTGCCAAGCAGGGAGCCCAGTGCAGGGCTTGATGAGGGACTGGATGTATGGCTTGATCCCAGAACCCTGGGATCATGACCCTAGCCAAAGGCAGACACTTAATGACTGAACCACCCAGGCATTCCCCATTATTTTAAATATCTCTCCATCCCTTTCTCTTCTACCTCTGGAATTCCCTTCATGTGAATACTGTTCTTTTTCATTGTGCCCCATAATCCATACACTTTCTTCACTCTTTTTCATTCTTTCCTATTTTTGCTCCTCTGATTCGGGAATTTCTAATGCCTTACCCTCCAGGTCACTCTACATGTTGAGTCTACCTTTAAAACTCACTGTTGAATTTCTCAGCTCAGTTATCATACTTTTTAACTTTAGGATTCCTGTGTGTGTGTGAGTGTGTGTGTGTTCTGGATGGTTGCTATTTCCTTGTTGAACTTCTCATTTTATATGCTGTATTCCTAATTTCTTTCTATTATCTCTCTGTATTTTCTTGCAATGCACTAAATGTCTTTGAGAAGATTATTCTGAATTCTTTGTCTGACAATTCATAGATCTCCATTACTCTAAGATCAATTATTGGAGCTTTATTATCTTCCTTTGGTATCTTATTTATCTGATTTTTTAATGATATTAGATTCTTTACATTGGTTATCTATGCATTTGAGTAATGGGGCTCCTCTTCCAGACTTTACAGGTTTTCCGTGACAGGAACAGTTTTTCACCAGTAAGTTCATTTTGGATTCAAGGTGTGTTTAGCGGTAATACCCTTGGACCAGTAGGGCCTTCAGTTATGGTCTATTTTGGGGCAAGGAACTGTTGAAGCTTTAAGGATGGAGTTATGGGGGTGCCACTGGATGAGAAGAGTTGAACAGGACTGCCTTGTGAGTTCCCTACCTAAATGAGGCTGAAGAATGAACTCTATTGTTTCCTGCATTCTCTGGCCATGCTTATTCGATGGGCTCAGCCTTACACCCTACCTCCATGTTCTAGAATTTACTCAGTGATGTGTTGTTCTAGAGTAGTTGTTAGTTATTCTTCTTGTGAGGGAGTGATGTCAGGAACAATCTGTGTTGCCATCTGACATTTTTCTCCTTGCTCTTAATATTTTAAAAAATATATTTGTATTTTATATATAAGATATATTATATGTAATATATATATTATATACATTATATATATTATATAATATATACATATATATATTATATGTAATATATCTTATATATAAGTATATTTATATATTATGTTTATATTTTAAATTTATATTTTAAATTAGTTGAAAGCTACACATGTTGAGTCAGTTCCTATACCATCTCACACAAAGAATTGTTTAATTTCCAGTAATAAACAGAACTAATACAAATCTAAAGTTTCATTCAAAATCTATATAAGTTTGGTCTCATACATATGCTATTGAACAATATAGTCAGCAAAAATTTGTACCCAATAATCCAACTACAGAAGAGAATTGAAAATTCTATTTGAATTTACAACTTATTGATTTTACTACTCTTAGAAAGAATGATTCAAGATCTAATTTTGAAGTGTCACTGAATGTTCAGTTGGAATTTCTTCAGACAAATATTCTCCCCTTCTTTAATATTGTGAATTTTGGTTTCTTCCTTAAATGGAAATGTGTCACTTTTGAAAATAATTCAACTACATTTATTTGCAACAACCTCTCTTTAATAGGTTTCTGATAAAAACTGAAATATCTATTTGCTTTATGCAAAATATTGAGCCCAGGACAATACTTTTCAAACCTCCCTGCAAATAGGAAGACTCTGGAAGCCTTGTTAAAATTGCTAATTTAATGGTTGCATCCTTAGACATTCTGATTCCATAGAGCTGAGGTAGGACCCGGGAATGTGCCTGTTATTAAGAACTCCCAGGTGATTCTGATACAGGTGGTCTAAAAGTTGCAATTAGAACCCTGTTGATCTAGGGCTACCATAGATTTTTGTCACCATGTTTATTATCAAGATAATCTTCACAGTTTAGTATAGAACCTCTTTATTTTCAAAATCTACTTCAGAGTGTAATAAAGTTTGATTTCTAATAATTTTGAAAAAAAGAATATTACTCATATCATGGCCTGATGTAAATGTAGCTTCTAAGTAACATTATAAACTCTTGTGGCAAGTTTCCAGGACTCACTCATCATTGTAAATAGACCAGAGGTGAATGCAGAACTCCATTAAACCAGGATCATTAAACCAGGACTCTAACCTACGAATCTCATACACACCCTCTTCCTTTCAGCATCCTTGTGGTTTATCTTCAGTTTAAGCTGGTTCTTCCTTCTTTCTCCCCTAACTCAGATTCTCTCTCCGCCAATTTCCTCCCTCTTTAGAGACTCTTAGCTCATAATCTTCTCATGACCTACTTTTTTTTTCCTCCTAGATATCTTATCCATGGATAAAAGAGGGGAAGGTACATCCAGGCCTTTCATAGATTTTGTGGATTAAAACTGGTGGATTTGGAGGCAAGGGCTAGGAAAAAAGTGTTAGGTAAACAGAGAGAAATTTCGATGGCTCGATGGCCAGCCTGGACTCTTCTCCCAGTTTGCTTGAAAAATGCCTGGCTTCTTACATTTTTCCCTGAACCAAACCAAAACCCAGAGCTACGTCTTCTTCAGAGAGATGAAAACTCAGATCTTATGACCTGTCAGAACTTGCTTATTCCAGTCTGAGTCCTTTAGACATTTCATGGCCTTAATCTACAGCTCTCCTCTCTTAGGGATTTATCACACCACAGAACAAACTAGGGGTTGCTGTCTTAATGTAGTGCAAGCCAAGTACACTGAACTTTCAGCCAGAAGAATACCTAAAATGTTGCTACAAATACCTTTCTGTGCCCCATTTGGGAAGCTGGTGCTCTGGAAGTAATGTTATCTCGGGTGTCATCTTTAAAACAACCACACCAACAAATCAACAATTTCACTACACATAAATATGATTGCTTAGCCTTCCAGACACAGACTCATGTGAATTTGATCTCATTTACTTATGAAATCTGGATTTATGAATGATCCAGTTGCAGTCTTAGAGAAATCAGTTCTGAGTCAAACACAGACTTGGAGTGAAAATAAAGACGACACAAAATACCAAAATCCTGAGTGTATTTAAATTTTCTGGTCTTAAGCAAGCCATGTGTCTCACGATCTCCGTTTCCAGTGGGTACAATGGTCCATGATATGCCTTGCTATTTTGAGAAAAGAGGGTCTTGAACATGAACAGCATCATAAGTGGGCCCGTTGAGAGTAACAGTGGCATCATGATGTAAACAGTTTTCCTTCCTGGAGTTTTCAGACAGAAATGGGACTTCTGAAATCAGTCAAACACATACACACACACACACACACACACACACACACACACACACACACACACAAATGTGAGCCTTACCTCTCTGCTTACATGTCTTTAGCTGATATTTCACAGACAAGAAGTTTTGTGAGCCTGAACCCTAAATGATCTGTTAATGATTTGGGATTTTAAACAGTTCCCTCTGAAAGCTGGTTCTTGTAATCAAGTTTGACATGAAAATAGTACTGTCATTAAATTCAAGGAAATGCCATAGTTTAATGCTTAATCACATTACATTTAAGATAATTTGTATGTCACGAAGCTGTATTTTGGAAACATGAATGCGAACTTTCCTACTGAGCTGACCATATACCCACCTAGACTTTTAGCCTTGGAGCACTTCTGTATTGGGTTGTAGCTGGAGGAAGATGGTGTAGAAAAAATACCTATTTATTAATTATACTTAAATGCTTTAGAGAATACATACATGTAATTAAAATGCCAATGATGACAAATAATAGTGCCATGATTAATTTCTTGCAGAGCCAGTGTCTTTCTTTCAAGGGAAAATTCTTGCCCCTTCACCTGCCTGATGAATTCCCAGGAGTCCTCCTCAGCCTCCAATTTGAAGCATTTGAATGTTGTTCTTTTTTTTTTTTTTTTTCCCAAGCACTTCTGATTGTTTGTCTTACGCATTTTTGTGTGTAGATGTTGTCTGGGTGATGGAAGGTAGGGATTAAGCTGGGTTTCTTATGGGGTCAATTTACAGAGTAAATTCAGAAAGGACTGAGCCCATGATTTACATTTTCAAGCTAAATCACTAAAATTATGGTGAATAATGCATCGTATAAGGATATTAGCGTACACCTAATAGGTCACACACACCCACAGCAGAGTTTCAGTACTTCTTAGTAATTCCATTTACTTGACATAAATGGTTTTGTCTGATTGCTCTAACCTATCATGATACCTTGAGCAAAACAACTGATGTCATTCAATAAAGAGTTAGGATCCATTAAAGAGAAGCCCATTATAACATTTTATATAATCTACAATGCAAATGAGAACACTGTTTAAACATAAAAATGGGGAGAAAAGTCTGAAGGAGGCTAAGTATTTTCTAAATCCAAAAAAAAAAAAAAAGCTAGTCTTTACTCCTAAGATTTTAAAAAATATTCTTCACAATATCAACCCCAAATTGTGGAATACGTCTTTGTTTTCCCAATCTCGGGATTCAAACTTCTCGTAATTCATAGAAAGATCTTCCAGTAAGAACCCCCCTCTATACACAATGTTGTGTTAAACCTCATCCAATTGTTCAGCTAATTCTTATGCTTCTCCAATTTTACTGGATATGATGTTTTTATTGGGGTTCAGGGAAGCATGGCTAATGACATCAGCAAGCTTTGTAATCTCTCACTGCCAGTTTTCTACACAACTTACACTTTTGTCACTCAAACTGCACCAAATTGCTCCAACAATTAATCTTCGGGCGCAGGAGAAGGGGGACTTTTAAACGGACCCCTTCTTGGGATTTTGTGTCAAAAACAGAAAAGTTCCCATGAGTGAAGGGGGCCAGTGAGCTTCTCCAGCCTCTGCTCTCCCCCAGGTCTCACTTCTTCTCTGCCACCCCCCCAAAAAGGAATGAATTACATTTCTCTTCTTGTCCTTTAAATGAATAGCATAGTTTGGGTGAAATTATCGGGCAATTGCATGCCTTTTATGCAGATAATGCTATTTGATGAAAGCGGTGTTTTGATCTGCTAAGGATAATACAGATCCAGGGTTGGATTCATTGGTGAGAGTAAAGCTGTCTTCTGTGATAACTTCATCTCAGCATGAGGTCAGACGGGGAAAACTGGGATGGGGGATTAAAAAATGACACAGTCGGAGCAGTATTCAGTTTCCTGCTGTGCTCCTGGCTGCACACTATAGCTTATGTTTCTGATCTGTTATGGTATTGTCTGCCTTTCTCTCTCAGAGCAGAAAGAGATTGCTTAAAACTTTTCTTTTTTCAGCTAGAGGGATTAGTTCTGTGCAGCTTTTTTAATTAAAGAAACTGTATCTTTTTCAAGGCAATTTAAAGCTGCAAGGGAAGGAACATCAACATCCATAACTCAGTACTATTATCTGTAACAAAGTGTGAGCTCGAAATTTGATATTCAAAAACGGGAGAAGGAAGCTCTAGAATTCGATTGTGTTTTGAACCTCCCGTATTGTGCGGATCCCTAAATGAGGAATAGCAAATAAATTATTTTGGATAAGCCCTGAATATGTTTCCATAAGTAGTAACTTCCAGCCGCTTTAGCTTTTTACCATAGCTGAGCTTGCTTAATTAAATCTTCATGACGGTGGCGAAGTGCACTTGAAAATTGTGTAAGAGGAAATCAGTTTGACTATATATCTTTTTCTTTACCCAGAGATCATTTTTAAACATTTCCATTCTACTGAAAGTGATAGCAGTAGAAAATGTCCGCTTAATATGGGCAATTTGCATTGAAACAGTGCAAAGTACAACATTAGGGTAGTTTATCACAAGGAACCTCCACATTTGTGATAAGCGGTCATCGTCTTTATTAATCTGAGGGGAGCACGGATTGGATCGATCCGAAGTGATGATGAATTTTTCAGGACGTATACATTTGAGTTGAATTTATAGCTCAATTTAACCCAGGTTAATGTCGAAAATCCTCAAATGTTTCAAATAAGGCCCATATGGTTATCACTTTACAAAGCATACAGGCTCTGCGCTTTGGTTGCTACGTACACATCACCAACTAAATTCCATGCCAGATCAATTAGAAACAGTCCTCCTGAGCAGACAGGAACAAACACAGATTGTTTCCCCAATACCAGCTGAACCCTTGTCTTGAAGAAATGAAAAGCAGTCATCTTAGGCTCCACACTTCTGACCATTAAAAGTCCAAAGGAATTCGGTAAACAATAAGGGTGTCACAGTGTCATATTTAACAGAAAATACTTAGAGTATCTGCATTTGATAGGTGCATACTACAAATTTTTCCAAATTTCTGTATATGGCTACATCTTGCTGAAAAAGAGGAACACAAAATGGGATCTCTTTGCTTTTCCCCATTATTTTTGTCTTTATTTCAAACTGTGAACTGATGTGGCTGGATATCATGGCTAGAATTTTTCAATCATGTGCCATTAAAAAAATGGATGGGCAGAAAAGGAGAAAGTGTACTTAATAAGTATATCCCCAAAGTCAATTTTATTTATGACTTTTCATTTAAAAAAAAAAGTCGGAATGACGGTATAGGGTGAAAATATTTTATTCATGCATTCACTCATTCATTCAACAACCACTTAATGAACATCTTCTGGGTGTCAGCCCTTTGGTGCCAGACCCTGTGGTTTTGAAAGAGCCAGAGGCCCATATAATAAAACAGTGCCATCCTTTATTACATGCAGAAAATACTATGGACGCTCTTCCAAGGGAGGGAAGTACTGTTAATGGGTGCGTTAATAAACAAGTGTTCCCGAGGCTGAGAATACAGGACATCCCAGACTCAGGAGTGGGCAAAGGGAAGACAGAGTAGGAGACTTCCAGGAAATGAGAAGGTGCTCCGTAGGTCTGCAAGGCGAAGTAGTCACTGGATGCCAAGTGTTTAATCTGGGTCTACAAGTGAACTTCTAGTCAGGATCCTGAAACGTTTAAAGGGCATCCTATTACAAACAAAATTGTCCTCTGTCCTGAATTTTTATAAACCTTGCCAGCAGCTAGTGTCTAACTTAAATACACCAAACACTGTCTATACTGCATACCGTAAGCATAGTATGTATACTGCTTATCAAAAAGCTGTCCATAGAAAATATGATGGGTTTTAAAGGGTGTTCCATGCTAACAATTAACTGTAAAGGTTTTTTTAATCATTCATTGCGGAATAATGTGGTACGTTCTAAACACATATGCGGACTTAAACCAAAATTTGAAAGTGCCCCATGTGAAAAGATGCTTCTGTGTTCAAAATTCTTCAAGGGACTGGGTTTTCTACGTGTAAGCAGTTGGTGTGGGCTGCTCAGATGCCTTTTCACCAAAGGTGGAAGCCTTGTGGAGGCTCTGGGCGGCGGAACACAAACCAATGTCCTGGGAAAACATGGTCCGGTTTCAAGTTCAGTTCGCCTGATCGCCCATTCACTGGGTAGTTTGCAAATGCACGTGCATTGAGAGAGGTCTACCATGCTTTAATGAAGGTAGTGGAAGCATATTTCCCACCACCAGTAGTCATTTAACTTTATGACTTGATCAGCGATCAAGTTAGAATATTTGTTTTATGGTTTCCCTCCGCCTAGCAGCCAAGGGAAATAAGTTGCTTTTTTTCCCAGGGGAAGAAACAGGGAACACCCGATAATGACTTTAGAGCTACTGGAGAGACTTCTGTGTCAAAGTCAAGTTCTAGTGCTGGAAATTGCTCTAGGTTAAGGGTCTGCTACATGCAAAGTGCTTTGTTGAACCAGCGGTGCTCTAGGTGTCTAGGACTCACCCTCTTCCTCCGACTGCCAGCCTTCAGCCTCTGTTTTAAACTGCTTATTGTTCTCAGTTGAGACAGAACCTCTTTTTGGAAGTATAGACTGTTGGCTTGCCTGATCTTTTCAGAGGGTCAACGTGAAGGTCTCAGTGTCCACACTGTGGTTCCCTCTGTCATTCTCGCCACCACCGCCCCACCCCCTCTTTCCTTGTCCAGAGAGGTTGGAGCTGGATTTGAGCCCTACAGTCAGGCCATCCGGGCCTCAGTTTGCTAGAGCCGATGTAATAGTAAGTCCAAAGAATGCCCATGAAGTGGAGCGGTGCCCACGGGCCTCCTTGGAGAGCCTCCTACCTGCCTGACCCCCTGCCCCCCTTCTGCACGCCTGAAAGCCCCGCCTGTCAAAGGAGGAAGTAGCGGTGGAGACCCGCTGCGCCCCACGGGAGGGAGGAGGGAACAGCTGCCACCCAGCCTCTGTGGCGGCTTCAGGCTGGACCTTGAGGACAGGAGGAGGAAACTGACAGTCCCCTAAACATCAGCCTCCTGGGAAGGCTTCCTTTCGTGATGCTGACGAAAATGGATGGGCATCGCCTGCAAGTGGGAAGTGACCCTGGTAACAGAGGAATTGATGGAACCCGGCAGAGCAGGGGCTGTGGGCCCAGCGTCCGCAGCAGGGCAAAGAGCAGATCAGATCCCTTTCCCACCCCACCTCGGTCCCGAGGGCACAACCAGTTTCTTCCTAATCCCAAAGTGGCCCGGTTTTTTCATTATCTTCCTCCCTAGCAAACTGGAGAGGTTTGCCCGGGCCGCTGGGCGTGCATGTGCAGGTGTGGGGGCGGAGGCTGCAAGGGGAGCTCGGCCACATTCCACCCCCCCCCCCGGAGAGCTGCGTATCACTGTGACAAGGGGGCCCCACGGGAGGGCCATGCCGCCAGCTCGGCCCCATGATCCTGGGCACGACCGGCTGCCTTAACGTGGCAAAGTCACCAGCCGCGCCTGGCAGAGTTTGTTGTAAGCGGCCAGAGGTTTGCAAAAACAGAAAGCCCCGTCCTGCATTTCTTCTCCCGCTTGAGTTTTCATCGCAGCCCAGGGCACCGTGTGATCTACCCCGCCTCCCTGCCCTCCCGCGACAGCAGCTCAGCGAGGCAAAAAGCCTGATGGTCACGTAGCAAGCTGCCTCTCTGCTTTCCAAGGATGCATTCGGAGGAGAAAGCGTCTGGTAGAGTTGGGCACTGTACAACATCAGCTTTTCCTAAGGACCTCAAATGATGGAACTTCTTTGTTAGTGAGAGGAAGGGGGGAAAAAACCCGCGGAGCCTCAAACTTAACACACATAAACTGCCTGCCTTTCGGGCTGCCATCTGCGCGCGGTCGGTGGTTGAGGACACCCAGCACGTTTTGTCCCCCAGTGATGCCTGGCTTAGGGTGCACGGGGCGGTCTGAAGGAGTTCTAGAGTCTTCTGTCTGTATCGCATACAATTAGTGTGAATGTTCAACATCACACACTGAAAAACTTTGAATATCATGTAACAGGGGGCTGGGCTAGAGACAAGCTTCAAGATTTATTACCATTTCTAAATTTTATGAGTTCTATTGTTTCCTATGCTCATTACCAGCTTTAGCTATAATGAGGGCTGAAAAGAGAAAAGAGTTGAAAAGAAGAAACATGCCACTCCCCCCACCCCCACCCTGACCCCAGCTCCTGCCTGTTCTACCAGCAATTTAGTTCTTCTCGTCTGGCCTCTTTAGGATGTGTCTTATCTCTTGTGTGTATGTGTATTCCTAGATAGTAAGGTACAAAAGAGCAAGGGGGGAGTGTTACATGGACGCTTAGGAAAGTTTCGAACACTTAAGATGTTTTTCTGGGAACTGGGCCACAGAGGTAATTGACGAAATATCCTTCAAGTTTCCCTTTGATCAGGGATGCAAATTTTAAGTAGTTAGTGCGCCTGTCGTGTAAATCTGAGGTATACCCCCACAATTCAGAAGTTTTCTTAAGACAATGAGAACGGCTGGAATGAGAGGGGAATAATCATTCGTTTGCTTCCACTGCCCTATTATGATTTTTTTTCCAAGTGTGAAACACGCAAAGCAGGAAAGAGACTAATCACCCCAGGGCGACTCTACATTCCTGCCTCATAAATGTGCCTGTAGTTCTTAGCGTCACTGGCGCCCCGGGAGTGGGGTCGTGGTGGTCATGAATTACCGTTATTTCTTAACGAGTAGGTGGACCGCGTTTGGTCATTTAACAACTTCGGGGAGTCAGATGGTGGGACTGGGCACACTAATTCAAGTTCAGGGACTCTCCTTGTCAGTTCCCCCAAACTTTGGAGAAACTGTATCATGTAGCCTCAGGCTTTCCTAGGGGGCATTGCTCTTGTTTTCAAAGTGCTAAGTCTGTTTCTTGTTCTGCACGTAGTAACAAATACAGGTGTGTTTCCTTCCAGCCCGAGTCCCCGTTAGGTGCAGGGCGCTGGAATCCTCTGCTCTGAAGTTGAAAAGTGGAAGATGGCGTGAGAAGGCTGGGGGCTCGCTAGTTCCTCTGCCAGGCTTCCTAGGTCAGGTTTGCCAGCGGCCCGTTAAGGCCTGGGGCACTAATTGAGAGCTACGGGGTGGGGGTGTGCGGTACGCTAGGGCGCCCGGAGAGGAGCCCAGGGGACTGGCCCTTCCCAAGCGCGCACGCCCCAGCCTTCCTGCCTCTGGATGCGAAACAGGTTCCAAAGGGGCGAAGAGCCGGAGAGCGGCTCCGCGAAGGTCGCGGATTGGGCATTCCAAACCTCCCGAGCAGACGGAACTTGAAACTGCCTCGGCTGGCTTTCTTTACGCGGGGCCAGCTGGAGCTGGGGGGTCGGGAACCGGAACCGTGTGAAGGGGAACTTAAGCGAGTACAAAGTAGGCAGCGTCTCGTGGAGAGCAGTAAACTTTTATTTTTCTCCTGCAGCAAACCAAGTCGAGGCAGAGGGAGCGTTTGGCTGCTAATCGAGGGGAGAACGGGGTGTGGGGGGGTCGAGAATGCGGGGAGTGCAGGCTGTGGAGGACTGCGGAACCCCCGCCCGCTTCTCGCGGTCCGGCCAGTGCGCGCTCGTTGGGGAGGTCCCGGCGCTTGAACCGGAGGGTGGACACTTGTTCTCCGCCAGCCCAGAGCTGGGGCTTGCAAGGAATCTTGGTGTTCAGAGCCCCTTTCCGCGTGCGAAGGTCATTTGCGCTTTTCAGTTTCGGACGAGAGGACACTCAGGAAGGGAAGGTGCAGGTCATTTTCAGAGGCTCTTGTAAAGGACGGGCCGCCTACCGAGAGTGGAAATCCTTAATTACACCCTTCTGCCTCGGAATCCATCTTCCCGGCAGTGTCTTGCACTCCTACCTCTTCGGGTGACTCAGCTGACCTGAAATGCCCACCCTATGAAAGATCAAGAAAAGTAGTTTTCTAAGAAGGTTAGAGGTTTGATTACACAGAGAAGTGTTTCCACTTTGGTCCAAAGCAATTACCCGCCCTCTCCTCCTGTCCCTCCCCCCCACCCAATCCCCCCTCCCCCCCGCCCGCGACCCTGAGAAGAAAGGGGCAGACCCCCCTCAGCAAGCACGTACCCCCGCACTTTGTAGGTGCGTGTGAATTTCAAATGGCGCTGTAAGTTCATTAGTGTTTGCAATCAGCGGCGGGCAGACCCCTCATCAGAGCCGAAAGCCGGCAAGAGCCATTCATCAGCGTGAAGTGTTATTCACGGATGACCCCTAAATCACGGCAAGAGTAGTAGATGCACTGATTGGTCACAGCATGGGAGCCTTGGAGCTTTCCAGTCCCCGACGCGGCCGGGAGGAGGGAAGAAGGGAGGGGCGGCGAACGTGGTTCAGTCCGGCAAATCCCATTTGACAGAAAAAGGCAGTAAACCGGGAATCTCTTTTTTTGAATAAAGAAGAAGAAGAAATAAAGTACCTGTCATCTTGACAAGTGGCGGAGCGGAGGCGTCCAGGATTATAAATGATCACAGCCCGGTCCGGCTCGCCTTGTGATTGGGCTCTCCCGCGATCTGCACTGGGGGAAGCGCATGGTAGGCTCCTCTCCTCTCGCACACACTCGCGCGCAGACACACACACACACACACACACACACACACACACACACACGGACACGTGTACGCGCCAGTGTCGCGGGCACACTCGGCCCCGCGCGTCCCCCCGTCACACAATTAAGGTCCTGGATGCTGCTCCCTGGCACGGCGCCCTGCTCGCCTCCTCACCTCCTCCTCCTCCCCTTCCTCCTCCCTCGCCGCCGCCGTCCCCCGGCGCCCCCGGCCGGGGACCGAAAACTCCGGCCCGGCCTCTCGGGCCGAGCGGGAGGCTTAGAGGGGCCGGCGGGAAGGGAGAGGGGGAGAGCGCGGGGGAGAAAAAGAAAGTGAACTCATTGGCGCTCCGGCGCGCGCTGCCCTCCCCTCGCCGCGTCCCTCGCCCGCCGCGGCCGGGCGCTGGGCAGGGAAGGAAGTTGTAACACTTGCCGCTCTCGCCCCCTCCCGGCCCCCCTCCCCCGCCCCCCCAGCTCCCACGCTCCGCGCCCTCGGCGGGGCCCCCTCCCCCGCGCCGGGCTCCTTTGAATTCGGCCAAGCGCTGGGTGTGCGCGCTGCTCGGGTGGACGCGGCGGCTGCGGCCGGGGAGCGAGGCGGCGGCGCGGGCGAGCCGAGCGCGGTAAGTGCGGCGCCGCCGCCGGCGCGCCCTCCTTCCGTTCTGGGGTCCTAGTGCCCGGGCCGCGCGGCGCCGGGAGCAGGAGGGCGGGCGGGAGCCGGCGCGGACGGCGGCGCGGGAGGCGGCAGCAGGTTGGCCGGCCCGGGGGGTGGGGGGGGAGCATCCGCCTGGTCGGCGCGCGGTCCCCCCGCTCTGGCCTCCCCGCCGCCGGCCTCGCGGTCCCGCCCCTCCCTCGCGTCTGACACCTCGGGCTGCCGGCTCAGGTGGGAACTTGGCCCGCGAGGAGCCGGGCGCGGCGCCGCGGTTCCGGGGAGCCCCGGGCTCGCGGGCTCCCCGAGGAAGGCAACCCCGGGGGCTGGGCGCTCAGTGGGGGCAGGGAGTCCCGCCGGCCCGGCTCGGGTCGGGGGCGGGGGGGAGGCTCCCCAGTTGGGTGGCGGGGCGCCGCGTCCTCTGAGAAGGTGTCTGAGAAGATCCTCGGGGCTTCCAGCGAGCGGGGGAAGCCCTGAAATGTCACCACTTTCCGGGGGAGGTGAAAACGGGGCTGCTCCAACGGCCGGGGGGCCGAGATGGGGGTGAAGGGGGACGGGAAAGGGGCCGCGGTGGCGTGGGGAGTGCTGGAGCTCGTCTGAAACTTCATCTGGAAACTCTGGATGGGGCTGGAAACAAACAAACACCCTGAACCGGGCGTTTGAAAAATGACGGATTTAGGAATCTGCAACTCAGTCTCAGACCGGGTCGTGTTCTACAACCCATGGGAAGAAGCTTCCAGTGTTTTAGGTTGAGGTCCGGGTCTGAGCTCTGCCGAACACCTTAGGATGCGGTTTGGATTCCATTCTTACCGCCTCACCTCTAAAGGAGTCCTAATGGGAACCTGCTACTAATTCTTACTGAGGAGGAAGGGTAACAGGTAATCCTGCCGTGCAAGACAGCAGATACGTTTGCTTTCTGAAGGCATGAACGTCTAAAGCTAGAGAAAAGTTTCCAGGTACTTTTGGGTAAGTGCTGTGGAAGTGAAAGGGTGAGAGCAGTCCAAGCACTTTTTTTTTTCTTTTTTCTTTTTCTTTTTTTTTTTTTTTACGGGGCCCCAGACAGCTGGGATTCCTGAGATCAGGACTGTGTCTTCATAATACTCTGATTTCTTATCTTCTGACAATGTATTTGTCAAACATCTGTAGGCTCTGGCAGAATCCACTGGGTGGTCTTTTCACTAGAAATAGAAATACGTTCAGGCATTACCTTTCCTCTCTGTTGTCAAAAACAAAACAAAGCAAAAAGACAGGGCTAGCATCTTTGGAAAGCCTGGAAGGGGACCCTGAAAGCTGGCATAGCAACTGAGCAGAACTTGTGGTTTGATTCTTTTAGTGAATTTGTTTAGAATGCGGTGCATACCCTCTTCCACCCCGGGGGAGGGGGGGGCCTACCTGGAAAAGTATTTGTGGTCTATCTAGTATGTTAGGAACAGAGTTTAGAATTAAGGGACTATAACTGAAAACTCATTATAGATTTTAATATTTCAGTTGAAACAAAAATTTTGCAAATACACCAACGGTCTTGTTTTGTGCACTCCTTAATACATTCTTAATGATCTAAAACTTCTAGCTTTTCTTTCTTAATATATGAAATTCTTGTAAGAGCCTTGAAACTTTCGATTTGTGATTCCAAATGCAGAGCAAATATTTAATTCTTGCTCTAAGAGTGAGAGGTTAGTTCAGTAATAAGACTTGCTAATCCCACTTTAAAATGTCATGGCATTCACAAATTATTCCTAAATTCTTCAAAGATAAGGGTTTGTAATGAGTTTAAGTTATTCTGTTGTGTATTTCAGGATTGAATGTATCTCTCTTCCTGTTGCATTTTCCTTAGCAACTTGCCTTTTTTCTTGTTTGAATTTTAGTATTCTTCTTACTCAAAGATGTCATTTTTGCTAGTGGTCAATATATTTTATTTTAGACAATTTAAAAAAGATATATATTATGAGAGAAAGTAGTTCCTTTAAGCAAAACGGGTATGTTTTTACATATACTACACAATTTTCATGAAAATGTATTTATGTACTAATAACTATGCCACTGCTTATATATTTGAAAAATACCTTAGTATCCTGTGCCAACATTAATGTTAACAACTCATTGAATATTGACCCTAATGAGGATTTCTTAATCATGTAAAATAAAGCAGATAAAATTATAGTAGAATTCTGACTAATTTTTTTCCAAATTGAGTCATTTTGCATGGCTGAGTTTATTTTCTAGAAAGAAATGTTTTAGGTAAATTATAGAGGCTTTTCTTACTATGATCTTGTAGGCGTGTCGTGAGTCTTTTGGTTAGAAAAGAGAACCTGCTTTATTAGGGTGAAGACAAAGAAAGATAAAGATGCTTATCATTGAATAGAAGAAAGCACCTAAATAGAGTGAAAAGTTTTAAATTTATTCGCAAAGAAAACCCAGCTAAACAGTAATAATCCAGTTACAAGTTCAAGCTCCTCTTCCTTGGCTTTGCTTCTGAAAGCCAAGAGTTAAAATTATTTCCTTTGTAGAGAGTCAAGCAAATAAGAAACCAGGCAAAAGTGTATGGCTATCGTTGTGAGTGGAATGACCTATCAGGAATACTTGATCAACTTTGAGCTTGATGTACAAAAAACGATGTTTTTCCAATAGCTGTGAAAGCATGTTTGGAAATACTCAAGTTTGTCCTTCCTACAGTGGTAGTGGGAAGTCAGTCCTGAAGATAGTCAGTGTCTAATATAAAAGTGCCATAAAGACAACTTTATTTGCTTATTAATATTGATCATTTTAATAAACACATTATCTCCTTTTTAATATGCTCTATTTATTCCTTTAAAATTTTATTTCTGGGCAAATGAGGAATGTCATCAAGGTATTATTCTTATGTGAATCAATGTATTCAACAGTGTTAATCACCAGTGTGTGCCCTTTTCCTGAAGATGTGTAGTAGAAACCTGTTAGGCATGTCCATTGACACATCGTTTATCTACCCAATGTTTCATTTAATAGCCAAATGTCTATTTTGACCTTCAGAACATACTCTCATTACTTCGATTGAGAATATGAGTAAAGAATACAGTAATTTGCTATTAAACTTTTACTCTGATCCATACCCATTATATATTCTTTCGAATTTTCAGTTAAAGCCAGGGTCCATATTTGTTTTATAAAGTGGAATGATAGTCTGGAGAAGAATTTAACACCCATTCAAAATAAAGAAGTGTACTGAGAAGCTAGCATAATAATGTTATGCGATTTAAAAGTTTTAATAACTGAGTCTTAAAAATTATGTCATGTAAGCTTCTTTTAGGACACATTCAAACCCTTATATTTGGATGTTTTAAGAATCCTGATGGACATTTTTAACTAAAAAAAAAAAAAAACTTCTAAGTTTCAGAACTGATTAATTGTTGTGTCTTATAAAAACTGATTTATTTCATACTTTTTTATACTAAGCATTACCATTATGAAGCTCTCCTTCTAATTGAGATTAATGTTTCTGAGCAAAGAAGTGGTTTAGAGGGCTGCATTCATTTTGAGTGCTGTTGTAATCAATTTTAGATACAGCATTCCACAGTGGGTCAGTCTGCATCCAAACCTGCCTTATTATGTAGAATTAACTTGTTGGTGATTGATAGTAATACTCCTACATCTTGAGAAGTCATTTGTTTCCAAACAAGTGTGATGGCTTATACGAGTTTTAAAATATTGCTTCTTATAATTAAAACATCCTTTTGGGGACTTAATTTGAACTTTCTCTAAGAATTCTATAAACCACGAGGAAGCAATTCATTAATACATATTCAACCGCAATAGCCTTTTTTTCCTCCAAATTCAATATGCCTCAGGTGTATTTTCTTGTTCATCAAAGGGCTTTCTGGTCTTTTAGAGTTATAAATGATAAACATTATACATCGAAGTTATTTCCCTTTTTGTTTCTATCAATATTCTAGTTGAGTTTTTCAAGGAATTCTTAGAATTATAGATCTACATCTCACACATGTGTTATAACTTTATTTTAGAAGGTGCTAGGTATAATCTTGACAAAGAAAGGTAATGCATAGGGAGGTAATTCTTTATCCTCTTTGGAAACCTGGAAAGATGGTGAATATTTTCATCCCTATGGTGATGTTTGCATTTGTACCTTAGTTGTGTCTGGTCTCAACTTTATCATCATTTTGTTCTCTTCCAAAAGACCACATGAAGATTTTCTTGGACTTTGGCCCATATTGCATGGCTTACTGTGATGTATGCTTATAGTCTCAATAAAATAAAATATTGAAAGCACAAAATATAAGATTAATATAGATAAGTCTTCTAATATAGCCACCACTTATAGGATTTTTAAATACAGATGTAACTGCTTTGTAGTGAGTGTGAAGTTCCCACAGTGACGTTGTTTTCTGCTTTCAGGGAGAAAAAGACTTGGTAGGAAATATATTTATTATATTTTAATTTTCTTCACTGTAATGTTAGATTATGTACACCAAATTAGTGCTGTTCCAGTTAAGAACATTCATTTAAAACAGTTTGAAATGCCAAAATAATGTACTTAAAAATGCCATTTTCAAAGCATCATCTTAGCCACCCGTTAGAATATAAACTTTCAAAATGCAGAAATATGCTCAAAGATATATAGGTGTTTCAAACACCTAAACCGTAATAGGATTCCATCACTGGAAGGAATGTAGGTTTGTTTTGTTTTGTTTTGTTTTGTTTTTATGATTTCGATTAAACAACTCAGGTGACTGGGCAGTTAGAACAGCTCTGTAGAATTCCTATAGAAGATAGTAATCTACTGAAACCTGCTTCTTTCTATTTCAGATAAGTCACTGAGCAAATTAACGTCAGTATCCTAGAACGTACTCACAAGCCATATGAATATATGATTGAAACCATATCATATAATAATAATTACAGCAATTATTATTATAGTAATAATAAAAAGTAATAATAAAAGTAATAATAAAAAGTACCATGGGTACCCTGGCAGTCTAGAGCTGGCTTTGACTTTTCAAACAAGTTTGTGATAGGTGGCAGTCTTAACTGAATTCCAAGACATCAATAGATGGCTTTAATGTTTCGGGAGCGTCTGTGGAGTAGTGTATCACATCCCCAAACTATGGCTGTCGTGTTTCCTGTGAGTTAAGGAGTGGATGATCACTAATGGAGAGATGGCAGTTTTAAAAACCATCTTTCCCACATCTGCAATCCTCTCTGGCTCCTTGTGGCACATCCAAAAAAAAAAAAAAAAAAAGATTATCCCTTTTAAAAATGAAGTGTTTTGAGAGAAACAAGTGCCTATATTCACACTTGTATTTTTATGGTCAATTATATAAAAGTTATCGTGAGATGCTCTTTGATGACAAAGTGATTTCCAGTATGATGGAAGACTTCTTACTTCAATTACAGAAGTTGGGGAGCAGTGGGCTGCAGTGATTTGGTTTGCCCTGGGGCGGGGTCATATTATTTAATAATAAGCGGCTCTTTTATAACTGGGTCTACTGGGTCTCTGCCTCAAAACCAATGGGAGATACAGAGAGAGAAAGAGGGGAAGAGGGAGAAGTGAGGAAGAGGAGAGAATATGAATGTGAAAATCCTTTATAAAGAGTGATAGTTCTTTGAGCATTTTCTGTGTGTAGCAGTGCTTTTGACAGGAAAAGCAATCTATGAGGGGCAAATTTGGTCAGTGCAAGTTAATTGGGTAAGTACAGAAGAAAATTAACTTCTGATTTTTTTTTCACTTTTAAGTATTTGCATTTTAGATCCAAGAATATGAGCATCATTAGTTTTTTTTTAATTAATCCAAGAAATTCCAAATATTGTATATGGTTCTTCAAATTGAAAGAGAAAAGAAAATGTATTAACAGTTCTATTTGATAAGTATTTTTTTTTTTTTGCATGTGGGACTGAATGCCAAATTATAATTTTATAATTCTCAGATTTATAAAGAGACTTAAAAACAAACACTCTGATTACTTTAAGTGATCATTTATGAGGTGACTTCCAAGGTCACTTATCTCTGAAGATAAAGCTCATAATCAATATATTTTAGTCATTCTGTCATTTCTTCGATTATTAGTTACACTTGCCAGAGTCTTGTGATAATTCCTCTTCACATTGCCATGATTTAGAAAGAAATAACAGCTTGGTAATGACTATCTGCCTTCAGCCATAGTCTGAACAACATGTGAATAGTAGGATGACATGAATTCGTGGTTCCTGCTCTTTCCAGGAAAAAAAAGGAAAGACAGGAAGAAAGAAGGAAAAAAGAAAAGCTATTGTTTTATAAAAATGGATTATTTCATCTCGAGTTCAGTTACACCCAACTAATATTTTACGATTAGGATTGTGGACCCACCATCATTGTGAGGAAGTGAAGTGTCTTTTTGATTACAGGGGCGTTTCCTAAGAGAGGTCCTTCTGTCCCTTCAGGAAGCTCCAGCATCCCTATTGTGGCCAGTATTTGGCTTCCGTGCTAGAGAGCTACCTTAGGAGAGCTAAAATGCTGGGACAGCACGTTGGAAGGTATGTTATGCAGAGAGTGATGAGACAGGACCGGAATTAACTTAATTCACAGTGAGACATGCATGAAGTATATTAACGGGTTTGCGTGAAGCACTTGCAAATATATTAATATTGGGTATGTTTATTTCGGTAATTATGAAAGTGATCCTACTGAGAGGTGTACTTGTTTATTCTCAGTCTACCAAATGCTCTTTTAAAATGTGACATCTATGCTAATACCTTTATCAGAGAATTTGAAATTTGTCAACATGTAGGTGGAAATAATTGGCAAGGGACTGGTCCTATTTTGCATAGCTCTTTTCCAAAAAAAAAAAAAAAGCTGGCACAGGCTTGTCTTTTAAAATAATTATGAAAGCCAGAAGACAGCTGTAAATTTTATTTCTTTCAGAATTTATAATAACTTCCAGCTAAAGAAAGCTGTCAGACCTATAGTTCTTGAAGAGCAAATCTGACTTCTTTTTTCCTCTGAAGAATAACAACAAAAAAGCATCTTAAACAGTGTTATTACCTTTTTCTATATTAATAATCAAAAATGAAATATTTAAAATGTAAACTTTTTCACTTAAATTTTGTGTAGTGATAAGGATAACAAATGTCGACAAAAATACTGCAAGTCATAATTAATTTAAATAAATATAGAAAAGTGATTCAGTATAATATCAAAAAGGAATAAGAGCTATCAACAACAACCATATTTTGTCTCTTGATTGTCACAAAAATTAGACATTCTTCCTACAGCAGTATTGCTGGATTTTATGATACCATCAATACTAGTTTGGAGAATAACTTGACACAATCAAATTAACTAAAATATTAATCCTCTTCATGCCCTCCTTAAGAAACATTTCTAGAGAGTTAGAAAGCTCTCGAAAAGTATCGTATGTTCCAGCAAAAAATGTTTGTTGCCTTACAAAGCTGTCTATGGATTTGGGTTCAGAAAGGGGTGAAGGTGGAGGAGATCTTCTGCCAGAATGTTATCATGCAAATTAAAAGGAAACAGACGTTTTCTATCTGTAAAATATTTCTAAGTGGATACTTCGATCTTAATTTTCAACCAGTCTTTCTCTAATGAAGCTGCTAGCATATTTAACATTTAAAATAAGTTTCAATTTAAACAAAAATTAAAGTTCTTTCTCATAGTTCATTTGTGCTGTCAAACCAGGATTAAAATCCTCACTTTCAGAGTAATTTTTATGCTGCCCTGTAACTTCTTGCCAAGGAGAAATAGGATAGCCTATTTTGCATTTCCTGTGATTGGAAAATTACCTGAAACAGAATTCTCCCTTACCCAGTTACTTTTGCCCTAGAGTGTACAATCTCTGAATGAGAACCTGCCATTACAAAAAATTTTATAAACAATATTGGCATGTTAAGTTAATTTGCCAAAAAGATTTCTTTCTTTGTTGCTAATTTTAAATGTTACATGTGTGGCAGATAAGAAAACTTTTTTAAAATGTTTTCTCTCTTGTGTTTTGATCGTGATATAATTTCTTAATTTATGTTTTAATTTGTATGATATTAGGTGGCATAGTATATGTTTAGTGTCATGCTTTTGAAGGAAAATAATGTGGGGTAATAAGGATATAATATAAAAAATAAATGTAAAATTATTCATATAGGATTTGAAGCACAACACATTCTGGTTAAAAATGCAGTGTCAAATGGAAATCTTCATTTTATATATTCAAATTCAAATACTGTTTTGCTGATAATATAAATAATTAGAGCTCAGTAATTCAAATTATGTAGTTACCACTTTTCTCTTTTATATGGTTCCACTAATCAGAACTTCATATTTTTATTTAAATGGATATTGGGCTCTATAGTCCACAATTAAGAAATCCAAAAATATTGGTAATCAAAACATACACTAACTCCAATATAAATTTTTCCAGTATTAGTTTTTAAAGAGCCCAATAGGAATTAAGATGATTAGGTAAATCTGGTGTTCTAGAAATCATAGAAACACTTTAATGAATATCCCATGTTGCATTGTCTAAACACTGGGAGACTATTCATTCATATATATGCTTGCAATATCCACACAGATCACCAAAAAGTCATTTATTACAAAACTGAAAGCTGAATGATGTATTGATATTATTTTCTTTAAGTCACACAGCAGGAATGCATTTGTAAAATGAAAGTTACATTTTAAGGTACATCATTTATTGGTATTCTGGTTTAAAGTGATCTCAATAAAATCCATAGTATCTTGCATTTCATGTAAGTATGATGTGAGCAAGTTGAGTCAGCCCTCAGTCAGTATAGCCATGGTGAAAGTCTAATCTCTTTTATGTCAAGTTTTATGTAAAATCTGCACTTTGCCATGACATACTTCATCCAGACTGCGCAGGTGTTTCTGAGATTTTGACAAAGGAGAGATCTGAAGGAGAGGACCGAGTGCTTGTTTTAAGAGATGCCATCAGTTAATTCTGCTCACATCATCTGAGGAAAGTAGCTTTTAAAACTGTATTATACTTCAGATAGGGATTTTAACATATCAAGTTGGCGAATTTCATATGAAGCTATCAGCAAAGGGTAATTTTGAATTACTTAAAACAAATCATTAATGTATCACGTATTTCATTTAAATGTGATACAAGGTATATGAATTGGTTGTGTAATTACCATTTGAGCTTCGAAAAGCCTGTAATTCACATTAAAATTTTTAAATGTTGAAAGCAAATTACTAGTAGTTCTCAGTCTTAGAAATTGTTATCAGTGTAAGCCTTCGAGGGACTGCTTCATTTATTTATTTATTTTTTGTTATCTTGCTTTTACCTTTTTTCAAAAAAAAATTGTACCTTCTGTGGTATTATCACTTAATTTTAAGTCTAGAACATAAACATTTGACTTGGGAATAGAGGTCAGTTATTAGTCCACATTATGTATTTTTTTTCCCCCGAAAGGAAAGTTTCTCAAGCCTTTCTGGGTGAGGTTCTGATTCTTTTAGGATTAAGAAGCATTGGTATAAATGGCTAATTTTGGTAGAAGAGTGTTACATAGTTTTTAAGTCCTCGTTATTACTTTTAAAAGAATATCCCATCAGGAGTAGGAAGCTTTGTGGATAAGCTGCCACTCTTTGATGAAGGATTATGCGTTCTCCCCTAAATCTGTGATCCCAGAATGTGTTACACAATGGTTTTATCAAGTAGCACTGGACTAGCTTGGCCATCATTTCCTTTCCTTGAATAAGTTAATTGCTTCCTTTCCTAAATCTAATATTTATGTAGAATTTTAGTCTAAATATACATTGTAGGCATTAATAGATCCAACTCCTAAAATCCAGAGAGAGGTTAATCATTTGATGCAAGATAATGAAGCCGGATGACAAGTGAATCAAGTGAATTGATTCTTGTGGGGTACCCCGTCAATTAAGTCGTTCGTGTCCTCAGTCCCATCTGCAGAGTCTGGCCTGACTGAAGTTCCTTATGAGCTTTTCTGTGTTCGTGCTAGTCAAAGCAAATTGTGACAGAAAAAACAGCATACAAAAATGAAGCCATCGCATATTATTATTATTAGTTAATTTTCTCTGAACATGTATGCAAAAAGTGAGCCTATCATAGCATGCTTTGGTCATGGCTTAAAAAAAAGAATGATTATGTTGTTATGTGATTATATTCCCATCAGAATGAGTAATTGCTTGCAGAGCATTAAGAGTATGATTTAAAAAAAAAAAAGTGTCATATTCTAGGGAGATTTTTTTTAATTAAAAAAAACATTAAAAATGGAATGCTCAATTCATCCTACTAAATAATCAATTATCAAATATTTGTTAATTAAGACACTTTAACTGCAAGACACAGTGATGCCACATAAAAAAGCATAATTTATTATACAACTAGTTTTCCTTAATAAACAATTCTTATTTCTGAGCCTACTAACTTTTAAAAGTTAAAAAAAAAAAGCAAAGTTTACTATAAAAATTGCAAAGTGTGGAAGTAAGTAAATGGTTTTACAATTTAAGTCATTCTAGTTCTTGTATACTTTCACTGAATCATACTATATAAACTTCAGAAGCTGACTCTGTAATGTTAATGTCCTTGTTCTGAGTTATTAGCCTCTTAAACTTTGATACACGCAGAAATGTATATCCATTGTGAAAGACATATGGATCTAAAAACTTGGTTTTATTTTTAAATATTATGTTGAACAGATTTATGAAAGGCTATTTTAACATATCACCTTTAATGATCACTTTAATAAAATAATTGATTATGTAAACCTTCATAATTAGTTTTATAATTAGTATCAATATGAGGTTAAAAAATAAACTGTACTATCTAGAAACTAGCTAGATGTAACAAAGTTTCAAGTACTTTATAAGGGAAGGAAAAAATGAAACAAGAGGGATCAGGAGGGAGACAAACCATAAGACTCTTAATCTCACAAAACAAACTGAGGGTTGCTGGGGGGTGGGGGGAGTGGGGAGAGGGAGGTTGGGTTATGGACATGGGGGAGGGTATGTGTTATGGTGAGTGCTGTGAAGTGTGTAAACCTGGCGATTCACAGACCTGTACCCCTGGGGCTAATATACATTATATGTTAATAAAAATAATAAAAAAAGAAAAAAAGAGATTTTTAGAAGAATTTAATTAAGACCTTAAAATGTTTTGTATAATATTTGTCCAAATTTCAAATTTGTTATTTTTAGGAAAACATAGGGTTTAACACACTGCAAAATAATCGGTTGAAAACCATTAGTCATTATGTTTCCTGTTTTTACTTTTTGGAATATATGTGTTTTAATATCACGTGTAAAACTAATACAGATTAAGGATTTTGAAGAGCAGGGGCTTTTTTATTTCTCTTTCATCGGCTCTGTAGCTGAACCCTTACAATCTCTTTCTTCATTATTCTAAGCCACTATCAGATTCTAATCTTTGCTGTGTCCACAGCTGTTAGAGGATTTTTTTTTTTTTGCAAGCGTAATTACAAATACATGTGTTTTGTGCACCTCACTTCCTATAAATGCTTATAGAGGAAGATGAAAGGGCAGCAGGACGGGCTGTGTACAGGTGCACGGGTGATTCTGTGTGTTTTCAAATCATTATGTCAGTGGTTACGAGGAAGAATTACAAAAATGAAAACACAGGAACTTCGGCTTCAGAGATGTTCAGCAATAAAAATCACTGAAAATTTCTCGACAACAAGTACCCTTTTATGGAGTACCACCGAATTGAGTGGTTTCCACATTTCTTTGGGTCACATGTCTACAGTGATGGTCATAATTTAAACTCTAAGCAAAATATGATAGTTTTTTTTTCACTTCTTAAAAACCCATTAGAAGATGACATTGTAGAGAGAAATTTATTAATCTCTTGCATTTATTTGAATGTGCCAACTTGGAGAATGATTGATGTCACATGGGCACTTAACAAATGTACAGTGATATAACCCTGCAGAAATTAGAGTGCTTTCTGGAGAAAATTCAACATATTCACGTGCATTAATATTATTTATAGAACAACACTGGAAACTAGCTATATATAAACCGTAAGAAATGTGAAGCGTGTCAACTTTTAAGGACACCCTGTCTTCATTATTTATAATATCTCTCTCTCGTACTATCAGAATGTTTCCATCTCTGTAGACCGCGGGATTGGCTATCTCTAGGAATCAGTAAAGGTACTTCCTGTGATTAGAAAAGTGTAGAAGATGACTCAGTTCAATACTTACTTTTAGGAAGGAGTCAAAGATGTTGCATAGAAACACAATTATTTTTGTTTTCCTCTCATTTGAGATTCTAGAGAATATCTGTTGCCTGATAAAAATTCTTTGGGGAGCAGGGAGGGGAGGACAGGAAGTGGGATAAATCAGGCTTCATGTGGAATAGATAAGCCTACACGTGGTTCGTTATGTTTTTGCTGCTTTTCATGTAAGCATCTTGATCAGGGGAGAGGGTCTTCAGAATGTAAAGCCAAAATAGCCAAAAGCACTTTAGTTTCCAGAAAGCTTTTGAGAATTGTATAGAGGAGGAAATGTACTGCTTACCCGTCAAAGCTTGAAAATTTTCCCCTTTTATATTTAATGTAATAGAAATTAATAGTGAACCGCTGCCATTGTTCCTATAAAAATTATGAGCCTATATAGATGTAGTAGAGCTCTGCCCAGATTTGAACATCCATTTTTCTTTTTTATGTGTGCCTTACTTCCACAGGCATTTTCCCTTTTCATTTAAATCAAACCCCAAGTGTTTCGTCAGTGTTCTGTGTCCAAGTGACTGTGTCCTGGGGAAGATTAGAAGGAACGAGACATGATCTCAGACCCCTAGGAAATTTTCACTTCTAGGTGAGGCATGATGTAAGAGATAAGAGATAGTTAATAAGGTTATTAAGAAAGCTGAGAGAGGTATTGGAAGAATTACTGCTTTGGTCACATCATACTCGAATAGCCTGTGGGTCTTTGAAATGGCAGAGAACTGAAGGGAGCACAGCATCTAAGGTTTTCAGCACACAGCTTGCCTGCAGCCTACAGACATTAGCAGAGCCTTGAAACTCCATGGACGTTGGAAGGGACATGAAGCAGTAACTACTGACAAACAACAGAAGTGCCCTGGGGTTCACAAGTATTTAAAAGGATAGACAGCCGAGTGAATCAGAACATGGGCCTTATACTTCTCCCATGCAGGCATGGCCGTAGACACCCGACAAGAAGGGTCATGAAGAGCCAGCGACCTGGGAGGACCAAAGAGTGGCCATTTGCCTCCTTCCCCGTGGAGTAACTTGGCAAAATGTTTGTTGTAATCTTCTCCACAAAAGTGCTGCAAAGGCAGAGGCCCTACTCTCCCATCCTCAGCATAGCTAGTTTCCAGCACAGTGCCGGGCCCATCAGGTAGTAAGTGACGTGGGAATGAAATGTTCCTTCACTCCATGTCTGTGGCAGGTGTCCTCACTAAAGAAGAGCTCCTTCCTACAGAAGGTCTCTAGACTTAGGTCATCCCCTGGGACCACTCAAATTCTCAGAGTATATATTCTGTCACTTTAAGATTGCCTCTGATTCATGTTAAGTCTGGGGTACCCGCAATAAGTTGTTGGCATTTAAATGAAAATAGAAGATAGGGCTGAAGACAATAGATCTCTGAAAAAATTAACAGTTGACATGGAGAGGTAAGGGGATTCCAAGACAGGGAAGCCAAATGAGCAACAGCAATGGGCCACGGCAAGCCAAATTAGCGAACAGGTGAGGACAGCGCCAGCAAGGTAAGGGGGAGATGAATGAAATTGTTAGTTTCGCATCACGTTTGTGCTTCTACACAGATGCACGTCCTTTCCTAGTTCCTAAAATACGTAGTTCTCTTTGTCTTTCATTCTTCCACTTTTGAGAGAGACATGCACACAGAGAACTGTTTCTATACTATTAGAAAAGCAGCAGAGCCAGTTTGATAATAAATAACATTAGTGTCACCTTAGAGGCAGAGACCTGGGGTGATGGGAACTGGGCACCAAAGGACACAGGCTTTGTCCAAAAGGAGACTCCACGTCACACCTCTAGACTGGTTGTTGCCATGTGGGGGTGAAACAGTTTTGCCAGATTGCAAGAATGTTCAAGAAATGCCAGAATATGAATTATGTGAGATCGCTAGATTTTTAAATGTTGGCTCATTTAAAAAAAAAAAAAGGCAACGCACAAAACACACAGATAAAACAAAACACGTCGGCAGGCTGGTTTTGGCAGTTGGGCCACCAGTTTGCAACCTGTGATAGAGATGCAGAGATCTGCAGGATGTCTTTGGGAGATCGTGGGTGAGCGGCAGGAAGCGAGCAGAGGATCCCCCATGGAAAATCTGTGAGGAGTTTGGAGAGCGAGCTTGGGCCCAGATTGTGGATTATCTTAAATGTCATCGTCTTCTACCCATGTTAGAGGAAAAAAAAAAAATGTTTGCGATGCATAGTACACTTTTTCCGGCTTTAAAACAGAAACTCAGGTTGCCAGCAAGTGTTCTAGAAGCATTATTCATGCTAAGTCAGGAAAGGGTTAAGTGACAGTAGCGGTTATAACCCATCCTGACCTTTCCCTCAGATCCTTCAGATCCTTCTCTCCCTGTCTCCCTCCTCTGCCCACCAGGGAC
Organism: Mustela erminea; assembly: GCF_009829155.1. Classification (NCBI taxonomy): domain Eukaryota; kingdom Metazoa; phylum Chordata; class Mammalia; order Carnivora; family Mustelidae; genus Mustela; species Mustela erminea. Next base: position 27,581,529 of record NC_045634.1, on the reverse strand, counting down.
TGAGGGTACCAGCCTCTTGATACCTCTCATACACCTGTACTTCCCGGGAACTGCAATATGTAAGCTATAGCTAATCTGTTTTTCTTTCTTTCTTTTTTTTTAAGATTTTATTTATTTATTTGTCAGACAGATCACAATTGGCAGAGAGGCAAGCAGAGAGAGAGAGAGGAGGAAGCAGGCTCCCCGCTGAGCAGAGAGCCCGATGTGGGGCTCGATCCCAGGACCCTGGGATCATGACCTGAGCTGAAGGTGAAGGCTTTAACCCACTGAGCCATCCAGGCACCCCACTAATCTATTTTTCTACCAGCATTTGAATATTCCCTGAATCCAGGTACTACGTTCTATAGGAGAGGAAAATCTGAAGTTAAAGAGGACATATTGGATTAGGTCAGACCCATTACATTAATTGGATAAAAAAGAACACTTCAGTTCGCTTGGCACACTGTTTTTCACTGTTTTGTGCTGACTGAGTTGGGCTTTGGAACTAGAGAAGGCTGCTCAAATCCCACTTCTGTCATTGATTTCCTGGGTGACCTTGGGTAAACCCACCCAGTCTCTGAGCCTCAGTTCCCTCTCTGAACAACAGGATTGGTAATAACGGCTGGTGGCATTGCTGCCTATGGCCAAGAGCCTGGTACCAAGCCCTGCACGCTGAAGATACCACGGTGGTGTGATCACTGTCCCTGGAGTGGCTGTTGCTGACTCCTGATAGTGAATGTGGTGCTCACTAGCTCAGGGCTTCATTTGAGTTTTGGAATCAAATTGGGAGACCCAAATCAAGTCCCATGGGGCCCCTTGGTTCCTTTAATCTTCATCCAAAAATTGGGGTGCTGACATACCCGCTTGGGGGGGTGTGAATCTGAAAGAGCTGAAGCATGGAGAGGGATTACCTAGTAACGGGGGTGTCATGGGACACCCTGCGTGTGCGCGGAGGTGTGTGTGTGGAGAGAGGAGCGCATGCTCTCCGGCGGCCGGACCGCTGCTGTTCTAGCTCTCTAAATTAGCCAAGAAGAACCAACAGCAGTCACAGAGCTCCTTCTCTTTACTTGGGCTGTCACCTAGAAGATCTCTCTTAATTAATGGACAGTTTTTCACAGCATTGATTCTCTGGCTTGCAGAGTTACTGATTCGAAGTGGCAAATTCAGGGGGAGGAGAAGTAGAGATACCTGCTCCGGTGGGGGCTGTGGCTAAGCGGGGAAGTCACACGCGCAAGGGCTCAGCCGGAGAGCAGCACGCACAAGGGCACTGACTCGAGTCCCGAATGCTCCTCAGTTTGCTACAGATTCACTTGAAAGAAGGGAGGGCAAAGTCTGTGATATTTTCCAAACATCTGCATGAAAAGGATGAAAAGATTTTTGGCATTTCAAGGAGTATAAGACTCATCTCTAAAAGGTATTCAAAGACACATTCCTTAACGATGTCAGATAACTAGGCTATTTTGTAGGGGGGGGGAAACCATTTTGACAGGGTCAGCATTTTTAGTACATTCTGCTTCAAATTTTGAAAATGAAAGTCATTTTTTTCCACATGACTGTTAGAATTATATATGTATACACAAATATACATGGAAGAATAATAAATAGTGTGAATTATATAAATAATAGGCAAATATAACAAAAATGAGCTATATGAATATATAAATGGTGTATACATATACATTATATATTTATTAATTATTTTATATATTATATATGAATTGTAATACTTCGAGATGCTAGGAAAGTTTTCATGGAAATTCTGTGCTCAAATTTAAAACCTACTGATATATTAAGTAGAAATAATTACAAAACAAAGCAGAGCATAATGAAAATGTTTCCATTTAACTAACAGAATTACTTAGCATTTGGATATATCTTGTTTGTTTCTTTCAAATAGATGGGATACAAAACATATCCACTAGCATATTAGTTAGCCCAGTGGATCTCTCAATGTTTTGCTGAAAAGCAAATTTTAAACATTTGTCTGAAATGTTCCTTGGCTGCAACGGAAGGTGGCTGCTGTGTTCTTTTCTGAGCTCTGATGTCTTCATTACATTATCATTTATTAAGCATCTGTTATGAGTCTAACATTGGTTCAGGCTTTGTGAGGAAGGGATGCAAAAATGAAGAGGTTGTAGATTTCAGAAGCCCCGAAGAAACAGGCTCGAATTAGATGGGGGTCCTGAGGACATGGAGCTGGAGTGGAATCTGAAGGCGCCGCACGAGCTGTCCACCCCACAGGAACTCAAGGAAGGGAGAGGAGGTACCGTGCGTTCTCCAGCACCTCAACTTCCTCACTCCCAGGACAGTATTCTCGGTGGCTCTTCTCTTGGGCTTGAGGACTAATGCTGCCCCTTCTGGGTCCGAGCCATCTTTGAGCACACAAGCTAGACGTCTCAGAGCCGTCTTCAGGATGGCTCCGTTGCTCCCTCCTCACGTCTGACCCGTCATCAAATCCTGCTGATTCTCGTTGCTGCGGAGTTTCAGAGCCGCTGCCTCCTTTCCATCCTCACTGCCAGTTCCTAATTTTGGGCTCTCATCACCCCTCATCTTGATGGCGAACAATGTCCTCTAACTGGGCTTCCTGCCACCCAACTCACGTCTCTCCCATCCATTTTTCTAGATTGCCCCTAGGGAATATTCTTCCTGATATCCTGATCTGGTCATGTCCTTGGCTCATGAACTCACAGTGGCCCCCCCTTTGTAGGGTGAAGCCCAAACTCCTCAGTGTGATCGTTGGGGTATATTTCTTCGTGGTCTAGCCCCGACCCTGCAAAGGCCACCTCCCAGTAGGTTCCTCGTGCACAACATGCTTTTACAGGTTGATGTGCTGACCGGCTCCCTGGGCACCAGACAAGCCTTCCCCTCCCTGTGCCGGGTTAAATACTCTCTGTGAAATCACTCTTGATCCTCTTGGTAGAGTTCATTGCTCATCTCTGTCTGTGTCCCTCTCTCTCGCCCTCTCTCCTATACTGTATCAGGTATTTCTCTCCCTGTTTATCATTTAGCTCATTCTGTACTGTCTTCTAGTTTATTAGAACGACAATGTTGCAAGAGTAGGAGGAATTTCAAGATCATACAGGTGAAGTCCTTGATTTTAAAATGGGACAAACAGAGGCTGGGAGAAGGCAGGAGCCACTACCCAATGTGCACTGCCAGTCGTCCTTGCCTTTGACCTCAGTGGCATCCCCTGAGAAGCTCGAGCTCTCGCTTTGCTCTGTGGCACGCCGCTCCCTGCAGCTCAGCAAGTCTCTCTTTACTGCGTTAGTGTCTTGTCCTCTTCTGGCTGGTCTGCATATATGGGAGTGTCTCAGAAATTAGCCATTATACCATCCGCTGTCCTCCTTGTGACCAGTCTCCCAACCCCCCTGTGATGTCATAGATTCCCGGGGCTTCAGTGATCACCCGTAGACAGACAGTTGACAGATACTCCACTCTAACCTCTCCTATTAGCTCAAGATCTGCATATCTAGGGTATGGGGGGGCTTATAATCTGTCATCCAAATAGGGATGCTCGGAGCAGAAGTGGTCACGAAATGTCAGGAAGCCAGGACAACTGGTATGAACTGTCCTGGGCCAACAGATCCCTAAGGTTTTCCTAGGTACATGGAACCACCTGACATATACTCTTGGATGCTGCCAGTGCCCCTAACAATAACATTGGAAGTGAACTTGTGACCTTTCCCTGAAAACCTCAGCTCTGGGTTCAGACTCAGTGAATGACACACTTATCCATCAAGTCATCAAGCCAGAAATCTTGATTACACCCTTGACTGTTTCCTTTATCCAATCCTGTATATCGTAATACCTAGTTTACTTTTGGTTTGTTTGTTTAGTTTCTGAATACCTCCTTGAAACTATCCTACATTTTTTTTTTAAGATTTTATTTATTTATTTGACAGATAGCAAGTAGGCAGAGAGACAGGCAGAGAGAGAGGAGGAAGCAGGCTCTCCACGGAGCAGAGAGCCTGATGTGGGGCTCGATCCCAGGACCCTGGGATCATGACCTGAGCCGAAGGCAGAGGCTTAACCCCACTGAGCCACCCAGGCGCCCCATACATTATTTTTTTTTTTTGTCTCCACCACTGCCATGCTAATAATCCAAGTGCCCATGACATTTGGACTGGACTACCACATTAGCTTCTAATTGATCCACTGGCATTCGATCTGGACCTCTCTCCAACTCACTCTCCACATGACAGCCAGAGTGATTTTTTTAAGCAGGCAAAGGGATCATATTATTCCTTGTTTAAAACACTGTGTAATACAAAACCCCTTTTACATCTTCCTTTTACACTTCACTGTAAATCCCATAAAGCTGGGGACGTTGTCGGCTTCGCTCGCCTTCGTTTTATGGGTAATGTGCGTGATACCTCAGACACAGCCTTTATAAATATCCATTAGTTGAATAAGCAAAATGAATGAAAGATCCAGGATTGTAAAACCTGTCTTCAGCCCACTAATTCTAGAGTCTCTGTATTCTTTTCTCCAAAAGCTTTTAACCATCTGAACGTGGAGGCTATGCCATTCTATTATTTACTATTCTCTTCTTTCTCGTGTTGGAAAACAGGATATCCCCATCTACATTTGGTTTATTCAGTACTTTTCCACCACAACCACACTTTAGAATCACCTAGGGGGCTCCCAAAAAATGCCAATGCCAGGATTTCATCCCAGACTAATTGATCCAGAATTTCTGGAGTGAGGGCTTGGTCCTGATCAGTAACTTTAAAAAGTCTCCCAGGTGTTTCTAACACATAGTCAGGCTTGAGAAACCACTGCTTTGACTCCGTCAGGTGCCATCTCAAACACCCACTCCTCCAGGGAAACTCAGACATGGCTCATTTTTGTCTTGGAACTTAGGGGCGTGCAGGGGAGCAGTGATAAGGTCAAGACTTAGTTCATTATTTTAGGATTTCCATTCCAATGTTGTAAGACCCATTAGGGCTGAGATTGTGCATTATATTCAGAAAGTTGCTGAGGCTTGAAAAGTTACTCCATAATACCCTTTTATCTGACTGATGACCGCTGGTCACATGGCAAAGAGTTCGGGTTAATGAGCCAACATCAGTCTTTTAACTGTGACTGCCTCTACGATTGGAAATACCAGCAAATTTTTTCTGATCTGCCCCATCTCACTCCTGCCCCTCTAGTGGGTGGCCTTGAGTCATGTGATCAGCTGAGGCATAGATGCGCATGTTCTGTCCTTTTTTTTTTTTTTTAAGATTTTATTTATTTATTTATTTCCCAGAGAGAGAAAGAGGTGTGTGTGCAAGTGTGCACCAGAGCACAACCAGGGCGAGTGGCAGAGGGAGAGGAGAGAAGCAGGTTTCCTGCTGGGCACAGAGCCCAATGTGACTTGATCCCAGGACCCTGACATCATGACCTGAGCTGAAGGCAGACGCTTAACGACTGAGCCACCCAGATGCCCTCACATGCTCTATCCTTAGGTAGAAGGAGAAGGGGAAGCAGATGTTTTTCTTAGACGACTTAGAAAACCCCACTTGTCGGGCGCCTGGGTGGCTCAGTGGGTTAAGCCGATGCCTTCGGCTCAGGTCATGATCTCAGGGTCCTGGTGTCAAGCCCCACATCGATCTCTCTGCTCAGCGGGAGCCTGCTTCCTCCTCTCTATCTCTGCCTGCCTCTCTGCCTACTTGTGATCTCTCTCTGTCAAATAAATAAATAAAATCTTTAAAAAAAAAAAGAAAACCCACTTTCCATCAGAAGCTCTGAGGCTTTGAGGAAATGTTCTGACCGCTGCCCCGTCTTCCTTAAATGTCGTATCCCATTGTCGTAGATGCAGCAAACTGAAAAGAAATGAAAATGCACAGAGTAACTTCCACTTCCACTCAGTCTGTGGAGTGGGGCTGCAGCAGGTGTACAGGCGACTTCTTAACGTATGCATGTGTTATTGACCCAGTCCTCCGCTGTCCCTTGGTAAAGATCACCAAATTTAGTGGAGTTGCTTGGCAAGGTATTGTCTCCACAGGCCTGGGAAGACAGCAGGTCTGAAACACCGTTTCTTCAGCAATTGCGGCTGTTCACGGGAAACTAAAAAGGCAGACAAACATCACGTTGTCCCTTTTTTATAAGTCACTCCCGGGGGCTTCAGCGCTGATGCTGTAACTAAGGGGGAAGGGAAGGGGCTCCAACCCAGCCCCCTGACCCTGCTTCTGCGCTGACACGGAGGATGACGACATCCATGCTGACACCCCAGAGTCCAGCCTTTCTTGTGAATCGCCAATATCCTCTTCGTGGCGTCATAGACTGGAAGAGATTTCGCCAATCATTTTGCGGCTGCCGGGGGACTCTGTGGCAGTTCACCCCCCCAAACACAAAACATTCAGCAGAAATGCCTAGAGTCTGGAAGTAATACCTTTGAGTAGTTTTATAATAGACTTGGGGAATTGATTTCTAACCAAATTTCTGCTACCCATTTTTTAAAAATCCAGATATTTCTCCTGCGTAATTATTTAGCATAATTGTTAAATTCTGGTTTTAAGACTGAGAAAACCACAGAGAAGTAAGAGAAAGAGCGAACTATGTTCAAATTCAGCTAAATTTGTTTTGTGGATGATATTCTGTGCTGGAATTAAAACGGGGTCATTCGGGACGCCTGGGTGCCTCAGCCATTAAGCATCTGCCTTCAGCTCAGGTCATGATCCCAGTGTCCTGGGATCGAGTCCCGTATCAGGCTCCTTGCTCAGCAGGGAGCCTGCTTCTCCGTCTCCCTCTCCCTCTCCCTTTGCCCCTCCCCCCTGCTTGTGCTCTCTCTCTGTCAAATAAATACATAAAATCTTTAAAAATAAAATAAAATGGGGATATTAGAGGGAGCTGTCTGTAAGAGGAAACTAGTCAAATGTGGGTTTCAGTGTGCTCTGTGGCTAACTGGATCCCAAGAAGCCAAGTGTACTTGGAGTTCAGTATTTAGGTAAAGCCACTAAGATAACTAATCTCATTCTGCAATCTTTGCTGGGGCCCAAGCTGACTGACTACAATGGCTGGCATTTTCACTGTTCTCACACTTACAAAAATAAAATTAGGAACAGTGAGAGGATACAGAAAGACATCTGGTAGTACAAAATGAAGACATTTATCAGAAAGGATGCCTTTTTTCCTTTTAAAAACTGGAAAAAGTTTGTTTCACCCAATTATGCTTAAAAGTATAAGTTTCACATAATTAAGAAAGTCCAACGAGTAGTAGAGTTGAAATAAACATTTTCCTTTGTATTAAATCAGAACTTAGTTTCATTTTTCTGCTAAGTGTCTCGCCGCAATACATGTTATCCTAATTCACAGTCTAAGTATATAAGTAGATTCAGAAAGTCTATCAGTGGTAGAATTTGATCAAGAATGGGAGTGACACCCTGCGGAAAAAAGAACTCTGGGGTTTACCTGTGTCTTTCAAAAAAAATGACTTGTTACTTCCCTTGGGCAACCGCTCTTGTTTTATGAGAGAGGACATGAGTCATGGCACTAAGTTTGGATATTATTTTAATGGTATGTAGGACAAGAGACAAGCTTGAATTTCCACTGATGCTGTTGTACCTCTCAGCTAGAGATTACAGTTAGACTTACAAATTAGACGAGATTCAGAAGCCACACGTGAAACTAACCGCATCCAGCTTTTTTCAGTATCCATGAATGTCTCTGTTGTTAGCATATTGTGACTAACCAAGAAAAGAAAAGGTCACCTTCATAAAGTCATTACACTGTATGTAAAATGTAACTTTAAATGCAATGTGGATTGTATGGGTAAGCGCTTGCTCTAATTTTGGTAATCTGTGTGGAATTTTCTTCTCTACACTGATTTCTTCTTTTATTGCCACTAATCAATCAGCCTATTTTATCTTTTCCATTTATGTGGTCCACTCTTCATTTACTGTGTTCCAAAAAAAGAACATCCTGTGTATCGTTATTTATTGTATTTCCCAGTTTTTTCAGAACATTAATTTATATACATATTTATAGGTTTAAAATTATTCATAAAGTCCATAGTGATTAAAGTTTAAAAACGAGAATTATATATGGGGGGGGGGAATGGGTGTGTGTGTGTGTGTGTATACTTTTGTGTTGATGAATATCATCTCCAAAGATCTGTACATTTGACTGCCATTAATCAACACTTCTTGAAAATTAGATTAGATTAATTCATAAATCAAGTGATTTTGAAGCCTGCAGTCTAGCTAGTTAGGTTGGTTAATTCTGTTCTCTTAGATTAACTGAGCACAAAATTCACAGCGCAGCATGTCAGAAAACCCTGCTGACTTTACCAGCATTTTGGGACACCTATTGTAAAGATCATTTTAAACTCTAATGGAAGAGACACCAGGATTCTCCCAAAAAGTCAAGTAAAAATCTACACCAGGAAAAAAAAAATCCTCTTCAGGCAGATTGAATTCTTCTGAAGAGAAAAATATATAATTTACTACCATCTAAAATATTAATGAAGATATATGTGAGGGGATTTTTAGAGGAGGATTTATCTTATATTATGAGAAAGTACGGTGAATTTAAAATCTTTCTCTTGCCCCAATCAAACAGAATTTCCAGTAACAGTGAAAAACTTAATGATCCTTGATCGTTTTGTTTATCAAATATCTAGCGTGAGCTCTCTCTACTGCAATTACAACTTCCGGTGTAATTTACACGAGCGTTTGTTAACAGCAAAAGACCTCTCCATTGGGGGTTAAGAATATTTAATCCTTTAAAGCTGACATATATAACATGTAGCTATGTCAGCTACAGCTGTTTCTAAACATCAGTAACAAAATTATAGACAGGTTTTGAAGCTTCTGTGGTGGGAATGAATACATCTGAGGATTCAACTTGCTGACAGTGTTTATGTAATTTAATCTTACCATCTGGTAGAAAGTAAACATTTTTTATAAAATTAAAGTTTATAAAGTGAATCTCTTATACTTTCCAATTGTTGCAAATGACAAATTTAAAAGTAGTTTCATGAAAAATAAATGGAGATTCTGTATCCACTATATGGAGATGAATACTGGGTTGCAGTTGGTGTTGCCGCTGAACCCGCACTGGCTCCTTTTACAGTAAACAGTTGGGTACTTTCATCTCAACTAAGGATTCGGCACTTCATGCTTCTTGCATTCCTCCACGGTAACAGGCATGTTTTTATTTCTGTCTTGCACTAAAGAAACCAAGACCCAGCCGTGTTGTATGTCAGTAATCTCAGAAATGATTAAATAATGTCACAAGTCAAATGCATGTCTGAACTGAACTGCCTTTTTCCGTGACATAATAATGTGGATGTATTGTGCATTTAGCTATTGTGTGAATTATTTGGCTTATTCCAGTGTGTTCACTTTGTAGCACCTTTCCCTTTCCTTAGAAGTCAACAAATTAGTACATTTGTGAAACTGACAAATTAGTCTACAAGTCCTGCCAAGTTCAAACTTTATAAATCTGACCTGGACATTTTACTTGAAATAAATAGGCAGTCTGATAGACTCCTGTGTTTATCGTTATGCCCTGTGTTAAATTGGAAGTCTAGGCTCTATGTTGATGTAATAAAATTTAATTAGTTGTAAGTCAGGTTTTGGTTTAGTGGTAATTAGTTTAGTGTATAATTATTACGTCTAATAGCAATCTGAAATCTGCAAGTATTTTGATCTTTTTCCAAGTTAAGAAAAAAACATCTGTAAGATTTATAACAGAAATAGCAATAATAAAATCACATTAGCTAATTTCATTAGACAAATTATGGAAAATGTTAAGTGGCAAAGTAAAATTTCAGTGATTATGTACGTGCATCATGTGGAGCTAGTACATAAAATATCTTAAAGTGGGTTTTTTACTAATTAAATTTAAGGCAATCTAATGAAACTTCTGATGTTTCTTACTTTTAAAAACGTACTATCTACAACTTGCATAACAAAATTTGATGTTATTCGTGTAAAAGCTATAGTAGAATGATCATCAGGTTCAACATGCCCATTATAAATCAAGGCAGCTTTATTTAAAACAAACAAACAAACTTGAAAATTACCTTGAGTTCATTGAGATCTAAACCGTGTCTAGAAAATTTTACATGTAAGAATTGCCTAGCCTACTTTCAACAGGATGCAAAGTATTTTTCAGCCAATAATACAACTATGCAAAAATATCCTGTATAAATAAACCTACACAAACTTTTTAAATCAATGAACTTAATAAATTTTAAAATGTAATGTCTCTCTGCGTTACATAGATAATATTCTGTTTAAGTAGTCTTTCAGAGTCCTGGACTAAATACGGGCCTGATGATACTTATTTAGGGCATTTTTCTACTTCTTTCAATCCCTTTTTCTAATGGGAACTTTCTTTCTTGTTATGATCCAAATTCTATCTCACTTCCGGTTTCCAATTTACGTTAAGCAGCTTTTTTTTTTTTAAATTTTCCGCAAGGTTATTGTTACTTTTAACTTAAAATTTACAACCTAGATAGAACTGTTGTAATTCGCAACATGGTTAGTTCAGTACCAACTGTGTTTTCCACAGCAGAGATCAAGTTTTCTCTCATCACTTGTCTGTTTCAATTTAAAACATTTTAAAAAATGAAAAATTTAATAAACATCAGGTATTGTAAATAGTAAAGTCTTAGTAAAAGCATATGAGTTGGTATCACATGGCTCTTAAACAGTTTAAGATGAATTTTTGTAGCTTACTGATTTTTATGAGCAGAACTTAGGTTTACTATAAATATACAGAAAATGTTAAAACTTGCTCTTTGTTTGATAATTTTTCTTTGTTATTCTACTTTATTAGCAAAAGGTTTACTTTGACTTCAAAAGAGGCCTTGTGATCATTTCCACTTGGCAAGGAGAAAGAAATGATTTGAAATAAAATATTCATGAACAGACATAATTAAAAATATTAACTGAGACATCTAAATTGGCTTTTAGAGTATACCATTATAAATATTTATTTAGACCTTTGTGAATGTCATGATATATATCTCTTACATAGGGTATCATTTCAGTTTTTACAAAATATGCATTTATATTTATGTTGAATTTGTATTAACGTGTTGATTTGGTATAATGCTGAGTATTTATGCAAGAAGTATTTGCTGCAAACCTAGTAGATACACAGTACAGACTGAGAGGAGACGGAAAGAAAGGTAAGAGGGAAACCCTTCATCAGTGGACAGTCTTCAGAATGATAAGACATGCCTGTTAAAGTTTGCAATACACAGTACTATATAATTAGGTGTCAAATGAGAAAGATTAATAAAATATGAAGTTGGATTGTTGCTTTAGGCTCTTTCTGAATAGAGTTACCACCCATTTTTAGTTTGGTAATCAACCTTACAGAAACTGGCTGGATCATTTCCCTGGCTGTGGAAATCAAATGGACAAGATATTGTTTACTAAACAAATGATCAGTTTACTAATTTATATTGGGGAATAACCCATGTCCAAAAAAATTTTATTGATTACTCCAGGCACTGACAATCAAGGAACCCGCAAACAAAACAAAACAAAACAAAAAACCTGACAAAATGATAATCATAAAGTTACCAGGTAAATTTAAAAAATCTTCCCAAGTTCATTAAATTATCAAGTCCTACTGTGTACAAAGACCCGTGTTAGGAACAAGGAGAAATGGAAACATACAAGGTGGTGAAGACCTTGTATTAAAATATATAAGCAGAGCTGAAACCCAATGTAATGACTCTAGTGTTTTGTTGAATATTTTACCTGAACTGTCTACTAGAACAATCTACCTGAACTATCTACTACATTCTCTACTGGAGAATCTTCACTGCCCTATTATGAAGTGGATTTGCCTGATGGGGCAAATAACTTAATAATTCTGCCCTGAATTTAATATTTAGAATTTTAAAATTTACTAAATTAAATTAAATAATTTACTAAATCATATAAATATTTAGTAAATTATTAAATTTACTAAATTTAATAATTTAATAATTCTATCTGGAACATCAACATGAATAAACATGCACGGTTGTCTAGACTTTGTGACCACGTGAATGGGGACAAAAAAGAATCCAGAGAAGATTCGTAGAGTTTGTCCTAGGTCCTGAAAGTAGGTGTTTTAAAAAACAAAAACAAAACAAAACAAAACAAAAAACGGATGGAAGGAAAGGAAAAATAAAGAAAAGTTATTTCTATTAGTAATCTGACTCTCAGACTTTCATGGTTCTATCAGATAAACATGGAGAATGATAAGCAGCATTTAAAATATTCAAATGCACAGGATTCAGCGCCTATGAGACAGCACTTGGAACACTAATGGCTCTGAACCAAAGTGTCGAGGCAACCCTGGCTTCTGCCCTCTGGCCTTTGCAGGTGGCAGTGGGACATGAGAGTAAAAATCCAGGAAGGTCTGAAAATTCATGACGAGAGTTTGGAGGAAAACACATCAGAAGTTTTCGTGAAATGCATTTAGAAGTAAGACCGGGTTAAACACTGAGAGTGAACATGTCTCTGGAAAGAGATAAAAACGAGAGCGTAGGGACTAACATTTAAGTAAAGTCTTCAACGAGGGACCCATGAAAAACTGAGGAGCCAGTCTTGGGAATGGAAGTCACTTCTATAGATTCTGGAAATGCGTCAAGGCCACAGGCACCGACATTGGCCTGTGTGGCCAGGAAATTTCAAAACAGGAAGATTGAGAGATAATATGGAAAGGCTCTAAAGAAGGAGTTTGGATGAGAGTGTTCCTAGTTGATTAGGAGGAAAGAGGTATCTTCTGCCTGTGGACTCAAGGACCAGTGGGTGACCATGAGATGTGGAATATGGGAAGTAGGGGAGCATCCTATATACAGCCTGTTACACGAAGTCAACAGAGAAAGCAAGGTGATGGCTTAGCGAGTGGAGTATCTGTGAGGTTTAAAAATGCTGTGTGGACAGTTAGTTCCTTGGCCGTGTCTGGAGCACTGATCAAGATTTTTTAACATTAGATCTCATAAATCTTGACTTTCGGATTCCTTCTTCGGTGGTTCTAAAAAGAAAAAATATATATACGGCTATTTTTATTACCATGTTATAGTTGCTTTTTTGTAAATCATAAAGCATCATTTGAGAAGGAAACCTCATACAAATTGATAACTCAGAAATAAAGATTAATTTACTCAGAGATTGTGGTCTGTGTATCTAGTTTATCTTAATGACCAAATTATGTTGTCTCAGGAAATGTCTCTTGACCCATTAACTAAATCAACTTTGATGCCAAGGGTAATAATATCTGTAAGAGTAAGAATTGTTTCCTAAATTAATAGGTTTTTGAAAATAAAAGCAAACTTATATGTCATATTAGAAATTTAATTTATATACAGTATAAAATTAGAACTGATTTCTTAATTCCCCTCCATATTCTTTTGGGATTCTTGAAACATATGTAAGTGTATACGGCTGCAGAGCAAAAGTTCTGGATAACTGCCTACTTTCATTCCATAGCTGAAATTCTTTTTGTATTTTTTCTTCTCCTTCTTTGTCTTACGATTTCATCTAAAGAAAGCCTTCATGGCCACTAAATCTCGTGCGTGCACGCGCACACACATACATACACACACACACACCCTTTTATCAAAGAGGTTGTAGCCTTCCAATTCAGATTACGGGATTGATCCAAAGGTGGAGAGAGTCTGTTAAATACTTTGGGTCAATAAGAGTCAGATTGAGCCCCACCAGGGAGAGGGGGGCAGTAGAACTGAAATTAGGAAGTAGAGAAAATAATTGAAATGGAAGAACTCTAGTCCATTAATCTAGAGGTTCCTTGTATAACCAATGAGCTTTAATATCCAATTTAATGAAAGATGCTTATTTCACTTTCCAGAGTAGAAAAATTAATTGGTAGCTATAATTTAAGTTTGGTCTCCTTTCTAATTGAAAGAATGTCTAAAGGGAGGGAGGAAAAAAAAAGAAAAACATTTTCATTCTACTCATTTTCATTTTTTAATTTCTTTTTTTTACAAAAGTTTTATTACAAGTATTGACATTTTCATTATTTCAATTGGATATTCAATTTGTTACACACTATCTGTAAGTAGGGAAAAAAAAAAAAAACCTTCCAAGACAGCAAACAGTGTAACGAGCTTGCAGTCTATTCTCTGGGTTTGCAAGGTGTGAGAATTAAATTTGTCCAGGAAGAATCTAGCACATGACAGTGTTTTAGAGAATGTGTTTTAAGGCAGGTAATATGATCATGTATGTTTTATCTTTTCTCTAGGTATTAATTTTATGAGTGACTCTTCACAACCCACTATGGGTTTTTTTTTTTTTTTAAGATTTTATTTATTTGACAGACAGAGATCACAAGTAGGCAGAGAGGCAGGCAGAGAGAGAGAGGAGGAAGCAGGCTCTCTGTGGAGCAGAGAGCCTGATATGGGGCTCGATCCCAGGACCCTGGGATCATGACCTGAGCCGAAGGCAGAGACTTAACCCACTGAGCCACCCAGGCGCCCCACTATGGTATTTTTTTGAAGGATATCATGAGCCGCTGGCCAAGCCCTGATGTTGTAGAGAGTTACTGAAGCTCACACTTTACAGGCATGTTCCTTTTTTACCTTGATTATCTCAAGTCCTGGGTCAGCCTCATTTAAATACATGTATGTGTATATAAACGTGTACATATGCATATACATAGATACACACACACACATATATATATTTGCAAACCACAGAAAGTATATTTGCTAGTGAACATACAGAAATATTTCACACCGTGTCTTTTTTTTTTTTTTAATTCTGCACTTTTCTTACTCTACTGCCTTATTCTAAAATCAAGGTAAAAATCCCTCTGAGTGCTTGCACAGAAGTGCCACCAGAAGAAAGAGGCCCACAGGAGTATGGCCTATTTAAAACATCTGAAAATAACTTGAGAGGAGACCCTCCTACTTTTTCCTCTGCCAAAGAGACACTGGCAGCACAGGAAAGCTGTTAGCTGTTTGACTGTCAATTTCTGTCCTGGTGTAAGAACATATGGTGCTACAACGGTGCGTCCATGGACAGTGATTGCTTCTGTAAGGCTTAGCCAAGTCTGTCTTCATGAGGGCAGTGTGGGGAAAGGCAGTGTTGTTGGTCTGCGGAGCCCCTAGAGTTGAAAACGAGTTAATCATCTTCTAAATAAATCCAACGTGCCTTTGCGTGTCTTAACGCACATAAGTGCACACGGATGCCTGTGGAACTCGGGAGGGATACCTCCGTGGCTCTGAGAATACGGTTTTGTCCTTACAACTGAAATGACTCTCTGTCCGACAGTTAATGAATTGCTGTGTGATTGCTTCACCCTTTGTGTGTTGCACAGTGAATGACTTAGTTTGCCTAAATTAACAACGCCGTAAACGCATTAGATGTTGTAGTTCATGGTTAGGTCTGAGGAAACGCATAGGATAAGTATCATTCTGTGTGACCATGTACTAATAGACCAGCATCGTCACCCACAAAAGACATGATGCTTAACGTAGAGCCTAGTTTCCAGGAGGCATGTAACACATGGTGAGAGAATGAAGGATCCTATAAATGACACATGGGAGAGGTAGTAGAGCACGGGAGGGAAGAGTGTGGGTATTTGAATTACAGATCTGCCACTTACTGCCTATGTGACTTTGGGCAAATAGCATACTTTCTGTAGTTCAATGTCATGTACCTCAAGTGGACATAATAATAGTACCTACCTACCCCAGAGGTTTGTAGTGAGAGGTTTGTAGTGAGGCTTAATGATTTAATACATGTAAAGAAATTATAATCATGGCTGGCACAGAGTTAATGCTGAATAAGTGTTAACTTTTTATTAACATTATAGAAGTGAATACATCCAATGTTTTTCGGTTGGAAAGTGAATATATATATTTTTTTCGAATCACGAGTTTTAAACTGTTACTATTATTTGTTAAAATGGCCTCTGACCTTTGAATAGTGTTTTAGAGTTGGGGGAACTCTTTCCATATGTGTGTTTTTAAGATAAAAGACACCGTTTTATTTAAGCCTATTGAGATGGGCAGGAGGGATATTCAGATTTTAGAGATGATCATTTCGAAGTTATTTCCCAGAAGAGGTGACCTGTGAGAATCAATCATGAGTGACATAAGTTGGCCCATGAGAGACTTCCCCCTCCGCCCCGCCCCTCCCCTAGTTCAAGCCAGGAGCAGAGGACTCTGACTCATGTTCACCCAGCGTGACCGATGCTGGTGTTCAGGTGGTGCTTAATAAAGGCTCCTTGTTTCCTTTGGTCTTGGATGAGATATTACCATCCCATCGTCAGATTAAGGCACTGAGACTCAACGATACAGTTAATTGTTCTTGATGTGCATTTAGGAGGATCCCAGATTGAGCCAGATGAAGGAGTCCTCAACACTTCCCCGTACTCGGTGTGAAAATAGATCTAACAAATTCCTCGGCCCAGCTGACTCTGGAGTTCCCACTCAACATTACACTTGGAGCTGCTCAGAGAATCACGTCTCCAGGCCCCGTTTCCACCCACTATTCTTTGGCTTCAGCCAAGTGGATGCTTCTAATTCCTTGTATTTGGGCAAATTTTCTGCTAACACTCTGGAAATTCTCAAATTATGTGATTTCAAATCATGATTGAAATTAGAGGTGATTTTTCTTTTGTTAAAAAATATTAGGCTTCAATGTTTTCTTTTGTTCTGCTCTTTTCTTTAATATTTTATTTATTTATTTGACACAGAGAGAGAGAGGGGGAGGGAGCATAAGCAGGGGAAGCGGCAGGCAGAGGGAGAGGGGGCAGCAAGCTCTCCACCGAGTAAGGAGCCCGATGCGGGGCTCGATCCCAGGACCCTGGGATCATGATCTGAGCTGAAGGCAGAGACTTAACCCACTGGCCACCCAGGTGCCCCTTATTCTACTCTTATAAATATTTAAGTTGATGTTGCTTATGGAAAGTTTTGAGGTTCAGATGAGCCAGCAATTAAACTATTCCAGAGAAGTCATAGGATTTAGTCTATGGGCAAAAGACACAGACTTCTGTACAGTATTTTACACACTTGGGCATAAAGTTTTTGCTCTGAGGAGAATTAGCGCCTGTTAAAACACCTTTTAAGTGCTTTATGTATGCAGAATGTGTGTGTCTTCCTAATAGATTACAAGTACTCCATGGCCACGAATGGTGATTTGTGATTCTCTCTCATCCTACAGAACAGAACACCATATTTCATCCATAACAGCTACTCAACAAACAGATGATGGGATCACACATCCATACCTTCAGCTTCTGTGCCTTTCATAAGCCCAAATGTCTCCAAGATTTGTGGAGGCTGAGAACATTCAGATAACTAAATTGCCCACTTTTATTCTTTTAGATAGATGGCATCAATTTCTACTGCCTCACCAAAAAATTATGCAGGCCAGGGGTAGAACTTTCCTTATAAATTTTACAACCTGCTCCACAGAGGCCAACGGAAGTTCATTATCTTCACGGCACTGTTGATCTTCTCCGTGGATTTTGTCGTGATTCAAACAATGTGACAGTAGCTCTCCCCCAAGGAAAAGTTTAATAGAATTAAAGAAATATGAACCTACACATAGACATCCTAACTCTGCATAAAATCCATGTCTTACATGTTCAGGAATTCTCTTTCTGTAGGCCTTCTAATTCCTCATAAAACGTGTGCTTCCCTTCTAAATTTAATAACACTAATTTTGTTAGCTATGGAATATGTTCGTTAAGTGGTTTAAAAACACTAATAAGTTGAGCTCATTACTTGTTTCTCTGAAGAAAAAAAAAACAATTTCATAATCATTTTCCTATAGTATCTGTAAGCTTTCCACTTTTCCCAAACAATTATGGCTACGTATTTTATCCTGGGACCAATTAGACATTCTAAATTTTTTTTCTAGTTAATTTCCATAGATCAGCTTTTTACACAGGTGATGATACTTCATGTAGACATACCTGTAACTTTTTCATTCCAAATAGTTACAAGTGAAAGTCAGTACTGAAGTGAAGGAAATGTACCCGAGTTTGTATTTTGTAACAGTAAGTGTAATCATTTGTTCTCAGCCATGTTCTTGATAGGATTTTAATTCTTACATATTCACTGACTCAAGAACAGTTTAGTGTCTGCAAGGTGAAAATTTTTGTATTAAGGAACTAGAAGAAATCTGAAAAAACGCTGAGCAAAAGCATATCTGAATCTTGCATTTAAGTTAGATTTAATTTCAAACTGCTTTTAAGGACCGCTTTTACTTATTCTCTTGGTGGTCTTTCAAAAGCCAGGTGTCTGGGATTGTCTCCAGCCTGCTCTAAAAGCACCCCAGGCTTTGGATTAATACACGAGGGCTGCCTTTTATTTAGCAATGCTTATTTACATAATGCCTGTTCATTTAAACTCACTTGGAATGTATGGCCCAGATGAACCCAAACCAGAGTGGGTCAGCAGTGCGTGCTCTTGTTTGTTCCTTGAATTAATTTTAAAATATCCCTCCGTCCCACAGCTGGAATGAAAGAATGATAATGCAGAGGCACTTCTTAATTCAACTGCTGTATCCATTCTTGGGGACAAATGCTGTATAATAACAACATGTAATAGAACAGGAATTTTTAAGAATCCATGTCTGCTATTAAACATTTCATTACTATGAAATACAACATGGTAATTTATACAACAGAACAACCAAATGTACTGCAAACCTCAAAGTACTCTCCGCTCTGAAATCATCACTTCCTTCTCACAGAATACTTAATCCTCTGATTCAACTTTCAAGTTCAAAAAGCGTCTTTGTGCATCTGTGTGTATGTGTGAAATATAAAATTTTTAAATGCGATCTCCGTCTCCTAAATATTGTTTCTTTTTAAAACCCAGTGAGTCACATTGAATATTATGGGATAAAATGTTTCTTTAATTTTAGGCTTTCACTTGAGTTTTGCGTATGTTTGTGGCTTAGTCAGGAAACCTTAACCTTTGTCATTATTTCAGACCTCACATTCAGATCCCCTTTTGTGTTCTCCCCCCGAGAAGGTTAGATAGTCTCAGCTTTGTATTACGGGCAGGAATCCACTTCACTAAATTACAGCTTGTTCTAAGTATTTCCTTAAGTATTTGTGGGACTGGGGTCCTTAATAGTTACAGTTGCACGCACATTAGAAATTTGGATAAAACCTGCTTTCAGGGTAAAAACAACAAAAAACGAAAACAATGAAGGATTTTCTTCTCGGAATAATGTGAACTCTGAATTAGGAAAATGTGGCTTTGCAAAGTTTGTTTTCGTTTGTAACATTTTAATGCTTGCTTTTTCCTTGGTTTCTACCAAATGACTTGAACTTGAAAATGTTGAGATTTAGTTACACGTTGATGGAGAATGATAATCTCACCCATGCGTCTGCGTCGCTTGCCTGTGTTTTTCCCCAAGCGTCGAGTTAATGTGATGTTTATCTGTTGCTATACTTCAGTTATCTGTTTGAGATCCCACTTTGACATCTTTCTTTAGCGTACATTTATGCGGTGATTAAGCCTTCTCGTCTTCCTTTATAGCATCTCCAGATGCTACAGGGTACAGAGAGCATTTTTTTTTTATAGTTCTTTAAGTTGAATACGTTTCATAAAGTTATTGTATGTGAATAAATGTCCAGGCTTTTTCATCTCAATATGATGCAGTAGGCATGTAACATATAAATCACTTCGTATTGTCTTCCTAGCAGGTATTTTTTCCCCCCAAGTATTTTTATTAGGAACTTAGACTTGTTAAGTTACATTTAATTTCAGGTTCTTTCATTTTAATGAAATCTCGTTTTTCATCTTCATGAAACACATAAATTGTTTTATTTTTATTTATTTTACTTTATTTTATTTTCAACTATTGTTCCACGTAGGGACGATCATCTAGTCTCAGAGAACTTCTTGAGGAATTTTTTTTAATTTGTGAGGGATAACCTCATTTTTTAAATCCGCATGGGTATATGAACGAGCCAGCTTTGTAACATTGATACAAATCAAAACCCGGCAACCAGAGAAAATAACAAAGCAATTAAGATTTTGAAAGAATGAAACAACTTTTCAGGAATTGCAATCAAGTATTCTGTATACATAAACCAATCAGGACTATTTCATTTCTTCCTTTACGATTCCCCTTGAACCTTGAACCTAACAATACGAAATAATAGAAAACCAAAGCCTGCTATGGCTCACTAAACGAACACCCTTAAAAGACATTTGGCTGGGACTGGATATGAATGAGAATGTTCCCCAAATCTTCTGCTGAAAGATGGGGCCTCCTGTGGGAGTCTTTAATTGTTTTCCTCTTTTTTCTCTGCGGGAGCCGCAGAGCTCAACTTCTTAACAAAACCAGTATTAGTGAGGAGATCAAAACCAAACCTCTAATATGGTCAGCATTTGACCACCTCTTTATAAAGTTAATCAAACCTGTTAAGAAAAAAAGTAAAGTAGCAGAATGTAATATTCAGGAAGGAAATTCCAGAATATAATATAAAATTCCAATAGTTTGACCCTGTGGAGGGCGTTTACTTAAAAAGAAATAACTGATTTTCAGCGGAGCCAATAGGTCAGTGTAGTTAAATGGACTCCTTCATTTATGTGCAGACCATCTTTATGAATTTAAGGCAGCTGTTTACAAGATGGTGGTCAGGTTGTGTCAGATTATTTATGCTCAGCATTGCTTTATTTTCCTATCACCTTTGACAAGTGTAAAAATATATACAATGCCTACTCAATCACCAATATTATTTCATTAAAAATAAATCAGTTGTAAATGTCCCATTATGATTTGGGCCGATGTTTTTGCTTGTTTGTTTTAATTTGGTTGTTAAAAAAAGAAAATTAGAGATTTAACAGGGTAGCATGTGCTTTGGCTTTAGAACGTAAATCGGGGTCTCATGTCTGTGTGCTCAGATGTAAACAATTATCTGACGGATTTAAGGAGATCCTAGCAGACGTGTATAAAATGCAATTTTTCCTTTTGAAGAATTATTGCTGATGAAAAATATTGCATTGTACAATTGGGTGTTGGTACGCTCCTAGTTCAGCAGTGAGAAAGGATATGAAAATTCTAGACTTGGTTCTAACAATAAATGGCTGGGGTGGGTTTTTTTTTTTTTTTTTGATGATATCATTTGAAGGGCAATGCTTTCCTTTCAGAACCACTTGTTCTGTGCTACCTAAATTATCCCAATAGAATTTTATTCCTATTTTGGGTGAGTGAACTACTCCTTATTAAAATGTTAATATCTCCTGATCAGTTATATGTTATATCTTCTGGTCACTTATTTCTAAGGTTTGAACTGTTAAATATTGAATTTTGTCCTGTGTGAAGGAGAGAATAACTTCAGGGTGACACAGTACAGAGAACACGAAGGCACAGATTTCTAGGAGTCCGTGTGGACGTTCTAGGGGGTAGAATAAGGGTTACCAAAGGGGAAAAGGGGACCATCACTAATCACAAGATAATCACTAATCATAGAAAATTTTGTTGTGGCAAGTCCTTGGCATAGGAACAGTGTATTCCTAGACTGACAGGATTATTTTTCAGATAATGTACGTTTCTAGTTGATTTAGTTCTTCCAAATGGCAAACAGTAGGAGCTCACCTACTTAAGCAGACTAAAACCATGATCTTCAGGAGCACGATTCTGAACGGAGACCCCTGGGTGCCTTCCCAGCTCAGCTGTATTATTTATCTTTGTGTGTTCTTAGGCAGGTAACATCTATGAGCCTGAGTCCCACCTCTGTAAAATACCTACCCACTAGGATCATTGGAAGACCGAAGTGAGATCGTACATGTGAAAAGACTGTGGAAGGCACATGGTTAGTTATCTTAAATCTGGGTTTTCAGATTATCCAAACGTTGTGAACAAACAGGCAGAATAATGTAAACCCAACATATCGCTCATCTGTTCCGATGAGCTGAGGAGGACCCAAGCCAAACCCTTTTTCACTGTTGCATACATGTTTCTTTTTAATGGAATTATTTTAATTAGGACAAACCAAAGACTGAACTCCAAAGATAATCAAATAAGCGTGCTCCAGAATGGGATAACTTAAAACTACATATGTTGTGATTCGTTACACGGAAATATTAGATTTCATCATACCTACGGGGACAAACTTGCTGTTCGGAGTCAGACTTCTGGAGGTTTCCCACGAGAGGTTCGCTCATTGGGTGGATGGGGGCAACTCTTTCAGGATTCTTGGCAGAGATAGCCTCTTTATTCTTCAGTTTTACCAATTATAATCTCCTAAATATTTTCTTTCAATATTTTTTTACCTGAGTATCATAATTAACATTTTCGAGGGTTTAAATGATTAGCCAAAAGTAAAAAGAAAAGAGGAATCGGTGATGTGATCGCGTTTAACTTAAACCCAACTAGAAGCAATTTGCCTCATGGTGTGTGACTTCTTGTTTTCTTCAAAATGTTTTCACTTCAGGAGACTAAGAAAGAAATAATAGCAATCGCTATAAGAAATGCCAAAAAGCTGTGGAATCTGAATTAAATGTTGGGTTGGTTTGTTTTTGTAATCGATAGAAAAATAAGAAAAACATGTTTGTAGAATTGAGTCTTTCTTCCCGTGAGGAGTTTGATGAGAATATTAGAGGGAACTTGAATAGTTAACTTATATTAACCACTGAAATAGTGTAGCGTTGCAGAAAATTAAGGGTGAAATCGGTTTTCAAAGATTAGAACTGCAGTTTGGAGGAAACCAGAATTTCCTGAGAAATAATCAAAAGCTACCTTCGTCACCAGAGAACCCATCTAGGAGACACTGCATTGTTTCTAACCAGCTCTTTATTTAAAGGATTCAGTGCTTTTGTGCTCAGAAAGGATGGAGCTAGAGGTCCTTGTCTATATTTCTTGCTTGAGCAAAGGACCTTGATTATAATTCATTAATATGCAGTTGAAGAGCCAAGAACTACTCTGATAGAAATAATTTCTACTCCCATGAACTCAGGGGAAGTCTCCAAGAATGATAAGAAATGGATTGGGGAAGGATAATTTCCTTTCCTTCTTTTCTAGTTATTTCAGCTGAAGTTTAACATACTGAGAGACCAGATAACATATGTCCATTTTTTATCAGCATTTTCATTTCTACCATGTCCTGAACCATGGGCATATTTACAGAACCGTCCTGAGTAGAAACATGCCAAGATTGTAAGTTTTTTTTTTTTTAAGCAGCAAATCTTATCTAGATCATAATTACTACAACATGCATTTATTTTAAATATTTGTTGCTTTTTTTTTTATTCAAGTGGTCTAGTGTACTTGATCTTTTGTGGAGAATAAAAAACACCTTAGTATCCTCCAGTATCCAAGTTTGTAGTAAAGTTGAAAATATATTCTGTATTAAAACTAAAAATGTAGTTTGCTACATTTATATAAAAAAAACCAATAGTTATAAGTTTTTATCTTGATACAGACTGGTAGTTCTGCCTATTTTATTATTCCAAAATAAATGTTTCATAAATTTTGTAAAATGCTGACCAGCAGTTTGATTCCCCAACTTCAAAAAGTTCAATATTGTAAGAAATGGTTTGAAATTACAAGAGTGCTTTAGGTTAGACAAGCAGAATATTTTTGTACAACAAAGATTTTTAAACAGGCTGTACTAGAAGGTTATTACAAGTGCATTCCCAGTAGATCCCCAGGTTTTTAAGACTGAAATTTCTGGGATAGAAGTTAATCAAATCCTTTTACTGAGTATGCAAATCACTCCACCGGGCCCCTGGGGACTTAACGTGGGCTGTTTCTTTCCTTAAAGAGTTTACAACTGGCTATAGAAGCAAGATAAGATCATACAAAAGCACCAAAAATCCCTAAAAATGACCATTATATCAAAGATGTAAGCACTTAAAAAAAAAATACCCGATGATGCTGAAAATAGCATTGCGACAATAAAGGGATGTATGGTTGAATGTATTTTAGAAAAGGAGTCGATTTCTTATGGCTTTGATGCAGATTTTTAGTGTCTGAGAGATTAAAGTGTATTTGAAGACTTGAACAAACCTTTTCAGAATAAACAGAGCTGGTCTATTTCTCTTATTTGTCTTTATATTACCCAGTATTCTTTGTCCTCTTTTGGAGGAAGTATAGATTGAACTTCCTGACGAATTCTCACAGGGAAGAAATGATATGGTTTCAATGAATGGAAATATTAGTCTCTTTTCTCTCTTGATTTAAAATTAAGTGTGTTATAATCGTGTGGAAACTATTCCATTCAGATCTTTGGAAAGACAGAAGCTGTCAAAAGAAGGATTGCAAATATGTCTTGGTCTATCTTCCATCAGTTTTTTTCCTTTCCTTTTCTTTTTCTTTCTTTCTTTCTTTTTTTTTTTTTTTAATTTTACGTATTTATTTGACACGGAGAGAGAGCACAGCAGGGGAGCGGCAGACAGGCAGGCAGGAGAGGGAGAAGCAGACTCCCTGCTGAGTAAGGAACCCCTCATGGGGCCCAATCCCAAGACCCTGGGATCATGACCTGAGCTGAAGGCAGCCACTTAACTGACTGAGCCACACAGGTGCCCCTCTTTTTTTTTTTTTTTTTTTTAAGTAGGCTCCTCGCCCCACACAGAGCCCAGCCTAACCCTCGAACTCACAACCGCAAGATCAAGACCTGGGCAGAGATCAAAAGTCGGACACTCAACTAATGGTGCCACCCAGGGGCCCCGTATCTTCCAGCAGTCTCGATATCATTTAATTTACTCTTTGTTGCATCTATCTGGTCCTCGAAGCAAAATAACTCATTTCCTCACTTCCATGAACTTCACTGCCATCTTTGGCTTCTGATCAGCCCCCAAACAATGTTTTAAGTGGATGGCATAGTCGCAGAAACATAGAGTTCTTTCCAAACACTTAGCCCTGTTTGAACAGAACTGTTTTACATATTTCTTTTTTTTTACAATGGTCTGTTATTCAGACTATATTGGGAAGCTGATCAAAGGCTGTGTGAGTCACACTGAATCTTTGGCTTTTCTGAGCTTGAGGTCAGCATTTGAGTAACGAAATCAAAAAGGAAAACAAAACAACTTTCCTTGTCTTACCTAGACAACAAAGGCCTTTTGGCCACCGCAGTCCTGTTAGTCCTTCCTGGGTAGTCTCACCAGACTGAGAGCGAGCTCATCAGGGGCAAGTCTGCCCTTACTCTTTCTAACAGCCCTTCAAGCCTCGTGCTCTGCGAAGTAGCGTGGGGCAGGGTTGGAACACTCCACGCGTTTGGTCCCAGCACTCAGGGTGAGAGGCTGAAACCAAATGATGCCAACGGACTTTAAGGCAATTTCCTTCCCTCCGTGGAAATTTCTGCTTCTCATATTCACCGAGTGAAACTTGACCTCCTGTTACAGTGTGTACACTTTGCAATGTGCTCGAGTAATTCAAAATGAAACACCAGTTGTATACAGAAAATACAAAAGCTGACTAGAGTGTGTCCAGCTACTTTTGCAAAAAGGAAATGCCTTTAAAATCTGCTTTTCTATTAAGAGAGCTGCATTTACCGTACATTAGATTTTTCTGTTCATTGTAAGATAATTAAAGTAATGGAGTCTAGCCTGAACTATAATTGTAAGCACACAGTTAAGCTTCCTTTATATATGGGAGCTGAAATGGGAAAATGCTGCAATTAATTCAAAGAAAAGAAAAACTTTCTTTGTTAGTTGGTGCTTCTGACCTCAAGTATTAGGATGATCAAATTTCCTATGTGTGTGTGTTGGATAGTCCGTAGGATATATAACACTTGTGCTAACTTTCTGTCAGTATGTGTTAAAAGGTAGGCAAAGTTGGTAGGTTTAAGTGTGCAAGGGATAATATTGTGATAAGATTGATTTATTATCACTTTAAAATATGTACATTGTTTTGATTATTCCTTCTACTTATCTGCCTATTTCAAACAATAACTTCTAATATTTACTGATCAATACTGTTAAATTTATGCTGCAGGAAAATAGGCTTATATTTTAATAATAGGAGATCACTTGCATGTTTTTAATAACAAATTACTTCTCTGGAACTTGTTACATTTATTGTCTATTGCTTATATAAGTAAAGCTAAACCGCACGTACATTCACAGAAGGAGTAGATCTCAATGCGGCCAATTTATTGACATCTTGATCGATACTGATCACTACGTTTGTGTTAACTGAGGGCTGATTCATGCCAGTGAGATTTTTTTTTTTTAATTCTGTTTATATGAGCTCAGATAGCTTGGGTAGGAAATATACTAATGTATCTCATAAATATTGTATATATTTATATAGAATTTTACCCTGTTGAATAATTTGTGTTAGGCATCTCGTTTCTCCAGATTTTCTAATATCTAGGCAGTTGGTGTGAGGATGAAGGTAGGAGGTATTGGCAAAGATAGCACTGCTTCTTCAGATCTTTAATAAAATTAATTAGTTGAGTTTTATGCCTTGCCTTTTTCTTCAATAGTGATGCAATTGCAGTAAAAAAAGAGCAGTTGTTTGACTATATTATTTAATTAAACAGATTTTCCTCCCTTATTCTTTAAAAAGAAAAGCAGTTATTCAAAGCATAAAAAGAAAAAAGAGATTAAAAGTAATGGTCTGTAAACTTTGCAAAGTACATAAGGAAACCTCATTAATTCTGGATATTTAAACTATAATCTAAAATCTAAAATAAATACGAGAGAATACAAGAATACAAATCTTTTAAGAAATGACATTCTAAATTCATTCTAAGTTTTTTTTTAACACCTTAATGAATAATTATTAACAAAAGCAAGGCTATAATCACAAGTCATATAGTAAATTTATTAATAGCAGATGCTTCCCTGTAGGACGAAGTTTGTGAAGCTGTTAATATCTAAAAATGGTTACATTTCTGTTTCTGAACACTGTGTCCCTCTTTGGAGAGCAGAAGACACGTGTTTCTAGAGGATCATAATTATTTGTCAACTCCCCTGAAATGAGGAGTAACACCTAAAGGGGACCCTTCTTAGAAACATTTTTTACCTTCTGTGCCTGCCTTATTTTATTTATTTATTTATTTATTTATTTATTTGAAGAGTAGAGCTCAGAAATGGGCTTGCTCATTTTACGAAGGCATTGCTATGATAGCAGAAGCCATAAAAGGAAAGAATTCTTTGGTTGAACAGAAATTAATTAGGAAAAAATGAGGAAGGAAAGGAAAGCTCTTAAGTCAGGGGCTTAAAAAAAACGTTCCAACAGCTGTAATATGAGAGAACATACTAACACATTTTTTAATATAATTATATGAAAAAGACATTTTTATATTTCCCTCTTCTAGCATAAAAAGAGTTTTTTGTCAAGCAGTAACAATTTATTCCTTATGGAAACTGCTGTATTATTGTCTGATGGCCATTTTAGATCCATAAAACGAAATGGATTAAAGAAAATTAAACAGTATTTTTAAGTGTCTACAGCTTGTGGCATGTTAACAACAACCTATGCGAAATAGCACCAAAAATTAAGCTTGTGTTTCCAAGGCTTTTTTGTACCGTAATGTAATACTTAAATGTTTAACTCTGAAAGTTTGTTTTAAAAATATAATTGTAAAAGCCTCAATAACTTAGGAGAAGTGAAATGAGATACAACCAAATGTAAGCATGTATTATATATATGTTATATGTCACGCATAATATATATGTGTGGAAAAATATGTTTTTTTCATTCTGCCTCACAGGATTTGTTATAGGTATTTTAAAACTTAGATAAATAAGATGAAGAACTTTTTGAGAGTCAGGAAAACTGCATTCTAACTCAGAATTTGTCACTAAATGTATGCTCTTAGCTAAGTCGATTAAACTCACTGGGCCTCAGTTTCCATTTTTGTAGATGAGAGGTTTAGATGCCTCTTTGAAAAATCTCAGGATACCTCCAGATTTTTATTAGTATTCAGGTCATCTTCCAACATTAAGTTAAAAGCCCAGAAATGGCTCCATATCTCTCAGGACTTTTAATGCCCTAGTAAAATCTTGTGCTTGTCCCCCAGAGGTGTGTAACCTACTCTAGGTGGGTATCACTTATAAGTTGCAAAGAATGGCTAGGGGTAGCTCTTTTGAACTGGACTGAGTATGACTTGGTGAGCTGCTGTGCTTTTGCATATAACTAAATGAGCAATTAAAAAAAGCAAAAGTGACAAGAAATAAAGGGTAATGACTTGACAGTATCAAATGGTCAAGGTGCCGAAACTAAGTAATTGCAAAGAGGAAAGCATGATATGATACACGAGTCCTCTAATGATTAGGGCTGCTCGGGGCAAGCCAGCAGTCTTCTCCAAAACACCCAGTCCCGCTGAGTCTTCTAGATGTGCGATGACTATTTGCCGAATGACTATTTGCTGATTGCCTCGTGCCCGCTTTGCTTGTCACATGTCCATATGTCATGTCCATGTGAAACTGGAACTTAATTGCTAATCCCTCAGCAGCTTTTCAAAAACTGGATACAATAATTAAGAGAGGATTATGTTCAGTATTTATATGGTAAGGCATATTTAAGGAAAAACTGTAAGACTGCGAGAATGAGAATCAGTTGAGCATCTTGTTATATAAAAAAAAATCAAAACATTGAAACTGATATAGTTCTGTCATGTATGTTTGAAACCCACCAAAATTTATTGTGAGATATCATGCTATTCAACTTTTTCACATGCTAGACTTTAACAAGTGACTTTGATGCGCAGTTCTTGGTGGCCCTCCTTTTCCCTTGTACTGGAGGACTGTTTACGTCCAGTAAAAAAAAAAACAAAAAAAAACTTGGTGAGGCTTTTCTGGATTAATGGGTATAATCGTTCACATGTCACCATACATCAATGCTTTACAATTTGTCTCATACAACAACAACAAAAAAGTTGTATGATGCATAGACTCCATAATGAGTGGGAGATTTTAATGCGAGACACCACACCCATATTATTACAGCACAACCAGACACACCAAGGTGTAGATTTTTTTAGATATACATAGATAAGAAAGTCAAAAGTTGAGGGAGAAGACCCACTAGAACAAAAGACCTGGGGACTTTGCAGTCTGTGACCTGGAGATGAGACCAATTCTGCATGTGGCACCGAAGTCTCAGACTCGCCCCAGATTTATTACTGAGGATTTTCTAAGCGTAGGTCTGCGTAAACATGGTTTCAGATCGCCCCTCCATACGTCTCAGAAGCTGGTGTGTTTGGCGGTCTGGAACACTTCCAAAAGAGTGTGAACTGCAGTTTCTGAAGCGGCATCATTAGTCATGCCTGCAATTCGGTTGGAGTGCGTGCACGCGTGTTGGTATGTGCGTGTTGTGTGTGCACGCGTATGCCCGCCTGCGTGACTGTGCTCACGCAGCCCACACGTAGGCTCATCCTTTAGGGGGCCCTACTGAGAACCGAGTGATGCTAACGTCCTCTCCATCCAGAATTCTGTCCCCTACTCAGAGTCAGATTTATGAATTGAGAAGGCGAGTATCTTACCTTCTCAAGTTCACTTTTGGGGGGTTTTACCATGAGGGTGTTTTCTTTTAAAGATTTTAGTGATTCTTAAAAACTGATTTGTAGTTTCCTTTAAAAAAATCACTAAAAATAACTAATGAGATGGGAAGATTAACAAATACTGTGCTTTGGGTTCTGTATAACATTTTCTTTCTTCTATAAATATAACATTGCATGCATATACACGTCTTAATAAAAATTGAGTGTAGTCACAAATTTCAAGTAGAAGAAACTTGTCATTCCCTCACTTGACTCCTTAAATTTTATTTCCCCTAAACATTAATTCTAGACACCTAGAATAGGCTCAACAAATACTTCCCAAATTAATTTGTGCTGACAGTACAGATATTTCTAGTATAGCTCTGGGTATATCAGTAACTCGGATAAGCACAGAAAACAGTGTCACAAATCAGCACACAGACATTTGAACAAATATTCACTGTTTCGTACGTACACTGACCTCTGAAAGCTTGAGGTAGGAAACATAGGAACACAACTAAAATTCCTGGCCCCTCATTCAGCAGAGTTATAATTGGATGTCCTCTAAAACATGTCATTTCATATGGTTTATTATAGTACAGTGCTCTAATAAGGTTCACCAGGCGGCTGAAGCCAATAATCCATTTATAACTGTACTCTGATGACAATGAACAGACCAGTGGATATTTGAGAATTAAAGTTACCTGAATGTGGCAAGTTTAAATGTCAGTTCTGTTTCTAAGCCTAACATTTTTTTTTCACATGCCACATCTTACTGAATGAAATTGTTCTTTGAAAGTTAAGAGTGATCAATGAGGTAACCAAGGGATAACTTACATTTTGCCTATCCAAATAAATATGTTGAGAATGGGGATTATTTGAGGTTCCAAGATTTTCATATCCTATCAAAGGATACATTTCTTTTAGTTTCTCCTGAATGTCAAAATTAGGCTTTATTTCGTTTGCCTGACACTAGTATAGATGGGAAAGGTCATGTAAAATTATTTCCCTATTTATTGAGCACCTGCCCTGTGCTGGGCCCTATTCAGAAATCCACCGACACTTCGTTCAGCTATTTTATCTGTGTGTTATAAAAGCCAGGTTGATTTTTATTCAGAGCAGTACCAGAAGGATTTTAGAAATAAATGTATGGTGTTAAATTATTTTATGAAAGTTTTCGTTTTGTGATTAGAGTATTACTGAACTTGGGTTACAAAGAAGATTTCAACTCTCCTGAAATTTCATTTGTGTAAGAAGAGCTTGAAATTCTTGGCATTCATTTGCGTAAAAATTGAGTCCAAACTTTTCCGGGTAGTGTTCAAAGTCCTCTTATGAGAGAATCTATCCTTATTTCTTGCCTATGACCAAGTCAGCCTATGAGGTGCTCTGAGTCTTCCTTGACCCCTCACAACTGTGTGCTCCCCATTCCTTTGCTTTTTCTCAAGCCCCTTCCTCTGCTAAGACGGCCCATTGTCGTCATCTCCATTCAGGAGCATGCCCTTGGTCACCAGACGGTCTCAAGGGCAGCCTCCCTTAAAATACAGGGACAGATCATCCCGCTGGGAATTATCGTTTCCCAGCACATGTTATAACTCAATGGCCAAACTTCGTGCGGCTGGTTTATCTATAATTATTGAAACAAGTATCTGTTTATCCTTTTAGGATGGTTGGAAACCTAGATGGTAGGAACAGTTCCTGTTAGTGTACCTCTACATCCTGGTAACCCATAAGTGCTTCCCAGTTTCAGTGGAAATCAATATGGATTTCCAGCCTCTTGTGCTGAACTTGAGCCTGAATACTCACCTGCATGCCAGGGACACTGCTATATGCCAAAGAGCCAAAGCCCTTTTTGTATTGGGGTTCTATTTCCAGGGTTGCCCCCAGAATAATCGTATTGTCTTCAAAGAGATAATGGCCTTTTAGAATAGACTATATTAAACCTACCTTTGCATCATCATGGCTTACACTAGCAATGTTATGATTGTATGAGCCAAGGTATCATTATGGTATTACATAATTATTTTAGGGAAATGTTCAGCAAGAATGACCCACAGATCAAATCAGGCCCTCTACCTGCTGGGTACGACCTCTGAGCTAAGGATCAGTTTTTATTTTTAAATAGATGAGAAGAAATCAGAAGAATAATTATATTTTGTGACATAAGGAAAATCACACAAAATTCC
Organism: Mustela erminea; assembly: GCF_009829155.1. Lineage (NCBI taxonomy): Eukaryota > Metazoa > Chordata > Mammalia > Carnivora > Mustelidae > Mustela > Mustela erminea. The sequence continues at coordinate 27,550,003 of NC_045634.1, read as the reverse complement.
AATTTTAGCATTCATGAGTAATTTTACGGGAACATAACCACCTCCATTTGTTTGTATCTTACCCATGGTTGCTTTGTGTCCCTTGTCAGAGCTGTTATCATTGTGGCAGACCGTGGGACCCACTAAGCCTAACTAATTCTCTGGGTCTTTACCTAAGAAAGGTAAGACATTTTATTAGATTGTAATCCCTTAGAAGACAAGGGATGTCTTTCTGTCTCCTGCTGCCCCCTTCGAAGGTACGGCTTTTTGGCACTTATTTATTTATTGATGGGTTGGCTGACATTTGCTGGAAATCAGGTCAGAGCCCTGTGGAACAGCAGACAAGGCTATTTACTTCAAGAAGATTTGTGCCTTTCCTTACCAACGGGCATACAGCGCAAGTCAGTGGAGACCCAAGTCATTTTTGGCCAGCAATCTGTTGATTATTCTCTGGCTACTTTGGCTACTTTTCTGACATGTCATTCTTCCGTGTTTTACAGAAAACACTAATTCTCACTTTGCCATGTGGTTTCCATTTATTCCCAAGGGGGTTTCTGCATTAGTTTTTGATTAATGGAATGTTTTCTCCTCTCCCAAGATAAGTGTGGGGGGATGTAACCTATCTAAATTGCATCTGGGATGTGTATAAGGACAGAGCAACTGCTTTGTGGGCTAAGCACAGCTAAGTCCATGGATTTAGGTTAAAAAAAATAATAATAAGTAAATGAGTAAAAAGGCCATGGATCTTTCTTCTGTATGCCAGCTGCCAAGCGTTCCAAAACTTTTCTCTGTCACTAGAAAAACAGAGACAGAATTCCCATGAAATCTCGTTCTATTGAAACATAGGTACGAGACAAAGAATTACTCACCTAATCCTCGTATCATTACCACGTTTTTGTGTGCTTGCTAACTTTAGCGCTAGGGTTCCAGTTTTCCTTTCATCATGACACGAAGGTAAGCAATGTATGTGCCCACAGTGTGCTCTTTGCCATGAAGTACGCCATCGCGGGCTTGGCATGTGGGGAACCTAGGAGACTGTTCTTAGAGAAGAGTGTTTCATTGATAAACAAGGTTCTGAAAAATGAATGGGAAGACTATGTCAGCAGTATTTAAAAAAAAAAAAAAAGTGTGTAACCTTCATTAAAGTGTTTGTTAAATAATGTATTCAGACCGACTATGTTTCCCGGCCCCTTCTTTGCCCATTATACGTTCTAGTAAATTAAAGCCCGGAAACCTTTGTCAAAGTTATAATACTGAAACTGACATCTAATTCCCCCAGACAATAGGTACAGGTCTGCAAGCCTCTCTAATTCTTTCCAGTCTTTACATTTATTGATTCTTTTGTAGACCTGTTTCATTCAATCTATTACAAACAGCACTGGTTAAAAGTGTGAAGTTTACCACATTTGACCGGAGGCACATTCAAAACAATAGCATCCTGGTACACATTCTCTATGTCCCAGGGGTGTAGCTCTTAATCTGAACAACATTTTCATCTATAATTACTATATTAGATTTGAAGTGCCGGCTTGATTAAAAAAGATTGACATGTTTATTTTTTGGCTGACCTATTTGGGTAGATGTGGGTTTGATTCATCTATTGTGTGTGACCCCATGTTACAAATATTTTATTAGTCGGGCAGGAATCCCATTTTGTCTCGAAGTCACCATCTTATCATAGGTTTGATATCCTCTTGCAATGGTTATGCAAGAAATTGTGTGTGTAGAGATTCTCACTTACCTAGCCTTTTCAACAAATATATGTTTTAGGATTTTTTTTTAGAGTTTAGTATTATTGAGACGGTTACTGAAGCCTTTATAAATACTGCATAAGAAGGCCTCTACAACTTGAGAGCCCATGTTAAGCTTTCACAGAATTAACATAATATACATTTTATTGTACGCCATTCTTCAGGATTATGCCTTTTCTACACATCAGATATTGTAAAACATACTGTGTAAATAATTGATAATAAACAAACAAATTCTACTTTTGCCCGGGTGTACTTCACCAGTTTCAAGACTTTGAAGTTCTGTTAATAATTTATGGCACTTATTAGTGAAGGCAAATCAAACGGTATCCTTGATCGGAGAGGGTTTTTGTCTGCGTTGTTTCTGAGCAGAATTGTTAAGTGATCCTTCTGATGGGTAACTACACCGAATGCTGCTGAAAATCACTGCGGCAGGCTTGCTGGTGTATACCGACGCATGTCCGCTTGCCAGGCCATTGGCATTTCCCCTGCTGGAATTGGTGCAGTTACCAGGATATATTTTGACACTGGGATTTGCTCTGTTTTTTGAGAAAGAGAAATAAATGCCTTTCCCCGTGCTTTTGGTTTACCTATGACTCCTTCTGCGGTACATGTGAAGGGGAAGATTTTAACTCAATATGCATTCCTTGGCAAAGATACAAGCTTGCTAAAAACATGAACCTAAATATCAAAGGACAGATTATATGATCTTTTTTTAACTCATAAAAGCTTGGGCCATATGCCAGCTAGCCAGACCAAATAATCCACAATTACACAATAGTCTTGCTTGGGTGTGGAAAATGTAACCATGTGATAATGAGAAGTGAAGTTTCAGAAGTTATGAAAGATTTATGACTGAAACTTTTTTTTTTTCCTCCTCGTGGTCTTCTGTGTTATTTATAATTACATGAATCTAACCAAAGGTTCCATTGATTTCATAATGAATTCAAATAAAGATTTGAGTTCCTGAGTGACCTTTAAAGGTTAGGCTGGTTATGCGTGTTTTTTTTTTCTTGTTTTTTTTTTTTTTTTTCCCTAAAAGTTTTCTGTTGTGAGGAAATTTATTTTTTACCCTGGGACGATTCATGATAGATACAGTCGCTTTAGACTGTGGTTATAACTGCAAGACGGATGAAAAAAAAATGTAACTAATGCGATTACACATTCACAGAAGAACTCATACATTTATATATTCAGGACTTCTTTTTAATAGTTGTGCTCAAACAAGGCACATAGGAGAAATTTTGTTTCTTTTTAAGGGGGTCAACATAACATGAGCCATCTCTGATACATTATATTTTATGGTACCTGCCACCTCTTAGAAGGGTTTGATTTGCAAGGAAAACCCCATGGAAATTGTCTCTTCCTGCCCCCTACCGTGTCAGTGATAGCTCTCTTCTAGATGGCCTGGTTGTTGGGGAGGGTCATCTGGTCAACCCGTCCTTTCCAATTGGATTGGAGAGAATACACCACACCAAAGCATGGCTTTTAGAAAATATTTTTAAAACTCTTGAAATAACAGTATAAATACAGCTTCACTGCATTTTGCATATTAATTACTAATCATAACCCTAAATTAATGTGTCACTATGCTATGTAAAGACATTGTAAAAGAAAAGCAAATGCCAAAAAAATAAAAGATTAGCGTTTGTTGTAAACATCGACTCACTTAAATTCAAACACTAATTATTACTATTTATGAAGGAAATCGTGGTTCTCCTTTATATGCTCAGAAAAATTTCTAACCTTGAAAACCTACCCAAGGCCCTGGCTAGACCTCAACTCCTGCAAGGAGCTTGTAGCTTTGAAATCAATAACCCTTCTGGCAACTTCTTTTCAGGGCCAAGATTAACTGCCCGAGAAAGAGAGCTTATCTTGGATTGAACTCCAGAAAAGAGCTAACAGTCCTGTTTGGGCTCTACTTCTCTGGTGTCTCTCTGCTTGGAGCCTCCTAAAATTTCTCCCTGAATGGCACTGCTAGGGAACAGTGCGTTCTTTCTCGTGGCATCCCCTAGGAGGAATGGATTTACTTGGGCTGTGGTAGGCACCACATCACTATTTCCCCGAGTCTCTCCTGCCTTGAGGCTCAAAGCCAAACTGAAGGCTTTTTGCACAGAGTTGCTGAAGATCATCTATTTACTAGATGTAACATTGAGGGGCGCCTGGGTGGCTCAGTCGGTTAAGTGTCTGCCTTTAGCTCAGGTCATGGTCCCAGGGTCCTGAGATCGAGCCCCACATCAGTCTCCCTACTCAGTGGGGAGCCTGCTTCTCTCTCTCCCTCTGCCCCTCCCCTCTGCTCATGCACGATCTCTCTCTCTCTCTCTCTCAAATAAATAGATAAAATCTTAAAAAAATAAAATAGGAGTAACATTCAGATACCCCAGGAAGACCTGAAGCAGGTCAGTTGTAGGACAAATGGATGGTGCGGTATCCAGAAAGTCATGATAGGATTACCAATTCAGAGGGTCAGGAACTGGCCAGATCTTATCTGGGAGGCAGGAAATAAACCAAATGGGAAGGACGAGCCCCATCTCAGGGATCAGTATGAGCAAGGGCTGTGGAGGCAGGAGGTAAGCTGGTCCATCTCTGTTTCATGGTCATCGTGCTGTCTGATATGGAAAGTTCCATCTGGACCCGAGTCCCCCAGTACTGAAGTGACTCGGGCTGGAAAAAGAGCAGAGGGCTCATTCCTGCTTCTGCTAAAGATTTCTAGACAATTGTGATCCCTGAAGACTCTTTCATATAGATGATGTCCTATACATTTCAAAGAAACATGCCAGGAAGTTTGTACGACACTCATACCTTGTTAGTCTCATGTCTCTGTACCAAAACAAAAAACCTTTAGCGCATCATTTTTTTAAAACCAAATATCCTACTTGCCTTGGGCCTTTGTGTTTCCGCTTCTCTCACTCTGAAATGCTGAGTATCAGTTCTGGTCAGCTGTAAAACGGCAAAGGGACTCCATGCCTGGCTCCTGGCAGTCCGTCTTTCCCCTCTCTACCCTCTGCCGCCATTTTTCCATCCTCAGAAGCCCTCGTGCAGCTAGTGCGAACGTGTCACAAGTCAGCCGCTTTGATTCCTTCCAGAAGCTTTCCAATTCAGCCTCCTACGGCTTTCCTTGAGAATCTATTTCCTATACAAATGGCGAGCCCTGTTTTTCTTATTTTTGTTTTCTATAAACTTGTTAACAGAGTCCCACTGAAGCAGGAGGCTAGGAGGAGTGCATTTATGTGGGCTGTGGTAGGCACCACATCACTATTTCTTCAAGCCTCTTCTGCGCTGAGGCTCAGAGCCAAGTCATTTCTCTAGCCGTGGGCTAAAGACTCTGTCCCATGACCCCCTCTGGCCAGGAGAGGTCGGAATTGGGAACAGCTAACTCTGTTCTGGGAGTTACACTCCCCATTCGCACAAGAGCTTCTTACCTCCTAAGAGTTCATGTCATAATATCCCAAAGGATATTATCCAGAGGATAAAGAAGAGTCTCCCAACCACTGCCTTAACTATGTAATAAATACTCTATGAATAATTATCTCAACATGTTATGGCAAAGGGAGATAGTAAGTTGCAGCTCAGGTATCCCCCTGTAAGGTTATGAAGGGTCATCGGTGGGTACTGTGGTAAAAGGAAGTAACTTTTGCATATGAATGGTTGAAATGGTGACAGTAACCTTAATTTAATTATTTTGTCTAACATATTTAGAGCAGCTACATACTTGCGTACAATCTGGGGTGGCCTTTCTCAACAATGCAGTGCTGACTTGGTAAAGCCAGTCTCCTATTTGGCAAGGAGATAAAGAATCAGTCAGAAACCCAGAGTAGCTTCCTGATCTCTGAATGTTACCCCATACATTCTATAGGTCAGAGATTCATTTGCTCTAGTCAATTCCCAAAAAGGACTTCCTGTAGAGATGGCTTATCAACCTATCAGTCATGTACACCTTATGTCAGTTACTTTAATCAGGTGATCAGATTACTTTTATGAGGGAAGAGGGGCAGGGTTGGAGGGCCAGGGGAGGGAAGGCCATATGTGAAGTCAAGGAAATGAGAAGGAAGGGCACCCAGATGCATTGCCAAAGCCAGCCAGGTCAGCAGGGGCCCGGGTTGGCTTTGACCCAGCTAGCCCTTTCAGGTGTTGGTGGGAGCTTGAGGGAGTGTTGCTGACAGCCTGCCCCCTTGGTGAGCAAAGGAAGACAAATAGCGTGAAATGTAAATGGCTTGTGGCTGCGGGTGAGAGTCAGGGGGAATGAAGCCAGCAGGCAGCCCCAAGGACAGTGGGGACGGATGCGAGTGGCAGAGGCAGGCAGGTGTCAGGGGTGCAGAGTAGAAGGGAGGATGTTTTCAGTGGCTCAGTTGGGGCCAGGCAGCGAGGACAGTAAAGACCCAACAAGGAAGGACAGAGAAAAAGGAAGAAAAAGAGTCCTGATAAAAATGTGATTTGAGAGCTGTGTGAGCATGGTCTGAGATGGAACCTACAGGCACCAGGGGAGGTGGTACAAAGTTAGACTGAAACGAAGAGGAAAATCGAATCCAGGAGGAAGAAACCAGAGTCCTAAGCTCCGAAAAGGTGCAGGAAGATGGGGGCACTTGCCTGCTTCTGTGTTCATCTCATCTTGAAAACTCTATGAAAGTGCACATCACCAACATTTACATGAAAAATTTAACTGTAGTTCAGTAAGCGCTGGGACATCGAGGAGAAAGCTAGCCCATAAAAACGTCAGGGTAAACTTCAGAAACAACCGTGGGGTTAATTGATGGTGGTCCATCAGGGATGGAAGAAGGCTGCACGTCTCATTCTTCAACAGCCTAGACGCAGAAGTCATCAGCGGTTAGTGGAGAAAATTTACATGTGCCTAGACAAAGCTTTAAATGAGTTGAAAATTGGTGGAAAATTCTGTGTGTTCATGTTTCTGTTTGTTTTGTTGGAAAATATAACAAATAACAGCTCAGCATCCAAGTTGACTATGAATGTGAGAATCGAGGTGTGAATCTCAAATCACTGGTTGTATTTTACTCGTGTATGTGTGCACGTACGTAATGTAAACATAGATAGATGGCTTTTATAGAACATCATTACATAGTTTAAGTTATATATACTTTATACTTTGCCTCCATTTCTCCAGGATGTAATTAGATATTTAGTTTATGAAAATATTGTATTAAACAGACAAAGATGTCAAAGGAAGAGCTATACAAGGTCTAGAAATAATGCATGTGGGACAAAACAATGTATGAAAATACCAACATTTCCTGCATGATCAGGGAAAAAGGATCAGGTCAAATAGTCCTTTTTTTCCCCCCTAGAGATAATAGTACAGAAATAGAAACTTGAAGTATTAGCAATAGCATTATTGAACCCAATTCATCTTTAAAACTTGTTCCACTCACTCAAACACTGAGGATAAAAGGTTTAAAATAAAAGAAAATATATCCAATTCACACTTCAGGAAAATGAAAATACTACAGACCAAGAGAACATTCTTATTGAGCTTTTTTTCAATGCTCTCATTTTAACCAGCTGGAATTATTTTTAAAGTACATCCAATTCAACCTTTTAAAATGACAGATTTGCCTTTTAATGGGAAATATGTATTTCATCAGAAAGATGGAGCACAGTGTCCTTGGCTAAGTTATTCTCTACAGAAGGTTGCTCTTTTTTTGTACTAGAAGCTTCGCCTATAAGGAAAAACACATATCATAGAAAATTTGCTCCTGGCATGGTAGATTAGAAGAATACAGACAGACTAATAGAGAAAAATTAAAAATGCGCACTGTTCCTTCCAGTAGCCTGGATTCCATATGTAATGTTAATTTTTATGTAATGAACAGTGCCTACAAACAGAATCAGCCAAAGAGAATACCCTTAGAAACTAGAGTTCCTTTGTAATGGAAGAAGAGACAACCACAACTTTAAACAGCCAAAGAGTACGGTTGCAAAAGTATCTCACAAGTTCCCTTACTGCAAGACATACTGTCTCACTCACGGAACCTCTTAAATCTATATTCACTACAACTTTTCTTTAGAAGTTAAAGAGCATCTCCAGTTTCTAAGGAAAAACAAACAGTTGGCTGATAACAATGAAGCTGGATTAAGCTATCTCGGTGTTTATGTTAGTAAAACTGACACATTTTCAATTAAGATTGACATTCCCGAGATAGAGGCATGACTAATGTCATTTGACAGAGCAGCATCTGGGAACGGAGGGTAAATATTCCAGGACAGTGTACAGGGGAGAGGGCTGAGGTCAGCCAGAGATGCTTGTCCCAAATAGGGCACTGGGGCAGGGGTTGTGAGCTGGTGATTCAGAGCTGAAATGTAGGGCCCACTGAGGACGGAAGGGAGGGCACCGAAGGTCCGGGAGAGAGCGCAGAAGCTGGCAGATGTGAGCAACAGGAGGGTGTCCAAGGGAGGGGCTGGCGTTCTGGAGGGGACAGCCGTGTCACCACTGGAAGCACTCCCCCACTCTGGGAAACAAGTGTACAATGCATCTCAACATAGAGCTCTTTGATAAAAAGTGGATTTATCTCAGAAACTACTGTTTCAGAATTCCAAAACGTGCAATCGGCTTCATCGGTATGAGGCATACTGTCTTACCAATCTAGGCACTATAATTGAGTGAAAAAGCCCAAGGGTGTTTTAGGAAATCGAATAATAACTATGCATTTGAAGACATTTGGTGGGAATTTGGTGTGTCTACCCAGTCTCCAAAACTCATTTCCAATCTCAGAAAAGGAACCGTGCCTCTACTTACCCTGTGTAAACAGAAACACTTGGTTTGTGGGGAAACATTCATTCATTTGTTCCTTTGTCCGTTCATTCATTTGTTCCTCCGTTATTTTAACCTGCGTATTCAGTTCTGCCTTCTCCACTGTGGCCTTGGGCTCTGCTTGGGGGCGGGGCACGGGAGCTGAAGGGCAGAGAGAATGCCGATGGGCAGGCCCCCAGGCCAGCAGGCAGACAGGAAGTGTGGGTAGCAGATCCAGAGCGGCTGGGCACACATGTAGAGCCTAGACAATGAGACGAGAGATCAAGGGGGTTTGAAGAAGAAGAGGGTGGGTGGGAAAACCTACATGACTTTCCTAAGGGAGGTAGTGACGTCATTATGGAAACAGGTGCAAATATAATGTCTTGTCCCTTCTCATCCCCCTCACCCCCTCACCTAGCCATGAACAACATAAGCCCCCAACTCCCAAGGCCACAGGTAGGTTTGACTAAGGGTGGTTAGGGTGTAGGGCATTGTAGAGAAAGACATTGAGTATTGGGTTCCTTTGCACACATCCTCTCCCAACTTTGCAGGCAGGGAGAAGGGAAGGGAGTGGAAGGAAATCTCCCAAAGAGCACGGGGCAACTGCCTCATGGTTTGGGAGCCCTGAGAGCTGCCGAAAGGTCTTCCATAAACGACAACAACAAATTGGGAGACTTGGGCTACTGTTTGTGGGCCAAGAGTTTTAGCCAACAGACTTGGCTTGGAGCAGAGGCTGCTCCTCAGAGCCCATATCCCCCAGCTTGGCCGTGCCTTGGTCCTTCTTCCTTCAGAACTCACCGTGCCCTGAGCTGGAGAGCTTGGGCTTCCGTGGCTGCATTGGACACATTTGCTGCGTTTCCTGTGCCGGTAGAGTGTCTTTGGCAGGTGGCCTCTCACCATGGGCAGAGCCTCCTAGCCCCTCCGGAAGGACATCTGCTGCTCGATTTCACCATTGCCCGGGCATATGGCCTTAGGCCTCCCTCCCGAATATGGTGAAAGCCCAAAAGACCTCCTGAGGTCATGAGAAGTTTTAGAGCAAGGGGAATGGCAGAAAAATGAGAAGTGTTTCAAGAGAATTAATCTCATCCAAGGTGCCAAGTGGATTCAAGGAGGGAGGAATTGCAGAAGCTGTTGCTCTCGTGGTTAAACACTAAGCAAGCATCATCGCACTGATAGAAACGGATAGAGGCAGTGGATTGAAGGAGCTAAATCGAGTGGACTCGGTGACTAGTGGGCTGTGGGGACAAAAGAAAGGAAAAGTCCAAGAGTCTGGTGAGGTTTTGAGCCTCACCATGATGAGGAAAGTAAGGAATACAGAGACAGGGTGTGGGAATATAAGGGGTTCAGTCTGATACAGATTTTAGAGGGTGTTGTGCTAATGCTAACTGGTAGGGTGTTCTCGTCAGACTCACAGAATAGTTAAAATATTTTCAGAACGTTTAAGAGCATTATTTTAAGTGTGGATGATACAACAAGCCAAAAACCTGTGAAAACAGTTACTCCAAACTGATTCATACTCTGCTTATTTTATTTTATTTACTTTTTTTGTTTTGTTTTGTTTTGTTTTGGAAAGAGTGGTAATTCAGAATGAGTTCATCTTGAAAATACACTTGAAGTAAATATGTGATCCCGTTTGAGTTTCCTTGCAGGATTTTGTTAGACACTGTGCACACGTCTGTGTCTTAATTCGCTACGTCTTTTCGACTCGGCTTCTCTCAATCATTGTGTCCCAATCTGTTCTGCTTGATGACTCAACGTAATCAACACATTACCGTCTTTCCATTCACTCATTGACTTTCCTGGCCATTATTTTAATAAGAGACACATTAAGTAGCTCTTGCGGATTCCCAAAAATGTCTTCCTGTAAGGCTTATACAGAAGTCAAGAATTAAATTTGCTTTCGTGGAAAATAGTAATTAAATGCAAATTAGAAAGAATCCTACCAAAAAAAAAAAAAAGAAAAAAGAAAAGAAAAGAAAGAAAGAAAGAAAAAAGGTAAAACTCTCTGTCCAGTTAAAATTACGGTTTTACTCTTTCTTCACCCAAATATTTATGTTTGTATTAAATAACCTGGTGAGAGATTTCTCTAAAAAATAAGTTCACGGAAGAGATTCATGGAAGTTGAGCCCATATTGTTCCCCATTTCCAAGCAAGCTTTGTGACTCTACAGTTTTCAGCAACTGGGGGTCAGCTGATTCCTAGTCCCATAGGATTCCCACTCTTGCTCGTTCTCTTTAGCTTCCCTGGATTTGAAACAAACAAACAAAAACAAAACAAAACAAAACCCATCCACAGTAAAATACAGTTTGCAAATAACTCTGCAACACTCTTTGGGTACCTGAATTCTGACGTAAGCAGCGACTCTGAGCACACACTGGCCACGGTTTGCAAAACAAATGTAAACTCTCCTCTAGCTTTTCTGCTCCTACCCTCTTGCCAACCATATGCATTTCACAAGGGCTCCTTCCTTTGTGGAATACTGCTGCCCCAACTCGAACAGTTCACATAAGCTAAATGGTCCTTTGCATTCGATTAATAAACCACTGCAACCACTAATCACAGCTGTTTGCCACTAACCTCCCTCCTCCAGCCCACCTCTCACACGTGCATCTGATGGGTCCCCTCTCCGTGTGCGGCAGGTCCCAGGACCCTGGCATCCTGCTCCAAATTCACTGGGACTCTATGTCCTTTGGCCCCACCCGCACCTCCACCCCCCAACCCCGTTGCAGTGGAGCATTGATCTACACCCAGCCTTCTCCTTGTGGGCGTTCCCCGGGTCTCCCCAAATCACCATGCTACTACAGCTGGCAACCTAACTTGTTCTAAAAAGCTTCACTTATGTTCATTGTGCCCTTGACACATTGTTTTCATGTAGACATGCCATGAACAGTTTGTTTTTTTTTGTTATTTATCTATTTGCAAATTCTTGTCTCATTTGACTGCCCTCGGGCGCCATGTAAATGGTCCCCCTGCGAGCTCTGGGGAGACCCTGAGGAGCGGATGTGCGTGCCCTCAGCCCACACCAGGTTCGGAAAGCTCTCTTCGTACCCTTGTGCGAGTTCACGTACATTAGGTAGGACTATTGCCAAGTTAAACAAACTGACAATCAATACTGAGAAGTCAGGCTTCACGTTCAAAGCGTGGACCGCCTTGGGTTGGTTCTTCTCTGAGGCCGGCCAAAAGACTTAAATCAACTCATTGATTTGGACAATTCATTGAAAGGAGGAGTACATAAAATGAAAAAAAAAAAAATGGGCCAAACGAATATGGGATGTCATAAAAATGGTTGCTTGAATTTTTCACACATTTAAAACGTCTGCGTGCGTGTTTTAAAAACGTTTCCTCAGAAATAGAGCCCGATTTCATTGTGAGATAACATGATGGAATGATCCTCCTAGCTCCTCAGAACAGATTGCCTGGGCTCCTAATGCTGTAGGATTAGAGAGAGGCCCCAGCCCTGCTCCTTGTACGTTTTGTTTTTCCTGTTTTCCTGTTGACGGCTTTCCTCTCCGTGTGCTCTCACTCTTAAAAGAGTAAGGGCTCCTGTCACCCTGGTCTCCCCACTTCAGAAGCGTCTCAGACTCACAGGCCTGTGAGAAAAAGCCAGGAGCCTGCTTCCTTGTGATTCTAGAAAATGTCTCCCTCTTCCAGTGTTCAAGCCTTGAATTCTAGACCCTGGAGAGTGATTCCTTTATGAATGCCTAACCCCTGTCCCTAACCCTTCTTTTCACTGAGAATCCGGCCAGCATTCTTTTTGTGGAAGCTGTTTCCCTTATCATAGATGCGGATTCATTCATTCAGCAAATATTTGTGGAGACCATTTCGAGCTCTGTCCTGGCCGCATGTCAGTTACGAATGCCCCCAAATCTCGTGATTTCTGCTCTTTTCTTCTACTCATTAGGGGAACCTCTTTCCAGGAGAATTTGGCGTATCCGCCTAAGTTCCCTAATTCTCCATCTCCATTTTTTATTTAAATTCGTCGAACTCCTCTCTCCTATTGTGATCTCTGTCTCCTGCATGTTTTCTCCTGTTATGCACTCAGCCTAAGTGTGAGACTCTCAGAAATTTGTTTGCTAAATCATCTGGCAAATGGTCTTGTTGATGTCTGCTGGGCTGCTCGGAGCCCACCGTGGTTAAGTACTTATTACAGGAACCCAGCCGGGCAAATTAAGAAAGCTACACGTTTGCTTGTTATTTTAGGACTATTATGCTCCGCTTCCGAGGGGGCTCCATATTGGACCTTCTGACTTGAAAGGACTTGCTGTTCTTTAGTCAGAGGTTGCTCTGTGGAATCTGAATCTTTGACCTGGCAACAATAAAAGTGATTATCTTCCAGGGGGAGAATGTCCTCTTGTTGCTTTTCATAGTTCAGCCTGCTGGAAAATGCAAAACACTTATTTAAGCAGCTCGAGGTTCACTTGGTATGTCATATTTTATAACTAAGCTGGGAGCTTTTTAGACTTACAAATTAAGTTATTTACTTCCTTTTTTAATGTAAGTGCTTTCTTTATATAAACAGTACTCGGGCCTTTACGCTCAAGGTGAGCATCACCGCCCAACCCCCACCGTAACCCCCCCCCCCCCCCAGCCCCCGCAGTCCACACAAAAGCATCTGTAGTGTGGTAGAGCTGTTATGTAAATTATAGCCATGTTCCTGGTGGTTTTCTTGGAAGTACCTATTACAGCTGAAACTGCCGTGTAGGTAACTTACACATCGCACAGGGTATGTTCAAAAATAACCAAGGAGTTCTATTAGCCTTTCTAGGAACCATTATTAAAGCAGATTTAGGATGTCTGAGAAATTCCACAGTATGTTAAGAATTGGGAAAATATGATCAGAGGTAATTTCAGTGTATTAATGGGGGGCCTAAATAGGCTGCTTTTCTGGAAAAAAGGAGAATTTATTATTGTCACCATTTTCACATTTCCTCTTGTGTATGGCATTGTGTTCTATCCAAAGCTTTGCCTTTGGCCCCTCCTTTCTGCATAAGAGGCATCACAAAACTGTGCCTGAAATCCCTCCACAGCAGTTTAAGTGGTTGCTCTTATTTCTATATGCTCATCTGGTTAAAAATGCTACTTCTGCCACAATTTGCAAGAGAATACCCTTGTAGTGGGATGTCAGTGTGTCTCCCCAAAACAGCCAGGTTCATGAGCTTTAAAAACCTATACGATGCAAAAGAAGGTTTTTTCCTGTCTACAGTAGGTCTTTTTTAATAATGCAGGCTGCTTAAGCAGTCTAACATGCCTTTTTCCAGCAACAGACTTTGTACTTTATGAATGCTTTATGATGTTAAATATTTGTGAGAAGTGAAAGAACTTGCCTTTTCAAAATAAAAAGCATCAGATAATCCCGCAGCAATCACATCATTAAGAAGCCTGATGCCAAATCTGAATGTACCTACCACATCATTTTCTGTGAATCTACCCATTGTTCATTTTCCGTAAATCTGCCTGTGGTTTCTCTGGTCTCCAGAGTAAAGGTTACTTCTCATGGTGGCTGCAAGGCTGTTTTTGAAAAGAGCCACAGTGTAAATATTTTAGGTTTTGTGTGTCAAGATTCCAAATCAAGGAGAGTATGTAGGTACTAAACAAGAAAGAAAATGAAGTTCCACAAATATTTTTTTTGACAAAATTCAAAATACGGTAATAAAAATAAAGCACACTCTTTGAAATACAGGTCTACTACTAGGAAGAATGGGGTCTTTTGAGGAGTTAACATTTTGCTTTGGGATTCAAAGGTTAGTATACTCTAACCTCAAAACTATTGCAATGCCTGCTGTAAAAGCCATCCTTACCTCCAGGGCCATACAGAAGTAGGCAGCAGGCTGGGCTTGACCCTGAGATAGGAGTGTGTTGACCCCTCTAGGAGATGGTATCTCCTAAAGCGCAGTCTTGGGACCATCCAGTGACCCATGACTGAATGGGTTTATTAAACATTCTGGTCCTTGGGTCTTACTGCATATTCTCAGGCTCATCTGAGTCTGCCTTTCCTTCTTTCTCTAGTAACCTTGGTTGAGTTGGCGAAGTCTATCCCCTCTCTTTAGGAAATGCAGCTTGCACTTCCCAGAGACTCCTTTCCTTCAGGCTTCAAATTGGCTCAGCTCCCACTGCCCCCTCCTTTTATAAAAAAAGATCAGTATACTTGCTATGCAGTGTTATCTTCATTTCGGATACACAGTCTAGTGATTCAACGGTTCTATACATTACTCAACGTTCATTATGATGAATGTGCCTTAATCGTCACCACCCGTTTCACCCATCACCCCCCCCCCCCACCTCTCCTCTGGTAATCATCAGTTTGCTCTCTATAGTTAAGAATCTGTTTTTTGGTCTCTCCCTTTTTCTTTTTTCTTTTGTCTGTTTGCTTTCTTTCTTAAATTCCACTCGTGGATGTAATCATATGGTATTTGTCTTTCTCCGATGGACTTATTTCACTTAGTATTATACTCTAGATCCATACATGTTGTTGCAAATGGGAAGATTTTTTATGGGAAGATTTTTATTTTTTTATTTGTATTCTTTAATTTTATTGTTTATTTTTTTATGACTGAGTAATATTCCATTGTGTCTATATGCCGTTTCTCCTTTATGTATTCCTCTATGGATAGACACTTAGGCTGCTTCCATAACTATTGTGAATAATACTACAATAAACATAGGGATGCATTTATCTTTTCAAATTAACGTTTTTGTATTTACTGGGTAAATACCTAGTAGTAGAATCACTGGGTCATATGGTAGTTCTCGTTTTAATTTCTTGAGGAACCTCCATACTGTTTTCACAGTGGCTGCACCAGTTTGCGTTCCCACCAACAGTGCACAAGAGTTCCTTTTCCTTTACATCCTCACCAACACTTGTTGTTTCTTGTGTTTTTTATTTTAGCCATTCTGACAGGCGTGAGGTGATAGCTCACTGTGGTTTTGATTTATATTTTCCAGATGATGAGTGATGTTGAGCCTCTTTTCATGTGTCTGTTGGCCGTCTGGATGTCTTCTTTGGAGAATATTCAAGTCTTCTGCTCATTTTAATTGGATTATTGTTTTCTTGGTGTTGAATCGTGTAAATTCTTTTATATTTTGGATATACTAACCCTTTATCGGATATGCCCTTTGCAAATATCTTCTTGCATTCGTTAGGTTGTCTTTTAGTTTTGTTGATTGTTTCCTTTGTTGTGCAGAAGGATTTATTTTAAAAGAGTCTCAGTAGTTTATTTTTACTTTTGTTTCCCTTGCCTCAGGAGACACATCTAGAAAAATATTGCTATGGCAGCTTCCCCAATTTAAAAAACAAACGTGATTTTGGCCCTACTATACTCCCTACCATCCCATGACCCCCATTCAAAGCTGGACACTGCAGATGTGCTTCCCATGCTCATCGTGTACACCACCAATATGCTTTTCACATCCTTCTACAATGTAGCTCTTGTCCTCACCATTCTAACAAAACTATACCCTGAATTTGCAAATCTTTGTCTTTGTTGCCCCAAGCCTCTCCATGTCGTGACACTCCCTCTATCCATTATCTCCTCATTGTTGATTCCTGTCATGGTATCCCTGAGTAAGGTCCTTGACAGAAATGTTCCCTGATCCTGCAGATGATTTCTTGAGACACTGTTAGTCATTTTGGAAACGTGTGTCTTACCATTTGAGGGGAGTACGGACTGGGCTGAAGATGGTGGGAGATGAATGGGTCCCTGCTTGGGGCCAGTGTCGAGGACCCTGAGAGGCAGCTGGACTCTAGAACGTTTGGTCGCATGAACATATCTGCCCCTGCGTGTCCTAACGTGTATTAAGTACTCAAAAGAACGTGAGGTCCAAGATCAGATGTCTGTTTCTCAGTGGGTGAGTAAAGTTCCCCGGGAGCAGGAGGGGCAGAATGAACTAATTTGCATCTCAGTCTGTGACTTCTCTGTGCCCTGGTTACTTGAGACCCGTAGATTCCTACCAGCTGTCGTCCGCCAGCGCCCTAGCCTGCCTCCTTCCCCGATCTCTGTCACAGATCCTTCTGCTTCCTTCAGGTCTCCCCGTTCCCCGACTGTTCCAGGCCCAAAGTGCAGTGCTTCCTCCTCCCCAGCACCTCCCTATGTCTCTACTGGCTTCTCCTTCCCACGTCCCCCATGTCCCTACCAGCTTCCTCCTCCCCCCCATGTCTCTACTGGCTTCTTCTCCCCACCCCTCCATGTCTCTACTGGTTTCTCCTAACTATGCAACCCTGCCCGCTCTCACCTTCAGTGTTCACCTTGTAGGTCGACTGCATATCTGTAACTTCAGCTCTGCCCCCTCACCTGCAAAACATCTTATTTCCAGTGGTGTGAGAAGCGAAAACAAACAAAAAACAAAACCAAAACAAAACAAACAAACAAGCCCCCCCCCAACTTTACTTGAATTCTAATTAGTTATCTCTAATTCAACTTATCAAAACTGGAAAAGAAAGGAAAAAAAAGTCCCTTCAACACACGTGTCTTTGCACCTAACCCATTCTATTCATTTGCTTTCCTGTGATTTTTTTCATCTCAAAACCCGAAAACTTTATAATTATTCTTCACTCACCCCCCATTCTGTATTGGGCATCCCAGTCCTTCAAGTATTTTATTTGGTTATTTTAATTATTTTATATTTCTTACCTTATGTAATATTGCGATGATGCATATCTTATATGCATGTGTACTGGGGGTCATCTAATGTCTATGACGTCGTGGGTTTGCACCCAATTTTTAAAAGAAGTCTCGCTCCATTTTTCTCCCTCTCTAATTTTATTTTATGTATCATTGTCATAGGAGTTGTCTAAAGATCTTTGTTCATCAAGCTTAGTACCTCATAAGGCTCCTTATTACCTGGTTGATGCCAGAGCCTCTGTTTCTGAACTGATGGTCCCCAGACCGCACTCATTACTCTTCCAAGCAGATCTCGCTCTTTCCCCCACCTCTACCCCACACTTACACCCATGCCCTTTCCTCATCTAGACATCCCACCCCATAGACTGTGGTCCTAGCAAATAGGACCAGGTAGGGAAGGACTGTGGTTTTGTGTAGGGCATCTCGTCTTCCATGAGAGCTCATCTGTTTGTCTGCGCCTGACCATGGAGCACCCACTCGGGGTCTCTAAGCCACCCACTTCCTCAGTGACCACCAGTAAGTAGGGTGACATGTGGGGAGTCAGACAGGAGCAACCATGGTCAACACTGGCCTTCTACTATCATGGCTCTTCATTCTCTCTTCTGGATTTATAATCACATCCTCAGCAACACGCCACCAACCCTGAGCACTGGCTCGTGAGCACTGGCCCGCTTGAAATTAGTTTTTCCGCCTGGGATAAGGACAAGAGCCAGGATTCTTTTTTTTTTTTTTTTAAAGATTTATTTATTTATTTGACAGAGAGACACAGTGAAAGAGGGAGCACAAGCAGCGGAAGTGGGAGAGGGAGAAGCAGCAGGCTTCTGGCTTTCTGGCTGAGCAGAGAGCCTGATGCGGGGATTAGATCCCAGGACCCTGGGATTGTGACCTGAGCCTCCCAGGTACCCTGAGTCAGGATTCTTTTAAAGGGCAGAGATAATATCCACAAGACCATTGGAACCCACAAAAGAAAGGTGTGGCTCTCTTTTACAAGGAGTGTAAATATAGCATTGTTTTTATACTTTGGCTTTTTTTTTTTTTTTCCTGGTGGAAACCAAAGATGGCATTTTGGGGGAGAACATTAATAAATTAGATTCCTATGAGCTTCTATGATTAATTATGCCATAATGAAATATTAACCACCACAGTATGTCTTATATTTATGCAGAGGCTCCCTTTTCTATTTGAAAATTGCTTAATTATATACAGGAATATATCTAGAATATACACTATATTCTGAAACTGAATTTGAAAAAAAAACTTGATGTGTATGTGAAGGTAAACCCCCAATGTTAGCCACTTTAGACTTGGTAGATTATTCAGAAATTAAATCTACTACCACTTATTAAAAAATCATTTTTATCAAATAATTCAGCCCATTAATTTTTCAGAAGATCCAGAATCCTTGCATCAGGAACGTGCCCTAAAATTAATTTTTTTGGCAACGCTGAAAACATTTAATTTCCTCATGATGAGGCAGATGCAGTAGATCTCTTGAAGGGCTTTCTAATTTACTGAAGGAAATTCATTTTATTTCAAATACATGTGTTTGTTGTTTTAAATTCTGTGAAAATTGGTTCTTTATTTATGATGGGATTCTGCACAAATTCCTTCATCCTTGCAGGGCCTCAGTTTACCTATCTGTAAACTGAAGATAGAACAGGTTCCAGGAGGTCGGTTGCTAGGATTAAATGGATTATTGTATGTAAAGCTTGCAAGCATGGACCCAAGTACATACGAATCACAGCACATGGAAGCTCTACAAGACACTTATTAAACTAAAAAAGCACAGTTAACTAAACTTCATCCACATCTCTCCACTGCTATGAATAAATATGTATTTTCTTAATTCTCATGATTAGACTACTCTAAAACATGAAAGGGGACATAGAAGCATACGGGGATTCCCTTGTCTCTGTCATAGCAGTTACAAAAGTTCTGCACATTTTTCAAGCGAAACCAGACTGATGCTGAGCTGTGCTTGGCTCCCTGGGAGGCTGCAACGATGTGTCCCTTTGCCGTTCAAGTCCGGACTTGACCACCGCGTGGCTCCCGCACTGCTTCCAGAGATAGACATCTGACACCCAGAGCATCAGGAGGCCAGTGGAACAAACAACATAAAGGAGAGCAGAGCAGCCACAAATATTGCAGGGATAGCAAGTATGCTCCTGGACACTCCGTAGGAGTCTGGTGGCCCCCTCTGCTCAGGTACCTGGGGCTCTGACTAAGAATAAAAGGTCAGCCCTTGGAGGCTGTCTTTATCTCAGCTACTGTTAAAAAAAAAATAGGAAAGAAAGAAAGAAAAAAAAAAAAAAAACTTATGTCAAGCGAGCACTTTACATGTGGTTCACCCACTTAGCCAGTGCTCCCTCTGAAGCTGAAATAGATTGCTTACATAAAATGCTCAGAACTGCCTCCACAAAGTCTTCTCGTGCTGCTCACTTCCTTTAAAGCCGCGCTTCCTAATCCTTTGATCCCCACACCACTGAACTCTTTGAGAGCGTAACAGAAAGGACAGAGTTGAGATTTTCGTGTGACAAGTGGAAGAAAATCAATTTTGACGTCCCAAAGATAGAACTAGTGGGGCAAAAGATCGCCAGTCACGAATAGATGTTCTCTCTCGTTGTCTTGGGTGACTAAAAATGCCAGAGAGACTCAAGGCAACGTGGACAAAAGGAGGCAATAATCTTTTTCTTTACCCAAAGAATAAAAGAAATGAAGTCTGATGTTGAGGTCACATTGTGAGTATCAACACGCTGTCCATTCTACTATCTCTTGTATTTTAGCTTGATGTTACAGATTTTAAGCATGCTGGCATTCCACGAGAGGATTTGCACATTGATTAGGAGTTAAAAGCCTTTGTCTGTAAGTTGAGTTGGGTGACTATTTCCTATTGTAGGAAAACCAGATCTTCCCTGTAATTGGCAGTCCTGTTATAAGTGGATATTCTGTTAAGCTTCTAAAGAACTTCTGAGAACTTATTAAGTAATTGAATAAAGCAGAGTGCATTTAGCCTTATAGTTGTACCATATTTCAGGATATCATATAACCTATGGGTGAGTTCAGATGTTATAGATGAGTGATAAAACATGGGATAAAAAACAATACGGAGAAAAAAAATTGCACGAATTACCATGCCACCCACTAATACATTCCGTAGCAATGTAGTCATCCTTTTTTTCTAATTATACGGTAAAGATTTGGTTACAACTATTTTTATCCGCAGAATAAAGCTATTATCCCTGAAAAGGTGTACAGAAATTAAGATAGGCTTTTCATAATTCATAACAAACATGGTTGTTTTGAATGTGCTTAATTATTATCACAATTCAATTCAATACAATGGTGATTTATTGCCTTTTGAGAGCTGCTTGTGAATGTCTCATTAGGAAGAGCTACTAAATGATACAGCACAATCCATAGGAAGGCATATTTAATGTCATCTCAGTAATAGAAACACTGCTTCTTAAACTCTATTTGCATGCCCAAAATTCCAAGCAACAACAAACCCCACTACGATAATAGAATTTAAAAATTAGTCTATATTTTTTGGCTATTTTCTAGAGATAGGAAACGCAGCTTTTCTTAAATGAGAGGAAGAAATATGTGCAGTTTAGGGAGCTAGGGTTTAAATCTACATGAAAATATGAATGTATTAGGGAAGCATCATATATCACTTGTTGAAAATAAGAGATATAATTCTAGTTTCTTGACCCTAGTGTTTCTTAAATATGCACTTACTTTGTGATCTTCAAGAAAGTGAAATAAATCCACTGTAACATAACCAGTAGATTGCATTGGCCTGACACCTGATCTGTAGTTTAGCTGTGTCTTTTGTAAATTTGGGGACGTTGAATGGCTATCATGGCTTCAAACGCAAGACTTGGTTACCTTCCAAAAAAAAAAAAAAAAAAAAAAAGACTTGGTTACCTTCCCTTCTTGATCAAAAATACATATTGAGTACTACCTTTGTGGATGCCCACAATTAACCTTCTTTTCAGGAGCTGATATTTTATTTAGTGTATTAATTTTTAGAAAATACCCCACATGAAGGAATTCTCCTCAATTTTTATAAGGCTTAGTAGAAATGAGGTAAACAGCACACTGACATTTTCACAGATTTGGGCAGGGGTTATACTGTTCACATAATCACATTTTATGACCAAAGGGGAGTCTTTCTGGCAATTAAATTCATCTGTAGAGCTCGAGTAGGCGAGATGTTATCAGTCCATAAAGAACGCATTGTAGATTTTCCTAATTTATCCACTTTCTTGGGACCTAAACAAATACGTTCATTTTCTCTTATGCCATCCTTTAACAAAATCATGGTACACAAATGAAATTACAGCCAGAGATGAGGAGGGTGTCTACCAGACCTTTATCATTTGTCGTGAGTACAGGCGTGAAACGCTACAGCCAAAGAACACATCAGAAACTTCTGAAGAAACGCTCCCAGCTAGAGTGTAAGTGAAGAGCAGAGTGCCAGCCCTGTCCCCAGGGCAGCCGGATTGTAAATGGTATTTTCAGGAGCTTTAATAGTGGACAAGGACAAGCAGTTAGTCTAGTTGACTCCTTACAACAAATGTCATTAAAGGCAAAGTGTTGTGCAAGTGACTGACTCAATCTTTATTAATGAAAAAAAAAGGAGAGAGAGAGAGAAAGAAAATATGATGCCTCCAGAATGAGGCAGTTATAGCTGAATTGGGGTGAGCTCCCTCTTCACTGACGAAATGAACTTCACTCTCTAGTTTTGAAAAAAGGATGCACTGAGGTCAGAGAGAGGTGTTCTGTTGTTCTGCTTTAAAAGGGGGCTTTTTTCAATGTAGATGATTTGAAAAGAAGGAGAAGAGGAAAGAGTTGCCTAGCTTCCTAAAGCCAATCAAAATGTATTGAAAAGATCTTTATATATTCTTTTTTTTAATAAGAGTAGCAGTCATGGACAGAATATTTGAATCACGGTATGCAGATGGTAGGGTCATGGAAATCTGTAGATTCTACAGCCTTGAGGCACAGAAGTGACAACAGGCTTTTCCTAGAATTGCGGGGGGTGGACTGCAATCTCAGATTTTGGTATCCACACCTTGACTGCATCAACAGAGAAATCTCGGACTGCAAGGGTGCTATCCCACTGACGTTTTCTTCTGACTTGCAATCAGGTCTCAAATTCCACTGATCTCTAGATACCTTTCTAAGATTAGGGCTCTACTGTCTCCACGAATCCCCTATTAAAATTCAGTTTTGCAAATAATAAAACATTAACCGGAAATGAACATCCACTTGTGACTGAGGGAAGGAAAGCCAGAGCTGGGGAAAAGGATGCTGCTCCATCCCCCTCCGCCCCGTGGGTGCTCTCAGAGTCTCTGGAGAATTTCCTATTCTCTGCTGAAAATCCACCCCCCTTTTTTGTTTGTTTGTTTTTGCTTTTTTCCCCCCCCCAGCTGATTTCTCCAAAGGCTGGTGTACAACGTGCATACAGCTGTTACAAAACAGTGCAAGTTCCCTGTGTATCTGTCCTCGTATTTACCAACCAGAAATGACTGCCAGCACGTGGGCCTCAAAACACGAGGTTCCCAGCTAAGTCAGACCACATCGCAAAGCAGACAGAAATACTCCTGATGCCACAACCTCCTGGCACCGCCCTTTGGCTTCGAATGACTGCGCATGCGTAAGAGATACTGAGAGGTTACCAGGGGAAAGCACACTGGCCTTCCAGGTAGTGTGGCCTAATTTCAGCTCATTTCATTCTCACCAGAACTTCCCACTAGTCCTTGCAGGTCTACTGTCACGGTCAACCAATTCCTGGTCTGATGTGCTGCTGTCCTTGATCTCCGTGGCCATTCTTGGACAGTGTGAGTCATCCTGACATCAGTCCCAGTGCGGGGCATATAATACCCTGTCCGTTTGGCTACTCTGTCTCCATCATCTGCGGTACCTGAAGAGGAAAAGGAAGGATTTTGTAGATACGGGCCAAATTCTCTTTGAAAGATGGGGATATACCTTGCTAGGAATGCTGTTGTAATTTAGACAATATTTACTGGAAGCTCTCTGAAGGTAGACCGTATCTTTCTTAATTACCATTGAATTCCTAGCTCCTAGCCTTGCGCCGAGTATGTTGAACCGAGTGTCGACCCCTGGTAATAGCACTTAGCCCCAGTTTTCAGGCAATGCTGACGTATTTTGAATCCTGTAAATGACTTAGGTCTTTTCTAGAAAAATGGCAGGCTCACATATCATTAAAGAACCCCAGCGACCACCTTTCTATCCGAAGTGTTTAGAGAATGAGAATGGGTGTGATTCAAACCGTTTCATGGGTAAATACCAAAATCCAAGTGTGACTACATTTTTGTTTATTTGTTTTACGATAATTTCTATTCATGACTTTTCAGCAAAGTGATTACCTGAATAGCACAGTCACAGCCAAGATAGTGGCCTGTGTGTGATGCACTATGTCAGATCAGAGTATCCAAAGTACATATTAAATGTGATTATGGTGTCTGAGTCTTTTTAAAGAAAACCATTTAATGAACACTTGCCTGACTAGGGCCTATGATAAGAATAACATTCATTGAGTGCTTATCGTGTGGCAGCTACTTGCTCTGAACACTCTACTTCTTTAATGCTTTTATTCTCATCATTTTTTAATTATTTTTTGTTTTAATTCTAGGTAGTTAACATACAGTGTAATATTAGTTTCCGGTGTACAATTTAGTGATTCCGCAGTTCCATACAACACCGGGTCCTCTTCACAAGAGCCATCCCGAACGAATCCCGTCACCCACTCTCCCTGCCCCAGTGCCCACCTCCCCTCTGGTAACCGACCATCGGTTTGTTTTCTAGAGTTAGGAATCTGGTTCCTGTTCACCACTCTCTCTCTTTTTCCCCTTCTCTCTTTTGTTTCTCTTTCCGCATTGGAGTGGAATCATATTTATTTGTCTTTCCCTGACGGATCATTTCACTTAGCATAAAGCTCTGTAGTGCCGTCCGTGTCTTCGCAGACGTACTTGCAAGATTTCATTCTTTCTGATGGTGGAAATCTCTTCCCCCTGTGAGAATGGCTAAAATCAAAAACCCAAGAACCAAAAAGTGTTGGCGAGGATGTGGAGTAAAAGGAACCCTCATGCACTACAAGAGTAGTATCATATCATACTGTCTTCCACAGTGGCGGCAAGACTCATGCCGCCGCTGTGGAAGACAGTATGATATTCCTCAAAAAGTTAAATAGAATTACCCTACAATCTATTAATCATACTACTGGGGTTTTATCCCCAAAATACAATAATACTAATTCAAAGGTATATGCACCCCTATATTTAATACAACATTACTTACCAATAGCCAAACTATGAAGCAGCCCAAGTGTCCATCCATAGGTGAGTAGATAAAATACTACATAAAATACCATGTAGTGATGCTTTTAAACCTAGAAACACTCCTATGATATGGGTGGCACTGTTATACCCATTTAAAGATGGGGACTCAGAGGCACAGAAATAATAAATAATTTACCCAAGTCTGCAGAACCAAACAAGGTGGAATTGAGACTTGGATAGTCTGGCCTTATTTGGGTGCTTTTAACCTATTCACAGTATGACTACTATTATTTTATGATATTATTTGGGATTTCCCTTTTAAATTATTCTTTATATCTTTGGGATAGAAAAAAAAATGACTAATAATGTTACAGGTATTAAAACCCCATGAAGAGAAAGGTATTTTGCCTAAGGAAAATAAAGATTTCAATTAAATATGGAAAGCATGTCAGGAAAGATAAAATTGTGTATTTGGAATTCAGCCACGGATAAAGGACTTGGGTAAGATCGCCATCATGATAATGATCATGAAAACTTAAGTAACAGGTGACGTTTATTTCATACAACATTGCCTACTGCAGAGAAAGTCAGTGCTTTAGGTGTATTTTCTTCTGGGTAATAAGTCCTATTTTTATGAACAACCAAGTTAGTTGCCCCGAGCCACATAGGTTATAAACAGCACAGCAGGACCCAGTTCCAATGTATCTGACCCCAGACTTGGATTTTGAACAATCAGTCTGTCCTACTCCGCACAGTGGTGAGAGAAAACAGCCTGAAGGTTTTGTATCATTACAGCTGTATCTTGGGCATGTGGAAGAAAGGATGTTTGCTGTTTTGATGAACCTAGTAATCCTTTAAAGATATTTTCATTGTAATTATGATTGACTGTGCTATAAGGCTACTGTTGCCCTTCTAGTTTTTGCAAGAATTTGTAGTAGCTTACTGGGTGTTAGTCATTGTCCAGATCATGCATTATCTCATTTAAATGGCCTAATGACCCTGATGAGCAGGTATCATCCACGCCATCTTACAAGCACAGGAATTGAGGCTTAGAGAGGTCATTCACTAAGTGACTTCAAAGCCCACAACATTTACTGCTTCATACATAACGTTCTGCCCAATTATATTAAGCCATATGAGAGTGCTATTTTGGGAGGTCAAAAAGCATTCAGTTATTGGCAATTTCATATTACACAACCTAATTAAGGAATGGTAATTAACTTAACCCTTCCCTATACTTAACTGCTAAATACACGGAGGGAGCACCTAATATATTTGCAAACGTAATGCATGAGAAGAAAAGAAGTCATTAAAATTTGGCAGTACCAGTACCTTGATTAGTGTGAAGGTGTACGGATATTAATAAAAAAGGTGATTCAAGATATGTTAAAATTCATTTCATGCGGGCATATTTCATGTGCGGCATTGTAATTTTTAAAAAAACTATAACAAATTTTGAGTAGGAACTAAGTAATTGAAAATGGAGAAAAACAATTCATTTCTATTAGTTTGAATATTGTCCATAAATGCATTTGCTCAAAATCACATATTATGAGTTAAAATCTGAAAGCTTCAAGTACTGGCAGAAAAAATCCAATCTAAGAAAACACATATGAGTCTGCTGTTTTAAAATCCGATTTTAAAATATCCGAGGGATGGTTTAAAATAATTGTTTCAGTTTACGCTGCAAACTCATGCAAATTGGCATTTATCAAGTTTGCCTGTCAGTCTAATGGTGAAGTCTGCTCAATCTCCTTGAAAAAAGAAAGAAAGAAAGAAATTTCTGATTTGGAAAATGATTTTTTTAATTATTTGTCAAGGGTTATTGTACCGTAGATGGAATCCTTAATATTTCTCTGTATGTACGGCATTTTCTATTTTCTGGAAAACGTTTTGCACAGCTCAAGTTTAAATTTGGCCATATTAAATGAAAACAGGTATGGTCTTTGGTCCTTAGAAGCATCTTCCATTTTGGTGACTTACAAAAACTCTGCTTGAGAGAGAAGGGCAGTGACTGGTCTCAGCTCTCTGAATGCTGAACATTGAGGGCCCTGAACATTGAGGGCCCTGACAGCTGGACCTTTTCTTCACCCTTTTACTCTTACTATAATCTCCTCTGGGGTTGTGCAGTGGGCTGCCCTTCCAAGCAGTGTCCAAATGTTGGAGGACAGAACTGGAACCATTGTCCCCACAGATGGGTAGTAAACCACTCTGGAGAAGGTCCGTGCCACCTGCTAGCCAGAGATCACTTGACAGGTAGAAATATACTTACCAGTTGAAAGCCTCGGTAAAAATAGCAATTTTATGATTACATGATCTGATCTTTTTTATAATTAGTTAATAGCTGTCAGATGATAGAGCATACATTTTATGAGTTTACCAAGACCATAATTTTTCTTGTTTGGGGATTTTCTTTAGTAAGTGGTAATGAATAGGGTGTGATATAAAATACTAGTGTACAGCTATATGAAGGTCATCATATGATGAATGTATTTTATTCTTGACAAGTTATTATTATATAAGTGTTATGTAGAAGAAATTTGGGATTCTAGCTTAAGAGACTGAGAAAGACCTCTCTTTGCTGATTAGAAAAATGCCAGTGGATTTTTAAAAAATCAACACATAATGTATTATTTGCCCCAGGGGTACAGGTCCGTGAATCATCAGTTTTACACAATTCACAGCATTCACCATAGCACAGACCCTCCCCAATGTTCATAACGCAACCACCCTCTCCAAACTCCTTCCTTCCCCCAGCAACCCTCAGTTTGTTTTGTAAGATTAAGAGTCTCTTATGGCTTATCTCCCTCCCGATCCCATCTTGTTTCATTTTTTCCTTCCTAACCCCCCAAACCCCTACTCTGCCTCTCAAATTCCTCATATCAGGGAGATCATATGATAATTGTCTTTCTCTAATTGACTTATTTTGCTTAGCATAATACCCTCTAGTTCCTGTCATTGCAAATAGCAAGATTTCATTTCTTTTGATGGCTTCATAGTATTCCATTGTGTATATATACCACATCTTCTTGATCCATTCATCTGTTGATGGACATCAAGGTTCTTTCCCTAGTTTGGCTATTGTGGACATTGCTGCTATAAACATTCAGGTGCATGTGTCCCTTTGGATCACTACATTTGTATCTTTAGGGTAAATACCCAGTAGTGAGATTGCTGGACTGTATAGTAGCTCTATTTTCAATTATCTGAGGAATCTCCATGCTGTTTTCCCAGAGTGGCTGCACCAGCTTGCATTCCCACCAACAGTGTAGGAGGGTTCCCCTTTTTCTGCATCCTCAGAATCTGTCATTTCCTGACTTGTTAATTTTAGCCATTCTGACTGGTGTGAGGTGATATCTCACTGTGGTTTTGATTTGTATTTCCCTGATTCCGAGTGATGTTGAGCACTTTTTCATGTGTCTGTTGGCCATGTGGATGTCTTCTTCGCTGAAATGTCTGTTCATGTCCTCTGCCCATTTCTTGATTGGATTATTTGTTCTTTGGATGTTTTTTCCACCAGAACCATCACAGTCACAGTGCTATAAAGAGCTTTAGCTTCTTTATGAATCTTCTAGCAGGGTTTTGTTTTACGCCTCCACTTAATCAAAAATAATGAAGATTTACGTATGTCAAGTTCCTCAGAATTCTCGATGAAAGGCGTGATTGTTCTGTCTGTCCTTAAATACCTGAGCTCAAATCCAGTTACACTGCTGCAGAAAAATCTTAACATTTTTAAACAGTTCTTGATTTCATTTGCACTGATTTTATCAAAATAAGAGGTGGGGGAGGTTGGGGAAAGGACACTGTGGCTTTGTTACATGTCCTAAACAAGCAATGTTCCCTTTAAGGGCCCCCCTGCTAAAAGTTAGCCACTTTAAGCTCACAGAACCAGGCGAATAATACTGGAATATTTGATCTTTGTAAGAATTTGCTATGACATTTATTTTCTAAAGACCAGAAATTTTATTGAAATTGAACTTTAGGAAAGTGGCCTTAGCACTATGTTGCTATCCCCAAATGAAGAGATAAGCTAAGGACTGATAAAAAGATGGCCCCAGCAAAGCTGTTGGTGGGCCACAGGGGAGAAGATTCTAGAATAAAAACACCAGAGCTCAGGTCATAATGGCGCAAGCAGTCTAAGAGTTGAAACTGTATTATGTTGCTATCTTGCAAACAACGTTTTATATAATTAATGCCAGTTCGGCCCCTTTTCAATGCTTACTCTATTTTCACAGGGTCACGATGCCATAAAGAAGTTTAACATTTAGGTAAATGTTTAATTAGAGAAAGACGTCAAGAAATATTTTCGAATCTTAAATTTTCAATCCTTTTTTTTTTTTCTTTATCCTGGCATTTGATGTCATATAGACTCAATCTAGGAGTAAGACATTTTCAGCATATCATCAGTCTTCAGCACATATTGTATGCAAATGTCATCCCTGCTTTGAAAATACCTTTTGCATTTTAAGCAAGATCCTATTTTGACAGTTCTTTATGCTTTTTGGGGAGAATTCTAGTAGAGATTTTCTTTTTTTTTTCAAAGCATCTTGAGTTTTTGCCTTGACATATTCATTTTAATTTGCTCATTTCTGTTCTATCAGAGTTAACCCCTCAATCAAATCACCTGGAAACCCTTGTTAAAGTTCAAGGCTTCCATCAACCCCCACCCGTGCTTCCAAGCAGGAGGTTTACACATGTTAAAGCACCAGAATGTAAGTTGTTCTTCAGGATGGCCCTGGGGAGTTTTCTACTGCATTTTTGCCAGTTGAATTATGATGTGAGATGGCATGAATATTGATCAAATTTCTAAACTGAATTTCCCAAATTTTAGACTGTGGTGTAAACTAACCCACAGGTTGTCATATCCAATTCAGTATGTTTTTAACAAGAGCCAGTGAAGCATGGAGGTCTTTTTAAAGCTCATTGAGATGCACAAAAGTATCTGCACAGATGATATCACCAAACCCCCCTTAACTCCTTCTTCCCCACGTTTCCAAACAACAACCAAACTCATGCACAGGGAATTGGTCAGTGTGTACGTGGTGCGCGCCTACCTGTGTATTTTGCTTGTTCATTTGGTTTTTTTCTTTCTCAGTCCTCTGTATTTGGAAGTATGGGGGAAATGTGTTCATACATGTGGTGAGCGCAGACGAATTCACCAAAGGATGAGTAAAAGAATTTCCTATGGCACCTAGAGATTATTTCATCACTTCAAAGTGGGTTTGTTTCCTCTTAAAGGGGATGGGGGAAATCACATGTCATGATGAGCTTTTATTTTCAGGGCCAAATTACATATTTTAGGGTTGTTTTTTTTCATATTTTATTTTTATCAAGAATTTTTTTGGGGCACCTGGGTGGCTCAGTGGGTTAAATCCTCTGCCTTCGGCTCAGGTCATGATCCCAGGGTCCTGGGATTGAGCCCCACATCGGGCTCTCTGCTCAGCGGGGAGCCTGCTTCCTCCTCTCTCTCTCTGCCTGCCTCTCTGCCTGCTTGTGATCTCTGTCAAATAAATAAATAAAATCTTTAAAAAAAAAAGAATTTTTTCTTTTATCTTTCCCATTCTTTCTAACTTTCAGCTCTTTTTTAGAGATGTTATTTATTTATTTATTTGAGAGAGAAGGTGAGCAAGAGCAGAAGCAGAAGGAGCAGCAGAGGGAGAGGGAGAAGCAGGCTCTTCATTGAGCAAGGAACCCGGTGAGGGACTCGATCCCAGGACTCTGGGATCATGACCTGAGCCAAAGGCAGATGCTAAACCAACTGAGCCATGCCGCATCCTAACTTTGAGCTCTTTACTTTTTCTTTATTAATATACGTTAATTTGCAGTGGGATAGGAGGAGGGTCTTCTACAATTCTACACCTGTTCTGGAGAAGCTTCCTCACGTGACAGCATGGATTTGGGTTGGCGGAGCTGTGAGGCGTGGTTGCACCAGCCTGCTCCTGGTGTCGCCCACAGTGACCACCAGCTCACCCCCAGGACACCGTCTGGAACAGTCACCCTTTGGACAGGGGGAGGCACTGTTGATCTTCCGGACCTCTCCCCAAAGGTTGATCCCAAAGGGCATGACATCCAGAAATGGCAAGGGGATTTTGAGGATCTGAGCAGTATTCCCAAGCGTGGAGCAACAGACAGGGAAAGAGAGACCAGGAAAAGAATGGAATAAATACCTCTGAGAGAGTATGAGGGAAAAATGAGATGGAAAGAGCACAATGCCTTCCTTGCTTTGGTAAAAACAAGTTAACCCCTGTTAATATCACTTTTCCTGCCAACCTAGGTTCTAGTCCTATCTACTCTGCCATCATGAATCATGTCTTTTCTCTTCAAAAAGGAAATGTACATATAAAATCAATACTAGGTTTAAAATATAACAAAAATATGTTATAGATACTATGTTTAATGGCACTTTCCTGCTTTGCCTATGCTGGCATTGACAAAAGCTGCAGAATCAGCAGAATTAATAATAATAATAATGTTATTATTATTATAAATGTGTATGTTTTATTACATGCTTCCACCTTCCTGTTTATGACATGCTTTGACACACCTGCATGATTCTATTTGTTCCCCCAAAGCAAAAATGTCTTTTAAGAAGTTAGCAGGCGGGCGCCTAGGTGGCTCAGTCGGTTAAGCCGCTGCCTTCGGCTCAGGTCATGATCTCGGGGTCCTGGGATCGAGTCCCGCATCGGGCTCTCTGCTCAGCAGGGAGCCTGCTTCCCTCTCTCTCTGCCTGCCTCTCCATCTACTTGTGATTTCTCTCTGTCAAATAAATAAATAAATAAAATCTTTAAAAAAAAAAAAAAAGAAGTTAGCAGGCATCGGGGTGCCTGGATGGCCCAGTTGGCTCAGTGTCCAACTCTTGGTCTCGACTCAGGTTGCGGTCTTGGGGTCTGACTTCCAGCCCTGCAATGTCGTCAGGCTCTGTGCTCAGCGGGGGGTTTGCTTGAGATTCTCTCTGCCCCTCTCCCCGTGCGCTTTCTCTCTCAAATAAAGAAATCTTTTTTTTTTTTTTTTTTTAAAGAAGTTAGCTAGTATTAGCTCCCTTCCATGAATGGAAACACAGAGGCTCAGAGGTTAAGTGCTGTGAGTAAATCTTCATACTCACCCTTCGCACTGTGTGTTTCTAGAACCCCGAAAGCATGTGTTTGGCTATGTGTGTGTATGACTATAAGCATAGAATATGGCATAAATTCATATAGCTGCCACAAATGAAGGTAGATTGGTTACAAAGAAAAAGAAAGAAAGAAAGAAAGAAAGAAAGAGGAAGAAAAGAAAAGAAAAAAGAAAGAAATTGAATCTACAGATAAATTATTAGCATTTCTAGATACCACTTGGCAGCTAAGGGATTGCCCTCAGTGTGTTCATAGAAGCAGTGGAATGTCCAACAGATCATTTCAATCCAATTAAAGTGATCAGTTGTGACTGTGTTTGACTGGAGGCAACAGGAGAAAGATGGTTAAAACGTCCTTCCAAGATTATCCTTTTTTCGAATCCAAAACTTGAGAGAATTTTTGTTGAAAAATGATTATAGCGTGACTTATTTTATGTACTCCACAATATATATTATTAACTCATAAATCAAGCTGCTTTCTAAAAGATGTTAAGTATCTCTGGGTAAATTCTTTAATATTATTATTGAAATACGAGGCAACCGCTTGTCACAGTTTTCATTTCTGATGGGCATATGATGTCCTTGAGATCGTCTATCGGTTCTTTTTCTTGCTGAATAGTCTCTTGAATAAGAATAAAAGTGGCAAAATTGGACAATGAGTGGAAAAGGAACTCCTGGCTTGCTTTTTTTACCAGGGAGAGTTTCCAGACCCTCTATTTCTTGATGAAGTTCTCAAATGGGGAAAAAATTCTTTTCCAGGCATGAATTGTATAACGGTTGTTTAATGTACCTTGTAGCCTAGAACACTCTGTGAGAAGTAGTCCCCCCAGTAAACCAAGCCTTTGCCCACCTATGTCAGAGGTCAAAATTGTGTATATTAATTTTTACATTTTATCTCTATTCTAAAATTATTTTTATTTACACACATATATTAAATAATTTTACACTGTAACATTGGGCGTAAAAACATGCGGCTTCCTGGCCCCAGGTAAGACAGGGGAGATGTCAGGAACTTCACAATAACCCACGTCCTGCTGAGGTGGTTTATTTTTTCCAGAAGGCAGTGGAGCACAAAAGTTAAGAACATCATCTTTGGAGTCAGACATCCCTACTCATTGAGAGACCTTCCAGAGGGTATTTCATTTCTCCCTCCTGACTTCTTCACCTGAAGAGGGAGCTGCAGATACCATCTTGTAGGTTGAGTCTAGTTGTGGGTTGTTGAGTTGTGGGTTGAAGAAAACAAACTCTGAAAATCATGTAGCTCAGCGCCTGGTATAACCTGTCTGCCTACTTAGTACATAACAACAATGATTATTGTTTTGGTCCTAAGGTATATCTAGCTTTTAAGTACGGAAATGGCCCCTGAGAACAGATATTACTTGGTTTCATCACAGGGAGGGACTTCTAAACATGGGAAAGATCGGTGATGAGGGGAGGGGAGGCGGGGCCTTGTCTCTGGACACCAGAACATTAGCTTCAGGTACGAGGCCCTTGGAGGCTGGACCTCAACATGGAGTGGTCACCAGGATCCTAGAGGACCACAGAAAAAAAAAACAGCCAAGCTTCATCGAGAGAGAGAATATGCCAGGGTAACTGGTTCTGAATCCTCCAAAGGTAAATCATCTGGTGGATAAGAAGCAGACTCTCTACAATGCATGGAATGGGTAGGACCTCCTGGAGATCGAACCACCAGGAAGTCAATAAAGAATAGAGTAGACGCCTGGAGATGAACACAAAATGATCTGACGCCCAGAGGGAAAATCTTGGGGTCCTTGGAAGGAAAGATCTTCCTTCCAGAAAGAGGAACCACAGACAATGGTGGAATTTGAAAGAGCCAATAGGGACGTGTGAGGGGTCTTCCAAGCCAATGAAGAGCTGCACCCCATGGGGAAAAGCTTTGGGGGTCAGGAAAGAGAATGGCTCTCTTGCCCGAGACATCCATGAGTCTGACAAAGGGCTGGGCCATGCACGGAGTGAAGGTCAGAATATAGGGTCTCTCAGGGCTCAGAATGTGCTAGATGGCAGCAGGGGCGACATTTAAATCCACCATCACAGAGCTAAGCCGCTCCATGTAGTAATGGGCACCACTCACCAGAGACCTCGATACGCCATCTAAGAAGGAATTATCAGGAAATACAGATCGAGCACGATGGCCCTGAGTATTTTGTAATATACCAGAAACTTTAGAACTTCCTCTTGTTTGTGGCTTTTGTTATTCCATCCGTTTCCTTCTTTCTAAGTATAGTCTTTCCATAAGAAGGGCCTGTGTGCATACTTTCAGAGACAGCAAAGACAGCAAAGCTGGGTTGGATGTCCTCCTCCATAGCTCAGCCAAGAGATAGGAAATTTGAAAAGTAGGGAAGGTGGCAGCTAATAGGACTGAGTTCCTGGGAGACTTTGCTGAGCAGGAAAGGAGCGCGTGGCAAGCCAACCCTTCAAGGAGACATGAGTCCAAGGGCATGGGATCTATTTTCCTCCTGACTGCCTCAATCTAGGCACCAAAACTATGCAAGAAAGATGACTAATGGAATTGAATGAACTTCTGTTTCAACGATGCCCAGATAGGCTTCTTCATCTTGGTTCATCAAGAACAAAGATGTTGAGAAAAATGAAAGTAACACTAAAACTGAAAGCAAGCCAGGTATGAGCAGGTTTGAGTAGATGCATAAGTCACTACATGACATACAGTGTAGCTGTGAGTCTTGAAAATCACCAAGCCCTATTTGGGGACCAAAGGATGGAGAGGCTGAGCCACCCTCCACCTTGGTTCTGTACTGGATTGTTCTACTGTGGGGATAGTACTGTCTTCAGTCTCAGTTCATCTCTGCAACAGTTACTAGAATCTTCCAGCAGTTATGTAATGGCAGCTTAAACCATTCTGTCTTACATCACCCTTTCTACTGTAGTTCCTACTGTTGTGGTTATTCTTTCCTCTTCTGACAACCTCTATGCCTTCAAATTTGTAAATTCAGTTACCGCGTAAGAGGACTGAGGTGGTGGACACTTCATGGAACAGGGGCGTAATGACTTTTTCTTTAAACTTCCCCCCTTTGCCTTTGGTGAGCTTGACTTCTCTCATGAGACCTCAAAGAATGTGGTCCTCTTTGGCTGGATTCCCCACTGCTTTCTCTGGGCTGTACTTTCCCATCCTCGAGTGTAGGTCTATACCGTCCTGGTACCCAGGAGGCTTATAGTCACCTGACCACAGGGCCCTGTGACTTCACGGTCCCATAGTACCTTCAGGCAATATGACCCCTCTTGGCCTCACATTTACAGCTCCCTGATCTTTTCTGAATTGTCGGTGTCAAGGATCACTCCAGTTTCCACCGTCGGCACCTGATCTTTGAGTGAGAAGTGATGGCTTCCTGTGAAACTAGACACTTGGAACACGGCCTCCAGTCTCCCATTTTCTTTGTATCTGTGTGCCATTTTGTGGATTTTCTTTTCCATTTTGTGGTCCTCTCGAAATAGTCCTTTTCTCATAGCTTCAGGGCAAAGAAAAAAATAGTCACGCATCCGGACCACTCCTGTCCCGGTAGAAAAATTCCTTTTCGGCACTTTCACATCTACTTTCTCTTGTTACACTAGCCCCGAGATTCAGGGCTTTTGAAATTGTCCTTAAAGGATAGCGTATTAAGGGTAAGGTGAGTGTCTCAGTATTCTGGGAGACGGGGCAGACTAGCCAAGAGGCACCTTCTAACTATGAGAAAATCACTTGACTTAGCGCTGCCTGGAGAATGAGTGAAGGTCGACGTGGATTTATTGAAGACCCCTTGCAGCTCTCCGCTCTGTGGCTCAAGGCTGCATATTGCCGCTTGGACCACCGAGTCTTTAAGAATTGCTCTTTCTCTTCCCATCCCACTCTATCCCTTTCTCTCCCAGTGCCTCTGCAGGTGCGAGCGAGCACCTGCTGGCTCAGAGATGAGCATGGGAAACGGAGTCCACCTTGCCGCTGCTAACTGGTGTCTTACGCAGATAAATTAGCCACTTATCAGGTGTCTCTTCCCTCTGTGACAACACAGCGTCAAGAAAGGTCATTAAGAATGCATAGAGAATGTATTCTTTAACTCCCAGCTATTGGAGGGGGGGTGAATTATCAAGCTTTTGAGCCGCAGGAGCAGACTAGAAATTCAGCTTTCACTCCCAGCTTGATGGTAGGATTTCTGCCTTTAAGTCATTCTGAGAGATGAAGTGCCTTTGCAGCCTTTAGCATGGAGGCCCTGATTGCCTTCTCCTTTGTCATGTAGAAGCTTCGAGAGCGGCTGGGCAGGCATGCCCCGGTGGCGGTGGCGTGTGTCCCCAGCGGTCACGGTCAGACTACCTTCAGGTGGGCTGGTAGACGGCACTGACTGCCCTGAGTGCCCCCCGTGCCCCAGCCCCCTGCTGGCTTAGGAACTGGCAACACCGAGGGGGCCAGTTTGTGTACCTAAGTTTTGAGTAATGTCGCTGATGACTTGAACACCCAAGTGGATTGATTGGCTTTCTGTTCTGTTTCCCTGCCCTTCCAAAACACGCTGCAGAGAACAGCTCGCTGGAGTTTCACAGCCTTCCTTGACTTGATGCCAGCAGCATTTTTATCTCAGCTCTAACCTACTTACTTTTTTTTTTTTCCTTTCCAGTAAACAAATATCATGCCTTATGTTGAAGCGAGGGTTTGGGAGGAGTTTCAGGAAAATCATTCTTTATGTTTTAGAGGTTGTTTGTAATAACTTTGCTTATGCTATAAAAATGTTAATAGCTTTTGAAGAATAAAAGCCCTGTAATAATTGCCCATCTATAAGCAGAGTCTTACAGTTTTAGCTTCAATCTATGGTCCCAAGTGTGAAAGAGTAACATAATACCTTCTATTTATGCATGGTTTATGAACTGATTTGCACAAAGAGCTTTGTATTTGTAAAAATGCACCTTACTTCGTATTCACCCTAACCACTTAATATTTGATTTGCCAAGAGGGCAAAATTTTGTTTTTAAAATGCAGCAGGACGACCTTAGACTATAGAGATGACGTTAAGTGCATCTTAAAAGAGTTTTGAAAGATGACTTTGTAAGATCAGACCCTAACTATAGGCCCTCAGGCATTTTAGAAATTCATGGAGCTTAATTTCCATTCCTCTTGCTGGTACATAAGTCATAATAAGAGTAACAAAGAATTTCCTTAATGAATTGGTTGAATATAGTGCCTATAACACTGAAGAATGTTTCCAATTCTAAAATTTGGAAAGATGGTGTTTAAAGGCCCTGTAGTTAGTTATCTCAACAGGTGGTAGCTGGTAATTGATAATTATATTTAAAGTATGTGCATTCATTGTGGTTAGTAGTAATATAGCATTTTTATCCACAGATCTCAAAGCATGTGTGAATAAATATGCATTATTTCCCTATTTTAAATAGCCAGAGACTCGCTGAACGTTAATTAGATATAAGCAGACAGAGAAACTTCACGTCCCCTGCTTGCTTGGAGCTACTAAAAAAATTTCTTCCCAGACACTGGGGTAAAGAACACTGTGTACCTGATCTCTGAATAACTACTATTCGGGGGCATGGTTCCAGCGCCAAACGCGGCCCCGTGGAGGGCAAAATGGCCCCGTGCACATCTTCCTCCAAGCTCTTCATACCTAGGCCAGCAAAACATTCTTGCAAATCTCAGTCAGAAGAGACCACAGTAATTATTCCGTTGAATCCTGGTCAGTTACCTCTAGCTGCGCAGCCGGTGAACCAAGGTTGGGGTGGGGGGTGACAGCATTTCTTCCACTCCTCATAGAACATCCTTCCGAAACCTGCTTAAGTTCCTGATGAGGGAAATATTTATTGAAATACCTGCTAGGGGGCAAGCTCCTTTCTAGGTCAGATAGCCACGGCTGCGGTGGGACTGGCGTTCCAGGAGAGAAAGAGGGTCTGCCTGGTGTTTCCTTCTAGTACAACTTAAACACTTCCACCAGCCCCCATCCTCCCCCAGCAAGGCTGCCTCACCTTCCTAATGTGCGCTTTCCCATCCTGTTTTCCACGTATTTGTGTCAAAGAGGGAAATATTTTTGAGGCTTTTTTCTGTCACTTGTATTATCTCAATTTTTTCAGATTTGTGTTATGAAAACAACAGCTTCCTCATATATATTTGAGGAACGTGGTTCCTCAAATGATATGCCCCACCTTCTACCTCCTGCTCTCCTGTAATCCTAGCAAACGAAGAGGCACTTTTCCCAGCAAAGGAGGGACTTCAGGCCTGCCTTGGGATTTAGCCCCGCCATGATGACAGTCTTTTGTGGACCAGACCTGGGGGTCTCTAATACTCAGTGGCTCCCAGGCCCCAGACCCAAGGCTGTTCTATGCTGGAAGAAGGAGTTGGCCACTAGGATCTCTGTGCTGCAGGATCACAATAGCCCCTGAGTCGCTTCCTCTTTTCTCACTATACTTCTTTTCTCCCAGAAGATTCCAGAAATGTTTTTCTGATTTCAATTCCCAGAGCTCCATCGTCTTTCTTTGCTCTCCTCGGTATTGTCACCACTCACCGAATATGTGATTCTCCAAGGAAAGGACCTGATTTATGCTGGTCCAGTCCTTACTGAACCACAGGTGTTGGCCTTGGAACCAAGAGTTGGGGTAGAAGAACTTTGATTATCAACTGAGATGACCCTAGGCTAGGGGGTTCCTGCTGGTTGGTAACCCACCAACAAGGAGCGGTTGGTTACCTTTGGGCCCACAACCTCTTCTCTCATTCATAATTGTGTCTATTATTAAATATGGACCAGCCCAGCTTTGTGGTCAGCTTTTTACTTGAGTACAGGCAACTCGGGACTTCTGTGTTCAGTGGCTCACTCAGGTTCATGTTTCAGGGGCAGCTGTTCACAACCCTAAAAAGCGGAGTGAGTGCTGATGGGTGGTAGAAAGAGGCTTTGGCCAAAGGGTGATGCCCAGGGCAGGAATGTTCCTGGCTCTCACTCCGTGTGGATCTCTCAGCTGTTCAGGAGTGGTTCTCCTCCTAGAATAGCAATCACGTGCAGCTGAAGGTTGCCAACAACCCGGTGCCCTTTGTACCAGGGCTGGACTCCTGGAGCAGCTGGTACGTTTGTACATCACCGACATTCCAGGCCTCGGATGCACTGGGGCTCGGGGCCGCAGCAGGCTCCCAGGGAATGACCGAATGATGCCCAGCCTCTCCCCGCAATTTCGAAAGATCTGGGTGGGATCTGAATCTGCAGGAGAAAATAGCATGACTGGAAAGCACCTTGGAGATTAAATGGGCCTCAGCCCTGCCTGGCTTGCATAGTTTTTTGTTTGTTTGTTTTTTTATGTGTCTGTGATATGCATTTCAAATCCCTTGCCTAAACTCTCCACTCACTCTTGAGGAGAATTCGGGATTCTCTTTCAGCTTGTCATTATCGTTGTGTTGGGGTCTTGGGAAATGAATCATTGGGAGTTGATATTCAAATGTCCATTCCGGCAACTGGCTTCATAACTCCCCTGCCCTATCTATGGTGGAAAGAGCTCTCGCTTCTCGCTTGGTCCCAGCATTGGAGAGAGCTCCTCCTTCCTTGCAGACTGAGAAAGTCCAGGAAGGGAGAGAAGTAATACCCCAGGACCTGCCACCACTATTACCAGACTAGATATATGGAACTTTAAGAAAAGGTCTGTTGTATACCTATTCTGTACATCCAGTAGACTGTTTTGGGTGAGTCATTAAGGACACGTTACAGATATTCTACGTCACAGCCTCAGAAATATGCCAAAGAGGGGTTTCCACGGGGAGGAGTACCTCTGATATACCCCCTT
Organism: Mustela erminea; assembly: GCF_009829155.1. Taxonomy (NCBI): domain Eukaryota; kingdom Metazoa; phylum Chordata; class Mammalia; order Carnivora; family Mustelidae; genus Mustela; species Mustela erminea. The sequence continues at coordinate 27,510,731 of NC_045634.1, read as the reverse complement.
AGCAGCTTCTACAAAAATAACCCACTTAAGAAAGCACCAGCATCAAGAAACAGAGGCAAGGGACCTGAAGCATCCCTACCTCTACTGGCTCGACAGACTAGGAGTAGGAGGACCTCACCCAGCCGAGGGAACCTGCTGTGCCTCCCACCCCTTGTCCAACTGAAGACGGTATAATGGGCACACACGTCCCCATGGTGGCATTGTTCCACGTGGCTGGCTCCTGGTTTGCCAGGTGCCCCACTCCCTGATGTGACGCCGGAAACTGACCATCGCGTATGTTACAATTTCAGTGGGAAATGCGTGTTCCAAATTCTTCCAGGACTGCCTCAAAAACACACTTCTGAAATACAACCTGTTCATAAGTGGTGGACTGCCTGTATTCAATACTTTTTTTTTTTTTTTTTTGGCAGTATGACACACTTTGGAAATGTTATGTTTCTTATGGAAGAGGACGTTCTGGAAACTGTTTAAAATTCACAGAATTTTGGATTCTTTCTCTAGCCTCTATTTCATTTATTCTTTGGCTGTATATCTGACACATGGGCAGGTCACCATCACTGTTAATGATCGACAGATACTCCAGCATTTCTATCTTCCAAATGTATCAGGATGAACCTGGGTAGATTCTTTTACCAAAGGACAATATCCTAGGTGACAGGATACTCCCAGTTTTTTTCCACTGAGCAAACAAAGGATCACTCTGAGAGAGACCTTCATCTCCAACTTCAGAAGCTACAGGTATAGGGCATCTGGTGGAAATCTCTCATGTTCTCTTGGCTGTAAGCACGGGCTTTTGCTCCCGCTATCTGCCGGTGTCTTTTTATCTTGCTAAACCCACTCTTTACGCTTTCCAGCTTTTCCATTCTCCAGGCCTCTGATTTTGTTATCACGATTTCCCTTTGGATGTGGGGAGTTGTGACATGGGTGGTTGATTACTTTCATGGGTCTGGGTAGCCACAGGGACAGATCTGGTGTAAGGTTTCTGACCAGTGTAGAAACATCTGAGTTCACCGGGAAAGCCCTCCTCTTGGTCCGTGGGACCTGTCCGTTCTTTCTGCTTCAGCAGTCCTTGGACTGCACAAGCCCATATTTTTCTCCAACCTCTCTCTCTCAGAGGTGAGACTCCCGGCTCAGCCTCCCACAAAGCTGTGCCTACCCCCTCAGAGCCAGTGGCCCGCGTTTCACACGGGATCAGCCCTGCAGGGACCACTGCCTCCTTAGCCACGGCAGGGCCTCCAATCCTGTCTCACTGCTGCCAGTTATTTTCATGGGGAGTAAAAGCAGCGGCAACAGTCATTTTGTTCTCTCTGCCAACAAGCCTACCATGTGTCGCGTACCGTGTTAAACGCTAGAGTTGGAAATATGAGTGGGACACAGTCTGTGGTCTCAGGAACATGTCAATGACCCAGGCACGGAGGGAATGATCATAGAGCCTCAAAATGCACGGGCAGAGGTGCGTTTCCGAGTGTGGCTGGAAGTGAGTGGGAGAAAGCAGCTTGTGGGAAGATGGGTTCGGGGACACTTGCTGGAGGAAGTAGAATCAGCCTGCGTTTTAAAGGGTGCAGGAGAACAGGCATGGGAAGGACGTTCTTAGACAAGAGGTCACCACAGCCCAGCAGAGTGCTGCCGTGGAGGGCCATGAGAAGCACCTCACCTACCGATACGTAAAACCTCCCCTTCGCTCCCCCCCACCCTCATGTCCTGACCTCACCCGAGGCCAGTGGCCCTCATTCGGTGAGTATCCCCGGTGGCCTGTCCCACACTTGTCCGCACACAAACACCTGCGCTTATTTTAACTCTAAAATGCCCCCGGGGCACAGTAATGATTCTGGATTGAAAGCATATGGGCCTGAATAGGAAAAAAATAGTAATCGGTTAAAAATGTTCTCTGAATCTGTGATCTCAAATATCTCAAAATATACGTGGTTACATGTGGTCTTTATATGGGACTTGCAGTGAAAGCCACCTTCCCAGCCGCGGTCCCTCAGGAAGATTGCAACAGGCAGATCGCCAGTATTAACGAAGAGAAATGTTGTCTAGCGATTTGCGCACAAATTCGGAGTTCTGTGCATTCTGCTGTTTCTAAAGGGGAAAAGAACTGGCCTCAATGTGCTCCAGGATTTGGGGTGAGAGTGACAGGGGCCAGACTTGCAGAGAGGGTGTCTGTCCTGGAACCAGGCACACACACACACACACACACACACACACACACACACACACTCAGCCGTCTCTCTCTCATGGGCAAGTGTACATAACACTCGTCCCGGTTAGGAACACAGGCTTGGGTGCCAGAGGGGGAATGAAGGCTGATCCATGCTTTCATTCCTTCAGCATGTGTGTGTTGAACTCCTACTGTGTGCTGAGATCAGCGAGGTCCCTGTCCTCCTCAGGCTTACAATTGTGTGGGGAAATCAGACACGGAGTAAGTCATTGTAAATGTCACGAATATTTCAGTAGGAAAGGTCAGGAATAGAGCAGAAAATGGCAACACAGGAAGTGAACCATGGTTTAGGTTTCAAGGAAGACCACAGTGACAGGCGTGAAGACAAAACATGACAGATAAAATGGGGAATGGGTTGTGAGGAAGACACTGTAGGCAAGGGGAACCACCGGGGCTCTACCACGAGGCAGGGGGAAACGTGGAAGGGGTTAACGCAGGGACTGCTTTCTGTACTGAAGCATTCAAGAAAGAATTCTAGGTTCTTGTTGAGAATCTAGTATGTGCCAGCTCTCCCCTCATCACCGAGGATAGAACCGTGAGCAACAGGTTCTAGAAAATTCTCTATCCATATGGAGCTTCCTCTTTGGGGGAACTTTGTCCCAAAGGCAAAGAGAAGCTCTGATGGGTTCAATACAGACAGGTGGCACAGTCAAATTTGCATTGACCTTGGCTCATCGTAGGAATACGTAACAAGGGGGCACTGTTGGTGAATAAAGGAAGAAACTCTAGCACAATCCCCTTTTGCTCAATACTTTACCCAATTTATAAGTTTCAATATGTTCTATATTGTTTCCTCTGGGAGCAAAAATTTATGCAGATTTTGTGGCTGTTTTTTAAAGATACCAAACAAGGGATGTATAGTGATCTGAACATTCATGATTACACTGAAGAAGATGTCATATTTCTGAAATCAACAGTTCTGGAATGACATGTTTAAGGAATGTTTCTTAATGGACAGTTGGATGCAAATCTGCCCTCAGTTACTCTTATTACTCCTGAATCAGTGCGGCTGATAAGAAATGCCAAACTATAATATGTTTGGTTAAGCAGACCATCTGCCTATTCGTAATACGGACATTAATTCTCATAAACAGTGACTTCAGCTATGTGAAATGCCTGATTTCCTTTCATGATATGTTTATTCATAGGCAATTACTTCTCTTTCATGTGATTTTTACAATGGGCCATGCAAACTTTTTATCCCCCAGTGTAGATTTTAAATAATTTTATTATTTACTTGAAATTTACATGTAAAATGCTTATGAGTCAGATCATTTATATGTGAAATATTTTCACAAGGTCTTTTGGTCGTTTTGGTATGAAGTAAGAAGAAACCTTTGTGATGAAGTAAAATGTGAAGTCCAGAAGGGTTTGCGATGGTGACAGATAACTACGGGCATTTGAACGTGTGGCAGTGTCATTTTAATCGTCGTTAATAAAGGGGTAGCAGTACCCGTTGAGCTTGCTATGAGTTCTGGATACAGTATTAAGGCCTGAGGTTCCTTGCAGAATCCTTTGAGCCAATACTCCTTCAGAACTCAGGATTTTTGGATTCTAGAAAACTAATTGTCTATAATTTAACACAACTAATGAAATTAAGGGCCACCTCCAACAGTAAAACATAATTAACATTTCTTCCACAAAACTCATGAACATGCAAAGCTGATGTGATGAGTAAAGACTATAAGGCAGGGTGGGTTGCTTTGTCATGAAATGAGTTTCCCTCATCCTGTTTTCAGAGCTTTCCAGATTTGAGAATACAGATAGGAGATTAGGGACCTGCCATAGAACTACAAAGGAATTTTGGAAAAGTCCCAAGTCCAGTCTGTGGCATTCAGACCAAGAGACGGCAGATACGTGTGGAAATACCAGCTACCCCTATTGGAATATACAGATTTCTTGTATCTTCCATATAGTATGACTATAGGTGGCTTGGCCGATAGTCTTACTTTAAAGAACTTGGGGGTGCACCTGGGTGGTTAAGCGCCCAACTCTTGGTTTTGGTCATGACCTCATGGAGCCCTACATGGGACTGAGTGTGTGGTCTGATAAAGTTTCTCTCCCCCTCCCCACCTCAGGCACGCTCTCTCCCTCTCTCATAAATAAATAAATCCTCAAAAAAAAAAAAAAAGTTGGGGAAAAAAATAAATGATTGAGTGAATGAGCGTGGGCATGAAGGAAGCCTCACAAGCTACCAAATTGTAAATAACACCCAACCCTTCTTTGTTTCTTGGCTGCTTTATCCTTAGAATTGAGATTCTGGGACCCTATGAACCCCAAACTCTTCCCTGCTGTGTAGGGATTTTGTATCAAAATGACTTCTCAAAAGTGCTCCAGCAACTAAGTACCAAAGGAGGAATTTCAAGAACTAGAACAGGTCAAGCTCGTTCTTTCCTGAAGACCTTTGTGGTTGCTCTTCCCTCTGCCTAGAACTTTCCCTCCCAGTTTCCCATGCTGTCTCCATATCATCTTTCAAGTCCCAGCTCCCACGCAGGCCTCAGCATCTGTCCTGTGCTCCCAGCCACTGGCCCCTTCCACAGCTTTAGTTCCTCGTCCCTTGCTGAAAGTCTTGTGTGTGTTCCCCTCTGGTCGATCTGAATCCCTTGCTCCCCTGTGACTCATTAGGGCAGGAGCTTTCTTTCTGGGCTGAATCCCTCAGAGCCCGGGACAGTGACAGACACACAGTAGCCCTGAACAACTACATATTAAATGAGTGAATAAGTGAATGGATGTTTCCATTATTGCTGTTACATAATAGAGACCTGACCTACCTACAAGGACTGAATCATCTTTTCCTTTGTAACTTTCAACTGTTATAATTTTAGACAATGATGATGATAGCATTCTGAAAACTATTAGCGGTTTTTTAAAAATTCAAGCAAAAATAGTTTTTCTCCTCCTCTTTTTTATTCATTTATTTACTCTACTGCCTCATACCATTGTCTGAGTCTTTATTTTTTTTTTTTAAGATTTTATTTATTTATTTGACAGAGAGAGATCACAGTAGACAGAGAGGCAGGCAGAGAGAGAGAGAGAGAGAGGGAAGCAGGCTCCCTGCTGAGCAGAGAGCCCGATGCGGGACTCGATCCCAGGACCCTGAGATCATGACCTGAGCCGAAGGCAGCGGCTTAACCCACTGAGCCACCCAGGTGCCCCTTGTCTGAGTCTTTTTATGCCAAAAACAAATAAGAGAAATGAGACAAAGGACTGAGGTCGTAATTTTTGAACAACTCTTTCTTCGAGATAAATGCTCTTTCTTCTAAAAACAAAACGAAACAAAAAACAACTCTCTGAGCATATCCTAAGATATATGTCGTTTTTGAAAAATCTCTCTTGTAATTCCCTGTAAGATTACGACCGCTGCTCCTTTCAGTGTTGGATTCGTTCTGCTCTTAGTAAACGATATTTTTGTTTCGTTTCTTAAAATTGACAAAAAAGCTGATTACATACTATAGTCTAACATTCAGTATCCTGCAAAAACTTTGATATTTGTGTCATACCAATAAGTGGTTTCCTCAAGAGTTAAGTTTATCGCACAGTGGGAAAAAAAAAAAAAAAGTGATTTACTTTGCGGAGCTTTTTCCTTGAAAGAGAGCTAGTTAAAAATTAGATTGAGAAGATTTAAACCCAAACAGAGACCGAGGAGGCAGAAGACAGCATTGACGGCGCTTAAATGACATGAGAAGCAAAGACACGAATACCTAATGCTTTCTGTTCATGGCGATATTGTATCCCAGATAATCCCGAAGAGGTTTAATGGAAAAAAAGCATTCCGCATATCTGATTCTAAAGGAAAACCAAAAATTGATGAATAGTTCACTACTTTCAAAGGGTAAAAATAGGGTAATTAATTTTAGATTGCTTGACACGTTTTGGCTTTCTAAAATTAAATTTCCCAGAGAAATAGACTCAGAAGAAATTTCACAAAACAACATTAATTAAAATGGTTGGGAAAAAGCAATAGTATAGTAACAGTTGTAGAGTGTGAAACGGAGGGGAAATGGAGACGTATTTCTGACTTTGCTGACGACTTCAGGAAGGGAACATTCTGGAAGCAGAAGAGGCCTTGCCTTAAGTGTATTCTTTAACAAGACCCAGGGCAGCCTCAGCCACCAAGAGCTTCCAGAGCGAGAGTCACTGTCACAGACTCTGGGTTTGGCCCTATAAATAGGCCCCCTTGTGTCGGGCTTGTCATGGATATGTCGCCCAGGACGCCCAAAGGAACCAGGGAAGCTGGAGAGAGAGCTCTGTTCATAGGAGCGACGCAGACGCATGCTCGCCGCATTCTTTAAATATTTTCTCCTGACTATCATCATAACCTCTGTCTTATCTGGATTAATCCTTTTCTAGCTGACTTTGATCCCAGTCCCCTGTCGGGCCCCTCAGACGCTGAATAAATTGTGAAATTGTGGTGTCAGGATTAGAGATAAAAGGGGAGATGTAGACCATGTGTCATCAGCATACTAATCTCAGAGTGAAAATACCTCCGCTTTTCCTCAAGTTATCTCACATGAACTCGGAACAGGTGGGTGATTACCATCAGATCCTAGCAGCAAGCCCTGCGAGGTTGTGTCTGGCAGGACCCCCACCCCACCCCACTAGCGGGGGAGGACCTATGGGGGTGGGAGGGACCTCCTTTTGTGCCAGTCCCCCTGGGGGCAGCTTCCGGGTTTCCCTGTGCACTCATGGAGCCTTGAGTGAAGCTACAATAATTTCCCCCCAGACACTGCAACTCCAGAGACCACTTGTTTGCCTGCTTGTGAGATGAATCCCCTGTCCCGTGGTTTAGAAACCAGCCCCCCTGACAGCCCCTCACATTTGGCTTCTGAGCCCTCTGGCTGGTGGGACACTTTCACGGTGACCTTCACAGAACGATTCTCCCAGGCCCCGGTTTAGTATTCCTTCCTGCTTTGAAGTCCGCTTCCCATCATCACCTGCCAACCTCAGGATCATCCCCTTGCGTCAACTTTGAAGCTTTGGGCATCTGGTTTGAAGGTTTTCTTCCCACGCGGTTCCCTGAATCTGCTCCCTTCCTTGGTGACTTAACACGCCCTGAAGTCTTAGCCCCTGGACAGTTGGCGATCTTCGTGGGATTGGCGGGGGCTTCTCTCTGGTTTACCACCCAGGACTTGGCCCATAGTAGACTCTCAATCAACGCATGTTGTATCAATTCATTATCCAAACATTTAGATCTCTTCTAACAGCTTTCTTTACCATTTCTGATCATGTTTCCTTCTGATTCACTGAAAATGAGAGACATTTACTCCATTTGTTTTCATCTCTTCTTTGTCAAAAAAAGATAGCCCTTCATCCGTTCTTCTTTAGTCATACTCCGTCTTCCTGGCGCTCCAGATGGGGCTCCCTCTGCTTCGTCTGGATACTCGTGGATACTTGCCCTGTTAGTTCTCCCCCACGCTCATAGCTTCATAGTTTCCTTTCCCTGTCGGGTTATAAAATGCACAAATCTCAATCATCCTTTGAAAAAATCCACCTTCAACTCTGCGTCCCCCAAAATACCTGTCCCGTTCATTTCAGAGCTACATTCTTTTGAAAGAATAGTTTGTACTTTATTCCTGCATTTTTCCATTGTAATTTTACCTCCACTTCTCCTTTTTTTTTTTTTTTTTTTTCCATTTCTACTTTTCTTCTGAGGCCTCAGAGGTCCCTGGTGACCTCCTCATTCCTAAATCCAGTGGCCTCTTTTCAGTCCTGATCTAAAACATAGTATCCACTGTTGGCCCCAGGCCCTTTCCATCTATTTGTCTTCTTAAAACTTTACTTGGTTCTCCTGCCTGACCATTTTCTTGCTGACTTCTGCCCTGCACCCTTCCACCCTCGCTGTCCAGGTGATAGTGGCTTATATTTGGTTAGTGGTTATCAGAGACGGAGAAAAGTGACTGGTTAAAGAAATATTTACATGACAAACTCGACCAGAGTTGATGACGTATTGGAAGTGAAAGCCAAGAGAAGGAGGTCACCAAGATAAATCCCCAGGTTTCTGACTTGTACCACTTATTGCTGGCATCCGTCACTGACTTAGGAAGCACTCCATGAGTTCAACTTTACGTTGGCTGAGATTGAGATGTCTTTGAAATCTCCAAGAATAGATGTCAAGTAGGACTTCAGTTGGGTCTGGAGGCTTGGAGGAGCTGACTGAACTAAGGGTAAGTGAGGGACATATTGCTGAGTCACCTGTGTACAGTTAGGAATTGAGGACATGAATGAGACGCTACTGAGTGAAGGGAGAGGAGAAGGGGAGAGGATCAAGTCTAAAAAACCGGAATGCTGGGCGGGCCAAGACAAGTCTACAGAGCAGACTGGGAGGTAAACAGAGATGTCAGGGTGGTGCTGGGGTGGGGGGAATTTGGGTAGTGTTGGGGCATAGAAGTCAAGGGAAAGGGTGGTTTTTCAATGAAGACATTTCATGAAGATATTTAAAATGAAATACAAATCAAAAAACACCGTTAACGAATTCAGCAAGTTGTGCTTCCTTCTGTAAAATGTAAGCTTGATATTCACTATTCACCTCAGCAAAATAATTCACAATATATGCCTGTTGACTTGAGATATTGTTTTTCTTTTTATTAGTTGAGTTTTCAGAACTTAGATAAGGAAATCAAAGAAAGGCAGGCCTCTCGTGGCTGACTCTCTTCTCCATGTGCAAACTCAAAGACCCTTTCCAGAATGAAACCATCTGTCTTTTCTAGTATAATGTACAACTAAGAGTACTAGAGCGTTGTGGTGGTCAAGACAGTCGAGAAATGGTTTTAACTGGTTTGGTTTGGGCTGACTTCACTTTAAAAAAAAAATTATTATCTTCACCAATGGAATTGTTAGAACGAGCCATACATGTCTGAGTAATAAGGGTTATACTGGAACACGAGGACCAGGCAGATGACTAGTGTTTATGATCAGGTACATTTATTTATATGGCCTCCAAGTTAGCTTTTAGATCTGCTTCCCATTCTTCAACTGGACCATATGTTAGCTTTGGCAATTGGCTTGGCTCTAGACTGATGGAGAAAAGGAGATTATGAAGGGAAAGACGTGGTCCTCTGGAATCCCTGGATCCAAGCTCCTCCGTCCAGTGGTTCAGGAGCTCCAATGGGCTTGCTGAAGATTGGTGTGACCCCTTAGTGAGTAACACAGAGAGAGAAGACCAATATTGGTGCAGCCTTACAAGATATAAGCCATTCGGGAAACTTCTACTAGTACTAAATTTTCTGAGAGGTGGCAAATATCACTTGATTTCTCATAGTAATACATCTTCTTGCAAATCAAATCACACTGAACCTCATTAACTATATGCTTGATGTTATTTATGTTCTAATTAAATTAATGAGCAACTTGCATTTCTTTAACAAAATTAAATTTCCAGAATCTCATTCTATGTGAACGTCTGCGTTCTATAATCAATGAATGTGTTTAGTCCCCTTAAATGATACCATACTCTCTCCAGTGTTTGGGGAGTGAGACAGGGGTCTTCAGAACCATTTTTAAAAAAGCAAATGCAAAACCAAGCCACCGACTTTCACACTATTGTTCCATTTAATGAGCAGAGATCAATTGCCATGGGGATCTGGACAGTGTGTGGCATACTGAAATCATTCTCTTTTTACCCAGAAATGGGTCATTGGATGAGTTTACTTCATCCGTGGTCTTTGTTCCTAAAAACTACTTCAAGGAACAGATAGAGTTTTTTCCAACAGCGGAGTTCTCTTGAGAGAGTGAGCCCTAGCTACTCTGTTGTCTTCTCTGAGGTAGCCTCCCGTTTCACTGTAGATTTTGTTTTGATTTCCTTTTGCTTTTCGAGCATGCGGTACTTTTCTTTAAATTTAGTCACATCTCCCAATGTGCAGTGCATCGGCCCAATTTATTTCTCTGTTTAGCAGCTGTGGTCTTTCTGAGCTGCGGTGATCCAGATGTTACCTAGACACTGTAGATTCATGTGAGGACTGCGTTCCCTTGTGACAGTCTGTTAGAAATATATAGTCTGGGATGCTGGTAGGGGACGTGACCCCAAGAAGGGAAACTCTGGGGCCAGCCACATGTGAGAGAGAAGGTGTCCCATCAACACTGAATTTCCTTTAGGACTCTCTGAGCTGGTCCCTGAACTTTTCCATCATCGATCAGTCAAACCAGTAGAGCAATAACTATCCCCCTTGATTTTATAGAACGGTGGTAATTAAGAAACCCAAGAATTTGGGGAAAGTAATTTCTAATTTCTGTTCCGTATTAACGTAACAGTTTACTGTAGGAGCTACTGTTAGATAGTCTACAGTTACCAGGAACTCCTTTTCCTGCGTGCCCCGTGCCCTCGCTCATGTTACAAAGAACAGCAGTTATTGTAAGAGCAAACCTGTGTCAGCGGTGGTTACCCTTATAGTACAGGGTAGTGCCTGTGGGTATGTGTATCTCATAAACACCTGCGACTACGTTCCTAGGAGATGTGTCATTGACACACGCACAGTAATCTAGGTGTCAGTGAATATTTAACCCCAGGATACCAGCAGGGTTTCCAAACACCACCAGCAGCCCTAAGGAATAGGGTGTGTTCAGAGAAGGAGACACAGAAGAAAAGGAGGAGAAAACAGAAAGGAAGCCTAACAGGGTGTAGGGATCAGACGCGTGCTATGGGCCACCTTAACCCCCCAGAATAACGTTTTTGATACAGTTAGTCTCTGTCCACATAAGTAGACACAGTGCATGCTTAGCTTGTAAAAGAGTCCATGAGGTGGAAACGGGCATATATGTTGTAGTTATCAAAGTCTTTGTTGGAAGCAGACAGGTAGACAGGTAGAGATAACAGTGTTGGGTGAGAGAATCGGAACCAAGCTGGGCTAAGTGGCTGGATCGAACAATCCCAGCCCTCCTCTAGACGTCACCAGCACAAGCATGTCAGGTAAGAATGTGTCGCATCCATATGCGAAAAAGGAGTGGTTTTCTTGCCCTCAGACAGTTGAAAAACCAATGTGGTCTGAGTACCAGTCATTTATTTTTTAATTTTTATTTATTTATTTGAGGGAAAGAGAAAGAGAGCACAAGGGGAATGGGCAGAGGGAGAGGGGGAAACAGGCTCCCCTCTGAGCAGGGAGCCCGATGTGGGGCTCGATCCCAGGACCTCGGGATCATGAGCTTAGCTGAAGGCCGACGCTTAACCCACTGAGTGCCCCTGAGTGCCAATCTTGACTGTGTTCATAAAACATATAGTGACATGGGTCCGTACAGGCCTGGGACAGAGTCTGTTCCTGCCCTTTCTTCCATTTTTGCCTGGTATTATTCTAGGCTCTGGCAGTGTGGGAATAAAGAAACTTCCTTTGAGAGGAAATGGCCAATAAGTAAGTAAACAAATAAGCAGGGTAAGTTCAGAGAACGGGAAGTGTTAAGTTGAAAATAAAACAGAGATTGGGGCACCTGAGTGTCTCAGTTGGCTGGGTTTCCAACTTTTACTTTCAGCTCAGGTTATGATCTTGGGGGTCATGAGATTGAACCCCACATGGGGCTCTGTGCTCATAGGGGAGTCTGCTTGGGATTCTCTCTCTCTTTCTGCCCCTCTCACTCTTTCTCTCTCTCAAAATAAAGAAATAAATCTTATGGAAAAAAAAAGAGGAAGAAGAAAAGAAAAGAAAACAGAGTCATAAGATAGTTACTGGAATAGACAAGTTAATCAATCAAGATCATGAGGGACACCTCTCTGAAGGGTTGATATGTACGTGGGAGCTTGAAGGAGGAGAAAGAACCAGTCATATGAGAAGCTATGGGAAGACGCAGAGATGGGCAACTGTAAAGACTCTCAAGTTAAGGGACGCCTGGGTGGCTCAGTGGGTTAAAGCCTCTGCCTTCGGCTCAGGTCATAATCCCGGGGTCCTGGGATCGAGCCCCACATTGGGCTCTCTGCTCAACAGGGAGCCTGTTTCCTCCTCTCTCTCTCTCTCTCTCTCTCTCTCTGCCTGCCTCTCTACCTACTTGTGATCTCTATCTGTCAAATAAATAAATAAAATCTTTAAAAAAAAAAAAAAGACTCTCAAGTTAAAAAAAAAAATGGTGCTTTTGAAGGACAGAAGAGTATGAGCTGGAATTCAGAGGGGAGGGAGACCGCGGTTTGATACGACGGATGTTGGAGACAGGAAGGCAGTGCGCTCTTCCCTGTGTGCTGATCCCGGCTGAGGTGCCCCAGCAAGCACTGATCTATGGATGTGAACATGAAAATTATGAGAAGGTACAAAAGCTTGATGCATTATGTCTTCATTAAAATTTGCCAGGGATCGTTCTCTTGAAAAGGGAAGACTGGAGGGAAGAGCTGTGAAAAGGTCTCGGAGCGTTTGTCAAGTGTTCCGTTGGAAGACGGCATGGGTGGCGGCTGCAGAGGGTACCCTGGGGGCCCCTGGATGGGGCCATCGCACAGCAGAGCTCTACCCCTTACAAGGAAGGACTGGACCCCTCAGCCTTATCCAAAAGTGCAGCAGGCAGCCTCACAAAACTGTTAATGTTCAGTCACAAACGGTTGTCAGGCAAGGCTGGGCATGAGGCTTTTAAGGCCAGTAATTCTTACATTCTGTATATGTTGTGTCACTCCCGCGCTGTGCTCGGCAGGTCGTGCTTAGTCAATGTGTGCTAAAGGGACAAACAGCCAAAATGCAGCAATGATTGCTCCAAGGACAGATCTGGGTGACCCCTAAGAACACAACGAATTCGAGGATTCTATAATTTAGTGATAGGAGTAAAATCAGAATTGTTTTCAATACTAAAAAAAAAAAAATTATTTGGGGAAAAAAATTTGTTAACTTGGTTGGGAAGTCTTCAAAAACTAACCTCTCAAACTGTGGCAAATACTCTTACTCTCCAGTCCTCAAAGGCACACAAAGCAAACTCTCCTGCATTTCCTAAGGCTATAGACGAAGACACCATTCCTGCTTGAAAATAGTATCAGAAATCTTATTTAACTTACAGGGATTTTCTGATCATTTTGGCTCTTAAATGTGGGGGTTTTAAAGGTTGATCTTAAATGCAGCATTTGTAATTGCCTTTAGCCTTTTAACCAGGCACATGTGAAGTAAATTTCACATTATTTTCATAATTTCATAAATTTCACTTAAATTTTATTCATGACACTTTATTGTTAAAGTTTGCTTTTAAAATATGCCATCACCCCCTTTTAAAAAAAAAAGTGTTATTTCAATAGTATGAGCCTTACCGTCAAAGAAAAGAAAAAAAACACTGAAACTCTTAGACTAGTTTCATAATTCAGAGTATAAAAAATGTTGACATGTACGCTATTGTACATGGATCAAAGACATTATTACAGTATGTTCTTTAATTTGAGGTGATTCTTCTAATGCGTGCCACCAATTATTCTGATCTCTGCTGAGAAGGGATGACACGTGGTATTTTTATTTAACATAGATCTAGTTAGTTGGATAATTTAGGGAGACAGTTAAATATACCTGAATATAAATATAAATATATATAATATATATAAATAAATATATTACATATATAAATAAATATATATTTATATAAATATAATATATAAATAAATATATTACATATATAAATAAATATATATTTATATAAATATACCAGTACCTGAAATAAGTTTGGATATAGGAAGCCTCATTTATGGAACTGGCCAAGACCCCATCAGGAAGAATATAATTTAAAGGCAGCATCAGCATCGAAGGGATTACAAAGGTGATTTTCCTTCATTCATTCGGTGAAAACTTACTAGCCGGCAACGTGCCAGTGTTGGAGGCTTGGGATAGAACAGTGAACCAGCAGGGGAAGCTCACTGCTCGCGTAGAGTTCCTCCTAACTCCAGAGGCTTAGGAATGAGGGGATGGGTGAGTGGTTCCTTGGAATCCGATGGACCATGTGTGTCTATGTAGCGCCGTATGATTAACAAAGTGCTTGTAGCTCGAAGCCTCCCCAAAATTACAAAAAAGAAATAATAATAATAACAATAAAACAATAGTGTAATTAACCTGTGCTGAGTGTTTACCACGTGCAGACTCTCCTCTGCAAAGCTCCCATGTGTTGGCTCCTTTACGTTTTCCAACAACCCGGTGAGGCAGGTAGTATTTTTCCTACATCGCAAATCAAAAAATTGAGACTCAGAGCTAAGAAATCACTTGCCCATAAGCACGCAGCTAGTAGTGGACAGAACACAGACTCCGACCCACGACTCTGTGACACTGTGGCTGTTCCAGACAGGAGGGGAGGCTCTGCTGAGGAAGCTGGATTCAGGTCTCCTGATTTGAAGGCCAGTGCTTTGCTCAGGGCCCCCCAGCTGCCTAGCACCGGCAGTAACGCCATTGGATGAGTAATGAGCTTTTGCTATACGGACGCTATAGGAGCAAACAACGATGCAATATTGTGGATTAGAAGAACAGAGGTTTATTTTTTTTTTTTAACTCATATTACATGACATACTGGGGTGGCTCTAGTTCTTCTCTGTGCTGTCCCCATACCAGGACAAACTAATCTCTCAGCCATGCTGCTCTCCCAGCAGAGAGAAAGAAAGATAGCAGACCATGCAATGGCTCTGAAAGCTTATACTGGGACACAGGCTGTCCCATTCCTGCTCATGTCTTGACCAGAGCAGAGCATACAGGTGGAAAATGTCCACCTCCCCCAGGAAGGCATGACAGAGGTCCTCTGTAGGATGAGTCTTATACGGAGACGTTACAATATGTGGAGCAATTATGACCCATTTTTTTAATAAGCACATTGACTTTTAGCAATAATTTGTTATCATACTGCCAAGTGCTTGGCACTATTCTAGTCCTTTTTCAACTGTGACATGTTTGATTTTACCCAACCCTGTTGGCCAACTTATCCCCAGTTGACAGGTGAGCAAACTCAATAGAAGGAGAAACAGAAACGTTGTGACTTGCCTTGAGTGACACAATTCTTGAAGGACTGAATCAGATTGGAACACAAGTTTTCCCTTCTCAAACCCTACGCTTTTTACTTCAACATACTGCCTTTTGGAGAAATTGCTAGTAAATTCGATTCAGGTTTGGGCAGATGAAAAATTCTTGCACGTGAATGTTTTCCACCTAACAGTGAAAACAAAGCTGCCTCTGAGGCAATTAGTCATTCCAGCTGAGTTTTTCCAGATTATTGAAGATTTACTCTTTTAAAATAAGAACTTTGAGATTTCTACTGAGAAACATTTTCTCTCTATTGAAAAACATTCATTTGTAGAAATTCTCAGATAGTCTTCAGGAGAACATACACAGAACAATTAATTGGTTAAATTTTTTACATCAGTGCCCACTTACCTCCAGCAGAATTTTTAGCTGGGTGTCATAATCAGCTCTACAAACAGGCATTTGTTTACCTGTGATTATCTTAGTACCTAAAGGTCCCTAGAAGAGAACAACAGATATACTCAGAATGAGGACTTTTTCTATCAAGTCAGAAGTTTCTCCCTGATGTTTATAGTCAAAAAGGTCTTTGCATCTGAAGAGATCTGTGGCCTTATTTTGGGATCCAGTTTCCTAGTGATTCTTCTCCAGGGGTGTCAGTTTGGGAATCAAAAAAAAACTCTTCCACTGAGACAGTCATCCTGAGAAGTTGTCTTTACTGTTAACATGGAAAGGTGTAGAGACAAAATGCTCCATTCCTGTGCTTTTCCATACTGGGTGGGCCTTCATTTCCAGTATAATAAGACTCACCTTTTTACAACTCTGAATTTTAGATATAAAATGAAGAACTTGATTGTATAGTAATCACAACTATACAGTAGTCCTATTGTAATAGGATTCACTAGAATTCTATTTTCCCCCAAGGCAAAGTTTTATCTTCTTTAATGGGGAGAAATCTGTTTGTGTTCATAATATATATTGACACAGTTTATATCTTATACATAAAGATACTCTCATATTAAAATGGGTATAGGACATAAAATTATTGGTCACTGGGAATGAGATCAATCAATGGGAATGATTTCTTTTAGTGATATTTTATTCATTTCAGTACATTAATTGGAATACTTGCATTTGAATTAAAATATGTGATTACTGATAATGTCACGAGCCCAGACTAGTCAATCACTCTTAATTATTTAAGTAAAGAGACAACTTTCTTTTATTATGCTCCTTCTAAGTCAAACAAGTATGAAGTGCAAAGCTTTTAAGACCTCTAAAATCTCTCCATCAGATGTATACTGCTGTGAAAGTAGAAATTGCTTTCATGGAGATTTGGAAGGGGAAAAAAAATTTAAATAACGATGTGATTTAGTGTGCAGTTGGCAAATCAGCATACTTTAAATACATGAATATTAAAATAATGCTATAAACAAAGCTACTGACTTTCTAGTTATTGAGCAACTGACTTTTAAATAGGATCCTTTTCCACTAAAATTTTCTCCGTAGACCTTCAGGGTTATTTTTGTTATTTTTCAAGATCACTGTTAGGTGAGGGCTGATTCTAACCACAGAATTCACCTGCATATTTAAATGGACATAATTACCGTACGAAGGCTCAGGCGTACCTTTGGGCTCAGTACTTTTGCTGAGACATTTTGTCCATAAAATGACACCTCCCTAATAAAAGGAATCAAAATGGCATTTACTCAGTGTGTACTAAGTGCCGGGAGCTTGGTCTTGTGTCTCAGTGTGAATCACAGCTCAGGAGTCCTTGCGCGTTGGAACAATAGTTACCCTTTGTGTGGTGCGCGAGGAAACCCGGTTGCGGTAGGGCAGACGTCTGTCCCAAGTCACAGCATCTGTACAGCAAGAGTTTGGACTCAGATTCCCGGCTTCAAAAGCCTGGGCTGTTGAATTCCTTATCACCACCGCTTCCAGATCCCGTGTAACCTTTGGAAAGATGAAGTGATTTTTATTTTCTTACTAATAAGGCCTTTGATCTCTCAGGAATCACACGTTTAACTCTAGGGTTTAATGTGGCCTATGGACATCCAAAGTCACTGCTGTCTTTTTGATCCGGTCTTCCAAGAACCAGAGAGAGAAGTTGGTGGGATTATTCAAAATTTCTCAGGCTTCAGGCTAACTAGACCACTTTCTACCAAAGGCACAATTCCAGTATCTGAGACAAAGAAACATTTTCATTGATTCCCCAAAAGCATGAGACTCCCCTTATTTGTTTTCTTCAGTTCAGTTCCTGCTCTCTCCTCCCCACAGTCTTCAGGCTCTGAAAAGTAAATGATATTATCTTTCTTTAAATGGAAGCACACATTTAATTTTTTACGATGAATCACCAGGATCTAATCTATTTTGTTTAAACCAGGTTAATACTTAACAGAGAGACTGAAGACCACGTGCCATTTCCCTCAAAATTGAGGTGGGAGGCCTCACCCCCCTAGCCAATGCTTTTTGGGTTTTTTTTGTTTTTTTTTTTTAATCAGTGCTGTGAGTTGTATAAGACTGATGATTCACAGACCTGACCCCCCAAAAAACAATACCCTATGTTAATTTAAAAAAATAAAAAATTTAAAAATTTAAAAAATTTTTTTTAAAAATTAAATACACTTTACAAAAAGAGTGGACATGTCTGAGTCTTCTTGGAATGACAATTCACTTAGCTGCCTTTACAAGAGATGTGTACATTTTGTGCGTTTGTGTTTGCTGTTAGCCCAGCTCGGCTTCCTCGGGTCAGGCTGTAGGCTCATTGGCAGGGCCACCCCCCTGTGAACCTTTTTCCCTGTCGTCCTACTCCTGCCTGAAAAAGGAAGTTTGAATTACTGAATCGTAGTGAAACATGTTTCTCGGGGCCAAGGCACGTTCTTTCTGGTGGAGCCCGTTTGCTCGTAAGCAAAAAACCCAAGGTTTAATACCTCTGCGTGTAGTTAACAAGTGTGTTGTAAAACAAAGGACTCTCCTTTGTTCTGGGGAAAGCCAGGGATGGATTGTCCACACCTTCTTACCAGCCGCAGATGACCCTGTGAGCCACACCACCTTTGGCCCTTCCTGCTCTCTTTCTGGAGAACTTTCATCATCACCTTCTCCTCCTCCTCCTCCTTCGACTTCTTTGGTAGTTATTGAAGCTTTAAAACACGATAAAAAAAAAAAAATTCTCATTTAGGAATGTTTAAAAGAGAATAAGATAAGAACATTTCACAAGAATATCAGTCTGCTTAAGAACTAGATTGGAAAGTCTTTCTCCCAGTATTTAGTACTGTTCAAGTACGGATGCCTCGAGGAAGGCTGGGAATGTTTCTTATCCTTTTAGGTCTTTATAAGTGGCAGAAAGCTTTGGTTAACTGAGCAGAATTTCTCTTATTTAGGTAGACGTTCCACTGAAAGTAGTAATCCTTTTGAAGTGCAAATTTTTTTCATTTAAACATATTAAGCTGGAGAAATTCAGACGTGCATAAAAAGCCTTTTCTGTCTTTGGTCACGACCCATTATTTTCTTTAACTTTGGGATTTCTGGTCCTGTGTTGGGTTTCAGATTTCCCGAGACACATGACTGAAACAATCCGGCCGGTAGTGGCGGTAACACCAATCACATCAGAACCCATTGCTCAGAAGGAAGTAAAGAACCAGGCGATCACAGTCAGCAAAAACACAGTGAACCCAACACTCGGGGTCTGGGTGCTGTGTGTACAGATCGTCTGTGTGTATTTAAATATGTGCAGGGCAATAGACCGTCTGTAGGACACTTCCATCACTACTCATTTAACAAAACTGAATACTTTCTGAACATTGGCGACTATCTTCTGTTTGAATGCAACACAGTGGAATCCATTTTTATCCTAA
The DNA here is from genome assembly GCF_009829155.1 of Mustela erminea. NCBI lineage: Eukaryota > Metazoa > Chordata > Mammalia > Carnivora > Mustelidae > Mustela > Mustela erminea. The sequence continues at coordinate 27,491,787 of NC_045634.1, read as the reverse complement.
ACTTTAGGAGTTGCATATAATTTAAATTTTAGAGCTTAATTTTTGTGTCATTTGGCAAGGATTACAGCCCTGGGGGACCCTGTTGGCTTTCCCTTCTGCATGTTAGCCAGATCTATGTCTCTTTTATTGGGTAAATCTCCTAAGACAGTTTGAGTCTATAGGAGCTCTATAAGCCCATCATCATAATGTACCCCCAAAGCACAAACCTCATAAACATTTTCAGATGTTTAATAGAAGAGATCATTAACTGTGTTTAGGAAGAAAGCTGATCAACAGTGAAAGAAAAGAGCTCATTATTATAAGGCAATTAACCTAGGACCTATACCAGGGCCTGGCCCCACCTTCCTGTTTGTTTCCTCACCCGGCATTGTATTGGAAAAGAAATTAAATCCAGATTCCCAGAGAATTTTATATTTTCTACTTTGCAGTAGAGATTCCGTGACTCCAGATTTGCCGGCACCTCCTGCACACTCAGGGGTCTGGATCTGAATCAGGGATCAGTATGAAGCTGCAGTGAGTCTCGAGGAAGTGTGTCTTCCAAGGGCCAGTGTGAACCTTGGAGCGTACACACCACAGGCCGGGACTGGACCTCCTTGTTTGTGGGAGAGGATGGATCCCGAGAATAAGCCCCATCAGACCATTTCTTTCACAGCCAGTTCTAAAATCTGTTTGTTTGTTTTTTTTCATTGTTACCACTTTTTTTCCCACCTAAATTGTAAGACTGAAGGACTGACAGGTTGTATTCTGAAGTCGTTGGGTATAGACCGTCCACCGCACCATGTCTTGGTTCCCAAACCCCCATGCCCCCTTTGTGCATTCCTTCTTTGCTGTTCTTTCTACACCATTCTAGGATTTCATCTATTCCGTTAGAAAACATGGGTTTTAGTGTTCCTGCAGTGTCCATTAAGGGCATACTGAGCCCTCTGGGGCGCTACCCACGCCGCACTGTCTACTGGACAGATGCTGGTTCCAGTCATCCCGCAAATGGTGCAGAAACCAATGCCTCTTCCCTTCTAGGGCTTCTCGAGGTTATTCTGATCATTCTAAATGATTTCATCCCAAAAGTTGTAAGAGTAAAATGCATGAGATAATTGTCTTTTTCCCCTTTGGCCATAGCTATAAAGAAGAATGGATCAAATTAGAATATATTATGGGTTCCATTTCAGGCTGTCTTAAGTGTGGGGCTATTTCCAGGTAAGGTGTGAGTGGCAGATGATGTCATAGTCAGGAATGCTTTAATAACCTCAAGACTTTCTTCTGAACTCCCCCAAACTACCCAGTCATATACTGAAGTTAATGGCCCCACTGCAACTTACGTATGTTAGCAGTTGACATTTTTTGAGTGTGCATTTGCTGCTGTATCCTGTAGATAACACTTTTAAACTGAAAATGCATTCATCTCCTCCTCAAGATTCTCCAGCTCTCAAAATTTTAATATATTGCCCATGAAGAATCTCAACATTTAAGAGTGGGCTAACATAATCGTCTGTAATTTTGCTTTTCTGCTTTTCTCTTGTAAAGTGGCCTTTGGTCTTTGTTTCACTTATCTAAAAAAAAAAAAAAAGACCATGGCACTGTAATTATAGATTTTACTTCAGGTGTTTATTTTAAAATTCTTATGAACTTGGATAGTCTGGTTTCCATGTAGAACAAGATTTCAGTTGCGGTTGGAGCATTTCCATTTGTAATATAGCCCCATAGAAAGCCAAGTTAAATGGAAATCGTTGTAGGCCAAATTCTGTTGGATCAGTATTTTTAGCTTACTCTTTTCTTCTTTCAAACACTGCTTTAAATATAAATATATATATATATAAAATATATGAAAATAAATATTTAAAATATATATATATATAAAAGCTACCCCCCCACACACCCTGCCCCATGCCATATTTTTCTCTCAGCTTCACAGAGAGCTCCCTTGGAGTAGAAATGGTGTCAAGAAAGGTTCTGAATTTATTCAAGGGTTTTTTGCAGTTCGTAGCTACTATGGGGCATAACGGTTGTTACATTTGGCGGCAGTTCTCAGACATGGATGTGCCCCAGAATCACTTGAAGAGCTGGTCAAGGGTGCTGGTCGCCCTCAGACTCTGATTTAGTAGATCTGGACTGAGGTTTAAGGATTTGCATTTCTAACAAGTTCTCAGGTAATATTGAACCCCCTGATCTGTGACCACATTTTGAGAACCTCTGCTTAATGGTCCTGTTTGCATTCATATGTGGCGTGTGAGGGTCCACACATACATATATACACATGCATGCATGTGTGTATGTGTGTGTGTGTTGTGTACATTTGTATTTTTGCAAGTTACACAATCCTGTAAGGTAAGGCCCATCCATGGATCTGATCACGATCGCCTTCCAAACCTAGAGGACACTGTGGACAGCGATTCCTTGGAAGGAGTCATGCCTGTAATGTCTGAAAAACTGGTTTATTGGGACAAAGGACACTCACAAAAGTGAATTTGGAGACTGTAGTATTTGAAATGACAGAAGTGTGGACATTGAGAGGACACAGTACACTGTGCATTAACACTGCCCAAGGGTGCATTGCTATGGTTGGAACTAACTTGCAAAAATCCAGGGATGACGCATGATTGATGACCAAAAGGGACAGCCACCACCAAGGCCAAAAGGATGTACAATGGATCTCCTATGCATACGGTCTTATTTAACTGCAGCCCTTGGAGATGGGTATCACTACCCTCATTTTACTGATGAGAAATTTGTGTTCAAACACATAAGGTTGTAAAACTATGATATGATGGAACTGAGATCCAATCCTGTTCATCTTGTCCCCAAACTACTACCCTTTATACGATGTTACATCTAGTGGAGAAGGAGGAAGACTTTGCCATTTACACAGTACTCCGTTCCCTCACCCACCAATCAGTGTTATTGCCAGATTAATTTTAGTGTTATTATGACTTGAGCATATTAATATATCCTGATTGTAAAATGTTTGCAGAATTCAGGTGTATAGAGTACAAACGTAAAAAGAACTGCCCATACTGTGTAGCATATACACACCCCATATAAAACACAGTCCATAAACAAATGTATGCAGTACATAGAATAACACATAGTCTGTGGTGTATGCTTCCAGTCCTTTCTATGCATAGACAACATGTATGTGTATGTGTGTGCTTTTTAATCTAAGTGAAATCCTACTACTTGTGTTATTCTGGTTTCCAAGCATATTACTGAATTTAATTCAATATACTGTTTGCTAAAACTCACCAAGTACTTTATATGAAATATCTTAAGAGATTTATATGACTTCATTAGACAACTGATAGCTTATATCCAAAAGAAGTCCTCGTGGGGAAAAGCAGATTCAGTGTTTATATCTCATAAATGCAAAAAGAGCGACTTTGTAGAAAAGTTCACTGCACTTTTCATGTAGGTATCCAATGACCATGCACTTTCAACTGCTCAGTGTGTGCAGGAAAAACATTTTCACTGGAAAAAAAAAAAAGCAGCAAAAGGGAAAAAAGAAGGAAAACTGGCCAAGGGCGAATTTGCAATTCAAAGAAAAAGGTATTGTTGTGTAAGAAGTCAGAATAGGATCTTCTGAGTTTTGCTTGTTCCTTGCCAGGATCCAAGTGTTTGAGGCTTTAGCCCCGCCTTCTTTGAATCCTACGACCATCCTACACAATCTTTTTTGTGCAAGACCCCGCAGTGACTATCTATTAGACTCATGTCAGGATTTTGGAGAGGGGGTTCTAACAAAGAAAAAACCAACCCTGTCTTCTCAGAGAGCGTTTGTATCATCAACATCAATCTGTGAAGGACAAAGCTTTGGTTGTCTGGAAATGGCTCCCGAAACTCAGCGCTGAAAAAGCTGGCTAACCTCACATGGGTATCGCAAAGTCTATTTTCGCAGTGTTGTGCTTTCTGTTGGTTGGCTTTGAATCTGTGTGGGAATGAACAGCTAGCTTTTAAATGCGTTAGTAATTAGAGAAGGCAGATACTTTTCTCTATAAAGCTAGTTATGTTTTTTTACAGGTCAGTAGCACCCCAAGCAAGAAGACTGGGAGGAACTATCAAAACTATCAGAGAAGAATAAAACCAAGTAATAGAGGGGGTTCCCTATGCAGAGCTGTGTATGCTCTGATCCTGGGGATCCTGGCTATGGGATAAGGTCATGGGGACCTGACTGTGATGCTTGCTTTCTACAGATAATTTATGGAACATTCTAGGGAGCCACTTTCAAATTTTGCAAGTTAAAGGAAGTTATTTGTTTTAGTTCCTTTTTTTTCTTTCCTTCTTTTTTTTTTTTTTTTTTTTAAGATTTTGTTTATTTACTTGAGAGAGACAGAGAGAGAATGAGCAGTGGGAAGGGGCAGAGGGAGAGAGAGAGAGAGAAGCAGGCTCCCTTCTGAGCAGGAAGCCCATAGCAGGGCTCGATCCCAGGACTGGAGAGATCACGACCTGAGCGGAAGGCAGACGCTTGACCAACTGAACCACCCAGGTGCCCCTTTAGTTCCTTTTTTTTAACTATATTCATTGGTAATATGAAAAAGAGCAGGAAAATTGGTGTTATACAGTTTCACATAGCCAACTTCATATCCTCATGCAATAAATTTATTGCCTGCTAAAGAGTGCTTACGTTTAGATACTATAAAATTACATAATTAGGAGGACTGCCTATAATAATAGCTTTTTAAAAATGCTTTTGTTTGTTCTTGAAAGTTTATCCCCAATTCTGAAACGGTTCTATTAAAATCAACAACAACAACAACAAAACCTGTGCTTTGCAAATAAAGGTTGTTTCTTATACACACAGTTACTCTTGAAGTAAGTGTAGCTTTTACTGACAAATGAGTGAATTATTCTTACAAATTACCAACCACCTAGGAAAGCAAAGGAAGAGGCTGAACTCACATTATCAGTAACTGAAAATTATCAGTTCCCGGATCATAATGGTTATTCTGATGCCAGGAAACAGTAAACAATATTTGTTATCCAGAGCTTAATTCATGTATTTGTAAAGTTGTCCCATACTGAGCAGGAGCTAAAGCCCTAGACACTGATCTGGACTTTCATCATTGCAAGCTAGTGAAATACTCAGCATTGTCATCTAGTAAGTTGTAATTCTTTAAACATCTACATAATTTTTAAACAAAATCTTCCAGAATTCCAGCACAAAAATGAGCATAGCCCTTCAGAAAATCATCACCTTTGGGGAGTGACAACTGTTTCAGCATCGTGATGGTGACAGTCTTCTCTGTCACTGCCAGATTAGGTGACACACAAGGAACTCCATCTGATGAATGTGATGATGACCCAGTGTGTGTACCTCGGTGTTTTCAGTTACAGATTTACTTCATGAGACTTAACTCTAAACTTTTGGGTTTTTCAAATAACAAATCCACTTCTAAAAGAATGCGTTTTTTTCATCAGCGAGAAGAGGAAAAAGTAAGAGAATAGGAGATCAGCTTCGGGGATTATGTGCAAAGACTGGTTCTGAAGAAGGCTGCTATAAAAGCAGCATAGCCGAATTGGGGACAGTCCCCCCCCCCAAGACCACTTGAGCAGTGCTCCCACTCACCTAATTCACAAGTTCCCCATATGTTGGTGTAAACACGGGAGTGGCTTCTGATGTGTGTGATCACAAATGACACAGTCTTTCTGATCACAGTGGGTTGTTGTCACCAGCCCTCCACCAAGGCCGGAGAAGAGGCTCCTTTGACTCCCATAATTGATTTAGAGGATCCCCCAAGTTGTTCTAGTCACTTTTCTGAATAAAAATTGCCAAAATCACAAGCCCAACCACACATTATTCCAGAATCAATGCATCTTTTGTAAGAAAAGAAAAGGTGGGTAGGCATGAACACTCTGCTTCCAAGTGATTGATACAAGTGAAGATAAATAATGAGGAACTACATTTTTTTTACAGCAATTAAGTGCCATACCTGATAATCTCGTGCCTACATGGCATTTGTAATAACTAAATGACACAACTAAATGAAATTTAAAGGGTTTAATTAGGCAATTTTATTAAAATGTCAAAAGCTATTTGCTTACTCTACAGAGATTGTGAATATATTCAAACTTCTTTATTATCCTTTATTTTTTTTTTAATTCAAATAACTCAGAATGTTAATGCAGAGATCGTGAAATGGACAGAGTTTGGGAACACTCATTCCTGACAGGTCTGGGAGATGATTGTTACTTTCATGTGCGTGGGGATATATGCTGGCGTCTGTGTCGATCTGCAGCCGGCTCTCTATGAGTAAGGAATCAGAGTACTGACGGACAAGTCATGCCACAGCCCGGACCGCTCAGTCCCCAAGAGGGTTCAGGCACCCGAAGGGCAAGCAAAGAAGAGAGAAGGGAGATGTTAAAGGAAAATGATTCATTTCCACAAAGTAGAAATGTGACGATACAGAGACAGTCGACAAAGGGAAAATGGAAGTATGGTGCATGGCCGTGACTCTCCCCCATGATCTTGAGTGGATTGAAGGGCTAGGACAGGGGGTGATGCAGAGGTTCCCCAAGCGGAGACCAGCACAGGTGCCAGAGAACGAGACCCTCCTCTTGCCGCCGTCACCCCCTGGTGAATCCAAAGTCAGACAGACCTCCACTGTGGTCTTCCATTTGGCTTTCTCTTCCTCCCCATCTGAGGTTAAAAACTAGGGAACTGAGCCTTGCAAATTGAAATTGAAAGGACTCTTGGGTGGCTTAGTCGGTTAGGTGTCTGCCTTCTGCTCAGGTCACGATCTCAGGGTCCTGGGATCAAGTCCCATACTGGGGTCCTTGCTCAGTGGGGAGCCTGCTTCTCCCTCTACCTGCTGCTCCCCTGGCTCCTGCTCTCTCTCCTCCTCTCTGACAAATAAACAGATAAAATCTTTGTTAAAACAAATGAAATTGAAGGGACTCTCAAAGTGTATCTAATCTCTACCCTTTCACTCAGGAAAAGCACTTTCAAACAATCCTCAAAACTTTCCATGAATGAATGAATGAATGAGTAAACAGAAAACACAGGGAACCAGGGTAGAAGGACATACACAGAAGCCCACACCTCACACCCCAGACCCTCACTTTCAGGAAATGCTCATATAGAATCTATAGGTTAAAGTGTGTTCTACTTATGATCTGAACCCTCTAAAGACAGACTTATAATCAAGAATACTCTTAATGCTTCCTGTTCTTAGAGGCCCTTTCGCATTGCAATCTCATGGCACCACGGTGAAACCTCTCTGAGAATGGTATTATCCCTGCAGGGGACCTACGTCGGGGATCCACGTAACTCTGTTAAAAAAATAAAAAAATAAAGGAACATAAACGTGAATCATAGGTAGTGTTTTTCATTCCATTGCTTTATTTTAGTTTGAGAGAAAAGGATCGAGCTTCTCCCTTCCTTAATTCCTCCAAGGCCTGCATTTTCTTATCTCTGACCGTTTCAAAACTGTAGTGCAGGAGGTAGAAATTCCTCACGCAAAGACAACCCGCATCTCGCTGGCTCCTAGTGCTGGTTGTACAGAGTCGCGTGTTTCCTTAAAAGGGGGCTCGTCTTTTTAACCCGTTCGTTACCACCTTATGCAAGGCTCGCTCTTCTTTCTTGAGAGTCCAGAGTCTGACTACCCGCTTCCTAAGTGCTGTTGGAAAGACCTTCCCTTAAAACTTGCTCTTGAAGGCATCTGTTGATTCGAAAAGACCCTGATTCAGGGTCAAAAGAATTGCATAGGAAACAAAAGCTCTCCTTTTGGCCCCTTGCAATGCTTGCAAAAGAGCCTAGGAGGAGGCCAGACACGGCACATACAGGTAGGTCCATGGGTGCTTTTCAATTCCTGTCACAGAAGAAGGGGACATGTCCTTGAAACTGTGTTGCCTGCTTTTCACCTGCATTAAGAAGGAGAGCACTGTGAGAGAGGGAAACAGTAGGGATTTTGAGATGTCTTGATTTCTTTGCTGTGTGTGATGCCGTGTCTTTGGACCTCAATCCCATAAGCAGTGGCAATATTTTCACAGGACTTCCCATCTCCAGTAAATTGTACAACAGTAATTAATTCTCACAGCATCCATTTGACTAAAGCATTATTATCCCTGTATTATAGAGGGAAAAAAAAAACCTGATTTGCCAAACCCCACAAAGAAAGTCAATGTCGGAGTGAGGATTATCGCTCAGGAGGGTCTAAAAGTCTAATCTCTGCTCTGAGATGATTTTTTTATTTTTAATTTTTTTTTTTTTTTCCTGTAGGAACAGATGCCCTGGGGATTTACCAGGTAAATTCACTAAGGGTGTGTGGGTGTAGAGTACAGCTCTGCCCTGGCTGAGTCTCTGTGACCACTGGGCCAGTAGAAGCTGATTAGAGGGCACCTGTTTTCAGAAAGTCCCATCAGCAAAGATATAAAAGTATGAGATGAATTCTTGTAAAAGGAACATAGCCAAAATGTGGGTCTACCCATTTCCCTATCTACCCTGTCAAGGGGTAGTCTTGTTATGTATGGAGTAGACTTATTTTGGCAAAGGTTGGCTAGACGAAGATATTTCATTCACGCTTCTTCCCATAACAACAACTCCTTTATCTGCAGGACATTAATGTCAGGAAATGAGTAGAAGAGATGACCCAGGAGTCTACAAATAGCCCCTCCCCCATATTACTGTAAACCAGTAACCTATGGCCAATATGCCTTGCTCAGTGACTTACCCCGACTCGGACATCCAGATAAGAGACTTACACCAGACTCACCAGGGAAAGAGGGAAATGAGACCAGGGCAATGAGACCAGGACAAATCTGCTAGAGGCCAGCACGCGGAAAGCCATAGCTGGGCCCTTGGAGAGCCAAGGCCAAAACAGAACTATAACCAATACGTAAATGCTCAGAACTCCTGTCCATCGCAGGCAGTGTTCTCTGGCACGGGCCAGAGTAAGCTTGTGTGTAGTCTTGAAGGACAACACATTCTAACTGCTTTAATGGTTACTCTTCGTCACGTAAACGTAAATGTGCATTTACCCGGGGAGTGTTTCTTGAACTCCTGGGGGCTCTGACAGTTAACGAGACAGACAGGGCACCTGTCCCGATAGAGTTGCTAGTCCCGGTCGGGGAAAACTCAGTATACAAGAACACTCGTGATATAGTGGCTTCAGCTGGTGATGAGCCCTGGGAGCGAGACAGAGGGCTGGGAGGGGGAGCGAGAGGGGGAGCAACAGGGGAGGGGTCGGGGGCCTTCAGATGTGGGGGTCAGAAACATCCGCTTGGGCATGCCGGTGCTGTGAAGGCAGAGAAGCCAGCCGGGCCAGGATCATTCCTGACTTGGAGAGGAGCGCAGTGCGTGAGCTAGGGGAACAGAGCAGAACAAAGGTCGGAGGCAGCAGCCAGTCCCTTATAGGACCCTGGAGGGTCCCACACAGATCTGATTGCAGTGCGTAAAAAGGGATTCATGGTGACTTGAGGGTTCAGGAGGGTCGTGATCTAGGTTGGGGGAATGAAGGTGGCATCAATCAGGATGGGGTTGGGGGAGAATGGGTGACGCAGTATCCTCGGGGGCGGGGGTTGGGGCAGAAACATCTTCCAGACATAATAACAGAGTAACTAACACTTGCTGAGCAGAGACCATGTGCCGGGCACTGAGCTCTCTCGCTCGACCCCGTAGCATCCCCGAGAGAGAGACAAGCCTGATCGTTATCCTCTCTCGCAGCTGAAGAAGTTGGGGCTGAGAGGGTGCAGGCTTCCACCTCTGATATCGAAGCTCATAAACAGGGTAGCCCTGGGGGTGCGGGGGTGGGGCTGAGCCCCCATGTTTGGCTCCAGGGTTCATGGCCGTTCCCACGGGAAGCCCTACCTGGCCGATTTGGAAAGGTAGATCATTCAGGCAGGGTGAGGAGCCCCAAGAACTGTGACCAGACCATGCTGTTTTTTATTCCGGGGAGAGCATCAATATCAGGATATGGGTACAAGTCCCGGCTTTGTTTCCCTTAAACTCGATATCTTTATTCTCTCTAACATCTTCCGGGAAGGCGGTATTGATCGTACCACATTTCAATAGTACATGTTGATTGCAAGGAGGAGAAAGTGCGTACATTCTGGTAGACGGCAGGTGCAAAACAACTAAAGAAAACTTGGGACAAAAGCCCTCCCGGAGTCTGGCTTCCCCCATTCAGACTCGAGGAGGAGGCCACATTCAGCACCAGGCAATTTCAAACAGTGAATACCTTGTTTTCCACGGACAAAGGGACTGTGCAAATTGAGAATTGTGAAGGAATGCCAGTTTGGAATTTGAGCTTTACGAAAATATTTTGGTTTAAATTTAATTAAGGAGCTTTGTCGTCTAAAGATTAAAGCGTAAAAAATAGCTATCTTTCTGGGAAGGATGTTCCTGCTGTTAAGGCTTTAAATGAGAAGAGCATCTTCTGGGGCATGAGAACAGGTGTTCCTTCCTGCAAAGACCGAGGTGCTTGAGCAAGAGTCAATAAGAATGCGGAAGAAGGGTATGGGGGGGGGGGGTGTCTCGCTAGAGGCCGGAATTACTGAGAAGAACAATCTAGAAGGAAAGACATGGGGAATGCTGGCGTGATAATGTCAGCCCTCGAAAGAGCTTCTGGAAAAGCTGAACTAGGACAATGGTATGAGTTGGTGGTAATTCCTACAAGCTCGTCTGGGTTTTAAATTGTAATCTTCTTATTTCTGTTTAGTGTCATAAGGAAAGAAACTAGAGGCAAGGATGAAGAGCGCTTCCCCAGAAAGGAGAAAGGAGCCAATCCTGAGCATAGAGATCTTTGTATATACTGATCCCAGAGCTAAGAAGGGATGTACTCCTTGACACAGCAAGCAAGAACGAGATCTGGACAGATTCGCCGCCTTCGGGGAAGATTATGCAAAAACAGAGTAGACAGAGGCCCTGTTTTGGGAGGGAAAGTAGGGAAGTTAGGAGGGGGGTGCTGTTCTCCTTGCCTCCCTCCTAGGCCACCTCCTAAAGCAGGCTTGCTTAACGGCAGCCCCCTGTGCATACGACCCCTGTTTTTGACATGTACGTGAGCTTTGGTACATAGAAATTCTATGGAAGGAAAAGCAAAAATTTTTGACATTGTCCTTGGGTTCTGAAACTTGCAGGATAGTGATTAGGGTTTGTTTTGTTTGGTTGGTTTTTTTAAGATTTTTTTTTTTTTTTTAGCTGAAAGAAAGAGAGAGAGAGATACTGAGGGGGGGAGGGGCAGAAGGAAAGAGAGAAAATTTTCAAGCAGACTCCCCACTGAGCATGGAGCGGGACCCGGGGCTCGATCCCAGAACCCTGAGATCCTGACCTGAGCCGAAAACCAAGAGTCAAACGCTTAAGCGGCTGAGCCACCCTCTCACCTGCACAATAATTATTAGTTTTAAAATACACATAATAGGCGGGGTATCCTGAGGTTAAAGGACTATTTCAGAGTTGAACTCAAGTGGTCCCTATTGGTTTGTTCAGGGTTTTTTTATTGATTTGATCGTTGATTTCTTTTACTTTATTTTACCTTATTGACTGCTCATTGGTTGGTGTTCATTGTTGTCTTGTGTAACGGTGAAGGGTTCCCTGCAGTGTGCCATCTGCCCAGAACCTGGTTGGAGGACCATTCTTGGACACTCTCCCTGCTGAGCAGGAAAGACAGAAGAGGGGCAGGAGTGGGCCATGATAGTGGGCGTGAATTAGGCATCTCTCGGACAGGCTGGAAACTCTTCAAGGGCAGAGATTACATCATATTCCCAGCACCTGCCATACTGTCATCTCCTCCTACCCCAAGATCTGTGGAAATACTACTGGACGATTTCAAATGACATATGCATTCATTCACAGATTCTGACTCTACCTCTATATTGTGGCAAGCAATGTCCTAGGCCCTGGGAACAAAATGGAAATAAGGTCTTTATTCTCATGGCATGTGTGTTTTGCTGGGGTAGTAAGGAAGTAAACCGACGAGACAACAAGATAATTTCAGAAGGTAGTAAGAGCCATTTTATTTTTGTTTTTATTTTTAATGGAGGTATAGTTGTCATAGAATATTGCATTAGTTTGAAGTGTACAACATAGTGATTCAACAATTATACATAATGTGAAATGTTCACCATAATAAGTATAGCTACCATCTGTCACCATACAAAGTTACTACAGTATCATTGACTATATTCCCTATACTGTATATTACATTCTCGTGACTGACTTATTTTATAACCAGAAGTCCGCACCCCTCAATCCCTTTCACCCTTTTTGCCCATTTCCCCCCAACCCATTCCCTGTGGCAACTCCCAGTTCGTTCTCTGCATTTATGAGTCTGTTTTGGTTTTTGTTTATTCATTTGTTTTGTTTTGGATTCCACATATAAGTGAAATCATATGGTACCTATCTTTGTCTAACTTATTTCCCTCAGTATAATACCATCCAGGACCATTCATGTTGTCCTGAATAGCAAGATCTTATTCTTTTTCACATCTGAGTAACACTCCATTGTGTATACGTACCACGTCTTCATTATCCATTCATATATCGATGGACATTTGCTTTGCTTCCATACCTTGGCTATTGTAAATAATGCTGCAAAAAAAAAAAAAGAGGCACCCATATCTTTTCGAATTAGTGTTTTTATTTCCTTCAGGTAGATATGCATATGTGGAGTTAATGGATCATATGGTAATTGTATTTCTAATTCTTTGAAGAATTTCCATACTATTTTCCTCAGTGACTGTACCAACTTAACATTCCCTCCAGCCATGCACAAGGGTTCCTTTTTCTCCACATCTTCACCAACACTTGCTATTTCTTGTCTTTCTTGTTTTAGCCATTCTGACGGGCGTGAGGTGATATCTTACTGTGGTTTTGATTTACATTTTCCTGATGGCTAATAAGGTTGAGCATCTTTTCGTATGTCAGCCATCTGTATGTCTTCTTTAGAGATATATCTATTGAGGGCAATTTATTTTTATTTTTTTTTTTTTAAAGATTTTATTTATTTATTTGACAGAGAGATCACAAGTCGGCGGAGAGTCAGGCAGAGAGAGAGAGAGAGAAGCAGGCTCCCGCTGAGCAAAGAGCCCGATGCGGGGCTCGATCCCAGGACACTGAGATCATGACCTGAGCCGAAGGCAGCGGCTTAATCCACTGAGCCACCCAGGCGCCCCATATTGAGGGCAATTTTAAAAAGCTGTTATGGGGGCGCCTGGGTGGCTCCGTGGGTTAAGCCGCTGCCTTCAGCTCAGGTCATGATCAGGGTCCTGGGATCGAGCCCCGCATCGGGCTCCTTGCTCACGGGGAGCCTGCTTCTCTCTCTGCCTCTGCCTGCTTGTGATCTCTGTCTCTCTCTCTCTGTCAAATAAATAAATAAAACCTTTAAAAAAAAAAAAACTGTTATGTGGGACACCTGGGTGGCGTGGTCAGTTGAGTCTCTGACTCTTGGTTTCAGCCCAGGTAGTGATCTCATGGTCGTGAGATCGAGTCCCGCATAAGGCTCTGGGGTCAGCGCAAAGTCTGCTGAGACTCTTCCTCCCTCCCCCTCTGCTCCCTCTGCTCATGCTCTCGCTCTCTCCCAAATAAATAAATAAACACATCTTTAAAAAAAAAATGTTATGTGTTGGAGTAATAAAGAAGCTACTTAAATTGGCTGATCAAGCAAAGCCACTTTGAGAATGTCGAATACATACTGAGTCCAGAATAAGAAGAAATTCCCAGGTATCCAAGGATTTAGAGAGGGGACCTTGCAGACAGAGGCACCGGCTAGCCCACAGAGCCCAAGAGAACTTCTGGCCTTTGTTGTTTTCCTGGCATGGAAGGGCCAGTATCACTAGGCAAACACATCATTACCCATTTAAGCATGGGGCATAAGGGTATTTTGTCCTTTATGGTCAAACCCAGATGTTCCTTATTGACCTTTTATCAAGTGGCAAGAATGGAATTCAAGTAAGCTGAAGTAGTTATCAGGTAACCGTATATGACATCATGTTTTAGCATTTCAAAGGATAGAACTCTGTTCAGGATGTTTGCCCCTTAGCTCTCTCTGAGATAGACATTTGTGATAATGTGTTGAAAAGAGCATAAGGTTTCAGCAGTCCTTTCGCTAGAATGCTACCCTCTCTGGGGGGTGGGGGGGAGAAATTGCATAGTAGATCATTTGTTTAAATGCCAAGAATCAGTAAATAGTATAAACAAATTCTCAATAAAATCGTCAAAGGTATTTTCCCACTGCAAGGGAATTAATCATTGCCATATTTTTAAGTGCTGCTGTCCAATTTTTTAAATAATGTACAGCATTTAGCTTTGTTATTTGCCTAGAGAAAAGAATGTTTCAATGAAAATTGTCAGCTGAGTTTTCTTAGGTTATCTGATTTTCCGTTGTTTATCTTGTGCTTATTATCTTTCAGAGTGACATATTTAGTATAGTGTGTATGTAGGTACAGACCTTTCCACTTGGCAAGTTTCAATACCTCTCTGCTATGCATGCAGAGTCTTAAATAAAATGGAAGGAACTGAATTCTGTGTTGGTGACAGCACCACCTTGTTAAACAGAGCTGGGTTAATTTCATTTATTATTATTACGAAGAACAGTATAGAAAGAGCAAGAAGCATTTATAAAAGACCTACTTGGCAGTGGCCTTTCAGGTCTATGTTGGGACAAAATGTCCTGACTTGAAAATAAAACAGAAATTTTAAAAACATAGCTTTACTGGGAGGTCAGGTCCCACAACTGGGGAGTGTTTAAAGAGAAAGCATAAAAGAGGCAATAATAAATTTTAAATATCTGCAATGTGGTCAGAATAAGATGGAGTTTGGTGGATTAATTTATGTTGAGTATTCAGAGCAAGATTAGATAGCAATGTTAACCAAATCCACAGATTTTCCTGGGGTGAAAATATCTCGTTTCAGAGAAACCGTATGTTAGGCAAGTATGTTCGTGGAGGTAGAGAGGCTGGGGGGTGGGGGGAGGGGAGGGCGTTTTGTTGTTTTTTTAAAAAAATTTTTTATTGTTCCCATTTCCATCTGTTACAGGGAAATCAGGTACTTCCAAGCACTCTTTAATATGACAACTGTTAAAAAACAAAATTATGCGTTACCTTTTGGGCTGCGAGCTGCTCAAAGGTAGACAAGATAATAGGCTTCCTGTTCAGAAAAAAAAAGAGTGCTGTTATCATTGTTTATTTTTATAGCTACTCTTCGCTCTTAATCGTGCAGAC
Source organism: Mustela erminea (assembly GCF_009829155.1). NCBI lineage: Eukaryota > Metazoa > Chordata > Mammalia > Carnivora > Mustelidae > Mustela > Mustela erminea. The sequence goes on along the minus strand of NC_045634.1, from coordinate 27,476,649 downwards.
CCTGTTGGCTGAGTCATTTGCCTAGACATCTCCCGGGGGCAGATGAGTTATCAGAGCCACACGGTGCTGCCTTATGAAGGGGTGACAAAGGAGGCTAGAGTCCCAGCTCCCCAACAGGTCCAACTGCCGAAGGCAAAACTGCTCTCTCCTCGCCAGTAACATTGTTGCTTTTTTTCCTTCTTTTACCAAGCGGCCCAGCTCTAGCAATAGATGCTGCTCCACAGGCAATTTCAAATTCCAGGCCCCCGAGGACGTATTTAGAAGAAGCCCCCCTACTTAAACAGTCGTGCAGAATTACTTACATTGCACGCGCGACTTCGGGAGCGAACGTGCAGGGAGCCGGGGGATTCCCTCGGCCGCCTGCCCTGTTTCTGGGCTTCTCCTTCGTCCGGCCTCAGACTTGTCTCTTCCTTCTTCCTTCCTCTTCGGCCATTTACATTTTTCCTCCGGAGGTGAGGAGGGAGGCATGACCAGAGCTACGGGTAAGAAGCTCAGAGCAGCTGGGCGGCCGGTGCCACGTAGCCTCTCTGAGTTTCTGTCTCCTCGCTGGTGAAGTGGGGATTACATTAATCACGATCTCTTGGGTGCATGGGCCACCGGGAGCCCCGATCGGTGTTTGCTTTTGTTACTCCGATGCTGAAAGGGGGGCTGCATAAGGGACAGGAGACGCGCCTGGGAGCCAAGTGTCCTGGACCCAACTCTGCCCCTGGCTGGATTCTCGTCTGACCCCTCCCGGGGCCAGAAGCCCCCCCACCCAGGTGCAAAAAGAAGGAGCTGGACTAAGCCCCGTCCCTCTGTGACATTTCATGATTTGATTAATTTAATGCAACAGGCTCGTCCAGTGGAGCTGGCGCGTCGTCAATAGAGATGGAAATTGGTTGAGCACCAACTGTGTGCCGCGTGGTGCTAGTGTGGGTTTGGGGGATAAAAAGAGATTTCAGACAAACCCCTGGGTCATGCCCGGCACGCTCTGTGTTTTGTGCTAAAACCAACAGCACGGTCCGTGAGTGCCACAGAGGGGAGGCTATGAACGAACCCCCAGGGGACAAACACAGGGACAACGGGACCAGAGCAGAGCAGTTGGGGCACAGGGGCCTGGGCGAGATCTGCTACGAGACCAAAGAATAAGGAAGCCTCCACACGGCCCTGCACAAACCAACCGTTTAAAGATGCTTAGCTGGGCTAAGAAAACCCACATCAGTTACTAAAATTACTGCCTTGTCTTTAATGATCTACAGTTTCCTTATTTGCTCTAACGCTTTGCGCAGAGTCACATATTTGTTTCTTTTTTCTTTCTTTTTTTTTTTTTCTGGTTGGGCTTCAAAAATATTCCTGTTGAATGTGACAGATTATACATATATAGGTGTGTGCAGAGAAATAGAGTTACTGCTTATGATGTGATTGCTTGGAATTATTAATAGTATCATCCTTAGGATAAAATGGGGATCAGTACTCATCATACCTTAGAAGTGCAATGAAATTCATTACCTGCATAGGAGATTTTGAGGGCAGTGCCTGTTTTCCCATGTGCGATGCGGGGTTCTGTGCCGTGAGACAAGATAAATGAATAAGCCATCTTGGAAGCCTTGCTAAATTCACAAAGTCAGCCATCTATCAAGACAGATACTCGTGTTTACATAATTATTGATATAGAAAAGAAAATATGGATGTACGTAATGTTTATGAGCCACTTACATAGGCCCTGTTCCCTTTCATTCTTTTTTTTTTTTATTCTCTTTTGGATGCTTTTCTTTTTCTGTCCTTCTTGGAGAGTGCTCTCAGCCCATCGTGGCTGCTCCTAGCAGTCTTTTTGCCCACATGCTTGATAAGACTCGTCTTCAGCCAGAATCCCAGATGCTCTGGGCAGCCCGCGGTGTCCCTGGGGATTGCTTTCACATTTTGGCCCTGCTGGGCCTTCAGGCTTTCATATCCATTTTTATTTAATATCTCAGTCCAGGGTTGACAAGGCTGTAAAAATGTAGCCTCAACACATGCACATTGCAGAGATTTCAGATTTCTCTCTTTCTAGAAGATTCTTTCTCTACCTGTCATATGGAGCACTCCTGCATGCAGACCATGGGCCTATGGGCAGAAATTTCTTCCAGTCACCTTCTCGGAGATAGGCTGGTCCTTTTACCACCTAGGTTCATGCAGAGAACAAATGCAGCTTCCGTGGTCCCGGGGCCCCAGTGTGCTCATGCAGGTGATCCAGACCTGTGTGCACCGAGCAGCGACCTCTAGGTGAATGACCATCTACATATATATGTGTGTGTTTTACACTTAATGTAAAATTTTTATTTTATAAAGCCTCTCTGTGGGTTTAGTCTTGGGGGGAAGGGGCACACTGCTTCTAGTCGGTCCATCTTGTCCCTCAGAAGTCATGGTCCCCAAGGTTTTATACTCTTGAAAAAAAGCAGACGAGAACACGGAGGCTGCCTCTCTTGCACAGAATGGAGTTTCTCTTCAATTTTAGAATAGATAATTTCTATTTTTATGGAAAATCTATTCTTACCAAGTAGGAACCTGACTCACTGCATAAAAATAAACTTTTCTGCTCCCTTTCATGTTGTGCATCAGAAGCCTTATGCCGGTAGCCACATCGCGCTGCGAGTCAGCAGGGTTTGGAAAACTAAGCACCATCCAGACACCTCTTGCTGGCTTCAGCTGTGGCCACGAAGCTGGCGGGTCGAACCGTCTTGTAACTTGATTTCTCTGGGGGTCATGTCTAAAAAGGGGGGATTTTCCATCTCTTTTAGCCACAGAATCTGTGAAAATTTGGTGTGAAGCTGAGAAGAGTAGAAGGTCAGAGAGAGAGGAGCGGAGGGTCGTTCTCAAATGGGAGGGAAGAGCTCACCTCTTTGCTCAGCAGCCTTTAAGACCTTTCCAAGAAATCCTCCAGGGAGCCCCAAAGAGCAGAGTTTGTCAACCAGGAGGCCAGGTCGATCCTCTCCATCTAAACTGAGATGGTTCTGGAAGATAGGCGTGACGGGCGGCCCTCTCCGGTGATCGTCAGCCCCTCCTCTGTCTTGGGTAATTTCTCCCGTATACTCCTCCTGTTCCTTTTTTATTTTTATTTATTTATTTATTTGACAGATACAGATCACAAGTAGGCAGAGAGGCAGGCAGAGCGAGAGAGAGAAGGAAGCAGGCTCCCCACTGAGCCCCGATGCGGGGCTCGATCCAGGACCCTGGAATCATGGCCCAAGCCAAAGCCAGAGGCTTTACCCCAGTGAGCCACCCAGGCGCCCCCTCCTGTTCCTTTTTAATAAAGTAAAAAACTCATTGGGTAGGAGATTAACTTCTAGTGTCTTCCAGGTCTTTGAGTTATACAACTGTCATTTTTTTCTTTAATAGGGACCATCCCAGGGAATCTGGCACATCTGGCCACTCTGTCTCTGATGATTAACTGGGACAGATTGGTCGAGTTTCCTGCAATTGGGAGATATTTAATACTATAGCAACATGAATTTTCTTACCATTGGCTCTGTAATTATCATTTTAGTAACAGATATATTTGAAAATATTTCCATAGATTGGACATAAATAAAAAAATATGACCTTTTGGTCATTAGAAACTCTTTCCAATATTAAACCAAAGACAACCCAACATTGAAAAGAAAACAATACTACTGGATTCTCCATTCACCTAGAATATCTTCCTACACAGACACAGAAACCAACACATTAAATTATAACTCTGATGTGCCAAGTTTCTTAGATGTCATAATAACACATTGTCGTTTTAAAATTTAATTCTTATCAGGAGTGTGTTAATCATTGTCCAACCACCAAGTTTTTATTATTGCCAGCTTTTCAGAAATCAACAAGAAAAGTATGGCTTTACAGCAATAAAATGCTTTATAATTAGATACCGGTAGGCTTGAGGTTGAGAAGTCCATAGGTCTCACAGTGTAGTCTGCTTCCATGAGCATGTCCATTCCTAAGCCGTTTTGGAGGGACAGACATCTTCAAGGTCACTGCTAAGTTATTTCAAGGAGAGTTGTCAGTTATATTTTTATACTGAGTTCCCTGGTTTCTCCATTGTATGAGTATGTTCTTTGTCTTCGTGTGCTGTGTTAAAAAGCAAAGATAAAGTTTTTCATTATCCTTCTATCCCGAGGTTTGCATTATTTTTTTTTTCAAGAGTAGTTTCAGTGTGTTAATAACATGTAAATATGACAATCCAAAGTACTTATCTGTCATCAGGAAGTGAAAAGTAGGTGTGGAGCACCAATGTTCTTTTCTTTGTCTGGGACCTGAAATTTTTGTCATAAAACTATAAAAGAAACTGGATAAAAATTCATAGTCAAATATCTCCTGGCATCTGCTTACATCAGTAATATATTTCCTGAACTATTATTTTAAACAAAGAATAAAATAGAATTGCTCCCACTTTGTCAATCTACTGACAATTTATAACAATGAAAATACTGCCTAGTACTTGGATAATCAAGTAAGATGTGGGTTTCCTATTTTGATAAGTTTAGAGTTTATTTATTGCATTTTAAAGAATTAAATAGTGGAGCGCCTGGGTGGCTCAGTCGGCTAAGCATCTGCCTTCCTCTCAGGTCATGATCCCGAGGTCCTGGGGCACAACCTCACATCAGGCTCTCTGCTCAGAGGGGAGCCTGCTTCTCCCTCTGCCTCTGCCCTTCCCCCTGCTCATGCTGGCTCTCTCTCCCTGTCAAATAAATAAAATCTTTTAAAAAAAATTAAAAAAGAATTAAATAGCAAGAGCAAATCTTTTCCTTTGTCTTTTTTTAAAAGTTTATTTTTAATTGTATTGTAATTTTACAGGTCCCTTCTTGTCAAAAAATGCAAATTATATAAATAAAGCGCATCTATTTGATCTGCACTTTCTTTAGAGTTTATGATGGTGGTTAAAACAGAGGGGAGCTTTGTTTCCATAGGATGTGTGCCTTGCTTTGTTACAATTATCTGTCATGGTTACATTGTTATAAATGACCCGTGTTGCTCATTCTGCATAGTCTCTGGTCGGTTGACATTAAAATAGCGAAGGTTGTACTATCTGTACACAGTTCTTTGGATTAATTTAGACGTAGTAGTTCATTCTTAATTCTCAGTAGACTCTCCAGGATCAAGATGCATCTGTAAACATTTCTGGCTTGCCCCTAAGAGGGGAGTAGTAACACTCACCCTGCTAACTCCTGAGTAATTTGGAATAAGAAATCGCATCAGCCAATTTGTCTTCTCCATAATTAACAGGAATGAAGAAAAACAAATGAATGCTTTAATACAGTGGTATATGTGGTGAAATAAAGGTTCTCTGAGATTTGCTGTGAATTACTTAAGTGAAAAGAAAGGAATAGGAGAGTGATTTTTGAATGTAGGTGGTGGGTATACGGCCGTTCATTGTCCATTTTTGTTTTTTCTTTTTTTGGATGTTTGAGATCTTTTACAATAAAAAAGAAGACAGGGGAATTGTTTTCAAGCAGTGTAAGAAATATTAACCCAGAGACATCCCTGAATGCCGGTCTTCTGACTCTTTGTCGTACGTACTCCGTTCTTGGAGGGAGTTATGGGCATTACTTTGCAAGGTCGTGTTTCTGCGTCAAGTATTTATTGTATGGCTGTTCCCTTTTAAGAACTTTAAAAATATTTCCCCTTTACCGAGTCTGAATTTATAAGTCATGAGGGAGTTTAATTAAAGTAAAAACAAAACAAAACAAACAAACAAACAAAAAACAATTAAACACTTAAACTGTTAGAGTTATATTTCAGGGTTACAAAAACTTGCCTCGGTCCGCGGACCAGTGTCACTTTCATTTCAGTGGAAATGAATGAATGAAAGTTGAACATGGCCAGATTGCCATTTTTCCTTTCGACTCCAAGATTATAGGTTGCCTGATTCCAAGTTTGCAAGATTTTCCAAATGACGCAGAGGCGCATAGTCACAGGTGTTAATCTCCCATAAACAGCTTGTTATCATTTTGATTTTTGGAAACATGGCACGCAAGAAGTAAAACTCCGTGAATGTCCAGGCAGCCTGGTATTTTATAATATTTGTGGATTGGTATTGGTTGATGGTACCACCACAGGGTAATAAGCTGGGGTTTTTTAAGTACATCCGGGTAAAATGAATGGGAAAACACCGAGCCCGTGTTTATGACTGTGGAAGGAATCTGACACTCCATTGCACGCTTATTATTTTTCATACCCTAAGCTAAATAGACTAACGGCTGTTAAGAAACTATCAGGGGAAGCGTGTCAAACACTAGGTAGATCATGCAATCAGACTGGTGTCGGGTTGGAAAAGTCAGAAGTCGGGAAGGGGAGAAAAAGTGACCTTGTCCTCTCAACATTGTCTTTACACTGAGTAGAACAGATGAGATTGTGAATTATTCAGAGCATTGAAAGCTTATAATTGTTAGCAGTGGTGGCGGCAAAAGAGGAGAGAGACAGGACTATTTTAGTCCAAATGTCTGATTCTATTAACCATCAAAGGAATCTTTTCTTAAAACCATCTTGGGGAATTTGGGTGGCGTGGACCCCATGAAGAATCTTTTCCCCTGTTTGATACCTTTTTTGGGAATCTGGGTCAAAGAGGCACAAGTTAATATTTAGCATAGATTTTTGGAAATGCAGAGTAAAGGAACAAAGACACTCTAGGGAGAGGATTTGCTGTTTCAGCAGGTAATTGTCTGGGGAGTGAGTCCCCCATGAAACATAGCAGAACCTCTGAACTCCGAGGGGGTCTCACATTTTATGGAAATGAACTTTTCTTATTAGTAGCATTTACGATTTAGCAGATTTTAGCAGAATACGATTTTCGGCTTAAAAGAAAGTATTCTTCTCATAGTTACTAAGTGCACTTTTTTTTAAATGAAGTTTGTAACGTAATAGTCATATAGTCTTTTATAGTTTTAGCCATTTCAGATGGAAAGCGGTATGCTTTTGTAAACAATTTTATTCTATTCACTTATCTGGCATTTATGAAGGTAGCCTTTACTTAAAACTATTTACCATATTAAGTTTAGATTATCTTGAAGTTTACCATGGATTTTAACTTTATGGGCTTAAGTGGTATTATTTTTAGAAGTGCCTTTAAAGTTCATTTGGGATTTTTCTTTCCAAACTGAAAAATATTTAGATTTCGCTTTCAAAAAATCGTAATATTGATGGCATTTTAAAATTTCCATGACATATCTAAAGCACTGTCGGTGCTTATGTATAGAATTAAAATTTAAGATCAGAATTACTTTTAAATGTCAAGACTTGAAGAAAGACATTTTAATAATATTTACTGCATATTATAAAATGTCGGGGGTTTTTTCTATTTTAATACATTTTATAAAGATTGACTTACAATGTCAAAAGTCATTTTACTTACGGACTAAATGTCTAAAATACTTATATTACCCTCCCCCCCCCGCCAAATCACTTGGTTTGGTCCCGAATCTTCTATCTCCATCAATAATGTCAGAATAAGCATTTCAATAAAGCATATCATGTTCCTGTGTTCCAGATTCTCTTCTAAATTTAGAATTAGCATGGCTTTTTTTTCTTTTTTTTTTTTTTTTGGTGCAAAGACTATTTTAAACTATGTATCCTTCTCTCCATACAATCCTTTTATTAGGGTGAATAGAAGAGCTTCAAAATGATAGTGTTTCATGGGACAAGAACAGATTGAACGTTCCCTTACAAAGTAATCTTGATCACTGTTTTCATTCATTTCACTGTCAGTAGTAATTACCTCCTTGTTCTCTGGCTTCACCATGGGGTCTTCATTTATAAATAGATATAAATATATAAATATATATGTGTATATATATAAATATATTAGGTTCCAATTCCTAAATTTAGTTTTGAAAAAAGAAGGCCAGCATTTGGTTGTTGTGGAACAAATCTTCTACCCAACCCCACAGAAGAGTCTCCTCGGACTGCACTCAGTCCAACAGTCATGACCATTTTTATATCAGACAGAAAATATGATCGGGGCAATAAATAGTTTTCTGTAGGAAGGCAAGTGTTCTGTCTGTGTCCCTGTGCTCTGATTTCGGGAGTGTGAGAGTTAGAGTGGATTATAGACCTACCTGATCCAAAGGAGACTCCCAGTCTTTTAATGAAATGACTTTGTAGAATTCATTTTTTAAATTTTTTTTAAATTTTTAATCTTTTTAAAATGTTTTTACTATAGATTTTAATATTATAACTTGTTTTTCATGAAAGAGCTACTTGGAAAATGATAAATATTTTTCTCGTCTTAAATCTCAGGTCTTTTGTTCATCGATGGTTGGCACAATGTATATATTTTCTAATTGGGGGCTTCTCGAGAAATATTGCACCCTGCCATCTTCTCCATCAATGTTCAGGCTGAGTCTCAGGTTCCCAGTTCCCAGCTCTTGGGATGTTGTTATAGCTCTTCCCTGTAGCTTAAAGACAGGCTTTGGGCCAAGCATAGCTTGTATTTGATTGCTAACTAGTGGAAAATTCATTATACCTAAGTCAGTACTTGTTTGTAGATACTTGAATTTGGTGGACATGTCTGTTCACGCTGGAATTCAATACAATGAATTAATCTTTGTATCATAAATATAATTATGTTTCCTATTTAATTTTTTGTTGTGTGTGTACATGTGTGTTTTTTGCAAAGACATGAATGTTCAGCCATTTATTTCCACACTCATCTATCTAGGCTCTACTCTGTGCCTGGTGCAGTGAGGTTCACAGGGACAGTAGAAGTCTAGGTTCTTGCTCTTAAGAAGTTATCGTCTACATCTTAAGGCAATGGGTGGCTATAGGTCAGCACGAGTCACAGGATGCAAGAGCTCGGAGGTGAATGAGGGAACTGACATTTTAAGCCAAAGGAGCTGGGGAAGACCACATGGCAGTCGACGGAAAGAACTAGTGGCGGAGGCTGCGAAGGAGTGGATGGGTTAGATAGGTGATGCCTGCAGTCTGGGCGGGACTGTGGAATTGGGAAGGGGCGTGTCCACGGAGCTGGGCTTTCAAATACTAATTGCTAATTGCAATTTCTAATGGCTGGTAATAGAAATTTCTGCTCTCTCCTCTGACTTTTCCTGAAATGGGTGAAATTCCAATCCTCTTGGATGGCTTTTGATGTTTCTCTTGCTAACAACTGGCAGCGGATAGTCTTTCTGTGGCAAGTGTCTCTTCGGGAGACAAGTCCTAGACCTTCTCATGGCATGGTCTCCTGAGAGGGGAGATACATTCTTCCTCGAACTGTTCACCCAGAACCTCATCTCAGCAATTCTGACTGGCTCAGAGACCCTTGTTTCTGAGATTTCCTAAACTGGAGGGTGATGCCTTTCCTCACAGCCGCCGGTCACTATGTACTTTAGCTGATCGGTTACCTGTTTATTTCCCTGAATTGACTGGGATCTAAACCAGAGGGACAATGTCATGTATGTATCCCCAGATCCAGCCACAGGACGTGGTACGTGGTAGGTGTGCGGGGAGTGCTTGTAAACGGAAGGAAGGGAGGGAGGAAAGGAAGCTAATGAATCATCAGCTGTAGCATTACCTCTTTCCTCCCCTACAGCTGCTTTTCAGGGCAGCTCCAGAAACCTGAATCTAGCACCGGAGCCTAGCATAGGAGCCCTGAAATTTTGGGAAAATGACTACATATTCCATGTCCTTGGGACAACTCAACTCAGCCACTAGCTTGTCTTTAGAATTCCCAGAACTACTGCTAGAAGGTAGATGGTCATCAAACCAAACTAAAACTATAAGGTTTTTTTTTTTTTCTAGTTTTAAGTCCAAAAAAAGCCTTTGAATGACTAGTTTTCTTTCACAGACTCTCTGACCCATAAGAGAGTCCTAGAAAGTGGACTCCATGGTTGCGTTGACTGGGGAACGTTCCCGTGTGCAGGTGAACACAAGCATGCACACCCCTCCACACCATCTGTCCTTGACTCTAGGTTGTTTTCCGGAACCTTCTAAAAGAAGGTCTTCAAGCAGCAGACCAGGAAAGAAAGCGTGAGAGAACCTGGTCACATAGGGATACACAGCCTCTGTACGAGAACAGTTAGAACAGCACAGAGACTAAATGCCAGGAGACCCTGGGAAAATAAGAGACAAGAAGAAAGTGAACTTGGGCGTGAGCAGTGAGAGTGTCTGTCGTGTGCTAGACCCAGTGTGGGACGCTTGCACCTGTTCCCTCGTCTAATTCATCACAGCGCACAGCAAGGCTTCGCGATGTTATCACCCTTATTTTATAGTTGAGGAAGTAATTCAGAGAGGTTGTATAACCCGCCTTAGGTCACACAGCTAATTTGTTGTCGGAACCATGAGTGAAAGCGAGATCAGTCTGACTTCAGAATGCATCTTTTCCTCACCCTGCTGCCTTCTCTGAGCATGGGATGGGTGAACACAGACACTCCTCCAGACACTGAGGAGCAAAGCCCGGGGCACCGAGACACCACCCAGTCAGACACAGCCCAGAGAGGTCATGTTCACAGGGAATGTTCTCTCCAGGCACTCTCTACTCCCAAACGCAACCAGAGCTCAAATTACATTCCATGACTCACATTTGTATTATTCTCACCTACAGCGATTTTCTTCGCAATCTTATTAAAACGTGGACATCTCAGGTAAGGACCCATAAAAAAGTTTTCCCCAAGACATTTTTTTCTGTTCATCTTCCTTTGCCAGCCCATGAAAAAGCTGTTTTTGACATATGAGTACCTTCTGTTGTTTATAGGACAACCTACAAAGCTAAGGAACAATTGGCACCATTACATTTCTTCCGATAAAAAAATATGCAGCTATAAAGATGTTTGGTAAGAATGTTAAGGTCTTAGAATGTGACCATATTGATACCTGCAGCGAAGCTTCTAGAAAAACAAAAGCATAGAGCCGTTTGCAGAAAGGCAGTCATTTGGTATGGCATTGTGGGAGCCTGCTGGCCATAGTGTCCTACCCTGACATGCACGTAGGGGATATTTTCTATGTAAAATTCCCCTTTAAAAAAACGAGAAGAAATGTACCTCTTGACAATAAAATTGTGTATCCCCCAGAGTTCGATTTTCATCTGCTAGGATCCAGCCAAAGAGCGGAGATGTTTCCCTGAAATATTTTGTGTTAGATTTTTTCCGCTGTGACCAAATGTTCGTGTTCTGTGGCTACTTTTCATATTGTTAGAAAAGGACTGTGTCTGCATCAGCCACCGATTCAAACAGACATGTTTTTGTCACAGTTCCTTTGAGATCAGAGATCTGCTTGGTCCTCTGGGCAAATGCTTCCTGCTTTGATCTTTTCTCTCTTTCTCCCTGAAAACAGGCACCGAGCGCTTGCTATGCGCTATAGGGTCGGAGGACGTAATGCACAGGTGATTTGCTCCCTGCCCTTAAAGAACTTGCAACAGACTTGAGAATAGATGAACAGACAACCCGTGTGGCTCTAGTGTCACGCATGCAGGGAGCGCGCTGCGGTCCATGTGGGCCTGGGGGAGTGCCCCGAGGTACCCCACAGCCGGGAGGTGCAGCCAGGAGCACAGGGGTGCAGTGGGGCGGGGCTCCCTAATACCTACGTCATTTCCTTAGGAGCTCAGAGCCAGGGAATTGCACCATCAGGATACGAAAGTTATACTGCCCCCATGGGTGTCTTAGGGTGTGGGGGGCAAGGGACTGTCCTGGGGGATTGAGCAGCAACCTCCAGACAAGTCAGATTTGGTAAACGGAGGCAGCAGCGTAGAGAAGCCCATTTTCAGAGTGCACCTGGCTGCAGATGCTGGGGTTCGGCTTGCTTCTGCTCAGGGATACCTGGAGATCATGGTGGGCGGCTCACGGACAGTGAGGACAATGGAAGACACATCTCTCTTCCTCCTCCTCTTTCTTCCTTTCTTGAGTTATGGACGTTGGCCAGACCCAGGGAGTTCCAACTGGACAAAGATGAGGCTTGCTGCCTCCAGTGAATCCTGACGCCTTTAACCAAGGGGCGAGAGCGGTGGTGATGGGCAGCAGTCTTTTCCCAAGTTTATATCCCTAAGATTCTGGACCAACGAAAACAGCAAAGTTTGCCCGTGACACCTGCGCCTTCCCGTTATGGACCCCGACATCCTGTAACCCACTCCCACGTTCTTCAAAGGCCCTCATCTGAGTCCCTTCCAAATTTTTCCTCCCTTTGGCCCACCTCAATCAAAACTCTCTTTCCCTGAGCCCTCAATTAATTAGATCTGATTATCTAATTAAACTAATTCGCACTGAGGTATGAATGAGGCCTAACCCCCCCGGGGGCATTTGTATTTTAAAAGAGGAGCGTGTTAACCCAAATGCCTCGACGATTAGTGGGATGTGTGCGGAGACGTTTTGGGGGGCTGGGAGCTTTCCTGTGCCCCCTGCTTCCCAGGCCATCCCAAGCTTGGGTGAACCTATGGATTTCCCCCACCAGAGGAATTAAAAGTGTTGGAGTCAGCATTGCACGTGTCCTCCGTGGATGTCCTACCCCCTCCGCCTTTGACAGCTGGCAGAGTTGAGGGGAAAAAAAAAAAAGTCATCCCTTCTTAGAGGTTTTCTGCTAATACTGTGAATCTTCAGTGGTTGCTGCGAAGTGCTTTCTTTTCTTAGAATCAGCCCTCCACGGCTGAGGTGGAGAAGGTCTGAGGCTTCCTCCTGGCAAAATTAGAGCATTTGCAGACCCAACCCCCACAACAGCTCCCCCAACTACCCTGACATCGTCAACATTCACTCCGGTGGTCTCACCCTCGCTTAAATCCCTAAACAGATTCTGTTTTTCTGGGATTTGGGGTTTTGTTTTTGTTTTGTTTTAACTGGAAAGCTAGAAGCGTTTGTGTTGCAGCCCTGAACTGACAAGAGGCAGACATTGGCCAAAGCAAGAAGGTCAGCGTTCGAGGCAGCTTTGAAAGCCGGGCTGGTCGTGTCTCGCTGTGGTCCTCCCTGTGAACACACAGAAAGGCCGTTTTGTTCCCCGATGCCCGTGAGCTAGAAGCGAAGTCGTACATTCCAGCAAGATCCAAATTAAGGAAATGCTCTGGGAATCCATCCCCAAAGCTTATGTGTTACTGACCGCTGCCTTGCGTTTTCTAAGACTTCCCATTCAAACGGGGGATTCTCTTGTATAGACTCAACCTAAAAATGTAGAGGCTGCTCTTTTTTAAAGCTATGACTCAGAATTCCTGAAAATAAGAACATGGGCACTTAAAATGTATATGCTCATTATTGATGGTTTTGTTCAAGCCCTTCCTACATACAACATTTATTTATACTCTTTGCATCTTTTCTTGATTTTAATGCATCTGAAGGTCACTTGTTCTTAACACGTGGAGAGAAAAGACAGAGGCACGGGTTACGGTTTGATATTCTTAACAAAGAATTGGCATTTTTCATTCCATTTTGAGGGACAGATTAAGAGAATTATTTTATGCAAATGCTAACCGATTTTACATACATTCCTGTAATATTTAAATTAATTAAATTTCCTGGAAAGATAAGAAAAAGTGAGGCATGTTACTGATGATATTAGGCGCAGTGCTGCGTTCACTCCGGAATGCACATGGAAACAAGTGGGGTATTTGCTTTTCCAGCCCTCATATTTTAAGACTCTAAGTCTTGTAGCAAAAACAGCAATATTAATAGAGCAAGGCCTCCGAAAACAGCCTATATGCAAAAGCAAAACAAATAATATGACAAAAAGCAGTAAAAATTGTGATTAAACCTTTCAGCCGGTTATTTTTCATTTCATATGCTATTCGAGTTTTTATCTTTATGTTTTGCCTCGTGGAAGAAATAAGCATGACATCTGGACAAGGCATTCACAAGGGAGGCCGTAACTGTTTACCGTGATGCTTTAGCTGTCAGGGCCTGAAAATTGAAGTAGGGGAGCAGACCAGCTGAGGACAGGCAAAACAAGGTTGTACTTCTTAAGTGATCTGGGTTCATAGATACATACAATAATTTTTAAAAATGATTATGAAATGATTAGCATCCTGTCATATTTCATTTTAGCCAAAACTGTCTGTCTCACTGTTAAATAAATGGAAGCTCTTGTAGGGTGTCTGATCAAAGTTGATTTTTTTTTTTAAATAAAGATGCAAAATAAATCATGAAGGGATTTTTTTTCAATTATACTTGAAGCCTATGGGTTATTTTGGTTTATCAGCAAGCTATACATCACGCAAGAAATTTCTGAAGCAGAAATGTTTATAATCAGATGTTTATAATCCTTGGTCTAGCAAAAGAGTCACCGCATGCTAATTGTGCAGTTTGTCAGAGAGGAGACAGTTGGGTTTCTAGATGGTATAGACTCGTGGTTCAAGTGCATACCTCTTTGTTTTGGGATCCGTTAATGTATTTGGCGCCACTGCATGCCCAAAGAGTCAACTTCTTTAAATTGCTGAGTTTGATTATGATATCTTACTTACTCTTTGCCAAAAACACTTCTTTAAAAATATTATGGGATTTTTAAAAACCTCATTTTCCTAGAAACAACGTGCTTGTGCTTATTTGCTCCTGATTTTCTGTGCTGTCCTTCTTTGTTTAGCTCTGATTTTGGTAGAATAGCCTCCTGGGAAATAAAAACTTCCATGTGTTTGGAAGGGAAAAGATCAAGGAGAGAGGAGAAATCAGAGACGTACATCAGTGCGGGAGGATGGGTCACATATTATTCTCGTTCGATACAATATTATACTGTTATTCCCTTTGAATCTTAACTGTGAGGCACCAGTGATACTATTGTTTACCTCACTGAGAGGCATGAAGAAGACAGTGTGCAGAGAGAACCCGACATAGTTCACGGCAGGTGGTGATAGCCCATACGTTGTGGATTCCATGTGCCTCCTCTCTCCTGGTGAAGAGCTCCAATTCAGAGAATCCGACTGGGTTCAGAATGGAAACCCAAGTCCTGTGTATCAGAGAGTTCTGTTGGACTGTTTGCACTACTATCTGTCAAACCCCGTGGCATCACCATTTTCATAGATGAATAACAATCGAATATTGGTATTTCATATGGTTTGACCCAATACGGAAATAGAGCATTGACACAATTATTCAAGTAATAGAGATAAATACATTCTTTTTCTGTGAATTGTCTTGATCTTTGAAGTAAATATACTGCTTTTACGTGAATGGATTGTTTTATTTCTGTTCTTCCTTTCCACAATACAAGGTGAAAATGTAGCTTGCTGACTTGTGGTCTCTGGTCCCGTCTTCTTTACCTCTTAGAGAAAAAGGCTGATGTGTCCCTGCTGGATCTTCAGTGTCCCAGGCCCACCAAGCTGCCTTGCGTCAGGACACACCTGCTTGAATTCCCAGGACCACACACTGACCGTGCACAAACAGTGGCTCTCCATAGTGTTGAAGCTCCTGTTTGTGTTGTTGAGGCTCTTTGAAGTGGCAAATCCAGATGGGGTCAGATCGCCTCCTTAACTGTGGTTTGTTGTGTGATTCGGGGGAGTGTAGAAATAGGCTTTAGGGCAGCAAGGCCTCAGAGAAAGTGGGAGGGTCCTTCAAAAACGCCCAAGATGCCAGCACACGGCTGATGACTGTGTCTCAGTTGCTGGGATAGTTGGAGTGAGTCCTTTCCTGCCCCTGTGACTCTTCCCCTTCCCACTCTCACTGCAAGACTCTCAAGGCCTCCTCTCTTCTCCTCGGCCCCTGCCCCTCCCACGCATGGCCTGTGCGCGTCTTCTCTCCAGGCGCCATGACGGCTCAGCTCCCTGCCTCCTCAGCCTGTGAATGGGGGTGCTGGGCTTGCCAAGGTCAGATTAAATGTCACTTCCTTCAGGGAGAACCATGTTCTCCAGCTCACCTCCTTGCCTCCTTATTCTATGTTTTAGTGACCTGGTGTGTTCACAGGACCGCCCCCCCCCCCCCCACACACACAATTTATAATCATTTACTTGTCTGTTTCTTTGTGTCTCTGTTCTCCACTATTCTGGGACTGCACCTAGCACAGTGCCTGGCACATCATAGATCTTTGAAAAAGTAACTTGAATGACTAAAATATGAACTAGCTAGAATCTCCTTAGAAGGGCCTCAGATGCCATGGCAGACACTCCCAAGATCTCTCAAAGAGAGAAACTGTCCAGTGGAGACTCTGCAAATGCAAATATGTGAACCTCTCTGCGCTTGGGTGTGTCACCTACCGTGGGGCGCATTTTGTCCAGTCATGTGTTTTTCCGCTGGGACACTTCTTCCCCACTGGCTAGGAGGTGCATTTTCACATGTTAACGTTGATTGCTTGTTGCTTGCTCTAAGGTAATTGAGAGTACGGAGGAACGAAACTCTCCATGACACATTAAATAACTAAAAACAGACCTCAGATCAGGAGAGCTAAATATTGTTCAGGAAATTCAGTCTCGGAATTACAGAGTGGGGTGGTGAGGCATATGGGGGGGGCACCAAGATCTGAAAGGTGGAGTCCAGACATCAAAGAGCAAATGGGGTGATCCTTCAGGAGAAGACGGTGGGCTGACCAGTCACAGAATTGGCTTCTGGAAATGAAGAGACGTGGAGAGTGAGGAAGGGTTGGAAAACCACTGGCTGGAGCTTATTCAGGACAGAAGGAACAATGGGACCTTAAAAATCCCCAGATTATCTGATAATCTGCCACAGATTTTCAGTTGAACTGGTGTTTCCTACTTATCAACCCCCCTCTGTTGAAAAATGAAAAAGATTCAAATAAGGGCATTTGTACGTCTCTTGGTAAAGCTGGGTTTGAAATTGACTCTTCTTGATTGACCCCCTTTTTGAAAGGCTAAAGCAAAAGCTTTACCTCTTACAACTTGGGAGAATCAATATGGAATAAGCCATACAAAGGAAAAGGAAGCCTGCGTTACTCTAATTGAAGAACACGGGGTTCTTCAATTAATTTATTTTAGAGTAGGAGATAAGGAGATAAACAAACAAAACCTTGGGAAAAAGGAAAACACATGATGACACACACAGGCTGCTAATCTTCACGCCTGTTACACGGGGAGGTTGACATTTGACTGTGTCTCAAGGTCATAGAAATTAGGAATGAATGGTGTCTTTGAGAAATCTCTGAATTATAGATTTTAGAGTTAGCGGGAACCTCAGGATAATTTAAACGAACTCTTTACTTCCAGACAGGCAAGATGTTATTATCTCCCATTTTAGAGAAAAGATAAGTAACTAAAGTTGCCTGCTGTGGTTCCATGACTGAGAAAACGACTGATGGCTGAGGATGTAGCGGACAGTGGGTTGGCAGGGAGGGTGGTCAAAAGCCAGGCTCCAGGATGTTATTAGGGTGTGCTCTCTGTCACCCTACAAGCAGGGCGATTCTGTTCCTTATCTGTATGGACCAAGAGGATTCGCCATATTTAAGTAGGCCATTGTTTGTCAAAATAGTTTCCTTCCGAAAGGAAGAGAGGGAGGAAGGAAGGGAGAAACACTCTCCTAAAAATGACAGCTGACTTCTAGGCCCATTCGGTTGAAAGGGGCAAATTACCTTGACTTGATCTTTTCTATATTTTGAATTATGGGATCTGATTGCTCCCTCACCCCGCATTTTAACAAACAAAGACAGTAAGACATTGGGCATTTATTACCAAGTCGCAGATCTGACAGTAGACTTATACACCTTGAGAATTTTAATAGTGAGAGTGAAGCGGATACAGTGATCTGGCCTTGTGCCTGTTTTTGCTCTTAGAATTGGGGGCCGATGGGGTGCCTGGGTGGCTCAGTTGTTAAGTGTCTGCCTTCGGCTCAGGTCATGATCCCAAGGTCCTGGGATCGAGCCCAGCAACGGGCTCCCTGCTCAGCGGGAAGCCTGCTTCTCCCTCTCTCACTCCCCCTGCTTGTATTCCCTCTCTTGCTGTGTCTCTCTGTCAAATAAATAAATAGGTCTTAAAAAAAAAAGAAAGAAAAGAAATGGGGCTCAACGATCAGCGCTCCTGACGTTGAGATAAATTTTCTCCCATCTTACAGTTGCTACTGTGTGCATCAATAATATTATTAATTTTATGGTTTTTCATTGAGGTTTCATGGGTGTACATACCAAGAGGGAGTCTCTTTACACTTTACGTACAGAATGCTCTGGCTGTTTTGGTGTATTTGCCATGCATGATTTCTAGAACTTCAGTTCTGGAGGCATAATAATCCAAAAGCCAAAGCTTCACTATTGCCCACAAGCTCTCCCTCGACTTGGGCAAAACAGTGAAATTTCAGAAAAAGGATAGAAACCTGATGACAGGCTTTTGCATTTGATAAACAATTCCACATAATGATAGATGATAGAATCATTGACTTCGGTTTGTGCTGAAATGAACTTTGCTCGCTCTCAGCCTGGCATTTCCAGCCAGCTGTGTTTTTTTAGAAAAAAAAAATTAGGTATTCCTTTCATTTATGAGTTTTCTGTGGCTTGTGAGTCATAAAGCTATCCTTTATCAAGAAAAATATGTATCCACTTGAACACGAAATGAGGAGGGGTTGCATCCTGGACAAGCTGAATCTCAGTAGCGAGGGTAATTAATGGGCCACATACATGTCTTCATTCATGGTTCCCTCCATTTCCTTTGGCTTTCACAGACGTGGTTTGCTTTGGCAGGAACTTTTCAATCAGGCAGGTTCTACCATGCACAACGAAGGCCCACCCCCATGGACTCCCCAGATTTCTTCCTTCCTTTCCCTACAATTGCAACCAGACTTTAAGTTCATCTGTGCTATGACTTGCGCTTTTAAACCCGTATGTATGAAAATAATATCTCTGTCCCCTTGTTACTAGCTTGCATTCCCTCCCATCCCATGCCAGGTATGGTTTTGACAGGTAGCATGATGAGATTTAGAAGAGAGGCTGAAGTTAATTGAGGTTAGCAAGAAAAATATTACTGTCAATTTTGGATTTTTTTCTTTAATTATTTTTAACTCATGAATAATCAATTAAATGAAAAAGAAATGTACGTTTAAGAGCATCTTGAAAATTCCCACCCTAAGAAGCATCAGAGGAGAGGAACCCCTTGTGACACTATCTACAATAGAACACACCGCTGGCTTTCTGCAGATGACATAGTTAAAAAAAAAAAAAAAAGATGCTTCTTTTGAAGTGACAGAACGAATACTGTAGCAAGAGCGAGTTGAGCGTAGACAGCCATAAAATGCAATTTGCCTTTTCGGGGACAACCTAGCCTCCTTGCAGCACCAGAGATCAGTTTAGCATGCAGCCCTAAGGAGAGGGTGTTTGTGGGTCTACACCAAGAATGCCAGCCGGCCAGTAGGTCGAGTTCTGCCTCTAGGGAAGCTTCACATCACCAGGCTTCCTCGGCACAAGCTAGTGGGCTCTAGGGGCTTTAATATACAAAAGATCCTGGCCTAAAAGAATTCATCTGTGGGCGCCTGTGTGGCTCAGTCAGTTAAGGGTCTGCCTTCAGCTCAGATCATGCTCCTGGGGTCCTGGGATCGAACCCCTGCATCGGGCTCCCTGCTCAGTGGGAAGTCTGCCTCTTCTCTCTCTGCACCCCACCCCGCTTGTGTGCGCGCTCTTTCTCTCTGTCAAATAAAGAACTAAAAATAAAAATCTTTAAAAAAAAAAAAAAGTATTCATTTGGATGATACATTGTCTTTTAAAGGCCAGTGAATTGTTTTATCAGCCCTACCAGCCAAGTCTCTTAGACCCTGGACGATTCAAAAATTCTTACTGGAAGAAATGATTCTTTTGCCAAAAATTTAGCAAAGAAGAAAGTCCATCTGGGGAGATGGGGAGGGACTCTTCATTAGAATTCTCCCACAGACTATTTCCCTTGGCCTTTTCCCATTTTAATGCCCCACACCCAGCTGCTGCTGCTGCTGCTGCTGCTTCTTCTTCTTCTTTTTAAAAATGTGCCTGATTTGAATAGTCTTTCCTTTGTTGAAATGAGTTAGCATTTCAGTTTCATGTTGCTGTCTGTGGGAGGCGAAGGTCAGGCGAAAGCTGCTCCCTGGGATCCAAACGTGAAAGCAGGTGTCCCCTGTGGGTCATTCTTTGTCAGGGTCATTCTCTCATATTTATCCAGCAAATGTTCATCGAGCTTTGGGGGAAGCTATTCAGGACACAACTCTGCTTTGCTGAGAGTCCCCCATAACCCTTTTAAAAATTAAGATATATAGCATGGGATATTTGGTCGTCTGCGACAACTGATTTTCTTTCGTACGTCTGCAATATGCAGACAAAACCCGTATGTCTTTTCCTCCAAAAGCTAAAGAGCAACATCACTGATTAGGGCCGGCCCAAAGCAACTGTTAAAAAAATAAAATAAAATACATAAAATACATAAATAAAATAAATTAATAAAAATAATAAATAAATTAATAATAAATAAATTAATAAAAATAAATAAATAAATAAATAAATAAAACTTGAAGGCAAGAAACCGCTTCTGAAACCGATATTTAAAAGGCCTGTGATAAATTCGTGTCTTCCGTAATTCTAAGAGGAAAGGAGAGCCTGCCTTCCTTAAGGCTCGGATTAAGAGCGGTGCATCCGACAGATCATTTCTTCCCGGCGAGCGTTGGCTTTGGAAGCATTCTTTCTAATTTCTATGTGAGGAGACACACTTCTGTCATTAAGAATGGGGCTTCCAGGTATGAGAACCCGAAATATCCATATACCGAGACTCATCACTTTGACTAATGGAGGATCCTGACCACATTTCATCGTAAGCACCTCTTCACAGTATGTCATTTTTCCAGCTCAGTTGATTTTTGATATGTCTCACTTTATCAGTCATTGAAGTGGAAATTTCATCATTCTTATATGCTTTTTGAGTTTTTCTTAGTGTTTGTTTGTAATAGGTTTTATGGGTGATTAGTTATGTGAATTGCGGCATTCTTGGGGACGGGAACCTATCTTAATTTGGCTCGTGAAACCTGCTTCTCTCATATACTCCACCATAAACCACGGGTAGAACTTGTTTTTCCTTTAAACATACCTTGTTGAAATTAGTACATGTACTTTTCGTCACTGCTTCGTGTGAAAATTAATGGCCGAAATGATTTGCACCAGCTCTAATGTTCGATCGTTGGCGTTTCCAATGCTGTGACTTCACACCTTGGTTACTAGGCTGGGACGCACCACTGACTGATTGCTCCACTGGGCACGATCAGGTGTCAGAATTTTACCAAAGGCCCACTGAACAATATTATGACATAAGAGTAATAGTTCTGCGATCTCTGCAAATGATTCCCTTTGCCTCAAAAGTGCTCATAATACAACACGTGATTGAAGTGATACTATCTGCCATTTTGTTTTCCCTACTGTGACTGCGTGCACAC
Source organism: Mustela erminea (assembly GCF_009829155.1). Taxonomy (NCBI): domain Eukaryota; kingdom Metazoa; phylum Chordata; class Mammalia; order Carnivora; family Mustelidae; genus Mustela; species Mustela erminea. The sequence goes on along the minus strand of NC_045634.1, from coordinate 27,455,443 downwards.
ACCCTGCAAGTCAACAGAGTGTCAGGTTCCAATGTGTGGGTTTTATGGCACACGGATCTGGGTTTGAGCCCTAGCGGTGCTGCTTAGCAGTTGAGTGACCTTGGGTGAGTTGCTTAATTTCTCTGAGTCTAGGTTTCCTTCTCTATAAAAGAAGATTAATAAAAGAACCCACCTCAGAGCGCCTGGACAGCACATTCTGTTAATAGTACAACTCTTGGTTCCTGTTCAGATGGTGATCTCAGGGTTCTGGGATCGAGCCCCATAAGGGGCTCCATGATCAACTGGAAGTCTGCTTACGGTTCTTTCTCCCTCTCCCTCTCTGTCTGTCCTACCCCCCTTCACACACTCTCTCCTTCCCTTAAGTTAAAAAAAAAAAAAAAAAAGAACCCACCTCGTAGGATAATTATAGATGTTAAATGAGATAATCATGAAAAATAAACATTACTGAGTATTCAATACATTTTAACTAAGTACAGTAAACTTCTTTGACTCTGTACTTGGCAACTCTCTTGGGTAGCTTATGGCTGTGGAGTCCTCAGATTCACTGTATATTGCAATTTTTAATGGTTTAATTTTTAATTTGAAAGTTTCTACTTTTGCATTTATATTGTATGATCACAATGAGGACTTCGGGCCACCATTATTTTTTCGGATCTAAATTTTATCAAAATAAGAGTCATGGAGACATATGAATATTATAACATGATTTTGTTATAATAGTTTCCCTTCCAAATCATCACATTCCTATTATTCAAGAGGAGAATTTGAAATAGAACATGAAGACTCTTGGGGAGATAGTGAAGAAGAAAAAAAAAGTATGCAAAGCAAATGAACTAAATCTAGTGAGTGGCAAACGAGAGATGCCCTGAAGACAATATTATATGATCTTCTCTCTTTTAAGATAATTTATTTTTTTTTACTAAAATTAGCTTTATTGTCTCCTTTGGGGCATACAAGTTCATGTAAATCAGGAAACATTATCGATTCCTGAAGACCTACTTCGTGAAAGATACCAAAGTAGATATAACATCAGGGAGAGTTTTCCAAATGAGGTGATGATGAGTTTTGGAGTAGAGAAGCATGTGGAGTAGTCTCGTAGAAAGTGGTGGCCCAGTAAAACTTCAGCTACAGTCAGTGCTCTCCCCACCTCTTGACTGTTATAACCCAAACTGCACTCAGTCTGGTACAGGAATGACGTAGCTCAGTGCTGGTGTGCACGGTCACAGACCAGAGACCTTGCACGGTTGTACAAATCTACTCTCATCCTACAGTAACGTTCAACACTCATGCCTTACACATGAGTAAGGGGTACCATCTAGTTGAGATCCTTTTGTCAAGGTATTTTGTTTGTTTGTTTGTTTGTTTGTTTTCTGCACCAAGAAGACACGGTTTGACTGGATCCAACATTCAGAAAACTGAGCTGGTTGCTAGCACGCACGGCTAGCCCTGAGTATCCTATTGTCACACGTTTCAGGAATTATTATGTATTTCCTGAAACATGACAACATTCTATGCTGAAAGTATGGAAGAGTATATGAGCAGGGCCATAAACAGCTCTCCTCAAAAAGCAATAGATGGTTAACAAGTAGCAGGTTCTGAAGAGTCAGGGAATGAAGTGTGTGCTTAACCAAGACTACTTGTATCCCTTCATTGACACTGGCAGGCGTTGATTTGCTGTGGGAATAATTACATTGTAATTGTGGATGGTTCTTCAGTGTTGTTGTGACTCTTCTGTTCCTTTCAAGATGCCACCAAAATGTTTAGTGTTTCAAAGTCTGCCAGGACAGTGTTGTGGAGAATTTGCTGAACTGGAAAACTAGGTATGATCAAAGCAATAAAGTGTTCTTGCAATGAGCCTTTGGGGATGGGCAAGGGTTATATTATTCAGAATCCGTCATTTGACAGTATTCGGTTTACTGGCATCTTAGCTATATTTTATCCTCTTTTGCTACAATTTGTGAACTCGGTGCTTTAAATTTGTGTCCTAGTTCTGTTTCTCTGTTGTACGTCTTTGTTTCTGCAAAGCTGCTCCTTCCTGCCTTTCTGCCTTGGCCTGAGATGGAAGGGTGACTCCCCTCAGAGTATGAAAAGTGCAAACCCAAACTCCCCACGTTCTGCAGATCTGACCCAAGGGGAGTATGATTCAAGCCATTTGGGGGATAGTGACCACTTTGAGCCCGTCTCCTGCCCTCTCTGTGAAGAATGCTGTACCATCTGCTCAGGGATATCATGAGAAAGTCTCAGTCCAGTCCAGGAGTAGGGAATCTGGTTCATCTAGACCAGGGTCCCCTCGGCTACCCCTGGCATGACAGTAAGCCTACTTACTGCAAACATACATCTTGTTTTTCATGGCTCATATTCAAGGAACCAGAAATTTCAGAGCCAACGTACTATCAGCATAAATGAAAATGTTTATAAATTGCAATATGTTTTATAAGGATCTTATAATCAAAAGTTAATCTTCTAGATATTTACTGCTTGAATCTTTTCTTGAACTGAGTTATCTGGGTATAGTTTTCATGAGTGATGTATAACAAAATATTTTAATGGGAAGTTAAGTTATAATAATTTGAACACTGTCTATTTATTTATATTTATGATCATCGGACCAGCATTTTGATACTCACGAGTATCTGAACCTCATCTGAGCAAAGTCCCGTAGTACCCGAGGACTTCTGCCAATAACATAACGGTAAATTGCCTCAATTATGTAGCTCTTCGTCTGCCTAGTGTTTCATGATTTTCAAGTTGTACATACTAGAAAGGTTCTGTGGATAAAGTATGAGAGGAAAAAAGCATTATGTACATTAGTTGAAATTGGCATCATGTTGCCAAACTGTAATAAGCCTTAGGGGACCTCAGTGTTGAAACTACTCAATTGAATGCTGTAATTTTCCATAACAATTTAAAAGGCCTGCAGGCATGCTAAAGTCATAGCTGGGTCTTTCAGTTAACACTCTGTAACATGACCCCAAAGTCTCATTTACATCACAGCAATTAAAATATATTCCGCATTACATGTTTATACTATCTACTGTAGAATAACCCAACGAGATGCGGCCATATTCCACAAATCATCATGGAAATCTCAATGTTCCCATCTCTTCTTGCCAACATGGTATTAACATTGCCTGTGGATACACAGAGGGTGATGGTGGTTGCCAAGGGGGAAGACGGTGGGGCGAGGGCAAAGGAAGACCATCTAACTGGTGATAACTAGTAGTCATTGCTCCTTGGCTATCTACGTGAAATTATGTTAGTAGGCTCAGTCCGGTTCATAGGTGACAGGTGTCCATTATGCAAAATAATATAGTAATCAGAGCTAATTGGCTCCCTGCTGGTGGTTAGAAGTAGAGGGACCAAAAAATTAAATGAGTATTAAAATAATATACTTCCCAGTCGCATAAGTGCTGTCCTTAGTCTGGGACAGAATTCCCCGGGCCCATTTGGGAAGATGTTGGAAAAGAATTGCAGGCCTCACCCGAGGAAGACGTTTTCATAAATGAGAATTCTTTCCTCAGTGTTCCATCCAAGTTAATTTAGAAGTCCTCCTGCCATGTGGATTGTAACCATAGTTATTAACTGATATCATAACAGTTTTGTGATGACGTGAATGGCAAGTTAAATTATTTTAAAGCAAAGCCTCAGTAGCCAAAATTAGATCATATTTTCTCAACAGTGACTGTTGCATTTTCATAATGCCTTTCTTTCCAGAAAACACGGACCAAATTGACCGAGTCCAAATTGTTCCTGTGGTTTAACGTTCATTGAGTAGCCACCGTTTACCAGCTTACCTTGAAAGTGTGGTTTTTCACAATGGTCTAGAACATACCATCAAGGTATGAAACACCATGGCAGGAGTCCAGCTTCCCTGGCTGGCAGGTAGTCAATGAGAAACCAAGGAAACTGAATTTCTCTGTGTGCCTATTGGAATGCTCTGGCATGTGGTGCCCTTTTGTGGTCAGGAAGAGAGTTGAAAGAATCCTACTTCAGCAGACATCTAAGAAGGCAACAATTTTATCTGCTGCCTAGGTCTGTTTTAACCCTTTGCCTTGGCTGATAGCTTTACCTTCAGTGACAGCATGGAACAAAAAAAGATATTTTTGATTGAGCCACTTAATCCAGAGCTGTTGTGGTAATTATGGCAAGGGGTTTCCTTTCAGCAGACACAGCCCCCCTCATTGGAGACTTTGCCCACCATTGGGTTGAGCAATGTTGGTCGTGCGCTGGACAGCAGACCCTCACTCACCCTCCCTCTGGCAGGTGCCCCAACAGAGGTAGGCCTGGGCCAAGTGTACCTGACTCATTGTTTTATAAACATTATAAACAACATTTTATAAACATTATAAATTATGCACTTATTTATCTTTGTGATATAGAACATTCTGGAAATCAGAACAGCTGACTAACTGGATACACTTTTCCTCTTTTCACCAGACTATTTGGCAGCATTTATACAAAGTCAAAATATTTGAGTATATGGTACATATGCATTTTAAGGTGTTTAAGTTTAAGGTGAACTTGAGATGTCAAAACATTACATTTCTATGTGAGCCTATACCAAGTCAAGATATATATATATATTTACATACCCTGAGAGTGTTGCATTAAAAAATATTTAAGAACAGACAGTAAACACCAGAGAAGAAAAATAGTGAAGAATTGAATCTTCTAGGATAAGTGTATAGACCACTTGCCAGACAGGCTATAAAAATGTTGGTTCTTGGGACACCTGGGTGGCTCAGCTGGTTGGGTGTTTAAATCTTGATTTCTGCTCAGGTCATGATTTCAGGGTCATGAGGTCGAGCCCCACGTAGGACTCCATGCTGGACCTGGAGCCTTCTTGGGATCCTTTCTCTTTCTCTCTCCATCTGCCCCTCCCCAGCTGCTCTTGCTCTCTCTTAAAAAAGAGACTGAGTCCAGACCGGACCCAGCCTCTACAGTATCCATAGCAAGCGAAGAGGGCTTACCTAGTTCTCCGGGCACTCTGGATAGGAGGACAGCACCCAAAGTTACTTTGAACCCCTGAAGCAGTTCTGGAAGTGACCTATCCCCCGAGGGCTCCCCCCCCTTCCAGGAGGAAGTGGACTTTGGGGATCTCTGTCCGCATGTCCCTCCTCACTCCACAGGGAGATGCCAAGTTGCATGAGACCCTCACCTCCAGCACTGAACCAGGATTTCCTGCTCCCCGGGGGTCTGTGAAGAAGGTACCATTTGGCTGGTTTGGTGCTTTTCAGACTGAGATGAAAACTAGCTGCCGGGCAGCAGACAGAAGATATGTTTATTATAGTAATTTTGCCTGTGGGTTACAGAGGCATGAATAACTGCAGTTAGCCTTCATTCTCCAAGTACTTGTGGGTAGTTATCAGGTCTCCACCTAGTTGTTACTAAAATAAACCTCACGTAGTTCTTTCAATCCTGCAACTCTTAATCAGCTTCATGGCTCCTCTGGAAAGTTTTCCCAGTGTTCGCCTACTGCTTCCCGCTACCGAGACATAAATATTTGGATAACAATATAGATGGAGTCATTTTGAAATTATCAGTGTGGGAACTATTTTTTTTTCTTTCTCATTGGATGGCATAGAATTTTAAAATAAGCTCACAAAAATCCAAACCCCACATTCCACTCAAACACTGAGCAAAATGCCGTTTTCACGACAGCGAGAGCATCACCCCTTGGTCTCAACTTTGTTGAACAGAGCCCTTACCATGGTCATCCCAGCTTCCTTAGAAAAGCCTCACCGTATTGGCCACTTTTCTTGGACACTGGACAGTGTTGTGGAATTTAATTATGATAACTGGCTCTTATCAAGCAGACATTATATTATATGCCAATCACAGCGCTAAATGCTTTTAAGACTTTATCTCATTTGATCTTCATAATCCTTTCCTAAGAAAGATAATGTCATCTGCATTTTAGAGAACGAAATACAGGAAACTACATCTCAGAGTTTAAGTAATGTGCCCAAGGTCCTAAGACATGTATGTTGTAAATTGTACCGCAAGACGTTAACACAGATCTGTCTGATCAAAACACCTGCCCTCCCAGTTGTGGCTGTATCGATTTTTTTAGTTGGAACACCCTGGGTAAGAATTTGTTGGTTCACCATCGTATTTCTCTCTCGCTCTCTCTGAGGTCTGTTTTCTTCTACGCAGACTTCAGCGGCAGGCACGCTTCCTCCCATGGTGACAAAAATGTGCATGAGTCCCACGTTTCACCCTCCCACACGAGCGACTCCACAGTTGCTGGTTCTGAGTAGGCGGGGCCGGGAGTTTCAGTGCGTGTCCTTGAGCTAACCTTCCTGGCACGGATCAGGTCACGTGCTCATTCATCATCCGGTCCCTGAGATCCCAGGCAGGCAGGTCCCGGACCCCAGGACGTGGTCTGCTCCACCTGAACCTCCGGAAACCAACCCCCGAGGGGAGCGCTTATGCAGCAAAATAGAAGGCATGCCAAAAAAAAGTCCGTATGGCCACACTGGCTGTGATGTAGGAGAGCCTCCTCCTCTGGGAACTGAACCATGTGGGCTGGGAGACAAGCCAAGGGAACGGTGGCTGAGTCCCCCAAGAAACACATAGTATCACAGGGAGGTATCATTTATTTCTTCCTTAGCTGTCTTTCCTTGAAGACAAGTTTGAAAATGTATGCAATACATTTTATCTTTTCAGGTTGGTCTTGAATCTTCCCCCTTTCTTACTCTTCTGGTGAATTTCATTTGGTGATTACTTTTGCATCCCCAGTACTGATGCAAATTATTTTGATCTCTGCAAATTATTTATTTTGGTCTTTTCAACGTGGCAGCCTCCACTGGCTTTCTTAATCCCGGATCTATTGGCATCCTGACACAGGTTGTCAAACTACTGTCATTTCTCTCTCTCTCTTTCTACTCTGTCCCTCTGTGTTTTTTGTTTTATCTTTTTAAAAATTTGTTTTTGTGATGCTTAAACCCCCTCATCTGTGTGAAGGTTTGGAAGTACCGTCTAATGCTTACAAGTACAGGTCTGGAATTACACCAAAAGGCGTTCAAGTTGCACTCGCCTATGTCCAGCCTCCGTGACCTTGGACAAGTCAATTAATGTATCTGGGCCTTCCTTCTCTCCTATGGAAATACCTAGCAAGCTTGTTGTGAGGATTAAGGGGGGTCATATATGTAAAGCCCCTGGCCTATCTTAAGCATTCGATAAATAATCAAGATTGAAATTAATAATTCATCAAGGAGCTTTTATGTCCACTCTTCAAGAGAGGAATATGCTAAGCACTTAGGAAAATCATATCAGTCTTCATTTCAGAAGCTTGTCCGGTTTTCCATAGCATTGCCAACCGTCACCTGGTCACTAATACCATTTCTGAGTCCCTTTTCTGATATCATGAACCGTAGTTGTTAAGCCATCTAGAAGGTTTGCTTATTTTTCTCTCATTGTGACGATTAAGGGAGGTCTATTTGCCATGGATGCTTCTCTGGACTTCCAGTTTGGCAGCCTTTCGGAGAAGTAAATGGAAGACCCGAGTATGAGAACAGCAGCGTCCGGCCCCGCCAGGTGCTGCTTGTCTGACCTGGAATGTTTTACTCATTTCCCACATCTGTCCATCCATTAAACGGATAAATCACACAAACTTGATGGGCTCTTGTTAAAAGTAGAAATACGCTGCGTATTTGTCACATAAAAAAGTGTTCTCTACGTGGTGGTTCTTGGTTTTATTGTGGATTTTCCTCTGTCTGGCGTGTCCACGGAGGTGAGTGTGCTCGTAGCATGGCGGTATGACAGTCTGTGACCCAGTTCAATCAGAACAATGCATCGAGTGCTAGCAAGGTTGTCTTTTTGTTGTTGTTGTTGTTGTTTTAACTTAGTGTATACTTGAGGCCATTTGGATAACACAGTATTACCTGCATGACGGGTAAGTGTTTCCTTGATTTTTTCCTCTGAACCAGAAAGGACTGCTGGCCAAGATTTTCAGAGGCCTGGCTCACGCTGAAACACAGATGAATACGGCGGTGGCCTCTATATTCAGAGTTCTGGTTTAAAACATCATAAAAATACTTAAATAGAGATGATGGATATCCAGGTGGGCAGACAAATTGAGAGATATTATTTACACTTTACCCTCAAGGCCTGCAAGGTGGGAAAGCTGCATTTAGCTCAACCGTATTGGATCCTCGTGCCTTTTCCCATGTGTTTGCAGTACGGAGATTACGGTCTTTCCCTGCCATTACTGGTGCAGTCGTGACCAGAGACCACATAACTGTGTTCATATATGTTCCTCTTCTATTCCTCTTGTCCATAATTGTTATCAGGAAGAACAGAATCACTTTTAATTTCAAACCATACAAGCAAATTGCTTTATTTATTTTTAAACCATAGAAGAATATTCTTACTTTCCATTCCTGAGTCAATGAGCCTCATTATCCATATTTTTTCTTTTTTGATCATTTCCAGTTTCTGTTTCCTTCTCTATATAAATAATTTTAAAAGAATTTTTAATGATTTGATGAGGTTTAAGCCACTTTTCTTATAGCCTAAGGCACTGTTCTATATATTTTCCAATTAGAAATTTCTCGGTATTCACACTTATTCAGTAGCTATTTTAGTACATTATTCCTATTTGCTTCATTTTCTAAGTTTGCACATTTGCTATCCATGATAAAGCATGGAGACTAATTTTCAGTTTTAAAACTGCAACCCTGGGGCGCCTGCCTTCAGCTCAGGTCATGATCCCAGGGGTCTTGGGATCAAGCCCCACATCGGGCTCTCTGCTCTGCAGGGAGCCTGCTTCCTCCTCTCTCTTTCTCTGCCTGCCTCTCTGCCTACTTGTGGTCTCTGTCTGTCAAATAAATAAATAAAATCTTTAAAAATAAAATAAAATAAAACTGCAACCCTCCAATCTATTATTTTTGAAGTAGGCATAAATATATCTTTACTTAGGTGAAAGTGTTCACAATGTCAAGTTGAAGTGAGTTACAAGATCAAATATTATATGTATATTGCATAGATATGAGGCACACATATTCATACAAACACATGTACACACACATAGAAAAAGTCTGAAAATGTTAAGAAGGTAGTCATTTGAATGTGTTTTCTTTTGGAGGCGGGCACTTATCTGTATCCTCTGGTTTCCGAATATTACTGCTTAATACCTGTTTTAAGTGAAATATTTTAAATGAAAGAAAAGGCTTGGGATGGCCAGTGCGCTGGGTCGTGTTGAGGGACGGCCTTTCTGGGTGTCTCAGAGCTGTCCCTCTCGGCCAGCCGCCCAGGCCAGCAACCTGCCAGTCATTCCCGGCTCCTCCCTCTTCCCCACTTGTTCCCGCCCACCCCACGTCCTGCCCCTACTATTTCTCACATCCGGCCGCTTCTCCAAATCTTCACCATCCCCTCCGGTTCTCTAGTCCAAGCTAGCATTCTCTCGCCTGGACTTAGACAAAAATCTGCCAACCAGCTTCCCTGCTTCCGCTCCAGACCTCCCACTTCCAAGTCCTCTACCGTTTAGCCGGAGGGATCTCGCCCCATTGTAAATCTGACTGACCAGGTCAGTGCATTTCACACTCTGCAGTGGGCGCCGTTTGGGATGCGCTGTGGACAAGGCTGGGCCTGTGTGCTGAGCCTCTGCCCCAGCCAGAAAGTTTCCTCTGGACTCGTGTCTCCCCACTCACTGGTCCCCCAGCCCTCTTGGCCTTTGTCCACCAAGCTCTCCTGGGCCTGCAGGCATGTGTTTGAGCAGGTTCCTCTCTCAGCCAGGCCTCTTACTGCTCTCAACCCCTCACCTGTGACACACATGCTTGTTACCGGGTAAATCCTGTCGGTCCTATGGGCCTCAACCTAAATGTCATTTAAGGTCTTCTTTTGGCTCTCAGTCACAATCAGACCATACCTTCCGTTCTCTCTCTTTACAACTTGCAATTTTTTTTCAGTTTTTCTTATACTTTTAATTGCATATTTATACATGTGATTAATTCTTTAACCTCCCCACCCCCCTCTCCATACTCAGATTGAAAGAGGGTAGAGACTGTGTCTTGTTCGTCTCTGCATTTCCAGTGAGTCTTGCCATGTTTGACATGTATGATGAGTGAATAAAAAGATGAAAGACCACCAGTCCTTGTGCACAATTCTATGCCAATGCACATAGATCTGTCCCGTTCTTTTGAATTGCTGCCACGTGTTCCTCTAGATGGTTTTGTCTTGCTTTTTCATCCAGTCGGACAATCTCTGCCTTTTAACCCATGTGTGTAGATCATTTATTTTATATTTAATGTGATTGTTGTGACACTTAGGTTTCTCTTTTTCCATCCATTTACTTTTAACCTACTTGTGTCTTTATGTTTAAGAATGTTACTTAGAAGCTGCACATAATTTTATTTAACCAGAATGAAACTCTTTGCATTGTGTGAGGTGTTTAGACCATTTACATTTAATGTGATCATTGACCTCATTAGATTTAAGTCTGTCAACTTGCTATTTGTATTCATTTTGCCCCATGTGTTCTTTGTTCCTCTTCTCCTACCTCCTTTGGATTAGCCAACTCTCAGTGTCTTTATTTTGGTAGTAGCTTTAGGGTTTAAAGTATACACCTGTGCTATAACACAGTATCTCTTGAAGTGATATTTTGCCACCTCACATATAATATAAAGAACTGGGACGTCTGGGTGTCTCAGTTGGTTGAGCTGCTGCCTTCGGCTCAGGTCATGATCCCAGGGTCCTGGGATGGAGTCCTGCATTGGGCTCCTTGCTCAGCGGGGAGCCTGCTTCTTTCACTGCCTCTGCCAGACACTCTGCCTGCTTGTGTGTGCTCTCTCTCTCTCTAACTCTCTCTCTCTCTCTGACAAATAAATAAATAAAATCTTTAAAAAGAAAAAAAGAGAACTAACAATAGTATACTCTTTCTCCCTGCCTTCCTTTACAGTGCTATTGCCATATGCTTTACTTACACCTATGTTATAAAATTCACAATAAACTGTTATGATTTTTATGCAACGAGTCTTACATCCTTTAAGAGATTTAAATACTAAAAAAAATATCGTTCATGTAACCACATAGTTGCCACGATCCAGGGCTGTTCATTCCTCTGTGTGGATCCGTATTTCTAACCAATGTTCTTTTCCTTCCAACTAAATTGCTTCCTTCACATTCCTTGTAACGAGAGTCTACTTGTGGTCAACTTTTGTACGTTAGAAATGACAGACATTTTTCCTTTATTTTTGAAAAATATCTTCATTGAGAGAAGAATTCTAGAATGACAGTGTTTTTTTTTTTCTTTCAGCATTTTAAAGATATTACTCTACTGTCTTCTCATTCACATTATTTCCGACAGGGAACTCTGTATGTAATGTGCCTTTTTCCTGTGTCTGCTTTTAAGACTTTCTCTTTATCACTTTTTTCTTTTTCCATAAACATATATAATTTTGATTACAACCAAATGTCTTGGTATAACTTTCTTTCTGTTTCTTGTGCTTGGTGTTTGCTGAGCCTCTGGGAATCTGTAGGCTTATGTTTATCAAATTTGCTGTTTGCTGAGCTTCTGGGTTCTGTAGGCTTAGTGTTTATCAAATTTGGTGTTTGGTGAGCCTCTGGGAATCTGTAGGCTTAGTGTTTATCGAATTTGGTGTTTGGTGAGCCTCTGGGAATCTGTAGGCTTAGTGTTTATCGAATTTGGTGTTTGCTGAGCCTCTGGGAATCTGTAGGCTTAGTGTTTATCGAATTTGGTGTTTGCTGAGCCTCTGGGAATCTGTAGGCTTAGTGTTTATCGAATTTGGTGTTTGCTGAGCCTCTGGGAATCTGTAGGCTTAGTGTTTATTGAATTTAGTGTTCGCTGAGCTTCTGGGAATCTGTAGACTAATAGTGTTTATTGAATTTGAGAATTTTTCAGTTACTATTTCTCTAAATTTCTTCTGTTCACTTCCTGTTTTCTCCTTCAGGGACTCCAATTACATCTATATTGGCCACTGAAAATAATCCCACATCTCACTGATGATGTAATTATGTATTTATTCTCTTTCTCTGAGCTTCTTTCTGTTCCATTTCTATTACTCTAAGTCTGTTTCCCTTCTCTTTGGCACTGTGAATCTTCATTCATCCCACCCAGTGTATTTTCCATCTCAGACAAGATAATTTCATCTCTGGCAGTTTGACATGGGTCTCCTTGTTATATCTTCACTGTCTCCATTTAACTTTTTGAATGTATGTTTTGATGTCCTTATCTATTTGTTCTAATACTTGTGTCAGTTCTGAATCTGTTTCAGCGGACTGATTTTTACCCCTCATTATTTTCTTGCTTCTTGGCACACTAGAAATCTTTGATTGTATAACAGACATTGTAAATTTTACCTTGTTGAGTACTGGATATTTTTGTGTTCCTGCAATATTCTTCAGCTTTGTTATAGAATAGTTAAGCTACTTGAAAACAGTTTGATCCTTTCTGGCCCTGCCTTTAAGGCTTCAAATGAGACCAAAACTATGTTTAGTTTAGTACTAAATTATTCCCCACAACTGAGGCAGGGCCTTTCTGAGTACATTACCTAATAAATTAGGTGGCTTTTCCAGTCTGGCTAGTGAGAATATACACTGTTCTTGTCTTTGTGTGAGCTCTGGATACTGTTTCTTATAATTCGGGGGTCCTTTAGAAGGGCAATTTTGCCTCCAGAGTCTGAAGTATTTTTTGTTGTTATGCCTGGGAGGGCTGCTGATACCTACTGGACAGCGGCTAGGAGTGCTGCTGAACGTCCCACTAGAGGGTAGCCCCCAAAAGAGGAATGTTTCCATATAAAATGTGGATAATGTGGAGGTTGAGAAACGCTGTTATAATCCTTCCAGATGGCTCGTTCTCTGGCCTGCTGTTGTCTCACACACACATGCTGATTAGTACTCTGCTGAATTTTCAAGGAGGCTTCTTTACAGTCTTCCAGAGTTCTTTCTCCATGCAGCTCTCTTATTTATTATTGTTATCAAATGTCATGTTTAAAGAAAGACACTTGCCTTGAGGCACCTGGGTGGCTCAGTTGGTTAAGCATCTGACTCTTGATTTTGGGTCAGGTCATGATCTTAAAGTTGTGAGATGGAGCCCTGTGTTGGGCTCTGTGCTCAGCGGGGAGCCTACTTGAGGATTTTCTCTCTCTTTCCCTCTACCCTTTCCCCGGCTTGTGCTCTCTCTGTCTCTCTGTCTCTCTTTCAAATAAATAAATAAATAAATATTTTTTAAAAAGAAAGAAAGAAAGAAACTTGCCTTGTTTCATCTTCTCAACCAGTAATTATTTACTATAAATTATTTTTTCCTGTCCCTATGTCTTCTCAGCAAGCATAACTTTTGTTACTCCTAGTAGATTTCTCTTTTGCCATATTTCCTTTCACAGGTTTGTTTGTGTTTTATTATTTTTTTAATATTTTATTTATTTATTTGACAGACAGAAATCACAAGTAGGCAAAGAGGCAGGCAGAGAGAGGAGGGGAAACAGGCTCCCTGCTGAGCAGAGAGCCCAATGCAGGGCTCGATCCCAGGACCCTGAGATCATGACCTGAGCTGAAGGCAAAGGCTTAACCCACTGAGCCACCCAGGTGCCCCTTTGTTTGTGTTTTAACTTTGTGCTTCAAACAAGGTATCTTAATTCACTTGTATTCCTCTATTTAAACCTGTAACCTCAAATTTTAGTTGTGCTTGAATTGAGCATTACAAAGAAATCATCATAGTATGATTTTATTTTTGTACTTAATTGTTTTAATTCTTTGCTTTGTAAATTTGCTGCAGGAAACAAGATTTCCTCTAAAATTAACAATAGCAATTGATTTCCTCTTGTACTCAATTGGCATTAAGCTAGCTCTTCAGTAAAGGAAATACTTCGAGATTCTTATGGGTGTGCAAAGTTGTACTTATTATTTGATTAACATAATTGGTAATAAATCATAAATACTAAGTTAGTAGGGAGAATATGAATTATGAATAATGAAAGGTAAAATTTTCTTGGTATTGTGTACAAATAGCGTAATTTAGATCTGTAATCTAAAATACACTTGAGTAAATTAGTGTTTTTCTGAAGTCTGCTTATTCTTTTGGGTGAGCTTTTTCAAACTATTACAAATATAGGAGGACAGTCTGGGCAGAAAATATTCAAAGCGACATTCAGGAATTTGTAATTCTTACAGAAAATAACTAACAGAGGGAGCGTGGGGGAATTTGACCAATGACTGACTTAATCCTCGGGATTGGATATTTGTTTTTATTTCAGTTGCTAGATAGACACATAAGTTCACTGAATTTTTTTAAAAGATTTTATTTATTTATTTGACAGAGAGAAAGAGATCACAAGTAGGCAGAGAAGCAGGCAGAGGGAGAAGGGGAAGCAGGCTGCCTGCTGAGCAGAGAGCCCGGATGCAGGCCTTGATCCCAGGACCCTGAGATCATGACCTGAGCCGAAGGCAGAGGCGTAACCCACTGAGCCGCCCAGGTGCCCCAAGTTCATTGAATTGTTGAAGTACAAATGATTCTAGGGATGTTTGTTATAAGCCGGATACCTTGTAATCATTGGCTGAAGGATTTTAAAGATATACTAAATCCAATTAAAATCAGATTACTTGCTAAAAGTGCAATTAAGAAATGTTTCTTTGGAATTAGGAACATGTTATGAAACAGTGTAACACTGTTGTTAAGGTCTGTGGCCAAGTTTCAAAGCAGGTTTAACTAAAATGTCTGAAATAGAGAATATGATTATCCTAAATCTGGTATCCTGCACATTCATTTAGTCAACCAAATACTTTGCAGAAAAATTTTGAGAAAAAAATAATAACCCAATAATGGAATTTGCTTTAAGACCAGCCATGTTTTCCAGAGATGTGCTGTGGTTAGTATCTGAGTTGTTTTTCAAGGAGCTAACGAAAGTCAACCAAACTAGTTTGGTATTGTTATATACATGCTATAGCAAGTTGAATGAGAACTTTTTGGTCAACTTTATTTCTAATAGTTTTTCCTTTATTTTTTTCAAAGGCCTTTCCCACTGTTGCAGCTAAGATCCTGTCCATTAAATGCTTTATGCTAAGTGTGTGCACAGTGAAACTCTTCCTGTGTAGGACTGTGCAATCACCATCAAAATGCTTCAATTTAGCCCTACTTAAGCAGCTGCATTTTTTAACCTTCAAATATTTAGTTGTGAGGGCAGCAGATAATGCAGAAAACAGCCGTTTGAAGTCATACTGAGCTCACTGACTTCCATCAGAAGCATTACAGTGGTTGCAAACATTACAGTGCAGATTAAATCCTTGAAGAGACTGCAATATGTGCAAAAATGAGGAGACAGATGCAAAAGACTTTTTATTGTTTGGAATCACTAAGAGCAAAATGTCTCTGTCTTTGATGGTATATTTGAATACTACATCTTGATTTATCATGGCCCTCCCAAATTGCTTCCCAGATAAAGAAAAGTCATATATTTGTGGCTAGAGATAGTCTAGAAAGCTCAAGAATACCTAAAATTATCTTTTTATTACTGACTTATTAGCATTTTATTGATTCTGATTTATAAACATTGGTAACATCACAATAGGGATGCATCTTTACTATTGATGATATATATTTGTATCATCACATTAAAGAACTTATTATCTCATTTGCAAGATCATGAAATTGCATCATGGGTTGTATAATAGAGAATACATTTTGCATTCTAAAATGCAAAGGGACAATTAAAGACAGAATGGAAATATGAATGATCTAATGCAGAGAGTGATCATTTTTTCTACAAAGGCCCAGGCAGTAGAGAGTTTAAACTTCTCAGGCCAGCAAGTCTCTGCTTTAGTTTCCTAGGGTGTAGTAACAAACTACCCCAAACTCAGGGGCTTAAAACAACAGAAGTTTATCTTTTCAGTTCTGGAGGCAAGAAGTATGAAAATGAAGGTATGGGCAGTGCCGTGCTTTCTCTGAAATTCTCTGGAAGAGTCTGGCCCATGTTTCTCTCCTAGCTTCTGCCGTTTGGTCACAGCCCTTGGCATTCCTCGGCTTAATCGCTGCAACACTCAGCCTCTGCCTCTGTCCTCACATGGTCTGCTCTCCTATTTGTCTATATGTGTCTGTATCCAAATCTTCTTCTCTTGTCTCTTAGAGAGACACCATTAAACTTAGGTCTAATGACATCATTAGATTCAGAACCCACCCTAATCTAATCTAACCGCATGCTTACTCGATTGCTGCTATGAACGCCAGAAGGTCACATTCACAGGTACTAGGCATTAAGACTTTGTTGTATCTCTTTGAAAGACACAATTCAGTTCACTGCAGTCTCTGTTGCAACCATTCAACCCTGCCTTTGTAACATGAACACAGCCAAGGACAATACATAAATAAATACATGTACTATGTTCCAATAAAACTTTATTTACAGGGGCACGTGGGTGGCTCAGTGGGTTAAAGCCTCTGACTTCAGCTCAGGTCATGATCCCAGGGTCCTGGGATAGAGCCCCGCATCAGGCTCTCTGCTCGGCAGAGAGCCTGCTTCCTCCTCTCTCTCTCTCTGCCTACTTGTGATCTCTGTCAAATAAATAAAATGTAAAAAAAAAAACACTTTATTTAGAAAAACAGGTGATGTGTGATATTTGGCTGGTATACTAGAGTTCACCAGAGCCTGGTCTAATTGAAGCAAAATTACAGTGGAGGAAAGAAAAAATAAATAAATAAAAGGCAATTTCCTCTGGCTTCAATAGTACATTTTTTTGTTTGGTTGGTTGGTTTTTGTTTTTTTGTTTGTTTGTTTGTTTTTTCAATCAGTCCGTTTTTAAAGCATAAAAATGCATACATATGTGTATATTTAGCAGCACCTATTTAGCAGCACCTATTTAGCAGCACCTATTTTAAAATAGATGTTAATCCAAGGCAAGAACTGGAAATTGTATAATAATTTCAAGACCCAAAGTTCTATTACTAAGAATGCTTGAATTAAGGTATTTATGGTCAATGGAAAGCTTTTTTTTTTAAATAAATAAGATTTTATTTATTTATTTGAGGGAGAGCTAGCAAGCAAGAGAAAGAAAGGGAGAGAGCGGGAGAGAGAGAGAACATGATCAGGGGAGGGGCAGATGGAGAGGGAGAAGCAGACTCTCTGCTGAGCAGGGAGCCCGAGGAGGGCTGGATCCTGGGACTCCAGGATCATGACCTGAGCAATGGCAGACACCCAACCGACTGAGCCACCCAGGCACCCCAGCTGAAAGCTTTTCAATGGTCATTTAGTTACGAGAGTGGATATGGCCTTTCTCTTAAGAGATCGAGATCGCTTTGGAAACGAGATTTTTCTTGAACTCACACACACATTCACTGTTAGAAAGAATGTCCTTGATTCTCCACACTACATATATGCTCCATGAGGGCAGGGACATTGTTTCATTTAATGGTGCGTCCTCAGCACGTGGAAGAGAGCAGAATACATAACATTTAGGTCAATAAATACTGACCTAAAGTAACTTGTTTTCTGGAACAAAGAGAGTGAATCGGTGTGTTGTTTAATCCATGTCGTATAGAACTATGCCCTGTTACTACTGTATCTTGAAATTATTTATTATTTTAAACTCAAAGGAGAGCTACAATAAAAAAAATTCAATTTCTATTGAGAGCTAATGGAAGAATGTGTTAAGAGAATAATGGGGTAATGAATCAGAAGAGGTCAGGGAAAACATCCTAGTTTTTTTTTTAATTTAATCAGATTCATGGAAAATCAGAAAAGGGTAGGGAAGTCAAGATGTGTTTCAACAGCCAAGGTAAATATTAGCAACTACGCTTGAGAGCCCGGCTCGGGTCCGTGGTGGAGAAATGTGGAAGCCCATGTATGTGAGGGAACCTTCACGGGCAGTAGGAATAGAAGATACAGTTCTGTTCAAGAGATAGCAGGAGGAGCCATCCGGCTTTTCCGAGCAAAGGCTCTGGAGCTCTGTGATCATTCCAGCTCCGAATGTCACCCCCTCCTTCTAGCTGTATGGAAGGCAGAAGTCGGAAAGTGAAACGTGGAGGACTCATGATGTTGCTCAGACAGAACAGAGAGTTTTCGACAGTGTAGATGTAAACTGAACCCATGTGGGAGAGCCTGAGTCAGCCCCGAGACCTCATGTTGAAAGCACAGGAAAGAGAGGCGTGACGGGCATGATGATAGCCAAGGATCAAGAGAGGGGGAGAAATTCCTTGGGAGAAGGATTCTCCACGGGAGAAAATCTCTAAAAAGAAGTCACAGCCCCAAGGTTGGGGAACCAAAGAGAGGATCGGGGGCCACCAGAAGTCATTTGTTTCAAGCTGATTATGGAATCATTCCAGTAAAAAGTGGATTTAGGAAAGAAGGAGTGGGGTGAGAGCAAACACTGAAGGCCTTTGGGGACCTTCAGATTTAAGAGAAAGATCAAATGAGAAAGAAAAAAAAATCAAAGGAGGATCATTTAAAATGCAGATTAGGCGTGCTAGGCTGGCTCAGAGGAGAGTGACTGAGGATCTTAGGGGCTTGAGTTCAATCCCACTTTGGGTGTAGAAATTACTTAAATAAATAAATAAACTTAAAAAAATTTTAAAAGTGAAATTCTGACTAGCCCTGGGCCACCATCCCTCCTTAGGCGCAGTCACTTTGACCCCTGTCCATTGAGAAAATCAGGAAAAAGGCTGTTGCTAAGCAAAGAAAATAACTCACCTTCTTCCTTCTTCCTTAATCTTGTCACCGGAAGTTGCAATAACTACCCCATCAAATTAGCTACTTGAATTGCCTTAAAATGAGAAGAGCACAGGTTTTCTTTCTTTTTTTCTTTCTTTCTTTTTTAGATTTCTTTATTTATTTGAGAAAGAAAGAGCACACACACATGAGCTTGAAGGGGGTAAAAGAAAAGCAGGCTCCCCACTGAATGGGGAGCCCGAGGTAGGCTCCATCCCGGGACCCCACGATTATGACCTGAGCTCAAGGCAGATGCTTAACTGACTGAGCCAACCTGACACCCCTGGGATAGGGCAGATTAAATTCATTTTCTAGAAAGGAAAATGCATTTTTAGGAGAGGAACAGGAGAGAAGGATCTGCTTTTCCATAGTTGAAGATGTTTAGGTCCTTGAAACATGAAAATTGTGCCAGCAGAAGAAAAAGTCCTTGCAAAAATTAATAGAATGTCCAAGGTATTTGACAAAGGTTCTCTTCCAAGAATCTCCCAATTGGCTCCTGCTCTTAAAAAAAAAAAAAAAAAATCAAAAGAAATAAAATAGTATACATTTTTATAAGAAAAAAAAAGAAATTTATTTGTGAATGGAGAAAATGTGATGAGAGAAAATTGCCCCATTGTGGAAAATTTAACCAACATATCGAGGCCAACTTTGAGCTGGCTTCTGTATTGAAATCTGATCTTGAGATTAATGTTTTGTATTAATGTGAAAAATCAGTTATACTAGCTTAAGCAGGTGTTCATAACTCTCAGAAAGTATGCCTTACTTCCTGGTCATACAGGCTATTTTACAGTGATTTCACAAATTTTCTTTTTTTATTGCTGTTGAAAGCAAGTTTTCTAGATCGACGACAGTATTACTTTCCGCCTTTTTCCAGATTGAGAGGGATGTAAGGTAGTCCGTGTTTTGATGAAGGTTATGCTGACATTACGCAAACCTTTTATCTTCGCAGAGAGGCCAATGAGAGTTGAACCCTGAGTGTCATCCGTGCCAAGCAGGACTGATGTGCACCCAGAAGGAATGAAGTATGGATGTGAAAGAACGTAGGCCTTACTGCTCGCTGACCAAGAGCCGTCGAGAGAAAGAGCGGCGGTACACCAGCTCCTCAGCGGACAAGGAAGAGTGTAGGGTACCCACACAGAAGTCTTACAGTTCCAGTGAAACCCTGAAAGCTTTTGATCATGATTCCTCGCGGCTGCTTTACGGAAACAGAGTAAAGGATTTGGTTCACAGAGAGGCAGACGAATACACCAGACAAGGTAGGTCATGGTTCTCATAAACCACGGAGCTCTCCAGTGATGCCAACTTGTAGTTGTCGCTTTTTCTTCCCCACTTGAGGTGACGTGATGATTTTCCAAGTTCATGGCTTATCACTGATTCAGATGTTTGAGTTATGAGTTGGTCACCTTGTATTCCAAAGCAAAGATAGAAGGCCACCCAAAGGCACACTGACCCCAGATAAGGGGGCTGACATATGGAGGGAATCACTGTACACAGTTTGTGCGGGAGCTCTGTGATTCTACTCACAACCCCCGTGTGTGCATCAACTGGACACCCAGGTCTCCTGGGCTCCCTCATCATCTCATGAAGGTGTCACACGCATTGTTTCTGCAGTTGGAACTGATGCACGGGGGGGAGGGACAATGATGAGAAAAGCCCTGTTAACTCATTAGAAAGGAAGAACCTTATTCTGAATGATCTCACTAGCCACGCAGCCTGTCCGGCTCTGAAGACAAGAGCCTACTACGGGAGGCAATCTAGAACATTGAAGTTATGCCTTAAAGCATCCTGGCTTCTCGTAATCCATGATGGTTTGGTCATTCGCATGTATTTTTTGACCATTTTTATGCCCTGTCTGCTGCCTGCCTATTCTACCAGCAGAGTAATGATTTCTATAATTCTACCTCACAATCTTAGACCTACCAATTTCCATGCTTTCAGACAATAGCTTATTTTAAACGTGGCGTCCGTAGTTCTATGATGTTTCTTCTAAAACATTTTTGAGATGGGGGCAAGATTACTCCTAATAAAGATAAAATCCTCTTACATTTGACTTGCTTCATCAGTCTGCATAGAACTTAGCATCTCTTAGCTCATTTAATCAGGAAATGAGGAAAAATAAATTTAACTTCAAGTATAAAGAATATAGTCATTCTTTTCCAGTCACCATACAAACAGTGTGACTAACAGTTTGATATTAAGCAGGAACAAATTTAAGAAAAAGTAATAAAGCAATAAATCATTCAAAACTTTGGAAATTTTCCATGGTTCTTGTCTTCTCTACTTTGTGGAAGGAGCCATCCTAACGAGACTGAAATAGCATTCACTCACCCAAATCAGTTTATCTCAAGAAGACTCATTTGATTTGCTAAAGAGAGATCCCCCCCCCCAAAGCAGGTCTTACTAATATTACAGGTATCTTAGTTTATGAAAGGGGACAAAGCAGCTTAACATTTTAAAATCCAGTTTTTAAGGGACAATCTAAAACACATATCCGAGATGCATTCCCCGGGTAAGCCAAGGGACTTGAAGTGATTGTACCATGTCTGGTAATTCCAAACCTGATTTTTTCTTTTCTTTCATATTGTCTACACAGCTGACATAGATTATCAGGACACATTTAAAAACGCATAGGTACTGTGAAATGCATGCAATCTGAACCCAGTGTGAAGCCTTGCTTTTTGTAACAAAAACAACTGCTTAGTGCCTCTTGGGGGGGGAAAAAAAAAAAAGGCATCGTGGGATACCATTAGAAGAAAAAAAAAAAACAACTCCGCACATGTGGCGTGATGCGTGGAGGCTCATCTCCACCCCAAGCAAGCATTTAGTTTTGGCAGCACAAGGGATGCTTAAACGGGTTAAAAATAGCAAGCTGAAATTTTCACCTCCTAGGCAGTGCTAATCCAGCACAGACTGTGGTTGATGACACGGCGGGACCATCTGTGGAAACCCTGGAACCAAGTTCTTGGGGGCCCAAAGAGTACCATCACTCAGCTTCTTGCCAGCCAAGGAGGGGAGATAAAAGGGGGGGGGGGGTGGAGGAAAGAGGGAGTGAGCGAGGCAGCAGAGGGAGGACCCTTGTCGGGAGCAGCTGGAGGGGGCAGAGAGAAGAGCTTTCAGGGCAGGAGAGAAAGGAAAAGCAGGAGTGTAACGGGGCTGCCGTCCACCTGACATGTTCATAAATCAGGCCGTATTAAAAACATACTTGGAATGTCCTGCTCTGTACAGCCAACATGCTGATTCCTTAGTGGGCTCCAGGCGTGGCGCTAACCAGGTTATGTGCACGATCATCTGGCCCCCCCCAGGTGGGGGGGCTCCCAGTAGTGCCCTCCTTTCCCAGATGGAGAGGTCTGACACCCCGTGGTTGACGACAGCGGAGCTGGGACTTGAACCTGGGCCGCTCCAGGCCTAGTGTTCACCTTCCGACCTCTCTGGGCAGGGACCACAGCAGAAAAACGGGCAGTTCCGTGGAAGAATCTCTCTTTGCTTGGTTGGTGTCAATTCTGGCCAGTTTTGCTGGTGTGGATAGAGAGAAACGGGGAACCTCTTTAGGAAATAAGATGGATAGCGGTGATTTGTGACCAGGTGGGGGGAGTGTGCGGGCGAGGGAGAGGGCGAGTTGCAGATACTTTGTCTCTCCTGTGGTTCCGTACGGGGGGGGGGGGGGGGGGGGGGGGTGTGGAGCAGAAGCAGCGGGTGTAGCAGGGAAATGACTAAGGAAAGGCTGCGCTCAGATTGTGTTTTTCTCAAGCAAGCACAATGAACAATCCTCCCGGCTTTCATTTTCTTTGAACCTGACAAATGTCAATTTTTCCTCACTGACTCTGATGCTGTGGGATTAATTATTTAATTGACAAAATGTGCTTCCTGCCACCGGTCCTGACATCATCCACGTAATCAAAATGAAAGATGAAAAATATTGCTAGTAGCCAGAGATCTTTGAAACAATTCCAAAGAATCATGCTAATTTAGCGTGTCCGTGGAGTTTTTTTTTTTTTTTTTAAAGATTTTATTTATTTATTTGACAGAGAGAGATCACAAGAAGGCAGAGAGGCAGGCAGAGAGAGAGAGGAGGAAGCAGGCTCCCTGCTGAGCAGAGAGCCCGATGCGGGACTCGATCCCAGGACCCCGAGATCATGACCTGAGCCGAAGGCAGTGGCTTAACCCACTGAGCCACCCAGGCGCCCCTGTCCGTGGAGTTTTAAAACAACTTGTCAATTCTCCATCCACTTATTCTGTGAATGACACAGGGAAAAGCTGTGCCAGCCAGAGGAAAGGCTGGGTAGAAACCCCTGTTCATGCAATTACATGGAGAATTCAAATCTAGAAATATGATATTTTTATGTTTCTTGACCAGTTTTGTGGCCTATCATCAAACTTGATTTTAATCTTTTTTTTTTTTGTGTGTGTGTGTGTGTGTGTGTGTGTGTGTGGCTTTCCTGACTGGCAGGTGACTCTCATTAATTACATGTTCTGTTTATTTTTTTTTAAAGATTTTATTTATTTATTTGACAGAGAGAGATCACAAGTAGGCAGAGAGAGAGAGAGAGAGAGGAGGAAACAGGCTCCCTGCTGAGCAGAGAGCCCGATGCGGGACTCAATCCCAGGACCCTGAGATCATGACCTGAGCCGAAGGCAGCGGCTTAACCCACTGAGCCACCCAGGCGCCCACATGTTCTGTTTAGATACCGTAAAGCTAGAGATGATTTCATTTTCACAATAATGTGTAATTTGGCTGGATCTCACAAAGGTCTCTCACTCTCTCTCTCTCTTTTTTTCAATCTCTTCCTGTGGTTTATTCGGTGATGGAAATAGTTGTTCTTCTAGCAGCTGTGGAACCCTCTGTAGGTGTGATGGGGTTAGGGTAACAATGGCTTGTTTTGCATTCTTGGATACTATTTTCTTTGATTCATCTTTGAAGAGAATTTATCCTGTCAGGTCTGAGACACATTTCTCATGAAACAGCTGCAGAAGATCATCCCACAGTTTTAGAGAAGTGATAAAATAAAAGATCTTTTTTTTTTCTTCTCTGCACTATATACATTGTTCATAGTGTCCTTAACTGAACAAAAATGCTCATCAACTCCAACAAGGGGTGTTGTCCATGAGGGTGATTTTGGAAAACAAGGTGATGTCTGGAAATAGCAACGCTTTTGTTCCCCAGAACCATGAGCCTGAAAAGAGCACCTCTGAGACAGTCTTAACCCAAGAACATTTATCAGTCAGCCAATCAATCAGTCAGTAATTGGTGTTGGGTGGTGAATTGCAGAATTTTAAAATGAAAGACCACCGTTTACTCTCCATTTATAGAATGGCAATGGGAGGGAAGTTCCCCATTTTTATATCTGAAAACCAGAGAGCGTTACGTCTGTATGTATACATGCCTGGCATCCACCTAGAACACGAATTTGCCAAGTAGGAAAGGGAAAGAGAAGGGCAGACTGACAAAGATGACCACTCATCAAGGTCTCCGTGTGGCTCACCGCAGGCCTTCCCTGACAGCTTGCTTCCAGCCCCAGAAACTCTTCTTTTTCCTTCCTGCTGCTCTGGGATTTTTCTTCTCTTCCTACTTGTCATTGTCAGCAGCGCCCCAGTGTCCCTGGCTCTCGTAAACATGGCTTCTGCCTCTCCCCTTATCACATTGCTGGTCTTAGACAAGTTCAAGTGCAGTAGATCCCACAGACCGTGATTTTTCACCACTGCACCTGCTTACTGGGCTGCATCCGGAGTCCATCTTTTCTACAAATATTCTTTCTTACCAAGCATAACCGTCTTTTATGAAACAAAAGAACATTAGAGGAAGAGTCCAAGTTTTCCCGTAAATATGTGTCCAGGAATGCAGCATGACGGGGCTTGAGTGATGCCTCCTCTGCCTGTCCCCCAGCCAACTCCCACCTTCCTCCGTGCTGAGCAGTGATCCAGGGTGCCCCTGAGATCTAGAATTCTACAGGGCCCTGAAGGACAAAGTTGAGGCAGGCAGGTTTTTCCCTTTGGGTCAGATGAGAGCTCAGAATGGGATGCAGCCCTGGGGTGAAGCTCAGAAAGAAGGTTGTGACTTTGTGGCACGAGGGAGAGGCTGACCTCCCTCCCCATGGTCTTTCTGGGAGTGAAGGTTGCCTTATGGGAGTAGCTGGGGTCCTTGGCCCCTTTCTCCACTCTGATATTGGGAGAGTGCCAGCCAAGGAAAGAGGGAGGAGAAAGAAATATCTCTCGAGTCTAATAGGACTTACTGCTAAGATGCCCGAGGAAAGCCAGGATGTGCTTAATGGCACCCAAAAGGCAGAAAGTGGGATAGGGTGCAAAGCAAGACAAACAAATCAGGAAATTGCTAATGAAAATGGGCAACGGAGATGGAAGAGGAGAACTTGAACCCAGATAAAAAAGCAGAAGAACGCTTACAGAAATCCACGTAGGGAAAAGGCAACAACAACAAAACCAGCCACCACCACCAAATGATGGGTCAGGAGCCGTCATTTACAAATGAAAAAATGTAATAGATTCGTTGAAGAAGAGTATGTGTTCATTGATGAAATCCAAGGTAATAGTTTTAAAGACCAAGTAGAAGAAAGAACTCAAAACAAGAAACAACGTTCCAAGTAAAATTAAAAAGAAAACACGCAGAGGTACAGATACACATACGCCCCTAAGCCCATCTTAGAGAAATTTTGTAACATTCGAGAGGAAGATACTTTATAAGATTCTATAGGGAAAAAACAAGTTACCTTTCTTGTTGCCTAGAAAAGAAACAAAAAGACGATGAATTTCTCATCTACAACAATGTAAGTAGGAGGCAACACAATACCACCTACGAAGAGAAAAGAACCGCAACTCAGGGATCCTCTGTGCAGGGAAGACATCATTCATCTCAGACTAAATGCAAAAGAGTTAGGGACCAGCAAAGACCTTATCAGCAATGTACACCGTGTAAGGAAGGATTCAAGAAAGCGATGCGGGCTGAATCAATCACCGCCCATGTAGAGGAGAGGAAACAGTGAGGAGCAGTCAGCTTCGCAATACGTATGTGGATAATTCCCAAATGATGATGGCAGAGCAACTGGCAATGTACAAGAAGCACTACCAGGGAGACCTTAAAAAAAGACTCGAGCTAAAACCGATCACTTGTCTTGGCAACACCCCGGAGTGGGAGGAAAGTAAATGTATTCCAAAATCTCACCTAAAGAGGGAGAGGGGGAAACAGTCATGGAGTAGAGTTTTAATGGAGGGAAATAATTGCTACCTTGCATTCATGTAATAAGGAAAACCATGTATTTGAATATGAATGTCAGGAAAGGGAGGTAATCATTAGCGGAATGAGAAAAGTACAATAGACCTACCTAATTAGCAAGGGGGAAAGGAGAATGAATAGCAATCTGATCAATTTAGCAAAAACTGCTCCAAGGAAAAAGAGGAAACAAGTAAAATCATGAATAACCATAAAACAAGATGAAAGCAGGCAAATCTATATTTATTACATTACATGAAATGTAAATGCACTGAATTTTGACACAAACAGAACTATTCCACTGGCTTGTGAGTTACTGGCATTTATAATAAATGGACTTACAATGGCCAAAGAATGGTTGAGAATAAAGAGAGAAAGACGGATCCAGTAAATACCAACCAAAACACAAGGAGAGTGAGAATGGCGGTAATAATAGTAGAAACAGCAGAATTTACTATTAGAAACACCAAACAGGAAATGGGGACCACAGAGCAAATGTCTTTCAGCACAAGACAGAGGATGCCTACTCTTCAACTGCACACATTAAATAATGTAGTAGCTAAGTGTATAAAGCAAAAACTATTTGAGAAAAATGGTTGTTAAACTACATTTATTGGGGGAGATTTTGGTTCAGCATCTTCAGCATCCCATCTAAAAGTTTACAAAAATAAGGGAGCGATTATATAATATTAATAAAAATTTTCAGCTAAGGTCTATGTACAGACATGGAAGGGATACAGATTTTCATAATTCCACGGAATACTGGCAGACACCAATTGTGCTTTTAGCCACAAAAAGAAACATCAAAAAAATCAGAAAAGTAGAGATTTTTTAAGTCAAAACATTTGATCATATAATTCAGAATTTGAAATGAAGAACCAAAAGATAAACAAACAAAAACTCTTTCCTTCCATGGATTATGGCAACCCTAGATTATGATAAGAAGCAATAGAAAGCCAGGAAAAGAACATTCTGCTTTCAAAACTTACGGGTGACAGAGAAAGCCATAATCATAGGAAGAATATATTGTGAAAGAATATATTTAACGAATAAAAGCCAACAAAGAGGAATTTGCTCTACTGTTAAGCTAAGAAATGGGTAAAATAGCAGAAAAATAAACCAAAGGAAATGGAGGAGGAAGAGAGTCGAGATAAAACTGAAATTAAAAATAAACAAAAAGCTGATTCTTTAAAAAGACCAAGGAAATAGAAAGCCCCTGGTGATCCCAATTAAAAAATAATGAGAACAAAAACAGAGATACTGAAGACCATGTAACAACTAAGGGACTGTTCCACACAACAGTTTAAATCTAGAGGAATTTATTTTTTCTTAGCAAAATAGGATTGACCCCAGACTATTTCAAAACAGGGAGAAAAAACTTGTCAAGACCAATTATCTCAGAAGAAATTAGAAAAGTGGCTGAAAGGGCAACCATAGCAAGGAAACAGTTCCTTTGGGTGAATTTCATGTTTCTGGGTGAATTTTATAAAACCTTCAAAGCGTAGCTCAATCCGAAGTTCAAAAAGCTATTTAACACCACACACGTACACAAACATACCCACGAAAGATCGAAAGTACTGAAATTCATATTAGGAAGCTAACATAACCTTAATAACCTTAATACTAACTTGATTAAAGTAGTACATAAGAAAGACTATTTATATCGCAATTAATTCTCAATATATGTGTAAAAATTAGTCTAGGTAACTATTCACATGTAAGACTCAAGCAATGTATCAAAAGGATAATGGTCTTGGCCCAATTAATAACCAAGTAGTTATTGGTATAATGTGAGGATTTTTTAGTGTTAGGAAGTCTATTGACATAATTAGATTAATAAATCAGAGTAGAAAAACATGATCTTATCAATAAATGATGAAAAGTTTTGGGATAAAATTTAGAAATCATTCCTTATCAAAGTTAAACTCACTAAGTAAAACAAGAACCAAAAAAACATGTAAATATCTTAGTCATGTCTAAGAAGATCAATCAAAAAAATTAAATAGTTTTCTAACTGGTGAGATCCTAGGACCATTTGAACTAAAATCAAGAACATGAGAAAGGCTCACCTACTCTCCCACAATCAATCTTCAAAATTGTTTTAGATGTTCTAGCAATTGCAGTAAGAGAAGAAAATTAAATCATTAATTTCTATTTTGGAAAAAGTTAAAATCAGCACTTCTATTAATTATATAATAAGTGTATACATACAAAATCTATGTGTCTCTAGAAGTTAAAAAAATATAGTTTGAAGCAAATTGCTACTTGAATGAAGACAGGATAAATATATAGACATCATAGGTCATATAGCACAGTAATTAAGAGTATAGATTCTGAATCCAGGTAACTTGTGTTTGAGCCCCAGATCTGCCATTCGTTAGCCGAGTGGCAAGTGACTACATCTTGGCCAAGCAACTGGCTTGGGCCAGTTACTGAATTTCTCTATGCTTCAGTTTTCTTCTATTGTAGAATTTGGTTTAGTTTTCAATCTATAGTTTGTTGAGAATGAAATGAATTAAGAGATGTAAACTGTTTAGAAAAATGCCGGGTGTGTGTTAAATACTATTTTTAAGTAATTATTAAGTAAAAATTGGCTAGATTTGGAAGTCAGAAAAACACTTCTTATCCCAGCAGCAACAAACACTATAAAACTCTTCAGAATAAATTTTGTAAGAGTGGTATGGGACCTAATATGAAAGAATCTATAAAATGTTACTGGAGGACATAAAACAAGATCCAAATAAATGGGAAGACAGTCGATGTTTTTAGGAGGGAAGACTGATATCCTAAGAGTATCACTTCTCCCAAAATACATGTGTGGAAGTCAAGGTTTATTTTTAATTGGAGAATGGGGTCTTAAATTTCACATGCAGGAGTACATCTGAAAATAGCCAAAAATAGATTTAAAAGGCAAATAATGAGGACAAAATGACCTTAACAAGTATCTTTTGAAAAATACATGAAGCCACTATAATCACATTTGTCTGATATTGGCATAAATAAAGACAAGTCCGTCAGTGCAATAGATGAAAATTTCAAACATAGATCCTAGTATATAGGGAAATTTAGCATAAAACAGAAAATGGTTTTTCTGTTCAGTGGGATTTGATAAATGGTGCTGGCACAACTGGCTATCCATCTGGAAGAATGTAAAATTGGACCCATATCTCTCAGCATATTCAAAAATAAGTTAAGATGGATTAAAGACAAATGTAAAAAGTAAAGCAAAAAAAAAAAAAATTCTGGAAGTTAATTTGAAAGATGGAATAAAGGAGGAACAACTTGACCCGTAAGTAGCAGGAAGTTCCCACAACAATGGCTTAGACATCTAACCATTAATTCTTTCCTGACAAAACAAGAAGTCCAGGGGTGTAAGTCGATACTTATCTGAAGATGCCACCCAGAACCCCGGTTCCTTCCGCCATTGTTGGCACGTGACCTTTGTCCTGTGGATCCCCAGATGTTTGTGGCATTTTCATAATTCCTGGCTGAATCAGAGTAAATGCAAAGGTGAGAAGGCCTTCTTTACTCTGGACTGTTTCTCTTCACTCCCCAGAGACGTCTTCCTACATCTCTTTTTTCAGAACTGTTATACTTGGCTATGCTTAGTGGCACGAGAAGAGGGAACATATACTATTTTTGCTTTCCAGCTTTTATAACAGAGGAAGGCAAGGAAAAAGTGGTTGTGAAGCTGCACAGCCTGCCCCAGAGACTATGTGTACCTCTCGATAATAGGGGAGACCCTTCTAACAGAAACAGAAAACCCCGGGGTACCTGGGTGGCTCAGTGGGTTAAAGCCTCTGCTTTCAGCTCAGGTCATGATCTCAGGGTCCTGGGATTGAGCCCTCATCTGGCTCTCTGCTCAGCAGGGAGCCTGCTTCCCCCCCACGCCCTGCCTGTCTCTGCCTGCTTGTGATCTCTATCAAATAAATAAATAAAATCTTAAAAAGAAAGAAAGAAAGAAAAGAAAGAAAGAGAAAACCCAGGAAGAAAAGCTTGAATGATTAATTTTTTTTTAACTTAAAACATTCTACATGTAAATGAAAATACCATAAACAAAACTGCCATATTGGGGCTTGTGATTACAGCTCATGTGACAGATATAAGGTCTCTCCATTTAATACATTAAGAGTAACTTTTGCAAATTGAAAACAGAAAGTCGATCCAGTGGGAAATGGCATGAATAAGTGGTTCACAGAAGAGCACATTCAAGTGGTCCGTAAACACATGGAAAGGTGATCTGTTTTCCTGTTGGTCTGAGAAAGGCAGTAGCTAATCCCAGCTCCCACACCCCCGCGGCACAGCTCGCGTCCTGGCTTCCATCACTGAGCATTTGTGTACCACGTGACTACGAGTGGGATGCCTGGGGATTTCCTCCCACCTTGGAAAGCAGAAAATTAATGGAAGAGGCTCTGGTGGTGAGAGGTTTTCCCTGTTGGAATCCTGAACACATTTTTTCAAGGAGACAACCTCCTTCGCTGAATGTCATGCTCTGTTGGGCTGTTAATCCAGTTCCTCAGATACAGATAACTTAATAGACTTACACATCCCATCATGGCTTCCTGTGTGTGGTTGTCAGGGGAAAATATACCCAGGCGACCCTTGAACAACGTAGGTATTGGAGACCTTGACACCCCACACAGTTGAGAAACCACGTCTAACTTTTGACTCCTCCAGAACTAAACTACCAAGAGACTACTGTTGACCAGAAGCCTTACCAGTAACATAGTCAATTAACATATACTTGTATGCTTGTATGTTATGTGTATTATATTCCATATTCTTAAAAGAAAGTGAACTAGAGCAAAAAGAAAATGTTATTAAGAAAATCACAAAGAAGAGAAAATACATTTCTAGGACTGTACTATATATTTAAAAAAAACCACATATAAGTGGACCCAAGCAGTTCAAGCCTGTGTTATTCGAGGGTCCACTGTACTGACCCCTGAGAACTCGTGAAGACAGTGCATTCATTCCTAAAGTGAGGACGTCCTAGACAATTCTGACGACGGGGCTTAGGAAGAAGCCCACCCCCCCAAAAAGAGCAATTTATGAATTGCTTTCATCAATATCTTACTCAAAAGTATTGATAAAGGTATATAAAGTAAACACAACAAAAATCCATTCATAGAACTGGTGAGAGAGAGAGTGAGAAAGAAAGAAGAAAGGAAAGAAGAAAGAAAGGAAGCTGGCCGCACATGCGGCTGAATATGGAAAGTTTAGGGTTTATCTCCTCTTCTCATCCAGCTTCAGCCAGGGGGTGAGATTGCACTGGGTCCTGGGCAGAGGCACATTGTCTCAACTGAACCATAACCACAATCCTCTTAAAAACAACTTTTGCTGGCATTGCACTCTAATGTTTTGCTGGATAAAGACATTTTGCCCATTAGGATAATAGCATCCACAACATATCCAGGATTGTGCTGAGGGAGAGAATGAAGAGTTGGTGGCAAAGGGGAGGGACCGTGCCTTGAAAACATTTTCATCAATTTCCAAATAGAAAAAGGCCCATTTTTAGCTCTTAGATATAGATTACTTTGGGGGAGGGGAGCGGTTTTATTGCTAGAATATTACGAAAATGATAAATAATTTAAAAATCTTTCTGTGTGCTGTATGTTCCAGAGAGGTCAAAAGAATTAGATTCATATTTCTTAGATGTAGAACATGAAGGTTGTACATATCATTTTAAAATGTCACTAATAGCATCGGGCAGATGTAAAAATAGTATTAACCGTGACTTCAAGATACCAATTATGTGTCTTTCAGGAGTGAAGTGGAATGCATTCTTTTTTTTTTTTTTTCTTACTCCTCTTCTTTTTATTTTATTTATTTGGGTTTTTTGCATTATGAAAATATATTAAACATTCCAGCATGTTGGAAATTGTGAAAGAGGAAGATTTGAGAGCCAAGAGCAAAATGCTTTTAATTTTAAAGACCGAGATTTAGTTTAGTCTTGGATGCCATTATAGTGAATAATAGGAACTGATCCTAGACTTCAAAAGAAATATGACCATATGGTCTTACCATTCAGCACTTTATGCTGCTATGAATTTCCAGTTATACCCCAAACTTTTCATTTCCCCCGTGTTCCCCCTCACCTCTGTCATCACACAAAAATGAAAGGAATCCGAAACCCTTTTTCTGAAATACTTCTGAAATACTTACTGGTGCCGAGAAAACTTTTTTTTTTTTTTCCTTTGTGAGAGTAGGATTTTATGAAGAAAGACAAAAATCCGAAGCATTAATCAGATCCACCAGGCTAATTACCACAACTCCAAAGTTTATTACTTTTAAATATTAACTACTTACAATGATTCATTTAGAGATCAAAATGATTAATCCTTCTCAGTCACTATAAATGTCAGCGGCGGGATTAAAGGATTTAGACGGTCATGTTTACTCAACCTTCCATTTCTGTACTTAAAGACACAAGTTAAATAGCTTCAGTTTATCATCTCTCCATGTTCATGTTTTCCTCCGAGCTCCCTCTTTTAGCCCCCCTGCCTAACCGATTGTTAACTAATTTGGGCTGTTAAGGAGGCAAGGGCTTCGTTCAGACTCGGCGGCCAACCTGCTTTGTAGATTACCTACCAGAAGGTATGAGTAGATAGATGTAGCTTACAGCCCTCCTCCGGCCACAGTGGGGGTAATCCTTTCCTCCTGCCTCGGCCTGTCTTGAGCCCCCTGGCTTCCTGCTAACTTTGTATCGGGTCCTCGCCACGTGGCCAGTTCTGGATCCACGTTGTGAATCGCCGCGGTGCCTTCGGTAGCAATTATTAAGCACCTGCTGCTTCACGCCCGGCCATATGCATATTTATACCAATACCTACTGCCGTTTGACTCAAACACCAGCAGATAGGCGGGAGCCATGTGATCATCCCCGGGTCCCGGATTGTTCCAAAGAAATAATCACTACACGAAAATAAGAAGCAAATTCATTTCAGAATGCTTTTGATAAAAACCCGTTGGAAGGTTATTTCCCTAATTACAAATGGCTGCGGGTATCCAAGTGGCACTATTTCGTGGTGGACATGGAAATCCTTTGTGATTCAGGCTTACAAAGATGCTCCTTCCTTAGAAGTCAGCAGATTCGTGACCCCGTGTTTCTGATTTGAGCCAATAAGTCTCCTATTCAGTTTCTGGGTTTGCCCTCCCCTGGAGCTTTGCAGATCTTCTCTTGAAGAAAATGTGAATTCTCTGGGCCATTCATTCTAACCCCGCTTTCTCTGCCTACACACCTACTTGGGGTGTTCCTTTCCCACTCTCCTCCCCAAGTTCACGGTGGCGTTCCCACCTCCTGTCCTCACTGGCACACAGATGACCTTCCCCACCGAGGTCAGGATGAATGCCATCGGGCAATGGCTTCCATTAGACTCAAGTTTTGAGTAATAAACTGGATTATAATTATGACATACAGTGGTCGAGGTCTCTGTCTTCTAAGAATTGGAGATTTCCCGTCTGTGGGGATGGATGTTAATATCACAGTAACAGACACAGGGAGCAAGCTCTGAAAGGTATTTGTATTTTACATACAGCATAACACGGGTGGAGCGGTTTAGGTATTTAGTGGGACTTGAAGTTAATTCTTAAAATGCAGTTTTGTGTAGGGCCTCATAAGTTGAGATTATATCAGCATTGAAATTTCTGTTGTGTGTTCAAGGATGGGTATTCTATTCAAACGGTGACAAATTTAACTTAAGAAGGTGATAGCGTTGGGATTGTCCCATAAAATATGCATTAGGTCTCAAAGGGGAAAAAGTTACATACATTTCTATTGTTGTATGATCTTCTTATCATTTTGCAAACACAGCAAAAAAGGGAACTCCGGATAAGGTGCTGGGGACATTAATTCCACAAGCATCAAGTAAGAAATATTTGCCCAGTTTGTAGTTTTGTGTTCTGCCCTGCCCTTGGAGGAATGTCACTCCGTGCCTGAGAAGGGATAACCCATTCAAAGTCACAATGACCAAGGAAAATATTTAAAGAGAGTTATAGGTTATTTTATTTCTGTCTATTGAATGTATATTGATTCTTCTATCCATTTCCCAAACTCAGTTTGGGGCACTGCTATTACAGAAGAAAGGGGTGAGTGTTCTCCTTTTCAGAAAGCCTTGTATGTCAAAAGAAAGGGCAAAAAGGAAATGAGAGACAAACATTGCTCCCATGTTTCTTACAGAACTTTACTTCTTTACAATCAATGAGGAAGGATAGTTAAAAGCCAGCTTCTCCGAGAGAAGCTAGTAAGTTAAAATTCTAATTATTGAATAGGAACTATTAAAGAACAAATTAAAAAAAATGTATTTCCTTTTTTTTTTAAAAAAAAGGAGACAAGCTCTAATTCTTCTTTCCTCTATTTTTTAAATTAAGGAAATGATCATGCAAAGTAAAATTTCAAATCTATAAAATAGAAAATCACTAATTTCCTTCACTTGCAGTCCCTCAAAATGATCATCACAACAGTTTTCATGCCTTCCTCACCTTCATTCATGCTCAAAACCATAAGCACTGGGACGCCTGGGTGGCTCAGTTGGTTAAGCGGCTGCCTCCGGCTCAGGTCATGATCCCAGCGTCCTGGGATCGAGTCCCACATCGGGCTCCTTGCTCCGCAGGGAGCCTGCTTCTCCCTCTGACTCTGCCTTCCACTCTGTCTGCCTGTGCTCGCTCTCGCTTGCTCTTTCTCTGACAAATAAATAAATAAAATCTTTAAAAAAAAAAAAAAAAAACCATAAGCACTCACATAATGTGTTGGTTCTCTCTCTTAGTTTCCAAAAATGGAATCAGACTGTACACACCATTCTGCAACTTGTGTGTGTATAGGGTTTTTTCTTTTTTTTTTTCTTTTTTTTTTTTTTTTTTTTTTTTTTTAAAATACATGTAATGGGCTTCCCTCCAGATCCAAAGATATAGGTCCAGACTCACTGTTGATGCTAGCCACATAATGTTCCATCGCATGGGCAACACATAATGTATTCAGCCATTCCCTTCTGGTAAGCATTCCAGTTATTTTAATTTTTGCAACAGTGCCATGGGAATTGTTATTGGTCCATGTATGTTTAAGAGCAGGTGATTTTGGTCTCAAAGGTGGACTCTCTGAGCTAAAGAGCGGTTTTCATTTTGGTAGAAAACCATTTTCAAAAACTAAATCCGCATAATAGAAAGCAAAGAAAAAATAATAGCATAAAATGATAATAATTCACAGAGCAGGCTCCCAGAATCAACTACTGTTTGAAAGGAACAACAGTTCTTAATTTGTCCCCCCAATTTCAAAACCACCGACCTACATCCCAGTTCCCCATTGCAAACTTGCAGCGTAATACAGGAATCTACCGATAATAACAGGTCCTGGCAAGGATACGCGGAAATAGGACCGCTCCCCCATACACTGGAAGGGGAACGTAAAATGGTGCAGCCAGTGTGGAAAACAGCCTGACAGGTTCCCCCAAAATAACACCTAGAGCTACCCTATGACTCAGCGCTGCCTCTCACAAAGACATATATGGACGAATATTCCTAACAGTATTTCATAATAACCAAAAAGTAGAAACAACTCAAACGTCCATTAACTGATGAGTGGATATGTAACTGAACCCAAGTCCATGTGCCTGATGGGCAGCAAAGCCAACCACAGAGACATCAGGTGTGGAGCAAGCAAACTGTCTATTACAGAGGCAGCCAGAGGAGGAGATGGGACAGCAAGCTCAAGTCTGCTTCCCCGGGGCAGGACAGAACAGTTTTTTATAATCACAGGCGTTGAGATTACATCTACCTTGATGAAAAAGAGCTGCGGGGAAGCTTCAGATTATCCCTGAGGAAAGATATAGTTGTAACATAGATGTAACATTCACCCATGTTCATTTTGGGATGGAGACTTAACATCAGAATGAGGCAGAATTCAGCCCCTGAAGTCCAGAGGTTATCTTGGGGCTGTGGGCATGATCTGAGAGCCATGTGGAGTCAGACCTGTTAAGTTTTTCCCTATTCTAGATATATTCCATCCCAATGCATACTATTTGACCCTAAAAATGAAATACTAATATATACTACATTAGGAATGGACCTTGAAAGCATTATGCAAAGTGAAAGAAGCCAGTCACAGACGTCCACACACTGTAGGGTCTCTTTTATTTGAAATGTTCAGAATAGACAAATCTGTAGTGCAGAGAGTGGATCGGTGGTTGCCTAGGGCTAGGGCGAGGATGAGTGGGTAAGGGTAAAGTTGTGGTGATAATTACACACCGTCAGGCATATGCTAAAAGCCATTGACTTGCACCTTTTATTTTATTTTATTTTTTAAGATTTTATTTATTTATTTGACAGAGAGAGATCACAAGTAGGCAGAGAGGCAGAGAGAGAGGAGGAAGCAGGCTTCCTGCCAAGCAGAGAGCCCGATGTGGGACTCAATTCCAGGACCCTGAGATCATGACCTGAGTGGAAGGCAGAGGCTTAACCCACTGAGCCACCCAGGTGCCCGACTTGCACCTTTCAAATGGACACAATATATGGTTTATGAGTTATGTCTCAATAATAAAGCTGTTTAAAAAAAAACAAAAAAAGGAGAGAGAGAAGCAAAATCTGGAGAATTCTAGACTCTGGACGGGAAGAGAATCCCGTGAGTTCAGAACTGGACCACCCAAAAGTACAGTCTGTTTCTTTTCCACTCACACAGAGATAGTGGATGTCCTGCTTCCTGGAGAACATTCCTTGGCCTTGAGCTTTGAAAAATCCTTCCCGGCTCTCACCAGGTTATAGATGCGGTATGAGAAAAAGGCCAAGCAGCTAAACCATTTATTTCCATCCCTTTCTTTTCCTGAACGGGTAACTTTGCTCGGTGCCAACCTTAACCTGAAACATTTGTTCTTATCTGGTCCTGCCCACTTAGTCACAGACCCTCCCTCCCTTTTTGAAAGTGTGAATTTTTTTTTTAAAGGATACAACCTGCCTACGTTGTGTTGATTCAGTTTTTTTCATAGATTTTCAAATTTATGAGTGTCGTAAAACTCAAATGCCTAATTCAATCCAAGCTAACCTTGCCTTGTAATCACAATGACTCTCGTGCTCAGGTATACTTTATTCTGGCTGCAATTTATTGTTTGGGTAATGCTTCAAATTGTAGTGGGAAACTCTGGGTTGGCCCTACTGCCAAGGTTACCAAAATTCAACGTGTAGGAGATAAATACTCATTTCACCAGTTTCAGCTCAATAGAATTAACATAAAGATTCTAAAAGGCAGAGAAGGACATTAAGAACCAGTTAGAACCAGGGCAAAGAACACAATCTGGAGGAACCCTGGAAAATAAGAATAAGTGTATCCTTATCTCTTGTTTTTCTTGAAGCCAAAGCAAGATGGTCAAGTTTTTAGCTAATTCCAGAAGCATCTTTTCTGCCTTTCTCTTTGCACATTTCTACATTGCCCGAAAGCCCTCCCGAGGAGGGCTCCCCCCGCCCAGCCCTCCCACCTCCACGATCCTTCCACCAGCTGTCTCTCTTCCCCGAGTCAGAAACCTTTCTTCTCTCTACCTCTCTGTTTGTCGAAACTGCATTTGTTTTCCATAAGTATGGCCCATCTTGCTAGCACTGATAGATTGTGGGAAATAACGCGCTAGAACTAATCTATTCTCATTTGATCGCTAGATCTCCCCAGGGGTGTTTGCCTTAAAACAAGGGATCCCACAAGCAAGAATCCTTAAAACCAAAGAGGGGACTGGCAACAATAGGGCCGACGCTCTGAGGCAGGTCTGGGCTAGAGATATTTTTGAATAAAGGAAAGGGAAAAGTCAATGTTGGTGGTGAAGTGGTGTTCTAGTTTGGAAAAGATCCTCTGCTCATGGTC
Source organism: Mustela erminea (assembly GCF_009829155.1). Lineage (NCBI taxonomy): Eukaryota > Metazoa > Chordata > Mammalia > Carnivora > Mustelidae > Mustela > Mustela erminea. The sequence goes on along the minus strand of NC_045634.1, from coordinate 27,417,741 downwards.
AAATTGTACATTTCTCTATAATTGTTAATTACATTTGTCCAGGTGTCTATTTTGTAAGCCGTTCTCATTAGCCTTGCTTTATGGCAGTCACATTTACGGAAAGGGTCTCTTAAAACAAGTCACCAGAGCCCTGAAGGATGAAAAAATAGAAGAGTAAAGTGACTTGAGCAGAGCTAGCGAGTGGAGGTCGGGTTTAATGTTCTTTCCTAGAGGAAATGAAAGCCAACTTTCAATCCAGGAAAGCGGTCTAACAGGGGCTCCTCTGCTTCTACCTGTTTTCCAGCTTGCATTTCAGAAAGAGCCTATGAGAGTTTTGAATTATTGGGAGACATTGATTTCAGAGCGTCAGATGTTGAAGGAGTTCAGGACACACGTATGGGTTCACAGCGACGGTACCTTGGATGTATTTATGTGCGAAGTGAACCGGGTTTACATACCTGGATAACAGATACTGAAGACAGTTTTCCGCTGTCCCTCCCCTCATAGATTTTTGCATCAAGATGTTAACAGTGTAAAAGTCGATAATGTGGAAGATACTTTCAGTTGCATTTCAGAGATTAGAAAGGAGTTTTTAACTGCTTTTAGCCTCCTTCTTATTTGTATTCTCCAATGGGCACCCCCCAAAGTAGAGGGAAGATGTAGAGGGTCTTATCATCCCTTTTCGCCCCTTAACAATCATTTAGTATTCTTGTTTTGAAAAGTCACCATGGTTAACGGTGCTGTGTAACCGTTTTAGACCCCTCCCCACTGTCTCCCCATTTAAAATGCGATGTATAAGAAACAGTGGGTAAGTTCTTCCGCCACTGTTCCATTACTGTCCATGACATTGACCTTTTCTGGATTTACTTTTGTGAGTACAAGCTACGCTAATTATTTAAAAACTACTGCTAATACTATGCCTTAATTCATCAAACTTGCCCACTTTTTCACTCTTCCATGGGTTCTTTTTTCCTTCTTTTTTTTTATGACATATTTTTTGTTCAGATACTTACTCAAATCTCTCTGATAAGCAGTTTGATTTGTAGCTAATTGTAGCAACTGATTTTCATTATTTATGAGTGTCCTTGTCAGAACCCATTTGGAAGTCTGACCAAGATAAAGCTGATTCCAACTTCTGATACGACCACAGCAATAAAGCAATTAACCACACTAGTTAAAATGTGCTGGGGCTTGAAGGCTACTGATATCTTTACAACCAAATACATACAATATCGTGCATTATATTTGACTCATTTCTTAAAAGATTTCACATGTTACTGTATTATCACAAATAATTTATGATACCCTCTTTTGAAAAAAAAAAATATGATGCATGTTACATCTCACACCAGCCAATTAACTTTAAAATGTTCATAGATTGAAGAGATAGAAGTAGGGAAATGAAAACTGTGAGTGATATAAATACTTCATATTCTTAAAAGGTTGGTATTATACGGCAGCATCTGAATCAGTCTTCGTGCACTGTTGTTCTTTCCATGTACTTTAATTCTGGTTGGTACCTAAAACCCAGACTCCATCATGCCAACAAGAGACAAGAAAGGAAGAGCCATATATATCTGTATTGGACTAGCAAACATATTTCTCTCTCTTCTCATCCATAGTATGATAAAATATATGTGAAATTTCAAGAATAAACACACGATTGGCAAAATCATTAATCAGAGGAGTCATTTTCGAGTGTCACCTAATTTAAATACTTTGACTTGAAGTTATTGCTTTGCCATGAGTTTTATTAAGCTCCGATGTATTTGTACAGGCCTGGAGGGTTCACAAACATTTATTTTTCAGGGAACTTGATTTTATCATTAATTTTTAAATACCTATTACTCCAGCTTTATCTTTAGAGTGCATTTTATTTGCAAAAAATTGGTTTACTCTGATCAATACAGATGTTTCCAGGTGTTTATTAAAGCAAAATGTCTAGAAAGTCAGATGTCTGCAGATTTTCAAGATATTACACTCCAAAACGTAGTGAATGTATGCACACGCACAGGATATATGTTTATGCTCATAGCTAACTTAAGGGGGCAAGATGTAATAAAGACTTTCCAAGCCCCTATTTCTACTTACCAAGTAACTTACTCTCTTTTCTCTACCGAGGGAGCGACATTTAGGTGGGAAAAAAAACATTGTTTAGGACTAGAGCCAAGACCCAGGAAATGACTGACAATTTCCATTGCTTCATGAGTGGCTGAACGAAATTCTATCCTTGATAACCAGTCCTTTCTCTGGATTGAGTTGTCATGGTCCACGTTCCTTGGCTCGCCCCTCTCAATCAAGGTCCTTATGGGCTTAAGTGGTTGACAGAAGAGCTCTCAGTGGGGGTATGTGGGACATCAGCCGAGGAGCCCCCCCCCACAGCCTCCCTTAACTGTGCCCCCTTGACCATATGCCACGCGAGGCTGATGTCAACCCCTGGGGCCCGTAACTGGAAAACCGAAATGCTTGAGTGTTTATTTTAGGGAGATTTCTTAAAAAAAAAAAAAGAAATGAAACATATACTCACTAGTTGTTATCTTTTTCTCCCCCTAATTAGGACAGAATTTTACCCTAAGGCAGTTAGGAGTTTGTGAACCAGCAACTCGAAGAGGACTGGCATTTTGTGCGGAAATGGGGCTTCCTCACAGAGGTTACTCTATCAGTGCAGGGTCAGATGCTGATACGGAAAATGAAGCAGTGATGTCCCCAGAGCATGCCATGAGACTTTGGGGCAGGGGGGTCAAATCGGGCCGCAGCTCCTGCCTGTCAAGTCGGTCCAACTCAGCCCTCACCCTGACAGACACGGAGCACGAGAACAAGTCCGACAGTGAGAGTGGTAAGTGCCGTGTTTTTTGCTCTATCGTATTGACCTTCACTGCTTTTGTCTGTTTTTGTTGACCGCGGGCGCCTGCTTCTCTTCCTTTCTTCTCTCCTCCCCTTCTTCCTTCTCTTTTTTTCTTTCTTTCTTCTTCCTCTCTTTTCTTTTTTGATGCTCTAGAACTCAAGAAATGTCCTTGAATTGTGCATTTATTTTTTTCCTGGAAAAAAAAAATCAATATTCGACCTCAGATGGTTAAATTATGCAAGCGGTCGATGATGTGTTAGCTATAGTTTTGAAAAACAGTTTGATTATGTACAGGAAAAAAAATTAAAAAGATTAGCTTTGACTTATCTGGAACCACGTCACCTTGTATCCTCTGGGAAGTAGCTAAGCCAGTGGTGGAAAAGTTTACCCCAGAGCCAGCTGGTAATCAAAGGTGTCTTTGTAGATGCGCCTGAAGATAGCCGAGAGAAGCTGCAGAATCTTAGAACGGATGAGGGAGCACACAGAGTAGTTTATTAACAGGGCTCAAGTGATGGAAGAACAAATTTGATCATGCTTTAAACTCATTAGCTGGAGAATCAATGAAAGTTTGGTAAAGAGGGCGAGTACAGTTTTGATGCACTTTGGGGACTGAAATATTATGCAATTAAGTCTACACCCAAAAATCAGATTTTAGGCTAGCTAAATAGCAACTTTACATACTGTAAGAAAGGTATCTTTATGAATTATTGGGACTTTTTTCTTACAGCTAATGCAGGTTCATAAAAACAGGTCATTTATATGCAATAATAGATTTCAAAGGAAAGTTCATTTTTAGTCAATATTGCTTCTAAGAAGCATTGGAGCATCAGTGCCAACATACCAGACAACGAAAGGACATTTCTCCTTCAACATTTAATATTAGCACTGCACTTGCAACTTCAATCTAGTTATTGATGCTCTGTGTATATGAAGCATCAAGAAGCAAGGAGAAAATTAAAATGGAAGATTTGCATGACATTTGAAAAGAAAGATGGTTGTTTCCCCGACGGGATTTCATTTGTGTTATTTATTGAGCAACTTTGTCAAGTTGGCTTTGCAATAGGAAAGCAGGTCCATTCAGCCTTCAGTTTTAGCGAAGTCACAGTACAAAGTGGTACCTATTGCTTCCCATTGTGACTGTCCTTTCTAGTCGTGAAAAAAAGTCTAATTTAAACCAACTAAAACAGTGTCTTCTCTTATGTTAGAATACGTTAGTCCATTAAACCAAAATCAAGATCAATTAATAACACACACTCGATGTGTTCATTTTGGAAGTGTCCATTCTAGCTGGACGCTGACTTCCAACCCCACACAGGAAAACAAGGACAGTTCTCTCTGACAAAATGAGTCTTCAGATGAGGCTGCCAGCGTTTCCCTGAGCTAATCCATCCACCTCAGTAAAACCGGAATTTATATCAGTTTTCATTGTGGATTCAGAAGTTACTAACCCTAAATGCGTAAGATTTGGTGTCAACTTTGTTTCCCATCTATCCAAACCTCCAGGTAAAATGGTTGTATTCAAATGTAGTGCTCGGTATTTGATTTCCCTAAAATACATGATAAAATTTTTGGTAGTTATAGGAACGAGTAGAAGGCAGCAAGAGAAGGCATTCGGTGCTGATTCTCAACATCATATCCATACCCGTATCCATTACATATTTTCTCACACCAGGTCAACTTGTTCTTTCCACCCACAACGTTTGTAGCAGCTCTTACTTCTCCCTAAAAACAAATGTATCCTGTTATTGTATCTGTAGTGGTAAAATGAAGGTAATGATTTTTAAGATTCTATATCTGTTAAAGCTATCCCACAATGAATGCCCCAAAACAGGCCTTTTTTTTTTTTCTTTGAGGAAAATCTTAAACTTACCAAATTGTCAACTTCAAGGTAATGGTATAAATTAACTAACTAGTAGAAAGAAGGGTAGGAAGTCCAAGTTTCTCCCACCATTGGCCCCCACCATTTGCATGGATTATGATTACCTAGAGGAGGAACTGCTTCCCCCAGGATTGCCTAGACCTTGTTCATAGGGAGATGTCAAGGCAAGAAAAGGTGCACTCTTTCCTTTCTCCAGGTGATGATTATGCAGCAGAATGAAGAGAGACAGGAAGAGGGTTTCAAGAGCCCTGCCTTGAAATTCAGAACATTTGGTAGCATTTGTTGAGCGTAAACAGGTCAGCCAAGTTAAGAGTATAAAGTGTCAAAAACAATGTTTGTTGAGCTGGGCAAGTGAGGACTTAAACTTGTGTTTACTCTTTTCCCCAAGGTTTGGCTGTGGTTGTTTCTTAAAAAAACATTTTGATGGTCCAGGAACTCCCAATGAGGTCAGCCAAGGGAAGAAAACAAAAGAGGAAATAAAATAGATATGGATATGGCCTCTTAATGAACATTGGCTATCACATGGATTTAGGATATATGACTGTAGGAACATTTCAGATTAGTTTATTTGTTCTGAATTTTCAGTGATTAGTCAGAATGAGCAAGATTCCATTGACAGTAAAGAATTGCATTAAGAGGTGGAAAGGCATAATTTTCTGAAATCTTTAGCAGACTTACTGAATTGTGGAGTAAAACAAGAGCATTGAGGCTTTTTTTCTGATATAAAAACTATGGTGTTTCTTAAACTGGGTGAAAGGAAACACTGAAATTTGTAATCCTATACATGGTCTTCTAACATCTTTCAAAGCAATAACCCCAAAACTATTACTTTTTTTTAACTATTCCTACTTCTAGTCAAATATTTCTAGTATACAATTACTAAAATAATTCAATTCTATACTATTATTTTTCATTGCTCTCTAAGTTTGAAAGACTATTGATTTCCCAGTGGTATTTTCCTTTGCCTTTCATTAGTTTAATTGTCTAATATCATTCACTGTTGTACAAGCTTCAGACGCGTCCTTGGAAGTTCCATTATATCCCTCTAGGTCGAAACAAGAAGGACATGTGTGAAATAACTCACCAAAATGAAACTAATTTAGGAACCAGACACCGACTTGTTTTTCTCCGGTTTAGCATGGGAGTTCTCGTTGACTGTTTTCATCATTTGAAATAACTGTGAATAAGGCTGTTTTCCCCAGAAAAAGAAATGTTATTCAACATTTGTAAAATTATGCAAGCCGAGCGCCCAATGTTCTAGTTAGAACTTCAAAGAAGGGTTTAGTCACTAAAAGGGATTAGGTTTCATTTATTTATTGATAAAGAGGCCAACAGTTCAAGTTTAGAAGGCGCTAGCACTGCTGTGAGGCTAATGAAATTTTGATGGCCCAAGCATCCCGCAAGAGTAAAAGAACATTCGGACCATGTCACACATCTCCGTGTTAGCAGAGACTCAAAACAAGTGATAAAATGTATTCTTTTGCAAAACTAACTCTTCACCAGCCATGGGGGTTTGAAGTTACAGAGCGTTTTGAGGAACAAATGTTTCCGGTCTATTGGGTTTCATATGGGATTCCAGACGTTAATCTTGTTCCGAGTGCAGGATCTGGGAGAAGTCCCTTCCTGACACCGTGCTTGCTGTGGTGGCCATCGTCTTTCTTGGTCAGCTGCGGTGTACCAGGGCAGAGAGCGGAGGGGCAGTGGTTTGTGGCCACGTAGGAAGCGGAAGTTCTGTTGAGCTGTTGGGAGGTTATGAAAATAACCACGATGAGCTGCCCTAATCAAAGGTAGAATTACCAGTATGCCTGGGGTCGCTTTGAGCATCTTTCCTGTCTCTGATGTATCGTTAAAAGATCCCTGCCTGTATTTCCTCTCTGCAGCTCTGCAAGTCATCTGATCTGAATTCCAACTGTCTATTTAAATGTCAGAAACAAAGGATTTTTTTTTTCAAGACACCAACCTTTAAGCTTTAAAAATGTTTGTGTATCATTTCCCAGAAGAAGCCAAACCTATTAACATTCTTTGTCACCTAGCGGTGTGGTATCGTGAAAGGGGCCTGGATTTAGAATCAGCCCGCTCAGGGTTTAGGTCTTTTCATTTAGCCTCTGAGGCTGTTGGCTACTGAAACACCCAGAGCTCGAGTTCCCAACTTTCCCATCCTCCTTACTGCTTTGTCAGATGGGCAGCAGTCCCAGCGATGTGATGCTCTCCTGCTGGGGGTCCTCATCTGGCCCCCCTCTCCCTGTCTTCACAATCTTATGCCCCTTGGAAAGCCATGACCTTTGAAGTTGGACAGACCAGGAGAGGCTGCCACTCCCCTTCTGCCTCATCGTGATTGCAGACCTCGAAGCACCTGCTAGGGGCAGTAGATGAGAACATGTCGTACGGGGGGCAGATCTCCCGGGTTTGATTTGGTCCCACCACCTCCTGTGTGACCTTGGGCAAGTTACTTAACCTTCCTGGGCTGCAGTTTCCACGAGGTAAAGTAGAGAAAAGAGGAAGTAGAATACAGTCCTTATAAGGTCATTGTGAGGACTGAATGAGTTCAGATCTATAATGTGCTTAGCACAGTGCCTGGAATGTAGTAACTTCCAAAGAAGTGTGTGCTCTTCTCATCATCTGTAAAAAGTGGGAAATCACATCTCCTTTGTAAGTGGCAATGAAGATGAAGTTAGGTAAACAATATCAAGTATTGACATAGTTTTGGCCCACAGCACGTCTCTCCTCTTTCTCACCACCCCCACCCCCACTCCTTTTTACTCTCCCTCTGTCTGCGTTGGTTTTATTTGTGTGGCAAGATGAGAGGGAACTAGTGATCTCCAGAAAAGGCACTGATCATTTGCATAGTCTGGAATTTCTGTCACTATTTATTGACTCTTTTATTTTTCTCCCAAACCCCACATCCTTTTTAATTTACTGTAATTAAATGAACGTACATTGAATGGTGCTGATAATTAGTCTGATGGCTGTAGACTTCAAAGACTTCGGCATGCTCCTTCCCCTTCTGGCCAAAGGAATTTTCAAAAGTAGTGTTTCCCTCAAAGGCATGTTACTTAGACAGCCAGTCAATTAAAAGGCAATTTAACTGATGCTCATCAGTTCACACGATAAAATAAATCATTCCTGGAAGACTTTATTTCTCATCTGAGGTCTTAGCAATATACCTGTTGTAGGACCCCGCTAATGCCACACTAATTGTGCACGATACTACAGTATTAAGGGCCAATTTGACAGACGAAGAGGGTCTAACAGTAAAGGGCAATATCTTTAGGTGTGATAGATACTCGCTTTGTACAGCTAACACATTTCAAGGAACCGATTCACTTGTCTTTGAAATACTGTTTTCGAAGTCTGCTTTCAGTATAGATAAAGTCTAAAAGTTGAGTTATTATACTTTAAAAGGAAAAAGATATACTTCTTTTTTTTTTCTTTAAACTTACACTTCTTAAACCAATTTGACGAACTGTTGCAGGAATAATGTTTGAACCAATCTTTCAGCAGAAAACTTTTCACTGTTTCACAATCCAAGTTGCCATGTCAAGGCCGAATATATTCTCTTAAAGAGCGGACGATGTACTCTCTGCTTTTTCTGAGAGACTGCTTTAGGCAGGAGAGGTGTAGCTCTTCTATTACTGATTAAATTCTGGAGTAGTTTGGGAGAAACTCTTGAATGACATTGGAGTATCCCATTACGTCATGTAATTGTGATGCTTCCAGCAATGCCTCAGATACCATTTCTCGCCTGGTTCTTTTCACAAAGGGGCTCTTTGAGTTTTCTGAAGATCATTTGAAGAGAGGTGTATGATTTTGTCTGTCTTAATTCCATGACTTCAACTTTATCCATGAGCTTTTCAGCTTACTTTGGAAATTGACTGTAAGAATTAAGGGAGGGGGCTCCTGGGTGACTTAGGCATTAAGCATCTGCCTTTGGCTCAGGTCATGATCCTGGGGTCCTGGGATCGAGGCCCACTTCTGGCTCTGCACCATGCTCCCTGTTTGGTGGGAAGCCTGCCTCTCCCTCTGCCTGCCTCTCTCTCTGCCTGTGTGCCCTCTCTTGCTGTGTCTCTGTCAAATAAATAAGTAAAATCTTTAAAAAAAAAAAAAAAGAATTAAGAAGGAATTCTACTGCTGCAAGAAATAAATGATGTCTCAGTGTTATTCTGATTTTATGAGATTCTATTACACATACTAAACCCTAACTTGTATATAAATTCCATTATGGGCTCTCTTCTGGCATGTAATGGTCACTTTTGGCATGCTCTGTTGTTATAAATTATATTTTATGTTTTAGGTGCTCTGGGATGCCAGAAACAGCAAAAGTAAGACATTGTATGCTTGCTAAATCGAGCTCAGAATTAGAGTGCTGCTTTGCAGAATACAGTCAAATAGCTTCTAATATATACAAATAATTATGTTGCCTTGTTGTGTATACATTTATGGTTTAGTAGCAACTTGTCATTTTCTTAACAAAAGCTTCCATATGTCATTTGAGAATGAAATATATTTATTTCATGGATATGTTGCAGGTCACTCAAGCACAGTAAACTATGATTTAAATTAATTTTTTTTAATTTAGCTTTATAAAACTGGAATTAAGGAGACTATAAGATCCACTGCCTTTGTTGTTATCACTTAGGTATTTATATACATTTATATTTCCCCTCCTAAGAGGATTTGTAGAACCTCTTGGCAGTTTGCTTCTCTTCACGTGAATGTTGCCATTTCTACAAAATTCAATTTGTGGTCTAAGTATTTTTGTTCAAAGTATAAAGAGTATAGGCTCTCTCTCTTTATATTCCAAATGTTCTCTTAATTGTGGAGCTGAAATCAAAGTGAGGCATTCCATGCACATATCAAACCTGATGATGTATGCTATTTTGATTTTTGAATGTGTTTTTGATATCCTTGAAAAATCACAGTGGTAGCCATAAAATTGTTTTAATTAATGAATTGAACAGCAGCGAATGCTGAATCAGGTTTATTGATGTAATTATCACTGAAATAGAAAAATTAAGTGTTAGGGCCATAGAACCATAGTGTATTTGCCATTCTGAGGGTATTCAAGGGTTTGAAGAGAAACTGAGTGCTGTGGGGTTTTTTGGTTTTTTGTTTTTGTTTTTTGGTGCTATTTAAAGAATATTCTTCTCAAGTTATAATAATCCTATTTATTAACATTATACACACATACAAGTATAAATGTGAAAATCTTATACATTGTTTATAGGGTAATTTGAAGGATGATTTAGTATACTGAATTTTTTTTATATTTATCAGTGGTTTGGGGCAAATGAAGAGAAACCTAAAAATATGGCATCAGCAAGTGTGGATTATTCTTTCCAAAGCCCAACTAAGACAGGAGGGAGGAGGGCTGCTAACTCCTGAGACACACAGAGGCAAGGGTATTTTTAGATTAGACAACATTTCAGCATTATTATAAAAGAAAAGGCAGGAACAAGAAAGAGAAAAGAGAGGAGATTTGGGGACCTTAATAGTGTATAACTGTGAATCCCTCAAAACTTTTTGTCTCTTAAGGTACTTTTCATCTTAAAAATTTGTGTGCATGTAACTTTAGCATTTGTTATAGGAAAGCTATACTTTAAAAAGGTAAAATTCTATCAGTATGGATTGAAATCATAGCAAATAGTAAGTCAGTGTACTGTGAGTTGATGATATTTGATGGAATTAAAAGTCCATGTCATCAAAAGGGTTGGGGGAAAGTACATTCTTATTCAAAATTGGTATTTTATTTCAAATAGTTTTAATAAAAAAAAAAAAAAGCACATCCAGAATCCTATGGAAAACAGGTAAAACAGGTAGTTGACTTTGGAGCCTGCGCGAACAGGAATGTTCTCAATACTCTTACCTAGGAAGAGTTACCTAGATGCCTAGGTAACTTCTTCCTTTTCTTTATCCTGTCCTTTGTTTGAAAACAAAATGCATGTTTATGACCATAAAATTATAAAACCAGATTTTATTACTAATCAATACTGTCAAGGCCTTATCAAACATCAATTAAAAAAAAAATACAGGGGTGCCCGGGTGGCTCAGTTGGTTGACTGTCCGCCTTCAGCTTAGGTCATAGTCCCAGGGTTGTGGGATCAAGCCCTGCATCATCTTCCCTGTACTTTGGGGAGCCTGCTTCTCCCTCTCTCTCTGCCTACTGCTCTGCTATTGGTGCTCTCTCTCTCTCTCTCTGCCAAATAAATAAACAAAAACTTTGAAAGAAACACACACACACACACACACACACACACACACACACACACAAAGGGAGTGGGGTTATAAAACCATAATATGAGTGATATGTCCCAGAGAAACAGAGATGCTCTAGAAGAAGCCAGAGTGGTCATTGTTATCTGTATATTACAGTTTGGAAGACAGCAACTCTGTGAAATGATTACTCAGACTAAACTGAATAAATTGATTTTCCTCTAATTGGTTAATATCAAAGTAATACACAGGAAATAGACTTGCCCTTCCCACTGGTTTTTATAGAGGTGATGAAGTTCACAAAGAGAGATCTTAAATTTTTGACATACAGCAGCTGGAGATTCCTAGGGGATTTGAAAGTGCTTGAGTGAAATGTCAGTTGCTGCAGAAAACAAGTAGGAAACATTCCCTTATAATGGACTGTGTCTCGTCTACTGTGACTGGGCTACCACTGTATGGATTGCAGGCTACAAATTGTGCTTATAGTTGCTTATTCGGTGTTTGAATGAACCTATTTTTCAAAAAAGTGTAGGCATTCAGCTAATCATTCGAATTTTTTAAGGTTTCAATATTGTTTGCTCTGTACTGTCTCAATAATCTAAGTGAAATGATAGGTTATTACAGATAAAAATAAATAAAATTAGATAAAATGATACAAGTGATAAAAATAGATTTTAGATCCAACAAACAAGTATAAAATATTATCTGAGTGTTTAAATTCATACCTTGAATGTATCTTGTTAATTACTTAGCATTACACATCCATTGGATGCTGCAGAAAAGCAGATGGAATATTCACTAGTTTCTAATTTGGCATTTACGCTTTTATTCTTTTCTATGTGTTTAAAAATTAAAACCACAATTTATGTTTTGACCTAAGCTTCCACCATGTTATCAGACATTCTTCTACAACATAATATTTTTCCATGCTGTGCTGTGCTTTATCATGATTTGCTTAACATATCTGCTACTTTTGTACATTTAGGTTGTTTGAATGTTCACTATTATGAATTGTGTTGTAGTAACTATCCCAGTAGCTAAATCCTTGCCCCTAACTCTGTTATTACCTTCGGATAAATTCTTGGAAGTGGAACATCAGAGCCAAAGGGTACAGACAATTTAAAGCTTTTGATATACCCTGTCAAAGCGCCCTGCAAAAAACACTTGTATCCATTTACACTCCCACCAGCAGTACAAAAAAAAGTGTCTTTTTCCACAAGCCATTGACAGCAAGTGTTGCCAAGCTTTACATGTTTGGCAACCTGGATGGATAAAACATAGTATCTTACTGTTGTTGTAATTTATGTTCATGTGATTGATAGGTTGAATATATTTTCATGTGTATGTGTATGTACGGTTCGTATTTTTTCTTTTGTGAATTGCCAACCCATGTCCTTTGTCTATCATTCTTTGGGGGTAAATGAAGAAATGGGTTTTCTGGGGTCTAAGAGAAATGAAGGGACAGTGGAATTCAAGGACACCAGGACACTGCCACTGCTTTTTTCCCCTTGTATCCAGGTAGCCTTGATGAGACAGGTGTGGTTATAAGAGGACCTGATATGTATAATTATCTCCTTAAATGCAGACCGTCTGCTCGTAGATGTACAGATAAGCTGCACACTAGCAATGAATAGAGATATGAGCTTCATGTATCAAATGTAAGATCCTCCAGTCTAGCAAGACACCACCTTGCTTAAGTAGCTGTGTACTCTTTCTTAGAGCTTCTAGGTGCCAAGAAAATCTGCATTCAGATGCAGAAGATACAGACATATAGATACCATATTTTTTTCTTATTGAATTGCAAGTGCTTTCATATAATAAGGATCTTAATAATTCTTTGTCTCCTTTGAAATATTTAGATCTTAATCTTTAACAGATATTTTCCTTTGTTTGATTTTAAGATATCATTTATGTAAGGAATTTTTTAAGAGACCTTTTTAAATGTATTCAGTTATATTATCTACTTGTGGCCTTTTTTATGGCTAGAAATGTTGACTTTATCCCTAGAGCAAATTGCCATTCATGTTTTCTTTTTAAAAAGGTTTCTTTCATTTTATTTACATTTACTCCTTTTAAATTTTGCTAACATAATCTGCAATATAGGGATTTAAAATTATTTTCTTCACACAACTCATTTTTCTAAGTGTCATTTAATTTAATTAGGGGGTGTTTCATAATATTTAATAAATATATCCTACTATACTTCAATTTTGGCAATGAGACATCAATAAAAATTGTGCTGTTAAATCTTTGCAATGAAATAGAAAAAGATTTATGAAATACATAAGTAGTAGTTTTTAGATGCTGGTTTAGATACTGGTTTTTAGATAAATTCAGGTTTGTAGTTTTTGAGAGACCTAGAATGCTAACAACCAAAAAGAAACAGGAATTCTCAGGAATACACAATCAGCTACTAGCAGCACAGTATGTAACCTTTATGCGTTGCAAAAAATGCAATAGTGGAAAAACAGAGTGAGATAGGCTTACATGAGTTATATATAAAGTCGCAAACAGTTGCTAAGATCTATTTTTCATTTAAAAATCAAGCATTCATCCTGCAAACAGTTAAGATTTATTCTATTTTGTGAACATCCTTATATCAAACATTTTGAGAGTTGTGGGGGGGTGGATAAAATATACCCTTCGCTGTCAGGCTTATAGACTTGGAGATACAGGGCTTTACAAAGAGGAAACAATCAAAAGGCGAAGCAGCTAGATGGTTTACATCGATATACTGCACATTGGAAAGAGAAAAGCAATGAAGATTCAGAAAAGGAAAGATTTTATAGGATTTTTAGAATTTCAGCAGGACTTGGAAAGTGGTGAAACATGTTTAAGTGCAGCAGAGGAGTGTACCTGCTTACAGTCGGGACAACTTGAGGAAATGCCTGGAAGCGATAAGGGAAATAATGGTAGCATCCTAGGGAGGCTACCCCATTCTAGAAGAATCCTCTCGGGAAGCAATGGATATTAACGTTGACAGTGAAATGGAATCGATTTATGAGGAACTGTAAATGTCACGCTGAAGGTCTAAGCTTGTCGCTGTGGGTAGTCTGGCCAGCCCATGTCCTAAAGCAGAGCTGAGACATGATGGACAGATGATATGAAGGTGAACTTGGAACGGATGAACCATGATCCCATACGAACCAGGAAGGGGGTATTGTGAGCAAGGAGGAAGGAACAAGTTGTAGTGCTATTGATGGAGCTTTGCAACGTGAGAAAGAAAGATAAGGAGCCACACATGACTTCAAGCTTGTGAGCACAGAACCAGAGAGAAGGTCAGTATCAGAGTAAAAGGGGAAAGGCCATAGATCAATAAAATAGACTTTCATCTAAACAATTACATAAAATCACAATGCGGAAGAGTTCACGCTACACTTTGGGAAACAGTCAACAGTGCGTAAAAGATGTTCTTGAAAACTAAAAATGAATGTGTGTTGAAAGGAATATGAAGTGGTTTCATGAGAAAGCAAGATGGACAGTGAATAAGAAGAGAACTAGTTCAGACTCAAAGAGAAAGTTATTTCTTCATATTTCATGAGTCATCCTTCAGACCAGAACACTCAGTTATTGCTCAGTGTCCAACAAGATCATCCCACCATGACGTTCCAGTGAGGTGCACTAATTTGCTCCTAGAGGAAGAAGCTCAGCGACTGAAGACGAGGGTCTGAGAATATTTTATCCCCTACATTTTAGTGCTTCCTGCTAGATCTCAAAACCATCACGACATGAAATAGACTTCCTGTGCTCATGGTGATGTGTTTTTCTTCACCACAGCCATGACGAGAGTTTTGCAACTGATCCATTTTCCACGGGAACAGCGGGAGAAGCCCGGGATCTGTGTCAGGAGGAGGCAAGGAAGAAGGCTGCACGGTTATTCATAGTAAACCGTACTCCTCTCCCCCCTGGGACCTCAATTCTGATAAAGATTGTAAATCAGGATGGTTGAGTTCTGGAGATAGCTTGATAAAGGCACAGCAGATACCCTCATACTCGGCCAATGACCCCTCCATGCTGGAAAGACAAAGGATTTGAATTCCAGCAGTTCCTATGGTTCACGTTTGCATCTTGAAGCGTCTACATGTCAACTTCCTGCTTTCACTGTTAACGCATTGAGCGTACTTGTATTTTCTCTCAAAATATTAAGAGATGGACGCAGAGGATCCTAGGGGAAAGATAGACTACAGTGTTTCTTTAAATTGTTACCATATTTTTACCTATTCCAAGACTGATCTCTAGAAGGATAAAAAGTACTGAGAAGCAAACTATTTAGAGGTGCAAGTTTGTAGTTTAAGAGATAAGAATATGGATGCTATCTACCCATGAGTTTGGGTTGCTTTCCCCATATTTCAGGTGGTTTGTACTGAATGTATAGCTCATCAATAGTTGACAGCTGTCAGGCAAGATATCTTTTCCTGAAGAAATATCAGAAAGGGTGAGAGTTTAGGGCAACCCTTTCCATGAGACCCATTTCTTATTCTATTTTAATTAGAAATTTTCAGCTGTAAAAATCCTCTCACCCCAACCAATTCTGGTTTCACTACAAAGACGTTATTCCTTGATGGGGCAGTTCATATTCTCTTCAAAATCCTTTGACTTCCTGTAGAAAGTGCTGTGACTCTACAGGAACATTTCAAAAACAATCATTGTGTGATAGTTACATTTCCAATGATGATTATAAAGATTTGAAATATGAATGTTGTTGTTATTTTCCTTTAGAAAAATTACTATATGAAAATCCAAATGGCAGAGAAGTTTGATAAGGATGTCAGAAGAGACAGAAATAGATAATTGGTTTTTATTGAGCACCTATTAAACCCAATCTACTTCCCTCTTAGTTTAGTCATGTTGTCTCTATTTTACCATGGAAATAAAAATAAGGCTTAGAGAATCCATATAACTGGCTAAGGTCTCACAGAAACTAAATGACAAAGCCGCGATGTAAAGCCACTGTTTAATTCCCAATCTCACTGTAATACACGAGTGGAATCTATCAATGCCAGACAATGGTAGAGTGTAGGTCCCTCGGATCACTTACTTTTCAAGGAGCAGGAAAAAAATGTATCCTGCCAATGTAAATATCTTCCTTGTCACCACGAGCTTCTGTGTAGTTGAATTTATTTCTCACTTCTTAGTTTAAGACATCATTCTATATTTAGACAAGAGTTTCATAGGCACAGTGATAATGACACTTGATTAGAAGTGCAGACATCTGATTTCTGGTTCCATAATTAAGTCATTGCTTGACCTTGGACCACTTACCCAGTATCTTTGGGTAAGTTTCTTCAAACTATGTCTTCTTATTAAATAATTTTTTTAAATCTGCATGATTTTATCTTTGGTTAACATTACAGAGCTAATATTGCAATGTTTTCTCTTGAGGATTTTCCTCAAGGGAGAGAAGTCATGTTGGGTTAGGATAGATCCAGTAGAGTGATGATACGAAGCATAAAAATCTAATAAACCATGTAAAGTAGCAAGAAAAATTAGATTTATTATTTGCATCAATCAAATATAATCCAAGCTTCCTTTGCTTGTGTGCATGTCTCTGAGAAGTATTCTATCTACAAAGAATGGAACTATGACCCTTGAACTAATATAATATACATTATGGTCTACAAAGTTTTATTATCTTTTGTTTTGTTTTGACTAACATTCCATCTATATTACTCAGTCATTTCAGATTCTTAAAATAAATTTGTTTCAGTGCTAAGAGTCTTATCAAAATAAACACTAAGAATTTCTGTGGTATTTTATTATATAAGTTTAGGAAATTTGCTTAGTAGTGATATTCAGGAAAAAAACAATTTTAAATACCTTGCCATACCTAACAAGGAGGTTCTTAATATTTATTGTTGGATGAAAAATAACTGCCATTACCTAAATATTTCAATAAACCTTTTTTAAAAAGATAATCAGCCAGTTTTAACCAACAAAATATAGGCAACATTTTCTCTTCTTCTTTCTCCTCTACTTTTTAAAGAGGAAGATCTGGTTTGGAATATACTATTTTGTTTTGACTATGGTCATACTTGGTTTCCATGTATGAGTCATTCCTACCCCCATATTCCCCCATGTATTATTATCTTTCTTAAGACACTGTAGACTCTCAAAACACAATATGGCTCAGGTTCTTATTTCACTGCATGAATGTTCACGTGATAATCAGCTTGTTTCTAGGGGCGATGATCTGTGCAAATCAATTCTGTTTTATGTTGCTAAAGGACCTGCCAGATAATCGAATATCATAATCATAAGTCTGACAGAGACCTTATGAGACGTAAGTTCTATTCTCGGTAAGGCAGCCTAGAGAGACATGACTGAACTAGATATCATGGTTTTCTGGAATTTGCCCATATCTGTGTTGTGTTGGAAATTTTTTCCTGATTTTATCCTAAGTGCTTGGATTGAAATAGAAAAATTTCACCGCGTAGCTTCATGTCATAAGCCTTCTTACACTTGAGAAACAAAACTGATTAGGCCCAATATTCATTCCTTGTGATAAACTGATCCTACCACCTAGCCCTAATCATTTTCATTACTCACTGAGCTTTTTCCCAATTCATCATGTCTCCTTCATTTCTGAGGATCTCAAAACACACACACACACATACACACACACACACACACACACACACACACACACACACACACTTTCTCTTGCTTTTTTTTTCTCTTGCTTTTTTAAAGGCAGGGAACCACATTTCTGCTCAACGTTATTTTTAGTGCCTAGGATATATATCAATAGTTTGCTAAAAGGCATGATGTTTGTCCTCAAAATAATGTTTTCAATGGTTAAATCCCCATTTAGTGTGCTCTTATTCAACTCTGATCTAAGTATTACCATGATGTTATTGTACCCATGGAAAAAATCCATTACCCATCACTTTCCCTTTCCATATAAATATCTTTGTAAACATTTCTTTGTAAACATTTCATCAGTTTCTTTGTAATTTCAACTCTGGATTTCTTTAGAATTTTGCATAAAGCTCTTATTTTCCAGATCTAATTTCCTACTCTAGAGTATTAGATCAGAACTTTCTTACAACTCTCTTCTTACATTGGCAAATCTTACTAATCTATTAACTTTTTATTATAATGTGCAGTTTAACTCTCCTGCTTAAAATGTCCCTCTTTTTCCTCTCTCCTGTCATCTCTAAATTTCTTCGTAACTGGAGTTTCAAATGCATGTTACTTTCAACCTGCAGTTCCTAATAAGCCAGGATGAGCCGTGAATACCTGTTTAAAGGGCTGACTTCGTACCTTTTCAACTCTTTCCCACACTCGGAAAGTCAATGCAGCTTTCAAGAGATCTAGGTTTAAAAGCGAATCCAATATGTGTGTTGGTGAAAGCCTGCCCCACAAACATGATCTTTTAATTATATCTTTTTTAAACAACATATCTAGAATACCTCATTTTAGTTTGCAGCGTAAGGTGATATGTAGGTAAATTACGCAAGCAGTCATTAACAAAAATAACATGTTATCTTTTGCAAATATACTTCCAGTTGGAAACCTGCTACTGGGAACTAGAATGGTAGCTGTCTTTTGTAGTCTGCTTGTTTTTTCCTAACAGGTATAAATCATTAGGAATAAATTGTATTCTGTCATTGTAGCCAGTAATTGGTGACATTTTCTTGTCACTACGGGATTATAAATAACAGCAACAGTATGTAAATATACATACTGTCAACAGATTCATTATGTTATGAAAAACATAAACCAGGAGTCTTTTAACTATACTTTGCATATTTTCTATATTAAGTATGACACTGACATCTTTACAGAATTTTTAGGAACACTTGACAGAGCAGTTTTTGCCGTTAATAACTTCAAATCGTTTTATTATGCTTTTAATGAATTTTAATTATTTCTATGTCTTCCGTAGTTCACCTGGAAAGTATGTTCTTCCAAAGGTATTTTGTTTGCAAATAGATATTTGATCAATAAAACAGATAAGGGCTTTATTATTATTATTATTATTATTTTTAGCAGTAAAACACTAGAGACATGCAAAAGACTGTAAGCATTTGTGATGCATTTGAACACAGCTCATGTGATGAGGGTAATTAAAAATAAAAGGATCTTGGGGCGCCTGGGTGGCTCAGTGGGTTAAAGCCTCTGCCTTTGGATCAGGTCATGATCCCAGAGTCCTGGGATCGAGCCCTGCATCAGGCTTTCTGCTCAGTGGGGAGCCTGCTTCCTCCTTCTCTCTCTGCCTGCCTCTCTGCCTGCTTGTGATCTTTGTCTGTCAAATATATAAATAAAATCTTTTAAAAAAAATAAAAATACAAGGATCTCAAATTGTATATAATAAATAGTGATACTCTGTCCCACGCTAAGTGAAAAAAATGAGGCATTTGGAGACAACACTAATGTGGACCAAATCTCCTAATTACTTGCTTCCTTGGTCATTCAGTCAGCACGGCACTGTCCAGTCTGAGGGCGCTGGCAGTGGTATGTACCACCCATCACCTCTCGGACCACCACTCCCTGAAAAGGCAGGAACCACCTCCCCTTCAGTAGCTTTAGTACTTGCAGGAGGGACAGCTGTTATTTTTCTTTGAGTCTTCAAAATTAAGACAGAAAAGCCCCTGTTCGGTTATGGGTCCAACAGGCAAACCCACTGCAGCTGCTGTTTGACCCCCATCTTCCTGAACAAGTTCATCAGCCTTTTCTTGGAAGTCTCTGCGGTAAGACCTGAAGGGTGTTGCTTCTGGCCGGCTCACTGGACGCGCGTTTGGGAGCTGTCGGTACCCTCACTTCCCCTCCAAGAGGTTGTCTTCTAGACTTCTCTCTTGGATTCTCTCTTGCCAGTTACACAACATTTTTGAAGCTTACCTCAGATTCCTCCATGGTGTGAAAATATCATAGCCCACATTTCTATTACTCTGTTTTTCACATATTTATTCAACCAAAGCAGCCAAAGCATCACTCCTGACTCTCCAGGAGCCACGGGCTGAAAACAAGAATTACCAGGGTGTATATTGCAGAGTGTTTTAGAAATGACTCTACCAAGAGGCAGAGCATTTATACATTTCAGACCTCCTCAGTCATGTTTGTCTCTTTTAATATTTCCGTATTCATTTCTCATTCTTTCAGTCAACACATTGTTCACATGTTCCTTTTTCCTCCTGAAGGTTAGCCCCTTAGCAAAATGTTTTGTTTTGTTTTTGTTTTTGTTTTGCTAACGTTGTTTCTTGTTTCACAGACTGAGCCTGAATTATATTTGATTTTGAATTCTGCTTTTTCTTTGGCCTCCTAATACTTCTCTAAGAACCTTCCCGTTCTCTTGCTACTTAATTAAAATCATGTTGCTAACTAAAGCTGCAAATATGAGCTGTGAACTAAACATAGTCTCTCTTTCACAATGGAAATGTTTTAAAAAATTTTGCAAATACAAGCCATTATAAAAATCTTTTAAACTTTATGGACTCACAGGCCGTGCATTATATATTTTTCATTATGGCACTCAAAATGATTTCCCAAAGTGGAACTCGGTTTTCTATTTTTTATTCCCACTTATCATTTAAAAATCACTTCTGAAATTTCAAGCTTATTACTTTGTCTTCTCGACTTGAAATCTTTCCCTCTCCATATCCTTTTATCGAACTCAAACAATGTATTCATTTCAAGGCTCTCGTTCACATTTGTTTTTCTTTTGTCCTTTCCTTGCATCTAAAAGTCTTTATTACTTTCCTCCAATTCTCTTGATTCCTATCTCCAAAAATGTGTCTATTCACCAGAGAAAACAGTATAGAAGTTGAGCCAACCTTCTTAGGAAGACTTAAATTCTCTGAGCATATCTTTTTTGTTATTTAAGCAGCAAATAATCTTATCTTCCTCTTTCCTTGAGGTTCCTTGTGAAAACATTGTAATGGACTTTTCTTTTATGACACCATGAGCTTTCTTGCCTCTTTGCCTTGATCATGCCATGCCTGACAATCCTCAAAACCCTCGGAGCTCCTCTTTCATGATCAAATTCCTGCCCATCTTTCAAGGCTCTTTCTGTTAAAAGTACCTCTTTCTGTTAGTCATTCTAATAACCCAGAGGCCACCGGGACTGGCCTGCTTCTAAATCCCATTGTGTCTTTTCGCTCTAGTTCTTCCATGGCATTTAACATTCGCTACAATATTTTGAGATAATCTGTGTATCTTAGCTTTCCTACGCGGGGTCCTAT
The DNA here is from genome assembly GCF_009829155.1 of Mustela erminea. NCBI lineage: Eukaryota > Metazoa > Chordata > Mammalia > Carnivora > Mustelidae > Mustela > Mustela erminea. The sequence continues at coordinate 27,396,647 of NC_045634.1, read as the reverse complement.
GTGTCTAGAGAAGAGGAACTCAGCTTCTAAATCTTGCCCAGAGATCCTGTAGCAATAGAACTACACCCAAGATAAGTGCCTGCTTAAATTTTTGCAACAACTCAATGAATGAATGAATGAATGAATGAACGAACGAATGGAGTTTCCATTGAAGTAGGCTTAATGTTAGAAAAGGTTGGGAGAAATAAATGGAAAAACTTAGCTCTGTGCAGACAAACATTGGGATCTTGGTAGGGAAATGCATATTTATACACTCTGACCTGTAAAAATATCTCATAAAGAGTTTAATGCTGCAGACGTTTTTAAAATCCCATTTGTACAAAGGAGAAAGAATGCCTTGACTTCCATGACATACTGTTTTAATTAGAATTCAGACCATTTGTGTTTCCCTTATTGTGGATCCTTCTTATTTGCATTCACCGGGTTTTCTTTTCTAGATGATTTATACACTCGCAGAACTTGAAAGTTTAAACATTAAATTTATTGTACATTGTCATTATATATTAAAGTTATTTTCATAATCTTGAGTACTTTAATATGCCATATGTTCTTATATAATTTATGTGAAGAATTTCCTTTAGCGAGCTTTACAGTGTCATTTGGAGCACTTTAGAAATCAATATCGTAGAACACTATATGGAGAAAAAATATTTCTAAAAGTACTCCCCTGTGTTCCCATTAATTTGTTTATTATCAAGGTCTTTATTAGGAATATAGTTGCTAATATAAGCCTATAATAAACAGAGTATAATTGAATTTTCAATATTTTGTCACCTGGGAGTAATTTTCTTACAAGACCTCTGCTCCATCTTCTGACTAATTGTCAGCGGTTAGTCAGTATCACCACATTAATGTCACCAAACACTGCAGAAATACCTACCTGATTGCATTATATTTAAAGATATTCATTTCAAGCCCTTGATGTTTTCTCTTTAAATTATTTACCTCAATTTTAAATATCATTTAAAATGCAATAAATGTAATGAGCCAACATGTTTTGAAAATACAAATTCAGACAGTAGCTTAGATTTGTTTGGTAGACGAGAAAGACAAGATGTTAGGAGTCCCGTGGCACCGTAATGGCGACAGGGGGTGGTGGCGGCGGGGGGGTGTAGTGCGGTGGGCAAGGAGCTGGCTCAATCAGAGTCAGGGTCTAACATTACAAGGTTGGGGGGGGGCTTGGCACCCTCTCCTCCACTGTGTCCAGGTGGGTTTTGGTTCATAGAAAAACTTTCTCTTCTATGAACCTCACCTGGGGTGACTCAGATATTATGCAGATATTCTCTTATCCTAAATGATATCCTAATATTGCATCATTAAAAATAAATGAAGACAATAACAGTTGAAAATGCTAGACAGGTGGATTGAGGGGGAAAACAAAAACCTTCGTTTTTCTTGGGGGTGTGTATTTAGAATTGAGTTTTTGACAAGGTAACAGCCCTGGAATAGTCCAGGTTTATGTGTATTATCCCAATATAATCACTACAGCCCCCTCTCCCTCTTAAAAATATCTCGGTTGGGTCATTAAATTAAATGGTTAACACCACCTATAGCACATTTTTTGCTTCGCACTCCCGCTGTCTCCTGGACAGCTTGCTGACGACCCATACGGAAGGGTTAAAACAGTTGTGTTCTTGTTCAGGAATCCTGCACTTGACCTACTTCACCAAAATTCTCAAACTCTCTTTGTTCGACAACTAAGTGTTGTTCAACAATTGAATTTTGAACTGGGATATAAACACGGTTTATTTTTTGATCCAAATATTTTCATTGTTTGCTTGTCTGTGATACAATATGTATACAGAACAAATTGTGCAAATATAACAAATCATGTAAGTGTGCAATCAGATGCACGTATACAATTTTAAATTTTTAATTAGAAAGACAATGTCCCGAGGGAAATTCTTCACAGTGTGTGACAGCAAGAGAACCCCCAGTGGTGCTAGTGTAATTGTTGTACACTCCTGTGGGTGTACTCACTTAGCTGGATCACAACAGCCGAGTCGGACTGGGTGTTCTGTTCTGCGAACACAGAGCAGCAGCTTGCTGTGCGTGTGAGTCAAATGGAGCAAATTTGGCAAAAATGAGAAGTTGGGATTTCAGACGGCAGGCTTAATTCAATGAAAGCAAACAGTGCTGGGTGCCCACGATATCCCCCAAACACTGTGCTGAATCGTATCAAGGATGCAGAGAGAAGGCAGTTTCCCAGGAGGACCGTGGCTTGGAATGGAAGTGGGGGTAGCTGCCAGTTACCGGGCTCCGATGCTGTGCAGACTCTGTGCTCAGCTTCTTAAAAGCAGTGAGCTTGGGTGGTTGTGCTTTCCCTGTTGTATAAATGAGAAAACAGAGGGCAAGAGAACTGTAACTCTTTGCCTTGAGCATCTACATGGGCCAGAGCGCAGGGCACGGGAGATGGCGTGATGAAGCCAGCAGGGACGTCCCCTGCCCTTACAGGTGTCTTCCACCTCCAGGGGCAGAAACTGACCTGACACAGAAACCCACAAACGTGAAACCATACCCCACATGAGGAAAGAAGTTGGCTTCCGTGAAAACGAGCATCCGGGGTGAAGAGGGGAGGGATGTCTTTGGATCAGATGGTCAAGGATGTCTTTCCTGAAAAATTGACAAATGTAAAGCTGCGGACTTGAGAGATCAGAACAAACAGATCCAGTGACCCAGCGGGAGGGGTCCGGGAGGAGGAGGGCCTGGTGCTGGCCTGAGTTATGCAGAAGAACATGCCGCTGGGACATTTCAGAAACGGAAAGCAGACCACAGAAGGGTAAATTATGGGTCCAGAAGATTGGCTGACTTTTGAAGGAAGGTTGGAGAGGAGAGTTGGGTTTTGTAGGTTGGATTTGAAAAGAACTTGAATTTTTTTAAAAGTTATGTTGCTTTCCAGAAGTCTGTCTTCGCCCAGAGAGCAATGGGAAGCCACGAAAGGGTTCTGAGCAGGGAGAGATGTGCTATAACTTACCTAAGTTCTCGGCACTAAAAATTCCAAGAGCCAGAATCGCTGTCAGGCCGATCTCATTTCAGAGCTGAGCTCCGCGCACTCACACGCGGCTTCCCCTGGGACTCGGCAAATAACTGAGTGCCTGGCAGAAGCCACGTGCCTTACCAGGCACCTACAAAGCATTTGGGGATTCTAAGCAGGAGGACAGAACATCCATGTGGACTTTCATTTAAAAAAAAAAAAATCCAAGGGTAGGGGGCGCCTGGGTGGCTCAGTGGGTTAAAGCCGCTGCCTTCAGCTCAGGTCGCGATCTCGGGGTGCTGGGATCGAGCCCCGCATCGGGCTCTCTGCTCCATGGGGAGCCTGCTTCCTCCTCTCTCTCTGCCTGCCTCTCTGCCTACTTGTGATCTCTCTCACTCTGTCAAATAAATAAAATCTTAAAAAAAAAAAAAAATCCACGGGTGAAGGTGTCCCATGCCCAGAGGCTCGCAGGACGATTCAGGGAAAGAGAAGAACCTAAAAATAGGGCTGCAAGTGGGACAGGGGAAAGCTGACTGTTTGGGGGAAAGAGTGAATAGTTAAATCCCCTGAGTATCACAACCCATGGGGCATGGGCCGAAAACTGCCCAGGTTGGTTGAAGACCGAATACAGCTTTTTATGCTAGTATGAGACCTTTGTCTATAGTTCGGTAACTAGTAGAGAATCGAGGAAGGTATCCAGGAGGAGGGTGACACAGAGCTGTGCTTCGTGTGTATGTCCCCGAGAGTGTACAGTGTAGGAAGGAGAGCACCAATGACAGAGAACTTTGTAAGAGGGTTGTGTACCCAGCTGGTACAGTGGGTAGGGTCGAGCTCTGAAGCCACGTTCTGATCCCACGTTCCACGTCCACCACTGACTGGTTCTGTGGCCTTAGACAGTTGTCTTTATCCGCGGGTGACTCCAATTCCTCATCTCGAAATGGGGTTAATAGTGGTACCTACATCACTAGTTTGTCGAGCAGAGTAAATTAGAAGATCCGTGTAAAACGTGTCCCCAGGGAGGTTGGCATATATAGTCAGTACTGGGTGCCTGTTCGCTGCCTCAAAGAAAGACCTGGAACATTGACACCCACAAGGACTACTTAAGGTACAACTGGAATGAAGGGAAAGGGAAGAGAAGGGAGAAACTGTAGCAAAGGGCTCCGTTAGACCAAAACAACATGAGGACAGGTACCATGTCCCCTTTGCTTCCAGTCACATCCCCAGGGGCTAGTACCATACCTAGCATTGCGAAAGCATGCAGTAAACATGCGGATTTGGATTGAACTAATAGATGCCGTATAGTAATTGCGTGTGTGTTCTGTTATGCATCAGTTACGCTTGTGTAGAGCCGACACATACGCTGCTGATGACATGGATTGGTTTTGAATCATAGCAAGACAAACGCCTTGAACTACAGATGAAAAATAAACTAACAGAGGGAAAGGTATTCAAAAACCTTGTTAAATTTTGTCTTCCAACTGTGGGAGTTTACGCAGCTTGCAAAACTCACCAATTTCCCAAAATGTCACTGAGGCCACATCTTGCTTTCCCATTTCAGCAGAAGGGTGATTCGTTTGCCAGTGACGCAACTGAGGTTAACCCAGGATTTGGCTGACATCCCAGGATAATTTAGTAAAATCTTCTTGAAAGTCTCTACCGCATGCCCTCTCTGCCTTTCTGACCTTGTACCGAACCTTTTCTCATTGGGCCCCCAGAGCACGGGGGAAATTGATGAGGAGGCGGCCACATCTGTGGGATAGGCAGCCGCTCTTACTCCCGCTAGGCTCAGCCAAGGGCCGAGGTTGACCAGAAGTCTCCTTGTGCTGCCGCTTTCTGTAAACGTGGCCTCTTGGAGGGAGGCATGTGCTCTGACCAGGGACACGATCAGACAGCTGTAGGAGAGCCTGACCCGTACGGAGCTGAGGAGTGAGAGCAGGTGCTTTTGACAGCTCGGAAAGAATCAGTCTGGGACTCTCCCGGACAAAGGGAAATCACAGAAATTAGAGACAGAAAAAAGCCCTATTAGTCAATTCTCTTGCCAGAGATAAATTGATCCCCGGCATGTCTTCCTAGCTCTGCCTGGCCATCCAGTCATACGTCTTCAACACCTAAGGATTAGGAGCCAAGGGGACGTGGACAAAAGACCCAGGGCACTAGCATGGCTCAGGCACTGGGATGAAAAAGGATCTGTAACCTTTGGAGGAGAAATAATGATTTGGGGGAAGAATGAGAACAGTGGACTTTCTCTTGTTTTTAGGACTGAGGGTTGAATAGAGATAGAAAATTCCATACAAGGTTCTGTGGCCATTGTTTTCTTAATAACTAAGTAACATTTATCCAAAGGGAAGAAGTGTTTGTATTCAGATTTTGTGCATTTTTTGTCAAGAAGTAAAGGTGTAGAGTAAATAGTTTTGACATCGCAAGCCTAGAATTAGAATAAGCATCTTGCTTTTGGAGTCATGATAGCAAGAAAACTTCATAGGATAAGGCTGTGACCGAATTTACTGAAGAAGGAATTATATGTTAGTCTGTTCAATGTATGGATTTGACTGACTGTAGACCTTTAAAAGAGCCAAAGAATTTTGTTGTAAAGATAGGATCATATTTAGATGCAAGTAGATAGAGAGTGAAATCTGAATTAGCTCTTAGTGGCTTAGACCATTTTCCTCCTCGTTTAAAGGGGAAAAAAGGAACGAATTCCCCAAGAAACCGTGCCTTAGTCATTGATCTTGGTTTTAGTCACATTAAACTAGATGGCTGATTAATTGAACTGACTTAAATTATCTGATATTTTTTCATGACTTCATGTTTTCTGGATATTTTCAAATTGGATATCTTGTTGCATATTTCACATTCAACATAGCTCCGCTGAGCAATGTTATTCCCAGCCAACCGCAGTGTCTTTCTCGGTCATGTTGGGGGAGCAAGACTTAGGCAAGATGTATTCAGAAAGACTTCATTCGTCTTGTACCATTTTCATTTTCCAAGTTCATGATCAGGGTGCTAACTCCTGCTGCCTCCTCCTTCAGAGGATTCAGGTCTTCTGGACTGAGGTTGCCCCTTAGATTTCCAGCCTCTCCCCAACCATGATCCAGATACTGGCCTGATCCTTTAGCCACATCAACTCTGGGCATCAAAAGGCAGGCAGCAGTTGAAGCCCTAAGCAGCAAATCCAAACGATCTTTAAAAACCTTTTCCCACGGGGCCCCTGGGTAGCTCAGGGGGTTAAAGCCTCTGCCTTCGGCTCAGGTCATGATCCCAGGGTCCTGGGATAGAGCCTCGAGTTGGGCTCTCTGCTCAGCGGGGAGTCTGCTTCCTCCTCTCTCTCTCTCTGCCTGACTTTCTGCCTACTTGTGATCTCTGCTTGTAGAATACATAAATGAAATCTTTAAAAAATTAAATTAAATTAAAAAAAAAAACCTTTTCCCACGAACCCTTTACCTTGACCATGCTTCTGATGCTGACTCCATGAGCTCACCCTCTTCAGGTCACCCGATGCCATACCCAGGTGACATCTTGACCCCTGATTTGTTGGGCCGTGCCTGTCACTCTTGCAGTGCGTCTCACCTTGCCAGTTCCTGATCTGGAATCTGGCTGCTTGTCTGCGACCATGTACAGTTGACATTAAGGGAAAAATTATCCTGACACTTGTTACAAGGGTAAGGAAAGGGGCACCTGGGTGGCTCAGCGGGTTGGGCCTCTGTCTTCGGCTCGGGTAGTGATCTCGGGGGCCTGGGATCAAGCCCCACATAGGGCTCTCTGCTCATCGGGGAGCCTGCTTCCCCTCTCTCTCTTTCTCTCTGCCTGGTGTTCTGCTTACTTGTGCTCTTTTTCTCTCTCTCTCTGTCAAATAAATAAATAAATAATCTTTTTAAAAAAGGGTAAGGAAGATTTTATTCACTTCCATGGGTGTCAGGTGACCGCAGGGCTGTGCTTGGGTTCCACTCCCAGTGCAAGAACACATCGCGATTTAGAGCTGAGGAGCAGGTTAGTGGGCACCGGGAGGTGGGGTGGACGGAAAAGTACTGAGAGGAAGCATCAAGAGTAGGAGGGTTCTCGCTAAACTGAGTGGGGTTCTTGCTGAAGACCGGCCAAGGACTCCTAGATCAAAGGCAGGGGATATGGAATTGAATCAGACATGGAGGTTGCGAAGGGGAGTCGGGCTCAAGGGAACCTGAGGAAGGTGCGGTCCCAGGGAGTCTTTGTCAGGAGGACAAGTTAGGAGCAGTTTTGTCCTGAGAACGTGCGTCTAGAATTCAACTAATTAGGGCCCTGCTAGTTGCACGACCCTGTTTGCGAGCTCGGCAGCTCACTACCTTACCCGCCTCCCACCTTCTGTCCTCAGCATTCTGCGAACTTCCTGCACCATCCCTACCGGCCTGGGGAGTCTGGCCTTCGGGCTTCACTGAAGACGGATGTGTGGGGGGTGGAGAGGGGGTGGAGGAAGCCTTGGGAAGCGGCTCAATAATGATGCTCACATCTTTCACACTCACCCTGTGAAGCAGATCTTATCAAATGAAGAAACATACACTACTCACATGTGACATTTTATTCAGAGCCAAAACTGTAAGGATAGGGAGTTAATACTTCGAAAAATTTATACTCAAAAATTGGCAGTCAGAGTTTTCTTTAAAAACATCGCGTGCCGTTCACTTTTTTTTTTTTCTTCTTGAAAGTATAAACTGTTCTTCATTTAGGACCATTACCCGGAAAGAAGTTTGGAGAGGTAAATGCACGCAGGTGTCTCTGGAGAATTTTATTGTTATGTGTGTTTACAAACAAAGACAGACATTTGTCTTATATTTATTGCCCCGAAAACAATTTGTACTAAAGTTGCCCTTGAACAAGCTAAAAAATAAGTAGGATAAAGGCGCTGGTTGAGCTCCTTTCCATTGGCATTTAAAAACACTGCGGATATTGAAATATTTGTGTTTTCTTTGCTGGAGTGCCAGAACGCAGGAGATGGGGAGTGGATATTCACGGTTCTCCAAAACACAAGTTAGCCTCTTTCTGCAACCTGAGACCTCCTTGTCTCCACGACTTCCTGCCTGCTCCCTCCTTTAATGACTCTTCCTTTTGTCAGACGTGTTTCATGACTCTTCTGTTTTCTCCTTCCTCCTTATTCCCTCTTGCCTACATTCCACGTTTCTTTTCAGCCTCCCCCCCACCACCACCACTTTATTTGGTACAAGTGCTTAAGACTAGGATTGAGTCTCCAAGGTGAGTTCCTCCCCTCTAAGACAGTTTTACGAATTTTCTACTGGAGAAGTTAGCATCCCGGGCTCAGTGCGAGGAAATGTATAACAGAGATGGACAACCCCAAAGAGAGGAGTTCCCTAAGAGGAGTAGTAAACTGTTCTTTAGTTTTAGGCTTTTTTTTTTTTTTTAAGATTTTATTTATTTACTTGACAGACAGTAGGCAGAGAGGCAGGCAGAGAGAGAGGAGGAAGCAGGCTCCCTGCTGAGCAGAGAGCCCTATGCAATGTGGGGCTCTATCCCAGGACCCTTGGGACCATGACCTGAGCCGAAGGCAGGGGCCCCAACCCACTGAGCCACCCAGGTGCCTCTAGGCTCATTTTTATGTATATTCAATTAGCTGGCCCTGTTTTAAGCACCAGGGTCTCATCAAGCACCCAGGATAGAAAAACCTTTCTGCTTTTCAAAGTGGAATTCAGAATCTGCCCAGAACATGGAGTGGAGAATGTGGAATTGTACAAGCCGGGACTCCAACAAGGTAAATCTGATGAATGGAAGTTCTCCTGTGAATCTTACAAAAATAAGACACTGCTATCATTACTGCTTTCAAGAGAAGTCCCTAAGAGTACTTGGTGGTAGCATTCAGGAGGCGCTTTTGTTAGAAGCGATTTTTAAAATAAGTAAAAGTGAAATGGTCACTGAAATGTAAAAAAATGTGAAATTTTTGAGAATTTGTTTATCCCGTTGTCCACCCCTAAGATAGGTCATTCCAGGGCGCCTGGGTGGCTCAGTGGGTTAAGCCGCTGCCTTCGGCTCAGGTCATGATCTCAGGGTCCTGGTATCGAGTCCCGCATCGGGCTCTCTGCTCAGCAGGGAGCCTGCTTCCTCCTCTCTCTCTGCCTGCCTCTCTCCCTACTTGTGATCTCTCTCTGTCAAATAAATAAATAAAATCTTTAAAAAAAAAAAAAAAAAAAGATAGGTCATTCCAGCAAGTAACGGAAATAGAGAGTTCCATTAAACTCGTAGTAGATGAGGGGTGTCTATTTTTAAATTATTTCAGGAGATAGTTTTTTGTCTCTTAAAAGAGTAAGTTATCATTCATGTTATAATTTTTTCCGTGGCTTCCTTGGGAATGAACTGAACTGATACCCAAGTGTCTTATTGAAGATAAAGACTAACACAACAATGAGTTGCTGTTTGGAGAGACTCATTTGTGCAACCAATCAGAACTCACAAAAGTATCTGTGTGCCTTTGGCATTAAAGGTTTAGTAAACCTAGCACAGATATGGTTTGGAGCCTAATAATTGTGAAAAGGCTATTTATTCCAATAGGTTCTCACAAAACAATCTCGCAAGAAAGTCTGGGTACTGTTAACACAGAAGGGGTAGAATTCTTTTTACCTTCTACTTGTTGGAAACAATATATGAAATAGGACTCTCAGTTCTAGGGGATAATAACTGGGAATTTAAAAACCACAATAATCCCATCTTGGAGTGCCTGGGTAGCTCAGTCGGTTGAGCGTCCCGTCTGACTCTTAATTTTGGCTCAGGTCCCTGATCGCCGAGTCCTGGGATCAAGCCCCATGTAGGGCTCTGTGGTCAACAGGAGTCTGTTTCAGGGTTCTCTCTCCATCTGGCTCTCCCCCCACACCCTCACCCCCACTTGCATTCATGCACTCCCTTGTTCTCTCTCTCTCTGACTCAAATGAATAAAATCTTAAAAAAAAAATAATCCCATCTTGCTTTGGGATTTTTCTTTTCCATGTGGTTATGCGAATCTATGAACACGCATCTCTTTGCCCGAATGGTGATTAGGCTTTCAAAATTATGAGGAGCTGATTAACTTTTGGGAACTCTGGTGTTCTCACCCACCTGGATATCTTGGGTTATTTTCCTTTCTCCATGATGGCCCCTTCTCCTCCATTCTGGTTGCTCCCACCACAGCTCACAGCTCCTTCACCACTTCTCTAGGATCTAGAAACTGCTTCGTACCTGGTCTCCTTAACTTAAGGACCTTCCTGCTCAATCCTCCCCCATGGTCAAACTGAGCATCCTGAAACCTGTTTCAATTATGTTGTTTTCCTAAAAGCAATCCTCTGTTGATGATAATAATAGCAGTAGGAAAGTAGTGAACATGTATGGAGCTGTTCCATACATACATCAATACGTTGTCCCATTAAATCTTCAAGCAATCTTGGGAAGTGTGTGGCTAGGTAGAGACTTGAGGGGTAAACAGGTGTAGGTACTTCGCAGTAGATTACATAGCAACTTTGAACCATTCCTAGTTCTCTCACACCATGAGTATGAAATGCTCTGCCTGACTTTCAAGCACCTACAGAATCTATACTCATCCTACTAACTTAACACGAGTATTGTTTTGTTTTATTTTATTTTATTACACATATTGTTTTAAATGTAATTCCCCCCCCCCCCCGGGCATTTGGTAGAAATCACCTTCATAGACCACCTGGAAATTTGCTATTATTTTGTTGTGTTATCGTGCTTTTAAATCTAAAGTTTAAATCATAAATGAAACTGAATGTGAAACTCTCTATAGCCACCCCAGTTTTCTCGGAAACATTTACCTGTATCCCAAACCCAAGAGCCATCTTGAAAAGGTTAGGAATCTATGACCAAAAGCAGTTGACCTGCTACAAGACCAGACTGAGAGCCGGCACGAAGATGTATGAAAAGGAAGCCCTAGGTAGAGGTTGCTTTAAGACCTTCTTGGCGCTGCAGTCCCCAGTCAGTGTTATTAAATCTGTTCCCTTTCATAGCTGAAATTTCCAACGTAAATTATATCGTAATGTCCCTATGGAAATGTCTAACGTCATAAATGAAGAAGGAAGGAAGATGCTGTTCTCAGTACATCCCACATCATTAACATGTCCAATCTCTGTCCCCATATAAATGAAACTGGGATGTTTTCCAACTTTTCATCTGGACTGTAAGTATAGTTGCCCACGTCGGGGAGAGAGGGAGGCATAGATGAAAGTACTAGTTTTGTGTTTCAACTAATCTGATCCCCTCAACCAGCTGGCCTTCCCACCTGCCCCACAAACGCGGCTCAGAAACTGCACAAACAACCGATCGGAGCCAGACCCCTGTTGTAACCATTTCTGCCAAGTGAGCCGATTTGGGTCTGGGCGATGAAATAAAGAGTTTAAGGAGCGATGTCCAGGCCATGGAAACGGGGCTGCAAAATGGATCTCAAGGAATTCTGAAGCCATTTACCTGTCAGAAAAAAATAAATCACACGTAATAATTTTAAGAATCAGGGGCTTTAGCTCTGTGTATGTGGCACAAGCAACGGAATCGGAAACGGAACTAACAAGCAAGATGACAAAGTAGAAATGTGTCTGGTCGTACATCCTGTTATAAGAAGCAAGTGACCAGTATCAATTAAGTGCTTTCTGTACAAGCGCAATGTTGTCATTTCAAAGCTACGTTTCAGGGGATGACTCTTTAAAAGTCATTTTACGAAGCATAAGGTAAATCCTTCGAGGGTGCCCAGAGCCCACCTCCCTCGGTCTGGTTTTATGTTTCATTGACTGTATTAGCATTAAACTCTTTAAGAGTGACAGGCTGCAGTGAGGGGGTCCCAGGTGGGCTGTGGGATCTGCAGGGCCAGCTGTTCTGAGCTCGGATAATTCTTCTTTTTAAGATTTACAGATCCGTTTGCATTTGACAGACCATGGCGAGTCTTTGTACTGCCCAGTCCCGATGTTTTAAAGGAAAGCAGCTTAATAATTTATTAACTGCTGCATTTCCTCTGGGCCTTATCTGTGTGATGCTGTCGAGTCACAGAACATTATAAATATGAGGAACTTAGCAGAGCACATTCTCGAAGAGAGCGATGGCCTTTGCATTGTGGGTGTTGCCGTCGGTGAGGACCCCTCTGAGGGCGCTTGTTGGTTTACCTGGTTGGAAAGCGGCACAGAATGATCAGCGTTGTAAAGTGGGGCAGCTGGGTCGCTTTTGAGGCTGCCAACCATGCCATCCGCGAGATAGCGATGTAAGGGCAGTAAAATGCAGTTGCAGCAGGCTTCGCCATGTGTCTGCGTCGCCTGTGCGCTCCGGTGACGTCGCACGGTGCCAGCTCTCCCACCTCCTGCCTTGTACACCGCTGCCCCTTCAGCCTGACGCTTGGGGGCAGGGGGCAGGGGGCGGGGGGCAGGGGCGGGGGGCAGGGGGCGGGGGTGGTCAGCGGTCCCCGTGCCTCCACCCATTCAAAATCTTGTCCACGTTCTCAGACTACTTCAAATGTGACTTTTCACCACGCGGCTTTTCTTGGTCCCCTTCAAAAATGGATATCGTTTTGGCCTTCTTGGACTTGTTTATGGCCCTTCCAAAGACTATTTTGTAGGGGGGATCGGAAGGCCATGATGACCACTGCGGGATTAGCCCATTGATTCCGCATGGCCCAACACGATACCCTACGGATGGTAGATGTTTATTCACTTCGTCAGTTTTAAGAGATGCTGCTAATTCTACACCCTAATCCTCCTTTTCCGTGCTTCTTGTCCCTTTCCTAATTGCATGTCATTATATAATGGTCTTTTCACAACTTGGTGAAACTTATTTTGGCATGGAAAATCAATCAGTTTTAAAAAGAGACTTTTTGTGTTAGAGTCATAATGAAAATTACAATATCTGTGTCTGTAAGCTGTTCTTCAGCCTACAGAATATTTTCATATATATTATTGGCCATCACACAATGTTAGTGATCATTCGAAGGACTAAGGAGAAGCCTCCTTTTACAGATTAGGAAGCTGAGACCTGGAGAAGTTAATTAACCTATACGAGTTGATTATCTAATAAATCTCCATCGTTAAAGTCAAACCCAGATGTCCTAAACATTCTAGGAGGACTCGTTCCATTTCTGTATATATTTTTTTTTCATCAAATGACAGTTGAGTGTCCATTTTTAGGTGCCCTGTATAGACACAGTCAAATAAGACAGAAGTCTATGTGAGTTACATGACTACGGAGCTGTTAGGACCGATGGTACCGCCACGTGGCCTCACCGCCCAGACTAATGCAGAATTAAAAGGCAACATTCATTTTCAGTAACTGAGATTCAATAAATGTAATGGCATTTAATGATTATTCAACTTGTAGCATCTTTTACTCAAAGGTCAAGTCCAATGCATCGTATACATTGTTTACTCTGTTTGTAAATGACAGGGATAAAAGAACTGCCTACGCTGAAGAACTACTTGGCACTTCATAAATGTTTATGACCTAAGAAGAAAAATGTCTTTTATGTTTCTGAACTTCTCCTCTTAATGATTGGCCTCTTCCTCTACAAACTGGACCAAAAAACTGACTTTTGAAGTACAGTAGGGACATATGGCACAATATTTAATTTAAAGCAATTTCAGGCAGATGTTGAACAAATTACTCAAATGTTTTGTTCTTCGATTTTAAAAGGGATGCTTGGGGGGGCGGCTGGGTGGCTCAGTGGGTTAAAGCCTCTGCTTTCGGCTCAGGTCATGATCCCCGAGTCTTGGGATCGAGCCCCACATCGGGCTCTCTGCTCAGCAGGGACCCTGATTCCTCCTCTCTCTCTGCCTGCCTCTCTGCCTACTTGTGATCTCTCTCTGTCAAATAAATAAATAAAATCTTTAAAAAAATTTTAAAAATAAAAAAAAATTTAAAAAAGGGATGCTCGGGAGAACAAGATCTGACCAGAGCTTTCCCTGCCTTTAGCTAACTGTACCTGTAATTCAACTACAAATATTTTCAGGTTACTGGTATACCAAATTGAATGACTTTAATTTATCGTGTTCTTTTATCTGAAGTGTTTTGTTTTGTTTTGTTTTGTTTTCATCACATTTTCAGTGTAAGGGCTACAGGATTTAAATAGTTAAGGGTAATTCCTCCTCAAGGCTGGCTTCTGTCATTATAACCACCTGCTCCATCATCCGGAGTTGAGGTAATTAATGAGAGGCATTAACACGTCTAGTATCGCTGGAGAGAGGGAAGCACTGAAATCCGTTGAATAGTTTTTAGCTGCGAAACAGTAAATGTTGATTCACTCACCATCTTTCACTTCACCACCCAACTGGAGATCATTTTGGCAAGATGCAAGATGTAAGCTCTCCCCACAATGGCACGTGAATGGGTCTAGTTACATGTGACTTGAAATGTACGTCGGGCTTCGTGGTGTGTCCCGCCACTGGTCCATGACCAGCATTTTGGAAAAGCAGAGCTCATGCTCAGGAGAGAAATGTTGGGGGGCGGGGGCTGGAAATGAAGACTAGGGATGATGGTGAAACTGTGTGGCGTGAGCTAGAGCTCCGCAGGGAGCCCTGAGCGCGGAAGGGAGGAGACAGAATGTCTCCCAAGACACCACCCCTTGAGGAGTGCTGCATCTGGAGGGGGCGGGGGGAGAGAAAAGGAAACAGGCAAGGAACAGTAGAGAACTGGCGGCAGACTTAAAGAGAGTGCGTGTTAACCAATTAAGAGAGAAATTAATTTCTTGAGGAAGTGGGTCTGGAATGCAGGGGATGCGTGAGGAAACAATAAGAAAACTAGAAAAAGCTTTCCTGGCTCTTTTTTAAAAGATTTTATTTATTTATTTGACAGAACGAATGAGAGACAAGCAGTCAAAGCAGCAGAGGGAGAAGCAGGCTCCCCGCTGAGCAGGGAGTCCGATGCGGGGCTCGATCCCAGGACCCTGGGAGCATGACCTGAGCTGAAGGCAGAGGCTTTAACCCACTGAGCCACCCGGGTGCCCCAGTCCTGGCTATTTTTAAAAGTTAATAATGAATGAGAAGAACTACTTGAGGTATAGCATCAAAGGGCAAGGACCTAAAAAGGACAGAAATGTATTTTGTTGAGGACCTGTAAGATCTGTGACTGTCCACGTGGGCTGAGGTCAAAGACCCGATGGGGAAAGAAGGAGTAAAGGATGAACAGGGCCATTTCGTCTTGGTGGGATTTATTCTGTAGGACGCCATCTGAGGGTTGCCTCTTAATGAGGTTCCTCCCCATCACCCATATGCATGCGGTTCATTGTTAAAAAATAACAGAAAACATCTTTTTAAGTGGCACATTAGTTTCCTTAAATCTCTACGTCTGAATCCTCTTCCTACTTATTTTCCCACACTGGTTAACAAGTCATCAGCAAAGAGAGCTTTTGGTTCAATATCACCTGTCATCTGATACCTATATTGCTTCAATGAGGACTTGATGGACTAATGCTGTTTTTAAAACAAAAAGAAGGGGCGCCTGCGTGGCTCAGTGAGTTAAAGCCTCTGCCTTCAGCTCAGGTCGTGATCCCGGGGTCCTGGGATTGAGCCCCGCGTCGGGCTCTCTGCTTGGCCGGGAGCCTGCTTCCTCCTCTCCCTCTGCCTGCCTCTCTGCCTACCTGTGATCTCTGTCAAATGAATAAATAAAATCTTAAAATCTTAAAAATAAATAAATAAAACAAAAAGCAAAATGCTCTGAAAGGTCCTGGCTCTATTCACAAGCCATAAATCTACGCATCCTTAGACATACCTAAAATTAAAATAAGAGGCAGGAGAAGAGTAACGTCCAGAAATCTGGAGAGTGAAAAAAAAAAAGGCAGTTGGAAATGTATGCAAATATTATGTAATCAAAATAGAGAAATGATCATCACACAAGTCTAATTTATTTAACATATATCTGCTGCCAAGAAAATAATTTTTTTATGTTAGAACTTTATAATCAGCACAACAATTAAGTTACACAGGGTAGACATAGGCAAACATAGCTAACGGACTTTGCAGTTTTCATTTTTTTAAGATACAAGATTCCTTTGCCGTGATCCCTTGCTTTGATATTATTTTTAAATACCATCTAATATCCTGTTATAGATTTTTTTTTAGTAGACTGGTTAACAAAATGTCACCAATCCATGAGCGCTGGCAGGAAGTCAATGACACTTTATCACGGAGGACTGCTGGCACGTTCATAATAATAATGATACCTCTGATATGCATTAACAGTTTCCTTCCGTATCTCAAAACTATTGGATATAATAGATACCAGTTGAAATGTGGCCAGCTTGAAATTATGACACATGAGTCATTTAGAGCTCTTATTCACTGGCCAGAAACCACACATCAGGGCAGAGAATGATTACTATTTCATGGTTGTAATCCCGGGGAAGAATCGCTTACAGGTAGCACCCGGTGATTCAAAGCAGAATTTAGTAATAGAATAAAACAAACACCACCCTGGGGCTATTTCAGAACCCACGGTGTAGTTACTAGGAAGGTCACCAGTGCCTCTAAGTTATCCACAAGCGCTGTGCTTGGCCTGTGACTTAACGGAACAATCTCTGAGTTTCTCTTGAGGTGCCTAGTTTATGTTTGTATTTACTTCTGTAGAGAAGAAATCTGAGAATGTTTTTTTATTATGGGGACTTGATTAGCAAGAGGGAAAAACGGTGCTAATTTACCACCCTCCCCCGCCCCCTGCCACACTTAACTACAAAAATAAGACCAACCTCGCACAACTGAAACACAGATGCATACGGAAGCCAAACCTCACATGAATTAGTGCTGACCACGTACACATTGGTTGACTCCACTTGGCGTATAAGAAACGTAGGATCGCACACTGAAGTGATGTGGTAATAAGCAATTAACCAATGAATCGGGGTGGTATTTATCCTCTTAATAACCGAAGTGTGGTTTTACTGCATTTGAGAGCTGTGCAATTTCAGAACATTCTATGTAAGTTCTGATGCATGAAGTTCTAAGGGTTTTGTTGTTGTTGTTGTTGTTGTTGTTTATATAGTTTTCATAGACCCTGGATTGCCTCGTGCCATCCTTTCTCCAGTGGTTTGAAAATCTAGAGAATCAGATTGATTTTCAATTACGAGTTCTTGATTTTAGACTTCAGATAAACTAAATTGAAGCAGAATATTCTTAAAGCATGAACAATGGCTTGCTTACATTCCCAGCTCGCATTTCACATATTTGCTAATGTGGCATTGATCAATCCTCAATTCCCAGACTGAGGAGAAGTGATAGGAATATTGGATAAAAAATGCTGTACGGGCTAGAAAGATAAATTGTTTGGGTTGTCTTTTTGCAAGTTTGAGGTCACGATTCATTCATCTTGTTACTTGGCCATATCCCTTCAGTGGCTTCAATTGCAGGATTAAATATCGAATGGTGGCAGATCATTCCATATATAGGCTCTCATCGTTGGGCATAAGAAGGCTTTTCATGCTTAAAATGGAACCGTGTGCACACAGAATGCCAAAGATAATCGTGCTGATGATCTAGTCTGTGAGATTAATCCCTCAACAATATTATCAGACAATTCTTAACACATTGATTTGTCCCTGATATGACACTTCTGAAACAACTGGATAATACTAAGCATTTTAGGAATAACACTGAGCCTTCATACTGCCTGGTTCTTTCAGAAAATTAACCCATTAGCGGACTTGGCTAGAGACTTAACAACACATTATCACAACCAATGTTCATCACTGGAAGATAAAAGTATATTTTAAAAGCTTTACAATGCTTTGGTGGGGGGGGGGGTATTAAACAATACAGGGTTGAAAAATAAATATTGCTTTGGGTAAAATTTTGCTAAATATACCGAATGAAAATACTAAAGTAATATACTGTCTAGTAAAACTAATTAGACCAAGAATATCAAACTTTCTTTTAGCCTAAGATATTAGACTTAAAATATTTAGTTAAATTATTACTTTCCTTACACAGTTTGGGGATGGCCTACATTCTAAGCCCTTTAAACGGGAAATGAAGACATTAAGGGTTAAAACTATGTTATTTAATCAAGAGACCCAAGAGGCTTGAGGGAGGAATGCATATGCTTTTTAAAAATAAAAATGTTTTCTTTATAAAATGTAAAAATTAACCTTTGACAAGAACCAAGAGGTCATTCAGTGTCTCTCTGCCTGGGCAGAATTTTTTTCTTCCACATTTATCTGGATTGTCTGAAATGCCCCAGATAGTAATTCTTCTCTTCTTTCTAAAGTTGCAAAAATCTGTAAGTTCTTCAAGGTACATTGTTTGGGGATGGTTAGGGAAGGGGAAATTTTTCTCTAAAATGTTCTTTTCTTTGAACCAGCTTCTTCATTATCCCTAGATAGGCTATTTTAAATCATTATAATAATTCCATTTTGCTCTATAAACAGTTATGTCATATTTCTTTTTTTTTTCCCCTCAGCCTAAGCACATTTGGATTTTTCTCATTTTCTCATAAGTCATTCATACTGCTTCTTTCATCACCTGGATTTATCTCTGGCCTCCTTCCAATTTATCCACATCTTTGTAGCGCATGAGGGTCTAAGTAAGGTTTCCTTATTGTGATGAAGCCTGAAAATATTTCTCACGGCAATAGAAGAACGGTCTAGGTGTCAGTCCCGAGTTAGCTCTGAGATGTTCCTCTAGTTGTTAAAACACCCTGTGCCTTGGTTTTGTTAACCCTGAAATGGGGCTAACTCAAGGTAAACAAGCAAAAATAACTATCATTATCATTACTGTACATTTTTAATTGACATGTTATAAATTATTTCACATTAATTATTGCTTCCCTGTAAAATCTTCTGCTTGGATTTTTTTTAATGAAAGAGATGTTGGATATGCCTATGACTTCTTAATCCAACCTAGTCTAAGTTGGATTTTATAAAAGAAGCAAATTCTTGAGTCAGTATACAAATGACAAACCCTGAGATTATGGAATTCGGGAATCCTTAAATTGCGTGTATACTCAAACACAACAGCACGCATCGTTATATATTACGACTTCAGAATGGAAGGGTGAAATATATCAGACAGGGGAAAACCAAGAAGGATCCAGACCAGAAACAAGACCCACCAAGACCCTGACTCAATCCAAGAAAGACAATGTGAGCAGAATATGAAGACAGTAACAAGTAGTTTTGACTTAATTAAAAAAAAAAAAAAATCAAGCACAAGGTCATGGGAGTGATCTGTAAAAGACAACGAATGGAGGGTCTAGGAGTAGAGAATGTAGTTGAATTCTGACTGTGTGCATCATATGAAGCATTTGTACTAACCCTGTGAGGGACATTTTGTCTCTACTTTACAAATGAGGTATCTAAGTTTGAAGAAAGTGAGAATGGCACTTGCTTAGAATTTACTGAAGCAAACAGTAGAGTTGGAATCCCTCACAAAATCATACCCTAAATCCTTGTATTCAACCTCAGAGAGTATGAGAGTCACTTGGAGGGGTGTTAAAACCAGACCCATCCCCCAAGTCTCTGCCTTAAAAGAGTCTGGGGTAGGGAAGCTGAGAGCATGCTGGTGGCCCTGCTCTGGGGACCACACTTTGAGAACCACTGCTCCAAATCTGTGCTCTCCTTTTTCTGCAGGCTCATAAGTATGAAATGGATCTCTATGCCAGGCCCCGCTGTGATTTCCTTTAGGTTTTTTTACATATGGCAACCTGTGTGAGCAGGCTTTTGTTCTCTGTTTCAGGGACATCTGGCATTCCATATTAAGAGAAGGACTTTCAGTCCTGGAGACACGGGTGCCCTGGCCAGCCTGTGAAAATAGAAATTCAAATAAAGTGACTCTAGTTACTGGGACCCTTTGTCTCAGGAGAAAGGCAGAAGCCTATTTAGTGGAAGGTGAAATGCATGGTCGGACCTAGCACGGAGGGCATTTGTCACTGAATCCTTTCCGTATTAAACTAGAACACACTGAGCTCCTTCTTACTAAGGGTGAGACTGATTCCAGACCTGGGACAAACTTTAGGCTCTGGATCACATGCCCTGTTGCTCCGAGGAGAAAAGAGATGCATGGACAGAGTCAGGGAAACACACACGCCAGACACCCACCCCTCTCTTGGGGCCAGTGGGGTTACGCTCCCATGGACCCCACAGAGCGCGCATTCAGAGGTGCTGCTGGCTGACTTAAACCTGATCTGACTCTGAGAGGTGAGGGTCTGGAGGAAGCGAATGTGTCCCGTGCAGATCTTTCTAACTTGCTCACTGCGCTGGGTTCCTGGGACGAGCCACATGCAAAGAGGAGCTGAGTGCCATCTGTGTACAGGCTTGCAGTGGGGTTATCAAAGCCGCTGGAAAGCTGGAGGAAAGGACATGTCACATTTTCAGTTTGTGTTTAGCTAAGAGCCGGTATAACCAGATACATCTGTGGCGAGAGCTGGGTGTCTTTCCTGGGGGTAAAGAAGAAGGCATTATCTTATCTCCAGAAAGCATGTGGTAAGCGCCTCTTTAACGGGGATGATACCTTGGGTCCTCCCAAGGATAAGGCCAAAGTCATGGCCTGTCATTTGGGAGTTAATTAAACAGGTAGTCGCCCGCTCTCCGGTTCCATCCAATTCAGCTCCGTTCACTCAGCATAATCCGGCAAGGACTTACTGATTGCCCACCCGCATTTACACTCTGCCCAGTCCCAGACTTGGTCTTCTGATGGATCAATACAGGACCCCTCAGGCTCCTGAGCTACCCTGTGCACTCTCCGAGGCACTGGCGAGTAAGTGTGTCAATCACTGCCTATGATCTAGGAGCTAAGTGGCACCTGTAAGAATTAGTGGACCTCAGATGCCAGATTCACACCTTGGCTAAATTAAGAATTATACGAGCAAATACTACTGGTAAAATATTTGGGGTAGGAATGAATGTAGACACTGTTTTGGAATACTTAAGCTGGTCTTTTGGCGGGGCGGGGTGAGGGGGGTAGTGCGGGGGTGGGGGTCTTCAAAATAGCCAAGACTCTGTTTCTTTGTAGAGCCTCCTAACTGAATTATAAACACGTTAAGTGTTTCCTCAGCATGGAAACCACTGGACAGATGTTGGCCACCCTGGTTCCCTTTGAATCAGCCTCACGTGGTGACAGGCAACAGCATGCTTTGTAACTAGCACAATTTGTTCACGAGGAGATATATATATATATATATATATATAAATATATATATATATATATATTTATTTTTTAACGTGTGAAAATTAGCTGCAAGTTCTCTCGATCTTAGCGATGGGTGATCTGTCAACTACCCGGTCAGAGGAACATTCTGCAAATCCGCTTGTTCCCACAGACCAAGACAAAACAAGTTTCCCCTGCAATCTCTGTATCATGCCACGGCCCATTGGAGCTGTACAACACACTACTTGTTCAGGTTTTGTTCTAACCTTCATAGACGATGGAAAATGTACCCCAAACTCTTAGGCGGTAAGATCACGGCTTGCCTGCCAGTCTGTGGGTTTATGTACAGCGTGTTATTGCTGTGGAGGTGAAGTTCATGGCGAGTGAGTCTCTGACAGTCTGTCACTCCACCTGACTAAGGGCGAAAGCTCTCCAGAAAGGCCGTGCTCTCAACTGCTGTAAAGATGCCTACATCCGAGCATCTTGCTAGTGAAACTTATGATCAACCAGCATTCCTTCTTTGCTGTTTTAAAACCGAAGTTTGGTTTCAAAGGCCATTACCTATTTTACTTGTGTGTCTTGGGGGGAAAAGGAGACAGCCGTTAAGATATTGAAAATATTTTCTTTTATTTTCTGTCTCAAAATTTTTTTTTGGGTTCCACATTAGAGACCTTATGTAATGTTTAATGTTTCAATTTACTATATGCATTTTCAGCTTTAGTATTTGTCATCTTGTTCCAATTTAATGAAAGCTTATTTGGCTATGGTTTTCATTGGAAAGCAGAACACACGTACAACTTTCAGCAATAATATATATTTTTCCTTTTCTTTGGATTTGAACAGCCTTCTAAAATTTTCTCTACTGAAATTCTGGCAGAGTTGTTTCTTCAACATTTGGCTGAGGGTTTGGAATGTTTTAAACATTCGAAGTGACTGGGATCAATTACTGTAACCCAAAATGGATAACCTTTAAGACACAAAACTCATGTTTTTCTTAATCATCTCATTACATGACATTTTTCTGTTTGTGTATCGATAAAACACTGTGTGTTGGCTAAACAAGGCACATTTCATTTATTTCCAAGCACTGTTGCTATTGTAAAGCTAGCATATTACATATAACTTTGAAGTTATTTTTAAGATATAACATCTTTGTGGATGAGAAAAATAAAATTCAGGAGATGGATAAACTTGTAACAATTTAGCCGTCTAACAAAGTATAATAAATAGCAAAATCGTGTGTTTGAAATGAATCTCAAAAAAAAACCCCAAAACCTCACAATACAAACATATTTTTTAAGCTCTGTTTTTCCAATTAAGGGTCCGCCAGGAGTTTTCCGATCCATTCTTAGTAGTGCTACTTCATTACCTAAAGTTTTTCTTTTTCCACTATAAAATCATGGCCTCCTCGGAGAGATGTTTACGGAGAAAGGGTTATGGAGAAATAGCCTGTTATTTTTATTTATCAAGTTAATTTAGGACTCACATTGCACTCTCAGTGTGGAAAGAAAGCAAGGAATTGGCAGCTTTAAGATTTGACTTTTGATAAATATAAACGCGGAACAACCCTCTGTGATGGTACGTAGTGGTTGTGACCCATGACGGGCAGATGATTGTAGCGATGGAGAGAAATATTACCGCCAGAACATTCCTGCTTCTGCTCCAGTGGACTCAGAATACATTAGCAGGGCTCTCTCTCAGCCTGGAGTTTTTTCCTGATGATAGATTAGTGATAAACTCATATGCAAGTTATTCCAGAGTTCCTTTGAGACCTCAGCTTTTCATGAATGAAAAGGTCATTTGTAAGTGTTCTACATTCTTCTGGTGTGTTTCCCATGGAACCACATTGCCTCCTTTAATTTTACATCGCTGTGTTTTCTTTGAAACAATAGCTTGAAGTTGTCCAATCTTAATGTCCTAAATATTTGTTTGGTGGTTTGGAGAAACCTACTGTTTCTTCATGACATAAATTCTATTTAGTAAAGAAAGAAGTTGGGAGTTGAAGTCATTCTAGAAACTCTAAGCTCAGACTTTCATGAGGCCAGAAGTCTCCTTGCTCATTTTTGTCCTAAATGACTTTTGATATAAGGCCAAACTTTGTACCAGATGTGTGGTATTTTATAATAATTCCATGGTGCAAGCCTTCAGTCATTTTCCACTGAGAGCATTCAACATCTGCTTTATCAAAATGATTTTTAGGTGTGTGTGTGTGTGTGTGTGTGTGTGTGTGTGTGTGTGTTCCGGGCTGCAGATGAGTGTGAATATTAAGTAAGACACTGAGTCACAGATTCTCTTACTTTATAATGTGAATGTCTCATCCATTGATCTGTTATAAATGGCCACAAACCTAGATTTCCTTTAATGATGGAGCTTAGCAGAATTGGTTTTTCTGCTGTTTGGGGGTTCAAGGTTTCAGTCATTCATTTAAGAATCACATTAATTGCTGTCTTTATTCTGTTATCAATAATAGTTTCAGACGGAAAGCTAATAAGGGACAGGAAAGAAAGTGGGTGGGAAGGGGATAGGGTGGCCCACTGTTTCCATTTCCCCTTGGAGATCACTCTCTATGCAAGCTCACTTCCCTGTAAGTCTTCTCTGTGCCAAGCAGAGTTTATAGATGTTCATTAACAAAGACAGTGGTCAGAACTCACAGGCAAGCGAGACATGAGAGTCAGGAGACAGCAGGGAGCACAGATACCTGTTAGCATTTCGTACATGTTGTGAAAGGCCGTTTGAGAGCTGCCCACAGTTCCTGGGACCCGCAAGTCTCCATCTCTGAACTCAGTAGCTGCTCCTCTCACTCACTCTGTGTTGGAATATCAGATGCATGGGGACTTATCTCAACTGCTTCATTTAAAACTCTAAGAGGAAAGACCTTTATTTTAATTGTTTCTGACTTAACGGGCAAAATACCGTCTTTGCAAAAATGTGTACTTCCTCATTGTCCAGGTTTGGGGTCTGGTCAATCCACGTGCCTCAAAACCTTATACCCCAACTGGCTACTATTCCAGCAAAAACAAAGTCGGTGCAGCTTTTCAAACCGTCTTGCTTTCCCATTGACACTAGTGCAGTAGGCTGTTTTCTGGGCCAACATAGACACAACCAGCCATAAAGATAAACATGTACACATCTGTGGCCTGAAATAAATCAATGTGGACATAATGAAAATATTCCAAGGAGCTTAAAAGAAAATTTAATATAGTTCACCTCCTTTTTGAAAGAGGGAGGGAGTTGGTTTGGTTTTCATTGGAATTTTCTTGGGGTAAAACTTCCTGTTTGCTGAGCCTGCCTCGGATTTTCTTGTTCTACACTGACGATGTGCGCAAAGAGATAGGAAAGCAATTGTATTCATAGATTTCGGTGAACCAAGCGAGTGTTTTGTGAGACAACTCAGTTTATTGTAAGCTATATGATATTTGAGTATAACTCAAAAGATAATGAAGCCCTGAAAAAGGAAATTTATTTAAAACATAAATTTTCCTTCAAGGAAATCGTTTTTTTGTTTTTTGGGTTTTTTTTTTTTTTTTTTGGTCATTTCTCTGACAAATTTGAATTGAGCACAAAAGGAAACATATAACCAGGATGGAAATCTATTTATGTCCCAAAGCTGGTTTGTCTTTTAAATATCTGGTCATAATTCAATTAATTTAAAATTCTTTTTAGATATTTTTAGATTCTTGCTTTGACCGCCATCTGTATGTTGTTTCCAAGTCCCAACATGAGGGTAATCCTGAGTGTTTGTAAAGCCAGGCTTTCCACCATTCCTATCATTCAGACACAATTTGGCAAAAATGGCAGTTCAGTCAAGTGAAATCTGCTTTTAAGTCCTCAGGTTGATTGCAAGAATAGGATTTTTCCAGTAAGACGTATTTATGAAGACGCAATGACTATACTTTCATAGTTCAAACAAACAGAGCACAAGGAATTATTTTGAAAAATAATGATGGTACAACTGTAAAATACAAAGGTCTGTAATAAATAAAAGATTGTGCATCTGTTTTGGAAGCTCTCTGGCTGTCATTCCTTGTAACTTGCCACAGGCACTAGGCACTGTATCTTAACAGTAAGTACGAATGTAAGAATAGGATATACCCCAGATGATGTTTTGTCTTGAAGAATTTCAGGCAGTTAGGGACATCCTATCTGATGAATGGGAGAGTGAAATGGAGTTGAAACATTGGACTAAATTAAGTTGAAGCGTATCCATTCTTCGGAAGGGATTATCTCTCCTCAGTTTTTCTAGAAGTGGTGGCGGATCTTTACTAAGACAGGAATATTCTTACCCCATGGGACAATAGGATACCCTTGCAAAACATGATACAGTTTAAAAGTAGGTTCTTTTTACGTAGAGTCTATTTTCTTAATTTGTGACAAAAACTTGGGTTTGTGCTCAGAATCTTCCAGTCCATTTTTTTCAATCACCATGAACACAGTCTGAATAAAATAAAAGTTTTCTGAGATTTTGCTTCCCCTTTCATCTGACAAAATAGGAATAAAGACAACCCGTGTATTATTGGGGGCGATAAGGTGTCACGAGGGCTGTTAAATATGACGTTCGAAACAGATTTTTTCGTGCATAACCAAAACGTGAAAAAAATCTATGAAGATTTAACAGAGAGTGTTCCGTCTAAGTCTTTCCCAAGGTCAGAAATATTATTTTGGAATATGAAAACTACACCTGCGAATGAAGTAATTCATCACTTCAAAAAACAAATTTGAGTTTTTAATAGAAGCAAAACTAACTGAGACATCCAAGCCATCAATAAATCTTGCCAGAATTTGAAGAGAATATCACGATGCAACTCTTTTTATGGATCAAGTACAAATGGAGTTGACAGCGGATGCCTAATCAGAGTGCTGAGAACCGGGAGCTGTGAAGACAGTAGTATTTCCACTCTCCCAGGCTGATTAAAAACGTCAAGGCTTTGCTAACATGAGGCACATGCTTCCTATCTCTGAATTCTGAGTTCAAGAGGCCCCAAACCGCAGCGTGTAAATAAAGCACGTTTATTAATTAATGCATCCTATCACATTGTATTCAAACAAGATGACACTGCGGAAATCCCATCAATGTAAGCTTGCTGTTGATTAGAAGATACAGATCCCCATCCAAAGTGCCTGAGAAGTATAACATGGAGCTGTCAGCTGAGGGCAAGGCCAAGGTGGCGGCCCACAGTCACTGGCCTCTCCTTGAATGCTTTCTTCATCACCACCAATCCCAGGGCTGACACCTGCCCGTGGAAGGCAATGCTCAGAGAGACACACAGGAAGGCAGCTGAAAGCTGCCACGGGGGATGTTTATTTTAACATGGCACCACTTTCATTACCTTCCAACTGGCTCTTGGTATGAGGACTCAAACCCAGCTTCCAGACCTGAAAAAACACGGATTGGGTGTAGCTATTCGCAACTCCCCACCAATCGGCTCCATCGTTTACATGGTCTCTCAGAAGGTAAAATCGGTTCCTGTCCTCCTGCTCCTGACCTTCCTGATCTCCGTCCCACACTTCACTCAGCTCTCCTGAATGTCTCCTGATGTGCTCGGGAGTCTGTGTGGTATGAGGGAGGGAGTGGTCAAATGGAGGACTGACTGTCTTCATGGTCTCATCCCCTCTCTCTCTATAGCGATGAGAGTGCTCTGGGCATCGTGCATTCGGCAGGAAGAGAGGGGTTGCGTGCTGAGTGCCCGGCACAAAGCTGGACACTCAAGAAGGTGCCCGAGGGATGGGGAACATCGTCTCCATCCTTAAGGAACTTGGCATATACCAGTGACTGAAAACCTGGGGCTCGATTCTCTTTCCTCAGTTTCTAAACCTGTCCGATTTTTCAGACAATTAATAAGCACCATTCTTAGTTTTAAAACAAGATGCTTTAAAGGTTACTTCTCATCATTGTCTGGACATCAGATTCACTATAACCTCCTCAGGAGCTTATGGAGATAGAAATGTCAAAGACAGTGTTTTAAAGTTAAAAGACAATATTGCAGAAGCACATTTTAATTTTTGTCTCTATTTCCACTAACAAAAATAGACTGAAATGATGTTTCATTAATTACATTTCAGATGTTTAATTCTTGCCCTGTTCGTGACAAGCAGATTTGCTATTTTCAGATTATTAGGACAAAGGAAAGCAATGAAACAAACTTAGATGTACAGCAGGCAACAAAAGGGTGATAACCTTTATATCCAGAATACTGTTTACTTTCTTTCTATTTGTACTGATTAGAATTGTAAGGAGGTGATTTGAGTAACTTTCTATCCATGGCGTGGCTATAAAATGAGAGGATTGATTTTTGATGTGTTGCCTCTGGAAATCAGTTTTATTGCTTTATAGTCATTTCATGAATATCTCAATCCAGTTCTGGTGGATAGAATTCTAACATAAAAGCCCAGTTTCACATAAAATAAATGCAATAATATGAAGAGGGATAAATAAACTTTTGGTTATCAGTTTAGAAACCTAATTTTTTATTTGGGGGTTGGATCTTACCTTTTTCGTTTGAATTTTAATACAACCAAGATGTATCCATTTAAAGATGAATAGAGATTCTCAGGGTCAGCTGCTTCATTTTCTAACAACTAAATTTATCCAAATATGTCAAAATAATATATTATAGGGAAGTGTGACCCTTGAAACCTCTACGAAGAAAAAGCTAGTAGTAAGTAGTTCAGATCTTTTAAATAATGTCATTCCCACAAGAAAGAAAATGTCACATTGTTTGTTACTTTTTATAACATTGTAACCTGAATGACTTTGGTGTTGGGACCTGGACCTTAAATAATTGTTGGGTGAATGAATGAATGAATTTTGTTACATACTGACCTTCAACAAGAAGGAAGACTTAGGGCGGAACATTTTAAGCTATAAAGAATGACTCTGAATTTTAAAAGTTTCAATAATGAAATTGACATTTGTTCAAAATATATTGCATCATTTCAAAAAGACATCGTAATAGATTGTTAGCCAATGATCTGGTTTTCCATACTACCTCTGTTGCTTTCTGCTGTCTTAAAAAATTTACTCCTCATTCCCAGATCTTATTCTACTTTGTCAAAGAGTATTATCTAGTGCTAGAATGGTAATACCGATGCTTTAAAAAATTCCCTTTCAAAATTAATACGCAAGTAATTGATTTGAATAACCCTGAGATTTTCTCCAGTGTTTACAGCAAACTCCTGCCCATTTTCATAAACCTAAACTGCCGAGTTCAATGTACCTGTCATTTCTCTCTTCAGAGATGAACTCATCTGTAATCCTGACTCACTGACTTAGTAAGAACCATCTAGAAGTATAATCATCAACTCACCATGGGAAAAGGCAAACAGGGCTATAACCTAACACCCCAGTGTGTAGTGGGAGATATGATATTGACTGGGGAGCTGTCCTTTTCAGGTCCTGGTGTTAGTCAATCATTGTAAAAATGGAGATAAATATTAACTTGGTTCTATTTAAACTTTTCCTTCTCAAAAAAGATACCAATTTATCAGCCATTTCTCCGGAGGCCCTTGATCCAAGTTCCTTAGTAGACACTCCCTTCTGTGACCACAGACTGTAAATAAAACACAGGCAGAAATATATGTCATATTCCTATGAGTTCAGGGTAAAGGTATGAAAGAGCATTGACTGGAAAGATTGCGTTGTCCTAGAGAAAACATTAGGACCAATTGCAAATACCTATCCTCTGCGTACTTCTCAAAGACAAGAAAACAAAAGGACTCTTGACAGGAGAACCTAGGGGTCCCCGTGATTGAAGATAAGGCTCTCGGGGCTGGTTGGTTAGCATTGCGGAACACTTCGGCTCTTTTTCTTAAAACCAAATTGAACCTCCCCAGTTGAGAAGTTTAAAATAAAGAGTAATCTTTTATATTCTACTCTTTTCTTATGAAAATTCAGCGGGCTCAGTGTGGATGAAATAGAATTCACCCATTCATGGAAGAGGCATTCTTCCCAAGGAAACTACAGCCTTCTCCTGGCTGGTGTTATTCACAATTAAATCCTCAAAAAAAAAAAAAGCCTATCACAGAACCTGACCTGGATGCCCCTTAACAGCCTCCCTCTTACAAAGTTAGTAGTACGGGCACTGTTTATGGAAGTGAAGCTTCAATCTTGGTTGGATTAAGTCCTTGAAGGCACAAAGAGGTAAGTTCCCAATAACCAAAGCCGTTCATGGAATCAGATGCACACAGCCAGCTGGCGGAGGTTTCTCGTAACTAAAACTTGGTTCATCGGAGCTGTGGCAGTCTGACAAGTGAGGTGAACCCACCAAACTGAAAGGCAGGAAAAGTAAGGCGTCCAGACGAATAGATGTGGCCCCTAGCAATGTACGCTTTTAACATTGGACCCGCTTTGCTGTTGACCTTGTCTGTGCAGGCAAGAGCTAGGCCCCACCAGCCGTGTTGCCCCATCTAGACATTTTTGGTCTCATCTCCCAGCCCCAGGCTGGCTTTTATCCGATTGGGGCACCCGGCATCTCCAGAAGATCATCTCTCAGGATTAGACAGTATCCTAGAAAAGTGAGAAACGCAATACGCCTGTCATAACACAATTTCTAGGAAAAAATACTGTTTCTCGTCCAGTCTGAGTCACAGGGAGCATATTTTCTTTCATCCCAGCAGCCAAAACAGGGGCCTCCTGGTCTCATGTTAACTGAAATAGCCCCAGGAGCTTTGGCGGCAGTCTTTTTCCCTGTTGGGAGCAAATCCAGGACGAGGGCTGGATATTCCAGAGCACAAATAACTCACCCCTTCCCATGCGTGCGCTGGTTGTAGGATCCCGTTAGTCACATCTCTCCCTTCAGAATGGGTTGAGGAAGACTCTGTCTCAGCCACCCGCCCACGTGGGTAGTTATACTGACAGGAGAGGGGGCTTCACTGTTGTATACATCTAAGTAGCCCCTGAGGACAATACCGTCGTGAGAATATTACAAGATGCAGGGAAAAAAAAAAAAAAATTGGGGACAGTTTCTCTGGTTGTTGACATGTTCTCAAAAATATTTCTCTGATGGCCATATTGTGTTTTATAATTTTAAGCTCGCAAGGATCGTGTCCTTCTATTGAAAATCCCCACAGTATCTCATGCAGAACACAAAAAACCATGGGCTCTGGGAAGGTGTCAATAACGAAGATGACAATAAGGATGACGTGGTCCAAGTAGGTAACAATCAGGCATCACTGGGTTTTCTTGTTTTAAAAATGGTGCGACATCCTTGGAGAGGCTTCTGACTGGCTGGGTACACGGTCCTGACCGTCCTCGTGTCCAGACCCATGACACCTGTGAAGGAGAGTACCAGAACCTTGAGAGACAGGAGTCAGCTTTCCCTGTCTCTGGAGAAACGCACAGTTTCTCTTCGCTGGGCCTGGCTAATGATTAGCTCTCGGCTGGCAGGTTGCCACACAGATGTTTTTAAAGGATTTTTTTTTCTCATGTAAAACAACTTTGTGACTTTCCAGTTACGACACACTGCTGTCATTAATGGGACTCACTTCCTTCTTGGAAGCTCTGTAAGTGTCGGCACCACGTGAAAATTAAGACGCAGTGAGGAGGGAGGGGCTCGCAGCGGGGTCTGGGGAGGACAAAAGGAGAATTTGTCTTTAAAACGTGAGGACTGCAAATGAAAAGCACATGAATGAAGATGAACCGGAGACGTTTTTCCCAGCTTAGGGAAATATGTGGGTATAAGCTTCAGCCTTCATTTGGGGTGCGATATATCCCATCACCAGTGGGAGGGAGGAAAGCATTGTTTCTCAATTGCTCGATGTGAACTCAAGTATATTCGGAATATTTCCTCCTTTCTTCTCAAAAATGCATTCTACTTGTACATTAATGTGCGTGGGACTGGTGTCTGACATCGTTTTTTAAAATTTGATTCGCGTTTCTTCCCCCGTCATTGCCCCGATGTGCTCAAAGGCAGGTGTAAAGGAGAGAGTTAAAACCAGGCATTAACCTGCCCTGAGCCGCCGTCCGCTGTAGCATCTTGATACATGGACTTATCCCTAAGCCCTGCTCCAGTGGTTAAGAGCCTTTCTGCAAAGCCCGTCTCTCATGACTTTCTTCACTCTCTAGCCTCCCGATGCCTTGTCAGTTACCAGGTAGGCATCATGGCGGTTACACACTAAGTAACTTCTTGATAGTAACTAACAAGATAACCATTTTAGCATACTTTCTTGCATTTAAGATACTTTGTGGAGGGTTTTTTGCCTGAGTGTTTACTTTCCTATATCGTCCAGAAGGTAGTGGATCCTTGAGTTACACACCTTCACTGTCCGTCTTGGGATCAGAGGAGACTGCCGCTGAAAGAGACTCAGAAACAGGATTTTACAATGAGTGGGTTCCTGGGTGCACACTGATACTCAGAACTTCAGTTTGCAGAGGAAACAGCTAACGTGCAGTTAAAAATGCAGCCAGACTCCAACCTCAGACATTCCCATATGGTAAATGTGGAGAGGGACCCAAGAAGTTGCATTTTTAAATGGGTGTTTCAGGTGATTTCAGAGCAAATGCTCTGGGATCCTTGGGTTAGCCAATGAAGGAGTGGGGTGGTGATGTGTTGTTCCTTCTCCAAAATTCAGACTCCAAGAGGAGACATGGCCCTCGGAATGTGTTATATTAATATGTTGGTGCTGGAGTTCAGAAGTCAATGAAGATTTCCTACGAAGATGGCACGTGTTCATTTGTTGACCTCCGCTCCCCGCTGCCCCATATATTCCTTATTGCCTCCTGGATTCTAAACATCAAAACTGATAAAATATAAAAAGGAGAAAAAAATGAAGCCATATCTGTAACCAAAAACAAGAGATACATCTCTGTGGGTGAGAAAAATAATAGAAATGCATCAGTAAGTGAAGTCGAAGTGAGAGTCTACTGGAGTTTGGGTAGGAAAGCCGTCAGAAGCAGGCGGGAGTCTGTCTCCTACAGACTGAGTAGGGCTAAAAGTGCCCCATCAAAGGCCTGGACCCAAGCCAGCCTCTGTGCTTGAAACCAGGGACTGAGTTGGAGCTGAAAAGTAGTGAAAGGAAGCTGGAAAACAAGGTCTATAAATTGCTCCCTAGAAAGCAGAGTATCTGAGGGTAGCTGGATAGAGCATTTGCAGCCTGCTAGTGAAGACCTGAGCCAAGGTACTCCCTGACTTAGACACTGTACGTGCAATATCTCCAGCTGCATGACAAATCAAAGGCTCCAGGTTCCTGATCTGGTTCTGGACCAGGGGTACAAATAGCTAAATAAAGGCAACCAAAATACCATGAAACAGAAAGAGATGAATGAAAAGAGATGGAGTCAGAGAAATAAAATATTCTTCCAAATGAGTATGCAAATCGAAACTCCAAAATATAGAAACAAAATTAATGCCAAGAAAGCAATGAAATTAATGTTTGGGAGATGAGTTCACTGCGTATGAAATGAAAATAATTTGAACTAAATATGTTTATTGAAAGTGATAAGAGAAGGAATAATATGCATAAAGAATAAGAAACTATAAAAACAAATAGAAATGAAACAAGAGTAGAATATGTGAAAAAGTACCACCAAAAATTCTGAAAGTTATAGTCCTTAAAATTAAAAACATTAATAGATAAGATAAATTTCAGGGTGCCTGCCTGGCTCAGTCAGTAGAGCATACAACTCTTGATCTCAAGGTCATGTAGGTCAAGCTCCACATTGGACATGGAACTTATTTAAAATAAAACTTAAAAAAAAAATTTAATTAAAAAAGTAGGTAACATAAATTCTAGTTTCAATGTAGTTGGAAACTACATTAGGGAACTGGAAGGTAGTATGAAGAAATTCAACCAGAAATAAAAAGATTTTAAAAATATGGGAGAGCAAATTAAGAAACATGGAAGATAAAATGATAGGCTACAAAATACAAGTTAAAGGAATATCAGAAAAAGAATGAATGAAACAGAAGAGAAACAGCATTCAAGGAGATAGTGGCTAAGGATTTTCCAGAACGGAAGAATGACATGAATATTCAGGACTGATTAAACACACCCTGTGCAGAGCGGGGGGGCGGGAAGGGGGGAAGACACTTTTGGTAAGAAAATATGGAGTGTTAAGGATAGAGAGAAAAATATTAAAGTAACTTATGAAAAAAGATGATCTCCAAAGGGATAATTCTCAAACAGAAGTCTTCTCATGAGCATTAATAAAAAGCAAAAGCTTTTTCCAAAACACTTTGAGATACAGAAAAAAAAAATTATAAGTGATTTCTATTCCCAGCTAAACTGCAATTCAAGGTATTTAATTCAAGCTCCTAATGGAAAGGGATAAGTAATTTCCCATTTAATGATTACTGCCCAGGGTGTAGATCCAAAACATTCCTGTCCTAAAGGATATTTCAACAAAGTTGGGGACTCATTCCTGTAAATATCACTCTTTTGTTTTTAAGTTATTTATTTATTTATTTATTTTAGAGAAAGCAAGCAAGAGCTTGAATGGAGGAGGGGCAGGTAGAGAGAGAGAGAGAAAATCTCAAGTAGACTCCATGCTGAGTGTGGAACCTGACCCAGGGCTTGATGGTGGGCTTAATCTTATGACCCTAAGATGACCTGAACTGAAATCAGGAGTCAGTCACCAACCAACTGAGCCACCCAAGCACCCTGCTTATAATAATCTCTTAAATCAAGTAGGTGCTAATGTCAGTAAGAATGTAATTTGCTCCATTAGCACAAAAACACACTGAGGTTGGTATATAGTATGTTGAGATAATCATAGAAGCTATAAGATTATACTTGAAGATTTTGCTCATTATTTTTATACGCACAGAACTCAGTATAGTCCTTCCTGAGTTTAGTTCCTAGAAAAATTTACCTTTGCAAATAAATTTGATTTTTTCTTCCCTAAAGTTGATACCATGTATGTATTTTAATTTTTGCTATAATTGCTAAGAAACTCCTAGTCAAATTTTGTGCCTAAGTGTAGGGATTGGGCTTTCTGGATATCAGGCCAGAACAAATCAGGATTTATTTTGCTAACAGTACATGCTCTTCCCTATGTGTATTTCTGTCCAAATGTATCCCTGATTGTATATGTTGTTTAATTTTTCAAATTATTTTGGATCTATTTGGAGGTAGATGCTGAGCTTAATTTCTTTAGAAGGAGAGTTCAGTGAAACCTAACATTTTTATCACGAGAATGGAAAAAATCCTTTGGTTTACAGAAAAATTAGTTCTTAGTAATCTAGTAATTATATAATGTGTGTGCAGGAGAAAAGAAAAATGAGCATTATTTTTTAAAAGGATATAACTATGTTTTCCAGAAACACCATAGCAGTTTCTGTTTGAGGCAATGGTTTGAAGTGCTTCTTCAAAATAGGAATTCTGATTCTGCACTTACATAGAAATGCAGTTCATTTAGAACATGTATAATACTGAACTAGCCTGAAGAACTGTGTGAGATAAATTCTCCTAAAATTTCTCAGAAATCTCTTGTGAAGTTATTTAAAAGCTTTGCTGTGTACATAGTCTATGAAATGATTGTTCACAACACTTATGCACACACACACAGGCATATATATACCTGAAGATAAATGTAGGACCCAAACTCACGTGGAGAAAAAAAAAGTATGTAATATAAATCTCAGCTTTAGATTTAATTTAAAAAAAAAACAACTTTTATTACTGGGATTGAAAGATGAAGACAATTTTCAGTGACTTCATTTGTGCCACTCTGCTAGTTTTCAGCCTTTGTTGTTGTTGAAATAAGTGGGTAGAACTCCTGCTTTAAACACTAATTGGTGACACACTATTAATCAGCGTATTATTTTAAAACATTTCTATGTGCATTACATCTATGAAGCCTATGGAATTTCAGATGGATCTTTAACAGGAGGGAGAAGAAAGGTCAGCTTTTTCTTGTTTCTTTAATGGTGCTTTCTGACCACAGCGAATTTCAAGCCTCATGGCACATTTGAATGCTTGGTTGTCTCATCATTCTGGCACCGTTGTCTTTGATTCCAAAAGAGAATGTAGCATTTCAAATGTCGGAAATGTGCTATAGATTTTTTGGCAGGAGGAAGGAAGTCAGTTTGACTTTCGTATCTTTAAGAAACATTTAATGTTATGACCAAAATTAGTACTCAGAAATTATTTTGCTCTGAAATTGGAAAGGACTAATATACATCTATGATTTATATACATGAACACTTTGACTGGCAGCCAGGTTTAAACATTTTTTACTAGAAATCAACTTTCATATATTCATGTATTCATTTGGCGTGAAAAGAAAAACAGACAAAGATGGAAACAAAAAAAAATTGCACAAAAAATTTTAAACTAATGTGAAATAAGGCTCATTAGCCTAGAAGTATCATTTACCTGTTTTCATATATGACAGTGAATAAACAATCACATACAAGCATTTTTTAGCATATCAAGTTGCCAATATATCAAAAAACAGAAAAATCTTAAAATACATCAGGATAAAATAAATTGTTGCTTACTGAAAATTTTAAAAATTATTTCAAGATGGGGCGCCTTGGCTGGCTCAGCGGGTGGAACACGTGACTCTTGATTTCACAGTTGTAGGTTCAAACGCCGCCCCACCCCCGCCTTGGGTATAGAGATGACTTCAAAATAAAATCTTAGAAAAAAAATTATTTCAAGGTAAAAATTGACATATAATTTAGACACAGGTTTTTAAAATCCTATCTGATATACTTGTGTAGTATAGCTATACTAGCTACTTGCAGTCGTTTAAAAGGAGTTGTGTGGCACGCACATCTCCCCGAGACACCTTATAATAAATCCAATCCCCCTACCTCCCCCAACATACCATATGTTAAATTAATTAAAAATAAAACTTGTAACTGTCCTTGCAAAAGTACCAAGAAGTCATCTCGACTAAAATGCACCTGGAGCCTATGTTTCAGAATCCCTACTGTTAGTTACCAGAATATTTGCCAAAATTGAGGATTCTAGGAAATGGGCAGTCTCCACTCCCACCCCCAGAGATGGTCCCTGTCTCTTACTGGGTGTCTCCGTTCGCGTATCCACAATGTGTTTTTATTTTCAACAGCTGCGTGTTATGTTATTCAAGTTAAAGCCTGGTCAAGCTTAGTCACAGAAAACCTTCTGAGACATCAAGGAATGTGATATTTCTGACCAGCTGCAAAAGCGGTAACCTCTCAGGAAAAAAAAAAAAAAAAGAGGAACATAATAAAACAAGAAGGAGGCAGTGAGCCTATTAATCTCTTTTCTTCCTTGTATTTTTCCTCCCATACTTCTTTCTTTTTTTAAAACCTCTAATAGAGCTCTAACCTTTAAAAGTTCTTTGAATCAAGCAATTTTTCATGATCTGGCTGTCTCATGATTGTTTTTATTACAGTTTAACATTTCTTCTGATTCACTACGATTTTTCAAGGTATATATGAGATTTTACTTCTGAGTTCAGTGGAGGTTAATAACTCATGATTTAAATCAGATTACTGAAGATATGCATGTGACCAAGTCACTACTGTTTCTAAGGTCACAACTGATTTCCCTGAGTAACTGTAACAAAATTGTTTCTAGATAGAATTTGCTGTAAAATAATGAATTTGTCTATACAGTGATGCAAAGAATGTTGTAATAAGTGTTCTTCCCTACTAATAACATGGAAATGATTGTATTAATCAAGAAATACCTAAGCTCGTGATCCATTTTTTTTTAATCTCACAGTAATACATTGTCTGCTGTACTGTCTACATCAATATTATCAAAATTTTGATCAAAATTTTTGATCAAAATTTTGTCACTCGGCATATTGTTAATGTGAATGACAAAATACTTAATTCTGAGGTACTGAAACTCCATGTCCAAAATAATATGCAAAATGGAAAAAATAATAGCGAATAAATCTTCAGCTTTTTCATCAATCCATAATTTCTAACATTAATGTCCCGATAAACATAAAAGTTCTTATCACCAATGCGAATACTTACCCTGCCCTTCTACTGTTGTGAATGGTATATTTCTACATTGCATATTTTTGTTGGTATTTTGCTTGGATTTGTTTTTTGTAGGTTGCTAATATTGTTGTGTAGGCCCGTGATAGAAAGCACATTTATAAAATAGATTATCCTGTAGCTAATAATAATCAATGCCAGAAAAGGACTTATGTCATAGAGGCCTAAAAACCACTTTGAGGGGGAAAATTATCACATTGGCATCCTGGAGGATGAGGAAGCAAAGATAAAAATAGATAGCAGGATGGAAAAGAGAAATTATTTTTTTCCTAAATGATAGTTACATATTTTCAGTTTAGTAAAGAATTAAAATCCATGCTCTAGGACAGAGCCGAAGGAAAATCCAGACAGAGTCAATCATTTTAATGTTTTGTTTATGTTTTTAACACAGCCCTTAGGAAATGTACATGATCGAAGACATTGTTCATGTTTTAACCCCATGTTTGATACCTGTGCATCTCCCCAAAATAAAGATTTACATTTAAAAAGTTCAATTTATGCCTGGAGATGTGTATTAATATTCCTAATGGGAGGGGGACACAATTTGGCCCTACACTGCAATAAAAATGAAATACGATACTATTATTTCCAAAACATTTAATTGTGCAGGTGCTAGCATAAAAACAAAAATTTGCTCCACGCTCTGTCTTGGGAGCTGATGTTTTCAAAAATAGTGGCGAACAAAAGCAGATCAAAAAAGTAGGAAAACATTCCAATCCAAATGTATAGGATGCTGGGACGGCGGTAGATGAGGCATCTGGTCCAGAAAGCTGGGCAGTCCTTTTAGGAGCCCTGTTACCCTTCTTTTCAAGGAACAAGCGAGGATAAACGCGTCCAGGAGATAGAAGGCAATATGACAGAGCTGGTTCTCCAGCAAGCTTTATCTGTTGAAGCCTAGAATTTATAATGTTCTGCACTTATCTGGAAAGCAGGCTACTGGAAGTTGTTAGGGGTGCACAAACACAGAAGTAACCCAGCCTGAATGATTGTTGGGGCCAGGAATAGGAGTCTGTAACCTAGTTCCAGTGTGGGGGACTCAGGGGGTCACAGGAACTGAGGACGTTAAGAGTTCAAAGGATGGCAATCTGGGGCAAGTCCTTAGGGTGATATGACTGGTCTGGCCAAGGGCAATTGCCCATCTCTCTCAGTCCTCACATCTGTAGCACATCTGTCCTCAGGGGGTAGGCATGGAAGTTACAAGGAGATTATTATATACAGAAGACGATTTCTTAAAAATAGTTTGAGAAAATCTGTCTTCAGTGCTGAAAATTCGGAATAAAGAGGACCTTCTATGTATGAATGTGTTTGTGTATTTAAGATTCTTACTATTCATAGTAACCATCACAGCGGATTAGTACTGCCCGAGTCTGTTGTGCTAGCTATTATCCACATTTTTCAGGTAAGAAAACTGATGTATGAAAAGGTTAAGAAATGTGTCCGGTTGTAGCCATCCAATAAATGGTAGAAACAAGATTTGGGCAAGTCTGATTGCTGTGATGTTGCCCGGTTTGCTATGTACTCTTCTATTTTGGATGGATTTCTAAATCTCACAGATACAAATTTGGTGTTCTGTTTTCCAGTTCTAAGATGGCTGAAATTTTGCATTACCTCAATTTTTTTGTGTCTAGGACATGGACTGCAGTTGACTTGGTTTGGGCACTGGGACCTGTATATTATATGCTTGAACCCAGTCACCCATGCAGAATAATCCATTCCTACAGATCTCTTTCTCTCTCTCAATATACACATACGCTATATGGGGGAAGATTTATTATTGCCACATATGGCCCCTAATTTGGGAGGCATGACCTTCGGGGCTTTTCTGTGAAATGATGAGTTTTGCCTGGAAATTGCTAGAGCCATTACAAAATTAAAAAGGGAAGCATACGTAAAATTATTCCACAGTAAGACTTACTAAGATAAATCAGTTGCAAGAGATTAAATGAAAATTTAGTGTCTCTGTGGCAGCTTTGAGGACAGTATCTTGTGGATAGGATTGTATCGTGCCAACGTTCATGTGAGGATTGATAAATGGATAGATACCAGACCATAGTTATGTCCCAGGCAGTGACTGTTATAAAGATGTGCTGGGTCAGAGCTGTACTAGCAAACCCATGATAAATGGGCAGTTTGAAATTGTTTTTTATTTGACCCACTGAGAAGACACACGTCGGTGTGAATAGGTGAGGAGTTTTCTTATATCCTCCCCATCAGTCTGTTCCGGGATCCCCTTGCTCAGCCTCTACATTGTCCTCACGGCGAGAAATTGACATAAGTGCAAGACAAAAAAAAAAAAGTATAACGCCATCGAAGTGAATCTAGTTTTTTCAGAGATTGAAAAGGTCTCATCGCCAAACAGCTTGTAGAACCGCTTTCAGAAGGTAATTCTGAAACGCATGCAGAGAAGGGATACTCCCAAAGGAAAAGGTTCGCTGTGGGACTAGGTCAGTTTCCAATTTCTGTGAGTCGCTGGATTCTCACCCATCTTCTTCTCATCATCTTCATTATCGTCATCCTTTATGATTTCGTGGTCTCCTCGCAGCCAAGAGAAAAAGTTGTTCGAGACTTGGGGCCACCCTGAGAAAAAGTCATTCGAGAACGTACTGTTCCCAAAGCAAGTGACTGCCGAGAGGGGAAGGATTCTACAAGGTCATTTACTGCAGCTGGTGGTCAAGCCAGGAAGACACCTGAGCCCTGGCACAACAGAATCGCCCTTGTAGATCACAGTGTCCCCCCTTTCTTATCTGCTTTCTGTATAGCTTTGAAACAGGAACTAAGTAAGAGCTGTGAAGTCTGAGTTCCTACTCATGGCCTTATATCATCTGAACAAGGTTTCCCAAAGAAGTTAATGAATGTTTAGCCTCAGGCCTTAACTATCTTCCTCTTCAGGGCAAGGAGGGCAAGCCAGAAGGCAAAATGTGACAAAGAAAGAATCAAAGAAAATTCAGATTTCTGCTCTCATATTTATATGGATCAGGTCTATTTTTAATACTTATTAGGATTCTTTTAAAACAAAAGAAAATACAATGAAATGAGCTATGCAAAAAAAAAAAAAAAAAAAGGGCAGAAGAAACAATCAAAGCTCTTTCTAATCAGCAGGGAATATTGAATTCTTGATTTGTAACTTAACTCGCTCCAAACCAGCTAGCCCACATCTTCTCAACCGTGACCTCGGGGGCCACAGGGGCCCTCCTGGAATTCCCAGGCTCCTGCTGGAGCTCATCCTTCTGGATTACCATCATCTGAAGGTCACATTTAAATGCCAGCTTTGCAACTCTGCTGCTCTGTTGTTGGCAATTGCCCTGGGAAATGAATCCCACTGTGGTTAGGAAGAAAGTGTTTTAAGATATCTTCTTAAATGCTTGTGGTAAAACACCCCTCATCTCCAAGCTCAGTCTTCCTTTTTGTCTGTGTAAAAACTATTTGTGATGCAAATACCCTCCTCTGTCCTAAAACACTTCTGAAGCCATGCAGATTTTTATAATGCCATAAAGATGCTTATTTATCAATGGATAGCTAGGCTTAAGAAAAAAAAAAAAAAAAGATTCCCTGTAGAAGAGTGTAAATTGTAATGTTAGAAGCTACCAGAGCCAAGCAAGCAGTGATCTGTAGAGCTTTGAAAACGGCCTCACGAAATGAAGTTGCATCTTTTTGAAACCAAACACGTTCCTTCCGTGGTGACACGGAAGGCAGAGCTGACTTGTTTTGACCTGTTGTCACACTGACATTGCGGCTTCTGTTGTTGGCTTCCGGTAACCTCCTAACCAACTCCCTGCTGCCTTAAAAATTAATTATGATCAGAATTTCTTTTCAGTTCAGACTGTTCAAGAATGCCTCACGTGCAAGCTGCAAATTATGAAGTGTAAATTAGGGCATCACTGAGCAGGAAAGGTCCCAAGAAACCAATTTAAGAATTCTCTCCGGATTTACTGGAGACCTGGAAATCGTCCCTTCTGGAGAAAGAACTTGAAATTAGAGTCGACTTGCCATTCAATTTCACCGCATATTGGGATCAGCCTTCTTGGAAAGAATATGGTAAATGTATGCGAACCAAAAAAAAAATTTTTTTTTAATTTTACTCTTTTTACAGTGACTCCCACAGCTTTATGAAAAAAAATGATCATGAATAATTACCATGGGCCATTCTAAGAATGCTTCATATCTAGTAGCTCACTTAATACTGACAGTGACTCTTGGAAGTGGGTATTATTATTGGCAACCCCATTTTACAGATCAGGCAACCGAGGCACAGAACGAGGAAGTTGTGAAGGTACAAAGCTAGCACAGGACGGTTGGTCTCCCTTCAAGGTCCTTGCTGTTGACGTGGTACTGCCTTAGTTATTTGACTCAGTTTCGGGACTCCCTTTCATATTTGCAAAACAAATGGTAGATAGCCTTGAAGGTGTGATCAGGAAGCTATTTTAAAAATTAATTTTCTGTAACTAACTGAACTCGGGAGCACGAGGAGTCTCTTTGCCATGCCTCTCGGAGGTTCTAGAACAGGAATCCGCTTGCCCTGGTTGGTTTTCCTTTCTGCTGAAACTGCTTGCCTGAACTCCATCACCCGGCCTTGCCAGGTTTCAACTGTTCATTTGTTTTCCACCTGCCGGAATCTGTCCACATCTCTTGTCTGCTGGCATCGCGTTTCCTGTTCCCTCTGTGCGGACACACACGTGTGTGTGTCAATTTTTAGGAAAGTTTTTCCCTATCACTTTATTTACAGCGTTCTGCTCAGGTGTTATAAAATATTTTCTCTGTCGGACTCTGGGAAGAGAGGTGGACAGAAAAAATATTCCTGACTCCCCATCCTGAAAACTCTCTCTTCCAGATCACCTGATGTTTGCCGAAGATAAAGTTTAGTCCCAAATAGCTCCGGGAATATGAAATCCATAGTATAAAGTTTTCACAGCTGTCGTCGCTCTGGCCGTATTATTCTTTCAGACTATTTGGCAATGCGCTGCGTTAAGGATATACTGTTCGGAAAAATTGTGCTTTAGAAATGGAGTCAACAAAGCCCAGTGAAATGGTAAATCCAAAGTTTGAAATCAGCAATACGCGAGGGAACAATGTTACTGCAAAATACTCTTGTTTTCTGAAATTGATGCAGAGCTTTGTATGTTAATATCCCAGACTCCAAGACGGCCA
Organism: Mustela erminea; assembly: GCF_009829155.1. NCBI lineage: Eukaryota > Metazoa > Chordata > Mammalia > Carnivora > Mustelidae > Mustela > Mustela erminea. The sequence goes on along the minus strand of NC_045634.1, from coordinate 27,354,525 downwards.
GTTTATTTTTAAAACAAGAAACAAGAAACACCTGTTTATTATCAACCATAACAATAATATGTTTAATTTTGAGAGAATGTTTTTGGCAGTTGCTAATAAGCTGTATTTTAGGATTTAGAATAGTTTTAATATATTCTAATGGGCTACTTATGCGGCACAAAGAAAGACATTTGGATGCATTATAGCTTTACTTAAGTTCTGTGAGTATTAAATATACCTTGCATTGACTTTAGTCCTTATTTTATCAGATTCTAATTAGGGAAAAAAGAAATGTAAAGTTCCATCCCAGGACACCTGGGGGGCTCTGTCAGTTAAGTGTCTGCCTTTGGCTCAGATCATGATCCCAGGGTCCTGGGATGGAACCCCACATTGGGCTCCCTGTTCAGTGGGGAGTCTGCTTATCTCTTTCCCTCTGCCTCTCCCCCAGCTTGTGCTCTCTCTCTCTGTCTCTCCCTCTCTGTCTCTCTTGGTCTTACTCTCTCTTTCAAATAAATAAGTAAAACCTTTAAGAAATATATAATAAAGTTTCTATTCGTTTATCTTGCTTTTCTATTACTCAAAGAAACAATTAAGATAGGGTTATCAGTGCCCCATAAATATAATATACTTTTGAAAAAATGGTTTCAGGGGCTCCTGGGTGGTTCAGTGGGTTAAGCCTCTGCCTTTGGTTCAGGTCATGATCCCAGGGTCCTGGGATCGAGCCCCCCCGCATCGGGCTCTCTGCTCAGCAGGGAGTCTGCTTCCCCCTCTCTCTGCCTGCCTCTGCCTACTTGTGATCTCTCTGTCAAATGAATAAATAAAATCTAAAAAAAAGAAAAAGAAAAAGAAAAAGTGGCTTCACTCATATGAACATATTAATGTTTAAATAAAACACTTGGAGGGATGCCTTGGTGGCTCAGTCAGTTAAACATCTGCCTTCAGCTTCGGTCATGATCCCAGAATCCTGAGATGGAGTCTGCACTGGGCTCCCTGCTCACCGGGACCTGCTTCTCTCTCTGCGTGCTGCTCTCCATGCTTGATCTTGCTCTCTCTCTGACAAATAATAAATAAAATATTAAAAAAAAAAGAAAAAAAAATATATATAATAATAGGAATGAACGAATGAATGAATAAACACTTGGGAGGGAGAGAAATCCTACAGGTGAACAAGCCACAAGAAGTCACTCTATTCTATTTCACAGGATTGACCAGAGCAAAGTTCCCTGTATTTTCTTTGGCTGTAATATGATTGCCTACAATCAAATGAAAGAGCTAACTAAAATTTTTAAAAGCACATGTGGCAATTCAACTAGGAGCTTTTTTTAAAAAAAACATGCAAAAGCAAAAATATAAACAGAATGTTTCTTAGAAATTACTGTGTGGAAACTATTTTAATAAATTTTTAATGGCAGTTTGCATTTTCATCTTTCTCAGATTTCAGGCTTTCAGTTAAAGTCACTTTCTTTCCAGTGTTTACCCCCTAGAAAGCAAATATTGAAGGAAATTATTTTCCCTGTTGATTTTGGGCTGTTTTTTTTTTTTTTCCATTTTTCATTTTTTTCTGCCTTTTAAAATTGACTATTTAACGCTGTCATCTCTGGTTTAGACCTCATTTTTAAAAAATATACATGGCCCAAAAAATTTAATGTAAGAATGGTCAAAGCCCATGTTTTATCTGAGTATTTTGCACAAATCTTGCCATCTCACCACCCTTAAAAGAAATAATCCTTGGACGAAAATGAAGCAATCAGGCTAAGATATGTGAAATTGACTTCTTTTCTAAGTTAATTCCATAGAGATGTGAGTATGTTTGCTGGGGCAAGATAAAGGGTCACCCTCCTCCTCCCCACAATCCCTACATCAGTTGGTTTTTTTTTTTTTTTAACAATCAAAATTAAAGAAGAATTTAAAGGGGGAAAGAATAATGTAGAGAAAAGTGCAATTTTTGTGAGCTAATTAAATTTTTGCTGACATTATCTCTTAAAATTATACCGAACCTCACTAGGTATGCCCAAAATGAATATAGAAATATTATATAAAAACTGACTATTCTCTTTGAGAATATGGCATAATATACGAAAGATTTCTGGGATGGCTCATCAAAATTTAGTGTTTGCACATTTGAGTCTTATCTTCAGATTTTTTTGAGAATATCCATTTCTTATATTAGTTGACTTTTTTTAATGAAGAAAGTCATCCAAGGAGATAACCATATGACTTTTTATTTTTCGTTAACTCTTTGTTTTTCGCTCCATACTCATTGTTGTGCTGTTTAAATACTGACTTCAGAAAATCAACAACATTTTGTATAATTTGGGGGATTATGTTGAACACAATTATAGTCTCTGGAGCAATCGAGGAAGATGTTTGTTGTTTTTATTTCTTAAAACAAACAACAAAAAAAGAGTTGAACAACCCAAATTATTCTGCTTGCTTAAGACCACTACTGGAAGCATTCATATTTTTTACATATCCGAAATGTTGATCCTGTCTAACTCATATTAACTTTTCCTGTAAGGATTGCAAATCTTCAGATGATTTCTTATATCTTAGTAATTTATTTTCTGTCAAGCACATAAAACAAAGCTTGGTAAAAACATTCCATTAAAAAGGGAGAGAGGTTGGAGGAAATTTTTTCATTGTGGTATGAACTGTGTTTTCTGGAATCTGATGAAACCCAGATGTTTCAGAGTGCCCACCAGGATGGCTCGTCATAATCTGATGGATCTCTGGTTCGTCTCTGCAACCCTGTGCTTCCTTCCTTCCTATCAAAAGAGCAGGCCCCGTTTTGCTGAATGAACTCCACTGAATTTGTGACCAAACGTTGAATCAAAAACAAAGTGCAAATTGAACATACTAGAATTTCTGCAATGGTTTACTATACATTCCTTTCCAAAGTGGTCCAAATATAATTTGGTTTGGGAGTAAATATCTCCTTTGACTCAAAGCAGGGCCATTGTTTACACAGGGACCATAGTCCTGTTCTCCTGAATATTTTACAATATTCCCCCGTGACAAATAATGGATTTACTTGAGAAAGTAACTAGTTGTATGGGTATCTCCAACACTCACTCCTCGGAGAGCCACTGAGAATGCAGTTGTCTGGGTTGGAAAATTCTCCTCCTACCCTTCTAGGTTTGGGCCAGTCTAATAATTAAATTGACATAAGACAAATCCGTGGGAGAAAAACAAATTTAATTTTGTATCTTCAGGAGCCGCAAAGATACGAGATGGAAAGACAAGTCAGACCATTGAGACTTCTATGCCATCCTGAGCTAAGGATGGGAAAGAGTCCTGGGGCTTTGAAAGGGATTCACAGGAAGATAAGAAAGCAGATGTTGGGTAATCAGATGTTTGCCCTGCCATACAGATGGGTCTTTTAGATGAAAACTTATCTCTGGTAATAGCTCTTTTCCTCAGTCAGGCCCCCTATCTAAATTCCTTTAGGTGGGTAAGGGAGAAGGAAAATTTGTCCTGAGTCTGCTACGTCCTGAATGACTTCTGATCAAAATAATCCACACGCCGAAGTGGCACATTTTGGGATGGCTTGCTCGGCTCCATTTCCCAGTATGCTGTGTAGCTTTGAATCTTTGACTTTGAAACCCTAATGAAGAACAGATACCCTACTCTAGAAAAATTATAAAATCAAAGAAACAATCTGAAAACTAGTAAGACGACCAAAGACAGCAACTGAAGACTATCATTCCATTATGGACACTTTGCAGAAATATGAATAAAAAAAGAGTACATGATTTTTTTATTAATCATCTTGGTTGTGTTATCAACTTAGAATAGTTTTTACTGCAAGTTAAAACCAAATAGGGATTAATTTAGCTATTAATGTATTTCTAAGTAAACTGATTGAATTTCATAATTGTTAGCTCTTACTTCGATGCCCTAATTTCTTTAGGGCCCAGATCATTCTCTCATTCTCCTAAACTAATATTATATAAAAACATGTGATTATCCCATGATCTCACCAGACATATTTTTTAAAATTTTTTTTGGATTTTATTTATTTATTTGACAGAGAGTGATAGTGACAGAGAGAGCACAAGCAGGGGAAGCAACAGGCAGAGGGAGAGGGAGAAACAGGCTCTCCACCGAGCAGGGAGCCCAACGCAGGGCTCAATCCCGGGACCCTGGAATCACGACCGGAGCCAAAGCAGACACTTAACTGACTGAGCCACACAGGAGTCCCCTGACAAGTATTTTTAAACTTTACATGATTCTGAACCTAAATTTAATACCTTGATAAGTATATTTCAAAATAGAATATTTTATCGAATTTATAGAATAATGGCCAGTCTTTCAGACAGAAAATATAATACCTCAATGTTCATTAACTGTTGAAAAATATTGAATTTCCAAACATGTTTCCAAAATATTTGCCTTTAGGTTTTGCATATTTGTATTTCTAATTTTCTTCCACGCTGAGGCATCTGTTCATGATTTCTAGCTTATTTTCAAAATCTTTTTGTGTTAATGTTTAGATTTGATATTCAAATTCTTTATATGCTGGGTGAGTTCTAGAGATCTGCTCAATAAGCCTTTTCAGCTTCATAAATTTTAACTTAAAACATGATAGGGATTTTTTGTGCTTGGGAAAATATTCATCTTTTTCCTTATATCAATTAAAGTCTGTGTCTTAACTTTTGTTTTAACACTTAGATTTCCAAATATATTAATAATTGAGATAACATTTGCAGTCTTTCTGAAAATTTATTTTTTAAAATATAGCTTTGGTTCCAGAACACAGAGGAAAAGCTTTAAACAAGCAAGAGGGAGCTATTTGTGTGTTTTATGGAGGGGTAGTCTTATTTTGAGAGGAACTTCTCCTTTGGGAGAGAGAGGAAGTTGGATTCCCCAGGACGGAACTTTTTGGCTCTTTTTTTCTGCAACAGAATTGCTACTCATTAAGGCAAAAGTTAGGCTGTGGTTTTGGTTTTATGTATTTTCTGTTAATTCACTTAAAAATGCTTTCCCCCTGTACATATTCCTTATAAACTGTTAAGTCTCCAGGATAATATATGTGCCCGTTTTTATCCACGGCCATAGAAAATGACATAGATAAATATCACTTTGTGCTAAAAATAAGTCAATAGTAATACAGAGGTCAGTCCTGATTCATATGGTACATAAAACAGACTGGATCTTGAGTCATGACATCTACACAAAATGCAATAGTGCTGAATTTTCATATTAAGAGGTTTTGGCTGAAGGAATTCAGACACATACACAGTATGGCCCCAGAAATCTTGCCAAGAAAAGTTGAGTTTAAAATGTAGGGGAACTGATCCAAGAATAGGCCTCAAACATGTTGCATTCATTACACGCAGCTGTGTACATGAGAAGTGACTTTTTATCCCACCTACCAAAACCCTAGCCAGAGCTGTCTTTCTTTTTTTTTTTTTTTTTTTGCCAACTTGCTGACCTTTCTGTTCCCACAAAAGGGAAATGTGATTGACAGGTGATTATTCAAAACATTTTGGCAATATAAAAACAAAATGCATGCTAATGTATTTGCTATAAATACAGCAGGTTTTTAAAGAGACATTTCTTGTGAGTTCAGTTTTTGTGAGTAAATATTAACGGACCCAAGATATGGAGGAAACCCACCCGGAGTCAGAGTGCTGATGGAGACTACATGAGGGGCTTGTGGAATGTAAGGATTTAGAGTTACTCGGGTTACCTAGGCGATAAAGAATTATTATAGAGACTTGGCAAAGAAAAAGAAAAACAGAGACCCATTTCAGTATGCCTGGAAGAAATGAATGTTAATCACGACACATCAGCAAGTGTTCAGTTGGGTTTTAGGGAAGTGGAGTGAGTGTTAAGAGATATTCATGTCCAAATCCCCTATTTACGATTACTTGGTCAGGTCACATGTTTTTTTCCTTCTCCTTCTGCCTCTGTTGCTGATAGATGTTTGTTCTCCCGTTTTATCTCCAGATCCAGCTTCCCAAAGACAGGATCTACTCGCTGGAGAATAGTCTCCATCCCCTAGACAACACAGCCATATTGGGTAGACCTATCATGGCAGACCATTATACAGACGCTGGCCTTGCTGGTAGTTGGCTTTCTTTGGGTCATCTATGGATTCAGTCAGTTAATTGAAACTGAAATTGCACAGGTGATGCCATGAAGCCAAGCAGGCAATCCAAAAAAAGAGGGCTTTTGGAAGGCGTTGTGTGACTCTGGCAGCCCATGTGTGTTATGATAAATCCATACATTAGAATAAAAAGAGATTTCTAAAAATCTATGATGAATTTTAACAATATTTTATTTTGCCCAACTTTTGTCACCTGATGTTTTAATTTCTCCAAGAGAAAGTAAGTACTAGCAAACAAGATCACGAGTATCGTATTGTTATTTTTCTTATCTCTCTGATGGTCACTAATTCTTATTGTGAAGATTATGCTGGCGGAAGTGCTTCTCTGGTCCAGTAAGCCCAACAGATGAATACTGTTTAACCTGTGTGCAGACACGTGTGACATACTGAGAGCAAGGTCCAGTATTTCAGAGTTAGGAAATATATTCTGTCTTTTGACCCTACAGATCCTGAGGCTACTTCTTTCCAAAGACTCTAACCAACTCCATTATATTCTTTGGGGAAATGTATCAGGGGATTTTATGACTGTTGCTATTCTAAAAACAGGAAAATAATCTTTGCCTCTTCCAGACTCAATATTTGCCAATTCACACATAGCTAATTTGTGTCAGAAATAATGATGCTACCTCTGTCTCAAAATCCTTTTCCACTTCCGTAATATCATAGGACTGTTGAGCGTTATTTGACATTCTTGGATATTAAGACCTAACTTTAATTTTTATTTGGGTCCATCAACATTATTTAATTTTTTAACTTTTAATGCAGTGCTTAATTGTACTACCTTTGACTATGAAATCTATTTGCATGCACATACATAAATTGTATGAGCAATTTCTTCCATATGCTCTAGATGAGTATGATAAAAATAGAAATAATTAAATACTTGATTTTACTCATATCGCAACTGTATTTTAAACTCTTTAGATGCAACATTAATTTTTAAGTAATTTATTGCCTAAAGTGACTGATTAAATTAATATTTCCAGTAGTGCCAAGGAGTGAAGCTATTCTGTTTTAACAATTTAAATCAAATTCGAATTATTAGTTTTGATGTTTGGAAAATTTCTAAATCTTTATTACTGTAGAACCAAGGGATCTTCTAACAGTTGCGTTAGTCATGGTAATTTAAAATTTTCCACAAATTCAGTTCCGATGAATCAACTGTATTCGGTGTGTACACATCCTAAGTACTGTGAGGGCTTGAACAATGAATGAGATGTGAACCCTGCCTTGAGGTTCTACTGTATTTCAGTTCTATGATAGGTATGTTTCAGTAATTATCTCATTTAACTTCACAGCCAGCCAACAACATAGGAATTACATTATTTTTATTTTATATACATTGCTTAGACTCAGAAATGTCAGGTAATTTCCCTAAGATCAGGCATCTAATAAGTGAAAATAAGGCAGAGGCAGAATTTGAACGCAGAACTGTCTGACTCCTAGGCCCATGGTTTCTAGTTTTCATTAGGCCTCCATGCATCTATCACAGAGGGAGATTATGCAGCTTCGGTTTTGGTCTGGTGAGTAACAAAATGTGGCAGCTAGAGGAAACGTTTGATTTATTTGAATTTTCTAATTAATGTATACAATTTGAATGTGTGTAGGCCCCTTACTCTGCAAAAAGGCAAAGTGTATTTTGAGGAGTAATAGGTAACATATTTTATGAAGGAAGATTCTGGGGGTAGGTTGAAGAAAAACAGCAAATGAAAATTAAGAAGAAAGGCCCAGGATCTGTTATAAAAGGCCTAAGGTGTCCTGCTAAGGAGGTTAAATTTGGCTTTGTAGGAAACAAAGTAGAGACACCAGCAGATTTGTGTTATTAAAAGGTAACTCTGGCAGGAGTGGAAAGAGGGTGCCGGTAAGGTGAAGGGATGAGGAGGGAGAGAATATTTAGGATGCTACTGTAAAAATCCAGGCACAAGATGATTAGGATCTAAATCTGGACAGCAGTTGCATGAACCAAAAAAAAAGAAAAAAGAAAAAAAAGGGCTGAGACTCAAGACCTATGTAAGGAGTAGAAGCAAGAGGATACGGTGATGGACTCTCTGTTGGAGTTGAGGAAAAGGCGAAACTTTACCTTGGTCAACTATGGGAGGAAACATATGAATTGAAATACAAAGGACAAGAGGGAGGAATGGCTTTGGGCGTGAGTGTGACATGTAATATGTTTGACTTTGGATATGTTGCATTAGAATTGCCTATGAGACAGCCACAGCAAGTGCAGGGAGTTACGCGGTAATACAATCAGAAAGGAAGAGCCAGGGGAATGCAGAGAGGAAGAGATTAATGTCAACTAATTGGTCAAGGAGGGCTTTGAGAAGAAAATGACATTAAATGCCAAAGGACAGATAAAATCTCTGCATGCAAAAATTGAGTAAAAGGACATTTGAGGTGGGCTGAGATTCAAAATATGTTTCATGTTTACTATTTTATTGGGTATCCACCTGGATGTGTGCACAACGTGATATATTTTTATTATAATTTTCTCTACCATGTAAAGTCTTTCTGTCGGGCAGTAGTCAGGTGAAATACTTTATATATCCGTTCTTTCGTTTAACCAACATTAAGCTAATCATATTGAACAACAGGAAGTATATTAGAACAATAGATACAATGTCGTAAGTGCTGTCATTGTTATATTTTCTTAGTATAGTGAATTTGCAATGATCCAGTGGCATCTAGCCATGAGGGGACAGGAGACTTTCAGGACAGAAGGAGGAGGCCTCTGAGCTGGGACATGAAGGCCAAAGAGGAGTGAGCGGAGGAAGGATGCCTTTCCAAGGGGAAGGAATAGCCTTTGCGAAGTGCCAGGAACCATAACGATAGTAAAAACTGCAAGGAGAGGCTCATTCCCAAAGGATCTTATAAACCCTACCAAGGAATTTGGAACTTATCTTCATGGCAGTGGGGAAGCATTTAAAATTTTTCAATCAGGAAATCAATATGGTTCTATTTCTCATTTTGAGAGATCAGACTGTTGTGGAAAGAATGTGTCGGGAGAAGCCAAGAATGGAGGCAGGTGTGATCCTGTAACCAGGTGGAAAATGCGGATTTCATTAAGGAAGGCAGTGACTATATCGATGGAAGTAGCAAAGATGACCGAAGGCCGCTGGAGCCATGTGATGTGGGGGCCTGGGCTGCCAGACGAGAACACAGTGGCATCCAGGTTTCATTCTTGGGCATTCGGGGCAGAGGGGAGGGGGCGCAGAGGTTTCGCTCACTGACACAGGGAATGCAGAAGCCATAGAAGTCTCTGGAAGATGATTATTTTAGCTTTGAACATGTTCTATTTAAGATGCCCGTAGGACATCCTATTGAAGACATAAAGTGATTGGCTACGAGCCTGGCAGGAAATTGAAATCATGGAATAACATCATTTGTGAATGAGGCCTTGAGAGATGGCAATGATTGTGCAAGTCAGAGATGAAGAAAAGCGGGGGGTGGGGGGGGCGTGGGGGGGCTTGGGGGGGCGAGAGAGAGGAGAGATTCTGGGAGGTGGAGGGGAGGGAGTCTGGGCAGGGGGAGCGATGTGACTCGCAAGTGGTAGCAAGGGTAAAGTTATGTGTGAGAAAAATCAGGTTGCCAAGGCTCTTAGGTAAGTCCTCTTAGGTAACAGACCGAGGATTGGACTGATTCTGTAGTCAATAGGCAGCCAGTGCGGGTCTCAGCGTCGGGGAGCGTTTGCCAGTAAGTCCTTAGGAAGGCTCGCCTGGAATATGGTTTGGAGTGGGGACGCAGAGGCCGTATCGGAGTTATTGACACATCCTAGGACAGAGGTAATGAGATGAGACTTCGAATAAAGGAAGTCTCAGTGGAAAGGAAAAAAAAAAAAAACAAACCAAGGGTGTGAGAGAAGAGGAGGCACCTGTGAAAACAGGAGCATTATAGCAACTTCCGCCCGAACACGGTGAACAGGGAAAAGACATGACCTTGGCGTCCAGAGCTTTCGGAGGAAGTGGGAAAATCAGAAGGAGTCTGGTTTCAGGAAATAAGTGGTCCATACTGCAGTGAGAACTTTATGATTATGCTTTATTGCATTCAACTAGAATAGTAGATCAGTATATTTTATTTGTAAATTGCTTTTCTGCCCTGTTTTCCTTGACTTTATAAAACTATATTCCAGAGATTAGACCAGATGATTGTTTTTTCTTTTGCCATACACTACAAAAGGAAAAAAAAAGGCAGGGGGAGATGCTTAGAAATCCATGTGGAAAGAAAGTGAAGTGAGCGGACTGGGCAGTCCTTACCAAGATTGCCAGGCAGTCATCCCTGCGGGGCGGGACCACTAGGGAAGGTCTAAACAGCCGCCGCTACTGCACTGAAGGTCTGGGCACCCACTTTGGCAGAGATCCATCAGACGCTGGAGACAGAGAAGATGTGTGGCATTTCCGTGGGGATTGCCACGGGTGGAAGGGGTGGCGAGTTGTTCTACTGAGCGGGGATCTTTGAATCTACAAAAATATAATTCTGGATATATACTGAGAAGAGTCTGATGGCCGAGTCAGACACATCAAGGAGGCTAGGTGCCATTTCCACTGATGTAGCTGGCTCTTCGAGGGTGGCGGTGGGTGGGGAAATCTCTTCATGGTCCTTGAGGGTGGTCTTCGCCAGTTTCACGGTTTATAGAAGTTACGGATTTGCTCGGGAGAGTCCATTCTCCCTGTCAGGCCACCAGAGAAAGCTATTTATCTTTCTAAAGGTTATTTATTTCTTTATTTGATAGAGAGAGAGAGAGAGAGTATGAGCAAGGGGATCAGCAGGCAGATGGAGGGGAAGCAGGCTCCCCAGTGAGCAGGAAGCCCAATGGGGGGGCCTGATCCCGGGACTCTGAGATCATGACCTGAGCCGAAGGCAGACGCCTAACCCACTGAGCCACCCAGGCGCTGGAGAAAGCTATTTTACTTCAACTGTACGGCTTCAGACAGTCTACAAATAGTGTTTATTACATGACTTCTTCCTTTCTTCAGTATTCACAATGCAGGTGCATTTTTTTTTTCTTTAGTGACTTGATTTGCAAATTGAATATTGTTATTGTTTTCCTTTTTCATAAGAGTCTTCCAAGAAAAAAAAATTTTTTTTTTAAATTCCCATTGAAAAGAAAGACAGGGGACCCCAGCCTGTGGACCTGAGTGTGACGATGCTTTTTAAGACGGGGCCATTGGAAGCTGCTTGTAATATGGAGATTAGACATTCTGTCTCCAGACTGGGAACAGGGCTGGCATCCAATGCCAGGCAACTGCTTGCCTGCCGTTCTTCCTTGGGCCAGATAAAGGCCCAGAAGGAGCAGCTGCCAGCCGGGAGGAATGTGAGAAAATAGGAAATTGATTTGAAATAGGATAGGGAAAAAGGCAGAAGAATGAATTTAAGAATTTTCAAATATTCCCCTTTTAGGCATTTGTAGTTGCTGTCTCTGCAGAGGATAGTGATCCTTAGTTAGTCTCTCACGAGGGTATAAAAGCAGCAAATTCACAGGCAGTACAGATATAAGAAAGACCTGAAGTTGGTTTATTTCTTCATAATTGGAGGAAAATTGAATATTGATTTGTATTTTACTCTTTGGAAAGTCTTCTTGATCCTTTAGCAGTAAAAAAAAAAAAAAAAAGTAGAAAATTATAAATGTTCTAATTCTAGGCTCAGGAAAAGATTTTTTTTTTCCTCCAGCTAGTTACGACATTAATTAAATTTCACATTAACCAGAGGGGGCTGGGCAGTTTCGTGTTTGAATGAAGGTCACGGAGATTCTTCATTTTCTATCGAACAGATGCCTTCAGGCAAATGGTAACACTTCTTTGCTTAAGGAAGTATGAGGTGGGTGCAGGGGCATGCTAACGATTATTAGGATCAGTGGTAAATAGGAGAGAGGTCTGTTTTTTTAGCGTTATGTAAACTAGTTGCCTTGTGAGGAGGTGAGGGGTTTGAGCAATAAGCTTCAAGTTTCTCCTGGGTCCTAACATTTGATGATGTTGTGTGATCTCTTCAAGACCGGAAACTGGTGGTGATACTAACTACACCTACAAAGATCCTCCTGCTTGTAGGACAATGAACTTGAAGTTGTCGATAGAACACAGGGGCATTAGAAGAAGGAAATCTTCTAAGATACAGAAATCTTAGCTAAAAAGAATAAACACGCATGATTGCCACCAACAATACAAAAACAAACATATAATAATATAACTCACATACACCTTGTCACCTCTCTTGGCTTGTGACAAAAAAAAAATCCTCCATGTTCTTAGGAAAGAAAGAACCTTCCACCTCTTACATGCATTGGAATGTGGCCAGGATCACCACACAAGGGATGTTCATATGTGGAGTCAAATAAAGATGAAAACACCTGCTTTCTAAATCACATCTGCCTTAAGAAGTCAGCATTTGGAAATGACCCAGTGGGCCCTTGAACTTATTCCTCCAAAGAAATAAGCAAAAGTTTGATCTGTAAATTGATATTGAATGGACACGCAAGGAAACAATCAGGAGAGTGGAAAGGCAGGGTGGAAACAGAAAAAAGGTTAAGAAAATGCAAGAATCCATATATCCAATAACTGAAAACGAGGATCCTAAGACATCAAAGATGGCTTGTCCCCTTAAAGGATTCAAAAGACCTGAGCGATTTCCTTTTTGAGAGGGAAAAATTGAGGCGCAGATCAGTGAAGGCTTAGTAAGGTCACCCAGCCTATCGGAACAGTCCTGTCTGGACATCAGATTTCCTGATTCCTAGAGAATTTGTAGAGAATCCTTGAAGGGCGAGCTGTGATGTCTCCTCCCAGGTTTCAATGGACCAACTGTAGAAGCCTCTTTGTGCTGTTTGGGTTCTCTCTCTGCAGCGAGCCCATTTTATTACCAGTTTCCGTGGTGCCTATTCAAGTAATCTGAAGATACCTGCTTATCTGAATTACAGCCGTGAATTTTCCTGACCCTGATTATGACACTACATGTTTTTATTAAAATTGCTAGAAATAATCACCAAGCAATAGAATAAGCTTTTTATGGAATAAATGCCGCAGTATAATTTAGCACCTCTCTCCCTAATCATAAATTCCTGTTAATCACAACGTAATCTAACTGTTCTTTGCCAGTCAGAAAATTCCTCATTCTAACCATCTTTCTGAAACCCTGCCAGAAACTCCTTGATGGTAAATTTCACCCCACATCCATACTAGAATACAAACAAAAAAAGACACAGTTAATCAACAGAGACTTGTACCTAACTAGGAGGGCCTTTCTGCTTACCAGCTGCTTCTCTCCTCTGCACTAGAGCTGAAACTCGAGCTGAAGTGACACAGTGATATATTGATCTAATGAGTAATATTATGAAATTAATTCTAAAATACTCTAACTTGTTCTGCCTTAATCTTTAGAATTCATTTGAATGATCACATTGTACAGACCTTTTGTTGAAAGTCTTGCAAAGGCCGTTGGCCAGAAATAACATAGAGCTCTTTGTATTTTCACAGTAGTTTCTGTGTCAAAATCAAATTGCCCCCGAGGAGGGTGGGCACTCAAATGCCTGTATAGTCTCCTGCTGATATCTTCACCTGGACACTTGCCTTAGTGATCAGGATCTCTTGACTTGTGCATTTACCTTGCTCAGCATTGGCTGAAGAGATGTCCTTATTTTACTTATCAGCTACTCTAGACCTCTGGAAAGACCTCGTTTCTTTTACACCAGTCTTCTAAAGAAAGAAACAGTCCCTGAAACTCGCTGTCACTCAGAAGCTGACAGCCCCAAGAGGAGGAACACTCCGATTCAGGCTGTTTTTTACTTCATACTCCCTCCCACTTTTTTAGAAAACTCAGTTCTGCCCCATGGGTATCTTTGCATGATTCCCCTTATGCTGCCCAAGCTCTCCCTCCCTTCAACGAGACGGGAGAAGCACGTTGGCTTTTTACAGACCGAGAGAGACCTCAGGTAGAAATTTGCCTTAAAAGAACCAGTATATTTTTCCCTACAGAGTATTTTAAGTAATGGAAATACAGTTTTCTACACTAGGTTTAAACTCCTCTTGCCCCAGGGAGGATTCAAGAAGGCATCTCCTGTGCAAACACCTAAGGTGTTCCAGGCACATAATAGGCATTCAATAAATGTAAGTCAAGTTCAAATCTAAGAATTTTGAAGAAAAACTCTCGTTTGCAGACAAGCTGTCTCCGTTTCCCCACCATCTTGCTTTTAAATCTGACTTTCACCCCATTACTCTACTAGACAGTCTTTCCCCTTTAGGCCACAAATTGCTGCTTCCTGCCAAATTTAGGCGTAAGTATTAATCTGTGACTTGGGGCTTTGTTAACCATCGCCCTCCTCGTTCTCTGCCTGGAGTCTCGAAGCCTCTCTTCTGGGGTTTCTTTGTTGTGCTACACTCTGGACTCTCTCCGATTTCCTAGACCTTGCCTTCTGTCACCCTCCGTGCCCCCTGGATGGAGGCGACGCCCATGATTGCGTTCACTCAGCACCTCGCATCTCATCTATTTCCGGAAATATCAGGGTGACGGAATGGGTTAGTAAATGCACATTGCAGAGCTAATTCCCTTCTCTCCAACCTCTGAACCCCTTGCTGGCATATCTAAAGAGGGATATCCAGTGCAATGCTTGCGTCACCCTCTTTCCCTGCTTTCTGGATCCTTGGCCTTGATCTGCAAATCTTGAGCCTGATAACCCAGTCAACGTGGTTTTCAGCAGCTCCCCCACCCCCATCCTGTGAAGGAGGTTCAGAGAACAGCCTGTAAGATGCTGGAAGAGATGAACATTCAACCCATGAGGAACTGGTAAAATAAAGTCAAATAAAAATAAGCAAAATTATTTAGCCTGACAATGTGTATCTTAAGGGGAGACTTGAGAACAGTCAACTTCAAAGAATATGAAGGCCACTTATGGAGAAAATGGTGACCAGGGATGCCTGGGCAGCTCAGTTGGTTAAGCCACTGCCTTCCGCTCAGGTCATGATCCTAGAGTCCCGGGATCGAGTTCCGCATCGGGCTCCCTGCTCGGCAGAGAGTCTGCTTCTCCCTCTGACCCTCCCACTTCTCATGCTCTCTCTCTCTCTCTCTCTCATTCTCTCTCTCACACACATAAATAAATAAAATCTTCAAAAAAAAAAAAAAAAAAGAAAGAAAGAAAAAGAAAATGGTGACCTGTTCTTCCTTGTTTCTCCTGAAGACTGAGCAAGAACATTTGGGCATAAACAGTGGCTTTAGAGATTTAGAGACTCTCAAAGTAGAATTCGCTCCTGGTAAACAATGTGAAATGTTTTAATGTATCACTTGAAATGGACCTGGCAGGGCAGGGGTTAAAAACAACTACAACAACAAATGGGTTCTTCTGTGTCCGGGGATCCAGAAGGGTACAACCGAGTTAGATCACATACTAAGTGTGTGTCCAGTTTTATAATTCCATGATCTGATAATGAAAAAGTGTACATTTATAGTTTTAAAAGATAGTGATCTCAAACTATCTATGGTGCTAGGAGCCTCAAAATGTGGGTTAGGTTAGGTTGCCTTGGGTTAAGGGTGTGTGTGTGAGAGAGAGAGACAGAGACAGAGACAGAGAACCAAATAATTACAGAACAGTGTGATAAATACAGATGATACAGATGGTTTTCTTTAGCAAGCAGTTTCTTCAATCGGGGCTGTTTGTTTCTCACGATCTCTCCATCTACCTATTCCTCACCCAGTATTTCTTTAATGTCTCTAGTACACGACACTATGCTAAGTGCTGGGGAATCAGCAGAGAAGTGGTTCCTGCCCTTCTGTGTTTATGGTCTGGAGGGAGTTATAGACAAGTGGACAGGCAGCAGAATATAGTATGATGAAAAGGATATTTACAGAGTTCAATGGGAACTCAAAGGGGGGGACTCTTAAATTCTTAGTGGATCAGCAAAAGACTAACTGGAAGAACTGCCTTCCAAACCAAGTCATGAACAAGCAGACATTGGCCAGGTGAAAACAGAGGGATCAGGCATATACCTCCATCCAAAATGACATATAAAAACATGTGCTTAGACATGATTTATGTTCACAAAATAGAAAAAAAATCATGAAAGATGTGTTGCGTGTGACTATGTCATGAACCCTCTGAAAATAATGCATTATTATCTAGATTCGTATGTCAATAAAGACTTGTTAAATAGGCTACCTGCAAAAATGATCTTAATACTTATGGGTTTATGTGATAATTTTCAAGAATGACTATAGAAGTTCGTTTGATTCTATGCTCTGTCCACTGCGTAAAGGATTTGACCAGTGATTAGCTACTCTCTTCTATAGACAACTACACACCTAAAAACATCAATGAATACCTAATTCTTGGTGTCTGAACAAAGAAGACAAAGTATTTATAGTAAGATATTTAATCTCAAAGATATATTGCCTAGCTTTTTAACGTTCAACGGAGAATGTGTTTTGAGAACTAACACTACAATATGCTTTGGGGTTGGGTAAATGGCATGATGGGTGGAAACAGAGATCAGGTTGACAAAATGACTGCAATTAAAATAATTCTATCATTTTTCTTTATCACCTTTCCGTTTCTTAACACGTGGTCTATCAAAGAATACATTCCAAGAGCCCTCTACCCCACAGGTATTCTCATTTTCAAAACATAAAAATAAGTTGAACCCAGTAAATTGCCAAGCATGGACAAATACTGCCATCCCTGGGTGGGCCTGGGAATTAGTCTAGCTTCTTGCAGCCTTGGGATCCAACCAGCCAACTCTACCTCGGCCTCTCCTGGGCTTCCCCAGTCATGGCGGTTTATACATGGAACTAGGGTTCTACACACTACTCCATACAGACTCCCTCCTAACATTGCCTTTGGACATTTGGTGGCTTGACTTGGGTCCTTGGCTCTTGCTGTATGCCCAGTCCCTGGCATATGTACCCCCCGCTAACTCTTGCTGACCATCTGGATTTCTCTCGAAGCCCTGCCCTCTTGCCCCCTGTCTCGCTCTCACCACTAGAGAGGAATGATCTCCCTTCCTCGCCCCCTTCCCTCCCACTTGGATACTTGCCAGCACAGAGCTGAAGCTCACTAAGCCTTTTGGATACAGTGCATTGCTTGATTGCCCCCTGCAAGGAGTCCAGACCTCATCACACACTCCCACATCTTGCTTCCTCCTCCTCCCTGCCTGCCCAGGCTGTGGAGGACCCAGCATGCTCCTGCCCAAGGTCACCTGAATTAGGACAAAAATAAGAACCAGTTCTTTTGTCACACAGCAAACATGATTGGAGATCTAAAGAAAGAGTCTCAGGTCTTCACATAGTATCAGATTTCAGAAGGCACTTGTGTTTTGGGTGACATAACATTTTTACAAATAAAGCAGAAAACTTACCTGATAGAAAGATTTGGGATGTGGGTCATTGCACATAGTTGTGAACTCAAAAGCTATATTGTGGGTGGATTTTTCTGTAGGTTAAATCAAAGAATCACCTAATATTATACCATCCTTTTAGATTTACTGTAAACATCTGTGAAAATTATGAATTGGACTTTAGGATGAGCCTTTTCCTCAAGCCTTTATTTTGGTTCCAGTGTAAATGATAATTGAACTTTATTGGGAAAAGGACCCAGAAATATGATTTTAAATACAGTTTTATGTCATCTTCTAACAGAGTCCACATAGCTGTTAGAGACTTTTTTGCTCCCGACAAAATAACACTTTGGGAAAAAGAAGATGAAATCTAAAATTCAATTCACAGCATGTATCAAAGTAATTATACAATTATTATGTACCAATTGATGTCAGTGCGCTGTAATTTTGATGACATAAACAGTGTCTTTGACATACTTGTGTATTTAAAAAAGAACAAAACTATTTACAAATAAATGTGTAATTTTAAACAAGGTCCATTTAGACAAACTAAATTCTAGAGTGACAGGTACATATTGACCTATGCCAATTCCTCAATCAGGAATAGTTATTAACTGTTTTATTCCTGTATAAGCTTCCAACTTGCAGAGAATACTGGTCTGTATACTACTAGTAACCTTAACTATTAAGGTTAACTTCAAAACACAGGGAAAACCGTGTCTCTTCCTTTTTCCTCCTCCCAAATCCGCAAATAATCGGTTTTAGAATTGAATATCATGTTTCCAAATCCTTGGTGTGGCTTATCCTGACACGTTTGATTTCGAAAGTGAACTACACGCCTAATACCAGTTTTAACTACTAAATACTAGGTATTTAGTCAAATGGCTTAAGCATCAAGCTCAGGACACCTGGGGCTGAATTTAAGCTATGGTATTCTCTAACTATTGGACCATTATTAACCTTAGGTCCAGTTTCTTCATCTGTAAAATGGGATAACAATATTACTTTTTCATACGGGCTTGCTTAGAGGAATAAAAATGTGTTAAATGCTCAATATAGTGACACTCAAATAAAGTGCTCTGTATTAGTGGTTATCATAGTCATATGTTCAGTAGAGCAAAAAGTGTTAGATTTTGATTTTGTACTAGCATCTCTAACAGTATGGATTCGGTACTTGATCATCAGCGGGAAAGGTAATGATCCTAGTTTTGGTTAAACCGATTTTTTGTTCCCCAAGGTTTTTGGCTTAAGTAGAGAGAGGTCAGAAGAATTCTTAATATTAAAGCTAAGTTGGTGCCAGTCTGAAGTAACAGCTCATTCATGGACTTTTTTTTTTCTTTAATACAATTTGCTTTGATTTGGTTTGGTTCATGCATTTTTAAAAATCTTCCTTGTGGTGTGCAGTCATTAGGCTTTTATGCCTAAAGAAGTGAATTCAGTTATAAGTAAAATTCATTTAATAGCGCAAGTATGATTTCATGTGGTTATTTATTCACAACATAAAATAGCCACATAATTCAACATATTTAATAGCGTCTGCTCATGAAACTGTGGGGAATTCTGCAGATCTTAGACAAGAAATGCTTAACCTATAAAAGGCACTATCCATAATGCTCATTATTCCTGATATCATCAATATGGCAAACTGTAGTAGATGAAAGTAGAAATTTAATGTGTGCCTTATTATATGTCTCTATAGAACTCTTCAGTAGACTCCTTTATTTACAAGAGGGCAGTGATTTACTGTATGGATAGGGGTGGCCACAAAACTTTGTGTGTTTTCTTGGGAAGATATATGTGGAAGCCAGCCTTCACTTTTCAGCGATAAAAACTGTTTAAAACCATATCTCTTCCTCTTCTTCTCTGGGAGCTCCTACTGCTGCTCAGCTGCGTTCAGAGTAAGCCCTTGATTATTCTCAAGGGATACTGTCTTTGTGCAATTTGGAAATAATTAGTTTTTGTATTCAGAAAAGGTAGAAGTAGATGTGTATGTAGAATATTCCAATGTAGTCCAATATAAAAATTTACCTAACCTGCATCTGATATGTATAAATGGGCATTGCTTAATTAGCATTTTAAATTGGAATTTTAATAAATGCTATCAATCAGTGACCAATTTACATAGCATTTATCTGGGGAAATGAGTATGCCAAGTATTAGTCTTCTTGAGATTCATCTTGACCCAAACAGTGATTTAAGATTTTAAAACCTTTCTTTCTTCCCATTAGAGTGTTCGCCCTTCTGTCCTCTAATGTTCTAATTCAAACCCACATCTGCTAATGTGCATCATAGAAAATCCAGAGGTACGTTCCTGAAACATGGACAAGACCTGCAGATACTAAAAAATTCCAACTGTGCGATGTTTTACCTATTTCATTCTTCTAAGAGTCCAACGGAACAATACCTTCTCCATAGTCCAACTTAAATAGTTACAGTGTTTATTTGCAATTATTTAAGGCACCCCCCCACCTGAAGAGTCACACACATCCCAGTGATCTGTGAGATGATCACGTTCAAAATATTAAGACCTAAGGAGATATTCGCTTAAGAGCTTAGAAGTCTTTTTGGTGCCCCACAAAATATCTATTGTTCTATTTTTTGACCCAATTTTACTAAAGAGAGTTCCCAAACCCTGAAATAACTTGGAAATTAAGACTGTGTCAGATAAATGTTTAAAGAATTTCTGGGAGATCTTACTAATGTCCTAATTAAAGGGTGAACAGATTGACCATTCAGGGAAGAACACACATGATGGTTGTCATAATCATGTTGTAACAGAATGCTTGTGAGTCAGGATTTTCGAGAAGCCATTATTACTGAGAGGAGAGAACACTACAGGGTACAGACTTTACTTCAACGTGGAGTAACACCAGACATTTCCATGTATGATGATGGATGTGTTTGACGGTAATGAAAACAGAGAAGGAAAAGTATCCAAGAGGCAGATGAGCTGTATTCACATTACTGTATGTAGCGTTAGATGTGAAGAGTGACAAAAGTCAAGGTAGGAGGAGAATGCTAAAGAGGAAAAAGAAATTACGGTTTTTCAATCACGGATTGAGGTAAGAATACATTCATTACTGGAACTTATTGATTAATGGAGAACGCTAATGATTTCTTAAAGTATTAATTTTTCAGTTTAAGTCCATATTTAGAAGACGGTTGGTTCCCTGTGATGACAGCTAATAAAAGAAAGGTGTGCTGATTGATAGGAATATTGTAATGCCAAGTGCTGCTTGTTTTCTTTGTTTTTTTTTTATTTATTAAAATACTTTGAGGGGCTAGGAGGGATTGGAAGAAAGCACGCCAAACCCCCAAACTCAGGAACACACAGTCGTTCAAGTCTCAGTTTAATGGAGGAAGAAGCTGAGGGGATGGAATGTTCTAGAAAAAAAAATTAAAAGAAGGAGGGACGTGGGACTGGAGGCAATGCAAAAATAATGATAAAAGTGGATCTGGAGGGGGAGGGGAAAGACCATTTTTAACTAGAAACGTGTGGAAGTGCTGCAATCCTGAAGTATCTTCCATGCCAAAGTAAAGCGAGTTAGAGCACCCCATGAGCTGTTCCAGGTCGGGGTTGCCCAGCCCAGGCACATCCCCTAGAGTTGGCTGCGGCCCCCGGAGCACACGCCTGCAGCCCCGGGGACCTCCTTCCCACCCCGGAGCGCCGGCCTGGCTCTCTCCGCGGCGTCCGCGGGGGTCGGCAGCTGCGGCCGGAGGAGGGGCGCGCGGCGCGGCCCCCGGCCTTCTGCGGCGGGCGAGCCCCGGGGGCCGAGCGGGTCCCCGCCGCGTCCGGCCGCGGCACCCAGGCGAGCCGCGCGCGCGCGCCCCGCCGGCGCCCGCCTTCAGCCCCGGCTCCCCGAGCCCTCCCGCCGCCGAGGCACCCACCTCCGCCGCGCGGCGCGTCCTGCGAGCCCGAGCCCCGAGTCGCGCCGCGGCGGGGGCCGCGTGGCCCGCGTGGCCCGCACTCCCCGGCGCGCTCCGCCCGCGGCCCGGCGGGGGCCGGCGCAGGAATGGTGGCGGCTCGGGGGTCGGGATTCATCCACGCGCCGGGGAAGAGGCTCTTCTGTGAGCCCCGCGAAGTAGTGCTTCTGGAGAAAACCTATTCTGAAAAATCTACAGCAGCCCGAAAAGCCACTTTAGAGAACAGGGATGTTTTATGGCCTGCGAGTGTGCGTGTGCGTGTGTGCGTGTGAGTGTGTGTGCGCGTGGAATGCCTCCCAGCCGGGTCTTTAAAGCATGCCTGTGACCAGTGTTTGGTGCAGTTTCACACTCTCCGTTTGGGGCAGGGCTGTTAAGATGCCCCGGCCCGCGGTGTGTGTGTGTGTGTGTGTGTGTGTGTGCGCGCGTGTGTGTGTCCGTGCGTGCGTGTCCGCGCGTGTCTGTGTGGAAGGAGGGGTGAGAAGGCGGCGGCCGCTCCGGGCCGCCTCGAGCCGCGGCGACGGGGCGCAGGGCTGGCGGGGCGGCGGCGGCGGCGGCAGCGGCGGCGGCGGCTGCGGCCCGGCCCGGCGCGAAGGGGTTAAGCGCCGCCGCCGCCCCCTCCGCGGCCGGGTGTAAACAGAGGAGCCTCAGCCTATCATGTCTGGCTGCCGCTCGCAGCCGGAGCCCCGAGCCCGGCGCTGTAACATGATACGCTCCAGACCGAGGCAACTTGGCAGCGCCGGGCTCGGCTCCGCACGGCCACAGCGAGGGCGCGCCGCGGCAAGGTGGGTGAGCGGCGGCGGCGGTGGCGGCGGCGGCGGCCGGGGCCGGGGCCGGGGCGGACGGGCGGAGCGCGGCTCCCCGCGCGGTCCCTCACGCGGCTCCTCACGCGGCTCCCGGCGCGGCTCCCGGCGCGGCTCCTCGCGCGGCGGGGTCGCTCGTTCGCTCGCTCGCCCGCACCCGGGGACGGCGGCGACGGCGGCGGCGGCGGCCCCGCGTTCTCCCCGGCGGGGTCGGAATGGGAGGAGGCTCCGCGCGGGTTCGGACCGCCGCAGAGGCACCGTTAGCATCAGAAATGAGGTGGCCATTTAACCCCTGCGGGACCACAGGGAAGGGGTGAGGGGAGGCGACGGCTGAACTTTCTCGAGGGCTCGTCGTCCCTCGGAGCGGCGCAGGTAGCCGCGGGGAGAATGGAGTCTTTTGTTCCCGGTATTTTTAATGAGGCGGATTTTTAGGGGGGAAGGGGGCGGTGGACGGTCCCGATGCGGGAGGGCGAGCGGCTTGTGCCCTGCCTTCCGGGACTGTGGCGACGCCTCTTGCCGAATTCGTTGGGAGCAAATGCGAGCAGCCGCGATGTCCGATCCTGGGGGTCTTGGCTGCGTCTTAAGGTCTGCGTGGGAGCTTGAATGAACCAGCCCTCCGGTTCCATTAACTAAAATCCATCATCCTGATTGCTTAATGGGGAAAGAGGTACAAAATAATCGCGCTAATTAAAAGAGCGGTTTCCCTCTTGCGAAATACTTAGCGGGTGATTTTTTTGCCAGGAGAGGGTTGGAGGCAGCAGCGTCTCTAAAAGAAGCCCAACTTTGCCGGGGTCCTTCGCGCAGGTTACTGGGGGAAAGAGTTGGGGGCGGGGGGGGATGGAAAGTAAACCCCTTTTTTTTTTTTTTTTTTTTTTTAATGTGTGTCTTCCCATAAAATAAAACAAAGCTCTGTGGCCGCTCTCCGAAGTCCCATTGCCTCCCTTTTCCGTGCCGGCGTCTCTATCTCTCTGGAGTATCTCAGAAGGGATACGTACCGAATATATGTGCGCCTGTGTCACAAAGTCATTCTGTCTTCGGAAAGCCTCATATAATCAAATGCAGTGCCGTAAGATGGTGTAGTTGAGGATTTGATCCCTTTGCACTGAAGTGGAAATACTTTCAGTAATTGAAAGCAGATTCACGTCTGGAGTTGTACAAGCCAAGGTTTTCATTTTTTAAAATAAACCTTTTGTTCTCTGGTTTTAAATGTTTCAGAGCTTTATGCAGAGACCTCTGTGTGCTAATTGTGAAAGGAGTCCTTAAGAAAGGACAGAAAAGATCCAGAGAAGGCATTTGAGAAATACAGCTAACTTAGGAAGCCTCCCTCTGAGGAGGAGAACAGTTTAGTGCAGCATATACTGTCTGTTCCACACATTTAGGGTGTTTTTTTTTTCACCCCAGCGGATTCCCGAGCATTAAAATGCAACCATACTCTTCAAAATCCCCAAGCCCCAGGCAATGTCCATTTGTCTTAAGCGGTGAAAAAAACTTGTGAAATGTGGGTGTTACTCATTTTAGGCTGTGATTTACACAATTTGGTGATAAATTTAACGTCAAGTGTGAAATATGTTTAATTTAAAGGGATGCTGATGATATAGTAACCAAGACTCTGAAACTTTACAAATAAGATTTCAGGTTGTTAACCTGGTTTCTTTCTCATCTTTGGAGGCTGAGTGTTAAAAGCTTTAAAAAATTGGCCATTAAAGATTGAAATTAGGGTACAGTCTAGACAAAGAGGGAGCCACTTGATGTCTTGGTAGCTGTGAACACAGGCAGGAATGGTGATAGGGGAGAGTGTTACCTTCCTTCTCCAGCACAGGAAATCTAAAATGAATTGTGTGATCAGGAGGTAAAAGTTGGGAGAGTTGTACTTCTAGCAATGATAACTAAGATCAGAGAAAAATAGAAGGGAGTGCACCAAATGTTTTTAATTACTAGTTTCTTGAACCTGTTGTGCTGCTTATCAATAATAGGTGAATGGACGTTTTTACAGAGTGTAACATGGCAGTTCTATTTCTTAAAAAACTACTTGGTAGCTTTCTATTTTACCTTGCTTCCTTGTCTTCCTGGTAGTTGATCATTTGAGCTTGTTAAAATAAATATAAAGTGAGTAACTCGATCATAATCTGAATGATATTCTTGTTAAAGATTCTCATGTACAAGTCCTCTTCCATAAAATCAATATTTAAAACCTTCTGCGAATCTTTAAGTACCAAATAAAATCTGATCACATGTTGGCTGTGTCGCATCATGTTTCCTAGATATCAGTGGCCTAATATGTGGCATCATAGAATTTAATTCCTCTTAAAGACTTAGAAAAATGAAAGTGACTTAATATGGAACTCCTGATTTTCAGTGGAAGATCCTTGTCTAAATACTTAAACTAATCCTCTCTGTGACTTCTATTTACTATTAGTTCTTATGTCCTTATTTTTTTCTTACTTGGGAAAGGGGGTGCCACAGGATCTTCTGTCATCTGAAATGATACATTCAATTAATCACGGGACTCCTTTCTTTCATAACGTAGGAAAATGGCAAAGGAGGCACTGTCTCAAATACAGTGATCTTGATAATTAATGCCATAAAATAGATTAAAATGCTGTATTCCAGGTATTCATTTCCTTAAAAGGGCCACCAGAACAGCGTTGCTAAGCACCCGTCACTACTGCAAGTAACAGAAAATGACCCAAATTAAAGAACCTGTTCTAAGCTGTATTCTTGCATTTTCTAAAGTGCATTTCAAAAGGTTTAACAAGACTCATTCAATTAGTGGAGGAAAAAAGATCTATTTTCAGCTCTGATCAGCAATTAAGAGATTGGGCTTTGGAACATCAGTCTCTTTATGTTTATAATTTATTTTGTTTTTTGGACTTTAAACAATTGTGAATAGAGCTTTTTAACCACCTTCCTAACGATCCAGATGTAAAAGCTAAAAATAGGACATTGTTTTAAATCTTTTTCTAAATGTAATTTTTATTAACTTTTCCTTGTATTAAGAAAGTTTACATTTTACGCTAATCAATTATTGTTTTACTATGGGTTTCTTATTCTCTGTGCAAATATATATATGCATATGTGCCGCCTAGTTCATGGGTAGTTTAAAGTGTGTCTGAAGTCACTCTATCTTCTCCTGGATGTGAGTGCTTTTGTGCCAACCTCTTGAGAAGTAGGATATTCTTCCTTAAGGCTGTTTGGATGTTGGGAATTTGGTTCCATGAAGGAGATCCAGTGATAGGTCCAAGTCAAAAAAGAAGTGATTACAGCCGGTAGTTTGTTGACCATCATGTAAGCTGTACCCTTCTGGGTTAGATCAGAACTTCTGCATGGTTTTGGCTAAAAACCCAAGTCACAGCTGTGAGTGTTTAAAGAGTTAGACCTTGTCGTGGCCTGAGTTTTAGCTATTCCAAGAGCAGCCACAAGTAAACGTGGTGGAACTTGTAGGTAGAGAGAAAGGGAAGGAAAGGCTGGAAGGCTAGAGGAAAAGGACCGAAGAGCAAGCGGGTTAAGGTTCCCACAGTTTTAGATGAGGGTCACTTAGCACGACTTTGCAGTGTCACATTGATTTGAGAGTCTCAGCATATAAATATAGATGTTAAGTTATCAATCCTAAGTGCTGTTTTGGCTATAATCATATTGAAGCGATTCTGTATCCTCAAGTAGTGAATATTTTAAAGCCAAAATAACACTTAATTCTTTCTTTAAATAAGGTGTTTTCCATTAGACCTTCTATCAGATTGTTTGGCATTGCAGAGTTCTCTAGTAATAAATAATACAGAATAAATGAAAATTATATGCCTCTGATAATAGTTTGTCTTAAATAAAAAGTTATTGTAATACTCAATTATGTCTAAGGCCTTTAAACCTGTGTGAGTTTAGGTATTGGGAATGTATTGTCAAAAAAAGTTTTCCCCGCAGAAAGTAATACTTTGATGTGTACCAGTTATTTGATTATGTATGTTTTTAGCAGATTTATTTTAGCAGATTTATTTAGCAATATATTTTAATATCTAAGAAACCAGTTGTCTTGAAATGTGTATGTTGATTTTAATTACAAACCTACCTGTTCCGTTACAAATCTGGTGTGTTTAAGTTTTGAAATATCTACTCTTAATTTTTACTACGGTAGGGTGAGAGTAACTACCTCTTTGGTATCCCAGGAATAATTGATAGTGTGTGTATTCCTGACAATAAATTCATTTCACAAGGGAAGAATAAAAATTGAAAAGTACACAGATATTTGAGCGTACATCACATCTAAATAATAATAAGATTTGGAAAACCACGTACTACAGTATTTAAAATAGAAAGAGTTTCTCTCTTCAGAGTTATTTCCCTCTCGTAACATTAAATGTTGTTTCCCGTAAACATCTTGTTTTGTACATTTCCAAGGCAGAATGGATTAGAGAGCCTACCAAAATGACTAATATAGAACTAATATGGAGAAACAATTCAGGTTTTTAAATATATATATATATATATATATATATATATATGCCCCCAATTTTTTTAAATTAAAATGACGGGCGGGAGTTTTCATGCATTATTTTCATGTTAGTTTCTTCACGGTACCTTTTCTCCATAGTCTTCCAACTCTTTCTGGCAGTAAGAGAGAGGGGGGCGACCTGCTGTCTAGAGACCTGTAAAATGTAGCCTGGAACTCTTTTCATGCATTTTCTTTTAAGGAAAACAATTACCGTATATAACAAATTTAACATTGTTAACCTTTTATAATTATTTAACCATTATTTCATTTTACCTCCTGCTTAAAAGTTGTGCATTAGTGGAAGAGACACCTGGCTGTGCTCTTAAAAGTTTATTTGTCTTTCAATTCCTGTGATAGTAGGGGGCAGTACATCTCCTTAATTATCTTTGTTCAGGGAAATGCTGAAAGGCCAGGGTAGTTAAACAGGGCCATTTGGATTTGTGAGGTCGAAGTCAGAGGCAAGGAAAGTGGTTAAATGCATTATCATCTTATTGAGCCCATCATCAGTAAAGTGACCTTGATGGAGGTGGAAAAAGCCATTTGGCTACTTTATGACAACCACCCCGCTTGTTTTATCACTGACAGATTGTTTGATACTGCGTTATCATATTTCCTTTTTTT
Source organism: Mustela erminea (assembly GCF_009829155.1). Taxonomy (NCBI): domain Eukaryota; kingdom Metazoa; phylum Chordata; class Mammalia; order Carnivora; family Mustelidae; genus Mustela; species Mustela erminea. Next base: position 27,327,303 of record NC_045634.1, on the reverse strand, counting down.
TTTTTCTGTTTTCAAATATTATTGCCTGCAATTCTGAATCAGCAGCGTGAAGGTGAACATTAAAATTAGTTTCTTTTTCGTGACAGGAGATTTTCCATCTGAAGTTTGTTTCATACCTGCATATACCTAAAGATTCCTTTATTAAAAATTAAGGTGATCAGGCTGACTGACCATTCTGTATTTGCTTTTAAGGATCTTTTAATCCTGATGATTAGTCTCTTTGCAAAGAAGCTGCTATCCTGCTACTTTTGAAACTGTTTTTAAGCTATTAAGAGGGGGAATTGCCGGCCTCAATTTTAGCATTGGGAATAATGTTTGTTTTAACAAGCGCCTAAGTATGTTTACTTGAAGGTTATTTAACTTTTAATAGTTCTGTTGCTTGCTGTCTAGAGTCATCACTTTGCTTAAAAAGTTAAAACCAAAAGATTTATAGTTTATATTTCTGAACTTCATGGTCAATACGTCCCTTGTGACGTATTTTATTTCAACGCCATTAAAATGAAATTCTTGCTTCGATATCTGAACAAGTATTGTCCAATAATAGGAAGAGTTTTATTAAACACAGTACAAGATCTAACCTTTTAGGAAACCCCAGTTAGGGCAGTTAAGTGCTACATATACGATTTTTGTTTTCCTAGGCGAGGCTGTCAAACTTTACTGACTGGAGTTTAGCTTGGGCTTTACTTTTTACTGACTTCTCTTTTCTTATATTTAATCAGAATGAAGTATAGATCTTATCGTAAGAAAGAAAAAAAAATTGGCCCGTTGTCAAAATACCTAAAATACTATTTCAGACCTTATCAGGGATATCGCCTTATCATCTTGCTATGAATTATGTAACAGTAAAATCTAAGGAACTCAAAATCGCCTGAAAGAGTTATGACAGGAGAGTCAGGTTTTGTGGACTGCCAAGGATTTAGTACTTTAAGGACTTTAAAAAGAAACATACAGAATTGAAATATGTTTGAAAGGAATTACAAACTCCCCCCTCGCCCCTGACTCTTCCCACTGTTGGGGCAGAAGTTCAGGCTCTTTTCCTCTGGTCCTTACATTCTTTTGTTAGCCCTAAACCTGGTCTGCCCACCTCTCTGTCTTCTTTTATCCAGCTTCCAAACTGTCATTGTAGCTGTCATCCTGAGTCACAGCTCTGACCATCGCGCCGCCCTGTGTCACGTCTTCATTTTTCAGGTCAAGTCCAAATTCTTTCGTCTGTTTCATCAGAGTTTTCACAATCCCACCCCTTCCTCCATGTCTCCTGTGGGTTCATACCTCTCCACCCATGCTTCAACATGCCCCTTAGCCCGTGCTGCTTAGCCCCTTTCTGACCCTGTCACAGATCTTTCGAGAGCCAACTTCTGTGGCATCTTGTGTCTGAAGCCTTGACCAACTGCGTCCAGCAGAGCTGGCTTCTAAAACTTCCGTGGCCCCCGGTGCACGTTTCTGTACCCCGCTTCACACACTGCACTGTCATCATTTGTTTAGGGTTCACTCTCCTGGACCAGGGGGACAAGATCTTTCAGGTCACAGCCGTGTCTTGTTCATCTTCGCATGCCAGCACTAACCGCAGTGCCGAGAAGACAGGAGTCTTCCAACAAGGGTTGGCTGACTACGTGTAGAACAAAATATATTCATTATAATTTAACTTCTCGGTAACGTAAGCTCCTCATCACGAACATCAGTTCTATTGTTCCAGGTCCCAGTACAGTAATTTACCCGGGAGCTGGTGAGGGCTAAGTATTCCCAGTCTAAGACACCAGATAACGATGCTTAATATTAGCTTTATGTATCATCCTGGAGCCCTTACTATGCACAGCGTTTTAGCCATAGCAGTTCATTTTACTCTCACAACCTCCCTTTTAGAAGGGGTTTCTCCCTCTTACGGGAAAATTGTTACCTAAGAGAGGTTACGTTAATTCAAGGTTATACAGGTCTTAAATGGCAAAACAGTGATGAACGGGGTACTGTGTGATTCCAGACCTGGTCCAGATTATCCCCTTCCTTCTTGTAAGAATTGTAAATTCCACGTGCAGCTCCAAGTCAGGTGTAATTTTTAAGATAGGTTTTCCATTTTTCTCTCTTGTCACACCGCCTACTTTCACTTCTCATTACCCCGTCATTAAACAGCCAAGGTGGGACGCCTGGGTGGCTCAGTTGGTTAAGCAGCTGCCTTTGGCTCAGGTCATGATCCCAGGGTCCTGGGATCGAGTCCCATATCAGGCTCCTTGCTCGGCAGGGAGCCTGCTTCTCCCTCTGCCTCTGCCTGCCTCTCTGTCTGCCTGTGCTCGCTCGCTCTCTCTCCCTCTGTCTCTCACAAATAAATAAATAAAATCTTTAAAAAAAAAAAACAGCCAAGGTTATTTTGTTGTTACTGTAATTTTTGCATAAAGTAGGAAGAGGAAGCTTGTGAGCAAAGACTATTCTCAGAGCTGCTTTTATTAGCGTTATTAGTTTTGGCTTCTCAGAAAAGCTTTTTTGGCTTAATACATTCATTTCTTTGCATTTATGATCAGGTGAGATTTGGGGGTAACAGGGTTCCAATAGGCGTCAGGTGTTTAGGCAAAGCAAAATGTTAATTTCCACAATCAAGGAGTTTTAAAAGGAGCCAATAGTTCATTGAATCATAACACTAAATTTAAATAAGAGAAAAACACTGACACTGCGTGCATAAATGCATTTGGAAGTTAAACATATCGATAAAGATGTCTGTGATTCTAATCTTTTTTTTTAAACTGGCAAATGTCACATCTAATAAGACTCTTCTAAGTGACTAATGTAGGGAAGACATATTTTTTAATATGATTGATTGAAGGAAGAACTAGTATAGCTTCAGGGTTTTTGTCATCAGAGGGTTAATAGATGGAGAGTGGTGAGAGGAAACCCCACAGTTCTGCTCCCTTGCCTCATCTTCTTTGACATAGGAGGAAAAATACCCACAAATTTTTAAAAACCAGTTTTACTGATTTCTGTGAAAGTGAGTATGATTAGGCATTTTCAGAACCGAAGCGAACCTCGAGATCCCCTAATCCACCCTACACATTTTATAAACTGGAGAAGCAAAGCCTAATAATAGCCAACGTTTATTAAGTGTTTACTAAGTGCTAGTCTCTGTGCTGAATCCTTTATACAGGTATTTTATCTCAACTTCAGAACAACTCATGGAGTTCAATACTCGTAGAATCTCCATTTTAAAAATGGGGAAACTGAGGAATAAAACAGGTGAGTAAGTTGCTGATTAGAGGCAAAGCACACAGGGAAGGCAAGTTCCTGCCTCCCTTGGGAATGACAGAAGGACACCACATCCCTCCCTTAAGAAGTAGGTGGGCCCCAGAGCCCCGGACCTCCAGACTGCTTTTTTCATTAGAAACTATTGTTATGGCATGTTAAATAAAACCCAAGATGTAGCAGGCAGTTTATGAAGTAAATATTCTTACTCCCTATTTTATAGATGAGAAAATTGAAGCTTAAAAAGATTAAGTAATTGGTGTAAGGTTATTCATTTACTTAAGGACAAGGGCAGGTTGGTCCTAATTTCCAAGTTTTAGCCTTCATGACTGAATTCTGCCTGCAGTTTAACTCAGATTGGGTTTTGTTTTGACTTTAGTCCTAACTTTGCCTAACTAGGTTCTTTTTACTTTTGTGGCAGAGAAATATGCCTGTTTCTACCTTCTGTAAGAGCTGTAATCAATGAATGTTGCAAATATTTCCATTTGTTCAAGGCAAAGCATTTAATTTTCCGACAAGTACTTATTGAGGGGAGATGTGTTTAGTATTGTACTCTGTTTTTGATATTGTTTAGATTTTGTAGTGAACCATAATCATAAGTGATTATCTATGCTATGGCTAATGTCCACTCCCTGATTAATATCCAGCAATGATTAGCATCATTGATTAGAAAATTAGTAGATTATGCCTTTATTGACACTTGTATTCCCTATTTAATGGTTTGTTTATTTAATTGATGGCTAATGCCTTCACTGTTAAAGGCTATTAACACATCAAAATGGTATTTATTGAACCTGGCAAAATGATAAATTGTATTTGTGTTTATTCCTTTGTGCCCAAGGCTTATCTGTCAGTGGCCTTGTTTTTTTCATAGTTTTGGTCTGCTAAGAACTTCTGCTTAGGAGTCAAACAAATTAGCATTTAAACTATTACCTGGTTGTGTGACCTTGGAAAAGTTGCTCGAGTTGGAATTGTTCTTGTGAAAAGAGAGAAACCAGATCAATGGCTTCAAATGATGGATTCTAGTAGAGGTTCTGTAAAATTTCTTCAGTGAATTCAAAATTATTGGGGAAAAAACCTCAAAATGGTTAGAAAACATGATGCATGATAAAATATATAGTAAGTTTTAATGTATTGTTCTACAGGGTTAGCTTATTTTTGTGTACATGTCCTGCTTCTTCTGTGCGTGTATTTGCATTTTTTGTGAAGGTGTCATTGGTTAGGGATTTGGGGGCTCTGCCCTGGCTTCTTTGGTTAATTCAGCTTGCCTAAGGAATAAGAAGGGAAAGCAGCCCCTGCAGAAGAACTGTGGGGGAAGGGTACCCTGCTCACCAGCTTCCAGGGAGGTGGCTAATTGCTATGGGCCTTGGATGCTTGTAATTTGGTCTGTAGTTTCAGATCCTGAAATTGAAGGTAGGTTGTCCTCCTTGTAAGTAGATAGTTACTCTTCGCACGTTCCCATCATAATACCTTAACCAAACTTCTCTGAAACTACTCTTTCGAAATTGAGTTTATTTGTAAGACCCAGATAAGAATAGCACTTCTCATCTAAGCATGGCTCATTTTGACCAAATACCTATTTGGCTAGTTTGGTTTGTTTACTTCCTTCCCAGGCTCAACGAACCAACGTTTGGCTATTTCATAAAATTAGATCTCTATTCAGAGAGAAAGTATTACCACGGTTAAGTATATTCCATGAGTCCTTCTCAAAAGAGGAAAAAAAGGGGATAACCCCCGAGATGGCCTTTGAAGGCAATACCACTCATCTGGTGAATTCTGGTACTTTTAAGAGTTGAGTGGCATTACATTGGAGCCCCTTTACTGAGCCCACAAATGGTGTCCTCAGTGGGCAGGACAACTAAATATCAAAATTTAGAAACTAAAGCTTTATAGTTGATTTTAATATACAGTTGTTTATTTTAAATGGTTCTGAGATTTTTTTTAAACTACTAAGGTCTGTGAGTGTCTGATAATATGTTTGATTTCTTTAAAGTATATTTAAATTTCATGCATATTACATTTCCTACAGAAAGCTAAGCTCAATCTTTCTTTTTATGCTTCCAGTTAGGAATAAGAGATTCAGGTGCCAGGTCTTTCATAAATTGAAAAAAATTTATTTGCTTTCATGCTCGGATATCAGTATAAACACCTGGCATATTAAAATGCTTATTAATAATATTTATTTCAGTAGTGCCTCAGTTTCTCAAGAAGTAGGCATTAGAATTGTAAAGGTATAGTATCTTCCCACTTGCATGGAGGCAGAACATGGATAGAATTCAGTATTAAAGATTTTTAAAGTATATTTGTGGAGAAAGACAGCTGATAGTATCTTTTATTTAAAAGAACATCTCGTTGTATGTATTTTGTAAAATTCTTTTCTGACCCACCATTCCTGGGAATATGTCATGTCAATTACCAATACCAAGACACCCGCCTCTAAGTTCCTAGGGTACATTTCAAACTCGAATGTGGTAGTTCACTAATAGGAGACCACTTGTTATTTCTCCCTTTCTTAAGTTCACCAAAAATAAAATTATATATGTGTGTGTGTATATATATATATATATATATACCTGCTCTGTTTAGGAGAATTCCTCAGTTACTTTTTTTTTTTTTTTTTTTTAATGATTTAGTCAGTCATAATCCAATCCAAGGTCAATGTCAGAGCCCCTGATTCACATTGCCAAAATAGATGTCAGCCATGAAAATAAGCCTGCTTTTATTTTAGGCTAACATGTTTGAGGTGGCAAGGGAAGCTCACAGGAAGATACTGAGGCCGTGGGCCCGGGAGGGATAAAGGGCAGTCACACGGAGCAGCGGTCTGCGGACCAAGCGAGGGAGAGAGAGACGGGAGCAGCCGTGTCTCGCTCTCTGTAACATTTGATTTCTTTCAGATAAAGAAAAAGATCTGAAGTTAACAACCTTTTATGACCTGGTTCTGTGTGTGCCATTTATTACACTTTATTGCACAACTCCTCCTTCCCTTAAATGCAGGGAAATTGTTAGTGAAATTGTTAGTGTTGAGCCCAATTTCTCTATAAAAGAGATTTTTAACCCAGTAATCACGGAGTGTAAGTTACTGTACTTAGTCATGATTGCTACATAGCAGTTTTCTTCCTGTCTGTAAAATCAGAAATCAATGTGAAATATTTAACTCACACATGTTTCAGGAATTTACGGATTTATTAAGGAAAATCAGTTTGTAAATTTTAAGTGAATTTCATCAGCATTTATTGAAAGCCTACTATGTGTCCCCTGGCCTTCTCTTTATCATCCTATTCATAATTATGTAATTTAGAGTCCATTTAGATTGGTTTCTTTTTATTTATATACATATTTATATATATTTGTATTATATACATATTTATTTATATATAGTCAATCGGTCATAAAGTAGTGATTCTGCAAAACAGAAGTTTTTTTGGATTTACCTATTATAATGCAATCACAGTCATGTTTTATAGTATCTCTCCCTGCCTTTAACTTTCTCTTCAATCCAAAAAGACAAATTATCTTTCTCAGGGATCCTCTTTCGCTTCTCCCTCTCCTACTCAGAAAATAATGCCATACTCATAGAACCATATCAAGAAAATATCAAGCCCAATGGCGGAAGGGGTAGTATTATGGACAAGTGACAGAGAGGAGGCATTCTAGGCAGAGGGAGGCACATGAGCAAAATTGCAGAAGTTGAAATGTGAAAAGTATATTTGAAAAAATATCAAGTAATCTACTTGGAATAGGAAGTTCATGAAAGAGAATTTTGGAAGATAAGAGCTAAAAAAGTTGGTGGAAGCCAGGACATGGAAGACCTTGAGTCTCAGATAAAAGGATTCAGGTGTCCCTCTGGGTCCGCTGGGTCTCTGGCATAGAACACAGTGATAGAACAGAGCATGTCTGGGGGAAGATCTCTCTTGTCATTGAATGGCAAAAGGAAAATGACAGAGAGAGAAACCAACGATGATTTTTCCTAGCAGCATTTTCAATTCATGGCTTTTTATTTGACAGAGAGAGAGAGAGAGAGAAATCACAAGTAGGCAGAGAGGCTGGCAGTTGGGGGAGGGGCGAGTAGCTCTCTACTGAGCAGAGAGCTGGATGCTGGATGCAGAGCTCAGTCCCAGGACCCTGAGATCATGACCTGAACCAAAGGCAGAGGCTTAACCCACTGAGCCACCAAGGCACCCCCATGACTTTCTCTTCAGTGTCTTTAATTTTACAGTTTATCAACGTAAGCTGCACAAAGGCAGGAACTTCTGTGAAATTTGATATAGTCAGGGTCTAGAACTCTGCCTGGCCCTTGCGGGCACTTGGTGCTGAGTGACTCCTTCTTGAACTGAATGAATAAGGACATCAAGATGCAAAAAAATTAAGTAATTTTACTGAGTTTACATGGCTGATAGTGAGATCCAGGACTAAAAATTGCAGCGGACGCCAAGTTTGGTGTTCTTTGAGTGTGACATGCTAAGCTGTCATAGGGGTCATTTCCTCCCACGTAGCTTCTCCTTTCTTCCTTGTCAGCTCTTAAGTTCTCAATCATTTTTCCCAACAAATGATTGCAAACGATCTCATGTCTTAGGTACTCATTACATCCTCCCCTGAGCGCTTCCTCAGTTTTCTTCACGTCCTGATATAATTGGGTTAAGCTATTTATTCTGTTGCTTTCTGTGGATGGCAAACTCAATGTTAGAGACTGTGTCTTCTGTTTGGGGTTTGGTTAGTTTGCTGTTTCACTTTACAGCAGCCCTCCCCTCCCAGAACACCTTTGAGCAAGAAGCTTGTTGATTGACTGCCTGTCTTCACGTCTGTCTTTCAGTCCATGTTCTTGAGAAGTTCCAAACACACAATTGAAATTAGTTTTGTCAGGCTGGAAAAGGACCACTTATATTTACTTGATATTTTTGTAGCAGTTGGAAAAAACAGTGAAATGAAATGTTTAAGGGTTTCTAGTTTATAGGAAAGCAATGTCCTATGAGTTAAAAAAAAGAAAAAGGGGGGGTATCATTTTGTCACTTAAAAGCAAAAGGAAAGAAATTCACAGGGTTATTCCATCAGATTCTGTGAGACCACCTTGAAATACGATGTCACATAAAGAATATTATTGAATGAACGGGGTGCCTGGGTGGCTCAGTGGGTTAAAGCCTCTGCCTTTGGCTCAGGTCATGATCCCAAGGTCCTGGGATTGAGCCCTGCATCAGGCTCTCTGCTCGGCAGGGAGCCTGCTTCCTCCTCTCTCTCTCTGCCTGCCTCTCTGCCTACTTGGGATCTCTGTCTGTCAAATAAATAAATAAAATCTTTAAAAAAAAAAATATATATATATATTATTGAATGAAGCCTTTGCGAAAACGGCAAGGTGACTCGCTATTATCTGAATTTTTCTCAGAATATTAGACATTGCAGCTGTCGCCAGCATATTGCTATACTTTAGTAGAATAGTGCGTTTGGTGGAGTACGTTAGCCCAAGTAGCTTATTTGTGTAAGTCTTTTCCTGAAAAAAGTGCTATTCATTAAATATAACAGAGGCTCTTACTGTGATTAATAAAATATTAAGGAATAAATGTTCTTAAATAGACCAAGAAATTGCCACTCTTTTATAAACATTTATAATTGTCAGCAAATCATTAACCTTTAGATTTAGAGATGTTTTCCTCACTGTTGAAAGGATAAAAGCTAGAAATACTGTACTCATGAAATTGTGAGTTTCGTAAAATATCAAATGTTCATTTGTGATTCAGAGGAGTTCTGATATTATTATACTTGCCAGATTTAAAACTATTTAAAGAAAATTTTACAGTAAATTTAATCTCCAAATGAGTTAAAAGTACTAAAATATGAACCAGGCTTACACTGAATGTAGCAGTAATGTGTAGTTCTCCATGATACAGATTTAGAAATTTTAAAGTTATAAAATAACAGAATAAAAGCCTTTAGGCTTTTTGTGCCATAGAAAGATAATTTCCAAGTAATAATATGTTTCAGGTGAATTCTGTGACAGAACCATAATTCTGTTTTTACTTAATAATCTTACTATATAATCATTTAATGTCATCGTGTATATAGGTAAGATTAATATATTTGTATTTTTTGTTTGTTGATTTGAAGCTTTTTAATATACTCCGCCTCCCCCCAGTGCTCAGTGTTATCTGCCTAAGCTTGTGTATTTTTTGGATACTTACTCCCTGAATTTACTCCGGTTTTAGACTCTGAGTGTCCCTTGGCATATTTGAGAGACAGAATTTCTTCATAATGCTATTGAAATTTTTTGGAAGGCGGGGCAAAGGGGAGAGCATGTTGATTAAAAACTCTTAGGAGAGTTGAGTAAAATATCTACATAACCCATTAAAGTTATTTTCTAGTACTTAGGTCTTTATTAAGCAAAGAGGTTTGTAGTAAAACAAGTACTTGCAGTGGTTTTATACAAACTAGTAAAATAAAACACTAAAATGTTTTGGGGGCAAATAAATATATATATTTTTTAAGACAGCTATTAATCATTTTTTTTAAAGATTTTATTTACTTATTTGACAGACAGAGATCACAAGTAGGCAGATAGGCAGACGGAGAGAGAGGAGGAAGCAGACTCCCCACGGAGCAGAGAGCCCGATGCAGGGCTTGACACCCCGGCAAATAAATATCTTAAGAAAGTGTTAGGGAATTCGAAATCGCTGTCCCCAGGTATTCATTAACAGTAGTCTACTGCTCAAGTATTCACTCTAATTTAAGAAATACTTATTGAGGGGCCCCTGGGTGGCTCAGTGGGTTAAAGCCTCTGTCTTTGGCTTGGATCATGATCCCAGGGTCCTGGGATCAAGCCCCGCATCGGGCTCTCTGCTCAGCAGGGAGTCTGCTTCCCCCTCTCTCTTTGTCTGCCTCTCTGCCTACTTGTGATCTGTCAGATAAATAAATAAAAATCTTTAAGAAATACGTACGGAGTACCTTTTATATGCTTGGCATCAGTCCTTAATTAATACAAGATGGAAGAAATTCACTAGGAAAGTAAATAAAACAGTAGTTCTTATAACCCTCTAATGCTTATAACACGTTAGTATGTATTGACCAGTTTCTTGTAAAAATAAAATGGTTTTTGTTTTTAAATTTTTACTGAGAATGTTCTGTTCTGTTTCTTACAGAAATAGAGGTAGATCCAGACCTCATTTCTGTATTAAACTTTAATAAACATAGACCAAGCTAAACCATTCCTGGAAGTTGAAACCAACATATAATACCATTTTGAGTGATTGTACTAGACTGTTAGACTGGTGGGTAAGTTCACATTTTAGTGTAAATCACCAAAGATAGATGAGAACAAAAAACAAGGCATTGTACTGGCCCAAGAAAGATGTGATGCTTCATTCATTGGCTGGTTTCTTAGGTGTTTGAGGATGTGTTGTTCCCTAGAGCTACTTTAACAAATTATTATAAACCTGGCAGCTTAAAACAACAAAAATGTATTCTCTTATAATTCGGGAGGCTAGAAGTCCAAGGTCACAGTGCCGGCAGGCCATGCTTGGCCTGAAGGCTCCGGGCAAGAGCCTTCCTTGCCTCTTCCAGCTTCCAGGGGTCCAGGCATTGTTGGCTAGTGACAGAATCACAGTCTGTCACATGGCTGTCTTCCTTCTGTCCCCTTCTGTCCCCTCCTCACCTTGTTATTTATTCCTCTTACAAGGACACCAATTCTTGGTGGATTTAGGGCCTACCCCAATGCAGTAAGACTTCATCTTAACTAGGGGGCGCCTGGGTGGCTCAGTTGGTTAACGGTCTGCCTTCAGCTCAGGTCATGATCCCCGGGTCCTGGGATCGAGCCCCACATCAGGCTCTCTGCTTAGGCAGAAGCCTGCTTCTCCCTCTCCCACTCCTTCTGCTTGTGTTCATTCTCTTGCTCTCTCTCTGTCAAATAAATAAATAAAACCTTGGAAAAAAAGACTTCATCTTAACTAATTATATCTGTATATATGCAGGCCTAATTGCCAAATAAGGCCGGATTCTGAGGTTCTGGGTGGACATGCATTTTGTAGAGACACTATTCAACCTACTACAGATGGATAGAAAGCATAGAAGAAATAGGTAAAAAAAGGTTTTCTTTGCTAGCGTCAGGCTTTTGCTTTCTCATTTCTAATGGGTTTAGGTACGTTACAATTGAGCTGTCATACCTTCATACTCTTATTCTTTTAAAGATATTTTATCTGCTGGGGTGCCTGGGTGGCTCAGTGGGTTAAGCATCCAACTCTTGACTTCAGCTTAGCTCATGATCTCAGGGTGAGATCAAGTCCTGCATCAGGATGGTGCTCAGTATGGAGACTGAGATTCTGTCCCTCCTCTGCCTGTCATCCCCTCTCAAAATAAATAAATAAGTAAAATTTTAAAAAAAATTATTTTTTATTTGCCAAAACTAACCTGTGCCTCTTTTCTCCTGAGTCTTGCATTATGGGAAACTATGATAAGAGAACCATAGAATACTGAGTGTTTACTGTTCAGTCATAGGGGAAATGAAAATTCAGTTTCCATGCTTCTTGTTTATTTTCAGAATTTGAAAATCTAAGAAACAAAACGCTGTTCAGACTATCGTATTACAGATATAGCGCTCAGAAAATAGAATTATAAACTTTCTAGGTGTAAATTTAGCTTTATGGTATATGCTGTAGTTATTAGTTATAATAAACTTGTGGGTATGGTCTTGTGCCTCCCAATTTCCCTCTACGTTTTAAACTCATAAACTGTTTTTTAATAAAAAAAAATACGTGGTATAATAAATGAACTTTATGATTGTCAACAGAGCTTATTTGTAATTTATTTTAAAAATCACCCTTGGGGGGACTTGGGTGGCTCAGTTGTTAGGCGTCTGCCTTCGGCTCAGGTCATGATCCCGGGGTCCTGGAGTCGAGCCCCGCATCGGGCTCCCTGCTCAGCAGGAAGCCTGTTTCTCTCTCTCGCACTCCCCCTGCTTATTTTCCCTCTCTCCCTGTGTCTCTCTCTGTCAAATAAATAAATACATCTTTAAAAAAAAAATCACCCTTGGCTTTCCATTTAGGTTGCAAAATTGAAATATCCATACATACCAGGAAATAGTTTTAAAATATCAACCATATTTTAATAAATGCTTGAAATGGTTCCCTGGGAGAATGAATAGATATCTAGGTCAGGAATTTCAAGAGGTTTATCATCATCTTTCAAGACAATAAATGATACAGTGAAGTCTAAAGTGTTATATCCCCACGGAGTGACGGATGGGAGCCTTTCCTGGGAGCGGCTGTTGGTTAATTAGATAGGAAAGACCCTTTCAGGGTAGTGGCTCGGAGGCTGCAGAAGAGCTTAGAGCCTTGGTGCTCACGCCATACCTGGCTTGTAATTCTGGTGCAGGTCAGCCCCGCCAACAGGAGAGTATATATATAAAATAGAACACCGTGGGGTATGGCCTAAACCCTTCTCTGTGAACACTCTCCCTGTAAATACCCAGTCTTAGAATGTTCGAGTGGTCCCTGCCTCTTTGGGGAGGTGAGGGGTGGAGAGTAGGAAGGGGTAGAGAATAGGAAGTTCTGAATCAGGAACTTCTCTACTGGTGAGGTGTTTTTCAGTGTTTATCAATGGGGTTTACCTACTGAGATTTCTCATTTAGACATGAAAGAATATCTGCTTATGTTGTTGGACAATCACTCAGCTTTCTCTCCAACTGGTGGGATATGTTTACTACGTTTCCACATTTCTGAAGTACAAACATGTTTTCCCCAGGTGTGACTTGGCTACAACTTAATGTCAGCCCAGAAGCTGGTTGGGGGAGAACCATAGGTTTTAAATCACTCACCTTTCCCTGTCTTTCTTGTCTACGTGCCATTTACAATTGCAATTGATTTTATAAAATCATATAAATTTTAAATAATTGACATTTTCTTTTTTTAAAAAAATATTTTATTTATTTATTTGACAGAGAGAGAGAGAGATCACAAGTAGGCAAAGAGGCAGGCAGAGAGAGGGGGGGAAGCTGAGCAGGGAGCCCGATGCGGGACTCAATCCCAGGACCCTGAGACCATGACCTGGGCAGAAGGCAGAGGCTTAACCCACTGAGCCACTCAGGTGCCCCAACAGATTTTTCTAACAAGTATATTTTGCCATATAAAAGTATATCTGAATCTTATTGCAGAATATTTTTCCTTGGAGGATATTCCAAAAATGACTGGTCTGGGAAGATTTGGGTTGGATACTTGCTCCTCACGCTGTTGCTCAGTTTACCTCCTCCATTGTGGGAATTGACACGATCTTCCTTGAAATGAACTTGAAGTACGCTGCTGTCTAAGGAAGTCAGGGAGACCCAAGTCATGCCGCATAAGTTCCTCTAGTCTTACAGAAGAAGGAGGAAGGAGTGATGGTTCTGACTTAATAAACTTAAATTCCTAATAATATCAAATAGTCATTACATTTATTTAAAAAATGCCAATTCAAAATACTTCAGAGCTCAGACGCAATAAGTAAAAGGCAAAAAATGTTAACGCTGTCATTTATTTCATTAGGTTCCTGGTTTCTCACCCGTTGTTCAAAACCAAGTTACTTTGTTAACTTGCTCTTCTTATAGTATTAAGATCCCCAGGATATTCGTCAACGGAAGATCTCTCTTCACATGGGCCATGGAGTTTAGGATAAGGTATAGCAGACCAGGTGTGAGGGGTGTGAGTTCTAGTCTGCACCCTGCTGCCCACTGCATAATTTGGGTTGGATAACAAAATCCTAAATTATGACTCAAAAGACTTTTAAAAAGGGTTAGTTTGGAATAGAAGATCTCAGAGATTCTGAAATTCTTTTACTGTACTTTAATTTAAAGTAACACATAACACCCCTATTTTCCAAGTATACATTATCATGAACCAGAACTGTGTTCTTTCCCTATACCTATATGGAAATTTTTCTGATAATGAAAATAATGCATTTTTTTTTTTACAATCTCCTTTTCCAGTTTTGTTGGTTTGTTTAGAAATAAATAACTGAATTTGATGTATTAATTTTATTAGATTCTCCTTCAGTACTCTCATTAGGTTTCATAGACACAAGTTCTTTAATTGTTTCCCTGGAGTCTTTAAGTGAATTGAAAACAAACAAAATCTTGTGTGTGTGTTTGTGTTATAATTAGCATATTAACATTATCTCTTCTTTGTTTCCAGTAATAATAGTCACTATTTTATCTATGTTTTAAGCTACTGGCCAATTACTTTGGGAGAAAAAACTAATCTCAATGTGGATATTTAAAATAAATGATTTAATGCAAAGACCTGTAAATCAGTGATGATGAGATAATTTTAGGATTTCTTTCACACAGCCAGAAGAGTCAGCAAGTAATTTTTTTTTTTTAATTTGTGTTTATTTGTACAAAATCTCCAGTGGAAGCATTGTTTCTAATAATTTTTTATTCTTGAATGTGGATAAGCATCTGAGTTTTTGCATAAATGAATTCTTAAAACTAGAATAAAGAAACAAGCTGAGATTTTTATCTCTGTTTTGTTGTGTTAAGTTCTGCTACCATATGCCCCAATTTCATAATTTTACAATAGTAAAATAATATTAAAGCCTTAATTGCCCCATTTTCAATTCACCTAATTCATATTTCATGTGTTACAGTTCAAAAGAATTATGTAACTGTAACTGTAGATAGTGAAGGAAGGACTTACTGAGATCATGAGAAAATCAAGACCCAGAGAATTTAAGAAATTTGACTGTGGACATCTGTAGGTATTGGTGGGAAGAGAACCAGAAGCCAGCTCTGGATTCTTATCTAGTATTCTCTCCCTTGGACCATTGTTTTGTTAAAATAATTGCATCAATCTTAGAGAAAATAAAATAGCTATCTTTCTATCTGTGTAATATATATGTAGAATCCCTCTTTATATTAAATATAAAGGAATGATTTTAATAATGTTTTTTTCCTTCTGTTGTGTCAGATATCCCCGGACATTTGGAAGAGTTCCTATAAATTTGAATTTTTTAATTACAAAATATCCAGCTGGGACTGGGCCATTTTTAGAAATGAGTAATAGAATCGTAGAGTTGGAAAGAATCTCAAGTGGCTGTGAATACTAACTTATCCCTCGGGTAAGGTCATCATTAAAAAGTCTGGAAGTTTTTTATGTACTGTTGGAACTAGTTTCATGCTGGGCCCCTGAAGACATTTATCTGGTTATATTGTCCTAAGTGACTTATTTATTAACCAGTAAGAATAATCTATAAGTGCTGTGTTATAAATTTGATAATCAAACACTATCTAAAACAAATGAGGACAACGCTTATTTGATTTAAATCTCTATTTTAAAGCTGTGCTTGGAACTCGAAAACTATTTCCTCACAATACCTTAAGGTTCGCAGGAAAATCCATAAAATCTTGTTTAACCCAGAGTATAACAGAAGAAGAACAATTGTAAAAAGAAAGAAAGAAAGAACAAAAGAAAGAAAGAAAAAGGAAGAAAAAAACCCCAATTCTATAATATTCATTCTCTGTCCCAAATGCCAGGAACATGGCTCCTTTGATTAAATATTTGGACTTCAACCTTACCATTTTCTATAGGACACAATAGAAGAAGATGTATAGAGATAATTTCAACGTGGGGAAAGGAAAGGGAACAGCAAACCTTAATGACTGCAAAGAGGAGAAAGGGTCCTAGGAAATTGAAAGGATCCTTGGTTAATCTTTGAGGAAAGTGAAAATAAAATCCATTGGTAACACTACCGATGCTTTGGAGCTTCTGCAAACACCAGGTGAGGGTTTGCCCTTAGAGATTTGCTCTGGTGTGTACCCATTATGGAGGGGGCTCTCCAAACTCTTCACCAGGGGAGTGGGTCAGTTCTGAAATTTTTTGAAGCTTTGCAGGTCCTTAGAGAGCTACCCTCAAAGCAAAACTCCCCATAACTTACTCCAGGTAAACTGCAGCACACTTGGTTGCAAAGCCCTGAAACTTTTTTCCATCTGAATAAGATAATTACAGCGTCTTAAGTAAATTAAATTTGGAGCAATATTTTAAGTCATTTAAATGAGATTGATATTATTCTTCTGGTGTAGAAATCCTTCAGTAACAGGATTTGCCATATCTGTCAATAAGAATAGAATTATACTTGGTTGAATTTTATTTGGGTTTGTTTCACTGACCATTTTTTTGTGCAAATTTTTATGAGCAGGGAAATGACCAGAAGCTGGACAGCCACGGGGAGGAAAATAAAGATGATCTAAAACACGCTTAATTATCCTCAGTATAATAAAAACTTGACCATAATGGGAATAACGCAAGAGCATTCAAACTATCTAAAAACATCTTAAAGCAGCCTTCTACTCTTAGGAGAGCAAATATGCCACTGTATATCATCTCTATTGGATGAGGTTTCTCATATATATAAAAATAAATATATTGTTACTTTTATATGTCTATTATTATAAATTGAGAAGAGTACTATTAAAACTAAGTATTTAAGAAATAAAAATGAAATTGAGATAATCATAGTTGAATAGATGATTTAAGCAATAGTGCTTATGATATCACAGTGCATCATGTCTTATTCTCCTATTTTCTTTATTTTTTAAAAGATTTTGTTTATTTATTCAAGAGCAAATGAGCAAGAGAGGATGAGTGATGGGGAGGAGCAGAGAGAGAGAGGGAGAATCAGCCTCCCCACTGAGCAGGGAGGCCCAGTCAGGCTCCATCCCAGGACCCCAGGATCTTGACCTGAGCTAAAGGCACACACTTAACTCACTGAGCCACCTGGGTGCCCCTTATTCCCCCAGTTTCTTAAAAATTACATTCGGAAGTCCACCCTTATTTTGAAACTTCATTAAATTGTTATTAACAACCAGACATGATTAAGGTAGTCAAATTTCATTTTAGTGGGACACAGTTGTCTGGACTGTTCCTCTCTATCATTTTTTCCAATTAAACTTTCCCTAAAAGTAATTTATTTTAATTACTAAAGAAACCCAGGTTGGTGTTGGGGGCTGGTTTTCTTGAGTTAATGCTTTAATTTTAGAAATTTCAAGGGATTTTTTTTGCCTTGTGCATAAATTATAGAGGCTGAGACCTCCATTCTTTCTAGAACCTTGAGTTTTTTATATTATTCTGCCTAAATATAATTGTAACTCCCTTTTTCTTACCCTAAAGTTTTTGTATTTCTGTTTTCAGGGGTTTTTCCTCATTACACTAGCAGTAGGTCTCTGTAACATATTTTTTTCAAATCTCACATCCCATGATTTATAATTCTTTTTCTTTTCCCTCTTTTCTAATTAGTAACCTCTGCTCAATGTAATTGATTCCCTTTGCTTGTGTTCACCTTGGACATAATTATGGCTATTAATATGCTGACAAGTACAGCTTTGTCCTATTCCAGGTGTAGGTGTTATTTTAAATCATTATTCTTGGGGTGCCTGGGTGGTTCAGTCATTAAGTGTCTGCCTTCAGCTCAGGTCATGGTCCCAGGGTCCTGGGATCCAGCCCTGCATCGGGTTCCCTGCTCAGCAGGAAGCCTGTTTCTCCCTCTCCCACTCCCCCTGCTTGTGTTCCTTCTCCCACTGTATCTCTCTCTGTCAAATAAATAAAATCTTAAAAAATTAAAAAATTAAAAAAAATAAATCATTATTCTTTGTAACTTTTGTGACTACAGATTTTATTTTTCTAGATATTTTTTCTAAGCCATTGAAATCAGATAATGTGACTTGGAGAATGTTAGCTTTTAAAAGATTAATTGAGATTTTCTTTGCGTTTTTTAGAGTAGTCTTCAGACTTTTGGAGTACCTTCTCACCAAAAGAATTTTGAAAAACTAAATACCCCCTCACACATTTTTTAGTTAAATGTTTTTCATCACAAGTAAGAACAGTTGCAGTGGGCTAATTTCCATGTATGACAAATATTGATATTTTGAATAAAACTGTTTACATCACAGTTTTAAGTGTGCATTACTAATAATGTCCTAACAGTTTTGTGCTCACCATCATTTATTTACAAATAAATTAAGAAACTGCAATTGGTTAATTAAACTCTTTTTAATGTTCTTTTCGAGACTTATTTTCATTTCACTTTCCCGAGATTATTTTATTTTAATGCAATTTACTTGTACTTCATAAAATGATTGACCATAAAAATAAAATTCTTTTGGAAATATATCTCCTGTTGAAATGGGGTGTGAAGTGTTTGTAATGCTTCGTTGATCAGGGTACACTTTACTTGTTCATTGCTCTTCAATTTGCTGCTCTGTAGTATATATTGGGGTATTCCCCCATGGTGAGGTTTTGGATAGGTGTCTTTCTTTTTTTGAGTGTAGGTAGGAAAGGAAAATTTCTCCTGCAGCTGCATCATCAGGCAAATCAGTATCAAAGCCTGAAATGGACTCCTTTGAAGGTATTCAGGTGTGCACATCTCTTAGACTGACTTTTCTGACTCCCAGAATTACAGATACCACAACTTGAAGACCTTTTATAAAATATATGGTATGTTTTTATGAATGATTTTGTGGGGGGAAGGAGGAGAGAGGGGGAGGGGCCAAGGAAGAGGGAGAGAGAGAATCTTAAGCAGACTCCACACCCAGCGTGGAGCCTGACGGAGAGCTCAGTCTCCTGATCCTGAAGTCAGGACCTGAGCCAAAATCAAGAGTCGGATGTTTGAGCCACCCAGGCACCTCATGAGTGATTTTATTCCTTAAAAAGTGTATTCTTTATTCGTGGGTATTGACATTTGCTCTGTACCTACCAAAGCAAATTCAAATCTATTATTTAGGTGACTGAGTATAATTCCAGTGGGGTTCTGTTTAGCATTGTGGATGAGGCAAGTCTTTTTTTTTTTTTTTTTTTTAGGAACCGTCCTTTGAGTTTTAAGATACCTCGTGTTCTTAACTCTTATCTATAGGCACCAAACAGATTTTGTGGTGGTGACCCAGTTACCTCCCCTCTCCCCACACCACCTTCCCAACCATTCTCAGGCAAGTGGGACTTCCCTGGTTGAGACTCACTGATTGAAATCTCCAATATCCTTCTGAAGTCTGTTGACTTTTTCATCTATTTAAAAGACCCATTAAATTTTTAAAGTCTTTCACTACAGTTTTGTTTCTGTTCATTTTTTTAATGAGTTTCTTACTTTCTGCTTTATTTGCTACAGAGTTCGTCGTGCCTACTCTATCTTCATTGTAGATTGCAGCCTTAATAGATCCTTTTAATCCAAATTAATGCTTCTTTATATCAGAGATTATTACCTTATCTGATATTAATACTGTATCCCCTGCTTTCTTTTTAATTGAACTTTCCTGGTTGATGTGTGCCTCCAGCTTTACTAACCTTCCCATTGTAGCTGCTGCTTTGTACTGTTGGCCCTCATGAATAAAATGGGTTGCAAGTCATGTTCCATTTCCCCTAGACTTACCCCCAACTACACACCGCAGCTCTTCACTGGAGGGGATGTGAGCCAGATTCATCAGGATTTCCCCTGTCCGAGTCCTCTGGCTCTGCAGAGGTTTCTCAGGATGGGCAGTGCAAATTCATTGGAAGAATCTTCCTTCTAAGTGGTCACAGCTACCACGGAGCTAGCTGACGTGCACCTACGTTTTTTTGTTTTGTTTTGTTTTTTGTTTTTTAATGCGATGGGCTCCTTCAGTGCTAGATTATCTCCTGGCTTTATGTCTGTTAGCCATTTCAGTTGTTATTAGGAGAGGGAAAAGCAGAGAGCCAAATATGGGACGTCATCCCACGTCCTTGGGATCATGACCTGAGCTGAAGGCAGACACTTAATGTACTGAGCCACCCAGGAGTCCTTCAGGTACCATCTTATTTGAAAGTTAGTTATTGGAAAATTCTATTGTCTTAAAAATCTATCTGAGATTTTCAGTGTAAGTAAATTCAGCATCCTGGACAAAGGGACGGAAAATGGGTATGTCTATCACTTATGTATATTACGTATTTAAAACTGGTCCCCCTTTTTTTTTTGCTCTAGTTTTATGCAAATTTAAATATTCTGTAAAATTATGAGGCAGAAGCTTCAGAGAACAAATCACATTTATGATAAAGGATATGTTTTTATATGTTCAACATTAGACTGAAATGCCATAGCACCAGAGGAAATGTGCAAAGTATTCTGCAGTTCTCCCAAGATTGATACTTCAGTGGCTTATATCATTAGAAACCCTAACATCTCTTTGTACATACATATGCATGCTTCTTTATTCTCTTCATAAATTTAACTTATGTAAATGACAAGTAGTAGCAAGCCCACACTCAGGGATTTTATCTTCACTGACTAATTCATCAGACGTTTTTACCTTTCTGTAGTCACAGATGGCTTTAATATCTGTCTCTGTTGAACAATCACTCAGATATGTCCATCTCCATCTTTATTAGATAAATAATAATTGAGTATCCCTCAAGTGACTATGATAATTGGATTCCAAAAGAGAATTCAAGTTTTGTAGGTCCTGTCCTCATCACAATTTGCGGCTCTGTGTTCCTGCACATTTGAATACACTCCAGCTTCAGTGGAATACACGGGATGGTACCATTTCATGTAAATTACTGAGAGTGGATTTTGGGGGGAAGCCCTAGGTGGAGCCTCTTTGCTCTCTAAAAATGGCATTTACCATTCCCAGCTGGGTCCTTGGTGGTATTACTTGACTCATTCCAAAGTGACCTACACTTGATTAAGTGAAGTCTCATGTAATGGCTGAAATTCCACAGAGATTTTTAGTGGATTTTTAGTTTAAAATGAATACATTTATGTAAAGCCACTTTAGTTTTTACCACACCTTTATCCCCGCCCCCCCCTTTTTCAAATTTAAAAACAGGTTTTCCTTTTTCAGTCCCATGTTAATAAAAACAGATGACGTGACAGTGGTTCACGTGTATGGTTTTAAGTTGAACTGTTTGCTTGACAAGGAGAAAAAGCTGGTGAAGAAATAAAGTTTTTAAGACTGACTTGTGGACTTCCTTGATGTCGGAGAGTGTTTGTTTTTAATACAAAATATTTTTTTTGAGATATAGAAAATGTTAATTTTTAAGGCAAAGGGTGGTATTAAAAGCATAAAATTTCAGCTGCCCATTGTCGTCTTCTAAATCTTTGAAACTACGTGTACCCTTGCATGAGCATATTTAATTTCTTAAGTTTTTATTGTGCTGATTTAATACTTGGAATGTGCTCCTTTCCTTAAGTAACCCCGTGTCAAATGTAGAAGTGAACTTTTGGGTCTGACAGTGAAGCTGAACCACACTTCCCAGGACAGAGTGTGTAGTCTGGAACATCAGATGTTTTAAATGTTACTAGAGCATACAGCTGATAGGAGAAGCTGGAAAGTCTCAGCTTTCCAGTTGGCTCCCCCTAAGTCCTTACTGACAGTGGCTTCGACACCTGCTCAGATCTTCAGAAAGGTTACATTGTCTTCTGAAAGTTTAAGCTGTTTCAGATGGATACCATTTCTAAAGCCACATTTCTGCAAATATCACATTTAGCAGCTTACATGTTTAATTAGCATAAGATTTGGTGGCAAAGATATTAGTAACCCTTATTATGTTTATATACTTTTTTATGTTTCTGATTATAAGATAACAGTGAGTGTTAGCTCAGTCAACCTACTTACATGATAGTGTGGGTATTCATTTTTCTTCATTATTTTTTTTTTAAGATTTTATTTATTTGACAGGCAGAGATCACAAGTAGGCAGCAAGAGGGAAGTGAGAGTGAGAGGGAAGCAGGCTCCCTGCTGAGCAGAGAGCCCGATGCAAGGCTCGATCCCAGGACCCGGGATCATAACCTGAGCCTAAGACAGAGGCTTACCCCACTGAGCCACCCAGGCGCCCCTTCTTCATTACTCTTAAAGCTTTTTAAAATTTGATATATACCAAGTCTTAGAAAGTGAACGTAGGGTTGAAATTCCAGAAATTTTGGAAAAATAATTTAAAGAGAGAGCAAAATTGTCCTGGATGCTTCTCTATCTTTTCAGCTACTCATTGCTCGTTGCTCGTCACTAGTCTCTCTCTGCTGTGCAGATCTGACTGGCTACTGATTTCGATCTACTCTTTCTTCTCAAAGATAAATTATGATTAAATTATAGCTATAGAGATCTATTTTCCTAATTTCTCAATTCTGGGAGACGTCTTAGAAAACTTGCTTCTGAAGAAGAAACTGGTTTTTGAAAGCAGTCTTGCTCCATTTCTGAACATGTATTAGAACTCAATTAGAATGGGTCAGTGTCAGACTGTCCAGAAGGTTCTCCCACACCAGAGGACAGCTGTTGTCTATAGTGGAATGGGAATGAGACAGATACTTTTGTAGGATTTTTTTTTTTTTTACTTTAAATATTAATTTCAAGGATTGTGCCATGGTTAATATTCTTTTTTTTTTTTTTAATTTGTGTCCTTGTCTGCTGTATTTATGGCTAGAGTTGCTTAAGGCAGTGCCTTTAAAATGTTCTTTTTCATTCAGAATTTTCCATTTGATAAAAATCTTTAAGCACTTTACACTTGAACCTTTGAAAAGACTAGAGAGCTATTAAAGATTGTGTCACCTCCCATGTAGAAAAAGCCTCGCGGACCTCCTGATGGTTTTCACGTTTGGGCCCAGAAGAAAGTGTGAAGACACTTTTCTTCCACATTTTGACATAACCGGACTTAAACACTTATTAAAATTCCTAGAAAGAAGGGCCTGGTGGCCATGGTTTGCAGGCATTGTTTACATTGTGTAAAAACAAATAAATACACAAAAATCATCAAAATACATCAAAATGCACAAAATACACCAAAAAGCACGTGACACAGTTTATTTCCCATGATCATAGGGCTCCTGAAGGTGAGATACTGAGAAGAAGGGATAAGCACAGGGCCTCTTCTTCTTGCCTCTGGTATCCATCCTACCGTAGCTTTTCTGTCAAGGTTTAGAGGTTTTTGTTCTTTCTTTTGGGTTATTTCTCTCTTGAATTCTACAATTTTCCTCCAAGACAAGTCATGTGAATAAATTACATACATTTCCAAGATTATGCTTTTTTTTTGTGATACAGGAAAACTATTTGGCAGATTTTATATCTGAAATACAGAAGATCACAGTTCATCTAATACTTTATTTTTCAGTAACTATTTTAATAATTAATTGTTTTATTTGTATCCTGAAAATACCATTATTTCTCATTATGGAAAATGAATATTGAAAAATAAAGCAAAGAAATAAAATTATGCAGATGCTCTGAAAAATACCTGAAGAGAGCCAATTTGGTAAGAAACAAAAGTTAATATACTTTATATATACTTTTATATCCTTCCAATTGTAAATTTTATACATGGTATAACTGTTGCCTAAAATCTACTTCGTAAAATGTCTTTCATGCACAGAGCTGGATGTTAATGTAGTTGACTTGGTTTTGTGGAATTTTCTTCACACTTTTAATTTGTTTAGAATTTAACATGTTAGAGAACGTTGAAATTAACTTTTGTAGGGTCTCCTCTAAGGTCTAAAAATAGCCAGTCCAGTAAAATGAAAGAATTGGGCAAGTATCCTATAATCTTATGTAGAAAAAATTGACTGATTTTTTTTTTTCATTTTTTGACCAGCTCACTATATTTAATGGTTGATGTACAATGTTGTGACTTTATTCATGCTGCTACTCATGAAATTCTTATAATTTTTTTAGCAAATAGAATTTGACTTTCATAAATAGAGTTTTCTTTTACTTAATAATTAATCTCTGGGAAAAAAGTATGATATATGTTGTAAAATTTTACTGTTCTGTTTGTCAAGATCTTTCTATAGCCCCTGTCATGTGTCTTGCTAATCGTAGCTTTGACCATACAGTGACTTGACTCTTCGCCACTAGAGGGCAGTAAAAAAATTGATGTTCATAAACGTCATTGTAGAAATTTTAAAAAATATTTTTTCTACCGTTGTTCAAGACTCTCAACCCTGAAAATTTTATCTAGATGTCTAATCGGAAAGAAAATACACAAACCTGAGTAAAGCTTACCTATATACCTTCAAATATTGTAATTTAAAATCTCCCCTTTTTTGTTAGTGATATTAAATTTGTTATGATTCTAGACCAAATGTTATTTAATCATGTAGAATTTCTAGAAATTTATGATTTAAAATATTTTGTTTTATTAATGTTTGGGCTTATTGAAGGAATAGGAAACCTTCGTGGTTGATGGTTGTTGACTAAATTTTATTGGTTAGATTCTAATTTGCCACATTTTATTTACTAGCATATTTTACTTGAAGGAATATTTGTCTTCTAAAATATCTTCCAGTTTTATTGGAAAGTGAAGTTAGAAAGTAAAAGGTTCATCACTTACCCATATTCTTTAATAACTTCATATAGTAAGTGTCCGGTTTAATTTGTTAGACATGAAAATACACATTTTTAGCTGGAAAATGTAAAACTTTATAATTTTGACTGTTACTGTTTTCTAACTCAGAAGTGGGTAGAATTACTGAGTGATAGAAATACTAAAATTTTCCAGTGGTACTACACGTACTTATCATTTATTTAGTCTTGTGATGAAGTAACAAAGACCACTTTCAGGGATTTTCTATTATTTTAGCTTACCTTCTTATTTGTTTTATTTTTATGTCTTTAAATTCATTAGTTTGAAAGTTATAAATATATTTATCATAGTCAGCCCATCATCCCCAGAACACTACCGCCTAAACTCAGGCTTATGAATACTTAATTACTAAATTTGAAAGTGTTAGTGTCTTGTTAAAAAAAGCAAAGCTTATGATATCGAATGTGCAATTTTGAAGAAATGAGGAATGCCATTTGTTTTTATTAAGCTGGGATTTGAATGTTTGGAGAAAGCATTGAGGGAGGCATTTCTTCAGAAATTGAGGTAGTAATCTTCATTTGTAGTGTTGAAAATATTATTTTTACTGTACTCTCATTTTTTATAAATAAACACAGGAGTCCATGCTTGAAAGAAATAGGTTTACTTTATGTGTCTACTGATAAATTGCTTTTTGTCATTTTCCATTCCGTGGAGAATTCTACCTAACTCCAAAATTAGAAGTAAACAATTTTGATCTCTAAATAGGGTATCATTTTCTTCCGATGGAAATACCAACATATTGATTTAGGATTTCCAGTACATAAGAAACTGTCTTACGGTGTTGTTGATATTAATTCTTTGAGGATAAATAAATGGGCAGAATTATAAAAAAGCTTTTCCCCTGATATTTGCCTGTACATTTAGAAAATAAATATAAAGAGAGAAGATAAAGGCAAGGTATAGTGATTTTTTTGGATTTTTTTAAACAGAGTCTACATCACATTCTTTTTTAGATATGATTGATAGCACCGGGAAGTATTTCCATATATTTTCAAAAATCTTATCAGCAGTTATTCCATTTTGAGAAATAGTCTTTCTATTCCTGCAGAATTTTTAAGCCGGTTTTCAAACCATCACATTTTTATTCCCTCTAAGCTGTGTAGAAGATTCACTTATTTTCATCATGCTAAGCTTCTTTGTGAAATTGGTACTAGAAATAAAACAATAACCAGTAATAATTCAAAAATAAAATCTTAGGCAGAATGTAGAGTATTCGCTAATGTGACAGCACATCACAGATTTCAGTCTCGGAGTAAAGCTGTTCACAGCGGAAGCTAGAAGAAGCTGTTGGTGTAGTTAATTGTTTGCCAGAATTTCCTGGAAATACAAGCAGGCCAGCGTCCTAACGGTATTTTTCAAAATCATTTCCTTTCTGCTAAAGTGGGAAGAAAGCATCTTGAAATACAGGTTTTGAGTTTATTTGAAGCCCTTAAGTAACAAAGTTGTTTTAATGCATGTGTACATATATATATATATTGGATTTTAAATATATATACACTTACATATTTATAATCTAAAAAGCTGTATTAGCACAGGTGAAAAGTTAAAAACTTGGGTTCTAATTGTGTTCAGAAATTTTATCTTTGAAAACATACAAATCAACCATAACAGTTGTGTCAATTTTCTTTTTCTTATACATTTTGGAAAAACCAGACACTTAAATACTTGGTGCAATTTTTGCAGGCTTTTTTTTTTTTTTTAAACTCTGGATTTGTGTAGTGGATTTCCAGATGCAAAATGAATTCTTGCACAATGACTCAACTATGGTTTTCTTAATATGTTAGATGTCAGCTGACATCTTTTCAGGTAATTATTTCGGAGAGGAGGAAATTGGGTATTCAAGGAGTGACTATGAGGTATATCTATCATTTTATTGATTTTGAAGGAAACACAATTTTCTTTTCTTTCTTTAAATATTAGTCTTTTTGAAGAGTAGTTTTGTTTGTTTTAATATAATCACCTTTAAGAATTCTCTATTTCCTGGGGCTTTTTTTTTTTTTTAAAGAATTTATTTATTTATTTGAAGAGAGCACAAGTAGGCAGAGAAGCAGGCGGAGAGAGGGAGGGGGAAGCAGGCCCCCTGCAGAGCAGAGAGCCCGGATGGGGCTTGATTCCAAGACCCTGAGACCATGCATGACCTGAGCCGAAGGCAGAGGACTTAACCCACTGAGCCACCTCGGCGCCCCTTCCTGGGGCTTTTGAGTCAAGAAATTTTGTTTTGTCAAAGTGAGTAATGGAGTATTTATAAACAAACCGCGAAAAATAATTCAAAGAGAGGCTAAGATTTTCTAAACCCAGATTTAAATGTAGTTTAAAATAGAGACTGAAAAAACATGTTTAGAGGAGGCTAAGGTTTTCTCAAGTTTTAAATGTAACAATAAACAAGGAGACAAAACAATCCTGATATAAACTTAAATTTTCCTTCATCTTTTACTTTTTAACAGTAAAAAAGACACTTAAGTATCTCTTCTCCTTTACCTTGACTTTTCCTAAATTCTTATATAGTAAATATTCCTTAGATTAGTTTTCTGTGGTCTTTATAAACAAATTTTTGTGCTAAAGATTCATTATACTGGGTAAATCTTCAACTCTGTACTTATGTTGGGTATTTTTTAAATGATAGTTTATTCTGTTTTAAAGTATAACTTATTTTTAAAATAACTCTGATTTTTTGCTCTATATCAGAATTAAAGAAGTGATGTCTGCTTTTGTTGTTTATTCTCTCCCCTCCATGGTTATTTTGATGAGCGAAAGACCCAATACAGCAAAGAAGCAAGTTTGTCTTGCACAATTCACAACATTTTAGTAAATGCAGATACTATATCTTAATGAAATACTTTTAAAATGCAATGTTGTTCTTTTTGACCCAAAACAAAAACCACCAATTGTAAATTTTATCAAATTTTACACGTTTTTTACAATTTTATAATTTTACACATTTTACACTGAATTTTATGAAATATGGCACATGAACTAGCAGAAATATATTTATATCTTATCAAAAATAATATAAATTGGTTTTCTTGTGGATGTCCTGAACTAGAAGCCCTCACTGAAAACTGGGTCTGGGAGGATTATTATTGTTTTACTTTATATACACATTTTTTGTTAAAATAATGCTTTTGGTTTTATGACTTCTTTCAAAATAATGACAAAGTGAACTCAATCCTTAATATGCCTGAATCCACATTGCAGATTTAGTATGTATTCTTATGAAAAGAGTAATACACACTGATTTTGTTTTTTTTCCCAACAACATGGAGAGACTACAATGTGAAGAGACCACGACCAACTACAGTTTTTAAAATATACTGAGTCTAATCCTGCAAATATTATTGTTGAAATAGTAATATGATTAAATTTTGACATTGCAGAAAAAGAATCTTCACTACATTGTCAGTTAGGATGATAGCCTTTCTTAATTTTTTGTAATTTCAGCATGATTTTCATTGCTAACCTATAAAAATATCTACCCACAGGCCATTATCTTTTATGTGGGAGGGTAGCGTTGCTTCTGAGAGAGTCACATTATTTGAGAAGTATACATCCATGTCAGCTCCTTTCAGAAACCACAAGTAGGTATCGCACAGGAATATGATCTATTTTTATGGTCTTCTCCCATAGGATGCCTTCTTTGTAACGTACTACCGTGTACTTAAAAGAGGTCATTTTATTAAAATAAAAAGGATCCAAGGAAGAAGATACTTATGCAGATCTTCAAGATATGACTCACAGTAGGATTTTAGATTCATCTCTAAATTCAATATTTTTAAATTTGTTTCAGCTTTACATGTCATATGCTTCCAAGTTTTCATTGACAATAAGAATATCATCCAAATTCTTATATTATTTTAGGAACACATGCAGGAAAAAGAAGGTGCTTGTTTCTTCTTCAGGTAACTTTTTTCTTTATGAATGAGTACATCACCGTGATTTCATATTCAGTCTTTTAAAGCAGGACTCATTAATGTGTGTCTTGTATGGACTCCCAAAACACAGCATTGTTTACTTGCTTTATCTGGTGATGACATTTTCAAGTGGGATACTAGCATTGTGGTGGTCTCCATGCAGCATTAGAAATACGTCTTTGCAGTAGAAATAGGAGATGATAGGAATAAATAGTACATTTGGACTGTAGAGTGTGTGTGTATATGTATAGCAGTTAAAAATTTTCAGAGCCCTTATTTAATACCAACGCTTTATGCCATATTGAAGGGCAGTTGGAAGCCAGCTGCTTGAGGTTAGTATGTAGGCGAATACAGTTTAATAAGCCTAAGGGATCAGCAGCTCGGTTTCTTTGACATTACGGCCACTTAGCTCCAGTTGTCACGGAGGGGATCAGACCATTGTTTGTAAAAATCAGAGGTGGAACTTCTGATAACAGAAGGAGCAGTATGCCATGTGCTGTACTCGGTAACAGCCCATACACCTCAGCGACATATACATAGAAATACATAGCAATGTGAAAAGATGGTCAGTGTGTCCATCAGTACACGTGTTAAGAACTCCATGAGCTCAGGGTCCATGTTTGTCCTGTTGGCAATTTATTTCCAGCAGCACACCTGACTTAGAGTAGAAAATAAACGATAATGTGAATGAGCCACGTACTATTCGAAGTACCCTACATAGATTAATATATTTAGTCTTTACATCGACCCTATGAATTAGGTACTGTTTTCCTCATCTACTGTACAGGAAACTGAGGCACAAAGAGATTAAGTAACTGGTTTAGGGTCACAGAGGTGGGGAACTGGAACTTGAGCCCAGACCCTGTGGTTTAAGGGTTAATGCTTTTAATCTTTACCTGCTGCTTCTCATAGTGATGGAGTGAACCCTTTCTGTAGAAGCTTAAAGGCTTGGTTTACTTGCTTTGTCTTCCCTTGTCCCAGCTGTTAAAATAGTGATAACATTTTGCCTTATTTTTTCTACATGGTGATTTTTCATGCTTAGAGAGAGAATGAAAGAAAGTTGCTAGCTGATAGAATGTGCTCTTTGAATAGGATTCATTTTATCTGATTGCATACCTACAGATGAGAATGTTTGTTAAAATTTTGTAGGTCATGAGATTTAGGAAGTATCACATTTTTAAGGAAAGTAATAATGATAAAATCTGCCATGTATTATTTCTGGGTATGTAGCCATTTTCAAATGTATTACAATTTTTGCAAATTGTTCCTTATTTGAGTCATGGGTAATTGTGTGCTTTGCTGTTAATCTCAAAATCTACTGCAGTTTATACGATCTTTGCATTATTTATATTAAAACTTATCAGTGAAATTAACTTTTTATTCAGTAGGGTTGATAATGCATTGTTATTATTAAAAATGTAGTGATAAATTAAATTATCTAACTACCACAGATACTCTCTTTTAAGCCATAAATTAGAAGTTTTAGGTTTCATTTTAACTAAGAAAGGTAAATAATACTTTTAAGTACTATTTTTTCATAGTATTTTATATTAATGATTCAAATATCTGTTTTTTATAGTTTTTATATCAATAATTCAGATACTTTCAAGAACATATTTTATTTTTCATGTGCTATAAATACAGTTAAAATTATTTTTTTCAGACTCAGAATAAGTTTGGATATAGTATATAAATCAGTATTTTTTGGTAATGGCTATGTAAATGGTTTTCCTCACATTGACCACATTTATATTTTTAGGAGGAACATAATAACTCTATGTAACAAATTTTCTTAATTACAAATGTTTTACCAAAACTGCTGATATTGGACTTGTAAGAGGAATATCTTAGGACTTCATTTGTATCTTAAACAGTATTAACTGGTTAATTTTTTTTTTTTAAAGGTAAAGTTTAAAGAGTGAGTTGAAGGTAGTTTCTTTTTTATTTTAAAGATTTTATTTATTTATTTGACAGACAAATCACAAGTAGGCAGAGAGGCAGGCAGAGAGAGGAGGAAGCAGGCTACCCATTGAGCAGAGAGCCCAATGTGGGGCTCGATCCCAGGCCCCTGGGATCATGACCTGAGCCAAAGGCAGAGGCCTTAACCCACTGAGCCATCCAGGTGCCCCTAACTGGTTAATTTTTAAATGAGAGTGATAAAGGGCCCTTTGCCTGATGAAACTTTATGGAAATGAACATTTCAGATGACTACACAAATTATATCTTTTCTTTATAGCCCTGAACAAACAAAAAATATCATATATAAATCCAGCAGATCTGTCCAGTAACGTATGCAGTCACACGTAATTTCAGTCCTGACCTGGCAACAGGAAAGTGATTCAAGTTAACTATAAATAGATGTTTCATTAGCATCTCTCTAAAATTTTCTGTACTTGAGCATTGACTCCAGAGGTGAAGAGTGAGCATAGAGGCCATAAAGTGAGTTGTAATTTGATAGGACTCATCTTTTTGGTTTTTTGGAAGCCAATGTTACAAACAGTGTTTGAGTATATTAAGTATTTATTGGGGAACTGCCCGTTGCTTCCAGGCTTGTCTCATTTTTAAGGGCTACCGTTTGTGCGGACTGCCCTGTCTTTAAAACTGTTGAAATTCCTCAAATGGTTTCATGGCAAGTTGGGTCCCTTGAGGTCTTCCAGATGGTGTTAGCACACCTTGGGAGAGATCCAGTTCCAGGCAAAACCAAAGCCAAACGAAAAACCGAATTCCACGATGAGGCACATGGCCTCTGTCCTTTTGCTGTTGTCCTCTCTGGAATTTCTCCAGTGCTGCACCTCTACCCCAGCCCAACTTGGTTCCAGACGTCAGCAGGGCTAGAGGAAATCCGTATGGGATGTTTCCTGTAGCTTCCTGAGTCCCACACATGGTTTCTAGGATTTGAAGAATCACTGGGGTATGAGATACGATGGAGAAGAGAGATAGGGCTGCTGCAAACCAGCGTCGAAATGTAATTGAGCATTCCTCTCATGTCAGAGTATCTCTGTGCTGAAAGCCCCCTGATAGAAAGTAAAGTGCCTTTGCATTGTAAATTCTAGTTACTCTTGTTGTCATTTTGTGTGTTTACCTCTATCGTTTTTTACTCTGCATGGAGACTGCATAAAGGCATGTAATATATAATGGTATGCATGAGGAAGCAAATTATTGATGATGTGGAAGTTCTGGAAGTCTTTGACCACCCAGGGAAGTAGGGGGTTGACAGGGGGTCAGGAGAGGTAGCAGGAAATGAGGAACTGAAGGAATGAGCCCTAACAGCTTAAAAAAATTTTTTTTTCATTTCATCTTCACTTTTAAATGACTCTGATTATATAAATGTTCTTCAACCAGTTGAAAGATCATTTTAAGTGAATTTTGGATTACTTTTTGGAAGTGATTACGTACTCTTGAAAGCGTACATGCTTGCATGGATCTAATATGAACATCATGTGTTCGGAATTCTGGGTAGTTTCTGTTCTGTACAGTGGACAGAGTTTCATATTTAAGGTGATGGTGGCCTCAAAATTGGTAGGTGAATATTAAATTGACTCTAGGAGTCACGATTTTTTTTGAAAGTGTAAAACTTTATGAGAAGTGTACTACATTGTATAATGTGCTCCAATAAACCAAGGGAAAATGCGTCCTTGCAAAATGATTTCATTCATTCCCTAATCTTTTATGTTTACATGATCTCCAAAGCTGGATGTTCATAATTATATTTACCAGAGAGATATTACTCGGAGTTAAAGTGGTGTAAAGTAGAAAGTTCCAAACGAGTATTGTGTTTTTCTGTAAGTGTGAAATAACCTTTGGTTATTTTTAGTAGTAAATTACACATCCAGGGTTTTTGTGAATTTGCAGGGTGTATGCCAAGTCACATAGTGGGCATGTATAAAATATTTAGACTTTAATAGAAAGAAAAAACCAACCTTTAT
This sequence comes from Mustela erminea, assembly GCF_009829155.1. Classification (NCBI taxonomy): domain Eukaryota; kingdom Metazoa; phylum Chordata; class Mammalia; order Carnivora; family Mustelidae; genus Mustela; species Mustela erminea. The sequence goes on along the minus strand of NC_045634.1, from coordinate 27,294,951 downwards.
TGAGTTAAGTGTGAGTAAGAACACCACGCTGTTGGAATGATTGATGGTTTGCTCGTCACATGTAACAGACTAACATAGTTTCACAAAACCTTTGCTTACCACTTACAAATTATCCAAAATGTTTGCAGTAAAGATAGCAATACGTGCTCCCTGAGCAAAACATTGCCCCATTCTGCCCTTATTTTTGTTCCCTTCCTTCCTTCTTTCCTTGTTTCTGATTTTAGAGGGTTTTTTAAATGCTTTAAAAAAAATTAATTTGGGGGGGCACCTGGGTGGCTCAGTGGGTTAAGCCTCTGCCTTTGGCTCAGGTCCTGATCCCAGGGTCCTGGGATCGAGCCCTGCATCGGGCTCTCTGCTCAGCGGGGAGCCTGCTTCCCCTTCTCTCTCTCTGCCTGCCTCTCTACCTACTTGTGATCTCGCGCTGTCAAATAAATAAAATCTTTTAAAAAATTATTTTGGGGCACCTGGGAGGCTCAGTAGGTTAAGCCTCTGCCTTCGGCTCAGGTCATGATCTCCGGGTTCTGGGTTTGAGTCCCGCATCGGGCTCTCTGCTCTGCGGGGACCCTGCTTCCCCCTCATTCTCTCTCTACCTGCCTCTCTACCTACTTGTGATCTCGCACTGTCAAATAAATAAATAAAATCTTAAAAAAAAATTACTTTGTATCTTTCTTTAAAAATACAAAGTGATATATGTTTTTGGTCATTAGCCATGTTATGGGGAAGAAACTATACATAATAGAAAATGCACTGGAAGAGAAGGTAGAAAACTAGAATGATTGGCCTCTTCCTTTTTCTTTTTTTCTTCCTTCATGACACAAATATTCATTTTCCTCGCTGATGTACATGGAATCCAATGCCAAGAGGGGTGAGAGGTAGTGAGAAAATGTCATTACTTCGTTTATCCAACACAGTCTGTGGAGTGTTTGCTCAGTGCTAGTTACTGGTAATTTATCATGGACCAAGACAGGCTAAGTTCCTGCCATCACGGAAGCGTATATTCCAGGTCCGCAATCAGATCATAAAGTAATTATGTAGGGAGGAATACACCATGGTGACGGGGTGGGGGGCAGTAAAGGAAGTGAACCAGTGACACAGCAGGGAGCCACAGGAGAGCCCACGGGAGGGCCCACGGGAGAGCCCACAGGAGGATGGAGTGGTCAGGAAATGCCTCCCTGAGGTTGCGACGTTGGACCGGACCCGCCATGCCAAGACCCAGGAGACGGGTGTTCAGAGCAGGAGGCAGCAGCATATAGGAAGGCCTGGAATGAGGAAGGACTGGGTCCTGCTAAGGATCAGAACGGAGGCTGCCAGAGAATGGCACGGGGTGAGGTGAGCGAGGTAGGAAGAGTTAGGGTTTGGGGCGTTGAAAGTTTCAGTGAGTGGTTTTGAGTTGAAACAAGGGTTGATGTGGTCTGGTACGTCTTTTTAAAAGGTGTATCGCTCTTGACTGATGAGTACAGAATGGATAGAAGTTACAGTATAATAGGGAAGTCCCGAACATGTAGGTCATATAATACAAAGTAGGAAATGATAAAATGTGTGAGGTGGAGACCACATTCAGTCTGAGAGAGTATAAGGCTTGGCTAAGAAGATCAGGAAAGACTTCACGGAGACGTGCTTCAAGGTGTGAATGATTGAGATAGCAAGAAAAAAAATGGAAGAGTATTCCAAAAATGAGAGGAAGGCCCCAGAAGAAAGGGTCAGGGATCTAGTGAGTGGTTCAGTTTCATAAGAACTTAGTAAAAAGTAAGTTCAGGACCAGATTGTGGAATACCTTGAACTCAGGATTAAGAATGTGAACTTTGCTGTAAGCAGTGGGATGCCAGTGAAAAAATGAATTGTAGCTGTGTCTCACAAACATTAACTTGGAATCTGTGTGTGAAATATACTCTGGAGGTTTCCGTTCGACTTTGCCACCATCTAGCTGTGCTGCCTTGGGCCAAGTGTATTTTGTTTTGTCTTTATCATCTGTAAAATAAGGTTAAAGTACGTGCTCTCTAGTTATTGGTAATTTATCAGTAATTCTCTATGGTCTCTGTTATTTTTAAACACTATGTTTGGCAAAAACCTCAATAAACTGTTTTCTTAAAAACAGTTATGTATTTATATGATAGAGAGCAGGAATGGGGGAAGGGGCAGAGGGAGAGAGAGAATCCCAAGCAGACACCCACCCAGTGTGGAGTCTGATGTGGGGCTTGATCTCATGACCCACGATCAAGAGTCAGACGTTTAACCAACTGAGTACGTAATTTTCTCATATTGTACTTGGTACATAAAGACATCAGATTATAGGGGGGGAAACTGGCTATAATTTTTGATTTGGTGGAAAGGAAGATGGGATGGATTGTGTTTGGAGTATTGTGTGAGGTTAAATTTCTCCATTATTTATTTCAATTATACCTAAAGAAATACATTTGTAATGATTTTGTGAATGATGGGTTTTCTGAGATTATCCCTACACACAGTTAATACAAAAAGAAAGGACTCCGCAGCAACTCTAACTGAATCTCAGCCATCCCCGTGAGCTTGAATGTGGGAGCTCTTGGCCTTGGAGCACCAGCACTCAACTGACCCTGAGCCGCAAACCTAGTTTCCTGAACCTTTCCTGCCCGCTGTAGTTTCAGCTCATGCCTACTTGTGCTTTTCTCATTTGTCCTCTTAACTTGCCAGTATAGTGCACACAACAGTGACAGGAACGGTTTCGAGAGAAAAGATAAAGGCTTTAACATATGTAGGTGTGTATGTGTGGCAGTTCGCATCTACAATTTCAGAACACTCTAACGATTCAACAGGAACTTTAAATTTTGCTGATCTCCATTGTGAGGCTAGTAAGGCTGCTCTAGGTTTTTTTTTGTTTTTGTTTTTGTTTTTTTTTAATTAACATACTGTGTATTATTTGCCCCAGAATACGGGTCTGTGAATCATCAGGTTTACACACTTCACAGCACTCACCATATCACAGACCCTCCCCAATGGCCATAACACAACCACGCTCTCCATACCCCTCTCCCCCCAGAAACTCTGTTTGTTTTGTGAGATTAAGAGTCTCTTATGGTTTGTCTCCCTCATGATCCCATCTTGTTTCATTTTTTCCTTCCCTACTCCCCCACAACCCCCCGCCCTGCCTCTCAAATTTCTCATATCAGGGAGATCATATGATAATTGTCTTTCTCTGATTGACTTGTTTCGCTCACCATAATACCCTCTAGTACCATCCATGTCATTGCAAATGGCAAGATTTCATTTCTTTTGATGGCTGCATAGTATTCCATTGTATATATACACCACCTATTCTTTATCCATTCATCTGTTGGTGGACATCAAGGTTCTTTCCACAGTTTGGCTATTGTGGACATTGCTACTATAAACATTTGGGTGCACGTGCCCCTTTGGATCACTACATTTGTATCTTTAGGGTACAGTATCAGTAGGGTATCAGTAGTGCGACTGCTGGGTCATAGGATAGCTCTATTTTCAACTTTTTCAGGAACCTCCATACTATTTTCCAGAGTGGCTGCACCAGCTTGCATTCCCACCAACAGTGCAGGAAGGTTCCCCTTTCTCCACATCCTCACCAGCATCTGTCATTTCCTGACTTGTTAATTTTAGCTATTCTGACTGGTATGAGGTAGTGTCTCATTGTGGTTTTGATTTGTACTTCCCTGATGCTGAGTGATGTAGAAGCCTGCTCTAGGTTTTTAAGATCTTCAAAGAGGTTTGTCTTTGAATGTAATAGGGTGGTCAGTATGTTTTCTAATTAACAAACTTTAAGGCAAAAAGCTACCTATAACAATGATTAAAGGAGTCATATTTTTATGTAAACTTTGGGAGATACTTGCTTGTCATGGTTCAGTTTGGGACACAAAGGATGCTGGTCAGATGAGGAATGGATTTCACTACATGAATATCCCCAGTATTTTGAAACAACTCTATCCACTTAATTTTGTTACTTCAAGAATGTCAGGGGTGGCTCAGTTGATTTAGCAGCTGGCTCTTGATTTTGGCTCAGGTCACGGTCTCAGAGTTGTGAGACTGAGCCCCAATTCAGGCTCCCCAATCATTGCAGAATCTGCTTGGGATTATCTCTCTCTCTCCTTCTCCCTCTCCCTGACTCTGGCTCATGCATGCTCTCTCTCTGTCTCTCTCTCAAATAAATAAATAAATAAATATCCTTAAAAAATTTTCAGTAAAATTTGTGTATATAAATATACATCCCATATATATTTCTTCCATATATATATGAAAAAGTAATGTTACAACTTATAATCAAACGTATTAGCTATAGACCTTTCGATGGCCTGATATTTTCCTGTACCGTTTTGATAATGTTTCATATCCTGGTACATGCCTCTAATCTAATCTCAGATCCTGATTTTTTTTTAAAAAAATGATGCTTTGTTAGTTTTTGGTATGTATTCTTACTTATATTTTCATTGGTGTATTTTATAAATCTTAAATTTGTGAAACATGTTAGTAAAAATTGTGTAATTTTTCCCCCGTCGTTTTCTTTTAGAGGTGAATTATACTCGGTTGATGATAAGAACTCTCGGGGGAGTGCTTTTTGGCCACTTTAAATTGTGTACCATAGATTTTCATGTGGGACACCTACAGAATCCACTTTTGACGTGGGGAAGGTTGCGAGAGGATTGCATTACGCTGTCAGCGGGGGCTGCTGTGGACATTGCTGTAAAGCAAGAGGAAGGGACTGGGGTGCAGAACAGTAATTGGAAAGAGAGAAATAAATCCTTCCCTTTCAGTTGCTTCACTGATTCCCAATGTTCCAGAGAAAGTGTCCCTGCTGAGTGGCTGAGAAGAAGAGGTAGAGGCTGGCATTCCATTAATTTGCAAGGAATGTCAGTGGACCGCATTTACTCAGCAGGTGTGATGAGCTGAAGGAAGATGGACCCAGGGCAGAGGATGGAGCAAAAAAAAAAAAAAAAAAAAAAGGTGGTATCCCAGATAGTGTGGTTCTCAAAGCAAGGGACAGTACGGGCAGGATATATCGTTGAAAGCTTATATTTCTAATAATTCTCTTGAAAGCTTAGATTTCTAATAATTCTGCTGCAATTCCTAATGGTACCACAAATTCTTGTAGTCTATGGAGCCGCGTTAGAATCATGAAAGCATATGTTAAAACCGTGCGGCGTGGTTCAGTAATCTAAAGCTAACATTTCCTGAAATAATTTGAAAATCTAGCAGACTGTGAAGTTATCCTGATAAGGAACTTGGTTTTGATTACAATAATGAGATATACGGTGCGGTGTCAAAAACTGTCTTCCAGTTGACACAACAATCCATAATTTATAGATTGCCTTAAAAATTAAAAGGCGAAGTCAATTATAACTAATTATAATGCTACATTTACTCGAGAAGTTATTATATCCTTTGGGATAAAGGAAGTAATATTCATGTCAGTCAGGAATCTTTAGCTACAGCTTCCTGGTTCTATCTTAAGAATTCTTCAGTTTCGTTTCGTGAGAATCCTAAGCCACTGAAAGCCTGAAACCCCCACTATTTTTAGAAATCACTGTAGTAGATTCTGTACGTCGTTGCACATTTGCTCCTATTTTGAACTTCTTAACGGTGCCAAATCTTCAGAGAGGTTACTGGAAGTTTTCACGAGGACTGCTGAATCAGTCAGAAGCAAATTTTAAATCAGGCTGGGGAAAATAATAATAATTAATCTGAGTTCCAGCATCTGAGTATCCATCGTTATTCCTATTAGTGATAGTTTTGAATACTCAATAGAAATTAAAAATCCCAAATCCTGCCTATTTATTCAATCTTTATCTGAGGGTAGCCGGCATTTTCTTTTTTTACAGACAAAAGCCAAACTACTTGCAAGTGATACTCGGCATCTATGAGCATCTCCTAAAGAAATGAATAGGAGTAGTTTTTATTTTCCTGTAGTTTTATGGCATAAGGAAAGGAGATCTGCATCCTTGTATCAACTTCCTAGAAAATTTCATGACTTTACAAATTAAGAGCTGAATATCAGGTGATTGGCGAGGCCTTCTTTGGCCTATGCTTTGATCGTGAAGCCGTTTCTAAGTGCAGAACCTGTATCTTGTTTTCTGGAATCAGACACAATGCATGTAGGTAGCATAGGCTATTTTCCTCATCGGGGGAGACGGTGGGGGGAGAATGGAAGAACATTCTGGAGGAACAGTAAGGGAATATGTACCCCAAGAAGACAAACGGAAACATCCTAGTTGTTTGAGTAATATTATAAGTTGTGATCCTTTCTGTATATTTAAGATTTCATTTTGTTGGAAAGCTTTCAAAGGGTGACCGGGTGCGTGTGCCAATGACAAAAGCTCCTTGTAACAATTCAGAGCATGCTTTATGCTTTATTGAATGGGATTGTAAAAATCCTCTCAAAAATGGCATCTGAAATAGCATTAAAGCACAATTTCCTTTGATAAGGCTTTAAGGCACTCCTATGAAAAGTGATACCACTCTGAGTAGCGTTTATCAGCATTACGCGATGTTGTGTTGCTCCTAACTGACATTAATCCATTAAGGGTGCGAGGGTCATTTATTTTCCTTGTGAAGTCATTAAATACCATTATTGATTTCTGTTCAGTCTGTTAGATTGTACCTTCATTTTGTGATCGTTATATACATTAATGCTAAGTGTTGATCGTGTGCCCTTTAAATAATAGATATTATCGTATTTAACATTCAAGCTTAAAATTAAGTTAAAATAGTAACAATTACGAGAAAGAAATTCTGTAATAGGTTCACTAACCGGGATCATGTGTATCAAAATTATAAAAGTGATACTGATGTTTAAAAAAAATGTAGAACTTACACGTCTCTAATGTTATTGTTTGCTTGATAGTAAAGAGATAACTTTTTTTTTTTTTTAAAGGATTTCTTTATTTGTTTGACAGGGAGAGACACAGCGAAGGAGGGAACACAAGCAGAGCGAGTGGGAAAGGGAGAAGCAGGCTCCCCACTGAGCAGGGAGCCTGATGCGGGACTTGATCCCAGGACTCTGGGATCATGACCTGAGCCGAAGGCAGGCACTTAATGACTTAGCTATCCAGGCGCCCAAAGAAATAACTCGTTAGTCACTTTTAAGTTAGTAAAGTAAAATTAATAAAACTGGAACATGGGTCTTTATTCTGTTCTTTTTCTGCTGCCATTTCTGTAACTGGATACACCACTGTGTGCTGATTTGCAGACGGGTCTTGTGCTCTTTCATTGTGACAGTTCCCTACTTTTTACCCTGTAAACAAAACAGAGTAAATACCAGATTCTTGGTTCTTTGGAGTGTTAAGCAAGAAAACGGGGGAGGACAATGAAAAAAAAAAATCAGTATATGATACTCTATTCCGAAAACCTAAATGGATAACACAACGTGGTTTTTGTTACAGAATTCATTTTATAGTAAGTTGTTCATTGAATTGAAAAATGATGTAGAATTGCTATTTCTTTACACTCCCTTGAAATAATTTTATTGGTCAGAAGACATGGCAACATAGACAATTCTGTTCTTTGTGATTTCTGTCATTTTTTAAAGACCAGTCATCTCTTCGTGAGACACAAATCCATTATACCCCGTCCTTTACCGGAACGTGTATTTGAATTGTACCAGGACCTCGTAACTTCCCTGTTTGGGCGGCATCCCGCACATGCCTCTTACCCGTCCTTTTGGAACTCGATACAGAAACTCCGTCTTATACAAAGGTGCGATGATGTTTATTAGATCACCGTTCTCCCAGGAAGTAGTGCTCAAGGTTCTCAGCCTCCAGCACATACAACCAAGTGGTCCCACGTTTATTGCAAAGAGCATCTTTGGAGAAGTTGTATGCTCAGCGCTTTTCCAGAGGCGTCTTGCCCGGCTCGTGGAAGGCAACCTGAGCAGAGCTGTGATATTAATGAATTATGACAAGCCTTTTGCCTGTCAGGCAGAGGTTCCCGCCTTCCTCCTTTAAGACAAAAACTTAATGGAAGATATTCAGATGGGCAAGCTCTCTGATGATACCCCTTAAGTGCTCATCCCTTTTCTGATGTGAATATTCAGAGAGCCGTGAAGCTGCAAGTGGCAGCATTTAATATCGTCTTTCTCATAATGCCTGAATAATTTTCCGGAGACTGATCGCTGCAGCTGCTGTGAACATGGTTATTTGTTTATTTTTCACCTTGGTCCTGGTGGAATGCTGACCTAGCTAATCCTCAGGACTCACGGGGAAAATGGTTTCATATTCATAGCTCTCGTTGGTTCTCTCAAATAAACACAAAACCGAAGCTTGCGGCCAGCCAGTTTAATAATAGAGAAGTAAGGAGAACGGGCTCTTTGGTTTCCTTTAAAAGTTCCAAAAAAAAAAAAAAAGACCGTTAATGAAGAATTCGATGAAAAATGAAGACGGTCTTGCATATTTTTAATGGATGTTTGTGAGAGGAAAGGAGAAAGCATAGGCTGTCGTGGTGAGTTATAGAATGTTTTCGAGATTTCCCTCTGGTCGTGCTGCTCATTATGTCAAACAGCCTAGCTTTTAAGCTACTGTAGTTTTCGTTTTATGTGTATTGGCCTTCATTTGCTGAAATGCTTCAAGTTCACAGCACTAAAGTCATTTTGAAAACGGGATGTAATTACAAAGGTATCTTATGCTTACCAACAGCTTTTTTGGATCAATTTAATTATCATTACTTGTGGATACTGTAAATTGAATATCCCTTCCCTAATTACATTAAACTCAGGGGTTAGCTGCTTAAACATCTAAATGAGAAAAGTTCATCCTTCGCTATAAATAGGAGAATTGTTCTCTTATTTAGACTGACCTTAGAAGCTAAGCATTTTACATGATATTGTCAGGTGAGCATTATAAAGACAGTCTGTAATGAGATCTGTAATGAGGAACTAAGGTATAATGGCCCTTTGAAAAAGTTAATTTATTCAGCGTTTTCTTATTGCATGATGGAATTAAAGTTTGTGTGTATGTCCAGACCCCTTTTTTAAAGGGGCCGGTCACAGCGTTCTTGCTTTATTCATAGTCTGCCGGTAGTCCAAAGTGGTTTAATATTATTCTTCTAGCTTAATGGAAGCCACCATAAAGTAGTGAATTAGTCTTGCCCTTTTAAACAGAGCTAATTTATTTAGAGACTAGGAATGCTATTTGCCCGCCTTCCCCTATCTCCCTTTTACACAAATGATATACAGGAATTTATTCAAGCCACAGAAAGAGTATATTTTTCTCAGAGGGGGAAAAAATGATTTTAGACACCTATGAACAAGGACTGTTGTCTCCTGTTGTGGAAAATCGGCCTTTAATTAGTTGATGTGTGTGTCTTTTCCCATTTGTTGTCTGTTTAGCTCAAGTGATTGTGTGCTTTGTTAAGGAAACAGAGGTTGTTTCTGGAGAGAAATTTGATTGATTTCTGCTCGTTACAGTCCTTGTAAATTTTAGTGCATACATAGCTACTTGCTTTTATTTACTTTTTCTTCCTTAGTTGTAGCTTGAGACTTAAAAGTGTAGGCATGACTACTTATTTTCACAGAGCAGGTCCTACTGAGTGTGCCTTATGATTTATCATAAAACTTGGAAGATAGGACAAGTCGGAGCTAAGTTGTTAGGATCTGAAGCAATTCCTGGGATAAAGTAACTAGAAGAGGGCTTCGTTGTGCAAACAAGTAGCTAAAATCATTAATGACTAATGGCTAATTTTGGATCAGAAGCCAACCTGAATACTATCTGGATTTTCTAATGAGGTATATTGTAGAATTCAACAGAATCAAGAAAAAATGTGGACTTAGTACTGTTCAGGAATTAACAAGTGGTTTTGAACTCTGGGTTTTCAAAAGGCAATTACATGTTCTATTAAAGTATACCAAGAGAAGTGTATTTACAGCTATTTTGAAATATTTTCAACCATACCGCATTCTAGAAACTTACTTTTGCTGGGAGGCTGGATAACAAAATGAAAATTCTTTGGCTGTAGGTATGTCTTTTAACACCTTTTTAAAAAACTAGTTTCTCAAAAATATGGAGTCTCACATAGCAGTTTAGTGGTTAAAGGTATGAAATTGAATGTTCGTACAAGTAGCAATTTTCCTGATCAATTCAAACAGGCACTGAACTCTGGAATTGCATTTCTAATATTAGAGGACTGACCACCATAGGCAACCGAACTTGAAAAATACAGGCAGCAATTTTATGCGTCTGATACAATTAGACACAGTTAGCAGGTGCATTGGCCCATTAGCAGTCAGTGAAGTTTTAGTCTTCACAAAAAGCAATCAGAGGTAGGCACTTAAACATAGATGTGTATAGATACGGTGGGAATTTCAAAGAGCCCTGCACATACAACTGTTCCAGAGAAGGAATCTTTGTAAAGATACTTCATGTATCAGTAGTCGAGTAACAAACACTCAGGTTCAGGAAGAGTGAAGAAGCGATGGTTTGAAGCTGATTTAATCATCTGTGCATATAATACTTCTCCTGTTAAATGAAGTAGAGGGTTGTGCGGGTTTTGTTTTGTTTCATCTTGGTGGTTTTTATCTTCATCTCTACAGGACAGCTCAGAGTCATAAGAGTTGAGATTCTCAGTCCAGAGTTTGTGAGACCAAAGGGTATGTGAGCCATAGGCTTCTTGGAAGGAAGGTGCTGACTCAGGTTATCTTCTTCTGTATTATCTACTAAAGCTCCAGGATGTGTTTTTGATGTTGATTATGATAATGGACACACGTTAAAGTTAGCTCAGAAATTAAGGGCTGTTAGCAAAACTGTTCCTCATCATTTATCCTGCCTTCTTGAGAAATTTTTCTACATTGTGGACTGGTTATGCCGCTCTGCGTACCCGTCAATGGTGTCACGATCTCTTCTGATCGTTTTAATTACGTTTCCCTGAGGTGGTACCAAATCCGGCGATATCTTGCTAAAACTTTCCTCCCATTTAGCTTAATCAGTGGCTTCCTTTGCACCCTCAAACTCTATTAAACAATTCGCTTCTCAGAAATATCTTAAAAGACATTTTAAAAATTCTAAATTTCAGCACAGTGCGCAAGATGGTTTACAAAGCAACATCCATATGAACTTGGCCATAGGCAAGTTTCCTCAAAGATCGAAGGCGTCTTGTCTTAAGTAATATTAAGCATTTACCAAAACATGTAGGTGCTTTGTGGGATAGACCTTGTAGAAGCTTGAAAGCGGAAGTACAGAGTTTTTCCTTGGCACAATGTGTGGTACCTCGGTGTGCCAGGTAAAAACCCTGTACTGTTTATGCACAGTGATAGGAGCATAAACCCCTTGACTCAGTGATGAAATCATTTGGTCGAAAAAGTAGATGGAGGGCTGAGGCTATTTAAAGTAGGATGATCTGAAGAATGTCATTTAAAGTTAGAGGTAAAAGAATTCCATCTTAACATGTAGGGTAACAGGGAAGAACATAACTTAGAGCCTCAGCTGAAAAAAAAAATACCATGACATTTAATTTTCATCGTTACTCTCTGAGGTGTCAGTCCCACCTCTCAGATGGCACAACAGAGTCTCCCGGAAGTGAAGACAAATGACTTTCCCAGGCTCAGAGCACTGATGTAACTAACCAGTATGTGAACCCAGGTCAGTATCACTCCAGGGTTTCTCAGGGAAAGCTGCCTGCCTGTGCTCTGTGGCCCATGGGTTGGCATCAGTATAAATAAACACAAAGATCAAATATTAAGGAAGGAAAGCCCTTCTCTCTCTTTTCTCATCTGCCATGTCCTATTTATATGTTGCTCTCATCACCCTCGTTGCCTGTTCTTTTCCCGTCATCATCCTTACTTGCCCCAGAGTCATTACAAATAAATAAGTGTAAGGAAAAGGTGTGCTTACAGAGCAAATGCATCTTCAAGACAACTCCTTAAGCCTCCAGTATTAACAAGTTCTAGAACTCTCACTGCTCACAGAACTGGAAAAAACAGGCAGCTGGTGAGAGGACTCGCAGATCTGCAGGTTCGAGTTTACTGACTAACTGGCAATTTTGTAAGCTCAGCCATAGGCCAGATTCCCAACTACTAAAATCTCTACCGCCTTTTTCCCAAGATGTATTATTTTCTTCTTTAAACCTTTGACAGACTGTAATAGTGCTGGATTCATAAGCCTTGCATAACAAATGTCATCATAAAATGTCTATGTATTTTTAAGGGGAATCTTAGAAAAAGCATTTTCCAACATGTACCTCTTTTGGGCCAGAATCCAAAGGAGTAAAAAATAATTTTTAAATAAGGCCCTTACACGACTTCTGGTTTATATAACCATCAAAATATTGTTCCTGAGTGTCAGAAGTCCTTCTGGTCTGTGTCTGAAGCCGCTATGAGATGCCTGGAATCCAGGAAGTAAATACTCAAGTCGCTAAGACATAATAAAGTGAATACCTGGGTTTTATCAACGAGTCATTGAATTATTATAAATATTGAGAAGGTATCATGTTCCAAAGACCATCTTTAAAAAACGTGTGTTCCCAATTGTATTGAAAGTAAAATGGTACTCTTACATGACGATAACTCATTTTTATCTTATCTGTACTGTAAACTTGGCATGCGTCATGTATTGACCCTTCCTTCCCCATACTCCATTTCTCCTTTCCCCAACCACATCCTTGTTTGTTTTTTTTAACCCAGTGGCTAAGGAGTAAGCTAGCACCACCTTAATTCTTATTGTGCCAGTCCCAATAATTGTTTTTAATTTTTACTCCTGAAGCTAGATGTAGAGTCCACTTCCTTTTTTTCCTCTCTCTTTTCCTTTCTGGTTCCCAAATTATGGTTCATCCTGAAAATCTTATGCCAGGTAGGTTTGTCAACTAGGAAGAACGGGCATCAAATGGCAAAGGAGTTTTGTGACCTACTGCCCTTAGTACAGAAACGTCAGCAGACTTAAGTTAATATAGCAGCCATACTCAGTCATATGTTTCACTAACTAATCATCAAAGACACAAGTCAATGGTATCCAACTCCAAACTTGGCAAAATAGCTTTGTGTACTGACAAGAAAGCATTAAATTTTCATCACGAAGTCTCCATCCAGAGACTAAGTGTGAAAAAGAAGCTTTGGAAAGATGCAAGTAAATGAGTTAATTATTTACAAATATGACAGAGGCTTGATATTCTTCGTATATAAAGAGTTCTTAAAAATCAATAAAAAAAAGAGACACAAGAGAAAAATGTAAAGTTTATAAAAGGTGACATGGCTAACTAATAACCGTGAAAAAATGTTCAACATTATTAATGATCAATGACTTTGTAATAAAACAGCAGTGTAGCATCTTATTTTATTTCTCTCTTTGGCAAAGATTTTAAAAGCTTATTAATGTTACTGTCATATACTTGTGGTGGGAGTATTTCCTGGTCAACAAACAGTTCAAGGAATGTAGCTTAACAGCATATGTTTTAAATTTTATTTAAGTATATATCATTTGGTTTAGAAATTTATATTTGAAATTCTAAGTAAACAATTTGGAAAGGTTTTCGTGTATGTGTGTATATACAATAACATTTATCAGTATCATTTGTAATGTCAAAAAAACCTTCAATGCCCAGCAATAAGGGATTGCTTAAAGTATGAAGTTAAACATCCCATAATCTTTGAAGGTACTGATTAGAGCTCTACGATCTCTAATAATTATTGATGGAATTTATGATAGACTAAGTAGAAAAATAAGCTATAGAAGAACACAGGTAGTATGTTCCTATTCAATATATATGCAGTGTATATTTGAAGAGGAAGCGTCTGAAAGGGAACATCCAAAGTTATAACCATATATATTCATGGATAAAGAGAGCTGGGAGGTTTTATTTTTTTATTTTATCTTTTGATTTCTCTGATGACTCCAAGTCTTTTAGAATGATGAGCACATACTGTTCATATATGTAAGCAGTGAAGAAAAAGCCATGGAGCACTGGAATCAGATGATTTTTTTTTTAAAGATTTTATTTATTTATTTGGCAGACAGAGATCACAAGTAGGCAGAGAGGCAGGCAGAGAGGGAGGGGGAAACAGGCTCCCTGCCAAGCAGAGAGCCCAATGCGGGGCTCGATCCCAGGACTCTGGGATCATGACCTGAGCCAAAGGCAGAGGCTTTAACCCACTGAGCGACTCAGGCGCCCCTGGAATCAGGTGATTTAATGAATTCCTATCACCTCAGAAAAGTTCTGCCAAGCAAATATTTGTCTTAGCAGTAAGAGCCAAAGAATACAGACGTACCGAGTGTAGTGGTAGTTTAAGTAACATGCTTACCACAGCCAGAATGGTCACGAAAATTAAAATAATCAATAAATAGGGAGTAAGAAGTGAAAAAACTCAATAGAAAAATCCAGTTTGAAAGAGAAATTGAGAGTAAAAAACTCAATTTTTGTTGAACACCATATCACATACCATTTTTGTTGAACACCGTATCACATACCATTAACCTTTGCAATTTATCTTATTGTCTGACACCACCGGCGTAGTAATAGGCTGATTTACACAGACTTTATAAATATCCAGAGGCTTTTACAAAACTAAGTTGGATTATATTTTAGAATATTTGTTCTTTCATAAATTATTTTTAATATAAATAATTTAGGTACATAGTTAAAAATTCAATAATGCTGAAGATCTGTCATGAAGAATGGTAATGGCTCACCTCACCCCATTTCCATACCCAAAAGCAGATACTCTTAACACTTCTGGCTGTTTATTTGGAGGTTAAAACTATGTGACTAGATCATCTCCATTATTTCTTAATTTATCAGTTTTAGGTATTACCTGTTCACATCTTTTGACATGAGGACACATTCCTCTGGCAGTTTGTCCACTTATTTTTTTCTCCATTTTCCCCAACATAGTTATAGCACTGTTTGAATTTAGTCATTTGGTACATACTGTTTTTGTTTGTTTGTTTAAAGATTATTTATTTATTTATTTGACAGACAGAGATCACAAGTAAGCAGAGAGGCAGACAGAGAGAGAGGGGGAAGCAGGCTCCCCGCTGAGTAGAGAGCGCAATGTGGGGCTCGATCCCAGGACCCTGGGATCATGACCTGAGCCAAAGGCAGAGGTTTCAACCTACTGAGCCACCCAGGTGCCCCATTTGGTATATATCGTTAATTTAGAACCACAAATTGTGTGCTGATGACATTATTCTCCCCTAGAGCTCTTTTTTCTTTTCTTCTTTTGCTCAAGTGTATTCTCAGAGTCCTAAGGTTCAGCGCAGGGAAGTAAATTCCTTGAGTACTTATGTATCTGAACATTTCCTTTTCTCTGCCTTCATATTCATGAACCATACACAGCTCTTGCAGAATTTTCGGTTGAAAATCATTTGCTCTCAGAATGGGGATGACCTTGCTTCATTGTCTTCTGTCCAACCATTGCTGTTGAGACCTCCAGTGCCATCCTCATTCGTCTTTGATCAGATTCCATTTCTGCCCTACCCCATTCCTGCTAGAAGCTTCTAGAATGGTAACTTTGTCCCTGGATTTTTGACATTTTGTGATAATGTGCTTTGTGGTGTGTGTGTCTGTGTGTGTGTGTTCATGTGTTTCATTCACTGTGCTTTTTACTCGCTCTGTGGGTCTTTTAAATTTGGAGACTCTGTTATGATGAATTTCCTTATCATATCTTATCAGATCATATCATATCAGATCTTTTTTTGAGAATTCCCTACCTTCCATTTCAGTTTTCCCTTTTGGCCCTCTTTTTCAGTGGCTACTAAATCCCGTTTGTTGATTTTCCAATCTTCTCTGTTCTTTCACATTTTCTCCCTTCAAGTTTTTTGCTCTGCATTCTCAGAAATTTCTCAGCTTTTGCTTCTAATCTTTCTATTGAATTTTCTGTTATTTTGACTTCATACTTTAATTTCCAAGAGCTCATTCATATTTTTTTGCTTATTTATCATAGCACACTGGTTCTGTATTTGGATGTGGTGTCTCAGTTCTTTGAATGTAAAAATGTTTGGTTGTTCATTTTAATTTGTTCTGTCCCCTGCATTATCCATTAATTTGGGCATCTTTTGTTCGTGTTAAGATTTTTTTTTTTTCCAGGTGATCTTTGATGATTCATACGTGTTAAATCGTGAGGTACCAAAGACTCAGTGTAAACTCCGTGGGCTGGGTGTCATACACTGAATGTTTCCCTTCCAGATTCTTCTGTTGAAATCCTAACCCCTAATCTGATGGGGTTTGGAGGTGCGGCTTCTGGGAGGAAGTCAGGAGAAAACAGCGAGAACACAGTCATCCGCAAACCAGCAAGTAGGCTCTCATCAGACATTTGGATCTTGGACTTCTAACCTCCTAAGGCATAGATTTCTGTTGTTAAGCCACTCAGTCTGTAGTATTTTTGAAAGAGCAGCCCAAACTGCCCAAGAGATATGGGTTGGTGGTTTTAACTGGTGCACTTTCTGTTTTATGAGTGGATGAAAGACACCTTTTCTTTCTTTCTTTTTGCATATATCCAAATGAACATATTTTAGCTAAAACTGGTTCATTTCTCTTTAAAAGGATCTTCTGCTCTCTTGTCTTATGGGTATACAGCCCAGCTGCTAATGTATCTGTGCCGAGATTGAGAAAGAAGCTTATGAGTCCCACTGGTCCTCCGTTTTAGCTTTGACACCCCATCTTACCTCTGTCTTTCATCATGTCTGATGCCCAAAGTCTTCCCCATTCTCTTTCTCCAGAGAATATGCCTTTAGTTTCCTGATAAGGGTGGGATCTGGGGAGAGTGTGTACCGTTGGCTGTTGGGAATCTTTCCATGGGATGGGGTGCCATCTGCCTGGTTATGCATTTAGACTTGTAGCTTGTTTTCCAGTGTTCGGTCCCAAATGTCTTCTCCATTTGTCTTGCCTGGGTCTTCCCAGTCTTTATCTTCCCTTGGGTAAGGACTAAATCAACTTTCTTCTCTTTGCCTCAGTGGGTTCAGTGGCAGACTCTGACCCTCACTTATTCCTCTTCGGTTTCACTGGCTTTTTGCTTTTTTTGTTTTTTCCGTTCATTCATTTATTCATTTTTCTATAAAATGTCTAGTCTGCTATAAGCCAGATGCTGTTAATAGGCACTAGGGATATAATAGTGAACAAAACAGTAAAAAGTGTGACTTTTGGAGCTTACCTAGAAGAGGAAATGATTTTGAACAGTGTTAAAATGAATTTCTAGGCCCAGGAAAGGGGGAGTTGCTCCCATTTGGGGTGCCCCTTTGTTGTTTCTTATATAAATTAGGCATACTCCTACCTCAGGGCCTTTGCATTTCCTGTCTCCACTACCTAGAATGTATTTACTACATTTACACTACCCCAACAAACAGTCCTCAAATATCAAGAACTTGTATTACTTGAAGGTTATAGATTGGCAGTGGCTCCCCTGGGATTGGTTGGGCTCAGCTCTACATACCTTGTTTTAAGATCTGGGCAATCTCTCTAGGGTATATGGTTTATGGTAAAGGGCAAAAATGCGAGGGACGATAGAGCCAGAATTGGCAGGTACATTCAAAAGCTTCTGTTCAGATGTGACATGCCTCACATAAGTTCATATTCCATAGGTCAAAGCAACTGACATAGACCCCAGATCAGTATATCAGGGAAATGTGATGAGGCCAGGAGGAAAGATATAATTGCGAACAGATCATTTAATCTGCTACATCCCAGGTAACAACATGACTCATTCCCTCACTTCTTTCAAGGCTTCGTCTAAATAGCATCATCTCTCTGATGCCTTCTCAGACTCTACCTTATCGAAAATTTTCTTATTCTTCCATTTCCTCTTACCCTTTCCTGACTTCCTTTCCTCCACGACTCTTCATACCATCCAACATACTATGTAATTTACAAATTTTGTTTCAATGGACTTCCCCAGCTGGAATATTTCTATGAGGGTAGAAATTTTCTCTTTTGTTCCTCACTGTTTGCTCAGTGCCCAAAACAGTGCCTGACACACAGAAAGAACTCAAAAGTGCTACAAATATCTAAAGACTCCTTCTTTGGAGCTCCTGGATCCTTTGAAATCTTTTATCAAATCTCAACAGTTCATTGACAAAACTCATCCACTGGTTTCTCTGCCTCCATTCTCTTTGATTTTGTGATTTATACCTGCACTCTTATTTTAAAGGAGATAAGTACCTTTTTCCCCCCTTTTTATCAAATTAGCCACTCTTAGCTAGAAATCTGACTTCTTAAATACTGATTAAATAAAGAAAAGACTCTTGATTCAACATTCTAGCCTTCATACACACTGACTTCCAGTTCCAGATTTGATTGGGATGTTGTCCTAAGGTAAAGGTAACAGACTCCTCTGTAAACTAGAGTAAATTCACTGCTTAACTTAATAACTATGACAAGATAAGGTTTGGTTCTGATGCCGCTCCCTGGGAATAGGTGATTCCTGCTTGTCCTTCATTTCAAAAAGCCACATAATGGTCTCCTTGCTGGAGAGTGAATCAGTCCTTGCGTGGGGGTGAATGAAGGGGCCAGTGTGCGATCAAGAACATTTTTATACTGAACACATAGGACATTTGTAATCTCCATTCCAAGGACCCATTTGCTATTTTTGGCATGCTTCTAATCTTATAAATGCAAAAGCAACCCCCCACTCCTTGTAGCGCCACTCCAGCCCGTCTGTCAGTTACCATCATTTCCCATCAGTGATTTGTCATTGCTTCCAACATCCTACGTGCATTGTTGCCTGCCCCCCCCCCCCCCCCCGCTTGTGATGTCTCCAGCCCGGGCCCCTGTACAACAGATACTTGGGTATCAAGCTGCTACATATTCTTTTCCAGTTCAGCCTAGTGATATTGTGATGGTGATCTTACTCCCTTAATTCATACGTGAGACTGATGAAACTTGTTTCTTTATGACACCAGTAATACCTGTTTATTGACTGTCAAGGGAGCCATAAACGTGTACTGATATCATCAATATCGATCAAAACATTTTGAAACTCCTCCTGTAGAAATACCTTTAGAGACAGCTCACAAGTCACATTTAAAAAGTAATGTTATCATGTATCAGCCTCTTATGTCTAATAGGCAATGTTAACTCCATATGAACATCTACATTCTCTAGCATTTTTGTACCCTGAATAATGTGTTTATTCTGCAAAATAATATCCATTCTGCAAAGATGAAAATCTGTATCACACTTAATATTGTGTGATATAGTTCTCAGAACTGCCTGATAGCACTCCAAAGTGCTTACTTTGAAAGGAAAATCCTTATTTAAATGTCTAAATTATTACATGGTTTTTCTTAAGTCTATTTACTTTATTTCTGTGCCTCTTCTTACCTCTTCTGCTTTTATTTTCATATGCCACATCTTCCTCTCGTTTCCCCATGACATTATCACAGACTCCACATAAATCATTCCGTTGGCCTTGTCATCTTGTGCGTACTGAAACATACCTTACATGACAAGGTAGAAGGAGACAGATTTTGTGTTTCTTCTTATTAAACCAAAGCATTAAATTTCTCTAAGGGAAGGTAGATGTTGATTATGAAATAGACTCAAAAGATGATGATTCACATAGTAAAATCCCAGAATGTTATAAGTGGGAAGGGGCTGGAGATAATTACTAATGAAGAGAAATACAACAGTCTGGTCTAGAAAGGAGCAGATTTTACTAAAACCTCAGGAAGACAGAGCCCCAGAAAAGTCCTGATGCATGTTGTTTACATTCCATTAGCTGGACCCGTAAGATTCTGAACCCACAAGGACTGATACCCGTCAAGGCCCTTCCGTTGTTTTGGTTTTTGTTTTTAGGTACCTGTGATATTTGAAATGCATTCCATATTTAGAGATAACACAGTAATGTTGAAAGAGTGCATGTTTGGGAATTGGAAAACCTGAAGCTTAATCTTGTCTTCACCTTCAGCTAAATATTTCCATCTGTAAAATGGGTGCATAAACATTTAAGTGACAGAGCTACATGATAATAGTGGACAACAGTGTGTGGGAAGAGTCAAAAGATTGAAGCACTGGCCTGGTACAAAGTGGATGCTTAAAAAACAGTCTGTTGGCAGTTCCTTTTGGCCTTCTTAATTACGTAATAACATTTGTGTGGAGTGTGTGCGTGTGTGTGCATGGTAGGATTTATACATCTCTATCTTATGTGCCGTGGGAAAGTGAAAAGTGATCATAAGCTAAGTGCCTGCTCTCAAATATTTCCAATATTTTAAAATGTTTCTTTTTTTTTTTTTTAAAGATTTTATTTATTTATTTGACAGACAGAGATCACAAGTAGGCAGAGAGGCAGGCAGAGAGAGAGAGAGGAGGAAGTAGGCTCCCTGCTGAGCAGAGAGCCCGATGCGGGACTCGATCCCAGGACCCTGAGATCATGACCTGAGCCGAAGGCAGAGGCTTAACCCTCTGAGCCACCCAGGCGCCCTCCAATATTTTACATTCTGGTTGGGATATAATATAAGTACATGTACTCCAAGTGTATTTATAAAGTAGGTTTCATTAAATGAACTGAGAGATTTGTACACAAAAGACTACAGTAGAAGAATGATCAGAGTTTAAGGAGGTGAGTTTGGACCGGATACCGAACCTTCCATGGAAGAAGCCCATGTCGTCTTTTTGAATTTCCTTACCTGTGCTTGAAAGTACTTTGTCAGTTCATTGATTGTTCCTGTCTTAGGGGTGGCTGGCCTTTATTGCCCCAATCGTAGTGAAAATGGGCTGGTTAAGTTTATCTGTGTTTAATCTTCATAGGCAAATACTTTGGAACATCTTATCTGTCATATTCATGATCCGTAAAACCTCTTTTGAAGTCAGGTTGCATATTGCAAAAAGTAGAGCTCTAAAGTAGGTCACAGTCCTAAGAGACACACTGGAATCAACATCTGAAATTGAAAAGCTATTCTCCATTCGTATTAAGTTTGTAGGTTACCACCAAGAAAAAAAACACACTAAAACACGATGAAATAAAGGACTGACTTGTTCAAAATGTAAAGACTGTAGAATTATGCTAACATTTTTCTTGCGTCCTTTTTCTCTCTTCTGTCACTATGTCTAAAAATTGATATATAATATTATATAACATCAGGTCTCAAGATCTCAGAGAAATTGATCAGCTCTGCTGTCTTCTTTTTTCTCTCTTGTCCACGTACTCTTGCTCTTGTGCCTTTTCTCTGTTCCAGAAACTCATTGCCACGTGTCTTTAAAAATCAGTTACTGTGGGGGCACCTGGGTGGCTCAGTGGGTTAAAGCCTCTGCCTTCGGCTCAGGTCATGATCCCAGGGTCCTGGGATCAAGCCCCACATCGGGCTCTTTGCTCAGTGGGCAGCCTGCTTTCTCCTCTCTCTCTGCCTGCTTCTCTGCCTACTTGTGATCTCTGTCTGTCAAATAAATAAATAAAATCTTAAAAAAAAAAAAATCAGTTACTGTGTTTAAGAACAGAATCAAGTCCCCAGTTTGATTTTTCAGGGGTCAGTCTTTTTAGGTAATTGCGCCAGCTTTTTCTATAAATCAGTGTCTAAGGGCTGGATTTTCTTCGTTCAGTCTCATCCAGAGAGCTGCTTGAAGCAGGATGCCGAAGGAAAGTGTTTTTCCGTGGAAGGGAGAACACGGTAAATTACCCACGCCGTGCCCTTTTTATGGGAGACATTTTGAAAGCAGAAGTTTATAAATTTCAGTTTGGGGAAGGAGACACTTTGCAAAATATTCAATCAAGTATCTGGGAAATTCTCACTTTTGAAATGTAGTTCTTCCAAACCCATTTCTTTGAATGTCTTCTGTGTAGTTACTGTCTTCTCCTTTGCCAGATTATGGCAAATAGAAACATGAGAAACTCATCATGGAAGCATATTGCCTTAATAGTCACATCTTTATGTTACCTTCTTATATATTGTGCACTGATTATTTCATATACCTCAGTTGTAAATAGAATTTTTGTCCCAAACTCCAGCTTGGTCACAGAGACTTATGCTTCCCTGTGCCCTGGAGTGGATGGTTTTTGACAATTGTGTGGTTAATACTGTGGGTTCTGGTGTCGGGTTCCCTGTGTTGAAACCCTGTTTCAGACATGAAGTAGCTGATTGCTCGGAAGCAGTTTATTAAACCTCGTGAGGCCTCAGTTTTCTCTGTGTAAAATGGGGGCTAATATACTTCCTTCCCCAAGACCTTATGCGGACGAGCCATCATATGTGATATTGACAATGCCCGGCTCTCGGTAAATGTACAATACATGTTAGCTGTCATTAGTATTGTTGGGGTTGTTGATAGTCTTTGAAGGGCTGGCTTGCATTTTCTCAGTTATGAATAATTTGTAGAGTAGCTCCTATGGACTTTGGTTTCAGATATTTATAAGGAATGGTCTTTTTCATTTGAGATTTTCATAGTATATCTCTTTCCTTCAAATAACTCTTTCTGTAAGTTTGCTCGTTGTGACTGTGAAGCTATAAATTTCATTTGGCCAGTGAGCACCAATAATACAATATTCACAAATTAGGCATAGCAACCTGAACCCTGACCTGCTGTCAGCAATGACTGAAAGTCAACTTTGTAAATATTGCCACTATGATTATTATTTCGACTTCATTCATCTTTCCTTATAACAAATCAGTACAGTTTACTTTCGTCTATCATAAAGTCAAATAATAAATGATACTGTGGGATCCTTTCTCTCTAACAGATTGTCGAGCAGTATATTTGGATACACTGTATCTTGCTAGACTGTGTGCTGACCGTACACAATTAGTCAGACTTCCTGCAGGTGAATAAGAAATGATGAAACCCGGTCCTTTCTTCTTTTCTTTGAATCAAAGTGACAACCTAACTTAGACTTTCAATTAAGCTTTCCAGCTTCCTGCCTGTGTTCTTGTATTGGTTTCTTAGGTGGGAACATTTTCTCTGCATGGACAGGAACAGTTGATAAACTCAGCTCCAACAGAGAAATAAATTACATGCCAGCTATAATGAGACATCAACGCCTAGTAAATTTTCTTTTGCTTGTAAAAATGTGGCAGGATGAAGTAAGAGTCAATAATTATTTATTGTTAATTCCCTAACGTTGCCTTCTGATGCACATGTAAATTGTGATGTGACTCAATTAGACAGAATTATCAGTTATTTAACATACTCACTCTGCTGCACATGGATGAAAATGACTGTGATAATCTGGAGGGGATCCTTTGTGTTGTAGTAAAGCATGTAGGCACCCATCCTGGAGTCCGGCACAAATGTATCTCTCCCTGAATTTAATGAAAATTACCTTTGCTGGCAGTGAGCCCACACACTCGGAGGGAGAGTCGCTCTCTCCTCAGATGCGTTTATCTCCGTTTCAGTGGTTCCCCCCCTTGTTTTTTTGTTTGTAATTTCTAGTTATAGATTCTTGTGGGAGGTCCAACGTCTGTTTTAAGCAGTTTTGCCTTTCTTAACAAGAAGACCGTAATAAGCACTGTAAGAATATAGGATATCTTATATAACAGAACATCACAATAATGTACTAAGATAAGCATTGATATTTCTTTATTAATCATCCTTCTTGCACATTTATGTGATGCTCCAGTAATAACACGCAAACTGGCCTTATAAATAATGATTCTGTTTTCTAAGATATTTGAGGAAAATACTACATAGAATTTTATTTGCACCTGTAGAATTCATCTCAACACTGTTGTCAGAAGACACTGAATATTTCTCTTGAACAAATACCATGTATGTAATCAAGGAGAGAATTAAATCCACCAGGGGAGAGAAAATGAAAAATTCACCTTGAGGAGATACAGATCTAGAGCGTATATTTCAGACCTAGGATAATTTCTGAACTCAAGCCAGAAGGCCATAAACACTTGTGCTGCTTAAAACCTTGTTGCGCTTTTACCAAACCCTGTAAAATTTTCTTCAAATGATCTCTTCTAATTATCTTCTCATCTCTAGTTCATTGCCACCACCATGAGTGCAGCCCTTCCAGTTGGTTTATTTTTTTTGTCCTCCTAATAAAGCAGCTGTATTAATCTTGCTTAAAAACGGCTTTGTCAATCACTGTGCTGCTTAGAAAATCACAAGAGTGGCCTTTTTCCTTCTCCATCGATACTAAATGTCACCCTGGGTCCCGGCCTTTCTAGTTCTAGGCCCTCTCTAGCTCCCCAGATTCGTGCTCTTGGGTCCAAAGACAACACTGTGCTTCACCTGGTTCCTTTCCCCGGAGGATCACATCATGTCCCACTTGCCTAAAAGACTTTTCACTCGAACCCTCAGTTTCTCTTTTTTTCTTTAATTTAAATTCAGTTTAATGAACACAGAGTGTATTAGTGTCACTGGTAGAATTTAGAGACCCATCAGTTGCACACAACCCCCACTGCTCATTCCGTCACGTGCCGTCCTTAATGCCCATCAGCTGGGGACCCCATCCCCCCAGCCCTCCCCACCAGCGGCCCTCAGTTTGGTCCCTAGAGTTGCGTCTCCTATGGTGTGTCTCCCTCTCTGTTTTTATCTTATTTTGTTATTACTTCCCTTCCCTTATGTTCATCAGTTTTGTTTCTTAAATTCCCCATATGAGCGAACAAACCCTCTGTATTTGTCTTTCTCAGACTGGCTTACTTTGCTTAGCATAATACCTTCCATTTCCATCCGTGTCTATAACCCTCGGTTTTGAAATCCTTGTTATCCTTTAAGGATCAGTCTCCAGGATTGATGAATTTTCTGAGGATTCCAGTTTTGGGTGTTGTTTTCTTTTTTTTTTTAAAGATTTTATTTATTTATTTGACACAGAGGGAGAGAGAGAGAGATAGCAGGAGAGGGAATACAACAAGCAGGGGGAGTGGGAAAAGGAGAAGCAGGTTCCCCGTTGAGCAGGGAGCCCTATGTGGGGCTCGATCCCAGGACCCTGGGATCATGACCTGAGCTGAAGGCAGATGCTTAACCACTGAGCCACCCAGATGCCCCATGATTCCTGTTCTTATTGACAACTTTATACTCTTAAATCTTCTTGAACATATCATTTGTAGCATCAATTTAGCATTGAATTATACTTAATTTATGGATAACGTGAGTCTTAAAATCAGTGACGTTTCTCTATTTGTTCTTCCCACTCAGAAGTGCAGGGCTGACTTACTGGCCTATCTTTAGTAATTGCAGAGAATCTTTGGTAACCATTTCTATGTACTTACACTCCTGTGTAACATGCCCTGCAGTATTATATTCTCTGAGATACTTCTCTTTTGCAACAAGTCCAATTTTTTAATCTTCTTATATATTTTGTCTTGTAAGCCACCTCAGATTCGTGTAAGGAGAGGTCATCTTCCAGGGTCCCTGGCAGCCCTGCACATTCTTGCTGCTAAGCCAAAAATGTAAGGTCCCGTCTGTTCATTACCCAGGACATTTCTCAGGTTGTGTTGATAGCAAGAAACCTTGAGGGATGGGGTGCCTGGGCAGCTCAGTCACTTAAGTGTCTGCCTTCAGCTCAGGTCATGATCCCAGGGTCCTGGAATCGTCCTGCATTGGGCTCCTTGCTCAGTGGGGAGCCTGCTTCTCCCTCTCCCTCGGCCCGCTGCTCGCTCGCTCTCTCTCTTTTTCTCACCAATAAGTAAATAAAATCTTTAACAACAACAAAAGAAGCTTTGAGGGCTGAGATGTTAACCAAGAGCAGGCTTGCTTACCCGTTACTGTAAAACAATGGATGCTCTGGCCCAGTGCTCATCTGTGAAACAAACCCACTGTGTGCACAGCATCCGTCTGGGCCCTTGAACTTGGGGGCCAAAGGAACTAACATGTTTGTTTGCTGTGCCACCATAAAATTCTTTGCCCTGACCCAGGGCCTTGTGTCTTCTGTCCACATTCATGACAGCGACAGGCTAACTTACTAGCTTGTAATTCAGATAAAATAAAGTCCTCGACCAATCTATGCTTTATGGAAAGAGAGACTATCCATAAATTAATATAAATAAATGTGTTTTGAGCCTTTTAAACCAGCCCACCATTCATAGCACTGTCCTGAATAGGCTGAAATGTAATTACATGGAAGTATATACTTACTCCACTTTGCACAGCTAATATTTCGTAAAATCATGGAAGCAGTAACAATAATTAAATCGGTCATTTCTTAGTATTATGTTGAGAATACTCAAGCTGTTAAAATTGCCTGGACTTTCTGCTTCACCTGAAAAGATGAATAGAGAATACATTTAACATCAGCTTTCTTCCGGGGAGGTTTCTGAAGAGCATTCCCGTATCGAGTAGGAATTCTTTGTTTACCTCAGTAATAAGGTTCCCACTCCTTCTGTTCTCTTTGTTCTTTTGTCATTTTTGGTTTTTATTCTCACTGAAATTTCGAGAACGTAACACCTCTGTGTGGATAAAAAGCAATCATGTATGTTTTCAAATTGTTTAGTTTTTTTTTAACTCCAGCCCTAAAAGATAAAAAGAAATAATGAGTATAGGAATAATGAAGGATTAGGGCAGAAAAACATTAATATATATTGATTAGCTACAAAGGGCCAGGTCTTTTTAAAGTGCTTTACAGGCATGATAACATTACTAAACCTTCCAATCATCCAAGAGTTAAGTATTATTCAAAGAAGAAAATAAACTGTTAGAAAAACGAAACTAGTTCCATATCGTTAGCAAAGCATGATTGGAACCAGAGAGATCAGCTGTCAACACCGAAGGCATGTCAGCCGGTAGCTCTCATCCCTCCCCGTGATGAAGTAAACAGACATACACTGGGGCTGGTGTGTGTTCACCAGAAGCTCCTCCCTCCCTTATTGGGCTCGACCACGTCTCCCAGCCCCCCTCACCCCTGGGCATCTAGACAAGGACAGGCGCCCACTTCTCTGCAGTAGAATGTGAGTAGAAGTGATGGACCAGGCCGAGACTATGTCTGTCCAGGGTCTCTTTTTCCTTCTGCTTGCTACAAGCACAGGACTTCAAGAATCACAGCAGATGATAGAGTCATGAGACAGAAGGAACTCAGGTCTCTGAGGGATCCCATGGAAGACCGCCCTGCAGGAAAACACCAGCACTGGGCTACTGTTAGAAAGAAAAAGAAGGGCGCCTGGGTGGCTCCGATGGTTAAGTATCTGCCTTTGTCTCAGGCCACGATCTGGGGTCTTGGGATCGAGTCTGTGTTGGACTCCTTGCTTCTTCCTCTCCCACTCCCCCTGCTGTGTGCTCTCTCTGTCAAATAAATAAATCTTGGGATAAAAAGGAAAGAAAAAGAAAAACTACTATTGTGTGACCCCACTAATATTTCATTTTATCCATTATACGAAGCAGCTCACGTTACCTTAATATGGAAGTGATCACATATCACCATTAAGAGCATTAAGATATTGAAATATATGATGAAATCAGGACAGCATTATTTTTAAGGCTTCCAAAAGATTTGATTATTACTTTGCATATATGAAAGAGTGAATATTACTCTTATAAAAAGAAGAAAAACTCTGAAAGTATGAGAATATTGGGAGTGATGTCAAGATTCTGGTAGCCTGGTCCAGGAACTGCCTCTGTTTAATCAGGCAACTGCATCTCTACGAGCTTCACCTTTCTAATCTACAATGAAATAATCCAGCCTCTTTTGGGTTGCTCTAATATTTTAACTCTAGTAGTATGTAGAAGCACAGTGGTGGATCAACTCCTTTAGGATAGAAATACTGTCCAGTTTATTTGTGTGTCTGTCTTAAGCACTCTTTTAGCACATAGGACAGGTTAATACATACAGAATGGACTGGAACATTCTATCCTTTTAGAAAGCATTTTGGCCCTTTTGAGTCCAAAGCCATCAATGTACTTTTCTGGTTGGCCCAGTATTAACAGTCAGCAGGATTTGTGAATAATCCAAGTAAAATAAAAAGTGAGATAGGGGCCCCTAGGTGGCTCAGTTGTTAAGCGTCTGCCTTCGGCTCAGGTCACGATCCCAGGGTTCTGGGATGGAGCCCCACATCGGGCTCTCCGCTCAGCGGGAAGCCTGCTTCTCCCCTCCAACTTCCCCTATTTGTGTCTCTCTCCCTGTCAAATAAATAAATTTAAAAAATTTTTTGAAAAAAAGTGAGATAGGATAGGGCCACAGAAGCCTTTCCCTTTTCACTTTCAATCTGAACGCGATGGAATAATCTGGTAAAGTATGGTAAACTTACCGCAACGTTTTCCCACTCTTGAAAGGTAAATAAGTCAGAGGGACTTTCGTTAATAATACTGTATTGCATATTTGAAAGTAGCTAGGAGAATGGATCTTGAAAGTTTTCATCCTGGAAAAAAAAATTTTGTACCTGTGGATGGTGATGGGGTTTAAGTGGGCTTTCTGTGGTGATCATTTCACAACATATACAGATATTGAATCATTACCTTTGTGCGCCTGAACTAATAAAATGCTATGTCCGTGATACCTCAATAAAAATAAATAAGTAAAAAAGATAAATAACAACAACCCTATTAACATCATGAACGTTTACATTGGATAACTAACAAACACAACCTTGGAGCTGTTTTTATTGAAAGCATAGAAAAATTAAATTTACACTTGGTAAAGAATTCGAAGGGAACATACATAGGAAATTGAAAATAATATGATGTATTGATTATGGAATTATGGATTTTTTTTTCCTTCCAATCAATTTTCAGGGTGACATGGGAGAGGCTAGGAAAAAATTTAGGGGCTTGCTCTTTAAGGATCCTGAATGGAAAAAGAAACCTTTGGATTTCATTTTATAGGTCCTGGCCAGGGGGCATTACTTAAGAGTTTTCTGTCGATGTGTGATTGGATCTGGCTTTTAGAAAGATAATTTGTGGTAAGAGAGTTTGGTAATAGGGAAATAGGTTAGACCATTATAACAATAATTCAGGTGATGGTGGCAAATGTGAATTAACCATGTCTTTTATTTTCCGTATTCTGATGCCTTGACATCTGGGGCCTTGCTGTCCTAGAGGGACTGCTCCTCTCAGGGTTAGCTAATTCCTAGAGATAGGAAGCAATCTGGCCCAGGAGGATGTTTTTCCACTGGGCTCTCACTCTCAGGGCCATTATTCACCTGCCCTGATCACCTGTGGCCAGATAATAGTAGCTAGAGACAGCCCCTATGCCCCCAGAGCCTGTTGAAATTATTCCAGCTACAATCATAAGCCTTGTTTACCTGCTTTGCCCATTCCTTTCTGTAGAAACCACAGTGACGGCCCTTGTTTCCAGGTCCCCCCTCTTTCCACCTCCCGACTGACTCAGGTGCCCCCCCTGCTCCTCCCCCAGGGCCCCATGTCCTGTGGCATGTCCTCTCCACTTGGGAACTGCACGCTACAACTATCTTTTCAATTATAATAGTCTCCTGATCTGTTGGCCGTACTATAACTCGAATATTCCAGAAGTCCTCCATAGTTTAAAACAAGATGTTGTGGGTCTACATGAAAGCAGTGAAAATGGGGATAGAGAGGAAGATTGAGGGATGTTCAGGAGTCAGAATTCTAGGTTTTGATGGTGATAGGATGTGAGGAATAAAGAAATGGAGTAGGTGATTACAGACTTCGAGCTTGATGATATTAATTGTGCAAAGCGAAAACCTACAAGTTTTGAGAGGGAAAGATTATGATTTTGGTTTGGAACTTGTGGCATGTAGGTGCTTGAAAGACATTCATGTAAACATATCTAGCAGGTATTTATAAAGGTGTGTCTTGAATCTTATATGACCATGACACGCAGTAACAAATATATTTTATATCTGATACTATGCAAAGATGTGATTTGCTGTTTCACAAAACAGTGCCCCTTTCTTTGTTGGATGCACTCTGAATGGTTTCTGGCTGTGCCATCCGTTTTGTTTCCTTTTGAAATACGCGTTGTAAGCCACTAAACTGAATTCATGAATGACTGAAATGTCACAGCCCATTCTTTAGAAAACCCTTGTCTGGAGCCTAAAAGAAACTTAGACTTGGAGAGATTTGGAAGTCATAAATTTACTGATGTTAGCTGAAGCAATGGGACATTTTCTAAGGGCCAATGTGGGGAACTAGAAAGTTTCCCAGATTATCTCTCTATAGAATAGACAACATTTGGGGCACCTGGGTGGCTCAGTCAGTTAAGCATCTGACTCTTGATTTCGCTTCCACTCATGATCTCAGGGTTCTGGGATCAAGGGTCATAGAAGGAGCCCCGTGTCGGACTCCGTGGGATTCTTTCCCTCTTCCTCTGCCTGTTACCCAATTTGCACTCTCTCTCTCTTAAAAAAAAAAAAAAAAAGGCAAACCATTTAAAAATTTTAAAGCTAATAGAGAAAGAAGAGGCAGCTAAAGAAAGTGGGAAAGAATAGTAAATCTTAATAGTAGAGTCAGTATAGAATAAGGCTGAGAAAGCAAGAAAGGAAAACATTTTAAGGAAGCAGTAATCAACAGTAACAAAGGCTGATGACACAAATAATCTGAAGACTGCCCAGATTAGATTTGCAGTATAAGATGTCACTGGGGGTAAGTGAGAAAACGGTTTTAGTAGACGATGCTGGGGAGAAGAAGTTGCAATGGGAGGTAAAGAAGTTAGACTTCTCTTTCAGAGAGCTTGAAAACAATGGAAATGTATATGTAATAAATGATATGTATACGAATGATAGTAACTAAGAAGGGCAGAGAGAGGGTTAAAGTGAAATCCTTGAAACTGGCTGGTTTGTTTGCCAGGGATTCATGTTTAAGACTGAATAAATGTTTGCTGGAAGTTTTGAAAGAAGAATTTATAGGGTTTAAGAGGAAATAAATGAAAGTGGCCGACAGGCAGAAAGATAATAGGAATTACTAGAATAAGACTGTAACCATTTCAATTAGTTAGCTTAAAAATGGACAAACTAAAACTCATAACAAGAACTATATAAGAGCTATGACTCAGATTAAGAAAAATCAAAGAATATCTTTAATTAGCATTAATTGAGAATTAATTAGTACATACTTAATATATGCTATATTAATCTGAGTATGTATGTATGTAAATACGTGCACATGATTATATATTTTGTTAATAATTAACATATATATAATCCCTTCAATGTAATTGGTTTGGAGAGACTTAATGAGTATAAGCTTTGTAAAGCATAGGAATGAGGTTTAATGGAGATTGAGTAGGCTTTCTGAGATGCATATTATTAATACATACTTCGGATGATTTAGAATCATTCGCCTCGAAGAAATGATAAATTACTACTGGAAGTTATTTACCATTCTGTGAGTTTGTGATCTTTCCTGTCTTACAGCAGACTCTAATACTGATTAAAAAGTTTTAAGTAGAACCTGCTCTATAAACTTCTTAATGTTTTAAACAGAAAATTTTTCTAATTCTACATGCAGCTTAAAGAAGCAATTCTGGGGACTCCTAGGTAGCTAAGTGGGTTAAGTGTCTGTTTTCAGTTCACGTCAGTCATGATCCCAGGGTCTTGGGATCAAGCTCACATCAGGCTCCTTGCTCAGTGGGGAGCCTGCTTCTCCCTCTACCCCTCCGCAGCTTGTGCTCTTTCACACGTGCTCTCTCTGACAAGTAAATAAAATCTTTAAGGAAAAAAAAAAAAAGCAGCAGCAATTCTGTAGTAACCATGCTTGTACCCTGCATGAAGGTCCTGTTTAAAGGTGTACCCCTCGGTCATACCAGAGCAAAAGGCTGATTGTTGACTCAGGGAGAAAAGTATGTTGATGCAAAAGTCTAACATAATCCTGTTCATTTCACCACTAATTTAAATACACTGTTGGTCAGCTGTGCTCAAGAGCACAGAGTTGGCTAAAACTCTCCACATGATTTGCTGTGGGAGAGTGGACCCAAGAAGTAATGTGAGCTGCGGGAAATCTTCCCAGGGTTCTCAGTCTAGAACGGGCCATTTTGTACCACCTCAAGCAAGCCAAATTAGATGGAAAATAACCAGACTTCCTATATCCCAGGACTGTGATTATTATTCAATGAGATAAGGAGTGTAGCCGTACTTCAATAAATTTTTAAAAATTAATGTAAAGTAATAGTAATGTGATTATCAGTGTTGGATCTGCCCAAACGCTGCTCCTGGCACAGTTGCTTAGAACAGCAAATTCTGGGGTAGGCTGGTTCATGCTCTGCCTGAATCCCACAGCAGTCACATGGACTTTTTTTCTTCCCCTCGGGTTCTTTTTCAGAGTTACTGTGAACTTTTTTAGAGATGACTCTACTTCCCATATTATGTATTAGTGATAGAAAAGTTTTGCAGGACTCTTTTGAGCATGACTTCAAAAAGTCTGTGATATGTAAGCAGATGAAAAATATTATGTAGGGTTAACGTAGATCCTAGGGGAAAATGTGAGAAGTGACTAGTATATGTTTTCTCTGAGTTTCCTCTGGTTCACTCTCATCGAAGTAAGAAGAATAGAGTGCATTTTACATCAGAAAAAGAAGAATTCCAAGATAGGTAATTCCTACTGGATTTTGAAATATGAAGCAGGTAAATGACTCTTAGGTTTTTAAAAGAAAAACGAGAAGGGAATATAGACTTTACTTTTTTAAAGATCTTTCCGCCACTTTAACATGCAGCCCAGAAGCAAAGAAATGTCCAAACCCCAAACAAGAAAGATTTTTAAAATATGAGTTGAACAAACTGGTGGGAGCTGCCAAAACCCTAGTTTAAGAATAAGGAAAAAGTTTCCAGCGTGTCATCATTTTTGGAAATCTCAGAGCTTCTCAGTAGTGTTGGAATCCAGCAGAGTCTTCCTCTTCTCTGTGGTCTTCCTGTTACTCTGTTTTGAAAAACAAGATGCATTAAAAAGGTAATAAATAGGGTTCATCACAACGTAGTAGATCGATAGTAAGCCTAATGCGGGTCTAGAAGACTGATGTTTAACCACTCTGTATGCTTTATTTGTATACTTAGACCTAACATTTGTTTTCTGTTATTTCAAAGTATATGCTGCAAATATCCACAGTACCCTGAAAATCTGAAATCCTATGACTGCATTAGGACAAATACCTTGTGAGAGAACACTGCATGTTTATCTGTGTGGAAATAAGGGACTCCGGCTGGCTCAGTCAGTTAAGCATCTGCCTTCAACTCGGATCACGATCCAGGGGTCCTGGAATCCAGCCCTATGTTGGGCTCTCTGCTCAGTGGGGAGTCTGCTTCTCCTTTCCCTCTGCCCCTCCTTCCTGCTTGTGTTTACATGCTCTCTCTCTCTCTCAAATAAATAAAATATTTTTTAAAAAATCTGTATGCAAATAAATATAGGTAATCCTCAGGTCTCCAAACTAGTGGCCTGTCTCTACTGGGTTTACCAATGTCATTACTTGATAAAGATGCCCCAGATCCTTGATCTCTTATCCTTCCTTTTTCTTGTTCTTTTGGATTCACAAGCCTTGGAAGCCTCTATTTCTTTTCTTTTCTTTTTAAATTTTTTATTTCTTTTCAGCGTAACAGTATTCATTGAGAAGCCTCTATTTCTGATGCATAGACATACATCCAAAAAGTGAAAGGCAGGAAGAAAGTGTGTTAACTGTGTTACTGGGACCTCATAGTTATAATAATCTTTGGAAATATTATTTGAATCAGGTACACGGGCAACACTCAGATGGTCGGGAAACAATGGCCAGAATACTAGAAGGTGACGGTGTTGGGCAGAATTCTGTGACACTCAAGATTCGCACCCCTTGCTGTGCTTAGCTTCTCCCGAGCATGAATGAGATCTAAAATACGATGAAACATCATTCCTTTGATTATCTTACACTATGTGGCAAAGGGATTTTGCAGATGTAATTGCAGTCCCTAATCAGTTGACTAATCATTAATCTGATGCGAGATCATCCTGGGTGGGCCTTACCTAATTAGAAGAGCCCTTAAAAAGATAGATGCAGCAGATCCTCTTCAGGAAGCCTTAGAGTTAAAGCAAACAGCAATGTCGTGACCTTCCTACAGAGAGAGAGGCAACATCCAGGGGCTCAGGGCCTCCATCCTGTAGCTGCAAGGAACTGAATTTGGCTAACAATCTTGATGACCTTGGAAAGCGACCTTGAACTCAATAAGCACAAGAGCTTGGCTGACACCTTGATTTCAACCTGGTGACATCCTGAGTAGAAGACCCAATTAACCTGTGCCTGGGAGTTAATCCATTTGTTGTTTTAGGAGGCCAGGATTTCACGACAAATTGTTACTCAGCACTAGAAAACAAATACATTAACACAGAATGAAATCAAAGATTATGTGAGAATCCCAAAACTATTCAGAAAAATAATTAATATCAACTACAGCTTCTTTAGCACCTGCTGTGTACTGGACATTATGCTGGAACTTTTCTCGCATTCTCATCGTATGTTTTTTGAGGAAAAGTAAGACGGAGCAAAAGTCTGGTACTTGCCTCGCTTCCTCTCTAGTCCCTCTGTTCCACGGTCTAATGAGGTGTCCGCTGTCCACCTCTGACACTCTAGTGCTCGGAATCGTGGCTAGGCTGCAGTGAGATGAACCCTAAGTATGAAATAAATCCTGGATGTTGAAGCTTTCATGCCAAAGAAAAAGAATGTAAATATATCAATTATTTCTATATACTGATACCATGCTGAAGTTTTATTTTGGACATACTAAAATCAATTATATATTATAATCAATTTTTCCTATTTCTTTTTACTTACTGTGCTACTAACATTAAAATTATATGTTGAGTCACATATATTTCTATAAGATTGAGGAGAATGAGAAAAATAAGAAAGAAAACAAAACTCCCATTCCACTACCCTGAAAGAACCACTATTAATATTTTTAGATATTTCCCTTTTGTTAGTGTGAAGATGTCAGTTTTTCTGTCTGTCTACAGTTTATTCCAATATGTCAAGCAATGTTTGCAGGGCCAGAGAAAAGTAACCCCCGATGAGCTTAAAACATTTGCCTGAGATGTTAACATTTGTTAATGTGAAGAAGTTGAATTCAAACCCCATGTCTTTGTGACTCCAAATCCGTTTACCTCCAAAGCCTGTGTTCTTTCTATGATACTGCAGTGCCTCTCCTGAAAAAATCTTTACCAGAAAAATGAAAAGACGACTCATAGTAGTACATTAAGGAAAGCATTAAACATAGCGGGGGGAGAGAAAAATAACTCAATGAGGCCTGAAGATGTACATTTTTATGAAGAGTTTTATTTGGAAAAAAAATAAATCTGGGGATTTCTAAGTAGTCGCTGATGTTTATAGGCTTGATTATAATTTTTTTCTAGAATATATTCAAGAGGTGGGCAGAGAATGCTGGTTATAGTTGGATTTGGCTGTTAATACTTGCAGTTATCACCAGGTATGTATAGAATGAGGTAGATAACCACTTTAGAGATAATTCTTGTCACATGAAGTTGGCAAGAAAAAAAAAATCATAGGCATGCAGATAGGAAGGAAAGAACCAAACCTTTGTGGATCTTGTGTGTAGATCTTAAGGAATTTTTCACAGTGTTTCTAGAATTAGTAAGAATTGAGGAAGGTCATAAGACATTAAGATCAACATACAAGGGGTGCCTACGTGGCTCAGTGGGTTAAGCCTCTGCCTTTGGCGCAAGTCATGATCCCAGGGTCCTGGAATCGAGCCCCGAATCAGCTCTCTGCTCTGCAGGGAGCCTGCTTCTCCCTCCCCATCTGCCTGCCTCTCTGCCCACTTGTGGTCTCTGTCAAATAAATAAATAAATACAGTCTTTCAAAAAAAAGATCAGTATTGGGGCGCCTGGGTGGCTCAGTGGGTTAAGCCTCTGCCTTTGGCTCAGGTCATGGTCTCAGGGTTCTGGGATCGAGTCCCATATCGGGCTCTCTGCTCGGCGGGGAGCCTGCTTCCTCCTCTCTCTCTGCCTGCCTGTCTGCCTACTTGTGATCTCTATCTGTCAAATAAATAAATAAAAATCTTTAAAAAAAAATCAGTATACAAAAATCAATTGTGTTTCTACATTGCTAGCAACAAACAATCTGAAAACGAAGTTAAGAAAACAGTCCATCATTGGTAGCAAATGCAGTCTGTGCACTAGCAAGCTCATTTCCCTCAAAGGAGACACAGTTCCTCGGTGTAGAGACAGTTACCTGAGATGTGTGGTTAGGGTGTTTTACCCTTAGAACGTTCCGTATGGCTTTGATTTCGAAATATATATTACTAAGTTGGAGTATTCGCTTCTGAATTTAGCTGAGAGTAGCTTGTTTCACATACTTACTTCTTCAAAAAACAAACACAAAAAAGTTACGCACCTAATTACTCGTGCCGCACGTATGAGTCGACATGACAGTTTGTTGCTGCTTTTTATTGCACAACAGATGTTAGCATTTCAAAATAAACACACACTTTTTCCCCTAGAAGTAAATTTCCTTCTTTATGAATCAGATTTGGACAAGTTAGCATAGGCTTTGTGTCTACCAGAGAGTATGTGATTTATTATTTTTATAACAAAATGGCTTAAAAGAAAAATAATTATAGTACCATGAAATTCATACATCAGCTCTTTCCTTTTCTCCTGGGCCATAGTTCTAATTATTTTTTCTAATGGTAATTGATAACCAGGTGAATTCCCTTGCTATTGCAGCTTTATAGAATTTTTTTGCTCTTAGCTTTCTAGGGAATAATAGAAAATCTCCAAGTTCAAATATATGTCAAAGTGATATACTCCTTCAGTACATAAATAATAATAGTACAGAAGCCTGTTAAAGGTGGCTTTCATTTTTTATTTCAGATTTGCATCAGAAAGGTAATGACAGTTCATTAGCACTTGAAGTATCTAAAACTTAGAAAATATATTTCACAATTCAAGGTTAAATGGGTCACCACCATCAGTTATGAAGGGAAGTATCGTGCGCTCTGTAGAACATTCCACATATTTCAAAGTGTTATCTCTCACAGGGAAACACAACTCACCATTCTTCAGAGAAGTGACAGGACGATAGGAAGATCTATACAGTCTTATCCCTTAATATATATGTACAGAGAATTGGCTATGCAGATTTTTCCTAAGGGAAAGTTTCCTACTGACTGTAGTTGTTGTCGCCGGTATGAAACACTAGATAAAAAGGATTGTATAAGGATTATAAATGATCATGCTTTGTATGTGCTTTTGCACCAGCACGATTTAATACCGCTATATTTGCATGTAGAGTTTTAATTAAGAGATAACTGTCGCCACAGGTTGGCTGCAGAAGGCTACAATCTCCAGCAGAGAGAGAAATGCCAGTGCCAAGTCCTACAGGTGGGGTGGCAAATGGGGGGTCGGTAACATAAAATAGACTCATAATTAAAAGTGTAATAGTCACTTCTATTTAATTGAATGAATATCATAAAAATATTTAAATGCATTCACTTATTTTTTTTTAATAACTCCCTATTCCTTTTCATGCCTATTAGGAGTATTCTGAATGTTGCTTCCCCTGTAGGGGTTTTTTTTTTTCCTACGTTTGTTTTCTGAACTGGATGATAATAATTCTTAATTACAAAAGTTAGGATCTAAGAAGATTTAATCTTTTCTTTTTTCCTCTCTGATTGATTAGAGTCAGGATTGTCCTTCTATGTTCACAAAAGAACTTTTTGCACAAAAGTGACTTAGATCAAAGGTGAGATAGTGTTCACTTCCTCTCCAGAAAAATCACTTAGAAAAGAGACTCTTATAAAGTTCTAACTCCAATTAGCTATCAAGAACTAGTGGCTAGGACTATTTTATACAGAAGGGAGGAAATAAACTTTAAATAATTCTATATTATTTATTTCTCGAGTCCGTTACCCAGATTTTAGATGCATTTTGAGTAAGACTTCATTGAGATTTCCCATCTTAATCCAGACCTACACACACATGGGAGGAATGCTCCCATCTTGAGCTTGTAATTTGGATGGAGGCTCACTATTTTTCCTTTCTGTGTTCACCCTGTCAATGGTAATTATTGCTGCTTTGTCCTCCGTTATCTTAACCAATTATAACCTTTTGGAACAGGTCAAGTTCCTTTATGCATAGTATGATGGGTGGGGCGAACTCCCCTTCCCTATTTTCATGGTAAATTAGTGGGTACTGAGAACATAATTGCCATCCTGCTATTTCTTAACTACCTAACATAATACAGTCCTGTTCTTGATTGAAGTATTAAAATTATGGCATTCTTTTTTTTGTCCCAAGAGGAAATTTTAGACATTGTGAAAATGTTGGTGTTCATAAAAGTGTATCTTTCTATGTCTCCTGTGATTGGCTTTGGTTTTGGTTGAGACCTTTTCTTTGCATCATTGACAGCACACTTGAGTGGAGCCAACACTCCCTACTTTCTCCCATAAAAATAATTCTCGGGGCACCTGGGTGGCTCAGTGGGTTAAGCCTCTGCCTTCGACTTAGGTCATGATCTCAAGGTCCTGGGATCAAGCCCCAGCATCAGGCTCTCTGCTCACCGGGGAGCCTGCTTCCCCACCGTCCCTGCCCTCTGCCTGCTGGTTGGCCTACTAGTGATCTCTCTCTCTGTGTCAAATAAATAAATAAAATCTTTAAAAAAAATAATTCTCATAGGGAGAGCCAGACTGAATATTTGGAGAGAATAGAAATAATGCATTTTACTCTCTTAGTTTCTTTTATGGTATCACCTAAATATTCTAGAGCGTATTACTTTCCGTGTTCGTATAATAACCTGCAAGGGAGAGTAACCAATTTAAAGGGAAGAATTTGCTGTAGAGATAAAAATAAGTAGAACACCTAGAAATCCGAGTGTTCCTGCAGTCTCTGTCAAATCCTTGCTTCCTACTGCTTTTGTTATCCATCACCCTGCTATGATTTGGATGAAGTCATCACTGTTTTATGTTTATAGTTCAGTTGGATAAGAGGCAGTAATTACTTAGATTTATTTAGACAAGGGGAAGAACATGCCCATAACAGGGAAGCAGAAGTCCGATTATGCAATTTATTATTTTGCAAATACTTGCCTATGTTACCATTTCAGATGGTGAGTCTAGAATCTTTGAGAGCCAGAATGACATCTTTCAGGTAATTCAGAATAATGACTCAATCACCTCCATACTGATGAATCTTGTTCAAAACCAAGCCAGGAACACCTGGGTGGCTCAGTGAGTTAAGCGTCTGCCTTCAGTTCAGGTCATGATCCCAGAGTCCTGGGATTGAGCCCCACATCGGGATCCCTACTCATGGGAAGCCTGCTTCTCCCTCTTCTACTCCCCCTGCTTGTGTTTCCTCTCTCACTGTGTTTTTGTCAAATAAATAAATAAAATCTTAAAACAAAACAAAACACTATATGTAAGTCCAGACTTAGCATCATAGCTTCCTAAAACAAGAGAGAATCAGATTCCATACATACAAACCAACCAAAACCCAGACCAAGGAGAAGTTTAGTAATTTACATAGTCACATTAGGAGGTCCTTGATTCATTCCTGCTGGACCCTTAACTACTTTCCACTCGTTGACTCCGCCTCTGACTTGGGTGAAGAGCCAATGCACGTTGATCCAAAAATTTGCAAAAGAACTGACCTTACTTTACAAAGCAGACTCCCATAGTACATTAAAGATGGAATTTTAACACTGAAAACAAAAACAGAATCTGTAGTAGCTACCGGTTCCAGACATAAAGTTAACCATTACAGCCATGCTGTTGGATATGTATTATTGTCTCCAATTTTACAGATTAGAGTATGGAGGCTTAGAGGGGTGAGTTAGATTATTTGCCCAGAATAACATAATTTAAGCTGCCAAAACACAGAATTAATTGCCTGGCTAACTTCAAGGAGCAGCCACTTTCCACTACATGATGCTTTCTCTCCTTTGTATTTTCTACTTTTGAAAAAAATCAATTCCTAATGAAGCAAAGCATATCTGTTTGGATAAAACTGGAATACTGCTACAGAGTAGTGTAGAACTGTATTTATTTCTCCCCATCCCACTAACATCTGCCTTGTATCAGTTACATCAAGGAATTTCTGTACCTGGAAAAGTTCTAGACATCAGGCCAGTCTCCTGTGCCTCCATGCTTGTAATTCACTGTGTCCCCACCATCCTGCTGACGTTTATATAGGTCCAAAAAATCTTTGTCAATTAACAACCCTGCTTGGGTGGTGAAGCCAATAGGACTTCTATAAAAATGAGGACATTTTTGATTAAGAACCTGGAAAATGTTGAAAGCAAGTGAGAGGACATAACCAGAAAAAACATGAAATGACTCATGATTGATTTGACTTATTTTCCGCCATTTTCAGCCCCTGACACACCTGTCCCTATTCTATCGGCTCCCTTTCTGGTGCGTCTGTCCACTTGGCAGAAGCTGTCTCTGACCATCTTTGGCAATAAACACTGTGGTTTCTTTTCTTTTTTCTTTTTTAAAGATTGTATGTATTTGTTTGACACAGAGAGAGCACAAGCAGAAGGAACGGCAGGCAGAGAGAGAGGGAGAAGCGGGCTCCCCTTGGAGCAGGGAGCCTGATGCGGGGCTCAATCCCAGGACTTGGGATGGTGACCTGAGCCAAAGGCAGATGCTTAACCCACTGAGCCATCTGGGCGCCACTGTCACTGTGGTTTGTGATCCCCTCAGTACCTCTGTACAGTCAGACCCATTGTTTGGCATGCCCTCTTCTCTTTTAACTTTCCTTTTGCCTGAGTCAAGCATACAACCCTCTCTCCTTCCTCCAATGGGAACCCATCCTGGAGGTGGCATTCTAGTTACAAGGAGTGACATCCAGAAATGAAAGAGTGGGAAGGAAGAATATCATTCTGTTTAGGGTCTGCACCTCACTGGCACGTAAACTCCATGAGGGTAGAGCTGTGACCGTCTTGTTCGCCTCTCCATCCCCAGCCTGGCGCAGTGAGCACCTTGAATGAGTGATTGAACAGTCTGTGCTCAGAGCCTCGGTACCTGGGCATGGCTCTCAACCCTTTTACTTTCTAACTTGCAAGGCCACACATGTTTATTTGTAGAACATACAGATAGTTCCCTGACTTAGTCAGGTTTTATGCTGACATGGTGGACTGTATTTGATTCATCTTCAGACTCTGATCTATCTGGGGATGATCCTCACTTTATAATCAACTCTGTATAAAATGGTTGAAGTGGTAACTTGTCTATCTTTTATCTTCCTGAGACTAATTGGCCCTTTTTCCTCCTCCTTGAGTTTATTGAATTTTCTTAAGCTCCTAATAATATGTGAGATTTGCAGTTGTGTCTAATACATTCTGACAGATGAAATTTGGATAATTATACTGTTTTTCTTTAGAGATAAAATATATTGTCCGTAGTTTAGATTTGAAAGCAGGTATTTCAATTAAAGGAGTCAGGAGCAGTTAACAGTGGAATACAACGTTAGGAAACCACTTCTTGTCCTATCTTTGCCATTATCTGCATTATTTACTTCAATTTTGAAAAAATACTTGTGTTTTGCTTTAACTTTCTGAAATGACCATTTTTTCTTTAAGGATTTTATGTATTTATTTGACAGGCAGAGAGGTGGGGGAAGGAGGCTCCATGCTGAGCAGATAGCCCGATGCAGGGCTCGATGCAGGGCTTGATTCCAGAACTCTGGGATCATGACCTGAGCTGAAGGCAGAGGCTTTAACCCACTGAGCCACCCAGGTGCCCCAATGAAATGGCCTTTTTTTTTTTTTTTTTTTTTAATTGGTGTCAAAAGACCCTGCTGGTGGAAGAGTAAATTGTGACATGATTGTCACCATGTGTTATACCCAATTACAGATGATCAGAAGTGGTACAGGTGGATCATTAGAATTTAAATGAGGAGAAATCTTGTGATTTTGTCACAAGTGCAAAAAATGGCATTTAATTTTGTGGGTTAAGGGGAGCTATTACCTGTTGATATCAAACAAAAGGAGCCATTTACATGTAATGTAGCATTTTACCCCATACAAGATGTAATTAACAATGAGGTTCCAATCCTTGACGTCACAGAGGACATGGAGTAGTTGTGTGATTTGGGGTAAGTTGTTGAAAGTCTTTAAGCTTTGATATCTACCTCTTATATATAAGGAGTTAGGCCAAAAATATTTCAAGATTTCTTCCAATCCTAGTTTTCTGTATTTTTATGTTGACAGTGAATCTTCAAAACTTAGCAAGATTTGAGAACTCCTAGTCCACACCTGGTGTCATTTTTTCTGTAGCCAACAAGGGTTTCTCCAGTGCCTGCTTCTAGGATGGTTTCAATAAATCAAATCACAGAAGTATTGTAAGCCTTTTAACAAAATCACAGAATTCTAAAGAAAAAAAAAAAACACCCAAACATTTTCTGTGATCTATTTATTTATGGAGGTGCGGGGGAGATGGGAAAAAGGAACTACTTATTTATGAGCAAAGAAGAACAGAAGAACAGAACTACTTATTTATGAGCAAAGAACCCAGAAGGCAGGGACAAATGGGGACCCCATTTATTCATGCCAAAATGTTTCTTTTATTACAACAATAGTTTACTATGGGAAATGATGTGTTAATGGTAAAACCAATTTTGTCACAATATGAATCCTTCAGATCGTGAAGTTAGATTACCTCAAGGATTTTACTTTGATCATAGCTGTCTGGCATTCATATCTACCCTCTACCCTGAGTACTTAGTGTATGATTGTGCCCTGCTTAATTGCATCAGTGTTTAGCTTCAGTAACAAATTTTTTCTGATTGCTGTGCTGGCACCTGAAACTCACCCTGGTGCCTGAGCTTGCCAATTTTGATTCCCATAGTTCTGAAGTGATTTGAGGGTAGATAACAGTTCCTTGTGTTTTCTTATAGAAGGGGGAAGCGCGCGACATATTGAGGTCAGTGCAGCAATTGAACTTGCAAGGATTAGGAGGCCTGGAGAAGAGCGCTAGAAAAATTGGTGTTCTAGAGAGGAACCCCAAAATGAACCAAAATTTAAATACCACTTTCTCCTCCAAGGGTTTTCTTTATGGCTTATTTTGTGTTTTATGTGGGTAAGTCTCATGTACTTGTGAGTAAATAAAAATCTGCCAACAGATCTGTTATTAAGCACTAACTTTCTTACTACCTGGGAACCTGTGAGGGCCTGATAAGGGACACACACCTTGAGATGACAGACCTGTTCTCTCTGCCATACTGCACTAACTTTTCCTGCTTATCTAGGTCTCTGGACCAGGATGAGTTTTGGGGCCCTGTTTCGTTCTTCTTCCCTTTGTGCTAGAGTCATAAACATTTTTCCCAACCCATTCCATTTGCTTCAGGAGCCTAGAGAGTACGGAAGGCATACAGACCTTTCCCCTGCCGTTAGCTCTGAGCACTGCCCTGTTTCTTATCTATCTGTGCATTCATGTGTTTGTTCATGTAATCCTATATACGTTCAAATATTTAATAAATACCGATGTATGGACCAAAGTTTCCTGACTATAAAATCCAGGTTTACCACCGCCCTCACACTCATGGCTGCTTGCATAATCGGGGAACAGAGTAAGACAACAATTACCGCACGGGTGAAAAGTACAAAAATAGGCGTCCGCACAGGTGCCTGATCTAAATTAGACTACAGTGAGAGACAAACACCGTTTTAAGCCTCTGCTCTATCCTGCATATCAGTAGGATTTTATGTCATTAGTTGACTGTATGTGTTTAGTTTGGTATGTATATAAGCAAGATATCCTAATATTAACCAGTGAAGGAAAATCCCTTCTTGAGATAAGTGG
This sequence comes from Mustela erminea, assembly GCF_009829155.1. NCBI lineage: Eukaryota > Metazoa > Chordata > Mammalia > Carnivora > Mustelidae > Mustela > Mustela erminea. The sequence continues at coordinate 27,251,488 of NC_045634.1, read as the reverse complement.
GAATTTCAGATTGGTCAGTAGAGATTTCCTCTGTTTCAAAGTTACAGGTGTGGCCGGTGTCACCGCATGTTCACAGACTTACCCATATCAGATGAGTGACTTTTTTTCTGACTTTTTTTTTCTTCATCTACCACTTCAACCGCTGGTAGATATGAATGCCGGGCAAAAAATACTACTCAGACAAACGAGGGTAGCAGTCTCATATTTTCTTTTGGTCACTGAAGCCATCTCTAAATTTGATGCATGTCACGCTTTTTCAACCGGCTGCCTCTCCAGTGGATGGCTCTAGAAACACTACAGATTTTGGTTCCACTCGCCCTTTCCCTGTTGATAGGACTCAACTTTACTTACACTCTGTCCTGTTCCAGACAGGATTGATGGCAGTTCTGAAGGATATGTAAAATAGAACCAGAAGCATCGGTTAGAAGCGAAGCAAGTGAGCGTGGCAGCGGTCTAGATGGCTTGGTCTCCAGCACGGATCGTCAGCCTTAACACTCTTGATATTTGGGGCCACACTAGTATTTGTGGGGTATTGTCCTATGCATAGGATGTTTAGCAGCATCTCTGACCTCGACCTATCCTCCTAGTCATGACAACCAAAAATATCTCCAGACATTGTCAAATGTCCCCTGAGGGGACAGCGGTGCTCCCCTTCCTCCACTGAGATCCACTGGTCTAGAGTATAGATGTAGAGAAGTGGATCTGTTTAGGACGCAGAATTGGCAGGACTTGCTTCTGGATTCCTGATGGAGGGAAGGTTGAGGGAAAGGAAAGTCAGGAAGGTGTCCCAGATTCTTTGCTCTCATACTTAGTGGCGGTCGGTGCCACTTCCTGAGGTAGAGAAGACTGGTGGACCACAAGGTAGTGTGTGGGGGGGGGGATGGGAAAATCACAGAGCTGTAACTGATTTGGACTTAACCAAGTTTCAGATATGTGCTTAACCCACTGAGCCACCCAGGCGCCCCCTTTTTTTTTTTTTTTAAAGATTATTTATTTATTTATTTGACAGAGAGAGATGACAAGCAGGCAGAGAGAGAGGAGGACGCAGGCTCCCCACTGAGCAGAGAGCCCGATGCGGGGCTCGATCCCAGGACCCTGGGATCATGACCTGAGCCGAAGGCAGCGGCAGATATGTGCTAAAGATCCAAGGGAGATGGCAAGTGCACAGGTGAACTGTAATCTTTAGCTCAAGGGAAAATTTTCTGAAGTAGTTGGACTAGGTGAGAACACTTATGGAGAGAGTAGAAGTAGGAGAGAAAAAAAAGTGGTCTTGGAACCAACACCTTGTGAGGGGATGGAGGCAGCCTAGCCAGGGACAGAGATGGGGTAAGAAGGAAGCAGGAAGACTGTGCTATCAGGGCACCAGGAAGGTATGTCGGGGGCAATATTCACTTGCATAAAGTCTTCCGAGATATCCAATAAGAAATGTTAGCTATTATTTCATTATTATAAATAACTAAAATTATTTTAACTACCAAAATATTAGGTCCAAAAGCAAATAAAAAGACAAGAAGAGAGAGAGAAAATGGGCCATGGAATGAAGTTAAAATACTAAAATTTGTAGATCTTAAAGACCTGAACCCTTGCTCTCTCTAGGTGTACTACAAATCTTGGCTTTCTAGCTTTCATCAAGGCAGTGTTATTATTTCTGTTCACAGGGACCACAAAGTAAAAGCCGACTGTGTCAGAGGTCCTTTAGACCACCCCTAGATTAGATGATTTGCCAGTATCTACATGTCCTAGGGTGAAAAGATCCAAAGAAAAAACAAAGGGAAAAGGCAGTTGGGGTGAAGTCCAGAGGAAATCAGGCACACGCTCCCAGGAATTCTCTCCTAGCCAAGGCACGCAGGACACACATTTCCACGGGGATGAGTTATGACAACACGTGGGAAAGGTTTCTTGCCGGGGAAGCTCACGAGAGACTTCGTGTTCAGGACTTCCTGGAAGCTAGTCATGTGTAGGCACTCTGGGCCAGGCCTGTACCAAAATTCCAGTCTCCCAGAAGGGAAGCAGGTATGCAGGATAAACCATACGGTTCCCATAAAATAGTTTCAGCACAGTGAGCTACTCTCTTCTGTCTGGGAATGGTGGGAGCCCTTCCGAAATCTCACTTCCCAGATGCCAGCCAGAGGCCGACCCCTCAAGCAGCCCTTTCTAAGGGTGGCTGTCCCAGGCCTGCTCTGCTACCTCATTTTTGTACATGGGACAAAGCCCAGGAAAAATATAAGCATTGTTGGCACTAAGACTAATCAGAGTTTCTCTGGAATGGACGTTTGAGTAATAAACTGTTTCCAGGTCATTCCAAGAGCTAGTAAGCCAAAATTGTTGTCTTTGTATATTGGAAGGCAGTCCGGCATATAATTTTAATCATTTATCTTAATATTTAATAATTTAATAATAATAAATTGTTTATTTATTTTAATAGCCGTAGATTGAGATATGTGACAAACTGGATGTCTAGTTAAGGCTCAGCTACTTGTTACCTCTTTATACCTCCATTTCTGCTAATAAAACCCACCATTTTGAAGATTTAGTGAGATATACACTGTGCCCAGGATAGTGGCTGGCGCACAACAGGCATTCAGTAGTAGTGGTGGCATTGGTACTGGTGCTAACAATTGCAGTAATAGTTGTTGTTTTATTATTGTCTGTCTTCTGTTAGCTGTACCATTACTTTTCTTGGATTAATCGGTTGTAATATCCATCCTACCGTATTTTCAGCTAAATGGCTTCCAGTTTTTCAATTAAAATATCAGTTGAACAGTATCAGAGGCATTTTAATAAAAATTTTACTGAGCATGATTAGTTGATGAGAAGTAAATTGCTCATTTTTGATTACCACATTAACTCTTTCCGGCCATTAGGGTACCATTTAGTAAATTACCTCTTTTAGTACAGTCCTCAAAATGTCACCCAAGTGACCAGAAAGAGTTAATAATGCACCAGCAGACTGAGCCGTTTACTGCCGTCTTACTATCAGATCAGTCTCATTAGATTAAATGTTTCCCTTTCTGTGATTGTCCTTTGCCTTAAAAATGAAATATTGGATGCTGTTTTTTATTTTTCATAGATCTTATAAGCTCACTGAAAAGTATGGTGAGTTCTCTTGCAAGCCTTCTAAGGGAATTTAAAGTATTGGTGCTCGCTCTACAAAATGGAGAACAAATCTGATGGGGATAATATATCCTACGCGGTGCACAAGAAGGGCATTATTTTCTGAGGGCACAAGTGATTCCCTGATTATGATCTGAGTGCTAGGGAGTCATATTAATGTGTCTCTCTTCAGTATTTGAGCACTGGAAAGAATTATGTCTCATGGAAGTGTAGCAGATAAACGTGTGTGGGGGCAGGAATCTTGCCTTTTTACAATGTCTACATTATCAGTTCTCTTGTGGATGTGTTTTCACCACAAATTCTATTACAAATCTTGTGGCACCTGGGTGGCTCAGTGGTTGGGCATCTGCCTTCAGCTCAGGTCATGAGTCATGATCCCAGGGTCCTGGAATCGAGCCCTGCATCGGGCTCCCTGCTCAGTGGAGAGTCTGCTTGTCCCTCTCCCACTCCTCCTGCTTGTGCTCTCTCTCTCTCGCTGTGTGTGTGTCTCTCTCTGTCAAATACATGGGTAAAATCTTAAAAAAAAAACAAAATGTTCAGTTCATCTCTTAATTTTTCAGGAGCATTCCTTACTTTCTCCTGAATAGGGACCCGCAGTCACTTCTTAAAATTATCTCTGTATCTCTGAAATTATCTTTTTTCAGGTAGCCTGGAAAAACCATTACCACTCACTTGGAAAGAATACTTGATTCCTGAAGGACTAGTTTTTTCACATAAAAGGATCTCTTTTCATTGATTTGTTACAGTCTGATAATTTATGAGCCACGAAGTATTTCCTGAGTCGTCACTGTGTGTGTAACATTACATTGAGGGCTGTGAGTAATACTAAAGTAATATATGACTGGCTCACTCAGTCATTTATGCAATAGATACCTTCCGAGCCAGCTGTGTGCCCTGTACTCTAGGAATACGAAGATGAATAAAAAGCATCAAGGAACCTGAAGTTTGGTTGGGAAGATGATTAATGATGACACCCAACTTCTAACAGCACCACTGGGCATATGAAAGTGTCCTAACAGAAATAGGCCCAGCTGTTCAGAAAGGTCAGAGAGGGAAACCCAGCTCAGCTTGGAAGGAGTAAAGAAAATTATCTACAGGAAATGAAGGTGAGTGAGTCTTACAGCAGGAACGGGAGGCATCCAAGGGCAACAGCCCTTTCTACCACAGGGGACAGTATCAAGACACAAAGTTGAGCAACGAAGGGCAGAGGGCTGATGGTTCTGTAAAGTGTGTTTGTTGTTGCCAAAGTCATGTGCAAAGCAGAAAACAAGGCTAGAAAAATTGGAAGCTATTAGACCAGTGACAGTCTATGGTTTAAATTTGCTGAGTTTTAAAACGTAGTTGGAGATAGTCAACATGACGTACATAGCTACACGTGGTTAATGGTTAGTCCCGGGCGTTCATTATCGTGTACATTCTTTTCCCAAAACCCAGGAGGTAGCATTATTTCCCTCATTTTGTGACTGAGGAAGCTATTTTTTAGATATACTAAATAAATTCTCCAAGAAAGCAGAGAAAACAAGTGACAGAGATAGAATTCAATTCTACAGCATTCCAGAACACAAATTCACAGAGATTGAATAGCTTGCCCAGGATTACGTAGTAAATGGCTGAACAGGTATTCAGTTCAAATCTTTTTTCCTTGCACCAGGGCAGTATTGACGGTGTGTTCTATTTACGCAGGAGGCAGGGAGGTGAAAGCCCAGGGTAAATGAGGAAGGATGCTAGTGTGCAAGGATCTGGGGCCAGGCCTGCATACCGGCTTTCCCCAGGCAGTATCTACTCACACTCGTGGCCTTGGCGTATGGGAGAGGACTTAGAAATGTTGGTTTGGGCAGAGAGTACAGCATGTGTTTTCCAGTTGTAACTGAATTAACTAAACACGGAAGTGGGACAGTAACCGGTCTCACAATGATATATTGTTAGAGACGTGCCGGAAAACAAAATGGGTCTTTTTCCTCATATACTCTCTAGCCCCTGGGATATCCGTGTCGTTCACTTGTCCAGGCAAGTTGAATCTTGGTGGATGATTTTTGTTTTATAGCAGACGACTTTGACATAGTCACAGAGCCAGGAGTCCGCTGGTACTGTAAGTTGCTCCCTTTGCCTCCAGACTGGCCCATGAGCCTCAGAATATATGTATCTGGAAAGGATAGTGAGTATTATGGGAAAACAGCAACCAAGTTATAAATTTCCCTTAGATTATTAGCCCTGCCTTAGAAAATCCTCTGGAGAGTTTCAAATAGAAAAGCTTCTACTTTTCCTCTGGAAAATAAATTCTCAGTGGGACTACGTACTTGTTATTTCCAACTATCCCCCATGTACGTATTTGGGTGAATTTTGATATTTGTCCTGAAATTCTTATTGGTGTTTCTGTATTTAAGAAGAATTTACGGTTACTGTATTCTTTGCATACACTCTGGAACAAAGACAGACTACTGTTTAGGCCAGGATATGAGCAGAGGAGAGAATCTGATTTCAACATTCTCTCAAGGGAGTGTAACTTGTTGCCGTTTTATTTTGTTTTAGTAAATATTTCCTCAAATATATGGGCCAAAGATTTATGCTTATAAATCCGTACAGTTTTTTTTCACATTTTTATTTAATGGCATCTGATCCATAATTATATTATATATTATTATATGTTAATAATAATAGTACCTACCTCTACCTATCCTGTTTAATGTGACAATTGAATGAGTTAAAATACGTTAATATATGTAAGTCACTTATAACAGTGACCACCATGCAAGTATTTGCTATAATTATCCCTTTTCCTAAAATAGTGTGTTGACCTCGTAACAGTGAAGAGCTCCATCCAGTACATAGACACAAACCAATGTGGTGTGTTTTTATTTACATCAGGTCCATGTGGGTTAACTGCTGTTTTTTCTATTGTTATTATCATTGCTACCTTTATTTCCTGTTTAGAGCAAGCTTTTCTCCTGGTGAGATCAAGTTCGTCACTGGTAATTATGATGGGGTACCCAGAGTCTCAGAGTCCACTGGTGCACTGTCCAGGAGAAAAAAAATGGGTTGAGGTTTATGAGCCATTCTTACAAAATTAACATCCAAATAGCTTCTCGAATCTTTCTTCTATCAGGGTGGTCGTGTTCTAACAGTGGGGCAGCGAGGCCACTGAATGGGAATGTCACGACTGATGCGTCCGCCGGGCATCTGAGCAGAAGAGCTGCCAGTAGGCACACCATGCTTTTTACCTCAGTGAGAGCCCAGTTAGAAATCCAGTGAGGTTCCTTAATGGCTGATGAGAGCTCACAAGTGGGTCAGAGGGCCAAATCCTGGCTGCCAGGGCAAGTGTGCACGTTTTCTGTTTCTTTCCTTCTGCCAGGAAGTAAACCCCCACCAACTTGCTGAAAAAATAAGAAGTAACTACTATTCCTCTTTACGCGCGGCTCCCGACGACTCTGAAGAACCCCATGCGCACATGGAACATTCCGTGTTATTTTGGGCTGGATTCCTTTGCAGGGAGCCTACCTCTGCCAGCTCGTGGTGAAAGTTTCTGTGAAGTCACTGCTGTTCATACATACGCCTGAACATTGCCTGTTCTGGTGTCCGAAAGGTGTCTGTTGAGCTCACGTGACTTACTAGCTCTTTCATTCATTCGTTAGGTTGAATGCCGTGACTACCCTCTCATTGTATGTCAAGGCACCTCTTTTTTTGCCCCTGCTGGTTTGTGTTTTATGCATTCAATGATTATTCACGAAGAGCCTGATGGCTGACAAAATATCGACATACTGGATGCCGTGAAGGAGTGTCCAGGAGAATGAAAGGCATAATTGTGTGTTTCAGTTAGGAAGAAGTAAAATTCCTAAGGAAGTACAGTATGGTTGGAGAGGCGTGTGAGCTCCAGTTCTGCCATCTCTGCTGCTCCCTCGGCCTGCCCTTCCTCCTGCTTGTGCGTGCTCTCTCTCTCTCTAACAAATTAATAAAATCGTAAAAAATAATAATAATAAGGTATCTCGTTTTGGGGTTCCTGGCTGGCTCAATTGGTAGAGCATGTGACTCTTCGTCTTGGGGTTGTGAGTTCAAGCCCCATGTTGGGCATAAAGATTACTTAAAAAAAATTTTTTTTAATCTTAAAAAGCATATTTTGTTTCATTTCTAGACCTTCCCCATATCATCCTTCTCGCATTTTCTCAATATCCTGTGAAGCTCATACACACATCAAAGCGTGCCAGTGTTGGTGTCTTACGTCAGTTTTCAGAAGGACAGTCTCCCACGGACCACCATGAACCGATATCTGTAATTGCAGAGTAGACATTCTCACTATCGTAGCATCCCTGGATCCTTTGTCTTCTGTGTAAACTCTCTCTTGTCTAGTTCCATTGTCTAATTATAAACACTGAAGCCTTTTACCAATTGCTCGCACCAGCTACTTTATCTTTGTGCATTCACGGTCCATTCCCTGCGGTACCAAATTCTCAGTTTCCATTAGGTCAACCATTCCCTGCTCAGGCAGTTTGCTCTCTGCTCCTTCTTGGCCCCTGTACCGCAAACCCTTTCTGCTCTAATGCAGAATGCCTTTCTTTCTCCTCCACATAAGACCGTTTTCTTTTTTGTTTTCATTTTTGTTTTTTGCCTTTGTTCAAAACTTTTCTTCTGTGCTGTTCCTGCATTATCTCTAGGAATTCTACGTTTTGCATTTGTGCTTAATTCCAGAGCCTTGCGTAGTTACGTAATGTTGATTTTGTATTGGATGTCCATGGATGTGTTTGTGTCTCTGTTCTGTTGTATGCTCTAGTGTCTTCAGTTTCCCAGTGCCCAACATGCTGTTCTCTGTGCACAAAAGCAAACTGAATGCACTTGTTTTATGGTGAAAGCATTGGCTCTTATTGTGCTGCTTGCTGACCACTATTTTAGGGAGTGCATTGTTTGTAATCTTCCCAGAGGCTGAACTATTTTTCATGAAGTGAGCCTTCTGTAAAGCTCTTTCCCTTTTGACTCTTCTTTTTGAACAGGAGTAAAAATGCCGGTAGTGCCTGACATGTGAATATTAAAATATAGAAATTAACTGGTCCGGGATAAACTTTTGGATAGTACTTTTTTTTCTTTTTTTTTAATTTGCATGTCAGAGAGGTAGGTGCCTGTCCTTTACTTGGCAATGAGAGCAATAGACTGTAATGGGCAGAAATAGGGCCTGTTTGGCCAAAAGTCTGCCCAGGAAAAATTTAATGAAACAGTTTCATGAACAAGTATTTATGGAGTGTCTAGAGGCATGAGACGTTCTGCTAAATGCTGAGAATACACAAGTAAGCAAATTCAGAGAACGGTTCCATACCTTGGGGAGCTTCTAATCTTACAAGGCCTCTCCATGACGTGATCGTGGAAACAGATGTAAAGTCACCACTGGGATGGGTCTTACTCAAGAAACTGCTACCCAGGGACGCCTGGGTGGCTCAGTTGGTTGAACGGCTTCCTTTAGCTCAGGTCATGATCCCAGCGTCATGGGATCGAGTCCCACATCGGGCTCCTTGCCCCGCAGGGAGCCTGCTTCTCCCTCTGACTCTGCCTGCCACTCTGTCTGCCTGTGCTCACTCTCGCTTGCTCTCTCTCTGACAAATAAATAAATAAAATCTTAAAAAAAAAAAGAAACTGCTCCCCACCCTGAGATTTGAAGCTTGAGTAGAACACACCTGGGGCACAGGAGTGGGGAGAAAAGGAAGGGAACTACCGTAAGGGGTAAAACATACGCAGAGGTAGCAAGAGGGGATAGGACATGTTTGAAACGGAAATAATAACGTGGCTGGAACACAGCAAAGGGGAGTAAGCTGCGTCTGAGGATTTGGCTCTTTAGCCAAAAAACAACAGGTGCTGGGGCTTAGAAGGACATGTATGACCAGATTAGTATTTTGAATTATTACTGGGACTACAGTGTAGAACAAATTGGTGACGGCAAGGAAAGATGAATAGAAGGAGGGGCAAGACATTTACAAGGCGGTGTCCATGGAGATTGAATGCAAGAGCAAAGGAGGAGGCTTCCTAGATGACACTTAACAGCTCTGATTTGCATGACCTTCTTTTGGTTTTAAAACTTGCCAACAGTTCAGCTGCATATTCGGTTTCCTCTTCCTGGAAGACTCCACCTCTCTGGCTCAGTCTGGCTTCTCTTCCTGTCTTTAGATCTCAGCTTAATGTCAGCTCCACAATGAGGAGAGGACTTGCCTTACTGTTTTAAACGGGGTCCCTCCACTTTTATTCCATTTCTTTGTCCTGTTTGTCTCTTTTCATAACGATTAATTTGTTATTTGTTTCCTTTTATCTTATTCATTTTTCTTTCTAGAAAAATTGAAAACTCTTGACAGGAGGGGACAGGTCTGTTTTGTTCACTACTGTACACCTAGGTCCTAGTACCATGGTGGGACCATGGTGGGTGCTCTACAAATATTTGTCGAATCATTGGACAAATTGAACACTTGCCTTCTTATTTATGTTTTGCTTCAGTTAATTAAAATACATTTTTATTCTCTGAAAACCCACACTGTCTGGAGAACTGACAGAGATTGTCTGGAGCCTTGCAAAGAATAGGGAAGCCCACCAGAGATTTAGTCTGTCCACAGGTCATCCAGAAAATGGATGAGTTACATATGGATGACCTAAGGAATGTCCATGGGGTATCTGTTTTTGGACAGATGCTACACATGCCCCTTCCTCTAGTTGGTGGAGATTACCTCAAAAGATACAAATAGTAGAATCTGAATACATAGGAGTTAAAACAGATTCATAGGAGTTAAAACATCTTAATAAATATCTAAATAGGTAGGACTTAAAGTCTTTAGCTATAGGTTTGCAACATGTTTATATTCATAATATCTGATCTACTTGATTCCTGCTGAACTAATCCTATGTGTTAGTTTTCTAAATCTTGAATACGCTTATTTTTACAAAATGAATATCTCCTCTCCCATATCTTGATATACCTCTTATGGTAAATTCTTATGAACAAGCAAGGAGCCTGACTGTAGTTATTATATCTGTCTGCCTGTTTAGTACATCAGAATTATGGTAAAGCAGAGGAATGGTTCAGATGTGTGTGTTTGTTTTGAAATAATTCTCTCTTCTCGGTCTGGAATATGCTGTAAGGTCTTAATTTTAGATTTTCTTGGGTTCGTTGTCAATAGAAAGTAGATTATAAAGATTATAAATCTTTATATATTTATTCCTAAACTATATTGTAGTTACTTTCTCTCATTGTGCTTTTTAACTATTTGATAAACTGTTTGTATATTATCATGAATGCAAATTCACTATTATTATATGCGAAAGAGTGACATTCCTTCAAAATAAAATGGTGATCCTGTGTGCTTTCCAACTATAATATCCTAACCCACATTTTAGTTTTTAGTTCTTTTCCCCTAGTTCCTTCTATGTCATCTTTATCTGGCCCATCAGTTATCAAATCTACACACTCCCTTCCTCCATTATCCATCTCCATGACAACCAAAGGTGGTTGCTAAGTGCTGGTTTCATTCAGGACATTTAGATGCCAGAGCTGAGTACATGACCGGCCCCTGTGTCCTGTGGATTGGTACACCCACTGAAAATCCATTCCATTGCAAGATGATAGCTTGTTCCTAGTTTGACTAAATTCTCTGTTTTTCATAGCACGTAAGAAACCAAAATCTTATTTTAAACTTGTTACTTGACGTCTCTTTATATAAATATCCTAGCAATATTTTGTCGACATAGATATTAAGGGGTTGAAAAGAAATAAGTTCTTTATAGCATAGCCACATAAGCAGTTTTCATCTTTTACTAAGTTTTTTGCCATCTCCCTTAACAAAAAATGCCCTTCCCATATCGAATTGGAATAGGAGACCCACCATGACTCACCATGGAGAATTCTTCGAGTCCAAACCTGGGTTTTGCTCTCATTTGAGGAAAACAGGAGATGCCTTCAGATGTGCGATATTCATAGTAGACACACGAGTTTTAGGAACTTGAAGACTTTCCGTCTTTAGAACACAGACTCTAATCTAACAACTCCGGCACAGGTTGCTAACACTTTTGAGTGAAAAACTGGAAGTGCACTGACCTTCAGGGCCCTGCATCTCTGCTGGGGAGATCCTCTGGGGTGGGTGGGGCTATTGACATTCTGTGGTTCTTGCCTGATTTCAGCGTTCTCCTCCGTAGATGGCAAGATATGTGTGGTAAATGCCAGTGGGCCCACCTCGAGGGCTTATAGCAGATACCAGTAATGGATCATGGCAGACTTTCCTCGGCAGCCTGGGAATCTTTCTTAACACAGCATTCCCCATCAGGTGCCAACCTTGTTTTTAAAAAGAGGCATCAGCCCTGCCTGAAATTCTTCTAACTCTTAAGTTATTTTGTTCTTATGCTGTCTCCCCTTCTAAGCCCACTCCTGCTCCCCCAACCATGGCAACTGGACACTTACTCTCCTGGTTGCTTTATGATATTTTCTAGAGGACCTGTCATTTGCTTTTACAAAGTGAAAAACACAGAAGGTGTGGGTTTGTTTTTGTTTTTGTTTTTGTTTTTCCCCTCCTCTTTTGCAAACAGTAGTAATTTACCTAAATGAGCAGGAGAAGAGGTAAGGTGAAATAGAAGTTAAAAGAAAGTCTGTCCTGGATATAATTCTTACATGTCCAGTGACATTGCAGAAAATTTTAATTCTTGGGGCGCCTGGGTGGCTCAGTCGGTTAAGCATCTGCCTTCGGCTCAGGTCTTGATCTCAGGGTCCTGGGATCGAGTTCTGCATCAGGCTCCCTGCTCAGCGGGAAGCCTGCTTCTCCCTCTCCCATTGCCCCTGCTTGTGTTCCCTCTCTCGCTGTCTCTCTCTCTGTCAAATAAGTAAACAAAATCTTTAAAAAAAAAAAAAAAAAAAAAAAAGAAAAAAAACTTAATTCTTTCGGAGCAGTGTGTTATTGTGGTTCATGTGTAGGGGAGAGAGACAGATCGACACCGAGACGGAAGAGAGGGGAAGGGAGGGCAGGAGGTGAGAAGGGTGTGTGCGTAGAGGTTACAATCAAGTAAAATGTCAGCAGAGTAATTATAGACCAGCGAAGTTCACTCTAAAGAATTAATTCTGTTCAAAGGCAGATCATGGTTTAGAAACTCGCGTTTTAAAAATAAAACATTTTCTTTTAGTTCCTCTCCAATCAAAGCCGGGTGGAGTAGTTACCCGTTCTAAGATGAAGTCTGTAAGAGCGTAACAATCCCCCTGGATAAGAAGGAGTGTGTTGTTTGAGTTTTCCGGCTCATCTTGGGGGATTTCAGAACTCTTTAAGTGCTTAGCTTCTCGCTTTCTTCGGATCAGGACTGCGTGTTAGGTAAGTTCTTGTGGAGGAGCAGCAGCCAGTGTTAGGCTTGTCTGCATCTGAGAGCGGTCCCCCCTTTGTCTGGGTCAGCGTCCGGAGTCGGCACTTGACACCCAGAAGCCTCCTTTTGAAGTCTTTTCCTCGCTTAATTTTCTGCACCTTTGAGATCCTTTCAGAGGTATTTTCTTTTTAACATATCAGGCATTCTTGTTTAGAAGAATCGGTCTTTCAGATGGTATAAAGAAACTGGATACTTGTAATCTGTCAAGTATGGCTAAAAACCTTAGGGCATTAAGGATAGACAGAAAGAGGGTTCTGGAAGAAGCAGCTTTGCAATCTCATTATAGATCTGCTTTTTTTCCTCCTTTTAATTTCGTCCGATCAGAGAGAAAGCTATGTAGGCAGAGAAAGTAAGAAATTTTGGTTTCATTTAGGAATTACAGTTTGTTCTTTTCTTACATAGGAAATCAAGGCAGAATCCCTCTCTGGGATTAGAGTTTTGTATCAGAGTCCTCCTTGTATATGAAAATAGTGAAAGGTCTTATAAGAATTCTGCTCAAAGCCAACAGCTATTTTAATAAAGAGTAACCTTTAGAAATTATCAAAGATGATCATAAAATTATTTTAAAATTTTTAGTTTAAGAAAGTCAGCATTAATTGTTAGTGTGGGATTCACATTGGGAAAGAGTAATTCCTAGAAGAATTTGTATGTATGTATGCATGTATGTATGTGTGTATGTAAGTGGATTTATAAATTTAAATATAAAATTTAAGAATCTGAGTCACTCTGATTCACAAAGTAAATGAAAAGTATCTGTTCTTATAGATCTCTCTGTTGAGGGCTTATCCACAGAATAATATCATCTACTAATAAACTGTAGCTTCTCTGTTTTTACCAAAAATAAACACTGGGATCACGGTCCTTGAAATAACTCCTCTTCCCTATTCTCTTTCCTATTCCAATTAATCTGTGTCTTCTCTCAGGTGGTAACGTCTCCTACAGATGTTAATAATTTCAACATCTGGTGGGCTTGTTCTTGATTCTGCTCTGTGAAGCCTTCTTCTGGCTTTAATTGTTAGCCAGTGACAGTTGCTTAAAATGTTTATTTCAGATTTCCTGGCTTTTCATCCCTAGAGACAGGTTATTAATATCTCTAACACTCAGGATATGTGGAGGATCTTCTGTTACTAGAAATCTGCCCTTGCTTAATGTGAACTGTTTGAGGCAAAAATAAAAGGTTTCTATCTTTGTAACCCCAGTCGCTAATATAGTGTTTAACATACAGTAGTTAGTTACCGAGTAAGTATTTACTGGATGAAAACGTGTCCTGAGGGGTGGGGACTGGAAGAAAAAATATTCATTTCAGCTTCTGCAAGGGTTGAGCGGAGCTTTAGGGAGTAAGCCAGTTGGAAACTGGTTTAAGTAGCTTCTGTTAAATCTTCATGTATAATTGTACCTCCCTCTGCCATCAATAAGACAAAAACACTAAAGTTTCCCTCTTCTTTTTTTTTTTAAGATTTTATTTATTTATTTGAGAGAGAGAGACCGTGAGAGAGAGTATGAGCGAGGAGAAGGTCAGAGGGAGAAGCAGACTCCCCATGGAGCTGGGAGCCCATTGCGGGACCCGATCCCGGGACTCCGGGATCATGACCCAAGCCGAAGGCAGTTGTCCAACCAACTGAGCCACCCAGGCGTCCCAAGTTTCCCTCTTCTGCTAAAGAGAGCACTCAGGCTACCTTTTCTGATGCTGACCATATTCTGTTCATGCTACTCATCATTTTTGTAAAAATAGAAGGACAGGGGTTTTGGGATAGCTCAGCAGACTTCAGAAATACATGCTCAACTAAAGTGAATTTGCATAATAGTAAAAAATAGTAAGTTTAAAAAAAATTAAGTGAATTTGCCTGAAGAAATACCTTTCCAATCTGACAACTGGAAATAGTATTGCTAAAGTGCATTAAATCTATTAAAAATATACAAAAAGAGGAATAGTCATATTCATAACATAAGAATAAAATTAATAATGTACATATAATTGAATAAGACTCAACTGAAAACATCGTTGCAATTTTACCTGACTGAAGGCGACCCACCCCCTATCCATTTCACGGACAAGTAAAATTTAATAATCATGCAGAAGCTTTGCGCAGTGACAGTATCGTAGCCAATGAGATTTATCCGAGGCACGATCATTGCTAATTGATAATCATGCAGAAACATTCCAAGGTTGCCTCTTTTACCGTATTTAAAGCTAGATGGGATGTGACATTTGAGAATGACAAGACTTTACCAGTTTGGGCCTTGCCAGCTTTTTCCAGTGTTAGCATTTTTCCTTTTCCCCACTGTCGCTTAAAAATAACAACAAAGAAATAACTCTCAATTTGCTTTCCAGTAGTGGGGGACATTTTGAGCTCCAATGATAGTGCACCCATTAATGCATCATTTATGGGGAACTGCTATGTTTCAGATACTGTAAAGGTACATAAGACTAGGTTTCTGCTCTCAAGGATCTCTTAGTCTGGCGGTTCAATATTTGAACCATTTTATTTTACATTGGCTGGACCTTTCTCAGAGTTCGGTTTTGCCGCACCATTCTGAAACTTGACGAGCATTCTGAGGGCCACAAAGGTAATTAGAAGAATAGAAAATGAGATGCATGTGGGGGGGGGGGGGAAACAACAACTCAAGAGTTGAATTATTTAGTAGAGAAGAGAGAAAACTAAAGGGAAATATATTAATCGTTTTTGAAGTGTGATGGTTGATGAACACCTGGTGTAGCGCTGGCCAAGGGTGGGGAAAAGGAAGAAGGGAATCCACTGTAAAATGAGATACTTAGGTTAGACTTGCAAAATAACTGTGTTATTTTCACGTGGGCCCTACTAACTAAAGGTACTCTGGACCTTTTTTAAAAGGCACTTTATAATTCTGTAAGATATCTGTGGTTTCCCTAAGTTGAGTCTTTTTTTCTTTTTTTTAAGATTTTATTTATGTATTTGAGAGAGATCACAAGTAGGCAGAGAGGCAGGCAGAGAAAGGAGAGGAGGAAGCAGGCTCGCTGCTGAGCAGAGAGCCCAATGCGGGGCTCGATCCCAAGACCCTGAGATCATGACCTGAGCTGCAGGCGAGGCTTAACCCATAGAGCCACCCAGGCACCCTTCCCTAAGACGAGTCTTGACTGAATTTCAGGATCAGCCACAGAAGAACATTCTCCACAGTCATTCAGAAAACCATACAGCCTGACCAGGGAGAAAGCAAACACTTGGTTCCGGGATGTAGGTGACAGTGAATCAATAAAAAAACAAAAAACAAAACAAAACAAAAAAACCCCAGCAACAACAAATGGTCACAGCAAGGGCAGCCCTGTTTCAAGAAGTAAATCTTAATTCACTTATATCATCTTAACACATCATTTAGAAAATTGAAACTCATTTACTCTGGGCAAACTTAAGGGCACGATTTTGATCCTTTTAATGATTACAGTTTCTTTTTAAAACAGTATTTTCTCACTTCTTGCCCAGATTGCATTTTGCTTGGGAAGATGTGTGCCTGAAGAGGTAATGCCTCTCATTTAGGGTCGAGAGGCATTCTTGCTGTTGGTTTTTTCTAAAAAGCATTTTTCAGATGACAATAGCTTGATAACTTGGGTTGGGATCTCACCCTTCAAAGAAAATGGGGAGTTAATGTCCATTTCCTTTGTGATTTAACTTCTGGCAAAGCATTAGATTTTAAGCCCTTTCACGGGTGCCACATTTCCAGAAAGGACAAGACTCAACCTTTCCTCTTTGCCAAATGAACAATTGCATGTCTACACCCTTACCATATAGCCCCTGGCGTCTAATATGCAGTAATTTGCTTAAGACGGAGTCTCAGCTTTTATTTTGTCCTAAAAACCTTCTGTATCATATTACTTGTGGCCAATCCTAGGCACTGATGTCCATACCGCTGTGGTGCCTGACAAAAAAATTAGCCTGGGGGAGGTGAAGATCCCTTAGGGTAAAAAGCTATTCATTTTCCCTCTGCAGTGCTTTGGGAGAGTGGAGGAATGTTTTAAACATAACAAGGGTTTTCTGATGACTAGCTGATTTTTGAAAATCTCTTCTTGATCTCTGATTTGATTGATCTTTCCTTTTGTGCTTTTATTCCTTAGTTGCAATGTCAAAGCTGTTTGTACTCTACTTCTAATATATGAAAAATACATATTTGCTCAGTTTTATTACATATTCTAACTTTTACCAAGAGGTAATTACTCCCCTCATCACATCTAACCATTGACTTGCAAAAATCAATTTTTTTTAGTGAGGTTGAACAGTTAGTTGAACTGCATTATCCTTGTAATTCATATTTTTCCCGAGAAGTATATTTTTTCTGCCTTTTTTTTCCCTTAATGATAAAGACTGGTTCTGTCCCCCCCGTTATGAATGTGGACTTTTCCGCTCTCAGAGAAAAATGTCTACACCTCTGTCATTAGCTGCATATCTATCTCAAGCAATGATTTCATCCTAGTCACAGATCAAGGCGTTGGGAATAGCAAATGATTGCTTCCGCAGGGAGACTATCTCCCAGGTGGGCTAACTTGCCAAAAGTATAACGTGCTGGAGACATGATGACATTCAAAGATACAGTCCCATTAACATGTAATAAGAGAATGTGAAATCCAAAAGAATCTAGAAAGGGCATAATTGATTCTGTAGGGGAAGTGATGTCTACTCAAATTTTTAAAAAGCACGTCCTCAACTAAAGGATACAATTATCTCTAAATATCAATGAGGTTTAGGATGCAAAAACTTGGTTCCGGATAGCTCTACACAGTTGACACTAAACCCACTCACGTCTCATCCCAGCTACTCTGAAATGTGCCATTAACAAAAAAATCATGAGCGGTAAAAAAAAAATAAAATAAAATTCAGAAATCTCCACAATTGGGGGGATAATTTGGGAGGTCAGCTTAATTCTTCATCTGACTTTCAGACACCCACGGTGATGATAAATTTTACTGTTTCTTTGCTTTTTCGAACAGGAATTATTTTAAAAGCATTACTGAGAGGAGAAATGTCAGACCTATTATTTTATATGTATGTGTGTGTATGTTTTTACTTAGCTTTGGTGACTTTCCATGTTTGACGGTAATGTGAATGCACCAAGAAAAGGGGGAAAGGGAAACAAGTAATTATTGGTGCCTACTAAGAGCAAGCCAGTATGCGCCCAGCAGTGTGTGTGTGTGTGTGTGTGTGTGTGTGTGTGTGTGTGTGTGATATTTAATTTAATTTTCATAGCCCTGAGGAGGTACTATCATTAACCCTAATGTACAGATGAAGCATCTGTGGCATGGAAAGGTTAAATAACTTGCCCAAGGTCATAGGATTATGAAGTGGCAGTTAAAATGCAGATTATCTTAAAGCCAGGGAGAACAAAATAATCCAAAGAAATCAGAAACAAAGCCCATTTCAGCATATCAAGAGCGCTTAGGAGACCAGGAGCCTTGTCTGATTTGTCTCTTTGCAGCTTGAATTCCATTTCTGCTGCTCTCTTTCCTTCTAAGCTTTCCTTTTTCCTTTGTCATGATTTACGTGTCTCTTTTTCTTCACTCTTCCTAAAGTCAAAGCAGGGAACAGCTTAAACGGTTAGGGGAAAGAGAGACTAGGGCGGCCCGGTTGTTGCGGTTCTCTTTGTTTTTTATGCCTCAAGCGTATGATGCCTTCACATCCCGGGTCTTCCAAAACCAGCAGTGAACGTGGTGCTGTCGCTGCCGGTACTGGCGGTGTGAGTACCTGCTGAAAATAGGCGGTGAAGGCGAAGTAAGTGTCTAATTAACATAACAAAGCATTCTGATAGAGTTAGCCTATCACTGAATGAGGCAAGTGATTCGAAATCATTCTGTATTGTTTCCCTATCAGGTATAAGTTTAACTGTGTTGTAACCACTGACAACCTCGCTTCGTTTCCTTCTTAAATCAAGAAATATTGTCTGACTTGTCCCCCCCCCTTAGCTGTACTGCTATTTAAAGCTTATTTAAAATATCATGCTTATGTTGTAGACATTATGTTAGTATAATTCTGAAAAAAAAGCATTTAGTTGCCTGGTTGTCCTAGTGGATGCTTTTAAAAAATGATTTTCCTTCTTTTTAAAGAAAAACAACTGTCTCTGTGGCTTGGGGCTTCAACATAGGTTTGGGGTTTATAGCACATTTAAAATCACAACATTAGAAATAATTTCCTGCCTGCTTCATAGTAGGTGCTCAATAAGTAAGTATTGAATGAACGTTCTAATAAATAAAATACCAGCGTAAAGCAAACAACCGTACAAGTAAATAGCATGTCAAGGGAAATTCAGTAGCTCAGAAAAACAAACGCAGATATTAGCAACAACACTATATGAGTTTTAGATTTTTACCCTTCCAAATTCAATATAGTCATTGATTTTGATTCTTACTTGTAAAATATTAATAGTTTTACATAATTTTCTGCAAATTAAATTTAAAAATTTAATTCACATAATCCAGGACTCTCCTGAATGAATTTTTTTTTTTTTTTTTTTTTTTACAAACGCTTAATGCAAAAAAGTAGTAGGGATTTTTTTCTTTTTTCTGCATAGTCTCTTTCTCTGTCCAGATGCATCCCAGAGGTCAGCCTCACGGTCCCTAGCCCATTCAGAGCAGCCTCTTTCCCCCCTCTCCTCCACCCTCTTCTGAGGAATGTAGAAATCTGGCAGGAAGGCACCACAACCGCCCTCCTTCCTAGTAGACCAAGGATTCCTATTGTCGGATGCAGTGGGCATGAAAGCAGCAATTTTATGGCACAAAAGCTCCAATAACATTTACCTCGGTTGGCTGAGACTGAAATGCACACAGGCAGGGCTCAGTCCTGGTCTCTCAAGCACCAGCTTCCCTTGGCTTTTTGCCACTTTGTGCATTTCAATGAGACAAGTTCTTTAAGGAAAGAGTTTTCCTTGTAACTTGCAGTGGAGTAAACAGACCGTTCAGGCATAGTTTATTGCTTTACAAACTCAGCTATGCAGACTATTCCAAATCGAATGCAACAAAGTAATTAGTGAAATCATTTGCTCATTAGAATTCATAAGCATGCATTGTCCTATTTATTAAAGTTAGGTTTTTCTCTTCTAAAGAATTGCTAAAAGTTTTCTATGTAGAGGAGGATGACCCAGCTGTAAAAGCTTTTACTTGCTCAAGTATTGACATCGAAGGTTCTCCATATACAAACATCTCCTTCCCCTTCCCCCGCCCCTATGGCCAACACTTTGTTGAATTAATTTGGGGATCCTGAGCATGCGTATTATGTTGCAAGGCAATCATTGAAATGAGGATGATCTGCTTCAACAGGGTCAAGTGTTGACCATACCAGCCCCATGTCATTATATAAACAGTAAGCAGAGAAGGGTCTACCTGATAAACCTACAGAAACATTAATATCCTGATAGGCTGAATTGGGCAAAATTGCATAATTTTGCAAAATTGCATAGTTGTGGCCCCTTACTTCATCAGAAAGCCCCTAGTACACAGGCAAGGCAAGGCAAGATGGTACCTTAGGGGAGCCTAGACTCAGTATAAATTTAATCAAGAATGAATGATACGTTCCTACAGCCAAGTTTTATCATGCATCTAATGTGGGCTAAGAATCAGTTGCCAAATACAGTTGCCCGACATAATTTCCTTTCTATGGGATTCCGTTTCTGTATCTGCTTTTGTGGGAGTAGGGGCCCCAAAGAGACTTTAAAATTATAAAATGTCACATAATTGTAAAATGAAAGGACTTCTCTCATTTCTGCTCAACATTATCTCTAATGACTGTTTATAAATTAGTTCTGTTTATACTAGTCAGATCAAATTTCAAAAATCATTATCCAATGTGTACAAAATGATTAGCACATTTATTAAATGGGATCCTGTTGACTGTGCAAATACCAACTCGTATCTCCTGTTTGGGTGAACCAAGCAGGCTGAGTTCCCTTAAAGTCAGTGTCTTTTTTAAGTAAATTAATAAGTATCTGAATTTCTGCTCTTGCGTCTTTATTTGCATTTTGTTGAATGAACTAGGGTCCAGTCCCTAATCAATATATTTCAAATACTGGGCGCCTGGGTGGCTCAGTGGGTTAAGCCTCTGCCTCAGCTCAGGTCATGATCTCAGGGTCCTGGGATCGAGGCCCGCATCGGGCTCTCTGATCAGGGGGGAGCCTGCTTCCCCTGCCCCTCTGCCTGATGGGGCAGGGTGAGCCCCGTTCTTTCCTCTTCTGCACTCCAAGGAAGGCAAACCACTGGAATGAGTGCCTCTCTGCCTAGTCGTGATCTCTCTCTCTGTGTCAAATAAATAAATAAAATCTTTAAAAATTTTTTTTCAAATACTCATTTCTTTTAATAAAGGACAGTTGTCTCCTTTTAACTGACAAACAAGCCATTATTTACAAAAAACCCTAACCACGGCCTTATTAATCCTTGTGTTAACAGTTTCCCTCATGGATAGATTTATTCCCCTGCTCCATTTAATCTGCCCGTGGTCTCCATCCACTGATACGCAAAGAGAATCCAGAAGGCACAAATAGGAGTTGGAGTTCTAACTTCACAGTCACCACCCTGAAGATTCGAATCACACCCCAGGGCAGACAGATGCATTACACACCCTTCTTCCCCACCTCACACCCACCTCTACTCTACTCACCCCTGCCCCTCCCCAGCCTCTGGGCTGCGCCGTCACCACTGGGCTGAGAATCAGAATCAGTTCTGCGTTGATCCAGTCCCTCAAGTCTGCTTGGGCATAAAAGGCTTCATGTGCTTCAGAAACACTTTTACCTAGATGTCTGCACCTTCTGTTCGCGTAGCTACTTATTTTTTTCTGGGTAAATATATATAGCTATGGAAATTTCCAGTAGTTACCTGCCAGTAGCAGAGTTGCAATCCGAGTTTCCCTCTGTTTTGATTGGACTGATTCCACTTTTTTTCCCCTTGAGAGTCATTAGAAAGAGAACTTGTAGGTGGGCTTGGTAGATTTTGCCTCTTTACCTCCATGTATTTTTGTCTATGGCACAATCTGATTTCCCCTGAATGTATCGAGGAAGTGTGTCAGTGGCATCTGAGGACAGTTGGAGTTTCTGGGTTAATTTCCAGTGGTTTGCCCTCCTTGGAGTGCAGAAGAGGAGAGAACGGGGCTCGCCCTGCCCCATCAGTATCTGCCTGTAGGGTAACTGCTTCGGAAAACAAGTGAAGCACTCCCAATGAATTGTGCTTTTGGTTCCTTAAATTTGCACAGCATCTCCATCAGGATTTTACAGTTGGACTCTAGCTGTAATTGCTATTGGGATGAGATGCACGACATGGGGCGTTGAAGCTAAGTACTACAGTGTTTTAGTGGCCAAAAATATACGGCATGGTAGGAGCATCAGGCTTCATGAAATTCACACTTGTATATCTTCATGTTCCTCACCCATTTCTGACATGCTGCTGATTTGCCAGCAGGCACTCTAGATGAAGGTGATAAAAATGGCAAAGCTGAAAGATGTTGTTTCTTAAAAGATACTGTATATCAATTGAGAAAGAGGAAGTAGATTGGGATTGTAAACGTTTAAAAAGCCTCTGAGGCCCTTGGTTCCTCAGTCCTGACAGTTGATATTAATCTCATCAACGCAACAAACGGAAAAAGATAATAGTTTTAATCTTATTATAACATGGTACAAAATGGCACCCATTAAAGTATTTCTCCTAATATAAACAGTAATTCCGTATTTCTGTAGCCTCAGCTCTCGGACCCCTTGTCCTGATTTGTCATTAGATATAAATCAGTTTTTATGCTCCTTCCAGAGACGCTTTAAAGCCTAATGTTTTCTTATTTGAGACATTATAATTCTAAAGAGGGTAAAATTGATAGTTTCACTAGCAAAAAGTATCATATCCAAAATTATAATGTATAAGAATAATCCAAAGATCCAGGCTGATCCACCGTTATGGTTATTTAAGGCATAATCAATGAGGCTTGGAATTTAATGCTATTCGCTTGGCATCATAATTCTCCAGGGTGTCAGCGGTGACCACTGAGTCTCCAGTCAAGTTAGATTATCCTTTAACATGACTCTCTTCCGTTTCTCTTCTCTTTCCTTTTCTTTTTTCCTTCTTAGTATTTTAGTTATGTTTTCTGAAAATCAACCCCCCTTGTGTCAACCCAGTGAAACGTTTTCATGGTGCTTACATTAACTTGTATCTTAAGAGCATTTTATATGTATATACTAATTATTCTCAAGAATAATCCAGTACACAGGATTGTATTATTTAAATGAGTCAAAAAGGGTAGAAGGCAGAGAGTTCCCTAAAACCTCTGAAAGGAGTCATTTTCTTGTTGCCATAGAAATGAGGAGGGTCTTGTGCTTTGGGCCTTACTCAGATCATGCTACTTTTGTTTAATTACAATAAAATACTAACCACTCATCAAAAGATCCTTTGTTCTATTTAGAATTCAAACTTTTGTCCTTCTGAACATGTTTACCTGCTTTGCTAGGATTACCTTCTAAGGACAAAGCCAGAAAATACTAATACAGTGGCCCAAAAAAGGAAGGAAAAAAAAATGCAAGTACCCTATAATAAACTTTAAGATTTTCTATTGATCTTTTTAATGCCCAAGCTTTGCTGTATTCTTTCTGTAAAGTATTTTTAATTCCACTGGTCACTTTAAGCTTTATTGCATTAGGAATTGCTTTAAAGCACATGCTTTTATTGACATTTAATTTGAGAAATGGGGAATTGAGATTCCTTCTACAGTATATCAAGAGTAACTATCCCCACAGTACACCACACACACAAACATACACACACACACACACACACACACACACACACACACTTGCACACGGTCCCCTTTTTCCTGGCAGACCCTGCAA
Organism: Mustela erminea; assembly: GCF_009829155.1. Lineage (NCBI taxonomy): Eukaryota > Metazoa > Chordata > Mammalia > Carnivora > Mustelidae > Mustela > Mustela erminea. The sequence continues at coordinate 27,228,202 of NC_045634.1, read as the reverse complement.
TACACAAGAGCCTGGTCTTAGAATGACAATTCCAAAAGTATTTCAATGCAAACACACACTCTGCCGTGTCCTCACACACACTTCTATTGGTTACAATCCAGAAAGGGAAGCTAAGAAACTGAACACGTGTAAGAAAAACAGTTGGTATGACCCTATATATTCCACGATATTTTTCAGATTTCTTCGCTAATCATTCATTTGAGAATGAATTGAACTTTGAAGGTGATTCAGCCATTTAATATTTAAAAACTAGGGTTATTCGCCAGAGTTCTCTTCCTTTGCTGCTTCTCCTGCCAACAGTGATCTCCTAGTAATGCCGGCAGACCAACAGAGTGAAGCTAATACCGTCACTCTGCTAAGGAAGAGAGATTTTCAAGGGAAGCAAAGGCGGTTTAGCTCCTTCTTTCCTACTGGTTAATGCCATCCGTGGGTGGTCATGCCTGCTCTGTTCTTGAACAAAGGACTTCCTTCTTGGGAGCAGCAGGAGTAAAACTGACAAGTATCACATCTGTTTCCTGCTGCTTCTCCGATTCCCAAGGGCCAGCACCACATATTTCTAGCAGCGGTTATGATGGTACCAAAGCAGGAGACAAGGCGGTAGGGCTCAAGTGAAAAAGAGATGGAAAAGAAAATATTAAACAACAACCGTATAAAAGAATTACATTCCAGAGGAACAATAAATGGGCAAAGATACAACTTGTCATCGAAGACAATTCTTTGGCGATAGTCTCTCCATTTGGTATAAAATCTGAGTTTTTGAGTGGCGTAGGGTAGGGTGTGTCTGTCTCCATGTATGTGCAAGGATCTGGTCCTGTATAAAGAAAGCATGGTTGAATGTGAGCGGCTCTTCCATCTGGCTGTAACTTCTGGTCTTTGCTGTCACTGCCTAGAAATGGGAAGAGATGCGGTGGGTACAATTCAGAGCCAGAGAGGTGTTAATAACTCTAGTTAATAACTCAATGCATGGAACATCAGGAGATGGGCTCAAAACATTGATGGAAATGTTCTCGACTGGGTTGGCTGCTGATGGGTATAAAATTCTGGCAGTTTCTTCGAAATTGTTGAATTTATCAGTTCAAGTTTCAAAATCCAAATTTTACGCCGTATCAGTGATCCCTAAGTAAAGGGGTCTTAATTAATTAATTTTTAAATGTTTTTATAAACATATAATGTATTTTTAGCCCCAGGGGTACAGGTCTGTGGAGGTTTTAAAAAGTAAAGGGGCTAACTAGCTCCATAGTTCATGATAGTTTAAAAAATTCTTCAAAATAGGGACGCCTGGGTGGCTCAGTTGGTTAAGCAGCTGCCTTCGGCTCAGGTCATGATCCCAGCATTCTGGGATGGAGTCCCACATCGGGCTCCTTGCTTGGCAGGGAGCCTGCTTCTCCCTCTGCCTCTAGCCTGCCACTCTGTCTGCCTGTGCTTGCGCTCTGTATCTCTCTCTCTAACAAATAAATAAAATCTTTAAAAAAAAAAAATTCTTCAAAATATTTAGGGACATAGGAAAATGCTTACAACATGAGGATACATGGAAAATAGCAAAACAGAACTATATAGTATGATCTCGGTTGTGACTATATCTGTATAAGAAAAAGAAGGCAGGGAAGAAATAAATAAGACTGCCCGTGGGTGTGTGATTTTTGTTCTCTTCTTTTTCTGATGTTCTTTACTTTTCTGTAGTTCTGTTTTTCCCCCGTATTTATATTGAGCGTGTGATGTTTTATGATGAAAAAATGAGATTAATGAGAAACTGTTTTGTCAGTACCTATCAAAATTGTTTATGTGGGTACATTGTCAACTCAATATCTTATTTGTCTAGATGTATCCTAGAGAAGTAGTGATAGAAGTGATTGGAGTTTCTAGAGAGACTTTGGAAATCTTAATGCCCACCAAAACAGAATTCTTGCTGTGTAACAATAATATTCAATTATTTAAAAAAGAACTTTAAAAAATATACATATGTAAGATTACTGTGTACATCTCTGTAGGTATATAAACAAGTGTGTGTATATATATACACACTAACTTGAAAAGACACCTATAATCTGTCATACAATGGATAAAAAGTTTGCAGAAGCTCAATATGAAAATTGATTGCTTTTTTTTTTTTAAGATTTTGTTTATTTGAGAGATAGCATGAGTGAGCGAGAGAGGGAGAGGGAGAAGCAGACTCCCCACTGAGCAGGGAGCCCACTGTGAGGCTCATTCCCAGGACCCCAGGATCATAACCCAAGCGTAAGGCAGACACTTAACAGACTGACCCACCCAGGTGCCCCGACTGATTGCATTTTCCAAAAACATCTGGGTACAATGCATCCAGGCAAACTAAGGCTACATAAGAAACATAACTATCTTTATTTTTTTAAATAAGTTTTCATTTTGAGCTTCCATTCCACCAGGTGGTAGAAACTTTTCGCGGACATAGTCAAATCAAGGTTTCTTGCCAGTTTCCTAATCCCATTTTTGGAATAGGATTATACTAATATCACATGATGCTGAGTGCTCTGGATTGAACTGTGTCCCTGAAATCCATACTGTTGAAGCCCTAATCCCAAAGTGATGATATTTGGAGATGAGGCTTTTGGAAGATATTTAGGTTTAGCTGGGGCCATGAGGGTGGAGTTCTCATGATGGGATTAGAAGAGACCTCAGAGCCCTCTCTGTCATTTGACAGCAAGAAGGCAGCTGTCTGCAAAACAGGGGGCCAAGAAGAGGGCCCTCGTCTAGTACCCAAGCGGCCAGCACTTTGATCTTGGACCTCCTGCCCTCTGGAACTAGGAGAAATAAATGTCTGTTGTTTAAGCCCCCCAGTCTGAGGTCTTTTGTTACAGCAGCCTCAGCAGACCAATGCAGTTATAAACATCTGGTCTTATTTCATGCTTCATCAATTGAAGTCTGTCAGTATCTCTGCTCATATTATAATCACTGCTGCCTCAACAGTCCATACTGACCACAGCACCTTTAAAAATACTGACCTGCGGAGCTCCTTGACTGCTCAGTCCTTTGAATGTCCAGCTCTTGATTTCAGCTCAGGTCATTATCTCAGGGTTGTGGGATGGAGCCAGGCTCTGTGCTCAGCAGGGAGTCTGCTTGAGGATTCTCTCTCTCTCTCTCTATCTTTCTCCCCCTCCCCCTAGTCGCATTCTCTCTTCCCCTTGCTCTCTAAATAAATTAATAAAATATATTATAAAAATAAAAATTCTGAACTTCTCTCAGTGGTTTCTATAGCCCTTTTGATTTACAGAAAATGTGTGGCTTCCCCAGGTGACACACTGGGCATGGTGGGGAACAGGCATGGGTTGTCTGTTGGAGGCTGCCTTGGTTTCATCTGCTTTAATACCCAATGCAACCATCGTTAGTCTCATACACATTCACCATGCTGGGGGAAGGACAAAATCTTGTTACTCTTGGGTCCATGTTTTGTTTCTGCTCTATCCAGCATGTAGGAGTTGGCATTGAGTAGAGTCCTTCCCGTACGTGAACACCTTCTGGATTTTCTTCTCCCCCCATCATGCAATCTTAGTCCAATACTATGGGGTAGCTTAGTGGGTTGGGTGCTGGAAAAACTGGCTGTGCATATCCAGGAATTCTTCCAGAACCTTTCCATTTCTTGCATAAATCTAAGCTTTAAAAACTCAAGAGATCAAGAATTTATTTCTATATACTCTGCTTCTTCTTTAACAGATTTTTTTCTAGGGTACCGTGTAGTCACAGAATATTGAGAAAGATACAGGGGGCAAAGGCAGTGAGTGGTGGTGTTGGTAGGGAACTTTAATTAATATTTCAAAATATTACTCTGGTACAACTGGTTATCTTCAGAATTTAAGATTAGAGCGGGGAAGGGAGGACTTTCACTTCCTGCTTTATATAGTTCTATAACATTTAAAATTCATAAGCATCCCTTTTTATTTTATTTATTTGTCAGAGAGAGCAAGCACAAGCAGGGGGAACAGCAGAGGGAGAGGGAGAAGCAGACTCCCTACCAAGCAGGGAGCCCAACACGGGACTCGATCCCAGGACCCCAGGATCATGACCTAAACCGAAGGCAGATGCTTGACCGACTTAGCCACCAGGAATCCCAAGCGTCCCTTTTAAATAAAAAATTACCCACTTCCATAAGTTTCATACCAGTTGATCCTGACTGCAATACCATGACCTAGCTAGGGCAGTTACTATTATCCCCATTTTAACAGATGAAGAAACAAGTCATTCACACAAAGTATAAATATCTTTAATCTTGGACAAGTAAAAAATGGGAGACAAATGCAGAAGGAGTGTCTTCAGTGGGTAAAGCACATGCTAGGAAAGAAGCTGTTAAAAATGTCTTAATGCATCATGTTTCGCTAAGCCCTTATTGATTAAAAAGCATTTCCAAGGTTCCTTTTTTGATTGATTTTTTCCACTGGAATAGCAATGTCCATCCTACCAATCCCAGAGCCGTGTCTTCCATTCTGGTCCTCACGGTTTTGTGTTTCAACTACTCCTATAGCCTTCCCTGCTGCTGCCCATTCCAGCTCCAACGCATTCCTCACACCAACTGATTTGACTAAAACATGGCCCAGATCATATCATCCATCATAAGGGCCTTCGAATGTTCAAGAGCCTCACAGGCAGCTCCTCCGAGAACTCAGGAATATCTTCTGGAAGATCCCTGGCATCTGATTTTCCAATTCTCTCTTCAGCCGTGGGGTAGGGATTAGCTACTCTACGAGGCAGCCTGTCCTATTTTGGGCAAGCTTCAAATGTTAGAAGTTTCCTTCTAATTGCTGTACCGAATGCCTCCCGTTAACTTCCACATAGCATGAGTTCAGTCTTCCTCTTTTATATATATATATATATATATATATTTTAAAGATTTTATTTATTTATTTGACAGAGGGACAGCGAGAGAGGGAACACAAGTAGGGGGAGTGGGAGAGGGAAAAGTAGGCTCCCCGCTGAGCAGGGAGCTTGATGCGGGTTCAATCCCAGGACCCTGGGATCATGACCTGAGCGGAAGGCAGACACTTAGCAGACTGAGCCACCCTGGTGCCCCAAAATCACCACAGTTCTTGACACAGAGGAAACACACAGTACCTGCTTGTTTCATGGGGTAATAATAATAAATGTTTAAAATACCCGATCGCTACAGTATCACTTTGGTTCCAGTTTTATAATTTGTAAAGGAGAGCATCAATACATCTCCATCTGGTAGGTAATCTATAGTAACTCTTTGCAACGAGAGAACATCTGTTTCTTCTTTTGGCTTCAGAGAAATGTCAAATATTTCTATGCCAGGATAATTTTTAAATCTATACATTTATTCCCTCTTTTGCTTTTATAGCTGTTGTTTTTGAACAGCACATTCCAGCATGAGAGTATAAATAACTTAAGAGAATATGTGCGATCTTATTTATCCCCTGTATTGGAAATATGTACCACTCGGTTTGAGTTTTCGCCCACAGTGTACAAAATCTCCTGTTTTCATCGGTGTTCATATATAATTAGGCCGTTGGTAGAATGAAGCAATATGGTTTTTATTAATACGTGCATTTATATCATTAGTAAAGACACTGTATTGCACAATTTATAAAGTGCACGTCTTAAAGGCATAGGACTAAATTATAAGAGATGTTCCTGTCAAGAGTCTTGCTTGTTTATCCTACTGTCCAAATTTTATTTTTGACCTCCAAGATCATAAAATCAGGAAACGTTTAGAAAGTAATAAATCACCTACTCCTTGTCTTGTGATAGGTGTCTTGGCTGTGAAGACTGAAGCTACAAACGAAATTGTATGTGACTTTTAATATCCATACCCACTTATCACAAATAATGAAGGATTTTCTGTAGTGGAATTTCTTAAGAATATCCAGAAGTCCTCTCTGAGAGTGTGATGTAGTGTTACAGCTGCGTGGGTTATTCAACAATAGAATTTTTAAAAGAAAAGTCTTAAAGCCAGATATCTCAAGAAATGATTTTAAATGATCACCTTTGAAATCAGCATCCTCTCCTACCAATTTTCATTTCTAAGTATGTTTTCAAACTTTCTGTCTTAGGTCACAGTGTCTGTTTTTATAGTGCCCCTTTAGGCATCCAGATTACTCTCTTAAGTAAAATACTCAGAAAACACATTTCCTCCTTGCCATACATAAACGGATTAGACATCTAGATTATTCTGCTTTAACGAAAATTCTTTGGGGCATTCTTTAAGGAGGAAAGGAGAGAGAACAGTGGGATTTTCACATCTGTTAAATAATCATTAGCATGGAGGATTGAAACTCTATCTTCTTTTTCAACTTGAGCCCAGCTGTTGGAGTAAACGTGAAGGGCCCCTTAATTATTGCATATTTGAATAGCGTGTGGAGGATTCAGTTAACCCCGTTCCACCACTCCGATCAAAGGAACTCATTTACTTGGTGCGCCATTGTTACTGAAAGCATTCCTCATTTGATTGTTTTGCTTCTGAAATGTTCTGTAAAAGGCCAGACAGGGTGTCTTTCTCTGATGCACCGTGCCTCTGCGAATCACCTCTGCTACCAATTATGTGTTACTTGGATGGGAGCTAGGATACCCCAGGGCTGCTTTTCTTGGCCTTAGTATGTGTTGGCTTTTGTCCCTTAGATTGCTGAGTCAGAGACGTTTTAATGTCCATATGATATTTGGAGTCCGTGAAAAACAAATTCAGACAAGTGAACAGATTTTTTTTTTTCTGTTTGTAACATGATTCGGTAGCGTTGCCAGAAACCTACTTGCTGTGAGCTGGGCCTCCTCATCAGAGGCTTTCATTGTGTTGAAGGCTTCTCATTGGTGTTGGCTTCATGACTTTTTGTAACCATGGAATAAAATCTTACCCTGGCGTAGCACATGGCTGGGGAAATGAACAAAAAGTGAAACTGATGCCTGGAACTTCGGCCCTCCCACAGGACAGTGTGTGAATGATTGAATATGAAACTCAAATCTTGCCTACTTCCAAATAGATCGCAATACTGAATTATCATGCTGGTGTCATGTTTATTGTTTCTTTCTCCCAGAGCATAATGTACTGGATCAGAATGGCAAACTTTGGAGCTGGCCCGTAAGCTCTTGCATTTGGCAAAAGGGGTGCCCACAATTTGTAGGTAGCCCGTGGACTGACTGTCGATGTAGAATTACAAAGCTATATCCTGTTTGAAATACACTCTCATGTCCACACAGTGAACAATCTTTGGATTGAGAGTTCTTTTCTCAAATAGTGGATGTCAGACATTTTTCAGAGCCCTTTTATAGTAGCTGTACAATCACCTGCTTACTTGGGCACTGTTCTTTTCTATAGATTAAATTTGCTGGTAGATGCAGTGACATACTTTAGGACTTAAAAAGACCAAAGGCTTCTTACTGTGATGAAAGTTTTTTTTTCCCCCTAAAGATGTATGAAAGAAATGAAGCTGTGTGTTGCTATTACTTCCTACTATAAGGAGTACATGGAAAGGAAAATAAAATTATAATAACTTTCAATAAAGGGGTAAATATCAGAGACACCATCTAATCTGTGCTCTTGAAATCTACATTTAGGGAGTGAAACTCAAAATGGTGCTTGCTCATCAAGATTTACTTTTTTGTGATGGAATGACTTGTATATTAAGATTTTGAGTAGGTTGGCTCTGCTGACAAAATATACTCAGAAGCCAACAATTTCCTATCTTCTCTGTTGCTAACATGTTAGCCTCAGCCAGCAGCTAGATTTATTGATGCAGAATCTTGCATCTGGGTTTATGCAGAATTTTCCTCTGTGGTCTCTCTGCTTTCACCCATGACACCCCTTTCACCCGTCTTTTAAAATAAACATTGGGTTATGTCACTAATCTCAAAACTCTCTATTGGCTTCCCATTTCACTCAGAGTAAAAGCTCGACTTTATAATGGCTGACCAGGTCCCATGTCATTGGGCTCCTGCTCTATCTCTGAATCTCTTCTCTCGTCTTCCCCCAGGCTTGTACTGTCCTAGGCATGAGGATCTTTCTCCTCTTGCTGGAATACACCAGGCATGACTTTGTACCAGTTAGTACTTGCATGGAACCCTCTTCAGCCAGATTTCCTCCTATTTAACTCTCTCATCTCCTTCATTCAGTCTTGGCGCAGTGAGGCTTACGCTCCTGTCCCTGTTTAAAATAATAGCCCCTCCCCATGCCACATTCTAAAGTCTCCCTAACCTACTTTTCTTTCTTTCTTTTTTTTTTTTTAAAGATTTTTATTTATTTATTTGATGGAGATACCGATGAGGGGCTCGATCCCAGGACCCTGGGATCATGACCTGATCTGAAGATAGACCCTTAATGACTGAGCCACCCAGGCGCCCCCTACTTTTATTTCTCTAAAGCACCTTTTGCCTACCATGTTACCATGCAGTTTGCTTTGTAATTACATTTATTACTTACCGTCTCCCCTCAAAAGGACGTAATCCTCAAAAAGAGATTTAATCTGTTTTGTTCACTGAAGTAATCTATATGCCTAAAACAGTGCCTGGCACATATGTAGTCAGTACTCAAACAATATTTATTGAGAGAATGGCTTAAATCAAAAGAACTAGTCAGGTTGGAGAGTTGGCTTGAACAGAGAGATTCAAATTCACTGTCGTTCTGCTGGTTTTAGAAGTCAGCAGTAGAGTTTTGGAACAACAAAAACTGTACACGCAGTTATGGGAGTTGCTGCGTGTATAGACCACCAGCCAATCTTGTCCACTCTACCTTCAAAATACATTGAGAATTTACTACTTTTCACCACTTTCACACTCCTGTAAGCCACCATCATGTCTTCCCTGAATTACTGCAGCAGCATCCCATAATAAACCCCCTTGACAAGGCCCTTACCTGTCTCCATACTGGAAGCACAACACAGCGAGTTGGAAAGTCAGGATCCAGGGAAGAGGACCACCAGAGGCTGCAGAAGAGAGACAGTGATTAAGGACGAGGTGTGTGAGAGGAGTCTGAGTCTGGAGAAGGTTAAGAATAAAAGCAGAGTGAGGAAGGGCAGGACTGCCTGTCCTTCGCAACCGCTGGGAGTGACGTAGTGCAGTGGGGCGCGGAGAAGGTCTGAGGAGCGCTACCCCACTAACACCAAAGAGGCTGGTGACCCCAGGTCTCAGGTAGCCTGTGACCTGGCTGGAGCTGGCCTACACCGCTGTGGAGGATTTCCTATGACACAGAAACCTTCGAGAACCATCTGATAGCTAGCTGTTGGTAAGGTAAACATCCACCCTCTGACCCAGGAATCGCCCTTGTAGATACGTAACCAAAACCAGACACGAAAACGTATGTTTAAAAAGACTCGTGCAGAAATGTTTATAGCTGCCTCATTCCTAATACCCTAAAACCGGAAATACATTCAGTGTCCATCAAAAGGAGACTAGGTTGTGGTATATTCATACAATGGAATACCACTAAACAATAAAAAAAGAAAAACCACTGCTTTTACAACATGGTGAATGCATCTTAGAAACGTGCTGATCGGGGCGCCTGGGTGGCTCAGTGAGTTAAAGCCTCTGCCTTCAGCTCAGGTCCTGATCCCAGGGTCCTGGGATTGAGCCCCGCATCGGGCTCTCTGCTCAGTGGGGAGCCTGCTTCCTCCTCTCTCTCTGCCTGCCTCTCTGCCTACTTGTGATCTCTGTCTGTCAAATAAATATATAAAATCTTTAAAAAAAAAAAAAAGGAAGAGGAAACCTGCTGATTAGGGGGCCCCTGGATGGCTTAGTTGGTTAGGTGTCTGGCTGTTGATTTCGGTTCATGTCATGATCTCAGGGTTGTGAGATCGAGCCCCGTGTTGGGCTCTGTGTTCAGTGTGGAGTCTGCTTGGGATTCCTCTCCCTTTCCCTCTACCCACCTCCCTACCCCCGCTGCAAGCATGTGTGCTCTGAGGAGAAAACAAAAAAACAAACAAACAAAAAAGTTAAGCCAAAGAAGCCAGACATGAAAAAATACATCCCGTGTCATTCCAATTACATGAATATAAATAAAACTCAAGAACGCACACAAAATAAGAGGATGACAGATCTCAGACAGTGGCTGCCTGAAGTGGGGTGGGGAGGAAGATGGAAATGACCTGAAAGGGGCCAAAAGGGAACTTTCTGGGTAAAGGAAACTTTTAACGTCTTGCTTTAGGTGGTGCCTATAGATGGAGGTGCACAATTGCCAGACTTGTTGAACTGCACACTTCGGGTCTGTGCACTTTATTGTATGTTCATTCAACCTCCATAAAAACATAGATAATAAAAATGTAATGAACCCATATTGTGAAATTCTGAGCTGTGATTAGGGAGGAGAATGGTAGAAAAATGTGATGGCTCAAATCTTAGAAAAAAGTAAGATACCAAAGTCATTTCCCTGAGCTTGATGTGTGAGTAATTAGATTGGGACATTAAAACAAAACAAAACAAAACAAAAAAACAAAACGCTTGGCGGGGGGGAGGGCTCCTTTGAGGAATGTGACCGGAAGTCCACAAGAGAAAACACAAGTTTTTATAACTGGTGCTGAAGCAGACAGTGTGACTATGGGACCAGTCAGTATAATTTTGTGATTAGGGGTAAATAAATTAGGTAACTGCCACTTTGGAAGGCAGGGGGAGAGTTGGAGTCTCGGCTCTTCGTGTCTTTCTAGAAATCCTCTCCATGACGTGAGGTTTGAATCTGCGTCCAAGAGTGAGTTGAGTTTTCCCCAGTAGAGAAGGTGCAGAGAGGATACATTGGGTTCAATGGAATGTATTATTTTTTTTTTTTTTTTTAAGATTTTATTTATTTATCAGAGAGAGAGGGGGGCAGAGAGCAAGCACAGGCAGACAGAATGGCAGGCAGAGGCAGAGGGAGAAGCAGGCTCCCTGCCGAGCAAGGAGCCCGATGTGGGACTCGATCCCAGGACGCTGGGATCATGACCTGAGCCGAAGGCAGCTGCTTAACCAACTGAGCCACCCAGGCGTCCCACAATGGAATGTATTATTAAAATTAACTCCACTTGCTTCATTTTGCTTTCTTTAACCAATAGATAATGTAAAATTATATATATCGCTCACTTATATTTCTTTTGGACAGTGCTGGCCTTGAGGCATGGAGAGAAGTAACAATTTCCGTAATCGAAGCAAATGATGATGAATGCCTGGCCAAGGACCACGGCAGGAGGGAAAAAGAGGAGCAGTGAAATTCAAGCCTTATTTCTCAGGACAGAGTTGACTGGCTTGGTTAGTGATTGCATTTGGCAGTGCCTGGGTTATGGAGTGGGACAAATCAGAGATTGCTCTAAGATTTCTAACTTAGATAATATTGGTTGGAATGAAATGCCATATTTGACATTAGAGAAAACACAAGGGGAAAAGGGAATCGGATTTGGAAGTGTAGGAAGAAGGAGACTAATACCACATTTGGAGTTCGAGGCACTTGTCATATATTAAATCATTTTAACGTCTGCAAACATGTAAGAAATTAAGACCCAGCAAGGTTAAATTAGCCAAAGATCAGTCAGCTGGAAGTGGTAGAATCAGGATTCAAACCCATACCAGTGGTGATTCTCAATTATTTCGAAATTTAGGAAGCAATTGATAGCGTGGCTTCTCTAAGCAGTGATAGGTGTGTTTATCCTGAGTTACATTTCGGGAATGCTGTGTGTGCCATCATTATAGTTTCCTGTAAGAACTGACGGACTAACCCAGGATACGGTAATCAGAAATGGCAAGGTTCGTTTCGGGGTGGTGGGATGACTGTTAACTAAATGCAAGATTACAAAATCTGTACCATTTTCTACAGCCAACTCCAAACAAACACGTGCAAAGGCCAATGCTTACAGTCAGCAATAGATGGTAGCTCTTTATTACTGTCTTACAAGAATAAAGGCACATGCTCTGAAGATGAATCCGAAGTATTACAGGGAAGCAGGCTTTGTATTTTGTTTTCTCTGTGTCTTCTTGTCTTTCAAAAATTGAAGAACAGGGAAAATGCCAGTTAACTAAGAACTCTAGGTATTTTGGTTTGTTTTTCCTGGTGAGACAGTTTGGTATTATGGTCCAGGTTTTAGACAATATAAATTTCCGCTATAAAGTAACTCGGTAAGAAACCATCGGTATGAGCATTTTAAGAATGCATATTCCCCCCCTCCTTGTATATAATTAACACACAGGACTGCAAATTTTCAAGCAATGTGAGGTAAATATAAACTGTTGCAGAACAAAAGCCAAAGACCATTGGCATAGAGCAATTAAGAATGATACGAACTGTTTATAAAACAAAGACTTTGGGCAGACGCCCGGGTGGCTCAGTGGGTTGAACCTCTGCCTTCGGCTCAGGTCATGATCTCAGGGTCCTGGGATGGGGCCCCGCGTCAGGCTCTCTGCTCAGTAGGGAGCCTGCTTCCTCCTCTCTCTCTGCCTGCCTCTCTGCCTACTTGTGATCTCTGTCAAATAAATAATAATAATAAAAAAAAAACAAAGACTCTGGACCAACTCCGGAGTGGGTGGTAGATTTGCACACTACCCCATATTTTATGAACAGCCACAAGCTAAAGATTAGACTTAAAGTGAGAACATTGTCATAAAGACAGTTGCTTACCTATCAGATCAGACGTAAGTAGCTGTCCATCTGGAGGAGCACGTATTTAAATGCCAAAGATAGCATTTTGGGCGCAACGAGTTACTTATTCCAACACCATCTGGTCTACCTTTCATTGGTAGTATCTTCAGAAACTCAGTACCTTTGAATAATTCCAACAATAGAGTTGACCTTGTAACAAAGTCAGCACTGAGAAGCCTACTTAATTTGCAGACGGGTATACTTATTCTCAGTGACCTGTGACTCTTCCTAAATTTAGCCCAACTGGTATCTCAAAAGATAGGTAGAAAAACCAGAAGGTGTTCAAGTTAAGGAGACTTCTTTTAGTGGATTTAAAAGACACTGGAAGTAGTTGTTTATTAATGAATGTCATAGGTATTTATGACGTCCAAGCCCTGTATCCATTGAAATTTATGAAGACTTTCTCAAGAATCTGAGATGGGTCTTAGAGAAGCAGATACAGGAAAATAGAACACTGAAGCTTTATATTAAAATCCAATTTTAATATAGGGGGGTCGGGAAAGGGTGGTGGGGTTATGGACATGGGGGGGTGTGCTGTGGTGAGTGCTGTGAAGTGTGTAAACATGAAGATTCACAGACCTATACCCCGGGGCTAAAAATACATTATATGTTTATTAAAAAATTTGAAAAAATTAATTTTAAAAAAAGGAAAAAAAAGAATTGGATTTTTTGTATGATTTCATATTTAAAAGAAAGTTTATTTATAGTTTACTTCTAGATATTCCCAAAAGTAATAATGTTTTATTTATTACGAAGGTAAAATACCCACCTTCATATTTCACACATCATCAAAATGATTGTACTTAAACAGAAATTCTTCTCACATTTCTCATGATTTATTACTACTTAACGTTTACACAGCTGAAAACATTTTTTTTTGTTGTTGTTCAGGAATAAAAATAAATTAATTAACTACAATAAAATACCAACAACTAAAATTAATTCTTAAGGGCCTTTAGCTCAAAAGAAAAAAAAAGGCCTTATCTCAAAGTATTTCCCATTTCATTTCAAGCATGGAAAAGTATTTTAACTCACAAAAACTTAGTTCTTGAACATTCTGCCTTCTGCCCTTGTTTCAGTTTATCCAAAATCCCATAACCTTGACAATTTAGATTTGTTATGTGAGGCTGGAAATTTATGTTCTTTCATATGCCTTTTTTAAATCTTTTAAAATGACCAGTCATGTCAAATTGTTCCCCATAATATGTAGATTTCTACTCTTATCAGAATTGCAATTTACCACTGCTTTATTATTTATTATTTATCTTTCACTTTCTTCCAGAAAGGATACTCGTAAGAAGGGTTTAACTTACAGACTGTTTTCATTTGGTATGCATTACTTCATGCATTTATTTATTGCCATCTCTACTAAATTGTATTTTTGAAACTTTTGCTTCATTAGCTCTTTGCTTTAGAAATGAAGGAAGCATCTTTAAGCAAAATAATTTTTCTGAGCTACCATAGAAAGAATATTTAAAATGTTAAAGCATTTCATTGAGCCATTCATAGGTGCTATTTATCATATTTTTTTGAAGATTTTATTGATTTATTCTAGAGATAGAGAGGAATGAGTGGGACAAGCAGACTCCATGCTGAGCACAAAGCCTGATGTGGGTGGGGCTTGATCCCAGGACCCCAAGACAGGAGCTGAAACCATGAGTCAGACACCCAACTGACTGAGCCACCCAGGCACCCTTCTATTGTATATTTTAACTCAAATGAAACACAGAGTAAAATATAGTATCTTTGTCTTCTTGATAATTTCAGATGATACATGTGGATAAAGTTTTCATTTTAACTGATAATTAAGCAAATATTTAACTGACAAATAATCTAAATTTGGTTACATTTTGTTCCTCTCTTTCTCTTCCCCTGTCCTGCCACTGGCCCTCAAACCCTCCCTCCTCCCCACCAGATTGGGTAGTAAGAAGGTAAACTTCGCAATAAAACTTATTTCAAAAAAAGAGAATCTTTACAATGCAATTGCAGATGGTAAAAAAGTGTATTCTGCTCATAGATGTCAAGCATATGTTTCCTTTTTTAAAAATAACTTTACAGATAGACCTGAAATCTGGCTATCTTTATAGGTTATCTCTCCAACTTCTGCTAAATTTCAAGCTAACATGAACTTTATAATATTTGGTTTTAAACTGCAATTTTTACCTTATAAACAAAGGATAAGAAAAAGTTCTTATTATTGAGGAAGCAATTAACAGATTTATGTTTAAAACTGGTCAGCATAGAAAAGGAGTAAAACTGTATACACACGTAAAACTAGGGAAATCTGACTAAGAGAGGTGAATTGTATCAATGTCAATATCTCGTGTAAATTTTGCAAGATGTTACCATTGGCTGAAATCAAGCAGAGTGTACACATACCTCTCTGTACTATTTTCTTTTTTTTTTTTTCAACGATTTTATTTATTTACTTGAGAGAAAGAAAATACGCATGTGCACACAAATCGGGAACGGGGGTAGAGGGAGCAGACGGAGAGGGAGGGCTCAATCCAGAGACCCTGGGATCATGACCTGAGCCAAAGGCAGACACCAAACTGACTGAGCCACCCAGGCTCTCCTCCGTGTATTATTTCTTAAAACTGCTTATGAATCTACAACTGTCTCAAAATTTCAGTTAAAAAAAAAAGTGGTTAGTAATTTTCAAGAGCCAGATGGTGACTACCTTAGCCTTTTTATGGGGGTATGAGGGGGCAACTGCTCAAATTCATTACAGTGTGAAAAGCAGTCAAACGTAAACAAGTGGGTGTGACGGTGTTCTTTTGAAACTTTATTTAGAAAAGGCAGACTTGTAGTTTGCAGCCCTCTGCTTCAAAAAAAGACAGGAGCTTTTAATATTCTATATGCTACTCCTTTCTAAAAAAAAAATGGTAACAAAAGTAAATCATATATTTATAACGCTTTCATTTGCAGTATATCTCAGTCTTCATGATTTCCTTAATTTACATAAATATTTATACATACAGTAGACATACACACATTTATTTTAAATATTCTATAAAGCACTTCTTGAGTACCATGTTTCTGCGTTTGGGGAAGTCAAAATGAGTTAAAGTTGTTTGACTTAGGAAAAAAAAAGTTGTTTGACCTAGAAAAGTAAGAAATCCTTTTTAGGCCGAGCAACTGTTAAAGGAAGTTCTAACATGGAATTTCTATCCTAAAATTCTCATCTGTAAATGTAGTAATCAGTTCAGGAATAAGAGTCGAAGTTGAAAAATAGCCACTTTCTGTGCTTCCCTTTCTTTTTATCCATTATGTCCAAGGATTGAACATCTTCTGCAAGAGTTCAGGCTCAGTTCAATTACTTTCATTTCCAGGGTTTGATAAAGCATTACCACAAGTGGAGTCTAACTTCAAGTAAGAGTGCACTCAGGCTTATGTTTCAGACAATTTCAAAGAAAATCCACTCTACAGGATTTCAGTATTTATTCCGTAGACTTTTTTGTTAACTTTTTCTTTCCCTCCACCCGGCCACGTCATGAGTATCGTTTTCAAAAATCACCTTCAGTTTCCACTGATTCCGGTTGCTTTCTTCCCATATGACTCTTTTTCCTTCTACCTCCTCGTCTCTTTTTAATGCAAGTTGCTTGTGTGGAACAGCACCTTGAACGTAGAATATAAAAGAGAAGAATATGCTTTACAGAGACGTGGGTATTAAGTTTTCCTCCACACCATGGAGAGTTATAAAGACTTTGAAATTTCAAAGAAGATAGAATATAAACACTACGAGGCACTGGCGAGAAAAAAATGTTAATGCCCACAATTTAGCAGAAATATAAAGCTGTTCTGGATAGATTTCCAGAATGATTAGAGTGGTGAGAGCCAACTAGGGTTAACATGATGAGATTGTGTGATTTTAAGTGATTTTAAAAGGTGAAAGACATTTCTGAGAGGGTTTTGAAAATTCCGTGCACAGCCCTCTTTTTTTTTTTTTAATATTTTATTTATTTATTTGACTGAGACCACAAGTAGGCAGAAAGGCAGGCAGAGAGAGGAGAAAGCAGGCTCCCCGCTGAGCAGAGAGCCCGATGTGGGACTCAATCCCAGAACCCTGAGATCATGACCTGAGCTGAAGGCAGAGGCTTAACCCAATGAGCCACCCAGGTGCCCCACAGCCCTCTTTTTTACCCTATGCTTCATTTAATCTGTTGCTAAGGTAATCAGTTTACTCTTCTTTTCATTATCTCCTGAATGTGGGCCTACATCTTCATCCCCATTGAGGGCTTTGGCTTAGCTACTCTGTGCAATCCTGCAAATATCTACTCCCCGTCCTCACTCAGCACTCATGCACACACAACGCACACACAAACTCACTCACTCGCTCATTCCCACGCTGCTACCAGAATGACATAACATGCACCCCGGACCTTGTCATTCATTTGCTTAAAACCATTCAGCAGCTCTCTGTTGCTCATACAGTACGTGTGGGAATTCTATACCCAAAACGCAAGCCAAAGCAAGTCAAAATCTTTTTCCTTCCAGCATTTCCAGCATCATTTATTAAAGTCGTTTGCCCTTCCCCTGCACCATCCAGCATCCGCCCACGCCCTTTATGGGTCAGTCAGTCTGAATATGGCTTGATGGTGCCCCGTGCCATCTTCTTGCTTTTGCTTCTTTCCCAGCTGCCCTGAAGCCTTCCCTGCCCAAAATACGCATTCCTCGGGACAACTCATGCATTGTTTTAATCAGGAAAGCCTTGTGTGAAATCTTTCAGAATTGAACATATTTCATCTCTTAGATTATTTGCCAGATTATATTTGATCTCTTTGTATGTTTATACCCAAGAGTTGAGAGGACAATATGGTATAATAGAAAAAAAGGTTTGGAATCAGATGCAGTGGGAGTGCCAGAAGGGCAGGAAAGAATCTGTTTAACTCAACATTGAATTGCTAGCACTCGGCAGGTACGTGAAATACTGTAGGTATCCACTGTATATGTCTTGTATGAATTATTGAATGAATGAATCAGTCAATCAATAAAGGAGATAATTTGTGTCTTACTCATTGGGATTAGTTGGAATATCAGCCCAGGAGGCATTTCTAAAGATATTGAGGATTTAAAGGAAGACCCCTTTCTGTGGTATTTCTGTAGTGAAGGGATGAATATCTAAAAGAAATTTCTAACCATTCAGTAGGTTCCTAGGAAACTGTGACAGTTCATTTCAGAAACAGCAGTGGAGTCCTCATCAAGTTGGTCAACTACCTTAATAGCATAATTAATGAATCTGGAAGAAAAAAAATACTATAGGGGTGCCTGGGTGGCTAAGTTAAGAGTTAAGACCTGAGCTTGGGTGGTGATCTCAGGGTCCTGGGATTGAGCCCCGCATCGGGCTCTCTGCTCAGGGGGGAACCTACTTCTCCCTCTCTCTCTGCCTGCCTCTCTGCCTACTTGTGATCTCTCTCTCTGTCAAATAAATAAACAAAATAAAATAAATATATGATACATAAGTTAGGAGACTATATTCTGTTTTAAACACCAACAGCTATGATTATCATGCACATAAGTAACACAATTCTTTTTTCCAGTTTCGGCTATCCTTACAATTCCTCAAATACTCAGCAACCTATAAGGTATCTTAACAAATTATCCTAATACAGAAACATTTCGAAACCATTATCAACATGGCTGAAACCTAATTTCTTTTAAACTGCTACATCCCTCAAGCTGTGGCCGGTGCCCAGTAAATATGTGTGGAATGAGTAAATGAACCATTCCCAAATGAGTCTATTCAGCTCCCACAATTAAAAAGATAGTCATCATGGGACGCCTGGGTGGCTCAGTTGGTTGGACGACTGCCTTCGGCTCAGGTCATGGTCCCGGAGTCCCGGGATCGGGTCCCGCATCGGGCTCCCAGCTCCACGGGGAGTCTGCTTCTCTCTCTGACCTTCTCCTCGCTCATGTTCTCTCCCACTGTCTCTCTCTCAAATAAATAAATAAAATCTTTAAAAAAAAAAAAAAATAAAAAAAAAAAAAAAAAAAAAAAAAAAAAAAAAAAAAAAAAAAAAAAAAAAAAAAAAAAAAAAAAGATAGTCATCACTTTACAGCCAGATACTGTCCCAAGATCCCTGGACCCTCGACAGGCACCCAGGTTAATCTTCCTTCCACTTCTTTTCTCATAGTAAGTCCCTTGCAGCGGGCCTCTGCATAGCATTACCACGTCAAATAAAAATTCTCCTGCTTGGATTTTAAAGTCATCATCTGGTCCCACTGTAGGTCTACCCAGAACTCTCTCTTCATTTGCCTTCCAAACCAGTATCATTGCTCACCTCTTGGTCGTATGGCCCCATTGACTTACCTATATCTTAGCTTCTCCTTTTGGTTTATCAAAGATGTAGCCTACGCTTAAAGCCTTCCGAACTAAGCCCAGCACAAAGCAAAGGTTTCCTGAATTGCTTTCCTCATATAGTTTGAATTTTTTTAATTATTTTTTTGCGCTTGCCTGAGATGTATGGTCTAGCTGCTCCAATATATAAGTCCTATCTCCCAAAGAGCATAAGCTCCATTAGACCAATCAACCTGTCTTCTCCTTCTGTATTCCACAGAACTTAAACATTATTGGGGAAATAAAATTTGAACTTGTGGTTTGGCAGCAGTGAACCATTGCTGATTCAAGAAGAATACATTTATGAAAACAAAGTTGTCTGTTGTATGCAGGATAGACAGGCGTGGAGGGAGTCAACAGACAAAGTTGTCAACATACAATTTTTTACAGGGTTTATACTGAGTCAGCAGACAGGGGTTTTTATTTAATAAATGAGGGGTAGAGAGGGAAAGATGATAGGGGTCCGGATAATTGAGGCAATGGGAATCCAGTAGAGGGTACATAATCAAGGTGCATTTTTATAATCGGCTAACAACAGATTTGTTGATGCTTGAATACAGAGGATCAAAGAGGGTAATAAGTCAAAAATGTCACCAAACTTTTGAGTACAAAGTAATGATTTCAGTGGAAAAGCAAAAATGGTTGAGAAAGGGACGATGGGTTGGGCAGGGGTACGGAAGGAGTGGGGTGACTTTAGCTTGGGCAGATTGGCAATTGGAGAAGACAAAATATGAGTCCTTTAAGGCACGTTAAGGTATGAATGATGACATTATGTTGGCTACAGTGGATTATTAAAATCATGTCCACAGATTTGAAAATCCCCCTCCCCCATATAGATGTGCTATCTACATTAGTCTTCAGGGATCACACTTTACAGTGATTTTTTTTTTTTTAATCACATTGGTTTATTCTGAAGCAAAGTTGTTAAGGTAGTCTGGTTTAGAGAAAGTTAATTGAAACACTCATACTAGTATAATTTTGTTGTAATTCTCATTTCAAATTTAATGGATCGGTGCCTGTTAGAAAAGAGGAGACACACTAGGAACTAATTTACCTGTGAGAAGGCAGAGGAGCAGAGGCTGAAATTCTAGTTCTTTGAAGAAAATTACAGGATGGGGTTTGTTTTTGCTATTTGCTTTTTTTCTCCCTTTGAATAGGATATAACTATGCTTGAGGACCATTAGAGGACAGAAATCAAATCTTAATCAGTCTTGATGATTTTTCTTTTTCTGTTTAAAAGAAAAGTTCAAATTCACTTTAAAGCCTAGGGAGTTTAATTAAAGTAAGTAGAGACAAAAGTACTCTATTGAGAGCTGTCATTTCTCTTAGTACGACACTATTAATAATGTAGCGTAATGCTATTTTGGAAATTTGGTTCTTTCCTTGTCTTTTGTCTTGTTCTGACTCTTTTCTGTATTCTAAATGAAAGGGAATAAAGCCCTTAAAGGAAGGTACTCAACTAAATTCACCGTCTCCTCCTGTACCACATTATCTCTGACCTCAGCTGTAATTCTTTGAAGAAATAACCCTTGCAAACACTGATTTTGTTTTGTTTTTTTACTTTCCCTTTCTCTTTTGTTTGTGAGCCTCTTTTACCAACAACATTTACAGGGTTCTTCACAAAGAATTTTTCCCCCCAATTAGGATGAAAATGAGATCATTATGTGACCGTTTCACCGTGAGCGTAACTTCCCTATTTGACAGCTCCATTAGTTCAACCCGGTTCTAAATGTTCGTATTTCTGACTTGCCTTGAAATCAGAAAGTGTTTTCATTAATGCTAGGGCTTTGTGAGCTCCAGGCAGGAATGAAGGCGTGGCAGACATCACAGCCTCTTCTGGGAACTTACCTGCCTCACGACTTTGCGACAGGGCAAAATGTTTACCGCTTCAACCTGATGGCTTCGCTTTGATTGCTAATTACGTGTGGCACGGTTTTGAATCTAAAGAGTGTTTCGGGGTCACTTTTCATTTTGGGGTGCATGGTGACGTGTTACCTGTAACTTGGATTTCACGATCTCTGTTGTCTGAAAGTTAATTAGTATTCTTTGTTCGACTACCTTCTCATTTGTGTATGTTTCAGTGCGTCCGCCTTTGTCACTCGATTTTGGTGAATATCTTTTGATCATATGATCGTTAAGGTGTGCTACATCTAATTGCATTAGCTTGCAGAAAGCCGATCATTAAATATAATTTGTGCTTTTACTCTATTCTCATACTCTGTTTTTATAATGTATGTAAGTAAGGTAAAACCATTAGAATTACTCAGTATTTTAACATGATAGTTTAAGAGGTAAGAAATTATAAGGGAAGCAGATATTATGTTGTTTTGAGTGTTATCTATGAAATTGACCCTAGTTTGATGTCCTCACTACAATATAAACCGTGGCGGTATATAATGAAGGCAGGGAGTTAAGGAGTTAACAGTTCTTTATAAACCAGAAGGCCATTAACTTTTAATAATGCCGTCTCAAATATTTGTCTGTAAATTGTGGTGATAATCAAAGATGAGCCTATGGGATTGTGCTTTGTAGTACTGTTTGATTTGATAACTCTGGTAATCCCTTAAGCACGTTAGGAAAAATATTTTATGCTTACATTAGCAACTATTGTGAGTTTGTAAAATAACCTCGCAACCCCAAGATGTATTATAAGGACAAGAAGAAAAGCAATTATATCTCAGATTTTGTGGTGCAATTTTTTTTTGAATAATTACTTCTAGAAAAAAATTTTTTTAACTTAATACATTTTTGTTTCTCGCTGTCAGAAAGAAATGAACGGCTTCAGAAAAATTAAAAAATGAGACAGAATGCTGTCTAAATCTGAAAGATGTTGAACTCTTCATGAAACTGGAAAATAACATCCGAATTATTTTTTATCTGCATTCCCCATTTAAAAGGCTGTGCAGTTTCTCTGTATTAAAACAAGGCTTTCACTCTCACTGCTGGAATGTGGTCTCCAGCTCTGCCTTAACTAGATGGCACTCCGACCCCAGACTCAAAATAAAGCAAGTATTTCTTCATTTAAAGTTGAATTTCTAAAAAGTTGAAATAAAATAAAACTGAATTTCCACAGTTCTTTCTTTTAATGGCGGTAAAATTGATATGTAACAATATGTAAGTTTCAGGGGTTCAACATTCCAATTCAATAGCTGTCTGCCCTACAAAGTGGTCAACATTTAAAAGCCAGTTATCGGGCGCCTGGGTGGCTCAGTGGGTTAAAACCTCTGCCTTCGGCTCAGGTGATGATCTCAGGGTCCTGGGATTGAGCCCCGCATCGGGCAAGGAGCCTGCTTCCCGCATCTCTCTGCCTGCTTCTCTGCCTACTTGTGATCTCTGTCTGTCAAATAAATAAATTTTAAAGAAAATAATAATTTAAAGAAAATATAATAATAATAATAAATAAAAGCCAGTTATCCTTCTCTACTGTAGAGTTGATCCCCTTCATCCATTTCACTTATCCTTTTCCTTCTTTCCCACCTGTAACCCCAATCTCTTCTCTATATCTACAGGGTTTTGTTTTGTTTGTTCATTTTGGGGGTTTTTTTTGGATCTCACATATAAGAGAAATCATACTGTATTTCTCTTTCTTTTTTTTTTAAAAAAAGATTTTAATTATTTATTTGACAGAGATCACAAGTAGGTAGAGAGGCAGGCAGAGAGAGAGGGGGAAGCAAGCTCCCTGCCAAGCAGAGAGCCCGATATGGGGCTCGATCCCAGGACCCTGGGTTCATGACCTGAGCTGAAGGCAAAGGCTTTAACCCACTGAGCCACCCAGGCATCCCTGTATTTTTCTTTCTCCATCTGACTTACTTCACTTAGCGAAATACCTTCAGGGTCCATTGATGTTGTTGTAAATGACAAGAGTTTGTTCTTTTTTATGAGTAATATTCCATTCCATCTCTCTCTCTCTCTCTCTCCATCAGACTTACTTCACTTAGCGAAATACCTTCAAGGTCCATCGATGTTGTTGTAAATGGCAAGAGTTTGTTTTTTATGGCTGAGTAATATTCCATTCTCTCTCTCTTTCTCACTCTTTCTCTCACACACATACACACACATGCACCCCACATCTTCCTTATTCATTCATATACTGATGGACATTTAGGTTGTTTCTAGTTCTTGGGTACTGTAAATAATGTAGTGAACATAAGGGTGCATATATTTTTTTGAATCAGCATTTTCATATTCTTCATACAAATACTGAGAAGTTAAATTGCTGGATCACATTGTAGTTCTTTACATGATTTTTTTAGGAAACTTCATACTGTTTTCCACGGTGTCTGTACCAATTTACATTGCTACCAGCAGTGTACAAGTGTTCCTATTCTCTGTATCCTTGCTAACACTTGAGTATGGATTCTTTGGAAAAATGTTTATTTTCTCCCATTTTTTAAACAGGTTGTTTTGTTGTTATTCAGTGGTATGAATTTTGTGTGTATTTTGGAAATTAATGTCTTGTCAGATACATGATTTGCAAAAATCTCTCATTCAGCAGGCTGCCTTTTCATTTTGATGATGGTCTCTTTCACTGTGTAGAAGCTTTTTAGTTTGATGTAATCTCATTTATTTATTTTTGTTTTCCTTTCCCTTGCCTTTGGAGTCAGATCCACAAAATATTGCTAAGACCGATGTTCCGTGTTTTCCTTTAGGAATTCTATGGTTTCGGGTCTTACAAGTCTTTATCCATTTGAATTAATTTTTGTATGTGGTGTAAGATAGTGGTCCCTTTTCATTCTTTTGCATGTGGCTGTCCAGTTTTTTCACCACCATTATTGAAGAAGCTGTCCTATTTCCATTGTACGTTCTTGGCTCCTCTGTCATAAATTAATTGTCGATATATGTGTGTGGGTTTAATTTAGTTCCATTCCACAGATCTGTCTGTTTTTATACCAATACCATACTGTTTTGACTCATGGTATAGTTTAAAATCAGGGAACATAATGCCTCCGGTTCTGTTAGTCTCTCTCAAGATTGCTTTGGCTTTTCAGGATCTTTTATGGTTCCATAAAAATTTTAGAATTACTTGTTCTAGTTCTGTGAGAAATGCCATTAGAGTTTTGATGGGAATTGCTTTGAATCTGTAGATTGCTTTGGGCGTGATGGACATTTTAACAATATGAATTCTTCTAATCATGAGCATAGAATATCTTTTCATTTATTTATGTCTTCAGTTTCTTTCATCAGTGTTTTTTTAGTTTTCAGTGTACAGGTCTTTCACCTATTAGTTATATAAATGCTACAGATTACTGTATGTTGATTTTGAGTCCTGCTACTTTACTGAATTTACTTATTGTAACATTTTAAAGATTTTACCTTAAAGATTTTCCATATATAGTATCATGCCGTTTGCAAATAATGACAGTTTTACTAATTTCTTTCCAATATGGATACGATTTTATTTCTTTTTCTTGCCTAATTATTGTGACTAGGAGTTCCAATACTTTGTTGTTGAATAAAAATGATGAGAGTGGGCGTCCTTATCTTGCTTCTGATCTTGGAGAGCTTTCTGGTTTTTACCATTAAGTATGATGTTGAGTAGTATGAATAACTTTGGGTTTGTCATATGTAGCCTTTATTATATTGAAGTATATTCCCTCTGTACCCAGTTGGTTGAGTTTTTATCATAAATGGATATTGAATTTCATTGAGACTTTCTTTGTCTACTGAGGTGATCCTATGGTTCTTATTATTTGTTTTGTTGATGGGCTATATCACATTAATTGATTACAGATATGATGTTGAACCAACCCTCATTCCTAGAATAAATTCCACTTAATCCTGGAACACAATCCTTTAATGTATTATTGAATGAAGTTTCCTAATATTTTGTTGAGAATTTGTATCTATGTTTGTCAGTGATACTGGCCTGTAATTTTCTTTTTTGGTGGAGTCCTTCTCTGGTTTTGATATCAGGGTGATGCTGGTTTCATAAAATGAATTTGGAAGTGTTCCCTCTTTTTTAATATTTTGGAAGAGTTTAGAAGGATAGGTATTAAATCTTCTTTGAATGTTTGGTAAAATTCACTGGACCATATGAAGCCATATGGTCCTGGACCTTTTGTTTGTCAGGAGCTTTTTGATTCCTAATTTAATCTCTTTACTAGTAATCAGTCTCTTCAGATATTCCGTTTCTACATGACTCAGTCTCAGAAGATTATGTTTTTAGAAATGTATTTATTTCTCCTATGTTGTCCGATTTGTTGGCGTCTAATTATTTGTAGTATTCTCAAATGATCTTTTATTTTTCTGTGGTGTCAGTTGTAACTTCTCTTTCATTTCTGACTTTATTAGAACACTCTGTTTTTTTCTTGGTCTAAAGGTTTGTTTATCTTTTCAAGGAACCAGGTCTTAGTTTCATTGATCTTTGTTATGTCCTTTTCTCTGTCGACTAGGGTCTTTGTTCTTTTCCTAGCTCTTTTATGTGTAAAGTTAAATTGAGATTTTTCTTGTTTGTTTTTGTTTTGTTTTGTTTTGAGGTAAGCCTGTATTACTTTGATCTTTCCTCTTAGAACCACTTTTGGTGCATCCCCAGATTTTGATAAGTTGTATATGTTTGTTATGTCTCCAGGTATTTGTTTATTTCTTATTTGATTTATTCATTTACTCATTGGTTATCCGATTTTTACATTTTTGTGATTTTTCCAGCTTTCTTCTTGTAATTGATTTCTAGGGTCATACCATTGTGGTTAAAGAAGAAGCTTGATAGGATTTCAGTCTTCTTGAATTTATTGAGCCTTGGTTTGTGGCCTAACGTGATCTATCCTGGAGAATGTTCCATATGCACTGAGATCAATGTGAATTCTGCAGTTTGGGGATGGAACGTGTATATATCTGAGAAGTACATCTGGTCTAATGTATTGTTTAAGGCCAATGTTTCCTTAGTCAGCAGTACTGTCTTAAAGCTAATATTTCCTCTTCATTTTCTTCTTGACAACATGTCTACATCAAAACTGACAAAAATAATTATCCCTGTATAAATTAGTATGGAAAGCTTCGGAGTCTTTTTCCCTGACCATTGCCAGAGTTCTTAATTTCTCAGAACTTTCTTTTCTTGCTTATGAAATAGGAATTATACCAACAGCTTATGGTGGCTCTGAGAGTAAATAAAATAATGTATGTGAGTACATAGCCTAATCAATATCATAAACTTTAATGAGTATAAAATTTCTTCTGTAGATTTCTCCCTCCCAGTGTGGCCCCCACTTTTGCATTTGGGTCTATAAAGTTACATTAAGCCTAGATTTAAAAAAAAAAAAAAAAACTCCCTTTTAGATTTATACCTCCCTTTTAGATTTATAACTTCTTTGTGAAATTACTGGGTAAAGCAATTTAGTTACGGTTAGCAAAAATAAATAAATAAAGTAGAGAAACATATGTAGTTCCTTTTTCTTTGTATTTCCTTGTTTCTTTTTTGTAGTGAAGAGCATTTTCTTTTAGGCACACAGTTTTGTGAATATCAGGGGTTAAAGGAATTGTTATAGACTGGATATGGATGTGTTGGAATGCTTTAGAAAATCGATTCTCGCTAATGGAGAGAACGTTTTTAAAGTGAACTATTGCCATTCCTTCAGTGAACCACATACAGCAGAAAAAATTCAAGTAAACATTGAAGGAGAGGCAAGCTCTTCCTTATAGAATTAATGAGAATTGCAGTGATCTGCCGTGGGGAATTAGAATTCGAAAAACCTCTTCCATGTGCGTTATTCCCTAATGTCTAGAACCAGATAAGTAGACTCTAATTTTAAATGTGCAATTATCCAAACAAGATGAATGTGCAGGGCAACGCTGGATAAGACTGTCGATCTTCATGTTAATATTTTTATTCTCCTTTATAACAGACATATAGTTGGCAAAAGCCACATGTCTGTGAGATCCCTGAAGACCACAACTAACTCAGGAGAAAGGTAGCCAGCTTTATCTTACATCAAAGACGGAGATATAGCCCGAGGGAGACCCATCCCAGAATAAGCACTTTATAATGTCCTTTATAATGTCTTTGGTCAGTTGTTTTATCTTTAGGAGATTGTTTTGTTTTGTTGTTAGAGGAATACTAATAACAAGTTAGATCACATATGCTTATCTAACATTTTTTAGATTGGGGAAGCTACAGGCAAGCATCCTGCTTCTTGTTAAAAATGGCCTGCTTTCTGTATGTACACTGCAGTGCAATTTTTAAAATGTTGTGATTATAATTCCAGAACACAAGAATGTGAGTAGGTGCCAGTGTTTTCTCCTTTGTATGGGAAATGCCTTTGAAAATCATTTGAAGCTTGGACAAAAATTCCATAGCTCTGTTCTTAAGAGCACTGTGTAGAGTCTTCATGAGTCAGATACAGGGAAAGCTTCAGTTCAGCCTTCTAGAGAACTCACTGTAGCTTGCTCGGTCTCATGAACGGGGAGAGTGTTGGCAGCCATCACTGTGCAGGAATGAAGGGGGGCCTTCTTCCCACAGTGGTTACGCCATATGCCAACGTCTGCGGCTGCCATTGGCTCACCTCTGTTTAGTGCGCACCTCCAACAAGTTGACCTGATTCTGAATGTTCTGCTTTCACTTTAATTTCTGTTAGTATTTCTGGAAAGTCAAGACCAGAGCGCTGAGCAAGAACCTTGGGAATAATGACCAACGCATTCGCGAATGCTTGAACTCCAAGTTGGGCCCTGCCCTTGACCGGAATTAGAATCGGGGCTTCTCCCATTCCCAGCTCCACTGCCCCAAAACCTGGAACCACCCAGACATCAGCCATAGCATTTTTAACAGCCCTCTAGCCTTCTCTTACTGCATCCTTGATTTGAGTGAAGATGTGCTTACTTGGTCCTTTGACCAGTCATGTGACAGAGCGGGGATTGTTACATTTCTTACTGAAGGTCAGCTTTTCCCAATATATACTCAGAGATGAAACCCGCACGTCCCAAACAATCAGGATTTAGGTCATCAAAAGACTTTGGACTATCCCACCACGAGCAAGAGTCAGCCTTTCTATACTTCTCTTTTTAGCTCTGCACAGAGCTGTTATATCTTTTTTTTTTTTTTTTTTTTTTTTTTGCAAGAGCATCTAAGGAAAAGGGTCAGTTCCCTTTTCATTAAATAACAGATCTTTGAATCACCACAGACTTTCTTTTTTCAGTTCTGTCATGTTTTTAATTGTATCAATGAATTTTCTTTCAGCTTTTACTAAATTCTCTCTCTTCTGAATCCTTGTTTTAAAAAAAGCCAGAATCTGCTGCTGCTGCTTCTTCTTTTTTTTTTTTTTTCATATTCTGAGAACACATTATACGTAGGAGGACATAAGAATCTTCTACTCTTTTCTTCCCATCGGGACACCATGCCCTTTGGTCCAAAACAAGATCTCTGAGTAAGCTTGTATTCGTTTCAGATTTATGTTTCATGTCTATAATCTCAGCCATGAAAAGGTCAGTAGGTTCATCTTGTTTTGTAACAGCCAAAATGGAGGCCGCCACAACCTCTGTTAGGACTTCAGTGCATTAGTATAGAGAGATCTTCTGCCAAAACACCCGTTACGTGCTGTCCTTGTCCATCTATTTGCTAACTTTGACTTCTTCTAAAAGCTGAGGTACCTGTACCTTTGCAGACTCAAATCTGCATGTTGTTGTTCTAAGATGAAGACCTTCAGAAATGTAGACATCCACCTGTTCGATCAGCTTTCCAGTGACTAGAAATGGTTGAAAATGGTACAGTCGCCGCTCATGTCATCCAGGGCTGTTGTTACGTGGGCTATTAAGGAGGCTGTTGGATGGCCAATTTGCGTTTTAGGAAGCAGCAAGTTGTCATGTTTAGTAAGCTTGATGTCTCTAGAAATGGGCATTTTCCTGGCACCGTTAGGCTCCAAGTTGGTTCTCAGAGCGTCCTGCATCCTCCTGGGCTGTGCTGATGTTAACTGCATGTGCTGCCTGGGCTCAGGCACCTTGGCCTTGGAGTTCAGGGTCTTTGCAGCCACCATAGCTGACACAGCAGAGGAAGAGGAAGGGACCAGGCCTGCAGAATGCCCAAAACCTTGAGTAGATTTAAATGTCATAAAATACAAAGTGATAAAGCATAACAGCATTTGGTTGAAGTCAGCAACCGAAGCTTTAAACTGTATGTATGTGCACACACACACACATGCACACACACATGCACACACGCAGACACACACGCACACATGCAGACACAAACACATACACACAAGTAAAATGCTCTAGAATTGTAGAATTTTTTTTTAACTGGGAAAAGGTATTAGAAATCATGATCTATCCCTTAATTTTATAGATAAAGTTAATCAAGGCTGAAAGAATAGAATATGTTAAAGGTGGATGCAAGGAGTGTACATATGTTGATATATATTTATCAAATATAAGAATTTCTTTTTTTCAGTTGTATCCTTCTAGTTTATATATAAAGATTATATTTATGACACTGGGTCTTTAATAAATGAAAGTGAATTCTATATGATAGGACTGAGTTTTAGAAACTTTGAAATTCATGTCAGGATGCTAATTTCTATTAAAATAAATTAGTAATTATATATAAAAAATAAAATTCATACTTTTGCAGCACAAACCCAGTTAGCCTTCAATAGTTAATATATACTACATCCACATGCTACGTATTTTCCTTACTAGGCAGATAAGGCACGTGCTCACGGATGAAGGTTTTTGTGAGTGATGTGTATTTGGCACCTATTTTGCTAATATTAGAAGAAGTGATTTAGTAAAATATTTGGGAAAAAGCAAACATATTCAAGAATGTGCAAATCAAGCACAACAGATTCAGCTAGGAGAATTTTTTATTGATAAGTAAATTCTAATAATACAGATTTCACCTCTGTTTTAAGAATCTTTATGATTTAAAAAAAAAAAAAAGAATCTTCATGATTTTTTAACAGAACTGCCTATGTATTGGAAACCCTAAGCAGTCCTTCCGAAACCTGAAAAAGATTTGTGAAAACAGCCTACAATAAAAATCACACACGCTTCATAAAACACTACTTGATACATATCACTTGCACCATTAGGAACTAAACGACAAAGGATGTAATTTCAGTTCTGGCATGCAATATTAATCGAAAGCCTTTAAAACATCTTGCTGATGGGAACTATGACAACGTGACATTGAAGAATTAGGAGCTAAAGACATTTATCTTAATCAGATTTTCAAAGTAAATGCCATAAAACACAAAGTTGTTTCATTCATTTCTACATTTGCACATGTGTCGGTGGGAGCATCATTTTCTTGTGTGTTGCTTTAAATGCAAAGAGTACGAACTCAGTACCTGAGAGTATGGGAAGAACCGAAGCACATTTTAGCCCCTCTGCACACATAAGGAATGATTTCGGTACTAATGTACATTTGTTCCATCTTTTATGCTAGTGATACATTATCCTCAGCAAACACTCTAAATAATATTGGCAGATACTTTTTAAAAAATATTTGGAGGAGGGGGCCTTGGGTGGCCTAGGCATTAAGGCATCTGTCTTTGGCTCGGGTCATGATCCCAGGTCCCCTGGATGAAGCCCCTTGTCAGGCTTTCTTGCTCAGAGGAGATCCTGCTTCTCCCTCTCCCTCTGCTGCTCCCTGTGGTTGTGCTCTGTCAAATAAATAAATAAATAAATAAAAGCTTTAAAAAGAAATTTAGGTTGTATTTGCCTTAATAAGTTTAAAAATGAAAACAATGTTTTTAAAGACTTTTTTGTAGAAGGAAATTAAGAAATTATCTTTTGGATATACTCACTATATGTAAACATCTTCTTTGGCAAAAAAAATTTATATTTTTTATATGTGTATATGAAAATATATATATAATATATTTGATAAAAATATTTTTATTGCTTTATTTGAATAAATGGTGAAAGTCTGGAAAATAAGACTTCACATTAAAATAATATTTCATGGGGCGCCTGAATGGCTCAGTGGGTTAATGCCTCTGCCTTCAGCTCAGGTCATGATCCCAGAGTCCTGGGATCGAGCCCCACATCGGGCTCTCTGCTCAGCAGGAAGTCGGCTCTGTCCCCACCCCCCACCCCTGCTCTCTTCCTACTTGTGATCTCTGTCAAATGGGTAAGTAAAATCTTTAAAAAAAAAATTTTTTTTCACAGTTTATAAGAATACTTTAATATACATTATCTCTTTGAAACCTCCATATAAGAGAGATGATTAATCCCATTGTACAGATGAGGAATCAGAGAAGTTAAAACAGGAAATTGATTTGCTCAAGCTACAGTTGCTAAATTTTAGACAGGGAACTTGAACCCAGGTGTTACAGGCTGAACGTTGGTTTCTCCCCAGATTCCTATGTTGAAGCTGTAAACCACCCCCTCATGCGACTATATTTGGCGATAGGTTAAGTCTAAAGAGGTACTTAAGGTTAGGTGAGATGGTAAGGGTGAGGCCTTGATTCCACAGGCTTGGAGTTTTTCTAAGGAGAAAGACTAGAGAGCTAGCCAGCTCTGCCCAGTGAGACACCGGAGAAAGCAGCTGTCTGCGAGCCAGGAAGAGAACCCTCACTAGAAACTGACTCTGCCGGGCCTTGATCTTGAACTCCCAGCCTCCAGAACTGTTGGAAAGCAAATTTCCATTTTTTAAGTCCCCCAACCTGTTTGTTACAGCAGCCGGAGCGCACTACTGTGCCAGCTCGTGTTTACTCTTCTCCGCTGTAAATTCATTTATCTCTTTAACGGAAAATTTTAATAAACTGGTCCGAAAATGCTTGTGGATTCATGAAAGGAAAGATCAGAAGATCCATGGAAGATTATCTTAGGCACCTGCTTTCTTTTGAACCTCTGCTGTGAGAGGAAGGTTTCTAGTGGCAATTAGCATCCTATATAAAGTCCGAGCCTTCCAGCTTCAACAAGCGGTGCTTACTACTATTTTAAAAGGCACAACAAAGCCTCAGGAAATCCAGATCATTAATCTAAACAATAGTACCTTGCATTTCTGTAGTACTTTGCAGTTCTTTTTCCTGCACCATCCTTTCTGTTGGTGCTAAGTCATTATAGCAGCGGAAATACTCACATTGGGAAGAGGGCTCTTAGTGCTGCATACACACAAAAAACTACCCCAAAATTATTAACAGGGGAGGGGCATTCACTAAATATGCAAGTGTCAGCTTAAACTATGACTATTTCCCTTTTCATCAAAGAGCATCATTGCATGGTTTCCACCTAACAGATCACCCTCATTGCACATCCCAAGAAGGGGAAAGATACTGTGGGTTCTGTTCAAGTTTTTTTGCATCTACGTAATATTTAATGTTTGTGGTAACACCCTTCCCTGCCTGGACACCATCATGTGATTGGAAGGAAACTTAAAAAATTTTATTCTGTTTCAGTGAAAGGCATTTGTAGATAATGTGGACTCAATAAATTGCAGATAACAAATATGAGATCAAATAATACGCTAGGGGAAAAGTCAATGGCAAAGTTAGTATTTGGGGGAAAATGAGGTTGGCAGTGTTATTGGATACTTTCTGAGTGTTTCTTGATCGCTTTTTTTTTCCCCTATAGTTGCTGAAATATTCAAAAAAGAAAAATCAGAGAAGGGTTTCAAGTAAACTGAATCTTTTTTTCCTAAAATTGATTAACTGTAGTTTTTAAAATGCATTATAATTGCCATCATAACTTTTAAGAGACTGGTTAGTTTTCTTTTAAGTTTGAAAGTTTCATACTGGCTTTTATTTTTTTCAGTTGTTTCCATAGCAATTTTAATATCAAAATATGAAATAAATTTAAGTTTGATACAAAGTGATTTTGACTATATGTACCTTAAGATGTTACTAGTTACGATATGTATAATACAGAATGGTTTATTTTAAAAATAAACATTATTTTTAATATTCCTAACAAGATAATAAGGTAAGATATTTGTGCCATGAATTAATGTGGTCAGGTTCTCATAATGCTTAAATCAAAATAAAGTGCTTTTTTTACTCTATGTCCCTTTAATGTTTTATATGTATAACTGAAGATAATATGGGGCTTTTCATTACCTTAAAATTTGAATATTCATAACATAATTTAATATGTTTCAAGAAAATAGTATGTAATACCTAAAAGAATTTTAGAACTAAAAAACTTCAGAATTCATTGCCTGAGCCGACCATGCCCCCAAACACCATTTTTTTTTTACAGAAGAGAAAAACTGAGCCCCAGAAGTTAGTTGATTCATAAGAGGTTACGTTTAGTTAAAGCTAGCGTGAAACCCTATGTCTCCTGTTTCCTTTTTTAGTGCTTTCTTCTGTACAAGATATCTTTGTGACAAAGAATATATTATCTGAAAGGCATAGAAAATTTGCATTATTTGGAATATTAGAGCTGCTTTTCTTATTCTTTAAAACCATTTGTTATAGTGTAATAGCTTTTAGTTGCTTTCTAGCCTGTCCTTATCCATATTACAGATATGTGCTTTATTTATATCATATCATGTACTCCACTTAAAGTCAATAAAATTTAATTGCATTAAAATCAAATGCTCATTAGGTAATGTGAGAGGAGAGAAGTATTTATTGATCTTATGTCAACAATTCTTTATTGTCAAGATGGGGATAGCATCTCCCCTTTTTGCTTATCCTCTTAAGAATTATTATTCTTAAAAAGTAAAGTATTTTAAAATGGGTAAAAGAATAGCTTGAAACATATACTGAGATATTTTGAAGGTATTTTTAATCCAGGTTTCTATACATGTATAATAGGTAAGTTTTATGTATGTTTCTATGAGAAATGATTATGCAAAATTAAGAATTCCATAGAGGATAAATCTGTGGCATTACTAGGATTAAGTATAGTAAAAAGATGAACTGTTTTAGCAAGGAGAAGGTAGGCATTTACATTTGTTTCCATCCCCTGAAATAAGTTAGGGTGCTTAACTTTTTAGATTAGCTGCATGTTTTTGAACAGCAACCATAGAAGTCAGAATATCTTCAAAGAGAAGTTACAGCCATTTAAAAGAAGTTTCCTTTTATAAAATATAACCCCCCAAAACTGTCATCCAATAACAAAGAAGACAATAGCAGAGATAATTTATATGAAACAACAAGGAGATAAGTAAGTCCATGTTCTGTATAATACAACAGCCATAAACATGGTATTAGGAAGTTTGGAAAAAGCTGTTTAGCTCTCAAGAAAGCTCTGTTCTTGCCTTCTGCAACTCTCTCTGGATATATATTGTGCTCTTTTATCATGTCTTCTTTTGTCTTAGACCTACTCTTTCATATTTAATCACTCTTCATCTTTCTGATACCATCTGAGTGATTTCCTCAGATTTCTTTTCCAATTCGCTGGTACTCCTTACAGTTGTGTCTAATATACTCTTTAAACTATCCAGTAAGTGTCTGATTTCAATGGCTGCATTTCTTATCCACATTCTACTTTTTTGAACTTTCTTTTTCTCATACTATCTTATTCACATGGTTTTCATTTTCTTAAAGTCTTTGATCATTCTAAACATACTTAAGTTTTATCTGATGGTTTTATTATCTGAAGTTTTGGGGGAGATCTGTTCTGTCTATTTTGTCTATAGATTTTGGCTCAGTGTGGATTGTTTCCTCTTAAATTCTGTAACTTCAGACTGTAAATTTATTGAGAGCTGTGTTTTATTTGTGGAAATCCTTTGTGACTTCATTTGAGAGCATGTTCTTTTAAAGAAGTTTTGCATTTGTTTCTGCCAGGTCCCCCAGGGAGGAGCATTGCACTTTTAATACTAATTTATTGGCTTGGGGTTCCAGAACTACATTCAGAGTGTAAGCTTCATCCTCATATGACAACCCTAGGGAAGCCTAAGCCAGTGGTTAAAATTTTCAGGAGTCAATTTCTTCCCCGTGCAGGGATTAAGAAACACAGCGAGATTCCTTTTTGTTCCACTTGCAATGAGAATTTTAAGTCTACTCTTAGACTACAGGTATGGCGCTTCCAAGGTCTCATATACATAGGGGTCTCGGTAACAACTGACGTGTTATCTCTTGTTTCCTCATTGGACGTTACAAAATTTCAGAGACAGGAAGATCTCCCCAGATCACCTGCTCTGAACTATTTTTCTCTCCCTTTGGTTTCTTGCCTATTCTTTCTTTCTAATTCATTTATATTAACCTAAATATAAATTGAGTGATAGGATAAGACTATTGGCTGTTTAGTTTCCTGTTACATCCTCAGCACCTGGAATAGAGTCTGGTACCTGTTAGACACTCCATACTTACTGAATGAATCAATCCAAAAGGTATTTATTGTATTTTATCCAGAACTTCCAGCATTTTGTGGCAAGGGAATTGATGGGTCATCCAGATGGCCACATGGTTTGAAAGAGAAAGCACAGGGAACTCTCAAAGGAAAAGAATGCAAAGATTTAAAGTCTTTAAATCTTTCTTCTAATCCTCATTTCAAGCTATCACCCTAGGGAAACTAAAACCAAATTCTCACTAACTCAGTAAGTACAGTAAATCGGTTCATCTGTGCTCACTGAAATTATACCCTCTGGACAGTGCAAGTCTTTCTTTTGTATCTTCTGTCTCTAAGGTTTTCATACTCAAATGTCTTTATATAAGTTATCTTGCAATCAGTTGTCTGCTCCTGAAGGTGATAAGAACAATACTGTTTGTTTATATAGTATTTTATTGTTTTTAAAGCACATTTTAAACTTTCATTTGATTTGCATGTAGCTGTGTGAAATGTTTAAGTGACATGGCAAGTGAAATGTTAAGTGGTGGAAATTTTTACATGGTGCCATATTATTTTTTAAAAATTTTATTTATTTATTTGATAGAGATTACAAGTAGGCGGGGGGGGGGGGCAGGGGGGCAGGCTCCCCGCCGAGCAGAGAGCCCGATGCGGGGCTCGACCTCAGGACCCCAGGATCATGACTTGAGCCAAAGACAGAGGCTTTAACCCACTGAGCCACCCAGGCACCCCTTTGGTGCCATATTTTAACCAAAAGCTTATAAAGTTGCCTCAGTGAACAACCCACTTTCAAAAACTTGTCTTTTTTTTTTTTTTTTAAGATTTTATTTGTTTATTTGACAGACAGAGATCACAAGTAGGCAGAGAGGCAGGCAGAGAGAGAAGGGGAAGCAGGTTCCCTGCTGAGCAGAGAGCCCAATGCGGGGCTCGATCCCAGGACCCTGAGACCATGACCTGAGCCAACGGCAGAGACTTTAACCCACTGAACCACCCAGGCACCCCTCAAAAACTTGTCTTATGTGAGAATCACTAGATAAAATAATGAACCAGAAGAACAAGTTTATGTGAAAGTAATTTCCTGAGTGAGGTGAGGCCTTTCTTTTCCAATTTCCCCGTTACCATTTTAGATGGTTATCTTATTAGTACAGCATTGTGGTGGGGAAAGGAGAGGAGGAGTCACCCTGAATATCTAAGTATTTGTGCCCTGATATGAGCTCCACTGAGGTGTGGTCTGACTAAAAAGATATGTTTCCCTAATTCAAATTTTCCCCGATTATAAGGAAAAGTCTTGCTACTTTTCTTTCCTCATAGGGAAATAATGACAGTTAAATATCTGTAACGTATATATGAGATTTTCTGGGAAAAGGAAAAAACTGTGTATAATTTACTATTTTCAGTGTCTTAAAATTTTTTGAACTTATATTACACCCTTTCCAGTACCTCTTGAAATGTGGCCAGATGAAAGAGGTGTTGTTATCTAACTTTACCATCAGAATTAATTTCCATAAGGCCCCAGAATTAGTTGATAATGGAACATAAGATTAAGCTAAATCCAAGAATCAGAATGGGATTTTAAAACTCAAAAGCTAACTATGATTTTGTCCTTGTACTTTTGGAATATCTACTCCAAGCTCCAGTCACTACAGTTAAAATTAATATGGTAATAAAATGTATAACAACACAAAGTTGTTTTCTTTTGGCGACCTGTTTAAGGGAAGAGGTCAGCTTCGAAGAAAATTCGGGTTTCATTTATAACAGGTAGAAGAGGGTTAAAGATAAAACCAGGAGATGAAGTGAGAATGAACACATTTTACAATATAGAAACAAGGGTTTTAGCCCCATCTTTGCTAACCACCAATAAATGGGTTGGCTCCTTCTAAATGTTTGTCTAGTTCAACATGGTCTGTGTATCATCATGTTAAACTCGTAGAGGACCAAAACCAGAATCTATTCCTTTATCCAACTTGCAGGTGGTGGTGTCCAAGGGGACACAAGCTGTAGGCAAATGACTACCTAGAAGGTGTTTTGTCTAACCACACTGCTCAGGGGTTCAGTAAAATTAAAAATGTTTTTGTCCTTTTGTGTTTCTTTCTCTCTCCCCCGCCTCGTCCCTTCCTCTTCCTTCCCCTCCACGCCAGTTTGTCTTTTGTTACCAGATTTCACTCAAATCGCAAACAATTGGGTTTTTTTTTGTTTTTAAAGATTTTATTTATTACTTATTTGACAGAGACACAGGGAGAGGGAACACAAGCAGGGGGAGTGGGAGAGGGAGAAGCAGACTTCCTGCTGAGCAGGGGGGCCGGATGCGGGACTCGATCCTGGGACTCGATCCCAGGACACTAGGATCATGATCTGAGCCGAAGGCAGCTGCTTAACAACGGAGCCACCCAGGGGCCCGGCAAACAATTGTTTTAATACAAACAGCGGTCAGCTCCTCAGCCCTATCCCCCTTATGAAGTGGGATGTTTCTTCTCTAGGGCGTTTGCTGCCCCATAACTGAGATCCAGGGAAGAAGGAGGACAGACTCAGGAAGGTCAAGTGTGAGGCACGGAGCAGTCAGTTGGGGTTGACTTTCAGCTTAGGTCATGATCTCAGAGTGTTAAGATCGAGTGCCATGTCTGGCTCCCTGCTTAGTGGGGAGTCCGTTTCTTCTGTCTCTACTCCTCCCTACCACTCGCGCTCTCTCCTTTTCTCTCTCTCTCTCTGTCTCAAATAAATCTTTAAAAAAATTTTTTTAAAATAAAAATAAAAATCATCTGCTATCACTTATGTTTACCAAATAAAAACAAGCAGCTGCTAGGCTGTCATGAAGTTATATGAGTAATAAGAACTTGAAAAAAGGTAGAAAGGAGGAGTGTGGTGAGTAAAGACTCTCGTCGAGTATAATAATTTCTACTAAGCATAATGAGAAGAATTTTATTTTAAAAAGGGAGGAAGAATATTTTGAGAAAATAACCTAACACCTTTTCTAAAATACCTAATCCAGATACGTATAGGAATACAAGGAAGACATAACTGTGTTGGGTAAAGCTGTAATATGTATGTATTTTATTTATTGTTTCATATCTTATACGTTTGTATTTTATATATTCATATTTATTTTAGGTAATCTTCCCATTATTTTCACATCTTAGAAGGCAGACTTTGACTACTGGAACCTCTGGTGCGCTTCCGGAGAAATATTCCTAAAACCTGAAGTCTGGGGAAAGTAACATGGCGCCTTGCCTGTGTGGGATGAGCCCTGAAGGTGCCATTATTGCCTAATTGTTACTGATCAGCCAGCACATTTCTAGGAGTCTTTGAAGTACAGGCCTAAGTTAAGATACTGAAAAAATCCAAAGAAATTTAAGTTATAGTCCCTGCCTTTCAGAGTCTAAGGATTTAGGAGCTAAGACAGGTTGCAAATGACCTTGCAATTAAAGGTCCTATTGGCAAGCTCTGCACTTTACCGACTCAATGTTCTCTTCATTGAATTCTTCACAAAGTATTCATCCATCAAATATAGATTGAGAGAATGAATATTTATTTACTGACCACATA
Organism: Mustela erminea; assembly: GCF_009829155.1. Taxonomy (NCBI): domain Eukaryota; kingdom Metazoa; phylum Chordata; class Mammalia; order Carnivora; family Mustelidae; genus Mustela; species Mustela erminea. Next base: position 27,189,602 of record NC_045634.1, on the reverse strand, counting down.
TCTACCCATATGTGCTTCTTAGAGGTTCCAAGGTGAATTCGATGTGGATCCTGCCCATATAGAGTTGAACAGGAGACATGAGACCTATACAATTAATTGTGACAGGGAGATGAAAAGAGCCATGAAAAAGGCTCAGATAAAATACTCTAAGACTCAGAGAAGAAAAACTGATTTCTATTGAGAAAAACAGGAATGTCCTCTTTCTTAGAGCTTGAAGTACGTAGGGTTTGGATAGAGAAAAATGGAGGATAATGTCTTTCCAGTTAGAAGCAAATATGCTTATGCGGAAAGGTGTATACACTGGGTACAGCAAGCTTGACGAGAACAAGATACATGGGGGAACATTTGCAAAACTATTTTGAGGACTAACTCAGGAAAATATGACTTTTGCCTTCAGAAAGTGCATTTTATGTTTTATAGGTACGAGGAAGCCCTTTGGAGTTTCTAAGGAAAATATGTTCAGAGCTATGCCTCAGGGACATTAAACCTGGTAACTCTGAGGTGTAATTGTCCCCTCTATGACTCAGAGTTGTACCCACAACTTTCTCAAATCTATAGGAATTGTGTATCAATGAATCAGCCTAAAGCAAAGGCCACAGTTGGTGTTTTGGTTGGTCTTAATGTGGATCTGGTTACAAGTATTAGATTTTAAGTGCTTGTCTCCAAATCTGACCCTACTCTGTTTCTTTGTATCCATTTTTGTTTGTTTGTTTTAGTAGGGAAGGGACAGAGGGAGCAGGAGAGAGAGAATTTTAAGCAGGCTCCACAACCCTGAGATTATGACCCTGAGATTAACCCTCTCATAACCTGCAAAGGTACCTCTAATTTAACAGAGATGTAGATACTCTTTCAATTTTTCATGTCAAGACTCGGGTGGTTAACTGACGGAGCCATCCAGGCACCCCTCTTTGTGTCCATTTTGAACCCAAGTCATAAAATTTTTCCTGGATATTCAGTTTTTCTTCCTCTGTGGACTTAAAAGAAAATTTTCTCTCTATTTTCAATACCAGTAATGGTTAATGCTTTTCTCAAGCAAACCTTGTGATCTTAAAAACATCCCAAATCAGGTAACTGATCATGTTTCCCTTTTTGTGTTGACAACGAGATAAATAATTTAGAGCCAGATTTGTATCCTGCTTTAAAAATGTACAGAACTATACAGCAGGCATTTTGTCCATTTGCTTTAGATCTGGCTTTATGTTATCTTTCCCACTTTATTTTCTTTTATTCTCTCTTTCTTCCTTTCGGTCTGTGTTTAATTTTCTTTTATCTTGTTATGCTTGATAAATTTATGCTGTCTTGAATAAGTGGGTATAGATACATACTTCCACTACTTCTTACATCCTATAAGCCCAGATCCCTAGAGGCAATGTGCACTCCAAGGGAATCCTCAGATTTCGCCTCTGTGGATGCTGCAGAATTTAACTTTCTGCTCATCCATCCCATCTCACTCAGGCTCTGCATTTATTCTCTCCCATCAAATGTTAGAGTGAATCCAGCTTTCATTACCTGGATTTGTTTTATAGGAAGACCGCATGATTATGCAGTCAGATCAAAAGAGGTCCCAGCAGACAGAACACATTGTGCTGCAGTCACCTGGATAAACAATTGAAAAGGGCATGGATCTTTTTTTTTTTAATTTTAATTTTTATTAGCATATAATGTATTATTGGCCCCAGGGGTACAGGTCTGTGAATCGTCAGGCTTACACACTTCACAGCGCTCACCATAGCACAGACCCTCCCCAATGTCCATAACCCAACCACCCTCTCCCTCACACCCCCGCCCCCAGTAACCCTCTATTTGTTTTGTGAGGTTAAGAGTCTCTTATGGTTTGTCTCCCTCCCGATCCCATCTTGTTTCATATTTTCCTTCCCTCCCCCCACGCCCCCTGTTGCCTCTCAAATTCTTCATATCAGGGGGATCATATGATAATTGTCTTTCTCTGATTGACTTATTTCACTTAGCATAATACCTTCTAGCTCCATCCACGTCATGGCAAATGGCAAGACTTCAGGGGTTTTGATGGCTGCATAGTATTCCATTGTATATATACACCACATCTTCTTTATCCATTCATCTGTTGATGGACATCTAGGTTCTTTCCATAGTTTGGTTATTGTGGACATTGCTGCTATAAACAAGGGCATGGATCTTTGCATGATGTCTTGTTCATCATATGTTCTTGAGGAAGGCTTGCCAAATGAATGAGCGAACCTAGAGAAGGCCACCGTAGTGCTAATTAGTTTTGAAACCTTAAATGGAAATTTAAGAATCCTTTTTTTTAAGATTTTATTTATTTATTTGACAGAGATCACAAGTAGGCAGACAGGCAGGCAGAGAGAGAGGAGGAAGCAGGCTCCCTGCTGAACAGAGAGCCCGATGCGGGGCTCGATCCCAGGACCCTGGGATCATGACCTGAGCTGAATGCAGAGGCTTTAACCCACTGAGCCACCCAGGGACCCCATAAGAATCCTTTTTTAAAGATTTATTTGTTTTGGAGAGGGAGTACATGTGTGAGTGGGGAGGAGGGGTGGGCAGAGGGAGAGCAAGAATCTTCAAGGCAACTCTTCGTTGAGCGCAGAGTCCAGTCTGGGGTTTGATCCCAGGACCCTGACATCATGACCTGAGCTAAGACCAAGAGTTGGCTGCTTAACTGACTGAGCCACCCAGGTACCCCAAGAATAAGAATCTTTAATTCAACATATTTAAATATGTGATGATGGCAATAGATCTTAAAATCATTTCATCTTCAATAACAATCTTAATATCCGTGATGTTTTAGCCATTACATAATACTTTCACTTGTTGACTTAGCATATCTTTGGAACATAGAGGCTTGATAAATGTTTGTGAGCTGCGTGACTCAGTAGGTAATCGAATGAGTACATGAGTTCATTTCACTGAATCCTAAAATTAAACTAATACCTACGTGGGACAGTATTATTTTCCACATTACAAATGTCAAGACTGAGACACTATGGTGATGCCTCACAGAGTTAGAAATTAAATTTGGTATCAACCGCTACTCCACACTGCTTCTCTCCTCTAGTTAATAGAATATCCAATACATAATTTATACATCATATGTATAGTATAGTTCCATTCTTTCATGGAGCCATGCTTAAAAACATGGCATCATTTGACATATCCCTCTGATTGTTTTTAGACTCAGTCTTAACACTTCTCCCTTTGAAATGTTTCAGTCATTTCTTTGTTCCCATTGCATTGACACTAACCTAGTTAAGGCCCTTAGCTTATTGTAAAATAAATATATACATACATATATAAGTATATACGTAATACATATACATGTGTGTAGATACATATATGTATGTATGTATCTATTTATAAAAGCAGCTTTTGAAATGTTCCTCAAAGACATCCATAGATATTCTAATCATATGCACTAATGCTGGAGAAGACAAAATTAATCATATGGTACCTGAGTACTAAATCTTCTTTGAGTTTTAAACTACTTCTTTTTTTCTAACACAATTAAAACTGTATGTGCTAGTTTAGCCCTCTCATTACCTCCAAGGGTACCTTTAATTTAATGGAGATGTAGATACTCTTTTTTAATTTTTCATGAGCACCAAAAGAATGGACCAAGCAAGATTTCTGTAGTTTCTTGTATAGGGATCCTCAAGAACAGAGACTGTGCAAGAAAGTAGCTTTATTTCGTACGTTTAGATATTGTCTCTGTCCCTCATTTCAAGAGTAAGAAATTATTAGTTGTTAAGTGATATTATGTGGATTGTTAGAGACCATTAGAAATACATGGTAATTACTGATATTATGTGCTATGGGAGGAGTTATTTTAATTATTGTGCCCTGTAAAGAGGTTTGATAATACATGTTCAAGCTATTACATATCAAGTATTCATTTCATGCAATCAGAATTACAGCGTTAGACTCTATTTGGCATAACAATTGCTGCTGGAGTTCACACAGCAGATGAAAGATAGCCCCTGTGTTTCCTATTCTCTTTTAATACGTGCATTTATATTAATAACATGATTTAATAGATCACTTTAAAATTATATTGCACTTTGAACTGCCTTTAGTCAAAAATTGACATCTTCTATGTGTGGAACCATAATAAGTTTAGCATTAAATTAAGGAGTCGTCTGTTTGTTAAAATATGGTGTTTGTGAATTCTAGCATGTCCAGAGGCAGGCAATGAGATTGAAAAGTCAGTCTCATGTTACATTAATTTGTAAATTTTAACTTGTGACTTATTAAGCCTTAGGGAATTTCTCCACGGCTATGACCTAGCATTGGGTTTATATTTTGAAGTTGCTGGATCCCTTACGATTGTGGTTTCGAACACAATATTTGTACCGCTGACATAGTGGCGTGAGTCGCTCTGGTCACCTATGACTTCCTCTAAAATGTGGTTATACTGCATGCTGTGAAATTGGAAAATCTGTTCTGTGTGTGTTCTAATGGATGTAACGGTCATTAAGTATATGAGTCTTCTGACGTCGTAATCAGATGTGATTCAGTCTGTTAAATATCCATGAAACAACATCTGCTTCACAGAGTGACCTTCTGCTAAAGAATACTTAGCGTCTATTAGTGGATCATAATGCAGATCTGCCTTATTTGAAATGCACTAAACTAGAGTAGTCTGCTGCTGTTTAGCAACTAACTTGTAATAATTTATTGCAGTTAAATAAAGCTTAAAAAAACTCCATTAAATAATTATAGGGATTATATGCATTTCGAAAACCTTTGTGTTCCATGGAAATTACCCATTTAATTTCAGGGTTGGTTTGTTAAAAAAAGCTGAAGTCGAAAGGCACATTAGGGGACCTGTCAGATACTGTTTTCTGTAGGTGTTAATAAAACCAGATGAAAAAAAATCTGAAACAAATTAAAACCAAAACCAATTTTACCATCTGTTGTATATTAATTAGTACTTCGTGTATCAAGGGTAAACTTGCTCTTAGAGAATGTCACTGAACACCCGCTTAATAGAATAATATGCAAATTTATTAGGTTATGGATTTAAATGCAGTTTTTAATTCTGATTCATCTGCAGTGGATCCCCCAAGAAATTGGTAGTGTGTGTAGCTACGTAGGTACATATACATATATCAAGATAAATATATAATGAGTTTCCTTTTCTTTTTACAGAGCAACCTGCAAACAACCAAGGCCAGCCCACTCTGCAGCCTTTGCCACCACCCCATAAACAGCACCCCGCCCAACACCATCCGTCCATCACTTCTCTCAACAGAAACTCCCTGACCAATAGAAGGAACCAGAGTCCGGCCCCGCCGGCTGCTTTGCCCGCCGAGCTGCAAACCACACCCGAGTCCGTCCAGCTGCAAGACAGCTGGGTCCTTGGCAGTAATGTACCACTGGAAAGCAGGTGAGTCCTCTGCGGGACACTCCCAGATCGTCGTGCTGGTAGGACTGCGCCACATGTCTGCTCGAAGAATGGCCACCCTACCAGAGTCAGCCAGCTGTGTTGATTAAGGTCTCACATTTAAAGATAAACTAGTCTCAGCCTCTTCTTGTGAACAAATTTACCGTACTTGCATCCTCCATGTTTTGTCTTCGCTGAGAACAGCGCCAGGTTACTGGTCATTTTTAACTTGCCAGCCCGGTGAACATTCTCGTCCTTTTCACACATTGTGTAGGCTACAAGACACGAGAACAAAGGCCTTTAGTGAAACTCTGCATTACTTTTTTTTATTCACTCATCTACAAATCATCAGGCACATTGAGAAAAAGATGGAGATAGAGGGTGTGATTCTGGGTCCCATAGGTAGTTTGATTCGATGAACATGGTTAACAGACACTTGGTTCTAAGACATCCCTCCTCTCACAGGACACGTTCTGTCCTTTACGTCCTAAAATCATAGAGGATTCCTGAGCAGATAGTGAAGCACAAGTCAGAAGGGAGATGGGACCTACTCTCTAAGGTTCCTTCCAGTATTATTTCCTAAGACACCCCACCCGTTCTTAGACAATAATATCAGACGGTAATATTCTTCCTTATGATGAACTGAGATCTCTAACTCCTGAAACTCCCATCCTCTGTTGTAAACCATGCAACTCCTATTCTGTCACAATACACAGTCATTTTAACCCATTTCTGTGTGATGGCCCATGGGCTGCTCTCAGTCTTGTGCTCCAGAGGCTTCCCTAGCTTCGTATCCTCTCTCCGTACACACCTGGGTGTTTCAGTGAGGCCTTAAGTTAAGACTTCTTACACGGGTTGGCCCACAGGAAGTAAACCGCTCAGACGAATGTGCAGAACTAGTGTAGAACAAGTTTTGAGTTAATCCATTGCATTCGTAAATATCTCCCAGCACAAAAAAAAAATTTTCCTTCTTTCTTTGGACAGAACCTTGACAGTCAATGTCTTCTTTATACCATGTCCTGCACGAGCCAGGGGTGGTGTCCCTCCTCACTGGCTTCCTATTGACAGCCTTGTGACAAAGTCCCCCTAACATTCCTGGCAGCGTTTCTTTCTTTTCTGCCCTAGGCTTCCAGTAGGCTCAGAGAAAAAGAATCATCACCACATAAAATCCAGAAAATAGAAGACTCTGGGGAGTATGCCCCCCAAAATGCCCTGTCCCATAGAGCCCCTGGCTAATGCCAACATTTAAATTAGCTTCTGGATGAAGAAACAGGTTTCACAACGAATAAATCGTGATTTTTTTTTTTTTTTTTTGGCCTTTAAATGCATGATCTAAACCAATTCTTCCCTGAAGATGCGTTAGCAGGAAGTCCTCACAGTTAGTTGCCAACAATAAAAATCTTTTTGTTTTCTTTTACTCTTGACCTAAGAACATGGTTCCAAGGAACTCTTGTTTTTGTTTGTTTGTTTGTTTGTTTTATCTGTAGTGTGAGCCAAGATTAGTTGGCTTTTACTGTTTATTTTGTATTCTTGAACATTTGCGTGGAAGAGATCAGAAAGGGAAGGTAAGAAAGAAGTAGGCAAACAGGAGATTTCTTCACTTAAGACAAAAAGTCATGTCTACAGATCTTTTTTTCTTTCCTAAGGTTATTAGCACAGAACTAAATTCACCCAGTGTAATTAATTAGCACACACCGAACAACTCATCAACACTGATTCACTATTGTCATTTGGAAAAATTTTACTAGGAAAAAAGTAATTTTCCAGTTGAGTCATCAAATTGAATATGGATAATTGCATTGTAGTTGACAATAATTGTTCTGACAAATATGTATGAAATATGTCGAGTTCAGTCAGTAGAAACGTGTTTCATTTTAGGAATGTTATGTAGTTCAGAAGCCTCAAAAACTGTGTCTGTATGAGAGTTGGTATTTCTTGAAGCCATGTCTTCTAGTGGAGATATTTGGACACATCTGGGGGGAAGATGTTCCTGTTATTCCTCACATTGTACTCATGAATTTTGGTTGGTGGGACAATTAGGAGAGAAAATAGTTGTTTAGAGGACAACCCATTCTAGCCATATGTGTAGTTGTGGCTGATTTCTCCGTATTCAGACTGTGTAAGAGTTCACTCTTGGGATGATTTGAAATAAGCGATGCCATTAGTGAACCATCCATGGAATTATATTTTTTAGTTTTATGAACTGACATAGAAAGGAAGGTCTGCCAGTTGCTGTAATCTCACTAACGTGTATATGAAGAATAAGGAATCCAAAAAATGTAAAAACTTTCATTCTGTCTTCTAGTTTTGTTGTCTTCCTGTTTTCAGGTGTCCATCTCTTAAAATATTCCTTAAAAAGTATTTCAGCTTACCACGCACTCTGTGTATCAACCCAAGCAGCGATGTGAAAATCTCACGCTGTACCGACAGAGGCTACTGTGGTTTCTTTAATAGTCTCCCTTGGTTGGAACTCTTGAGGTGAAGAACTGGTCCTATTTATCATTGATTTTTTCCTTTTTTAGTTAAGGTTCCCTATTGAGTATGATTCTCGCGCTCCGTTTCAGCTACATTAACAAGTTCATCCAGACGTGTGTCTGCCGTTGACTCATTTTTTAATCTGGGGCACAGTTTTGTCTTTGGTAATTATTTCTATTTGCACATATACTCATTTTACAGACTCTCACTTTTCTCAAACCATCGTTTAAAGGGTATAGGGTATGAAGCATGAGATTCCGTTCTGTGTGTGTAAGAATCTGTGCGCGTCTTTGTCCCCAACCCTCTTCTCCTTCCAGCATACATTGATCATGGCTGCTGGCAGACTGGCCCGTAATAATCCACGAAACTCTTGGCAATTTGTAGACTTAGTCTATGCGAATTGGTAGAGAAGACATCAAAGATTTCACACCTTGTCCTGTTTCAGTGCAGTTCCTGGTCTGATTTATTAAAAGCATTTATTTTTTTCACCAGTGGTTTCTTGCTTCCATAACAATGTTTATTTCCTTTGTCTAATGAATTTAACATTTGCTGCTGCTGGAGACAATCGATATTATTGTGTACTTGTACATTTCCACTCGGTAAATAGAGCCTTTCTGGTCTATAATCTCTAGTGAGTTTCAGATCTCCTAGAGTCACATTCAGACCCGGACAAGCATTTGCAGTTTCCAAGCTCTTCCTTATTATGTTATCATCTTCAATAAATACCACTCAGCACCCGTCTATAATACCAATCCTTGCTTATAGTTTTCCTTCCAGATTCCTTTTCTTGGCACTCCATATTTCTTATGCTGTGTATGATTTAGTTTTAGGTCACTTGCTAGCCTGTAGGTCATCCTCTGTTTATTTTATACTTCGGCTGCTTCAGAGCATGGTCAGAGTTGCTGCGCGAGTATAGAGCAGCCGAGGAAAAGCTGGGCCTGGGCCCAGTGCAGCCGCAGCCCAGAAAGGTGGAAGGAACGGCAGCTCTCACTGGGGGCCCTGACCTTCCGCAATTGTGAAGTTAATTGCCTGCAGGTTCTTCATTTATCTATGTGAATTAAGTAGCTTAGTAGTTTCCTATTAGATGTTAACAAAATGGTTCATTTGTAGCCATTTAATAAAAGATTTATTAAAGTCTTATTTTCTTATGAAGTCTACTTTGGCATTGATAGTTCATTAGTTATGTTCCCCTAGCTCTTTATACCTTGCAGGGCAGTAATGCTTTGCTAATTATTAATGTATGATATTGCAGATTAAATTACCTCTTTCTTATTGCATTTTTATTTAAATATTGAAATGTCCTGGGCTGCTTTAATGTGAGATCAATTGCTAGATCTTATAAAAAAAAAAAAAGACCTAAACAGAAGTATTACCTGCTGAATTAAGATACTCTTCCTTTCTCCCTCTTTTAATCTTCACTCTCAATGGTTCTAGGGAAAGGCAAGACATCAGTACAGGCTTCAGATATCAGTCATCCTTTCCTATTAGAAACCTAGGCAGCAACCTTCACATTGTGCCGTTATGTACCAGGGAAAGCTTTCCCAGGTGAAAAATGTTACCCTCTCCAGCATGCTGATAACCAACTACCTTTAACAAGATAGTAAGTAGTTAGATGCTCCATAATTGCAGATAGAGCTTTAAGTAAAATATCCCTGGGGAGGTAATCCACTGACTTAAGTTTACAGATGATGCCATTTCCTTTTGTTAAAGACAGTTTGGGGGACGGAGGAGAATATCACAGAGTATGGAAAAGAGGTGCAGAAATGAAGCTGAGGTTATTGAACACCAGTGTCAAAATTGGATCTGGGCCTAGGCTAAGAAATTCTTAATGAATCTTTGAGAGTCTCACCGTCTCTGTTAAAAACAGACAACAACAACAGCAGACCCTGTTAACCTATCTAAAATTACATGTCAGTGAATAGTACAAATCAACTGGATTCTAGATCTCTTGAAATAGTTCACCTTTAGTAACTTACAGTATTTCTTAAAAGGCCTGTGAAGGGACACATGTGCATTTTAAGAGTAACAGGAAGAAGGGACTCCTGGGTGGCTCAGTAGGTTAAGCAGAGGCTCAGATCGGCTCAGATCATGATTGTGCCCTGTGTCAGGCTCCCTGCTCAGCGGGGAGCCTACTTCTCCCTCTGCCTGCCACTCCCCCTGCTTGTGCTCTCTCACTCTCTCTCTGACAAATAAATAAATAAGATCTCCACCACCACCACCACCACCCCCCCGCAAAAAAAAAGAGTAATAGAAAGAGGAAGAAGAAGGTATGATGTATAAGGATATGCCTGGTGATGTTTATATTTAAGGCTCATTTCAATTTGTGGCATAAAAACTTTTGTCTCATTAAGATGAGATTAATTTAGGAAGCTATTGTCCTAATTCAGTGTCTAAGTGCTGTGCTAACCATTTAATTTATCATCAAACCAGACAGTTTAAGAGTGAAAATGTTATAATTGGGACACCTGGGTGGCTCAGTCAGTTAAGTGTCTTTCATGATCCGGGGGTCCTGGGATCCAGTCCCCCATGGGGCACCTAGCTCAGTGGGAAGCCTGCTTCTCCTTCTGCTCTTCCCCTGCTCATACAGGCACCCGCACATCCTCTCTCTCTCTGACAAATAAATAATATCCTTAGAAAATATTAAAATAATAAAAATAAATTAAAAGAGAAAGGATTATAAATACAATTGCACTAGAACTTTTACAGATATAAACTGAAACTATACCGGACACGGAGGGACATACTGTTACCCAAGGAAGTATTATTTATTCCCACAAGTAAAGTTGCATGTTAACTTATGCCTAAGATAAATCAGAAAAAGAAACTAAATGAAAAGGGAAACAGAAAAACAGCCATGGTTGGAATACAGTCATTGGTTAACTCTCAACTTGAACTTTTCTGGTTTCTCTGCCACCTTGTAGCAAATATTTAACCCTTTGTCAACCCCTTCACAGAAAAAGCTTCTGTTTTTCTCTAAATACGTGGTTCTTAAAATAATGCATAAAATATTTGTTTTTATTTTCTTCTCACAATACCAAAAGGACAAGAGAGAACATATATTGATGCCAACATAGCCAATGAAATTTTGTTCAAGAAGTTCAAATTTTGTATTTTAAATGTAAAATATTAGATTTAAAGGTAAATCATATATTCACTAAAAATGTAAAACAGAAGTAAAATTTGGTCCTGAATTTACTCAAAGAAGGAACAACTGTGTGTCTCTAGCTCTCTAGCTAGTAAAATTTTTGTTTTCAAAGCTCTTCGGCTGTACTGAAATAGAGACCTCCTTCTAAAATAAAGTATGAGATTAAAGGTGATTACTAAGATAAGGGAAAAGCAAAAGCATGATTTTTATTTATTTTTTATTTTTTAAGATGTTATTTATATGAGGGAGGGGGCAGAGGGAGAAGGAGAAACAGGTTCCCTGCTGAGCAGGGAGCCCTATGTGGGACTCGAACCCAGGGCCCTGGGATCATGACCTAAGCTGAAGACAGACGCTTAACTGACTGAGCTACCCAGATGTCCAAAAAATGTGATTTTTAAAGTGATATTATTATTACCTAATTGTAATTATTGTAATTGTATTGTAATTATAATTATTACCTAATTGTAATGCACCTGCCTCAGGTTGCTTGTTTAGCAAATATTATGCTGATAACTTAAATGGAAAAGTAGGCTGTGGATTGACAGTAGCTCTAAAATGGAGGTCATTCCCAGGAGTCAATATTGATGTATATTCCTGAATAAAACCTAGTAGTTTTATTTTTAAATATCTTTTTTTTTCTTCCCAGAGTGGTTTTACAGAACATCTAACCTGTAATAAAAACTTGACATTGAGTGAGAAGGCTCTGCCAGTTTTGAGTGGGACATAGATTCTTCGAGGATAGGGTAGGAGAAGCCCTAGACAGTTACAACAATAAAATAATATAATATTTTCTCTTCCTCTTCTTCTTTTTTTTTTTTTTAAAGATGTTATTTATTTATTTGACAGAGAGGGAGATCACAAGCAGGCATAGAGGCAGGCAGAGAGAGAGGGAGAAGCAGGCTCCCCGCAGAGCAGAGAGCCCGATGCGGGGCTCGATCCCAGGACCCTGAGATCATGACCTGAGCCGAAGGCAGCGGCTTAACCCACTGAGCCACCCAGGAGCCCCTTCTCTTCCTCTTCTTGAGAGGCGGGCAGACAACTTCTGGCACAGTTTCCTCCAGTTCCATCGCGAAGCCTCACTGTGTGCAAGCCCAGCACTCCAGGTGTTTCGCCGCCCCCCCACCCCAACCCCGCTAAGCCCTGTGGGTGGGTGATGCCCATCAGATGCTTCTCCTTCGTTTTCTCCATCCTGTCTCTATCCTCCCTAAGATCGGGTTAAGCCCCCCAAGAGGCTGGGAGTGCTGGGATGGGGGGATGGGGCATGGGGTGGGGGTGGGGGGCATCCACCTGATGTCCTTCAGGACATCACTTGGCACAAACATTTTCTTTCTTTCTTTTTTTTAAAGATGTATTTATTTGTTTGGGGGAGAGAGAGAGAGCACAAGTGGAAGGCGCAGAGGGAGAGGGAGAGAGATACTCAAGCGGACGGAGTTAGGCTCTGCACTCAGAGCCCAACTTTGCGTTTGATCTCATAATCCCGAGTTCGTGACCTGAGCTGAAACCAAGGGTCCTCTGCTTAAATGACTATACCATCCAGGCGCCCCTGCACAAACATTTTCCAATGAAGCAGGACTCTAGGAGAAAAGAAAATTAGGAATAATCTGTTTGCAGGTAGGCTAGGGGACGTCATCCAGTCTGTCACCCTCTTGTCCAGCGGTACCCATAAGCCCAGATACAAACACAGCTCAGCAGCATAAACAAGGGTCTGTGTTTTGCAGTCAGACCGGGGTTTTCATCCTGGATCCATCATTTAAATGATCCATATGATCATCTATAGGTTATTACAACCTTAAGTCGATCTCCAGTGCCACAGTACTACATACTGAAAAGAGCACCTTGACTTTAATAATCTTGAGTAAGGTACCTAGCAAATGATAGGTGCTCCATAAACGGTTTTAAAATATGACCAAATAATAAGAACAACCATTGCATAGGATAAGATAACCTAATTAGTTAACAGTTGAACAAATGTAAACACCATTTATCATCAAGAAGCTCTCTTCTCTCCAACGGACAAGAAAAGTGTTTGTCCTGACTGGAAGAGTTACAGTCTAGTTTATCTTCATGGGGTAGGTAGGTCAAGCCTGCAGCCACAGATCTAGCAGGATAAACTCTTTCACTTCTTTCACTCTTTCCGTTGTTCAACAGAAAAAAGGTGAATTTTTGCAGGTAGGAACCCCGGGTCTGCTCATTTCATTCCTGAGAAGGAAAAAAAAAATGTTTAAATTGTAATGAAAGGCAACTAGTCATATTCCTAAAACATTTAATTAACTAAGGCGGTAAATGTTTGGAATGAATCAGTCCAAGCCTTGATAGATGCATTGTCTCCCCATCAGTCAGGAGTTAGACCTCAGTTTTACTTAAGGTGTTTAAAGCTTTAGGTGTCTTTTGAGCATGATGAAGATACTGTACAATGGAGTACAATGGAGTAGGCGTGTTATGTTGTTTAATTGAGGTGAACCAGTTTCTTTATAATAGCAATTAAGACACCAAGAAAGCATGCATTAATTATTTGCTATAGACCTTAAGTGATTTTTGAAAGCATAACTCCAACAAAATACAATTACTTTACTCTGATAATGTTTGGTTTTGGATAACCAGCAATCTGTATAAAATATTCACACATGATAACCTTAATTTCCCTAGTACCTAGGAAAATGAATTCTTACTTACTTCTAACACATGTCTAGTCACTTCTCCGAGCATGATCAAAGTATAAGGTCATCCGTGTCATTACTCTGGTCATGGCTAATGACTGTGATTTAATCCTTATCTTTTCCTGAGCATGACCTACTCATTTTTGAGGCACCTCTCTTTCTCTTTCTCAGCAACCATTTTGTGAGCATTTTTAAAAATCCTTTTACTCTTCCCTAATATTGTCTGTGAAAACATTTCAATCCTCTTGTGTATGGGTGCATGTGTGTTTTCATGCGTGTGTGTCTGTGTGCGTGTGTGTCTGTGTGTGTCTGTGTCTGTGTGTGTGATCTCTGCCTAACATCACTACAACAGGAGGATTTTTATCTTTATCCTAGAATTAATTTCTGTCCACTTTTAAAACAGTGTTTTGCTCTAAAATTCCATCCTGTTTATATCACTGATTAACATTGTTTCTCACTTCCTCTATTTCTTCATTTTTCCCTTGACAGTGTTTGGCTTTTGTATTTCTTTCTTCAAACCTGAGGTGAGGTCTGTTTTCTATTAAACCATTTTCAGAATACTTTCTCCTTTGCCTGCAAGATTACATTCTTAGACATGCAATTAACCAGCTAAGCTTAATAAATTCTGTTTGATAACCCTCTGATTCTACGATGACTCTCTTTATGATTTCTCACCTCAGATTGTGAACCACTTGGAATATTACCACGAGAAGTCATCTTGTTCCAATCACACCCTGCACTACTATGATAGTGCTTCTTTCTGCTCATGGTAGGGTAGAAAAAAGCAATGGTTTGGGGACAAATCTGGGTTAAAATCTTAACATTCTCCTAGCTATGTAACCTTAGGCAGATTACTCATATATTTTTAGCTCTTTTTTTTTTTTTTTCATAAAATGGATCTGGTAATACTTCTTACTTAAAGATTTTATAAGGATTTGTTGAAATGTCATTGCAAAGTAGCAATGACACTTTCTCTGCTTTCACTTCTTTGCTTTTCTTTATTCTTTCACTTCACTTCTTTGCTTTTCTTTATTCTTTTTTTTCTGCTGTACAGTTAAGAGAAAAATAATTAGTTCCATATTTAGAAGGATGAATAATAACTTGGAAAGCAATAAAGGGAAGGCAATGACAACTAACAAGAATTGGCATGTTGATTAATTTTTGTGAACAATTAGATAGCCTTTTCAACTTCAGAAATAGGTATTTTTAGATTGAGAATAACCGGTATTTTTCCTGTTTAATTGGGGTGGCTTCCTACAGGAGATCAACTATGAAGTAAATTTCAGAGACAGGGTTTGCTTTAGAAAAAAGTGATCTTAAGGGAGGGAGATTATCTGAGATCCTGGTGGGATAGTGATATTTCACAAAATGGATCCTGAATGCTTTCCCTCATTTAGTGGGTATTTATGAATGTCTTACAATGTACCAGTGTGAAAAACTCAAGGTTGTGACAGAGGACGGGGAGAAGTGGCAACCACGTTTGAGAAATATATGGACTACATTCCAGAACAAATTCACAGTTGGAGTAAATTTTGCAAATTATCCGATCTTGCCTTCTTTTAGAGCCCATTGAGATTTTAGTAATCTGCCCAAGGTCTCGTAACTGGACGGTGGCAGCACTCAGCTAGATCCCAGATTCTAAATTAATTCCTTTCCTTCTTATAGTGGCTCCATTTTGTTAATTACATATGAAAGAAAATAAAAGCACTCAACCCCAAAATACATGTATTTATTCTGTTATTAATTGTACAGCTGTAGCAACGTACTAATCTTATGCAAGTTTTCATACGTATATAAAACTAAAATTTGAAAGGATGAAATGAATTGGCATTTCTAAATAATTTTATTTTCTTCCAGTCTGTCACTTAATTTTGTTTAATAAATATTTATTAAGTATATATTTATAAGATAATTACATGTCAAATATTAACTATACATAAAAATTTTCGACCTAACAACTATATGAACTTCCTTTTGACAAATAAAAATATATACAATTTAGATTGCACAGTTTGATTTTTTATGGTATAACATTGAACCTGAACATTAAAATATATATATACACTATATGTTTTATATATATATATATACACACACACACACACACACACACACACAAATATGTATATATACAGACACACACATTGTAAAATATTGAATATATCCATCCCCTCACGTGGGTGTAGCTTGTGTGTGTGTGTGTGTGTGTGTGTGTGTATTGTGTGTGTGTGTGTGTGTGTGTGTATTGTGTGTGTGTGTGTGTGTGTGTGTGTGTGGTGAGAGTACTCAAGGTCTCCTCTCAGCAAATTTCAGGTATCCAATATAATGTTAATAACTGTAATCACTGGGCTGTACATTAGATCACCAGCACTTACTCATCTTTTAACTAGAAGTTTGTACCCTTTGACAAACATCTCTCCAATTCCCCCACCCCTAAGCACCCCCTGGCAACCACCATTCTGCTCTCTGATTCTATGAGTTGGACTTTTTTTAGATTCCACACAAGTAGGATCATCCAGTATCTGCTGAAACTTGACTAATGTCTCTGATGTTCTAGCAAACTAATTAGAAGTTGTTACATTTGCACATCTTTAAATAAACAAGGACCAAACTCACTAACATACCATGTTTTGCAGACGTTTAAGCAGCTTAGAAAATTAAAAATTGTTATAGATGGCAATCATTGTTCTTGGCAACCAAATAATATATTGATGGGAATATTTCCAAATGTGAGTTTTAAAAAATCCTGTCTGAACTAAGAGTTTCTTTAAAGAAGCAGTACTTCCTCCCTTGTGCTTAAATACTACTTTACTTGAAGGGGCAGATTAATAATTTTTTCAAAAATTTATTCTTGGTAGCATGCTGTTGACAGCCCCTTGTCCCCCCCAGAAAAGGTCATTAAATTTGGACCCTTCTCCTTTCTATACATTTAACTCACTTTTAAGGTCTATAACTCTTTCGGGTACTTTGCCATGAGCTAGCTGGCGAACCTTGATGTGGTTAAAAAAGATTTTCAGAATCACTGCGCAGCTCAGCCCAAAGTATTGGGAAGAGTCTTGTATTTAGTTCATCACAAACAGGCGCAGAAGTTAGAAGGTGAGAGTGTTGCTGTCCACTCGTCTACTAGGTGAGCTCATCCTTCTCTCTGAATCCCTCACAGACATCCGTGACTTTCCCACAAAACGACTGAAAGCAGCTTTCACGATGGTCACAGTACTACATAGTATTAAAGCTTAGTATGTTTCTTATTCTTTAGACAGGAGATCAGTCCAAACGGAAGTGTGTTTTATATGTGAGTTAAGATACATATCTCATATAGAAACTACTACTGTATAATGAACTGGTTAAGAACATAAATTTTAGGGCCCAAAAGACCTACCCTTGCCTCTATATAAATTCTGACAAATTAAGGCTCAGTTTCCTCATCTTAAAAAAGGAAATTTTATTACACACACCACACACAGAGTGGGGATTTTGTGAAGTTAAAATCAGAAGAGTTTCCTTGTGCAGAGTAAATAGGTGCTCATTAAGGTTTATTTAAATTGCCTTCCTCTCTTTGGACTGGTTGCTTTATGTTTTCTTAGCTACTTACAGTTCACTAATATGTGATTGACTAAGGTACATCTTCAGTATCTCTTACAATCCTATAATTCTTCTATTCTTTGTAAACTTACATCTACATTTGAAATTCTTGTCTTTATCTAGATCATAGTTCCTTCTCAAACTTATTTAGAAATTCTGAGCTCTTCTAAGCATAGTTGGCCATCAATAATTGAATGAATTAATAATTAAAATCTTGTTCAAATAGCACATAGGAATTTTAAGGCGTTCTTTTAATTCCCATTTTAATTTTAATATATTTAGTATGCAAATGCCAACAGTAGCTGTAATTGATAATCTTAAAACATGTAGGAAAATATCTGATATAGATTTGTGCATTTGATGCTATGACCACACCATTATAATAACTAAAATTTGAAACAAAACCTATTTTAGCCTTCTTGGTAATGATAAAAGGAAAAAAAAAGAAAAAAAAAGAAAAAATCTGCGTATTTAACCTGTTGTTCCATTCCTAATCCTCCCAAACTCTGTAACATGATTTAGTGCTTGATTATAGATTTATCTGTGTTTACATAAGCCTTAATAAAAATAATTTGCTTCCTATTATAACCCTATATGTTTTTATAAAGCTGTGGTTATATATAAATTTTATATTGTATTAAGTTTCTCACCTAATACTGAAAAATAAATATGAATTCACTAAAATGCTCTTCCCACAGATCACATGAGTACTCTAGAATTTTTCTTCCCAATTTTCAGAGATCGATGCTGTACTTTCCATAAGCATGTTTGTGTATACAGTATAATTGCAAATTGATACAGTGGCAATTGCTAAAATATATAATTATTCATATATTCATACTGTGGAATTTTTGGTAAAATATAAAAAACAGATTTTGTCTCAAAGCACTGTTTTGTACAACCACTAATAGCTCATATTAATTCAGGTAACAGCAGTGAAATGTATCTTGTTTATAAGCTTTTCATTTAAGACATTTTTCTTGCTGGGATCACCTCCTGGTATGAAAGTTGTCCAAAGATAATAGAACATCAATTCAAAAGTGTAATAGATTTGAGACCACAACATGCTATCAGCATGAAGAAGTAGTTTATCAGTCTTACCAACTCACTGTGTCACAGCTAGAATCATTACATATTTGTTCTTTTGTTTGCACATCAAAATATATAATTTATATTCTAATGTTGATTACTCACTTGGGGGGTATATAATTTTCTTATTTAAAATATTTTTCTTTAAAATGCATATCATAATTAATTTAGAGGTAATAAAAGAAAAGGCATTTTAATCAGTAGGGCTCTAAAAACATTCTCTTTTTACAATTCAGGGATGCATAGTATATTACTTACTATAAACCATTTTCAATGGTTTATAGTAATAGTACCTTTATATTAAAGGCAAAATAATTAATCCATTTTGAACCAACCCTGGCCAATTCTTACAAAATTTACACACACGTGCACATACACCTGTGTTTGGACTCGCCCATTTCAAAATTATCAGAGATTAAATTATCAAAGC
Source organism: Mustela erminea (assembly GCF_009829155.1). Lineage (NCBI taxonomy): Eukaryota > Metazoa > Chordata > Mammalia > Carnivora > Mustelidae > Mustela > Mustela erminea. The sequence goes on along the minus strand of NC_045634.1, from coordinate 27,170,847 downwards.
ACAAAAAAGAAAAATACTAAAGTTCAGTCTATTATTGGCTCACTCTAGGTAAGTTTTATTACTTCTTAACTGTTTCCCTTTATATCAATCCTTGACGCAAGCCCCTTTCAGTTTTGAAACCCCGTTTGCTAGTTTTTATTTTTAGTTGCAGCTTTTGTTGACTACTATTGTAACCACAGTATATTGAAGTAATTAAATAAATTAAATTTAATTGAAGGGAATTAAAACCTAGTCCTCTAAGTACTTTATACTTTCCTCACCTGGGTGAGTATTCTTCTCAGTTCCCCTGCTCCCACCCTTGAAAACATGTTTGAAAATAATATTGAAAGAATAAGAGAAAAAACTTTGTCTTTAACTCTAATAGGATTCAGTATGGGTGGTTGTTTTGTTTTGTTTTGTTTCAAGTATGCTAGAATTCTCCCTCTGAACCTTAATAAGAGGATTTTTTTTTCTATGCATGAACTTTATTTTTTTTTATTTTTTTCAGTGTTCCAAGTTTCGTTGTTTATGCACCACACCCAGTGCTCCATGCAATCTGTGCCCTCCTGAATACCCTCCACCAGCCTCACCCATCCCCCCACTCTCTCCCCTCCAAAACCCTCAGTCTGTTTCTCAGAGTCCGTAGTCTCTCATGCTTCATCTACCCTTCTGATTTCCCCCAATTCACTTTTCCTTTCTGTCTCCTATTGTCCTCCGTGTTATTCCTTATGCTCCACAGGTAAGTGAAACCATATGATAATCGACTTTCTCTGCTCGACTTATTTCACTCAGCATAATCTCCTCCAATCCCATCCATCTGATACAAAAGTTGGGTATTCATCCTTCCTGATGGCTCTGTAATATTCCATTGTATATATGGACCATATCTTCTTTATCCATTTGTCAGTTGAAGGGCATCTTGGCTCTTTCCATAGTTAGGCAATTGTGGCTATTGCTGCTATGAACATTGGGGTATATTTGGCCCTTCTTTTCACTACATCTCTGTCTTTGGGGTAAATACACAGTAGTGCAATTACAGGGTCATAGGGTAGCTCTGTTGTTTTATTTTTTTCATCCTGTTCTCTTGTCGATCTGAAGCTGCCGGGATTACAACCTTGGTTGGGGTGTTGGGGTATGAGGGTGCCTTCACTCTGGCCAGTACTAAGAATGCCACCTTGATTGTCACTCCTGGTCCTCAGCAGCTTCAGAGAAGGAAAAAAGTGAAGGAGAAGGCATTTGTGCAGGAAATATTTCTATTTCTTTCCTTTCTCCTCAATATAACAGATGTGTAAAGGGGTAAAGAGGTTATGTTTATGTGTGTGCATGTATGTGTGTTTGGTGCCTTAAAAATATTTATAACTGGGTTTTCCAGAAGTCTCTCTTAACAGATAAAGAGAAGGATGAGAGGTAGCTTTTTTCCTCCTATAAATTTTAATATAGGTTGTAAATTGAAGCCAAGATTATAGAGGAAAGAAGAATGTATAAAAACAATTCTAGCCAGAAAGTTTAAGGGTAAAGAAATAGCATTTTCTGTAGGAAGGAACCTTTGGGAAGTTGTAAATACCCACGGTGAGTTATCAGCTAGACTTCTCTATGGCTTATACACCCAAGTATTAAGTTCAAAGAAATACGGAAAGAGAAACCCCAAAAGAAGAGACTTGTGGAGTGAGATAGTGTTTTGGTGAATGTCTTATAGACACATGGAAATACAGATAGTGAAGGAGACAAAGAACCAAGAGAGAACAGATGCTGGTGTCTCATTTAGACATAAAGCCCAATAGACATGATAGATACTTGAAAGTAGTGGCACCTGGGTGGCTCATTTGGTTAAGCGACTGCTTCAACCTCCGTCACAATCCCAGGGTCCTGGAATCGAGCCCCACATCAGGCTCCCTGCTCAGGAAGTAAAAAATTTAGAGTGAAATGATGTAGAACATGGACAGATCTTTAAGCCGTTTGATGGTGAGGTCAAGTGGATTGAGCCTCCCACTGTAAAAACTCCATTCGTTCTAAGTTGACTCCTTGAGGTGAGCTCCCAGCCATAACTTTCTAATAAGCAGGAATCTTTTGAATGATTTTCTGATTTGTTAGAGAATCTTGATGGGAGTCTTGGGTGAAACTGAAGCTAAAAACCCAGTACGCCAACACATGACCGTAGTGGTTCTCAAGCTGTGGTCTCTGGACTGGCAATATCAGCTGGGGGTTCCACTGAGATCTTCTGGTTTAATAAGTCCTCCAAGGGACTCTGATGTGAGCCCAAGTTTGAGGACCGCTGCTCTAATGTAGGGCATGGACTCTTAGTAGATTTTGTTCTGTCAGTGGCTACCTAAGCTCCCCAGGCCTTATCAAAACCTGTGATCCCATCAATCAGTCTGGTTGCAATGTTTTCTTGTGAAAGAGTGGAGATACTGAACACCTTTTAGAGCCTTCCTCTGCTGCCTAGTGTGGGTGGGCTTCTTTCTGAACATTCACAGCAGCCTCTGCATTCTCCCAGAGCTTCCGAGGGTCGGCATCCTCCACAGATGGAGAGTTCTTTCCCAAATAGCCAGGTATCGAAACCCAGTCAGTAACTGTACTAAATGGCTTTAGATACCTATCGAGAATCAGTTGCTAAGAAGTAAAGAAAACAAGCAGGAACCCGGCTTTGAATAAGAACAGGTAATTTTCTATTTGGGCTTCTGCTTTCTTTAGTTTTCTTGTTTCATAGCTGCCGGAAATTTTGTATTTCGCTGCATTAGTATTTTTTTTTTAATTTCCCTGCATTATTATCGAAAGCACATCATTTGAGTAAACTGCTCCTTCCGTCTTTTAATTGATTATGAACACATTGCTAAATATACATTTAAAAGATCATCCAGTTGGCTTTGGAACTTAAAATTCAGGATCTGGTAGTGGAAATTCGGAAGGCGGTGATAATGAACCACAGGTTATCTGGAAGTTTTCAGAGTGTTTGGATAGTGGTTCCTATCACAGTTTAGGTATATCGTGTTTTTCAAATATATACTGATAAATACCGGAGGCTGTTTCAACTTCTATGGTATTTAATCAGTATGTTCTTAATTATAGACTACAAGCAATTAAATAAGTGGTAATAAGCAATACGGAAGGAAGATAATGCACAACCGTTACATTTTATATATTTTGACAGTTTTTGCAAATTTTTATCTTAAAATGAATTCTAGGCAACCTGCCCATTGTTTTGGCATCATCAAGTGACTAAAACTATTTTGAACTCAGTGGTTAATTTTAGCCTTCATATATTTCCAGGTAAATTTAATCCGTGAGTGTGGGATTCATTTGCTTTAGATCTGAAAATGTCATTTTAGAAGAGTCGTTTGATGTTGAGGAAATCTTGTGAGACCTTTAATAAGCCTCTTAAATCCAGAAAGTTGTATTTTGCCTGAAGGAAAAGGAACCTATCCCTCAAAATTCCCTGAGCTCTTAAGTCAGAACTTTGGATTCTGAAAAGGTTGTCAATGTGACCAAATATCATCAGTCAGTCTTCTCACTGGCACACTGTCTTTGAAATGAGCGCCCCTCATTTGAAGGAAGCAGTCTGTGTTCCAGGGAAACGTTTTATTAATTTGCCTAGAAACATAAGTCGAGAGCAGGACACATCAAGACGTTTTATGTAGGGGGTTCATGTTAAGTTTGAAGTAGCTCATTCTCTTTGTTCAACCAAGAATTTGAAAAGATCAAGAAAAACCATCACATCTCCAGGGCAGTAGTGTCTTTCCCCCCATAAGACGTAATAGATTATACACAAAAGAAATAGTATTCCGGGTGTTCGTGGGTCACTAATAAAGGTTTCCGCTATGCCACAGGGACAACACTAAACACTGTGACGCTCTTTTAGTCATTTTCTCTGTTTGCTAATCTCTAGAAAGGTTTTTTAACACTGTATAAAATATTGAAGAAAAGAAACCTCTTTTGTGTGAAGACAGCCAGCTATGAAGTTGATCTAATTAAAATTTCATTCAGTGGTTGCACACTTTCTTTTTGACTCTTATCTTCTCTCATAGCCCTCCATTGAGGAAATAGACTCAAACCACTTTGAGTAACGCAGTATATTTTCCAAGGATGCTTTTCATTTTGGTCCCTGAAATTTGCAACTTATGAAACTGTGCTCTTGATATTAGAGGAATAACATGATTATGTTAATGTTCTGAACAAAAGACTAGTATGAACCCATTTGTTTCCTAGTGACTCTTGCAATCTTACAGGGTTTTTTGGTGAGCTTACAATTTAATTATATATTATAACTTATTTAATTTTGTACTTGATGTCAGGATCTTTTCAAATGAGCATTGGTATGTTGATGTATCATATAACATCATATCATATCATATATAAAAGGACATTTAAATTTACTTCAAAACTCTGATTATTTTGCCATTAAAAATTTCATGATCGTAAGTTTTGTAGTTTATTATTCTGAAAGACAACCAATCAAAAGTGTAGAATTTCTAAAGAATGAAACATCCCGGGCGCCTGGCTGGCTCAGTGGGTTAAGCCGCTGCCTTCGGCTCAGGTCATGATCTCAGGGTCCTGGGATCGAGTCCCGCATCGGGCTCTCTGCTCAGCAGGGAGCCTGCTTCCTCCTCTCTCTCTCTCTCTCTCTCTGCCTGCCTCTCTGCCTACTTGTGATTTCTCTCTGTCAAATAAATAAATAAAATCTTAAAAAAAAAAAAAAAAAAAAGAATGAAACATCCCTGCGAAGACATAGGGGGAAGAAAGCAAAACAAAGGACAAGAGGCAGTGGCCAGAGGCCTGAGAGCAGAGCAGGGGGAATCACGACGGGAGGTATAGAAGTAGTTCAGGATACTGTGCAGATCTAGCCTTTAAACCATGACGTTTCATCTGAGAGGAGAAAACATGAAATGAACATGTTACTTTCGCATCACCTTTGCCTCTGCCAAGTAGATTCGGAAGAGGCAGTTGAAGTGTAAGAACTCAGAAGAACTTCTCAACCCCACAGAAAATCAGACAGGAAGGAAAGGGAAGGGAAAAGACAGGAGATGGGGAGGAAGGAAGGAAGGAAGCGGGAAGGAGGGAAGGAAGACAGGCAGGCCATAAAAGAAAGACTGCAGCGTTCTCTGGTAGGGGGACTACTGAGGGGGAGGGGGTGGGGGGAGGGGACTGCACAGGACAGGCAGGCCAGAAGAAGAATTGAAAATTGCCCCTGAGTCCCTCAGCGAAACCTGCAGGATCGAGTTACTAACGGTGACCCCAAAGTCTGAATGGGGACAGCAGGAAAGAATGGAGGGTTTCAGTCCTGTCCCTCCTAATTTTAAATTTGTGGCATGACCCGTAGAAAGCTCCTTCCCAGGCTCGGTGAGAAATAGAAGCCAGGACAGAAGGCGGAAGCTGAAATGAAAAGGCTGGTCGGTCCTGAAGGCAGATCCACAAAGAAACAGCTCTTTCAACTTCAGAAGGAAAAGGAGCAGTTATTAATTGTGCTGAATCCAGAGTAATTGTTTCCGTGTGGCCGGTGGCGCGGCTACGCGGGGGATAAGGCGGTCGAGTTTCCCCAGCCCTCGTCTGCTGGTTGTTGTTGTTGTTCAATAGAATCCCCCCCCCCCAAGATTCCGAAGCCACAAAGCAAGGGGTAGTGTTCAGTGACCTCCCGCACCAGCCGTCTTCGGGGCTTTGAAATTGATTTTCCTCATCTCAGTCTCTGATAGTCTGTCTTCAAGTGCGCCTCTCTAGTTCATCACCAGAGTGAAACGGCGGCCCCGAGAGCAGAGGGACTGGAGGCAGGCGACACGCAGGGCATCATTAGACACATCAGAACCGAATCAGCCTGCGCCCGTGTGCTCTGTGTTAAAAAAGAAGCTGCTGCTTTATTGCCAAATACAATGGGGGATATTCTCACAGGATTCGCTTTTTTCATTCCCAAATACGGTCTGAGAAGTAAAGAAAATCTCTCCCTTTCTTCTCCAAACCTCATGTGGATGCCGGGTCAAAACCGTCTGGTTTTGATAGTAATTTTGGCAGGATTTTTTTTTTTTTTTTTTAAACATGAGAAGCATGTTCCTGAGGCTGGAATGACCTGGCAGAGAGTCACAGGACGCGGAGAGACCAGAGTGACACATGGAAAGACGTTTCTGGATGGTGAATTCGGTGATAAAATAATTCTCTCCTCAGAAAACTCGTGGGATGCTTTTCAGATGGCGGAATTTCAGAGTCCGCTGGTCTGTTTCTTCGTTTGATCGTGGTGGAGTCTGCATATAACTGTCTGTTCCTTCACTGTTGATGGCCACGTTACTGCCAGGACAACCTTCATCCCTACCTGTGTGGCCTCTTCAGGCCCCGTGGGACACTCTGCGATGTCCAAGCTACTCTTGAAGCCACAGTAGTAATTCTCCTTCCTACAAATGTTGCTGAGACGCCGAAATCTCGGGGAGGCTCTCCCCAACGGAAACACCTCCAAACCCGTCCGTTTGGTCTTTGGGATCCAGAGGCCTCCTCAGGCCTCTGTCTGACATTTAAGGTACAGGTTTCTGTTTCCGTCAGGTTCTGCAGACACGCTCTGGGGTCTCCATTTCTCCAGCACCGGGAAACCAGGAGCAGGGCCCGTGTTTCTGATACATGGGGAATCTTCTGTGTTCACCCAACCTCTCCCCGTTTCTCTCCTCCTAGGTAATAAGTAAAGAGATTTTTCTAATCTAAGACAAACCTTTAATCTCTTAAATTTTGTATCTTTCACACATTTTGGTTACATCCCAAATCCGCTCTACGTCCGCTTTTCCCCAGAGGTTCTTCATGGTACCAAAGACTAAGGCAAGGGAATGGAATCTGCCTTTGGCCATGGGCCGCCATGCTGGTCGCTATTCAAATGCAGCTTGTTTCAGTCCATAATTGTGGACAGAGGTATTGCTCTCTGCTATTTCTGTACCCCCATGCGTGGTGTGAGAGTAGTAGAGAGCCTCATCCCTCTCTGGAGTCATGCCAGCTCCCCAAGATGCTGCCTACGAAGCGGGGGGGCAGGCGTCTCTCCCTGGGCCTTGTTGAAGTCTCTGTTTTATCAGCTCCCTTCCTGCAGGATTCCCCTCCTTGTCTGGAGGGTAACCCCTTCCGTCTCACCTCGAGTTTCTCCCCGACATTATGGCTGTACCCCAGTAGATGGGGCTGTAGGAAACCAACTAGAGACCCGGCCTCTTTCTGCTTCTCATTTTGTCTCCTCTCTCCTGGGGCCAACACAGTGAAGCAGCCACTGGAATCGAGAGAAGTGAAGTCGAGCACAGACAGCCGAGGGGGTTGAGCGGGGAGAATTTCAGGAGGAAAAACTCATTTTAAAGAGTATTGTACAGGGCGCCTGGGTGGCACAGTGGGTTAAACCATTGCTTTCGGCTCAGGTCATGATCCCAGGGTCCTGGGATTGAGCCCCGCATCAGGCTCTCGGCTCAGTAGGGAGCCTGATTCCTTTCCCCTCTCTCTGCCTGCCTCTCTGCCTACTTGTGATCTTGCTCTCTGTCAAAAAAATAAATAAATAAATAAATAAATAAATAAAGAGTACTGTACAACTTTAACCGCCCCCCATGCAAGTGGATAAATAAGAACTGATTATAAGAAGCACTTAGAAGAGAGAGCGCGTGCGTGACGGTGTGGGTGTGACGGAGAGTGACCAGTGTCCGGTCCCTGGGACTGTTGTCTTCCCCAAGAGCCGTGCATATGCTTTCTCCAGACTGCCTGAATAAATCCTTTCCAATGACATCGAGGAAACCATTTCTTCCTCTGGGCTCCTGAACATCTTGCTCATGCTTCATGCACAGTCCTAAAAAAAAAAAAAAGTAAGAATTCAAATCAGGAGACCCACTATCACTCACAGGTCAAATCGAGCCTGTCACCTGTTTTTGTGGTGATGATGAACTAGAGATGGTTTTTACACTTTTAACTGAAAGTTAAAAGTGTAAAAAAGAAAAAGAAGACTTCATGGGGAAAAAAGAAAAAGAAGACTTTATGACATGGGAAAATTCTATAAAATTAAAATATCAGTGTCCATTAGCATAGTTTTCTTTGAATACAGCCCCTACACGATCATTTCTGTATGATCTATTGCTGCCGTCCTGGGCGGGCATGGCCAGAAAAGGCTGCAGGGTTTCCTGTTCGGTCCTTCACAGTAAGAGGTTGCTCACAGCTCGTCTGAATGATCAGCTTCCTGCTTGGTCTGTTTCAATCCATCTTCTCCTCCGGAATCCCTGCCCATGTATAGAACTTCCTGTATCAAGTTTGTAAAACTAGGTATTCATTCTATAAGCATTGGCTTTTAGAGGTTGTTACCTATTGAATTGGAACCTGAAGGCCCCAAATGATCCTTTTTGGTCTTTTGGAATACGCAGCCTGTGACTTTGGGAAGATAAATAGCTGAGGCTTGTTGAGCCCTTACCTTGTGTTAGGTCCTAATAGAAACATGGCGTGTGTGTTACTTCCATTGAATCCTCATACAATTGTCTACATGGTAGCTACTACTCATAGTCCTATTTTATGGATGATACAACCAAGATGCAGAAAATTTGAGTCATTCACCAGATATCATCCAGCTCATTATAGGTAAAGTCTGGATTTCAACCCAGTCTTGATCCAGGGCCCATATTCTTAATGACCGTGCTGAATAGGGATATGGTAGGAGATTTAAAAAATGCTATTTCCAATGTAACATTTAGTTCAGACTACAAACTTTAAAATTTGCCCTGCTAAGTACGTCCATATGGGAAAAGAGACTCACAGTACAGTTACTAGTATAATTTATAGAAGTAGCAACTGATCATTTGCATCTAATTGTGTGTTTGACACAGTATTTTTTTAAAGATTTTATTTATTTATTTAACACAGATAGAGCACAAGCAGGGGGAGCGGCAGAGGGAGAAGCAGGCTCCCCACTGAGCAGGGAGCCCAATGGGGGCTCGATCTCAAGACCTGAGCCAAAGGCATCAGATGCTTAACTGACTGAGCCCCTCACACACCCCGACAAAGCATTTTTAGATACATTAATGGGTTTATAACCCTGTGAGATAAGCAAATCATTAGCTCCATTTTACAGATGAAAAGCAAAACTGAGGCTTCCTAAAGTCACGTATGTAGGAAATGATCAACCAGGAACTTAAACTCAGGTCTGATTTCTACTCCAGAATTCTTCCCACTGTACTTGTGTTAGGCAAAATTTCATAACTTTTGCGCTGTTTCTACTCCGGCAACATAGTTAGTCACTTAGTACTTTTCTAGAAATGGATTCTTTGTGACTTAAGGACCTGATTAGCCCTCGCAACAATATTCATAAGCAGTAATGCACATAAACTCATGAGTCTGACTCTTTTATTTATCTAACACTGCTATTCCAAGCACTTGACAGCAAATATGAACTCCTTTGAGCCTCACAGCAAACCTGAAGGGTAGAGGCTATTACTGTCTCCATTTTACAGATTAAGAAACCAGAACACAAAGAGATGGAGTAACTTCCCCAAGGACATATGCACAGTGAGCAGTGAATCAGGATTTGAACCTCGGTAGTCTAGCTTCCGAGTTCTGCCCTGTGAAGCCCTTAAGTTATTTGATATATTCAGTATTCTTAATACATTAAAATAAGGACATCGGTAGTAAAATTTTAAAATATTCAGCTATGTACCATCTATAGTCATCTTTCACAGAAACTGTATTGTACCATAGTGGAATATTCTATATATATTACATACATACATTCCCTATATATTCCATAGTGGAATGTTGTACCGTCGTGGAATATTCCAATATGGAATACCCATAACCTCCTGAATATGTAAGAGAAAACAGTCTGTTGACTTCACAGGACATGTTATTAGAGAAAATAATAATACGTGTTAGGACACACAGTGAATTCACAATAACTTATTGGTATAACAGGAAATATAAACCATGAAAAACATGGTACTTTTTTTCTTTAATTTGGGGACTTTGATTGTTAATAGGAATCTATATTAACTGTCGTTCCTGGAGAATTTCTTTGTTTCTTTCTTCTTTTTTTTTTTTTAAGATTTCATTTATTTATTTGACAGGCAGAGAGGCAGGCAGAGAGAGAGGAGGAAGCAGGCTCCCCGATGAGCAGAGACCCCGATGCGGGGCTCAATCCCAGGACCCTGATATCATGACCTGAGCAGAAGGCAGAGGCTTTAACCCACTAAACCACCCAGGCGCCCCTCCTGGAGAATTTCTTATACAGCACTCTTGTCATGTGATCATGTAATTTCTGCTTATACATTTTCAAAACGTACAACTTCTAGAGGCATTTTCCTCCACTGCCATCCAGCTCAGTTGTTAGAGACTGTTTCTGTATTTGATCTAAAACCCGCTTCACTGACCCCTTCATTTATTTAGGTTGGTTTTAGAAGTGTTCTGTGGTTCCTTCCTCTTTCTCCCCCTTCCCTGGTTATGTTTGACATAAGCTAAAAATAAAATCGGTTTGCATCCCTTGAGACCTGACCAGCTGCCTGTGGCCAAGCTTGATAGCGCTTGTTAGTGGGAGAGCAGGCTGGGGTTAGAATGTTTCCGTGGAATTCCAGAAAAATAAATCTGTCTGCAGAACATCAACATGATCATGCATCCTTATGTTTATATGAGTATGTGGTCGCATGTAGTCGTAAAACACAATGTGTAGCTTTAAGGTGATGTGATTTGTCTTAAGTGGAATGTGATTATGTTCTTAGTACAGTTCATACAAGGAAGTTTCTGAATGGTTTTGGGCAAGAAATGGTGTGATTAGAATAACTGCAGAGCATCTCAAGATATCTACTTGAAGGGACGGTAATAATCGGTGTACATCAATACTTCTGTGTACTTTACAAGTCAATTTCTGTCATCAGAGTCACCAATATGAGTTGGTTAAGATATTTCCTTAATTTCTAATATTTTTAAATAGAGGTAATGAGGTAATGAGAGAGACAGAAGACAGGGGGAAGAGCTCATGGATAGCTGTGTCTTTCTCCCACATGTTAGCATATCTGTGTCTTCTGATGATCATTCTTCTGTTCCACAGGCATTTCCTATTCAAAACAGGAACAGGGACAACGCCACTGTTCAGCACTGCAACCCCAGGATACACGATGGCATCTGGCTCTGTTTATTCGCCGCCTACTCGGCCACTACCTAGAAACACGCTATCAAGAAGTGCTTTTAAATTCAAGAAGTCTTCCAAGTATTGTAGCTGGAAATGTACTGCCCTGTGCGCTGTAGGGGTCTCCGTGCTCCTGGCGATACTCCTCTCATATTTTATAGGTAAGAACCCAGTTTGACAATTACTTTGTCTATACGTTGGGATGTTATATGGTGGTCTTGTTGGTTTCATCCATTTAGGTGGCCAAGAAGGATATTACGAGGTTTAGTTTCTGGAGGAGGGATTAGTTAATACCTTGTCAATCCACGGAATGTCTTCAGTCATCTTCGGGCAAATTTGGATAAATAGAAAAGCTGCATTTGCCCAAAAATTGAGGTCTATCCTTAGCCGAGGACTAGAGTGTGAACTTGTGTTTGGTGTATCCCTCTTGAAACATGGCTAAGTCTGTGACATCTCATGTACACGAAGTCAGTCATGCACTTGCAGGAAGGAATGTTGCGCAGGAATCCCTTCAATGCATATTCGACGGGGAGCTCTCTGCTCCTTGTACTAGATTACACACCTGTCTGCTAACTCAGCTATCTTGGTGTAAAGCTTGTCACTCAGGACCGTCATCCTGGCCTCCACACTCTCCAGAGACCTGTGCATCCATAACACAACGAATGACTTACATACTCATTCATACATGTAGATTTTTCATCTTTTCTGATGTCATACTGATCATGGTTTTCATTTCATAGTAACCCAAATTATGGGAGCTGCTAACAGAAGTTGTAAATAGTGCTTTTCTTTAACTGTTTCATAACTGTATGAGCATTTGGATTATTAGAAATGGATTTTGTAAATCCCAGAAATGACCACATCGAAATGCTAATAGCATCCACCGAGGTTCATCACAAGTGATATGGTTTACCCAACAAGAGCCACAGCCAGTAATGCATCCTCAGGTTTACAATGCAATTTGTGATGCCCCTGAAATTCAAGAACTGAATACGAGTATTATGGAGCCATATGTGTAGTTGCGTGGTGCTTTTGCCGTGAACATGTTTCTGTCATTAGCTTCCATACTCCTTATCAATGATGTATTTTGGAAAGTGAAATAACCATTTTGAGCCATGACATTTAAGAGGAATATAGAACTGTAAAGCGTGAAGGAATTTTAGGGATAACTGAGTCAGAGATGGCAATTCTGGGGCATGTTGTATACTATTACTTCCAATCCTTTGGCCGTGGCAGACATCACTAATGAATTGGGGCCCTCTTTCCCACTGAACCTGGAGAAAACCTCGTTACCCCCGTCACTGGGCTTCATACACCACCTTGTAGCACCGCTGTCCGTCTAAGATGAAATGTTCTTGTCGTTTTTCAATCTGAGTTAACTCCCTTCTTGTAAAAATGCTCTAAGCAAGTACCACGAGGGTTGTCGCTTGGCCAGGATCCCATGCTCATGAACCGTCACTACACTCTTTCATAACACTCAAGGTAAATGAGGACCATCACAACAAAAAATCAGTATTCGGAGATGGAGTTCTAGTATTCAGCTGGAAAATACCTAGCCATTAAGAGAATCTCTTCTCGTTAGTTGTATAAATTATCTGTATCTGTCAGCAGCGTGCTGCTAAAGAATTTTAAAAGGTTCTGAAATGCACGAGGCATAAATGGGATGTGATAAATTAAGCATACATATTTGTAGGGGATTTTTTTTTTTTTTTTTAACCACAGTACATGCCAGACCAATGAAGAACTGTGTGGGGCTGGCAGTCCATGTCTGTGTTGTTGCTCTGTGGGTAAGCGTCCTTTCTGATTGCCTACCAGATGCGCAATATTAGGAATATCAGTTTTGATACCATGCAGTTTTATTTACAGTGGGTGATTAGCAGGAAAAAATAGCATTTTAAAGTGAGATTAGCTCTCTGTTATTTGTGAGACTTGTCCTCCTTTCAAGGGCCCCTAGTGAATATCGCTGAGTATCAGACTTCTGAGTAAACACTCCAAATGTTCCTTTTCTTCAAACTGCCTGTTTTCCTATTTCTCAGCCCATTGTACTTTATTCCACGATTCCATACTTTTTCTCACTATCATCCACTTGTCCCTCTGATTTTGTCTCGCCCCCACATGGAAACACACAAATTATATAGTTAATATACTCAGTTCAGCAGATACTTGTCGAACATTCGTTATGATCTCGTTCTTGTGCTGGAACTTAACTGTTCTCTGGCAAAAATTACTTTTATCCTCAAAGAATTTTCTCATACTTCCATTGCTTTAATTAAGCCCAAATACACTTACCATTTTCACTGGTCTTCCTGTACTTGAATGACTAATACACAAATGCAATGATTTTTTTTCACTGGGGTTCAAATCAGGTAAAGGATTTGTTCATCAGTTAGCATGATCCATCTTTTCAGGCCGAAGAGACTGTGTTCACCCTTGAAAACAAGAACAGGGCACTCCTCGTCAGGGAAGGTTGTCCTTTTCTATTGACATGGTGTACAGCAGAGATGGGGACAAGGGACCTTTGCCTGTCCGGCTTAGATCAGTCTGATAAACCCAGAATCGATGGGGAGACCGATGTCCTCATCAGGTTGACCTCACAACCTTTAACAAAAGTACCGCCATCCTTACACTTTTTTTTCCTCATTCCCTTAGAGGTCCCTTTTCTCATATTGACTGTCAATATAAAGCCAAAGCCTTAAGAAAGAAAGAAAAGAGAAAGCTTGAGGAATTACTTCTGTCCCAGAATTTTCTTCGTCACCTGCCAGGAAGGTCGTGAGAAGTTAGGAGAATGTAATATTAGCATGTCTCTTCTCTAAGATAAAGTTATCTCAGCAGAGTCAAGGTGAGTCACCTCTAAAACAGAGGCAAGTAGGGGAGGAGAACAGGTTTTGTTGTTTGTCTTTTCTATTCCTATCAGACTTTCAGAGAACAAAGAAAGGGTGAAAACGGAAGCAAAAATATATTCCCGTAGGTCACTGTGAACTTCTTGCATACGCAACCACTCGTTAACTTCTTGGGGTATACCCTTCCGGATGTTTGTCCACGCCATATGGAGTTCCGTATTTTTAATGCATTTGGTACCAGGCTTTCTCACTTGTCACTTATGAAAACATTGTATGTGTATGATTTTATTTAGTAGCTATGTTTAACCAGTTTCCAGAAGTTCAGTGACCGTTTTCTTATGCGTGTGTGTGTGTGTGTGTGTGTGTGTGTGTGTGTGTGTCTTGTTGACCAAAATTTTTTATTTTTTATTTATTTTTTAAAGGTTTTAGTTATTTATTTGAGAGAGGGAGAGAAGGAACATGAGCAGGGGGAGTGGGAAAGGGAGAAGCAGGCTTCCCCCTGAGCAGGGAGCCTGATCTGACGCTCAACCCCAGGAGTCTGGGATCGTGATCTGAGTGGAAGGCAGACGCCCAATGACAGAGCCACCCAGGCACCCTGACCAAATATTTTTAAAAGATTCATTTATTTATTTTAGAGAGAGAGTGAGTGCATATGCAAGTTGGCAGTGGGGGGGGTGGGGACAGAGGGAGAGAGAGAATCCCAAGCAGACTCCCTGCTGAGCACAGAGCCCCACTGGGGGCTGATCTCACAATCCTGAGACCATGACCTTCGCCAAAATCAAGAGTCAGACCTCACCTGACCCAGCCACCCAGGTGCCTCCGGTTGATCAAATATTTTATCAGAATAAATCCTTTGAAGGGATGTACCAAAATAGTGGGTGTGTTTTACATTTTGACAAACTATTTCCAAATTACCCTGTTTACACAACTACCAGTGCCGCTTACTATCAAGATTTTTGACCCTTGACAATCTCAGGCTAAAACATTTTATTGTTGTTTTCATTTATTACAGAATATCTTTTCTCAGACATATTGACCAAATTATTGACCTATTTATGTGTGTGTGTGTGTGTGTGTGTGTGTGTGTGTGTGTGAGAGAGAGAGAGAGAGAGAGAAAGAATGTCCGTTTCTCCCATTTTTCTACTGGGGCTTTTCTCCTTTTTTCCCTTTGATTTGCAAGTGTTTATTTAGAATATGAGTCATTTGTCATATGTGCTATATATTTTCCAATCTGTTATTAATTTTGTTCATAATTGTTTTTGCCATATACCATATCGAATTTTTTTAGGTAATTATATTTATCAGTTTTTCCCTATAATTTCTTTTCTTTTTTCTTTTTTTTTTTTTTTTTTGAGAGAGAGCATGTGAGCCCACAAGCCGGCAGGAAGGAGGGAGATGATCTCAAGCAGGTTCTACCCTCAGCACAGAGGCTGACATGGGCTCAATCTCACGACCCCGAGATCATGACCTTAGCTGAAATCAAGAGTAAGACGTTTAACTGACTGAACCACCCAGGTGCCCCTCTCTGTGATTTCTGAATGTCACATTATACCTTATAAAGTCTTTAATCACTCTAGACAGTATTTTTTTAAATTCACTTAAATTTTCTTCTGGTACTTTTATGGTTTTTCAACAATTATTTTTAGGTCAACATTTTTCTGGGTACTCGGATAAATGCTAGAGGTTCAAATTAGCTTTTTCCCAGAAGCTCATGGTCAAGTGTCATACATGAACACACTTTTAAGAGTACATAGTTTCAATAGCAACTTGAGCCTTAGGAACAAAAACTAGAAGAGTAGGGAAGGGAAAATATGGGTCCCTAGCTGAAGTTGTTGGGGAAAGACTTGATCAGGCAGGTGATGCCGGAAAGATGAGGAAGAGTTCAGTTCACGAGATTAGACGGCACAATGGGGGTCAGGTGAGGTCTGACTCTTGATTTCAGCTAAGGTCATGGTCTCAGGATGGTGAGATCAGCCCCTAGTCGGGCGCTGTGCTCAGCAGGGAGTCTGCTTGGGATTCTCTCTCTCCCTATGTCCCCATATCTTCATGTGGCTAGTGGCTACCATTTTTTTAATTTTTAGAATTGTTTTTACTTTTTGAAGTTTATAATAGAGAGTTTCTAAGAGATTCAAAGTATAAAGAATAGCAGAAGATAAGCTCATGTACCTTCTACCCCGGTTAAGGAAAGCAGTATTATAAATGTAGTTGAAATTGTCATTCTTCTCTTATTCCTCCTCTCCCCTACAGGGGTTCCTATTCTTTTTTTTTTTAAAGATTTATTTATTTATTTGACAGACAGAGATCACAAGTAGGCAGAGAGGCAGGCAGAGAGAGAGAGGAGGAAGCAGGCTCCCTGCTGAGCAGAGAGCCCGATGTGGGGCTCCATCCCAGGACCCTGGGATCATGACCTGAGCCGAAAGCAGAGGCTTTAACCCACTGAGCCACCCAGGCACCCCTAGGGGGTTCCTATTCTTTAATCAGATGTTTATCACTGAATGAACCTTTTAATACTTTATGTATTTCCCTCATACTCAATACTTAATCCTTAAATATTTTTTATTAACATATAATGTATTATTGGTTTCAGAGGTGCAGGTCTGTGATTCATCAGTCTTATACACTTCACAGCACTCACCATAGCACATACCCTCCCCAGTGTCCACTACCCAGCCCTCCATTCTTTATACCCCCCTCCCCTCCAGCAACCCTCAGTTTGTTTCCTGAGATTAAGAGTCTCTTATGGTTTGTCTCCCTCTCTGGTTTCATCTTGTTTCCTTTTTCCCTCCCTTCCCCTATGATCCTCTCTCTTGTTTCTCAAATTCCTCATATCAATGAGATCATATGATAATTGTCTTTCTCTGATTGACTTATTTCGCTCAGCATAATAACCTCTAGTTCCATCCATGTCGTCACAAATGGCAAGATTTCATTTCTTTTGATGGCTGAGTAATATCCCATTGTATATATATATACCACATCTTCTTTATCCATTCATCTGCTGATGGACATCTAGGTTCTTTCCATAGATTGGCTAATGTGGACATTACTGCTATAAAACTAGGGTGCCCCTTCAGATCACTACATTTGGTTAGTGGCTACTATTTAAACAGCTATTAGAAAACTACTCTAGGTTGGAGATCATGAAACACTGTTGGGATAGAGGAGTGAGCAGAATTGAGAAGTTATAGCTGATAGTTAATAGAATAGATACGCCATCGTTGAGCATAGCCCAATTTTAAAAGTCAAATGTTCCAAGCATGTACCCGTGGCCAGCTTCTTTTTGACAGAGTCACATTACAGCTTTCTTTAGATGACCAAACTCCCAATTAAAATCCTCCTTCAATGCATTAATCTTTAAGTTGGTGTGTTTCTACACAATTGAAATTCCACTGAACACAAAGAGAAGACTCAATGACAATATTTAGTGATACAGACCGACCAAAGGAATACTTGTGCCACTTTTTCTGAGCCTGAATTTACTCATTCCTCTTTTTTCTGTTCTAAAATTAGCAAATTAAAAGATGGGCCGATATCCAGTAAATATACACCAAAGAATGGATTTAAAAAGGGATGGTCTGTTGGTTACTTTTGCTTCTGTGCAGTTGTGGAATGAGTAGGAGCCTTGATTATTCTTTCCTCACAGAATGCTCTTTTTCCTGGGTGGGAGCTGACCTTGAAATTTTGATGTCGCATACACAGAATTTGCCCAAAAATCTAATCATAAATCATAAACATTATTGAAAAATAATAAAGTCAAAATAAATGTCAGAATAATTATGTTAGCCCCATTTAAAACTGCAACAAAGTCAAGTCAAACTTCCAGTGACACCATGAGGAACATTTAATCTCGTTAGCATTTCCCTATACTTTTAGGCAGAGTCTAAAAATTCAGATCAGTTCCCCTGTAGAGTAGCATCAAAAGTATTTGCACATGTTCTTCAAACTTGAGAAAAATGAGAGAAAACAAAAATCTTAACAAATTCCACTTCCCGGTTTACCCCAACAAATAATTCCTCGGACGACACTTTTTTTTTTTTTTTACTATAACAGCTTTATTGAGTTATAATCCACATCTCATATAGTTTACCCATTGAAAGTGTAAGAGTCAACATTTGCAGTTTTGCAACAATCACCATACTCAATTGTGGACATTTCCATCACCTCCAGAAAGGGTACCCTGTTCTATTAGTAGTCGCTTCCCTTCCAAACTCTCCACAGTCCTCCCTGCCACCTGCCCTGCCCCTATCCCGCAAGTATCTTAACTTTTGAGGGACTGGTTTGTCAGCTCATTTCCTAATAATAAGAAATAACTCAGCATTGTTTTTCTTCTGGACTCCCGACATATGCTGTCAAGCAAAGAACTACTTGCATTTTCAATATTCTTTTTAGGTTAAAAAATACATGTGTAGTTATTTATTTCCTTTGAACAGCTGCTACCAACTGATTCCTAAAATAGATGTTGTCACATGTCTGCTAAAAAGGCTGTTTAACAACATAAGCATTCCCTAGATCTAGCAAAACATAACCTGTCGAATTTAGGTTCATTGCCGTTATGATTCCGTGGCAGTTATCTGTCCTACTTCTGTGTCGATTTGCATTTTATGAACATTTTTACCTCTCCGTGTACCTTGAAATTGATTATGGTACTAGCTATATATATGCAACTCAGGGTCAGAGGGAAAAACACGCCAGCCTTTTATGCTTCATGAAAAATCAACCATTTAAATATATATGGCAAAATAAAATGTGTTGTGACATTCTTTTTTCTTTTTGGACATGTCTTTGTAATAAAAGTGCTGTTTTATTGGGTGATAGAACATAACCAAGCAATGAATTACATACCATTTTTCACTACGGCTTCTTCCCTTAACTCCCGGCTGCATTACATTCAGAAAATGCATTTTGCCCAAGATGGAATGCTGGCTTTTTAATAATACTAATGTGATTTCATCATATTGAAGAAAAAAATATTGCCTTTTTTAGAGAGTTGAAACTTACAAACTAAAAATTTTAAATCAATATATCAATATTTTATTTTCTCCTTGGACACATGAAATTAAGGACATATTTATGCCTGATTCGGTGGTGAGTGCAGGATTAGAACGGAATAGTTGATCCCGCTAGGAGAGGAGGAAACTAGTAATGTGATAAAGCACATCACCACAGCACTCTGCAGTCAGTCTGTGAGTTCAAAAAAGAAAACAATCTAAGAACCCATTCTAGATTGTTGTATTTTTTTTCCTTATTGAGGACAGGACTTTGTATGAGTGAAATTGTGCTTCCATATATGTGTGTATGCGTTTGCGTATATGTGTATGTGTGTATATGTGTGTGTATTCACAGATATATAAAATATCTATTTATAGATATGTATCTCTCCAGCATCCACAGGAAAGTTTAGCTCTTTTGTCATATTTGCACTCTATCCTGACTTTCAGTGTGAACTACAGAAATGTATAGAAAATATGAGTTTAGTTAATTTATAGAAAATATTAGTTTTCTATGTCATAAAAAGAACCTAGCGAAGATTGAGAGGTCACTTGGAATTTAGTTCCATTATAGTCAAACCTGTGTAATTGCCTCAGTGACTTTCTGAGTTGAACCTAACGTGAGAAAAAGATTGTATACTGCACTTTTGGACATTATAATTTTTTGTTGCTTTTATTAGCACAACATACAAATGTTCAGTTTGGAGTTTATCCTCATATTATTTATTACTATGCATAAAAGAGAAATCACCAATTTCAAGAAATTAATACAAATGTCGGAAATAAACTCCTCCTCTCCTCCCCCAAAATAATTTGTTTTACTCTTAGCTTGATACGAGGTCAGCTAAAGTAAATAATATATGAGAAACACTCTGTTTACGCAGACTGTTTTTACCATTCAAATATAAAGATCTCCCTGACTTGAAAAACACCCAAGGACAACAACAATAAGAAATACCTTTAAAGCCATCTAAACTCCAGTTCCTGCCAGACGTAAATATCTTCTCTGTGAAATACGGTGCTGTTTTCTGTGTTTTAGGCTATCATTTTTGTGGAATGTAGCAACATCTCCTGCCTAATGACAAGTGGAAAGCATAATACAATATTTACCATTTCAGTGCTACATTGCATAAATATTTAATTGGTGTTGCATATGCCATTTGCTTTTACATTAGTGGTACTGAGAGCAGCGTGTTCCGAGAGAAATATCTTCATGCAGAAGAATGAGAGGAAAAGTAACTGGCATAGATACGATTTTTTATAAACTTGATAGATGCTTAGGAGTTTTAGGAAGGAATTCATCCTAACACCTCTAAGTTCTATTGAATCTACATTCAAACAAATGTCTCATCCTCTAGTATAACAGGTAAAATAAAACTCACATATGTATCCACTCTTTTAATTTATTGTTTCTGCATACCATTAGAATGTCTGCCGACTCCTCACACCTCGTCTTTTTTCCTTGAAATTAAGGTTCCACGGTTCCTTTGTTAGTGCTTTGTAATGTCACACCAGAGAAGGAAGTGACTGTCCATTCATCCATCCATCATTCATTCAATTTTCATTTATTAAGACACTGTGACAGGTACAGCTGTGAACAAGATAACATAGCCCTCCCTCTCTTCGAGATTTTATCTCAGGGCATGGAAACTGAACATTTAATTGTCATCATGAGGGCTATTTAAAAAGGAGAAATGTAGGAGACTAGAGACTGCATAAAAGGCAGAACTTACGAAGTGTGAGCATTAGAGAAAGGTTTTCCTGCTAAAGCCTGAATGATAGGTAGGATTATGTGTTTAGACAAATGCTGATGTTAGGACAGATTTTAAGTGTGACCACATAAGTCTAAATGTGGCCCAAAAAATCAATCAACTCTAAGGAAAATTAAAACCAATATATTGTGATATAATAAAGGTAAAATCTTGATGTGTCTGAGAGGGGGAAAAAAAGTGATGATATTCATTTGTTTTCTTTGTTGAGTTCGTATAGCTAGGAACCCATTTTGTAGTTAACACCTAGAAGAGGAAAGAAATATTACTTGGAAAGTTGGGGCAACTGGATTTAAAATTGTCACAAAAATGTATGGTCTGTTCTGATTTATGGTCTTTTGGATTGTTCCTTTCCCTTAATTGTAGATAACAAACATATATACTTAAAGAGTTCTGTTTATCAAGTATGCCCAGAAGATCGTTTTAAAACTGTGAAAAGAAACGGTTTCTCAATTCTTAATAAACATTTGTGAGTACTCTATTAATCTGTTATCTGAAGAAATTTAAGGAACATACACTTCTTATATTTCAAACGTTGCTGGGAAATGAAAATCACATCGCTCTGCATTTGCTAACCAAAGATCTCAGCTTGTCCGATCTCCATTGCTGAGTTGGCCCTAAAAGGCATTACTTCAAGACCCTTCCTCTGTGCTTTTTAAGCACATACCAAATGGAATCAAAGAACAATTATTATTTTATCCAGACCCACTTTTGTATAATGCCAAGATGCTTTTTGAGATAATATTTAGTGTCTTTGAAGATAAGAGCTCTGGATCTTTCCTTTACCTGTTGAATGTCCTCCCTGGGGACTTACTCAGGGTTCCAGAGACAGAACAGGTCTCTTCTCCTGGTGGGCTCTTCATCAGTGGGCCTGCCATAACGTCGGCTGGCTTCATCCAGGAATTGTCATTTCTCCCTAATATTTGCCCCACAGACTGATCTTTCCCTTTGTGCCTTTACAAGTGAGCTTTTTGTCCTGTTCATCACTTTTCATAGAACTTTTTGTGCCTCTAAAGAAGAGAAAGCCTTCCGCATATTCTTGTATATTTCCCAGAGCTGTAGAAGGACATCCAAGGCTGCCTTGAAAATCACTGCATTTGATTCTAGAATATGAGGCCCTTCGTTCTTTTTTTAAAAAAAGATTTATTACTGGGGCATCTGGGTAGTTCAGTCAGTTAAGTGTCTGCATTCAGCTCAGGTCATGATCCATGGTCATGGATGGAGCCCCCCATCTGGCTCCCTGCTCAGCAGGGAGTCTGCTTCTCCCTCTGCCTCTGCCCCTCCCCACTGTTTGTTCTCTCTCTCTCTCAAATAAATAAATAAAATCTTGAAAAAAGATATTTATTAATTTATATATTTGTTTGAGAGAGAGAGAGAGAGCATGCCAGGTCACCAGCAGGGGGAGGGGCAGAGAGAGAAAGCCTTTAAACAGACTCCCTGCTGAGCACACAGGCTCAATCCGGGGACTCTGAGATCATGACCAAAGCCAAACCAAAAATCAATCCCTTAACCAATTGAGCCACCCAAGTACCCCAAGGGGGGTGGAAGCTTTGTTCTGAGAAAAAAAAGATGCATGCAAGTAATTTTGCATCTTGCATATTTTAATTTGTTTTTTCATAGGCATTTCCTTGTAATTATGACCAATATCACAGTCAATTTAATTCCATTAAGCTTAGCAATTATTGAATTTCCCTCCTAAACATTGATTTCACAAAGGGAAGATCTCGTCTTTACCTCAGTGATCTCACGATCTTATATGGAAAAATACAATGTCCAATTTGCCTGTTGGCATTACAACGTATTTTTACATTACATTACATCACAACATATTTTTAGAACACTGTTTGTAAATGCAGACCCTCTCAAAGCAGTAAGATTTGAGTTTTCTATCCCACCTCTGTAACTTATTAGCCATGTAATTTTGAGTAGGGTACTTAACCTTCCATAAACTGGAGTTTCCTCATCAGTGTAGACAGGATTAGTCATAGTACAGCTCCTAGAAATCTTTAATAAAATAATGAATGTACCTGATAAAATGTCAGTGCTCAATTAGCTTTAGCTGCTATTATTATTCCTTCTCATAATCCAGTAAATCAAATATTACTATCCACATTTTCTAGAAAGAAAAGTCTTTGGCCTAGAGAATCGGTGGCTTTTCCTGTGTTAAAGCCCATATATATTTAAACAGGGACCATAATCTAGGCCTTTTTATCTTGGACCTGGGACCTTTCCCCTCTATATCATAGGGCCGTATTTCTCATAAGGATTTCAAATTTAAGGGTGATACATGGAAGGAAAATC
The DNA here is from genome assembly GCF_009829155.1 of Mustela erminea. Classification (NCBI taxonomy): domain Eukaryota; kingdom Metazoa; phylum Chordata; class Mammalia; order Carnivora; family Mustelidae; genus Mustela; species Mustela erminea. The sequence goes on along the minus strand of NC_045634.1, from coordinate 27,147,884 downwards.
GATAAAACGGAAGGACAACATGAGGCACGCACTCCCTCTTGTCTTCTTACCCCATAGTATCTGATTATGTCCCGAGGAAGGTCTCAGTAGATGCTTGTATGTCACGGGCCATCTCTTTAATACTTCCTTCACAAAGAACACTTCTGCTGGCTATCATTTCTACATAGATTTTAATAATTTTGCTTATAATTTACTCCATTTATTCTTACTGTTGGCTTCTGTTTTATCAAGAAACGTTGATTTTTCCTTTAAGATAGTGCTATAAAATTTTCTTTTAAAATGTATTTAAGTGGCTCAGTGGGTTAAAGCCTCTGACTTTGGCTCAGGTCATGATCCCAGGGTCCTGGGATCGAGCCCTGCATGGGGCTCTCTGCTCAGCGGGGAGCCTGCTTCCTCCTCTCTCTTTCTGCCTCTCTGCCTACTTGTGATCTCTGTCTGTCAAATAAATAAATAAAACCTTTAAAAAATAAATAAATAAATAAAATGAATGTATTTAAATGTTTAAGCTAATCATCTCACAAAAAAATAAACATGTAAATGTAAAAATATATTTCATTATAAAAAGGGATAGATGGTTCACAATTAAATCATAAAGATGATAAGCACATTAAAAAAATAAAACCATATGCGGGAATCATTACTGAGGAGTCTGAAAATGCTATAGGTCTCTTCAGCTGGGCCTTTAATTCATTCTAGATCCTTAATTTTTTCATTAACTATTTTTGTAGTTTAATAACTGAACTACATGATGTAGTTCATGAGCCCATGTGAGTTACATAGGATTTGTACATAAAACCTAACCCGTATTATTTCAATCATTTCCAATAGTCACAAATTTTACCATTATTTTCTATTTTTAGAGTCAAGATATTTTTAGATGCTTTTTGCTACTTCAGAGAAATTCTTTATGATCTTAGAAAAGAATCACATAGAGAGAAGCAATGCATGTTTAAAGCGGGAAAGTGGGCCACTTATTTCTAGGAGAGGAGTGTGAGACCACCAGATAAAAAAAGCAGGTTGGCAGTCTGAGCAGGTATCCTGGGGATCAGAGATGACAACTTCCTTTGTATTTTGCTTTGAAATAAATGTCCACAAATGCTTCATAATTATCCATTAATAATAGTGAAGTTCATAACTAAGGAAACCTGCTCTCCGCATTGGCCCAGATTAACAGGGAGCAGCTGGAAAACTGGCTTCCGAGGATCTGTTCCCACCTGCGTGATGATGCGAGCAGGTCCAGGAAGACCAATAAGATCGGTCAAAGTTACCATTATGTTCTAGATACCGGAAGTGGTGAGGCATGGGAGTCCATGCAACAGAACTTGAGAAGGGAGACGATGACCCCATTTTTGTTGATGAGTGGGTGGTGAACAACAAACTGTATAAGCTGGTTGTGTCTAGATTCCTGAAGGGTCATTGATTGTGTTTAAATTTGCCACCTGAGAACCATGCACACATGTGTGCACACACAACATTCCCAGATCACATTTTTCCTCGCAAATGTAACCTCTTGGGGAAGCGGACTGGTTTTTTTTGTTTTTTTTTTTAAAGATTTTATTTATTTATTTGTCAGAGAGAGAGGGAGCGAGCACATGCAGACAGAGTGGCAGGAAGAGACAGAGAGAGAAGCAGGCTCCCCGCTGAGCAAGGAGCCCGATGTGGGACTCGATCTCAGGACGCTAGGATCATCACCTGGGCTCAAGGCAGCCGCTTAACCAACTGAGCCACCCAGGCGTCCCAGTGGACTGTTTTGAAGGGGATGCTTTTCTGGATTTTGCTGTTGTTGTTGTTTTTTTTTTTTTAAACATTTTATTATGTTCAATTAGCCAACCTTTAATACATCATTAGTTTTTGATGTAGTGTTGAATGACATTAGTTGCGTATAACACCCAGTGTTCACAGCAGCAATGCCCACAGTAGCCAAACTGTGGAAGGAGCCAAGATGTTTTTCAACAGACAAATGGATAAAGAAGATGTGGTCCATACATACAATGGAACATCACGCAGCCATCAGAAAGGATGAATCCCCACCATTTGCATTTACATGGATGGGAGTGGAGGGGATTGTGCTGAGTTAAATAAGTCAAGCAGAGAAAGACAGTTATCATATGTTTCACTCATATGTGGAACAAACCATGGATTTTGCCATATTTTAATACACCAGTTTTCCTCTACAAATCTCCGTGTCCCTAATAGTTGGATCTTTTCATAATGAAGATTAAAGTGTCTTAAAATTTCAAAGACTTGTAATTTTCAGATCTATTCTACTTCTTTTTCAAGAAGTCAAGCCAGGGCACTTGGGTCGTTCAGTCAGGTCAGGGGCCGTGGGCTTGAGCCCCACATAGGGTTCTAGGCTAAGCAGGGAGTCTCCTTGAGATTTTCTCTCTGCCCCTCCTGTTTCTCTCTTTCTCTCTCAAATAAATCAATCTGATTTTTAAAAAGCCAGAACAAGCCAAAGAAATTTTTATGTTTAAGTAGATTATTAACATATGTACACGTTTGTTACATAAAAAGAGGAGATAGCTCTTAAAGCTATTATGGAAGAAAAGAATCCAGATGAAAATTAAGTCAGTACAACCAGCTTTTGAATAATGAGTAGATCCATGGGGTTTCAATGGCAAAGCTGCTAATAACTGTCACTAATGAATCTTCTGTTATATACATTCCGTGACAACAGCAAAGTCAGTATATTGGCATGTGGGGAATAGTCCATAAATCATGTAAATGATTTCATTGTGTATTTCAAATGTTCTTGAAATAGGTCCTCTTGCCATATTCTTTAATGTTGACAACTGTTACCTCAAACTTGATTGATAATGACTGGCCTCTTTGGACAGCTCATCACAATGGTGAACACTTTATTCTTTCCATGAGATTGGAGAGGGAATGCTTCTTTCGCTCACAGAACAGAACCTGGACATGAGTGAAAACTAATGAAACATTAGGAAAACAGCCTGTTTTTGAAGACTTGACTTAATTCCCTGGGTGACAGACACAGCAGCTTGATTTTCATAAGCCCTGTCAGCCTCCGCGTTGGCCATCAGCGGACAGCTAGAATAACTCTCTCCTCAACAGCATCCTTGAATGTGTGATGCGGAACCTACATAGTGAAGAAAGAAAAAACGCAATGCAATTTAAAGGTGGAATTTTTAATGTACATTAATTTGCAAAAGAGTATGAGTCAAATATTTTGGCAAATCTACATAACTAAATAGCTGTCTCATCAAGACATTTCGATAGCCAAAGTGATTCTACACCCCCATTAATGACATGATGCCAAAAATAGAATAGAAAGGAAAAATGCATAGCGTGAATATATAAAATATCAGCAGCCATTCCTTGTCTCCTTCGCCCTCCCCCCAGAAAAACTGTTTACATGAAACCTATGGTTTTAGTATGTTGTCTTATAATACTCAGAGAAACCTGCTACTTCAAGTGCTATTACTGCCTTTGCATATCAAAACATCCTGTAGTTGAGATAATTCCCTTTTCCTTAATGACAGCTGAGTACATACTAATACGAAAGCATTCCAGAAAATTATTGATTTTTAAATGACCGTATTTGGAAAAAATAAAAGAAAAATAAATAAAATGACCGTGTTTTGGCCAGCTAGATATAGACTGCTCGGATAATATTAGACTTGAAGGCTAATAACAAATAATAATGGATTAGCATGTCAAAATATTGCCTCGCACACTCTGTCAACATGTATATGAACACAGCAGGAAATCGAAAACAAAAGCTAATTTATGGAAAACTATGTATTCCTAATGACAGTTTAGACCAGTAGGGGTCCAAGTTACAAACTGCATTTTTACATGAGATGCTTTCATTTTACATTGAAAACCTGGCTGTATTCTGTAAGCATGTATCAAATCAAATCATTGTCCTATATTTAAGAGTATTTTTCTTATTTTAGTCTGTAAAATCTAATCACGGCACATGCGCCTTGTTCATGACATTGAAACCTAAAATGCTAAAATTCTGCCTTTAAACCCAAGATACCGAAGGAATTGTGTGCACATAGTGGTCGTTTGACCCTGTGCTATTTTATTTTATTTTGAAATTTTTAGAAAAAGAAACAACAGCATTGGTATTCCAATATGCTGATAAATCATTGATGCCAGATGTCTTTGCCTCTACTCAGTGATGTAGCCTAAATATTTCTATTTGAAAACAGATTGACATACCAAAGAATTTAAATCTGGAAAAGACCTTAGAGATCATTTTGTGCAAGCTCTTTGGATATTTATATAAACGGGAGCTCTAAGCCTCAGAGAAGCCCAGTGACTTGCCAAGGTCCCACAGCTAGTCTGAGCCAGAACTGAGACTGGGACCCAGTTCTCTTTTAATATCAACAAAGGCTCTATGAGACGCCACACAGGCAATCTGTGTTGAAAACTCGGCTTTTAACTATAAAAGGTCAGATTCTGATTTTCTTTTCCTGCAACTCCTGATAACATGTTCCTAATGAATCTTTCTCCGAAAGATTATTTTGGGGGAAACGGACCACGGTGGATGTGAGGTGAATTACAAGATGGGAAAGCTTTAGACCTTCCCTTGCTTTATGATGAACTTTCTGGGTTTTGGAACCAAACACAAAACAGCATTGCAGACATTTTCAGGATGATATTTTTTAAGTCCATTTTTTCTTACCAGAGTCTAGTTCTCATATGATCTCAGATTTTTTTTTTTTTGCCTTTGTGAGAATGTTTGCTTGATCTTGTAATATTAAACAGCATTTAGCCAATAATGGCAGGCATGCTAAGAACCGTACTCCAGGTTGCCAAAACCTCAGAGTGTTACTCGTCAGGGTTCTCATGGCATAAGCTACATTCAGGTTTCTGATGGCAAGGGTGCCTGCTTCTGTGTTCACTTCACAACATTCCCTGTAATTTGCTCCAAGGTTCTGGCAGATTGCTGGACCCTGTCACCAGCTGTCACCTCCCCTCCTTCCCATCCATATTTGGCAGTATCTAAGAACACAGGCATGCCAGTAGAAATAATAGTAGCTGTGATAGCAACTTCAGTGGCATGGTCCCCAGAGACAAGATCAAAATTTGGCATCTTTTCTCTCAACACAGAGCTAAAAATGACACTGAACTTGCTACTTGGTGGTATATAATTTTCTTTAATTACACATTTTGGTTTCAAGTGTTCCACATGCTGGCTTTTAAGTATCAAACCAACATACATTGGTTAAAAACAATGGCATGCCCTTTTTTTTTTTCCCCTGCGGAGAAGAGGTGGAATCCTAGAATATCAAGGATTCATTTCATCTCCATCAGCCTTGAATGGTAAAAGGATTGTACGCTGTAATTTCTTTCACTGGGATGGTCTTTGAGTCGGAAAGATAATGTCCTCATAGAATTTCACTAGCATATTGTCTTCAAATTATTTCAATTAGTGAGGCCTTTTTTTGCTCATCGTTAACTGGGAAAGCCTATAGAAAAAAACGAGGTATTTTAGAATGATTTTTTTTAATTATATAAGGAATATTTTCTTGTAAATATCTTCAGATTGGTTGAATCCAAGAATACCATGAGATGGTCTAGAAAGATAGTCTGTAAAGTAGACCCTTTGGCTGTTAGTGACATAGTTTGTGATAATGACCAATGGCTTCACATCCACGTGCATTACTTCTAGAATTGATATCATGATAATTTTTTATCATCAATGCAAGTGATAGAATTAAAAGCGTGCTCATTAAGTTTGTCAATGACAAATGTTAGATATTGGGACTCATTTAAAAGTGTTCTGGGATCCCTGGGTGGCTCAGTTGGTTAAGCGTCTGCCTTCGGCTCAGGTCCTGATTCTGAGGTCTTGGGATCAAGCCCGTCGTCAGGCTCCTTGCTCAGCAGGGAGCCTGCTTCTCCTCTCCCCGCCACTCCCCCTGCTCCCTCTCTCTCTGACAAATAAATAAACTCTCTTTAAAAATAAATAAATAAAAGCATTTGGACTGGGAGTCATCTTGGAAATCTATGTTCTCCTGCCCCGAGAAAAAGTGAAGAATTATACGAGGTGTCCCTAAGGCCTCTTCTTACTGTGAACAGTCTCAGGGGCTCTGTTAGTCACCCCTGTTTCTCAGGAACCAATGTGACTATAGAGATCCAGGCCTCTAAGATCAACTTTCAACAAAATATTGAAAAAGCTAAATTATATATTAAACCTTTCCCTTAACTCTTCTCTCCGATTTTTTCATAGCTAAAATCCTTTCTTTCTTCTCTTTCTTCCCAAACTGCTCTCTGTTTCCCCTTGACGTGCCTGTTCTACCCCCTCACTGCAAAGATCCATTTCTGCTTCTCTTATAACTCCCCATTCCTCACAACAGCAGGAAGTAAAAAATTTATTCAGACAAAAAGTGGGATGTTTTCAGTAAAATACTACCAGTGCTATGGTAGGACAGGATAGTCACTCATTCCATGAAGGCCTCGTGAACAAATGTCATTTCAACTGGACTTCGAGGTGTTGGGAGATGTCATCAGACAGAACTTGAGGTGGGGGTGGGGGCGGCATCCCAGAGGCCAGGAATGGCAGGAACAAAGGCGTGGGAGCAGGGAAATTGAGGGCATGATTTAAATGGTAGACAAGCAAATCTGGCCAGTTCATGAGCCCTGTGATATATTCACACGGTTGTGCAACAGATCTCTGCAACTTTTCCATCTTACAGAACTGAAACTCTGCACTTTTTAAACAACTGCCCGTTTCCCCTTACCCTGACCTCCTGGTAACCACCATTCTTTCTGCCTCTGAATTTGAACTACTTTAGATGCCCCACGTAAGTGGAATCAAAATATGATTTGTCTTCTTGCAACTGGCTTATTTCCCTTAACATCATGTCCTCAGGGTTCGTCCATGTTATAGCCTGTGGCAAAGGTTCCCTTCCTTTTTCAGACTGAGTTGTAGTCCATTGTGTTTTTTCCTTCACCCATTCTTCTCTTGCTGGACATTTGGGTTGCTTTTGTCTCTTGACTATTACAAATAGTGCTGCTATGACCATGGTTGTGCAAATAGGTCTTTGAGACCTGCTTTCAGTTCTTTTGAGTGTATATCCAGGGGTGGGATTCTGGGTCATATAGTAGTTCCAGTTTTACTTACTTATTTATGTTTTTTTTTTTTTTTTTTGAGGACCCACTCTAGTGTTTTCCATAGTAATTGAACCACTTTACAGTCTCATCAATAGTGCACAAAGCTTGTTGTCTCTCCACATCCTGGCCAAGACAAGCCATAATGTTTCTAAACTACGAATGGGTCTGGGAAGGCCAGGAGCTGACAGTCACGAACCCAGACGTGAATTTGTTTAATCAGATTGCTTTCCGTCTAACACCCGACATTTGCACTAAGCAAGCCTTTCCTCGCTCTTCCCTCTAGCTCCTATCTGGTGGGGTCACTTGCCATTCTACACCAGTGTCTTTCCTAGAGGAACACCTAGGAGCCTTGCAGAGATGAGCCCATGCAGGAAGAGGTGCGGGAAACGTGAAAATACACATCTTTGAGTTATGCCATGTGTTAGATGACCTACTTTTAAATAAGTATTTTAATTTTTTTTCTTTTTTTTTTAGAAACAGACTCTTTTTTTTTTTTTTTTTTTAAAGATTTCATCCACTTATCTGACAGAGAGAGAGATCACAAGTAGGCAGAGAGGCAGAGACAGAGAGAGGAGGGAAGCAGGCTCCACACTGAACAAAGAGCCTGATGCGGGGCTTGATCCCAGGACCCTGAGATCATGACCCAAGCCGAAGGCAGAGGCTCAACCCACTGAACCACTCAGCCGCCCCAATAAGTATTTTAATTTAAATGTAATATACATTTAGAAACGTATACAGATCATAAGTGAACACACCAGTGGAATCACTGCCAAGGTAGAAAAATGGAAGTATTACTAGCATTCCAGAAGTCCCCTGTGGCCTCTTCCAGTCATTACCTAGTCCGCCTTCCTAGAGGTAATTACTCTGGTGACTTCTGTTCCTCCTACCAGTTAATTTTACCTGCTTTTGAACTTTATACACATTGACTTACATAATATTCATTTTTTTATGGGTTCTCTTACTCTTACTATGTTTGTGACCTGTATCCATTTCATTGCACCTGGCAATGCCTGATTCATTTACATTGGTCTGTGGAATTCCTTGGTTGACTATAGTGATATGGTATGATATATGATAAACACTATAATTTGTTTATCCTTTGTACTGCTGGCAGACATCTGGGTTTCCAGTTTGAGGTTATTACAAATAATGCCTCTAAGAACATTCTTGTTCATGTTTTTTGGTGCTAGGTAGATACATGTTTCTATTGGATATAGAGATAGACTTTTGTAGACCAACTGGGGACTGAGGTTTTTAATATAAAGAAAATATATTTCGAATTCCAAATAGCAAAGTACAGATGATTTTACAAATTGCCACTTATTTTCAGTGGGTAAATGTCTTGTATTTAGAACCCCATTCCAGCAACTGGACAACTTCTGATCATATGTGCTGCTGTCAAAAAAAGAAATAAATCCACAATTTGTGTTAAAATTCTTTAAATTTCTTTAAATTTTGATTCAGAAAAATTGAAATAAGGACAACAACACAGTATAGGAAAAGGAATCCTGAAATTGGGTCAAGAGATCTGATCTTCTTTCCTTCTTTCTTTCTTTTTTTGATCTTCTTTATACACTGACTTTTTAAAAGGCATTGATTGGGTAGGTCACTAACCTGCTGTCTGCCTGTGTTTTATTGGGACAACAGGGATGATGACCCCCGTCATGCAATACATTATTAGAAGATGATAGACTTCGGGGTGCCTGGGCGGCTGAGTCAGTTAAGCGTCCGACACTTGGCTTCAGCTCCGGTCATGATCTCATGAGATTGAGCCACAAGTCGGGCTCTGGACGAGGAAAAGAATGTGCTTGAGATTCTCTGTCCCTCTCCCCCTCCTACTCATGCTCTCTCTCTCTCAAATAAATAAATCTAAAAAAAAAAAAAAAAAAAAAAGCCAAGCTCATAGAAATCAAGGTATCTTCAAAGGTAAAAAACACACTTGAGTGGACATACAATGTTATTGCTGTCCCTCACAAATTCCCTTCTTCCTTGGATAATATTTTAGATATGAATCCAGCCCCCAGCCCTCATTACAATTACCCAGATATACATGGAAATAACAGTATGGAACTATGAAACATGATATCAGAAACAGATTTTTTAAGATTAAATTTCTACATGAATGCTTTCTGTAACTTTAAAATCCACACATATAGGGTTCACATGTAATTTTTAAATTGTTTTCAAGCCTCCTGGGGGGTGCCTCAGTAGGTTGAGCATCAAACTCTTGTTTTCAGCTCAAGTCATGATCTCGGGATCATGAGATCAAGCCCTGCTTGGGGCTCCACGGAGCTCAGTGCAGAGTCTGCTTGTCCCGCCCCCCCCTGCACCTCCTCGGGCCTGGGCTCGCTCTCTCACTCTCTCAAAGAAATAAATAAAATCTTTTTCAAAAAGGACTCTTAGAGTTAACCAAAATAGCCTGTTGTGAATTTTCATCATTATACTGCTGTAAAATTTTCTTCTACAAAAGAGAATTCAGTGGGAAAGTTCTTGTATGGAAGATGTGCCTGGATTACACAGACATTACTTAGAAGAATCTTTGCCCATCCTCTACCAGCAAATACTGTCTCTGCCTTCTGTTTTCTAGATCTGGTAGAAAAACCTCATCTAGCCTGTGACCCTCACCAAAGGTATACTTCACTTTCTTCAGTACTTCAGTAGGGATTTTCACATTCCAGTGCCCCCTGGGAGAACAGACAGGGGTATTGAACTAAGCCCTTTGCAGTCAGAAGGTCTGGGTTGAAGGGGAGGATCTATTGTTTGCCTGCTTGAAAGCTTAACTTCCCCCCAAAGCCTCAATGTTCTCAGATTTCAAATGAAAAAAAAAAAGGTAATAATAATATTCATTGGAGTTTTCATGAAGATTAAAAATAAAGCAGGTAAAGCACTAGCACAACATTTGATAACATGGTAAGTGCTTAATGAATGTTTTCTTTAAAAAAAAAAAAATACTGTGTCATGATATTCTAGCGCACAACATTCCTGCCAGACGATACCCCTCACCCAAGCTATGTGCCCAGAGGGGTGATGGACTCCAAAGGGCACAGAGCTCCCAGACACTCTTTGGCACTCTCTCCCCAAGGCACTAAGTCATGTGTACACACCAAGGATCAATTTTCACCATTCATGAGTAATGGTGCCACAGGCTTTCCCATGGGTTCAAATCTTGCTTCCCACCTCGGGGTGTTGAAGAATTGGGCTCATCCTTCTGCATTTACATATGTGTTTTATTTCACTGATTTTCCCTTATTTTGTCTGCCAAGACCTTCCCAAAAAGCACTGTTGCACAATTGCTCAGTAATTTCTCTAGCATTTTTTGACTTTCATGAGATTGCTACCTCCCTCTTTCTCCCCCTCTCATTTTTGGAGTCATTTTTACTAATCTCCTGTATTTGAAGAAAAATCTCGAGTTACATAGAATGAGTGAGGGCATAACTAAATACGAAACGCCAAGATTTTCAAAGTACATACTATCCCAAGACCAGACAACCGGTTGGTCTCTGTTTTCAATACAATGTTAAACAAGATATAACTTTATTTGGTGTGGTTCTCATTATACAGCATCTTAAGTAGACTGGAATTTCATTTTATTAAGATTTACTGTAAGAAAAAATATATATAAAAAAGCTATTGCCCAACTGGCTAAATAAATAAATAAATAAAATGAAATAAAATAACTCTCCAAACAGAAACATAACATTACTTTCTAACATTTGACATCAGTGCAGGATCCCATGGGTTATCTCTCTTCTTCAAAGTCTATTAAAACCAATAATATAAGCAAATCTATCATTCTGGAAGACTTTTCATGATACATAAAAGCTCACAATGGTGATAAATTATTTTGTGTAGAAACTTTGACCCTTTCGGAATATTTATCATCGCTATGCCAAAGTATGTCTGTCAAAGCTTGTACTATATGTAGAGTGAGTTCCCATTATTTTATTCAAAAATTGCTGAAATACCCAAAACATTGAAAAATGTATGAAGTGATAAATGTTTAGAAATCTCCTGACATTTTGCCTCTCAAACACTATGTAATTTAATGTAAAATGACATATGAAGTTATATCTCCTTACAAGTTGACAATTTGTGAATTCAAGGATTCTATAAGCTCTATCTTAATCCTTAAAAAGCCAGAGATTGAAAGGAACTGCTACCAGATTATAATTTAAGAAGGGGAGTATATACATTTGTTAAAAATACACAGGGTAGATGTAGCTATGTTTGGATCTGGGTTTGCTGTTTCTTACTATAGCATAATTTTATATCAGGAGTCATTAACAAAAGAATGCAAAACATGTAGAATACCCTCAAACTGTTGAACTTTTTAAATAAACTTTAAAAATATAAAGTTCTAGTGGATTTTCAGTCAATTGCTTTTCATAGACTACTACACTAATATAGTCATTAATTATTTATTAATAATATAGCACTTTGCTCTTGACTATTTACTTATTTGTCTTATATTTATTAACTTTTCCCTTAAATTACTGTTTTTTTTTTTTTATCCACAACAGTGTTTTCTTAGTTGAAAACATCAGAACATAGATTTCATTTACTTGACAGACACTTATTAAGACGTATGAGGTCTGGGGCACTTGAGTAAGGTAAATGAGATACAAGAGGGAATGATAACAGTCTTGGGAGAGATGCTTAACCCAGTCAGGGAAGGCTCCCCCTCAAAATTGGTACTTAGCATCTGAGCAATGAATGGGTATTTTACAGTGGACAAAGAGCCGTACAGACAGAAGGAACTATTTATTGAGAGGTAGCCTGGTCTGGTCAGGTGACTTCAAATAGTTCAGTAATCTAGGGGTGCCTAGGTGGCTCAGTTGATTAAGCGTCTACCTTCAGCTCAGGTCATGATCCCAGAGTCCTGGGATCGAACCTCGTACTGGGCTCCCTGCTCCCTGAGGAGTAAAATCTTTAAAAAAAAAAAAAAAGTTCAGTGATCTGGAGCCAATAAATAATGGAGTACCTATGCACTAAGAACGGTCCTGCTATGTACCAGCTCTCGGTAACACACTGTCATAGACCTATCCTGCTAGGAAGTTCACATTAATTAAGTAAGGTAGGTTTAACCAACCTCATTTTTTAACTAAAACTAACGTTAATAATATTCCATCATTTGTCCAAGGTTAAATCCTAAACTGAAGATTAAACCGAAATCTAACTCTTTCTAACGCCCCTGCTCTTTACATTGACCATTTAATTGTGTTACTATATATATTACATATTTAATCAAGGCTTGCCTTTTAACAGTGTTTCACACAGTTTTTCACACTGTTTCTAACAATACTCCTTAAACATTATGCTTTTCTTCACCTCTCTCGTAAATTCAATCTATGCAGGGAAATGGCAAATAATGTCCAAAAAAACCCACCTTTTTTGATACAGTGATATGATCATCCCTAGGTTTCTCTAGGGATATTTAGCCTCCTTAGGGATGAATTCTGAAACTGTATTCTGTGGAACACAAATGAAAGTTTACTTCAGGATTAGTGATCAGTATCACAGTGATTATTCTTGTAAATATTTCAAATACTTTAAGACAAATAATATAAAAAATTTTAAGTACATTTATAAATGTATAAAGTCTTATGGTTGTCTCTTTTCTAAATGCTGCAAATAAAGTAGTCAACACATTTACAAACTTTTTATAAATCTTTAAAATTATCATACCCACATCAGAAACTCTTCATGAAATGACCTGACACATAACATGTTGCTTCATCTGCACCGTTGACAAATTGAATGTCATAAACTCATCTTAAGTCTAAAATATTCAAACATTACCATATTTTGTCTAAATTCTTTCTGTTCATTTCATAGGCCAGCAGATTTATCTGGGAGACCAGTAGTTACTTTTCACCTTAATCCCAAAGAATAGCATCATGTTTCCCGAGAATGTATAGATGTTGCAACTGAGTGTTACAGGTGTGCAAGTGGCCTGAGGTCAAGCAAAGCCAGTGTTGCTACAGAGCATTTTACCCCTTACCTGAAGGACAGTGAAGAGTGGGACTCAGAGCAGAGCAAATAATCATTCATTCCTAAGAGCCTCCTGGGCTACCTTGCTGTCTATGCTGCATTTGTGTGAGGAACTGTTTCCTTTCTAATTTTTATATGCAATTATCTCTGGTATTTCAGAACATGGAAATTTTCACTTTACATACGAATCTTGTTATAAACATGTTTACGAGTTGCCACGCTGCTGAAAAACAGCAGACCTCTAAACAACTTGTATTCTTTGCCCCCAGCAATGCATCTCTTTGGCCTCAACTGGCAGTTACAGCAGACTGAAAATGACACATTTGAGAATGGAAAAGTGAATTCTGATACTATGCCAACAAACACGGTATCATTACCTTCTGGCGACAATGGTAAGAGAAAGAATTATGTGTCTTGTGTGTTTCTTTTAACATCTCTTTTCCATAAATTTATTTTTATCCATGTCACATCCAGTTATATCTGGGAGAGGAAAAAGATTTTGAAATACAGATGTCATCTTTTAATGAGGGGTTTTTATTCATTTAGTTGAAAGATTGGAAATTCTCCTTTTTACTATAGGAATAGTATGATTTTCTGCCTTCTGAGTTGACGGCTAGGCTTTTCCACCTTGTCCTCTGTAAGTGTGTATTTTGTCTGATTTTTAGTCTGTAAATAGGCTATAATTCACTATACCATCTCATATATTGTATCTTGGGTGTATTAAGCTTTTTTCATTCAGTTAGCATATGGAGTTGGAATACTATGTTAATTTTGTTATAAAAGCTTTCAAATATAAGACACATTAAAGGATTATAATTTATTGACCTTTCTTCTGCTTGTTCCTTCTGTAAACCTTCATAAGTTTGCACTTTGGGCTAACAGACTTTCAGGTCACTTGGTTCTGAATTAAAAACAGAATTTAAGAAGTCTGAAAATTCTTCCTTTCATTTTTCTATATATACACCCAGAAAAATGTATATATGCATGTATACATTTATATTATATACACCTGCCCATTATTTCAATACCTGTGTGTGTGTGTATTTTGACACTTGGCAATCTCGGACTTTTTACAAAATGTTATAATACTTTATATCTCAAAGCAAGCGAATCAAGATACCTTTTTTGGTCACATAAATATATTGTCTGCCTTTAAGCGTTTCCCAAGATGTTTTTCTCTGTTTGTTTCTTCTTATCTCATGAATTTATTTTCTGCTTTGGCATCAATTATGTCTGTCCTCGAGTGGCTAGTTTCTCTGCAAGACTAGAGAGAAGCTATTGTGTATTTATAAATAACATAATATCTATTTATTTATATTTTTATATATGCTTTCACTGGACACGTGCCCATTCACCATGACTAAGCCGTCATCATTTTTCTGTTCTCTGTTTTCTCGTCTTTTGTTTTATTTTAACAACAATACTTTATGGTATTTCTCTTCCTTCTCAGGGAGCCTGAGGAATTCTATAAGACGTTAGATTTTCATGGTAGTAATAAAAACCCTTCGCCCCACACCTGTATGGAGCCTTTTGATGTAAGACTCCACATGTCCCAAGAAACTATAAGCCGGTGACCTATTAGTAATGAAAACTGTAGGTGGGGGATATTGCAGCTAAGTAAACAGTTGTTTAATTTTTTATACACTGATAACACACAGATGAACCATTCGCTCAAGTGACGGCACAGAAAGGGAGAGTGTTTATTCTGGGCTTCTAGAGATTAAAATGTAGCCTGTCTCTTAAAGTGGATGGTTTCTATGAAAAGAGCCCGATGGCACGTACTAACCACACGTGGAAGGAACTTTTTTGTTAGACTCAAAAAATTAGTCTAAAAAGAGAAAGGCTTATTGTAGGCATGTTTTCTTTTACAACATCCTGGCCTTTTATCATGGTGAAGATGAAAATAGAGCACAGCTAATTAGTTCCACAATACTTGAGCGGCATAATACTAAGAGAGCTGTGGATTGAGAGATGCTCCCCCAGCCGCGTGCTGGTCCCTAGTACTCTGCCCGGGAGTACCTCCTCCTGCTTGAATCCGTGGTCCTCCACTCACATAAACCTCCGTTCAAATCCTAGTTTCTTCACCTGTTTACTTTGTGACTTTGGTCAAGGGGCTTCGTGGTTCAGATCCTGCGAGAAGATTTTGGGATACTGTTGGAATAAACCATCTGGGATCATAGCAGTTCCAGGCATTTGAAAGAACATCATGGTGGAAGGGGTGGGGGGTGCACCTGGGTGGCTCAGTCAGTTAAGCATCTGCCTTCGGCTCAGGTCATGATCCCAAGGTCCGGGATCGAGCCCTGCTGAGCAGTGGCCTGCTTCTCCTCCCTCTGCTGCTCCCCCTGCTTGTGCTCTCTCTCTGTGTCAAATAAATAAAATCTTTTTAAAAAGAAAGAACATCAGTACATACAGCTTCAGAAATTCTGTGGAGCAAATAGAGTTTTAAACTCTTCTCTATGTCTGCAGTAAGAAATCCACACTATGTCCCACGCCCATACCCATCTGAAATACGTTTCCCAAAATAGTGCTTATCCTCATTTTGTGACATGCACCCTGGTTTGCTTACTCTGCTGTGCTTCCCATTTAAACAAGTGCTGGTTGACACTTACTCACAAAATTTCACAGTTTACAAAGGATGGTGGTCCACACTTTCAACAGCACTGCTCTGAAAGTCCCCTCCTCTAGGAGAGACCGAAGTTCCCCGACGTGATCACAGAATGCACTGCGTACAGTTGACGTGAGGCTGTAGGACTGTATATACATGGAAGGAAAGAACCTTCTTCCTAGCCTAGCCCTATAAAGAAGCTCCCCACGTAAGGAACAGGCACCAGATGCTCCAGGATGAGTTAGGTACTCCGGCCCACCAGCTGGACTGGCATTCAGAGACATTCCTCCTTACGGAAAGCAAAGCTAGCTCTGGGCTCAGACCTTGTCGGCAAAGTGGAACCTAGTTAGTAGTCACTTGTCTTCTTTATTATGCCTCAAACAGCACCCCCCCCCAAAACCCTAAATTTTGAAGATTCTTATTTCCATTTTTCCAAGTATCTCTTAAATACTTCCATGTATCTCTTAAATACTTACAGCCCTGGGGTTCGGGGGGCAGGAGGGGACAGTATTTACAAGACAGAAGAGGTACCTGAAAATCACAGGTTTTAAACCTCTGTGACGACTCTGCCCTGTCCATTCACTGTCGTCCACGACCTCAGCTTTTCAAGTATCCAGAGAAGCCTATCACATCATCTCGTTAGAAATTTGAGATTGCCACCCTTAGGAGAGCCTTAGAATTCTGAACAAAGCTCACTAGGAGATCTAACTGTGCTAAGTATAATGAGACCACTGAGTCACAGCCCCTAAATACTCTACTTTTGTTTATGCAGTCCTATTTTATTCTCATTTTTTTAAGTACAACGCTAAGGAACAGTCATGGGGTTAAGGCTTTAGGAAACTCCCTGCTAGCTTGTAAGCCCATTTAAACAGAAGCTTCTAAGTGGTATTTAGTATATAAAAAAAGAATTTCTATTATATTCCATGAGACCATCTATGACTGCCAGTTTTAGAGACGAAGTGTCAGAAGTGTGGGGTCTCAGGCGAAACTGACGGACATTGGACAATGTGGATAAAGAGAGGAGAATGAGGTTTTTCAACTTCCAATACCCGTCTCTTTCCAAAAACTACAACTACTCCCCTGGACCAAGGAATTCACTTAGCCTAATGTACTGGAAAGAATGACTCAGGCCTGTATTCGGTTCCTAGCTCCTTCATTTATTTACTTTGTAACCTTGAGCAAGTCACCTCACCTCTTAGAGCCTCAGTTTCCTCACGTGTACATAATACCCATCTCCCGGCTCATTGACCGCCAAAGGTCTGGCCGCCCTACTCCACTTCCCTTGCAGACTCCCACCCACACATGTCAACCCTTGTTCCAGATCTACCCAAGTCCTCAGAACCCAGCTCTCTCCACAGATGGGCCCCCTTCTGTTCAACAACAAATAGAAACCTCCCCAGGAAGTTCTCTTAATTTCTTGTCAACAAGTCATTCCTCTGTGTGTCTGTCTGTACGTTGACACCCTTTGCCCTGTATTCGAAGCTCATCTTCCCATGAGCACTCTCAATCCCATTCTGTGTCTTCCAGATCTGCCCACTATTGACACCTGCCAGGAACATGAGAACCTACGGAGGCCTCTCAACGTCTTTTTTAAAAAGCCCCAAATCCCTCGACTCTCCCTCCTAGTCCAGTTCTACCCTATTTGTCCCTTCTCCCGCCACACCCAGCCTTCGTGAGCACAGCATCACAGCATCTGTATTAAGTATATTCACTCCCTTGCTTTCCACATACCCCTTTCTCATGGCTCGTTCTCCACCGTCGTGCACTGACACTGGTGTCTTCTGGGGGTATCACCTGCTACCTCGGTAGCATCAATGAAACCTCTTCCATCTTTATCATCTTTGAGTTCTTGGTAGCGTATGATAGTTAACCTAACCCTCCTAATGGAAATGTTCTTTTCTCGTAGCTTCTGTGATACCGCATTCACCTTGGCTCTCTTCCTGACTCTTTGGCAGTAACTTGACTCATCTGTTGACTCAGCTTTCTCCTGCTGATCCCTCCACATTGTCTCTGCTCAGGACTCTGCTCTTTTTTGGAATAGGATTCCTCTGTGTTCTCTTATCTGCTCTCCTGGCTTCAGTCACGTTCTCTGTGCTATGTGACATTCTGCGTGCTTCCAAATCAATATAGGTATATATGATATATGGATATACATAGAAATTTTTCTACCTTTGAGCTCCAGACAACTCTGCAAAATCTATCCAGGTCCCTTTGGAACTTTTCCACCAGGGTGTCTTCCAGGTGCCTCAAACTGTCCGGGTCTAAAACTGAGCCGATCAACTACTTGTTCTTGCATCCAGATTCAGTGGCTTAAGAGAACAGTTGGCATCAGTTTTCCTGATTCTGGACATGGACTCGGAAATTCTGTGATTGTGCTTGGTGTTTTCATGCAGTTGCTTTCAGATGTCAGCTGGGGCTGTTTAAAAGCTCCACTGAGCTAGATGTCCAAGGTGGCTCACTCTCATGGCTGGCACTTAGTGCTGTGTGTTGGCCAGAACTCAACTGTGGCTGCTGACCAGAACATTCCATGGGGCTTGGACTTCTCAGAGCAGAGCAGCTGGTTCTGAAGAGAAGTTTCCCAAGAGGGAGCATTCCAAGAGACCCACACAGAAGTTATAAGCCTTCGCACATCCTACAATATTGAACACTTGAGGATGCCACTTCCATTGCATCCTGTTGGTCAAGAAAGTAACATCAGCCCAGATTCATGGGAAGGAGAATTAAACTCTCTGTCTTGTGGGTAAATGCCAGGGATTCATTTCATGAGAGCATGAGCAATTAAAGATATTGTGGTGACCATCTTCTGGAAAACACAATTGCTGTATCATCTCTTTCCAAATTTGTCTCTCCTTCACAGCCTTCTGGGCCGGGAAATGGCATCATCATCCACCCAGTTTACCTGGGCCAGAATTTCAGGAGGGATGCCTGGCTCCTCCTACTCTCTCAGCTCCAGATTCAGTGAATAGCCTAGTCCTATCAGTTCTAACGTCACAGTATCTCTTGGATCCATCATCCCTCACCTGAGTTGGAGAAGCCACCTTCTGTCTGGGCTGTTATGTCTCTAGTCTTGCTCACAGAGTTTTCAAACACAAATTTGAGATATCAGTACCCTGTCTGACCCCCTCCAGTGACCTAGACTCTCATCAGATGCTTTTCAGTGATTTCCAAGGCTCCCCACAATCTGGCTGTAGATCATACCGTACTCTAATACGGAAACAGTATTGGAAAAAGATAGAGCCTAGGCTTTAGAGCCAACCCACCTGGCTTCACATCCTAGTTCTGATCCTTAATGGCTTTGTTACCTGGGACAAGGTGTCTATAGCTTCTTTGGCCTTAAGTTTTCTCATCGTTAGAACCGTCTTAAGGATTCAATGGAAATACTTAAAACGGTGTGTAGTACATAATAAAGGCTTAAAAAATGTTAGTGGCTATCACTGGTACTACTTAATGTATGTCTTCTTTGCCAGAGTAGGAGACACAGATTATATCTGTTCTCCGCTGCTCTGTCCCAAGCTCTCAGCACAGCTATAGACATGTAAAACATGCTCAGTTAGTATTTGTCAAAGGAATAGATGAAAATATTACGACTAAATGCTATAAAGTACATAAAGGGCCCAACGCCGTGCCTTGCAAAGTATACGCAGAACAAATTTGGTAGAGCCTAGTGGTTAAGAATTGAAGCTCTCTTACTGGCCGGCTAGGCATGTGTGACCTTCCCTAACCTGCTGATTCTCCGTGCGGTAGTCCTGATGTTTAAATCAAATCCCGCCTATAGGCTGCCAGGCAGTGACTGGAACATGGCAAGATTTGAGACATGTCAATAATTATTAGTTCATGCTTTTTAACACAATTCTAGATCACACACTTGTAATTTGTAGCTAAGTTTTTAAGAAGATACATCTTTAAATCTGCATCAGGACTATTCCCTAAAGCAATAATAGAAATCCTTATTATTAGTTATTTGGATTTTATGAAAGGAATCTTATCCTTAATATTCCTTTGAATGCAGAGTATTGTAAAGCTATTTACTGAACATATGTTATGTGTCATGCATGGAGCAAGGCTCTGAGAATATAGCTGTGGCGGGGTGGGGGGGAGATAATCCCGGCTGTTCTCGGAGCATGTGAATTGCTAGGCAAGAAACCAAGCAGGCAATTACAGTGAGTTAGCAAATAGAGAGCACCATGGCAGGATATTTCAACACTACTTTATTTGAAAGGAACAATAAGACAAATGCCAAAATTTAGTAGAGACTTGTTTGGGATAATGTAAGACAAAAAGCCATAAATTTGGGCGAGTATAACTCCGGCAAATTACTTCTCCAATCAAAAGCAAAACAAAACAAAAACATCCACTCCTTTTGTACAAACTTCCAGTTATAAAGTAGGAAGATTATGGGGTATAATGTAGAGCACGGTGATCATAGCTAATAATACTGTATTGGATATTTGAAAGTTAAGAGAGTAGATTTTTTTTTTTTTTTAAGTTACCGTACAGTGCAATATTGGTTTCTGGAGTACAGTTCAGTGGTTCATCCCTTACATACAACACCTGGTGCTCATCGCAGTGTCCCCCTTAATGCCCGCCCCCCATCCAGCCCATCCCCCACCCACCTCCCTCCTTCCGTTGTTACTTTGTTCTCTGTCCTCTGCTGTTCAGAGTCTCTGATGGCCTGTCTCCCTCACTAAGACAGTAGGTCTTAAAAGTTCTCTTCACAAGAAAGAGGTGGTAATTATGTGAGGTGATGGCTGTCAACAAGACTCATCGTGGTGACTGCTTCACGTTGGGTACAAGTGTCAGGTCGTCACACTGTACTTGGAAACAAATGAAATGTTTTATGTCAATTATGTATGAACAAAAAATTTTTTCAACTCCTGAGCACAGATTTAAAAACTACATATATATGTTTGTGTACGTATATATACATACATATATATGTGGGTATATATATATATATATATATATATATATATATATATGAGATTAGTCCTGTTGAAACAAAATAATTCCAGTGCTTTTCAACTTTACATTTTTGTTTATCATATATGAATTTTCTCAAGTACTGGACGATTTCGGAGAATTAAATTTTATAGCAAGTTGAAGATCACCTATGATTTGAAGAAATGGGCTAAAAGGGCCGCAGGTGCCTTGTGTTTTCTTCAGTATTGTTTATATAATTTGAGTTGCAGTGTGCAGTAGTTCCTTAACTAGGTGCCGTATAGATTTTTGTTCATTAAACTGTATTCGCAAAGTAGTTCTGTTTCAATTCAATTCTCTTGCGATGCAACCCTGTCTGTCCACCACGCTAAGTTATGGCATGTGGTTGTTTATAAACAGATACGTTCTCTCAGAGATCTCAGAGTCAGGGTGTGAATCCAAAGTGACGTCATAGGCCTGGAGGATGGGCTACTGATGGTCTGTAAACGCCTAACCTTGCTTCCTGACATCTTAATTATTAGTGCCTCTGTGGGACTCAAGACGTATTATCATTCACCCTCCCCAACAATGGAGTTAGACTTTCACAGTTGGATTTCTTTTTGGCCTTTCCATTTTAATAATTATGGGCTTGTTTACTCGCATCCTGTGCAGGCAGCAAAGTCATGGTCTGGAATGGCAAAATAGTTAGTATTGAGCATCTGTGCTTTTTCTGATGTCACAGAATAATTTTCAGGCAGATACCAGACCTCCTGATAATGAGTATGATTTCAATATTCCATTTTGTCCTTATAACGTCTAGGGTTGGTAAATCATTATTTATACAATATCTCAGAGTTCAAGGCATGGTTAATGCAGTATCTGAAAAATGCCAATTTTATGGAAAAAATTTCCCTGATGTGTTTGCCTAGAAACAGGGGAATTACCTAAGAAGGAGAGGAGTAACAATAACTTCAGGGATGTGACCTCTTTATGTGTTCACGCTCTGACAACCATATTTTAAGACGTTCGGAGTGTTGTGACACATACTTACTGATGAAAGGGAAATTCACAGTTAGTAGGTAAAAAGACTGCTAGTGGCTCCCACATTCAGACGCAACAGGACATGTTGGGAAAAAATCTTCAAGATGATACCCTATTGTGTTAGAAGACATGGTACACCTCACTCTTACTGTGAAGGTTTTAATTGGTTTGATTCCTAACCTACACGCTTTGAGTTTAGAATAACTACAGGGCACTCTGTTGCCCTCTCTATTTTTTTCTCCATTTTTCCTCCTTTTTCTCTTAGCAAAACCTACAAACAACCTTCCTGTTTCCTATGATCATTCCCAGGCTCAGGCTCCGGGGGCTTAAGGATGGAGTGATCTCAGTGAGGGAGAACAGAGAGCACCAGACCCGGCCCTCCTTTTATTTCCTCTGAAGCCAACGTGTTCAGGAATTCAGGACATGATGAAAGACATCTGTGTCCTGGCTTTTATCTGGGAGGACGGATGAGCTTCAGAGGAAAAGGTTGCTCGAGTATTTACAAGTTTATCAAACTGTGTCAATGGCTCGCTGACTTCCAGGTGTGGTTCCAATCCATGAAGAGCATTTGAAAACGCTAACAGCATTGACCACACTTGACTTGGCCAAATGAGAGAAGAGCCGGGACTTGAAAAGCAGTAGGACAGAATTTAGAAAGACAAAGCCCCTTCACAGGACTGCGGTCCCGTGACATTCACACTGGAGGCTTTTGCAAGAACGTTACACTAATCCAAGCCGCCAGGTCACTGGATTTAGGTAAAGGAAAGTCGGCCATGTCCCACTCCATCTCTGATTCTAGTAAGAGGTCAGGTCTGCATCTGTCTTTTAGAAAAGATCCATTGTAAGACTTTAATTCAAAACAAATTAATTCTCTTTTCTTTTTAAGTATTTTATTTATTTATTGGAGAGAGAGAGAGAGCAAGCAAGCACAAGCAGGGAGGAACTGTAAAGGGAGAGACAGGCCCCCTGCTGAGCAAGGACCCTGATGAGGGGCTCAGTCCCAGGGCCCTGACATCATGACCTAAGCTGAAGACAGGCGTTTAACCGACTGAGCCACCCAGGCACCCCCAAATATATTCATTCTAAATTGTGTAACAATTAGAAACAAATAGAACTGGATGGGCACTTTAAAGCAAGAGTCCTATTTCAGAGGAAAAGCTAGACTAGATTAGTGATCTTCAAGCTATTTAGTTCTTGGGCCTTGAGACAAAATAGGAATACAGATTTAAATTAAAGTGTATTTCCTGCAACCATAAGACTCATAAATATTTTGAAAACCTGTTTTCTTTTAAATGGAATTGTACTCATAATTACAAGTTGTACCCATTTGACTAAAATCAACCTAATTATTCTATAACTATGTGAACCATTTTTATAACTACTAAATATAAAAAGTGTACATGTATTGAAAATACCTCTCCAAGTAAGGTGAATGGGGGCTTTCCCAATTAGTCCAGCTAGTCATGGATGGATATTATTACAAAAGCAAAGGAGGAGGCACCTAGGTGCTCAGTGGGTTAATCCTCTGCCTTCGGCTCAGGTCATGATCCCAGGGTCGTGGGATCGAGCCCCACGTCGGGCTCTCTGCTTAGCAGGGAGCCTGCTTTCTCCTCTCTCTCTGCCTGTCTCTCTGCCTGCTGGTGATCTCTGTCAAATAAATAAATAAAATATTTTTTAAAAAAGCAAAGGAAAAAGATTCAGTATCAATTTTATTCCTGTTTCTTTTTTTATAAATATAAATATAAGAAATCTTGCCGCAAAATAAGCAGATGGGAAGGAAAGGATTTTTTTAGAGTGATGCTATTCAACTGTTTGAAATCCTTATTAGTCATATGTCAAGAATCACGTTGTGATCTATTTCTAAAAGGTGTGTTGAGTGGTCTGCAAGCTGTCAGCTCTGTCACTTGTCTTTGTCAGTCTTACTGAGAGCACAGAACTGACAACTACCTGCTTTCAAAAATATTTGGTCCCAAGTCTTCCAAATCCACCCATTTCTCAGCTTCTGTGAAGTATATCCATAAAAAGCCTTCCCAAGGCTTAGCAAAGCACTCCTAATTGTACCCGTTACTCTTTCTTTACCTTAGTGGCTTTGTTTAACCCGATATCCACAGAATGGCGTGGAAAATGGAACTTGTGTTCATTTTCATTTACCTTTGTTATTACAGTGTCTTTTGAATGCTTTTGTTGTAGCATATGTTTTAAATACCTCTAATTGGCTCATTTAATTTGTAGGAAATACTAGATAATTTCCTGGCAGAGCTAGGACTCATTAAAATGAAACTTTCTGTCAGAAAAAGATTTCTTCAGTTCAAATAAAGTAATAATACATTTTGTCACCGTCATCACAGCTCTGAATTCCTTTTCTAAGGCAATAGCAGAGAGACAGATAGAGTACAGATCCTTGCCATGAGTTTGGCAGTTGGATTGAATAAAGCATCACTGTCTTTAATAGTTCTTACCTTATGGATGTTGTCTTCGTAGTCAGGAAACCTTTCTGCCGGTGGAAGGCGGTTAGGATGGATAATGAGGTCACCAAACAGACATGTTCTCTCTCCCTCTTGATGTCTCGGACTTCACAACTTACCAACAGTCTTAAATATTCTGATCTTAATGCCACACTTTGTCCTTGATAGAAATACATGCAAGACAGGGAAAGACACTAAATCTCTCCCTCAGGCTTATAGTGTCTCAAATAAAGGAGGCTTCGTCAACAATGCTACTTTCAAGTTTGCCTTTGTTTGGCACATTAGAAGCTTTATATGCTCAAGACAATGTGTCATAGTAAGATTCTGAATATGTGAGAGGTATGCCCTTCTGTTGTAAAGAGAGTCTACATATGGAAATTGTTGAGGTTCTAGAAATTAATTCCCTTAAAACAGACGACTACTCTCCTCATTGAAAATCTTCCCAAAATATGTAAGGAAGAAGGGAAGGAAGGAGGCAGGGAGGAAAGAAAAAAAAACTTCATGTAGTCTTCATACCTAGGAGTATGACTCCTCTTATTTGAAGACTCCTGGACTAACTGACCTCCATGGGCACTTGAACTCTGAGACGCCATGATGTTATGATTAGTCAGTGTTTTTCATTACAGGGAGACAGAAAACAATGATCTCAACTCCTACTGCCCCCATTCAGCACATCCAATCAACCTTGGTTCTTCTGTCTCACAAATGAAAGAACCTTCTTTGTGAAAAGGAGCCACCTGTTTAATTGCTGTGGGACTAATTGGATAAGTAAACACACATAGTGATACAACGGTAGGCACACATATCATTTCTGTGAGAAGAGCCTTAACCCCTTGAAATCAGTATATGGAGAAAACAACAAAGCAAAACCTGAGACCCTGCAAGTCACAACTTGATTACTATTTCCAGAGCTAATGCTTGGGCCAGGATGATGGCCGGGGAGACAAGGTTCTGTGATGAGCACCATTCTATGCTTACCAGCATTCAAAGCGCGGGTGTGCTATTCAAGCTGCTAAAAACCATTTATAGCAGCTCTGCATAGGATTAACGCCATTGAGTGGATTAGATCACGGAAGCTTCAGAAAATAACAATAGGACTTGCTAATAACAATGAAGTATAATGATAGCCTTAGTGATGTACAAATTTGATGAGTGCGTCCAAATTGGAACCACTTCCGTATTTAAATATGACATGTGTACGAACCAGTCTTCGTAGGGAAAAGGACTACTACTTTATTCAGTATTTTTAAAATACTTTCAGGTAGAAGTCAATCCAAAGACAAGAACCTGTTAGGAGTTTAGTATGAATTATTACTCAAGGAATTTCACATTATAGTATCCATGGCAGTGCTTATTTCATAAGAACTGGGCATTTCTTTCTAATCAAAATAACTCCAGGGGCATCTGGGTGGCTCAGTTGGTTAGGCGTCTGCCTTGGGCTGCCGTGGTGACCTTAGGGACCTGGGATCTGAGCCCATGTAGAGCTCCCTGCTCAGCGGGGAGTCTGCTTCTCCCTCTGGCCCTCCCCCTCCCCCGCTTCCCACTCATGCATGTGCTTACTCTCTCTCTCTCTCAAATAAATAAAGAAAATCTTTTAAAAAAGTAAGTATAGAAAAACCTATAAATTTATATCCTAAAACTGAAACCCAAGCAGATTCTCTGGTGTGGTTCAATGGGTTACCACATCTGATTCTATATAAATTAGACAAATTCAAAACTTAATAATTTAAAATAATTTTTTTTAATAAAAAGAAAAGATTTCGCTGATGACTACGTAAGACACACAGTTTTGGAGTTCTGCAGGCCTCACTTTGAATCTTGATTCTACCACTAACTTTGGGCAGGTGGTTTATTTCTCTGAGCCTTCGTCTCTTCATCTCAAAATAATGTCAACCTCATGGAGTTTTTTTGAAATTCAAAACACATAAATTAGATGAAACTACTTAACATATCATAGGACTTCAGTAAAGTTCGTTCCATTTCTCCTTTTTCTCTCTTTAATCTTTTCATTAAAAACTAATTTATGGGGGCACCTGGTGGCTCAGTGGGTTAAGCCTCTGCCTTTGGCCCAGGTCACGGTCTCAGGGTCCTGGGATCGAGCCCCGCATTGGGCTCTCTGTTCAGCAGGGAGCCTGCTTCCCTTCCTCTCTCTCTGCCTGCCTCTATGCCTATTTGTGATCTCTCTCTCTCTCTCTCTCTTTGTGTCAAATAAATAAATAAATAAATCTTTTAAAAAAAAAAAAACAAAAACTAATTTCTGGGGGCACCTGGATGGCTCTGTTGGTTGAGCCTCCAAATCTTGATTTCAGCTCAGGTCACGATCTCAGGGCTGTGAGATCAAGTTCCATGTCCTCTGCACTAAGTACGGAGCCTGCTTAAGATTCTCCTTCTCTCCCTCTTTTTAAACAAACAAACAAACAAAACTAATTTATGATATATATAGGTGCTAATTGCAAAGAAACATCCAAAACGTACAGTAACATTTGGCCTCAGGTATTTAAAATTCCATATGAATCAAGAAAGATATCTGATTGGAGAGAAAACGAACATAATCTCTGAGCAGTCAGATTATATTTTTTTATCTTTGTATTTAGCTCTGTGTTCTAATTTTGCTAGAGCGAATAAGTATCACTGTCATAAAATAAATATTTGATATTTCAGTGAATGATGTGGTGTATAATCTATGAGCTGATACGTAAAAAATTACAAGGATTACTATAACCCAATTTTTCATTTTTTTAATATTATTTATTTATTAGGCAGAGAGGCAGGCAGAGAGAGTGGTGTGGGGGGAAGCAGGTTCCCCGCTGAGCAGAGAGCCTGATGCGGGGCTCCATCCCAGGACCCCAGGACCATGACCTGAGCCGAAGGCAGAGGCTTTAGCCCACGGAGCCACCCAGAAACCCCTTTAAGTTTTATTCCCTAGAGCATATCATAATACTAAATTATTAGTTAAAGAAAAGTAGGCCCGGTAACTGCCGTGGTTATGGACATCAAGAGAAAAGAGGAGGTGGGATTGTAAATAATGAGTTTTTGTTAAGCTTTGTTGTACAGCCCCTCCTGCCTCATCCCTGGGTTCTGGCAGCGATATCCCATCTCGTGTCTCCACATGCAGGCTTCTCACTGTGGTGGACCCCCTCACCTGCAGAGTAGGTGTTCCAGGACCCCCAGTGCACGCCTGAAGCCACAGATCCTACTGAAATTTATATATACTGTGGTTTTTCCTATACGTACCTACCCAGGATAAAGTTTAATTTATAAATTAGGTGCTGTAAGAGGTTAATAACAGTAAGTAACCACAAAATCGAATAGTTACAACAATACCGTATAATAGAAGTTATGCGAAGGTGGTCTCTCTCTCTCAGAATATCTCACTCTCCGTACTCACCCTGCTGTTTGTGGTAAATGGCGGGGCGGGGGGGATGCTCCTGTGGAGAGATGAAGCGAGGTAAGCCGTGCGGGACTTGTGATGTGGCAGTTAGGCTACTATTGACATTCTGAGGATACGTCAGAAGGAGGATCACCTGCCTTCACACCACAGCCGACGGCAGGTAGCTGAAGCAACAGAAAGTGAAGCCAGGGAGAAAGCGGCTACTGTTTGTCTTTAATGTCCTTGACCATAACTTCATTTCATCTTCAGCCAATGGTCTCCCTTTAATGTATAACTCCTTGGCAAGCAAGGGTTCATTTGTCCTTGTAGCATACGGTAGGCCGGGTAGAAGACAACCCCAGCATTTACAAGTACTCTACTTCAAACTTCACATTTATCTATAAGCGTGAATTTATTCTGAATTATTCTAGACCCCAGCGGGCATAACTTGGATATGTGCTATACTCATCTGTGATCACACAAGACACTTTCCTTAGTAATCTGGAATTCTGTTTCTCCTGATGATAAACACGCATGCCTGCATGTACACACACACACACAACATAGGAAAACTAAGTGCTTTCATGGCATTGAAATACAATTTGCCCATATTGAGTCGAATTCAAGTATCTATTTTTTAAGTCTTTATTTAAATTCCAGTTAGTTAACATACAGTGTAATATTAGTTTCAGGAGTACGACATACTGAATCATCACTTCCATACATCTCCTGGTGCTCATCGCAAGTGTTCCCCCTTAACCCCTCACGTATTTCCCCCATCCCCACCCACCTCCCCGCAGATGACCATCAGTTTATTCTCTGGAGTTAAGAGTCTGCCTCTTGGTTTGATTCCCTCTCTCTCTCTTTTTCCACTTTATTCATTTGTTTCATTTCTTAAATTCCACGTATGAGTGAAATCCTATGGTATTTGACCTTCACTGACTTATTTCACTTAGCCTGATTCTCTCTAGATCCATCCACAGCATTGCAAATGGGAAGATTCCCTTATTTTTATGGCTGAATGGGAACCGCATTGTGTCTATATACCACATTCTCTTTTTCCAGTCATCGGTCGGTGGGCACCTGGACCACTTCCGTAACTGGGCTATTGTAAAAAAGCTGCAGTGAATGTCAGCAGGAGCGTATCCCTTGGACTTACTGTTTCTGTATTCCGTGGGTGAATACCCAATAGTGGGATCACTGGATCATAGTATCATTTTATTTTTAACTTTCCGAGGAGCCTCCATACTGTTTTCCAGAGTGGCTGCACCACTTTGTACTCCCACCCACAGTGCAAGAGGGCACCTTTATTCCACGTCCTCACCAACATCTGTTGTTTCTTGCACTGTCGATTTTAGCCAATCTGACAGGTGTGAGATAATGTCTCATTGTGGCTTTGATTTGCGTTTCCCTAATGATAGGTGACGTTGAGCATCTTTTCATGTGTCTGTTGGCCATCTGGGTGCCTTTGGAAAGGTGTCTTTCATGTTGGAGACCAGGCTGTTAAGCTGGCCTTCAGGGCCTTCCACAAACTGATCTCATTCTCCCTTTCTAGTTGAATCTTCTGTTACTCCCATAACAGACCCATTACTGTCTCTCATTCACTCAGTATACTCTGACGGCCACATGCTTTACATATGTTGCCTTATGTAATTCTTACAGTAGTTCTGTGATTGCGTTATTATCACCCCCATCTTACAGATGAGGTTTAGGACCAGAGATTTAATATTTTCCTTAAGAGCAGGACACCTGGGTGGCTCAGTGGCTTAAGCCTCTGCCTCCAGCTCAGATCATGATCTCAGGGTCCTGGGATCGAGCCCCATGTCGGGCTCTCTGCTCAGCAGGGAGCCTGCTTCCCCCTCTCCCTTCGCCTGCCTCTCTGCCTACTTGTGATCTCTGTCTGTCAAATAAGTAAGTAAAATCTTTAAAAACAACTTTTTCCTTAAGAGCACCAGTCAGTTATTGACAGAGCCAGGATTCAAACCCAGTTTGACTGTCTCCAAAGCCAGTTTTCCTAACTTCTTTTCTAGCCATATGGATCTCTCTGTTCACCATCACTGCAACACACAGCCAATTACACATCCATGGTTTGTTTGGGTTTTTTTAAGATTTATTTATTTATTTGAGAGAGAGAATCTCAAGCAGACTCCCCACTGAGCATGGAGACTGACGTGGGGCTCGATCTCACAACCCCGAGACCATGACCTGAGCCAAAATCAAGAGTCGGACACTTAACTGACTGAGTCACCCAGGCACCCCTGCACTCCCAAGTTTTTAATCATAATGTTTACACCAAGTCAAAAACCTTACCCTACCTGTCCTTCAAAGTTTACCTTGGAGTTTAACACGTCTGTGAACTTCTAGCAACTAGCCTACAGTGATACCACCTTCTTCTGACCTGTAACTATATATGGCTTTAGATCATCCTTAAGCTCATCAAATTCATGGTGATGTTTTCCCAGCCATATAATTCGTTGCTTGATGGCAGAAACCATGGAAGCCAGGGTGGATAAGCAGACAGTCTCTAAGATTCTGTTCTTTGGTTTATATTTCTATCACGTGTAGTCCTATGTCCCTGGTAAATGCTCAAACATGGATTCAATGTTAAACTAATAACTTTTCATACATAGAAAACTCTGTCCTCCTGTCATTAGAGTAAGATAGTTCACAAGTCTGTGATCGAAATTAAACCCTCTAACTTTCCAACTGACAACTCTGGAGGCTGTTTTGTAGTTGATGCTACATAATACTATGTAATACCTGAATTCATATTCAGAGGAACATTAAAAAAATCATAGTAAGTCACCTTTGTGACTTTAAGTAGTTTGAATGGACAGAGGAACATTTTCCAGTTTCATCCTGTCCCTCAGCCTTCATAGGCCTTCTCTGAATAAAAAACAATGTGGTTTTATTTCTACTTAAGGCAAATGGTAAAGCTTCCTCTATCACATGCCCTGTCAGAACCGTGAGAAAGAACCTTAGCAAGAGGGAAGGAGGGGAAAATCATACCCAAAAATATGAGTCTTGGATCTGTTTCCAAAAATCAGGAACTGGTAGAGACTTAGGGAGGACAGAGCTTTTGTTCCTTGGTTGAAGGTCATTGAAAGGGGTAAGACAAGTACGCTTGGTGAGGCTATGAGTGAAACTAAGATGAGGGC
Organism: Mustela erminea; assembly: GCF_009829155.1. Classification (NCBI taxonomy): domain Eukaryota; kingdom Metazoa; phylum Chordata; class Mammalia; order Carnivora; family Mustelidae; genus Mustela; species Mustela erminea. The sequence continues at coordinate 27,117,248 of NC_045634.1, read as the reverse complement.
CAAAAGAAAGAGCAACGTTATGACAGCCTGCCTCACTAATTTTGTGAGAATCTGAACTTTTGCCTCCCTCCCTCCCCCGCCTAATGTCCCCACTACCCGTTCTCTGCCTCCTTCCCAGCATCTTGAGTTTTTATTCACTCTAACGCAGAGTTCAGAGGGAACTACATGAATCCGTGCCATTGATTGGTTTTGTTGTTTGCTTAAAGATTGATTTGGAAATCTCCATAATCCATTCTGCCTTAATTTACACTTTGCAGTGCTATGGTACGTTTAGAAGGACTGATTAGTAACAGACTTAATCTCTCCCAAGAAATAACAAGACATATATTTGTAAGATAATTACGTTTCAAGTGATCAAGAAAGACGGTAGGTGTGAAAAGAGTTTCAGTAATAGGCGTACCTTGGGGGAAGTCAAAGGATTTTTACTTAAATATCTTAAAGAATGTGCTAAATCAGAATTCGTTGAACAACAGTAGCTCACAGAAAAGCTTTTAAAGTGAAAATTATATTGAAACCTTTCATTTATCAGAAGAAAGAATGCCTGAGCATTTAGTGAAAAGAACTTTCTGAAAGGGAAAGCTGTTTTGTTGTTTGAGGCTTTTTGCGGCGGGGGGGGGGGGGGGGGGGGGGGGGGGGGGGCGGGGGGGGGAGCAGGGGAGGGTGTTAGTTGTTGCTGTTGTTTTAATTTTTCATCGTTTTTCAATGGATCTCTTCCATTCAGGAAAATTAGGTGGATTTACCCAAGAAAATAACACCATAGATTCTGGAGAACTTGATATTGGCCGAAGAGCGATTCAAGAGGTTCCTCCTGGGGTCTTCTGGAGATCCCAGCTCTTCATTGATCAGCCACAGTTTCTTAAATTCAATATCTCTCTTCAGAAGGATGCATTGATTGGAGTATATGGCCGAAAAGGCTTACCCCCTTCCCATACTCAGGTAAAAGTAAGCTTTGTTGTCAATAAAATGTAAACTGCTGGTTTGCATTTTTAAAGTTATCCCGTTTCTGAAGTTCAGCTGTTTAAGGGTTGGCCCACTTTCGTATTGATCTTTTACAGTGAAAAGAATTTTGAATGTAGGTTACACTTGAGGTTTTCAAATTAGTAGGAAGAACGGCATTTTCTTCCTGACTTGCGTTAATCGTTATTGATGGACTAAAATGTACTAAAATTTGTGAGTAACTGAATGAATATCGAACATCATCTGAGCACCTAGGAAAACATCATGGATTTTCCAAGTGGTTTACAAAGATTCTGTGAGAATTTCAGAGGATCTTATTCTTTTCATGTAATACATGCACGTAGCATTTTCATCTCAAACATCGTATTCATGCTGTTGAAAATATATCGTATTTTTTCTACTTAATGCCAGACTTATAAGTAAAGAAATTATGGGAACATAAACATAAATAGAGTGACATGAACTTTATCAACTCAAGCTGCCATTTCCTCAGTAAAAGGGGCAAGAGAACTTCCGTAGATAACCAAGGCTGATCATCTATGTGTGGTTCTCAAAACAATTCAAATACCCTTCAGTCCTACATTCAAAGACCTTTAAAGTTGGTCCACTTGCATGAAAATTATGTCACAGTAACAGTCACAGAGAGCTGCTATCAGTAATTCTGTAGGCTTTTTCATAATCTAATACTAGATCAGGGTATTTACGTTGGAAACTGTGATTTAAAAGAGGTCCCATTATTCTAGTGCTTTGGTGGCTCAGTCAGTTGGGCATCTGTGTTCCATTTGGGTCATGATCTCGGGGTCCTTGGATTGGGCCCCATGTTCAGACTCCCTGATCAGTGGGGAACCTGCTTCTTTCTCTCCCTCTGCCTCTTTCCCCCTGCTTTTGCTCTCTCTCTCTCTCTCAAATAAATAAATAAAATCTTAAAAATAAAAAGAGGTTCCGTTATGTCGAAGAGAAATTATTTGAATAACCTACTGTCACTTTGGAGCTCGGGCTTTTCCTAGGGTCCACTATTAGGTTAGTCACACAGGAATTCCAAAAATGTAATAGATGGTTAATTAACGCTGACAGTCGGATAAGCCTGAAGTTATACTTGATAACCAGTTTATTTACCCATAGAATTTCATGCAGATTTTAATTTGATTTATGAAATGCAAGCTGGAGGATTTTCAGGTATGCTTTAAAGTATGCAATTTTCTGAGAAATGCTTTTTCTATTACCTAGGAATATAAGTTCTAAAGAAAAATTGATCATATACCAATAAAAGAGTCCTATCTTTAAAGAAAGAGGAGAAAGAAACTTAAACGTGCTTTCTTTTATGTCACCATAGATCAGAGGAAGTTTCGTATACGTATATAAATTATATAGCAGTGAAATCTTTGAATATCATGCTTTGGTACATTCATTTTTCTGATAACATTTTTCATATCTACATTATTAAAGTAAATGCCTTTGATCCTTGAACATTAAATACTCCCCATTGCGGGGGCACCTGGGTGGCTCAGTTGGTTAAGCTTCTGCCTTCGGCTCAGGTCATGATCCCAGGGTCCTGGGATCAAGCCCCACATCAGGCTTCCTGCTCAGCGGGAAGCCTGTTTCTCCCTCACCATCTGCCTGCTGCCCACCCCACCCCCCGCTTGTTCTCTCTTTCTCTCTGTCAAATAAATAAGTTAAAAATCTTTAACAGTAAATAAATACTCCCCATCGTGTGCCCGTGTCCAGTTTAAACTTCTGATTGCAGTTATGTTTGACACGTGTTTATGTCGTGGGTGACACAGAGCACGAAATAATAACCAGATTGTCTTAAGTAGAAGTGGATCTCTCTAACTTCTCTGAAAGCAGAGAGATTGCATTTATATCAATAGTCCAGTGAAAGAGAGAAAAATTAACTTTTTCACTGGACCCAGATACGTGTTTAAATCACTTTTTTTGTAACTGAAGAAATATACCTCTGAAGCTAATTAGCACAACAGTGAGCACAGAACCTATACATTCCAGAAAATAAATTCAAAAACAAAATTGTTGCATACTTTAAAGATTTATTTAAAGATTTAGGGTTGACTCTTTCCAAGTTCTATATACCATATGAGATTAGGGAAATAAAAAGTGTGGTTTCAGGTTTTCCCATAATTCTTCTGGTATTTAAATACAATATACATGATATCCACTTTTCCTTCCTTCTACAATATATGTGTTTAACTAGATGAAGGCTTTTCTGAATCTCCACAGTTATTAGCGTTCCTTCCTCTGGTTTATTCAAGATCAGCAGAGCAAACAACTGTTTCTGAGTTCCATGTTTAAACATGAAATATGCTATAAAGCGGCCCAAATTGAACATTTCTCTGTTTCTGGGGAACGTTAAATAAATCAACCTGAAATAATTAAAATCAGCCAGCCATTCAGAATAGTCACTTGAGTTTTGAAAGTCTTTGTGACCCTTTGTAAAACTGTCCATTTGATTGTTGCCAAGGAATCAATTGACTTTCTTCTCCCTGATGCCCAGTTCATTCTCCTGGACAGTTAGAAGCATGAGGAAGCAATTTAACGCTTTACAGTTAACAGTGTACTGACTATCGTTTAAGTACGTTTGCATGAAGGCTGCTTCCGGATGCTAGCTGGAGACCTGAGTTCTGAACACATACACCCCTACCCTCTTTGACCTTGTGACCCTGAACAAATCACTTCACTTCTCTGCATCTGTGTCTGTCCAGAAAATGAAACCATTGGATCAGAAGATGTCTAAAAATCACTCCTTCCTCTGTATGTCAATGATTTACAGCAAGACCATGCCACCACCACAAAGTTGATTTAAAAATGGGACCCCTGGGGGGCTCAGTGGGTTAAACACCTGCCTTAGGCGCAGGTCATGATCTCAGGGCCCTAGGATCGAGTCCCTCATCAGGCTCCCCACTCAGTGGGGAGTCTGCTTGTCCTTCTGCCTCTGCTTGTATGCTCTCTTTCTCTCTCTCTCTTTCTCTCAAATTAATAAATAAAATCTTTAAAAGGAAATACAGGTAAGTATTCATAGATTCTGAGTTTTCATCCTTTTTTTAAAGATTTTCTGTATTTATTTATTTATTTATGAGAGTGAACGAGTCGGAGGCAGAGGGAGAGGGAGAATCAGACTCCTTACTGAGTGGGGAGCCCATGTGGACCCTGAGATCATGACCTGAGCCACCCAGATGCCCTAGTTCTCATCCTTTTAATAACTGAATTGAGTTAAGCATATGGAGATAGCTTAACTACTCAGAAATGAACCAGCAGGATAGCTTTATCAAGTCTAACCTTTGTTTCATGATCAATTCCCCAAAGTGAGACTGAATGTTATCCGAAAAATAGCTGAAGATCCTAAGACTTGACCCCACAAAAAAATCCATGTCTCTACAGTAGCCCAAGTCTGTTCATAAGTGGAGAACTTTACGCCTGGAGAACAAAGGTTTTAAATATTTTTGTTCTGTATCATTTGTTTACTTAATGTAGATGTAGGCTTAGGGTTAAACAGAGGACTTGTCCTTAGATATTTGAATAGCCCTCCTGAAGGCCAGTGTGAAGTGCCCTCCGGGAGAGCGTAGGCAGATTCTCAGCAACTGTGGCCTCCCCACCCCACCACTTCCCCCCAACCCCACTACCCTCCCTCCAGACCCTGCAAGCCCAGCCTCATTTTATTGTTCACAGTGTGATGCAAATGGTGATTCCCACAATGAAGGTGGGGAGTTTGAAAGACCAGTTAAATCTCAAAGTTTCCTCCCTTTCAGTCTTTCAGTTACTGAGTTTAGTATCAGAGGAGAAAAATGTTTATATGCAAAGGAGCCATAAAAAGAAACTTCTCCCTGCTTCTTTGCCATGCTAATATAAATATTTAAATCTGATGAGAAAAATGAATGGCTTATTTGAGATACAGTCACCTTTAGAAAATGCTGCATTCGTTTTCCTCTGATAATTTTGGAATACAATTCCAGTGAAAGTTTTGCAGGTTAAATATCCACACTAGTGATTATTTTCATCCTTGTAAGATAGAAATGAAGGAAAGTTACTGAATGCTAACCGAGTTATGACTTTTTTGTGTGTATTTCTCATCGATACCTGATGTCATGAGATAGTTTTACTACACAAAAAAGTAACCAAAAAATGCTTTTACATTTAAATAAAAACTTTAATATGTTGGAAACTGAATCAGATATTCTAAATTCTGTCCAGTAGTAATGTTAGAAGTCTGCGATCATTTCGATGGCGACACATTTAATCATGAATCTTGGAATCCCGATGGTTGATTTTATTCCAATTTGATCGTATTAAGGGATTCATATAATAAACTTCTCTTCCAACAGAGCTCTGATAAAATTCCATTTCAGAAATCTATTAGAAAGTAGAATATTGGTGATTCACAGAGATAGTGCTATAACCTTATATATATTTCACTATAGCATATTTTTCACCCTCAGGAATAACGTAAAACCGGGTAAGAGTCTATAGAAACTGAATCACTCTACTTTTAAGGAACTTTTGTCCAACAAGTTTATTAAAACCATGTTGGAAAGTCTTGGCAGTGTCTTTCAAACTCACTGCGTTATCTCTGGTTACAGAGCCTTACTCTTAGCGGTCATCTTCTGTATTTTTAATGATCTTTAAATCCTCCAGTTGCATTCTAGGCTACCCCGTGCTCATGACTGATCTTCCTAAACCAAAAATTAAGCTTAATGACATCAGCTTCATCATAAGAACTGGGCAGAGTTCCTGCCATCCCCTCAGAACCCCTCTGTTGTTGCATTTTCGGGAGTGGTGAATTATTCTGGACTTGAATTTTTTGGCCAGTACAGAGATGTACAGGCATCTTGATATTGGTTTTTAGTTTCACCATAACTAAGGACAAAGCCATGGGTTTGTCCCTGGTGCCTGGGATGGTAACATCATGGTCACAGAGAGGAGCACGGTGAGTGGTAGGAAAGACCTGAGCTTCCTTACAAACCAACTCCACCACTTAGGAGGGATCGAACCCTCCTTGAGCCCCTCAGGGGTTGGTTTCCTTCATCCTTACAGTGGAAATACCAATGCCATCCTAGAAAGGTGGCCACGAGGATTCAGTATTCAATTCAGTAAGGATACAGTACTTATCGTGACAGTTGTTACCACACACAGATTAAGTAGGAGACGACCTGAAGAGAGGATCTCCCAGTCTAGAATTAGGTTGCCAGATTTGAAATATTACTGGCTCGTGGTTGTATCCACATGGCCTGCACTCATTCAACTCTTTATCAGTTGCTAGGTTTAGCTCTATCTCTGGAAACCGATCACCCACTAAGGGGAAAATGGTTTGTGAAGTTTGTACACGACAGCAGCGTGCAGTGGGCAGAGTTAGATCATGGTGTCTGGAAATGCTCTCCGTAGAGGGACCTGTCCATCAGGAACCATTTCCAGACGCTGTCTTTTTTTTTTTTTTTTTTAAGATTTTATTTATTTATTTTACAGGAAGAGAGATCACAAGTAGGCAGAGAGCCAGGTAGACAGAGAGGAGGAAGCAGGCTCCCTGCTTAACAGAGAGTCTGATGTGGGGCTTGATCCAAGGACCCTGAGATCATGACCTGAGCCAAAGGCAGAGGCTTCAACTGACTGAGCCACCCAGGCAATCCTTGGAGACTTCAGAACAAAAAAATAAAATAAAATAAGTAAACAAAGCGAGAAGCAGCTGCAACTGAAATGCGGCCAGGCACTAAACCTCTGTCCTTGTCCTGCCCCTCAGTATGACTTTGTCGAGCTCCTGGATGGCAGCAGGTTGATCGCGAGAGAGCAGCGGAATCTGCTGGAGCCGGAAAGGGCAGGGCGGCAGGCGAGATCTGTCAGTCTGCACGAGGCTGGCTTTATCCAGTACTTGGATTCCGGAATCTGGCATCTGGCTTTTTACAATGACGGGAAGAACGCGGAGCAGGTGTCTTTTAATACCATCGTCATAGGTAAGAACGGTCTTCAAAGACATCTTTTTCCCGGGCTGCAGCCTAAACAGGGAGTTGAATGGAAACTTGGTTGTCTTCTCTGATTGGTGTGACTCCTAGGTTGAAATGTGAGACATATTTTTAAATAGTTTATTTATGAATATGTGACATCCCGTGAAGCATTGGGAGGACCTGTTCTTTGGAAGCATCCTGGAGGATGGTGCTTCTTGAAAAACGTTAAAAAATTTGCATTTGTGACGAGCACTGGGTATTATAATGGACTAATGAAACATTGAACGCTCCATCAAAAACTAGGTGCTATACAGTGGCTAACTGAACATAACAAAAAAAAAGAAAAAATCTGCATTTCAGATAGTAGTGCTTTGCTTTTACTACTCGAATAATCTGAGGGCAAGGAATCCTTTTTTTGGTGATGGAGCGGGCCATCCATCATTCCTTCCATGCTAAGCTAATATGATCAAAAAGACACTGTTCACCTCGTGCGAGGAGCAAGCCTTACCCTAAGTGTTCCTTTTCTCTCTTTTCTTCAGAGTCCGTGGTGGAATGCCCGCGAAATTGCCATGGAAATGGAGAGTGTGTTTCTGGAACTTGCCATTGTTTTCCGGGATTTTTAGGTCCGGATTGTTCCAGAGGTATGCATGTTAGAGCCTTTTCTTAAGCCACTAGAAATAAGCTGTAGAAAGATGAGGAAGGCAGAAAACCAGCAAGCCCAGAAAGGAACGGGGAGAAATCCTGCAAACTCCTCGTTCCGACGACGCGTCGCCTTTCTCTTGGGGTCTCGCCCGAGAAGGTGGCCGCTAATGCCTCTGTCCTGTCTTATTTCACAGCAGCCTGTCCGGTGTTGTGTAGTGGCAACGGGCAGTACTCCAAGGGCCGCTGCCTCTGCTTCAGCGGCTGGAAGGGCACCGAGTGCGACGTGCCCACCACGCAGTGCATCGACCCGCAGTGCGGGGGGCGTGGCATCTGCATCATGGGCTCCTGCGCCTGCAACTCGGGGTACAAAGGAGAGAACTGCGAGGAAGGTAAACGTGCCAGAATTTGCAGAAGCCCGTGCTTGGCTTCCGAAGGGGATGATCTCTGCAGCTTCGCTCAGGCTGGGGCATGTGTTCATGTGCCTCCTCCTGGAAGCAACTTGGATCTCCTTAGTTAAGGCCGCATTGTTTTTGTTCACATTTGAACCTATAAAAGGTGCAAATGCCAGAGATCCCCTTTGCTTTCACTTGGGTGAATCAGTCCTTTTCCCCCCACCCCCCACTCTGAGGAAAGAAGCAAACATTTGTGTCTTGAAACCAACAGTGGACTCTTGTTCTGTTCTGTTTCATTTTGTTTTGTTTATCTTCGCCTTTGGGGGTTTTTTGTTTGGGTTTGGTTTGGTTTTTGTTTTGGGTTTTTTGTTTTTGTTTTGTTTTTTACAGTTTTTCACACTGACGCCAGCTTGTAAGTCTAGCATTTTGGCGTCTTGAGGAAGATGTACTCACGCACATGATACACGAGTGGAAAAAAGTACGCCCTGGGCTTGTTCCATGACTGTATGTAATCATGATCATCAAGATGCTATACTGTAAAGTGCAGTTGAATTGTTTTCTTCCAAAAGCAGAAAAGCCCCATTTCCGTTCTTCAATCAAATTGATTTTATTGATCTGCCCACAGAAAGTAATGCAATTAAGTCTCTGGAATTAAATTTTCAGGCCATTGACCCTACAAGTGTAAAGTTTTATTGAGTCAAATTGCTAAATTAAATCTCGTCATCTAAAGCACATTAAAGTGAATTAAGAAGGATAGAGAGTATGCAACTCGTTTATTTCCCAAACAGTTTGAGGGTCCCATGCAGCTGCCGGGATTCAATGGTTGTGGATTAGGTCAGCCCAGACAATTCTGTTACAGAGGAGCCAATACTTATTACTATCTGATTAAGCAGAACAGAGAGCAATCGCCTGAAATCTCAGGAGCATATGTGTGTGTAATTCGTGAGAATTACGTATCCTTGCAAGTTTCCATTACCTAAATGGCATGATCCTGAATGCCGCATCGTATGATCCGTTTGCGTTTCCAGAAACGAGTTCTTGCAAATGGTAGGGAAAACGATGAGTCTCCAGAAGTTTCATATACACCAGACTGGGATTTAATTCCTTATCCTGCATGCACTACATATGTGACGCACCTTCTAGATTTAATTATGAAATTGCTCCTCTTTTCTGTCTACTCCAGCTGACTGTCTGGACCCCGGATGTTCCAATCACGGCGTTTGTATCCACGGGGAATGTCACTGCAGCCCGGGGTGGGGCGGTAGCAATTGTGAACTAGTGAAGACCATGTGTCCAGACCAGTGCTCTGGTCACGGAACGTACCTTCAGGAGAGCGGGTCCTGTACCTGTGACCCTAACTGGACTGGCCCAGACTGCTCAAACGGTAAGGCGCATAAGAGCAGGATGATTGGGTGCTTAATATTGTGTAGCTAAAGATGAAGATACTTTAATTTCTAAAAACACACTTATTATATTTAACAGATTTTATTAAAGTTATGATTTATAGAAATACATGCTCCAAGTAATGAAATTCCATTGCCTTATAAGAAGGAACAGGCTAGGTCAATTCGTCATTAAAATTCCTCCTTTAGCAGCATGGTGAAGAATAATATTTCATTTGTGCGAAACACTCCGTCTTCCTAACTCTCAAGGCCTGTGTAGAGCTTGGGGATTTAAAAACACCCGTTATCTTGTAACAAAGAAGCCTCAGTTGAAAAAGTATTTGACACCGTACGGCTAAGCAGGATCTCAAAAGAGTGTATAGATACAGATATTAGATGTGCAGAGCAGTCCAACACTGATTATTTTTTAATTATAATAATATGTTTGTAATAAAAATGGCAGGTAGTAATTTTTTTCCCATCAGTCAGTTTGTTACTGAGTAGTAGCTCTGTGCATGGCATGGGGATGAGCTCCATGAGAGTAAAGAATCATTCTTACCCTCTAGGATAGCAGCTTGGCTTTCAAATCCGTGACCGTGACCCACAGCCTCAAACAGTTTTACACTGTGACCTCCTGTGCGTACACCCCTAGACCCACATAAGTGAAACAAAGCTTTACAAAGTGACACACACGGATACTTTTCTTCAAGTATATTCTATTTTTTTTTTTTAAATATTGGTTGTAGCCCATGAATTAACTCTATGACCACATTCTTCCCACAATGTGAAAAGGTGCTGTTCTAATCTAGAAGACTACAGTTTAATTGGGGAGATGAGATTGAGCACACATGAAATATTTAGAAGCCAATACATCCCAGTTTAATCTTTTATTGCATATCACATGGAATAATATATAAATAAAATCAGCGTTCAGAGAAGCACTCCTGCCTTGATGCACACTGAAAGTTTTCAAGGAGATTCTGATTCACTTTCACTGCCTTCTTTTAAAGATGGCGGTTAGCGTGGGGATAGGAGGAGGTATTTTCTGACAAAGGGAAGAGCCCGAGAAAGTACTTCAGAGCACAGAGTCTGAGATCAGATGCTTGGGTTCATGTCCAACCTCTGCTACTTACAGCTGTGTGAACCTAGGCAGACTACTGTATGTTTTAGTTTACCCATCTGTTAAATGGATTTAATCAGGGCCTTCTTTACAGAGGTGCTTTGGGAATTGCTTGAATTGACAATAATGTTCCCTACATGGGAGAATCAAGACAAAGTAGTTGGAGACCAAGGTTGGGTGGGGCCCAGTTTCGAGGAATGTAGCGTAGCAATGATGGTTCAGACAACAGAGAATGCACTCGTCATGAGGATGCACGCCCACCACTGTGATGAGAGCCGTATGTGGGAACTCCCCGATTGACTCTATGTCAGAGAGGGTGACGAGTCAGAATTTGATGGCTGGAAGGCAAGTCTGAGCTTTCACTTTCCCAGGGTGTGAAGTGCTGAGAGCGTGAATTCCTTTGGAGTTCATAGACGTGAAAAGGATGAATCTGAGGGCCATTTTAAAGGAGACCTAGACAGAGCTTGGTGAAAGAGACAGCACAGGAGTTGATGCGAAGAGCCCAATGTCTGCAACCAGGATGGGCTGGGGCAATGGTCATGGCTCTGGAGAAGACAGGGAAGCTAGGAGGGGGCGAGAGGCCAGGCAGGATGCAGGGGAGGTGATGGAGAGAGACAGGTAAGACATGGAGGAGAGGGTCCCTTCTGTATGGAAAAGTGGAGGAGGAGGAGAAACAGAAGAGGGAGAGGAGGGAAGGAAGAGAAAGGAGAGAACAGAAGGACAAGGTCCCTTTAACACTGTTGAGTCCTGGCTTCAGGGAAGGGCGGCTGTCTGTCCTTCCGCCCATCCAAACTCCATGCCTTCTTCTCCGAAGCCCTGTGTATAACTGAGTGGTTAAGAGCAAGGAGTCTGGAGCCTGAGTTCAGGTCTTGGGTTGGCCATTCCCTAGGTCTATGGCATTCGATCAGCTATTTAAAATACTCTGTGCCTCGGTTTCTTTACCGGTAACATGGGGTCAATAATAGTGCTACCTTATACAATCATCCTAAGATGGAAATGAGTTAATTATGTGAAAAGCACTTAGAATAGTGCCTTATACATGGCAAGGACTTGGTCAGTATGACCCATTAATAGAAACGGTGGTGGTGGTGGTGGTCATAGCTGTGGAGGTAGAATCCTACAGGCTAATTTAGCCTCTACAGTTTGTCATCATATTCTCCATTGATTCGGAGGAGCTTCCACACGAAAGTACTGCTTGGTTATGGTTCCCCCAATTGTGAGATTTATGAAATGCAAATTAGTTCATCTATTAGTATAATCTAACGGCATTAACCGAAGAGAAATCCCACTAGGCAGTGAATTAACACGCTTATTTTAAGAAGAAAAAAACGACTAGTATTTTGCAAATCCCTCTTCCCTGGCACTTTGAGAAACTTGGATGACATGACTGCTACCCCCGAACCCTCATGGGCATGAGATGTGTGTGCCATTCTTCACCGAGAGTCCTGGAAGCCCACACTAAAGACGGTTGTGAACAAGCTAAGCTGTGATATTGATGGAAAACTTCTGTTGCCACTCCCAGTAGATACCCTAGGTAAAGGCACAAAGGGACAAGTGATGCACTTTCTTCCTCACATAGTCACTCTCATTTCCCCTCTCTCCCCCTTCCTCCTCTCCCCCTCCCTTCCTCCCTCTGCTTCTTCCCTCCTCCCCCCTCCTCCCTGTCTCCTTCCTTCTCTTCCTTCCCTTTCCTCGACCTCCCTCATGTTGGGGCCATACATTTTTGGAGGCAGACAGGTTTATGTTTGTTATTGCTTCGTAGAAATACGAGAGCTTGGAGAACCAGAAACTGGTTAGAAAATTCATAACCACTAGAAGAAAGAACACGTACAGGACCAATGAGAGTGGAAACAAAGACTAGGGCGTGGGATTATAGAGGATCTTGAATGCCTCACTGAAGAGTTCTGGGAAATCCTCACTGCCCGACATTATGAAGCAGAGGTGCAAGGCCTTACTTTAACACATTAACCTGTTTTGTCCTCTGTTCTTAAAAATGTATTTTATAATCACAAGCATCAGAATAGGCATTTCATTATTTCTGTTGAGTTTTTATTTCCCTTTCTGTCTTCTATACAAAAAAAAATGCATCCCACCAAAGGAAAAAAAAAAAAAGAAATCCAATTAAAGTTTATAGATACAATTATTTTTATAGTAAAGCTACTTGGTTCAAGTCTCTTATGCCTTCATCAGTAAAATAAGCATAATAATTCTAGCTATAAAATAATACTGATTTGAAATACTGCCATTCTAATTTGTCTCCCACAATTATCGGAGTAGGAAAGAAATAATGAAACAGCCCTTTCTGTTTCATATAATGTTATTTAATACATTACCTGAATTAATTTACAAAGGATATCTGCAATTGACACTGTAGCTCAAAAGACAATTCAGCCTTGGGGCCCCCAGCTGACTCAGTCAATGGAGCATGTAACTTTTGATCTTGGGATTGTGAGTTTGAGCCCCCCACTGGAAATAAAGATCAGTTAAAAAAATTTTTTTAATAAAATTTTAAAAGATAATCCAGTCTTCTTCATAAAATAATACTGCCATGAATGGGGGAAAAAAAAAGTATAGATGTTAATTAAAAGATTAAACTGACTGCCAAAATCACCTATCATTATTTTACATATTTAGACTGATTATTTTTCATGCTGATATAATTACTTTGCCAGCTGAAAATCTAATTTTGCCGGTGTATAAAATGACTGCCTAGACATAGTGGGCGAAGATCTTCTTCCTGTGCATCTTTACACCCCCAGTGCAAAGAGAAAAACATACTAAACTCTCAGTATAGAGAGTTGAATCATGAATACAGTACTCTTCTTGGAAGAAACTAATTAAGCACAGGCGGGGGAAAAAAGGACTTTATTAAACTTTGCTAGTAGCTGCAGAAAGACAGAAAACTTACTTGGAATTATCAGGGAAGATACCAAATATGCATTTATTCGCCCTCTGAAAATATCCTCGTTCATGTGCCTGCAATTTATCCGCCTGTGGCACAGCTATCATTTGAAGTTTACAGCAACATTGCTGGTCACTTATATTTGTGGCTGAAAGTTTACTAGCAGCATTATTAGGAATGTCTAACTAACTGAATCCCAAAGCAAAACACTTTACCAGCTCCCTCTTTTGTTGTTGTAGAAGTGACCTTCAGATATCCAAATTCAATAAGAGTAGATTCTCCACCTGCAGAAACATTTGGTGAAGCTGCAAAAAGAGAAGAAATGAATTATTTCCATCAGAAAGTTTAGAGGTTTGAAAGCAACAGAGCTTTCCTCTATCTTCATCAGCAGTTTGTCCATTAATTAGCCCTTCAACTCCACTTCAATTAAATTAACTCTAATTAATAAGTTCATTACAAAGATTGACGCACCTTGCTCAAAGCTAGTGTGCTAAACGCTGATAAACACCTTCACCCTAATGAAAAATTGATTAGATTGAATAAAAGGGGTATCTCAGAAAGAAACCTCTCTCTTCTGGAGCTGAGTTGACGTTCTGTGCGTCTGAAGTTAATCACCATCTTGGATCTCTTAATCAAAAATTTAATTCAAACGAAATGGAAAATGTGGCATGAGAAAACATAATACCACTTTCTTCCCGTTAATAGTCCTGGCTGTTGTTTATAAGAAATATTAAAACTCTCACAGTGCCTTGATATAGTGTTTAAAATTCTGCAGGCCCAGAGACAGAATTAAAGTATCTGAGAATTGTTACTTGGGCAGCAAGCAGGGAAAACAGGAGCACATGATTATATAAACAGTTACTGTTTTTTTCTTGTAAAAACAAGGCTGCAGTCCATTTTCTGTTTTTAGAAATGCTTTCAGGTTTTTATTGTTCAGCATTTTTAATTTTTCAAGGAAACCAGAACCAAGCAGTGGTCTTACAATGGTAGAAAAAAAGAGGTTGTTGATTTTATTTAACTTTATATGTAAAAAGTAAAATATAAAATATCCTTCTGAATTCTTTCTAGAGATCAAAACTATCGTTAACTGTTTTGAAGTCCTTTGGTCATTTCTAGTACCCAAAAGACCTACTTTTTCCACTGACAGACTCAGTAGTTACCTATATTTTAAAACTGGGTTTCCATTGTGGTTTGTATCTGTTGCATAGTACAAATTTACTGAGTAGGAAGACAACAATATCTTTTATTTAACCAGCATGTGTGTGTATCAGAAGCAAGCGGAAGTGGGTCCTACAAAAGATTCTTTTTAATTAAAAGTTTCTGAATATTTTAGAAATTTAAACATTAGGAGTAAAAATAGTCCCTTTGCAATGCTTGCTATAGGGGTGAAATCCACCTTCTGTTAAATACCAGACATGCTTCGACACTGAAATATTCTATTAATTTTCTATTAACTTGATGCATGTGTTTGTATGTATGCCCTCAGCTGCCAAACGATACTCTGAGATATATTACCTGTGTATTTTACTCTCTCTGTGAATGGTGCGTTCTGTTTTGTTAGTAACGTCTGTGTGTGTGTGCACACACACACACATATAATAGGGGATTGTAACAAAATTCTCTTGTACATTTTATGCCCAATCACAGCAGCCTTTGCAATTAAATGACGACTGAAGAAGTTAACTTGTACCATGTGTATTTCTTACGAGTCGATGCTAAAACGTACTGAGTCTATAAATACTTTTCATGTATTTTTCAATGGTTCTGGTTTTTGAGTTGAAGATGGAGCCCTGCTCACTCCACACCCTTTCTCCCTCCCCGATACCCTCCCCGCCCTTCCTGCTCTGCTTCTTCTGTTCCATGCAGAAATCTGCTCCGTGGACTGCGGCTCGCACGGAGTGTGCATGGGGGGCACGTGTCGCTGCGAAGAGGGCTGGACGGGCGCCGCCTGCAGCCAGAGGGCCTGCCACCCGCGCTGCGCCGAGCACGGCACGTGCAAGGATGGCAAGTGCGAATGCAGCCAGGGCTGGAACGGAGAGCACTGCACCATCGGTAGGCCCCGCCCCCGCCCTGCGCAGGCAGGGTTGCTCGGGCAGCTTTCCCCACCCCCGCTTGGAAAAGCTGATTTCCTGAATTGCTTTTTCAAGTAAGCCCATGTTGCCTAGGCAGTTCAGTTCTTTTTCCAGCAGCTGTCACATGTATGAAGTACAAGGATTTTTTTTTTTCCTCACTGTGTTTTGCGATGGCCGCAAAAATGGACTCACCCGAAGATGATTTCATTTGTTTCCTATAAAGATGCTTTCATTGAATATTATTTTTCAGTGTTCCATAGGGCCATTGCATAACAGCAATATTTTTCATTTTAAAAGAGATGCCACAGGGGGGCCTTTCTTGGCTTCCCTAGATTCCAGCGCCAACCATCTTAGCACCTGTCGATATATTTGGGTCTTTGAAAAAGAGGTTTGATTTTTTTTTTAATGACTTTATTTTGTAGCAGCACAAGAAGTAAAGTAGAAGGAAATGCACAAGGCTAGATGTTCTAAAAGTTATATGCTAACCCTTCTTCAGATATGATGTTGGTGAAACTCTGTAGGTTAAATAAAACAAATAAGTGTTTAAGATCAAAATGTTGATACGTAAACGGCAGTTAGCATGGAGGCAGAAGTTTCCAGAACATACATAGTAAACATACGTAGTACCGTATTTTCAAGGTCTTCAGTGCCTTTGCTTTGTTAGTATTTGAGTCACTGAAATTTAAATATTTAATTAAGGAAAACATAACAAACGTAGGTGATCAATGTCTGCCTTACTTCCATGAAAGTGTACAATGTTCAGTATAAATGACACAGTCCCACAAAAATTTCATAATCTGAGGTATGGTGTTTTGTGTCCATAGGGTACAATTTAGTAAAACTGTTGGAGGGACTCTCAGTATCTGTAAAGATAATCTTCTTCTGGTGCAGCTCTAAGTAGTATGTACTTAACTTTCTTGCTTACAGGAACTGACCAGCTAGGAATTTTTTCATGGGAAAGTTGAAATCACATACATTTTATAAATTGTCACAGTCTTCACGGAACTTCAAGTGAGTTCCTTTCCGATCTTATTGACACTGCTGGCCTCTGTTTTAAGGATAGTGATCTCCCCACCCCCGCCCCTCAAGTGAGGGTCCACAGAAGGACTCACAGACTCAGAGCACCTGTGCTCCTAACTGTATTAGTTGTCAGGAAGGAAAAAGCCCCCATCAGGTGGTGTCTGGAGAAATCCACGCACAGGCTTCCTATGTTCCTTCTTTCCCACCAAGAGCAGTCACGTGGAGCATGGACCTTTCTCCCACAGTGGGCTACACCAACACGTGTGTGAGGAACACTTGCTTCTGTTGAGGGAAGCCCGTTTGAGACTGAGAGGTTTTTATTACGGCTGCTCTAAGAGGGCACCTCTGTCAGCCACAACCACCAAAAATCCAGATCCTCTGAGGGAAAGATTCCCCCGGTAGGCAAAATCACCCTCTCATTGTAAAGAACATCCAATCTTCTAGATGCCAGCCAACCACCAGCCCTGAGGACTTCTACAGGTCAGGCCCCTGGTGTTGACTCTCACCTGGAACCATCCGTAGGGTCTCACTTGTTGACTAGGAGCTCACTGCCTTACATTCGGAAGCGTAGAGTTCCCCCGGAGGAAACCTGCAAATGGGCACGTTGCTGGCATGCTCATGACCATGATGTTGCTATGGCTTTCCCCTCCTCTATTCCTTAAGAAAGCCTCCCAGGGCCATGGCTGCCTATTGTTTATGTGAACCACACTTGTGAACTACACTAAAGCAGAAAAAGTTGACAACCACAATCTGTGTCGCTTTCTGTGGACACAGGATAATGCGGCACCCGAGACCCAATAGCTCCATGCCCCAAATCCCAGCATGCCCACATTAGCAGAGGCAGGGCAAGAGAGAGAGACCTCTAATCATACCCGTTAAATTGGGATGACCCCACCACCCGCATACCCCTCAGAAAGAAAGTGGTTCTAGCTGGGGGAGGGGGAGGGGTGTTACATTTTTGGCTACCGTGGGTCCTAGGAAAAACAGCACACATGTGGATGGATATACAGCTTGGAAAAGCAAGAAGTGTACTGTAAAGTCTTCTGTAGGCAAATTTAATTGCCCGCAAACAGTTACTAAATAAATCATTCTGTTGATGTGCTCCCTGACTGAGGCAACAGTACCTGGTTAGTTTCCTACAGATGAACTCTTCTTGGACAACTTCTCCATTGTCTGGGAGCACACAAGATGCTTTGTTAGTAACAGGTCTTTCCTGTGCAATTTAGCGTATCTTGCCATGGTTGTTAACAATTCCCTTTTCTATTGTTTTATTTTATTTTGCTGCTCTTACACTCCATGAGAGCATGTGGGAATAAAGAACCTGCTTTGTCTAAAAATGAATCTTCGGAGTGGACCCTTTAAAAGATGTAGAGAACCTCAGATCACTGTTTTGCTCTTTTAGACTATGAGAGCTACTTATTCCAAGTTTGCAAGTTTTGGCTTGCAGGGATCCAGCTCCTTTTCCTGGCTTTCTACAACCTGTGTATACAACCACACAGTGAAGCCTAAGGGGCCATTTAAAAGGAGACCTTTTGTGAGCCACAGGTTTAAACAACCCAGGAAGCCACAGTACATTTTCTCTTTTGGGATAGTTATTTTCTGTGCATTTCCTCTCATTTTCAACACTCACACATCTGGCTGAAAGAAGTGGCCACTTTATGAAAGAACACTCCTAAATCAGCCAGATTTTTCTTCTCCTCCCGTATTGTGTGCCATCTCATTGAATACAAACAGAGAGGTTAATTGAAAGAGAAATGGGGGAGAAATTAAACAGTTAGAAGCAAACAAAAGTTCCCAATGGAAAGCAAAGACTGTTCTTCATTAGTCATCTTACTGTCTTCATAAACTATTCACGCTTTCGTAAAACCATAGGCATTTTGATAGTAAAATGGGCTGTGAGTTTAGAGTGCTCACTGAACATCCTATCTATCTGAAAAGATTCCGTCTTTATATTTTTATTAATGTGTCCATATTTTCCTCTTATTCTTAATCATGTGTTCAGCAAATTGGGCATAGTAATCATCAAGTTCATTGTCCCAAGTCCTTCTCCTTTCTGGGGCTAGACTTTGACTTGTGGTGCATGCAGATGGAAAATGCAGCAAAGGGAAATCTATTTTTTTTTTAAGAGAGGGGGAGGGGAGAAGGGGCACAAGGAGAGGGAGAGAAAGAATCTCAAGGAGACTCCATGCGGGGCAGAACCTGACGCAGGACTCAATCTAATGACCCTGAGATCATGACCGGAGCTGAAATCGGGGTCGGACATTTAAGAACTGAGCCACGCAGGTGCCCCAAGGGACATCTACCTTCAGCGTATCATGATTAAAATAAATATTTCTCCCGTCCTCCCCAAAAAGCATTTATGACTGTTGGACCCTTTCGTAAATAAAGAGAAGTTAGTTCCATGATTGAACCACAGCAATTAACCACCAGCAGTTATCACTACCATAGTTTATTAGTAATAGCATCGGCACAGTTTGTTCAACTACCCTGTCAACCTTTGTATGTGACCATTCCATGGGAGGGTCAAATGATTATCACACTCATGTTCCTATTTTTGTTTCTCGTGAGATAGGAAAGATGTAAGATAGGGAGAGGACCCCGAAGCAAGTTAAAACATATTAACTGTAATTAAGTGCTTTTGTAAATAGGAGCTGATGTAATTGGAATATGATGTGGCCATCTCTCTGTAAACAAGCCAGAACATTTCTGTATCAATCAAGGGCAGGTCTGCTAACTGGGAGATGCTTGTCTTGGGCGAATTCAGTAAGTTCACTGTGGATGTGTTTAACAGAAACCAGAGTCTATGTCCATGTAAAGGCAACTTCAGTTGCTTCAGCCCTCCCTGTTCTTCTTCTTGGTGAGAAAGACAGGAAAACTGCTCTCTGGCCTGTGCTGGTGTTAATTAGCCACGGAAGCAAGGCAGATGCCACACGGGCCTCTGCGGAACAGATGTTTGTGCACAGAATCCCGAGCTCTTGAGTGCCATACAGCTAAATATTCAGGGCAAGGATGGATCCTAAGTTAATCACATTTTGAGCATTACTAACCCGTAGCTTCCCCAAGAACTCTTCTTGGTAGCAGTTGCTGAAAAATGATTGTCCCTACAGTCACGCATTTGTATCTGAGAGCCCTGGAGGTCATAGGCGAGACTGTGACCTCAAGGAGTGAGTGGCACTGGGCTGGGGCCTGGATGACACGTTTGATTGTTAGCTGCCATGGAGGTTCTTACAAACGTAGGGAAGGCTCCGATCTGTCTGTGGTTGGGTGAATTGTCTCCTGGAGGCTGACTGGGATTTCCCATTTCCCCACAGATGGAAATGGAGAACATGGGCTTTTGCTATTCGAATATTGGTTAGATAGAATGAAGAACCTCAGGTTGGAAGACATTTAAATCCTGGAATGAGATCCCAAAGAAATGTTTTCATCTCGATCCCTATAAGCTTTGATAATACTATAATTATTCAGTTGTGAAACACTGGGGTTTTCGTTTGTTCTTTTTGTTAGTTTAGGGAGTATTTTTAAGAGGGGAATTCTGTTTAACTTTTTCCGTCCATTAAGTCTCTTGAGTAGTGTCCCTATCTGAAGTGTCCCTAGAGGTCTCTTACAATTCCAAAATTTATTGATGATTTCTGCTTTATTTGGAAAATTACGAGATTTAAGCAGGGGATTCCCTTTTCGTTCTCAGTTTGATTTAGCTTTTGATTTTTTTCCTGTGGCATTTGCATGCCTCCCTTACCTTCCATTTGTGAATTTCTTTCTTTATCCATTAGGAAATTATTGATCAGCTCATCTGTGACATTTTGATACTTCTTATGCAAGTTAGTGGTAACATAAATGAGAAAAAGTATGAAATGAAAAAGAAGATACGTTTTCAAATCAGCTCTCTAATTTAATTTATCCACAGTAACTTGTATCTTAACTGTTCCTAGCCCTCATTGGTTGATTCCCCCAAATTTAACATGGTTATAATAATAGGTAACGTACGTGATTTTGAAGCAGAATACTCTAATGTTTAAGGCCTTTTGGGGGGTGGGGAACAAAGGGAAGAAACAAAAAAGGAACTTTTGGAATTTACGTAGTGTGTTGCCAGTGGTTGAGGCCCAGTTCCCCAGCCTCGGTTCTTGAGTTGGACCAAGAAAGAATTCCGAGCCAACCTCTTCACCAAGCAAGGATTTAATGGCAATTTAAGCAAAAGGGCACTGTCCAGATGGGAGAGGTGGCAGGCCCTGAGGGGGCAGCTCTATTGGGTTCAGGGTCGTCTTTCCTTTTTATGTTAGAACAGGTTATGGGTCATTGCTAGGGTCGTTCATGACTAGGGTACAGCCAGTCATCTAGGGGACTCCTCCTACCAGCCGAGAGGGTAGGCCCTCTATGGTCCTTGTCAGAACTGTCATGGCAGGCTTCCTCCGTGGGGGCGTGGTGTTGAAACTGTAGGATCATGGTCATTGTAGGGGAGACCACATGCCTGTCCCCCGGGGTCTGACCCAGCTGGCTGTTTGAACCTGGTTTCCATAGGAAAGCACTTGTTTTCTGCTCATATCTAACTGCCTACACTATCAGTATGACCTTGGGCAAGTCATTTAACCTCTGAGTATGTTTCCTTGTATTATATTATGTACCCCATAGGGTTGTTAGAATCAAATGGGCTATTGTAGTGTAAATCACTTGTGAAAATGCATAGCAAATGGTGTCCAATGCACAAGAGTCTTTAGAAGTATAAATGACACAGACCGCAATGTTTTTTGGGTGCCGAGACGTCTAAAAATAAGTAAATGAAGCAAAATTGCCATCCAACGTGAAATTTTCATTTCATTGTTATAAAATGTAACCTAATATGGCTTACCAGAAGTTTCCATGTTTGAGTTGAGGGCTTTGAGAGGGGTTGCCTTCAGAAAGAAAGAGGAAGGAAGGGGGGGGGAGGAAGTATGGAAGGAAGAGGAGGGATCAGTCGGTCTATTGTGGTATCTGTCTTCCAGTGCTGTCTCACACACAGAGTTGTTTATTGAGCTACATTGATTTTCATGTACTTTCAGGCAATTCAAATGGAAATTTGGCCTAGGGGAAATCCTAATTCCTTTAAGCTACAAAAGACCAGCTATTTGTTTTTATTCTAATTCTTTAGTGCGTTGGGAACCAGGATCGTTAGTGATCACAAAGGCATGCTTTGTTTGTTCAGACAAAACTTAGACATACAGTCCTCTGCATCCCTCAGTTAAATACTGTGGTCGCTCTGGGCTTTGGGATGCAGAAGATTAGAAATTAAAGATGAAATACACAAAGCTGGGGGAGTTAACCACCAAACAATGTGGGCGCAAAAGAGAGAAAGATCAAAACTCTACCAGTGTGGACAGAGCTCAGCCTTGTGGTTCTAATTCTATCCTCTAATTCAGGATAATGCTGAAAGAATAGCATTTTAGTTGTTAAATTTAGAAATAGGTGGCAATTCAGTGGGGGTGGGGGGGTAGAATGACCACTCTGAAGTATGCTTCACTTAGATTACAAAATCAATATTCTTTGTAACTTCTGTAATGTTCCAAGTTGCGAATCCCATTTTTAATAACACAGAAACTATCTTTTTACATTTTTATTGAAACTTTTTAAGTCTCCCTTAAACGAATCCTGGGTACCACGTGACACCTGCAAATGAGTGCTCTAGGAGACTTCAGGCTTCACATGTGTCAGAGTGATGTAGCCGTTGTAAAAGGGTCTCCAGTGCCACCTGCCTGGGTCCCTGGCAGGTCCAGTGACCTATTTATCGTCAAACTGGAAAAGGTCAGAGCATTTCACTTGCACAGGCCCTTTTAAGAGCTTACAAGGGGACCGTGGGTTTATAGGGTCACATGTTCATCAAAAACTTGCGAATCAGTTAGGACCTTTATTTTTCTTTTTTGCTCTTCAACTTCCTTTCCATCTCGCCTTTCCTTGTATAGGATGGCCCTGGAGTGACTATGGGCACTTGGAGGATTCAGCTAAGGAGACTTGGAGCTGGGGATGCATTTAGTTTAGATTTAATTGGATATATTTATGAGGTGTGAAATCATTGCTGTTTGTGGTGGTTATTACCAGCCACCCAGGGATACTCCTACCACCTGCTGACTCACCTCGTGAAAGGAAGTCCAGGGTCAGAGATGATGTGAAGCTATGAATTTGTCCTGCGGAGCAGGCACCAGAAGTAAATAGGTAGCGGAGGAGAAACAAGGTCTGAATTGTTCGGAACGGAAGTTAGTCTGCGGAAAATGCCTCTTGCCCAGATGTATTGAAAAATACCTCATCGGAAGGGACCTTTTCTCCTGTCAGAAATGTACTTGAGAGAGGAAATTAGTTAATTATAAACTTGCCACAATTTTCTCCTTTTTGACCATTATTTCCTCTCTGAGCAATGTATCCGAATTTTTGCATTTTTGAGGGCACAAACCTGGGAGCAGTGTTGCAAAATTGAGTTCATCGGGGTGTGAAGTCACGTGTGCTGCTCGCTACAATGTAGCCTTGAATCACAGAAGCCTGGCAGAAGATTTCTTGTCTATGTGACATGGAATACTGATGCTGACAAAGATGATAGAAAATTCCTGATATTCTTTTGTGTTTGTTTTTGTTTCAGGTTTTTATTTAAATCCCGGTTAGTTGCATATAGTACAATATTGGTTTCAGGAGTAAAATTCAGTGATTCGTCACATACATAGAATAGAGCACTATGGGCCTTCCTTAAAGCCCATCCCCCACCCACCTCCCTCCAGAAACCCTCCATTTGTTCTCTGCAATTAAAAGTCTCTTGTGCTTTGCTTCCTTTTTTTTTTTTTTAAATTCCTTCCCCTATGTTGGTCTGTTTTGCTTCTTAAATTCCACATATCAGTGAAATCATCTAAAACTCATTCTATGAAGCTATCACAACAAAGTAGTTAATGAATGTCATCTATTCAGAGTAGTCAGGATTTGTTTATTACAGAATAAAGTCCTCCCAGCTTAGCAATAAGGCCAAAAATTAATGTGGCATCAATAATAACACACTTTGAAGCCCAATGAAACTTTTCTAAGCTATCAGTAATGAGAACTATGTTAAATAATGGCATTGAATAAAGGCTGAATTATCTTCGCTTTCTCTCTATAGAAAATATTACAAAATCACTGTCTTATAAAGAGGCAATGAAAGAATAAATATTGCCCAAAAATATAGAAAGAAAAACATTTATTAGAGACATGTCAGGCACTTAATAAAAAATGTTGTGTGCTTTTCTGACATTTTTGGCATTTATCAGCTCAAAAATAATTCCCTGTGATTTCTTAATCTAAATAACTCCTCACCTTATACCTAATTTCATATTCATAATTTGGTATTCTTTTTCTTAATGAGGGCCCCCCACACACACACTATATAATTTTCAAACCCCACAAAACCTGGGTCTGCCTCTTTCCCCAGCTCTATTACTCGATCCCTGTGTGATCTTGGGGAAGCCGCTTAAGCCCTCTGTGCTTCCATTTCCTCATCTATAAAGTGGAAATGAAAACAGCACAGCTTCAGAGGGTCACAGAGCATGTGAAAGGACTTCCAACATGTGAAAGAACATTTAGAACAGGACCTGGCACAAGTAAACACCATCTAGATGTTTCTTACTGTTGCAGTGATTGTTGGGAACTGGAACTCATGACGAAGTGACAGTGACTGATTCTTCCCTCCTGAGTTGTACCTGTGTGCAGAGGAATTAGCCAACAAAAAGACGGGATTACTTGCTGGTTCCAAGAACTGCTACTCCCCTCCAGGTGCTGACACCCTGACAGTGTGGACAGGGATGCCTCGTGATCTGTCAAACATGGTGGAGGGCGGGTCAGCAGGAGTGAGTTGGCACAGAATGGACTGGAAGGAAATTCTTCGAAGCTGACTTGGTTAGCAATAAAAGTCCACAGAGGCCGAAAAGCCTCCCATGAGGCATGCAAAAAAGACAAGTTCTTAAGAGCCTCTCTGCTCTGCAGGCCCAGTGACTCTAAGTAATTTAATGTGACAAAGAGAATAGCAGTTCCTCGGAGAACCTTGAAAGCCCCCTCAGAGCTCATTGTGTATCACCCATGATCTGAGAACCAGGCTGATTTTTAGATGTCTGTTTTTCCCTTTGAGATAAATTAGTGCCCAATGGAGGCTCCCCAAGGTTGCCTTTTCATTTTCCTGTTTCATTTTCTTGTGCATTCAGTTCCCAGTTTAGATGTGGTAATCTAAATCTTTAATTCCCCTCAGAATGGGCTGGGTTTTTTAAATTTTTTTTTTTTTTTTTTTTTTTAAGCAATCTCTGCACCAAGTGTGGGGCTTGAACTCACAGTCCTGAGACCAAGAGTCGTGTGCTCCACAGACAGAGCCAGCCGGGTGCTCCTGGGAATCTTTTTTTTTTTTTTTTCTTTTAAATGAGGCCCTCTGCTCTCTTCCGAAGAGGCAAAACTTAACTTTTCCGAATGGGGGAGGCCCTAGTGGGTTGTCAATGCCCTTCTTCTCAGTTTCAGTCTTCTTAAAACTATCACCGAAATAATGCTTATTTTACTACTTAATTCAACAATGCTGCATTTTGCTTCATTTTGATGAAGAAGGACGTCTTGGTGACAGTATGATAGCTGGTTTGATTTTTTTTTTTTTTGAAGACTTGTTTTTTTATTGATTTGACAGAGAGCGGGCCCACAAGCAGAGGAGAGGGGCAGAGAGAGAGAGAGAGGGAGAAACAGGTTCCCCGCTGAGCAGGGAGCCTGATGCAGGTCTCTATCCCACGACCCTGGGATCATGCCCTGAGCCAAAGACAGACGCCTAACCCACTGAGCCACCCAGGAACCGGTTTTGATATTTTAATTGCCCTAGGCTTTGGGTGGTTTTTCTCTGCACTGTGTCAGTTGCAGGAGTTTGTTTTCTTTACATGCACCGAGTTCAGCCTAAAAGGACAGGACGTTGTGGATTTGGTGTGGGGCAGCCAGCGCCTGCAGCAGGGACAGCTCAGTGCTTGGGACTGAAGGAGTCTTTCACTCCACGCTTAGGTTATAGGAGTCATCAATCAGCAGAAATGAGTATACGGGGTCGCCTGGGTGGTTCATTCAGTTGAGCCTCCGACTCTTGATTTCAGCTCGGGTCATGATTCTAGGGTTGTGAGATCGAGCCCTGCATCAGGCACACACTCAGCTGGGAGCCTGCTTGAGATTCTATCACTCTCCCTCTGCCCTTCCCCCAACTAATGCATGCATGTGTGCTCTTTCTCTCTCTCTCTAAAATAAACAAATCTTAAAAAAAAAAAAAAGTGAATTTAGTGGTTGAAATTCAAAACTTTAATAAGTTTGACTGTGTTTCTGTCATAGTTTTGTCTTCTCTACTACATGTGAAGGTTTTTGCATCACTCTTCATTTCTACTCACTTTAGCAACCTGTATCCTATAAATCTTCAGAGTTGTTAAAATTTGACTCTTCTACCAAGTTTTTGTGAAGCGCCTTGCAACTTAACTTCATAGCATCCCATCCTCATTCTGTTAACCTGCCTACGTAGGTCTCATAAGATCTCAAGAGCCCCCTTAGAATTACATACATCCTTCAGTCTGACACATCCTCAAGAAGATCTGGATTTGAATCTTCATGTAGCTCTTGCACCTGATTTGTTGTGTGACCATCAGTGAAATCATAGTCCCGGGGACCACTTTGATCAATGTTCTCTCATCATCTTGATGATTTATTTCCCCAGACTTCAGTTTCTTTACCCCTAAGAACGGGAGTAACTGTTGTAGACATAAACAACTTTTACTGTTGACATCGGCATTTGAGTCCCCCTTGTGCTCCGTCCCATCTTTCCTGTGTAATTTATCCCCCGAGAAGAGAAGCAACAACCTAGCGACGTCCACAAGACGTAAAACCTCGGTGATGGTTATCTGCTTTCAGGAAATGTTAAATGTGTTCTACAGTTCAGGAAAGGGACTTTTTTTTTTTTTTTTAATTTCTAAAACTCAGTTCTGAATGGAGTAATTGTTTTGTGGGTGAATGTATTTGGATTTAACATGTGTCTTTCCATACAGATGATTTACACATGGCCTTACAAGGATGAGAATTCTGAGTTCTTTAGAAAAAATAGCCTTCACATACTTTAGAGTCATATAATAATGAATTCTGCTATGGTCGTTATTTGTGTACAGATTCCCCCCCCCCCCATCTACCTCTTGTGATAGAACGTGGGTCTCAACAGCTGCTATAAATTAAGCTGATTCCTGCTTGTCTCTCACTGTAACAGCCACCAGCTATCAAGGCAGTATGCTCAGGGGAAAAATGGAGGATTAAATCCACTGTCATGTTTCTCAAATTGCACCAATATATAAGAAAATGCTGATTGTTTCTGTTGTTTTATGATCACTTAGGTATCATTGAAATATGCCCGATTTCTTTAGAACTGATCAACCTGATTTCTTCCTTTCTTACGGTCTTGTGTTTATTTTTCAAGTGAACTTACTGGTTTTCTAGCTAGTTTTTGATTTGTTTTTTTTAAGTCTCATCAAATAATTTACTGTGTAGGTGCTCTGCATCTTGGAGAAATAATTTATCCATTATAATTATTATGCCAGGGGAATTTTTGAATCCGTTAGTCTGAATTAAAATGTTATATGCCATAACAGATTTTTTAAGTATGAATATACCCATACCTAGGAATTCCCTTCTGCTTTTTTAAAATCTCATTTCTTATCTTGTCAATTTAATTTTTTAATGTCAATTTTAATTTTTTAAATTATTTTAATAAATAAAAATTTATTTATTTTAAAGAGAGAGAGAGAAAACACAAGCAGGAGGGGCAGAGGGAAAGGGAAAGAGAGAAATTCAAGCAGACTCCCCACTGAGCACAGAGCCTGGATGCGAGGCTTGATCTCATGACCCTGAGATCATGACCTGAGCTCAAATCAAGAGTCCACGCTCAACCAAACCCTCAACCAAGCCCCTAAATTTTCTTTTAAAAGTTTATGGAGAGACATGATATGGGAAGAAAAGCCAGTCATATGTCAAATTTATATCATACTGTTTTGTTAACTGCCAGCCATTGTGTTCCTTTACTAATATACTATAGTATCTTTTTCCATTTGGAACACCTCATTGATCTGCATCTCTTAAAAACCATCTAAGACCTGAATTTCCACCAAAATCTATTATAGGGAGGTTTTAAAGCTCAGTTGACAGGATATACAATTCAACTAGAAATAAAGATGGAAAACTCTCCTTTCAATTCTTGCCAAGTTCATCAGAAGGCTTTTATTGAGGGATTTGGGTCCAAGGCATTTGGGAGCAAAACTGAGTGCAAAGTAGTATGTGGTCAGCTATTTTACAGTGGTAGCGAGGAAGAGAAAGACTGTAAGGCGCGTCAGGTTATAAATATGCCCATTCTCCTTAAGACCCAAGCCAGGCAACTGCGGAGAACCAGCTAGTGAGGTGTTCACGCAACTCTTCAGTCCTTATCGTTCTATGTAGAGGACCTTCCTACATAGCGGAGTAAAGAAAGTCAGAACTTTGCATCCCCTTTGATGTAAGGGTGGAAGACTGAAGCCCACAATTTTAAGAGCTCTGATTCCTTCCGGCAATGGTACATTAATATCCTTACAATGGCAGAATTTATCTCTGTCATTTCTTGAATGTGACAAGTTGAAAATAGCCTTTTTCCATCTTAAAACAGTTCCTTTCCACCTCCCAGTTTTTTCAAATACAAGTGTGTTTATGGTGTGAGTCCACACAGAAGCCATGCCTCTTCTCTCTTTTCATACTTAACATCTTATATTCACAGATTATGGTGTGACTGGAGCCAGTTTTTTTCTATTGCTCTTCTTCATGATGGGTTCATTGACCCTCTCCTGTTCGAGTGCCTCTTCCGTGAAGCTGGGAAACAGCTGTCTGAAATATGGCTATTATTCCTAGGGTTTAGCCGACATGTGCCTTGGATAAATTAAGGAGCAGTCAAAGGAAGTCCATAAATATGAATACTTTGCCAGCTGCTTTTCCATTAAACTCTGTTGGTTGAATGAAATTAGCAAATAATTATGTTGGTGGGGAATCTACTATATCCAAATGTAATATAATGTCTTCCTTTAACAACAGAGCTTAATTTTTTCCTGTACACCAAATTAGTTTTTAGGGTAATCTACATTGCAAATTGGCCGATTTGCATTAGAACTATGCCTACTTGTTCTGATTTGTCAACACCTCTTTTTTTAAAAAGTCTTTAACATTGAGCATGGGTGGGTAAGACCATCTGCTTACGGAGCTTGCCTACAGCTCCGTCACTTAACACATGAGACAGGTTACAGCTGTTTAATTGTTATGGTTCTGAATGATTATCATTCTACTCAAAATTAATATTTATATATGTATGCATAGAAAGCATGTGGTTAAATAAGTGATCTAATTGTGAATTAATGGCATTAGGTATTCATTAATTAGTCCCCCCATGAACAATGAAGGGTAAAATAATGCTTTTCACATACACTCCCAACTCTTGGCTTTTAAGATGAGTCCCCAGGAGTGATTATTATGCATGTGAGTAACCCACTCCAAATGCACTGATGTGTGCAGAGAAAAAAAAAAAAATCACCATATACCTGCCATTAAAAAAACAGGTATCTGTAAGATGACACATACCTGCCCCCAAAAGCATTGTCCTCTGAACTGTGATCAGTATAGGTACAAACCACGCAATGCAAGCCTACGTGTGTGTCTGCTATGATTGCATGAATTTCGTGTGTCCACATGTCACCCATAGGAATGACCACAAGCTGTTGGGGGAACCAGCTCAGCGGAGAGTGGGTTTCCTCCTGTGCTTAACAGTAGTGACCACCAGACTTAACAGCATTCTGCTACAAAAAGTCAGCAACATATATTCCATCATATCTGCTCAGTACACTTGATAATGAAGAGCAAAATGAAAAATTGTCCACAAAGTTGCAATGTAAGGTAGAGAAATGCGGGCGCCTGGGTGGCTCAGTGGGTTAAGCCGCTGCCTTCGGCTCAGGTCATGATCTCAGGGTCCTGGGATCGAGGCCCGCATCGGGCTCTCTGCTCAGCAGGGAGCCTGTTTCCCTCTCTCTCTCTGCCTGCCTCTCCATCTACTTGTGATTTCTCTCTGTGAAATAAATAAACAAAATCTTTAAAAAAAAAAAAAAAAGGTAGAGAAATGCATGTAAAATAGGGTATTTACGTGTCTTCCTTTCCAAGTAGTTCCTATAAAAAGAGACTTGTTATTTATAGATATTTATAAAGGTATCTATACGCCATTAGGACATAGGGACTTGCCTTGCTTAAGTATAGTTACTAATGAGGGAACACACAGTCTAGAAGGACAAGTTGGGGTGTGTTTATTCCGAAAAGCTGAGTCACATTTTGATTGGAAAGTGTGCATCTACACCAGCTGAGGGTTTATGGGAGACCAAAAAGAAGAAAACTTCTGCTATGAGAGTGGAGTTATGCCCACTCTGGGAATTAGCCAGTTCACATAAAGAAGGTTCCCATGAAAGGGAGACGATGTGGAGGAGGTAGAGAATAAGGAGGCTTATCCTGACATTAGTAGGGTGGAGTGGGCCTCATGACTTTGAAGAGAAAAGCGACTGGCAATTCCCAACTCCTTCAATTAAAGTGAGACTTCTTTCATTCTTCAGAGTCTCTTAAAAGATGCCAATTACTTCCTGCGTCGGTCCTTTCTAAACTCTCTTATTAATAAGATTAATTAATACTACTTAGTATTTATTGAGTGTTTACTACGCGCTAAGGCGCAATGCAATGTTACCTACATACAACACTTATTTAATCCTCACAACCTCAGCAGATAGAATATCTTAAAATCTCTACTGAGGGGCACCTGGGTGGCTCAGCTGGTTAAGCAGCCAACTCTTGATTTCTGCTCAGATCATGACCTCTGGGTCATGAGATTGAGACCCACACCAGGCTCCCTGCTCTGCTTGAGGATTCTCTCTCTCTCTGCCCTGCTCAAAAGCACAGGGGTGACGCGCTCTCTCTCTCTCTCTCAAATAAATAAGTAAAAACCTTTGTAAGTAAATAAATAAGTAAAATTAAACCTCCATTGGAGGAACCCAGGCTCAGAGAAGTTACCTAATTTCTTTATGGTTGCCCAGCTGGAAACCATTCCCAATACCATACTCTTGAGCGCTAGACTATGCTGTCTCCTTTAAACTGTTTTTGCACGTATGTGTATAGGGAAGTAGGCAAAAATTAATTTTCTTCTGTGATAAAGAGAAATTAATATCTTTGAACCTGTCAAAAAAGATTGAATTTTTGTAGAAACTGCTGCAGTAATAATGCTGTTGATGTCTCAGTAATAAATTTTATTTATTCAGCAAAATATAAATTGTAGCTGATAACAGGACCCGTGGTTTGCCAAAATAAAAGTAACAATTGCAGCAACAAAAAAAATGACTTAAGGGAAATTAATTGGTACTGTGAAAGATTTAAGAAAATTATAAACTATTGAAAACGCCATATACCGCCTTCCAAAATTTAGACTTGCCTCCAGTTCTTTTCTCAGCTGAAATTAGTAGGCTACATACCATGTATGGACATTGACCGTTGAAAAATAGTGTGTAGGAGACAGGTAATTAGTAGCAGCAAAGTAAGTGCTCAAAATGCAAGAGGTAAACATCTGCACAGACTCCTCTCACCCACAAATAAAGAAAAATTACTCTCTGAGTAATTTGCCTGTGAAAAGAGCCAGTGATCTATTATTTTTCCCAAAACAACTTACAGTTTATCTTAGGTGAGTTAAAGATTGTTCAGTTCTGTTTATGGTCTTCCCTGGCGTCTTCAAGAAAACTAATAAGAGGAGGACCCAATATATCTTACATAATTACTTACAAGTCTTATTCTAGAAATTTTTCTTAAATACTAAATTTTACACAGAGGCAAAAGCAATGACAGCGGCCCAGAAATGCTACTCACTGATATTGATCCAATCCATAGGTTATTGTTATGGCGTCCCATAAGCCATATTGTTCCCATATTGTTATGGCTTCCTGCCCACTAGTCCTGTTAGTGTTACACAGACATCACTTTAACCACAGTCATAACCAAGTTCATCGTATCAATGTAAAGATCCGAATACTCATTAATGTAAAAAATGCTTGTGTTACAGTTTTTCTCTGTTAAGAGCTGTCTCCGGGTAGTTGAGTTCCCAGATCAGGGTGCCAAAACGAAAACGGACCGGATGATTTTTAAATCTAGGAAATCCTAAGTGAATGTGGTTTTGCTTATGTCAAGAGTGCAGATCTAAAGGCAATGTGCACTACCGACAGGTGTAGGTGTGTGATCGGCAGATGAAACCACACCACGTGCAAAGACCATAGAGCACCTGTATCACACGCGGAACAACACACATCTCTTTGTGTAGACTGTGTACATACATGCCAAAGTCAGGAAGTCAGCGTGCTGTCTGCATTCTGAGTGTTCCGCGGCTCCTGCCATTAGTAGTCATAGAGGCGCGGGGTGAGAGCAGGCCCCCTGCTCAGCAGGGAGCCCAACGTGGGGCTTGATCCCAGGACTCCCGAGATCATGACCTGAGCCGAAGGCAGAGGCTTAACCACTGAGCCATTCAGGTGCCCCGGGGCGTGGAATTCTAAACTGAGGGGAGAACACCAAATATTTTTCTATCGGTTATCTTTACAAAGCTTTGCAGGTTATAATGGCCCTTTCCCAGCAATGCTGACTTGATGAAATGGGGTTTATCTCATAGCACTTTTTCCATGAAGTCTCTTTTTTTCCTGGACTGACATAAATCAAGAACATATTTTTTCACTCCCTTGGAATGTCTTAGGGTAGTGTTCCAAACTGAAATCCAGTATTTTGCTGGGGTAGGGCGCCTGTAAGAAGCAATGTTTTTGTACAGATAGTTTGTTCACCAAATTTCCCATCTATAAAAAGGAATAGAATATGTAAATTTTCAAAAAAAAAAAAAAAAAGAGTGTGATCGAAACAGGTTTTCAAAAGTGTATTGCCCATGTTAGGGCAGCAAAATTCCTTCCAAAAACACGTGCACACAAGTGAGCACACGCACACTCACACAGACTGTTTTCCTCACTTTCTAGTTGTTAAAATTCAAATTCAGTGACTCTTGCAAACAGGATAAAATATTTGAGATGTTTTATTCTAATCTTAGAATGAGAATTCTTATGGGGAGGGAGAACCTAATGTGGGGGGTCCAAGTAAATTGTTTTATGGCATTTAAAATTAGATCACCGCCATAATCCTTTATGACAAGGCATTCAGTAATTGACAGTGGGTACCAATTAAGGAACATCAAACCAATGGGTGTGCGGCATGCACACTGATTTGAACAGTTACTGATTGGAATAAATGGATTTAATATGTACTTATTTGCAGACTGTTACTTTCCTGCCATCCTCCAGGAACTGGTAGTGAATAATCTAAGAATGATACCTACTTACAACTTTAATGAGATACTAATGTGAATCATTTTTTAAGTCTGGGTTATAAAGTATAAGGAAACACACACTGCTAAATAAAAATTTGTCCTCAATTCCAAGGACGTTGCAGTAATCACCACAGTAAAGAATATGTCTGTGTTTTATTATGTACTCATCTGATTGAATTATCCTCTCTTGAAGACAGGTCCCTAAGATTTTATTGTTGTAATTAAACTGAGAAACATTTCCAGCTTCTGGGTTTCATGCTATTTGCCTGCGTCTAGGCTCTACGTAGGCGTGAACTCAGTGGCCCAGTGAAAATACTGTACTATTTAATGTGCTCCAACCGATCATATTGTCAATGGTAGAAACAATGCGAATAGAATAGTTCATAACGATATATACCAGCAACTATGTATACACAGACTATTTGTATTTTTCCCTTGTGAGCTGTCTAATGGATATACAACCAACTTGGTTTGGCCTTGATTCTTCTTTGTGTTGTTTTTTTTTTTGTTTTTTTTTTTTAAGATTTTATTTATTTATTTGACAGAGAGAAATTACAAGTACACTGAGAGGCAGGCAGAGAGAGAGAGAGAAGGAAGCAGGCTCCCTGCTGAGCAGAGAGCCCGATGCGGGACTCGATCCCAGGACCCTGAGATCATGACCTGAGCCGAAGGCAGCGGCTTAACCCACTGAGCCACCCAGGCGCCCACTTCTTTGTGTTTTTAAGAAATTTTTTTCTACACTAAAAGGAAAGCAAATTTGGCATTGATCCCATTCTGTGTAGACCTCCAGATATCTCATTTCTTCCCCCAAAGCAGATATATATCCTCCTCTGACCTCTTCTTTAAATGAGCAACCTTCTTTGGGTCTACCACTCAAAAGACTTTTCTTACGCAGATTTTATGCCTTAATGAAACTACTTCTGTTCTTTTATTTTTCAAACTCACTTGTTTTAATTTTTTCTTGGTTTTCCCTTCTCAGTTTTAATATCTTGCCTATTGGTTTTCCAAACTCTGGGTTTTGAGAACAGGTTATAGCAATTCTTTTTTTTTTTTTTTTTAAGATTTTATTTATTTGTCAGAGAGAGAAAGAGCACAAGCAGGGGGAGTGGCAGGCAGAGGGAGAAGCAGGCTCCCCACTGAGTAGGGAGCCTGATGTGGGGCTCCATCCCAGGACCCTGGGATCATGACCTGAGCCGAGGGCAGCCTCTTAACTGACTGAGCCACCAGGACACCCCCAGTTACAGCAGATCTTATCATAAAGTTTTCTTTAGTCTACATAAGGCACTCTCATATTTATGAGGCTGTGTTGATAGGTTAATATTTTAAATTAGTTTGGATTTTAATCTTACTTCCTAGCTTCTCCCTTTAATTGTCAAAGTTGAATTAAGGATTTCTACTTTTTTTTTTTTTTCATCTTATTTTTTCATGCACTCAAGTAAATTTATCAGCCATTCCAAAAACAGATGATGCTTCTGGTCTACCTTACATAGGTACATAGTTCTGATTCTTCTGAGTTATGACTATAGCTGATTTATTAAGTGCATGGACTTTGGCCACAGACTACCTGGTTGGAATTTTGGCTTTGCCACTTCCTAGCATTTTGACCAAAAGTTATTCCATGACCTCCCTTTCTTCATTTGTGAACTAGGGAAGTTAACAAAAGTACCTATTACTCCATAAGGTGGTGAAAGTTAAGCCTTCTCATGTAAAACATTTAGCATAGTTTTCAGCACTTAGTAAGAACAGTAAATGGTAGTTATTGTTAATACTGTTGTATGTAGTTAGGATGGATAGGTTGAAAGGGGGGAGAGGAAGAGCTGCTTGAAAGAGCGCGGAAGGATTTTGGAAACAAGGTATTGCTGACATGTGCTTATGAAAAGCAGCCTCTGTATTATTCATAGAGTTTCTTCAAAAGCTTCAAACACACGTAATAAGGACATTTCATCATTTTATTCAGCAGATATTAAGACTCCCTTATGAGCCAGGCAGTGGGAAGATAGGGATTAGCATGTCCTTGGAGTTTACATTTCTCATGGAGACAGTTCACACATTCAGCGTCCTATGTCTCTGTATCATGAAAGCCTTGGACTTATACAGAATCTCTTATTGAACTGGTCACAGCTAATTCATGATTCTTGTCTTCTCCTTTCACATTGACCCTAGTGTTCATGCTCCTAGACTTCTTCCATGACAAGGACTCGGTGAGAAAAAAGGAAAGAGTCTGAAAACTAAAGGACATGGAGGGAGGTGGGTGCCCATAATTTTGAGAGATCAGCAGATGAGCCAACAGTATGTAGGTAGACTTTCCAAAAAGTTACTCTTCCTTTCTAGAGTACGCATTAGGAATTAAAAACTGCTCAAGACTAAATATGACCAAGGTCCCACCTTACAGGACTCCAGATCCTTACTACAGGGTACAAATGAGTGTAGAATAGTTTGTGTCCATCTCCTCCTGTCTTCCCTAAAACACAGAGGGGAATATAGGGCATTAGAGACTTTGAAAAAAGAAATAATTCTTTTTAAAAAGAAACATCTAGAGGGGAGTGTGTGAAAAGGAACAGTACTTCCCATTTGGGTAGTACTTCCCATTGGGTGATACAGGAGGTCTCTGGGCTATTCATATGATAAAAATATTCTTGATGACCCAAACTTTCTTCCCCATCGACAGTTGCACCGAATCTTTGCCCACCTGAACCAGCAAGTAGACCATGGACTTCGAAACGCATGGGTTAGAAACCCGAGCATTCATTTCCTCCGTTAGGTTCTAGAGATGACTGTGTGTCTGAATGTATTTTGGAAGAGAGACAATACAGACCAAGAATTATCTCTGACATTTAAAAGACACTCACCTGCATTTTGCAATTTCAGTTAGACCCACCTGGCCATTTCCCAAGGAAGCCATGTAGAAGACATCTAAGATGACAGTAGAGACGTCTTCTGGCTTTGTAGATATCTACTTAAATTTGTGTTAGATCAGAAATAATTGCAAAGTAGCTCTGAGCAAGAAGAGATGTCATGACCGAGTCAGTGCCCTTGCATACACGGTCTCTCCCTCCTCAGTCTCTCCGTCTGTATTCACTGTATCAACTGTATTTGTATCATAGTCTTGTGGGGAGGATTAAGTGGGAGCCTGCTAGAGAGGGTTCAGTGCGGTATCTGATACAAAGTAAGGCTTTATTGTTATTTTCAGGGAGTAGAGCAGGGATGGGAATACTTTAGGTGCATCCCCCGCATTCTTCTGAATCTGGTCTGGACCTGGACCAGAGCTAGAAATTTGGGGATCATTAATACATCAGCCTGGTGCTCACAGGCTGCAATTTATAGGACCAGAGCCCATGGAAGAGCTGAAACCATAGAGACAGCATTTCGAGTCTGTGAACACACCTGCATTGCGTCCTGTGGGGGGTGGTGGCAGGGGCAGTCCTTAGCTCTCACCACTTTTCTCAGAGATGTGAAACCCCAGAAGGATTAAGAATCACTCTCTTACAGGAAATACGGTAATACTGATTCCCCCGCACCACCCCCCTCCCGTGTACCACGTGGGTCTTTTTAAAAGATAAAGAATTGAAACTCCAGGGAAAGTGTTTTATGAATACATTTTACTAGAGAATAGTTTTTTCAAGGGGTTCCATTTTATATGTCTAGCACTGATGTTTATAAGAGTTTTTTTCTATAAAGCAAATTTAAAACTTTTGGTGAGTAGGTCTAACAGGAAGGACCTTGTTTTAGTGTCAGAGCACATTCATTAGTTTTCAAAGAAGTTTTTTTTGCAACTTAATGTGCATTTCAGCCATTGTTAGGTATATTAATTTTTAAATATACTGTATTATTTTTACGATTATTGTTCCTAATGGCTTCTTGCAACATGCCTGCATTTTTCTGATAATTTCCGGTAGTGGCTTATATAATGATGTTTTTATTGTTGCAATTATTATTCTTAATAATTATTTGAACCTCATTTATCGACATCTCCTTTTAGCATCTTTATCATCTAGAACAAGGCTTTTGTGGTATTATCAGAAATTTTAATCTTCGAGGACAAAATATACATGGTGTTTTTTTACCCCTTTCTGTCTTGGTTTGAAACAGCCTCAAAAAAAAAAAAAAGAAAGAAAGAAAGAAAGAGGGAAGGATGGAAGAAAGGAAGGAAGGAAGCAACTTATCAGCCTTACAGTTACTCCCTATGATATAAAATGCAAAAATCTTGGTATCTCTTTCTCAGTACAGATCCTGTTCTTCTGGTTGGTTTTAACTGTTTGCAACATTTGTGTTCAATATTTTTAATATTTACAGTGTTATATAAATGTTGACCTGCTATCTATTTTAAATATATTTGCTCATTTCGTTTCCACTTTTGTTTTTCTTCTGACCCAATGACAAAAACTACCTTTACCTGTAATCAGGCCACTGTTTTGCGTAATTGATTCTGTTTGCTAAAATAACAGATGGGCTGGATTAGAAATAATCCATTCCTCCTTTAAAACTACTAATCCAGATCAAAATTAATTGCATTCCTTATTTTGGTTGTGTTAACTGAAGTGGACCCAAAGTTAAAGAAAAAGGCTCTCCAACTATGATCAGTGTGATTAATTTTATGAATTAAGAATTCCTTCTTAAATCCAGACCCTGTCTGGATCAGAAACTCCTTTTTAAATAAGGCACTCTGTTTATGTTTAGGTCATCAGCTTGAGCTATTAGGAATCTCTACGAGATTATAAAATGTTCATAAGGGATTACTGAGAAATTGCATGCATGATGTTAAACCATAGTATATTTTTATTTTAACATTTGAAAATAGTTATTTTCATTAAGTTCTCATTTCAGAGCCGTACCTAAGAGTGTTTCTTCTTCACCTTAATTTCCCCTGCAATATATTGTCAATTAGTTGTAAACACTTACATTTAAATGCAATTCAGGAGACTCTAACGGAATCCTGTGGCAACATGAAGAAGCCTTTTATATCCACATACAGATGTGTCAGAAGGTTTTATGGTTTTGTTTATGCACCTGCCAGAACTAGCAGACCTGAGTGGCTGAACTGCAAGTTCAAGTTTAAATCATTCTGTTATGAGTTCGGCTATCACTTGCATGTGTCAGTAATGAAAAATCATCAACATAAGCATCTTTGAAAAGCAATTTTAGATCATTAAAGATGTATGAGATTTGACAAAGCAAGAAGATTTCAGGCTTATTAAGAATATATTAACATCTCTGCACTGAGCGAGGGGAGAGAGGTATGGATGCCTCTGTTCGAGAGGAAAGGTATAGCCTGCTTGTAACCTCATGAAAGATTAAATGGACAGGTATAGGAAGAGACTTTGGTCTTAATTCTGGCTGTTCCTAAGGAACCATTGTGAGAAATGTGGCTGCTCCAGGACGAATCCTGAAAAGAAACAGGATCTTAGGAGAGTCTGTATTTCATCACAGATTACCTACGCAATACACCACTGTCCAGCAGAGGTATAGTCAAGGGCTCCTGGGTAATTGTTATCTATAGAATTTATACATACACTTTTATAGTATATTAAATTTGCTCCATTTACTCCAAGATTCTTAATTACTTCCCTTTTTTGCTTATTTACTAGACGTTAAAGTTTGATAAATAGGTAAATGCACAAGTGGCTCAAGACAGAAGGGGAGGGCAGCAAGATTTTGGTGGGTTTCTCTCTCGGGCTGAAGAAAGACATCATCAGAACACACAAAAACGGTCCCTCCATGGCTTCTGTGTTTTCCTTTTTGCCCTCAACAACACAACTCTTACAAAACTAGTTCCTCAAAAGCGAACTTTTAAAAATTAGCATGATTTTCTACATCCCCCCCCAAAAAAAAGTTTGTATATTTGTAACTCTCATTGTTGTAAATTTCCCTACTTCTTTAGTAAAAAGAATTGATTCCATTTGTCCCGCTTGGCTATTAAAGTATAATCTGCAGGATTCGGGGGGGTACGTTCCAAATAATCTGTGAAAGGTAGTGTCAGTTGCCCTGCGCACTTCTCTTGAAAATGCTGAGTATTTCCTGGAATCATGACCACATTTACTGAAACGTGAATATATATTTCCATTTTAGAAGATAACGAAGTGCATCTCTGTCGTGTGATGTGAGTCTCCTGTCCACTGCGGCTACTCGATTTGCATGTAAATTCTGAAAATTTCCTTGTCCATGTGACACTTCTGAAATGTCTGTCTGTTCTTTTTTCCTTTTTAATTTCTCAAGCTCACTATTTGGATAAGATAGTTAAAGGTACTGTATACTCGCTCTTTGTTGACATATCTACCTATATATCTCTATATTACCGTGTATCAGACTGTTCTAGGTTTGAAAATAGACTGTTTCTCATGCATATTTTTGTAAATTATAAATCAGGCTTACATTATGTGAAATGCCTTGGATTTAAAGTATCGAGACTTCAATGTCCGTGTCTCATTTTTATAATTTTGGGTTATCACAAATCTCATTCCTATGTAAAAGCATTAGTTTTCACTGGAACCAAAAACTGAAGATAACAGTACATTTGCTGTTTTTTGTTTATTTTATTTTACTTTATTTTATTTTTCTGCCTTAAGATCTTCATTGTTGGCAATTCAGCTAATGAGCTTTAAATTCTCTCTTGAAGAATCACCAATGCTTACTCTGTTATCACAGAATAAGAAATTGTCAATCTAAAGAAGATTCTGGTTAATATATGTTGAGAGAAGTCTCATTTATCCTTATATGGAAACTTCTTTGGTTACTTCTAAATGTTTCAAAATATATGTAATATCATAATTTCTGTTCTGTTCTTTTCTGAAACACAACAAAATTACCATGCACTCTGCAAAACAGAAATGATAACATTGCTCAGCAGAAAACAGCAGATTCTCGTCTCTTCAGTTCTCGTAGAAATAGGTGGAAAAATGTTTTTTCAGAAGAGAAAAGTCCCTCTCCCTTTCTCCTCAGATTACCTATTTTCTATTCCTTGTTTGTGCTTTTCATTAGAATATGAAAATATTCATGGCAATATCCAGGCTTTCGTATAATAACTCTCGTGTCCGTGCATTCAGTTGCTATGCCTCTTTGTCAGGGGGGCGATTAAATCTTCCTTTTTCGTGAAAAACCAAACAAAAACATCCAGAAGGAAAAACTCACCTTTAATGTATTGAAAATCTATAGATACAGATGGTAATTGTCTGAGAGAAAAGAAGCAGCAAAATTAATCTTATCCTGACCTGATGGTATCCATAAGCATAATTTCATTTTCCCCTACCACAAGAGACTGTCAAAATAGTCTTCTTTCTCCTAGCTCTAATCTTAAGAGACAGAACGTCTCTTTGAGATATTTTCCTTTCAAGTTCCACAGTGGAAGAGGGGAAGCCAATATATGAATAATTCTTTCAAAATGACGTAAAATAAACATCTTTAAACAGATCATTCCCTTAAATTTTGTCACCGAAACAAGAGTAGCATTCTGATTATAAGAAGCGGGATAACAAACCCCCATCACTCTAGCAAATATTTTTGGCTCATAGGTATTCTATATCAAATTATAAATAATTCTGTCCAAAGAGATCTGATTAATAGCTAATTATTCTTACCATTTTGGAGCATCTATATCCTTGTTTCTGACAGTGTCACATCACACTCATAGACTAGAACACCAAACTCTATCTGAGCATCATTCTCATAAACAGACCATTTGGCTGCATGCCAGATATCATCAGTAGGAAGTGGCAAAAATTGTTTTTTTTTTAAAATGTCATGTTAGACTGAAACAATTATAGATTTTGGATATATTAAATTATTTTAATCGTTTCCCAAATTTTCCCTCCTTGCCCATAAAAGCAGACAAGATAGGATATAAAGGTAACAGCATAAAAGCCTTAGGGAGATTGTCACAAAATATCACTCTTCGCTCTCTGTCTTGAAGCACGTCACTACCGTGTTTTTGTTCAGTCTATCAATGTTTTATTGTGGTCCTTATGGTATTTCATTTTGTCCGTCCTAAGTAATCAGATATGCACAGCTATTACATTTAGTTGGAAATCCTGTCGGTCCTTTCCCATCCGTATGCAGCCTGAATCCTGATGTTTGTTAGAATAGATGCTAAGCTGCTTCACTATTTCCTGGGCTTTGCTTATTCTGTGAAAAGGAATGTACTCTTGGCATAAAGTATAGTCATCAAGACTGGCCTATACTTTGTGCAGTAACTTAATGCACTGTAATTTCACATGAATGTACGGCAACTCTGAGGCCAGATAAAATTAACGCTCTCTTTTTAACATCGTCCCCATCCTCATTGCCACTTTCACGCTTTTGAATTTAGAGGGAATTTTTTAAAGCAACAAGGTGCTGTAAGAAGGCACGTCCTAATGAGCGGCCATTGATGTCTTCAACTGATTAAAAATCGATTCCAGGGATTCTGAAATTATCTCACCGAGATGCTCTTTCACACCATACAATCAACCTTGTTGCTTTGCTCAAGAAAAAAAAAAAAAAATTAAGTTAATTTTGTCTGGCCTGCGGCTAGTTAGTGGATCGTTCTATATATTTCTGTCCTGCACAGGTAAGTGGTGTCTCAAGGGTCAGGCCAATCAAAGATGCCACTTGGATAAGAATTAGATTCCTTAGAGACTGTTGCTGTTTCTCTCCATGTGCAATTACAGTATTTGTGCTGTTTACAAAGGCCTGTTCCCACTAAGTGTCCCTTATCTGTTTATTTTGGGTGCGAAAACGTTCCATACTCAAATCACTTGTGTTTTCCTTCTTTGTCTCCTTTGACAGAGGGTTGTCCTGGGCTGTGCAACAGCAACGGAAGATGTACACTGGACCAAAACGGCTGGCATTGTGTTTGCCAGCCGGGGTGGAGAGGAGCGGGGTGTGATGTAGCCATGGAGACTCTCTGCACAGACAGCAAGGACAATGAAGGAGGTAAGAAATGCTGAGCGTGACAACAAGTGTGTGCCAGAGCACAGGTTTTTACATTACGTAGCTATCTGGTGCCCCCGAAAATCTGATCCCCCTAGATTAGGTTGATTGAAAAATGTATGAGTGCTGATCGAGTGATTTTTGCTTCCTATTTTCCCCGAAACAAATGCAAGATTGTTATCATTCAGGAAAAAGGCAAGGTCATCCAGCTCCTGTATAATGTTCATTGTCCTCCGTCGCTTTTCCTCATCTCCAGATGACGATTCGCCACATCCCAGTATATACGGCCCTGTGAACTGGGAGCTCTAAAGCAATATTTTAATACCTAAACATTCCAAAAGTTGCGGGGCATTTCCCAAGCTCTTCTGATGAAAGCGCGGGTGGGAAAAAAAATAGTGAAGAAAACAGCATCTGTGAAGCCGTTCTCCCGGTGTCTATTTATCCTAAACGTCACGGCCTCTGAAAGATTGGGACAGTCCACCCCGGGTAGGCCCGTGGTTAAGAAGTAGTTCTTTCCCCTGTTGTGCACAGTTTCATTTCAGAGAATAAAGAGGGGCAGCTGGTGATTACTTCTCCGGTGATGACATGGGTGTCCCTTGTAGCCGCTCAGTTGAGGCGTGCATTTAGGCCTGAGTTTTTAGAAGGGACTTAGTTCCTAGCCGGGCCTCGGTGGCCACTTGTTCTGTGCTTGAGGATGTGTTTCCCCACCTGCCTCCTTTGTTCCACCTGCTGTCTGGGAATGTCCACAGGAGCCAGACAGGTTTGTGAAGAGTGCAGGTGTTGGAGTCGGTTCTTCACCCATCCTTGGACCTATGTGACGTCACAGTTGCTTCATCTATGAAACAGGAACAAAGGAGTTTTTGAAAGGGTTAAGCGAGAGAATGTAGGTACTTAGTACATTGTACTTAGTACATCGCCAGGCAAATAGTATGTCGTTAGTAGCAGCTGCTCGGACTCCATTTTCCTTTTGCTTTTGTCTTGGCTGGCTGAAATTCATAGGAGGTTGTCAGGGAAGATTAAGTCTTTTCTTTCCTACATATAGTAGATATGTTCTTTGGGAAGCAGAGGGACTAAAACCAACCCTCAATCCCCCCCGCACGCAACAATCATTCCTCCAGTGCACATGCGCACATACTACACCTGCAAGCACATGCGCACTTACTACACCTGCATGCTCATGCGCACATACTACACCTGCAAGCACATGTGCACGTACTACACCCACAAGCACATGCGCACTTACTACACCTGCATGCTCATGCGCACATACTACACCTACACGCACATGCGCACGTACTACACCTACACGCACATGCGCACGTACTACACCTGCGTGCACATGCACACATACTACACCTACACGCACATGCGCACAGACTACACCTACAAGCACATGCGCAGGATACGCGTACCGTCTTTCTCAAACCGGGTGTATGTCATCTTCCAGACAACGCGCTGCCATTCTCCCCTTTAGATTCTAACAAACTGTTCAATTTCCTTTTTTTTTTTTTTTTTTAAATTTGGGCTGTGGAGAAACCTGAGCCACAAATTTGAGCCAAAGCTTCTTTTCCTTTTTCTCCTGATAGATATGGTGGTCCTTAGCCCTCAAAGCTTTTCCTACCTAGTAATACCTTGTTGCCTCAACCGCCCCCCGCCCCGTAACTGCACGCTTTGTAGAAACGGCAGCATTAATTCTCCAACCGCAGCCCAGATGGCAGCTTTCCTCATTGCTTTTCCCCCAAGAAGCCCCTGCCCCATTGTTTTCTGTTGCCTAGGGAGGAAGGGGAGCTTCTTTCCTTCCTTGATCGTTTATTCCAGATTTTGTCTTCTGAAAGGAGATTACATTGTGGAGGTTACAAACTCTCTCAGAGGGAAGCAGACTGCAGGGCCAGGTCTGCAGAGACTTGGCAGAGTAATTTAGGGGCTAATCAACTCTTTAGTGTTGTTATCAGCTAAGGAGGGTTTTCCCTTGCCTCAAAATTTATCAGCTGTGAATTGGCCTGTTCCCCCTTTGTTTATTCTTATTAGCATGAAACTATGCTATCTCTAGGCTTCCCTCTCCAAGGGGAAATCTGAGCAGATAGAAGACCTCCTGTGGATTCTTTACTTATCTCATATAATTTATATTCCTGTCCCTAACCTAATTTTGCTGATCTTCTGAGAAGGAATCTCAATGCCAGCTTTATTATACCTTGAGATCATAACCCTGGTGCCTTATAACCTAAGCTAGAGGGTGGCTTGAACTTAAGCATGGACTGTATGAATAAAGACAGTATTTTCTACACCAAACCCACACCAAACCCCAAATCAAGGCACGT
Source organism: Mustela erminea (assembly GCF_009829155.1). NCBI lineage: Eukaryota > Metazoa > Chordata > Mammalia > Carnivora > Mustelidae > Mustela > Mustela erminea. The sequence continues at coordinate 27,073,189 of NC_045634.1, read as the reverse complement.
AATCATGCCATTAAGGCTGTCGTTGTCCCTATATGAGGTCAGGAGAGCAGAATATTTAAAATAAGGCCCATCCCTAAAATTTCATGACATATGCTAATTTGTGCTGGGATAGAACCATTGCTCAAAGTAAGTTTGTTGTCAGACGGTGAGGTTGCTGGAAAGGACCTTTCCGGCATGTTTAACATGTTAAGTTTAACATGTTAAGTGACTAAGGGAGGAAGAACAAATAAAGAGGTTGATTTGGCCCTAACCAGCTACTAGACCAGTCTGAGCAACATTGTACAACAAGATCTTTGCTTAAAAAAATAAGGGGCACCTGGGTGGCTCAGTGGGTTAGCCTGTGCCTTTGGCTCAGATCATGAACTGAGTCCTGGGATGGAGCCTGGCATCAGGCTCTCGCCTGCTTCCCCCTGTCTCTCTGCCTGCCTCTCTGCCTACTTGTGATCTCTCTCTCGGTGTGTCAAATAAATAAATAAAATCTTAAAAAAAAAAAAAAGGGTTGCTTATTATCCCCCGAACTGAAGAAGAAACATTAAAAAAATTTTAGAAGGGACGTCATATTTGGGGAAATAATTATATTTTTTTCTTAGACCGAGTGTCTTCCTTCTCCTCTAAAATGTACTTTTTCTTTACCAAATCTGGCTTGCCTCCTCTCCCCTTAGACTACAAATCCTCAACACCTGCATCGCCCTGAATAGGTGCACCTCTTTGACCATGGAGTCCCGTTTCCCCTTTATGTCTCTAAAATGTGTAAGAAAAGGCAGTCTTGGGGCACCTGGGTGACTCAGTGGGTTAAAGCCTCTGCCTTCAGCTCAGGTCATGATCTCAGGGTCCTGGGATCAAGCACCACAGTGGGCTCTCTGCCCCTCTGTCTCTGCCTGCCTCTCTGCTTGTGATCTCTCTCTCTCTCTGCCAAATAAATAAATAAATAAAATCTTAAACAAACAAACAAAAGGCAGTCTTAGGAGGGAATTCAGTATGAGGCATGGAAGAGACTACCAATGAAATGCAATGGGGAAATTTATCTGTAGCCCCTCCCTCAACACCCGCACAGTCATAAGAAGTGACTCTCCTATTTGAGTGGGCCTTATTTCTTTAAGGCTCAAATAAACAAACTTGTCATGTACCCAGGGTCACCGGCATTTCAGAACTGAGGGCAGTCTTTTACCCATGGTAAAGGCCCTGACAAAGCTCCCCACTCTGTATGGAGTCAACCAGATACCTCCCCAAACTGCTTCTCAAATCTAGCTCCGGGGTCCAACGGAGGCTGTTGGCACAGAGCCTCTGCAAAAAGGCAGGCAGTGGAATAGAAGACGTTTAAATCACGCAGCAGAAGTCGGAAATGAATTGCCAGGCCAGGTAATTGCGTATGACATGTCCCAGCCTCACCATATCCTGCCCTACTTGAGAAAGCTTTCAGGGCAGAGAATGAACAGAGCATGCCTAGCCTTAGCTTATCAATATTTCTTCTTCTACTCCTTCTGCGCCTACAAAGTCAGCCTCCCTCTGGGCCAAGCCATTGCCCGTTCGTATTCCAGAGCTAACTCTGATGGTGAAGTTGCTAAGATCAGAGAAAAGGCAGGCGAAGAGCGGGGAACCGGTCACCATTTAGTGCAGTGTGACCGGAACTGGGGTGTCAGAGCGTGAGCCTCCGCTGCCTCATTCTCTACTCGAGTGTCCCCCTTAGTTAGCTTCTGAAAATGGCCCCGTCTGTCTCCCCGCTTGCCTGACCACGGGCTCCCGCCTCCCCTCCACAAGGACATCCCTAGTGTTTATTATTCTCACCAGGAGAGACTCTTTGGTGGCGCACGATAGAAATTCCATTCAAACGGTCTTAAGCTTTAAAAAAAAAGAAAAACTTATTAGCTTATATAACTGAAAAATACAGAGAGAGCTGCACCTGGGTGTTTCCACAATGGTAACAGAAATCTGGGTTAATTCATCTGTCAGCTCTGCTTTATTCCGCGTGGCACCACTCTTGGCCTGTCTCTTCCTCAGAATGTCCCCCAGCAGCTTGGCTTCACATCGCACAGCATAACAGCCCCACACAAGGAGACAGCCTTTCTCGGTGGTTACAGGAGGCCTGGGTCTGAGCCTGACCCTCATCTGCTTAAATTATGTGCCATGCCCGCAGAACAGTTGACATTCTGTCACTAGAAGAAAGGGGTGTGGATGCGGGATAGGCAGAAAAACAGATTCTACCGCAGGAATATTATGGCTATCCACAGCATTTCATTTTCGTCTAACCAGAGAATATAATCCAATAACTACTTCGTATAGCTCATAGAATTCTGTTACTCTCAGGAGGAAATCCTCCATTCCTTCTTTCCCACAGAATTATAGTCTTCTCACATGAGAACAAGAAAAGCAGCCCCTCCATACGCTTTCCAACCCCCAGGATGGCAAAGCGCTCTCCAGTTCCCTCTACATCCTTTTATAAGCATGGCTGTTTTTTTTACGTGGCATGCCCACTGAGAATCTCATTCAGTAGAGGGTTTCTTGATTTTAAATAGCTCCCCAGATGGTGGCCCCACTATGCAAGCATCAAAATGCAAAAGCTTGCCAGAGGCAATTGTACCTTTATAGCAACTTAAGATGCTTATTATCAAGACAATTTCTTGGGGCGGCTGGGTGGCTCAGTCAGTTGAGCATCTGACTCTTGATCTCAGCTCAGGTCTTGACCTCAGGGTTGTGAGTTCAAGCCCCGCATTGGTCTCTACACTGGGCGTGGAGCCTCCTTTAAAAAAATTTTTTTTCAGTACATAAACAAAATGATTTCTCCAAAATATGTTATCATTGTTACCATGTTCCCATCTTCCTAGTTAGAGTACCTTTTGACATCTTGCTTCCCCTGTCTGGTCCTCCAATGGATAGCTTCCCTGTGGGTTCTTAACGCATGGGACTCAAGTCCGCTCTTAGAGATTGGGTAATTGAGGACACAAAAATACTAACCTTTATGCAAGAATAGGGACATGCCAAAATACAGTGCCAGAAATGATACATCTTACTGGTAATTAGACAGTTTTTTATTTTTTGGTTGGTTTTTTTATTGTTTGGTTTTTTTGTTTTGTTTTGTTTTGTTTTTCTTTATTGGTTGTTTTTGTTGGTGGGGGGGTGTTTTGTTGTTTGGGGGAGTTTTGTTTTTTTGTTTTGGGTTTTTTTTTTTTTTTTTTTTTTTTTGTCCTTCTGAGCATTAGTTTGTGGGGATAGGTCGGGAAAATGGGCCTAGAACAGGCTTTTTCTTTTTCTTTCTTTCTTTTTTTTTTTTTAAGTGGAGGCTAATGACAATAGAGAGGAAAGCACAATTCAACTGAGGTTATTCAGAAATTAGATTAAAAGCAGTCAGGAGAGAGAGGGAGACAGAACACAAACAGAAGTTTCAGACGGCAAGAAAATGTGGGAGTGCGCTAGCAGTAAAACTCAGAAGTGGGAAAATGAATGAAATGTTAATGTAAGCGGCAGAATGAGTAGGGCGAGTGGGCAGGGCCATCTAAGTTTGGAGATTACCAGATGAAAATAAGAAGATGTTTGAAAATAGATTCCTTAAAAAGTTCTAGCAGGAAGATGGGACTACTGTGTTCTCCAAATGCATATTAAAATAAAATTTAAATAAATAAAATAGAGAGGACCAGAATCGGGAAGAAAGGCACGGGCAGGGGGTGGCTTAAAAAAACAAGGTGAAGAAGAGGAAGAAGCAGCAAAAGGAAGGGAGGGAGGAAAGAAGGAAAAGAGAAAAGAAAAGAACGAAAGGATTATAGGAAATCATAAGTACTTCGCGAGAAAAGACTCCAGGTATCAGAACGCAAGAGTGGCACTCAGAGTCTCAGAATTAAAATATATTTTCCTGGTAGATCGTAATCTGGTGGGATAATTACTACTAGTTTGAAAGACTCTACAGGCTCCCAGTTTAGAGGAGAGACCTGGGTTCTTCTGAACCCTTTTGCTCTGCACAGAATTTTTAGAGCAGTGTCAATTGCTTTCAAGGAAAGAGAAGTCCAGCCTGTGCCCTCTGACGCAAAGCACCCCAGTAGCTGCACAGTGGCACACAAGGAACACGGGGTTCTACTGCTATACTGGAATAAGATTGAGAGGGAGAGAAAAGTCAAAGCCACAGAGGCTGGAATTAAACGTCCTCCCTATAATTTACAGCCAGTACCAGTAGCTGCTACTTGAGGTTTCAGAATATAGAAACGGGACAGACCCGGGATGTCTTCAGAGCCAGGTCTCCTTGATCCACGTGTCTCCGCCTTCCGGAGGTCTGCACTCGTGGGGAGAGTTGGTAGTAGTAGCCGCAGTGTACGAAGTGCATTCGCATCGTCAAAGAGCGGACGGCTGTCGACAACTTGCTGTGTAATATTTCTGCTCCTCCTCAATGAATTTATAGGCACATTTATGTTTCTAAACTTAAATGGGATAGGTGCTGTTCTCAATTTGATTCTGCCAAATAATCTATCTTCGTTATTCTTATCATCATGATGATGATGATGACGATGATGTTACATTTGTGACCATACTCTACATTATTCATTTTGATGTTGTGTTCCATGATTCATCGTTTGCGTATAACACCCAGTGCTCCATACAGTCCATGCCCTGCTTAATACCCATCACCAGGCTCACCCATCCCCCAGCCTCCTCCCTTCTAAAACTATCAGTTAGTTTCCATACTCTCTCATGGTTCGGCTCTCCCTCTGATTCCCCGCCTCCTTATCTTTCCCTTCCTTCTCCTAATGTCCTCCATGCTATTCCTTATGTTCCACAAATAAGTGAAACCATATGATAACTGTCTTTCCTTGTTTGACTTATTTCACTCAGCATAATCTCCTCCAGTCCCATCCATGTTGCTACAACAGTTGGGTATTCATCCTTTCCGATGGAGGCATAATACTCCATTGCATACGTGAACCGTATCTTCTTTATCCGTTCGTCCATTGAAGGGCATCTCGGCCCTTTCCACAGTTGGCGATTGTGGACATTCCTGCTATGAACACCGGGGTGCATGTGGCTCTTCTTTACATCTGTATCTTTGGGGTAAATACCCAGTAGTGCCATTGCTGAGTCATAAGAGAGCTCCATTTTTAACTTTTTTTTTTTTTTTTTTTTCCAGCATAACAGTATTCATTATTTTTGCACCACACCCCGTGCTCCATGCAATCCGTGCCCTCTATAATACCCACCACCTGGTACCCCAACCTCCCACCCCCCGTCCCTTCAAAACCCTCAGATTGTTTTTCAGAGTCCATAGTCTCTCATGGTTCACCTCCCCTTCCAATTTCCCCCAACTCCCTTCTCCACTCTAAGTCCCCATGTCCTCCATGCTATTTGTTATGCTCCACAAATAAGTGAAACCACATGATAATTGACTCTCTCTGCTTGACTTGTTTCACTCAGCATAATCTCTTCCAGTCCCGTCCATGTTGCTACAAAAGTTGGGTATTCATCCTTTCTGATGGAGGCATAATACTCTACCCCCAGGGGTACAGGTCTGTGAATCACCAGGTTTACACACTTCACAGCACTCACCAAAGCACATACCCTCCCCAATGTCCATAATCCCACCCCCTTCTCCCAAACCCCCTCCCCCCAGCAACCCTCAGTTTGTTTTGTGAGATTAAGAGTCACTTATGGTTTGTCTCCCTCCCAATCCCATCTTGTTTCATTGATTCTTCTCCTACCCACTTAAGCCCCCATGTTGCATCACCACTTCCTCATATCAGGGAGATCATATGATAGTTGTCTTTCTCTGCTTGACTTATTTCGCTAAGCATGATACGCTCTAGTTCCATCCATGTTGTCGCAAATGGCAAGATTTCATTTCTTTTGATGGCTGCATAGTATTCCATTGTGTATATATACCACTTCTTCTTGATCCATTCATCTGTTGATGGACATCTAGGTTCTTTCCATAGTTTGGCTATTGTGGACATTGCTGCTATAAACATTCGGGTGCATGTGCCCCTTTGGATCACTACGTTTGTATCCTTAGGGTAAATACCCAATAGTGCAATTGCTGGGTCATAGGGCAGTTCTATTTTCAAAATTTTGAGGAACCTCCATGCTGTTTTCCAGAGTGGCTGCACCAGCTTGCATTCCCACCAACAGTGCAGGAGGGTTCCCCTTTCTCCGCATCCTCGCCAGCATCTGTCATTTCCTGACTTGTTGATTTTAGCCATTCTGACTGGTGTGAGGTGATATCTCATTGTGGTTTTGATTTGTATTTCCCTGATGCCGAGTGATATGGAGCACTTTTTCATGTGTCTGTTGGCCATCTGGATGTCTTCTTTGCAGAAATGTCTTTTCATGTCCTCTGCCCATTTCTTGATTGGATTATTTGTTCTTTGGGTGTTGAGTTTGCTAAGTTCTTTATAGATTCTGGACACTAGTCCTTTATCTGATATGTCATTTGCAAATATCTTCTCCCATTCTGTCAGTTGTCTTTTGATTTTGTTAACTGTTTCCTTTGCTGTGCAAAAGCTTTTGATCTTGATGAAATCCCAATAGTTCATTTTTGCCCTTGCTTCCCTTGCCTTTTGCGTTGTTCCTAGGAAGATGTTGCTGTGGTTGAGGTCAAAGAGGTTGCTGCCTGTGTTCTCCTCAAAGATTTTGATGGATTCCTTTCGCACATTGAGGTCCTTCATCCATTTTGAGTCTATTTTTGTGTGTGGTGTAAGGAAATGGTCCAATTTCATTTTTCTGCATGTGGCTGTCCAATTTTCCCAGCACCATTTATTGAAGAGGCTGTCTTTTTGCCATTGGATATTCTTTCCTGCTTTGTCGAAGATTAGTTGACCATAGAGTTGAGGGTCTATTTCTGGGCTCTCTATTCTGTTCCATTGATCTATGTGTCTGTTTTTGTGCCAGTACCATGCTGTCTTGATGACGACAGCTTTGTAATAGAGCTTGAAGTCCGGAATTGTGATGCCACCAACGTTGGCTTTCTTTTTCAATATCCCTTTGGTTATTCGAGGTCTTATCTGGTTCCATATAAATTTTAGCATTATTTGTTCCATTTCTTTGAAAAAGATGGATGCTACTTTGATAGGAATTGCATTAAATGTGTAGATTGCTTTAGGTAGCATAGACATTTTCACAATATTTATTCTTCCAATCCAGGAGCATGGAACATTTTTCCATTTCTTTGTGTCTTCCTCAATTTCTTTCATGAGTACTTTATAGTTTTCTGAGTATAGATTCTGTGTCTCTTTGGTTAGGTTTATTCCTAGGTATCTTATGGTTTTGGGTGCAATTGTAAATGGGATTGACTCCTTAATTTCTCTTTCTTCTGTCTTGCTGTTGGTGTAGAGAAATGCAACTGATTTCTGTGCATTGATTTTATATCCTGACACTTTACTGAATTCCTGTATAAGTTCTAGCAGTTTTGGAGTGGAGTCTTTTGGGTTTTCCACATATAGTATCATATCATCTGCGAAGAGTGATAATTTGACTTCTTCTTTGCCGATTTGGATGCCTTTAATTTCCTTTTGTTGTCTGATGGCTGAGGCTAGGACCTCTAGTACTATGTTGAATAGCAGTGGTGATAATGGACATCCCTGCCGTGTTCCTGACCTTAGCGGAAAAGCTTTCAGTTTTTCTCCATTGAGAATGATATTTGCGGTGGGTTTTTCATAGATGGCTTTGATGATATTGAGGTATGTGCCCTCTATCCCTACACTTTGAAGAGTTTTGATCAGGAAGGGATGCTGTACTTTGTCAAATGCTTTTTCAGCATCTATTGAGAGTATCATATGGTTCTTGTTCTTTCTTTGATTGATGTGTTGTATCACATTGACTGATTTGCGGATGTTGAACCAACCTTGCAGCCCTGGAATAAATCCCACTTGGTCGTGGTGAATAATCTTTTTAATGTACTGTTGAATCCTATTGGCTAGTATTTTGTTGAGTATTTTCGCATCTGTGTTCATCAAGGATATCAGTCTATAGCTCTCTTTTTTGGTGGGATCCTTGTCTGGTTTTAGGATCAAGGTGATGCTGGCCTCATAAAATGAGTTTGGAAGTTTTCCTTCCATTTCTATTTTTTGGAACAGTTTCAGGAGAATAGGAATTAGTTCTTCTTTATATGTTTGGTAGAATTCCCCCGGGAAGCCGTCTGGCCCTGGGCTTTTGTTTGTTTGGAGATTTTTAATGACTGTTTCAATCTCCTTACTGGTTATGGGTCTGTTCAGGCTTTCTATTTCTTCCTGGTTCAGTTGTGGTAGTTTATATGTTTCTAGGAATGCATCCATTTCTTCCAGATTGTCAAATTTATTGGCGTAGAGTTGCTCATAGTATGTTCTTATAATAGTTTGTATTTCTTTGGTGTTAGTTGTGATCTCTCCTCTTTCATTCATGATTTTATTTATTTGGGTCCTTTCTCTTTTCTTTTTGATAAGTCGGGCCAGGGGTTTATCAATTTTATTAATTCTTTCAAAGAACCAGCTCCTAGTTTCGTTGATTTGTTCTATTGTTTTTTTGGTTTCTATTTCATTGATTTCTGCTCTGATCTTTATGATTTCTCTTCTCCTGCTGGGCTTAGGGTTTCTTTCTTGTTCTTTCTCCAGCTCCTTTAGGTGTAGGGTTAGGTTGTGTACCTGAGACCTTTCTTGTTTCTTGAGAAAGGCTTGTACCGCTATATATTTTCCTCTCAGGACTGCCTTTGTTGTGTCCCACAGATTTTGAACCGTTGTATTTTCATTATCATTTGTTTCCATGATTTTTTTCAATTCTTCTTTAATTTCCCGGTTGACCCATTCATTCTTTAGAAGGATGCTGTTTAGTCTCCATGTATTTGGGTTCTTTCCAAACTTCCTTTTGTGGTTGAGTTCTAGCTTTAGAGCATTGTGGTCTGAAAATATGCAGGGAATGATCCCAATCTTTTGATACCGGTTGAGTCCTGATTTAGGACCGAGGATGTGATCTATTCTGGAGAATGTTCCATGTGCACTAGAGAAGAATGTGTATTCTGTTGCTTTGGGATGAAATATTCTGAATATATCTGTGATGTCCATCTGGTCCAGTGTGTCGTTTAAGGCCTTTATTTCCTTGCTGATCTTTTGCTTGGATGATCTGTCCATTTCAGTGAGGGGAGTGTTAAAGTCCCCTACTATTATTGTATTATTGTTGATGTGTTTCTTTGATTTTGTTATTAATTGGTTTATATAGTTGGCTGCTCCCACGTTGGGGGCATAGATATTTAAAATTGTTAAATCTTCTGGTTGGACAGACCCTTTGAGTATGATATAGTGTCCTTCCTCATCTCTTATTATAGTCTTTGGCTTAAAATCTAATTGATCTGATATAAGGATTGCCACTCCTGCTTTCTTCTGATGTCCATTAGCATGGTAAATTCTTTTCCACCCCCTCACTTTAAATCTGGAGGTGTCTTCGGGCTTAAAATGAGTTTCTTGGAGGCAACATATAGATGGGTTTTGTTTTTTTATCCATTCTGATACCCTGTGTCTTTTGACAGGGGCATTTAGCCCATTAACATTCAGGGTAACTATTGAGAGATATGAATTTAGTGCCATTGTATTGCCTGTAAGTTGACTGTTACTGTATATGGTCTCTGTTCCTTTCTGATCTACCACTTGTAGGCTCTCTCTTTGCTTAGAGGACCCCTTTCAAGATTTCCTGTAGAGCTGGTTTGGTATTTGCAAATTCTTTCAGTTTTTGTTTGTCCTGGAAGCTTTTAATCTCTCCTTCTATTTTCAATGATAGCCTAGCTGGATATAGTATTCTTGGCTGCATGTTTTTCTCGTTTAGTGCTCTGAAAATATCATGCCAGCTCTTTCTGGCCTGCCAGGTCTCTGTGGATAAGTCAGCTGCCAATCTAATATTTTTACCATTGTATGTTACAGACTTCTTTTCCCGGGCTGCTTTCAGGATTTTCTCTTTGTCACTGAGACTTGTAAATTTTACTATTAGGTGACGGGGTGTGGGCCTATTCCTATTGATTTTGAGGGGCGTTCTCTGAACCTCCTGAATTTTGATGCTCGTTCCCTTTGCCATATTGGGGAAATTCTCCCCAATAATTCTCTCCAGTATACCTTCTGCTCCCCTCTCTCTTTCTTCTTCTTCTGGAATCCCAATTATTCTAATGTTGTTTCGTCTTATGGTGTCACTTATCTCTCGAATTCTCCCCTCGTGGTCCAGTAGCTGTTTGTCCCTCTTTTGCTCAGCTTCTTTATTCTCTGTCATTTGGTCTTCTATATCACTAATTCTTTCTTCTGCCTCATTTATCCTAGCAGTGAGAGCCTCCATTTTTGATTGCACTTCATTAATAGCTTTTTTTATTTCAACTTGGTTAGATTTTAGTTCTTTTATTTCTCCAGAAAGGGCTTTTATATCTCTCGAGAGGGTTTCTCTAATATCTTCCATGCCTTTTTCGAGCCCGGCTAGAACCTTGAGAATTGTCATTCTGAACTCTAGATCTGACATATTACCAATGTCTGTATTGATTAGGTCCCTAGCCTTCGGTACTGCCTCTTGTTCTTTTTTTTGTGTTGAATTTTTCCGTCTTGTCATTTTGTCCAGATAAGAGTATATGAAGGGGCAAGTAAAATACTAAAAGGGTGGCAACAACCCCAGGAAAAAATGCTTTAACCAAATTAGAAGAGATCCAAAATCGTGAGGGGGGAGAAAGGGGATAAAAAGAGGTTCAAAAAGGAAGAAAGAAAAAAAAAGAAAAAAAAAAAAGAAAAGAAAAGAAAAAAGAAAAGAAAAGAATTAAAAAAAAAAAAGGAAAACACCTAAGAAAAATGTAAAAAAGAAAAAATATATATATTAGATAAACTAGTAAAAAATCGTTAAAAAAGAAAAAGGTAACAGTTAAAAAAAAAAAAATTTTACCCGAAGGCGAGAAAGAAAAAAAAAAAACAAAAAATGAAAAAGAAAAAAATTAAATTAACTGCAAGACTAAAAAAAAATCACAGGGAAAAAGCCATGAGTTCCGTGCTTGGCTTTCTCCTCCTCTGGAATTCTGCTGCTCTCCTTGGTATTGAAACCGCACTCCTTGGTAGGTGAACTTGGTCTCGGCTGGATTTCTTGTTGATCTTCTGGGGGAGGGGCCTGTTGTAGTGATTCTCAAGTGTCTTTGCCCCAGGCGGAATTACACCGCCCTTACCCGGGGCCGGGGTGAGTAATCCGCTCGGGTTTGCTTTCAGGAGCTTTTGTTCCCTGAGCGCTTTCCGTAGAGTTCCGGAGGACGGGAAAACAAATGGCGGCCTCCTTGTCTCCGGCCCGGAGGAGCCGAGAGCCCAGGGCCGCACTCCTCAGTGCGCCCTCAGAGAACAGCGCCCAGTTACTCCCGTCTGCCTGACCTCCGGCCGCGCTCCGAGCTCACCTAGCCTGCGACTGGTCAAGGTAACACCGAGCTGTGAGCTTACTGTCGGCTCTGTCTCTGTAGCCGGCTTTCCCGTTCCAATACCCGCAAGGTCTGCGACACTCAGACACCCCTGCTCCTTCTGTGACCCTGCGGGACCTGAGGCCACGCTGAACCCGCGTGGGCTTTGCCCCGGTTTAGCCTCTGGAGCGATGTCCCTCAGCGGAACAGACTTTTAAAAGTCCTGATTTTGTGCACCGTTGCTCCGCCGCTTGCCGGGAGCCGGCCCCTCCCCCCGGGGTCTATCTTCCCGTCGCTTTGGATTCACTTCTCCGCCGGTCCTACCTTTCAGAAAGTGGTTGTTTTTCTGTTTCCAGAATTGCTGTTCTTCTTCTCTTCGATCTGCCGATGGATTTTCAGGTGTTTGCAATCTTTAGATAAGCTATCTAGCTGATCTCCGGCTAGCTGAAGCAGTCTCAGCCTGCTACTTCTCCGCCATCTTGACTCCTCCCCCATTTTTAACTTTTTGAGGAAACCCCACACTGTTTTCCAAATTGGCTGCACCAATTTGCATTCCCACCACCAGTGTAAGAGGGTTCCCCTTTCTCCATAAACTCTCCAACATTTGTTGTTTCTTGCCTTGTCAATTTTTGCCATTCTAACTGGTGTAAGGTGCTATCTCAATGTGGTTTTGATTTGAATTTCCCTGATGGCTAATAAGGTTAACGTTTTTTCAGTTGTCTGTTAGCCATCCGTCTGAACAGACAATTCCCCAAAGAATCTATCTTTTTAGAGATTTTTTTTCAAGCCTGTACACAGAGGTCTATCTCATATTTTATAATAGAAACGCAGATATAGTCATTAACTTTACTACTATGTTAATAATAATTATTAATAATAACCTAGTTGTTTCTTTTTTTCTTTTTTTGCTCTTAGTGTAAGACAAATATGTTGTACATCCCTCTGTCGCTGTGTGTATCTGCATATAAATCCTTCTGTGAATGGTACAAGTCTTTCTTTTGGACAGATTTTAAGAAGTGAGATTTTTAGGTTGAGGGGTATTTAAATTTTTAATTTTCATCACCAAGTCCCCTTGCAAGTAGGTTTTACCCCCATGTCCTTCATCAGGACAAGAGTGTTTATTTTCTCCATGTCTGTAGTCTGTATATAATCCTCCCACCCAAACAAAATTGTCCAACAAGTGAAAAGCAGGAATGTTGCCTGACGGGTAGAAATGATTCCATTTTTATTGTTTTAGTTTACATTTCTCTACCTACTGATTCGATTGGTAATCATTCCATATGCTTCTTGGCCATTTGTATTTCTTCTTTTGCTAATTGTTCATTTCTCTTGCCCTTTCTTCCCCCTTTATTAGTGGCTTGACTTTTCCCTTTAATTTTTAGGATTTCTTTATATATGTTACTTATTGATTCTCTGTTGGCGTGTTGTAGATATTTTGTCCCAGGTTTTCATTTCTCTTTTCACTTTGTTGATGGTGTCTTTCATCATGCAGCAGTTTTCATTGATATGAGGTAAATTTTGACGAGGCATATCTTTTCAGGAACTCTGGGTTGTGTGTCTTCAAAAAGAAATAGGGCCTTTTCCCTTTGTTAAATTATGTAGTCTTTCATATCCTTTCTTCTAATGCTTTTTCATGATTGTGTGGGTTTGTTCATGTCCAATTAATCAAGAACACTTGAAATAACCGTTGGGATGGAAAAGAAACCAGACTCAAGGGTGAGCACAGTGCTGAGTGTTGGAGAAGGGTAAAAAAAGAAAACCAAGAGGGTGTTTGCTGCATCTTCAAGACATCATTTTGATCTGTTTCAATCTAACTATGTCTAGGAACCGAATCCATTCTTCCATTCCTTCAGCAAATACATAGTACACTGACTTCGTGCCAAGATGTGTGCTAGATACTGGGGATACAGTGGTGGACTCAGCTCTCAAGGAGCTTCATGAGCCATTGCCTGAGCCGCTAGCTCAAGGAACGGGAAGAGGGCCCCGCGGTCCAGGGAGTAGGGGGCTAGAGAACAGGTCAGAGGTCTCTAGGCAGAGGAAACAATAATGATGAAGGCTTTTAAAAGCCACAGTAAAGTGTTCTAACCACTCAGAAGGCAGCAGAGGCCAAATAAAGAATGTATCTTATCTAGAGAAGTGAAGTCATCACATCTGATTTCTACAGAGATGACTCTGCTGGAAGTGTAGATGAATAGTTGGGACAAGGCTGGGACCCAGGAAACCAAACTATTGAAGAGATCTTGTTGACAGATGAGCATCGTGGCCTGAAGGGCAGTGTCCATGAAGTGGAAAGAAAGAGACTGATTCAAGAGATATTTGGGGTGAAGAAAAGAAGGACCTGATCATTGATTCGGTACAGGGAAAAAGGAAGAGAGGAGTCAAGGATGACACTCAGGTCTCTACTTTGAGAGACTTGATGGGTAGAAGGTGGAACTATTCACCAACTAGGAAATACAGAAGAAAACAGCTTGTTTAGAGGAAATTAGATATGCTGGGTTTTGGACCCACTAAGTTTTTGGTTGCCCATATAATATCCAAATGGAAATATCTGGAAAGCAGTTTGTGGATCTGAAGTGCAGAAGAATGATTAGCCTAGACATATGTGAACATAGAGATAAAACCCACAGAGACATACACACAAAAAACAAGAATAGCCAGAAAGTCAAACATGATTCCAATTCAGTAATAAATGAATTTCATGCATGTCACAGAATGGTGACTTTAAGAAGTAATGAAAGGTTTACCTATCCACTTTGAAAATTCTGAAGTCTACAGATAAATTATTCCATCAGAATTTCTATCTCCACCTCTAACTTGGAATGGGGGAGAGGGGCTTCCAAATGCTGCGGGAAAGGGTGGTAGACGTTAATTAACTTTTGAGTAAAAAAAGAAAATACCTTAAAAGAAAATGCATGGGGGTGCCTGGGTGGCTCAACGGGTTAAAGCCTCTGCCTTCAACTCAGGTCATGATCCCAGGGTCCTGAGATTGAGCCCTACATTAAGCTCTCTGCTCAGCAGGGAGCCTGCTTCCTCCTCTCTCTCTCTGCCTGCCTCTCTGCCTACTTGTGATCTCTGTCTGTCAAATAAATAAATAAAATCTTAAAAAGAAAATGCATGATTTTTTATCCAGTCAGTAAATTAAGGTTTTGAAAAACGGGTTCAGCTATCCATAGCTACTAGAAAGCAGCATGTGAGTTTTGACAAGCAGATCAAAGCCAGAATAGGGATAACCTAGGAGAAGACCTGGAGTCAGAAGTTTTAATAATCTGGCAAAATATGCATTGTCTAAATTGCCAGAAACAATGTCAAGAATGATTGGAAGAATACAAGGAAGAGAACAGGGTAGAAACATTAAAGTAAGACCAGAGATGGCAAGCTATGACCTCTGGGGCAAAGGCTGTTTTTGTTAATAAAGTTTTATTGGAACACACCCGTTCATTTCCATAATGTCTACAGCTACCTTTAGCTCTGTAAAGGTGGAGTTGAAAGGCGCCACAGAGACTGCATGGCCCACAGCCGAAATTATTTACTACCTGGACGTTGCAAAGTAAGTTTGCCAACCACTGTTAGAGTCCCACAAAAGCCTAATGTAAGATGAGAACCTGTTTTAAGATTATAACTAGAGCTATAATGTTCAGGATTGAGTGGATGGAAGCATCCACTAGATTATCTGCTTTCCATCAAAGTACCACTTGTATTGCAAAGAAAGAAAGGCTCTTAACTGATCACTGAATTTATTATCCAGTGGGTTTTGAGCATTTATGATTTTTTTTATTTTTCATGATTAATTCTATTAGATATGATGTCTATACCAATATAAATTTAAACCAACTGAATATCACTGGTACTAAAAGGAATCTCAACGATTTGGGGAAACTATTCCACAAAGACAATTTTACTACCGTGTACATTTGAGCAAGTGGATAATCAACTTAGTTGTATTAGGTAGCCCTAGCTATGTAAGCACAAAGAATGAAAAAATGTTCTCTCAAGTTATAGGGAGCCAGATTCATAACCATCCGTCACTTGCTTGGGCAAGTTACTGATAAACTCTGCAGAAAAATAACAAACTGTGTGTCCCTGCATCTTGGCTGTTGAAAATGAGATTCTTTGTCTGATTGATGTTAGCAGAGAGGCTTGTAAAAATGCATTTCCAGCTGATTAGTTCAGAAGGTGTCAATCTCTTGCAGTCTTATGACCCGCAGACGACACGCCAGATGTACATTTGCTTTTTATAAACTAACAAAGATGAATGACTACATGTGAACATTCCTCTTCGGCAACCTATTGCCTAAAGGAAAATACTGGAGTTGTGGCGTGGTTCGGGGGGCGGGGGAGAGGACCAGGGCATCTAATCTTTAATTTGTAAGATTAACAGAGATAAAATATAATAATTGGAAGTCCTCTCTCTAGTGAGTAGTCTATTTAGGTTAAAGAATGAATTCAAGGGAAAAACCTGCGAGAAGATAAAATATTTGTGTTAAATAATTCTCCCAACCATACACACACCCATTCAAAAGTCATGAAGTGAGAACTCTTAAATATATGCTAAAACACATAACTGAAGATTCCTTATAGTCTCAATATATAATCATAGATTGTTACTGAAGGGGCTTTATTTTTTAATTGGTTTCTTTAGAAGCCAGAAATGATACTGGAGCATTAGTTCAATAGTCTACTACTTTAAAAATCCAAGTCTTAATAACTCTTTCTATTTCTTTGAGAGAGACACAGAAAAAAATATACAGTGTATTACATTATTATAGCTTCGTGAAAAGTAAGCCTGTAGCATAGTTTTATCTTTCTTCCAGAAATACAGAGAAACATTGAGAGATATTTTTCATCCTCGTGGCCTTTTGGCTAAGAAAGTATTTTGATAAATTTATATAAAATTTCAAAGCTCAGTTTCACTTGATTTGCTTAAAACATGATTTAAATTTTTATCAAAGGAGTAAAACTACACTTTCAAATAATTAACACATTTTTTAAAAAATGTAACAGACATCTACATAAAAGTTATGTAACTATTATAAAGAAACAATATAAAGGAAGATCTGCTGGTCAGAAATTCTGACCCATCATGGTAACAAATTAAAATATGTAAAAGGAGTCCAACACCCTAAATTTAATTCAAGTATTCATGTATTAAGCTTGTTTTTCAACTACAAGAGAAATAGTGAAGGGATTTTCATGTATTAATCTTGTTTTTCAACTACAAGAGAAATAGTGAAGGGATTTTTAGTTATTGTTGCTAGGTAAACTAAGTCTCTTTCGGTATTAAGTGACAGAAAACCTAACCCACACAGGCATGAGGAAGAAGAGAATGGCTTGACTTCTACAACTGAAAAGCCCGGGATCACAGGTGCAGCTTGTTGCAAAAACCCTAAAGATGCCACGATGACCTCTTGTTTTTCTCTCCACCTCTTGGCTCTGCTTCTTCAACAGCTACATGGCTTGGGAGGTTCTCCTATAGGAGCAGTTGGATTGAGGCAGCAGTCGCAACCTCACAGCCTTACAGCTCCAACTGGTTGGGGTGAGGGAAAGGGGAGTCTCTGCAGACGGTTCCTGAAATTCACTCCAGATAGACAAGTTAGGTCAAATGGACACTTCTGAACCAAACATGAAGGGGGAAATGCACAGAGACTGAGCGGTGGGGATGGATGGATATGGAAATGAAAGTGTACAGCTGTTGCCCAAAGAAGAGGAAATGAGTTTTGAGAGAACTCACAAGTGTTCACTACAATTCTGCTTCAGGTGGGCAAAATGACCTAAGGACGCTGATGCAGGGCCTCTCTTCTCGTTTCTGACCTTACCTGTGTTGTTGCTGACCTACTTTTAGACTGGACAACATTAACTCAATTTAGTCTATCTTCTTGCATCTGGGTTTGCTGTCAGATAATGAAGGGGCAAACTTATATTCTATTAATAAGAGTGGCCTAAAGCCAAAACAGCTTCGTGGCTAGTATGGTTTTTTTTTTTTTTTTCCCAAATAGAAGTTATTAGAAAAGCCCTTGTGTAAATAAAATATGTAGGTCAACTAGATATTTTCAACTGGGTTTGCCATAATAAGGTCATACTAAGACTTGAGATTTGGGTTTGAAGATTTTAAGACCATGTGTCCAATCTTTCAAGAACGATTTAAAGTCTTCAGAAACTAATGTTTTTATTAATCTATACTGAGAAAAGTCATTGCCAAGCAGATCAAAATCCATGTGTCAGCTGGTCAGTGAGAGAATGATCTTAAGGGATAATGTCACTAAGTCACTGTAACCTAACACTCTTGTCCACTAATGAGTTGGTTTATGTTTTGAACAAAATACTTACATGGGCCGTGGAAGGTGGTTTCCTTTTGATGTTCCTGGAGAAGGCGCTAGCAGATTCTTTCTATCCATTACACTTTTCACGTCACCAACACTGTAGATCAATTTTCTTGTGGTGGGCTTCTTGTCATTTCCAATATTCCAACTCACTTAACATTTTCACATTTTAAAGTAACACCTCCATTTTTGTGGCCGTCCTATGAGGGGCTCAGGGTCCTGTTCAACATTTGAGGGATGCCTTCACTTTATCTGGAACATACTTTACCTTCCTGGAGAAAGCTATGTCCTCGAAAAGTGGTTGGCTCATCTCATCCATTGTACCTTGAATTGTATTAGCTTCACTTCACAGACATTCATTTTCTGACCTTTCCCCAAATTTTAGAACTTCACCCTACATAGGTCCAAAACCACAGACCCATGGTGCTCCCTGTGTTAACTCTGACTGCATTTTCTCTAAAATAGAGAAGGCATCCATAATTAGAATTAAAACAAATCTGTAGTCCTTCCTACTCCTAATAGATTATTCCAACCAGCAATTTTTAATTTCTTGCTCAGAATCCGCCATCTCCAATCCAAACATTTACTCCACGTGAAAGAGGCTGCCAAGTCTTTCCAAAAAGCGTGCCTCATAGAAATCACTCTCAGAATCCAGGAAGATTCCCTGGATCTGAAAGAAAATGAGCCAACGAACAAAACACATACCAAGAGGAATTCTCTGACCGGCTTGCACTTCTCTCCGCAGATGGGCTCGTTGACTGTATGGACCCCGACTGCTGCTTACAGAGCTCCTGCCAAAACCAGCCTTACTGCCGCGGACTACCTGACCCTCAGGACGTCATCAGCCAGAGCTTGCAGTCCCCCTCACAACAAGCCGCCAAATCCTTCTACGACCGAATCAGTTTTCTTATAGGGTCCGATAGCACCCATGTCATACCTGGAGAGAGCCCTTTCAATAAGAGGTTAATGCCTTTTCTCCTTCATGTCGATTTGTAGCCATGTTATCAGTAGTTCCGTGCACGTTAGATGAAATGCTGAGGACTGTGAATTTGAGGAGCGAGCTTTGCCTTTCAACGCAGTTTTTCCTCTTTAGGCAAATCCCTCACCAAACTTCGCATCTCGGGCGTTTTTGACACAGTTCACGTGCTTTGTCGATTTCAGTACCTGAGCCGTAACAGGACATCCCATTAAGGAGTCAATAAATCTTCATTTAACTAGTTGATTTTGTTAGCGCAGTTGGAAATGTTTCAAGAGAAGCAGTGAAAAGACCCCAAAAGGCAAAACAGAAGTGAGCTTTTTTTTTTTTTTTTTTAGCTGAGCTCGCTAAATAATATAAATTATGAATTAATGTAATGGAACTGCTAACGGCATGGCAATAAGATTGCATAAGCTGTTTGACTGGTGCTTTGCAGAGCAGTAATGACCTGAAAATAAACCAGTAAGTGAAAGCAGGTGTCTTGTGTCTCGCTGAGTAAAAGAAGATGATTTACACTAGAACTCCTGGATCTGCCGTAATTTAACAGCATTAATGCAGTTAGACCCAGCAGTTGATTAAAAGTTGTTGCACAAATGTGCCTTATTGCCCCTTTAAATCTTATACTTCTTGGTCCCTGCAGATTTACGGATTGCCTTGGAATTAATTGGAAGGTATACTTTTCTTCATGTAAGCGCCAGATATATGACTTATGAAAAAGCACAGTTTATAATTTTTAAAAATCCATCTCTAAATTATGGGTCTTGATAACTCTCCAAAACGCAGATTGCAACAAATTAAAACCCCGGGTAAACACCAGGCATTTAGAGAATGTGAATTGTGCTGAATTAAAAGGGGCATTGTCTTGGGACTCTTTGGGTCTGGTTTTTGTGAATAACAAGTGTGTGTGACAGTGTTATTTTATGCTTAGGTTGAATTATCTCTAAATCATGATAATGTGGGCCTGAGAAGACGAATGTTCGTTTTAATTCTTCTACTTTTCCCACAGCCTTGCATCCGTCATCAGGGGCCAAGTACTAACTGCTGATGGAACTCCGCTTATTGGAGTAAATGTCTCATTCTTCCATTACCCAGAATATGGATACACTATTACCCGCCAGGATGGAATGTGAGTTAAGTTAGTCCCACGGCACTCCCTCTGTTTGAAATATTCTCAGTATAAAAACTGGGCATTCTTATATCTCCCAGGATGTTTGATTATCCCTTTTAATATAGAACCGCATCAACTAATAGGCTCCAGAACTCTGTGACGGTGTGTGTGGCAGAGACTTAAAGTCACAGGCTCGTGTAGCTCCTTAAAAATTGATTTCATTTGCTAAGACATGATAACGGTGTTCTGGTTTTGTAGGAGAATTTTCTTTGTTTGAGAAGATTCATGTTGAAATATTTAGGAGTGACCTTCCATAACACCTACTACTTAAGCTTAGATGGTTCTGAAAAAAAATAAGTAGGTGGGCAGATAGATAAAGCAATTCTGATCGCTTCTCGGCCTTTTGGCTAAGATCAAGTGATAAAGCAAATTTGGAAAGATGTTAATAAATTGGTAAATCTTAGTAAAAGGCGTCTGGGTGTTCCTTGAATAGTTACTTTAATATTCCTGTAGATTTGCAACTCCGTCTGTATATGGGTTGGGAGAAAAGTTGGTTTCCTTTGTAAAGCGAATTTATTTAAGGAGCTGAGTGTTGTTGGAAGCGGTGTGGGATCAAATAATTCACCAAGTCATCTTGTTTTTTCTTAGGTTTGATTTGGTGGCAAATGGCGGGGCCTCTCTTACTTTGGTCTTCGAACGCTCCCCATTCCTCACTCAGTACCATACCGTGTGGATTCCATGGAATGTCTTTTATGTGATGGATACCCTCGTCATGAAGAAGGAAGAGAATGACATTCCCAGCTGTGATCTGAGTGGATTTGTGAGGCCAAATCCCATCATCGTGGCGTCTCCTTTATCTACGTTTTTCAGATCTTCTCCTGAAGACAGCCCCATTATTCCCGAAACACAGGTAGATGTTCTAGAGGCGGTACTTTTAAGGAAACTGTTTTCAGATCATGTGGTTTCCAAAGAATCTTAAAAAAGGATTTTCAGAATTCCAGCACCATCCTAAATCATTCCACAGACTGAAACACAGAATGTAGGATATGTAGGGGTGGGAGGGGGGAGGAGGGTATACGCGTGCATGAATAGTTAATACTATAGTAGGATATCTAGTTATTTCCTAAAGATATATTCAAAAAACTTTTTTTGTTCAGGCTATACTATGTCTGTATATATTTATTTAGTTGTAGCTAACGGCTTAAATTCAACAGCGAATAACATCTTCATTCATGTGCTTGTTCACTGGAAAAAGGTTTTGATACCAATATGCTCCTTATGTCCTACTGACAGGGTAACAAGTGCTGTTATACGTGGTCATTACTGTCAATGACTTTCTGTTAAATTATAATTATAAGTTAAAAAAGTGATCAGAAAAGATGATTTTTAGCAGCAAATGTTCATTAATTTTCTCAAGACATTTTTATCTGAAAAAACTTGGTATTAAGTCTTACATTCTAACAGTTTATGATAAAGCCTGTTCTCCTCAGGGGGGAAAAAAACTATATAACTTTTCTAAAAATAACCAGACTTTCACTATTCCTTTTATCTTCTGAAATATCTGGAGATTGTCTTCCTTCCTCTTTCTGTCCAATTAGAAAAACCTTGGGGTCTTAAAGATAGGACATTAGGTAAAAGAATACTGGACTTTATTCATAAATGGCTAAGTAAAACTATGTGGTCTTTATTTTTTTAAAAAAGATTTATCTGCGAGAGAGACAGACTGAGCAGGGGGGAGGGGCATGAGCATGGAGCTGGACACAGGGCTCCATCCCACCACCCCGAGATCATGATGTGAGCCGAAATCAAGTTGGTCGCTTCACCAACTGAGCCACCCAAACACCCCAGAAATATGCTGGTTCTAAAATACAGCAGCACAGAGCAGCTTTGTCCCATTCACTCTTGAAATATTTATTTGACACCAGGCATTGTTAGAATAGAGCGAAGCAGTAAGCCAATCAGACCAAAGCTCCTTGGTCTCAAAGAGCTTTAGAGCTAATGGGAAGAGAGACAACAAATGTACAAATGTATGTCAGCTTGTGAATACAACTTACTTTTCAAAGATAAAACAGGGTCAGTTGACGGAGGTACAGTTTTGCAAAGTGGGGTTCAGGAAGGCCTCCTTGATAAGTTGATGTTTCAGCAGAAAGTTTAAGAAAAATGAAAGAATAACCCCCAAAATAGAAGGATATTGCAGTTCGTGCTGAGAGCAAGTTCAGAAGCTCCGAGCAAAGACCATGCTTGGCTTGTTCACAGAGTGGCACAGAGACCAGCAGGTGTGGCTTGAGGGAAGGGGTGACACACAAACCACCAATCATTGAAGACCGTGGCTGCCTTTTTTTTTTTTTTTTTTTTAAGATTTTACTTATTTATTTGAGAGAGAGCGCGCGGAGGGTAGAGGGGGCACAGGGCAGAAGAGGGAGAGAATCTCAAGCAGATACTCCTCGCTGAGTATGGAGCCCAGTGCGAGGCTCAATGCCACAACCACGAAATCATGACCTGAGTCAAAACTAAGAGTTGGACCCTTAACCAGCTGAGCCACCCAGGCGCCTCTACTGGTTTCCTTCTTCAAAAGGGCACTGTAGTTGCTACACTAAGAATCTTCTATATTGGGCAAAGGTTGAAACAAGGGGACCAGGTAGGAGACAGTCTCCGTTTGGAGAAATGATGATGGATTGGACAAAGGAAGTTGGGGCTGAAGGGATAAGAAGTGGATGTGTGCTAACGGAGTCCAGGGAGAGGTTGGGAGTAAAATGTAAACTTGGGGGTCATTAGTGACACAGAAAAATAGAAAGCATAGGAGGAGATCCCCTAGGGAAGGAGTGCAAACAGAGAGCAGACAAGAGGAGCCAAGAAGGTCTGGGATAACAGGGTAAGAACTCTCACAGGCGAATACAATGCTGAAGAGACACCTCAATGATTTACTGCGTAACCGTCAAGCCAGCTTTGAGCTAAAGCTTTTGGAAGTTCATTATAACCTTGTGCAATGTAGTACTTCCTCCCCAGAGGCCATCTTGCAGTAGCTCTGAACTTCTTAGCCACTCCTTAAGTAGATTTAACCTCGAGACTCTGTCGATAGGTGGCAGAGTTTTAGTAAACTGAGTCATTGAAACGGGTTTCAAATAGTCAGCAATTCCAGGAATGCCTGAAGGATTTGTTGGGTTTTTTTCCTCCATTCCACCAAACAGTCTGCAGACATTTAGTAGAAATTTACTAAGAGCCCAGCATATATGAGGTACTCTACAAGGATAAAAAGAATAATAAAGACACAGATTCCTACCATTCTAAATGTGATCCAGATTTGAAGGAAGAGCTCTGCATGTTCAAAAGAGAGGTCTATTCCTAAGGAAGCCAAAAAGGGCATCCCAGAGGAGGTTGGCCTTCAGAGTGAGGAAAGGATATTCCAGATTGACGACAATGTGAAAGCAACCACACAGTGGTAAAAACAAATGATAGTGTATTAAAACTGGTGAGCTACTTAAATATAGGGCATGTAAGAGATAGGTTGGGGCTAGATTATGAGTGGCCCCAAAATACCACACAGTGGTACTGAATTCTTTAGGCAATGTGGAACTAGGGGGCCCATGGTCCCTTTTTCGGATTTCTTTAAAGCTAACTCAAGACGCAAAATGCGTAATTAATGGAAGAAGACAGAGAAATCAGTGAACTGACTACTGTTCACTGTATTTCTATACATAACCGGCACTCAGATGGGGAGGGCCCAACACTCAGAATGGTGGTGGAATCTCAGATTAGACTGAGATTTGGAAGGTAGAATTGACAAGATATAGTTTCTTTTTTTTTTTAATGACTGGATATGAAACTTTATTTATTATAAAATAAAATACTTGTTAATTTACTATAAAACAAAACAAAAATAACAAAATTAAAGAAAGTAAGTCTCATATTTTATTACCTCTTTTACATTAATTATAGTGCCTAACTGAATATTTAATGGGGTGAAGAGTGGGGCTTACAGATCACACAGATGGCAAAAAATAGGCTGGATGTTTATTTTTCCTCCCTGGCTGGGTGTACTTTTCCCACTAATGCAAAATAACACGGTCAAGTTAAATTACATAGGAGAAACACATGTTTTAATGAACTAAATTACAGATATTTGTTCCATGGAAGTAGGTTAATGATGACAAAGATAATAATCTGTTATTAAAATCAGGGATAACATATGATATTTTGAATTAGAGAAGCAGGTCCTACCAGATCACAGGAAGTATCTATTTAATTAATGAAAGACTACCTTACATATAGAAAACCTATCCGATTTATGAGAAAGTATTTTGAAAATAAATTAAGGGGAAATAAATTATATGCCTTAGGGTTCAATCACTTACATTTTCAGAGCCATTTCAAGAGTCACAGAATCCATTTTTCAAGCCAACCCACTGATATTTCACCCTAATGACGGAG
The DNA here is from genome assembly GCF_009829155.1 of Mustela erminea. Lineage (NCBI taxonomy): Eukaryota > Metazoa > Chordata > Mammalia > Carnivora > Mustelidae > Mustela > Mustela erminea. The sequence goes on along the minus strand of NC_045634.1, from coordinate 27,049,022 downwards.
GAACAATGAGTTCCATTTACATTATTCACTCTGTAGCCTACAGCCACACCAAAGTGCTGTCAATCTTAAATGTAATGTTCTCTGTGAGTCTAACGGCTCTAGAAAGTTTCCGTACGGCCATAAACTATTTGGCTTCAGAGTCTCTGTGGCCGAAGTCAGTGCGCATGTTCCATAAGGAAAACCCCACAGTTGTGAGCAGGTGCTGAGTAGAGCTATGCCTTCTTTGTCCATGGGACCGCATACCATTGCTCTTGACGCCACTGCTGGCCCCCGGCCACAGTGGTGGTTTGCTCAGCCCGTTCTCTGGTGCTACTCGCTTATACGCAGACTGACCACTACAGCCTCACTATCCTGGGCCCTACGACAGTCATTGCAATTTGGAGATGACAAATAACCCATCAATCCCAACTGTTCTTTGCAAGAGGACTGGATTCTACTGACCGCTACATTGCTATGCTAAGATTTTTCTAACAGTCTGAATAATGAATCTTGGTCAGCCAACATGGGGAAATCTTGGAGAATGTTATTTAATTCTTGGTGGACAGAATGGTGACTTCTTGGTGCAGAGTCTTGAGCCTAGATGGCCTTGTACTTTGCAAGATACATAGGGTAGTAAACCTCTGAAAACCTACTGTTGTTAGCCAAATAGGAGCTTAGCAGTGGTCATTAGCATCTGCGCTGTCGGGAAAAGACGTTATACGCTACACAAATACATTTTCAAAATAATTAAAATTTTCAAAATAATGTAATATTTCTAAAATACTTTGGCATAGGTCGATATAAATTTGTTGATGTTCAATGAGCCAGTCACAGTGATGGGTCAATTGTGGGGTTAAGAATATGATCTTTTAAAATCTAAAAAGGAGAGCATTCTTGGGCAGGGAATTATTTTAACTTTTCACAGTCCAGTTTCAACTCAAGAAGTACACATTGAGGGACTTGTGTGTGTGTTCAATAACATACTAGTTGTTCTCTTCGGGAGAATTTATGCAGCTCTGACCTCTTAGTCCATCTTCCATCATGTCAAAAACCAGCAGTGAGTCCTCGCTCAGCATTTAACTAATTATGAGAATATGCGTCTGTTATATTACCTCTCAGCATGGGTATGGAGTTCACTACAATTTAATCCAATGGAATTGGTCTTTTCTGTTCCCACTCCTGTCTTTCTAGGCTGTAACCATTCAGCTGCCAAGGCCATAGATGAGGCAGCTGTCATAGGCCAGAACTTTGGCCCAGACCGCATCCCTGCTCTGGGCTAACCATCTTACAAATGTCTGCTCGAATTCTCTAGGATGACAGGGGTGAACGATGGGTTAGTGAGAATCTGCTGTGACTATGAGCTAATAAAGTCCGTGCGTGTCGGCTCTGTGTGCTGTATGAGAAGTAGCACCTGAGGTGTGATGAACTTCGAGTGAGTGACAAGAAGCTTTGAGGAGGAGAAAAATTGGGCTGGCAGCAGAGTTATTTTTAATTATCGAATAAAGTAACAGCTCAGATGTGTCTTTGCTGTCCTATTTCAGTTGCTGGGCTCATTTCCTTTAAATCTATTTTAGCTAATGGTTCACCTGTGACCCAAGTTTGAAGTTTCTACTTTATGCACACCTAGGTGCTCCATGAAGAAACGACCATTCCAGGAACAGATTTGAAACTTTCCTACTTGAGCTCCAGAGCGGCGGGATATAAGTCAGTTCTCAAGATCACCATGACCCAGTCCGTCATACCGTTTAATTTAATGAAGGTTCACCTTATGGTGGCTGTGGTAGGAAGACTCTTTCAGAAGTGGTTTCCTGCCTCGCCAAACCTGGCCTATACTTTTATATGGGATAAAACAGACGCCTATAACCAAAAGGTCTATGGTCTGTCGGAAGCTGTTGGTAAGTTCCACATCGATATAGTCTGCGTCAAAATAATTGTCTTGAAGTCAGAACTCCCATGAAGTCGACTGTCACCCATGGAAATCACTGGATAAACAGATGGGAAGACAGTAAGATGGACCTCGGGGAATTTTAAGCTGGTTGGTGGAGACCTGCCATGGGAAAAGGGAATGTATTCCCTGTGATATGGAGAAAATATCCCTTCTTTTCTGGCTGAAATTCTGTCTTCAAAAATGTTCTGAATGAGATTCCAATTTTTCCTCACTGTTCCTCCTTCCGTTTTTCACCTTCTGTTTTTTGCTAACCTTATCTCCTTAGCTTTCCTTACCCTTTTCTTTTAATGTGGTCTGTATCTAATAGGGTTGATTCAACACATAATGATATTTAAAAGGATATAGACAATATTTGTGTCCCAAAATTATTTCAGCTCTTTTGACTAGGAATCAGTTTTGTAGAATGACATTCTTAAAAGCCCGTTGCTTACGGAATGACGGGACAGAGATTGGCGTGTTGACATATATATGGTCTAGCTTCATGCTCAGGTTGAGACCAGCAAAAACTGATGGATACTTTTTGTTCTATTCGTTTTTACCAGAGAATATTCTAGATATTTTATTCTGAAATTAATGTATAACTTGGGTTTGACTCAGTTCCTATCAATCAGATAATTGCTGCTTCTCCTTTTACTTTGTTCTAAATCTTAAAATCCATGTTTCATAAGAACTCTGAAGCTTTTTATTGGTGACTTGTTCACAGTAATTTACAGCTAGCATTATCGTTCAGTCCTGATAGTAACATGTGAATATGTCGTCATGATCATACTATCTTCTCTGCTGTATTGAACCTGACTTGTCATAAACATTTTGCGCAACTTTTAATACTCTTGGAAACTAAACAGCTCTAATTATTCAGATAGCAAATATTATTTTTAGTTGTTATCATCTGATCACCACCTGGGACTGATTTATCAGATCTAATTGCTTAACCAGGTGCCCAGTCTGGTCTTCATCTTGTGCTGTGAACCCCTTGGGAAAGAAATAGTGTGAGGGGAAAAAAATACTAGTTTCTGATCAAATCAATAGAAAAATAATATTTGAAGATAGTTTCTTAGAAAAACACCTTCTATGTTGTCAGATCTTTTCATATAAAAATAATCCCCACGCATAAATGAATGGAAATAGAGTCTTAGAACACAACTGTGGAAAAAAGCAGTTTTATCAAAATAATAAATTGCAATAAATAAATTTTATCAAAAGAAGTTGAGAAGATGTACTGTGCTTTGTCTTGATTCCAGTGTCGGTTGGATACGAATACGAGTCATGTCTGGACCTGACTCTGTGGGAAAAGAGGACCGCCATTTTACAAGGCTATGAATTAGACGCTTCCAACATGGGTGGTTGGACATTAGATAAACATCATGTGTTGGACGTTCAGAATGGTAAGATCTTAATACCACTTGCCTTGAATAGATTGTGGCAACATTTTATCTTCTGCATGCTGTAGGATTAGAATTAGTAGAAAAAATAAAGATAGATTTTTAAAGACTCTACCAGTCTGAGGTGGGAACAACATAATCTTCTTGTGAACTTTGAATCCGTCATATAAATTCATCACCAAAATAGTTCTCCCACTTGAATGTAAATGACTTTGGTGCTGTACTGAAAGTACTCTACGTGGTAGTCTTCACACAGATTCACCCAGGGGTGTCTAACTCTATAGTAAGCCCAGAGTTGATTGAGGGTGCTTTAGGGAAGTTTACCAAAAATGGAGGGAGGGGACTTTTTGTAAAGTAAAAAAAAAAATCTATGTGACTTTACTGAAATATTTCTGATAGATCTTAATCCTTAAGTAATTAGCCTATTCTGAGCATGTAGACTTTTTTTCAGTTCTTCTTAGATTATATGTGAGAAAAAAATTGTTCTCCTGCTCAGATTGGGTTCCATATGCTCTTACTTTGTAATTATTAGGAAAAATAAAGGAATAATCTGAGAAGAAAGCAAGGATTGAGAGGGATTACTCATAGTAAACCTTATACTATAAAGAAATATTTTCTGACAACACATATTTCATATATCACGGGAGATATAAATTATTTTACAAAACTTGACCGGCATAATCTCATAAAGAACGTGGTTTATATTAAACAAACTCTCTTGTCCTCACTGTGTGTTTGACGTTTTGCCCTCATGCCGCCTACACCTAAGTATTTTCTAGAAAAGCAGAACCTTAGGGTGACTTCCTCTAGCCCCCCATCCTAAACCATATCATGCTAGTGCCTCTCTACCCTCCCTTGCCAAATCTCCCTTTCCAATAGGAGATTTCCCAGTTGTGGTAAAATCTCTATCTTGGACTTCACAGAGGTTTTTGGAAGGTTCGGAATTTTGAATTGAGCACGAAATACAACTAAATGTTTATGAGTATTGGTCACTTTTTCAGATTAATGTTACTTTGATCTCTGTTCTTTTTATTTAAAAAATTTTGTTGTCAGAGCTGGAGAGGGTACATTTTCAATTTCCAAATGTAATGAATGTACAGTAGTGTCCAAGCCAGTGCTGGAGAATGCTGCTGTCTGACCTCTAGAAGAGAATCGTACCGAGCAAGTCGATAGAGAGGAACCCTCCACCCATTTCCTACCTTACAGCAGCACTGAGCTCTTCGCCCGGTCCAGCTGTATTCTGAACATTGGGTTGCCATTCAGTGAGTGTGCCCAAAGGTTTGGGAGCAGAGCCCATAGCTAGTGCCACGTGCAGCACACGCTTGGGAAAAGCGAGACTCCTAACCAAGAAGGACGCTCCATATGTTATCCCTAATCAACAGCGGGGTCTGAAGCCATGCTATTTCCGTCTGTCATGTTGGGAACACCAGGCACAGTCACAGGCTTTCAAAATGCAAAGCCACATGCCCAATGTGCCCCTGGCTGCTCCTGATTAAATGATGTGAAATGATATTTCACACAATTTGACATATTGCTAGATTCCTTCAGAATTTCATTATAAACCAAACCAGGGGAACCTCTCTAGAAACATTTTAGTTATCGTGAGAATATAGGGTCAAGTTCAGAGCCCCAGGATTTTGCCAAGAGATTATGAGCTGGTAGGGGGTCAACAGGCAGAGAGCTCCAGAAAGCCCATGCCGTAAACCCACTTTGTAACAATGGTGAATTACACTGTTACAATACCCAAAACTGAGTTTAGAATTCAGGTGGATTTGAGAAATTTAGATACTCTCTCTCTCTCTCTCACACACACACACACACCCTCTACCAGAATAATATATAGTTTGCTTTTATTAAAATATCAGGTCAGCTGTAGAAGCTAGGCTACCCCAAATTCTGTCCTCCACAAATTGCTATAAATTATAAAATATCTGTTGTTTTAAAATGTGAGGTAACCTAATTCAGGGGGTAAACTGCTTGTGATTTCAAATTTTATCCAAGAGCCGTTTGACAAGGAGTGGCTTCTCAAAGTGACATGTGTCTAATTGACTAAACAAAGTGATTTGTAATCGTGACAAGGGGGGTGAGCTACGAAACGTGTGAAAGACGAAGAGAAGGCCGAAATGGAGACAGTGACAGGTGTTTGCAGGCCTGGAACGTGGAAGTAAATATTCTAACGTTCGTCTTTGTCTTCTGTCATAATAGAGGAGAATCATGAAGGACCAATTGTTTAAAATAATGACTGAATAAATCAGGCTGAGCAGAACAGTAGGCCGGCTTGTAGCATTCTTGCATGAAGCTTACAGACCTGGCCCTTCCAGGAAAATAGAGTTCCATAATTGTCAAATAACATAATCGCAGAAAGAAGGATCTTAGGTAACATTAATGTATTCTTTGAAGATTCAAGGCAAAAGGCTTTTCACGTGTTCGGTCCAGCCTCATTTGGCTTATTTTTCCTTAAATTTGATCTTCTCTGATTTCTTTATGTAAATTTTCTGATTATTACATCACTCAAAAAGCATTTCAAAGTAATCATAGAATCCACCTAAAAATGTGCTAAGCTATAAGAGGAACATAATCATTCTGATCTCTTCTTCATTTTAAAATTATCCCGAAGTGGGAGGGAAAAAACGCATTCTTGAGTTTCCTGTTTGTACTTGCATGGATTAATTCTTTTAACCGTGTAGCTGCTAAAAAGTATAAGCATTGGCTTGAAGAACTGCTTTGAAATAGAGAACATTCAATAAATATATGATACGTACAACTCTGAAGTCCAAGCAGCAGACGGTTTATACAGATAATAGCCCTCTGCAAAGTGTCATGAAATACGTATTGAACAGTGACAGCTGAGCATCCAGGGTACCTCAGGCCAGGAGGAAGCCACTGATCTGCTCTCTAGACAATAATGGAGAGTGAATAAAATTAGAATCACAACTCAAATCCAGTTTCTAACTATGAAAATATTTACTATTCTTCTGGGATTTTTTTTTTCTCAGATTTTCATTGAGGACCCTAATGGCGCTAACTGACATTGTGTCTTAAGTAGGATTGGCACCTGCATGCCTAAAAGCAGAATTCTCCTTAAATAATAAGTTGCCCTTCCATAACAGCTTTGCTATGTTTGGAATTTTGAATAACTGCGTGTGTATGCGTCTTCGTGTCGGTTACGAGTATAACCAAGAAGAACGTTCTTTGGCAGCATAATAGTATATAGGGGGTTTGACACTCACTATCTAAATTTATTTTCTATAAAGTAATTTTTACATTTTTAAATTCAGTGATACACTCAGAAGGAAGAAATTCATATTGCTGGTGCACATTTTTGTTGGTTGGATTAATTCATAATAGTATAACATCGTTAAGCAATTGGAAAACTTATTATTCCCTGAAGAACATGTAGAATGGTTCTCAAATTTGGTTGCACATTAGGGTCATCTGGAGATTTAGGGTTTTTTTTTTATTTTAAGATGTTATTTATTGGGGCACCTGGTTTGCTCAGGCTATTGGTCATCTGCCTTCAGCTCAGGTCAGGTTCCCCGGATCCTGGGATCCAGCCCAGGCTCCCTGCTCAGCGGGAACCTGCTTCTCCCTCTCCCTCTGCTGTTCTGCTTGCTTGTGCTCTCTTGCTCTCTCTGTCAAATAAATAAAATCTTTTAAAAAAAATTTTTTTCATTTATTTACTTGACAGAGAGAGAGAGTTCACACGCAATTGGGGCGGGGGCAGAGGAAGCAGGTGCAGCAGACTCCTCACTGAGCAGGGAGCCTGACCTGGAGCTTGATCCCAGGACCCTGAGATCATGACCTGACCCAAAGGAAGACACCCAACCGCCTAAGCCGTCCAGGCACACTATCTGGAATGTTTTCCTAAAAGTCTGCCCTCAGACCAGTTAAATCAGGAGCTCTCAGGATGAGATGCAAGCGTCAGTGGAACAGACCCAGTCTGTCCCACTGTGTAGCCCAGTTTGAGAACCACTGATGTCGACAATTTGGGCTTTTAATTTTGCTGATTAGTCCTCTGTTTCTTTCACCAGCCCTCCCTTACATGCATAGCAGACAGCACTTTTCATATATATCCTTTGTGTTTTGCCAAATGATATTTTACATCAGGTTAAATAAATAGAGTTCTTGTTCTTTCCGAGAGAACTTGAAGTAAATGTTCCCAGTCTATATCCACAAAGCACTGAATTATAGTTACACCTAGAGTGAGCATGTTTACTTTTCATCTTTCTGCTTTGTATTACAAGAACAATGCATTTTGTGTCTTCCAGGCATACTGTACAAGGGCAATGGGGAAAACCAGTTCATCTCCCAACAGCCTCCGGTTGTCAGTAGCATCATGGGAAATGGCCGGAGGCGCAGCATCTCGTGCCCCAGTTGCAATGGTCAGGCCGATGGTAATAAATTGTTGGCCCCGGTTGCATTAGCTTGCGGGATCGATGGCAGCCTGTATGTAGGGGATTTCAACTATGTTCGGCGAATATTCCCTTCTGGAAATGTAACAAGTGTTTTAGAACTAAGGTATGTCTTTCCTTAATTTGTTTTTTTTTTTTTTTAAGATTTTATTTTTTAAGTAATCTCTGCACCCAGCATGGGCCTTGAACTTACAACCCAGGGATCAAGACTTGTGTGGTCCTCCAACTGAGCCAGACGGGCAGCCCCTTAATTTGGGATTGTTACCAAAGCTGAGCCTGCCTTTATAAGAAAAAGTGTTTAGTCTAATAGACCAATTTATTTATTTAAGTATACCTTCCCAATGTTTAAAATTCTTCCTGAATAGAAGTCAGATTCTTGGTTAAAGTCAGGAAAAGCACAACACATATATTCTGTGCCATAAATGTATACAGGAGTGTAAAGGCACCCAATATAGAAAATGTCTTACTGATTTCAGGGCATTTTCTATGCTCCAATAGGAGAGAACTATGACTTTTAAACCCCTCTAGTTCTTCAGAATACTTCTTGATATAGGTTGTTACTCTTTTATGTCACATGGGTTGAAATTAAGAGATAGAATATTTCCCTACAGTATCAGGACATAAGAGTAAGGCAATAACTTTCCATTAGAATATTGGATCTTCAAGTTGGGTTAAACCATTAGCCATAATACCAAAAGTTAAAGTTACAAATTGTTGCTTTGCCTTGTTCATTTAAGTGCGATTATTAAAATCATCCTATTCTGTAAATTATTTGATAAGCCTTGGCTTACAAAATTCCTTTCCAGTGTTATTTCTGCTTAAGTTGGCAATTTTCCATTCAAATAATTAAAATCTCAGTATGCAACTCATTATATTTTAGAAACTTTTTCTAACTGTGCTTTTTTTCCCCCCACCTTTTTATCTGCTTCCACCAAGAAATAAAGATTTTAGACATAGGTAAGCATCTTGCTAAAAGGTTACTGTGTATTTTCAAATGTCCTTTTTACATGTTGATGTGACTCTCTGACATTATTTTCTAAGAACATTTCATCATGAGAGAGGAAACTCAGTATCAAAGAACATCTAAGGAATGAAAACTACTTAAATGAACCATTCATATGTAGCATGTTGCAAATTCTATTATGCAACATAATCTGAAAAGCTATTTTCAAGTTAGTTAATAAAATAAATTTTGTCACCAAAAAAAAAAAAATTATAAGGAGCATGTCCATAGAACAAATATATTTGTAAACATCAGTTACTGGCTCACATAATCTAAGCCATATTGAACAGAACAAAATTTGAAGCAGAGTAGGAGACTTCAAGACATTTAGTTTGGTTTATTGGGCCCAAAGCTTATTCAATTGGGGAGATTCTGTTTAAGAAAAAGAATCTGAAAAATGTTTTACTGTGGCAAATTTTTAAAAATGTAAGATCATGTGATCATGTTCCCTGGGACCTCACTGGGCTTGCAAGGAACCGTAGGAAGGAATCCTAATACTTAGGCTTTGTTAACTTCCTGGTAAATTCCATCACTGTGGTCATTTATATTTTCCCAAGTTGAGAGAGTCACTAGATTTGCGTTTTAAGAAGTAATGTTTTCATGGACACTATTATGAAGGAAAAGACTTTCTTCCAAGTTTAGGATGAGAACAGTTGAAACAAGTGTGTGAGCTCAGAAGTTTTTCAGATTCTACTTGCAACGTGTCCTTAGGTAGAGAAGGCAAAGCAAAAGCTTGTGTATAGAGTGTTTTGACTGAAAAACTTCGCACAGGGCAACAAAAAAGGAAAAAAAGTTATATATTTTAAAGTAAAGCTCACCAAAAAAGCTAGACTTGTTGCACCTGCTGGATCTCATTTGGCCAGTAAAGGATCTAATGAAATGATATCGGGTAGAAAAATTAGAAATAGTTTATGTGACATCCTTGAGATGAGCACATCAGCATTACCCACTGGAACAATGTTGCAGAGATTGACAAGGAGGGAATAAGAGACAAGGTTCCCCCAGAAGATGAGAAGCTGTTGCATATCCATATGACCAGGCATGGCCCCAGGACCTTTCCCCGAGATGCCCTATTGAGTTTGTGCTGAGTGAGATGCCCTATGGAGCTTGTGCTCTCAGCTAATAGCTCGTCACGTGCTAAGATTAACAGTAAATTTCTCCAGACTGCTGAGCACACGAAGCTCTGCTATTAGAATCCACAGCAAAATATCAAAATTGTTCTGGCCTCGCCTTCTTGGTAACTGTGGAGGAAAGAGGGAAGACAGACCCGTGCATACACCAACTAAATGTGAAAATGCTGGAGGCCATACAGAAAGAACGATCAAAGCAGCTCCTTTTTAACAAACCAGCCCATCACCTGCCAGGCTAGGTGCCAGACATTTTATATACTTTATTGCAGATCCAAACAATAGTCCTTCGGGGTTCCAAATGAGGTCACTGAAACTCAAGGAAGCTTTGGGGAGGGGGAAGCATTTTTTCCCCAAGACACATAACTAAGAAGTGGGGAACAGGGATTTGAACCACTCTGAACAGCGTGTTCATTGCACGACACCGTGCAGTCAGTTTTTTATGTGTCCAAATGGCTAGAATTCTGTGGGATAATTCCCTGGGTACACAAAAAGCTAGATTTATTTCACAATCATTGGACAAATTACTTAGAACTATAATCTCTCTCCCTGGGGAAAAAAAAAACTACATTGATTAGAGGTTAGAGCTCCATTATTATTAACGATACTTTCTAATATGAGCTCTTTATGTACTAACTCCTGCTGTCGGGCAGTGATACTCACTATGCTCCCTCTCTCATGACCCTCCTTAACCTTTCTCCCCCGCACGTTATCCTGGCTAAGTGTGAGCTCCTGCATTTCCTTTTGCTCCATGCATGTAAAACGCACTGTTTCGGTTTTATATTGATATTCATGCTCGTTAAATCAGTGTTGACTGATCACTTCCCATGTACTAGGCAGTTTGACAAATAATAATGTAAGAAAATCCATGCTCTCAGAACTAAACAATCTAGTAGGGGAAACAAGATATACAAGTAACAAACTAAGTAACATCATCAGTATCCTGCTTTGGGACTTTGTTATGTCCAGGGCTTATACTGTAAGAGGAATTCTGTGGGGGAAAAGATTACTGGGGATGGGGGTGCGATAAGTGAAAATTCTCTGGAAGGTGATATTTGACCTAGGTCTGAAAATGAAGTCTGCTTAAACAGAACAACAGGAAGAAAGGCGTTGGGAGGCAGTTGTGAAGAAAGAATACAGAACAAGGGACGTTACTGGGGTTTGTGGAAGGCATGAGCAAGACATGTTCTAAGAGGAGTCAGATTTACCTGGGTGGAGCAGGGGATCCGTGTAGGAAATAGTAAGAGATACAGGTAAAAAGTCAGGGTAGGGTCAGATTGCTTAGGGCCTTGAGTGCTCTAAGGAATTGCTCTTCTGTCCTGTAGGACAACAGATATAGTGGACAGCCATTTTCTGACCTTGAACAAGGTGGCGGCATACTCAAAATGGCCCTCGAGGAAGATGAGTCTGATACCAGTGTTCAGGATGACTTGAGGATGGGTTAGAAAGCTGTTGCCTGAAACCATGAGATGCTAGGTACCTGAAAGAGTATGGCTAGCAAGGAAGGAAACCCACCCATAAAATAAAGGAAGGCAGAGAATGAACATACTATATAAGGGTGATGAAGAAGAGGATGATAAAAAAGAGAGGACAAAAATAGGGATTCCATTTGCTCAATAACTAATTAATCAAAACGGACTTCACAAAGGCAAAATATGTCAACTCACTGGAGCTTCTCTATTTTGCTTAAAAAAATAAAATTCTTTCCAGGTGCTTCTTCCTATTTGCCTATGTTCTCTTCCTCATCATAGTTGATAGGATACTGTTGGCTTTCTCTTTATCCCCACTGTGCTGGCTAGCATCAAAGTCATGAGGGGCTTAGGAACAGATGATAGGAGGAAAAAGATATTGAAAATACATCTAAATATACAAAAATGAACAGTGTAGGCAGTTAATGATTAAGTAATATATAAAAATGCATGATTCTGGTCATTTACTAGTTTTGTATACTATTAAAGAGTCTCATGAATTGGACTAATGGGGGACATAATTAATGAAAATATTAAATAACAAAATAAATATAAAAACACATAGTCTTTTTATTTTAAAATCCAGAGTATTCTGTCATACCAAATATAATAAGTGCTGCCAGGATATCATATCAAATAAAAGTCTCAAGCTATACTTGAATGAACGGATATAAATACTAATCAATCAACACACAAAATTTTTTACATAAAAGGAAGCTTCTGAAAGCCTTAAAATTTTAAAGATCTCTTAGCTATGCTAAACATCTCCCCTATAGGTTTATAGTATGAGTTTGCTAACAAACTCCTTTTGTAGGTAATAAATTTTAGCTCATCTCTGTTCCAATTCTCTAAAATTCCAAAATAAAGGAACTTAAATTAATTAAGCAATGCCAGTTAAGAGGCCATAAAATATGTGAGCCTAAAAATCAACTTTGTGAATTTTATATTACCAATTAAGAGATCAAAGAAAATGCCGATCACAGGTCTGTGAACTTGAATCAATTAAAGTTTAAATACAAGATTATAAAAGCTTGATTCAGCACTTCTTATTGACTTCATATTTAAAAATCAAACAGACACAGAAATACCACATCCCAAAGCCCTGCTTGCAAGTATAAAAAGTTTCAGACCCCAGAAAAGAGGCATTTTATTGTTATCCATAAATATGATTTACGCTTTTCTGTGTTCTAAGGGCTCTGGCACAATTTCCAATAAAAAGATGAAAGTGCTAATGACATCTCTTCTATAGCTTGTTCTTTGCAAATATCTCTCTAGTCTACGAAAGCTGAATGATGACAGAATGAATAACTCATCTAGTCTGTGTTTACAGCTGGATCTGTGTCCATGGAGAAGTTCGCTTGGGAATCACGGTCATCTAGGCAGGGCAGGGTCAGTCTTCCGAGGAGCGGGTTACTAAAGGTTTTTACCTTGCTTTGATTTTGCCATCCTTAGTCAAAACCTCAATGTTATCCTAAGCCTCTCTGAAATGAACATCTCAGTCAGTTGTAGAAGAGGACCGTGGTGCTTCTCCTGGTGAGCAGAGACTCCCACAAACCATCCATGTTGTACATCCCTATGCTCCACCCTCGGTCACTGTAGCCTCCCGTTTTCCACAAGAGACCTTTGACTGACCTGAGAACTCACCATCGATTTGTGCTCGCACACCAGCCTCTCAAGGGCTTTGGCTTTTCAGGAAGCCAGAGCGCAAGTACTAGCCCGCTATCAGAAAGCTCTGCTTATATCGGGGTCCTTGAACCCCAGATCCATCCCATATATTGTCAGAGCTTTTCTGCGTGCAGTCAGCTGAAAGTTTCCAAGCTCACCACCCCCCTTTCGTGCTTTGGTACTGATCCCTCTTTTCATTTAGAAGGAGCTGGGCTCTCAGAAGCAGCTGTCAGCCACCACGCTAGGCGGCATGGCAGAGAACTCCTCCCGTTCTCATTCCCCACCATTCTGTGGGGGGATATTTCCAGAGGTAAACTCTCTTCTCCAAGACCGCATACTCCTCCACATTTGTTATTCTGGACAATGGAGTTGTGTGCAAAATTAGAGCTTTCTTTTGGCAGACATATGTTGCTTGATTGAGACATCCCTGCGTCTTCAAAGAAGGAGATGCTTCAGGACGGGAAATGGCAAATATAAGCCCCACTTTGGACATTCTCTTATTACTATCCCACTGGAATAAAAATGACGTCAGTAAAAGCAAATCTTAGGACTTGAATGTCCGGGTTTTTTTGGACTCATGTCCTATAGCTCAAGCAGCCACCTCAAAAATCTGCTGTTTTATTCTCAAAATGAGGGACGTCATGAAAAATCACGTGTAATTTTTCTATACCATTCTTTAAGATTTTATTTCTTTGGGAGAGAGTGCACACAAGCCTATGGCAGGAGGGGCAGAGGGAGAGAGAGAGAGAGAGAATCTCAAGCAGACTTCCTGCTGAGCACAGAGCTACATGCTGGGCTCGATCTCACAACCCTAAGATCATGACCTGAGCTGAAACCAAGAGTCAGATGCTTAACCAACTGAGCCACCCAGGTGCCCCTTTCTTTACATCATTCTTCATCAGGGTCCTGAAGTTTTTATTCTCCTTTGTTGTAAAGCCATGATTTATATAGTTAGAACAGCTTGGTATTAAAATTCTCCCTTGTACGCTATTAAATAAAAAAGGCAAGGTGCAGAACAGCTTTTGTGCCAAAGTATGTATGTGTCTGTAAATAGGTACCTATTTTTAGCATAATAAAAAATATAAAAGGATATATGCTTTTTTATCAAGGAATATTAGAGATAAGAAAGGGCAAGGGAGAATCCTTTCCCTTTTCATTTTGTACAGTTCTGCACAGTTTATAAGTGGGTTAAACAGATGGGAAGATCATGATCTGAGTTTTGGGTTGTTTTTGTATGTCTTGGATTGAAAAATTGAATTAATATTCTTTATTTTTGAAACTGTCTCCCAGAAGTTGCTCTTGAAGGATTTTTCCACAAATAGCCTTTCAACAGACATTTTAGAAAAGATTCGTAAAGAGGGTGAAAAGGACTTCATGATTAAGTCCCCCTATCCTGGGCTTGGATGTCATTCAAATGAGTAATTTGGCATATTACCCTCCACTTGAAAAATTACTCAATATTCCCAGAGTACCCCAAACAAGGTCTTTGTCCTTGAGCCAAACCATATGCATTTGGAGACCAAGTCATCTGGCTTTGAAAATTCAGAGGAACGATTGATGATATTACTTCAACACTGAGAAAAAAGAGACCCCAGCTTGCTCTCTTGAAGATGGTGCATTTCCACCCTTTGTGCATGTGAAAGAAAGAGAGACTTCTTGATCCTATTTTCTTGAAAGTGACCTTGTGGCTTTATAAAGGTGTTTCATATGAATACCTAACTCCGACTGAATTTACATTGGGTTGCATTATTCATTTGCCTTTATCATCATTACTCTAGAAGCAATTCCAAGTGGGTGTTTAAAAAAGAGGTCTGCGTTGTTTTAATAGTTCAGGATCTTATAAGCGTAACAGCAGGACCAAGGAAACCAGTGTGAACGTCTCCAAGTTTAGATAGTCATTTTTTCCCTAGGAACATTTTCAGAAAGCCAGTCAGGGTGGAAGTGGTAAACAGTCAGTCTCGTGCTTCTCTGCCATAGGGAGGTCCAAGGCAAAAGACGGCGGTGTGAGAGGGGGCAGGACAGAACCAAGTGTGCAGAATAGCTAACGCTCTCTGAGTATGTATTATGTACTAGACACTGTTCTAAGCATCGCACCTGTATTAGCGGCTGTAACCCTGTCAGCATCCCATGAAATGTGTATTATTGTTATCATCACACCGTTAGTGAGTGAAGAAGCTGGGATTCAGACCCTGACAGTCTGGTCCAGAGGTCATGTTCATAGATTTACAACCAGCAAGGAAACAAAGTGTGTGTGTGTGTGTGTGTGTGTGTGTGTGTGTGTGTGTGTTTTCATAACCAGCTCTCTGGCTATTTATAATTAATATATAATTGGGGAGATCAGAAGAGACTAGAGAAGTCTCTCCAGTGTCACATCTCTCAAAATAGACCCAGTTGGAATGAGTCGCAACCCTGTCACCAACCATACATCGGAAAGACCAGCCCTGTCCATATCGGGCTGTTTGTAGGGGGAAAATAACCTCTTAAAGTTGCCCTGAAGGTTATATTGATATGTTGTAGCTTTTTGCTTCATTACCAAGTAACAATCTACCACATTATGGAACCCAGTATTTCTATGCCTTTAAAATTTCAGGCATCAATTTAGAAAAGTGACATAATAACACGGCAAGGTGATCATTCGGTAAAACCCAGTATGTCTGAAATGGTTTTACCTCAGATGACTTGTATCTCTTTGAGTCCTTTGTTTCACTGTTCACCCTTTTATACATGTTCCCCCACTCAAGACTTCTAGCTCAAATATGTCTCTTGTCACCAAAAAATATTGAAGAGTAGAAAGGAGACCCGAAACCTGAAGGTATTCAAGGCTCTGTGTGTCTCAGTGTTTCCCTATAAATCCACATCATAGCCATAGGCCTTTTCAGATTTCCAGAAGATTCCATGCAGATTCCACATGTGACCATCCAGCTGGGCGACCACCAATGTGAGGCCCACTAGTGAAACCTAGAACTTGCTATTTTAACAGCAGACTCTCACAGGGGCCCCAAAGTACATGTATTCACCACTTAAGAGGAAGGGCATTAAGTAGTGGGAATTGTCTCATTAGAACCTAATAGTAATGAAAAGACTACTACATCATTATTTAGAATCAACACTTTCATATAATTCAACTTTCACTACATCTTTTAGATATTCACATATAAAATAAATGGAAAAGTGTATGTGTGTGTGTGCGTGCGAGCGTGCACATGTGTAGAGAGAGTAAGAAAGAGTGAGTTAGTAAAATCAAGTTTATCTTCAAGATAATGTGGAATCTGTTGGATTCTTATCTGTTGATGTCTTTATGGGGACACCAAATTATTTAACTCTTTTTAGAATTTTTTTCCAGAAGGCATTATTTGCACCATGTACAAAATTACATTAATCCTAAGAATGTGGTGTTGCCTGTTTATCAAGAGATTAACTTTCTAATTCCAACTAAGTGTCATAATTCACCCATTCCTTGATGATGTCCGTCTTACCACTCTTTACAGGCAGGGGGACATAACATATTTCACACTTGCATTACTTGGAATGTATAAAATTGAGGCGCTGTGTTTTGTGAACAAATGCCTATCTCATCAAAATCAGAGACAGGTCTCAGAGCAGTTTCACTTACAGCTTTACAAGTAGAACTGATGGGTTCGCCATTCTGGCTCACAGCACGAGGCCCCCGACTGAGACGGCCCCCTCCACATGAGTGACCTTATTTTAGTATTTCACCCCCTAGTTCAAGACAAACGTAACTGCATCAGATCACCGTTCTGGATGATGATAGAGCAACCAGGACAGACAGCTCACAGATACTACCTTGCAACCGATCCAGACACAGGACAGACGACTCCACATTTTGTCAGGGGCAGATGTCTGTGGGATTTGGATTTGTAGCAAAACAGGAGACCACCCTGTGCTAAGGACTGAGGGAAATCAGTGGTACCTTCTCCTTCACTGGAGTCGGACAGAGGCACCCTTCCCATGGAATCAACCTTATGTCTGTCACTCGAGGGCACTTTATTAATGGCTTTTCATTGAACCAAAAGGGTTTAGAGAACTTGCTTCTCTCTCCATTTTAGGCTAAAAACATCTTGCCTTCCAAAGGGAATTATTTTCAAGATGGCCACTCTAATAAATTTAATAATTAAATCCTCCGCGACAGGCAAGGGAGGAACAGAGTCCTATCAGAGCTCGCTTCCAACTCTTCTCATTCATTCTTTGAAGTCGTTCTTAAATATGCTGTTCGTTTTCCAGTCTTTAATAACAGTTTGTAATCAGTTTCTCATGATCTGTTTTGTTTTGCTCTTGAGTCTCCCCCTGTGTTAGGGGTAACCATCTTGTGATGTTTACATATGATCCTTTCCTTTTTTTACAGCAGCAACCCAGCTCACAGATACTACCTGGCAACCGATCCAGTCACAGGAGATTTGTATGTTTCTGACACTAACACCCGCAGAATTTATCGCCCAAAGTCACTTACGGGTACAAAAGATTTGACTAAAAATGCTGAAGTCGTCGCTGGGACGGGGGAGCAGTGCCTTCCGTTCGACGAAGCCAGATGTGGAGATGGGGGGAAGGCCATTGAAGCAACCCTCATGAGTCCCAAAGGTACTGGCATTTACCAGTTTGAAGATTTCTTTTTATTAAAAAAATAATAATAATACAGAAAACCCAGTTAGTGCCTGATTGTGTTTAATGCTGAGTCTAACAGTTTACGCTCAACTGTGTTCTAGAAAGCAGTTTCACATCCTGTGTTTTGAAAAGCCATGTAGTGTGAAACTGCTAGAATCCTAAGTTGATTTTACAGTAAATATTGGGTTCGTGGCATTTTTTTATCATTCCATTTTTTTTTTTTTCACCTTTCCAAAGAAGAAAGCAATGGGTCCATATTATTCAGGTCACATCCTGTTAAACTTCAAGGAAGTGTCCAGATTCTTTCATTGTCCTGGAATCTCTTTGTCATGAATGAGTCCCAGACCTCTTTAAATACCATCACTAAGCAACGCTATTAGTCCTCACCCAGTTCGGAGCTATTAAACTTTTGTTTCTATGCCATGGGAAAAAATGCTTGCTGTGAGGAATTTCTGGAGGTAACAAGAGCTAAAATTCTATGTGATAAAGGTTTCTAGCTTTTAAACCAGTTGGGACTGACTCCTTGCTCATGTATTATGCCATTCATTACAATGTTTTTTGGTTTGGGGCTTTTTTTTGTTTTGTTTTTCATTATAGCTGGCAACTGTTATGTGAATAAGGACTGGAAAAAAGCATTTGTTGTACTGAATTATTCATAATAGCAAATTTCATTGTAACAAGGTCAATGAAACACTAACCTTGGCTCAGATCTATTTTTGTTAGAATACAGTTATTCTAAGTTCAGAGTAAGAGAATTTGACCTGTTTCTGTAATTGATAGACAACAATATTATACAGAAGTTACAATTTTATATTTAAGATACAGGGAGCACCTATGTGATTCATACACCAAGTAGAGATTCTTACAAATTTCGGTTATTTCCTTACTACATTTTACGTAGATGTGTGTTACAAATGCCTCTGTTGGGTTTTTCCTAATGTATTTGCAATCTACAATCTGACCTGCTACCTATCACCTATATTATCCCTGGGGTTGAACATTGAATTTGATCATGAGCCCAAAAAAATGCATCCCGTTTGAAAAAATTGGTCACGCTTACTTCTCTTGGAAAAGGAATGGCGATTGATAAGAATGGATTGATCTACTTTGTTGACGGAACCATGATCAGAAAGGTTGATCAAAATGGAATCATATCAACTCTCCTGGGCTCCAACGATCTGACTTCAGCCAGACCTTTAACTTGTGACACCAGCATGCACATCAGCCAGGTAGCTAAAATCTTAAGCTGCATTGTTTGTTTCCTTTCTAGGCGTCTCGGTTGACTAAGTCAGTAGTCTGGGATGGCCCCGTAATAAACTGCATATATACCATGTGTGGCATTTGTGGTATTAGAGCTGTTCCGTTTAAATGTATCTCAGGAGCTAATAAAAAGTTATTTTCTTCTATGGTTCTGCATTTGATGAATTCAATGAGATTACGGAACAATTAGCATGAAGAAATGCTAAAGCATTCGAAATAAAATACCAGTAAAGTAGCAGCAGGCAGATATTCCAGAAAGAACAAAACAGCTTAAATCTCTAATCTTTTGATTGCATGAGCTCTTTAAGCAGTAGAAAGAACCCACTATGATTAGTCCCAAGGGACTTGTATTTAGAATGAGGGACTTTCCTGTTGGCCTGATTGAAAACACAATAGAACACTAATGTATTCATAACCTAGAAAGCCTCGACGTCTGGTGCTTATTACAGCCGAAGGAATGTATGTGTTCATATCTCATTGAAACCTATTAACTCACTGCTTAGAGGTTGCGTTTTGGCTGTAACTTGCAAGTCTTCCAGTGAGCTGCATTTTTAACTAAAACGTTATTTCCTGCATTTGTCTCCCCTCGAAATTTTTAAGTTTACTTTACAGTAGCTATTTCAGGGAACAATGTTAAAACAGTTTATCAAATTAAGGGTAATTTCCTTAAACGGTCTAATTCACTCTTCCGGCAAATTAACTGCGGCACAGAAACTGACTAACTGGGCCATTTCTTTTCTCTGAAGGTGCGTCTGGAGTGGCCCACTGACCTCGCCATTAACCCCATGGATAACTCTATTTATGTCCTGGATAATAACGTCGTCCTGCAAATCACAGAGAACCGCCAAGTGCGCATCGCTGCTGGACGGCCCATGCACTGCCAGGTGCCAGGGGTGGAATATTCCGTGGGGAAGCACGCGGTCCAGACGACCCTGGAATCCGCCACCGCCATCGCCGTGTCCTACAGCGGGGTCCTGTACATCACCGAGACCGACGAAAAGAAAATTAACCGGATAAGGCAGGTCACCACGGACGGGGAGATCTCGCTGGTGGCGGGGATACCTTCCGAGTGTGACTGCAAAAATGACGCCAACTGTGACTGCTACCAGAGCGGAGATGGCTACGCCAAAGACGCCAAGCTCAGTGCCCCGTCCTCCTTGGCTGCCTCCCCGGATGGCACCCTATACATCGCGGACCTGGGCAACATTCGGATCCGGGCTGTGTCAAAGAACAAGCCTTTCCTTAACTCTATGAACTTTTACGAAGTTGCCTCTCCAACTGACCAGGAACTCTATATCTTTGACATCAATGGCACTCACCAGTATACTGTAAGTTTAGTGACTGGCGATTACCTGTACAATTTTAGCTACAGCAATGATAACGATATCACCGCTGTGACAGACAGCAGCGGTAATACTCTTAGAATTAGACGGGACCCAAATCGGATGCCAGTACGCGTGGTGTCTCCAGATAACCAAGTGATATGGTTGACGATAGGAACGAATGGATGTCTGAAAAGCATGACCGCTCAAGGACTAGAATTAGTTTTGTTTACTTACCATGGCAATAGTGGTCTTTTAGCCACTAAGAGCGATGAGACTGGATGGACAACGTTTTTCGAGTAAGTATATCCAAATTCTGCTCTGCTTATAAAATGCTGTGATAGAATCATGTGGTCTAAAAATAACGATATAATCTAAAGGGGTGGTGAGATCCAGGTTCGGGGGGACCTGGAGCTTCTCTAATTTGGGGATCCCTCGCTCTCCAAAAAAGAAGACAAAATTAGACAAAAGAGGGGACCCATACGATGGGAAGTTCTGAAAAGCTTCCGCGTCATTGGCCTCACGGTCAGTGAACCTCGGCTTAAGGGTTAACGTTTTGCTTCATACAGACCTAATCTAAACTGCACTCAAGAGGACCTTTCCACTAAATGCAAATCAGCAAGTTCTGGTTGCTGTGGAAGGTGCATGAAAAAGCTCAAGGCTCATGCCGCCACTATATTCTCCTACTAAATATGTGAGCAGCGGCCCAGACGGTGTGCTATTTGAACAGCCACATTTTGTGAGGTCAATCAGAATGAAATGGGAATCAGCCATTGTATATTTTACGGGATATGTACTTTGCAGTGAACGCATATGTAAAATCATTTTCGATTACTCTTCACTTCACTAACATCACACAAACCATAAGGGGAAATTAGATGTACAGAGATGGCATGTTGACAAATGCAAAATAGTCCTTGAAATGAATATTGAGTTCCTGGGTGTGATTTTTACAATGATATGCTGAAGCAGAAGTATTTTTTGTAGGAGTACACCTCTAAAATTATAATAAAAGTCAGTAGGAAAAAAAATGATCCAATATACAAATATTTTCCGTACAACCTTTCTGGAATGGATCTTATACATAAAGCTGAGTTCTCCTGTAGCTTGAATTGCTTTTCTTTTTTGACAGATTCCCTTTTAATAAAATGAATGTTACCCAGCAGCATGATTTTGTCAGAGGAACAAACCTTTTCAATTGAATTACATTAAAATTCTGTTCTTAGCATTCCTTTTGCTCATTTTAGGATCGCAATAGGAAAGGAATAAATTGGAAGTTAATGGAAAGCACTTCCTTTGCACCATTTTCAAAGTGATAGCAGGCTATATTGCCAAAGAGGCAAAAAAAAAAAAAAAAAAAAAAAAAGTATTGGAAAAGTGCTACCATCAGACGAGACTGGGCAGGAGAGCTGCTCTGATAATAAGACCTTTAGGAAATGATGGTGGCGTGGTAGGGTTTCAGTTTAGTTAAAAGCAGGGAGGAAAAAAAATAGAGCAATAAGTTTTTAGTACAGTCTACGACTCAAGCTCTACTCTGTGGGCCACTTTTGAATGTGTCGTTATTTGTTCCCAGGAATTGACACTGCATAGAAGTTTATCGTGTGGGTGACTGCTGACACATGAACTTCTTGCAGCTGATACAGTGGTTTATTTGTGACCTACGAATGCATTTTAATCGCGTCTGGAAATTTAGAGAAAGGGTTATACTCCATTGGTAGAGTTGATCTGGACTAGTATAAACAAATTTAGGATTTCTACCTTTTTTATAAAGTGTGGTGCACAAAGAAGACCTATTTCTCCATTCACAGACTCTCCAAGAACCCCAGACTTAGTTCAGAATCATCACAGCAGTGAAAGTAGAGTTAGAGTTGGCAGGCCAGTCTCGTGACTGTAAGGGGCAAGCATTGTTTTAAAGAATAAAATTTGTGATTAACTTAAATACATCACAATCACATCTTCACCAATATAAAAAGTTATTACACATCATGTTTAAAGTAGAACTATTAAGTCACAGCTAAATAAGTTAAATAAGGGCAACTAATGCCAAACGCATTATGCAAATATTTTTCTAAATATAAAGCTGTGTATATTTATGCATGTAAATATACTCACATGGACATTTGGGTTATAATTTGAGAATAGAGTGTTTTAATAAACCAGTGCTTGAAAAATAATTTTTATAATAAAATGAGCAAAAATACTGCTTTTTTTTAAAAAATGTGCTTTTATTACATGTTCTCTAGATGTCGGCAGCAAAAGACATGACTAAAAAAATGTCTAAGAAACATTTTTGCATTTTGACAAAGCAGTGTGTTACAGTATGAGACAGAACGAAAAAAAGGCACTTAACCTAAGTAACGCAGAATCATTATCTCAAATAACAAGTGATCTTTTTTTTCTTTCTATACATTTTCACACTTTGCTTATGAAAGAGCAAGGGCCCCCCTCTTCTGTCTAAGCTTCAGAAACTAAAACTCATTCAAAAGTAAGCACGCAGAAGAAGGGTGGGGGGGGGCCATTTTCAGGCCACCCTCTCTGCTGAGAGAGAGAAGCACATTCCGTGTGCACTGATTTGCAACTATGGATGGGCAAGCTGAACCCCCTCACCATCAGAGTCTTGACGAGAATTTCTGCTCACCACCTCCTGACTTGGACTCGGGACTGGGTGAAGGTGCTGGGGGGGCGGCAGGGGCATCTGAATCCCGGTCAGACGTATTCCGTGTTTGCCATCTTGGTGAGCAGGCGCACTCCCAGAATACCAGTAATATCTGTCGCATTCCCCGTCGTATCTGTGCAATACTGCATGTCTAAGTTCGACTTGAGAATGGTATTTGGTGATTTTATAAAGAAAGGGATACTGGACGTTTGACAGTGGTCAGAGTTCTACGAAAACCACAAGGAGATTGGGTGGGGGGTGGGGGGGCCAGGAATCACCATTCCCAACTGAAAAATACCTGTTTTCTGTGACTTTCATGACCCCAGTCCATAGAGCTGCTGCAGGCTTTATAATCCGCTTTCTGCACAAATTCCTCTTTCGCAAAGAGAAATTAAACTTTTCGGCCCAAATTCCCACTTGTACATGTCCGTCTTTTTCCCTAGCCTAGTGCCTTAAAAGTCTTGAGATTAAAAGCTCTCTAGGACAGAAACAGCTGGCAGAGGACCCAGAATCAATAAATTTGCCTACCAGTAAAAGTACAGTCGCTGTGCTGCCTACCGAATACATTTTAAGAAGAGAATTAGCTCAATGACTTACCTTGTATGTTTTAATTTTATTAATTTTTTCTCAGTACAAACTTTAGTTTACCAGTCATGTGCCACAGTATTGCTGTGAGTACAGAATAAAATGTGGAAGCATTTTCTAAAATGCAAACTAATTATCTTTTTGGCTCGCACATCTCCTGGAATGTTGCAGGGATACAGAACTCTTCCAATAACTATTTCTTGGTTGAAGGAATAGAGAGCAAAACCAACGGTGTAGACAAGTGAATGTTTATTTATACAGAAGAGCCGGATAGAACCCATCCCTGGCTCTTGCCCAGGCTTCATGGAAAGAGTACCCTATAAATTTTGCTCACTCGCTTTCTCAGATAGTTTGGACTTCTCTGCACCAAGAGTCAATGCTGAAAATATTAACAATTTGTATTCTTTGTTGCTGATATTGATAGTACATGTTTACTCAAGTTTCGTTGGCTTTGTACAATCAGGACTTCCTTAGTTGGTGTATTAACAATATAGTTAATGAGAAAAATGTCTTTGTCTTGATGGCACTGCCTTCTGAGATGTTGGTCTTAAGGAGCTGGCTGGGAGTCAAGACAGAGAACGTGTCCCAGGCAGATGCCTTTGAGGTATATTGTTGTACCTACAATCAGAAAGGATGAGTCTAGGAAGAGAAAACCCAGTTCCCAAATTGAGATTCTTATCAGTCACCCATAAAATAGGGTGATTTTTTAGGGTACACAGATAGTTTCTGAACTATAAGAACCTTCATCTCAAAACTAGAGATAGCATTTTCTCCTTAGCAGCTGTTTCTCTCCTTGTTCTTTGTCATGATTATGTCCCTATTGTGACTTGTTAGAGTGGCCAATATTCTTAGACGTGCTACTGGATGGGATGATAGGAAGACTGCCAGAGGGTTTGTAACTTAGCTTTGAAATCTCAGAGGTAGACTGATCTGTTTCACGGACTGAGTAACTCTGTGCTACTGATTGAATAAGCCTCCTGTCCAACATCTCCTCTTCCATTGACTTGTCAAGCAGTGCAAAGGATGTCCAACTAGCTAATGTGTGAGGACACTGTGATGAGCCTCGTTACTCCCTTCCCTTAGTAGTAGGGACCATTTCATGCTGGTATTCACACCATTTAGAAACAATGATCACATGTTACCGTTCCTTAGCTAGAATAATTTCAGGGTGGTCAATAAGATCTTACCTACTAAAAGTGTATTATTTGAAACATTTAGACCCAAAGCGAAACCACAGCTCTCACACTTGAATGCACACAAAAGCAAATCCGGTGTACTGAATGGGGCAATAGAATAAATTATTGACTAGTAAATGGCATTTCACAGTTCTCTGCTTGCTCACCCCCAGAAAAGGTAAACTGTTTGGGCATAGCATTCTGATGCTCTTCTGTCTGGTTAAAGAAGACACCTTTTTTTTTTTTTTTTTTTTATTAAATGCTCTGAGTCCTGACTGATACGTACAGATACACAGGCAGGTTGGTGGCAATCTTTCTGTCATCTTCTGTCAACTTTTCTATCATCATCACACACCAACCTTATGTATTCATCATTTAGAACTTTATATTTGTGGAGCTGACGGTGTGCTCTCTCATGAGCTCCGTTCAGATGTACAGAGTAAATTAATGAGCTTCCGCTTTTACACATTTATGTAGGTACATATGGGTCTCTAGCTTCTCATTCGAGTGCTTTATCATCCCTCACCCAAATTTAGCAAATTCAGAATGAGCTTCTGAACCATTTCTTGATAATAAACTCCGCTCTGCACCCATGGCAAACCCATGACTCTCCCTGACATCAGTTCTGAGACTCTGGGAAAGTATCCACGTGCGATCTCAAGGAGGGAAGACAGGCCAGGTCAAGAGAGGGTGGACGACGGACCCCAACTAGTGCATGGAAAATGCAGGTGATCTGGAAAACTCAACGACTCCAAATTAGAAGAGATGAGTTACTCCAAATTAGATGCGCTGTGCCCATTAACACCGAATCCTGTCTAAACAGCCTGACGTCCGTGCTGTGGTGTGCCCTCCTCACGTGTGTTACCCCAGGAGCCTGTGATGGCAGGGACGCTGGAGGGGCATCTGCCACAGCACGAAACGGGGACAGTCTTCCTGCCTGGGATGGGCCGCTGACATCCGAGCCTGAACATGCAAACCCGGAAACCACGGTGCCATGCTCTGCCTGCCAGAAACTGCATTCAAAACAAAGCCCGTTTTATAAATACGTGTCTAGAAATGGTACTAGGTGTCACACACACACGCCCTTTATTTTCTTTTTTCCTTTTTCTTCCTTTTTTTTTTTTTAAGTTTTTGTTTTTCACTCCACGTAGTCAGCCTACCATGTGATCTTAGTTTCAGATGCACGTAGATGCACGAGGGTCATTCCACACTTCCGTGCACCACGCAGTTCTCATCAGGACGGGTCCCCCCTCCGTCCCCATCACGTGGCTCTGCCATCCCCCCTCCCCTCTGCCGACCCTCTGTCCGTTCTCTGCTTCCTTGGCTCCTGGAAGGAAACACTTAAGACTTGGAGGATGATTTTTAAGAGATTTTATTAGAGCCCTTAAAATCATGGGGAAACATTATGGTTGATTTCCATGTTTTCTATTTTGTTTAACTGTTTAGTAATTTTGCTTTGAATTTTTAACCAGAATGTGTATTCCCAGAGACACCAGTAAAAACAAACAAACAAACAAACAAAATATGCAGGCGATTGAACAAAGTGGGCTCTGTACGTTTCAAACCTTAACCTGAGCGCTACAAAGGCAATGCTTTTATTAATACGTGACTTACTC
This sequence comes from Mustela erminea, assembly GCF_009829155.1. Classification (NCBI taxonomy): domain Eukaryota; kingdom Metazoa; phylum Chordata; class Mammalia; order Carnivora; family Mustelidae; genus Mustela; species Mustela erminea. The sequence continues at coordinate 27,022,803 of NC_045634.1, read as the reverse complement.
CAGTTTTCTCCTGCAATCTGGTTTTAAGATAGAGTTCATTCTGTCCAGGTTTGAAAACAGAAAGGGAAATAGGGTTATTTGTGTGTTAGTCATAGGACTTGAAGCAGTCGCAGCAAGTAAAATCTGATACAGGTTTTCTCAGTAGATCTCAACATACAACATAATAGAAAATGTCTCCAAATTTTCTCAGTATAATCTGCAGTGTTTCAACGGTTGCAAGGCTACAGTAACCCTTTCAGTGTGTTCCATTTAGCAAATTAATGTTCTAGATGTGCTAACTTGCTCCATAATGGTTCAAGAGTGAGTAAATGCAGCTTCCGAAAGTGTTGAATTCCCTTTTTAATTATGTAACTGTCTAAATCTGACAGCCCCATGTGTGTGCAGCTCGCCTTTGACACAGTGATTATCCAATGATTTACTGTAAGACTGTGTTATATACACCAACCGTTTTAAAGGCTTGTTGGGTAACAGGACAAGAAATTGCTCATTGACAACCAGTGAAAGCGAACAGCTCGTTTTTCAACAATCCCAAATCCGAAGATTCACAGAGGGCTATTTTCCAGAGACTATCCAATATCTCTGGCTCCTCCATGATACCGAAATAAAAGCAGCTTCAGCACCCCTCACCCCTGGCTACCCTTGTTCCCCAGCCTTCCAGAGAAAGTCCTTGCCCATAGGCCAGGGTCCTGGAATGCTTTCAGAATGTCTAGGGGCTGCAGATGCAGAACTCGTGTGGTGAATGCACTCCCAGGGTTGTGGAAAGCAGTCTGTGAAGAAGATAAGATGATTGGGGGTGCCATCCCCATGCTTCGGGTCACCCCAAATCCTCACTTAGCCCCCCCTCTCCTGCATCTCACTACCCCATCTCAAATGTACACATGCACACACTTCAAAACATGGTTCCCTGACCCTGGTTCATCCCGAAGTTCGGTAAATCTGCAGTTTGTACAGTGAGACCTCCCCAAACATAATAAATAAATAATATAATGTGTGTGTGTGTATATATATGTATACACATCTGTATATATATACATATATAATGTATATAAACTTCTGAGAAAATATTAATGTAAAGAAATACCACATTGTATCCCTGGCTAAAAACTAGGTTTTGTTCAGTTTAAACCTACTTTAAGAATTTAAGTCTTATATAAATTAATATTTTCCCATCTCTGAGCCTTGTAATGAAGAGGAGTATATAAACAGCAAAAGCTGAAAAAACCTGCAGTGTATCTAAGGGAGTAGTTAATAAATTTTTAAGTACTTAGTGAATATAAGGCAAGCATCAGCTAGAAGAAACTTCTTTCTATTTCTAGCTCCAGGAAAGGAAAAAAGGAGCCAAGTTCTAGTAAAGGCAAAAGCAAAGGCTGCCCAAAGGGATTGGTAGAAAGTTCTTTACTCACAGATGCGGTATTTAAACTGGATCTTTAGAGTCCAAGTAACAAAAGAAATATTAAAAGAGTGTTCTAATCCAGGGAAACAAAATGGCTGCGTATCGTCAAGAGTCACACGACTTCTGGCGTGAACTGAATCCTAACCCAGGAATGAGTTTAGGCAGTGGTTATTCGTGATGTAGAGCAAGTGAGAAAGGTAACAGCCTGTACAAATCTGTAAGTGCATATGCAATTCAAGAGGACCTCACGGTAGGGGCTCCTGGGGGCTCTGTCCTTAAGCATCTGCCTTGGGCTCAGGTCCTGACCCCGAGTGCTGGGATGAGCCCCTGCTCAGAGGGGAGTCTGCTTCTCCCTCTCCCTCTGCTGCTCACCCCCCTGTGCTCTCTGTCAGAGGAATGAATAAAATCTAAAAAAGAAAGAAAGGGAGAGGGAGGGAAGAAGAAAGGAAGAAAGAAAGAAAATACCTTGGAAAAGGCCCCCATGATTCTAGGTGCCTGACGCTTTGGAAGCCAGAGGTCCCAGCCCCGGGGAGCTGGAGAGAAAGGGGCCCGGAAGAACAGGTGAGGGCTCTGGAGGGCATTGGTTCAGGGCGGGGAGCCTGGTGGCCAAAGCTGCCAGATTCTCTGGAGCCCAAATTTCCCTGACATCTGCTCTCTAGCAAGCCGAGATGTGTTCTCTAAACAGAGGAGTCCTGCTCACCTCAACCTTCCTCAGTCAATAAACAGCTGGGGTTGTTTGTTTGTTTATTTGTTTGTTTTAAGAAATTGGACTTAAATAGGATCCTTCTCTCAATGATGGCCAATCAAGAATCTCTCCAACCCAAGGAGAACCAATTCTGGATTGTCCTGACTTGCCTTTGTCTCGAGGCACAGGAATTTCAAAGCTGGGGTATCTCCTTGTCCCGACTCCCTGATGTGGTCTTCATAGCTGTGGAAGGAAAGAGGCATCAGGTTCCATTTCTTGGATTCGATCTCTGAACAGTATGTCCCACCCTTGACCATCTATCCCTGGGCTCCATGTTCACAGAGAGGCCTACACCAGCGAGGTGAGGAACGAAAGGTCCACCAGGCCTCTGCTTCCCTGAACTCGTTTTCTGAGGTTTTGGAACAGGAGAATACAGGCGCGGCTTCAGACCGCTGCCTTTTCTGGTAGAATAGAACAAAGTGCTGGTCCAAATTCGCCCCCAACAGCAAAGACCTGTGACTGAGCTACAGCTTGGCAGCAAAGAAATGTAAACAGGCGTCAGTCACCTCCCCGGCCGGTGCAGGTCTCACCCCTGCTCACTGAGATCCACTCAGCACTCGAGACAGAAATCATGAGAATTAATAGTTTTCTCCCCAGTGCCTGATTTGTGCGGATTTCTTACTGATGATATTGCTGCTGAACTCGAAAGAAATTACAGCTTGTCTCTGAGATAATTGTCAAAATGCCTAAACCTTAGACTCGTTTCTAGAATAGACCAATGTAAGTTCTTTGGATATTCATGTGACAAATCACAGTCTTGCTATTAGGGTCCCTAGTCAGCCCACCATTCGAAGTTTCGATCGGGCTCTGTTCTGCTGTTTTCACTGTTGTGCGCGCCCTTTGCCGGGAACGAGGAGCAAGGAAGGATTCGCGCCCACATTTTGCTGTGAGAGGGTTAGTCATTTTGGTCTCCTTCACTGAAGCGGCCGATGAGATGTTGTACCACATTAGCGCTGTGGGAAAGAAGTATTGCCCTAACAGATGGCGAGATGAAGGGGAGTTTTGGGGGGCGGCGGGGAGTGCTGGCTGTTGAACTATGGACGGAAATTGGAACCTAAGGAACTCCAGTGGTTGCAAGAGAACATTGTCCCTCTGTATCAGGGGGACAGTGGGGAGCAAGGCAGGCTGGGTAAGTCTCCTTCAGAGACATCTTTGCTTTGTTACAAGCCTGACACCAGATGATGTGGGTTCACTAAGCACCCCCCAGCGTACGCTTGTCGTGGGGTGGCCCCGGAAAGACGAGGAAGGGCCAGTCTTAAGTCGGACTTAACTTGAACATTCATCCCCTTCAGAGGTCCCAGAATGCCCTCAGACCAACATCTCCTGTTGCCTCAGCCGTCTCAGAGCAGGTCGACTTCGGGCTGGAGAAACCAGTCGGTATAAAGTGTCCGTGTTTAGCTTCACTCTAATGCGGACGAAGAGAGGAGGGGTTCAGGAGCGGCATGGCCAGCACTACATGAGTAAATACATCAGCTTGGCTCCTGTCTGAGAAAGATCAACGAACTCAGGCCCAGGCTGAATCCACTGCTTCTCTTCTCCGGTGTACTTGCTTCTCCAGAGGCCCACTCTCATTACGCAGATTTTTCTCAAAAGCAGGAGATAATTTGTAAAAACATGACATTTTCCCATTTTATGGGAAAACATGGAAGACAACAGATAATCTTGTCATGGAGTTTTAAAGAAGGTTTTCGAGACTGGCGCCCTGTCTGCACCGGAATGAGTTTGCAGTATGAAGAGTGTGTTGACATTGTGTTGGCAACAGTGTGACTCAGGCGATCTTTCTCGTGGTTGAGGAACCACAGAGGGGCAGGGAAGTATAGCACAGTGGTGTTCCAGAAGATTAATCTGCTATTCGTGAACATGAGGAGGGACAAGAAGATGCATGTTTATATCCAGGGCGGCTGTGGGAAAGGGGATGGAGGTATCTGAGAGATGGCCAAGGGAAAATGCAGAGTGGGAACCTCTCTCTACACGGGGGAGAGAGGAAATTTCACGTCAGGACGAATCCAGCATTTCAACTGACAGGGGCCGAGGCTCTGACTCTCTGGGGCATTGGTCCATAATCCCGCTGCTTAGGAAACTTAAAAAGAGACTTAAAAATATACCACAAAGGCTGAAACAGCAAGTCTAGGCAAAATGCAATCAAAATTAAAGACGAACAAATAGATAAACATCAAATAAGGGCATCCCATCAGCAAGAGAGCAGAAGGTCGCGAAAAGCCTGAGGGAGTCTGTCTTTTTTCCGGGGAGACTTCTTTGTGAAGAGGGTCAATCGGGAGCTAAAAGAATGTGCTGTGTTATGAATTTGAAGCCATGAGGCCGAGACCAGAGGATTGGAATGGAGAGCATGAGGTTGATGTTCTATTCAAATTCCCTAGAGCCTACTGCATTGTAAATTCGAACGGCTAATGAAAGAAAGCTCCGTCTCAGATACACAAGCGGGGCCCGGCTGGTTCACCACCAAGGCCAAGCAGCATTAACTCGAGCCACAGCGTTGCACGGAAGCAGAGACTCTGTCCCGAGGCATGTATGTGAGGGGAAGGCCTCCTCTAGTACGGAGGTTCCGAGCCTTCTGGAGGACAGGTGGCCATCGGCTGGAGCATCGTTCCTCCTCTCTTGCCATAGGTAAGAGGTAGAGGATTAGCATTTCCGAAAGTCATCCTTGACTCCTTCTTTTGTCTCAGGATTGATGATGTTAAGATCTCTCCTCCATCTTGTTTTCGTTTCTCCTGACATGGGTGCTAATCTGTGGGAAAACTTTTCAGTGATCCACGCTGAAATGAAAAGCATAAATGATAAAAAAAAAAAAAAAGAAAAAAGACAAAGAAAAACATAAACGATGTGGAGAATTTTTTTCACCAAGCTTCACTTCCTCCGTTTAATCAATGGTCTCTCACCCCCAGAGTTAGGTCCTTTCTGCCTGTCGTTTATTTCAGTGGCCTCTTCTTTATGAAAGGATGGATAACAGGTATTGCTTCTTTAGATAAAAATGCTCTGTTGGTTCCTGATTTTTTTTTTTTTTTTTTTTTTTCTGGCAAGTCTGGGAAGCGCTTGCTGCCGGACCTGGGCAGGTGAGGTCCTTCAACCGGAGCACCCGTCCTGACCTGCCTCATGCAAGCACCCCAGCCTGCCTGCACCTTCCTGTCCACCCGGCCCTTGCTCTGAAGGCACAAATTCAGGACTCTCGGGGCCCAACCAGGAAGCTGGGCCCCTGAGATCCCGGCTTAACCCTGTGTCATTCTGAGTGTCCCCCCTACAACAGTTACTTGCATTTGTATTTTCCGAAGAACCAATGGCTAATAGGTTAGAATCTGGACGTGTAGAATCCCGTGGTTTGTCCCCATGTGCTCAGCATCATGGGATTCGAAATGCCTGCCCAGCAGGACAGGGCGTCGGGCAGGAGAGCCGACGAGAAAGCAGAGGCCAAGGTTGGGGAAATGCTTTCTGCAGCAAGAAGGTGACTTTCCCACTTCGATGAGAATGGAGCTAGAAAATTCTACGTCAACCAGGGTCAGAAAGGGCAAGGGGAGGGATGGCAGCAAGAAGGAATCAGCCAAGTGTTTGCAGGCGGCACCTTCTATAGAAAGCGGCTGCCTCTGTGATTTACACAAGGATCATGGCCCTGGGGTCCGGCACATGCAAGCCCCGTTATGGCCTAGTCATCGGATGCCATGAGAGCCTGATCCAGGCCCCGGAGTGCAGCATGTTTTCGTTTTTCCATCTGTAAAATGGGAAGAGGGGGTGGGGGAGAACGTGGTGCGGGACTGCCTTTTCCGGAGGAGCATTCGAAAGTAGGCTGGTTTCTTCAAGACACGATAGCCTGGGAGGAATGTAAAGAGACGCCAGCTTTACGTCCAGGTGAAGACTGAGCCTTAAGCTGGTTTTGTCAATAATTCTGCGTACACAAAGCTACGCCTTGTTTGTTTCTCCAAGAGCAGTAATTTCTTTTAAAAAGCAATGACAGCAATAAGCCACGTTGGATTTCTTTCATTGATGTCTTCATCGGCTGGGGGCATTTGGGCTGGTGGGGAGGGGAAGGAGGCTGGTTTTGTTTTTTTTTTTCAGCTCTGCCTTTTATGGGCCCAAACAATGATTACACTTAACGGTGCATTTCCTTTCTCTTTGCTTCTCCCTCGCTTGCTTGTTCTTTCCTGAGTGCCCGCGCGGGCCGTTGGCTAAGCACCATGGCAAACTGTCAGATCCGGTCGGTCAGACCCTCCGTCTGACTGGTGCTATCCCCCCGGAATTAATGGGGTCACCTCCTCACCGAACCCCGAGCAGACATCGTCTCTCTCCTCCTCCTCTTCCTCCTTCCTGTCTCTACCACGGCACTGCCCTTGCTCAGTCTTCTCTACCTTCATTATCTAGAATCTTGTCCTTCAGTATGAACCACAGTTTCCAAAACCACTTTTTTTAACCCTCTAAAACCCTCTCCTTTTATTGCAAAATGTAATTTAAATTCTTTTTTCTACCCCTTATTCCCTGCTACCCCGTATTTACACCGATCATTGGGAGCCTCCCCACCTTTTTTCCCCTCTGCTGGGAACTTCTTTTGCTAAGAAGACCCTTTCTCTACCATTCTGCATCTGGGCTTATTGTAAGTAAGAGATCGTGCAAGATCTCATTTCGTTTAGACCTTTTCTTAATGAAGCAGCCTTGGGACCAAGCTGAAATCTGGGCTTACTACACGTACTGCTGTCCCAAGGAAGTGCCTTGTGTTCCGTCTGGAATTTGCTATCTTTTTTTTTTTTGTTTCTTTTTTTCTTCAAACCACACCATCGTTTCTGAAATTTTCTCTGGTGCTGCCACAAATAGAAAAGTCACCCAAAAATCCATTCTTTACTAAAATGTTATGTCTATGATGCATAGGACAGCTTTTTATTAAAAGATATCCTGGCGTTTAATTATATGTTCCCTCTTCTATTTACATGCTAAAAAAGTAAGTGTATAATTGAAAAGCAACTAATCATTAAATGTCAGGAAATAGTACATCGCATTTCAGTAAACATAATAAATCATCATTCAAGACCTCGTCCTTTCCTACAACATCAGGCCGGACGAGAGAATCCCCCTCCCCCCAGCACCCCCCTATCTGGCAACATTTGGGTCCCATTCTACCATTATAAAGTTTGTCAACACTGAGGCATAAGAAAATCTGTAATGGCTTTATTGTGTTTGTTTGTTGACGATGTCACAAGATACGACAAGGATATTCTTACATAGTGCATACGAGGTGTACGTACCATTTTACAAAATTCCATATAGTCCTAGGACACCGTGCTGGAGGGCATAAGTTAGTAAAACTTTAAAAACTGATATAACAGCGAATTAAATCTACTTCGTAAAAAAATATGGCAAAGACTAAGGAATTTAATATCAGTAAACATGTTCCCTTTGAAACAGCAAATGAGACATGCAGGAGGACTTTGGTCGCACTTCAGAGAAGTTGCGGAGACGGTGAGCTCTTCTGTTTACTCTTGCTCTCGCCGGTGAGGTTTTTCTGTGTTAAACAGGCTTTTGATGACTTCAAAGTGCATTTGAAGCCCTCACTCTGCATGGCTCATGCACAAAGGCAAATATTCTTCCAAATTTCCACGGCTAATATTGCCGCCCCTGACATCATACGTCAGGAGAGCTCTTTAACACCCGGTCGATGCCTCTTTTATGTAGCTATGACAGTGAAGGTCGCCTGACGAATGTGACGTTTCCAACCGGAGTGGTCACGAACCTGCACGGGGACATGGACAAGGCTATCACAGTGGACATCGAGTCGTCCAGCCGTGAAGAGGATGTCAGTATCACTTCGAATCTGTCCTCCATTGACTCCTTCTACACCATGGTTCAAGGTAAACCCGAAAGATGATTGGGAACGGATAACCTTAAATGCCACTAGCACCCCCCATAGAATGCGGTGACCCCATTTTCTAAGATGAGCCAGAAAAGGGAAGGTGAAGACATAAGCCTCTAGAGATATTGGTGAAACCGTCCCGGGTCTATCGGTAGTGTTCATTTCGTGATACCTACATATCTCAGATCTCCTAACGCATACTGTCGCTTCCAAAAGCAACTTGGTTGCAGCTCTTCGCATGCGTCATCAGACCCTTTCTGAGTCATCCGCTGCAGTTTGTGGGAGTGGGTCCTCTTCATGGCCGCGGAAGCGCAGGCATTTGAGACAGAGCACATTCCGAGTCTGCACGCGATGCTGCATTTCCGTCCACGTGTGACGCGACCCCTGGAAATTTAATACTAAATTCTGCGTGCATGTTTATGTAATATCTGGACTTTGTTTTTTGTCGTCCCGTCCATAGACGTGTATATCCAATATATTCATGATGGAACATGACACAGTCTTGGAAAAGCCTGTTTACCATGACTGTTGCAATTGTGACGTCATAGCTCCAAGAATAATTACCAAGTATGGGCTAAACTTCTTTGAACTCATTAGTTTTACCAATTCTCCCCACGAATCTCTGCAGTCATCTAAAATTATTATCACTTAAATTCCTATCTTCTCCAAATGGTCCAGTATCACTCAAAAATTTTAAATCAAGGCAGTAGCTTATAATGCAAGAGGGTTTTTTTTTTAAGATTTTATTTATTTATTTGACAGAGATCACAAGTAGGCAGAGAGGCAGTCAGAGAGAGGAGGAAGCAGGCTCCCTGCCGAGCAGAGAGCCTGATGCGGGGCTCGATCCCAGGACCTGAGATCATGACCTGAGTCAAAGGCAGAGGCTTAACCCACTGAGCCACCCAGGCACCCCAGGAAGGGTTTTGTACAAAGTAGAAGATGGCTTGCTTTTTTAAAAATCAGTTTCAGGGGAATATCCTCTCATCTTTTTGGTATACAATGTACGGATATGAAATCTTTGCAAAAGATGTCTAATAAGCGAGGGAGGGATGGGTGTGGGAGAGAAGCGGAGGAGGATTGTAAATTCCCCTGAAGCCCGCCTTTACTACCCCGCCCATTCTGTTAACAGCACGAAAACACCAGAAATCAAAGCTGTTGAAAAAGGACATCACTCGGTCCTTTTTGTTTCCCTGTATGCGGAGTTCGGTCAGCACTTCAGGAATGTTCTGTCACTGCATGCCCCCACAGAGGGATTAATTCAGAGTTGTAGCTTCTGTTTTCGGCTCCTTGTTTTTCAGATCAGTTAAGAAACAGCTACCAGATCGGTTACGACGGCTCGCTTAGAATCATCTACGCCAGCGGCCTGGATTCGCACTACCAGACCGAGCCGCACGTTCTGGCCGGCACGGCGAACCCGACGGTTGCCAAGCGGAACATGAGTCTTCCCGGCGAGAACGGGCAAAATTTGGTGGAGTGGAGGTTCCGGAAAGAGCAAGCCCAGGGGAAAGTCAACGTCTTTGGTCGGAAGCTTCGGGTAAGCCGGGTGCGTGGGAGGATGTCGTGTCCCCAAGGGAGGGTGCCTAGCGCTCGTCCCTCACCATTGTCATCTGCCCAGAGCCACATGCAGGGCAGCAGATCCCCCTCCAGCATGACGTCTAGCAACCGGCAGGCCAGTAGATGATTTGGAATAAAAGCCGACTATTGCAGCAAAGCTTTTTCTCAACATATCTGTGGTTAAAAATCAATTCTTCCCTGAGACATCAGGCAGTTGCATGGAGCCCAATGCCAACTAGCCTGGACGTCAGTCCATGGTCGCTTTACTAATATTATCCTGATCATCATCTACTTCTCCTTTAGCCTCTCAGTAGGGAGGGATGGCTTTCTAATGTGAGGATGAGGGTAAATGAGGGTGAGCTTAAATATTGAAAGTTTTTCAGATCATTAAGAGATGGGTTGGCCATAGAAAGGTGGAGTCTTTCTCCTCAATATTTTTAGAGTATAGTTGGGACACTTGGAAGAATATCAGTGGCAGAACCTGTGACCTCCTTGCTATTGATTTATATTGTCTTTATGAGAAATGCAGTGATATTTCTGATTATGCTGGTGTCCTTGATCTTTGCAAGATGTTCTCCACATTACCTTTTCGGGTGTTGTTTTTTTCTTTTTTCTTCCTCTCACATTGGGGGCCAAATATATCGAGAAAGCAAGCTGTGGTTTTTGACAGCTATTGGGTGGAGAACATAGATTAGGTACTAAAACACAAGTTCCATGAAACCACCTTCAGACCACTATAAACTGAACCTGATTCATTCTTTGTATTAGCAAACAGATTTCGGTTTATCAGATAAATGGAGACAAATATTCCTAAAATTACTTCCCTTTGCCATTTAAAAACAAAGGACTGAAAATCAAGAGAGAGAGAACAAAACACAGAGCATATCATTAATATCCTTTCTCCTGCACCAAAAATGGCTGAATTATTATTTTAAGAGGCCAACGTGATTTACCTTGACACTCCTTCAGGGTAAGAAACAGCTAATACATGCTGTCTCTGGCTATTTCCAAGAAACAGAAATAAAAGAATGAACAATCAGTGGGTCACATGCAGTCTGTCTCCAGCTTACAGGTTACATTCTGATTTCACTTCAAGTTCAAGGCAGGTGTTTGGGACTCTAAATGCACGACCTTCTGGCTCCAACGCTATGTGCTGCCACCTCCCCCATCTCCCACGCTACGGGAGCCAGGGTGGCCTAGCTCCAAGCCGCCTGGCTCAGGAGTTGTGGCAGGCAGGAGCAGGGGACGCTGGAGAGGGACTTGTTCCAAGAGAGAAGTGAGGAGAAAAAGCAAGAGAACCCTAGAGGGAAGATGAACAGTAGAGTTGAAGGTAAAGTGACTGGAGAGAAAACCAGCTGCTGACTTGTTTCAGGTCCCTTTCCTAGGGTTGGTCTGTCATCCAAGTAAACTCTGGCTCCCTGCCTTTCCCTCTCTCGAGCCTAGGAATCAGGGGTGGCTGCCTCCACCTACGACTTCTTTCCAGGAACCCTGCTTCCTTGGGCCACTGCGAACTGGAAGCTGGTTCATGGGCTTTATCTTATCCAGCTCTCCCTATAATGGTCATGATACACGTGACACGTGCCCATGCACACGCGCGCGCGCACACACACACACAACCACACCTACCCTCGGACACAGGACTTCCTTCACCAAAAGATACAAAGATGCAGCTCACACTTGTGCTCCCTATCTCAGAAGACAGCACGGACTAGAATTCCAAAAATGGGGGTTCTAGATCAGGCTCCCCTTTGGGCTACTAATAAACCTTATGGAAAAAAATCGTAACATCTCTGAAACCTCCTTTTCCTTATGTAGATCATGATACTCTAGATAGGATACAAGTAATATAATATTGCCATGATATCATAATGTTATGACATTATATTGGCCGTAGACATGGGCTTCATAGCATACCCACATAATGGGTAAAATACCTGCCTGCAAGGTCCACAATTGTCGCAGAATCAGATGAGACAATGTGGAAGTACTTTACAAGTGAAAGGCATGATTACATATTCCCTAACCCGGAGAATCGCTACCACAGGACGTGCATTAGGCATTTACACCCGCGCAGGGGAAGATAGGAAAGAGCCGTTTAGCACACTTGTTAGGAAAACACGCCAAGAGTATGGGACACGCTTTGCCCGGAAACCGACCGCAGAATAGGCTGCCTTCTCTTCTTTGAGACAAGCTAGGTGTAAGCATGTCCTCTGTTTCTTTGTAACACGGCTTTTCTGGGCATTAAAAGAAATCAGAGAGAGTAGAGGAAAAGAGGAAATCCTATCTCGTGTCTCTGGTTCTCTGCCTGATTCAAAACGAAGCAGACACCTCACTTTGCAGGAAGAAGAAAAGATAAGAGCAGCCGGGCATGGGTGTTGGTTCCTTCTAAACAGCAGGACCACGAGGCCTTGGCTAGTTGCTTCAGAGAATGTGCTGCTTAAATTGCTGGCGGATCTGGGCTTGCTCTCAGAGAGACAATGCCGAGATCACAAGGGACGGTTTCTTACTTTCAAGATAAGATTGGATGTGCCAGCTCTGACTGCGAATTTCATTCCTCTGTGGTTCTAAAGGAGAAATTCTAGGGGGAGAGTAGGGATAGGAAAACCCGGTTTAAGGACTGGCCTGGAGTCTGCCCGAATAGGGAAGAAAAGTGAAGTGGGGAACGGCCCGGAGTCCCTCAAGGCACTGGGGACCAGCCTGGAGAGCCGCTCAGCTGCATCTCACCCCTTCCTGAAAGAGAGAACATTCCCCCTCTTACCTTACATGATTTCCTAGCAGAGGCTGCTTTTCATTTTTAAGGTATTTGCCTAAATTCAGCGAGGCGCGCGACCCAGGGTGGGCGCTCAAATATTGATTCAGTGAGTGAAGGAGGAAAAGCCGGCCCTGTAATACGGCGTATCTCACTGCATCTCGATTCCAGCGAGAAGCGACATGAAGAGCCCATCCTTGCAAATGTTTGACTGCTGGACACAAACCTAACTCTCCCTAGATGACGTAGCTCTAATAGGGCACCAGATACTGTAGTTTAAAAAGTTTCTGAAAGCAAAATGTAGAGAAGGAAAATTAACAAGAGACTAGCAACGCGGAGAGCATTTTCTCCGAAATGTGCATTAAGGGGAAAGGGAAATACAGTCAGAAATCACAAGCAAATGAAATTGGGAGAGATGTGGGAAAACATTGCAAGCTAAAGATTAGATGTTTCCAGAGCTTGCTTTTTTGTGGCTAAGTTTAAAAAAAAAAAAGACCCAGGCATAAAAATTGTTTGTCCGTCTCTTATGTTTGTAAATATCCCATGTTTATTGTCAGTGCTGGACTTTGGAACCAGCCTTTCCTCCATTACCAAAAAACAAAACAAAACAATTGCTATGGCATTCTAAAAAGTAAGATATATCTTCTAAACTTGCCCAGAATTCAGACGTTCAAAGGGGAAAAAAAAATAGTGAATCACTTAAAAAAGAAACTCTCAAAATTTGGAAGTCAAAATTGTATTTAAAGGCATACGTGCAGGGGTGCCTGGGGGGCTCAGTCGGGTAAGCCTCTGCCTTCAGCTCAGGTCATGATCCCGGGTCCTGAGATCGAGTCCCTTGTAGGGCTCCCTGCTCGGCGGGGGGTCTGCTTCTCCCCTTGCCCCTCCTCCTGCTCATGCGCTCTCTCTCACACTCTCGCTCTCTCTCTCAAATAAATTAAGAAATAAAGTAAAATAAATAAAAACATGCATGCATGTGAGAGCGTACTCGAATCTAATTCTGCCAGCCACGTTTGCCTGATGTGCTATTTGTCACTCGAAGTCGAGCGTCGCAGCCCGGAGTGGGACGGTACCATGTCAGCGCCGACACACAGAGAGACACGAAACAGTCTGCAGCCAGCTGATGTTCCAACAGGGACACGGGGGCGTCGTGACGTTGTCACCAAGCGTACTGGGTGATGAGCCAGCCCTTACTCACCTCCCCCCGTAACATTCCGGATACGGGAATAGAATCCGATGGTGCTTGATGTCTTTAAACATAAAGATGTTGTTTAACATCTTTACGCCTCAGTTTTTCAAGCATTCTGGGAGGAAGATGATCACTGCCCCGTTCCCGGACTCTGTGATTTCCTCACAGTCATGCCGGACGTGATCTTAGAAATGGGGGATTTTCCGTGCTTGCTTTAAAGAAACGCTGTGTATCACTAAGGACTTGATGGTGACCTCCTCTCCAAACACAGCATTTCGACTCATTTTCGTAGAGCTGAAGGTTCAGTAATGATCTGATCTAAGGTTTTCCTCTTAGATGAACTATTCAATTTAAATTGATATTTTTTATATTAAAACTATTTATTAAAAGGCCACTGGGACATGGAACAATGCTGGTCCTTTATGACTGTCCAAAAAAAAGGGCGGGTGGAAACGTTGCCATAATTTCATTAAGGTACAGTTAAGTAGGACTGTGTCCTAGAATCGAAATGTCCCTTGACTTCTGCACTTTGTTTATAATACCAGAAGGAGAAAGTTTGGGCGAGTATGAGAAGAACAAAGGAAACACAAGATCTGTTAGTATCTTTGAAATTTTACATATTCAATAGCAGTGACTGTTGTCTGGAAACAGACCGGTTGAAACCTTGGCTCGTGTTGGGAATGAAGGGGAAACGCAGCCACGTGCTAATTCTTTCCTCATTGCTCCAGTCTGAGGGTGCAGGAAAGGCACTGCACCCGGCGTCTGTCTAGATGAAAAGAAAAACTGAAACTTGTATGCAGATGTTCCGTCTCTCGATGCTTCTAGATGTTTCCATATGGCGGCATGTTGGGTATGGTGGGGCGCACGGGGACTACCATGTGATTGCCACCTGGATGCTTTGGGGTTGCGTAGCCATATCCACGAACCAGGGGAAGAGGGGGGCGGCAGGGTGCGGCAGTGGGAAGAAGGGCCCCTGCTGCTCTTTGCCTAGCTCCTTTTAATACCCCACGGTCTTGCAGGCCGGCGTCCAGATCGCTCCTGCTCTAACCAGAGGCAGCTCTGCAGAGCTCAAGGGTGGTTAAGGAATGCAGTAAAGAATTGAAATACAAATTAAAATGACACAAAGTAAAATGCAAACAGATGGGGCAGTCCTGTGGGCCACACGGTCCACAGAAACTGCACAGGCAGTCGGACGTGGCTGGGCGAAGCCGGAAATCACCTACAGAAGGAAGAAAGGGGGGAAAACACTTCAGAGGTTGCTGTGCCTTTTGTTTTGTTTTGTTTTGTTTTGTTTTGTTTTTTAAATCACAATCAGAGAAATACGTTCCGGAACTGTAGGAAACCATTTAGTGCAAAACCTCATCCTAAGGCATCAAAAGTTTTGTGCCAAGATAAGGTGAAGAACCGGACCCAGCCAGCGGAGTACGGAGTTCATTTGCTCTCAAATCAAACCCTCCTACAGGCTTTAAAGCCGGTATTTGTAATATTAGCCAGCAGCTTCAAGGTCCGCAAAGCATTCTGCAAATGTAACCTTGTGCAGTGTCACGGAAGCCACAGGAGGCAGGGACCAACATGCGGGCATATCCGTGCGGGAGAACGGAAGCCCCGACAGCCTTGAGCCCGCCAGACAGAATCCAGCCACATCACCGGCCCAGCCAGAAGGTTCTCATCTGAGCACCTCACAGATGGACAGACAGCCTCCGAGGGGCCAAAGCCCAAAGTCCCGCCACCTCTAGACCCTATCAGGGACGGAGATGGGGCTCCTCCCCGCAGCGCACACACGCCTTCCACACCAGGTTCTGCTGCGGCAAGGAGCTGGGTCTGCACAGACGGAAGCGGCACACGGAGATCTCCGGATTGCCATTGGGGCTCCACCGTTTCTCACCTTCTGGGACTCATCTGTCTGGGTGCTCTTCTGCCTCCAAAAGCAGTTCACCTAGTTCACTCCATGGACGACTTTTTGTGTTGTATCGTTACCTTTCCATACCTTTCCCCAGATGCTGGACATTATGATTCGCCCCTTGAACCGCCGACTGGAAAGTTCAAGGTCAAACAGTCTCTTTCCGTGGGGCTTGATTAATGTCAATGGTAAGATGACAGATTCATTTCATCTCGGAGTTTACATAAATACACAGGCTCATTGTGTATGCACACACGTAAGTGTGGGTGTTGCTGCAGAAGCGGCCTGTGTGCCGACATGCGTGTGACCGATCAGCGGCAACTGTCCATTTTGAAAGTTCTAACGAAGACGTGGTTGTGTAAAATTCAGATGTTCTCATTTAACGTTTAACAGTCCAACAGACAGGGCATATTTTTTTGTGTCTGGGCTATCACCATCCGAAAGCTGCTGTCTTGCTGCAGAAGATGCACTCTTAGGGGGTCCTCAGCACCCCGCAGACTGTTTTCTAAAGTAGAGTGTAACTGCGGCCACATTCCCACCGCAGTCACCAGTGCTGGCTTGTGCGTGCCTTGGATCCCGGGCAGCAACCGCCAAACGTGGTCGGAGATTCCGGACATGGCACAGAGCCACAGAGAGACCTGATCTAGCAACACGCCGCTAGATCTATACATGAGCACAAAGGTCGAACCCTGTAGATGGGGAGTGAAGTATCTGAGGTCACCACCAGTCGGCCAGATGTTATTAAAGGGAAAGGCATTCTAAAAACTTGTGACATTTTAGCACAGGGCCAAAAGCAATGATCATGTTTGTAACCTCCTGCTATTTAGACGCATTAATAATTTACAGTAATGTGGGTTCCAGCTTCTACTTAACTGTTCCTCAAAGGGCTGGAGTCACATTTACTGTTTTTATTTAATATAGCCAAGATTAATCTACTGAGCCATTATTTTCCAGTGTCTTGTGGACGGAGGGGCTTTGAGTAATTTACGGAGATGCCATGTTGACCACCTCCATATCTTCCGAACGAACTTCAAAGCAAATACGTTTGGGTATTTTTCTTATCAGTTGCTTAAGTTTACAGCATCTAATTGAAAAGGTTTTGAACAAATGCCAGGCTGTCTTTCTGCCTAATGAAACCTTTTAAAGGAGCTGCTAATCTACTGCCTTGCACTTGTACCCAAGAAGTTGCTAAATTAATTTACTGACAAAGAGAATCAATCATCATAAATGGTGTTTAAACAATAGCAGGGACTCCGAAGAGTAATAAGGGGCTGGCGTGGGGCTGGCAGGACTTACGTTCTCATCCTGTTTCTGTTCTAACAGGTTAATGGCAGGAACCTCCTTTCGGTTGACTTTGATCGAACAACAAAGACAGAGAAGATCTATGATGACCACCGTAAATTCCTGCTGAGGATTGCCTACGACACGTCAGGGCACCCGACTCTCTGGCTGCCCAGCAGCAAGCTGATGGCAGTCAATGTCACCTACTCGTCCACCGGCCAGATTGCCAGCGTCCAACGGGGCACGACTAGTGAAAAAGTCGACTACGATGGCCAGGGGAGGATCGTGTCTCGGGTCTTCGCGGACGGTAAAACATGGAGCTACACATACTTGGACAAGGTATGGCCACATGGTGAGAGTCAGAGGAGGGGAGCTATGACTGCGCTTTGTCAGTGACACCCAGAGCCCCCGCGGGGGAGGAGAACGGGGGGGGGGGGGCGGTGACGGGCTCCGTTTATTATTCTGAGTATCAGTACGTGAGTCACATTGGTACCTCGGTGATGAATTTCTGCATTAGAGAAGTAGTTTCTCCTTAGTTAGGTTCTACTACTGGAGACCCTTTTAAGTGATTTATGCCACAAACAAACAAGCAGTAACGCTGTCCACCTGCCAAGATTCTGCGTCGACAACATTCACAAATTAGACCTTGAGCACGTAAGTCATTTGTAAATCATCTCCGAGCTGGCTCTTTCATTTGAGAAAGCCTCACGTTAGCGCTGCTCGTGTGTCCATTCTGTGCTGTTGCCGGCAGTGCGTCAGCGTAACCACAAAAAGCGTGTAGATCCTATCTATGCATTATTCCAAAAGAGGCTATTTTTCAGAAAGCCGCATCTCGGGCACTCTGTGTCATCTCTCCTCTCTTGTGCATATAAAAGGTGTAAGCCTCCCCAGGAAGGCTTTCCTCTGTCCTTAAGCACTAAACACGACACCAAAAAAGACCTAAACTTACCCGCATGCAAAACCCTCAGTCACACTCTGAGAGGTTTGGGACAGTGACTGTGATGCAGAGGGATGAAAGCACAGTAATGGGACAGGGAACAGGCCACCTCCCTGTAATTCCTTTCTGTAAAAAACAAAATCCACCAAAGAGCAAATTTGTGGAACATTTCGTTTGCCCTTGAGACAAACTTGAGTCCTAGGGAGGGTTCTGTTTTGAGTTCCAATGCCTGTTGCACCTGGGCCCACGAGGCACAGGGCAGCCCAAGTCACAAACGCAGTGGTCACTGCCTCCAGCCTTACGCACGTCGGCCAGAGTGACCTGTCCCCCCGGACACTCAAGTCGGGGCCGCTGCTGTGCTCACCTCACGCCGTCTCGTTCTGCACAACTCTGCTCAGTCTGCACCCAACCCCACTGCCCGGCAGTCATTCCGTCTACCTCTAGACGGCCTCCACCCAGACTAGCCTTCCGGAGAACCAGTGTCAGGTTCACGGCTCCCCACAGATGCCTCCCAACTCGGGAACGCTTTCAGCTGGGTGCCTACTTGCCAGTCTCTTCTCTCAAAAACCTCGTCTGCTCATCTGCTCCCCTTCGAAGAGACTCCCCTTTGAGACAGTGGACCGGCCCCCCCCAGATGACAGTTTCCCTCCTCAGTAATCATCACTCTCCACAGTTACTCCAATGGTGATTTCTTGAGAGACCACAGAGGAAGTCCCCCTGCACACATACCTTCCTGGGAGCCAGTCCTCATGCCTGGAAAACACGTCACCCTCCAACTTAACAAACTCGAGACAACTTCCTCCTGAAGAAGTGGGGAGTGAGTCCCCACTTCATCCTGAAACACTTTTCCCAAAGTAACTTAATTAAGCACATTACAGAGACATGTAACAGAAATACCCAGACCCTAAAAATTGATAGCGATCATGGGGAAATGTTTAAAAGGAGGCAGAGAGCACGGCCCTGATAAGAGCCACTGACAGGAGAAGACACCATCAGTAACTGAGGTCACGTTCGTGTATCAGTGGGGATCAGAAAAGCCAGCTAGTGCTTTCATCCTCTGTCTCAAATCCCTAAAATCCACCAAACCATTTCCATTTTCTTTTCCATTTCCTTGCTAGGATAGGTACCCTAAACCCAGACTTCTTCATAGCAGAAGTAGTAACACTTTACTAACTACCATCAGATGTGATTTTAAATGACTACACAACTAGCTACTAATTCCCGTGAATTCAGCAACCATCCAAGTCTTCCATGGCTCAGTGGAAACTATTAGGAACGGTTCTCAAGACATCTACTGCACAGCTAGCAGCCAAATACTGCCCTTAGATAGGCCCACAGAGGACACACTACAGAACTCGTCATGCAGGCTGCTTCCAAAGATGGTGGACAGTAGAGAGAAAGGGAACGTGCCTTGGACAAGGGATTATGTGTTTCTCTGGCAAAAGCAAAGCTAAGTCCCAGGAGGGCTCCTAACACACCCATCGCCCCAGATTTGCCATCATTGCATTTGGTCTAATGGGGTTTGGGGCAAGTTTCCGCAGAGGAGAGCATCGCCCATGCTCTGTATTACTACTGAGCTACATTATCCACGATTGAGCCTCAGGGTTGAGCTGCTCTCATGCAGCCCTAATAAATGATCGTCTCGTGTCTTTCTGCTATTCCTTGCAAAATAAGCAGAGCTCGTTTTAATTTATATATTTATTCACTGCGTTATTTAGCACCAAAGTGGAATGTAGCCCAGAAACCATTCCTGCACCAGCTAAGACATGAATCAGATTTGGTACTCACTAAAGTTAATTTCAAAAATGTAGATTTTATTGTCATTCCAGATGACAGGTAAGAATTTGCAAACAAACCAACCAAGAAAATCATACCGGGATCCGTATTTCAATTAAGGGCCTTTACAGCTCTTGTTCACCATGTGATTTAGCGTTGTTTGTTGACGTTGATGCTTTATATGTGCATTATCCATTTTTTATTAATTTTAGGTCGCTTCTTCATAAAGTAATATTTTGAATGCTTTACACCTCCTCCCCCCACACACTGGAAATTAAAACATGATTTGAGTGGCTCTTCAGTCAAATGAGGGGGAAAAGCCACCTTCCTAAATAATGGCTGATTATGGGTAGGATTACTTTGCCCCTGTGCTGCTTTCTCCTTGAAACGTTGTCTTTAGAGCTGCTTTGTGCAGGCCTGTGTTGTGACTTAGCCCCAGCCATCAGCAGTCTGCTGCTTGGCTGTGGACACCTAGGAGAAGAACGGTACAGCCATGACAAGTGGCACCTTATGGATCTTGAGCCACTAACTGCAGAGCCCCTCACGATGAAGCATCCGAGCAAATCAGGCCAGGGCTTGTTAACAACGTATAAGGTCAAGGAGAGCTCCATTAAAATGAAAATCATTTTCTCGAGCGAAATGTTTCTGCGTATTCGCGGTCACAGGATGTGCTTTTTGCTTACCCCCACCTCCACCGCACCTGCCCCTCCCCCACCGCGGATCACAAATACTGAACAACTGTCTGTTGTGTCTTCGCAGTCCATGGTCCTCCTGCTTCACAGCCAGAGGCAGTACATCTTCGAATACGACATGTGGGACCGGCTGTCCGCCATCACCATGCCCAGCGTGGCTCGCCACACCATGCAGACCATGCGGTCCATCGGCTACTACCGCAACATCTACAACCCCCCTGAGAGCAACGCCTCGGTCATCACCGACTACAATGAGGAGGGGCTGCTTCTGCAGACGGCCTTCTTGGGAACCAGCCGCAGGGTCTTGTTCAAGTACCGGAGGCAGACCAGGCTCTCCGAGATCCTGTACGATAGCACGAGAGTCAGTTTTACCTACGATGAGACAGCGGGAGTCCTCAAAACCGTCAACCTCCAGAGCGATGGTTTTATTTGCACCATCAGGTACAGGCAAATTGGCCCCCTGATTGACAGGCAGATTTTCCGCTTTAGCGAGGACGGGATGGTCAATGCGAGGTTCGACTACAGCTATGATAACAGCTTTCGAGTGACCAGCATGCAGGGGGTCATCAATGAAACACCTCTGCCCATCGATCTCTATCAGTTTGATGACATTTCCGGCAAAGTTGAGCAGTTTGGAAAATTTGGAGTTATATATTATGATATTAACCAGATCATCTCCACGGCGGTGATGACGTACACAAAACACTTTGACGCCCATGGCCGCATCAAGGAAATTCAGTACGAGATTTTCAGGTCACTCATGTACTGGATTACAATTCAGTATGATAACATGGGTCGGGTGACCAAAAGAGAAATCAAAATAGGGCCCTTTGCCAACACTACCAAATACGCTTACGAGTACGATGTTGACGGGCAGCTCCAGACTGTTTATCTAAATGAAAAGATCATGTGGCGCTACAACTACGACCTGAATGGAAACCTCCATTTGCTGAACCCGAGTAACAGTGCGCGTCTGACACCTCTTCGCTATGACTTGCGAGACAGGATCACTCGCCTCGGGGATGTTCAGTATCGGTTGGATGAGGATGGGTTCCTGCGTCAAAGAGGCACAGAGATCTTTGAGTACAGCTCCAAGGGCCTTCTGACTCGAGTTTATAGTAAAGGCAGTGGCTGGACAGTGATCTATCGTTACGATGGCCTGGGAAGGCGCGTGTCTAGCAAAACCAGTCTGGGACAGCATCTGCAGTTTTTTTATGCTGACTTAACGTATCCCACAAGGATTACTCATGTCTACAACCACTCGAGTTCAGAAATCACGTCTCTCTATTATGATCTCCAAGGACATCTCTTTGCTATGGAAATCAGCAGTGGGGACGAATTCTACATTGCGTCAGATAACACAGGGACACCATTGGCTGTTTTCAGTAGCAATGGGCTTATGCTGAAACAGATTCAGTATACTGCATATGGAGAAATCTATTTCGACTCCAATATTGACTTTCAACTGGTAATTGGATTTCATGGTGGCTTATATGACCCACTCACAAAATTAATCCACTTTGGAGAAAGAGATTATGATATTTTGGCAGGACGGTGGACAACGCCTGACATAGAAATCTGGAAGAGAATTGGGAAGGACCCAGCTCCTTTTAACCTCTACATGTTTAGGAATAACAACCCCGCAAGCAAAATCCATGATGTGAAAGATTACATCACAGGTAAGCATTTTTTTTTTCCTTTCCAAGTGCAGAATTCCTTTACTCCTTATATGAATACACACAATAACTAGAGTTGCTTTCTCTAGCCTTACACTTTACTCCTGCAAAATCAAATGCCTAGCCTTTTAAATGGGTTTATTTCTCTATGGAACCATAGAGAAACCAGAAAGGGAAACTGAGGCATCATTTGTTACTTCCTATTCTGTCTCCAATGCCCAAGGCCACAATTTTCTGAAATGATATGGAATCCAGTCCCTTAAGGAAGGGCGGTGACATGGGGCTGTGGAAAACAGGATGAACTTGGGAGCCCCCAAATTGGAATTCTGATCCCAACTCTCCTTTAAGTCTCCTTTAAGTGGCTTTATAGGTAAATCACAAGTTTTTTTAATCTGTTCCCTTAACAATGAAATGGGGAGATTAATGTCTCCTTTAATGAGATAATATTTATGCAATTCTGCTTTACTACCTTACATATGTGTAATGTTGGTTTTTCTTTTACACGTGAGGGTTTTTTTTTTTTTTTAAGATTTTTTATTTATTTGACAGAGAGATCACAGGTAGGCAGAGAGGCAGGCAGAGAGAGAGGAGGAAGCAGGCTCCCCCCTGAGGAGAGAGCCCGATGCGGGGCTGAGTCACCCAGGCGCCCCCATGTGTGAGGTTCTAATGGAGGAACCATGAAACACAGCAGAGTGTGATTCACCATCTCATTCCTGGGATGTCTAACTCCCCTCCACTATCACCTCAGAGCAACAAAAGAAGAGTTTCTCCCACCACTTGCTTCGCCAGAGGGTCCTGTTTCTGTTTTCACTACCGTCTTCATACTATTTGGAGCACCAGTTTTTACTTGGTGGCACTACTAATAGACACGCTAATTTTTCCGCCAATAGGGGGTCATAAGACCTTTCCAAGTTTCAGGCGTGATCTGACTGAAACATCTCATCCCACCTCTGCCACCACCAACCCACCAGGATGAGAGACAAGGTCTTTGCAGGCACTGCTCTAATTCCCTTTGGTTCCTGACTTCTCCGCTCACCCTGCACTCAATGGATTCTGAATCCTTCTGATCCCACCTTCCTTTCCTGACTTAGACTACCATGTGAACCTCTCTGCCATGTGTATGCTTCCTGGAAGAAGGTTCTATCCTGTTTTCTTTTTTTTGGTTGTAGTTTGGTTTGGGGTTTTGTGTTTTGTTTTGGCTTGTGTTAGATGCTCCTTCAGGCTGTCTCTTCTCTTGCTCAGTATTCGAGGCATACTGAGATGCCTGTTTTCTCAGTTCTTGGTATAGCTCTCAAAAGGCTGCCCCCTGTTCCTTTCACATCTGCTCTGTGCTTTCTCAGACTGCCAAAGCTTGTCATAGCTCTCCTCCGTGTGAACCAGCTGACTCTCGCCTCTTTAACAATCCTGGTTCAGAAACACCCTCATGGACTTCTCCTTCAGCTCTCTCAATACACGTCAGCATCCAAGTCCCATTATTTTGGCAATACTTTTCCATACTTAAGACCCTGTGATTTTTATGTTTTCACTGTTACACAGACATTATTCATAGTAGGAGCAACTTTGCCCCCAACACTACCATTCAGGGGAATTTCTTCCAAAATATAAGGCCCCTGTAATCTTAAATACACTCACACACACACACACACACACACACACAAAAGTAACACTCTCTACGCTACGTGATGAATTTGGGATTTTTCTCTCCCACCACCACCACCATCCCTCCTTTTAAAAGAGGGAGAATACCACTGGTTCTATAGCCATATGATGTTTGGACAGAGGACCTGTCAGCCTGGTGATGAGGTGAGAGTTTGTGCCCTAGAGGAGGAAATAGGAAGCAAGTGGCTCTCCATCATTCTGACAAGCAGTTTACCACTGGTTATTTAAGAGGTGTTGACAGGGGCTGCCTGAAAGGCGGGAAAGCCCACAGCTCCTGAATCCATCCTCTCCTAGCAACATGGACTGCAGTGAATGCCATAGCAGCACTTTCTGGAAAACATCAAAAGAGAGATGGAACAGCATAAAATATATTAGGTGAAATGCAATTTCAAATTTTCCAGCAATGTGCTTAATATATAAAATAATCTACACCCAACTGTACTCATAAAGCTGCAAGCCTGCTGAGTAGTTCTGTAACATTATAACCTTCAGAATAGAATAAAAGCCTTATTCTGAGCTTAATGGCTTTTGGAGTCACATGGCAATATTTTAAAATACCATTTTAAAGATTTCCAGGTTCTCTCCCCAAAAAGTTCGTCTCCACCTGTGCCCAAGTGCGCCTTTGAAGTCAGAGCTGATGGGAATCCGGACTTCTGTGCCCTTAGCCAGTTCTGCCAGTTTTCAGCATTCCTCTTTGATTAAGAATCAGCTGTTGATTTTAATTCTCTCAATTTAGGGTTTTTATTAATAGAAAATGGGTTGTGGAAGCTTCATATCCTTGGGCAATCGCTTTTGAAAGCTAATAACACTCAACTTCTATTTAAGACCAGTCTTGACTAACTACCAATTCCCTCTGTCTTCCTCGGCGGCCGCTCTTTCATGCTGCTGGGTGTTGTTATTACCCCTTTTCATCGCATATTACAAGCCCAGGATGCCACCTCGCACGTGTGACACTTTGCTAGTCTCAGCCCTTGCCATCGCTCTGTTACGGAGGCTGGTGGCTTCAAGTCTGGAAGTAGCGGAATCAGAATGGGAGAAGGCAGGCAACCATGTGGTCCTCTTCAGGCTATTGTTTGTGAACTGGGGTTTTTTTTTAAAGGTAAGAATTTCAATGTATGAAAGCACAAAATAACTCTAACACCGTTCGCTTTGAACAATCTTCTCCTAGATGTTAACAGCTGGCTGGTGACATTTGGTTTCCATCTGCACAATGCTATTCCTGGATTCCCTGTTCCCAAATTTGATTTAACGGAGCCTTCTTACGAACTTGTGAAGAGTCAGCAGTGGGATGATGTACCGGTAAGAAACAAATAGCAAAACTGTGAAAAGGTGACCGATGGCTGAGCTGGGGCGTATTTACCCGTTTAACCAAACTGCTCTTGTGAAAGCTGGGCCCAAGACCGGTTTTCCATTTTTTTGACTCTTTCAGGCTAGAAAAACATCCCACTTCTGTGCAGCAAACCAGGGGCCTGTTAAACAGGCTTAAATCTGTTTTTAGTGATGCTAATAAAAACATAAAAAGACATTATCAGAAGGTAATAAAATGAGGGAGCTCGTTTTGGAGCACAAGGTTTCTACAGAGAACCCCCGTGGAAGCACATTTATAGCCCTTGGGACCTTAAGGCAAAGATACAATAAACGGGAGGGCCGGGGATTCGTATTACAAATGAGCAGGCCACAAACAATGCCGCAAAGTTCAACTCCTTTAAAATCTGAAGAGTGTTTCACAGGAACAGATTGAAAATAAAAATAAAATGTCCTCTGATAAAGCTCCATCTGCAACTAGGTGTTTATAGAATTTTCCTGAAAATAACATTTCAGGAGGCCTATAATTGTTCTGAGAACTAAAATAAAAGAAAAAGAATGGAAAATTGCAAACTCAAAGCTGCCATTTCAGAAAATGGCCCTTTTAATTCCTGTCTTTAGGAGATCAGAAAGAAATGTACAACAAAACACTAGAATTTCTAACTAAAAGCAAGAATAATTAAAGATCAAGAAGTTGGGTTCCCCCGTAATGATAAGGAGAAGAGAGTGCAGAGTTTCTTAGAAAGATTAATCCCTTGCCCCCCTTGAGCAATTTCCTATAATTTCAGTGACTACAAAGAGAAAAGCAATCATGGCTGAAACACCCACACAGACACACACACACACACACACACACACACACACAGTGTATTCAGTGCCAATACCTCTGTTTTCTGGTAGGTGTTTCATACTTCACATTAAACAGTTCCTTCTTCGAGATGTCACCTTTACATTTTTTTTAGAAAGCAAAACCCATCATGTTTCCAAGGTCTGGGAGCCATTTTCACATTTCGAATTGCAAATATATCTACACTGATAAAGTGTCCTGACGACACATTGAAGTTTCCCAAGGCATCTGAACAGGCACGTCCTAATTGTGTCTGACTTTCCAGCATGTCTGCGAACACTTAAGTCTTACTGTACAAATGGACTTGCCAACTTTCTTCCTAGGCAGCCTCCTAAATATGGTTCAAGTTCTCTGTCAAGAGAAGCGCAGGGTAAGGACAGCTTAGGGAATGGCTGGCAAAGACACTGGAGGCCGCCCCAAGTGCAGAAAAAACAAATGTTTCTTTCACTGCTGCAGATGAAACAGATGTTTGTGGGGAAACACCGGCCAGACAAACATCTGGCAGTAGAAGAAATGGCTGAGTTCAGACGCCCCCAATTCAAAACATTTGCCAGCGTCGATGGTCTACCGTCCCTGTCTCCAAAAAGTTGATGTTTCCCTGAAGTAATAAACACTCCCCTCCAGCTGTCCCACTGCGCAGTGGGCCCTGTACAGTCCGCTTCTGCAGGTAGCGCTGGGGAAATGCAGTTGAAAACTGTGTTTGCTGGAACAGAGGACAGAGGTTCCTTCAATGAAAGCACAGGCATTTCAAAGCCTATGAAGCAGGACGCGGTGGTCCCGCGCGGAGTAGCGCAGCCTTTCAGACCCGTGTGTGTGCTGGCCGCTTCCTCCCCGGGCTCCCAGGGAGAAAGCCGCAGTGACCCTGAGGAACGGGGTTCCCCAAATGCGATAGGCATGGGAAAGGGGCATCCAGACACTAAAAGAGAAAAGCTGAAACCATAGTGTGCCCACGATGGAGACTAAAAAGCTCTTAGCTAATACATGATGAAGTCCCCCTCTTTTTCCGTTTCAAAACTGATTTGGATCAACTTCAGGGGAAGGGACCTTTGAGTGCCTTCCTCCACCCGGAGTTGTTTTTAAGCCCTTTCATCTCTAAAGAACCCACTGAGCTTTTAATAAATGCCTGGGAGCGCTCCACAGACGTCCCCCCCACCCCAGACCCCTCTTTTTGGGTTGTTGTCAGGACCGGGCGCGCTGCCAGGAAGCCTGGCTCCCGGGCAACCAAGAGCTACAGATGTTCTCTAAACCGTGTCCCTCCCCGCCCCCCGCCCCGGCTCTGTTTGCTCCGCAGCCCATTTTCGGAGTCCAGCAGCAGGTGGCGAGGCAAGCGCAGGCCTTCCTGTCCCTGGGGAAGATGGCAGAGGTGCAGGTGAGCCGGCGCAAGGGCGGCGGCGCGCCGTCGTGGCTGTGGTTCGCCACGGTCAAGTCGCTCATCGGCAAGGGCGTGATGCTGGCCGTGAGCCAGGGCCGCGTGCAGACCAACGTGCTCAACATCGCCAACGAGGACTGCATCAAGGTGGCGGCCGTGCTCAACAACGCCTTCTACCTGGAGAACCTGCACTTCACCATCGAGGGCAAGGACACGCACTACTTCATCAAGACCAGCACGCCCGAGAGCGACCTGGGCACGCTGCGGCTGACGAGCGGCCGCAAGGCGCTGGAGAACGGCATCAACGTGACCGTGTCGCAGTCCACCACGGTGGTCAACGGCAGGACGCGCAGGTTCGCCGACGTGGAGATGCAGTTCGGCGCGCTGGCGCTGCACGTGCGCTACGGCATGACGCTGGACGAGGAGAAGGCGCGCATCCTGGAGCAGGCGCGGCAGCGCGCGCTCGCGCGGGCCTGGGCGCGCGAGCAGCAGCGCGTGCGCGACGGCGAGGAGGGCGCGCGCCTCTGGACGGAGGGCGAGAAGCGGCAGCTGCTGAGCGCGGGCAAGGTGCAGGGCTACGACGGGTACTACGTACTCTCGGTGGAGCAGTACCCGGAGCTGGCGGACAGCGCCAACAACATCCAGTTCCTCCGACAAAGCGAGATCGGCAAGAGGTAACCCCCCGGGGCCGGCGGCCGCGCCCGGGACAGGCGGCCACCCCGCCAGCGCGCAGGCGGGCGGGCGGGCGGGCGGACCGGCCGGGGACCGGGCGCCGCGTCCCTCCGGAGCCTCACCCACGCCCCTGCTCTGCTCGGATCTTTCTGGAGCACAATCCGAAGCGGACTCTCCGTCGCGGAAGAGCCTTCCGGGAGACCCGGACTGCTGTCAGGACCAGAAGACGACCACGAAGAAAATCCACAAAAAAAACTCAAAAACACTTTTTTTCTGAATGACCTTAAAGGTGATCGGCTTTAAAGAATATGTTTACATATGCATATCGCTGCACTCAGTCGGACGGGAAGTATTAAGAGGAAAAATAAATAAGTGAAAGAAAGGAGGAAAAAAAAAAAAAAAAGGCCTAAACGTGTTGCGCGAGGCCCTCCGTTCCTTGGAGGCACTGTATCTAACTAAGGTCCAAACAAAGTGCATACAGTGTTTCCAGATACGACCGAATTGTCGACCTTTGCTTACAAGAAGTAGTCTCTCTGCATAGGATGTGATATATATCTCTGTTAATTTTAAAATGTGGGGCAAAATTACTGTTTGTAGACAACCCAGCTGCTTTCCCTGTGCTGCTTTGTAAAAGGACATCGGCACAAGCGAGTTCTGCTCTAGCGGGGATTTCATAATGGATTTTACAATGCTAACGTGGTTTGCCTTGTGGGGGGGTAAAAAACTGGCAAATAGAATCCTTGTCACTGATAAGCAAAGGAAACCCTGATTTTTTTGTAAATTATGTGAGACAAGTTGTTTATGGATTTTTATATGAATTACGATTTACTGTACATCAAATATTAGTCTCAGAGGAGTTAATTTATGTAAAGTGTTTAAAAAGTTTATACTTAAAAATAAAATGATAAAAACATGTGAACTGTGTGATTTTTTTAAAAGGATTGCACCTTTTGTTATCTGTTATAGCTGTACAGTATAAATTATTATATTGTAGAGATATAACGACTTATGCCTATAATGTCCAGAAGTGTTAATATTTTTGTATTAGGTTGGAAAAAAAAAATGTGCAACTTTCTATCACTAGATGGATAGGACAGTGCAATCCGAAGTGGGTGGCTGATTAGAGAACTGCTCCTTAGTCTGTCTTCTCTTTTTCATCGGGCCAGTGTCCTCAACCCTTATCAACCGAGAGGCACAGCAGAAAACTAAGGCTGGTGGAATATAGCAGAAGATATGAATTAATAATAATAATAATAATAATAATAATAAAATATAACAACTGGGCCAGAGAGGTCCTCTCTCGTCCCCTAAAAGTCGAGGGGAGTGGATAGAATTAACCACAGGGTTTTTACTGTTAACCATTCCTTGAAGCTCCATTTCGTGATGGAGGCAAGAGACCACATCAGATGCTCCAGGAAACGTGCGTGAGAAGGAAAGGATCTGATGTAGTCCTGACCGTCAACATGTGTCTTAAGATCTAGGAAAGATAGCAGAACCTGAGCAGCGGGAAGAGGGCCAGATGGGAAAGGTCGGGGTCCCTCTGCTAGTCTTGGGTGTGGACCGTCAGGTCACCAAGAGGGACACAAAAGGGAGAGACGGGCTCCTGTCAGTCCACGGGACCCCACCCGTCCTGGGAGCTGGTTTGAATGGCCGCCTCCTCTGTCTCGGGGAAGACTGCGGGTGCGGGGGGTGGCCGACCCAGCTGGAAGTGAAATGTCGGCCGTGCCCTCCCGCACCCGCGCGAGCCGGCCTGGGCACAGCGGCCATCTGTACTCCCGGGTTGGGCCAGCCGCTATTGCAAATCTCTTTTCGTGAGCACTAAATTCAGCCACAAAAATATTTTTAGAAAAATATTTCTCAGTTCATTGAGCTATAGTACACACTGTTTTCCTCTATGTATAATGGTGATAAATATAGCAAGTGAACATGTCATGTCGTAAATATAAAGGTTCAAGTGATGTATTGAAAATAATTTTCTAACTGCTTTGTATGTATCACATACTCTAAATTGCACAGTAGGCGTGTTTATTAAACAGATTGGCTGGGAAAGTTTCAAAATAGCTACTGAATTTACAGTATCAGTGCTATTACTGTCTTTGTGTATTTGGTAGAACATACCGAAGTAATTAATCTTCTAATGAATGCTGATATTTTATTAGAATGAAAGCACAGATTAGCATTAATATTTTTTATCCTGGAAATCCTTTGGCGAGTATTACGAAGCCCCGGTTTAAAAAAAACTATGAGATTTCAAACCACATCAACATGGCTCTGTTTTACATTTTATTTTTTAACTGTTACCTTAGGCGTTTGCAGTTCTGTTCAATGGAATTTCTGCAGGACTGTTTAGCATGCTGTTAAGTACTTTTGGTTGAAATAGGCTCTGAGTCTAAATTCTCAGAAATGTTTCTGATGCATTGACCATGAGAAGCTTGTACCACGTGACAGAAGTGAAATCATAATCCTACCCTCTTCTCGACATGGACTGGTCCTTAAGGCTGGCACCGA
This sequence comes from Mustela erminea, assembly GCF_009829155.1. Classification (NCBI taxonomy): domain Eukaryota; kingdom Metazoa; phylum Chordata; class Mammalia; order Carnivora; family Mustelidae; genus Mustela; species Mustela erminea. The sequence continues at coordinate 26,992,706 of NC_045634.1, read as the reverse complement.
AAAATAACAGATTGGGAGTATCTCTTGGTGCTTATTTTAGATGAAGTCAAATCAACCCAATTAGTGTCTTGTTAGTAGGTATAATGAGCCTATTTCTTTCTAAAAAGACTTGTGATCTGGACATGCTTTTACAAGAAATAGTGACCTTGGGGAATATGTAAACAAAAGACCTTTTTCTAAGAGTTGGGGGTGGGGGGTGGGGGACTGTATAATGGAAAGAATTAGCTTACAAAAAAAAATTGATATTCAAAGTATTTTAGGCAAAGCCAGTCAAAATGCTTTCATGATATTTTGAGATGTAAATTTTGTCTGATTTGTATTGTTCTTTTCATTTGCCTTCTTAACTTTCTATGTGACCTGAATTTTCCATACCTTGACTATAGATTGCATCTAGGCATTCCAATAAAAGCCAACCCAATGTGTGTGTGTTTATAATTTTTTTTTTTAAGTTTTGGGCTAGCCAGCGTGTATTTTAGGGGGTCCTGATTCATTGGCAACCCAGTTGGTCGTATCATTTCTTTTCTTTTTTTCTTTTTAATTTCTGTGTCCACTGGCCACACTGCCAGCTCAGCATTGTACACTTCACAGGGGACTCCTCCCATGGCCTACTTTAAAAAAACGTTAAATATACCCCCACAAAGTCAAACATGATCCCCAGAAAGAAGAATTTTTAAAAAGAAGAAAAAAAAAAAAAAAACTACTGCCCATTCCTGCTGGAAAACAGACCTCGTTCCTGTGATCCTGGCAATAAGTGCTTAATTAAAACACTTGATTAGAATAATCAGTTTGGGCCTGATAGGCTCCCAGCCTCCTGGAGATGTCTACATCTACATACAGCCGGCTGATGAGCGGGATGCTGAGGTCAGCAATTTCCAGGCTGGCAGGCGAGGCTTTGATTCTCCTCTGAAAAGGCGGGCTTCATCACACTTGCTTTGTAGTGACAACATGTTGATCCAACAAGAATCAGGTCACTCCACTTGGCAAACTGGTCTTTTTTTTTTTTTTTCCTCCCCCTTCTCCTCAAATTAGACTTTAACGCGCTCCCACCCAGGAAATCCAGAAAAACCGAGGCGGATTCTGACTTTCGTTTTCTCCAAGCCTCTCCTCAAAAGCCGTGTCTGAACAATAGCAAAGAGAAACACTGTAGGTAAAAATCGTATCCTGGGAAAGAATTTTCCAGGTCTCTGCCGCAGGCGCATCCGTGCAATTCCTGTCCACCTGTTTACATTCATCACGCGTTACCCAACACTTGCACGTGAACCTGGACGTCAATAAGCACAGCCCCTGATTAGAAACACCAGCCCTCGAGCACTTGCAAAGAGAGGAGCCTCCTGCCCGTGGTACCCAGACTAAGCTTGCCTCCTGCTCTCCGCTCACCAGTCTTGTCTTTTCTTTCTTTTATCTTGGTCGGCTCCCAAATGAAGCTGTTGCTCTCACCTGCTGAACAGCAAAACAGCTGTCTGAGCTGCTTTTGAAACCGAGGCGTCCAAAAGGGGAAGCAGGGAAGGCAGTGAGCCACACCGCGCGTCTGGGGCAAAGCACCCCGGCGGGCAGCGCTCCCAGCCGCTCCCTCGCTGCAATGCGGAGACTGCGCCCGCCCCTCCCCCGGGCCTTGAAGGACGACTCACCTCCTACTTTCACAAATACCCAGATTTCGTCGCACTTTCTCTGAGAGCAGCAAGCTCATTCCAGCACCCCAGTCCAGGAAATGCATCCCATTCTAGAAGGGGAGCCTGAAAGGGACTTAGACAAATCTGTGTTTTTCAAGGTCACAAAGGCTGCTCAGGCCAAGGTAAAGCAATGATTTCCGGTCAGTGAGCACCCTCCGCGGCATCAGACAGTCTCCCGGCATCACTACCCAGGAAAGCACTGGAGATGCCCCCACTCTGCTCTCATTCCCTCGCTTAGTCTTGCCAAAGCTGCCATAATTTAGAGTCACCAATTACATTTTTCATCATATAAAAATGCCCAGGCCCGTGAGCTCCCCTCTGCCTGCCAACATTTCTGGTTCCTCAGCCCCTTCGTCTTCGATAAGAAAGTCTGCCATGCAATATTAATGACTTTGTAATTTCTCAAAAGACTTCTAAAAGAATGACCACGGATTTGCATATATGCCTATGTCAGGCTATTTATCTAGATTCTCCATAAGCTATTCGTCTGGCATCCAACGAAGCCAATGAAAAAATAAAAATTAGTTATAAGTCATCATGACCTATTTAAACCACAGCGTTAAGGCAGAGGACCAAGGAGATAGTGATAAGTCATTCGAGTTTTTCTACCTTCTAATTTAAACCACATAATGAATGTTCTCTCTTACCAGCGGTCCCATTTCCTATTCACCACCTCTGCCAGCAGCGGTCTCCTGGTAATTAGTTAATTACTAACACCTTTTAGGTAAGTTGAGAAAAACCTTTTCATCCATGAACCGGCTTAAAATTCTGTTATGGACGGATACAGGCTTCCTAGAGTCCCGTGTGCAGAGAATTTACTAGAAACTGATTCAAAGCCTAGAACAGCGTTATTATTCAGTTTAGTGTTAATGGGTTCCACAAAGCAAATTTAATCAATCCTTTGGGGACCTAGGCTGAGGAAAATTAAAATTAGAAGCATAAATTGTGACTTCTGGGGCCAGACAGTGGCTCGGTGACATCCTCCTGCTTATAGAGTGAATTGTGAGCCGGGGCCCAGCCGCAAGCACCCAGCCTGCGTTGAGGAAGGGAAATCGCCTCCTTTGACACATGTGCCGACACTTCCTGAATCCGACCCACAGTGGCTATTTCCGTTCTCTCCCGCCATATGAGGGACAGGATTTACAAGCGGTCCCCTGACTGGGTTGAAATGAAATCATTAAAATGTGCACAAGTTAACGTCATCCTTGGGGTCCGAGGGGAGCCTAAATACCCAAGGAGTTAACATGGCCACTTCCGTGCCAGAAAGGCTGAAGCTGGACCTACCCAGCAGCAGCCTGGGGGGATACACACCGGAGGCCCCTTTCAACCTGGACTTCCTATCACATAAGTGATTAAAGGGTCTTCGCCTGCATGCAGAAACCGCCCTATCCCAAATGTTTTCCTTCAGAATTAATGCCAGGGAGATTCTAGAGATTCTAATCTGCCCATTCTATAGGGCATTTTACAGAATTCATCCCAGGACTGCTGTCTCTACATGCATGAGGCTCTTTGCTCTCTGTGCCTCCCACCAACCCCCCAACACCCCCCTCCCATTCACCCTGGTAGAAGTTGTCTGGGTTGCAACCCTTCAAGTTGTGTCTAAACATGCACCTTTCTGAGCCATAGAAAGAAAACCCTAGCGCTGTCCGCGGTAGACCAGACGCACTTTACATCATGACCCAGGACATCACAGGAAACTGGAGCCGCTCGTCCCCGACTTACTTACAAAAGGTTATAAACAAGCAGATTTTAAAAATCTCCTCACTTCAGTTATGACGTTATTTCTAGTTTTGACCCTGCAGCCAGGTGGAAGGAAGGGGGTGTGGGGTGGGGTGGGGTTCATGCTTCTGGCTCAAGCATCGACCAATGCCACTGAGTGACCCAGAGAAGATGCACGGGTGACCCAGGAGGAGAGAACCGCTCGGGGCTGAGAGCCCCGAGGCAAGCGGCACGTGGGAGGTAGCAGAGGGAAGAGCAGTTTCCCCTCAGGTCCCCTCTATCTCCATCCCGGGGCTGCCCCTGTCCCTCCCTCGACCCCCAGGGCTCTGGCTCCTGCGGGAATGAAAAGCCATCCCAACATCCAGTGGCACAGCGGACAGGGCCTTTGGGACGCTTTCTTCTCCTAAAACCCCAAGGAGGGTCTGGGTTAGGGAGGACCTGGGGCCAGGGGCTCTCCTGGGGCCTCCCCCGAGGTTGGCACCCCCGGCCGGGCACTTTCGGGCAGGGCTCTAGCGCCCCCTAGTGATGAGCGTCGTCCGTGAAGAACGCGACCGAGGTCAGAGCCGCCCGCTCACCTCCCGTCACCCTGGGCCCGGCTCCCCCCCACCCCCATTAGGCCAAACCCAATTATCCTCCCTTTCCCCATCTTGGCTCTGCCCCCAGAGTCTCACACATAAGACGATTACTTCTGCTTCACGCACTCCCTCCCCGAGGCCTGGTCCTTGCAAAAACTGCTCCCGCAAAATTTCCTTCCACGCCAGGCAGAAACTTGGGTCAAGCAATGTTCATCTTGCTCGGAGGATCAAAATAATCCCCCCCAGGAATTGTCCCCGGGCGACGCGAGGCTTACACCCCCCCCCCCCCCCCCCGAAAACAGTGATTTCTGAACTATCACACTGTTTCCCTTTGTGTTTGAACAGTCCTGTTGCCCGGGAAGAGTTTCCCAGATGGTCATTGAAATTCAGGGCGGTGTTTTATTTTTGAGGGAGCCGGGCTCTCCCTGAAAGTACTCCAGTGACAGCCTGGAAAAGGGAACTCCCTCCAGATTCACGGGGCAGCTGAGGCCTGAGCAGGCTTGGCTCCCCCCACCTCTGCAGTGGAGACATCGGTCCCCTTCGTCAGCCCAGCCCTGTGGCAGCCGAGGGAGGAAAGAAGGGGAGTCAGCCTGTGCTCCCTTGTCACCCAGAGAAGCTAACGGATGCCACTTGTAAACGGCATTCTGAGCTGGCGTCTTGCCTTCAGAGAAGGTCCGTGCTAGAGCCCGCTATCGTTTTGGGGGCCTGTGGGAAACCAACAGCCCTTATGTCCGACCCAAGTTTTCATGGAAATGAAAGGACCAACGTTGGCACATGAAAGCCAAAATATCTCCTTAGATTAAGACCAAGTTGGAGGCTGTAGCTTCACATGAAAGTAGACTGCTAGCCAGTTGCCAAAAGTAGGTAATGCCCCGCCCCATTCATGAGCAGTCCTGGCCCCAGGCAGGCCCCTCCTGTGGGGCAGCGAGGACCCTTCTCTCCCCCTGAGCCAAGAGTGCCAAGTTCATTACCAAGAGTGCCAAGTTACCAATAAGGGTAAACCCCTTTCCTGCCCTTTGGGGGCTGGAGTGATGGGAGAGAGAGAGCCAGGCATTCGATCTCTCTCTCTCTCTCTCTCACACACACACACACATACACGCACGCGCACGCACGGGAGCCCACACCCCCTCAGAGTCACCAGGGAAGACGAATGTGGCAAGAAGAAGAAGAAGATGTGGCAAGGTCCCTCTGGGCCTCTGACCAGCACCTCCTCCCTGCTCTAACACCAGTGGGCTGCTTGGAAACCAGTCTTAAAACATCAAGTTCTCACCCTGCGAGCAGACCCCAGCCCTCCAGATAAGGAGACCCTGTTTCATAAGCCTGCTCCACGCCTCACTCCCAAACCCCATACCCCCACCCCCACCCCCATACCCCCCTCTGCAGGAGCCACGATGCTCCCTGGGGAGGGAGAACCAGGGCTCTGAATTCTTAGAAAGCCGTCCCTCACCCATTCCTCTGCCGCTTATTAAGACGGGGACGCAGACTTGCCGGCTCTTGTAAATCACAGGGAAACCAGCCTCGCCACAACTCAGGGCTCTTTCTGCGGCCTCCGCCAATTAGTGCTCCAGTTAATCAAACTTAGCAATTCCCCGGAGAGACAGTGCCGCTGGGAGAAGGCCCGCAGCAGCGGAGAGCCGCCTGTGAGTCCCGGCCGCTCCCAGTCCAAGGGAGGAGACCACGGCGGGCTCTGGGCCTCGGTCTTCCCCATCTTTAAAGTGGGCCCAGACCCGTGCCCCTGAGCCGCTCCCTCCCCGCCTCCCGTGTCCTTGGCTGCTTGAGAGAGACCCAGAGAACCAGAGCCACAGTGCTCCCTTCCACGGCTAATACAGAAGAGTCTACATGTAGGTGAACACCTTCGTTTCTCATTGCAGCAAAAGCCCAGACGGCACAGCCTCAGGTTTCCCAGGTTGCCCCTGGTTGTGGGTCTTCTGCTCCCCGGTGATGGCAGCCACCACAGAGGGCTCAGCCAGCTGGGTAGGTCGCTTAGGATGTCACTGTCAGGAAGGAGCCTGGAGGACGGAGCTGCCATCCACTTGAATAAGCGGCCCCCAGGGCCCACCATGCCGGCACCCCTTCTCCCTCCCTGGGCACCTCACCACTGAAAGCCAGAGGGGACCCTGCAGGGGGCCGGAGCCTGAGCGCCCTCATCCCATGGTTTGTGATCTGAAACCAACGCAAAGGCCCAGCTGCTCCCACTGAAGGAAGGGTCCTACACGGGACAGGCACTACAGCAGGTCCAGGAAAGAAAGGCCTCTGTCCCCTAGAATTACACGCCCAGGTGGGAGGCAGACCCGGGCTCTTTCTCAGCGGAGCGGGGACTGCTGTGAACAGGGGCTGAAAGACCCCAGTTCTGCCCCAGCTTCCTGGTGGAGGCAGGGCCCGAGCAGCCCGCGGGAGAATGTGTGTATGCCGGGGCGTGGAGGTGGAGGTCAAGGTGCAGCTCCGGATCCAGTCCGCTGGGGTCTCCCAGCCCTGCCGAGTGCCAGTTGTGTACACCTGGATGAGAGACTTGGGCTCTCCGCAGCGGTTTCCGTTTTGTAAATTGGGGATCATGGCTCTGTGGGGCTGCAGGGCGGTCTGGTCAATGGGTAGGTTTCGAGAACTTGAGCCAGGTTCCGGGCTCGATGTAGCCTATGCTGGGGGGCAGGGCGGCCCCAAGAGTCTAGTGCCCCTGGCCCTCCCTGCTCTAGGGCAGCACAAGGTCAGAACCCCACCGGGCAGAGCTGCTGATTGCACAACCCCAGGTTCACTTCCAATGGTGCAGGTCCGGGAAGGCCCCTACAGCCAGAGTCTAGAGCTGGGCTTCCTTCCAGACTTTTCCCACCTGCCCCAGGCTGCAAGCCTCATCTGCCTCATGACAAAACCCATGCCCTTCCCACTCGTCTTGCTGCACGTACCATCCAAGTTCCAAGCCTGATGTCGGAGGCTCCAAGCCAACTAAATCCCCGCCCACTCGCTCTCTGGCCTCTCCAGGTCAGGACGTGCTAGACACATCCTCAAATGCAGCTAAGCGGCCTTTCTCCCGTTTTCCAGGAATCCCCACCCTTCCCTCCTGTACCCATGGGGTTTGGCTGCCCACTGCACCGGGCTCCTCTCTGGCCTGGCCCCTGCTCAGTGGCACCCGGGTAGGTCAGAATTGGGTGGGGGCACGCACCCAAGCCGTGAGCAGGTCTGACTCCCTGGCCCCCACGAGGCCCGGGGACAGCATGGGTTTGAAAAGCCACCCCCATGTCTGTGTTCTAGACACACGCGGATATCCAAAGGAGCTGCCGTTCCTGGAATCCTCCAGGACGCCTCCAGAAGACTGGCCCTTATTTCAAAAATAAACTTTAAGTTTTAAAACATCAGCGATTTACGGTGTAGAAAGAAATGGTCTAAATGACTGAGGAACTAATTAAGAGTTAAAGTGAAGCAGGAGCAGGTGAGGAGGTCGTGCTGGTGGCCCCGAGACACCAGGCTTGAGAAACCCCCACGAAAGACCAACCCAATGCCCCCACCTGCCTCCACCTGCCTATTGGGACCCATGGGTTCCCTCTGCGTGGGGCGGGGTGGGGGGTGTCTTTCCCCCCGCCTGGCGCCTCCCAGGGTTGCTTCCTCCTTTCTCATCTCTTGGCTGGCCCCATGAAGGACAGAGATGCCTCCTAGAGGCTTCTGAGCACAGGACTGACCTAAGATTGACCCTTGTCCCAGGTCTGAATGGGCTCCCTTATGGCCCTTGGGGCCCCAGCAGGAATCCCAAGTTTCCAGTCCTCATTCCTCCCTAGGCAGAGGGAGCTGGGGTAAGGGAGATGCCCGAGACCAGGATAAGGAGCCTCCTGGACCACCCCATCTCCATCGCTGGGGCCCTCATCACAGCAAGACTCCGCAGCGGGCCAGAGCCCGAGGAACCTTCGGGAACTCCCATCCTGAGGTTTGCAGTGGTTTCTATTTGTGGGTCTTTAGGCCAACTGAATTCCTGCATTTGCAGGGACCAGCCAGGCTGCAGGGAGCTTCTCCCATCCAGGCTGGAGTTCCGGGCACAAAGCTGCATCAGGCACAGCAAGACGACTGCTTGGCAGGGGTCCCAGCCTGGGGTTGGGACTCAAGGGAGGAAAGTCTTCCTCATAATGAAAGTCAAGATACCGCCGCGCGGTCCGTGTTCCCCTCCCTCTGGCCCCAGGCCCTTCTGTTCTTGCCTGCGCCCCTCCAGTCCCTTCGGGGCCAGGTTTCCCAAAAGGGGGTTTCCTCTCACGGCCTCACAAGGTCAGGTCTGTTCCTGAGCAATCTCACTCTTCCTCCTGCGGCTGCCCCAGCTGCCTAACCTCCAGGTCCTCAAGGTCACTGCCTTCCCAGGCCGCCCCTCTCCCTCCCCGCCCCCTGAAGCGCAGGTTCCTTCCATCAGCTCATCCTCCCTCAAGCCCTCCTCTGCTCTGGCCCCCAGACCTTCTACTCCCCCCATCCCCTGCCTCTGCTGCTGACCACCACGTAGTCTTTCCCAGGGTCTGTCCGCGGCCTCCCTGCCCTTGTGGCCCCTCCCCTTGCGAAGTCGGGGCACCAGGTAGGGACGCCGTCCCTTTTCCCCCATTTCTGCACACTTCCCCCTTCCAGCGGGGTTGGCCTTGGATCTCTGTAGACTTTTCTGGAGAGAGGGGTCTTCTCTAAGCCCCTGCGGTATGAGGAAGGGAGAGAGGGTGCTTCCGCGGTACACAGTGACCTGGTAGACGGCGGGGGGGGGGGGGGGGGGGTGAGAATCCAAATCCCAGACCCTCTCGAGTGCTCACGGCATGCTACACCGTGTTCATGTCCCTCCACAGAGCGCCCTGTGCGGCAGATCCATGATCGTTCCCCTTCTCTGAGCCCCAGAATCTGAGGCCCAGAAAGGTAAAGTAACTTGTCCAAAGTCACACAGCTCTCAGGTGTCAGCACGAGAATCACTTGAACCCAAGCAGCTCTGACACCAAAATCTAAACTAGATTCGCTGTGAAGGTTAAATAGGGCTCAATACTCAGTACTCCAGAAGAATTCGGAGAATTCAGGCCGGACACCAGGCCCTGAGGCCCTTGCCGCCGGACCCTGTTTTGGAACAAGAGAGCCAGCCTGAAACCCTAGGTCGATCTGGTTATCGCCAGCCCTTACAGGGGAGAAACAAGCTGAAAGAACTTTCGTGGGAAGCTGGGCCAGGAAGTGGCTTCAGGTGTGGGAGGCCCGTCTCCATAGTGATGGCGCTGCTGACCCCAGAGCCCCGGCCTTGGGTGGGGAGGGGGTCACTCGTGTGCTCGTCACCAGTCTCCACTGCTGCTGTGTCGGGCAGGTCATAGGACTCCACATTAGCCTGGTCCCTCGGCGAGCGAGCAATGAAAGAATGAACCACCTAACTGGCTGTCGGGCCCTTCTGTGGAGAAGCTCCCAGAAACCCCCTCGCCAAAGCTTAGTCCCCGTGGCCCCGGAGCCAGGGGACTAACCAGCCTGAGGGCTCTGGAACCGCTCTGCATCTAGAGTTAAGGCCCTGCCTCCCTGCACAAGGGCCCAAGTGGGATGCCAAGGGACCCACGAGTCCGCACTCACCTCCCGGTGCCGGCACGCCTGTCCTCGCCAGTGCTGTTCTCCAACGCAGGGGGTGTTCTCCAACGCAGCCGGCCTAGCTCACGGCAGGAGGACAGGCTTGTCTCAGCGTCCCCTTGTCTCCAGACCCAAATCCGTTACCATGTCCCACACATGCCTCCTGGAATGGGGCCACCAGCACTCGGGCTCCGGCCCCCACGGTGTCCCCTCGGCCCCCTCGGCTGCCCCCCTCAGGACCACCAGCTCTCCCTGATCGTTTCTGCCTTCGCCTCACAATCCCTGGTCCTTGGAATTCCGCACACCGGCTCCCGAGGGCCCCCGATTCACTGCACACCCCCACCCTCAACTCCCTTCCCCAGGAGGGGAATTGAAGACCGTGTAAAATAGAGCAAATCCAAGTGCAGAGGCTCATGCCAAGTGCCGCTCAGCAGGAGTCAGGGGGAGGCTGGCTCCCTCCTGCTGGAAGGCCTCCCCGAGGCAGGCACTGTGCTCCCCTCTGGGCCTCCCCCCCCCCTTATGTTCCAATCCCGCCAGACTCGCCTCCAGCTGGTAGAGATGATGTTCAGACTGCAGGCTGCTGGCAGGCCTCAGGGAGCCAGGAGAGAGGAGCGAGCACGGGCTGAGAAGCAGCTCCGCAGGCCTCGCTGGACCCCTGCCTCGTCCTTCCCTTGGCCCGGGTCTGAGCAGGCCCCGGGGGCCCTTCTGTGAGCCGAGGACCCGGAGAAATGGCAGGCTGGGGAGGCAGCCAGCAGGGGCAGTGGGCAGGGAGTGGCTTATAAAATACAGGACTTCCATAGGGCCTGGGTGGCTCCGTTGGTTAACCGTCTGCCTTCGGCTCACGTCATGGTCCTGGGGTCCTGGGATCGAGTCCTGCATCAGGTTCCTTGCTCAGTAGGAAGCCTGCCTCTCCCTCTCCCCTCACACTTTCCCCCGGTCATGCTCGCACGCACACTCTCTCTCAAGGAAACAAAACCTTTTTAAAAAAAATAAAGCAGGGCGCCTGGGTGGTTCAGTGGGTTAAAGCCTCTGCCCTCAGCTCAGGTTAGGATCTCAGGGTCCTGGGATCTAGTCCTGCATCAGGCTCTCTGCTTGGCAAGGAGCCTGCTTCCTCCTCTCTCTCTGCCTGCCTCTCTGCCTACTTGTGATCTCTGTCAAAAAATAAATTAAAAATCTTTAAAAAAAAAAAAAAAAAAGCAAAAGCAAGCAAGAAAGAACGAAGAAAGGAAAGTTTAAAATATAGGACTCCCAGGGTGTCTGGGTGGCTCAGTGGATTAAAGCCTCTGCCTTCAGCTCAGGTCATGATCTCAGGGTCCTGGGATCGAGTCCCGCATCGGGCTCTCTGCTCAGCGGGGAGCCTGCTTCCCCTTCTCTCTCTGCCTGCCTCTCTGCCTGCTTGTGATCTCTGTCTGTCAAATAAATAAATAAAATCTTTTATAAAATAAAATATAATATAGGACTCCCAGCTAAAATTTCAAATCAATAAGAAATAATTGTCAGTATAAGTATGTCCCCAAGCCCTCTCTGGAACATACTTACACTAAAAAATGTGTTTGTCCTTAATCTGAATTTCACATATAACAGAGGGTATCCTGTTTCGTTTTGTTGTTTCGTGCACGCTAGATTAGGGCAGCCCTAATCTGAGGGAAACCCTGACAGTGTCTCCATCCTAAGACCCAGACCTGCCCCTCCGGCTGGCCCGAGGGGATGGGAATGAGGGGGAGGCTGTGCTGGGTTCCGGGGGCTTCCGCAACGAAGTACCACGAGCCGGCCGGCTTGAACGACAGAAGTGCATCCTCGGACCCTTCCGGAGGCCCCAAGCCCGCCATCCAGGTGCTGGCTGAGCCTCGCCCGCTCTGAACGGCCCCGGGGGCTCCTCCGCTTCCTGCTTCTTCCAGCTTCCAGGGGCTGCTGGTCGCCCCGGGGTCCCCTGGCTCGTGGCATCCTTGGTCCAGTCTCCGTCTCGGTCACCACAGGGTGCCCGCCCTGCGTGTCTCCCCCAGGATCTCCCCCACCCCCCTTAGAAGGACACTTGTCACAGGAGGTGCCCCCCCCCCCCGTAGGACCTCCCCTGACTTGATGACTGTCTCCAAACACGGTCCCATTCTGAGCTTCCCGGGGCACAGGAATGGGAGGGACCCCGGCTGGATCCGGTGGAAGCTGGCTCGGCATTCCCTGGCCTCCCCCTCACTGAAAACCTGCAGACCAGATGACGGTCACCCCGGCCGCAACCCAAGCGTCCCGCGGCCACTCACAGAGCCACTGAGGCAAAGCCCGCGCCCCTCGCAGCGCAGCAGCAGACCCTCTGGAAGGCCTCTGGCCTGAGGGAGAGACCAGAGCTGCCTCTCTGCTCCCCCTGCAAAGAGCCCACCCGCGCGGCACCCAGGCGCCCGAGAAAGAGCCTCCTGCCACCAAGGCCGCCGCAAGAAAAGCCCAGCCCGGCCTCGGTGCTCCTGTGCTGGGCCCGCTGGGGGGCTCGTCCCTGCCGGCCGTGCGAGGCCAAGAGGCTGGGGGCTTGTGGAGGAAAAGGCAACATCCTCTGACGCAGAAACTGCCCCTTGGCCTGCGTGGTGCAGGACGAGTGTCCCCCGCCCCTGGCTCCTCGACCTTCACTCTGACGGGGCCGTGGCCCCAGGGAAATGCCCGCAAAGGCAGCTTCAGAGAAGGGATCAGGCTGCACGGGGTTCCGCGGAGCAGCCTGGAAGCCTCTCGGAGTCCCCGGAACCCCAGAGCCCCGGCCGCGGGCCCGCACAGCCCGCCCTGGGGGCCGCCCCAGCCCCAGGGTCTGGGGGTCCGGCTGGGCCTGGGCTGTGCTGTGAAAATGCACAACGTCGCAGAGCTGCCAGGCGGGCCGGCGGTGCTGCCTGTGTTATTCGGAGCCTTTCGGAGAGAAGCCCTCACTTGGGTTACCTGGGACCAACAATTAACCAACGGAGCCCAGGGTCTGGGGAGCCGGACTGACTAGTAGACAGGAGAGAGTGGCCCGTGACTTCCGCATTCAAACCACCACACACGTGCACACACACGTACACACACACACACATGCACACGCAGGTGCACACGCGCACAGAGGCGTGTACGCACAGTGGACGGCTCTTTCTCAGGGGCCCCGTATGCCTCCCTCCCCTTGGTGTGTCCCTCGTGCCCTGGGGCAGCCTGCTAGAGCAGCCGGGCAGCCTCTTCTGGAGCCGCACTGCCCCTGCCATGGGGAGATGGTGCCGATGGCACCGTGCTGGCCCTGGGCCCCTGGTGGCCTCTCTTAGGGGTGGCAGTGCTCAGGCTGCGGCTGTCTCCCCATCAGGTCGGTCTGCAGGAGAATACTTGATCTTCTGGCCTGTGGCAGCTTCTCTCTGTCAGCTAAAGGCCCAAAGCATCCTTCACCCCATCCCCGCGGCCTGAGACACTCACCCCTACACACCTGCGGGATTCTTCACAGAAGCAGGAATTCAAAGCCTCGAGTCCTCCCATATGTGGTCTCTGGGAGTGGCTTCGCCTGGCACTGAGAGAGTCAAAGGGGGTAGGTCTCCGCAGCCCAAATGGTTAAATGTCCAACTATTGCTTTCAGCTCAGGTCACGCTCTCAGGGGTGTGGGATGGAGCCCTGTGTCAGGTTCCACACTCGGTGGGGAGTCTGAGACTCTCTCTCTCTCCCTCTGCCCCTCCCTGCCGCTCCCTTTCGCTCTCGTGCTTTCTCTCTCTAAAAATAAATGCATAAATTTTTAAAACAACAACAACAACAAAGGCGTGGGTCTTTGAAGCACTTAGGGTGCTCTGATCCTTCCAGACTCCACGGAGCATTCCAGCACCTTCCACGTTCTCTGGCCTCAAGAGCCTACCGTGCCGTGATTTGTGCATCTTTTCTGAAGTGGCGTAGTGTGGACGTGATGAATGTTCACACGAAGGAACAGAGTATTTCAGGACAAAGAGGAGCAAGTCGCGTCTGAGTGATCCGCTCACACGTGTCCACTGGGGCCCCATCTTCAGTCAAGGGACAGGGACAGACGGTCCTTCTCAGATGGAGGAGTGACAATGCAGCCTTCCCGGGGGGGAGGGGAGGCGAGTCCAGGGAGACCCCTGCTCAGGCCAGAAAGACCAGGACGCCGAAGGAAGCCAGCGTCTCTGACAGCCGGGAGACAAGAAGCAGGAGCCCAGAGAGAAGCTTTGTCACAAGCCGGATATGCGGCGGGCGAGCTGGAACAAGGCACAGGAAGGCCGTTGGGTGGGCCGCTCTGGGGGTCCTTCGCTCCTCCACACCGGGCCCTCCTGCGTGCAAGGCAGCCACGGGAGCAAGAGGGAGCTGAAGCCCACGTCTACACCGCCCAGACGGAAGACAATTCCTTGTTGTAATCCAGAAAGCGCATGGTGAGCTCCATCTGATGCAGGGGGAACGGTGGGCAGACGCCCTCCCCTCCCCACATAGGCCTGAACGCTGACCCATTTGCCTAAAGGGCTGCCGTTTGTTCTGTCCTGCCCCAGGACACACTGAGCACTTTTGGGGTTTGCTAAAGGGGGCCCAGCCCAGCGGCAGCACTGCCCTTCCCTAGAGCAACGAGGCCCAGGCCTTTCAGCTCTAGAGTCCCCCCGGGACTACAACTAAAGGCTCTGACGTCTCCTTTCTTGGCTTCTCCTCCAGGACATCCCTCAACAGTGAGCAAGAACGTGTGATTACAGGAAGGACCATCTAGGCACCACCCAAAACCTGTCCCCTTCACCGCCTCTGTTTAATCAGATTGCCTGCCTAGCACCTCGCGCTGAACCCAGAAGGGCTGAAGGTGGCCCCCGCCCCCAGACTTCCCCAGAACTATCTCTTTGTTCACATAAATATAGAGGAACTCCAGATGACCTACCACAGAAAATGTGCTGTAGAAATTATTTTGTGTCTGGCCTTTAAAAAAAAAAAAATCTATTGTATTTTTTTATCTATTATATCCAGAAGGAGAGTTCAATGCCACAGCAAAATTTCAAAGTAAAGTTGGGCTTACAGCCTTCTTCCCCAGCATTCAGATCTCCTTAGACTTGGACATCATCTTCCACCTGCCTCTTAGGAATCCAGATCTTTCGTGTGGCCCTCCATCCAGACTCACCCACTCCCAGCATCCACCTGACCTTGCTGTCCTCATGGAGCCCATGACTGGAACCACTTTTTTTCCTCTCTCTTTCCCTGATCCAGAGCTAGGAAGCTTCCCAGTATTTTGCTTTGCTATGTTGATGATAAAGGAAAAAAAAGAAGGGTTTGTACATCTCTATTTCTTCTTCTCCGCCTTTTCTCTTCTTAGGTTCATCTTTTTCTTCATGTGGCACACGGGAATACCCTTGGGGAAGTGGATTTTATGACCTTTAAAACGAGCTCCTGGCCCCCCTGACCCTGGACACGATTTCCGAAGGAAGGCAGGTGTGTCTCCATGCCTTTCTCCCGCTGGGGTCCTCTCCCCTCGCCGACTTGCCATCTTGTAACCCCCCACATGCCCGAAGTCTCCCCCTGATCTTCAGGCCATAACCTTGGCATCAAACACCCCCGTTTACAAAAATCAAAAATCCCAGCAGGTTCCACTCAGGAAACATGATTTCCGTAGAGGGACTTTCACATAAGAATGGGTTACATGGGTGATGGAAAGGGAAAAAAAAAAAAAAAAAAAAAAAACAGGGTAAGGGACATTGGTGCCCAAAAGATAATAATAGGAAGCGGCTACTACCCCTCCTGTAGGGGAAGGACATAAGGGCCCCCACAGAGCAAAACACAGACCTCCCAGATGGAGTGATGCACAGATACCTACCGGCAGCCCTCACCACCACCAAGGAGGCCAGGAGGCTGGTTCTGGGACCCGAGGGTTGAAGGGCACAGAGGAAGGGCCACTGCTCCCCCCAGGACGGGACAGAATCCCACTGCCCCAGCAACAGCGACAGGAACAGTCACCAAACAAGAACCAGGGCGTCTCCTCTCCCTCCTCCTTCCCAGCCCCTGCTTCTCCTGAACCAGGAATCAGCCCGCCGAGCGGACATGCGGTCTGCAGCCCAGCCCCGCAGCACAGAGCGGAGAACAGGAGCCGGGCTGTGGGGTCAGAGAGGTAAATGCCCAGAGCGTCTGCTGCACGGACAAGGGCTCCGGCTTCCAACCCTTGGCATCGCCTTCCAGGGAGCAGGGCGCTGCCTTCTGCCAGCAGCCTGAGGAAGACAGTCATGCCACAAGATATCTCCCTGGAGGCATGCACTTCAAGTCAAATCTATAGACTGAGGTCATTGCAAAAGTCCCCCGTCTTGGGATGTCCTCTGGGAGCACCGAGCACGGTCCTCACTCAGCCATGGCGTGGGGGCGGGGGTTGGGGAGGGGGAAGGGCAAGGAGACGCCTGCATCTTGAATCCTTCAGTGGCCGCCAGCTGCTTCTGCAAAAGCGCGGGACGCCCCCGGACTCCCACCGGCATTTAGTCCCAGCACCCCCACCACCCTCTCTGCCTTCTGCGGCTCCCCGCTGTCCGGGTTCTGCGGCCGCGCCGCGCGCCTGTCCCGGGGACCCGAGGCAGGACCTGGGCCGGCGCTCCCCCTAGTGGCGGTCGGCGAAACTGCTCGGACGACCTTCCCTCCTGCAGAAAGGATCGCGGCGGGCGTTTCCTCCGCCCTGCGCGTGGCCAGGCCTGGGGCTCCGCTCTGGACTTTCCTTGTCCCGTGTAATCTCCACCACGGTCACCACGGTCCTAGAAAGAAGGTGCTCTCATCAGTTCCAAAGTACAGGTGGACGCATTCAGTCTTAAAGAAACTAGATAAAGACCCGGGACAGGGTTACCTTCTGATTCAGGAAAATAAGGAGCATACCTGCCCTCCCAGGGCCTTTATGCCACACCTGCGTCTCTCTGGTCACCTGAGTCCTTCAGCTTTGTTGGCCAGAGAGGGGCAGCTCAGCCTGGCGCTGGGCTGTGGTGCCCCAAGTGCCCAGATCCAGGTTGCTGGGCTACGTTAAGACTCTAACCACTGATGTGAAAAGTAATTTTTGTTCCCCTTACAAATTCCTTCACTCTGCTCCGACTCCCCAAATCCTCCCCTCCTCTCTGCCAGAAAGCCATTTTCTCAGAAAATTTAATCTAGAGGATTCTCTGGTTGGAGAGATTTAAACCCACGCATAAATGAGGCTCATTTTCCTGGGTCAGATATTTGTGTTTTTAGAACATTTTGTTCATTAAAAGAGCAAGCAAACAAAACGATAGACGGAGGGAAGAGAAAGGGGAGTGGGAAGGAAGAGGGACAGGGGGAGAAAGAGTCACGATTTCCGTTTTCTGTCTCCCTAGCCTACTCGCCTACCTTGCCAGGAAGTAGAAAGTACAACACACAGATGCCCGCCCGCATCCCCCCCCTGCTCTGCGCTCTATTTCCAGTCAGAAACAGGTTGCTCAAGAGTCAGGTGAAGCGCAGCCCCCCCCCCCACCATCCACGCAGGCCCCTCACCCACCAGGTGTGCCATGGCCCAAGTTCAGGGAGACTCCCTCTGGACACTGTGCCAGGTGATGTGGGCTCCAGCCAAACCTATTCTGCAAGAAAAATTCTGCAAGGTTCCTGCAAGTTTCCTTGGAGGCAAGGATCGCCCCTACCTGGCATAGAGGGGTGGCCTCCTGGCCAGAGCAGCCCCAGTCTGGATGTCACCAGTGACCAGGATTCTCTCAACCCCAGGGTGTCTCCTAATCCGATGTTGGCCAGTTCCAGTAGTTAGGAACCTCTGGCTTGTACTGACCCAGAAAGCTTGTAACTTCCAACCTGTGGTCCTCCTTTGGCTCCTGGGGCCCCACAGAATAAGTCTAGTCCCCCCTCCACAAATGTCTACGTTGTCCTGGCTGCCCCCCACCGTCCACCCCAGCCACCACCCCCATCAAGCCTGCCCTTCTCCTGTTCCTCATCCAGCCACTTTCCTCTGGACACCTACCCACTGAAAAGGGTCATCAATCTCTGTTAAACTTGACCCACTAACCTAAGTGTGATGGGACAAGCTCTGCTCTGAATACCACACTTAGAGGGCGTCCTAAGATGCCAAGCCCCAGTCATTGGGTGGTGCCAAGAGCCCTGTGGCAACCCACTAGAGACCCCCACAATCCATTAGGCAACATTCCATATTCGTTCAGTCAGTTAACTGTCCACATAAATGTGATATCTTCCAGGTTACTTTCCCATCTAGTATACAAAAATTGGTCAAAAGCCTTGCTGAAATTCACATTTTTATTCATGCATTCATTCATCGATTACTTCCCAAACTCTTAATATGTGCTGGGCACTATCCCAAGGGCTGGAGATACCGTATTGAGCACGACGGATTACGTCCCTTCTCTTAGGGAGTTGAAACTGATGGGAAGGGGGAAGAGGAGAGGGAGCGGTCGACTAACAAGTACAGAAATTAACGAGATCATTCCAGAGGGTGCTTTAAAGAAAATAAAGGGACCTGGATTGTAGCAGGGGTAAATGTGGGAGCAGGAGAAGACATGGGACACTTGGGATGGCTCAGATGCACGACGCCCACCACACACGTTTCCTCTCCGAGGCTAATCGCCCTAGAAATGTGCAGGCTTATGAGACCAGCATTGACCTTGGTGACCTTGTGCTGACCTTTACCACATTCATCCTCTCTGGACCCACAGTGGTGTGTTCTAGCAGTTTACTGGGACCCACAAGATTGTCTCACTTTCCTTTCTTTCTTCCACCTCAGACGACCACCCACAGTCCCACCCAGACGTCTAACAGGAGAAGGTTCTCCGGGGTTCTCTTCCGGCTCTGCGTGTTCTCCCAGCTCGGTCGCGGCTTCCCAAGGGGGGAGAGCGCGGTCAAGAGCAGGTAGCAGCGTTCCTCCACCTCCCTCCCCTATCTTGGAGCTTATTCTCCCTTCTCACGGTGCCGTCTACCTTGTCCGTCCTGGAGATCCTTCTCTTGGAGAGACAGCAGATGTGGACAGGTCTGGTGCTCCAGACACGCCCTGCAAAGCAGTGGGTCAGGCTTGACCTTGTCCCATCTCCCTCAACCTGATGATGAACTCGTGCCCTTGAGGTGACATTTTAACACCTTGGGACCTGCTCACATCGTGGGACAAGCTTGTGCAAGGCCAGCTCTCATCTGGCCCGTGAGCGGAGAATGCCCAGAATGCCCTAGGCAATGAGCCTGGCTTTCC
This sequence comes from Mustela erminea, assembly GCF_009829155.1. Lineage (NCBI taxonomy): Eukaryota > Metazoa > Chordata > Mammalia > Carnivora > Mustelidae > Mustela > Mustela erminea. The sequence goes on along the minus strand of NC_045634.1, from coordinate 26,974,068 downwards.
CAGGCCCCTTCTCCCCTCCTCCCCCACTCTTGAGGCATGGCACAAAGGGCCCTCAGAAGCCTCCCTCTGAGAACTTCCCATCCCTCTAGCACAGGACCAGGGTGAGGATGAAACTTAGGGGGCAGCCCCAAAACTCAGTAATCAAGATCAATCAAGACAAGACAAAACATTTTTAAAAACTAAAGTAATGGAAAAAAAGATCAAGACAAAAAACATTTTTAAAAACTAAAGTAATGGGAAAAAATTCAATGATGAAAAAAATGAACAAAATATCACAACTTTAAATAAAGATAAGATCAGGGGGCACCTGGGTGGGTCAGTTGATTAAGCATCTGCTTTCCGCTCAGGTCATGATCTCAGGGTCTTGGGATAAGGCCCCACATCAGGCTCCTTGCTCAGCCGGGAGTCTGCTTCTCCCTCTGTCTCTACCCCTCCCCCTCTCATTCTCTCTCTCTCTCTCTCTCACACACACACACACACATATATATACTCTTTCTCTCCCAAATAAATAAATAAATAAATTTTAAAAATTTTATTTGTTTATTTGACAGACAGAGATCACAGGTAGGCAGAGAGGCAGGCAGAGAGAGAGGAGGAAGCAGGCTCCCCACTGAGCAGAGAGCCTGATGCGAGGCTCGATCCCAGGACCCTGGGATCATGACCTGAGCCGAAGGCAGAGGCTTAAGCCACTGAGCCACTCAGGCGCCCCTAAGTAAAATATTTTTTAATATAATAAAAATAAAAGCAGGATCAGTATTTTTCCCTTTACCTTGGATGCCAATATGGCCTGGACGACCTTTTTCTAAATTGTAGTAAAATATACATAACATCTCTTTAACCACCGGGTTTGGGGGTGTGCATACGACCACACTCTTGTGCAATCATTTCCCAGGCACTGCCTTCAACCCCCTTCCCTCCTGAAGGCCTGTCACCCACCACCCAGACCCCCTGGCTTCCTCATACACCCAGGACACTTCTCGCTGCCCACCAGCACCCCCCAGCGCAGACTGGAGTTTTCTCCCAAGGGCTCCAACCACCTCCACGTCAGTCTGTGCTGGTCAGAAACGGAGAAGGGGTCTCCTGATCTCTTCTGGTACCTTCCCAGAGGGGACAGATCGTCCAGGGCCTCCGCCTCTGCGGAATGAACCACACAGCAGCTGTATGCACAGAGGGGACCTCGCCTCCACGGGGGTCCCCTCCCCACGTCCCATGGGTGCGTCAAGGACCCTCCCGCCCCGCCCAGCAGGAGGGAACAGGTCCACCTGAGGCACAGATGCTGATGCCCGGATATTAAAAGGTCCGGCTGTTTGCTCAGCTGCTAAGAGAGCCTTTCTGTTTGTTTCTACCAAGTGTCTGGAAAGGGAAAGGAAAAGCTGCTCTGGATAGTTGGCTCGCTCCTCCGATTGGAAATAAGAACAGGACTTTCCACCACCCCAGCCCACACCCCACCTTCCGAGGTGGCCGCTTGGGAACGCCACCATCAAGTGATTAGTGAGACAATTACGACCGTGACTGAGCACCACGAAGTGGGCACTTGGCTCGGGCGGACCCAGAGTTTCCCCCTTCCTTTGCTAGGTATCGACTCGGTGTACCCTCGCTTCTACCTTAATGATTCATAGTTTAAACTTGTCTACATGATTTATAGAGAGCCTCGGAGACACCTATTATCTAGCTCGGGCTCTCGAGCAAGCACCCGGGGGAGCGGCGCTTTGCGGTCACGGCCACGGGCCCCGCGGGGTAGGCGAGCCCAGGAAGCCGCAAGCCCCCTCCGCCAAGGGAGGAGATGGGGCAGGAGCGAGTGGGAGATGTGGTCTCCGGGGACGAGAAGCAGCCTATGCTGGGGAAGTCAGGCCGACCCAGGCGTGGGGGTCCCGGGTCACCGGAGATGCTGCCCTGTCTGCAAGACCCCACCCTCCACCTGTCAGGGCTGGCCCGACCCCCTCCGCCCCCCTCCGCCCCCCCCCCCCGCCCCCCATCGCAGGGACCTGCCGCCTCTCCTCCAGCCTGGCTGGGGGACAATATTAATAACACTGATTGTGGACCCTTTTTTTTTTTCTTTCTGTGCACTTATTACCAGGGCTACGTGAGTGCTTATTATTAATAATAATAATTTAGTGCAGACTTTACAGCTTTGTGTAACACTGAGTACCTGGATTCTAATTATCTGTCTTATTTTAATATTTATGGAATTAATCAAACTTTTTAATGGAAAACCCCACAATGAAATTACCACGAGCATGCTTCAATGAAGACAGATGGGACGTGCTGAGGGAAGAGACAGCTGGACTTTATTAACATTACTGGAACCAGCTCTGAGAGGCAGCCCGGCACTCCCTGCCTGGACGGCGCGGGCCCCGAGAGGACCCCATCTGTGGAGCTCAGAAAAGGAGGTCTCCGCAGCCCCGTCACCCCATGTTTCGGAGGACAGGGCTGGCCTCTTCACCACCGCCAAGCTGTCCGTGCAGGGGGGACCCCACTGGCCAGGCCGGGGGTTGACAGATGCTGCTGGCTCTCCTGTCTCCGCAGTGGGAGATGGACAGCAAAGCCAGGCTGTGTGTGGCCTTGAGGTCTACATTGACGTTGGCAAGGTCAGAAAGGCCGTCCCTCACCTGATCTCGACCTCGGAGGACCCTCAACCTGGGCCGAGGCGGGGAACTGATGGTGCCCTGAGACCCCACTACGGTTCTGCAGCTCCCAGGGCCTCACCAAGAGAATGACGAGTGACCCCAGGGAATGTGCCAGGCCTTCGATCACTGAGAGCTTGCTTACGGAGGGCAGGCACTGTGCTAAAGGCTTTCTGGGCGATTTTGAATTTGTGTTTTGTAGCATACCGCGCATGGGGCCGTTCCTATTTGCCTGTCCCAGATGGGAAAGCGAGGCTGAAGAGGTTCGCCAGCACCCCCGCACTGAGCCCTGGGCCGGGCCTTGGCTGCCAGGCTCCCTGCCCTGAACTGATGCCCTCCACGGCCCTCACCTGCTTTTCAGAGCCCCTTTCTCTCCAGCTCCTCTCTCAGGGGCTGGGACCTCTGGCTTCCAAAGCGTCAGGAACTTAGAATCATGGGGGCACTTTCCGAAGTTCGTTCTTTCTTTCTTTCTTTCAATTTTATTTATTGCTTTGACAGAGTGAGAGCACAAGCAGGGGGAGCAGCAGAGGGAGAAGAAGAAGCAGACTCCCGGCTGAGCTAGGAGCCCGATATGGGACTCCATCCCAGGACTCTGGGATCATGGCCTGAGCCGAAGGGAGACATTTTATCTACTGAGCCACCCAGGAGCCCCCCTAACCCACTTTCTACCTTACTCTGTGTGCTTCACCCTAAACCCCTGGAGGAAGCTGAGAGCTGGAGAAAGCCTGATGCCCAGGCTGCACATCAACCCCCACCACCTGCCCCCTGGGACCCAGGTGAGGCCAGGTGAGGTGAGACCGTCATATAAGGCATCTAGCAGATTCCACTGGGCAGCGAGGGTGACATTAGGGTTCTCAGTTCTGACTTTGCACGGGGCGGGGGGGGTGCTTTCCAGAACACCCGTATTGGGGCCCAACCCCCAGAGAGTCTGTTTAATTGGTCCAGAGATAATCTTTCAAATGCTCTGAGAATTGACATACATATTTTGAAGTCTACCAGTCGGGTTTAGTGTGTCATCTACGTGGAGATGTCCCAGCTTCGAATGAAAACCTATTGTCTGGGGGCAAAAAGAAAAAAAAAGACAAAATCAATGTATAAAAAAATGTATTATAAATTCTGAAAAGAAATTTTACTGGGATGAGTGAAATGAGCAAAGGGGACCAAAAGCTGCAAACTTAAGTAAGTCCTGGGACTGCAATGTATAGCATGATAGTGAATAATAAGGTCTTGTGTTTTTGCAAGCTGCTAAGACAGTACATCGCACAAGATCTCATCACAAGAGAAAAAAATGTGTAACCATGTGTGGTGGTGGGTATTAACTAAACTTACTGTGGTGACCATTTTGATACATATATATATCAAATCGTTACACTGTACATCTAAAACTAATATAATGTCAAATGTCAATTAGATCTCAATTTTTTTTTTAATTAAAGATTAAAGGGACGCCTGGGTGGCTCAGTTGGTTAAGCGGCTGCCTTCGGCTCAGGTCATGATCCCAGCGTCCTGGGATCGAGTCCCATATCAGGCTCCTTGCTTGGCAGGGAGCCTGCTTCTCCCTCTGCCTGCCACTCTGTCTGCCTGTGCTAGCTCTCGCTTCTCTCTCTATGACAAATAAATAAATAAATAAAATCAATTTTTAAAAAAATTAAAGATTAAAAAAAAAATAGTTACCCTAAGAAGTAGCTACTCTTCCCACAGCAGTCACTGACCCTGCTGGGAAATGCAGTTAGGATGACATCACAGCGGATCAGCGTGGGCGCTCCTCCGAAGACTGGGGTCCTCATCAGGATAGAGGTATTTGCACAGAGACATGCAAGGGGATAAAGGCAAAGGAGGGCACAGCAGAGGCTGGCGTGATGAATCTCCAAGCCAAGGGTCGCCCTGCATGGCCGGCAGCTCGCAGAAGCTGGAAGAGGCGAGGAAGAACCTTCCCACGGCCTCGGGTGCCACCTCGTTCAGACGTCTAGCTCCAGAACGGTGAGACAGTAAGGTTCAGTTGTTTTAACCCGCCCAGTGCGCTGCAATTCGTTGCTAATACAGTCCCCGTGGGAACCTGTGAGTTGGGTCTCCCTTTGCCCTGTTCGCCAAAAGGCACGTCGGCACCATGACGGAGGGAAGCTTGTCTTTCTCTTCACCACCCCAGCCTCAACACCTAAAACGTGTGTGGGGTGTAGCAGGTGGGGGTGGGGGAGGGGTGCCAAACTTTGGCTTGAATGGAGAAATAAAACAATACAAGGCATAATCCCACCTTGTAAGGCAAAGGGTGCAGCTCTGTTAAGACAATGTGGGCCGTAAGGGGAAACAGTTGTACTTCCACACGTGTTGTAAGGGGATTATTGTTCTAAATGTTCCTACGGATGCTAACATTTAACTTCTAAATGAGCCTGTGAAGTAGATGCTATGATTATCCCCCGGGTGTATACGGAAGGAACCAACGGTTCCGAGGTGACGTCAGCTGCCGCAGAGGTGGGAAAGGGGAAGACAGAGCCCAGGGCTTAGGACACCAGAAACCCCCTTGCTTTCCAAGGAAGGAGGGAGGGGGTCTGTCCCCGACCGTGCCCACTCAGATGCCACCCGGAACGCAGCCCCAGAGGCCAGGCTGAGCAAGCTGGCCCCTTGCGCGGGGAAAGCCATGAGCCTTGACCTTGATGAACAAAGGTGTCTCCCAATTCCTCTGCTCTCAATGGTTTTTCTCTCTCTCATTCCAGTGGCTCCTGGAGTGGTAGCTAGAGAAGGAACTTATCAAGGGCCCTGGGACTTCTGAAAGATCACCTAAAGAGGACAAGCCCAAATGAGAAATGTTTATCTTGCTTCACCTGACACTGTGTTTCGGCTTTCTCTAGAACGGACTTTTCTCAAGGGAAGGGGAAGGTGGGCAGACCCAACCTTCATGAGCGTCCCAAGTAAGGAGGCTGAAGAGCTACACAGACGCATACTCTCTTTTATTATTATTTTTTTAATTTGGGAAAGAGAGGAACAGTCCTACCTCCTGCTGAAGCAGATACACCAGATCCTGGCTGATCCTTTCATGGGGACCTTAAGGATCCAAAAGAACCTGGTCTCGCCGAGCTCCCGAAGCCCAAGTCAGCTCTGTCTGAAAATCACTAACGAGGACATGTTGATTCTCCTTTATGATGATGATCAAACACGCTGCTCAACCAGTGCTCTGTGATTTACCCTCACCGTGCCTCCAAATTATTCTGACATCTTTCTCCTCTCTGCCTCGGCTGGAATCTAGTTTTAATTAATTTTCAGTAACAAGTCAATTGTCCCCTGTTTGTTTCCCCTTCAAAATGTGTTCATCACCAGAGCCACATTAGTCAAAAGTGACAGTTACCGATGAAATCGATAACCACGCAACCACAGACACGGGGGGTGCCAGAGCCCTGCTCCTTTCCCGTCTCACTGGCCACCTGTCTTCGCTGGTGAGGCTGCACCTGACCAGGGTGACCGCCCCCATTCCAGTTCATTAGCTCTCTGATCACAGAAGGACCGAGAACGGAGGGAAGGTTGGAGGGAAGCAGGGAGAAGAACAAAGGGCAGGGAAAGGAAGTTGCTGGTAGGAGAATGAGCGAGGGGATGGGAGGGAGAAGGAAGGAAAGAGATTCAGTTTCAGAAGTTAGGAGCCTGGGGACCGTCTCTTCTTAGCGAAGTCAAGGAACTCCCACTTCCGTCCTGCGGAAATAGGAACAGAAGAGGCTGGGTGGAGAAAGCAGATGTGGCGTGTGTACACAGTGGACTACTACTCAGCCGTGACAAAGGACATGTGCCGGCTGCGACATGGATATACCTTGAGGACATTATGCTGAGACAAGCCTGGCAGAGAAAGAAAAATACTAAAAGATCTCACTTACATGTAGAATTGGGGCTGGGGGGGGAGCCAAACTGGTAAAAAAAAAAACAGGAGTAGAATGGTGGTTACCAGGGGGTAGGGGTGGAGGGTTGAAGAATCGGGGAGATGTGGTTTAAGGGTATAAACCCACAACCAGTAGATCAATGAACCCCAGAGAGCTAGTGCACAGAGTGATTCTAGACAATACTGTACTATAAACTTCAAAGTTGCTAAGAGACTAGATCTTAATTGTTCTCCCCACAAAAAAGAAACGATAATGATGGGACATGAGAGGTGCTAGCTGACGCTACAGTGGTAATCGTATTAAAATATGTAAATGTATCAAATGTATCAAATCAATACCTTGTACACCTTGAATTCACACAAGGCTGATGTCAGTTATACCTCCGTAAGAAGCCCCGCCCGGCCACCCCTCCGCCTGCCGCCGGGTCCTCCCTTGCTCACTCTGTGCCCTCGAACCACCCAGACTCCTCTCGTTCCTTCTGCTTCTTACTTTCTCAACACCTAGCATGTCTGTACCAAGGGCGGGTGAGGAGATCTCGCCCAGGAGTTGAAGAAAGACCCCCCAAGGGAAACATAGGAGACCTGAGAAGGGACTTGCAGAGGTTTCCCCGCAATGTTCCCCGGGAGAGGCTAACTGGGTCTCTGCTGGTCAGAAGTAGCATCCTTCCCACCACCGAGCACCACTGCTGAGCAAGTGCCTCATCCTACCCACACAGATACCCTATCACGTGTCTCATGGCGCAAGGTGCCCGTGGCCCATCGCGCTTCCTCCTCTGAACGTCCGATGACCCTATGACCAAGGTCTTCTGATTATAAGAAATGGGAAACTGACTCTTTCATTCAACGAATACTCTTCTGGCACAGTAACAGTGTCCAGCATTTATCTTAAAACCACTCAGTAAAGATAGTGCCGATATACGTGTGGATTAATTCTCATCCACTCTCTAGGACAACTTGGTTGGCATTCAGGGAACTACCCTCAGGGGTCAGCGTGTCGGCGGCAGAGACTCCATGTTCTGGTGAAATCTGTACCACAGCGTTCGATCGATGGCGCTGGAGTCCTGGAAATGACTGCCACATGTGCGGTTACTGGTGTTGAGGCTGTGCGGTTGCCCAGAAACCTGTCTTCTGGACTTGCACGAATGGGCTGTGCCTGTCTGGGAGCCTCGGAATTCCCTTTGGGGGCAAACCCTCCACCCCAAAGACATTTAGCAGAGAATCTCTCGCCAGATTCACCCAGAAAGTTATTCGATCCTGCCGTCAGAATGTTCTCATGTGTGTCTCAGGGTAACCCCCTTCCTGAAGGGCCGTGAGCAGGGACTCTGCCCCGCCCATGGGTACAGGTGGTGTATTGGTTTGGAGCCTGCTAATAACTGTTCTTCTGCCAACAATCAGCTAGAGATTTGCTTTCATTATAAAACACCACCTGATAGGGGAGGTTAGGAAAGAAGACAAATAAGGCTCTGTAATGGGTAGGATGCTTGCAACGTTTCCCAAAAAGTGTGGACAAATTAGGCCTGTTCTTACCTGCTTGAACTAAACACGTGAGCAGTTAAAAAAATTGTTCTGATCTCATGCCTTGAAGTCAAGGGGGAACCGGAGAGAATTATTCAAAGCTCTAGCGTTTTTGCTTGGGGACCTCCTCACTGGAGGTCCGAAGGCCCACCAAGCCAGGAATTGTGTGGCTATTCAACATTCATGCCACTCACACGCTGTCTGCACCATGGAGGCCGAGTGTGGCTGACCCACTCCCAGAAGCACGTGCCGGGGGTGGGCGGGATGGGGGGTGGTCGGTACGTTGCTCCCCACACCCTAAGATTCAGAAAGCGGGGGAGAAGTCTGTGTCTGACTCTACCAAGCCAGAAAAGGAGACTTCATCCTCACATGGGCACGAATGTGGAAGGTTCCAGAAGGCCTTAGTCCTGCCCTGCTCAGAGATTCTAGCCAAGGTCAGTGAGCAGCCAGCCAGCAGAAAGAAACTTCTGCCATCACAATGTGCTGAGAACACACACGGTTCCATTTCCTTCTGTGTTTGTTCAAAATTCCCCGTAGTAAAAACACTGCGGGAGCGATATTACACCATCAAAATAAATACATTATTTAGCGACATGCATTTATTTTTATTATATTTGAAGTATGGAAATACAGTGTCATTTAATAAGTATGTCGTTGTTACATAATAACTACACTGTGTGTGATAAAATTGATATTACAAGGTAAATACTATGAAGATAAAAATCAATAAAACACGCTATCAATAGATCTGGCTAAACCCCTACCCATTCCTCCTACCTCTGTCATTTTCTGGAACTGAGAGCCCTTCTTTGGGATTCATGAAATCCAGGAACTGTGGCGAAGACTTTTGGTCTTCAGCCCCTTTGGGTTTATTCACTGACAAACTCAAAGCCCATGGCTCTTCTCCTACTCCCCACCATAGCCAGGTCACCACAGATCATCCCAGAGCCTGTGAGGGCCACTCTGGGCCCTCAGTCCCTTAAGGTCTCTGTCGCCCCCTCCCAGGGGAGGTCCTGCTGCCCTCAGGCTCCAGGTGGGCGTAAGACATGGGTCTTTGCCGTTCTCATCACCGGCCACCTGCTGTCCTCCCTAAGTTAACCTCACTCCTTTACTCTCTCCAGCCCAAGCAGCAGCTCCTACCCCCACCCAACCTGCACACACACTCCAAATGGTGTCACTTCGATCAAAGCCCCAAGTCAGCAAACTGAGACTTACTACCTCACCTAACTGCCCTTTCACGGCCCCAGGAAGGCAACCTTCAACCAGTCGCCAGAGCAATTTCCTGGTTGGCGCTAGAAAGTTTACGGATAGACCCTTCGGCTCCCCGTAGGAAGGCAGCCTTCCCGAAAATGTTGGACTGTTTGGAAATCATACCCCCTACCCTTTTTTTTTGGTTCTCTCTCACCCTTTAAAACCTCTCCTTTCCTGTAGCCCTTCGGAGCTCCCCTCTACCTGCTGCCTCATTCATGGCGGGAGTAATAAAGCCAATTGGAATTTCTGTTACTTAATGCTAGGGAAACTCCAGAGCTCAAGGAAGGGAGAGATCTTTCTCTCCCACTTCTGAGGGCACAGCCAAGTAAATGCGATACTGTTCATTTTTCCCATCGGGTTATTCCGTTGCTCTCAATTTTTGACAAATCACTGGGCCTCAGAGGATACAACAGGGCTGGGGTCAGAACCCCCGGGGCTGCCCTGTGCCCTGAGGACACACGGAGGCCAGCCCATCACTGCCTGTGGACAGCCCGCAGTGAGCCAAGTCCCACCTCTCTGCAGCCCTTCAGACCAGGGAGGAGCAACCCAACCGTGAGCTCCTGCTCGCTGGGGCTGTGAGATTTCCTGCCTGCGCTTCCCTGCCAGGGCCGGAGCCTTGGTCAATCGGCCTTCCCTGAGCGAGGGCAGCACTCCTTCAGAGAACGGGCCTCTGCAGAGAAAGTCCCTTTGGTCAGGCTCTCTGCAGCGGTGCCTTCGTGCATTTTAAAAATAATTAAAATGTTGTGCTGAGCATTAGGACTTCTCCTGGGCCACAAAGGAGAAGCTCATAACCGGGTCCTTGGGAAACTTCAGTGTTTTCGTTGACAGGTGCAGTGACAGGGAGCGGGAGGCCAAGGGCAGGGTGTGGCCCACAGATGTCCTGTCTCTTCCCACTCTCCTTCTGCCCGAACTCGGCTGATGGGGGCCCATGGACCCTTCCAGATGGGCAATGATGGGTGGGCTGTATTGTGTTTCCTCCACCATCCTACGTTCATATGTTGGAGTCCTCACCCCCCTTACCTCAAAATGGGACTTTCTACGGAGATGGGGTCTTGGCAGAGGGAATCAAGTTAAAATGAGGTCCTCCGGGCAGGCCCTGATCTGACATGACCGTGTCCATATAAGATGAGGAAATTTGAACACAGAGACAGACACCGAGGGAGGATGATGGGAAGACACAGGGAGAAGATGGTCGTCTACGAGCCAGAGAAAAGCCAGCTCTACTGTTACCTTAGCTTTCTCGCTTCCAGCTTCCAGAACGATGAGCCCATGAAGAACAATGAGCCCATGAAACTCTGTTGTTGGAGCCCCTGGTCTGTGGTGCTTTGTTACAAGGGTCCTAGCAAACAAACACAGGCACCCCCACCCCACCAGCCCAGCTCCTCAGGACACGCTCCCTCCCTTCCCCACACACCACCCCCCCACGCTAAAATCCCAGGCAAAGACTGTTTCACGCTGATCTTCACACACACACACACACACACACACACACACACACACACACAGCAAAGCAATAACGAGAGAAGAAAACAAAGAGAACGGACAGCGATGAGCAGGAAGAAGAAGGGTGTGCATCCCCTTCAGAAGTGACCGGTCCCTCGGGAGCCCACATCAGCTAGACTTCTGCTGCCTTTCGCTCAGCAAAGCAGACGGGAGGTCCAGGACACCCCACTTCTCTGGCTCCCAGATCAAAGACTTTATTAAAGCCACCCTGGGTTCTTTGGATAGGAATAATGCAGGTGTGGACACCAAAAGGGTAACAAAGTTTGAAATTCCCGGAGATCTGTTCTGTCTGCCAGGGAGAGACCCAACCAGGGCTACCTGGTTTCTATCTCCCCACGAAATAAACATTTGCATCCCGCAGATTCCTCGGAACGGGCTTCTCTCCCCATAATATGCAGATGCTAATGTACTTTCGGCCGCCAGCCAGTGTTTTCAGAAAGCATTCTCAGTCTGTGACAGGTAGGAAATTTGCATTTCCATTAGGGAGGCCTTTGTCAATTGTGAATCATAAAAGCCCCAGAAGAATGAGGTTGGGGGAAACGCATTGTACTTCTAAAAGGAGACTTTATTGCACGGTTCAACGGAAGGTACCGAGGGAGATAAAGGCTCGGGAACGGGACTCAGGACTCACTCGGGCTGCTGAGGAAACTCACAATGCGGAGAAACTTATTAATGCGCCCGCCTGTCACCGGACGACCGGAGGGGGGCCGGCCTGAATGTGACTTTACTAGTTGGCAATTTACTGTGTTTAACATGAAAAGAATACGCTCTCCGAGGGTGATCAGGGGCCCTCGGAGCTGCCGGCCCAGGACAAGTGTTTCTCGCTCCTGCTCTATTAGCCGCGACTGTAATCTCCCCATTTAAAATCGCGCCTGTTCCGCCGCCGAGCCTCCGGCCGGGCTGGAGCTGCGATTTGTGTACGCGATTTGTTTTACCCTTTATGTCGGGAAAGTCGGGAGGCCCAAGAAATAGAAAATCCCCGCAGAAGACCCAGCGGCTGAAGGAACTCCCCCCCCCCAACCCGCTTTGTTCATGATCTTCTTTGCCTGCAAATTGGGCCCCAGCACCACCGCCCCCTCCAAGTACAGGAACTCAGCAGCTGCACTAAATCCCGGGGAGAAGCAGGGGGGCAGGGAGGGGCCACCAGACCAGCCGGGAGCGCGCATTTCTGAAGAAGCTGGAGGCTCCTCATACAGGACCTCAGGCCTTTCCAAGACTCTCCCAAGGCGGCCAGTGAAGCCTCCTTAGTTAGAGACAGGAAGTGAAAACTCAGAGGTAAGTGACCAGCAGGAGGGCGCACGCTCATTAGAGGTGGTGGTGGGGCGGGGGGCGGGGGGGGTGGGGGTAAAGCCAGGCCCACTGCTCCTGGCTCCCTGTACAGAGTGGGTCCTAGCGATCTGCTGCTTCTCCCGGACACTTATCTCTTCCATTCCCCGCAGGGGGACTTACTGAGGGACTACTGTGTGCCAGACTCTGCGGTTGCAGAGGGAATTGAGAGGACCAGAGCCCTGCTCCCGGCTAATGTAAAAGCCACATACATGCGCGAATTCCTTTATTGGAGAGGACCGGACCCCTGCACCAGAAGGCGTCCCCCTTAGTGAGGGAGACAGACAAGTGAGGACACCTGTGAATACCCCCGATGAGGTCATCAGTGATGGGCGCACTGGATGGAACAGAAGGATGGCGTGCAAGAGCTGGAGCCCGACAAGTTTGGAGCCGGAGACGAGAGAAGGCTCTCTGGGGAGGCTGGCTTGTCGCAAAGAACATTGCAGACGGTGGGAACACTACTGCCGACTCCCAGGGGCCCTATCAGGCTTTGTACTGATTGTGGCAGAAGCCCTGAGTGCAAGGGGGAGAGGGAGCTGGGCCAGGACCCGAAAGCAGAGGCTGGGTCCGTGTCCTGGGGTCATGGACAGGAATTTAGTTTTACTCCAGTTGCCGTGAGAAACTGGTGCTGGATTTGAGGTAAGAAGGAGCATTCTCTGATTTGTGCTTTGGAAAGTTCCCACCTGTGCTGAGCCTGGATTCCGGGAGAGCACAAGTGGAGAGATCACTGTGATACTGTCACAGCCACGCTGCTTGAAGATCCCCCTCAAAACTGCATTCCTATTTCTTGCCTGACTCCTGAGTCATTTGATAACACGGTGGAGAGGCAGCTGGAGGCTAAACTGTCATCTCATTGTCGATAAGCTAGGTCTAGGAGCCGGAGGGCTTCCTGTTACTGACCCCACACCATGGCTCAGCACCTCAGCACCATGGAAGGAAAGAGTTGGCCCCTCAGAATCAGCAGAGAGCACCGGCTCCCCTGCAGGCCGCGCTCCCAACAGGAAGAGGGGAAAGCTGAGGCGAGCGTGTGCAGTCCACCGTCCCAAATTTCCCTGCCGGCCTGGGCCACAGCCGAGGGAGTCCAGGGCGGAGAGGGGCCAGGAGATGTCCTGAATGAGCTCCGCCAACATGCACGCAAAGGCCGGTTCTGGAGGAGAAAGGTGTGCTGCCCTCTCATGCAAGAAGGGATAGGATGTTAGTGCAAAGCATTGGTGATGAAAACAGAGACCATCTCAAGAGAACGTCAGATCATCTGTGGGCTTGGAAATACGTGGGCCAGACATGTGCAGGCCAGGCCCGGCCTCTCTGCCCCTGGGTGGCCCACAACTGACATCTCCCCCAGGAGATGGTAATGAACTCTAATGTTAACCACAGAGTAGGAGAATCAGGCCCTCTGTCCTGCAGTTCTCACGGCTCTTTTACAAGTAAAGCAACTTCCACCTCCTTTGTCCCCTTTGCTTATTTCTGCTTTTGATTCGTGGCAGTTTTTACTTTATTGCTCTTAAAATTCAGAGAGCAAAGCGCGGCGTGAAGCCCTGTCAGTGAGCCTGGCCTCCGCTGTGTCCGCGCAGCCCGTGGCTTGCTCCCTGGTGATCCCATGTCACCTCCTATTCGTCCCGGCCACACGGATGCTCCCTCCGTCAATACTGGGGTGGCACTGGCCATCACGCCCTGCTTCGGAGACCCAGTGATCCCCGAGGTCTCGCCTGCTGTGCTGTCTCCCATCTGCAGATGCATAAAATCGCTTGCGTTCTGTCCCTAAAAGCACATTATCCATGTTATTGCTGAAAGACATCTTATTCGTCAGACGTCTGTCTCACTTCCCTAGGTTATATTGACTTCTCTTCCTGTCTTCAGAAGCTGGCCCATTTGGAGGCACTTGCAGGAGTGTGAGGAAAGGGCTCAGGCCCCTTCTGGCCCTGTGGAGCCTTCTAAACAGCACATCTCTGGAGCTTCGGGGCAAAAGCCTCCAGCCAGTGCCCATCACCCCTGGTCTGCATGGCCTGGGGCCTCTGTCTCTGAACCAGAGGTTCTGGGGACATTCCGAGAGCGTCACCAATAATGATGACAGAGTAGACTCTCCTCCAAGGTCGCCTGACTTGCCACCCAGCCTTGTGACATGCTATTCCCCTCCGCAAGCACTGTAAGGCTCTGCTGGCTTCCTTGGTGTTCTCTAAACCCCAGGAGCTCAGTCCTGTGGCCAGCATTCCCCGCGCTGGGGCCCTGCCTACAACCTCTCCCCTCTGCCTTCCAGAACCAGCAGCACTACTTCCTCACATTCTTGCCCCTCCGTGCCCCGAGCACCAGGGCTGAGGATGGCACGGGAGCCTCTTCCTGCCTGGCATCCCCAATCCCCATGAGTCCGCAGTTCCCACGTCAACCCCCCCCGGCCCCTCCTCATCCAGGAGGAGCTTCTGGGCTTCTGCCACTGCTCTGTGTCCACAATCGAAATATGCACAGTGAGACTGAAGAACTGGATTTTTTATTTTATTTCATTTCAACTAATGTAAAAGCCACATAAATGTGCTAAATTAGAAGCTCATTGAGGAAATGGACTTCCTGCTCCCTGTCTGGTATCTTGCCCAGCAAGCCGCAGGGACTCAGGAGTGAATGAATGAATGAATGAATGAACATAGAGGCAGGCCCGGTGACAGGGCAGGCCCTCTCGCCTCTGCCCACCTTCTGCCTGCCACCGTGCCACCCCTCTGCTCCCCTTCCCTCCTCCCCCCAGCACCCTTCCCACACAGCTGCTGTCACGCGTCTCTCTTGCTGTCCCTTCTCAGAGCCATGGGCACGCTGCGTTATGGGATGACTGTGCTCCCCACCCCATGCTCATATGCTGAAGCCCCCCTGTCCACTTCACCGGAAGGAGACCTGATTTGGAAATCGGGTCTTGGCCGACGTCATTAGCTAAGCTGAGATAAGGCTAAGATAAGGGACCGGAAGGTGTGGTCCCCTCATCCAATCCAGGGACCTTCTAGAAGGGGGGGGTCTGGACCAAGCCAGACACACAGGGAAATCACCACCGGGCAGATGAAGGCGGAGATCACCGTGAGGCTTCTACAAGTCGCGGACCGCCAGAGACAGCCAGAATGCCCCAGAAGCCAGGCGAAAGACCCGGAACAGAGCCTCTCTCACAGCCCTCAAAAGAAACCAAACATGCCCACACCTTGATCTCCGATTTCTCGCTCCCAGAACTGTGAGACAATACGCTTCTTTTGTTTAAGCCCCTCAGTCGTGGTACTTTGCTTAGGCAACCCTAGGAAACCAATCTATATTCTGGCTCAATTTTTAATATAAAGCAATAAATTGGGACATAGAAATTGTGTGTCCTCTAGGGGCCTTCTAAGTTGAGAGGTATTGGGCTGGTTTATTTTCCAGGATGCTCTGACTTCAGATACGCTGTCCTGATTTTCCTTACGGATACGCATAATTCTTACCTTCCAAGCTCCACGACCCCATTGTTCCTTAGATCAGAACACACAGGCCCGGTATGAACAATCATCCTCAAAAATTTTAGAAAAGCTCTATTCCAAGGTGCCAGGGGCTCACCATGCGTATTAAAAAGACATTGTTGCCCTTCCCTTCTGGGACACTGAGTCCAAGGCCAGCAATCTGATACTACAAGGCCATTTATTATCATCTGCTCATTTGTTCCGAGAGAGTTATTGAGCACACGGTCTGCGCTATGGGCTGTGAGATCGTTGTCTCGGTCTTAAGAACGAGCAAGGAGAAAAGCGCATCAAGGAGACTGGTAGAATATTCTATTTCAGGACCTGCTCTCTCCAGGGGGAACCCTGGGTAAAAGGGCGATTTGCGAGCACATGGCAGTGACTAGCCCAGGGCAGGCGAGAGGCGGGAGTCCCTGCCATCCGTCTCTCTTCCCCGGGCCTGGCTCACACCTGCGGCAGGCTTGTCGCCGCAGCCGCATTAGGACCCGGCAGGTGGCCCGCCCCAGCCAGGCTGCTACCGCAGGGCAGGCCGGCTCTCCCACAACTCAGAAGGCAAATGGAGAAAAATGCTCCTGTCTGGCTAGAAGGAGGCCTCCTTTTTAGGTCCCCAAGCCAAGTACCGGTTCTGGCAGAGCGTGGCTCTGACTGCCACACTCGAGTGAGCACAGCCACCAGGAGTTGGGTCGGTCTCGGTCTCGCCCGCATCCAAAAGGCAGCTGCTTCAGGAAACCACGAAGGAAAGTCGGCGCACGCTGGGCGCCAGCTGACATCCTTTATGAGACAAAATGGCAAGAGCTTGTGCTCTGGAGATGGTCCGCTCGAGCAGCTCTCCAGGGGCCCTCCCAGCATCTCCCGCCGAGCCCCGGCTCCTTTAGATTCTGTCTGTGCCCTTGGCCAGAAGCTCAGCTCCCCCCACGCACCCCCCCCAACTTATAACTGGCCCCTTGCTCAGCCCCCTCCCTGCCTTCTCTGCCCTCTTGTCCTTTTGGCAAGAGCTAATCCCACCTGTGGGATTTTCACTTATCTCTGTAAAGTGGGGGGAGGGGGGGAGGCAAAGCAAATTGTTATTTAAAACTAAAGCCAAAAAGCTTAACCTCCTCTCTGGAAAGAGCTCTCCTCCTGGGACTGGCTTTGTTATGCCAAGTTCTGGAAAGAAAAGCAAAAGCAAGAAGAAAAGCCCAGGCTGCAGCCACCTGGGTGAAGGGGCAGGTGGCGGGCCACAGGCTCTTGAGTGGTGGCAGGGTGGCCTGCATCTGGTAACTCTGTGGGGCCGGACGAGAAGGGGGGAAAAGGTGTGGCTGTGGTCGCTCACCAAGAGGCTGAAATCCAGGGCTCCCCAAGGCCCCAAACTAGAGTGAATCTGAGACGGACTGCCCTGCCATGTTTTATAGGACCCTGACCTCCCCATTCTCTGACATGGAGAGAATTCGACCTTGCACTCATGCCTCTTAAGATTCCTCATTAATTGGCTGTGATTAAATGCCTTGAAATCAAAAACGGCGAGAATAAGCGCCTCCGGTGAGGAGGGGTCACAGCACCGGCCTTCCAGCTGACATGTCTGGATCATAATTCAAGACTTGCCACTCATTGTAGCGTGTGGCCTCAATCTTTCTGTTTCCGTGCAAGGCAGGCAGCCGAGGAAACCTGCCTTATGATTTCCTGCTCTTTGTCTGGCCGGGTCGATGGAGGCTCAGGGCCTCAGCGTTGGCGCTCTGGCCACCAATCCTTCGCCACACCGTTTCCTCCAGCCCCGGGGTCTTCCCCTGCTCTCCGACCCCCCAGGACCCCTCCTGTCTTCTGGCTCGCTCATCCTGTGCCTCAGGTCTCTGCGTGGACGCCAGGTCCCCACCCTGCACATCCTGCCTGCTGCCAGCCTGGCAATCGGTCCTCTGGCACAGCGTCCCCCAACAGCCACAACGGTGCGGCCACCTAGTAGGTTCCCAGGGATAAGGAAGCGCAACGGGCTTGCGTCATGACTGCCATAAAGAGGTTACCCTGTGCAGAACGAAGCCTTTCCTTTATTTCATGAGTGTTCAAAGAAACCAAAACTCACAGCGTCTTTTCAGTGGACGTGGATTCTTTAAGAGATTCCATTTCTAGTTCTCAACTTCCTACACTTGATTCGTCCCACGCTGTGCCCATGTTACATGGGGTCCCCGTATCCTCCGCACCATTCCTTCCCTTCACACAACTGTCCTTGCTGTGAGCCGAAGTAAGGCTTTCCTCTTACTTATTCTGGATTGCCCCTGAGTGTAAACACCTCGAGGACACCAGAAAAGGGGACAATTGTGGACTACACTGTTCCTGAGGACACCCTGGGGGTATGGCAAAGAGAGTTTTAGAAAGACACCCCCAAACCCGGGCAAGGACCCCTGACAACAGCGTCACACTTCCACCTGCCATCCATCCCCACCTACTGTCTATACTGCACTGCCATGATTTAAAGGTATCATGAAATTCTGGAGGTGTTTATCTAAAAATGCATATCCCCAAAAGAGATTACATAGTGTTTGAAATGTCTTTTAGGGGCTCCACAGGCAAAAAAGGTTGAGGCCACTGACTGATTGCTCAGACGAGGGGCGAGAGAGGGCAGGAGGAGCCACACCCCAGGTGTCGGGGACTAGGAGGAACCAAGTGCAGCCAAAAGCCCAGGAGGACACACTGGTGGGAGGTGCAGAGACACCGCAGGGCACCTGTTACTGGGAAATTACCTAACACACACCGCACCCCGAAGGTCCTCCTGCCTCCCATCTTCTGCCTGTTCTGTATTTCCAAGATATTTCTCGGGATTTCCTATTGTGTTTTAGAACCAAGAGAAGTAAAAGGCTTTTTTTTTTTTTTTTTAAGGAAAGGTATATAAGTATTGACTCATGACATTGTGCATCTAAAATGAATACAATGTCCCTTACACTGCAATTCAAGATTGTTTTAAAAAGGAAGGCGTTCAAGGGGCGCTGTGTGGCTCAGTGGGTTAGAGCCTCTGCCTTCAGCTCAGATCATGATCTCAGGGTTGTGGAATTGGGCTCTCTGCTCAGCGGGGAGCCTGCTTCCTTCTCTCTCTCTGCCTGCCTCTCTGCCTGCTTGTGATCTCTATCTGTCAAAAGAGAAATAAAATCTTAAAAAAAAAAAAAAAAAAAGGAAGGCATGGGAAGGGAGGAGTCAAGATGGCGGAGAAGTAGCAGGCTGAGACTCCTTCAGCTAGCAGGAGATCAGCTAGATAGCTTATCTAAAGATTGCAAACACCGGCAAATCCATCGGCAGATCGAAGAGAAGAAGAACAGCAATTCTGGAAACAGAAAAACAACCACTTTCTGAAAGGTAGGACCGGTGGAGAAGTGAATCCAAAGCGACGGGAAGATAGACCCCGGGGGGAGGGGCCGGCTCCCGCAAGCGGCAGAGCAACGAAGCACAAAATCAGGACTTTTAAAAGTCTGTTCTGCTGAGGGACATTGCTCCAGAGGCTAAACGAGGGCGAAGCCCACGCAGGGTCAGCGTGGCCTCAGGTCCCGCAGGGTCACAGAAGGATCGGGGGTGTCTGAGCGTCTCAGAGCTTGCGGGTATTGGAACGGGGAAGCCGGCTACAGAGACAGAGCCCACAGTAAGCTCACAGCTCGGGGTTACCTTGAACTGGTCGCAGGCTCGGTGAGCTCAGAGCGCGGCCGGAGGTCAGGCAGACAGGAGTAACTGGAGCTGTTCTCTGAGGGCGCACTGAGGAGTGGGGCCCCGGGCTCTCGGCTCCTCCGGGCCAGAGACCAGGAGGCCGCCATTTGTATTCCCATCCTCCGGAACTCTACGGAAAGCGCTCAGGGAACAAAAGCTCCTGAAAGCAAACCCGAGCTGATTACTCAGCCCGGCCCCTGGTAAGGGCGGTGCAATTCCGCCTGGGGGGAAGACGCTAGAGAATCACTACACCGGGCCCCTCCCCCAGAAGATCAACAAGAAATCCAGCCAAGACCAAGTTCACCTACCAAGGAGTGCGGTTTCAATACCAAGGAGAGCAGCAGAATTCCAGAGGAAGAGAAAGCAAAGCACGGAACTCATGGCTTTCTCCCCATGATTCTTTAGTCTTGCAGTTAATTTAATTTTTTTTCTTTTTCATTTTTTTCTCTTCTTCTGCTAAATTTTTTTTAACTTTTACCCTTTTCTTTCTTAACATTTTTTAACTAGTTTATTTAATATATATATTTTTTCTTTTTTTCAACTTTTCTTTATTCGTTTTTTTAAATTCTTTTCTTTCTTTCTTTCTTTTTTTCTTTCTTTCTGAACCTCTTTTTATCCCCTTTCTCCCCCCTCATGATTTGGGATCTCTTCTGATTTGTTAAAGCATATTTTCCTGGGGTTGTTGCCACCCTTTTAGTATTTTACTTGCTCCTTCATATACTCTTATCTGGACAAAATGACAAGGCGGAAAAATTCACCACAGAAAAAAGAACAAGAGGCAGTACCAAAGGCTAGGGACCTACTCAATACAGACATTGGTAATATGTCAGATCTAGAGTTCAGAATGACAATTCTCAAGGTTCTAGCCAGGCTCGAAAAAGGCATGGAAGATATTAGAGAAACCCTCTCTGGAGATATAAAAGCCCTTTCTGGAGAAATAAAAGAACTAAAATCTAACCAAGTTGAAATTTAAAAAGCTATTAATGAGGTGCAATAAAAAATGGAGGCTCTCACTGCTAGGATAAATGAGACAGAAGAAAAATTAGCGATATAGAAGACCAAATGACAGAGAATAAAGAAGCTGAGCAAAAGAGGGACAAACAGCTACTGGACCACGAGGTGAGAATTTGAGAGATAAGTGACACCATAAGACGAAACAACATTAGAATAATTGGGATTCCAGAAGAAGAAGAAAGAGAGAGGGGAGCAGAAGGTATACTGGAGAGAATTATTGGGGAGAATTTCCCCAATATGGCAAAGGGAACAAGCATCAGAGAACGCCCCTCAGAATCAATAAGAATAGGCCCACACCCCATCACCTAATAGTAAAATTTACAAGTCTTAGTGAAAAAGAGAAAATCCTGAAAGCAGCCCGGGAAAAGAAGTCTGTAACATACAATGGTAAAAATATTAGATTGGCATCAGACTTATCCACAGAGACCTGGCAGGCCAGAAAGAGCTGGCATGATATATTCCGAGCACTAAACGAGAAAAACATGCAGCCAAGAATACTATATCCAGCTAGGCTATCATTGAAAATAGAAGGAGAGATTAAAAGCTTCCAGGACAAACAAAAACTGAAAGAATTTGCAAACACCAAACCAGCCCTACAGGAAATATTGAAAGGGGTCCTCTAAGCAAAGAGAGAGCCTACAAGTGGTATATCAGAAAGGAGCAGAGACAATATACAGTAACAGTCACCTTATAGGCAATACAATGGCACTAAATTCATATCTCTCAATAGATACCCTGAATGTTAATGCGCTAAATGCCCCTTTCAAAAGACACAGGGTATCAGAATGGATAAAAAAACAAAACCCATCTATATGTTGCCTCCAAGAAACTCATTTTAAGCCCGAAGACACCTCCAGATTTAAAGTGAGGGAGTGGAAAAGAATTTACCATGCTAATGAACATCAGAAGAAATCAGGAGTGGCAATCCTTATATCAGATCAATTAGATTTTAAGCCAAAGACTATAATAAGAGATGAGGAAGGACACTATATCATACTCAAAGGGTCTGTCCAACAAGAAGATCTAACAATTTTAAATATCTATGCCCCCAATGTGGGAGCAGCCAACTATATAAACCAATTAATAACAAAATCAAAGAAACACATCAACAATAATACAATAATAGTAGGGGACTTTAACACTCCCCTCACGGAAATGGACAGATCATCCAAGCAAAAGATCAACAAGGAAATAAAGGCCTTAAACGACACACTAGACCAGATGGACATCACAGATATATTCAGAACATTTCATCCCAAAGCAACAGAATACACATTCTTCTCTAGTGCACATGGAACATTCTCCAGAATAGATCACATCCTCGGTCCTAAATCAGGACTCAACCGGTATCAAAAGATTGGGATCATTCCCTGCATATTTTCAGACCACAATGCTCTGAAGCTAGAACTCAACCACAAGAGGAAGTTTGGAAAGAACCCAAATACATGGAGAATAAACAGCATCCTTCTAAAGAATGAATGGGTCAACCGGGAAATTAAAGAAGAATTGAAAAAACACATGGAAACAAATGATAATGAAAATACAACGGTTCAAAATCTGTGGGACACAACAAAGGCAGTCCTGAGAGGAAAAAAAAAAGAACAAGAAAGGTCTCAGGTACACAACTTAACCCTACACCTAAAGGAGCTGGAGAAAGAACAAGAAAGAAACCCTAAGCCTAGCAGGAGAAGAGAAATCATAAAGATCAGAGCAGAAATCAATGAAATAGAAACCAAAAAAAAAAAAAAAAAAAAGCAATAGAACAAATCAACGAAACTAAGAGCTGGTTCTTTGAAAGAATTAATAAAATTGAAAAACCCCTGGCCAGACTTATCAAAAAGAAAAGAGAAAGGACCCAAATAAATAAAATCATGAATGAAAGAGGAGAGATCACAACTAACACCAAAGAAATACAAACTATTATAAGAACATACAATGAGCAACACTACGCCAACAAATTTGACAATCTGGAAGAAATGGATGCATTCCTAGAAACATATAAACTGCCACAACTGAACCAGGAAGAAATAGAAAGCCTGAACAGACCCATAACCAGTAAAGAGATTGAAACAGTCATTAAAAATCTCCAAACAAAAAAAAGCCCAGGGCCAGACGGCTTCCCGGGGGAATTCTACCAAACATTTAAAGAAGAACTAATTCCTATTCTCCTGAAACTCTTCCAAAAAATAGAAATGGAAGGAAAACTTCCAAACTCATTTTATGAGGCCAGCATCACCTTGATCCCAAAACCAGACAAGGATCCCATCAAAAAAGAGAGCTATAGACCAATATCCTTGATGAACACAGATGCGAAAATTCTCACCAAAATACTAGCCAATAGGATTCAACAGTACATTAAAAGGATTCTTCACCACGACCAAGTGGGATTTATTCCAAGGCTGTAAGGTTGGTTCAACATCCGCAAATCAATCAATGTGATACAACACATCAATAAAAGAAAGAACAAGAACCATATGGTACTCTCAATAGATGCTGAAAAAGCATTTGACAAAGTACAGCATCCCTTCCTGATCAAAACTCTTCAAAGTGTAGGGATAGAGGACACATAACTCAATATTATCAAAGCCATTTATGAAAAACCCACCGCAAATATCATTCTCAATGGAGAAAAACTGAAAGCTTTTCCACTAAGGTCAGGAACATGGCAGGGATGTCCATTATCACCACTGCTATTCAACATAGTACTAGAAGTCCTAGCGTCAGCAATCAGACAACAAAAGGAAATTAAAGGCATCCAAATCGGCAAAGAAGAAGTCAAACTATCACTCTTCGCAGATGATATGATACTATATGTGGAAAACCCAAAAGACTCCACTCCAAAACTGCTAGAACTTGTACAGGAATTCAGTAAAGTGTCAGGATATAAAATCAATGCACAGAAATCAGTTGCATTTCTCTACACCAACAACAAGACAGAAGAAAGAGAAATTAAGGAGTCAATCCCATTTACAATTGCACCCCAAACCATAAGATACCTAGGAATAAACTTAGCCAAAGAGGCTAAGAAGCTATACTCAGAAAACTATAAAGTACTCATGAAAGAAATTGAGGAAGACACAAAGAAATGGAAAAATGTTCCATGCTCCTGGAGTGGAAGAATAAATATTGTGAAAATGTCTATGCTACCTAAAACAGTCTACACATTTAATGCAATTCCTATCAAAGTACCATCCATCTTTTTCAAAGAAGTGGAACAAATAATTCTAAAATTTATATGGAACCAGAAAAGACCTCGAATAGCCAAAGGGATATTGAAAAAGAAAGCCAACGTTGGTGGCATCACAATTCCGGACTTCAAACTCTATTACAAAGCTGTCATCATCAAGACAGCATGGTACTGGCACAAAAACAGACACATAGATCAATGGAACAGAACAGAGATCCCAGAAATAGACCCTCAACTCTATGGTCAACTAACCTTTGACAAAGCAGGAAAGAATGTCCAATGGAAAAAAGACAGCCTCTTCAATAAATGGGGTTGGGAAAATTGGACAGCCACATGCAGAAAAATGAAATTGGACTATTTCCTTACACCACACACAAAAATAGACTCAAAATGGATGAAGGACCTCAATGTGAGAAAGGAATCCATCAAAATCCTTGAGGAGAACACAGGCAGCAACCTCTTTGACCTGAGCCGCAGCGACATCTTCCTAGGAACATCACCAAAGGTAAGGGAAGCAAGAGCAAAAATGAACTATTGGGATTTTATCAAGATCAAAAGCTTTTGCACAGCAAAGGAAACAGTTAACAAAGCCAAAAGTCAACTGACAGAATGGGAGAAGATATTTGCAAATGACATATCAGATAAAGGACTAGTGTCCAGAATCTATAAAGAACTTAGCAAACTCAACACCCAAAGAACAAATAATCTAATCAAGAAATGGGCGGAGGACATGAACAGACATTTCTGCAAAGAAGACATCCAGATGGCCAACAGACACATGAAAAAGTGCTCCATATCACTTGGCATCAGGGAAACACAAATCAAAACCACAATGAGATATCACCTCACACCAGTCAGAATGGCTAAAATCAACAAGTCAGGAAATGACAGATGCTGGCGAGGATGCAGAGAAAGGGGAACCCTCCTGCACTGTCGGTAGGAATGCAAGCTGGTGCAACCACTCTGGAAAACAGCATGGAGGTTCCTCAAAATGTTGAAAATAGAACCGCCCTATGACCCAGCAATTGCACTACTGGGTATTTACCCTAAAGATACAAACGCAGTGATCTGAAGGGGCACGTGCACCTGAATGTTTATAGCAGCAATGTCCACAATAGCCAAACTATGGAAAGAACCTAGATGTCCATCAACAGATGAATGGATCAAGAAGATGTGGTATATATACACAATGGAATACTATGCAGCCATCAAAAGAAATGAAATCTTGCCATTTGCGACAATGTGGATGGAACTAGAGCGTATCATGCTTAGCGAAATAAGTGAAGCGGAGAAAGACAACTATCATATGATCTCCCTGATATGAGGAAGTGGTGATGCAACATGGGGGCTTAAGTGGGTAGGAGAAGGATAAATGAAACAAGATGGGATTGGGAGGGAGACAAACCATAAGTGACTCTTAATCTCACAAAACAAACTGAGGGTTGCTGGGGGGAGGGGGGTTGGGAGAAGGGGGGTGGGGTTATGGACATTGGGGAGGGTATGTGCTTTGGTGAGTGCTGTGAAGTGTGTAAACCTGGCGATTCACAGACCTGTACCCCGGGGATAAAAATATATTATATGTTTATAAAAAATTAAAAATTAAAAAAATTAAAAAAAAAAAAGAATGAGGAAGGAATCTGAGACGGCGGAGAGGTTGAACAAGAGAAATCAAAGTGATCGGGAAATTGAAAGAACTAAAAAGGCCAAAAAAAAAAAAGAAAAAGAAAAAATGAAGAAAAAAAAAAAAACAAAACAAAAAGCAAAAAAAAAAAAAAAAAAAAAAAAAAAAAGCCCAACCAAGAACAACAATAATCAATTAATGTTTCCCTAAAGAATCTTAAGGGGAAAAAAGCGAGGCATTCCCTTTCCTGGAAAGAGGTCTGTGAATTCAGGGGGACCCCTCAACTTGGGCAGGAAAACCATCTTTCTGGTCACAAGCCCCCCCTGCAACTCCCCATTTCCTTTCACGACAAATCTGGGCCCTGAACCGCAGGAGCATTGGCAGTGGCCGTGGTTTGATCCCAACAGAAATCACAGACACGTTCATATTCCGTTGCACGTTGCTACAGAGATCTCAAAATACTATTTATCCTTCGCATAACCTCAAAGTGAAGGTGGTTTTTAAGCCTAGGCTGGATCTTATCTAACTCATTAATTAAAAACCAGTATTTACTCCATCCCAAAAGAGTTGTAAAAAATACTGTGATAACTGTGTATCCATATGACTGCTTTCCTTTGTAATCCTGTGGATTTTATTTTATGCATTTAAGAATATTATTCTGAAAAAGGGCCCATTGGCTGCCAGAGGGGTGCCTTGGCCCCGTCAAAAAAGTTGAAGAGTCCCTGCTTTAAAACCACGCTTTAAAAAAAAAAAAAAAAAAAGACTTTTTAAGTGTTTATGGTGACAGCAGGCTTCAGTGGCTTAGGAGAGACCAAAGAAACAGCCACACTAGAGATGTGGTGTGAGGACAGGTGAAGACTGGAAAGCCCCTGAGAGACCTGCTGGTCACACTCTGGGTCTCAGTGCACGAGGAGCCTTTCCTGTGTGTAGCACATGGACCAGCTCAAACCGGGTGACTAAGCTCCCAATGACCCGTGTTCTTCTAACACAGACTCGAGTTCTGGAGAAGCTGCTGGAGAGAAGTCATCTCAGGGCTCCTGGTTTCTTGTAAAAATCTCAAATGTCCCTTGGCGTTCTATGCCAGCAAGGACCCAGGATGGCAAGAGTTGAGCTGGAATCCCACGCCAGAGCCTCTAGCTTCTGCTGGGTTCCATATCTGAGGTCACCACGGAACACGGACACCAGCCTCACTCTGAGCTCACAACAGAAAGGAAGCCAGAAATAGAGTCTCCGGAAGTCAGAAGGCCTGAGACTGAGAGACTGGATTAAAATAATTCAGTGAAGGGGCATGCAACTCTTGATCTCAGGGTTGTGAGTTTGAGCCCCACGTTGGGTGGAGAGATTACTAAAAAAAAATAAATAAATAAAAATAAATAAACTTAAAAAAAATAATAGTGTAACAGGCAGCATGATCTTCTGCTAGAACATAGTAATTTTATTCCCACCATTTCCCATCCAGAGGAAACAAGGAAACTCATTTTTTCTGGACAAGAGGGACAAGGGGAAAGCCATTTTTCTTGGGAGGCTGCGGGGAGCGATGGGAAGAGAATGAACTTGGAGGTCGGAGCTGCGTCTGACTCGGGGCCCCGGGAGAGCTAATAAACATTTCTGCGTCCCAGTCTCCTCATCCATAAAATACCGCAGACCTGCCCGGTGGCAGCAGGACGGGAAGGGCCACCAGTCTTGGGCTCCCCCTCCTTCTTTCGTAATAAAATAGAGGAATTCTTCCCCAAGAAAGGCAGCAGGAAGTGTTTCCTCTAGAGGAAAGACGACAAAATTAATAAAATTGTGTACTTTTTAGAACAAAGCCAGTCTTTCTCCTCTTCCATTAACTTGAATTTCCCGATCAGCGCTGCGTGCCTCTCTCTTCCGCCAGAAATCCTTCTGGTCTCCTTGTTTAGACTCAGTCAGGATTTAGGGAGCACATGAGGACTTCCAACACTGAGCAGAAATTCTCTGAAATAAGCCTGTCTTCAGCAGGGTTCTCCGCCCCCCCCCCCGCCCCCCGGCTTCAGAAACCAGGGGCTACAGGCTGCTGGGAGGGAAACTGAGGCTCAGGCTCCAAGCAGACTTGACAACAGAGGGTTGAGGAGTCCCTGATTTCATGACTGGCACCAGCAGAGCTCCCCTCCCCCACCCCCAGATTAAGGCACCACAACTTGTCAGGTTTTGGTCTCTGTTGGCAAACAGAGACCTTAATCAGTCATTTATGAATTCAGTTTTCTTCCTTTCCTTTCAAAGTACAAATTCACGGTAAAATACTTGAAAATACTTGAAAAGCCTTTCCGGTTTCTTTCGTTTGTTTATTTTTCTCTTTCCATTCAAATGAAAATACTGTTCCCCCATCCCAGGAATAGCTCCCATGGAGAGGGCTTTATGCTTTTCAGAATGGTTTTGCGTTCAGAGCCTCTGACAGGCGTCTGAGTTGCTCTCAGCTCAACTGTCTCTAACCTGGTTACACACTTCCATGAGCCAACACAGCACCCTGGATACCGCCAAATGCAACTCAGCTTTACATCGCTGCCCCTGCCCAGGGGTCTCTGCAGGTGCCATTTTATTTGTAATACTTTTGCCAGCAAAGATCAACAGACCCCCGGAGCCCTTTCCGGATTGGCCTTTGGTCAGCTCGGCTTTGATCTTCACATTTGTACATCACTTGGAAACAAAGCTTGGCTACCCTGTGGAAACCAGAGTCTTCACCCTCTGCGTTAAGGGAGCCCTGGGTTTATTCACAGGTAGCGGCGAGAGGGCCCTTCTGTCTTCTGGAAACTGGCGCTTGGCTCTCTTTTGCCCTGGGAGACCCTGGGCTGCTGGGTGTCAGAGGAGTTGTTTCTTCTCATGGTGGCCTCATCGGGTGGTTAGTCCCTGTTTCTCTCTTTTTTACAAAAGTAAGAGCTTTAGTGAGATACAGTCGCACACCACACAACTCACCTATTTGAAGTGTCCAATTCTGTGCCTTGTAATACATTCAGAGTAGTGGGGGAAAAAACCCACTGTCAGTTTCCGAACAGTTTCACCACTGTTTCATCACTCCAGAAAGAACTCCCTACCCATCAGCAGCCACTCCCCTTTTCCTCTCAGCCCCGCCCCCCCAGCCCCACAACTGCTAATCTATTCCTGTCTGTAGATTTGTCTGGTTTGGACATTCCTAACAATGGACTCCTACCATATGTGGTCTTCTATAACTGGCTTCTTTCACTTAGCATAGTGTTTTCAAGGTTTATCCATATTATAGCATGGATCAATACTTAATTTCTTTTTATTGCTGAATCGTATTGTATAGGGAGACCACATTTTATTTATCCATTCATCAGTTGATGGACATTGGGTTGTTTCCACTTTGGGGCTATTATGTGTAAGGCTGCTATGAACATTCACGCACAAGCTTTCGTGTGGACACATGTTTTCCTTTCTCTAGGGTACTTACCCAGAAACAGGACTGTTGGATTATTTCCAAAGTTTCTAAGAATCGTGCTACTTTTTGGCCCTATTGCTCATTTAATTTTTCTCAGCCTTTTATTAAACAAGTATCCAGAGGTGTTTATGAGGTTATTAATTAGCGGTAGTCACAATAAACCCCAACATTTCAATGTTATAACATTTTCAACATTTACTTCTCACTCACATAACAGTTTAATGTGGGGGCTCCTGGTCGACAGCCAGCTTCCGTGTGTGGTCTCTCTGTGTCTCAGGATCCTTGTATTTTGTGGCTCAAACATCCTTTCTGCTTGAAGCTAAGGAAAAGGGTCAGGGGGCGTGGAGAAAGCACATCTGCTTCTAAAAACCACTATTCCAGGTTTTTCCATTGGCGAGAACTAGTCCCATAGTTCCATCCCAGTGCAAGTGGGGCTGTTGTCTCTGGGTGGGCAGCTGCTGCTTCTCTGAAATGGCTTTTTAGTGTGATAGAAGGAGTATGAAATAGTGGGGGTCGGCTGACTGCCACACCAGGGTTCAGTAAGGCCTCTTTGTTCACAGCCAGAGGGCACAGGGCAAAAGATTTGAGCCAGGATCTCAACAAGGTCAAGAAGGGGGTTCTCTCCCTCTCTCTCTCTCTGCCCATCTTGTCTCCTTAGAAGGGAGTTATGGTGTTCAATGAGAGACTGAAACAGGATCAGGAATTGTTAAACGCAGGAAGCAGAGCTGTGGTTAGCTCCGGCCAGCTGCCATGAATGCACCCACATAAGGCTAGGTCAGCCATGAACTTCTATGCGCCTGGCGTTCATTTAAATGGTCTTTTCCTGGGAGCTCTATAGACCCCTCTGTCTTCTGGTAGAACTGTCCAGGGAGGGGTCCCTCTGCCTCTGGCCACAGGATGGATCGTTGACCCAAAGTAGACCAGATTAACCCTTCTCCATGGAACTGGAGTCTTCAGCGATGGGATACAAAAAGTGACATGCACCTGAGGGTCGGGTCCCGAGGAGGTATTTTGCATCCTTATCTTTTTCTTGGATTCCTGAATGGTGCTGGGATCCTGGTGTTTGGGGAGCCTTGTGTGTTAGCTCTGATTCTGTCATTGGCTTCACAGCCTTAAATGATAAGCCTTGTTAACTCAATCAGAGTTCTTTCTTGTCACTGGCAACACAGAATCCCAAACAATGCTCTACTGGGGGCAGAAACCCGAGACTCATTCCAACACCCTTACAACCTTGTGCATTCAAGTCCTACTGATTCCTTGTCCTACAGAATGCTCTAGTCTGTCTCCTCGCGGATAGATCCTCCATGGTTGATGCTGGGGGTCTCACCATGGCCTGCCTGAACTTCGCAAGATCCCTTAACGACTACCTTCCGGCCCCCATGGAAACTTTTCTAACATGCAAGGGAGGGTTTAAAAAAACGACAATACCCCCATCAATGCAGTGAAGTTATGCATTCATATATTACTGGGGGGGGGTTGTAATTTTTATAACCTTTCTGAAAGGCAATTTGGCCAATATGTATTGAAACCATTTAAAAAAATAGTACCTCCTCTGACCCAGCTCTTTGAGTTACAAGAATCTTTTTCCTAAAGAACCAGTGAGAGAGAAATAGATGTATGCCTCACAGTGTTCTCTGAACCACTTGTTCATCCGTTTATTCAACCAGAATATTAAATGCCCCTTATCTGCCAGGGACTACTAGTATTACTTTTAATAACAAAATAGTGGGGAAATAAAAGAACTGTCCAGTTAGTGGAAATCATGTATGGGTGTATGATTGAATGCTATGTAGTCATTAAATAACTTTATATGTATAGTTAAATAAAATATAGTTAAATAAAATAAATTTAAATAAAATAAATTTAGTTATGGTTGCATGATAGAATATTGTGCAGTCATTAAATGCCATATTTTTAGAAGAATAAGACACAGGGAAGCTCACATTACAGGAAAAAAAAAAACCAGTTCCAAAACAGCACATAAAATATCATCTCAAGTTGGAAGAGAGAAACACACATACAGGCGTGCCCACCAAAACGTTAACAATGGCTAGTTCTACATAGTGAGAGTAGGAGTGATTTTTATTTTTTTTGCCCATGTTCCTATAGATTTCTAATTATTAACAATAAACAGAGAAAATTACTTCAAAAATTACTTAAAAAGCAATAAGCAAGTATGATCAGGCCCCATTCTATATAAAACCCATCTCCGGTTCTTGCCCTGCAGCATCCGTGCTACAGAATTAGTTCCTCCAATGTTCCCAAGCCCCCATCTGTGCCGTCTGAGCTCAGCCACCACTGCAGAGCACACTGTGACCTTTCCCACCTCGGGGCCTTCCCCACATGCCTACCCCGTAGGTCCTTCTTCCTGCACTGCCTCTATGTCTTTGTTCATTCAACAAACACTGGCTGGGGCTGTTCCTGTGCCAGCCTCTGTCCTAGGCACTAAGAATACAGTGGTGACCGGGCGCCTGGGTGGCTCAGTGAGTTAAGCATCGAGCTGTTGATTTTGGCTCAGGTCATGATCTCCGGGTTGTGAGATGGAGCCCTGCAATCAGTCCCAACCCTCAGCAAGGAGTCTGCTTGCGATTTTTCTCTCTTTCTCCCTCTCCCTCTGCCCCTCCCCTGCTAACACCCACTTGTGCGCACTCGTTCTCTTTCAAATAAATAAACAAAATCTTTAAAAGAAAAAAAAAAGACTAAAATCAAGGCGTCTGCAGGACTGGTTCCTTCTGGAGGCTCCAGGCCGGAGTCTATTTCTCTGCCTTTTTTAGCTTCTAGTGGTGACGGTGGCCTCGCGTGTTCTAGTGGTTTCCTCCATTTCCAAAGCCAGCTTGGGAGCATCCTCTCGTGTCTTTGAACATCTGTGTGTCTGTGTCGGTCTGACAAGGACTCTTATGCTTGTGTCGGGCACACTCAGATAATCCAGGCGCATGTCCCCATCTCTGGATGGTTAACTCGATCACATCAGCAAAATCTGTCCTACGGTATGAGCTAAGGGGTCACAGCTCCCGAGGATTAGAACATGAACATTTTGCGGGGGGACCAGGACTCAGCCTACCACATGTGGTGTGCCGTATGGGTCGAATGCTCTGGAAAACAAGTCAACAAACAAAAAATAAAAGACTGAAAGTGATGTGGAGGAAAAGTCACGAGTTTTTTCTTTCTAGGGGAGAGTCAGGCACAGCCTCCCTGATCAGGTGACGTTTGAGCACGGATCTTACCACTCTCAGCATTCCTGTGGTTGTCCTGGCCTAAATTAATTAATTAATTAATAATTCATTTTCCAAGAAGTTGTTCAAGGATCCCTCCCCTGGAAACCTTGACTCCATTGACCACTGCCCCCGTGGGTTAGTGTGGCCAAGAGCGTTTCCATATATCCCCACCACCATAATGCTTGGCGTCCTGAGTGATCACGTTTGTGTACAGGTGGGCTTTCCCTAAGAGCTTATGACCCTCTTCAGGGCAGAGTCAATGTCCTGTGACCACCCACCTCCTCCATTCAGCACAGCACCAGGCACGGTCCACTGAATGGTTGCAGAGCAGGTATAGAAATGAGAGGGAACTCAACTTGGAATCCAGCGTGACCCCCAATTCTGCCACGCCCCGCCTTAGCATTCCACGGCCAGCGGGCCAGGTATGAGACCGCCCCACCACTCTCTTCCCATCTGTGAAAGAGATGACAACATCCCTCGCCTTCTAGGATGAATCCGGGAACCCATCTAGAACTAGCGATTGGCTTGAAAGAGTTTCATTCAATTCTATAAAGCTGTGCTGTCATAGAGGCCAAGAGCAGCCAATAGAAAAGTTTATTTTGACGACCTGCGACCCGTTGCTTGAACTTTAAGATCAGGCTCTGAGAGGAGCGTGGACACTCCCTACCGGCTTATGCCTCTGGCCTGTCACCCACAGGAACCTGCTCGCGTGTTGTCTCCCCCATGGGGCCAAGAACGTATTCGTCAGCCCAACAAGCACAGAGAATGCCACCTGCGTGCTAGGAACCGTGCTAGCGGCTGAGGGTACACAGTTGACCCATGAGACCCATGTCCTGGGTCACAAACAGACATGCACTAAACAGCATGGAAGGGCCAGACGCTGAGGCTGGGGAGACTCCCACGGCTGGGAGGGCCTGTGCTTTGGGGCAGTACCGGCTTGTTATTTGCCTCCCAAAACGCCTCGGCCGGAAGTCTTGCATTTCCAGCTTCGCTGCGATTTTGAGAAAAGACAGGGCTTTCTTAAGACACTCCATCTTTTTTCCACGCAGGCTTCTGTTGACAGCAGTACCACTTTGCATCTGTGAAATTTGCTAATGCACAATTCTGTTCTCATGCATCGCAAGGCGTTTGATGACATCCGTGCAGCGCTGTGAAAGAACATGCTCACAACTGGGGGAATAAACAACCAGCCAGGAAGAGAGCGGCACGGGCTCTCAGGAAATTTCCATTTTCTCCTCACTTAGCGCTGTTAACCACCATGCTGGGGGGTTCCTGACTCCGAGATGCTATCAGGGCCCCCATGCAGTTCTCTCTGGACTCTGAGTTGGAGGTGGACAGAATGCCAAGCTTCTCTGCCCTCCCACAAGGTAAGAGGCTCCAGGGTTGCCTCCTGCTTCCTTCCCTGGGGAAAGGTAACACAGAGAGACCTCTCTGACCGCCTTGGCGTGGATGCTGCCCTCTTGGCGTAGTTGTGTTCCAAGACCACAGTGTCATTGGCACTCCTTCCTCCAGCCGGCCAGTGAAAGGCTGTGACAGAGCTGAGACATGCGCACCTTACCCTGGGCAGTGGAGGGGACCTCAGTGGCTCTCCAATCCAGGCACTGGTCCAGTGGCTGTGGCAGTGAAGGTGGGTCCTGGGGACACTGACAGATCCTCACACTGGGACGTCCCTGGTCTTGCCCACCTGCCCGACACTCCTGAGCTCAGATTTGTGCCTTACTTGCTATCCTGTGTCTCCTTTCCCCAGGATCAGCATCTTCTCGACGATACTGCTTAGATTTTCCTTCCTGTCCGTGGGTACCGGCCTCTGGCTGGAGTTCAAGAGAACAATGGGAAAAGTGCAAATGGCCATAGGGTCTGCGAGGACAAATCTGACTTACTTCAAATTTTAAATTTGGTTTTAAGTCATAAAAGGACTATAAAAACCTTACACTAAATAAGGAAAACTATCCCATTCGGGGGCCTAATCCCGGCCCCGTTCTGCTCGGCTTCTCTCCCTCATTACACTTGTATAATACAGTACGGCTTCCACTGAGTATTTCCTTCCGGTTTTTACACTTATTCTTGCTTCACTGACTTTATTATCGGCAGAATTTTGCAGCATTTTTTTAACACAGCCATAAATACTATTCAATTCAACAAATGCATACAAATGGTTTCCATTAGAATTTTAATCTACTCTCAAAATGAAAGAAAAGCTTAATATAAATCTTTTTAAATTACCAGAACATAAATTCAGACAGGGACAGCTCCACCTAGACTACACACACGGGGTCACATCCTGCTGTCCCCACTCATAAATTAATTGAGGTCTCTCGCTGCCGTAAACGAACAGCGCGTCCCGGAAAGATCATATCTGTCAAGATTGCAGATCGGTTTCCCTCAGACTATGTAAAAGTCACAGCTTACAATACCTTCATTATGCCGATGAGAACGGCTGTCCCCCCAGCTGGAAAGAAATAGGTGTTTTGTTCTGTTGGACCCAGATTTACAGAAAGCAATTTCCCTCCATGCAGGAGATATGACAAACCTGCTGGAAAAAAAAAAAAAATGTCATTTCAGAACTTCTTCCATTCCATCACCGTTTTTATTGCTCGACGTAGATTCTCTCCCCTGTGCGAGTGGGCTGGTGACATTTAATGGCTAAGTGAGGTAGTCCCTGGTGAGTGGAGGCACCTTTCTGAGGGGCTACATCGTAGAGCTGGTGTTCCCTCCTGTGTCCCCTCCTAGAGGCTGTCAGGAGAAGCCCCGGCACCCGTCCGCGCCCTGGGGCCACACCCCGGAGCCCCTGAACCCACAGGCCAACTTGAACTTGAGAACTCGCGAGCATCTCCACACGGGCTTTTGCAAACCGCGAGGTTGGCTCAGTTTTCCTCCTGTTGGCTGAGCCCGAGAACCACGCACAGCCCTCTGTCCTTGGCCACGGGCAGCCCGCGGTCTCAGGACACCTGAAGGGCAGAGCTTGGACTTCGGGGTTTTTTTGCCCCCCCCCCATTTCCTCGTGTCATAACCTAACTCTGTCGGGGCAGAGCTTCCAAGTACTAAATTGCCTTTTAGCCACTGGAAAGGGGGTAGCATGATCCGTGGAGAAAACGGATGATGATGGCTGACACTCCCCCCACGGAGGAGAATGGGCAAGATGGGCTTGGAGACCGGGAGTCAGCCAACCCCAGGAAATGTCACTCTTTACAGCCACTTTGTTCTCCTTGAGTCAAGAGCCACTGTCCTGGGTCCCGGCCCCGGCCCCTCATCGCAAGCCTGCCACCACCTGTTCTCTGGGCCGTGGCTGGTGACAAGACCAAGGAAGTCTATGCAGGAGCGTAGGTAAGGTGGTTTGGGTTGGGAGAGCTTTTCTGCAGTTCGGGTACCAGGGAGATCGAAAGATAAAATTAAACCTCTCTCCTGCCAAGGAGAAGGGCCTGGATCTTGGGCAACAATCATGCTACAGAGGGGGTTTCCTACCTGGATTGCCACTTAGCTGCCCTGGGCAGGGAGGGTCCAGCCACCGAAAAGCTTAGTGGGGTGTCACCTCTACGGGCTGGTGAGGTTTTTGTGGCTCCTCCTACAAACAATGCTCTCTATCCCCATAAACTGGCCTAATAGCCTCTTCGCTTTACTGCGTGGTGCTGGCTGTTCAAGTACTTACTTCTTGATTCTTAGCCCATTTGCTTTCCATTAGCAGTAATTCCAAGCCTGGAAAACTCCAATTACTAAGTGATAATAGAAAAGCTGCTCTGCCTGGAATTCTCTGGAGCGTCGGGGTCCAGAACCAGCCCGGGTCCCGTGTACAGCCCCGTGATGATCGTACAGTTGCCATGAGAACGAGACATCTGGCCAAGCCCTGGGTGGAAGGCCCCGGGACCGGGGCAGGGAGGGAGGGGGCGTCTTAGCAGGTGTCTGCCCCACAGGGTCCTCGGAAGCTGGGCGAAACGAGAAAGGTGCCCTTGACACCGTCCAAGGCACTCGGGTGGAGAAGTGGCATCTGGAGGAACCGAGGCATGAGACAGGGTGCTGAATGCGTGTTTCTTTGACTTCTTGGGCTGGGGGCAAGGGTGTTCTCGAGTTGGGAGCAAGGCCGTCCGGGGAGTGAGTGTGTGTGGGGAAGGATGGGGGTGAAGTCAGGTGGGGCAGCTCAGAACTTTGCCCAAGCAGAGGAGAAAATTCACCCTCTCTGTGGCCCCTGGGGACCGCACGTGGAGGGGGGTGGCCGGTTTTTTTTGTTGTTCTTTATTGTGTTAAAACACACAAAACATAAAATTTGGCATTTTAATCATTTCTGAGTATGTAATTCAGTAATACATTCACGTTACTGAATCCAGTCTCCCGAACTTTCCATCTTGTGAGACTGAAATTCTGTATCTGCCGAACAGCTCTCAGCTCCCCCTCCCCCGCTCACAGCTCCTGGTAATCTACTTTCTGTCGCTATGGCTTTGAACCACCCTAGAGAGCTTGTATAAAGGCAACCGAACAGTGTTCCCCCTTTAGTGACTGGCTTACTTCACTTAGCAAAACACTCTAAGGTTCATCCGTGGTAACAAGTATCAGGATTTCCTTCCTTTTTAGGGCTGAGTAACAGTCCACCGTATCGATAATCCGTGTTTTGTTTCTTTGTTGATGGACTGTCGGGTTCCTTTCATTTCTTGGCTGTTGTGATTAGCACATGACTCTCTTGAGAGAGGACACAAGTCAAATGTTATAGCAACACTCAGGGGCCCCATTGGCCCCATTTGGCTCCTTCTAGAAAACTGGCCACTCTCTCCTCCTAACATTTCCTGCCCTTGGCACAAGCTCCCTACACCCTGATCAGCTTCGTCCTGACTTCTTACTCTCCACGGCTCCCTCCATATGACCCCATCTCCCCCCCCCCCTTTCTGGCCTTCAGGAATAACTATCTTTCTTTTCCATTTCTGCCTTAACCTTAAAACTACTCCCCACCTCTTGCTTGTTTCGCTACCAAGCCCTTCTGCTGAATTTCACCAAACACCAGCCTTGCCTCTCCCCAGTTTTTCTTCAAATGTTGTCCATTGCAAAATCCTCTTCTAGATATACTAGAAAGGCAGACTTGTCTAACTTTTATCTATCTCACACCCAGGGACCAACAGATCCCAACAGACAAACAGATGGTAGCATTTCCGGTGTTTTGGGGTTTTTTTGTTTAGACATTTGTACACCTATCCCCCCTTGGAAAACTCACAAGTCATTGTCACTACCGTCCTGCAAAAACACGGAGGCCTTCTCACCTGAGCAAATCCCACCAGAAACGTGTGTCCTGCCTAACAATGAAAAGTAGCAAAAAAAAGCCAGGAGCCTGTGCTCTTTCTCGCTGGCCCCTTGGAACTCACTTTTCTGAGTGTCTTCTCACTCAAATTGTCAATTATGGTATAAGCCACATTTTTTTTTCAGATTTTTTTTTAATTAGCAGATCTGAGTTTTCAGAGCAATTTTAGTTTTACAGAAAGCTCCACATGATCCCCTTGATTCTCTGCCTCACACCCCGAGAAATTCTCCTATTCCTAACATCTTGCATTGGTGTGGCAAATTGGTTACGATTGACCATCCGATATTGATACACTATTATGAACTGAAGCCTATGGTTTACCTTAGGGCTCGCTCTGTGTTGTACGTTCTATGTGTCTTGACATACACAGAATGACACGTAGCCCACAGTATCACGCGAAATTCTTTCGCTGTCCCCCCCCCAATTCCCTAGCCACCTATTTATTCCTCCCTCCCTCTGAACCCCCAGCAGCAGCCATATTTAACATGGCTTTGGAACAATTTTCATGAGACTTGCTGCTAATAGTCTCTGATATGTTTGGCCTCATGTGTCCTCGCTTAAATCCGAAAAAAGGGAGGGGGCATTGATGGGACAGAGTGAACTCTAGTTCTCCTGCCAAGGTTTCTGTCTGAGAGGCCACACAGCAGGAGGTTGGAGCAGAAAGCTGACTTACAAATCTTCTGTGTCATTGAGAAAATATTTCTCCTGTGTCATTGAGAAAGATTGTTCATTGCAAAAAACGGGGAGGGTATGTCTTCTTCTGACACACCATTCCAAAACAATGTAATGAAAGAAATGTTTGTTATTTGGAAAATGCTTGTATGTAAGCTATTAGATGATCAGAATTTTTTTTCTCCATACAGGTCTCCGTTGTGATCAGCTCTCCCCTGGCCTTCCTGGGCCTGGATCCTGAGTCTAAGCCCTTCTGCTTTCCTTCCTCTGAGCAGCAGCTCCAAGACTCACTGGGAGATGTCTCTATCCTGCTGTCTTAGAACCAGTCCCAGCTCTTGGCCCCCACTAGTGTGGGTTATACCCTGGCCCTTCCCAGTCCTGGTTATCATGTTACCTGCCTGAAAACCCAGCCCCTGGAGAACAGGTAGCCTTCCCTCTCTCCGGCAGTTCCCCTCTCCAGGCCCTGCCCTAGTGGCTGGGGCTCAATCACCTAAAGAGCCTTCTGCTCAGGTCATGATCCCAAGGTCTTGGGATGGAGTCCCGCATCAGGCTCCTTGCTCAATGGGGAGCCTGCTTCTCCCTCTGCCTGCCGCTTCCCCTGCTTGTGCTCCCTCGCTCTCTGACAAATAAATAAAATATTAAAAAAAAAAACCTTTTTATTCAGAACTGCTCCCCGCCCAGGCCCTATTCTAGGCACTGGGGAGTCAACAGAGAAGTAGAGAGACTTGGCCCCTGCTGTTTTGGCGGGAGACAAGTAGAAAACAAAACAAAATCAGCCAACACACAGAATAATGCGGAAGGAAGGCAGTGGGGTGCTCTAGTAGAAACGGGGTGTGGGGCTGCGAGGAGGGCTGGGAGGCAGGGTGGGCATCTCGGAGGAGGAGGACCTGAACTGAGTGTGCCGTTGGCAGTGCCCCTGCAGGAAGGAGAAATTCCAAGTGCAGCAGCCTTGACCTGGGAGAGAGCGTCAAGAAACAAAATAGCAAGCCTGGAGCATCAAAAACACGGTAGAAGGGAGGCTGAATATGCAGCCGTGGAGGAGAACCCCAGACTGGGTCTTTAGTGCCTGCTTCAGCCGCAGAGCCAGCGTCAAGGCACCATACAGCCCAGTTTCCCCGCCAGGGCACCGGCCTCCGAGTTGCGAAGCCCGTGTTCTCCTGGTTCTACCTCCCAAGCTGTGCAAGCCCCAAGAGGCCCCTTAAGTGCACGCCCCTTACCCACAGAGAAAAAGTGCAAGACCAGAGGCTTGGACTCTCCTGTCCTCGGGCGACAACTGTGCCGCGCCCCCGCAGCCCCCAGCACCGACTCGCAGACGAGCGCTCTGTCCAGGCGCCCCGCTTGCATTTCCAGAGCCTCGGATCTTCCCTGCAAACCTGCTGCCATTCCCGAAAGGGTGGAACCCTGCCAAGCGTCGTCCAGGGACACTAACAACTCACTTGGCTGGTGAGCAATGTCACCGTCGTGTCCAAGAGAGGACAGGCAGGAGGAGCGAGCAAACAGGCAGCAAGCCCACTCGCAGACAATGAGGCTCTTAAGAGTCCTGACTGCGCGGGGCTGGAAATTGAAACATCACCCCAGTTCGGCAGGGGGATCGCACTAAAGCAGGCTGGCACGACATCAGACAGCAGGTAACACGGCTGCCCGCGCCCAGGTTCCAGCTGGCCTCCTAACTGGGCCAAAGCACCTGGAGCGTTCCGAAGCCCTCAGTTCACGGCCACGGCCACCGGGGGCTGAAACAACGAATCCTTTACTCAATTAAACTGGGCTTTCCAAGGCAGCATGTTGGCCTTCCCCGGAGGGGCCAGGGGCTGACTCTTAAATCTGCTCTGCCCTGGAGACCCACATCCGGGCTGCAAACCTGGGGGTGAGGGGGCGTGTGGAGCTCGCGCCCCAGGCCTGCACCTGCTAGGCCCGGGCGCTCTGCCCCTCCCTCCTTGCTCCTGAGCCGGCGGGCTTAACTGGGGTGTTCTTGAGATGGGGGAGGCACGCTCCGCAGTGAGTCCTCTCTGTAGCCACACGCCTAGCCCTCAGCACGAATGCGCCGCGCCGCTCTGAAATCGGGGTGCCGCTGCTGTTTGATAAAGAACCCTATACCGGGGAGGGAGGGGTAGCACCTGTCCCAAGGCGGCTCAGTACCTCTTTCCTGCCTGCCACAAGCCGGAGCTCCATTTCGAAACCCAGCCCCTGCTTCCTTCCGCTTTTAAAGATATTAGTAGTTATTTCATCACAATATGCCGGGGCGGACAGAGATGCATCTCCACCCCCTTCCCCCTTCGACTGCACCCGCAGCACAGGGCTGGAGTCATGGGCATGCGTATTCCTGCCAGGCACTTTTCCCACCGCGGACAGCACCTTCCTCCCACCCGCCCTGGGTGTTAACACCGGACCTGCCTCACTCAGCATCCCGGGGATGCGGTACAGCGAGGTAAGGGACACGGAGTCGTGGGCGTCAGTCCGTGAAGTCGGGGTGGGGGGGGCGCTAAAGGAGGGTTGCACTGTGCCCTTCCCCAGCCGGAGTTTCCCTCTCAGATGCCAGTGCTGAGAGCCGGGGGGTGGCACTGCATCTGCTCGCGGCTCCCCTCCATTCCTGACTCCTCCTCCTCAAGGTCACAAAGCACGCGGGCGAACATGCTCACAGTACGGAGTTTCTTCTAAGTAATACTTTTCTGATTCATTTCATTAAGAAATTAAATAGTTGATCCATTTGAACTCTCATTAATAGATATTAAATGTTGCTTGTTATAAAAATGCTAATAAATCATTAGGTTTTTAAAAAATTAACCACCAAATGGCTAACAAATTAAATTTGAATAATTAAGTCTGATATTCCTAGAGAGGGATCACAGGGGGTGGTACATTAGAGAACCTGTTTTTATTTTGTTTGGTTTTAAACAAAAGGAGCCCGTGCTGACTGCTGGCTCCTGGCTCCCTGGCCCCCTTCCAGAAGGCCATGAGCATCTGTGAAGCAGCTGCCTGGGGGGGTTGGGGGGGTGCTGCAGTTTGGAGGGTGGCGGGGCTACCTGGGCTGCGGGGCTGCGTCCGTGACCTCGGCCTCATTAGTCCTCGCTCTAACCAGCTGCGCTAATCAGCGCCGACATGTGTTGTTCAAGTGTTGATGGCTCTGTTGCTTTTCGCCTCTTCATGGGCTGCCAGAGATAATTAAAAGCCCTAACTCCACCTCAAAGATGGCCAATCAGCCTCATCTGGAGTTAGAAAAACTATTGTCCCCACTCAGTGAAAAGGAAGCAGGAAAGAAGAGGGTCCCAGGAGAGGACTGAGGTTTTTTTGAGAACTCAGAGCCCACCTTTCCAGCAGCCTGCCTGGATGGCTGCTAAGATCCAGAGGAAACCTCCATCCTCTTGAAATACGATGTTGTTACTCGATTCAATGCACTGTCTTTTATTAACATTTGAACACAGGGGTATTAAATTAGAAAAGAGAAGGTGATATTCTAATTTGCAAAACCATCATGGACTGTTTCCTTGGTTGAGCTGCAGCAAACCAAGCTAGCCTGGTATGTATCAAGGTTTGGTCTTTTTTTTTTTCCTTCTCTTAAAGTGAAGATATTAATCATATCTTGCATACTCACTATGATATTAGAGGAGATAAAATTACAGGGGAAGAATTGAGGGGAAGAAAGATCAATTCTTTTTTTTTTTTTTTTTTTAGGATTTTATTTATTTATTTGTCATAGAGAGAGAAGCGAGAGCAAGCACAGGCAGAGGCAGAGGGAGAAGCAGGCTCCCTGCCAAGCAAGGAGCCGGATGTGGGACTTGATCCCAGGACGCTGGGATCATGACCTGAGCCGAAGGCAGCCGCTTAACCAACTGAGCCACCCAGGCGTCCCAAGAAAGATCAGTTCTTAAAAAAAAAAAAAAAAACTCAGCCCATGTCACCAAGCCAAGAAATGCATAAATACAAAGGGGCCAAGCCACCAGCTAACAGACAGTTCCAAGTGCCCGTTGTCATGGAGGGCAGTGGTTCTTAAAACATGGTCCCCCAGACTCTCTCAGGGGTTCCATATTGTCTTAACTATTTTCATTGCACTACTGAAATGAAATGTGATTTGCTCTTTTCACTGTGTTGATATTTACATGGATGAGACAAAGCAGTGGTGGGAAAAGAAAAGTGCTGCTGAATCAAGGCAGGCACCAACCTGTGTTCCTGTGGTTTACGCAGGAGGGGCAGACAAGAAGGAAAAAAGGAGAAAACAGGCCCGTTTCACTTAAGAATGTTCTCAGCGAAGCCTGAAAAAAAGGTATTATTTGTACTAAATCTTAACACTTGAGTCTCTCTAACATTCCCTGGATGAGATGAGGAGCAGGCACAAAGCACCTGTAGTGGTCGGTGATTGTCTCCAGGAAAAGTGCATGCTCGGTTGTTTGAGTTGCAAGCTGAACTTGCCTCTTGGTTCATGGAACATGTTTACCAGAAAGACTGACAGACCATGGTTACTCAGGTTTGCATATATGAAAATGTTTTCTTAAAAACGAATGAAGTAAGCCTATCACCTCAAGGCAAATGAAATGATAAAACTCAAGCTTTGAAGATAAAATGAAGTTAGAATTTTGGAATATTTGTTATCTGGCGCTGTGAGCTTGACAGTTTCCCAATACTTCAAAGACTTTTCTAACAAGATCAGCTGTGATATTTATATAAATGTGATTTGGGGATACAGTATAATGAAATGTGTTAACATTTGGAAGATCTATCTAATTCAGTGAACCATCCCTCTCCAAATGACCAATGTTGTATCACACACCGGTAAAACATGGACTTAGTGTAGAAGATAGACCACTGGATTTTCGTGTCACTAATGTTCACTGATTCAGTTTTGGATTTCACATAGCAACTCATCTTAAGGGAAGTACCATGTATCAAATTGTGGTGTCCTTACAAAGAATATTTACTGGGCACCTGGGTGGTTCAGTCAGTTAAGCATCTGCCTTGAGCTCAGATCATGATCTCAGGGTCCTGGGATCAAGCCCCACATCGGGCTCTCTGCTCAGTGGTAAGTCTGCTTCTCCCTCTCCCCCTCACTCTGTGATCTCTCTTGCTCTCTTTCAAAAATAAATAAATAAATAAATAAATAAATAAATAAAATCTTAAAAAAAAAAAGAATATTTACAGTTTCTGAAAAGGCTATTAAAATACTCCTCCCTTTTCCAGCTATGTTTCTGTGAGTAGCCAGATTTTCTTCCCACACTTCAACTAAAATATCACCAGACAGCAAGTACACACAGAAACGAGAATCTGTTTTCTATTAAAACTCTTTAAAAAAAGTGTTGTAAGACAGTGCTACTCTTCTCCCTAAATATCATGTATTGTTTTGGAAAACAGTCGTTTTTCAAAGAAGTATTTGTGTTAACATACAAAGGGTTTATTATTGCTATTTAAAATGAATTAATACATTGTAAAAACTCATTTTAATCACTAACATGGTACATATCGATAGCTATAACCCACATAAACAAAAGTGCTTTGGGATCAAATTTTTTTTTTAAACAAGGAATATTCTTATTTTCTTCCCTTCTGAGGAGAACTCTTGGGATTTATTTACTCTCTTAGCAACTTTCTTATATATCCTACAGCAGCGTTACCTATGGTCATGCTGCGCATTGTATCCTTAGTACTTACATATCTCGCCCAATAGTTGGTTTCTTGGTGTTTTGTTTGTTTTTAATCTTGCCCAATAAAGGGAGTGGAAAAGGGCCTTTTAAGAGTGGAAAGGAGCCTTGAGACCAAAAAGTTTGAAAACTGCTGCTTCTAAGGAAACTTAGTGTAAGACAGCGGGAGGAAAGGGCTCTCCTAAGATAAGCAGTGCCACTATGGAAATGTTCCAGGTCAAAGAAGCTAAAGCGACAGGAAAACTGAATGTAATTCCACCCTCTAGACTGATCTCGTGCTTCTGTGCCGTAAAGAAAAATTTTAAGCCAACTGACAAAATTGGAATGTGAATGGTTAAAGTATCGTAACATGTTAGGTTTGCTGACGTCATAAATAGGTTGTGGTTATAGAGGAAGATATCCCCATTCTTAGGAAAGACACAAGGTTTAGGGCACAAACTCCATTTTATAACTTGCCCTCGAATGGTGTGTGTGTGTGTGTGTGTGTGTGCGTGCCTGTGTGTACGTGTGTGCCCACACGGGTGCACCTGCGTTTTTTTATAGCTCCTCCCAACTAAGAAATGAATAATTTTTTATGCAGGAGTTTTGAAAGTCAGCACAAAGGTCCACAAAATTCCCAGGAAGCAGATATCACTCTCCAACTCAACAAATATTTTAGCACCTAACGTGTGAAAGACAGCTAGGTAAACTGCGAAATTTGAGATGCAATTTCCCAAGCAAGGTGTACACCGCGGCCAACGTCATCAGTAACAGCCGCCACTGCGCCCCTTCCCCCGGCAGCCTCCGCTGGAGACATTGGAACGCAAGTGCTCTGCCGGCCTCCCTTTGCCGGGGAGGGTGGTCACGTGACCTGCGCACGACCAAAGAGACACCAGCGAAGGCCTGCAGAGGCTCCTGGGAAGGTCTCTGCTTTCCTGCTTAAAGGACCCGCCCACCCCATCCTCCATCCCCTTGTTCTCAGGTGGAGTGGAGACCCCTGGAGCTTGACCAAACAAACCTGAAGACATAATGCTAAGGATAGTCAAGTGAAAATTCTTAAAAACCCCGGGTCTTGGGGCGCCTGGGTGGCTCAGTGGGTTAAAGCCTCTGCCTGTGGCTTTGATCATGATAAAAGGGTCATGATCATGATCATGATCATGTCATGATCTCAGGGTCCTGGGATCGAGCCCCACATCGGGCTCCCTGCTCAGCGGGGAGCCTGCTTCTCTCTCTCTCTGCCTGTCTCTCTGCCTCCTTGTGATCTGTCTGTCAAATGAATACAT
Source organism: Mustela erminea (assembly GCF_009829155.1). Classification (NCBI taxonomy): domain Eukaryota; kingdom Metazoa; phylum Chordata; class Mammalia; order Carnivora; family Mustelidae; genus Mustela; species Mustela erminea. The sequence continues at coordinate 26,929,587 of NC_045634.1, read as the reverse complement.
AAAAATCTCAAAAACAAAATAAAACAAAACAAAAAAACAAACAAACAAACAAACAAACAAAAAACCCAGTCTTTGCTGAGCAGCTGAACCAGCTCCACCGAAAACTTACTTCTGTTCTTTCTTATGATGCGAGGAAAAAATATACCATTTGTTTAAGCCGCTGAGAGGGGTCTGTCCCTTCCAGCTGCACGTACCCCTGATGCCTGCTTATTCAGGAGAAAACGGTGAAGAGGCAGGAGAAGAAATAGGAAAGGCTGTATACCCCGAGCCGCTGTATGGAGAAAGCAGTCCCGTAACAAAAGGCCCATTAAAAACGAGGGCCAAATGGCATTTTTTAACAATACCGAGGATGTAACAAATTTCATTAATAAAAGTTAAAATAAAGAACCCCTGCAACAGCAAGCATTCTGTCGTGATTTAAGACCTGAAGAGGTCGAGACGGCCTCTAATCAGATGGGTTTAAATGGAAACATCATCTCTGGGTGCTCTGCCAAGAGTGTGTATTATTGCCAAATTCCTAATTCAAAACCATATATAAGAATGCTTTATCTGAAACGCTGAAGTTAAAAATAAGACATTTAAATAGTAATCTCCTTTCTCTCTGGAAAGATAAATGTGCCCATTAACCCTGGATGCTAACAGGAAGATTTCTTACTCTCTATTGGATCATTTTTTTGTAAGACATTCACAAAGAAATCAGTACAGAAAAAATAATTTTGGAAGCTGGCTCATGATCTTCTACTTCCCTGCATTAAAGTGCAATCAGGTTCATAACTTTTAAGTAGAAGTATTAAATGTGTGTATTAAATACCTGTGTGTGAGGTACAGTGCAAACACTTCGGGGGGGGGGGCAGTGGGGCCCAAAGATACACAACACCTACTCTAGGGGCGTGAATCATCTAGTTAGAGCAGGAAGAGAGCAACGTGGAAAGTTAAATGAAGTGTTTCAATAACAGTTCTAGACGGTAGAAGAGATGTCATAAAACAGCACACGATTCATTGCCAGAAAGATTGTTGCTGACAATAGCTGCACAGGATTTGAAAGAAAAAAAGTCCTTTTGAGCTGAGAAAGGCCTAGGGAGACTTTACGGAGAAGGCAGGATCCCAGCTCAGTTCGAGAGATGTAGAGCGAAGAAAACATATTAAGGGCCTCTTAGAAAGGATTTTTAAAAAAAACTACATATATACACAATTACGTCCATATATATGCACACATATATACATATGCCTATATATACATAAGCTCCTCCAGGATGTTTAGGTGACTAGTGTAGGAAAGGAGGCACTCAGGGGCCCAAGTGGATGATGCCAGGTTGTAAAGAAACACTGGAACATTCAAGAGAAAATTTGGCCAAAAGCTGGAATCAATCCAAGTGTCCGCCAACAAATGAATGGGTAAACAAAATATGGTATACAGTGGAATATTATTCGGCCCTCAAAAGGAAAGTTCTGGCACACGCCCCAGTACGGATAAACCCTGGTAGCGCTGCTGGCTAAGTGAAATAAGCCAATCACAAAGAGAAAATTCTGCACGATTCCACTTTTATGATGTACCTAAGGTCATTGAATTCAGAGACAGAAAGAAGAAAGATGGCTGGCCAGGGGCTAAGAGGAAGGGGAATGGGGAGTTAGCTGTTTAATGGCGACAGAACTTCAGTGTGGCACGATGGAACAAGTTCTGGAGATGGATGGTGGTGATGGCTGCAAGATAAGAATGTACTTCATGCCACTGAAGATGGTACGTTTACATGCATGATACCACATTAAGGAGTATATTTAAAAACAGAATAGCAGCAGGCAAGTGAAGGTATAGACTGGGGTTCAAGGGGCGCGGGGTGGAGAGAAGAGATTTGGCAGTTGGCTACCACAAACAGGGGCAGCGCCTTTCCCAAGCTCCAGGCCTGTGAGCCCCCCCACCATGGGCTCCACCCAGGGATTCCATGACTGAGTGGTGAGCAGGTGGGATAGAGAACCCCCCTCCCCATTTTCTTTGGAAATACTGAACTCAATTTAATTTAACAAAGGACCTTTAAAATCTTTTAAAATCTCTGACCTCGGAAACGCTGGAAGAGCCAGATACCCGCAGACATGCACTTCTGCCCCCTGTCCATTTCCCACTGGCCCTTCTCAGAGAATATGGACACAAAAGTAGACCACTCAACCCCTGGGAAAGTGCACAGGCACATGGACAGTGTTCTATTTAGCTTAGCAAAGAGGTAGCCACAGCCAGCTCGGCAAGATGGCGTCATCTGCATTGTTGCACCTGGTCGGGCTCCTGGCCTGGCCGGGCCCCTGAGTGGCTCCTCAGCTGGGTGAAGGCCTGTGTCTGAGAGCCACATGGCAAACACGACCGGTTGGAAGTCAAACTGACCTTGGGCCCGTCTGTCTTCTTGTGGCTCCATCGCATCAAACAACATAATGAAGATGTTTAAGAGCATAAAAGAAGAAATGGGTTGGAACAAACTTTGGAAATACTAATACAGCATGTTGCATAAAGTGATTAAAGTGGTTCTTTTGGATTCACCAAGACGTTGAGTTAAACGTCAGAGGAAAAAATTTTATGTGGATGTATGTCAAGTCAGCATTTGTGTTTCACGTCATTACATGAAAAAAATCAAACTATGTCTGTATTCTTCAGATTACGTGTATTGTGACAAAGTGTAGAAAATGTCAATGCTAAGACCCATTATGAGAAATATTTGGATGTGGAAGTTCCTGTGCTGATAACAGGGTCGGTGGTAATTAAGGACACATGGATAAGAAAACTTGTTTAGTTAATAGATTTTCTTCAATCACTTCTTAAGGATTTACTCCTTATAGCCACTCTTAACTTCTAATCAAAATAGTCTTCAGGGAGTCAGGGTGTAGAACTACTTTATCACTCAAAATACAAATAAGCCCAAATACTGTTTTCTTCTAGAGGCGCCATTTTGGTAAGTCAAAAACTAATGATGAATCTGACTACCAGGCCAAAAACAAACAAACAAAAAAAGGTAGCCAAATTGAGCTTCATCAAACAATTGTCACCTAGCCATGGAGGTCATCTTGAACTGGAAACTAGGAAACCTCCAGGAAATCCAACTCACGCCCAGAAGACATTCAACAACTACTTGGAGATGCATATATTCTAATGATAAAATGGCTTTCAACCCTTCCAACAGTTATGAAGGAAAAATTAAGCTCTAGGTCTTTTCAGAATTCATGGGGACCCATCAATTGGTCTAAATATGACAGGCTTTTTTCTATAAATGTGATCCTGGATCCAAAAAGTCCTAGGCCCAGGGATATTGTACCCGCCTCTGCCAATGTGATCTGTAAATCTGCTCATTAGGGGGCACTGGCCTCTGGAGCTCTGGTCTTCCCACTGAGTATTAGGCAAGGCCTCCAGTCCATGACTTGCTGAAACTACCATTTTTTAAGTGCCCTTACTTTAAAAAACAGAAGCGACTGAACTATGAATATTAAAACTTATCAATGTCACCAATAGAACTACTTCCTCTGCATTCTTGCGTTCTTCTGCAACAATCCATTCTTCGACCTAAATATTTTTAATCCTTGGGTGGATATGGACATCAGATCAGCTATTATGCCCGGCCCACGGGAAGTTTAGATCACTGGTCATCCAAGCCTACATTTTTATTCAAGCTCCTCTCAATTCTACAATTCGCTTGTCCCTTTATTTACCTCATTTGTAACTTAGGAAAAGATGGCTCATACGTGGGTCTTGTTGGGCTTCAGAAATCTTTAAGGACAGACTTGTAAGAAGAAAAAAAGAAGAAGAAGAAAGCGTGAAATGTGTCAGGGAAATGGAGCTCCCATCATTCCACTCACAAATTTTGCCTTTTAAATGTAGTTCTTCTGCCAACAGTTCAGTGAAAGATCGTTTCCTTATTGTCATTTATTAGCCGTGACAGGTAGCAACACAGCTCTCAGATAGAGTCTCCCTTTGCCACAATTATCTAGTAATGCCTGCAAGGCAGAAGGCTGCTCTAAACTCCTTCCTTCTGGAATGCTTCTCCCAAAGGCAATAGTTCAAAGCAAACCTCTATTAACTGGAACAGTGACATCTGTGGAATTCTCTGGATGGGAAGATCCCACCACTCCTGCAGTGATACCAGAAACTAAGACATAATTACTTACTCTCCCGTCACCAGGAAATCAAGTCCAGGCACTGTGTGTGTGTGTGTGTGGCAGCCTTATATACCCACACTGAGAGGATCACCACCCTGTGAACAACCCAACCGCCGACTGTCAGTGGACATACTTCCTTCTTGGCGAGGATCTTTCCTTGTTCAGCTCCTCCCAACAGGGAAAAAAACAACCGTATTTTCCCCCACTAAAATTCCATGCAACCAGTGGGACACAAGATAAGATAGTACCAACATGAAATAAATTAGCTGCACTACTGGCTTATTAGCCCTTAGACGTATTTACGAATGTGACATAAAAATTACATACTCCTTGCCAACAGGGCTCATGACGCGTAATGGGCAGCTACAGAAAAACCCAATATATTTTCTTTCTCTAAGTATCTTTACCGATTTCTTTCTTCTACGTACCTTTTGCCTTATGCATTTTAGAGCAGGGAGCCAAGTGGCTGGGGGGGTAGAGAAGAGAGAGAAAGAAAAGAGAGATTTAGAAAGAGAATAAGGCAACAGAAGTGTCATGGGAGTGGGGAGCCTGGGACCCATTGGGGGGACAAGATGACCCATGAGATGGCCCACACCTGAGACTTCAACCCGGTCCCTAGAGACGCATCACCCATCAACCCCAGGGAAGCACCCAACCCGTCCCTCAAACTGTCATGTCCTCTCAGCATGAAAACATATGTGATGTGTTCCACAGACAGTACAGAAATGACAGAAATGGAGAGTTAAGCCTCTAGTGAAAATATAAAAACGAACATACTTCCGTGCGGTAGATTTTAATAAGATTTTAATATTATCGGTGAGGAACCAAATTACAGATCGCCCTAGAATACAGAGCACAAAACCTCAGAGACAAAATAAAAATTCATGAAATCAGAAGAGCACTTTAGAACGGTAATCATCTTTAGGATAAAGAACCCATTTTCTCAACAAAGCTACTGAGCACGTTTCATAAAAATGAAAGGAGATTAGAGACGAGGCTCACAGTCACAGCCCCGAGCCGCCAGGACTGGGAAGGTGAAGACACTGTGCCGGCAGCATCGTGGGCTCCCGTTACCCACAAATCTGGACTCAACTTCGAGTCTGAATTCCCTCAAGTCTCACGCACAGGGCAGGAGCTCCTTGACCCCCTGGCTGCCGAGCAGCCTTGGACGTGAACCAGGTTGGCACGTGGAGGAGCAGTGATGCTTCCACAGGGTAAAAGAAGCAGGTGCCCGTGCCACTTCCAGCCACATGACCCTGATGCCCCAGCCATGGTCTTGGGGGTCGACAAGGGGAGACAGGCTGTCTCTGTTGCTCCAGGAACAACTCATTATTCAGCTGAAGTAACGTAAGAGCTCGTGTGTGGTGTAAACCAACACGGGTCCCCACTTCCGGAAGAAAAACATTCCACCTCCCCCCACCCCCCCACCACCCCCCACCTCCCCACCTCCCCCGGGGGCAGCAGGACTACAGAGGCAGAGAAGGTGGCCCGGGCTCAGCTGTGCTCATGGCTTCTCAGGAGAGCCTGGGTGGGTGGCTGGTGGTTTCTCTCAATGCCCTGAAGCCAATACGTCCCCATTAGCTCCTGGCATGGTGGAGGGGGTCCTACTCCCCCACCCCCCGCCCCACTCAAGGGCACTACACGTTAGTTATGATTCATTTGGGTCAGACGTTTAAATCAGTGCGTGCGTTCATCCTACCAGGAACACTACAATTACTGATTTGTCGTCCCGCACCTATAGCAGCGAGGAGCGGCTGTCCAAAGCCACCAGCATCCCAGCAAACCAGGAAACAAAGCAGGAGGCACCCCAGGCCAGCCCTACGAGAAAGGCCATTTACCCGCTCCTTGGTTTTAAGCCCTAAATCAACAGTCTAAACAGATGCAGATTCCATGTGACCAGAGAGGCAGTCGGGAAGATTTGAGGCTTTACATTCTTTAGATATCTACTTTTGCTGTACTGGCTATTAAAAAGTTATGTGTAACTTCAAGATGAAAGGTATGAGCAGCTTCTTAGAAGAGGATAATCCCAATCTTTTGGAGATTTAATGAGATGTAACTCACTGAAGCTTCTGGCTCGGTTTGCTGTTAATTGAATCAAAGTCGATGACAATCTTGCTGCACTTTGGTGTGAATTTCCTAAACACAAAAAACAAAATATATCAAGATATTATCCAGCAAGTAGTTAAAGCAATTTGTTTACTTTGGCTCAAGTATTTTCTGTGGGGAGGAAAAAAATTTCCCGGGATTCGCTTGATATTTTATCTCTATAGGAGCCAATTACAGTGCACCATACCGAGAGGAACACAAACCCAAAAAGACTAAGACAAAAAAAGAAAAAAAAAGATGCATGCAGTGGCTCCGTCTGTATGTTCTCCAGCTAGCTGACTTCACGAATTATCAGGGAGTCAAAGGATTTCTAACAAGTTAGCTGCACAACATGATACCCGATTACTAGCTTTCCCAACAGATTTCTCTTCCTTCCTAGGAAACTTTTGCAGCCAACTTGGAATTGCTCAAAAGCAAAAAAGGGTAAATTTCCTTTTGCCTCTTGTACAAACAGCAAAACAAACAAACAAAAAAAATTAGCTTTAGTGACGAGGAATTTTTAAAGTCACGTTCAAAAAAATGCAGATGTAAAAATTTACTCAGGTAGCCTCTAAAACAGCTCAAAGGAAAATATTTGGGGACTAACTGCATTCTTGTAAAAAGCCAGTAAAAGCTTAATACCTAATTGTTATTATGATGTAAATAATCTGGATTTAAAGTCTCAGAAGGCACAACAGTTCAAGAGATTCATTATGTATAACCCCTGTCCCCAGTGATGAGCACAGCTACTGTAAAGGAATTGCTTTGAAAGCTTTCAATCCCAAAAGAAGTTTCCACCATGCATCGAAGATGGTTGAAGGGACCTGCCAGGAGAACATACCTCCCAATCTTTGCCTAGCAAAGATAACCGTAGAAGTCGAAATGACTTCCAATGTCAATTTAAAATGTTGCTGTCAGAAGAATTCCTGGTGTTTCAACCTTGCAGGTTCCTTTCATCCTAAATTCCCAATGTCAGAGTTGTTACATTTACAAAATTTACCAAGGTTTAATGGTACTATTACGAAACCTGTGAATTTCACAATTTCTCGCTATTGGAGTAATTTAGCCCAAGCCCCGGAAAACTCCTAACATTCAAGCGCAGTATCATCCGTCAGATTATCTTCTGATACTCCTGTCCCTGCTTTCAAAAAATCCACTCCCCACACCATCTCGAGATCCTCAGCCCACGGCACTTAAAAAGAGGCTTCCAGGTGTGGAAGTCAGGCATCTCGAGAAGAAATTAAATGTCAGCCAAGGTCAAATGCGTTTCTTCATCCGGCCTCCGCCCACCCTTCCCCCGAGCTCTTCCCACGTACCTGAAGGCCACCCCAGCCATATCGAACAGGCGCCGCGCGGCAGTCATCTCATCACTGTCGTGGTATTTGTCAGATATGAAAATAACTTCTTTTATACCTTCAAAGGCAACAGCAGCAGAAGAAGCCCCGTTAGTATAGACACACAGAGCTACTGCGACAGACACGCAGGGGCAGACGGAGCCCCGAAGCGTCCGTGATGAATTACCCTTCCCGAGCCTGCTCGCCCACAACGGCCACTTACCGCCACCCGTCTCTGCCACCTTCCGAGGCAGCAGACGACAGATTATTTTTAATCTGCCCTCCAGTCTTTATGGATTTTTTTTTTTTAAAACAAATGCAAAGTGAAAACATGTCAAGTAGTCAAGTCTTGATCCGATTAACAAATTTTCTTTACTGTGGGCAATCCGGTTTCTTTATTCACAGGGCGACTACTCCTAACACAAGAGGCTGAGGCTGGGGGTGGGGGAGGGGGGAGTGGAGCGTGCTGGCAAAAACCTGAGGTAAATGCCCTCCCTGCTTCTGAAAATGGCTCTAAGAACTGATTCCAGGCAGCTCCATCGACAGCAGATCCGCTTTCTTTTCCTGTCCCCCAGGGCTGCGCTAACCGGAGGGACACAGCGCCCGCCTTCTCCCCCAGCCTCCGGGGGGACTACAGGGAAGCTGGGTATGAGTGGGGGGAAGAAAACGCCCAGAGGGTCGTGCACCACCAAGGAAGGAGCCCAGAACATTCTTCACCGGGGGCCGGCCCCTGATTCTGCTGCCACCGGACCTCCTCACCTCGGAGACCCGCCGGCTCCTGATAAACAGGCCCTTTAAACCACGTATCTGGCTAACATGGTAAGTCTTTAAATCCAAGCTGAGAGTTTTATGGAGACAAAGTGCAGCCGAATCTCAGATGTGACAGCATGAAAAAGGTGAAATATTCAGAATACAATGGCGTAGATTTACGGTAACTGTAATGTAAGGAAAACTTACAGTAGTACCATTCGAGTCTGATGACATTTATATGCAAAGATAGGTTTGCGTCCTAAAACCTCTACCATATATTAATAAAAATTAAAATTTCATATACAGACTCCCAGCTGACCTTGCTTCTGACAGAAGTTCATTTCTCTCCCTCCCCCTAATCTATGCACGACGTGTCGGAGAACGGTGAATTGGCAGTAATTATATGCACTGCCTGTGTTGTTTCTCGGCAGCCGGCAGTTTAAGAAGTTGCAAACTAAATTAAAAACATGCTAAGAATCACAGAGGACACAATTAGTCTTAGACTACCTGGCACCAGTCAAAAACAGAACACAGGAAGTACCTTGCGAAGTTGCTAGTGCAATTAATTTGGATCTAAACAACAGCGATTTCAGATCAAGCCCGACAAGAAGGCGGCGATGCAATGTGACAAATGGGAGGGGGCCCCTCCTACCTGCCTGGATGATGAGCTTGGCACACTCATTACACGGGAACAAGGCGACATACATCGTGCAGCCCTTCACGTCGGCCGAGTTCTTGTTCATGATGGCGTTCAGCTCGGCATGGCACACTGCGGGTTTGAGAGAGAAGGAATTAGGAAAACTTAACATCGCGACTCCCGAGGAGTTGACTAATGCAGCTGAAGCATTCCACTCGCCCCTCTTTGGGAAAAAACAAAAACGTGTATAACAGACTCGATTTCTTAAAAACTGACCCGGGAAGAGGAAGGACAGAATACCAAATGAGGGCCACGCAGCCCGACAGGTTGGTGATTAGCCGCAAAACTGTTCGCCCTGGCAGCCTTCGGTCTGCAAGCACCCCAGCAGCCAGGAGAGGCCAAGGTCAAGTATCTTCGCCCACCCTGAGCAGGGCAATAGCTCATGGCTCCACAAGACCCTGGGGTACGGGACTGCGCACATAAAATGGCTCATTTGCCTATTGATACGCACATGCGGGGATCTTGGCCGTGACCGTGAAGAGGGCAGGGTGCGATTTCCAGAGCAAGGGTCAGGAGGTGAAGCAGAGCATTTCTATCCCAAGGGATTTCCTTCCCCTCACGGCTCTCGACCCCCATACACACGAGAAGGATGCTGGCAGATAACCAGTGGTTCGTCTTAGGTAAGAAAAAGTTTCCTCTACTTACTGGAAAGCCAAGTTCTGGCTATCATGGCCCATTCCACCAATGATCCCCACAGAGTGATCCGAGGTCACTCGCAGATCTGCCTGAACGCAATCAAAGGGAGCAGCCTCCTCTCCTCTCTTGCAAACCTGTAAGTCCGGCCATCTTCCCGGGCGCTGGCAAGGTGTGCCATCCCCTAACGAGCTCACAAGGGCGCTCCTCCTCTCAAGGCAGTGGTCCTCCCTGCTGTGATTGAGCTGGGAATCCCCTACTCGCACTGGGAGGCCGCCCCATTGCTCTCGTACACTGGTATTTAAGTTTCTGGGTGCGTTGCTAAAACTCGATTATCCTCTCCCTGGCAGTGATTTGCAAACCTGTCCTTGCTCATCTGGGGTGTGGCCTGGGATTAAGAGATTTCCCGCCTGATTCCAACACGCAGATGCACTGCAGAAACACTTTGTTGCAGAACCCTCCAGTAAGTCCCAAGAGACCTAACACATACTAAGCGCACAAGTGCCAAAGTCAATGTTTATTGAACAAATTAATGACAATCTGGCCGTGGTCCAAATCATACAAAACTGCTGGAATTATAAATATGGGGGGCCTCCAGGGGACCCCCACCCGCCCGCCATCCTCTCCAACTGACCAACCTTCTGCCCTGAACAGTTTCTTCTAGGAGCACGGGAGCCTTAAATGAAGAGTAGCTTAAATTCACAGTTCTTGGACATTGTAGCCCTGATGTACTTGCTTAGTCAATGAGCCTTTATTAAGATCACAGACCATCAGAGAATAGTCCCCGCCTGCTGGCCACAGAGAGACCTGAGCCACTCTCCTGGGGATGGCAGGAGAGAGAAGAAAGGCTCCCCGGCTCAGTGGCGTTGAGTACACTGGCCTCAGAGAGGCCCCCTTCAGCCCCATTCACTTCCCTGGTGACCAAGATGTACCCCAGGAGGGATTAACACTTGCTCACTGTTAAAAACAATTAGATGTAATGGTTTCTCTTATTTCCCCCTTGAGGGCAGAGACCGGTAGGTCTCGAGGTTCTTTGTAAATTTCCCAGGGTCTGATGCCCTGCCGTGAACATAATGGGGGTGAAATATTTATTGAATGAATAAAGAAGGAGATGCAGACTCCAACTGTTGATGGTGATGCTGGAAAATCCAGGAAGTCCTCTTAAATGCAAATATCGAGAAGAGGCTTTCCCATCAAAAAATATTTTTTGATGGTGTTGGTATTAATCTCCAGAACTACAGTTTCTGAGTCTGTTACTCACTGTGACTACCATCTTCTTTTGAATCTCTAAGAATGGTCCCACTGACTGCAACGGTCTTCCTCCGATTCATCCCAGGCAGTTTGGGATAATATTGAACATTGTATGGTCTGGATTCATTCATGAAAATTACCACGTGAAACCGATTCTCTTGGGCCCCATCCGACATCCCCGTACTAAGGGCAGCAGATAGAAATGAAACTTGGAATGATCAACAGAATTCCCTTCTCTTAGCTACAAAATAACAAGAAGAAAACTACAAAGCTTCTTGTTAGAAACACGGCCTACTGGGCTGTATGAACAACCGAGTGTCGGACACATGGGAGACTCTATTTTTTAAGTTTTAAATTCTTCCTTTTGATCTTTATTTTTTTTACTTAAATTCAGCTAATTAGCAGTGTACTCAAGGCCCAGTTGCCGCTCGAAGCTACGTGACCCTAGATAAGACGTGTCCTTCCTGTATTTCCCACTCCAACAACATGCATTTCCAACTAACTAAATAAAAATGAATTTTGAAATACCAAGTCATCTAATTCCCAGCTTTTTCCTATTGTGTGTCCAGTTTCCTCCCTCCTTCCTCTAGAACAGCTGACCTTCTCCAAGACAGTCTCTCGACAGCAAATCCTGAGCCTTCTCTCCTAAGGCCAAGGGCAAGAGGCAGCCTTGGCCCAGCCCGCTGGAGGCCGCAGCCCCTTCCAACTCAGGCTCTCTCCATTCTGCATGTCCTTGGTCTCCACTCTCAAGACGCCACCTTCTCGGCACTTCAGATCTCTTTTCTTCTTCCTTTCAAGACGAAATCGTCCTGCCTCCAACTGCAAGACTAATTTATTTTTTAAACAATCATCTCTTGACTTCATCATGCATCTACAACCTCTGGTTTTTGCTAAACCAATACTTTTCAAACTGTAGGTCAAGAAATCAGTTTAGTGAGTTCCAAACAGCTTGTTCCCTCTTTTTAACGCAGGGGAATGAAAACAGATGAGATCAGAATGCGTCCTACATGGCAAAGGTTAAGTCCGGTTCCTAAAAACTGTCTGAGTTCCTAAAAACTGTGTGTGTGTGTGTGTGTGTGTGTGTGTGTGCACGCGCGCGCGCGCTTTAGGTGTGAACTGTTTGCTGGGTCGCCATATAAAAAGTGTGTAACTGTAGGGCACACGTGCGGCTCAGTCGATTAAGCCTCGACTCTTGGTTTTGGCTCAGGTCATGATCGCAGGGTCATGGGATCCAGCCCTGTGCGGGGCTCCACGTTCAGCATGGAGTCTGCTTAAGTCTCCCTCTCCCTCTGCCCCTCCCCGCCGGTGCGTTCTCTCTCTCTCTCAAAATAAGTAAATCTTTTTAAAAAGCATGACTATGGAAAACTGTTGACTTCTGTAATATGTTATTAATATTTACAACAACCAGCGGGGGGTGGGGAGAAAAGGCCTTGATTTGCGAAATCTGCGGATTTCAGTGTGACCGCTCCCACATGCCAGTTTCAAGGTCCGGGCACGACAGAGAGTGGGGAAGAGAGACGCAGGGTTTGCTCAGGTGCGCTGGTAGGAGTGAGCTCCCACGTACACCCCTGGGTGGCCTGATCTTCACCCAAACCCAGGCCTTTCTGGGTGAATCTTTGGATTCGCCTGCCTGCTGGGCCCCCAGTTAGCAACAGCTCTCCACTGGAAACCCTCTCAGGCACCAGACACCGTGGAGTCTCCTACTTCTCCGTGGGTCCTTTTCTTTCTCTCGCCTCTCGGGGGATCTTCCAAGGCTCTGTCCTGCTCTTTCATTTTTCTCCTGCAGTCCCTAAGTCTTCCTGCATCTGTAGAGTCTCAGAAAGCAGATCGATGTCGTAAAACCCAGTGTCCTGTCTTCTCCACCGGCCTCTGCACTGGATGGTCTGAGGTTTCGCTGTGACTTTTCTATGATAAATACTCCATAGATATCTGACAGCAATAAATGAAGGAATAAATGTATCTTTTTCTAGTGATAGCATTTTCCCCGTGTCACCTGGGGAGAACTAAAGCAAGAGCTACAAATATATAAGAGCCAAAACCAACCAACGAGGAGTGGTCCTGTTCACGACCTTGACACGCACACAGTTTTTACATCTGTAATAAGCACAGGACAAGGTATTTCAAAGTACACAGTCCCTAGGAAGTATTCATAAGATAGCTAAAGTGTCCCCTTTGGGGCACATTTGCCAATTACCTACCTAGAATTATGCATCTATGACTAAGCGATGACCAAAAGACATCTCCAAGTACTACAAGTGTATTTGATAAGTGCAAAGAATGACACCAAATCTATCAATTATTCTCACCATTGTTTAAAACGAAAAGAATCAAATGCTGAAAATATCAGATTCATGCATATAAAGTTCTTGATTGCTAGAAGGAGAACCTCTGTTTCAGGTAATTATAAGACAATTCATATGCTTTGGTCTTTTTTTTTTCCTCTTCTATTACTAACTGTCAGAATTCAGAACTGCATTAACCTTGGACCACTGAGAAGAGATTGTATAATTAGAAAACTGTATTTTTCAAATTCCCTCTTACTAGGGCTTGATTAATCCTTACTGTCTCAGGTAGGTGGTTCTCTCAAAGTTTGACAAATTAACAGGATATATTCCATCCTGGCTAGATTTAAGAGATTCAACATTTTATAGATTTGACTTTCATCTTATTAGATACAAGACTAAGACAACATCTATTTTAGCTAGTACTATTATTAAGGTTACTTCAATAGGTTTTACCAAAAAAAAAAAAAAAAAGAAAGAAAGCAAGCATCTTGAATAATGCTAAACAAAGGCTAAGTATGGCACAAATAATTTAAGCGGTAACAGCGTGGCTCTACCCCTCACTTCCTTAGGGGGTGAGGCTCTCCCCCCTCAGCCTATTAAATGAGGGGCGGCTTGGAGGGTCACGTAGGTCACATAGCCCGTTTCTGCACCACCTTCTGCCACCAATCTCCAGGCTGGACCACAGGAGCCTCAGTAAGTCTCTGGGGAAATGTGCCTCTGCCCCTGACCTTGAAGGTTCGAGGGCTGGGTGGCCACCCCTGGGGAAAAGCACGGATGGTTCGCTCGCTGACAGGCCGGAGGGACAGGACTCAAGGGCCGGGAAGCATCTGCTCACGAACTTCCAGAACGGAAAGGTGGGAGGCTTTACCCTGCAGCCGACAACATACACGACGCATGGTGCCCGAGCTCAAAGTTGACCCTGAGCATTTTTTAAAATAACTCGAAGTTAATTTTTATAAGATATTTCATTTCTGTTCTTTTCATCATCGCCTCTTGAAACAAGGATCTATGCGCTTTTATTTCAATGGTCCCATAGCTGTCAATCACTGCACCCCGGTGCGTCTCTCTACTGGGGCGCGGGCACCCTCTTTCCTGTGGTCGGAGCCCCACGGACGCGAAAAGTCCATGGAGGGGTGGGGCGCGAACTCGCTCCTGGAACAGATCATTTAGGCAACTGGGGCTTCGGGAGCTAAAATGGAATTTCAACTACTTTTTTCTTAATTATTGAAAGCTGTCCTGACAGGGCCTCGTACATCACTGCCAGCCTCCAAAGTACCTATCCTTCAAGTCAATAATTTAACAGCAGAGTGGCCTCGGCATTGAAGCCCCCCACCCGCCTCCCGCCACCCCTGGAGTACTACCCCCAACGTTATCAAAGTCCACTACTAGGGCTTCCCCTAAATCCAAAGCATTGCTAGAATTTAGCCCCCAGGCAAGGTCAACACTCTAGTACCTTATCTCCCCTTCCTGAACTTTCCATATCGGTCAAGCAGCTACTGAAGTCAGTATCTGAGTTTTCAAAGGATTTGAACTAAAGGTGGGGGCAGGGGGAGGGACAGACGACTTGGAAACAACAGTCGCACCACGTCCTGGAGACAATCCCGTGCCCACGGGCCCATGGACCACGTCGACCATGTGCAGCCTCTGCTTCTCCAACTCCTCCGACCCCACCCCCACCCCCAGTCTTCCTGGCGACACTTCCTGGCATGCTCCAAAGCCGATCTCACTCTCAGGGCCTCTCAGGCAGAGCGATCCCCCTGCACTGGGCAGTAGGAGGAAGAGGAGACAGTTTGAAGCTGTAGGCGCGTCCCGCAGGCGTGGAGTGAGGAGCGCAGGTCGCAGGCGGAGCGCTCACAAGGACAGCATTCCTAGGACTGCGGGAACAGAGGAGCCCAGCCCTAGAGCTCAGGCCCTGCCCGGCAGGAGATGCCTGAGCCCCAGGCAAGAGGCCAGAGACACAGAGAAGGAGCAGCGAAGAGGTAAAGCAGCGGGAAGAGGCAGGAAACGGGCTGAGAGGTGGAGGGAGACAGGGGCCAGCCCGTCTGCCTCACCTGACCACGTCCACCTGCTCAGAATCAGACACCGCTGCCCCCGGCCCCCCCCCCACCCCGGGCAGTGGGTGGTCTTTCTATCCGGAGGATGGAAGGAACTGGGCCTCACAACCTTCTGGCTTTGAGGGACACACAGCCCCAGTGGAGAGTTAATGATGACGGCTGCGTTAAGTCTGCGGGTGAAAATCAACACAGGTTCCAGCGATAAGGCAGAGGAAGCCAGCCCCGCGCCTGGGAAACGTCCGGAGTCTGTTCCATGACCGCGCTGTGCCCAGAGAGGAGGTCTGCAGGAGAGAAGGACAGCGGAAAGGCATTCTGGCCAGGCCCAGGAAGACGGAGATGAGTCACTCCGAAGGCGGCCAAACCCTCCAGGCTCTGAGTGAAGCCCCGAATCTTGGGGCCCCCGCCTGGGGCCGCTGGAACTTCCCATCTCCACTCCCCCTTGTTCCTCGGGGCTGGACGAAAGGCCCTGGGGCCTGGCTCTGCCTTCCTCTCGCTTCCTCCCAGGGTGACCCCTCGGCCACTCCTCACGGGCTCTGTCCCCTCCACCTGCTGATTCTAGGACCCACCCCCCTTGTGGAGCCTCAGTCTCCTGGCCTGTGAAATGGGAGAGACAAAGACCCGTTAGCGTGACTACGGTCCGTGAAGAGCGCGGCACAGAACTGCAGCCTGGTCAGTGCTCGTGCTCCCTAAGCTCTCCGGCCCGGGCTGTCCCCTGGAGACCCGGCAGCCCCGGGCTGCTCGGCTAGGCAGTGGGAGAGCAGACGGTTCTTTTTCTCTCTGTCCTACCCTGGTCCCCATCCCCTGCCCCCTTCCTCTCTGCCTCTTGCTAAGTAAGGCTGCTGGCAGCGACGCACGGCACCCGGGGGAACCACTTAGCCCCAATGGTAGTGCTTAGGGCTAAAGAGATTTCTGACTGTGGTGTTTCCATTATGGACAATAAAGCCCCCAGAACTCTAATTACATTGCTTCCCTATGTGCTGAGGGCACACAATCAGGTCAGAGGGAGGAGGGTGCGGAAATGCTGCATTTCGTTGATGGGTAAGCCCTGCCTCGCTCGCGTCCTACCGTTCACGGGGAACGCGTGTTTGATGCCTAAGACGTACTCCAGAAACATGAATTGAAACAGAACACTAATCACTGCTTGACAGCTGTGGAATGCAAATACACACAATAAAAACTCCAAGCTTCCCTCTTGCGTTAATAGCTTACAAAGGGTAAACTGGGACGGAGCAGTGAGCACTGGAAGAGGAGTCAGGACGTGTGTGTTCTAATTAATTCCGGCTCTACTGGGCCTGCCTCAGGCAACTCACTGATCCTGTTTCGGCGTGCAGAAAATGGGGCTTAACCCACCTGCCTCTGGTTTCTGAGATGAGACAGGAGCCGTGACCCTGCCCTACTTTTCTAGGACGTGACTCTGGCAGGCCTTCTCCACTCCGCACAGCAACCTCCTCCCCGATTCCCCGCGGCTGACAACCTTGCCGCATCCTTCACGGAGAGGCTGCCGTGGATCACATCCCCCTGCAACTCCGTGGACCTCTGCGCCGGCTGCCGGCTGCCCCCCCCACCCCTACCCCCAAACCTAGTGATCCTCTTCTACCGCTAACGAACCTGCCTGGGAGGCCGTCCCCGCACACCGTCGCAGACCTTCCTCTTTTTCCCTTTCTGGACTCCTCAGTCTCCTACAGACATAGAGACCCTTCTCCGGGTCCCGTCGCGCGGTCGCCCTCTGTCTCCAAACACAGCTCCAAGCCATCTCTGCATGCCGGCCCCGGCCCCTCACCTGCTGCTGGCCCTCCGTCTGCCGTGCCATCACAACTGCCCGCGGCAGCGTCAGTAATGACCTCCAGGTCGCTAAACACCGAGGACATTTGTTGCCCTTCTTAAACCTCTCAGCAGCCTTTACGGAGGCTGACGGCTCCCTCCTCCTCCTTAGAGCGTGCCCCGAGGTCCCTGAGGGCTCCCCCCTTGTCTGCCGCCTCCACCCAACCTCTCAGCGTGCCAGACCTCAGAGACCAGCCCAGAGTCCAGCCTTTGTACCGACCCTCCATCCCCTCACCCATTTCCACGGCCCAATGTCACCCGAATGCCAAACATGCCCCCACGGACGTCCCCAACCTAGACTTCTGTCCCCACTCGCGTACCCAACTGACTAGGTGACACCCCTACAGGGAGGACTCACAGATGCCCCACACTCCAGGGTCCAAATCTTCCCCCAAACTGAGGTGCTCAAGCTGGAACTGCCTGAGGGAGTCCCTCTCCCTCTAGGACCCCCTATCGCCCAGCCCTCTTGAGGCTGCTTCTAGAATACACCCAGACCCATCTCCGACACTCCTACCAGTGTCACCAGAGAGCCACACGTGCCAGTCACTTCAGGGCTGCCATCCTTGTTTCCATTCCTGCCCCGAACCATCCGCACACCCCCTACACACCAGCTCAATCTCGTAAATCAAACTCCTTATCCTACAGTCCCCAGCCTCATCTCATTACTCCAACCGTGACCTTGACCGACCTGGACCTTCACCGCTAAGCGTGGGCCAAATCCTTTCCCTCCCATATAATGCTCCAAGCACCTTCCTGACCAAGGGCTTGCACCAAGCACTCTTCTCAGCAAGGGATGTCCTTCCCATCCCCCAAACACTGACCAGCCCACCTTGACCTCTTGGGAACCTATCCGGTCCTTCAGGTCTCAGCCCAACCGTCACTTCCTCAGAAAGGAATATTCAACAGCATGTGTTGATGTCGCTCCTGTCTACCTCCATCACGGAGTCTGAGTTGCAAACACAGACCCTGGACATTTCGCTCACTACTGCAGAGAGTCTGGCATGGGCCACGCTGCGTGAATGCATGACCACAAGTGAACCTCGTCTGAAAACTGTATTGTGACAGAACATACAGTCTTGATCGCCCATCACCAACAGACAGCGCGTAACGGATCGTGAGAATTTCAATTCCTAAAAAGTTGTAACTCACTTGGAGGAGGAGCCACGACACTTCCCTCTTTCACCTAAACTCAAAATTAATGGCGTTCTGAACAAAGTCTTTTAATTGCAGAATTAAAAAATTCATGCTCCGTTATCACATTCAATATTTTAAATTTACGACGGCATCTATCATTTGGAAGAAGCGCAGAGATAAAATTTACCCCTCTGCTAATTGGCCAGGACCGACCTGCTCCTGCCTGAGCAGGAGGAAGAGTGAGCGCCCCCTTGAGCTCGAACTCCCTTGTTTCACCAGTTCTCCGCTCAACCCACGATTCCCTGATACCGTGTTTCAGGAAACACTGTCGCGCTGACTGATTCACAAAAGGATTTCTGAAATCCTTCCTCTCCGTTTGGTTTGGTCTTAGAACACCCTCTTGTCTCCTCGAGTTCTACACCTGCCTCCTCTAGTCTATATTTTTTTGGACTTCGACGTGGGGTCTTTTCCTACCCTCCAACCTTTTTTCATCCAATGTCTATGAATCTCCATGTTTGTGGGGTAACCTGTAACTTCAACCACCCCCTCCTGCTCGTGCATCCTGTCTCTGTCCGACTTGGAGTCTTCTTAGAGCTGGCACAAGTTTTGACCACTGGAAGCACAGAGAGAATACACCCTGCTTCTCCCCTTAGTAATTCATCCACACATACAGATGCGAATATCCTCTCTGTGTCACTGCCACCCACAGCTTTTTACAGCTCGGAAGCTTTCACCCAGGGCGGCTTTGGAACCTCCTTCAGCCCCACAGGCAGAGAAACGAGTCCCTAATCAAATGCAATCAAAGCTGTATTGTTTAGGGGCACCTGGGTGGCTCAGTGGGTTAAGCCTTTGCCTTTGGCTCAGGTCATGATCCCAGCGTCATGGGATTGAGCTCTGCATCGGGCTCTCTGCTTAGCAGGGAGCCTGCTTCCTCCTCTCTCTCTGTCTGCCTCTCTGCCTACTTGTGATCTCTGTCAAAAAAATAAAGAAAATCTTAAAAAAAAAAAAAAAAAGCTATATGTTTAATTTTTCCCTAGAATTCTAGCACGAATGGAGTTCTCAGTATCATTTATTTCATAAAGATATTGAGAAGTAAATGTCAAGTTATGTTTAGCAAGCCCACAGTCGCTGGGTATAAACATGGCACACCTGGACCCGAGGCTCCAGAAGCCTGTCTGGGATTCTGCCCTGGAATCTGGTCACTGATGTTTTAAGCACTGTGGGGTCTTTCTTAGCCAATACGCAAAGACATATATAAAATCTCATCCAAATATTTTAAAAGGTCCTAAGAAGTCAAAGCAAAATGCAATATAAATATGTCCAAAAATCTCCAGGAACCCAGTTTTATTCCGTATTTCCAGGAGCAAACAGTATATACATATTCTACTTTTCTACCACTATTAACAAGGGTAACGTTGAAATGTTGAAAATGTTGAACATTGAAAAAAAAATGCAAAATAAGACCTTAGTCATTCAGGCTGATTTCAGAGACGATCGGCCCAAATCAGCAAGAACAGATGTAGAATAGATCAGCAGAACAAAGACTAACAAAACCCATCGTTGTCAGCTGCTCTCTGCACCCCCACTGCCTGGCAGCCCAAAGTTCCAGGCCAAAGACTTACTGAAATTGAAAAATTAAAGAAGTTCTATTTACCATAAGGAATATCCACTTGCACTCAGAAAATTAACGTGCTCCCATACCTATAACATAAAATGGGTTGAATGTGACCCTAAAATTTTATTGATACTATTAAGTTTCTCAACAAACCTTTTATGTTGAGAGAGAGTACAAAGATGAACTTGAGCTCACTTCCTGTTCATTAATTTGGAAATCGCTACCCTTGGATTATTTAGGTAAGCTTGTATTACAAATTTCGATGAAGTAAACTGGGTCTTTATAAAACCCAGACAAACGCATTTTTACGAGTAGGCTGAATCCTCACAGATGAGCATTTTAGGTTTTCCTACAGACTTTTCTATATATGCTTTGCAGAATGTGCTACTCTCTGTATGTGCTTTCTAGATATTCCTAGTGAAACAGTAATCTTTGGCTCGTCAAAAATAATTAACCCTGAATCTATAGATTCAAATACGTAGACGAAAGGGCACCTGGCTGGCTAAGTTGATGGAACAAACGACTCTTGACTTGGGGGTCATGAGTTCGAGCCCCACGTTGGGCGTAGAGATTACTTAAAAAATAATAATCTGTAATAAAATAAAATACAGATAAAAATCAAATAAATCAACCCCCCCCATCATGATTTGTTCTTTTCTTAAGACTATTTATAAACAGTTATCCCTGATCATGAAATATCCTTAAATTAAGCTGGTTAATTTCCAGGGGGGAGCCTCACACATAAGCTGTGAATTTCCCCGATTGCCTAAAGCATCACACAATGAAACTTGAGTTTGCCCCTTGATTCATATGAATAATGGACTTTCTTCCTGGGATAAACTTGCTCAAAGGTTTTCCATTGATTTTATTCGTTATTTCATACAAAAGGTCCTCCTTAGGCACACCGTCAGGGCCACCACTGCTAGGAGGCCGAGCAGGGAGGGACAGCAGGAATCTGCAAGTGAAATTAGAATTCTGCAGCCAAAGAAACAGCAAGTCATCAAGTTCACGGATCTGCCGAACAAAACCGGAGGGCGTTCAATTTCAGCTGGCTGAAGGAACAAATTTGATCTTAATTACGAAGAAGCTCTTACAAGTTTTGAGGAAGTCACAGCTCAAGAAGGATCAGCCGCCTAACTTCTTGATAAATTAGTTTCTCAAGACTAACCTTTTGGATACCAAAGAAATACATCACGTGCGTGGCAGTCAGGAAAATGTCAGTGTTCAAGGGGGTAAGGTAAATGGCTAAGTGATCGCTAAAGTGACATCTATGCATGCTTAGCAATATGCTAACTCTAAAAAATAAAGACTAGATTTAAATATGAAATTTACAGAAGCACCACCACACACTGGTAAAACGGTTGGAAGTTGCCAGGCTAACAGAATGCCTTAATGAATTCCAGCAGTGTCCTCCCCAGCACTACCTCGTTTTTCGAGTTTTCCTGCAGAAACAGGAACCAACCCTGGAAGGAGCCCCACGTCTCCATTTCTGCCTGATGCATGAAGAATGAGGCTGCCACCCGTCTTGGGACATCGGAACCTGTGGTCCTCCCGTGATGGGCATCTGGGAAACAGCAGGCAAAGCCATCCGGGCTTCTGGATTGATGAGGACGGAAGAGGAGGCCAAGCAAAGAGGCCCCCTCACCCACACAGACCTCACCAACAGGAAACCGCACGACAGGAAAACATAGGCGAGCTGGAAGAGCAGAGGGAACCCGACTTAAAAAACGCCAAGCTCAAAAATAAATAAATTAATTAATAAATAGATTAATTAATTAATTGAAGCCAAGTTCTGAACAACAGCTCTCCAGGATGAAGGAAGATGATTCCACTCCAGCTCCCGGGTCTGCAAACTACGTCGTCAACACTGGTTACGGAGCCCCAAGGAAGGTGTGATCTCTTGAATTACCACGAGTATTTTTACCTCCATTTTATAAAATTGGTATTTTGATTAAATGTGCTTCATTCTAATGAGTTTCACAAAGAGAAAGGAACTCAATATGTCAGCTGAATACTTCATCCCGGGTTTGCAACCACTCCCTCCTAAAAATAAAAATCTTCCAAAGCTTTTTCATACGGTTAAATTAGATCAATCTGCTGCCTCCCAGTTTTTTTATTGTCACTCACGTGAAAAGGTGTCACTTTTAACGCTGACTTCTTCCTGCCACTTCGTGTTACTGACAGCACCCTAGCTTTTGGATTTTTCAGGAAAAGAATGAGATAAAAGGCAGTTTCTGTGGCAGGGGGAATTTTCATTTTCCATACTCATACTACATTATAATCAAATAGTTTCATGAAGTTTTGATCCCAAGGTTGGAAGAACAAAAACACCCTTTAAAAATGCCTCTCCAGAGACACAGCCCGGAAAAAGCTCCATCTTCCTATTATGTTACAAGTATTCCAACCTTCTCTCCCCTCCACAAAGTGTCGATCAAGACTAATGACGCTAAACTTAACAGAATCAATAAGGAGAATTAAGTTGTATATGCTGCTGGTAAACCCAAACTTACGTGGCTCCCAAGCTCCACGTCGGGGAAGCGCTGAAGCAAGCCCCATGCATGCCGCCCCATGGGAAGTGAGGGCACCCATGCAAGCCCCCGAGCTCGGGGTGGGGGGTTACTTTGCCTAAGCCTCTGCATGCTCAAGGGCACGGTGCAAAGGGGAGAGAACGGGTGCTCCACTGGGCTACGACCCAAACAGCCTTTCAGAAAAACTGAATTCCCCAGCCCCATGGGGGAGGCAGTTGGGTAGCAGAGGGCACAGATCTCAGAGTTTGGAGATGTCTCCCTGCTTGCATCACATTAAGAAGGATACATCACATTTCTGGGCCTTTCTTTTCCCATCCATAAAAACGGGCAGGCTCAAACCCTGTGGGCACAGGACCCCGAGGCACTACTACGGTTCTGGCAAGGGGTCCAAGCAGGATCCCCAGATTGCGGGAACATCATACACCTTCTCCAAACACCAATGCTGGTTCGTAAAACTCAGAGTAATGCAAAGGGTTACTGGCATCGAGAAGATTTTATCAACCATGGATTGTTCTACTCAAAATATGCCAATGGGAGCCCCTAGGTGGCTCAGTCAGTGAGGCCTCAGACTCTTGAATTTGCCTCAGGTCACGACCTCAGGGTCATTAGATCGAGCCCCACATGGGGCTCCATGCTGGGTGTGGAGCCCGCTTAGGTTTTTTCTCTCCCTCTTCCCCAACAGGCTCTCTCTCTGAGAAAAGAAGAGAAGAGAAGAGATGCTAATGTTCTCACTTATATATGGAATCTAAAAAGAAAAAAAAAGCTCACCGATGCAGAGAACGGAGTGGTGGTTGCAAGAGGTGGGTGGGGGGTAGGAGCGGATGAAACGAGTGAAGGGGAGCAAAAGGTACAAACTTCCAGGAATAAAATCAACAAGTCCTGGGGAGTGTGACATACAGCATGGTGACTGCAGTGAGGACAACTGTATTGCATGTTTGAAGGTCGCTAGGAAAGCAGATCTGCAAAGTTCTCATCGCACACACACACACATTTTTTGCAATGACATAAGGTGATCCATGTCCACTGGACTTCTTATGGCCATCATTTTGCCATGTATACAAATAACCAGTCATTACATTGTAACACTCGAAATCTAATAAAACGCTGCATGTCAATTACATCTCCAAGAAAGATAAGGGGAGTTTAACTAGCATTATACTGGGGTTGGGGAAGTGTTGTTGACATTTGAGAGAGGATCCTCCTGTATTCCAAAGAACAAAGACATGGCTGGTCTAGAATTCTGGATGATCCCTAAGGCTCCTTTACAGGGATTAGCACATCATCTATCCTTCCTCAGCAGCTCGGCTGCCGATAAAGACGGTGAGGAAAGAAAGGGTTCAAATCAAGCCCACCCAATCCCAACATTATCGCTGATCTGTCAGATTAATTTAATCTTAACATGGAAGTAAAAAAAAAAAAACGCACAAAAAACTTGCATTTTGGCCAATTACCACCAAACATTTCTATCACCACCTCCAAGGAGATCCAAACATGTGCTTCCCTGTGGCCCGAAATCCCTTGATAAAACAAGACTGAGTGTACAGTTTAAAACTAGTCATCATTATTTAGACTTAAAGCCCATCTTTACGTGTCTTATGATGGTAGTTAACACTGAATGCCTTTTAGAAAGCATTTAATACTGTCTACGACTTTTATAGTACATCAAAGGACAAGTCTACTCTAGTGAAAGAAATTGTCTACATTCTACATTCCACATGTGAAATGGATAATGGGCGAGCAAGGGCAAAGAGCTCTGAAAACCAAGAGGGAGCGTATGGAGAGTAAAAAATAATACAGACAACCAGTGTCCTGAAACTCAGCAACTACTCAATTTAAAAAAAAAAAAAAAAAATCGTTGAAGTTGGACAAATGCCTCCACGTGTTTGGTTTTGTTTTGTTAATTCCTTTTGGAAAGGAGCTCTGTAAGGCATTTGCCTCCAGGCTGGGGAAAGGCAGTGTCTAAGAACAAACAGGATCAGCTACAGAAGAACACCTCCAAGTCAGGTGTGGCCAGTAGGCGGCAAAGCCTTTGGCCTCTAGGTCACTGCCATGATCTGCCTAGGGCTCGCAGTGACCGAAGAAGAAGGGACAGGTCCCACCTTGAGAGCTGCTGAGGAATCAAGGAAGACCATCTACGCCAGTCCAAACACTGAAATCTTTTTACAAGAAGCCTCCGCTTTTTACAAGACTGACACCTACAGACTCCTTCCTTCAGGAGACCCGAGGGTTCACCGTGTGGACTGGGTGAAAAACACTGTGGTTGTCCTTTGTCTCAGTGTAGACCAGAAACACAGTGAACTTTTCATTCTCACGGTTTCTACGTGGGACATTGAACCGTACTGTGCCAAACTACCTTTGCCATGTACCTGCAAACAACAGACAGTTTCCCTTCCTCCTTGCCATGGAAAGCTTACAGAATCACAATCAGGATGACATAAAAGTTTCTAAAATACATTAGCATGTTATTCATTTCAGGAACCCCACTCAGCTACAACGCTAAGGCTGAGAAGACGGTTCGAACTTCTGCCAGTGCTGGAGTTAAAAGGATGAAATTGACAATTAAGTCCCCCTACTCACTGAACTACGTTTT
Organism: Mustela erminea; assembly: GCF_009829155.1. NCBI lineage: Eukaryota > Metazoa > Chordata > Mammalia > Carnivora > Mustelidae > Mustela > Mustela erminea. The sequence continues at coordinate 26,904,679 of NC_045634.1, read as the reverse complement.
ATTCCTGGAAAACCCAGAGCTCTGGGCAGCCCCGTACCCCCACGCCACCCCCAATCCTCGGTTTCCTCCCCACTGCCAAGCAGTCTTTCTTTTTCTTTAGAAAATGGAGCGGTTGCCCTAAGCAATCTAAAAAGAAACTCAAGAGGCTTATTTAACATGATTAAGGTCCAAGAACATTAGTAAAAATATATATATTCAGCTAAGTGTAGACTTGGAATTCTTCTAGAGAAAACCCCAGAGGCCAGCCTACTACAGAAGAGTCAACAAAGCAGAAAGACCGTACATCACTCCTCGACCCTCGCTTCCTAAAGGCCCGATCTTTCCCATTTGGATGGGCTTCGTCTGCTTTACTCCCAACAGAGGCACTCCGTTCATTTCCAGACAGAAACACAGGTCCTCGTGTTATGAAAAATCTGCAACCAGCCTAAGTAGGCCCATTTCCCTCTTTTAGAACATTGGATGCATTTTCTCCAGGGAACTGAAGTTTAGCGAGGCTGTGGCTTGTTCCTCCCAATCGCTGAAGTGGTTCTTCTTGGGGCTCAGATACTCAACAGGTTATAGGAAGCACCCACCCCTAGTTCAAAGCTGGACACCAGAGCTGGCCAGGCCAAAGGTTTTCGGTTCCACGCGTCTGGTTTGGGGTCTGACTACCAGCCGCCTTGGGAATACAGAGCCAGGCCTCCAGAACAGGGGGGGAGGTGACGGATGAGAAATGGATGCCAAACCATCCATTTCTTAATGCCCGGCTTGATGGAGGAAAGATGTCAGGGTTCGAAGCTATTGGCCAAGGAAAAAATTTTGGGAGGTCTTTGGCGCAAAAAGGTTAAGGCACGGGGATAGGACCCATGAGCAGAAAAAGCTGCCATGGGGTCAAGAGGAGTGGCCCATTACGTATTTTCCAGTTGCGAAGGGATTAGGGATAGCATCAATAGTCTCTAAGGAATTTTGGAAGCAAAGGTTCCCAGGAGCTTGAGCGGGCTAGCTGCTGTTAGGAAAAGGTCACTTATTGCTGTCTAATAAAACCCGAGTCATGAGACCCTTCAGATGTATATCAAAGGGTCATATGCTTGGGGGACAATTGCCAACATGTACGGGGGGGGGGGGGGGAGAGATAAAGGAAATTTTATATGTTAAAGTAGACTCACAGGATCCTGGGGTTGGGCTAGGATTGCCTGTGCCCCTTAGCAAAGTATTATCACGGAGGCAGCTGAGTCTCTAGAGGAAGGTCACTCCACCGGTTTCAAGGACTCGTCAGGGGCTGTAAGTCTAAGGAAATTTACTAACTTCTCTTCTGCCTTTGTTTCCCACATCACAGCCCACAGTCATTTCCTCCTTCTCAGAGAGGAGCTGAGATTTCCTCTGTAGGCTGGAGGGGGGCTGAAGGAACCCTGCTTCTCATCAGAGCAAAGCCCTGGCCAGTCCTTGGTTAGCTGGCTTTGCTTCTGGGTAGCCAAGAAACAACCTGTGGAGCCACCGTGCACATCCTCTGACATACCCCACCCCCGCCCCAGCCAGGGGCTGGGGCCCTCTGCAGAGACATCCGCCATCCACGCGCGGGGGTTGTAGAGCTCAGTAGATCCCTGGAGCTCCGGGCCAGGCTGCGTGACCACTCACATACTTTCCATCACAGACCCTCTCTGAAGCATAAAGGGTCGGGGGCAGCACGCTAAAGTAGTTGAGTAGGATTTTTCTTTTGCCCAGCTGTTGATGACTTAAAAGAGAGCGTACTTAAGCACCCGCAAGGCCAAGCCACGAAAGCAGAAGGAAACACAGCCCAGGCCCTACCGTAAGGGTACTTGGTGTCCAGCCTGCTCTCCGCCGTCCTCCTCCAAGGCAGCAGGTCGTCGCTGCACCCGTTCGGCATTCCGTTATACCCGATGCCCACGATCTTGTTTTCCGCATTCACGATGCAGGCTCCAACCTACAGGGAAACGTGCCGGAAGGTGTGGTGACCTGGCGAGGTCCTGGACAGGCAGTGCATGAAACCAGAAGCTGGCAGAGCTCCAAAGCGAGCATGCGGCTTCCGGAGGCTTGTGAAGGGTTCTCTATCCCCTCGCTTGCTTTCGGTGGCAGCTCCCACAAGCCAAAAAAAGCAGACCCCCCAAATCGCAGAGCGGGTCCAAGAGGCCGTGAACGGTGGCCTGTGAAAAAGGTAAGCACCTGGGGAAGCAGCACAAAAGACAGATTTACTCTGCCTTTAAGCTGCCAAGGACCCACTTCCGGCTGTGATTTGTGCATTTCCAGGTTATCTCGGTCTCTGTGTGTCCAAACATTCTAGAAAACTCACTTACCTGTGAATTTGGATCTTTGCTTCTCTGTGCCGATAAGAAGGCCACTGCCATGAAATACTCAGGCCATTCCAAATAGTCATCACGTTTTTTGCAGGGAACTTCACTCATGCTGGGTCTAGAAGGAAAACAGCGGTCGAGAAAAGCATTTTGGTACCCCGGCTTTCCAGATCAACGCAACCGCATGTCAACTTTGGAGCTGCAAAGTCAGACAATTTCTGTGACATTTACCCCGTCAGAAATCACAGATCACAGAGTCCCAGACAGTGTCTTGCCTTGAGGAAAAAAATCAAGTTAAGTTACTGTTCCAGAAGTTCAGGTTTGGCATGTAGAGTTCTGCATTCCCAAATATTACATCTATGAACTGCTTTCTCATAGGATTTTTGTCAACCTGGTACAAATGCCTTTGCCACAAATTGTTCTCATCCGTCACCTCCCCCCCTTCGGAAATAAGAGCCAGCACAAGGGGGAGGGATGGATTATCGATCATCTGCTATCTTTCAGACACTGTGAAGGGTTATACACATCATCTTACTCAAGCTTCATTCCTAGCAAAGGTAGTAACATCCCTTCTTGCAAAGACTCCCCTAAATCCCGCAGGATTGTTATCCGGGCCAAATTTCATTGGAGCTGTCCCAGCTCTGATGTTAACCGGATAATCTGTCCCTTGTCTTTCCCCTTAGCGTCCCCAGATGAAAACAGATGTTATCACCCCTGAGCATCACGTCTGAGTACTGAATCAAATGGGGAGAAACGATGGAAAGCGTCAGGTGTTACAAGTGAGGCAGAGGTTTAGTACCATGGGCTCTACTCACTCAAGGGGCAAGGCACAAGCTGATCTACAACAGGGACAGCCCCTAAACTTCCAGTAAGGGATGGGGTCCTTTCAAGGGAAACTAAACAGCACAAGGGAGGAGGGAACACCAGAACCGCGTGGGTCTCCCCGAGCATTCTTGAGCATCTGGGCGGAAGGGGTGTGTGAATTTCCCTGCACTTGGGCTTCAGGCTCTAGCCCTTGGCTTGCGCGGGTCAGCGCCTCAGACTGGGAGACCGTGAAAAAGTCGCTACTGGGACCCACGATTATCCCCTGATTCTGCTGCCCAAACTCTGTAAGCCCTCTGAACACCCAGCCATGCTGCACAGGTTTTACCACCGGCTCCAGGGTTAGCGGGCGGCCACCGGCTCCAGGGTTAGCGGCCGTAACCGAGGTCGGGCGCTAGGTACGTGCCACTAAACAGGAGGTGGGAGGGACGCAGAGAGGGAAAGGGAGGTGTTACTCCAACTTCAGCTTTAACGCTCCGGGGAGCCCCGAACCCCAGCCGCGGCAACTCCAGGAGGACACGCCGGGTAACCCGCCGGGACAGAATCCAGCACCCCCCCCCCCGCCCACCAGCCCCCTCGGACCCCACCCGAGCCAGACCACGCAAGCCGAGCCTCCACGTGGGCGCAGGAAGTCCTGCCGGCCCCATCCTCCCCCGGCTTCCTGGGGGGAGCGAGTCTCCAGAGATCCGGCCCGCCCAGCCGGCGCCCGCGGGCCCCGCAGGAGGTTGCCCTGGGAGGGGTGGGGGGGGGAATCCTCGGGCTTCCCCCCGCCCCGAGCCCCCGCCGCGAGCCGGGCGTCCAGCACCCCCGCGCCCAGCGCTCGGGCCGCCCCGCGCAGTGGCGCGCACGCCGCGTACCCGCACCGCAGGGCTGGCCCCGGCGGGTCCTCGGCTCCCGGTGGGCGATCGCAGCCGCCACCCGCTGCCACCCGCCGCCGCGCGCCGGGAAAGGAAGTCGGGAGAAGAGGCGGGGCCGCCGCGGGGCCGGAAGGGGACCTCGGCCGAGCGGCCGCGCGCCCGAGGGAGGGGGTCCCGGCGGGCGCGCACCGGGCGGGGAACTCCGGGCGAGGTCGCCTCCGCCTCCCCCGGCCCGGCACCCGGCTCGCTCGACCCGCGATCAGGCCGGCGACCTCCAGGACCGGCAGCGCCCGAAGGACTCCTCCCGGTCTGGCGGCCTCCCTTGGTTGAGGCGGATGGTTTGGGATTTGATCCTGGCCGGGCGCCGGCTCCTGGGTGCCCTGGAGGCCGCCCCCGAGGCCGCCGGGCTGGGACCCGCGGGATCGCCCCGCCCCGGAGGTCCCCCCGACCCAGGCCGGCGCCCCGGGCTCCCCGAGCTTCTGCCCGCGTTCCCGGTCCCCAGCCTGGGCCCCGCGGGGGAAGCTCGTGGCGGCTCCCAGGGCTCTGACTTGATCTTCGTTGCATTTTTCAGATCCGTGAATCCGAGAGTTGGGTGCTTTTCGTTGTTGATGGGGAGTTTCTTTCCACCACCATTCACCCCGACCCTCACCCCTCACCCCGGATCTACCGTCCCCTTAACGCTCTCTCTGTAAATCTCTGTTCTTTGCAAGTAACTAAAAGACGACCTGAAGGAGTCTAGTGCCGTGAAACTGGACCGGTCAGGACACGAGGAGAGGCACAAATGTCTCGAAGTTACATTTGCATTTTGTGCTTTGCATGGCCCGCTTAGTTTCCACTCAAAGGGTGTGGAAGGGCCAGAGCTGTGCGCTGAAGCTTGCTACCCTTTCCTAACCCCAGCACGGTGTACACACACACCTCTTAGCCTTCCCCTGTTGGGTGGGCCAGGTGTAAAATTTCGCACAGTTACAATTGATTACAAAACAAAACAAAAAAAACCCACAAAAAAAAAAAAAATCAGAGAAAGGGGGCGCAGGTCAATAGGAAAGGCCATCAGGGAGATTTCTGAAGCCATAGGCCCGAGGAAGTAAATAAGATTTTCTCGAAGTTCAATATTCTATTGAAACCTATAGCCCCCCGTCCTGGCTGAACACAGGTTCCCGAGTAGAGAATGACAAAAGAATCTTTTCTGTGTCACACACAGGGCTTGAAGACACCGTCAGCACTCCGTAAATAATAGCTACTGTAATAATCAGGAGTTCTGATCGGCACATCCCAGATCTGAGCCACTAATCCAAACAAAAGCTTGTTAACTATATTCATTTTGCCTAACGGGGAAAGAATGATGAGACTAAACAGTTGGTTCGATCTAATTTCTCCCCACCACAGACACATCACTCTTGTCTCCAAGGTCCAGCCTGTAGAGTCAATAATTAAATTATGTACTACGTTTTGTGGATGCCGGGAAAGCAAAGAGAAAAAGACTTCATCATTAACTATAGCTTTTGTTTTGTTTTGTTTTGTTTTGGTTAAGAGTCAGGCTTGAAAGAGCTACATAGATTAAGATGATGATTTTTAATGTCAAGTTAACTTCACTTGGCTGGCTTGTTGCCACTAAAACGTATTGTATACGGAGCCCTTGGTTTCCCCTCCCCCTTCCAAATCTGCTGCTTGGTCTTTGTCACACTCATCTATAGTCTTTGAGTCTTCATAGATCCATTTCTCTTCTTACCAATCTCCAGCCAATACATCACCAGTTGCTGCTGGTCCTTCAACCACAACATCATTAAGCTTTCTTCCTTCCTCTGCTCTGTAAAGACTGTCATACATAATTTAGTTACTTCTCATCATTCTCCATTTTGGTCAGCTCACACACTCCCCTTGGCAATAAATTCAAGATCCTGCTTGCTGCAAACACATTATCCTGAATGTTCCTGCGTTTCACGGCAAGTCTCTCATCTTACGAGATGACATCATTCATAACACAGGAAACCCTCCTGATTCATAGTCTCAGAACCTGAGGTTTCCATTATTCGGCTCCCACAGCCAGCCCAGGAAGCCGGGGAGGAAGGAAAATGCATTCTATGGTTTTCTTACTCATTAACACCTTGTAACTCCAAGTGTGAGTGTAAGTGTTAAGTCTCTCTTGCTAATACCTTGTATTTTGGTTCATAACTGAGGATCTTTGTCCACCTACCACAGACGTAGAGGCTCACTCCGTTTTCAGCCAATCAAGAGCAAGGGGAGGGGGGCTTCCCCTAGGGGTGAACACAGGCAGACTCTGGAAGGACCATCGTCCAGTTTGGGCCTGGCTCCTCGGCTTATGAGACTGTGGGTTATATCTATGCCTCACCTGTAGCATAACCTGGAATATATTACAGGACCGTGAAGGTGGGGGGATTCCAACAAAAAAAAATTTAAAGTCAAGGTGAGATTCTTTGGGGGTTCCCTCCAATGGGGCTCTGATGGCATCCGTGGACGTCTGCTCTACCACAATACCGCTTACCCCTTGCCCGGGAAAGGGTGTGACTTGCAGCCCGGAAACAGCCAGGGCACCTGGAGAGCAGCCCGTGTATGCGTCAGGGGTTGTCATGGGAGAAGGGCACACTTGGACTCAAACCAGAGTTTGAACTCTAGCTCCATTTCTCACTACCCAAAGGACCTTCAGAAGACACTCACATTCTCAGGGTGTTAGTGTCCTCATCTACAAAGTCATTCAATCATTTTTTAATACTCTCCGTGCTCAGTGCTGCGAATACCAACATTGAACAAGATAAGCCAGCCCTGGCCCTCACAGGACTTACCCCCCACTACCCACCCAAACAAATGCTGAATAAATGAACGTCATTGCTGGCTTGGTGAACACAAGAAATGTTATGATCAAAGTCTCCTGTTGGAATATCTTGGTTCTTAATCCAATAGTCACCTGGGTCAAAAATTGCTTTTCATAGCTCCACAACCACACTTAGAGGCAAAGCACCAAGGTTTCTGTGTTTCAGAGGAATAATTGTTTATATTTCCACGAAGCAGTCCAAACTAGAGAGAACTGTATAAACCTTAAGTATGGGGATGACCGGAATACCTGGTAAACCACAAAAGGAATCAATGAAAATTCTAGAAAAGAACTGACATATGTGTTCTTGTCTATATATATATATATATATATATATATATATATATATTTTTTTTTTAGGGGTGTCTGGGTGGCTCAGTGGGTAAAGCCTCTGCCTTCAGCTCAGGTCATGATCTCAGGGTCCTGGGATGGAGCCCCGCATTGGGCTCTCTGCCCAGTGGGAAGCCTGCTTCTCCCTCTCTCTCTGCCTGCCTCTCTGCCTACTTGTGATCTCTCTCTCTGTGTCAAATAAATAAATAAAATCTTAAAATATATATATATATATTTATGCATATGTTAGAATATGAGGTCAGCAGTTCACAATGGAAAACATAAAGACTGAAGATTGAAACATCAAAAAAAAAATTTTTTTCAAGATTCCTGGGGCACCTGGGTGGCTCCGTTGGTTGAGCATCTGACTGTTGGTGTCAGCTCAGGTCATGATCTCAGGGGTCACGGGATCAAGTCCCTCATCGGGCTCCACACTGAGCATAGAATCTGCTTGAGATTCTTTCCCACTCCTCTCCCTCCTTCTTTCTCTCTCTCAGATAAATAAATAAAATCTTTTTTTCTTTTTTTTTTTTTAATATTTTATTTATTCATTGGACAGACAGAGATCACAAGTAGGCAGAGAGGCAGGCAGAGAGAGGAGGAAGCAGGCTCCCTGCTGAGCAGAGAGCCCGATGCGGGGCTTGATCCCAGGACGCTGGGATCATGACCTGAGCTGAAGGCAGAGGCTTAACCCACTGAGCCACCCAGATGCCCCAATAAAATCTTTTTTTAAAAAAATGTTTAAAAATTCAAGATTCCTAAATGAGATCTTTGTTCTTAGTTGGTGGCCCGATTATCTTTACTGCTACACATCTTCGAAATTATAATGAAGCTCAAGGAGGAGACGTTGACTTGGTAAATGCCCAGAGCTGAGTGCTTTGTGATTGTAGGTCAGTAAATGTTAGCTGACCAAATTAAGGAACAGACAATAATTGCCTTATGCCAAAAATTTTGGAGCACCCAACACACAAAGAGAAGTCTTCATCCATAAACTCTAGTTATACCTCATTGTCTGCTTCCTTTTTCTCCTTACATTTAATGGACCTGGGAAGACATTCGGTAAATGACATCTTGGGGCTGGTAGATCAGGAAGCAAGGGCAAGCAGAATTGTTTTCAAGTCATGTAGTATCTCAGTCTTAGGATTTTGGTCTTACCCTGCAAATAACCATCTCTAGAACAAGAATAAAAGGCAGCTGGGAAGGCTGTCTGCTTTTTCGTGGTTATGTCAGCTCTCCTCACGACTTGCTTTTCCTCTACAGAGCTGAACTTGTAGCCTCTTTCATACATAACTGGTTGAAGTTGATGGAAATTACATGTCTTATCACTTCTTAAAAGAAAAAAAAATACATAAAATGTAAATCTAAAAGAAATGGGCAATTTTCTTGTACCACTTTATATTTCTGTGTAAGTTACCAAGTGCCAATCATTCTTACTTTTTTAAAATTCAAATTTGTCAAGCAGCATGTAAGCTTTCAGTGTTGTACAAGAAAAGATAATGCTTCGTGTGGAACAGTCACTTACGCTAGTTCTGCAAAAGTGCCTACCAGAAGAGAATTTATCAGATTCTGGTCTTATGGAAATATTAACGACCTCATTAAATTGTCCCTCTGCTCGGGGGTCACCATGGACTCTATTGAAAAGGAATCAGCAAGGTACTATGGTGCTGGATGTGGAATTCTTTATTGACATCAAAGTCATGGCTCAATTTGTCGTGTATGTTCTAACTAATGTAACAAGGTGAGTGGCCAAGAACCATTGTGAATGAAAGCTGCCGTTGAACTAATTTTGGGAGGCAATGGCTATATGATAACCCGCATGGCATGGTGTGTCTTCCCTCAGCTAACCGGAGAGCTCATGGAGGGTAAACTTCTAAAACGGGAAAGCAAGAATTAAATGAATATCTCAGCAGCTCCCTTGGTACACGTACATGCAAGGGACCATCTAGGATCCAGCCATGACAAAGATCAAGGCCAGGAGATGAAACTTTATCTTCTGTACTTGCGAACAAAATAAGGAAGAAAGCCTATCTTATCTGAATAAGTATTAGCGCTGTTCACAGTAAGAAATTCCAAGCTTTGATGCAGGAGATGGTAGAGAACAACATGGCAAGAGCAAGGTCAGAGTCCTCCAAAAGTCCCATTTTTTATCAACCTCGGTCGGCTGGAGTGTTCGATCAATGACCCAGAGGTGAGAAAGGTAGAGAGCTGTCAGCCACAAAGCATTTGGAGAGAGTTTGATAGTGATGCCGTCTTCAACTTAGCCCTGGACTGAGTTAAATATCAAACAAAGGGAGTAGAATGACACTCGTGAAGTCATCCTTGTGAGGAGGAGAGAGATTGAATAGTTTGGTGGTTACAGTAACCACTAGCCTGCAGAAAAATCAATACAGACACGGTGTTAGAATCACACCGAGAGCTCCTGGAGTCGAGCCATTTCACTGAAGAATAAACCCAGATTCATTAAAGTAGAAAGTCAGGAGGTGGTAGGAGGTCAAGCAGGAGCACACCCTGGGCTCTTTTGTCCGGAAACCCAAGAAGATGTTCTCCTTTCAGCATCCGAGTATTTTTTAAAAACATAGAATTGACAGAGCTGGCAGTGACCTTGGCCATCACGCAGTCCAGCCCCTTCTTTTTACAGATAAGGAAATAGTGGCCTAGAAAGATGACTTGGCATGCCCTCCTTCACACAGCTGATCTGCCGTGATTTCCTCTGCACCACACGTCCGTCCCCCGTCTTAGAGCCTACGAATGAAACCACCGGTGTTGTGGAGAGCCTCTATAGAAGACACTCTGCTAAAAAAATAAAAAGCTCAACCAGGTTTCTCGGAGTGTTTGCCAGAGAGGAGGTAAAAACCGCGTAACGGGTTAACCAACATTCGCTGATGAAGCAGTGGGTGGGAAACAATAAAAGAGCTGTCCCCAGGTAGGACATGAATTGTCGTGTGTGTCTTCCACCTCCAGGAAAACCCTTTCTGCCCACTCATGAGGTAGTTTAGGGACACAGCGGTACCCCTGTTCCCTTCCATATTACTTCCGTCTAGTACAATATTCTGTGTATAACCCATTTTGGGTTTGTTTGTTTGAAGAAGTAAAAGATCTACAAGATGCCCCCCCCCCCAAAATGAGAGTTTGCACAGACATAGAGAGGCATCTGTATCTCACCCTTGAGCAGAAAAGCTTGCCCTAATTGTCGTCCCATGCAACGGAGGGAAAAGATCCCATCTGAGGAAATCTGAATTTCCTCCTAGAGCTGTAGGGAAGCCCAGACGGGGAAGAGTGAGTGTCACCTCCTTGCACTCACCACACATCCAATGGGCATATGTCACCCACAGAATCGTAGCCCCCGAGAACCAAGAAGTTTTAGGCAAACAAAAATAGATCTGTACCCAAAAGCATACAATCTTCCTGCTTTGTACTATTTAATTCAGTCCTTGGTGATATCCCAGGGATGACATTACCTCTTCGATAGTGTTCTACTCTCTTTCATTCCCCACAAAAAGCATCACATGAAATAGACCAGCGCCGGCGGGAGGAAGACCCTCCAGGATGGCCGGGCCAGGTGCCTGGATCCAGGAAAAACACAGATCACTCACAACTAAGTCTGGCTGCTGAGAACCAACAATATCTTCACAATAATGCTTATACCCCCGTGTGAACGCCTTATCTTTGCCTTCCACTCCTTTATGTTGTCATGTTCATGGCTCCCTGTGAAACCCAGAGGAATCTTTCTCTTGAAAGTCTTTGTTAATAGCCTATCCCCTCCCTTGCTCGTCTCGCAAACAGTATGTGTTGGCAAAAGGGGAGATAGCAAGTTTATATTTTAGAGGGTAATTTCCTTACGAAGCCGTCCTTTTGTTTGCAACAGTCTGCCTCTGTGCTAGCCGGGGTCCTGAAGCCAGGCACCCGGATAGAGCAAAGGACTTCTTTTTTGTAAAAAACGGTGGCAAATTCTATTAATGATTTCAGTGGCGCATTAAGCAGGTTATTATTAGAGCCGACATTTCGCATGCAGAAATATGCTTTACTTGAAAGTTGAGTGTCATTCAAAAGAGGGAAACGTTATTTAGAATTTTGCAAACATCAAAGAAGTCCCCTGCACACGGATCCTTATAAACACCTCAATGGGTTTAGGAAACGGGGCTAGAACTAATGCTTTTTGATTGCTCTTTGATGCAAACAATAACACCAGAATGCAATGGCTTTGCAGAAGGCTCATAAGCAGTGGCCAAGAAAGTACATTCTTCTTCTGTCTCCGCAGCCGGACCCCAGCGCTGATGGGCCCGAGCACAGCCGAAGGTCGGTGGTATTCATTCACGCTGCACGCCACAAAGAACTCCCCCCATGCTCAGAAAACAGAATCTCCTCCTCCCGTTGTAGAGACAGATATTACAGCCGTCACCGAGACGCTTGAAGAGTTTTTCACTGCATACGCCTTTAGAGGTACACATTTGGCTCAGCAGCAGCTAAACATTTTTAAGAGCACAGTAAGAAATAGGCCAGAAAACATCAAAGCTTTATAGCTTTTTAGAAAACTTGATGGTCTTGCTGGTACAGCTCCCTATGATATGGTTCAGTTGTAATAACAATGGAAAGTGTATCAGTGCAAACTGCTGATGAGACATCAGAAAATGTAGCCAAGGGTCTTTTAAACACATTTAAGAACTGCTCTTTTGAACAGCGCCTCTTAGCCTTGGAAAACCTCTTCGAGATTTTAAACAGGGCTTGGGACGAGCTGCAGAGTGAGAACCTGAAATTATCTCGTGCACTGGAATCAATATCAAGCAATATTTTCTCTTTGAGAGAAATTCAATCTGACAGAAAAGAGGCCGAGCAAGAAGGGAACTGGGACCCTGGCTAAAACCCTCGCCTTAGAAATACGCCATAAAGCGGTCCAAATTAGGTGATGTCACTAGAGGCAGAAAACCAAAGTGACAGAATAAAATGTTATCTGGGCTGCAGAATACTTCATTATCACTACCACGGGTCACTAAGCTTCACAAAATGCATCCATCAGCCTTGATGGCCCTTTGTAAGTCATCGGGGTAGCTAGATGGCGCAGCGAGCGAGCGCAGGGCCCCTCGGCCACCAGCCACCGCCACGGGGGACAGGGGACGGGGTTCAAACGGAGGACCCGGTGCCCGGCCTCAGCTTTGTTAGTCTCAAAGTGCTCTCTAGTGGCCGGATGCTCATAAAACTTCTGATACGCAGGACGTACTTGGGGAGAGGATGCAGAAATCTACAGCTGTCTTGGAAAGGCAGGGTAGAAACCCTTTCTAGTGCAACCGGCATCTCCCGGACCCACGGGAACGTTTTACAAGCAAACTTGCCTTTTCCAACTATTGTGTTGCAACCCATACAACACTTCTAAATTATTAAACTCCACTGTGTAATTTGTATACTGTGTATTAGAGGCTTATCAAATTAATGGGGAAGCATTTAGGTTGAAATTAATCCTTGTGCACTTCTGGGAGGTTCATTAAGGAGAGGTATTTCTACGCAGAATACAAAGTACATGTCGTTTGTCCATGGATCTGGTTGAGCGAGTGCTCTGTGCCGTGCTTCAGAACCATCTCGAATGCAAAAGTCACTGTTTTACGGAATGTGATAAGGTTCAATTATCAGGCTTGCTGGAAGGGAATCATTTCTCAGGCACCTGTGGATTCCAGGTGCAACCCCATATTTTATTTCTAGTATTCATTTAATCCTCACACACAAAAACAACCCTCTGATGTAGGAGGCATTATCCACCTTTTTTTTTAGATAAAGCAGAGGTGAACAAACGTTTTTATAAAGGGCCAGAGAGTAGAGCCCATAATTCCGCTATTCCAGCATGGAAACGGTCCCGGGCAGTATGCAAACAAATGAGAGTGGTTGTTTTCCAATAGAACCGTATTTATAGGCCCTGAAATGCGAATTTCATGTAATTCTCACAAGTCCCAAAATACTGTGTTTTCTTTTTGTTTCATTTCAGCCATTTAAAAATGTATAAACCAGGGCGCCTGGGTGGCTCAGTGGGTTAAGCCGCTGCCTTCGGCTCAGGTCATAATCTCAGGGTCCTGGGATCGAGCCCTGCATCAGGCTCTCTGCTCAGGGGGGAGCCTGCTTCCTCCTCTCTCTCTGTCTGCCTCTCTGCCTGCTTGTCATCTCTCTCTGTCAAATAAATAAAATCTTTAAAAAAATGTAAAAATGTAAAAACCTTTCTTAGCTGACAGGCCATAGGAAAACAGGTAGCACCTGAAGACGGTGAGCAGCATTGTGCACTGGCCAGAGTTTGCTGAGTCCTGTGATAGGGAAACCGAGTCTCAATCCACAAGCGTGGCAGTGTCAGCAGCCAAACCAGCCTGTCTGCAGTCAGTGCTGAAGTGAGTCTCCATTTCTACCACCTCAGACCTCCTCCTGCTGTCAACACCAGAGTAAAATTTATTGTTTTGGGGGTTTTTGCTTTTTTTTTTCCTTTAGAAAAAGAAGAATCAAAAAGAAACTCTAAGAAACCCCAAAACAAAGACAGAGGAAAGAAGAATAAAAGCATCGAGGGAAGCTGAGTAGACATGAAGAAATGCATCCCATGCCTTTTTGGAAGACCTCTACATAAGACTTTGTGGACATTTCCGAATCACGTAGAGGGCACCGTTCCTGAATTCAAAAGATGTCATATCATAGAGGGAACACATTAGAAATTCATGGAAACAAAAAACTCACAGGTGTATATCTAACCCCCTTTAGCCATCAAACACACATAGCAAGAGTTGCTTCTAGGAGAGAGACTCTCAGGGAGCACAGGTCTTCTGCCTGCAAAGGTGTCAGGCATTAACTCATTTGTAGTCTGAACAACAATTTCAAGCCACAAAACCTGGGTGAACAAAACAAAAGGTATGGTTTCTGGTATTTATAGAATTTCGATTACACTCTACCTTGAGCTCTCATGATGCCTAGTGGAAGAAACGTAGACTTAGTCACTGAAGGCTTAAAATTAGTTATATCAACATTTCCTTCCCTCTCCTTCTGCCTAGGAAGCAAAGGCCCGTTCTAAATGTTCCATGGAAGACAACTTTGTAGCCCCAGAGGAAAAGGTGTTTGGTCCTCTGTGGGCATCTGCCCATGGAGGTCTGTGACTCCCTCCTATCTTCAGTTGCGGGCGGAGATCCCCTTAGGCCTCAGTGGAGATGCAAATCTCTTCTGTTTCCAGGAGCCCTGGGTCTTCCTCATGCCAGTGCAGAGGGTCTTTCTGTGTGGCTCCCACTTCCTCACCCCACTGGGCACTGTTCAAGCCTCCTTGCTCGACAACGTCGGGCAGTCCCGTGTTCCCCTTGCTGTGCAACCCCACCGTGCTGGCCCCGTGCTGGACAACCCAGGACCCTGCTCTTGTCCCTGTGCCATAGCAGAAAGCAGGCACAGAGTCCACCATCTCCAAGACTCCAAACCCACAAATGCATAAACATACAGCTGTGGCAGGTACAGAACACTAACTCACAGCACATAGCTCACTCCCCTCCCCTCCAGCACTTGGCACTCCCTCGGCATGAAGTTCTCTCACACCTCACACCCTTTTTTCACTCCTAGGGGATAATGTAAATTCTCTCATGAGACCTCTTCTGTATCTATTGTCAAGCTCAAGATCTTGGCTCTGGAAGCTTCACATCTCCTTTTTTCCCCTTTTCTCCCTCCCCAGGAGCCTTACCCTGACAATCTGAAGGGCCCAGGTCTAGGTGTAAATAGGAAAGGAGACTGTGACTTTTTAAAAGATGTGTGTTTCACTGGACCAGAGGGACTTCACAGGTATGTACAGAGCATTCCAACCTAAAGCAACAGAATACACATTCTGCTTGAGTGCACATGGAACATCCTCCAGAATAGATTACATACTGGGTCGCAAATCAGGTCTCAGCTAGTACCAAAAGACTAGGATTATTCCCTTCCCATTTTCAGACCACAATGCTTTAAAACTTGAACTCAATCACAAGAGGAAATTTAGGAAGAACTCAAATACATAGAGGCTAAAGAGCATCCTCCTAAAGAATGAATGGGTCAACCAGGAAATTAAAGAAGAATTTTAAAAATTCAGGGGAACAAATTAAAATGAAAACACAACTGTTCCAAAACCTTTGGGATGCAGCAAAGGCAGGGAGGGAGTATATAGCAATACAGGCCTTTCTCGAAAAACAAGAAAGGCCTTGAATACACAACCTAACCCTATACCTAAAGGAGCTGGAGAATGAACAGCAAATAAAGCCTAGACCCAGCAGGAGAAGAGAATTAATAAAGATTCGAGCAGAAATCAATGAAATAGATAACAAAAGAATGGTAGAACTGATCAACCAAACTAGGAGCTCGTTCATTGAGAGAGTTAATAAGATCAATAAACCCCTGGCCAGACTCATAGAAAAGAGAAAGACCTAAATAAATAAAATCATGAATAAAAGAGGAGAGATGACAACCAACACCAAAGAAATACAAAGAATTACAAGAAGGTATTATAAACAACTATATGCCAACAAATTAAGCAATCTGGAAGAAATGGATGCATTCCTAGAGATATATATACTATCAAAACTTAACCAGAAAGAAATAGGAAACCTGAACAGACCCATAACCAGTGATCAAAAATCTCCCAACGAACAAGAGTCTAGGGCTGGATGGCTTTCCAGGGGAATTCTACTAAGTATTTAAAGAAGAATTAATACCTATTCTTCTGAAACTGTTTCAAAAAATAGAAATGGAAGGAAAACTTCCAAACTCTTTCTGTGAGGCCAGCATTACCTTGATCCTAAAACCAAAGACCCCATCATAACAGAGAATTACAGACCAATACCCCTGATGGATATGGATACTAAAATTCTCGCCAAGATACTAGCCAGTAGGATCCAACTTATTAACCTTGACCGAATGGGATTTATTCCAGGGCTACAAGTTGGTTCAACATCTGCAAATCAATCGATATGATACAATACACTAATAAAAGAAAGAACAAGAAACATATGGCCCTCTCAATAGATGCAGAAAAAGCATTTGATGAAGTACAGCATCCTTTCTTGATTAAAACTCTTCACAGTGTAGGGCTAGAGGGTGCATTCCTCAATATCATAAAAGCCATCTACAAAAAGCCCACAGCAAATATCATTCCCAATGTGGAAAATTGAGAGCTTTCCCCCTAAAGTCAGGAACACGGCAGGGATGTCCACTATCACCATTGTTGTTCACACAGTACGAGAAGTCCTAGCCTCAACAATCAGACAACAAAAAGAAATAAAAGGTATTTGAATCAGCGAAGAAGAAGTCAAACTCTCACTCTTTGCAGATGACATGATACTCTGTGTGGAAAGCCCAAAAGACTCCACTCCAAATTGCTGGAACTCATACAGGAATTCATCAAAGTGACAGGATATAAAATCAATGCACAGAAATCAGTTGCATTTCTGTACACCAACAATGAGACAGAAGAAAGAGAAATTAAGGAGCTGATCTCATTCACAATTGCACCACAAGCCACAGATACCTAGGAATAAACCTAACCAAAGAGGCAAAGGATCTGTACTCAGAAAACTGGAAAACACTCGTGAAAGGAACTGAGGAAGACTCAAAGAAAGGGAAAAACATTCCATGTCCATGGATTCTAAGAACAACTATTGTTAAAATGTCTATGCTACCTAGAGCAATCTATACATTCAGTGCAATCCCTACCAAAATATCATCACCTTTTTTTGCAGGGCTGGAACCCTGTAAAAATTCATATAGAACCAGAAAAGACTCCCCAAATTTGTATGGAACCAGAAAAGACCCTGAATAACCAAAGGAATGTTGAAAAAGAAAACCAAAGCTGGTGGCATCACAATTCTGGACTTTAAGCCCTATTACAAAGTTATAGTCATCAAGACAGTATGGTACAGTACAAAAACGGACACATGTATCAGTGGAACAGAATAGAGAACCCAGAAATGGACCCTTCAACTCTATGGTCAACTAATCTTTGACAAAGTAGGACAGAATACCCAGTGGAAAAAAGACAGTCTCTTCAACAAAAGGTGCTGGGAAAATTGGACAGCCACATGCAAAAGAATAAAACTGGACCATTTCCTTATACCATACACAAAAATAGACTCAAAATGGATGAAAGATCTAAATGTGAGACAGGACTCCATCGAAATCCTAGAGGAGAACGCAGACAGCAACCTCTGTGACCTTGGCCTCAGCAACTTCTTACTAGACACATCTCCAGAGGCAAGGGACACAAAGGCAAAAATGAACTATTGTGACTTCATCAAGATAAAAAGCTTTAGCACAGCAAAGGATGGAGTCAGCAAAACCAAAAGACAACTGACAGAATAGAAGAAGATATCTGCAACTGACGTATCAGATAGAGGACTAGTAACCAAAATCTATGAAGAACTTGTCAAACTCAACGCCCAAAGAACATATAATCCTGTCAAGAAATGGGCAGAGGAGGGGCACCTGAGTGGCTCAGTTGGTTGAGTGTTTACCTTCGGCTCAGGTCATGATCCCTGGGTCCTGGGATCAAGCCCCAAGTTGAGCTCCCTGCTCAGTGGGGAGCCTCCTTCTCCCTTTCCAGCTCCCCCCGCTTGCTCTCTCTCTCTCTCTCTCTCTCTCTCCATTAAATAAACAAATAAAATCTTAAAAAAGTAAAAGGCAGAAGACATACAAATGGCCAACAGACATGTGAAGAAATGCTCAAACTCACTCCATATCAAGGTAATACCAATCAAACCCACAATGAGATACCACCTCCTACCAGTCAGAATGACTAAAATTAATAAGCAGGCTATGACAGATGTTGGAGAGGATGCGGAGATGAAGAACCGTCTTACACTGTTGGTGGAAATACAAGCTGGTGCAGCCACTCTGGAAAACAGCATGGAGGTTCCTCAAGAAGTTGAAAATAGAGCTACCCTATGACCCAGCAATTTTACTACTAGGTATTTAACCAAAAGATACAAATGTAGTGATCTGAAGGGGCACCTGCTCCCCAATGTTTATAGCAGCAATGTCCATAACAGCCAAAGTATGGGAAGAGTCCAGATATCCATTAACAGATGAATGGATAAATAAGATATGGTGTGTGTGTGTGTGTGTGTGTGTGTGTGTGTGTGTGTACAATGGAATACTACTCAGCAATCAAAAAAAAAAAAAAAACCAAAATCTTGCCATTTGCAATGTCGTGAATGGAATTAAAGTGTGTTATGCTAAGCAAAGTAAGTAAATCTGAGATAATCAGAGATTATCATATGATCTCACTCATATGTGGAATTGAAGAAACAAAACAGGGGATCACAGGGGAAGGGAGGAAAAAATAAAGCAAGATGAAATCAGAAAGGAAGACAAACCATAAGAAACTCTTAAGCATAGGAAACAAACTGAGGGTTGCTGGAGCGGAGCTGGGTGGGGGATGGGGTAATGGGGTGACGGGCATTAAGTAAGACACCTGATGGAATGAGCACTGGGTGTTACATGCAACTGATGAATCACTGACGTCTATCTCCGAAACTAATAATACTGTACATGTTAATTAATAGAATTTAAATTTAAAAATTAAAAATTAAATCAAAGATGTATTTGTGGGGGGGGGAGAGAGGAAGTGACAGGAAAATGTACAAATCAGTATTTCACAGTACCATTTCACCACACCTTCTAAAAATACATATTAAGCATCTATTATGTGCTCAGCATCTAGAATACACTGGTGAGGAAAACGGACAGCTCTCTGCCCATATGGAGATCCATCCAGGTGGGACTATAATGAGACACAATGGACAAGAAAATAAGTTCACTTATCATTATGACCCACGAGAAAAGCTGTGCAGCGGGGGTGGGGGGGAGTGTCCCCATCCATTGGGGGAACACCTTCTAAAAACCCAGAGACTGGAGAGAGCTTGCTCTATATCCAGAATGAAACAAATTGGTATCTGGAGTAGCTGAACCCAGGTGTTCACCCAGTAGTGAACCCAGGTATCACTCCCCGGGTGCCATGGGGAGAAATACAATGAAGCCAATGACATTGGAGAGAAGGGACAAGACTCAGACCAGGGTAATGAGATTCGATTATTCATGTAATGCAGTGGGAACCCAAAGAAAGGAATTGAAACCTCAGAATGACATGGTCTCCTGTACATTTCTGAAAGAGAACTTAGCTGCTATACCGAGGACAGAGTGTAAGGAGACCAGTCAGTTGGCTGTTACCGGAGTCCAACGAGATGTGGAGGTAAAGGGACAGATCTTAGGTAGACGTTGTAGGGAAAATTGTGAAGAATTGGGTAGAGAAGTTAGGGAGAGTGAGGAATTAAGAATGACTCCCAGATTTCTGTCTTGGGCAACTGAATGGAATCAAGATGCCACCTTCTGGAACAGCAAAAATGAGGGGGTCGGTCAATAGAAGATTGGGGGACTATTGTATTTGAGAGGCCACAAAGCTATGTAAGGACACCCCAAGTCAGCACTCTCCCCCTGACCCCACCCTTCCCAATGCCTCTACCTTCCACCTGCCACAGTAGGGGTGGCAGAAACCTCTGGGCCCTGAACAAGCAGGGGGACACCTTGAGCAAACCAAAAGATGATGGGTGAATAAGGTACCCACAAAGGGAGGGAAATGCTGAGTGGAAAGGGATGGCTCCACCAATGTGCTTCGCCTGTAGGATGATGGTTGCTTTTGGAATTGCATGATAGATATGCAAATAACTATAGGAAGAATTTATAAATAATGGGGTGTATTACCAAGAGCCTTTCTGACAAGCATGGGTTGAGGAGGACATCCACACTGAGGGATGGTCCCCGTTTGGGGTGTCAAAGTCCCAGCAGGATAAGGAGCGTGGCCATCCAGGAGTCACAGGCTGGGAGGAAGGGTGGCCTCAGGGCAGTGTGCCAGATCTCAAGAGAGCCACCGCTTGTGGAAAAGTGGGGCGCTTAGCATTGGGTGTCAGCTGAGGGGGAGGTATGTGGGTATGTGGCCCAACACAGGTGTTGAAACCCAGGTAGGATAAGGAATGCACCCATGAGGAGAGGAGAGGAGGCTGACAGTGATGACAGATTTGTTACTTACTGAATCACTGATCAATAAGTAAGTATATCCAAAGTACGGGGGCTCCTGGGTGGCTCAGTCGATTAAGCCTCTGCCTTCAGTTCAAGTCATGATCTCAGGGTCCTGGGATCAAGCCCCCCATCAGGCTCTCCACTCAGTGGGGAGTCTGCTTCTTCCTCTCTCTGCTCATGTTCTCTCTGTCTCTCTCCAATAAATAAATAAAATCTTAAAAAAAAAAAAATACTAGGAGCCCGGTTTCTCACTGTTGAGAAAGGGGAAACTAGATGGACGCTGCATATCAATTAAAGATATCACTGTGACTTCATTATTTTAAATATATAAACAGATATGGAAATGATCACAACCGGAAGGATGCTTGGGTGGCTCAGTCAGTTAAGTGTCTGCCTTTGGCTCGGGTCATGATCCCACCGTCCTGGGATCAAGTCCCACTTCGGGCTCCTTGTTCAGCAGGGAGACTGCCTCTCCTTCTCCTTCTGCCTGCCAGTCCGCATGCCTGTGCACTCTGTCTCTGATAAATAATAAATAAAATCTTAAAAAAAAAAAAAAAAAGAAATTACCACAACTGGAGCCAATGCTTGGTGCTTATTACTATCAGGGTGTCCCTGCTCCCAGAATCTCCCAGATGACAAGGTTTGAGAATACGTACACACACGGACATACAACATTCACTTTACATCTATGTTACTTTCTGTAGCCAATCAAATCAGTGATAATTTGGGCATCAAAATAAGTAATGATAGTAACATAGTCTGTCTCATTGAGTATAACAGGAAAATATCAGTTCATCCTGATATAAATTCATTCATTCATTCATCACTGAAAGCTTATAGAGACAGGAGACATTCCCATAACTTCAAAGTACTTTCTCCAAGCATATTTAATCCAAGGGGGGAAAACCCAGCTTTACAGTGGAGAAGCCTGGCAGACAGCACCATACTCAAGGATTCAAAGTTAATATGACCAATAATGGCACAAATCAAATTCATATACCGCTTGGGAAGATTCAAGGAGAACACAGCATTGGCACTGTGATAGTTCTGCCAAAGACATATGACCTGGATCTAATAAAGATCAAACATGAACAAACCCAGATGTGGGAACATTCCCTAAATTCAATGGCCTCTCATCTTCAGAAAGTGTCAAGGCACAACATTCAAGGGAAGGCTGAGAAATGTTCTAGACTGGTGAGGACTAAAGACACAAACTGAATGCAATGTATGACTTCAGACTAAATTCTTGGGACAACTTGAACGGGATCTAAGGTTTCAATGGCAAAACTCTGTCAATGTCAATTTCCTGATATTGAGGGTTGATTTTACAGGGGGATGTCTTTGTAGAAATTCACCGAAGTGTTCAGGGGTCAGGGGGCAACTTAATTCACTAAACTTAACTCACTAGTGGTTCAGAAAAAGAGTGATTGTTCTGTGTTTGAAACTTTTCTGTGAGTTTGCGGTTATTTTAAATGAAGAAAAATAAAAAGTATGCGCGGAAACATAACGGTTCAGGAAGAGCGAAGACATTGCCGAAGAAGACCAAGTTGAGAAAAGTTGTTTTACCAGATGTCAACACATATTTAAGAATGGTAATTACGATCATGTGATACTTATCAGCACAAGGGGAGATAAATGGGTTAATGGAACAAAATAGAGAATACATAAACAAGTTCACTGATAAATAGAGGCTTCATAAATTACTAAGTTAGCCACTGCAGAGCATTTTGGGGGAAAATAAATAGTGCTGAATTAACTGGGGATGCATGAGGAAAAAATAAACTTACCGCTACCAAACACATACGCAAAGATTAATTCCAGGTGTACAGCAGAACCCAAGGTAAAAAGTAAACCATAAAACTTCTCGATAGAACTTTCTACACTGTCCAATACATTAGGCACTAGTCACATGTGGCTGTTGAGCACATGACATGTGGTTAATGAGAGAGAGAAACTATTTTAAATGTAATTTAATTAAATAGTCCTATATGGACAACGGCTATTAGCACAGATTTAGAAGATAATTTAAGGTAATACCTTCATAGCCCTGTGTGAGGAAAAAATGTCTGAAACAAGACATGAAGAGTACTAACCACAAAGAGAAAGTGATCCATCGTACTTAATTAAAGTTAGTAACTTCTGGGACATCATGCTAAGTGAAATCAGCCAGTCACAAAAGGACACATACTGGATGATTCCATTCATAGGAAGTATCTAAAGTTGTCAAAACCACAGAAACAGTAGAAAGTTGGTTGCTGGGTGGGAAGGGGAGCGGCTGAGTGTTTAATGGATACAGAGTTTCCGTTTTAGACAATGGAGGAGTTCTACTGTGCAACAATGTGCAATCGATGTGCATCCGTAGCATGGATGGATCTCACAAACATGACCTTGAGCTGAAGGGTCTCTGCAGGTTGTCTAGCTGCTGGCTTTCAGCTTCAAGCCCGGCTTTCCCTTCTCTGCTCCGGGGGCTGGGGCTGGGACTCCGGTCTGTGCTCCGCGAGCGGGCTCCCCGCCAGGCTCCGCCACCAGGGGGCACCAGAGGGACCCCGCTAGCTGGAGGAGGACAGGGACCTGCTCCCCACCGCACCTGCCAGGGGTTTCCACTTTTGGTAGAGGGGGCAGCACTGCCTCCTCTCAGAGGCGTGAGCGTCACTCCACAGCACCCCGCCCCGTGGTCTTCTAAATGGTAATAGTCGCCTCTTGTCTTCACTCCTGCAATCCGAGAAGTGGTAATCGCATCCTGAGGGTGGTGGTACCCACGCACTGCCTTGGTTTCCCTTTTCGCCTTCCCAAGTTCCCATGCCAGCCATTCTTATAGTAAATGAGATTATCTCCGCTGCGATAACTGGTGTGGCTTCAGATGATAACGGGACGCTACCAAACACAAAATAATAGGCTCCCGTTCAAGTTGTATAAAGTTCAAAAACAGGCAAAATTAGCAGCAGCTTCAGAGAGACAGGAGGGAATCGTCCCTGGGAGGGTGTTCGCAGGGAAGCTGGCGGTGTTGTGTCGGCTGACCTGGACGGGGGCGGTGCTTGCCCGGGTGCGTCCCCGTGGGATCAGTCACATGTGGCTCTCAGTCGGTAGCCCTGGATGCCCGCTCAGAAACCGGAGCTTCAACAGGCTCTCTAGAAACTTCTTGTGAACTTCGAGAAGCACTAATCCTGACGATCTGGGCCTCTTCCTGGAGACCTGATTCATCTGTCAGACACAGCAGCTCCCACCAAACCTCTAGGAAGCCAAGCCCTGGCTTTATCTCCAAATCCTGCTCACCAGGAGGTTCTCTTGTATTTATTTTAATAAACTTGTAGCATAGAGAAACAACTCACGTAATTAAAGTAATGGGACTTCACCAATAACCTGCATCTTCTGCTGAAGAAAAAACTAGAAGTCTGGATTCAGGTGTAAGATTGACCCAAAGGATGGGTGATTTGATGGGCCCTTTGAGAATCCACTGGTAGCTCTGAAAATATGCACAGCAACAGTTTGCATACAGTCTGGAGCAGTCTCCGAAGCCCATCTGTAAGCCTCGTCGTGATCTGTAGACTTGTGGTTAAGAACTTCTGCTGTGAAGACTCAAAGCCCACACTTGTGTGAATCTTATTTAGGAAGCAAGTAAGGCCTGGCAATGTCTGGGAGAGGGTGATGTGCCCCTAGTTCTTGCTGTTGTGTTTTGGATTCCCCAGAATGAGGAGAACCTGGCAAAAGAGAAGCCAGCAAGGGTCAAATTCTAGTCCCACTCCCAACAACTCTGGGAACCCGTTCCCATTTCTCCATTTCTGTTCCAATTTCTTCTCCTGAAAAAAAGGCATAAATATTTGCCCTGCTCTCTTCACAGGGCTGTTCTGAGGCTCAGACAAGATGTGGGAAAGCATATGTGCTTTGAAAAGCATGAGCATCCCATACGTTTACTGAACACCTGAAGCGGGTTCTGTGGGCAAACAGGCATCAGATACTTCTCCAAACACAAGCCATTATCCGTAGTCTGCGTACAAGGGGTGTAAAGCCTGCCTCTTCTAGTGTGGCAAGTAGAAGAAATAGGTGAAACCAAAAAATACACGACGGCTGGTTTTTGTTTTAAGGGAGAAAAAGGAAAAAGCCTCACAGATAAATATCATAGATCTGAGGGTCACAAAGCGTACAGTGACCACTACTGTGATGGCTATTTAACTCTCCAGAGAGGACTCTGCAGAGAAGAGCTCTGTCAGTATGCCCTCCCTGTCCCCCTACGCCCCCGGCTCCTCCCCCAACAAGGAATGCCTGTCTGGGGGCCCTGGCCCCCTGGGGCTCCATCCTGTGGCCAACCCCTGTGGGGTCATGGGCACTCTCCTGTCTCTGTATTTGCTCTTCCCACCACCTGGCAATGTACCTTTATTTCAGTTAATGCAATGGATCTCAATGTTGCTATTCTAGGGTCATTTTGTAATCTATCATTACCAGTGATGTCTTAACTACTAGGGATTATTATAAACCATCATCCGCATAATGTGAAAAATCCATTCCAACCCCTCACCCCCTATAGCCACAGCCTTCAATACTAGGCACCAATCCTTTCCATCAAGAGATAAAACAGAATGTACTCCCCCTGCCCCCCAACTTAGCACCAACATTTGCCTGACAGGTAACAATTTCAAATACCTCTGTTACGTTGCTCTTGGGGCGATTATGCCTTCCACCATTTTTGTTACTCCTGGGCCAATAAATTTTAGTATTTTTGAAAGTTTGTTTGAAAAATTTGGAATAATTTTTCTTCTCAAATTTTTGGAAGCTGTTATAGGAAAGTATTATATTGATGCAACCAAAGCTAATTGCTTCATGCATTGGACAGAAGGTGAAGCAAACAGATCTCACACGGCTTCACAAGAATTTGAATTCCATTTTTGAATTCAGACCCGCATCATCAACTGAGATAATAACGAAGATTCTACCAGGATTTTTCTCTGACAATAACAGATATTGTATGGAATTCATTAGCACGCGAGTCATCAAATAGAAGATTATGTCGGTGAAAATAATGAGTTTAGTGATCACATGAAAACCAGTGTGACATATGCGAGGTCATATTTTTAGCATCAAAGCTGGAAGGCAAAGAGAATATTAATAGATATGTGTGTACTTTTATTCATCATAAAGTGACATAATCTTCAGGCTCACCAAAGCTTCCTGTTTCCAGAAGAGACTAAACATTGTAGGTGTGACTCAAAAATAACAAGATTGATTGATGTGGAGTCTGTCTTGTTACTTAATAAACTACATGTTCTCTTGAAGTGGTTGACCTTTTTCTTTGGTTCAACAGTCTTACTTAAAAAAAAAAAAAAAGACATATTAGTTATTACCTTACAAGTTTTACTTTATTTGCACCATTTGGAATCTTGAAATATATTTTGTCCATTAGCCAACCAGAGCCCCCCTTTTCTCTCCCCCTTGGCCACTATAAGCTCTACACTTTCAGTTAAGCTTACTCCCCAGAAATTATAAAATGAGTGGTGCAATTGGCATACATTGGAAACATCTTAAGTATTTGGAAACACCACCACCATTTACTGAGTATTTCATATGTATTGTATCAGTTAAATATCATAACAAATCAGGAGAAATATATCCATTTCACAGGTTAGAAAATCGAGATTATAGAAGTTAAGCAACTCACCCAAAGTCACAGGGATAGTAGCAGAGCCAGAAATTAAACCCAAGCATTTTGACTTTGGAGCCTGCCATCAGGTGATGCTGCCTTTAGTTTCTACATTATACTGTGATCGAAAAGGGATGGACGGGGAGCCTGGGTGGCTCAGTGATTAAGCCTCTGCCTTCAGCTCAGGTCATGATCTCAGGGTCCTGGGATCAAGTCCCATGTCGGGCTCTCTGCTCAGCAGGGAGCCTGCTTCCTCCTCTCTCTCTGCCTGCCTCTCTGCCTACTTGTGATCTCTGTCAAATAAATAAATAAAATCTTCTTAAAAAAAAAAAAGGGATGGACACAGTGTACATAAATATGGGATACTAATGGGAATGAATCCTGTATTTGAAGGATATTTAATAGAATGAGAAATTTTCATTATATCTTAAAGAAGAAAATTTCTTGAGTACTTAAACTGTGTCTGACATTGTGATAAGTTGCTATATACACATGATCTCATTTAATCCTCATATGAACTGGTGGTATATTTAATTTACTATTATCTCCACTTAGGATTGTGGAGACTGGGGGCACCTGGGTGGCTAAGTGGGTTAAAGCCTCTGCCTTCCGCTCGGGTCATGATCTCAGGGACCTGGGATTGAGCCCCACATCAGGCTCTCTGCTCAGCAGGGAGCCTGCTTCTCCCTCTCTCTCTCTCTCTGCCTGCCTCTCTGCCTACTTGTGATCTCTGTCTGTCAAATAAATAAATAAAATGTTAAAAAAAATGAGTGTGGAGACTGAGTCATAGATTTATAAATCTTTGCTGAGATCACACAGCTAATAAATAGCAGAGCCTGCGTTTAACTTAGGTGGATTGACTCCAGAGCCCACGTATTTAAGCACTCTGCTACACTGATTTTAAGACACAAACTCATACGCCGCATGTGACGTCAGTTTGGGTGATGAACGCGTGCATGTACATACATGTGTGCACATGTGTAGGAAGAAGACTGGAAAGATATGAATAAAATATTTAAAAGTGATTATCACCACGAGTCAGATTCTTGATGATTTTTACTGTCTTTTTTATGCTTTTGTATAGTTTAAATGTTTTCCTTAATGAGAATTTATTTTTTTTTAATTAGTGAAAACATTATTAACAATATCAAACAAACGTATTACTTGTGTGTGATGCACTTGGCTCTCTGGAACCCTCATTCGGTGATAAGCAAAACTCTGCCCGCATCATACGTCTTTTCTTGCAAGCTCTCACCCCATTTCCCGCCTTGTCACTGAAACCTTGAGCTGACCTTGAGCTCCTATGTACAAGGGGACTATTTCAAACTCCAGACCATCACTCCTCCCTCCCTTGAGACACACAGTTGGCACCACTGTCTCCTCCACTGAATGCTGTCATTAGCAAGGCTGGTCTCTCTCCTTTATATGTCCCTCTCCCCCAGCCCTTATGATCTTTCTTGACAGCTTCAATATCTACAGGGATGACCCACCGGGCGCCCTGGTCCATCACTTCCTTGGCTTCCTATGGCCAAAGAATGGCCTTTTCCTCCACTCCAGTACTGTCATCCTCTTGCATGATCGTATACACATCACCAAAACTTGTATCACCTTCAAAACATTACATACTCTACCCCAACCTACCATCTTCTATGACACTTGGCCAAGAACTTCCATCATATTTCACATTTATCAGGACCCCTCCATCTACATCCACCCTTTCTTCATATTTCTTCTCCTGATTACGCTCCATGGCCAGTCACTGGAGTCACCTAGCCCCTGTCTCCCTCCACCCCACTTCTCTGAACCGACTGAGATGCCCACCAGCCGCAACACTGCCCCCTGGCGGTGGACCTTTGTCAGACACACACAACTGGGAAATTTGGCTTTACTTTAGAATTGATGATCCCACACCCCAGATGGCTCACATTGTAACCTACCACACCAATGTCTTTTTTTTGGCTAATAAGATGACTGTCCCTGTTTCCAGGAGACCTATTTTTTCTTTCCTCTTAACCCTCTCCCTCTTCCCTGTTGCCTGCTCAAATCTCTCACCACCTTACCTTCTACTTGGTTGAGAAAGTAGGAGCTATCAGCTGATTAGTTTCTTACCCTCCCATCCTCAGATTTACAAACTGACCTGCGTCTGTGCCGCTATCCATCTCTTCCTTCAGCAACTGAAGAAATGCCTCCTTTCTTATCAATGGCTAATCTTCCCATGTGTTTTCTCCCATTCCTTTCTCAAGGAATTTGTGCCTTAGTCATTCCTTCTTTCTTTCCAATAACAATTTTTCCTTAGCTCATTTCTATGTCATAATCACACAGAACAGAATTTTCCATCTTTTATCATTTCAGCCTATGCTAGGCAAGGCCAAGTCATTGGGCAGACATCTCAAAAAACCAACACACGCGCGTGCACGCACACACACACACACACACACACGTGAATACAACACCTGACAAGTAATTTTCTGAATTTCAATTAACTTGTCTTTTCGCCCTGAAAGACCCTGTATCCCAGAGTCAGGTTCAGCATCCTTTTTTTCTGAGGTTATTATAAACTGTGGTGACCTTACCTTATGGAATAAACCTTTTTAAACGTATTTCTCTCACTCAATTATTTAGGTTCAACGTTTTATGTGACAGTGTCGAAAACTCTGAGTATGATTCTAACATATTCAAAGTCTGTCTACTCTCTGGACATCTCAGGGTAATTTCTGACATTATGACAAATATAAAAACCTGAATGACTGAACCTGTGAGTACGAGGACTTATATTATGGCATTATAAAGGAGCTCTCAAAAG
Organism: Mustela erminea; assembly: GCF_009829155.1. Classification (NCBI taxonomy): domain Eukaryota; kingdom Metazoa; phylum Chordata; class Mammalia; order Carnivora; family Mustelidae; genus Mustela; species Mustela erminea. The sequence continues at coordinate 26,876,082 of NC_045634.1, read as the reverse complement.
AATCCATTCGGTCATATATTAGAGTTCATTTCTATAACAAAATTTCACACTAGGGGATCTCAGGAAGAGTTGCTTTACATGGTTCTAGGCTTCGCTTCAAGCACAACAGGAAAAATGCCTCTGGCATTTCCAGAAGAATACAAGAGAGAAGATGTTCCTTGATACCGCTGGCCATAATTATTAGCTATAATAGCTAAAAAAATATGATGATGTGTATTTTGTGGAAGTTATTTAAATGTATGTATTTTTGTATTTAGTAGCTAAAATAAATAAAATCTAAATAAGGAAAAAAAAACCATGTTCCTATACATATAAATAAGCAAAATTAGATTTGTCCAAAAATAATGCTAAAATTGTGGGATAGATTTCTTCGGTCTTCCTCTTCACTCTTGATCATCTCCCCTTTTGAAGACTCTTCGAAAGCTTCCCTAACACCCATCTCTTTCTTTCCTTCTGACCGTTCTGCCTACTCGAGTGTATTCTCCCTTGATGGTCCCTGTTCCTCCAGTCCCTGCTTAAACACTACCTTTCCCCAGAGACTTTACACAAGTTGTCTGCTCGCTCTACACTCTCTCTGGGGATCCCCTCATGCCTTTTCACCCACTGTGGCAGAATCAAGGATATATTTTCTTGCCGGTGTGTGATCCATGGGCACCTCAAGCACATGTCCAAAACTCATACAAGCCTTCTCCCAAATACCTTGTGCCGTCTACATTCCCTTGCTCAGCAGATGTTATTCTTCTCCCAACATGAAACGTTGGGGGTTATCTGAGACTTCTTTCTTTCCCTTGCCTTAAAATTAATTGTTTAATATATCCTATTGCAACTATAGCCAAAATATCTTTTAAGTGTTCCTCTTTAGTCTCTATCTTCATTTTTTTTAAAGATTTTATTTATTTATTTGACAGAGAGAGAGAGAGAGAACCAGAGAGCACAAGCAGGGAGAGGGAGAAGTAGGCTCTGTGCTGATCAGGGACCCCGATGCAGAACTTGACCCCAGGACCCTGGGATCGCACCTGGAGCCAAAGACAGATGCTTAACTGACCCAGGAGCCCCTCCATCTTCACTTTTGATGACTTCATTGACAGCTCAACATTTCTGTAATATTTTAAAATTTTCTCCTTCTTTAGGGACCATTTGTGAATCTACTCCTTACATTATTTTCAGAAGGATTTTTTAAATACGCACATGATACAGTGTCCCTTCACTGCTCACAATCTTTGAATACCTCTTCTTTCTTTGTTTTTTTTTAAGTTTTTAATTTTAATCTCAGTTAACATACAGTGTGATGTATTAGTTTCACGTGTGCAGTATCATGACTCAGCACATCCCTACAACACCCAGTGTTCATCACGACAAGGACACTGCTTAAAACCCATCACCGACTTCACCCGTCTCCCCACCCACCTCCTCTCTGGTAACCATTGGTTCCCTATAATTAAGAGTCTGTTTCTTGGTTTGACTCTTTTTTCTTTGTTCATTTGTTTTGCTTCTTAAATTCCACATATGGGTGAGTCATATGAATACCTCCCCTTTACTTCTCAAAACATTCTATACCTAGAATAATCTACAAGGTGTTTTCTGATCTTACCTTTCACCCATTCATACCCATTGCACCATGATTCTGAACTGCATTTGACTTCCAATTTTTTTTTAATATTTTATTTATTTATTTGACAGAGAGCGAGAGATCACAAGTAGGCAGAGAGACGGGCAGAGAGGAAGGGGGAAGCTAGCTCCCACTAAGCAGAGATCCCAATGCAGGACTCGATCCCAGGACCCTAAGATCATGACCTGAGCCGAAGGCAGAGGCTTAACCCACTGAGCCACCCAAGCGCTCCTGATTTCCAATCTTGCCCTACTGCTTCACACCTCTTTGCCTTTGCACATACTGCTTGCTATCTTTCCTGGAGTGACTTTCTTCCATTTGCTTGCCTCGTTGACTCCTCCTGTCCCTGAGAGAGTGAGCTCAAGCAATATCTCATCTAAGAAGACTGTCCTGGTCTGATTAGGTATCTCCCTGTGTGCTGACACACTATTCTGTTCATACAGCTATCAGACAATATAATACAGCCATGCTCATTTATCTTCTTGTCTGTGTCCTTCACTGGATTGTGAAATTTCTAAGTGTCAATGTCTGTCTTTTTAATCTCTATATCCACATGGCCCAGCAAGTAATACTTGCAAACAAACATTTATTAAATGGAAATCTATGTTAACAATTTGTATCAAAGAGTTTCAGGGCATTGGGTCATTCAAGTATTATGGTTGACATTGAAATTGAATATTGGTGGTGATACAATGAAACATCCATTTTTCTCAGCATCAAGTGACCCCAGATCTGGCCATGGAAAGAAAAAAGTATATTTTCAAATGGTCTACAGAATGTTGCCCTAATGATTGTAAATTCTCTGGCATTATGGTAGAACCATTAATAACAGATGTTGTTCTGAATTCTCAATACATTTTAACTGACATGAGAAACCTATTTTCTGACACTCTAGGTCTCACTTAGGGTTTCTAATTTGCATCCAGCTGAAGTGCAGCTAGCTGAAAATTTTGAGAGGAAATACTCTTTCATCATTTATACAAGAAGCGCTACCGCTTCTATAATCTTTATGAGTTTCATATGAACCACTAATTTGTGACAAGATCAGTTGACATTTTATAGATCATCAGAATCTTCCTCAAGGCGGAAATTTAGTCTTGCTTCTAATAGCCAAGACCGCAAAAGTCCTCATGTACCTGCTACCATTCTTACTCCTGAACTTCACGGTACAACTTCATTGTACTGAACATCCTTCAACGGCAATTCTCTCCCTTGTTCCCAATTATTTTTGGTTATGAAGCTACAAAATTATGAAAACATGAGGATTAGAATCTTCTTTTAACATTTCCCTTGACTGTGTTCTTTAATGGAAAAATGAAATCATTCAGCTAACATGGAGACTTAGTCAAACGCTCCATTTTTTTTTCATTGTCAGTCTGTTTCTTTCCAAGGGAAAGAGATACTTTGTTCCTTCAGCATGAAGGACAGAGAATCCCAATTCCTCTAGAACTTCATTTTAGGAGCCAGAATCCTGTTGAGATTATAGTCCATAACATTCCCCAACACCCCTCCCCCATTTTTTTATTTCAAGTGTTTCTTTAAATTCTAGTTAGTTAATACATATGGTAAAATTGGTTTCAGGTGTAGAATTTTAATGATTCATCATTTACATGTAACAGCAGTGCTGTCCCTTTTGTTTCGTAAATGTGAGGAAAGGTTAGACAGTACCCAGAGGCCAGGAGAACAATCATGAGACAGTGAGCAATGACAGTGAGCAATGACAGTGCAGCACCATGGATGTGGGACAGCACTCCACTGCCCCATCTCTGATTCTTTTCCATTCTCCCTACATACTGTCACCCAAAAATAATCACATTAAATGATCTTTTGAAATGCCAGAAGAAAAATATTGGAACTCTTATTTATAATTTTTTTCTAAAAGATTTAAAAGTTTGGTTTCATTACATATTCAATATATGATTGGAAGGGCACTTGGGTGGCTCAGTCGCTTAAGCGTATGCCTCTTCAGCTCGGGTCATAATCCCAGGATCCTGTGATCAAGCCCCGCATCAAGCTTCCTCTCTCCCCTCTCTCTCCCTCTGTCTCTCCCCCGACTTGTGCTCTCTCTCTCTCTCTTTCAAATAAGTAATTAAAATCTTTGTAAAAATCTCTTAAATATAGGGACAGGCAGGTCTAATTTTAAAATAAACACAAAGATGGGATGCCTGGGTGGGTCAGTCAGTTAAGCTGCTACCTTTGGCTCAGGTCATGATCCCAGGGTCTTGGGATCGAGTCTTGCATCGGGCTCCCTGCTCAGCAGGGAGCCCGCTCTCTCTCCAACTCTGCCTGCCTGCCTCTCTGCCTGCTTGTGCTCTCTCTCTCTCTGACAAATAAATAATATATTTAAAAGAAACACAAATATATTAAAGAAGCATGCTCAAAATCCTTTTACTGATATATACATAGCCAAATGAGTTTTGAGATTGCTTCTAGTGATGATGGGGCATCACGGAAAATTTTGGCCACAGTGGAGGTGTAATGAAAGGGGAATTTTAGGAAAAACCACCCAAGAGCAATATAAAGGTCAGATATAAGAAAAAGTAGATGTTGAACTTAGGGAAACTAGTTAGGAGGTTACTGCAAGAATCCAAATATCAGCTAGGCTGGCGGCAGTGGGGAAACAAGAAGCCATTGCAAAAGATGTTGTGAAAGAAGAATCTTAAAGAGAAAAAAAAATGTCAAAGAATATGTGGAAATTTCCAGTTAGGCTGGCTGGGAAAAAAAAAAAAAAAACAAGGGAATCTGTTTTGGGACTCAAAGTATACCGTTACTGCCACTGACAAAAAGGCCTGCATAAATGAAAAGTAGAAGACAAGTAGTTGAATAAAACAAAACCTTACAGGGAAAAACAAGATTGTGGAGCAAGGATTGCACTCAAACTTGTGGAAGCCTTGTGAATTTTTATTCGAAAAAATAAAACAATAAACACTCAGGCCCCTCTAAGTACTTTTTTTTAAGAGGTGGAGAGGGGCTGAGGAGAGGGAGAGAGAGAATCTTAAGCAGGTTCCATGACCAGTGCAAGGCCCAAGGTGGAGTTTGATCTCACAACCCTGAGATAATGCCTTGAACCAAACAAAATCAAGAACTGGAGGGGCACCTGGGTGGCTCAGTGGGGTAAGCCTCTGCCTTCGGCTCAGGTCATGATCTCAGGGTTCTGGGATCGAGTCCCACATCAGGCTCTCTGCTCACGGAGAGCCTGCTTCCTCCTCTCTCTCTCTGCCTGCCTCTCTGACTACTTGTGATCTCTCTCTGTCAAATAAATAAATAAAATCTTTAAAAAAAAAAAAAAGAATTGAATGCTTAACTGACTGAGCCACCCACCTGCCCCAGTAGTATTATATCCACAAAATAAGTAATAAATATTAGAAAAAAGCAACAAGTTAAGAAACTATCAATAAAGTATACACATGTATAGTTAGTAATAATAATTATGATAAATACATTTCTACTTCCCAGCTATAATACACCAGGAATTTTTCAGATCCTTCCCCTCCTGTTTTCAAGATGTGCTTTGAAATTTGTTTTTGTTTTTCATCAGCAAAATGGCATAATGCTTAAATCGTTTAACTGCTGCTGAGTCTTATCCTCCAAATTTCTTTCATCTTTTAAAATTTTTACTTTTTTCCAAATTTCTTTCTGATTTTTAACTTGGATATGTTGCTTTCTGCTTCCTGGATCTCCCTGTGACTCCAAAGATAGAAAGTAATTTGAATGTTGAAGATATAAAATCTTTGGATGGGGAGGCCTGGCTGGCTCAGTTGGTTAAGTGTCTGCCTTCAGCTCACATCATGATTCCCAGGGTCCTGGAATTGAGTCCTGCATCAGGCACGCTGCTCGGCAGGAAGCTTGTTTCTCCCTCTGCCTCTCCCCCTGCTTATGCTACACACACACACACACACACACACACACACATAAATAAATAAAACCTATAAAATCTTTGGGTGCCCTTCAATCAACCTAATATAGGCTCTACACATGATAAAGTAGGTCTTAAAATAAATAACAGTGTATCTTATATGTCTCCTAGGTAACCTCTGCTGGCCTTTGTGCAAATAGAAAAAGCTCCTCCCTTTGTACAGATGCACTGCTAACATCACTGTCTGCATTTCAGGCTCCATTCTGACCCTTGGCCTGACTACCTCATACAGTGCACAACTTCTGTTGTTTTAAGCCCATCAGTTTGCAATATTACGTTCCAGCAGCCCTAGGGAGCGCATGCATCTTTGCCCTGCCCTCATCTCAAACCTATAGCTGGTTGACCGAGAAGGAAAAAGGGCCTCGTTCAAGGATGAGTCTATGTGCTACATTGATGTGAGCTACGAGCTGCTCTAAGATCTAATCAGAGGCAGCCCTGAGAGACAGTGATGAGAAAGAAATCCTCCCCTGGGCGCTGCACCTCGTGATCTCTTTATACTGAGCAAGAAGTGGTTCGAGGTAAGCTACCTCTCACCCCTCTTTCTAGTCCTGGACAATCTCTCCTTCCTCCGTGAGGCACGCCTGCAGAGGCAGATTTACATAGGAAGCTCGTGAGCTTACGTTGCCAGACCCGTGCCTTGCACCAGGCCCTGTGTGTGCTGGGAGCTGCTGGAAGTCCTAGAGTGTGGAGAAGAGGACAGCAGTTTATAATTAGGAAGCATTTCTATGGAAGCATTTCTGATAAGTTGCTGAGTCAGAAGATAGGAACTAAAATAATTTCCTGGGGGGCGCCTGGGTGGCTCAGCGGGTTAGGCCTCTGCCTTCCGCTCAGGTCATGGACTCAGGGTCCTGGGATCGAGTCCCACATCCAGCTCTCTGCTCAGCGGGGAGCCTGCTTCCTCCTCTCTCTCTCTGCCTGCCACTCTGCCTACTTGTGATCTCTGTCTGTCAAATAAAATCTTAAAAAAAAAAATTTTTTTCCTATAATGTTTTTTAAAGATCTTTTGCTAAAAGACCTTTATTTTTTTAATTTTTATTTATTTACTTGAGAGAGAGAGCGAGCGAGTGAGAGAGAACATGAGACAGGAGAGGGTCAGAGGGAGCAGACTCCCAGCTGAGCAGGGAGCCTGAAGCGGGACTCGATTCCAGGACCCTGGGCTCATGACCTGAGGCATGTGCTTAACCAACTGAGCCACCCAGGCGTCCTCCTGTAATCTTTTCTTAGTCTACATAAATATTCCCCTGGAAGACTAAGGTTTTATTCACAATTCTGTGTGTGTTTATTAAGGAGGAAGGCCTCCCCATCTTGCACAGCCTTCCACTCCCCCCACACCCGGCCAGCCTTGCCTTTCCCAGCTACGCTGCTTGACCCCACACCTGCCGTCTTCCCCGTCTTGGCACTCCTCATCTCACCAGCCCTGCTTTAGTTTTTTTTTTTTCCTTTTCTTTTTCCCACAACACTCATCCCCTCCGAACATACTCTGTGTAAGATTTTATTTGAGAGAGAGAGAGCATGAACTGGGGGACAGGCAGGTGGGGGGGCGGGGACAGGCAGATGGAGAGGGAGGGGCAGACTCCCCGCTGAGCAGGGACCCTGATGCGGGGCTCGATCCCAAGGTCTGGGGATCATGACCTGAGCCAAAGGCAGGAGCCTAGAGACTGAGCCACCAGGCGCCCCCATGTATAGCTTTCTGAAGACGGAGTAAAACCAGCATTAGAAGTACGTGGAGGGGCACCTGGGTGGCTCAGTGGATTAAGTCTCCACCTTCAGCTCTGGTCATGATCTCAGGGTCCTGGGATCGAGTCCCGCATCGGGCTCTCTGCTCAGTAGGGATCCTGCCTGCCTCTATCTCTCTGCCTGCCTCTCTGCCTGCCTCTCTGCCTACTTGTGATCTCTCTGTCAAATAAACAAAATCTTAAAAAAAAAAAAAAAAAAGAAGAAGAAGAAATATATGGAGTAAGTGGCGGTATTTCGATATGCTTCGTTTGGCCCGACTTCCGCTAGCCCTCTGGTGTATTAACTTGGACGTGGACGACGTCTACCGTGTATATGGGGTGGGGTGAGCTCCGGACCCGCCGGTCAGCCGTCTTCCCAAGCTCCTCCAACATGCTTTATTCTGAAAGGTCCAAGCATCTGCCAAACAGAGGCATGCCATCAATATTTTGGTCAGTTTTACGAAACATAAGTCTTTGTGAAGACCTTTCTTTGCATGTGTGCTGACTTTTGAGTAAAGACAGCGGCTACCAAAATAAAAGACATCTGGTGGTTTTATCCCACGTGTGATAGTTTTACAAAATCCTGCTTTAAATTAGCAATTACACCATTTATAACATTTTGTCATGCAGCCCTTATGGCACGTCGCGTCTGTTAGGTTTAAAATTAGATTAAATGAATTAGATTTCAAAATAGTTTGTAAGACAAATTAATGAAACAAATACACCTTTTATTGATGGTCGCATATCTGTACAGCCACGGGATGGGGACAGACAGACGTGCGTGTGCGTGCACATTCACACACACACACGCGCACACACACACACACACACACACACGGCTTGAGCTTTTGATGTAGAAAACCACCCTTTTTGGCAAAAGAATGCATCTACCTGACATTTTACAAAGCTGGGAATACAAAATATTTGTTTTTCTGAAGTACATAAAAACCCACATTGCCTTATTTCCCTTCAGGAGGTGGTGGAAAGCCTTTCCACTCAGACAAGAAATGCCAATAGAAAATGCCACAGAAGCTCATTGTAATGAGGTCCTACCCATCGGTAATCTCCACTCCAAGAAATACGTACTTTCATCTGCTCCCAAGTTTTCCAAAAGATTAGTACCCTCGGTGGTAAAAGGAAGTACCCACAAACCGTCAACTCGTTTTTGAGAGCCATTCAGAAAGAAAGAGACATACTACAGGCTTGAGACCAGGAACAGATTGAATTCATTAAAAAAAAAAAAAAAAAAAGGCACAAGCCAAACTGTTCATCTCTGGTACATGAAAAATTACCACTGTTGTTGTTAAAACCATATGTTCTAGGTAAAGGGACAGGTTTTGTATTCACTCTGACATTTGTTCGGAGGAATGTTAATGTACTTAATGCTCGTATGTGCTTAGCAGCCATTTGCGAATTTGAAAAGTAACCCAGAGTTCAAAAAAAAAAAGAGTGAGGAAGATAAAGAAAACTCCTCTGAGATATTTCCCAGGGATTGCTGTGTCTGCACGTGAGAGCAGAAGTGAGGACCTGTGACACTCATCATTATCTCAGAGCTTTAGATAAGCAGGTTCAACCTTTTAAAAGTTTGTTCACTCCTGAAGAAATTAAAAAAAAAAAAACCTTAAAAAATGTTGAAAAGCTATGACAGGAAATCAGTAGAGGCTTTGGTCATTGGTAGTGATTGATTTGCGTCTTTCCGCTGAAACTCTGCCCCGTTCTTCAGTCCCGGCTCTAAAATACCATACTTTCTGTTACTGTAGAGCATAGAGGGTACACACGAGAACAATGTGCATTAAATAGAAAAGGGTACAAATCCCATGGGTTTATCTTGATGAATGAAAACCAAATGAAGACAACTATGGAATTTCCACCTAATAAAGGATGAGTAGTTCCCCAGAACCCCCTTAACCTGCCTTCACTCAGTCACTATCCCTTCCTTCTATTCCAAAGTTACCAACCACGCTGACCTCTAACACTAAATTTGTTTTGTCTACATTTGAACTTCTAAACGGACTCATGTATATTCACAGACTCTAGATGCATAAGTAGACCAATAGATTCTTTTGAGTTTGATTTCTTCCACTCAGCAGGATGTCTGAGCTGAATCCACACTGCTATTAGAACAACAGTGTGTTCATTTTCATCACTGATAGCATTTCATCATATAGAGTAGGGACACAATTTATTTATCCGTGCTATTGCTGATGGGCTTTTTGGTTGTTTCCGGTGGGGCTGATGAGTGCCATGATATTATTATTGATGTATTTTGATACATAAGGGTCTGCTTTTTCTGTTGGGTCTATACCCGTTAAAAAGAGAACCATGACCCAAAACAGCATCCGGTAAAGTCCCAGGTCAGTAAACCAAGACTTAATACTTAACCAAACTGTGGTTTTAGTCCCCCCCACACCACTACCGCCACCAAAAATGCAACCTTTAACCAGTCACTGTGGGACTGCTTGGTCAGGACTAAGAAATTTACTAAGAGACCCCTGCTGTTCCCCTTGGGAAGACAACCTTGCCTAAAACAATGGATTCTTGGCTAATCATTTCTCTTTTGCCACTCCCTTGCTACCTTTAAAAAAACCTTTCCTTTTCTGTAGTCTTTTACTTGTTAGACAGGATGCTGCCTGATCCATGGACCCATGAATCAGTTAGGAAAGGCAGTTAGATCTTTTAAATTTCCTCGGTTGAATTTTTGTTACTGAACATACATCAAAGGGAAATTGGTCATATAGTCCATATAGATATATTCAACTTTATGTTGAATGCCTGTCTTCCAAAGTGGTTGTACCATGTCACATCACCACTGGACAGCCCGCACCAACCCACTCTGGTGTCAGTCTTTTTAATTTGATCATTTTGATGGGTTATAATTGTGTCCCACTGTGGTTTCAAATTGCATTTCCACCAACGACTAATGAGGTTGTTTTCTTATGTTTATAGGGTCCTTAAGTATCCCCGTTTCTGAGTAAAACTATTACTCAAAACTTTTGTTCACTTTTCTAGTACATCACCTGACTTTTTCTTATGGATTTATAGGATGCTTGTGTAAAATCCAGAAATAGTTCCTTAGTTTGTTATATGATTGTGTATATAGTCTGTTGCTTTTTTTGGTATCTCTAGCCTTTTAAGCTCTTTTAATAAGATATTTTGATGAACAGAAATTATTATTCATTGTCTGATGTATCAAGCTTATGAGTTACTGCCAAATTTTTTAAGTCATAAAATGGATCTTGACTTTTATCAAATTCTTTTCTGTGACTCTCAGTTGATTTTATGAATTCGTTGAACTTGATGAAATACAACGCCTCAATTTTTATTTTGAAATATTTCAAACTTAGAAAATCTTTAAACCATGACCCAAAACAGCATCCGGTAAAGTCCCAGGTCAGTAAACCAAGACTTAATACTTAACCAAACTGTGGTTTTAGTCCCCCCCACACCACTACCGCCACCAAAAATGCAACCTTTAACCAGTCACTGTGGGACTGCTTGGTCAGGACTAAGAAATTTACTAACAGACTAACAGTTCAATGAACACCTATGTATCTTTCACTTACATTCACCAGTTATTAACATTCTGCCACGTTGGTTGTTTCTATCTATCTGTCTATCTGACATCTATCAAAAGTAGATCTGACAAAAAGTAGATTAGTGGTTTCCTAGAGCTGGAGGGGGTGTGGAGATTGGGATGTGACAGCTGAAGGCTTTCTTTTGGGGGGTGATGAAAATGTCCATGTCTGACATGGGGCTTTAACTCACAGCCCTGAGATTACAAGATGCATGCTCTACTGATTAAGCCAGGCAGGAACCCATTTTAAATGGGTGAATTGTATCTCATAAAGCTGTTACAAAAAAAATTATTGCAAACATCATGACCTTTTTTCCCTTAAATACTTAAGATTCATCTTCTAAGAGCCAGAGCTGAGATGTTCTTTAAGTAAACAAAGAGCATGTTTCTGTGATCCAGAGATCTAGGGTTTCCAGTACATGTGCATGTGTGTGTGGAAGTGGGGTGAGACAGCCACAGTTTAGAGACAGAATTCCATGAAGAGTCTTCCATACAGAGACCTAAGGTGTAGGGTAGAGACTTTCAAGAGACCGTGTGAGCTAGGGTTGGCCTTTTCTAGCCTTCTTCAATTCGGTGTGCCCAAGGGACTTGGCTCTAGCTAAAGAAACAAGATCAGAATTAACGAGTACAATTTTCTTCTCCCTTGCCTAAGAGAAAATCTCTAACCATGAACTTGTCATTCCACTGTTCTGCCACCCAAGATGGTGGAGTCCATACTGACCTTGGACGTCATTTACTGAAGATGGTAGAGCTGCTGTCAGCCTCGGTTCTTGAGCAACATGCGTACAGCAGGAAGTCACTTGCCACCCCAGGATACATGCCCTGCATGGCAACTTGAACTGCTATCTTGTCTGAGCCAGTACGTGTTCTGTGTCCTTTGCTGCCATAGGTAATAGGACCCTAACAGAGGTAGTAGTTTCTAGAATCACAAGGGAATGAAAGCTGTTCTTCTGCCTTCCTGTGACATTCTCTCATCTAAGGTAAGGCTTGAAGAGACAAATCCCTCACCTGAAGCCACGACTTCCGATGTTCATGAATCAGCAGGAAAATTCACTTCAGAAGCCAGGAGGATTTGAAGCAGCTGCTCGATGAGACAAAGGACCCGGCTGGCCCCCAGACACTCCCTGTTCCATTTCAGTCTTCTACCCTAGCATGCGTACACGTCTCAGGGAAGCATATGTCCTTCATAATTGCAACCCTGTGATCTGCTCTCCCACAGAGCCAAAAGCAAGCAGCTGTCACTCTCACTGTGACAACAAGACCAAAGTTAATTTTTCCGAGCATATCTACTTTGTTAAGTAAATATTGATTCTCGTTCTCAACATTTCTTCTTTTACTGTTTTATTTAATTCTGTGTGTCCACCGGCAGGTTTGGTCTATATGTGCAAAGCTGACTGAGCTAATTCCTATGACACCTGCACACTTGGCAAGTTTCCCTTGACAAGAAGTCCTAATGTTTGGGTTTCTTTTTTTCCCTTTTTCTATCATATAAAAGTGAAGGAACCTCCTGTTTTCCCACTAGCATTTGGCATAGGCCCAGAGGCATTTTGAAACCATCTGAGATTTTCAGGGAGGACTGTTTTAAAAATATCTGAGCATAGACAAGAAGGCTGGGTACTTTCAATTGTGTGTTCTTACTACTAGAAAGTTTCCTGGATTGCTAAAATTTGCATTACAGTCCTAAAATCCTTTTTATTTGTTTATGGACCAGAAAAGGCTTAGAGAGAATCCAATATAAAGCCATGTGCAACCATATTTCCTAATATTAATATTCTATGGGGGGGGGAAGGTGACTTACAGAGGGATTAGTTTCTGCTAGATGCACGTTTTTCCATAAAGGAATGCCTGATGGTACAGTTTCACCGCAGAGTTCTACGGTTGCAGATCGAAAACACAGCAAAAATTCATCTTGCCTCCTTTTCCTGTGTGCCCTAAACAAGCAGTAACCTTGGGGTGCCTGGTTGGCTCAGCCGCAGACCACGTGACTCTCGCTCTCAAGGTTGTGAGTTTCAGACCCACACTGCATGTAGAGATTACTTAAAGATAAAATCGTAAAAAAAAAAAAAAAAAAAGAATATAAAAAATAATTTAAAAAACAAACTAAGAGTAACCTCGAATCGATTTGACTATCAGAGACGGTAGAATTCCACCAAATATCTGCCGCACCAACGATGTCAAAATTATCAAAGTAAAACCAGATTCTCAGTTTCCCTGCCTCAGGCAATGATCTACCGATACGGTTCCTCAATTCCCCAAAACGGTTACCCACTCCCAGTCTTCCAGTCTTTTCTAATGCTCAGGTGAGAAGCAGGCACATTTTGCTTTTTAGACTAAATTTTAGACTGAAATTCAAATATTTCCAGCTGTCAGTGAAGGCACATAATCATCCTCTTCCTTTCATCTAAGCAGAAAGCCCCAGGAACCAGGCTCAGAAGAAAATTCTTGAAGACATGTGGAGAAACCCATGAATGTATGTCCAGGCATCCCCATAAATATGGCTAACTCTACCTACAGCGATCGTGTAAGCCGCACATTATATCACACTAGAGACTTCTTAAGGGGTGATTTTTCACTTGCATATAAGTTTAAAATAAGACATTTTCTGCATTCAATAAGTTACTAGCCTCTGAGACCCATAAGAGAAATTCTGAATTGACAATTTTCCTCCAGAAAAGGTATGAAAGAAAGACCCTGGCAAGCAATAATTTAATAATTTGCTCTTCTGTGTAACACTCAGTGAGCCCAGTTATCTTCTCTAACCAAGATCTATAAGCACCTTAAAGGTAAATGACACTCTGTCTGCTGGACATATTTTATATATATTCTGGCTGAAGACCAAACTCAATCTAATTTCCACAATAAATGAAGAATAATTGGAAAAGTCATGCATCTTAAAGCCTTATTGGTTTTTTTTCCTTTCAAGGATTAAGGGAAAATTTATATAAGAAACAATTTTTATAAGGTTTAATCAACACTAAAAATTGTCTTTTTAAAACCTGGATCTGGTCTGGAATGGAATAACATGAAAGGCAGGTCCATGAAAATTCATGAACTGCAAAGATCGTTCTCTTTAACTGGTAGTTAGTCACACCAGAAACCCATTATTAAATTAATAATTAACCCTGGGAAGAGAAAACTAAAAACTGAGTAAATACGTAGACCAAAGTATGACAGACTGAGGTCGAAGAATTTTGCACTAGCACTATGCACCAGCTTGACCCACTCTAACCATCAGAAGCTTTCCCATGATGTATGTCCAGTCGGGATTCTCTCAGCCCAGAGGTCTTTATATAACAGGATATCAGAGTAGTTCTAGGACCTAAGATCCAATGAGGTTTATGAAAATACTCTCTAAGAATGTCATAACATCAGGGCATCTGGCCAGCTCATTTGGTGAAGCCTGGGACTCCTGATCTGGGGTTGTGAATTTGAGCCCCATGCTGGGTGTAGAACTTATTTTAAAAAAATAAACCCCTTATTTAAAAAAAAAAGAATGTCATAACCTCTCTCCAAAATGAGAATTTTGTACACATACTATTAATTTGACATCATCATGTACAACCATGAAGAAGGCTCAGTAAAATCCTCCACAGTGAAAATGCTGGAATGGACCATTCTACTTCTGTGGCCCAGTATCTACAGAAGTATTTCCACAGATATACTTAGTGGTGAAACACTGAAGGCTTTCCCCCTTATCAGGAACCAGGCAAAGATGCCCTCTCTCAGATGTCCTTTCTCACCATTTCTATTTAACAGTCTTCTGGATGTCCTAACCAGTGCAATAAAATGAGAATTGAAAAAGAAACACATATAGATTGAAAAGGGAAGGTAAAACTTTCTGTACTTGTAGGTAACATAATCACATAATAAGAAATTTGCAAAAATGCTACTGCAACCAACTGGTTAATGTATCAGAGTCACAAGATATCTCCATACATCAAAAGCAATTATATCTCTATACCACAATAAACAACTGGAAATGAAATGTTAATATAATGGCTATTTATACTAGCATAGAGACACCAAAGACTTATGGATAAATTTAACAAGATATATCCAAGACATACCTTATACATATTAAAAGTCTATAAAAAACTATTATTATATTATATACTTGGTTACTGGATTGGATACTGCTAGGGTGTTAATTCTGCCCAAATTGATTTGTAGATCAATACACTGTTAGTAATAATCCCAGCAGAATCTTCTTTTGTAGAAACTGAAAAACCTATTCTAAGGTGTATATGGAAATGAAAAGACCTAGAAGAGCCAAAACTATTCTGAAAAAGAACAAATTTGGAGGACTTACCTACCTATTTGCAAGGTTTCCTGTAAAACTACTGTAGTTAAGGAAGTGTGGTTTCAGTACAAGGATAAACATTCAGGTCAATGTTGTAGACATAGAGTCCAAAATTAGAGCCACATGTATTTATGATCAACAAATTTTTTTGACAAAGGGGCCCGAGTAATTCAATGAAGGAAAGGATTGTCTTTGCAATAAATGGTGTTGGGACAACTAGTTATCTACATGGAAAACAAAATAAACTCAACCTTTACTCATACCACACACAAAATTCCTGTTACAAGCTGAATTGTATTCGCATCTCACCCAACAAACTTCATGTGCTGAAGCCTTAACCCTCTCAAAACGTTCGAATATTACTGTTTGGAGATAGGATCTTTAAAGAAATAATGAAGTATAAATGAGATCATTAGGGTAGGTCATATTTTAATATGACTGGTGGGTTTTGTTTTTTTTTTAACATGACTGGTGGGTTTTTTTTTTTTTAAAGGATTTATTTACTTATTTGAGAGAGAAAAAGTTCTAGTTATGGGGGAGGGGCAGAGGGAGAGAATCTTCAAGCAGATGGCTGAGCACACAAGCCTGGGTGGGGGGAGGGGCTCCAGCTCACGTCCCTGAGATCAGGACTGGAGCCAAAACCAAGAGTCAGACACTTAACTGACTGAGCCACCCAGGTGCCCCAAGACAGGTCTTTCTATAAGAAGGGGGGCTTAGCCAACTATACTTCATCATAAAAACTTAAAATATATATCTATCTATCTACACGTGTGCCCCAATTATGTTAATTACTATGAAATGTATTATTTCATAAAAATTAGAAACTGCCTAAATTTCCTTTCATACGGGATTATGGAACATAAGCTTTAAAATCTATTTAAATATATACATGCATACATACAAAAAATTGGGACTGGGGGAAAAAAACTATAATTCTAAAAATAGAAGAGATTAGGACAGAGACACACAAGAAAGATGATGTGAGTACGCAGGGAGGAGACGGCCAAGGAGAGAGGCCTCAGAAGGAACCAGCCGCGCTGACACCTGGATCTTGGCCTTCAGGCCTCCAGGACTATGAGAACATAAATTTCTGTTATTTAAGCTACTCGATCTGTAGTACTTTGCCATGGCAGTTCTAACAAACTAATAGATATCCCTTAAAAAAATCTCAACCATTAATAAATCTACAGTATGAAAGTCTCATCACAAACAGTAGACTCAAAAGACTAGTTCTAGTTCTATCAAAATAGTCCAGGAATAAATAATTTCCATTTCTTCCAGAGAAGAGAAATAGAGGTTGTGAGTCTAGTCTGCAGAGATATAAAAATTTTGAACAAAATATAAGTAAACCTATTGCAGCCATGTGTTAAATTCTTGCTGGGTGGATCCTAAGAATTCAAGGCCAATTGATATAATTCACCCATAATAACAAATCTTCAAAGGAGAAACTGAGAATCATACAGAAAAAGCATTTGATGACATTCAGTGTCCATTCATAACAAAAATTCAGGAAGTTGAAAATAAAGAACAACTTTCTTAACCTCTATGAATGACATCCTCCAAAAAAAAAAAAATCCTAAGAAAACATCATACGTAATTGTGAAATACTGAAAATATTCTCTGGAAAATCAGAAATGTCATTCTTTCTCTTTAAGATTATTTTAAAGACCTAGCCACACAGTAAGAAAGGCAAAACAAACAAACAAAAACAAAAACAAAACAAAACAAAAAAACCAACCAACAAACAAAAAAAACCCAGGAAAATATGGAAGAACTGGTCAGAAAGAAATAAAATTGTCATTACTTGAGAGATGATACAACTACCACATAGAAAATTCCAGCAATCTGAAGATAAATCATCATAATTAATAAGAGTATATAGCATGTTTGCTGAATAATATTCATCTACAAAAGCCAATATATACTGGAGACAATCAGTTAAAATACCATTCACCATACTAACAAAAATATTAAGTGCTCACAGAGAAGTCTAACGAAGGATGAGCAAGCCCTGTAGAGGCTACATTTTAAAAGATCTTTAAGGTTAAAAGTTAAAGAACTCTTTTACAGTGGGTTTTACCCTCTGTGGCCTGCTATATATATTAAAATCAAACATTATATTATATTATATTATATTATATTATATTATATTATGTCATACCATATCATATCTGCCCATTCTAATGAGTAATGTGTAATGGCATCCGCTGATTCTAATGTGTAGCCAGGGTTACAAACCATTACTCCCGGGGACAGTAGCAGGGGCAGGAGGAAGGGCACATGGGGCTTCCAAAGTACAAGACATGTTCTATTTTTTCATTTGGGTCACAGATCCATTGGAACATTAGTCTTTAAATCATACATATGTTTCTTATATACTTTGTTGTATTTTACAGTTTAGTGCAACACCATTAAATGCCCCCTTAACAGTGGTTGTGCAAGAGTTCTATTATCCATCCTGCCATTACCTCCCTAATACTGCAACACATTAACTTGCTGGTTTTCTTAATCATTGCAGAAATTTGAGATTGCTTGAAGTCATACTGCTAATCATTGTATAAAGTGAAGCAACATCAGAAACAAAACACAAACTCAGTGTTTACCATTTTGAACCAAAGAGCCCATCACAGAATCAGAGGCCTTGGACAGCACCTAGATTCATCAAATTTATAGAGACAGAATGTAGAACATTGGTTACCAGGCATTGGGGGGGTGATGAGATTATGAAAGGAAGAGGGAGCTCTGTTTAAGGGGTACAGGTGTCAGTGAAGGAAGGTAGAAAGCTCTGGAGATGGACTGGTGGTGACAGTTGCCCAAGAATGTGAAAGGACTTAACTGTATCTGTAAAAATGGTCAAAATGATAAACTTTGTGTTACGTATATTTCATCGCAGTGAAAAACAAAACAAACTCGCAAATTTCTGTTTCAGATTTGAAGTTGGTGCAGAGGAAGACGTTAGTGAGACAATAAATTATGAGGAAGCGCTCCCTTCTAAAGAAACAGGATATCTCACTAAACCTCAAAAGCTTGGAAAGAATTGATGTTGAAGCGGAAAGCGTCCCTTCCACCAAAGTGGTGGAATATTGCAAGGAAGGCACTGTTATCTTGATCTCTGTACCCGAACAAATCTTCTTCTCATGTTTGTTGTCACACTTTGATGTGTGCCCCCAGCCAGCAAACTCCCCGCTTGGCTGTGTAAACTTCTCGTCTTGCCCTCGACCTCGGGGGTGACCTGGCATGTTAGTGACTCCTGGCTGAGGTAAATGATACAGCACGGTAATAAAAGCAACTGCTAGATCTTTCCCTTTTATCTACCTCCATCCGCTGTGAAGTGTCTCTCCCCCACTCCCTCCTACCAGGTATCAAAAACCCAGATAAAGGGGAAAGAAGTTATCTGAAGCATTGTGTGCCCCCTGTAAGAAATCCAATTATTTATGGTCACTGGAGACATTTTTTTTTTAAGCGTGTTAGTGAGTGACCTAAATGTATAGTTTTCCTCCTACCTTTAAAAGAGCTCTTCCTTTATCTCACATTTAAACATCTTAAATAGTCCTTTCCCTTCTCCAAGATAAAGACAAAAGTTGGTAGAAAACAATTGTGCCCTGTCACAAGGCAGAAAAGGCACAGAGTGTGGAGCCCTGATCTTGAGATTTGGGTTTTTTGCCTTTTTTTCTCTTAACTGTCCCTAGGACTATAGCTGATATCATTTTTTTAAGTGACAGCTGAGCAGGACCATGGTCCAGAGAGGGCCTTCCTCAAGTTCTGCTCTGTCGAGGAAGTGACACAGAAGAATGCAGTCATTAAAACCACTTGCACAGTCTCCTGAAGGAGTGAATTGGGAGACCCCTGAGATCCCAGGGGTAAAGCTTCAAATCCCACTTTGGTGGAGGAATCTTTAGGTAGACCCGAAGATGGGTTTCATTTTGTGAGAAGACTTCCGCCTACCCCACCCTTGGTGCCAATGACACGAGAGCAGCTGGAAGGTTCCACACAGGGTCCTGACCTGGAGGCTCCCTGAACTGGATCCTTGGGAGGGTTTGAATCTCTGCCATGGGGAGTGTCCCCACTTCAGGTGTCCCCAGAGACTGCTTACGGAAAGGAGGTATGTTCCTCTCCTTGAAGCCCTTTGCCCTTGCCGTGTGGGAGATAAATCTACCAGTGACGTTCTCAAGGAGGCGTTGAAGAGGGAAAGGTCGGGGTTGGGATTTAGCCACAGACTCTCGTTACTGGCTTTGGCCTGGGCCTTCTCTGGCCTTCATGTTCAGAAAGGGTGAGAAAGAGCAGGAGGAGCCAGGTCTCCAGAACATCCCCCCATCATGGCTCCAGGTCACCAAGCGCAACAATGGCGGCTTCCCCAGCCACCTATGCCTCTCAGACTTCCTCCCTTTGCTCGGTGTTCTAGGCTTTTTTTTATTTTAAATCATTATTGCCCCCCAGAAGGCACCTTTTTAGACACTTTTTTCCTAATCGCCCCTCCATGAACTTTTAAAAGCACAGGTATACTGAATATCCCTGTGTCTGTATTGTATGTACATTTGTGCTTTATCCGGAGAAGAAGTTTTCCACCCCTTCCCAAGAACCAATTTTTGCCCCCTCGGGGGTAAGTTCCCCCACATGGAAAATGCATGCCCTCACTCCTTTAGAGGGACAGGGCTGTGGGTGCGGCCTGAAGACAGAATGAGCTGGGAGGCATCACGCCGTGGTCTACCAGGACCTGCCCCCCAGCTCTCCCCTTTCCTTAAGGGACCAGCTGACAGAACTTAGGAAGTCCCTATATTCTCTCAAGGCTCAATATCCTCATCTGTTAAACAGAGATCATTCCCACCTTCAGGGTTTGTAGGAAGAATTGAATGGCGAGATGTGTGTTAGAGCAATGAGTGTTCTCTTGCCTTTAGTTTCTGTCAAAAATATCATTTTCCGTCAAAAATACCATATTCTGGTGTACGGGTGCTATTCTGTGTTCTTTTGTAAGATTTTTACTCTCTTTTCTGGAGATATGCTAGATTGGGGGCTATTTTGTATTCTTTAGTAAGATTTTATTGTTTTTTTCTGGAGGTACGTTAGATTGAAAACTAATCTGCAGATGAACAGACAAAGTGTTGCTATCACAGCTCGTGTGGAAATGTTAACTACTCGGAGCTGGTAAACTTAATCACACATTGAGGGAAGATAAAAAGTTATACACGTACTCACACTTTACAGCTCCCTGAAATTTCTCTGCACTTGAGAAATGAAGTACATTAATCTCTCGCTTCTCTCCCACTTTCCTTCCCCAGCCAAGTTTCACTAGTCTGTACTTGAGGTTTCTCGGTGAGGAGGCCAACAAAATAGAGTTCCTTCTTTCTGAGGCTAGGCTCCACTGGGGACAGGACTCAAGAATTCTACGAACAAGCAGGCTTCTCAGATGAAATTTTCAAAGATGGCGGCCTTTCTCTGGTCTGCCCTACTCACCTGTACTATCCACCCAAAATTCAGAGTTTTTAAATTGAGCCCTTTGGTGGGGGTACAGCATGGATGGGGGTGCTTTGGGTGTTTCGTAATGGCAACAGTAGGGCTTAATGGCAGCCTAATTTGGGGAGACAACGAGACATCTAGAATGACTTCAAATGATGTGTTTCAAGAGATACCAATCTGCCAACGAGTATAAAATGTACTTCAATGTGTGCTTAGAACTAAGAAAGTCACAGTCGTTTTAAATAAGGAAATAGATAAAATTAAATGACGTGAAATATCAAAAGCTAATTTGAGTTTCTGGCACCAGAGCCAATGCTTCCTCCATGACAGTGGGTGGTGAGTGACAAATCTTCCTGAATTGGATTATCACCAGTCGTCCGAGTCTGGGCATCCCTGGGAACAGTGACTGGTGAGTCAGAGTTTCCCAGGGAGAAAACACTCCCCAGGGAGAGAATTCACTATTATGTCCCCCTGTATGTAACAGGGGCACAACAAATACTTACTGGTTTGTAGTTTTGTTTTTGTTTTAGTCTACAGTGTATATAAGTGATGATACGCTGAGGTAACAAAGAAATCCTGAAATCTCGGTGACTTGGGGTTTAATTAAGGTTCAGTTCCAGTTCCCATGAGGTCCACTGTAGGGACGGTGACTCTCCAGAATGGTGTCTTCCTTATCATTGGGTCAGACCGCTAGAAATTGCTGGTTTCCCTCAGTCCACATAGGGCTTCCGGGAACACTGAGATAAAGAGCAGAAAACTCCCATTCACTCTTAAAGCCCTCCCCCAGAAGGGACACCCATCCACTTCACTTCTGCCTAGAACTGGTTACCCCCTGAGTAGACAGTGTGCAGGGGTGAATGTGCAGGGGATCACTGGGAGTGTTTCATGAGCAAACCCACCTGCCACAGACTTCATCCAATCTACCTTTCAACCTTGTCAGGTGATGGCTTCCTCCTCATTATGCTTCCTATTGATTTTTTTTTTTTTTTTTTTTTTTTTTTTTTTTGCTGGGAGAGACACTAACTAGAATTATTTATTAAAGGACTAGAAACAGGGGCACCCAGGAGGCTCCGTGGGTTAAGCCCCTCAGGTCATGATCGTGAGGTCTTGGGATCAAGTCCTGCATCGGGCTCTCTGCTCAGCAGGGAACCTTCTTCTCCCTCTGCCTCTCCCCTGCTTATGCTCTCTCTCTCTCTCTCTCAAATAAAAAAATAAAATATTTTTAAAAACAAAATAAATGTAAAGGACTAGAAATCTATTTCCCTCTCAAATGTGTAAGTGTGGAGAGATTTGTACCCTGCCTGCTTTTCAGCAACAAAACTTCAGCACAGTTGGCTTGAGCAGTGGGAGCTATGACTTCAACTATTGCGTAGTCTGTTCTATGGAAGCCACAATTTGAGAAATTTTAAGCTCAAGAGGTCAGTCGGTACTGCTGGATACAATAAATACTCATCAGTGGACAAATTCGGCATCTTATTTACCACCGTCCATTTTCTTCCTTGGAGTATTTCTGGAAGCAAATTGGATTTATTCTCCCAAGAGTTGCTTCTGGTAAAAGCCAATACCCAAACCCAAGGGTTTATCTGGAACGTCCAGACATCTGGGAAGTCAGATAGTGAAAAATGGGACTGTCCCAATGAGCGCAGATGGCTGGTAAGCCTGTGGTACCATGGACCATTTTCAGGTATGAGATCAGTCATGATTAAGCCAAGTTATTTTCTTTTATGAACTTTTAATGTTTTTTGGCATACTTGAAAAAGTGCCATAAAATTGAAAGAGCACTCATCAATATTAGCATATCTCGAGATAGTCCTACTGTTGCATGGTAATATCATTAATTATAGATGGCTCCCACAGGGCAGTGGGTTTCAAGGGAATGGAAATTGAATACCAAGTCTTTTATTCTTGTTTTCCCTCCAACTCAAGTCATTAGTTCCCCAGCACTCGTCCCTCCCCCAACCCCATCCTCACTCACTCACAGCATTTTGCTGGCAAGCCAGAACTGTTATACCTTCAAGTGAACCCGTGGTCTTTCTCCAAATCCCAGCCAGTGGGCCTCCCTATTTTAAGAAGAGGCTTAGTCCAAAATAGTCGCACATTTCTCCAAGTGCAAGCCAGCACTGTCGTGTTCTGAGTCTGACATATTCATGGAGCCCTTCCCGTCTGAACAGTGTAACTTCTGGACGTTTGGCTGCTGGGGAGCTCTTCTTATTTCTGACCCTTCGCTTCCACACCCAGAACCGAGACAGGCCAGGACAGATGCCTAAGAGATAGGGCTTTCCTCTTTCACTAAGTGAGTCGTTTGCCCCGAAGCGCCGGGCTCCGTTCTTGGGACGCTTGCTTGTTTTCTCCTCCTCCTGCGGGCGAGACACCCCACTGCATCCCCTTGCAAGGCCGCCCCTCTCCTGAAGATGGCAGAGTGTGAGCAGCCAAGAGCAGCCGCCGCGCAACCCGGGGTCCAGCAAACCCCTTCCCCACCCCCAGACCCTGAAACAGAAGGGAACGCTCCACCCGAGGAAGGCAAGTGTGTGCCCGACGGAGAGGGAAGCAAAAGGGGAAAGAGAAGGGAGCCAGGGCAAGAGCCAGCCGTGAGAACAAAGCTAAGCGAGACTGATGGAAGAGGAGGGGGGTCGGGCAAAAGCAAGTGAGATGCCCTCCCTGGTGCACGCGGGACCCACGGGGCCACATCGCTACACCGCGGAGGTAGCACCTGTCCTGGGGAGGTGGAGGGCACGGAGGAGGCTGCGCCATCATACTGCCTCCCGGGGAATCCCTCCTTCGAGTTCTCACTCCCAGCTGCAGGAGACCTCAGGGCTGGCCATTCTGCCTTCTCAACGGACCAGCAGAGCTAGCTGCATTTGAAGATCCTGATTTCACAGGAAGATAAAGGAGATGGATGCCTCTTCCTCTGTGAAGCCTCCCCTGATTTCCCCCTCTCTTAGCCCTCACCCCACTGCATTGTGTTTTCACTTGTCTACCTCTCCTTCCGGGGACTGTATCTTGCTCTCTGTTAAATTCTTTGTCGCCCCCGCCCCCATGGTTCCTGGAACATGGTAGGAAATTAAGGATGAAATCAATCTATGAATGAAAAGAACAAGTTGTTTCACATCAAAACGCAATGCTGGGCGTGATGTTCTTCAACAGAGAAGAGGGAGACTGGCATCCACTGTGCATGCTTTGTCCCTGTTGAGTGATAAGTGTGGGCAGCCTTCCTGGACACAATACCATGGAGGAAAGGTGTGGTTGGCACACACACATCACTCTGTTTCCTTTCATGATGTCTCTGACCCCACAGAGTTCTTTATTTAATCCTATGAATCCCTTTATTTATGCAATTCTTTAAATCAACATGAATAGTCATTAACCATGACTGAGTTTTTCAAACCACACACCTATCTCAGGGTATTTGTGCCAGTTGGAATGCATCCTTGGGAAGCTACTAGAAGAGCTGGAACAGGTGTTGGGAGCAGCCCCGGCGGGGGGGCGGGCAGATTTCAGGCCAGAGTGACTTTGGCTGTGACGGCCATCAGCCAGGGGGTGAAGGACTCAGGGGCTGGTACACCTGGCAGATGAAGGAAATTCGATTCGGATAATATTTTTAAAATAGTTAAGTGGGGTCCCATGCAAGACTGTATATTGTGACAGAGCCTAGGCACTCGGGAATAACCATCATAGAAATGGAAAACGGCATATGGTCCTTGGATTTCCAAGAAAATTTTGAACACGGGTTTAGTCACTCCAAGCAGAATCTTCTCTGTGGACAAATTAAGGAGTTTTGTTTCTGGAAACGGAAATCTTATAACTTTCTTTCATCATTCGATTCACTTTTCTTTGTTTTTAAGTAGTTGACTCAAAGTGATCACCTTTAAGAGAAGAAGGGTAAGTAAGGAATATGGTACCTAATAGAAGTCTTACCGACTAGAAACACGGTAGAGTGGATCAAGCCAGTTGTACCAGGTTAAGCCAGGTTAAGCCCCTACAACTGAGTGACCCAGTCCCCCAGAGTCGTGCTTGGCAGCTGGGCTATTCCAAGGGGCTCAGGCCCCCACCACCCCCATGTCTGCATTCTCTGGCCTTCATTCTGTGGGTCTCTGCTACTGTTCCTCCATCAAAGATCACAGCCCAGCCACAGTGGGCTGACAATGACCCACAGATGTAATTACTCTGGTTCGCTCAACAGTATTGAAAATTTGCATTAGGTGCTGACATTTTTAGAATAGGAAGAGCTCACACTTCTAAAAAATCTAGATTCCCATCTTCTCTTTAAAAGTCAGAAGTTGCAGCACTGGGCGACACTATATGGTCACCGAGAGCTCAATTAGGAGTGACTGACCCTTTAATAACACAGTAACGGTGATAGTGGTGATAGCTAAATGTATCATAACAGCATGTATTATGCACAACATGCTGTCTTATGTGCTTTGCCTATATTGTCATTGAATCCTCACATCAACACTAGGAGTGGATATTGTAATTATCTCCAGTTTCTAAATGAGGAAAACAAGGCACAGTGAGGTCAAGTAAATTGCCCAAAGTCACACAGCTTTAAATGGCAGAGGCAAGATTTACCCAAATAGGCAGGCTCCAAAGTCTGAACAGTTAAGTCTTAAGAACTGTAGTCTCCCCCAGAGATGCTGGCCGGGAATAGACATTGTAATCATGTGGATGTCTAGATGTAAAAGTTACTGCAAATAATGCATAAGGATTAAAATTTGTATGGGGTCTAGAATCAGGTTGCCTCCATTTAACTCTGGGCTCTTCCACTGGAAGAACTTGGGGAACTTGATTAATATCTTTAAGCTTTAGTCTGATCTGTAAAAAGGGAAAGTAGGACCGTCCCCATGGATTGATTATACTTTACAGAATTGAGGTCCTAAAGTTCTTATCACAGATAAATGCTGACACACAGTAAATGCTTAATTAATGTTTCACCATTGTTATTATTATCTTATCTGGGTGGCTATTATTCCTGAGAATTTCATATGTATTAGACCAAGAATGGTCTTCAGCATGGGGAACCTTCTCCAATTTCTAACATTTTGTAGTTTAAAAGAAATGTTTGTAGACAAAAATAATATGCTCCATGTCTAGAAAATAGTGTTGAAATTCTATCTAGCTGAAAAGCATTATTATACAAAATAAAACTAACTTCTTTTTTTTTTAAAGATTTCATTTACTTGACAGAGAGAGAGAGAGAAAGCGAGAGAGCACAAGCCAGAAGGAAGAAGCAGAGGGAGAAGTAGACTCCCCGCTGGGCAAAGAGCCCGATGCAGGACTCCATCCCAGGAGCCTGGGATCATGACCTGAGCTGAAGGCAGATGATTAACCCACTGAGCCACCCAGGCACCCCAGAATAAAACTAACTTCCAACTTCAGTTTCTTTTAGTAAGTATTTATTGAGCACCTACAATGTTGTATTCATCATTGCATCGCTCATGTTTTAGCTTGGCCCATAGTAGGAATGTGATAAAGATCTGTAAAACGAGTGAAAGACAAAAGTGAGAAGTTAACAAAACTTTTGTTCTTCTAAAAGGTAAAAAACCAGAAAAAGAAAAAATTCTGAGAATCACTTCACATAGAGTAGGCTAGCAAGCAAACAAACAAAAAATGTAATCAAAGAAATTTTTCTTGCTAGGATCAGAATACATTAATACTAATGAAAACAGAACCCAGACCCCTTCTGACATATTTTATACTGTTTAAAGATAAACATTTGTGCACCGCAAGCCACCAATGGATTTAAACTCCAGTGAGGACTTTATAAGCCATCTGCTAGTCTCCTAATGAGGCTAGTAACTATCATTGTTTACAGTTAGGCACCAGGGGTCATGGATATTTGTTATAATGAAATCTGCAATGCATCACTGCAGAATCTAAAAGAGTCTTTCTTCACAAGGGCTAATTACAAATATAATAAAACAACATTAAAAAAAAACCTCTTGAAGTCCACAGAGAAACCTAACTTGGCACAAGTATGAACCACAGTACCCGCTCTGTTTTCATTTTACGAATTCTGATTACAGAAGCCAAATCATATTTAACCACTAACAATACAAAGCCACCGATGGGTCCTTTGCCTCAGATCACTGCATCACAAGATGCTTCGTGAACCATCTGGATCCGGGAGACATTTGCTCTGACACTCTAGCACAGAGTGTGCAAATGCTTGGGAAGACCCAGAGGTTCTTTTAGATGTGTGATTTTAATAAGCTGCTACTTGGAAGTTGTGCCCAAACTGAACTTGCTGATTCGTTAATTTAGCTGGGGGTGGGGGAGGGGACGAGGATGTGAAAAATTGCTCAAAATCACAGAGACAAAGAAACTCATTGGTTGACTGAATTTTTACCCTCCGATTGCGGTTTTGGCATCCCAGAAATGTAGTCTGAATCGTAATTGCTTTAATTTGCATATTGTGGCAGTATTTCCACAGTCAACTGGGGAAAAAATATTGGCCTATAACAATGATTGGTGATATCTCCATGAGTTCCTTATGTTCAGCCTCTCAGACTAGGAAAATAGAATTTCAGTATGAAGGGGTTCTTATAGTATTTCCTATTGGGAACACTATCACCCGGCACCTTAGATGTCAAAAATGAGATAATGCTTTTTATTTCATTTAATAGATTGTCTGTGAGTAGTAATAATAAGACTATGAGAAGGGCACCCGGTGGCTCAGTGGGTTAAAGCCTCTGCTTTTGGTTCAGGTCATGATCTCAGGGTCCTGGGATGGAGCCCCGTGTCAGGTATCCTGCTCAGTGGGGAGCCTGCTTTTCCTTCTCCCTCTCTGCTCCCCTTACTTGTGCTCTCTCACTTTCTCGCTGTTAAATAAACAAATAAAATCTTTAAAAAGAAAAAAGACCAAAAAAATAAAAATATCTTATATCTTCAGAGTGCTCCCCGCATATCCCAAAGCCTTGTGAATAAAAACGAAAACAAAAAACAAACAAATAAACAAAAAAAACCCCACTAAGTCATGCATATATTCGCCTTAGGAAAGAATAACATTTGCCAATACAATTTTAAAAATAGGAGAGACGTCTAGTGAATCCTGCACCACCAAATATCAAAACATATTAAGCTTCCATAAGGCTGTATGGTACAGGAGTAAGAAAAGAACGCTTGATGAAAACAACAGAAAGCAAAGAAAGACCCACATGCAGGGCTGTTATGAACGGAGCCCATGAAATTGTGCCTGAGATATTTAAGAAAGTCTACATGATAGGTGTGGCATTTGAAATAAGGAGAGAAAATGAAAAGTATTTAACTGATAATACTAAGTTAATAAGGTAACATTTTGGGCAGGGAGGTATCCTCCTATCTATTCCTTATGCCAAAATAAAGTCCAAGAACGGAGAATTAAATGTAAAAAAGGCAACTATGAAAAGTAATCTTTTAAAAATACAGGCAGGTCCTGATATAATCTCTGGGATGGAAAAGGCAGTAACCACAGAGCCGTGTAACTCACAGACCATAGGTCATCCTTAGCGGTCTATCAAGCAGCCCGCAGAGGAAAAGGTATAAACCGATTTTGTTCATATACATGCCATAAATTTTAAATGTAAGCTAAACTAGGATTTTCAAGAAATGCCAATAAACTACTAAAAATATTATGAGTTTAGAGGTTGCCCATGTGCTACAAACTGTGTTGATCATTTCGGAGGGAGCACCACCCGGTCAGTAGGAAATACCACCTTCTGGCTTACGGGTTTCCGAATCATTGACATGGTACCGCTCGGTTAATTAAACATGCCTTTGTGTTTTTACCCACATGTTGCATTTTAGCTCTACTGCACAAAAGTAGATTAGTGACTCAGAATGGTTTATTGAAGTAGTAAAGCCATAATGAAATAGTAGCATACAAACGACGACTCAGAACAACATTGTCCCTACAGAGACAGCACAAGATTCCAGGGCAAACATAGAATGTGAAATTGTGCATAGTGGGACAGGTAGACCTGTGAAGGTCATGACTTCACACAAGCCTTGAAAAAAGAAAAGGGTGAATAAAACTTAGGATTATGGGATCTGAAAATTGAATACCCGTTCCGCTAGTGATCTGTTCATTCTTTGTCCCTAGTGCACTGTCTACATTGAAATTTTGTTGCACAACACAAAGCTATCAAATCTTCTGTATCATTTTCAAAGAAGCCAGTGACCTTTTGAAGCATCCATACAATGTTTTCTGGAAGAAAAGCGAAGTATTGCTTTCTAAGTATGGAGCTGTTTAGTTTTATCCCTAAAGGCAAAGAAGAGGCAGTGACAGTCCCAGGTGTCAGGGACACAACCGTTAAGAAACGTAAAACCAGCCTCCGAGTTAATGGTCGATGTTATGCTTATGGGGGAAGGGAAAATTCTTGGCAAAATGCCTTGTTCAGAGGCCACTGGGGGATATCCTACAAGATGGATGGCAGACAAAGTGAGAGAGTATTCCTGCCAGGTCTGTCTGCTCGCAGACATTTCTTTCTTTCCCATTGGACAAGAGCTCTGAGGAACAGAGCACGAATCTGCTCCTGGTAGATGCACGGTCCAACCACGGGAAACTCCTTCTTTGTGGCTTTTGATTCTCTTTATCTCTGAAAATCCACACTACATAAAATGGCATTTTCTTGTTTATTTAATGATGATTTAACCAATTAAATGACAATTTAGCTAATTTTTGTCCACTGCTTATCTTATTTCTGGGAAACAGATGCATTTTACATTAGTTAAGTGTTGAAGGAAATAGTGAAATATGTAGATATCTTCAAATTGCCAGCACAAAACATACATTGTCTGAATAAAATGACAGTGAGCGTATACCGCCTTTCCACACTGGGGTACACAGGTGGTTTAAGGGAAGAAGATCACACAAGATTTCAAAGTCTCTAGACAATTTCCCTAAGTTCATTAATACCTTGAGCAACCATTTTATAATTTCCAGTGACTCATTACCAACAATTTCAAAGAAATATATATATATAAACATATATATATATATCATATATAATTTCATACGGGAGAAGGAGCCAATGAAATGGGCAGTCGTTATTGGAAAGAAGAAACCTCACAGCACATTTTGAGGCTCAGTGGGTCTGCTGTTGGGACACCAATATGTAATGGGCTCCACAGCTAGGGCATCGCTGAACCTTGCCTTTGTGCAACTAGAACCCGATGACCGTACTATTGTCCTCTTCACAGATGGAACCATTTGCTTGTTGGTGACGGATGGGACTAAATTAGGGTCTTCCTTGGTGCCTGCAACTGCCCTTGGGGTTAGCATATTGCATGAGTCCAGTCGTTCCTGGCAGCCATCATGACCTCCCTCTCCAGCCAAGTCACCTGGTCATTAGTAAGAACACCACCTCCAGATGCTATGGTGTGCACCACAGTGACTCCACTGGGACCGTGGACCCTGAAAGCCTGCATGGCCAGTGCTCCAACTCCCTGAAGTAACCTCAAAGCCATCACACCCGCTACAAACAACAGTACTTCCTTGAGCAAACTCTAGAAACACGTGATTTCCGGAGGAGGGCTTTCCCCCACTCATCGAAGTAGATTTACTACCACCTCCCAAGTTGAAAGTCTCAGTCTGAGGGCTTTGACTGAGACAGCCTCTTGAGTTTGCATCCCACAGAACAGAGAACATAGACCAGCTAAAAAGCTTGTCCTATTTTTTAGGTCTTGATCCTATCTTAATATGCAGAAATAGCTGATCAAGCTTCAAACACTCACTGCCATTCCTGATAAACTGAAATCTAATCAGAATAAACTAGAGTGGGAGCATAGCATAGTCTAGGGGCAAGACAGGGAGAGCGCACTCTGGTTCCCATGGAATGAGAACTGGCCCTCCTTCCTGATAGGCAGCAAAAGAATACACTTTTCAGGTCAGAAGCTGTGCACCATATTCCCAGTCTGAGTTAATCTGCTTTCATAAAGATACCACATCCAGAATGGGAGCTGAAATTGGGGTATTACATGTTAAGTTTATGATAGTCCACTATCATCTGCTGTGGTCCATCCTGATTTTGCAGGGGTTAGACTGGTGGGCTAAGTGGGGTTCTAAGGAGGGCGCCATTTTGAATTGTCTGGTCAGACTTTGAGTTATGTGAATCTCTGAGGGTGGCACTAATCTCTGCTATCCCTCTGAAATGATGTATTTACTTTCATGGCCAGAAGGGGTAGTTTCAAGAACTTCCACTTGGTCTTTCCTTCTATGATAGTTCTTATTCCACAGTCAAGGAACTGTCCTGAGGATTCTACCAGCTGCCAATTGTGGTTAACCTGATTATGGACCCTGGAACCAAGGAAACAACCATTGCACGGTGGGAGGTGGAGGTGAGCAGGTGAGCAGGACACATGGACTCAATGTATTGAGACAGACTTCATCAAGGACTTTATTTTCTGACCCCCACATTTCTTGACTCTAACAGGGAAGCTACAGTTCTGTGGGATGCAAACTCAAGAGGCTGTCTCAGTCAAAGCCCTCAGACTTTGGATCCCTGGCTATCAGTGTCAACTCGAGTGCTATTCTCAGGAGCCCTGGAAAGACCCAGATACCCCCCTTTTTCTAGTGTATGGTTCTAGTGTATAGCTGGCCATAGTTTCCAAGGGAAACATGAAGGGAATCAGTAACATACAACACATGCAGGATATACCGTAGACACAGGGCCTTCCTGCCAGGGACCTGGTCTCTACTTCAGACAGTGAGCTCTGGGTTGAGAACCAGCTTAGATCTTGAAATTGGGGCAAGAGGTTGTAACTTTCCATGGGAGATGGCTGACTTTGACCTCCTGATCATTCAACCTTGATCTCTTTTTAGAGCTTAAAAATGTACAAAGACTTTGAGTATATTAAGCAAGACCACTTATCTTGCCCCTGGAAACACCACATTCTATTAGCCACTCTAGAGTCCCCTACAGACTCTGCCACAGACCCCATTACAGACAACCCTCCTGGGAGCCCTCCACTCCAGCTGTCATTACACACTTACTGTCCTTACAGCAAACATGCCATCTAGCTCCTGACAATTAAGTTCTGCCTCTGTTACTGTGAAGATTCCATTACCCTTACTGCAACCAGAGAGAGCAGTTCTGTAACTGCATCTCCAGCTGTCAGCCCTGCCCTGCAGAAGGAGCCACCGCTAAGTCTGTTAGTGATGCTGGTGCTGGTGCCTCTCACTCCTGCATTCCTTACCCCCTTCAGAAATGGAGTGTCCTCCCAAGAAACCCAGTCAGCTGATCTTATAGAGGAGACCTTCTCTAGCACACCCACTACTCTCAGTCTTTGATTCTTTCCTCCAGAGTTGGCCCCGGGCATTCCCACCCATCTTTGTTCATTGTACAGAGGCCAATGCTTTCTCCAAGTTGCTAAGAGTGATCCAAGCAGGATAGTACACCCGACTCCCGGGGCTCTTGCCAAGGAGTTAAATCCTGAGTGATGGGAGAGAGCTCTCACACTGACAAACTCCCCATTAGCCAGCTTCCCACCCCCCACCATGATCCCAGCCCCTCACAGTTCACTCCCAGGCAGAATCATGGGTCCTGCCTAGATGCGTCAGCCAGGATCTATACCTCCTTTGCTCTGGTATCTCTGTATCCCCTTAGAAGGTTTAACTCACCCCAGCTCACACTAATTTGGGGCCCTAATTTTGGATCTTGTGGTCAGGAGCAAACATGTGGCAGATCCTGAGGAAGACAAGCTCTCTGTCCGAGAAGGCCCTATCTTATCACATAGTCTTCAGGCAAAGGGGACCCACTGTCTTCCAACCAGGCAGTGTGGGGAAGGGCTGTTCCTTCTGCTGTCCTGCAGCTTTCAGGGGAATATCACTGTTTAAAGTTTTCCAGCACGTCTACCTAGATACCCCATCATAAGCCTTAAGGTCCTGTTCCTTCCTTAGCAAAATCATTAATATATTTTCCTACCAAATCAATTCTTCTTGGTTCTTTTCTTTCATATCACAGAAAAGAACTATCTGTTGAGAGCATTGGGTTAAATGTTGAAACACAAAGAGAGAGGACTGGTGCCTTCCTCCATTGGCTTTCAGCGTGTGATGGAAAGCAGAAATGTATATCAAAAGCATAAATACAGAGAGATCACTCTTTAAGTCAAATCTCTTGAAGTCACTGCCCCAGTCCCTGACGCACACATGGAAGTGTCCATGAATCAGTCTGCGAGGGGAGCTCTCTCCACAGTGAGCCAGCATAAAATGAGGGTCTATGACATATTCTCTCTCCATTCATTGTGTCGCTGGAAAGCTAGCCCTCCTCCTTTGCCCAAACCTACCTTTTTGGTCATTTTTGTCTTCTCCTCACCCCTTAGATTTGCACACCCAGCTCACTTAGCATCAAACCATCTTGGCTGCCTCCAGTAAGACTTCTGGTTGAAACTGTCCCCCCAAAGCTGTCCAGGCTTAAATCCTGGCTTCCTGGCTGAGCTGTCTGAGTCTATGAACTCAGAGACACACCAGTGTTATGGAAAAGCTGGTGACTCTTCATTTCTGAGCTCAGAGCACCTTTGTCTATGTTTGACCAGTAAGCTAGGAACAGGAAAAACATAGACCAGTAAGCTAGGAACGGGAAAGAGAATAGACACTGGAAAAAGAAGAGTGAAGAAAGATGAAAACAAACTCCAGGAGGTGCCCAGGTGGCTCAGACAGTTGGGCCTCTGCCTCCTCTTCAGGTCATGATCCCAGGGTCTTGGGGTCGAGCCTCACATAAGGCTCCGTACACAGCAAGGAGGCTGCTTCTCCTGCTCCCTCTGCTGCTCCCCCCGGCCTGTGGTCTCTCACTCTTGCTCTCTCTCAAATAAATAAATGAAATCTTAAAAAAAAAAAAAAAGAAAAAGAAAAAGAAAACAAACTCTAGGAAGACAAGTCACTGAAACAGAGCTGTCTGTTCCCAACAAGAGGTAAAGAAGTCCCCCATCACTTTAGCTGGCCCTCCCTGATGTCCTTGAAACCCTTTCCCATGCTCCTGAAACATGGCTCTTCTAGCTCTCTCTACGCAACATGTTAACTAGGGTGGTGCTATCTGTTTCTGTCTCTATGTCAAACAAGCCTCAAGAGCAGGAACTGTCTTTGTGATGCATCTCCCCACGTCCACTTGGCCCCACTTGGGGGCTGGAATAACTTCCTTATGCAGAAAGGCAGGAAGCATTTCTGACTAGAGGTGTCCACAGCTCCAACATATGTGAATTCAGGATAAGCCAAGGAAGTGGGCCAAACCACAAGTTTCTGAGAACTGGAGTAAATTTTGTCAGAGCAGACAGATCTAGGAAGCAGCCAGGACAGCCAAACATCAGGAGAACTGGGCAGAGGCCAAAAATTTGAAAAAAAAACATGTGGTCAGTGAATCACAGAAGCTTAAAGACCATGAGGACCTTAAAGGTCATGTGACATAATTGAGACCCCGTGAGCTTAAGAAACAGGACTTGAACTCCCCTCCATCCCCAGCTGATAAGAACAAGTATAGCCTGGATTTCAGGGGAACTGGGATCCTGGGTCAAAGAAGAAAAAGGAACTTTGAAACTAGAAATCTGGGTGTAAGTAGCATTCAAGGTTAGCCTTGGGCCTAAGATATAAGAATCAATTACTGAATCAAATTAAAAGTCAGCACAGCAAGATCTTACCAAAGATATTACTAGGCAAAATGAAGGCAAGTAGAAGTATTTTTTGGAATGGGTGGATAGATCAATAAAAAAAATTGAAGATATTAGACCATCTAAACAGGCTGGAACTCCTTAAATTCTTACCAGCCAGGAATCAGGTTGGTTTCAGATTCTGGACATTCCAAGTGAGGACAGAGTGACCCCTACCCTGGAGATGCTCCATCCCATAGGGTCAAAGGATGCACCAGAACATGGTGCTTAGAGTAGGAGGAAATAGCATGAGTGTCAACACAGAAAGAATAGAATGAAAGACTGTGTCATCTTGACTTCATCTCAAGCTAGAAAAGTTGGTTGCTTGGTCTTATGTTCAACCTCTCAACCCAACTGATAGCCCATACTAACCCATCAGCTATGGGTGCGAGCTCCCTTGGAAGCGGGTTCTCCAGTCCTCAGTCAAGGAACTGTAGCTGAGGCCAAGTAGAACAGAGATGATCTGTGTCCTCCAGCCACTTCTCAAACTACCAAAACTGAACAAAAAAAAAAATCAGTTTGTTGATTTTGGCAACAACATTGGGGGATGGGTCCATACAAAGCCATAGATACCCTGAATTCTCCTGTTGTTCCTTCTTCTTTATTATTTCTTATATTTGTCCCTTCCTCACCGTCTTTCTTGGTACTCACCTATTTCGCGTTCTCATCTTGTCTGACTGCAACAGATTCTACCCATCTTTTCCTTCCTTTCCTTCCCACCCCCCACTTCCCAAAAGCACACCCCCAGTCTATTCTGAAGAGTAATTTTTCTAAAACATAAACTTGCTAGAAAGCCTTCAGTGCCTTTGCTCTGCCATCGGAATAAAATCCAGTCTTCCTCCCTGGGTATGAAAGACCTTCCATGGCCAGGGTCCTGCTCACTCATTCAGGTTTCAAACCACCCCCCTTCCTTCACCACACTCTATAGTCATGTTGACCTACTTACATTCCCCAATGGGCCACCCATTCCTCAGGTTTGGGTGCATTTGAGGACACTCTCTCCCCTTAGAATGCCTTTGCCCCACACATGCCAGGATAACAAGTCCAGGCAGACGACACTCAGCTCAGGCATCACCTCTTTTTGAGAGCTTTTCTTGATCTCTCGCCCCTTCCTACCTCCCATCTTTCTCTTCCTCTTCCTTCTCACAGCTGCCCTAGAAGAGATGACTTCACTGTGCTCCCAGAGAGCCCCCTGCACATCTCTTTCAGAGCTTACGACACTCTTGTATCTGTATACTTCTCTTTCTGCCTCCACCCTATTATTATGGGTTCCTCAGTGGTGAGAAAAGCATATCTCTGAATCCCCAAAGCATGGCACCCTGTCTGAACAGCACAAGTATGTACCGTTCAGAATTTTTTGTTGAATAAAGGAATGCAAGTCTTTATTTTCCCGTCTCCGTGTTCTCTGATCCTGGAAACATGACTTCAGTGTCCTTTGAAAACCACTTCTGCTGCAGTCTGTTTATGGGCTTTGCATGGCGCTGATCCCACCTCTGACGACAAGACTGAGATCACATAGGCTCAAGGCAATTGCCATTTTCCACTCACCTTCCCCATGTGACCCATGATTGCTTCAGGGTTGGAGATTTAACCCTAGAGGATCCAAGAGGACAGGAAGATACTTGGCTGAAGCTTCTGGAAAGAGAGGCTTGCACTCTTTATTGAATTTGGGCTCCAAAGATGGAAGGCTTGCAGCATCTTGCAAGCTTGGGGTTGGGAAAACCAGAGCTTTGGGGAACTAGGATCAGGAGTTCGCACTCTAAACACCTGAGAAAGGAACCAACTAGGGGGAGAACTGGAGAGACGAGAAACCTGCCACACCATTCCTTCTGTCAGTCAGGTCCGTTGGAAGCCATACCCTACTGGGCATCTTAGCTATGGAAAATAGTAACTTCCTGTTTCTGCTTAAGCCAATCTGGGAATTTTGTTAAATGATAAACTCGTGGTGTCCTCCCTAAAGGAGTTCATGGTATAGCAAAAATCACTTGTGGTTTATGATAATCAGCCTCATGATTTTATACTATTATCTCAAAACCTGTTCAGCTTTGTACCACAATGAGATACCACCTCACATGGTCAGAATGGCTAAAATTAACAAGTCAGGAAAGGACAGGTGTTGGCAAGGATATAGAGAAAGGAGAACCCTCCTACACTGTTGGTGGGAATGCAAGCTGGTGCAGCCACTCTGGAAGATAGTATGGAGGTTCCTCAAGAAGTTGAAAATAGAGTTACCCTATGACCCAGTAATTGCACTACTGGGGATTTACCCTAAAGATACAAATGTAGTGATCAGAAGGGGCACTTGCACCCCAATGTTTATAGCAGCAATGTCCACAATCTGCCAAACTGTGGAAAGAATCTAGATGTCCATTGGCAGATGAATGGATAAAGAAGATGTGGTGTATATATACAGTGGAATGTTAGCCATCAAAAAAATGACATCTTGCCACTTGCAAGGACATGGATGGAACTAGAGGGTATTATGCTAAGTGAGATACGTCATTCAGAGAAAGACAATTGTCATATGATCTCACTCATATGTGGAATTTAAGAAACAAAACAGAGGATCATAGGGGAAGAGAGGAAAAAATGAAACAAGATGAAACCAGAGAGGGAGACAAACCATAAGAGTCTCTTAGCCATAGGAAACACACTGAGGGTTGCTGGAGGGGAGAATGGTGGGGGGTGAGGTAACTGGGTGATGGACATTAAGGAGGGCACAGGATGTAATGAGCACTGGGTGTTATATAAGACTGATGAATCACTGACCTCTACCTCTGAAACGAATAATATATTATATGTTAATTAATTGAATTTGAATAAAAAATGTTTTTTAAAAACTGTTGAGTTTTACATATTATCATTTGGCTATATTAGCTTCCCGACAAGATTGTCTGCTCTGCTGAGTCTAGATCTTAGATCTTCTCCAACAGAATATATTCTTAAAGGACTCTTAGAATATACTCTTAGAATATACTCTAGGGGTGCCTGGGTGGCTCAGTGGGTTAAAGTTCTGCCTTTGGCTCAGGTCATGATCCCAGGGTCCTGGGATTGAGCCCCGCATTGGGCTCTCTGCTCAGCGGGGAGCCTGCTTCCTCCTCACTCTCTGCCTGTCTCTCTGCCAACTTGTAATCTCTGTCAAATAAATAAAATCTTAAAATATATATATATATATATAAAATATATATATATATATATATATATATATATATATATATATATTCTATAGAGGACACTCAATATATACTTACTGTATTGATTGAGCAGAAATAAAGACCAAAGGAGAACAAGTGAAGGCGATTTATTCCGAACCTACTATATCAAGGGAGGCAGCCATCATCACTTGAGTTTTGGCAGATTCAGGTGCTGGCAGAAGATTGGGAAAGCCTGATAGTGGAAAGAATGGAAGGTTTCAGACTTGGCATGGGGCTGCTGGAGGTGGGTTGACCAGAAGCAGAGCATTTGGTGTGTTTGGTTAGGGGTCATATTTGGTTGGCCTTTCTTTGGTTGGTCTCAAGTTGGAAGCAGGAACAAGAATTGGGGAAGCTGTAGGTTAGGAAGTCTTGGCCATTTGGGACCAATTGGTACAGAGTTCCTGCACTGTTACTAGAGATAGTAGTCTGACTTCCTATGAGTCTCACTTATGGTGGGGCTGGCTTCCTGGGGCTGTGAGTCAATTTTATCTTCACATATGGTCTGGCCATTGTCCATTTGTACAATTAGTCTACCAATTGAATTCTTTCTCTCACCTACATCAAAAGACAGACTTTTCAAGAATAGCTGGAAACCGCTAAAAATTAAAAAAAAAAGTTAGAAATTGTTGTCTGTATTGCTAAAGCTTAAATAGAAATGTGTCTACTATTTTCAATGCTTAAGGGTTGATTCAAATCCAATCTGGATTTGGAGACTCAAATTCAATCTGCGATAATATTTAAGACAAGCTCAAAAAGAGAAAAAACATCTCTACCCACCTACACCAGACAGTAATGAATTGGATGCTGGGTTTGGTAGTCAACAAAATCAGCTGGAAGGGCATTTCTCGTCCTGTGTAGGGGTCTTCAGAGTGGACGTGGAAGCTAAAAAGTTACTGAAGATTAGGATTGACGAGCTTTCCCTACTAGGCAAAAGTTCTGGAGACTTACTGATACATTTCACATAGTAAGTAATACACCAAGCATAGGTAAAATCTAAGTGCAGCCACCTACCCAGGGCCATAGGGCATATTTTTAGGCCGAAGGGACTTCAAAAGTGTACACCAGGTTTTTTTTAACAAAAAAAGAATGAGATTCTAAGACAAGTTTCATCTTTATAAAAATTACCCTGTTAAAAAATAGACAGTTTATCAGTAAGAAAGCTTCCAGATAATCAACTTCACAATGTCACAGCTACATTTTCACAGTATATGTTCATAAACTTTAATTACTGGAATTAAAAGAAAGCAGCACATATGGTAAGACCATCTTAAAATGTAAAGTGACAGATGTCTATAAATATTAAAATTCCATAGTTATCAGTAGAGTTCATTAATTATCTGTCTTTGGATCATAAAAATAAGAATGATACTTATTCACAAATATCCAGTCATTTAATGAGGAACATGAGATGTGGAAAGCTAAGGCCTTTTTAGGGTACTATTTTACTTTCCATAATAGTACAATCAGAAGTATTTTGTTGACTTTTGATACACTTTCATAGCATGAATATTGCAAGCCAGAGCTTAATTTGAATCTACACAGACTCAATTTCCTCAATAACTTTTCTGAGGACTGAAGAAAAACCAGGAAACTAGGAGAACCTTGTATATTCATGGAAAATAGTTAGACTATTGCTTGACTTGTTTGGTATCAACATTAATATTAGAGTCAACAAAAGAGAAATGTTTGGCTTTCCTTCTACTAGGGAATCTTACTGGGAGTTTGGAGAGTGATTTATGTCTCCCTTGTAATTTGATCTAAACCAGGGCTTCTCAGACTTTAATGAGCGTACAAATCGCCTGGAAATCTGGGTCTAGGGCGGGGCTCGAGTTCTCTTTTCTGCAGAGAGATGTTATGCTGCCAGCCCAAGGTTATTTATTTATTTATTTATTTATTTATTTATTTATTTATTTAAACATATAATGTATTATTAGCCCCAGGGGTACAGGTCTGTGAATCGCCAGGTTTACACACTTCACAGCAGCAACCATAGCACAGACCCTCCCCAATGTCCACCACCCCACCGCCCTCTCCCTCCTGCTTCCCCCTGACCTCCCGACAACCCTCAGTTTGTTTTGTGAGATTAAGAGTCTCTTATGGTTTGTCTCCCTCCTGATCCCATCTTGTTTCATTTATTCTTCTCCTACTCCCCAAACCCCCTACGTTGCATCTCCACTTCCTCATGTCAGGGAGATCATATGATAGTTGTCTTTCTCCGATTGACTTATTTCACTAAGCATGATACCCTCTAGTTCCGTCCATGTTGTCACAAATCAGCCCAAGGATTTTAAGCAACAAGTTCTGGATCATGGGCCACCAAAGACCTTGAAAATGTCTTCTAATGATGAACGTCTTCATATAGCTTGGCTTGTCAAAAATTTCATGAGCAACTTTAAAGACATGTTCATAATCTATTGTCAGTCTTTGAGCCCTGATTGCTTTAGGCATAGTTCTTCTTGAGGGCAGGGAATGTCTCAATGGAACTCTCTAGGAGCCCAGGAGCAGGTCAAATTCCTGGCTAGCATTGACCACGTAGCCCCAATGGGGAGACCTCACTATCCCAGCTC
The DNA here is from genome assembly GCF_009829155.1 of Mustela erminea. Taxonomy (NCBI): domain Eukaryota; kingdom Metazoa; phylum Chordata; class Mammalia; order Carnivora; family Mustelidae; genus Mustela; species Mustela erminea. The sequence goes on along the minus strand of NC_045634.1, from coordinate 26,836,139 downwards.
GCTAGGAAACAGGACTTTCAAAATGGTCAACAGTGAGTGTGAACAGGGAAAACTGTTAGGAATGCTGGCAATTTCCATAGAGGAGGTTCTGTATTGTGGGAGATCCTAAAGTTGCCCAGGAAAAGATTTCTACTAGCCCTTTCCAATTACTCATAAATAAGTGAAGTGACTTTTGACTATGGAGATAGTCTATATGACTAGATTAGTTCCTTGGAACATGGGAGATGGCACATTCCTTTCCCCTGTGCCTGGAGCTCAGGGGCTGGACTGGATCCCTTCTCGTTTACTGCTTACACATTGCCAGCAGCCAGAGGAAAAGGGAGGGTTGTGGGCATCCTGGAACCCCAGGACCACTCCTGGCCGGCTCAGGTGTTTCACTGGAACCTACGTACTGACTCCTTGATTCTCCAGTTCACCCTAAGTGTCCCAGGCTCCCCAAGGGGTTCTCCAGTCAGACTTTTGCCATCTCTTTTCCGAATCCAATGCACCTGAACCATGTCCATTTTCCTCAGGCCAGGGATGGATTATCCAACTGCGCAGTGGAAAAAACATTCGGATAGTTTTTCTTTTTTTTTTTGGTCTGAACCCTCTCTCCATCTTTTCATATGCAAGTGTTCCCTGCCCTTCAAGGTCCTGAGCTATGTCACCTTGTCCTCGAAGCCTTCCTGGGTGCCCGTGGATGCCCGAGGTCCACCCGGTAGAAAGTAGTTCCTGCCCACGGTGCTCAACCCTGTCTGCCTGGTAGTATGGACAAGCGCCCCATCTCCCCTAAAACATGGCAAGCCCCAGAAGAGCAGAGACTGCGTCTCCTTCATCTCCAGCAGGCTCTCAGGAAAGATTTGGGGTTGAAGGAATAAATACAGGCACTAGTATGTACTAACTCCTACTAACGTGTAATTGCAAAAAGGACGCTTGGCTTGTTCTTACGACACCTGTTACCTTACCTGCGATAATGGTAGTGCCACTGAGCTAGCTTGTTAAAATCTACAAATCCTTGTAATAAGCACTTTTTTGTGAACCATTTTCTTAAACCATTACTTTGCGATGCTGTGCCATGCACATGGTATTGTGGGGGTCAGCGCATCTGTTCTTTTGCCTCCGAATTATAACCAGCAGGTAGCTGCCTGCAACCCGCCCTCTCCACCTTTGGCAATGTTGCCTGGCTAACAGCTCTGGGCTCCACCACAAGGTCACGGCCAAGGACCCGTGGTGTGAGCACAGCAGTTAATTCTTTGCTGCAGCTGAGGAGCAAAGGGAATGTTTGGCTCAATCTATTAACGAGCTTGATGGGTTTTCCCCCACTCTTATTCTTTTTAAAAGTAACACTCCTTGTTCCCACAAATCTATTTGACTGGATTCAAATTGCTCTTTTGTTTTATTCTACATTTTCTCTAGATTTCCTTATTTTGTTCTATTTCTTATTTTTTTCTGTTTTTTGTTTTCTAGGTTTCCACCTCTTCTTTTCTGTCTGCCAGTTCTTTGAACCCTTTTATTCTCTAGCATTTGCAACAGACTGACTGCTTATATCTCCCTGAAATTCCTATTCAAGCCTAATGCTCAATGCTTAAACCCATGTCTGATATTATGGTATCAAAGATGGGGCTTATGGGAGACGCTGAACCCCTCGTGAGTGGGATTAACACCCTTATAAAAGAGACCCCACAGGGGCGCCTGGGTGGCTCAGTCAGTTAAGCGGCTGCCTTCGGCTCAGGTCACGATCTCAGGGGTCCAAGGATGGAGCCCCGCGCTGGGCTCCCTGATCAGCTGGAAAGTCCGCTTCTCTCTGCTTGTGCTCTCTGTCGGTATCTGTCTCTCTTTCTCTCTCAAATGCATAAGTAAAATCTTTTTTAAAATTAAAAGAAAATAAAAGAGATCTCACAAAGGCCCCTTGCACTCTTCCCCCTTGTGAGGGCTCCGTGAAAAGATGGCCCGCTATGAATCGGAAAGCAGGTTTTTATCAGACACCAAATCGGCCAGTGTCTGGATCTTCGGTTCCAGCCTCCAGAATTCTGAGTAATAAATTTCTGTGTCTACAAGCCACCCAGTCCATGATAAGTTATTACCGTGGCCTGAACAGACCAAGACACCACCTAAAGTGTGATAACAAAAATAATTGTGTTGGGAGTGCCTGGGTGGCTCAGTCAGTTAAGCATCTTTCTGCCCTCAGCTCAGGCCCTGATCGCAGGGTCCAGAGATCGAGTCCCACATGGGGATCCCTGCTCTGTGGGGAGTCTGCTTCTCCTTCTGCCTCTCCACTCATTCTCTCAATCTCTCTCTCACAAATAAATGAATAAATTTTTTTTAAAGGTTGTCTTATTCTCCTTTATTTAAATTTTCTTAGGGATTATTCATTACCTGTTCTTTATCAGCCTCAGTTCTGTGAATTTTCTACATCATCACTTCCTTTATTATTTCAACTGTTTTTCTACTTAACATCCAAATGATCCTAAACCAAAACAGACAAAAAACCAAGTTGAGAAAATTACAGTGTGGTCACCTACGGGCCCAGTACTGATTTACTTGACATTTTGCCAAATTTACTTCAGATTTTTTATTTCCTTGGAAAATGAAAAATAGCTTAAGGAAATTCTTTTCTATTCTTATTCTAGTAAAAACAAGATGTTATCATGAATTGACACTGAATTTTATCAAACGCTATTTCGGTGTTTTCCAAGATGCTCTCACCCTTTTCCCTTTTAATCTGCCAATGTGACAAAGAACAGAAACACAATTTTCTAATTTTAAGCTCTCTTCGCACTCTGCAATAAATCCAATTGTTCGTGATAAATTCCTTTATATATATATTGCTGGTGCTCATTTTGCCAAAAAATTTTTTAGGGTTTTTGTGACTGTGTTCGCAAATGAGGTTCTTTATAACTTTCCTTTCTTGTGCTGTCCTGGTCAAGATTGTATTCATTGCGAGGATGCTTTGTCTCTTTTAAAAACTCTTTAGGGGCACCTGGGTGGCTCAGTCAGTTAAGCGTCTGCCTTCAGCCCTGATCATGATCCTGAGGTCCTGGGACCAAGACCCCGAGACACCCCACTCCCTCTTTTGCCCCCTCCTCCTACTCACACTGGGGAGTCTGCTTCTCCCTCTTTGCCCCTGCCCTGCTTGGGCTCTCTCTCACTCACTCTCTCTCTCAAATAAACAATTTTTTTTTAAGATTTTATTTATTTATTTGACAGAGAGAGATCACAAGTAGGCAGAGAGGCAGGCAGAGAGAGAGGAAGGGAAGCAGGCTCCCTGCTGAGCAGAGAGCCCGATGCGGGACTCGATCCCAGGACCATGAGATCATGACCTGAGCCGAAGGCAGTGGCTTAACACACTGAGCCACCCAGGCACCCCTCAAATAAACAAATTTTAAAAATAAAATAAAATTAGAAAATATAAGAGTTTTCATATCGTCCAGGCAATCCTTTGTTACACTGGGCACTTCTGGGCGGGTTGACTGGTTAATTTTTTTTAACCACTGATAAAAATTCTTCCAAGTTTCTTGATATATTCAGGCTCTGTTGTTTTTTGAGTCCCTTTCGATAAGCTATACTTACTGTGGGAATCATTTTATCCGTTTTCCTATTTATTGCCACCAAGTTTTGACAAGCATTCTCTTCTGGCTTTCAGAATCTCTTTTTCCTCCGAAGCAGCGTCTCTGTTTTAGTCCCTGTGTGTTGTGTGCGTGTTTTATCTCATTTTTCCCAGCTCCATCTCGCTTGCACACTTGACCATTTCGCTAGTTTTTGCACTGAATCAGCTTCGGGTTTTATAATCTTCTCGGTGGTTTGTTTTCTGTTTCCTCAGTTTACACTTCCAATTAGAGACTCATCGCTGACACCGCACACCAGGAGCTCATCACGGCCAGTGTCCTCCTTAGTGCCCATCCCCCATCCAGCCCTGCCCCCCTCCCAGGTCCCTCCAGCAACCCTCAGTTTGTTCCCCAGAGCTAAGAGTCTTTTTCTGGTCTGTCCCTTTTTTCATTTCCCATATGTTCATCTGTTTTGTTTCTTAAATTCCACATGAGAGGGAAATCATAAGGTATTTGTTTTTTCTGAATGACTTACTTCACTTAGCATTATACCCTCTAGTTTACACTGTCACAAATGGCAAGATTTCATTCCTTTTGATGGGTGAGTAATATTCCTGTGTATGTGTACCTTTATATAAGGTGATATATATTTATGTGATAAATTTATGACATCTGTATCACATCCTTTTTATCTATGCATCAGTCAATGAACATTTGGGCTCTCTCCATAGTTTGGCTATTGTTGATAACGTTATAAACAATGGGGTGCCAGTGCCCCTTCAAATCCGTGGTTTTGTATCCTTTGGGTAAGTACCTACTAGTGCAATTGCTGGGTCATAGGATAGTTCTATTTTTAACTTTCTGAGGAACGTCCACACTGTTTTCCCCAGTGGCTGCACCAGCTTGCATTTCCACCATCAGTGTTAAGAGGGTTCCCCTTTCTCCATATCCTGGCCAACAGTTATTGTTTCCTATGTTGTTAATTTTAGCCATTCTGACAGGTGTGAGGTAACACCTAATTATAGTTTAGATTTCTATTTCCCTGGGGCACCTGGGTGGCTCAGTCGGTTAAGCATCTGCCTTTGGCTCAGGTCATGATCTCTGGGTCCTGGGATGGAGCCCTACATCGGGCTCCCTGCTTGGCAGGGAGCCTGCTTCTCCCTCTGGCTGCTGCTCGCCCCTGCTTGTTCTCTCTCTCTCTCTCGGTCAAATAAATAAAAATCCTAAAAAAAAAAAAATAGACTTGCACTTCCTGATGATGAGAAATACTGAACATCTTTTCATGTGTCTGTTGCCCATCCGTATGTCTTCTTTGGAAAAATGCCTATTCATCTTTTCTGCCTATTTTTTAACTGAATTATTTGTTTTGGGTTGTTAAGTTTTAGAAGTTCTTTATGTATTTTGGACCCTTTATCAAATGTGTCATTTGCAAATATCTTCTCCCATCCCATAGGTTGCCTTTTAGTCTTGTCGATTTTTTCCTTCACTGGGCAAGAGGTTTTTATCTTGATATAGTCACAATTTGTTTTTGCTTTTGTTTCCCTTGCCTCAGGAGACGTATCTAGAAAGAAGTTGCTATAGCTGATGTCAAAGAGGTTACTGCCTGTGTTCTCCTCTAGGATTTTAATGGATTTTTATATAGCCACTAGATCATGCCTGTTGTGTTATTAAAACCTTATATCTCTTTTCCCAACTTTTATTTCCTTGATCTCAATTATAGACAATGAATGTGTTAAAAATCTGTGTAGCTGTCATCATTCACTAGGAATCACCCAGCAAGAATAGCATGATTTATTTGCTTATTCTCTTGTTGTTCCACCATATTTTATGACAATAAATTCCTCCAAGTCTTCAATATTTACCTTGATTTTCTAGAGTATCTCCCAACTCCTCACCCAGGGGTGAACATCTAGCCCTGAAACACTTTAGACACATTGTATGTTACTTTGGTCTTTTTTTTTTTTTTTAAGATTTTATCTATTTATTTGAGAGCTAGAATGAGAAGAGAGAGCATGAGAGGGGACGAGGTCAGAGAGAGAAGCAGACCCCCCACTGAGCAGCGAGCCCGATGTGGGACTCCATCCTAGGACTCTAGAATCATGACCTGAGCGGAAGGCAGTTGCTTAACCAACTGAGCCAACCAGGCACCCCTACTTTTGTCTTTCATACTCAAGAGAACCTGAAGTTATTTCTACTTGAAATTCTTGGATGCAAGAGGTGCTTGGTTACTAATGAATCATGTCATGCCTTCTCACCCACCGTCACCATGCTCCTCTTAGATAAGGCTCATAACGAGTGGTCATCAAATTCTTGGGAGCAGTAATACGGATGATGTCTGATAGGTCACCAGAAACTTTTCACAGCAGAGTTGTGAGTTGGTTATTTTAAAAGCACATCTTTCTTTTCCACGCCGAACTGAATTAAGGCTCTAAAACTCACCTGATGTTTTTAACAAAACTGAAAAATTATAAATGTAGTCGTATTGTGAAGAGGTAGGAGATAGAAATCAAGCCCCAGGTCAGTTCGAAGATAAGCGTGTTAGAGGTCTGGTGGCTTCTCCTACCTCCTGCCCCAGGGTCTGGCTGGCCAAGTTTGCGTGAGGCAGGCTGAAACCCACCAGGGAGAATGGAAAGGAGAAATCCCAGAGCTGTTTTGGTGGAACACTGTGAGGTTTCCAGCAAACCATCAGTGGCTTTTTCCACACTACTGCCTTATAGAGTAATCTAGAGCAGTCAAGTTCTTCCCCTGCCGTTAAAGACAGTAATAAAGCAAATATCCACGTAACAACCTGAACCAAGAAATAAACGCAGGCAGCACCCCCCAAAATCCCTCCCACATCACTTCCTATCCCTGGTGGAAACAAGAAGCATTTATCTTATTAACCTTTTAAAGAATGATTTCCTGGGTGCCTGGGTAGCTCAGTGGGTTGGGAGTTCAATTGTTGGTTTCCGCTCAGGTCGTAATCTCGGGGTCCTGGGATTTAGGCCGGCGTGAGGCTCTGCGCTCGGTGTGAAGTCTGCCTGAGATTCTCTCCCTCTCCCTCTGCCTTTCTCTCCACTTGCCCGCTTGCACACTCTTTCCCTCAAATAAAGAAATAAATAGAAATTTTTTAAAAAGATTTTATTTATTTATTTGACAGAGATCACAAGTAGGCAGAGAGGCAGGCAGAGAGAGAGAGGGAGGAGGAAGCAGGCTCCCTGCTGGGCAGAGAACCCGATGCGGGACTTGATCCCAGGACCCTGAGATCATGACCTGAGCTGAAGGCAGAGGCTTTAACCCACTGAGCCACCCAGGCGCCCAATAAAAATTAGGAAAAAGAAAAAAAAAAGAATCATGTCCTTACTTTTCTTTGCAGTTATACCATCTACAAAAGCATAGTTTTATATATATTTTTTAATTTCATATGAATGGAATTTTACTGTAGTTATTATTTTGGGATCTGCTGCTTCTTTTTAAATTGTGGAACAAGACACCTAACGTGGAATGTACCATCTTAACAATTTTTAGGAGTACAGTCCAGTGGCATCAAGTGTAGACCCATTATTATGCCAGAATCACCACCAGTCACCTACAGAACCCTTTTTGTCTTACAAAACAGAAATGCTGCACCGATGACATAATAATTCTTCATTCCCCTCTCCTCCAGGTCCCTGACAACCACCATTCGACTTCTGTCTCTGTGAATTTGACCACTCGAGGTATCACAAATACATGGAATCATACAATATTTGTCCTTCTGTGACGGGCTCATTTCACTCAGCGTGATGTCCACAGTGATCCCTTGGGTCACAGCAGGTGTCAGAAGGTCATGACTTTTTAAGACAAAATGATATCCCATTGTGTGGATAGCCCACATTCTGTTTACCTATTCATCCCCTGATGGACACTCAGGGGGCCTCCATCTCTGGGCAATTGTGAATAATACCGCGGTGAACACGGGTGTGTGAGTATCTCTTCATGGCCCTGCTTTTGCTACTTTGGGGTACAGGCAGAGTTGCTGCATCATACATGGTCCTAAGTGTTTGAGGCCCTGCCATACTGTTTCCCACAGCAGCAGCTCTATATGACATTCCCACCAACACTGCACAAACATCCCAATTTTTCCACATCCTTGCTAACACGTGTGTTTTTTCATTTTTTATAGGAGCTACCTTGATGGGCGTGAGGTAGGATCTCACTGGGTTTTGGTTTGCATTTCCCCAATGATCAGTGATGTTGAGCGTCTTTTCAAGTGCTTATTGACCACTTGAGTGTCTTCTTTGGAGAAATATCTGTTCAAGCTCTTCCTCTACGTCCTAATTGGCTTGTTTGGTTTTTGTTGTTGTGTTGTAGGAGTTCTTTAAATATTCTGGATATCAACCCCTCAGCCAGACATCTGACATGCAAATATTTCTCCCATTCTGTAGGTTGCCTTTATTTCTGTTTACTATGTCCTTTATGCACAGAAACTTTTAATTTTGATGTAATCTAGTTTATCTAAATTTTCCTTTTTTTGGTCTGTATTTTTGGTGTTATATCTGAGAAGTCATTGCCAAATCCAATGTCAAGAACTCTTCCCCTGTCTTCTTCTATGAGTTTTGGGTCTTAAGTTTAGGTCTTCGGTCCATTTTGAGTTAATTTTTGTATACAGTGTGAGGTAAGGATCCGTTTGACATTGTTGTGTGTGGAGATCCAGTTTTCCCAACATCGTTTGTTGAAAACACTCTCATTGAATGAGAAACTTTCTCATTGAATGATCTTGGCACACTTGTCAAAAAATCATTTGATTAAATATGTAAGGACCTATTTATGGGTTTCCTATTCTATGCTATTGTTCTAAATGTCTGTCTTAATGCCAGTACCACCCTGTTTTGGAGATGGGGTCTTTAAAGAAATAATTAAGGTAATATGAAGTACGTTGGGTAGTAGGGTGGGCTGTAATCCAATATGACCTGTATCCTTACAAAAGGAGAAAATTTGGGCACAGATAGGGTTCATTTCCCACCCTCCAGATCACACGTATCTTACTGAGACCTCTTGCTCATCCTATCTCATTGAAATTACTGATGAGTGCAATGCATCTTTGTGATATTACATGAGATGTTTTTATTCTCTACCTTGATCAGGGAGAGGGGTCATTCCAGAGGTTTCCACTTAGCCTTCTCCACTCTGATAACTGCTGCCCCACAGACCAGGGACCCAAAGTGGAGTTTACTTCAACTGCCAAGTATGTTGATTCCAATTATACATTCAGGGACTAGGGAAATGACTACTGGAAAGTTTCATGGACCCAAGATCACTGTGGACTTGACCTTAACCAGGACATCATTTATCACCTGGCACCTATCAACCCACACTGTAACAGTCGGGGAAGAACATGTTGTCCTTTGAGTCTTTGGGTTATCAGTGTCAACTCAGATCCTGTGTCCAGTAATCCTAGAAATGTCTGGTTATCACCCTTCCTCCTGTGTATTGTCTACCCACTTCTTTTGCACCACAGACAGCTTAGTTTACCGGCCATCTTGCCACATCCTTGTGGAGGGGGCTGCTTCTCTGACTTTCCTCTCTAACCTTTCAGTGGTCAGGGCGATTGTGTCCCTTTAGCATCCAGTGTGTAAGGACTATTACCTAGCCTCAATTACTGCAGGGGATATTAATCATTCCGTGGCTGTTAATGAGCTCAGCTCCTCCCATCAGCCCCGGCCTGTGAAGGAGAGCTACTGTGGAACTTCCTACCAGCCCCTCTCTGGAGCTCATCTCAATGGCTTCGGTGAAGGTTCTCTTGTAGAACATAACCCACTAGTGGTTTCTGGTCTCACATAACCTGGCCATCCCAGCATACTTACATGTCTTAGATTCTACCGTTGCCAGGGCGACCCAGGCATTTCCACTCAGCTGTGTCTTTCTCCAGGCTTCCAAGAGCCATCCCAGCAAGGAGTTTGCCCCATTGCCTGGGGTCCTTGCCATGGTATTAAATCTTACCTCCAAAGAAATCCTTATCCAGGATGACCTGGCACTAGTCTTTTTTTTTTTTTTTTTTTTTAAGTAGACTCCATGCCCAGGATGATGCCTGATGTGGGGCTTGAACTCCCTATCCTGAGATCAATACCTGAATTGAGATCAGGAGTTGGATGCTTAACTGACTGAGCCACCCAGGCACCCCACCATTGCACTAGTATTGATTGATCACCCTTAAAATTCACTTCCAGGACTCCATGCTGGCAAATTCTTGTCATCTTGGTAGCCTATGGTCTCTTTCATCCTTTATCGTGCCCAGTGTGTCTTCAGCTGAGTTACCCTGAGGTTTAACCCTAGCTCTTATCCAGGCAGCCAGGAGAGGTAGCAGAATGCTCCCCAGGGGACAGCGGTTGTCTTGTGGGGGAAAAGCCCTTTGCAGTGTCTTCCAATATCTCAGAAGTGCTACCTCTTCCTAGAGGAGGGTGGGCCACCTCTGCCAGCCTGGAGAATGTTCCAGAGCCAGCAGCTGCAGGCATCCATTCAGATGTCTCCGTCCCATGTTTCAGAGTCCCAGGTTTTCCCCAACAGGGCCCTAACCTTTGTGTCTGCCTTGGCTGAAGATGCAAGCATGTCTAACAGCTCTGTCTTCAGCGCGATACTTCACTTCCTGTTCTCCCACTGCAAGAGAGAAGGGCCCCTTTGTAAGCTACCATCAAGTGCTCACACTTAGCCATTAACTGCTTGTTAGTGGCTCTTAGTTTCTCATTATCCCTCTGTAGGATGTCAGTACAGTTTAGAAGTAAACAGCCAACTGTTTTGGTGGGCACAGCTCCCCCCATGTTGCTCAAATCCCTTCATTCCTGCCGCAGTCCCTTCACCGGGACAGTGTTTCAGATCACCACTGGTGAAATCTTTAGCAACTAAGCCCCGATTTTGTGCCAGGGACTACTTGGGCCCCACCTACCCATGGAGACAGTGTCCTTGTGTCCTCCTGGCCCACCTGATTGCCTGCAGAATGATCTCGAATTCCCATTCATCATCTATTGTCTTGGAGTATTCCTGGTACCACTTGTGTTAGCCCAGGTCCTCCAGAAAGCAAAGACCAAGACAAGAATGTCTTAGGGGAAATGCCTGTGAAGGAAAAGGAACAGGAGTTGAGGGGTATACCACAATGCAGTTCTGGTCCCCAAGAAAGAGGAAGAGGGGGAAAAAATGTTAGGTGGGAGAGTCTTAAGCCACAATGAAATTCTAAGGAAGCTCAGTAAGGTTGTTATGGGGGAGAAGTGGTCTTTAAGAGAGAGTCACCTGTCCCAGGAGTCCTGTGTCTCCCAGAAACAGGATTCCCTCAGGGCTCTTGCTGTGCTCAGTCAAAAGCTGGGAGCAACCTATGGGAAGCGTGTGCTCTACGTGAATGTGACGACCAATATCAGAGTACAGCGGCAGGCGCCATCAACCATTTCCAGTCCCTGCCCAGAGGTGGGGAGCACATTTTCATGGCGGACAAGCGCAGGTGTTAGGATTCTCAAGCACAGACTATGGAGCAAGTACTTCTAGGTATTCAGAAGGAAAAAATGGGGAGGAGGGGCTTGAAAATATCTCTGGGGAACCAGAAACTATGAATACTACATCAACAATAAAAACAGAACTAAAATTGAAAAACTCCATAGCTGAAATTAATTACTCAAATATGGTTTGATAGCGGTCTAGACACATGCAAAGAGAGAATTACTAAACTGGGTGTTAGTAAGAAGAAGTTGTCTAGAATGCAGCACAGAAGACAAAAAATCCAGAAAAAGAATAAAAGATGCAGAAGGCAGAAAAAGGCCAACTACTCAGTGTATATTATCATATATCAGTATATATCAGTATATTCAGTGAGAGCCTAGAAAATGAGGAAAATGTCTAGAAAATGAGGATAAAACCAATAAGTAGGGGACCTCTGGGTGGCTCAGTCAGTTAAGCGGCTGCCTTCAGCCTAGGTCATGATCCCAGGGTCCTGGTTTGGAAGGCTGCACTGAGCTCCCTGATCACTGGGAAACCTGCCTCTTCCTCTCTCTCAGCCCTCCAGTTGTGCTCTCTCTCTCTCTCTCTGTGTCACATAAATAAATAAAATCTTAGAAGAAAAAAAATAGGGGCATCTGGGTGGCTCAGTTGGTAAAGCATCTGCCTTAGGCTCAAGTCATGATCCCAGGGTCCTGAGATGGAGCCCTTCATCAGGTCCCCTGCTCAGCGGGGAGCCTGCTTCTCCTCCCTGTGCCCCACCCCCTACTCATACTCTTTTTCTCTCAAATAAGTAAATAAATAAAATCTTTGTAAAAAATGATAGAAACCTAACTGGAATAATCTCTGTAGAGGGAAATTTGCAATACCTCTCAAAATTCCAAATGTATACACTCTTGAATTAAACAATTCCACCAGGAATTCTAGGAATTTACCTGAAGGTCACATATTTCTTATAATTAGTCTTTGCCATTGTTTTAACTGCAAAAAAAGGATATTTCAGACATATGTACACTTAGTGGAACTAAGGAAATTCTCAGAATTCTGAAATTGTGTAATTCTCACAAATTCTTTGGTCCTTACTGACTTTGTATTTACCCTCATTGGATTATAACTACTTAGATTTCTAAATGTTTTACAATTCAATCACAATTTAAATGCATCAAGGTAATCATGTCATTTAGACATTCCGTGAGACCTAAATGTATTAAATAACAATTTTTTTTATGTTATAAACAAAATAGTCCATAATTTCTGCTTTTTAAATGCTGAGAATTCTTGTGTTGAAGTGCTCTACCTTTCTAAAGGTTTACTTGTTTGAATTCAAAATGAATTTTCCCTAAAAATAGTTTTATTAATGGTGACTATGCTTAGAAACGATCTCAAGAGAATGGATTTAACCCACAACAAGCTGAAATGATCCATCCTTACAATGAAAAGTAAAGAAAAGCAGCATATACTATTGCTAGAAAATCGAGAATGGACTAGAAGAATTATAAATATTTTTCTTCAATGTTGGCGCCTCAGGAACAGTGGGTAAAAGTGATGCAAACACAATTAGGTGAGAAGACAAAAAGAGACTTTTGTGGAACTCTGGGCCCCTTTGAGGGCTTGAGAGTTCAATGGAAAAATCATAAAATTTGTGATTTCCTTTTTTCCTGCAACAATGTCTAACAGCGTAACATTTTTGCTTCAAGTCATGATTAGTGTTTTGTTGGTAAACAAACGGAACCTGGGAAAGAAGGAGGTAAATAACCCTTTCTCAGGTAACCACGAGAGAACTGGGGGAGGGAAGAAGGGCCGAGGGTGAAAATTAGACTGTTCCTAAGAAAACTATTGCACGAGTTAAATAAACTGAATTGCAAAAGGTAAAAAGCAAAAGTAAAGGATATAGGGACAGGCCTGCACCTGATAATTATCACAATAAATATTTATGGAACAGAACAAAACTGGTCGGAACTGGGTGTGGGTGGCCCTGGAGAGAATAGTTTGGGGGTAAATGCACGTTACCCCTATTGACCGCCAGGTGGCAGCATCATCTCATGACCCCTCAGGTGTCCCAGGTAAACACCCCCTCCCCCACAGGCGGGAAGAGCCAGGCACAAACAGAATTTTTGTATATGGATGCTCATTGGTCAAGTGTTCATAATTGGGGAAGAACCCATGTGGACACTCAAATCAAGTGAAGTACAGGCGGCAGTAATCTTATAGATGGAATTTTGGTCCCAAACTTCCCACATATTTTAACCTGAAGTCATTGTTCTTCAAAGATTATCCCTGCAAAAGTACATTTCTACATTTCTAAAAACTAGGTTTTAAAAACCTATGGAATAGGGCGCCTGGCTGACTCAGTCTGTGGAGGGTGTGACTCTTGATCTCGGCGTTGTGAGTTCAAGCCCCATGTTGGGTGTAGAGATAACTCAAAAAAATAAAATAAAATCTTAAAACACACACACACGGAATGGGTAACATAGCAACAGTTTTGATAACCGACATTCAGGAAAAAACGATTGCTTCAAGATGTTACCTTTCTAATGGTAGCTGTGAACTGACCTATTTCCAAAAAATACAATTATTCAAGTTTCATTATTTCAGGCTGATTCATACATGAATATTCCTGTGGGTTTGACTAAAATAAAAATCAAGTGAAACAGATTAAAAACTATATTTAATGCTCCCCAAAGAAACCCTTAAAAAAAAAAAAAAAAAAAAAAAAACCTCTGCCCATGCTACAGAACGATCGCAGAATAGTTTGAAAGTTTAAAACAAGTTAAGTTAGAAAGTAAAGCAAAGTGGTCTTAGAATGTGTTGATGAAGGTTTGAATAAACCCTTAAGAGGACAGGAGACTACTGAGAGATAAGCTTTTTTTGTCTTTAATCTCTCGTTTATCTAAGTGCTGGTTGCCAGATTGGGACCACTTGGGCCACTCTCCTCGGGCGGTCTGCGCACTGAAGATCCAGAACCTTCCTCTCCTGCCTCGGCGGCTGACAGTGTGTCCATTAGCACACCTGCTTATCTCCAGGTGGGGAAAACTTCAAAATCTCCCTCTTCACGCCGATCCATCCTTCTCCACCAAGAATTAGCTCTCTGTCTGCTGAACACCCGCCGTGGGGGAACCCATGGGTCTTGGAACGCCTAAGAACAAGATAGAAGTGAGGTGCCATTTCCTTTTCATTACTGTGTGGGATTTCCCACAATCGTTCTAATTTTTACGCACAAGTCATTAGCCTCACTGGAAAGGCCTTTGGTTGCAATGGACTTGAGTCTTGTACTCCCGGCACTTTCTAAGGAGTGACACTAGGCCGTGACCGTTGGGATAGTGAACACAGGACCATGGTATTCTTGAAGTTTTATAAATATGCCTAAGATGCATGAGGGATGCAGGCACCCCAATTATGATGCTCAGTTCTACAAATTAATGTGGATAATGTGGGGCAAAACCACAATGAGATAGGACCTCACTCCTGGGAGAATGGCTGTCTTCAAAAAGACAAGAGATGACAAGTGTTGAGGAGGGTGTGGAAAGAAGAGAACTCTTGGGCACTGTTGGTGGGAATGTAAATTGGTGCGGCTGCTGTGGAAAACAGTATTGAGGTCCTTCAAAAAATTAAAAAATAAAACTACTGTATGATCCAACAACTCCACTTCTGGGGATATAACCGAAGGAAATGAAAACTGTGTCGGAGAGTATCTGTACCCTCACACTCATGGTGGCAATGAACTTTTCCAATGGCCAAAACATGAGAACGGCCTGAGTAGTCACCAAAGGATAAATGGAAAAAGGAGCGGATGTATGTGTATGATCTCACTTTATATATGGAATCCAAGCAATCAAACAAAAAAAAAAAACTAATGGAAGAGATCAGATTTGTGGTTACCAGGGGTAAGAAGGAGGGGGTTACTGGCAAAGTGGGTAAAAAGGTACAAACCAGGGCACCTGGGTGGCTTAGTCGTTTAAGCATCTGCCTTCGGCTTGTCAGGGAGCCTGTTTCTTCCTTACCCTCTGTCCCTCCCCCCTGCTTGTGAGCTCTCTCTCTCTCTCTCTTTCTCGTTCTCACTCTCGCTCTCTCTCAAATAAACTCTTTTTTTAAAAAAAGGTACAAACTTCAGGATATAAGATAAGTGCGTGCTAGGGATAAATGTACAACATGATCCTTGTAGCTAACACACTGTATAATACATAGGAAGACTCTTAAGATACAATAAATCCTAAGAGTTCTCATCATAAGAAGAAATATTTTTTTCTTTTTTCCTTTTTTTTGTACCTATGAGATGATGGGTGCCAGACTTATTGTACAAATATATTGTCATTCACAATATATACAAGTGACACCATAATGTCACATCTTAAACTTATACAGGGCTGTATGTCAATTACATCTCCATAAAACTAGGAAAAAAAAATAAAGGTTGGATGAGCGTCCGTGAAGCTAAAAATAACACTTATAAAAAATATCAGAATTCTCCTTTATTTTACTTACTATATGGAACCTACTTTGAAGGGAAGTTATATAATATGCAAAAGAAAAGAGCAATATATTTGCAGCATTTAAACGACCGCTATTTGCAAGATCAACAATCTATACCGATTCCTAAATAGTCTGATATAGAGGCCGTGTAAAGTATATTGGGCCATTTTGTGAACATTTTTAAAAATATCCCTTAAAGTTAAAAACGGTGTTTCATAGATCCTAGGAAATCGTGAATGCCATTGGAAGTAATACTGGCTTTATCTGTTAAGTTAAGCAACAGAAAACCACTAAGATATTTTGAGAGAAAAATTAAATCATTTGTGTTTTAGGAAAAGGGTTCCTTGGAGAATGAATTTTCAAAGCTGAAGGTAGGGAAAATAGTTTGGAAGTAATGCGGAATATCCGACCGCGGGCTGGCGAGTCCTGACTTTGCATAGTGACGGGGAATGAGAAGGTAAAAAGTAAGTGAGACTCTGTGGGCAATGGGTTTTGTGGCTTGGGGACAAGGCATGAGGAAGGAAGGAAATTCACGATGGTTGAGTGACTTTATAGTCCAAGGTAATAAGCCATAAGAGAAGGAAAAGAGGAGGAAAAAGTATGGATGAAAAGACAATGGACTGGTTGAGGGAGTTGCTAGCAAGATAGAGCTGTGAAGATGTGTTCCTGGCATTTGGAAAGTCTGTGTAGACCTCAGGGGGTGGGGAGTGAAACTAGGGATCCAGATTTAGAATTCTTCAGCACAAAAGCCACAACGGGGGCCACAGACATGGGTAACAGAAAGGAAATATGAAGAAAACATGTAGAATGAAGAACAAGAGGGCTGAGAAAGAATCTGGAAAGCATTTACGTTCCGGGGGCAAAAGGAGTGGCTGAAGAACCAGGGGGAAGGCCTGAACACCCAGACATGGGACCATCAGTAGGGTTCAAGGGCAGGGGATCCAGAGTGGGAACCAGTTTCAAGGCTTGAACTTGAGATAGTGGTGGGTGTGTATTCGTTTGGTAAGGACACCATAAGAAAGCACCAAACCATTAGTCCCACAGACCACATGACTTAAAAGGCAGAAATTTATATCCTGAGCTCCTGGGTGGCTCGGTTGGTTAAGCATCTGTCTTTGGCTCCGATCATGATCTCAGGGTCCTGGGATCCAGCCCCACATCAAGCTCCCTGCTCAGCACAGAGTCTGCTTCTACCTCTCACTTTCCCTCTGTGCTTATTCTCTTTCTAATTAATTAATTAATTAATTAAAAAAAAAGAATTTTATTTTCTGAAAGCTTGAAGTCCAAGATCATGATGTTGGCAGTGTTGGTTTCTTCTGAAGGCCTTTCTCCTTGGCTCGTAGATGGCCATCTTCTCCCTCTGTCTTCTTCGCATGGCCTTTCCTCCGTGTGTGTGTGTGTGTGTGTGTGTGTGTGTGTGTGTCCTGACGACCTCCTCTTCCCTTCAGGACAGCCGTCACACTGAATTAGGGCCTGTCCCCATGACCTCACTTTACCTTAATTACCTCTTTCTGCAAATACAGTCACATTTTGAGATACTGGGGGTTAGGACTCCCACATATGAATTTGGTGTGGGGGGGGGACCCAATTCAACCCATAGCCAGCCGTGAGATCTGAAAATTCCTCACTGGTGAACTAAGGGACATGCATTACCATGACCACAGCTAACCCTTACTGAGCACGAACCGTATGTGGACCGAGTCTGACTGCTTCACGTGTTTTAATTCAGTTTATACTGATCGGAGCAACACAGCGAAGTAGGCACTATTACAATCATTTCTTTTTCCAGAGGAAGAAATAGAGGTGCCAAGAGTAACTGGCCCAAGGTCACACGGCTTGTCGGATTCCATGAGCTTAGCTACTACACGTTGAATTTTGGTCAGTAAACGTCTTAGTTTGCTCACAGCAGGAGAGACCTGAAGAGGAAGAGATGTTGTTGAACCCTAAGTGCAGCAGAAGCCTTTTCCTCTGAGCTAGCATTGAGGGCAGCTTTCTCTGGAGGGGGAGGTGAACTCAGCAGCAGCAATCTGAGAAGAGAGGAAAAGAAACAGTAACTAATAGACGGTTACAATGCCCCAGATCAGAAAAATACAAAGGAAGCCCCCCATTATGACTTCAGACTTATCACATCTAATATGATTGAGCATTTATTTAATTTGTGCTTCTTCCCTTTGGAATCATAGTCCCAGAAAGTTGGAGAAAATGCAGTGAGGACATAGTCAACACTACAGTTATCTGCTTAAAATATTTTTTTAAAATTCCTATAAATATATAAAACAACACAGGATTAAAAGATACTTGTAGATTATAGGATCTACAAGTATCTTTTAATCCTGTGTTTTCTGCTGATGTTGGCTTTACTGGTTTTTTAAGCAGAGATGACGGTGTGACCTTCAGCTCCAAGTCAGACCTCCCCAGGAGAAGACTGATGAGATAGAAACAGTAAGACAGGCACACGGGGGGGTGTGCAAGAACACACGCACACACACTCAACGAGCGCATTCAGAAATAAAAATGTGAGAAGAAAGGAAATAAAGTCAGGTTACTAAAATGACATTTAAGGCAGCAGTGCTCAGTGAGGGTTCCTGAGAGAAGCCTGTCACTTTGATGTAGGAGACAGATTCCCAGAGCAATGGCACCAGAACCCAGAGAACGGCTCTAGAAAGGTCTCGGAATGCTTCCCTCTGGAGGTCTCTCTCCAGAAGCGCAGTCTGGGACCAGAAGCCGCAAGAAACTGGAGGAAATTAACTGCTTGAGGGTAAAAACTGCGAGGGGATCTGTGGCTCGGGCTCTGGCCGCTGATGAACGCCTGGCCCACCACAAGGCACGAGAGACCCACAGCTCCCGGCCTCGACTACCTGCAGACGGCGCTGCGGCGGGCTGCGCTCTCTCGGTTCTTTGACTCGTTCGTCTCAATGGGAGATGAACGTCACATCTTAATGGGAGCATCTGATTGGCAGAGCCCAATGCAGTATCACAGCCAGAGCATCTGACTGGCTGAGCCCAATGCAGTACCACATCGGGAGCACCTGATTGGCTGAGCCCAATGCAGTACCACATCGGGAGCACCTGATTGGCTGGGCTAAGTTGGCCTATCCCGGTCTGTCTAGCGGGAAGAATTCCCTGCCTTCCATCAAATCTGGGCATCTGGGCATCTGGGCATCTGGGCATACCCAAATTTAGGAAGAGAATTTAGATGTTGGGACAAAAGAAAGTCCAGTGCAATTTTTAAACAGCTGTCGTCAGAGACAGGGCAAGGCTTGAAATCGTGAGATTGTTAAATTAGAAACGTAAAGAAATTAAACTTATTCAGTAAGGGCGAAATATTTTAAAATGTCCTTCCAAGATCCTGCGAATTGCCTGTCGGGGTAAGGAGCTAAAGACAGAGGGAGGGAGGGCAAAGACAGACAAGCCTGTGAGAGGCTGGAAAAGAAAGGAAGAGCCGGGCGGGTGAACGGATTCCCGCGGCGCAATCCCGTGTGAGACGCGCTTAGGCCCTGCAGCTCCCTGCTCACTGCAGCTGCGTGAAGAAGGAACAGGGGCCTTAGAGCTCGAAGTTAAGTGACTGTTAGGGTCACCCGGCTGGTGTGCGGTGCAGCCAGCCAGCCACCTTTCTGGCTCCCGAAGTCTAGGCTTTCCTCCTGGGCCGCTACTGCTTCATCTCGTGCTCGTAAGACAAGTTGCTGGACATGGGTACGCAAAAAGGATACAGTCTGGCAAAGAGTGAGGAAAAGGGGTACACACGCACCTCTCCACACTCGGGCACACGTCCGTTCCACATTTACTGAAAGGAAAAGAAGGGGGAAGAGGAGAAACTTGGCGGACTCTGAGACAGTGGTCAGACTCTGCAGGTGCATCTCTGCAAGGGGCGGGGGGTGGGACTTGAGAGCGTCCCTCCTCCTCGGGGCTGGTGGGTTCTTCACGGTTCCGCGGCAACTTACACCTGCTCCTGCGTGGCCCTGCTCCCGGTCCTGGGCGCTCACAGACCCCTGCAGCCGGTGAGTTACCAATTCTCAAGGAAGCCAGGGTAGCAAAGGCATTGACCCTCCGGGAACCCTTGAATGGAACCCAAAGCTAGACTTGGACAGTCGATGGGAGGTTGCCTCACCCCTTTGTAGGGAGTCTTCCAGTTTGCACCTTGGACTTTCCAAAAGGGGGCCCGTAGCTCTCTGCTAAAAGCCCCTGTTGTCGACACTTTTTTTTTTTTCTTTGAGAAACCAAAGCAGAACATAGGAGTGAACTTTGTAGCTATTTCACTCAAAAAAAAAAAAAAAAAAAAAACAGCCAGATGGTTCCCAAGCCGGCATGGATCTGACTGGCCATGACTTTTCACTGTGTGTTTGCAAGCACGTGTATCTTGCCTGGTACGTATTTGTGTACAAAATTACTGTGGGTATGGAAAACCTTTCTGCAGTAAATCAATACAGGCCCCGTCTTTACAGAGTGAGACAGAAATCCGCCCAGAGAAAAGTTAGCTCATACGTGGCTCCAACCAATGTATTTAAGTCAAGAACATCTCAATATGCAATTTCTCTGGCCATTGAGCCCAGATTAGTTTTATGGTGCTCAATCTCCCATATTTATTTTTAACGCTTTATAAATTATTATTCTATGCTCCATGATGTAAATTTTGATGGGTCAGTATATAAGAATGAAAAAGCATAAGGTTCTATACAGTGTCCAACCACAATGATGGAAGAACGGACATTTTTTCTTTTCTCTCTCTTTTTTTTAAAGATTTTATTTATTTATTTGTCAGAGAGAGAGAGAGCACAAGCCGGGGGAGAAGCAGGTTCCTGCTGAGCAAGGAGCCCCACATGGGATTCGATCCCAGGACTCCAGGATCATGACCTGGGCTTAAGGCAGATGCTTAACCAACGGAGCCACCTAGGCATCCCCAAGGTGGACATTTCATGCCAGTTACAATAGACATGCCAAAATAGGATAACTTTCTGTCCTTTCTGGCAATTCAGAATCCATCTGTTTCATCTGTTATTTGGCTGTTCGAATGGCTGGACTTTATTTCCTCTATATTATACTGAACTTTAAAGTACAAACAAAAATGTATAAAGATTGTGCACAGATGGGTAGCATTACATATTTAAATAGGTTTTTATACGCGTAGTGTATGATGTCTTAGAATTCTATTTTTTGAGCTTTTAACCTGTGACTATCACCAGCTCACAATGTGTACTGAACGGTGCCTTACACGAAACAGCCACTCAAGAATATTGGGTTTTCAAAAGGCATTATTCATCGACATAAACTGGAATCTTTCTAAAGAAAAATTATTTAGCATTAATATGATTTAAGGATTTTTTTGTCTGTGAGTTTTAAAAAATTTTAGTTATTCTTTTTTGTCCCCCCAAAATGTTATTTCATGAGGTTTGATTGTGTAATACAATAAAAATTGTCATATACAAAATATATAATATTTCAAAATAGATCCTAAGACAGGTATTTCTTGGCATTCATAGATGACTAGTCAACATTGCAAGAATTAAATTAAATTGTTATCAAGCTAGAATCATAGACTTGGAAGAAATTTCGAGATACAAATGGTGTAGCCTCCTTTCATGCAGGGAGATCCACCGACCTGCCGTAAAAGGCAATGATTATCTTTGCACATTTAAAGACATCTCAGGGCTCTTGCTGGCTCAGTCAGTAGAGCATGTGTTTCTGGATCTCAGGGCTGTGAGTCCGAGCCCCACGCTGGGTTTAGAGATTACCAAAATAAAAACCAACAAAACTTGTATATCTGTAAAGGGAAAAACAGCCTGATTCCCTATCCCAGGACAGTACAGGATCTGACAGAAAAGCTGTCTTAGGTTTATCTGAGCTAATTTTCTTTCTGTCAGCTCTCCACTTGGGAACGATTTTAGGTTTCCATATAGAAAACTTGTAGTACAGAATCCTCACATCCACACTTGGCCTAGTCTCCTCTGACGTGGAAAATCTTATCAAACCATGGTCAAGCTATGAAATGAACACTGGAGCATTACTTTGTTCTGATTTCATCGATGACTTCCTGTTCCAGAATCCAACGAGATACTTTTTCTTTTTTTTTAAGATTTATTTATTTATTTATTTGACAGAGGGAGAGAGATCACAAGTAGACAGAGAGGCAGGCAGAGAGAGAGAGAGGGGAAGCAGGCTCCCTGCTGAGCAGAGAGCCCGATGGGGGGCTCAATCTCAGGACCCTGAGATCATGACCTGAGCCAAAGGCAGAGGCTTAATCCACTGAGCCACCCAGATGCCCCGAGATACCTTTTAGTCATCGTATCTCCTTAGTCCACTCTGTTCTATGACGGTTTCTCAATCTTCTCTTGTCTTCCATGACGTGTTTCAGAGAATGCCTCAAAATCTTGGCCTTTCTGATGTCTTTCCTGTGGTTAGACTGGGGTTAGGGGTTTGGGGGAAGCATAATGCAGGGTGAAATGCCCTTCTTATGACGTCATATTAGGGTACATGTTATCAGTATGATGTCACTAGTAATATATTAACCTTGATCATTTCGTGTTGCCAGCTTTCTCCACTAGGGAAGTTAACATTTTTCCTTCCTCTGTTTTTTAAAACAAGTCACTGACTCCAGCTCATACTCAAGCGGGGGAGGGGAGAATGGGCTTCATCTCCCGGAGCGAGAAGTCACTGTGTAAATTATTTGGAATTCTTCTGGGAAGAAAATGGGTTCCTTTTCCACATGTATTTATTCCATCATTTACTTATTATTGGACTCACGTATATTTATTTTATTGGGGCTGTAGTCCAAAACCGTGTAATTGATTTGGTTGCTCAAATTGTTTCAGCTTTGGCCATTGTAGGCTCTTCCAGGCTGGCGTGTTAAAATGTACCAGTGAGACTGTCATTTCCGGGGGGGGGGACCAAGGGACAACACGGAGAGGTTAATGACATGGAAAGAAGAACATGTTACTTAGAGTTCCTGAGAGGAAGGGGCATACCACCCCACACAGGGCCGCCGGGGGAAGCACCGGGTTCGGTTAGGAGGTGAACTTGGGAGAGAGGGGAAGGCAAGACCAAGCAAGGCAAACCCTTTCAGATTCGTCTGAATAATTCAGGCAGGCTTTGAGCCCTAGGGGCTGTCCGTCGTTGTCTGGGACTTGGCCCTGGGTTGGTACAGAGCTGGGGAAGAGTGATTTCTTAGTGTGTGTGAATTAGTGTAGGAGATGGTTGGGGATATGGACTGGGAAGTGCTTAGAGGGTTTGTAATATGATTTTGAAACACACACAACAACTGGATCACAGGGGAGCTAGAAACAATTTTGGCCATTCGTGTGGCCCCATGATGCCAAGTAGACAAACACAGGATCTAAGGAACACAATTACAACAATAGGCTCTTGTCTATGTGTATATCCCCATTGTCTCATTCTTTGATTATTTCATTACTTTCTGGCACTCTGAGATGCTCAGGCTCATCCTATCCTTTTCCTGCTCTTGCCCTAGGATTGGCCATTTCTCCAAGGATTCCTGGTTCTTTTATTGGAGAATGGTATTGGAAACCAAGACCTGCTGCTGGGTCTGGTCCTTGCTGCTGTGGTGTCATTGTTTCTAGGTGCTATAATGAGACAAGCTAGGAAATACATGTGTGCATACAGACCCATGGGTCCCTCCAAGTTCTAATTTATCTCTCTGCCTATCTGCCTGTATTAAACTCGTACGAGTTCATACTGATGTTTCCAACAGTAATCTAGGGTTCATTCTAGACTTCCCCTTGTTTACTTGTAGTTTTTTCTGTTTGTTTTTGTGGGTTTTGCTTGTTTGTTTGTTTGTTTGTTTGTTTTTGACAGTGAGAAACCTAGCTTAGGTCTACCTAGATCTTTGCTAATAATAATGACTTGATTTTTTAAAAAAATATTTTATTTATTTGACAGAGAGAGAGAGAGCACATGCAGGAGGAGCAGCAGAGGGAGCAGGAGAAACAGGCTCCCTGATGAGCAGGGAGCCTGATGCGGGACCCAATCCCAGGACCCTGGGATCATGACCTGAGCCGAAGGCAGACACTTAACTGCCTGAGCCACCCAGGTGCCCTAATAATGACTCCATTTTGAATGAGGACAGAAAGTAGAGGGGCAGTGTCCTCCTCATCACTGCCCACAGTGACCAGCCCCCCTGCTCTCCTGGGACACCACCAGGAGTTTGGGCGCCAGAGCCCGTTTCCCTGCCTCTGAGTCCCAGCTTCCTCACAAAGCCTCAAGACTGTGCAATCCAAGAAAATGATCTGTGCTCAGTTTCCTCACCTCTCCAAGAGGGGTCCTGCTGGAACACATTCCACAGGGCCGATGGAAGGATTAGGTGAGTTTGTGTGAGGAGAGCCCTCGGGGCCAGGGCCTGGCCCACAGGAGGGCTCAATCATTGTTCACTTTTCCAGAAAATCTACAGCAGAAGATTTATTTGACCAAAACCTCCAAAAGCCAACAGTGACCTGATGATTTTAAACTTTACAACTGTTGGCAAATAGGGTTCATAAAGCAGTACGATACACAGAGAAATATCATTTTGGTATGGAAAATCTTCGACAGTTTAATATTCACGTCGTATGAATCAGTGCCTTCCTCTGCGGCAGACTCTTTAGCCATAACTTCTCCAAATTACACATCATTCCTTTAGTGCGGTGGCGTAAGATCCACTTTCAGTCCCTTTTTGTCACTATTATTGTTTTCGACTGGACTTATTTCCTTTTTTGCTGAGAAAGTTGACACTTTTTTTTTAACCTGAAGGCTGATCTTCCTTTGGGTCTAGAGTTTTTATTTTATTATGTAGTGTTCCATAACTTTAATATCCCCGGCGAGAAAGCAGCAGAGAAGTATTAGCATGCAACCTTGACATTTAAGGAATCTCTTAAATCTTTGCAGTGGCAGTTTCTTTAAAAATGTAAAAATATCTGAAATATTTAGCCTTGACAAAGATATAAAAGATAAGTTCTGAATCTATCATTCATATATATCCCCTTGGAGAATTACAGCTGCTCTGTCTACGGTCCGTACTTTTTCCTTTAAAGTTCATGGCTATTGGTTCCTAATTAAATAAGGACTTTGTATTAGGCAGAATCAAAATATTATAGAACCAGAGAGATCATTCAGAGTAGTTTGGGGCAATATTTACAAAACTCACTTAATCAAAGGAGCAACACGGAACTTATTCCAGAGAAGCAAGTTCTATTAAACACACAGACTCCATTTCCTTCTTCCCCTGGAGAGTCTGATGCCACATCTGAATGTTTATCAAGAGTTCCTGGTGATGCTCACCATCAGGCAAGGCTGGAAACACTGATTTAATGGAAGACCCTGATTTTATAGTAGGAAACTGGGGGGCCTGCTGCAGAGGATGTAGATTTCTGCCTCATTTCAATGGGTTGCATCAGAGTCTCTGGGAACAGGAGCTGGTAATCTGCATTTTTAACAAGGTCATCAAGAAATTCTTAGGTTTAAGAAATGCTGCCCAAGGGGCACCTGAGTGGCTCAGTGGGTTAAAGAAATGCTGCCCAGAGCCTTAGCAGGGTGAGGAGGGCATCCACACAGAGGAGCAGCATGGTGTAGGGTATTGGGGCCCAAGAGGGGTAAGAACAGTGTGTGCATGGGTCGGGAGTAAAACAAACAGGGTGAACGCAGTGTCCGGGTGGATGGGCTGCCCAGTCCAGGGTGTCAGAACCCAGGCAGATGAGAGGATCACCTTTTGAGGGAGCAGGGTGCCTCTGTGTGGGGTATGGGAGTCCACAGCAGATAAGGAAGATCCTGGAAGGGGGTGGGTCAGGCATGGGGTGTGCATCTCCCTGGGGAAGGTATAGTGGCAGCCTTTGGGGTTGGTTAGCTTCAGTGGTATTGGTTAAATACATGAATACATTAAGGATAAGGAGAGTCAGAGGTGCCTAGGTGGCTCAGTGGGTTAAAGCCTCTGCCTTCGGCTCAGGTCATGATCCCGGGGTTCTGGGATCGAGCCCTGAGTCGAGCTCTCTGCTCAGCAGGGAGCCTGCTTCCTCTTCTCTCTCTGCCTGCCTCTCTGCCTACTTTTGATCTCTGTCTGTCAAATAAATAAAATCTTTTTTAAAAAATAAAATAAAATATAGTGTCTTTAAGGATAAGGAGAGTCAGCTTTCTCCCTGTTGAAGAAGGGAATTACAATCATGGAAAGGAAACGAAATGGGAATGAAACCGGTAATACTGCATGAGAATTGAAGGAATTCAAGTAAACGTATAGTTCTCGATGGGCAAGTGCATGTGTCTGCTAAGAGGGCTGGGGTGGTGCTCCAATAGCAGCGACTTCCCCCACGTGTCAGTTTCTAAATACCTGCCCATTAAAAGCAACTGGGACCCTTGGAGAAAGAGCTGATTTTGGCTCAGGGAGAGGGAGAGCCTAAAAGAAGCCTGGATTATCTTCTTGTGTCAGAAAACAAGTGTTCAAGGCCACCTGGGTGCCTCAAGGGGTTAAGCATCCTACTCGTGGTTTCAGCTGAGGTCATGATCTCGGGGTCAGGAGATTGAGTCCCAGGTGGGGCTCTGTGCTAGGCAGGGAGCCTGCTTAAGATTCTCTCTTTCCCTCTGCCCCTTCCCCTTCTTCATTCACATGCACATGTTCTCTCTTTCTCTCTCTCAAAAAAAAAAAAAGAAAGAAAGATAAAAAGCACTGGAAGCATTGAAAGAATAATGGGGGTATATGAGAGGACATGGGCGCCAGACTGAAGGAGTGACCATTGACCAGAAATTAGGGGAAGAGGAGAATGGGGAGTTAATGTCTGATGTGTACATAGTTCATTTGTGGGAAATAAGAAAGTTCTGGAGATGGATGTTGGTGATGGTTGCACAACAGTGTGAATGTGTTTCATGTCACTGAACTGCATTTTTAAAAATGGTAAATGTAGGGGCGCCCTGGGTGGCTCAGTGGGTTAAGCCTCTGCCTTCAGCTCAGGTCATGATCTCAGAGTTCTGGGATCAAGAACTACTTCGGGCTCTCTGCTCAGCAGGGAGCCTGCTTTCCCCTCTCTCTCTGCCTGCCTCTCTGTCGACTTGTGGTCTCAATCTCTGTCAAATAAGTAAAGTCTTTTAAAAAAATGGTCAATGTAATAAATTTTATGCTAGGTAAATTTTACCACGGTAAAAAATGATGATAATGGAGTATAACACACTGAATAAAAAATAATCCCATGGGTTCCTAAAGATTATTAAAATAATAATAATAATAATAATGCTGATAGTAATAATAATAATAATGGCCAAAAGAGATAAGGAAAGCGCTTCACAAAAAAATGCTGGCTGCTACATGTGGGGGGAAAAAAACCCCATCATTTTGGAAAACCATCAGTGTAATAATTGATGTATGGAAGCATGATCTTCAGTAAAATGCCAAATCAAGTGGTGAAAGATTCTTTTGGAAAAAGGATATTCGGGCAATCTCAAAGAATGGCCCCACAGATAACTGTTAACTAACGGAGGAGAAAAGATGACTTTCAGACGGCCTCAGACGCACCTGTCAGCGCTTTCATTGCGCGCAGTGGGTACCACCAACGGCAGCACAAAACCAGAGACACGTGCCTCCTCACGTGACGGAGTGGGAAGTTCAAAACCTCCCCGTGAAGCTGTCTTGACACGAATTTTAATCTGAAACTAATCCCGGGAAGCTCAGCTAAAACCAGATTGTGAGACGTTTTGCAAAACTGCTGGCTTAGGCTCTCTGTCCTTGTCATGAAAGATTAAAAAAAAAGAAGCAAGGAGACGTTTGAGATTAAAGGAGACTAAGCAGCCAGAACAATTAAGCATGATGTGTTGTCCTTGACCACGTCCTGTTTTAAACAAAGAAGCCAATAATAAACGGCTAGAGAGGCCCTCTTGGAGCAACAGGGGAAATTTGAATACTGACTGTATATTAGGTAAAATTTATTATGTTAATTTTAATCTCTTAGGTTTGGTAACAATACTGTGGTCACATGGGAGAACATCTTTTTTTTTTTTTTTTTAGGAGGTACTTATTGAAATATTTAGGAATCGAGCATCCTATTTGTAATTTACTTTCAAAATGTTGAGTAAGAAAGTCTGTATCTCCATCTATAGACAAATAAAAACGATGTGGCAAAATGTTCGTATTTCCCGTCGAATCCAGAAGACAGATACACAAATGCTCATTAGTCTTTCCATTTTTCTGCCGTTTTTCCATATTTCAAAACTAAAAGTAAAGCCTAACTCTCTCAGTTATGTCTCAAGAAATAAATGGTTTGGCATTTCTTATTTTAAAAACACTGCACTGGGATGCCTGGGTGGCTCAGTGAGTTAGGCCGCTGCCTTCAGCTCAGGTTATGATCCCAGGGTTCTGGGATCGAGTCCCGCATCGGGCTCCTTGCTCAGTGGGGAGCCTGCTTCTCTCTCCGCCTCTGCCTGCCACTTTGCCTGCTTGTGTGCTTGCTCTTTCTCTCTCTCTCTCTGACAAATAAATAAATAAATAAAATCTTTAAAAAAAACACCACTACAATAACTGTATGACACTGCCGAAATGATAGATGTTGAAAGACATACAGACAGGGAAATCTATGGAAATATACAAATTATGAGGAATCAGCATTACAGTCCCACAGGGCCTGGTTCATAGCAAGTGCTTAAACATTCAACTGGTGAGAGAAGCATTTGTTTTATTCTGCAATTGGATGTTTTCGGCAACTCCATGAAAAGGACATTTGGATGTTTTAGGCAGAAAGAGGAGAGGTGAACTGAAAGGTAAGACAACAAAAGCTGATGGGCACAAAGTCGATGGGGGAGGAGTGCTGGCCTTGCCCGACGTCCCCACCTGACCTTCGCAAGTTGCTATTTTTTATTTACTTATTTATTTTTAAGATTTTATTTATTTATATGACAGAAGAAAGAGAGAGAGAGAGCACAAGCAGGGGTAGTAGGAGAGGGAGAAGCAGACTCCCCGCTGAGCAGGGAGCCCAATGCAGGGCTTGATCCCAGGAGCCAGGGAGCCTGATGCGGGGCTGGATCCCAGGAGCCTGGGATTATGACCTGAGCTAAAGGCAGACGCTTCACCGACTGATGCTGTTTTAAAACAAAAGTGTTTAGCAAGTGGAGAAAGCATTCTTTGTGTAGAGTTACTGTTGTGCATAATTTATTACAGTTTTAAAAAGTTCTGGCACAGGATCGTAATATGAAGGACATAGTTTCGTTTTATGGAGTTATGGTAATTGGATCTTCTTTGTATGTATGTCCCCAAGATCTGTGAAAAAACAAACAATGGAACTCAGTCTGTTTTAGAAAGAATAAACCTTAGGGTAGCATTTGCATCCACACACTAAATGTGCTCATTATAAGTAGCTTTGTCACCTGTTCATTAAAGCGTGTTTCCCCGGTGTGGGGACAGGTGGTAGGTATTCTTCACTCTTCAAACTCTGGTATTTCTGTGTGTGTAAATGTGTGAGTGTGAGAGAGAGAGAGAAAGAGAGAGAGAAAGACAAAAAGAGAAAAATTGAACCTACAGAGAAGTGCATAAAACATGCACATGTAATGTAACAAGTAAATATAAAGCAAACAAGTGAAAAAACAGAACATCTTTCGAATTCCCCTCCCCATGTCCTCCTCCCCAAGTTCAACATCATTCTTCTTTTTAGAAGTAAGCACTATCTTGACCTTTGTGTTAATTATTTACTTTATCTCTTTGTATACATCTCTAACCAATACAGCTTGGTTTTCTTTGTTTTTGTAAACTTTCTTTTTTAAAGATTTTATTTATTTATTTGGCAGAGAGATCATAAGTAGGCAGAGAGGCAGGCAGAGAGAGAGGAGGAAGCAGGCTCCCCACTGAGCAGAGAGCCCGATGTGGGGCTGGAGCCCAGGACCCTGAGATCATGACCTGAGCTGAAGGCAGAGGCTTTAACCCACTGAGCCATCCAGGCGCCCCTACAAAGATTTTTGTATACAGATCTGATGCATAGATATGTATTTTTCTTTCTCTCTCTCTTTTTTAAGGAGTCTCCACATCCAGCATGGAGCCCAACTTGGGGCTCAGACTCAACACCTTGAGATCAAGACATAAGCTGGGATCAGAATCAGATGCTCAACCAACTGAGCCACCCGGGTGCCCCTATATGTCTTTCTCTAGGAGTATACCTAGGAATAGAATCACCAGGCCCTAAGGTGTGGATATCCTCAGTTTTCCTAGATAAAGCCAAACTGTGGTTACACCCATTTGTATTCCCGTTTGTCATTGATGAGAATTCCTGATGCTCTACCTTCTTGCCAACACTTGATATTATTAAACTTCAAAATTTTTGCCAACCTGGTAGTTGTGTAAGTATCTCATTGTGTTTTGAATATTCATTTCATTGGTTACTAATGATGTTGAGCACCTTTCTATGTGTTTATGGGCAACATCGGTTTCTTTGAACACGTTTTATTCCACAGACCACCTTCTTTGCCACCTAATCAATTTGAATAATCCCAAATAAGACACATTTACAAGATTATATTGTAGTTACTTAAAAAAATATATTATTTATTTTAGAGAGAGACAAAACACACATGTGTTCAAGCAGGGGCTAAGATTAGAGGGAGAGGGACCAGCCGACTACTGGTTGAATGCAGAGCCCAACACTGGAGCTAGATCCTCTGGCCGGAACCCCACTACCTGAGCCAAAACCAAGAGTCTGATGCTTAACCAACTGAGCCACTCAGGCACACCCGTAGCTAAATTTCTTTCTTTCTTTTTTTTTTTTTCAAGTAGTGTCCACACCCAATGTAGGGCTTGAACTCCTGACCCCAAGATCAAGAGTCACATGGTCTCCCACCTAAGCCAGCGAGGCACCCCAATTTTAAATATTTTATTTATTTATTTGACAGAGAGAGAGAGAGAATAAGAGAGGGAACACAATTGGGGGGAGTGGGAGAAGGAGAAGCAGGCTTCCTGCTGAGCAGGGAACCCGACATGGGGCTCAATCCCGGGACTCTGGGATAATGACCTGAGTGGAAGGCAGACGCCCAACAACTGAGTCACCCAGGAGCCCCAAGTCACCGCAGTTTTAAAGATTTTTGTTTATTTATTTGACACAGAGAGAGAGAGAGAGAGAGAGAGACCACAAGCAGGCAGAGAGGCGGGCAGAGAGAAAGGGGGAAGCAGGCTCCCCGCTGAGCAGAGAGCCCAATGTAGGGCTCAATCCCAGGACCCTAAGATCACAACCTGAGCTGAAGGCAGAGGCTTTAACCCACTGAGCTACCCAGGCGCCCCAGGCACCCCAATTTTAGCTAAATTTCTTAAAATCAAACTCACAGCCTCCAGGTCAACATCAGAGAACCAAAAAGAGAGAGAGGTTGAATGAGGAGGGAGACAGGCTGATAAATAATAATTAGAAATAAAAATTGTTTTCTTTTCAAATTTAATTTAAATTAATTAACATATAACGTGTTATTAGTTTCAGAGATAGAGGTCAGTGATTCATCAGTTGCATATGACACCCAGTGCTCACTCCATCACGTGCGCTCCTTAATGCCCGCCCCCCCAGTTACCCCATCCCTCCACCCCCAACGCCAGCAACACTCAAGTTTGTTTCCTATTTGTAAAAGTCTCTTTTAGTTTGTCTCCCTCTCTGATTTCATCTTGCTGTATTTTTTCCTTCCTTTCCCTACGAGCCTCTGTTTTGTTTCTTAAATTCTACCTATGAGTGAGATCAGATGATAATTGTCTTTTTCTGATTGACGTACTTCACTTAGCATTATACCCTCTCGTCCCATCCACATCCTCGCAAATGGCAAAATTTTATTTTTTGATGGCTGAGTAATATTCCATTCTATATATACACCACATCTTCTTTGTCCATTCATCTGTTGATGGACATCTGGGCTCTTTCCACAATTTAGCTATTGTGGACATTGCCGCTACGAACATTGGGGTGTACGTGCCCCTTTCGATCACTACATTTGTATTTTTAGGGTAAATACCCAGTAGTGCCGTTGTTGGGTTGTTGGATAGTTCTATTTTCAACTTTGAGGAATCTCGGTACTTTTTCCACAGTGGCTGCACCAGCTTGCGTTCCCACCAACAGCGTTGGAGGGGTCCCCTTTCTCCGCATTCTCACCAACACCTGTCATTTCCTGATTTGTTCATTTTAGCCATTCCGACCAGTGTGACCATCTCGTTGTGGTCTTGATTTGTGCAGAAATAAAAATTTTAATGGAAAATTCAGAGGGGTTGGAAGGGAGATGTAAAATTCTCTCCATATGAGAGGATACATACAATCTATCCTTTTAAAGAAGCTATTTTTCCACTGACTGTAAAGTCAGATTAAAAAAAAAACCAATTTAAAGGTGATAAAAGGGAAATAGAACCTTATTTCACTATATAAGGAAGAATGTAAATGAAAACCCATTCTAGGAGTATACCCCCAGTGTACGCAAGAGGTCCCCTCTGAGGGCCTCATTCATAGACATGGGGCATTTAGGCTTTTGCTCCTTTCCATTATAAGATGGAGATTCTCTACCTTCAGTATCTTTTAGCAACCGTAGAATTTGCTCAGTGTGAGGCTTCTATTTGCAGTGAACATGGTAAAATTTAATCTGGTTGATGTTGCTTACTATTGAACTGGAGTGATGGTGGTTGAACTAAGGTGTTGTTACATAATTAGCTGTAGGGGAAAGTGGTTATGGTAATCCAGGTTTCTGGTTTGGCCCAGCGCTGGGAATTTTTTTTTAAAGATTTTATTTTTATTTATTTGACAGGCAGAGATCACAAGTAGGCAGAGAGGCAGGCAGAGAGAGAGGAGGAAGCAGGCTCCCCGCTGAGAAGAGAGCCCGATGTGGGGCTCGATCCCAGGATCCTGGGATCATGACCTGAGCCGAAGGCAGAGGCTTTAACCCATTGAGCCACCCAGGCGCCCCATCACTGGCAATTCTTAAAGATCACATGCCTATCTTCTTAAGAACCGTGTAGACAATATATTTTAGGAATTGTGGATTAGCGTTACCTAGTCACAGTCATAGGGATGTTATTTATTTCAATCAGTTTAGTGGCAGAGTAGCTGAACCAAACCGAACCAACAAACAAAAAAAACCCCACCCTACTGGTTTAATTCAGAAGAAAAGGAACATTCTCTTTATTTATTAAAAAGTTCCGGCTTATATAATCCCCGATCTCCTTGAGGAAACAAGGGGTATTAAAATGTTGAAAACCTGTTCCTCTTGTCCCATACGTGAGTTGATTGACTGGCGTAACGATGAAGGTTATGACAAGAATTCTCTCAGAGATGATTTACACGCTAGTAACTAATGCTTGCACACATCCGGAAAATGGAGACCACGTCTTACAAAGAGATAAACTAAATCATATCAGATTACTGAGGAGCTAGAGGTCAAGAATAGGATTAGAGACGGGTGATTTAAATCTTACTGACGTTTCCCTTCCAAAATTCAGTCCTGAATCCCCCCGCCCTCCACAGACTTTCAGGGGGAGGACTCCCCAAATACATTTGCAGTCTGGGCTTCTTGTTTGAGCTTGAGTCCTGACCTTTCACTTTCTGTTGAGTATCTCTAATTTCCAGAAACAACCCCCCTATCAGATCCCCCTTTGGACTTCCTCGTTTATTTCTCTACATGAGTCTCTCTTAACGGCCTAAAATCTTGGACTCCAACCAGACTCCTCCTTCTGGTCTAGTCCCTGTGCCCTTCTTAATCTAATCAGCAGCAAATTCTTGCTAGATCATTTCTTTTCATCCACCCCCTCTCCGTATTTCTAATGCAGACCTTTATCTCTCTCATACCTATACTATCACACCGGCCTCCTAACTCCCTGGCTCCAGACAGTCCTGGGCTCTTTCCCACCAGATGCATTTTGGAAACTTGCATGTTTGTTTCTTTGCACAAGTAGGCCTTGCCCTGCAGGACCGTTCTGGGGTCGCGTCGGCACTCCTTTCTACCCCATCCTGTTTCTTTTTTTTTAGTAGAAATTTTTTTTTTAAGATTTTATTTATTTTTTTGGCAGAGAGAGAGAGAGAGAGAGAGAGATCACAAGGAGGCAGAGAGGCAGGCAGAGAGAGGGAAGGGGAAACAGGCTCCCCGCTGAGCAGAGAGCCCGATGCAGGGCTTGATCCCACGACCCTGGGATCATGATCTGAGCTGAAGGCAGAGGCTTTAACCCACTGAGCCACCCAGGTGCCCCCCCCCCCATCCTGTTTCTTCGATGATCATTTTCCTCATGTGTACTTCTTTGATGGGACCCCCCCCCCACCCGGATAGCCCCTGTTCTCTCTAAAAACTCCCTTACTTTACTGAGAACTCAGAAAGTTCTTCCTCTAACACTAAGGAAGTGCACAGGGTACTCTGTCGTTCTGCATCTTGCTCTTTTCACTTAATGTATCCTGGACACCTTGTGTTGTTGTTATTGTTTTTTAAATCAGCACATATATGTTTTCTAATGCTCTTTATTTATTTGTAGGTAGGCTCCATGCCCATGCATGGGACTTGAACTCATGACTCTAAGACTGAGAGTCCACGCTCCACCTCCCGAGTCAGCCTTTTAAATTCCTGCTGAGTGTGGGTGTTTGGTAACTCATTTAATCAGTCCCCCAATCACGGACACTGGTGGCTTCCCCAGTTTCGTTATCGTCAAACATGCTGCAATGAACACCTTTGCTTACCTTGAGCCGAAAAGCTTCGTAGGTAAAGTTGCAGCACTGGGATTGCTGGAATAAAAGCATATATATTTTCTTTTCTTTTTAAAGAAAGCATTATTATTATTATTATTTTTAAAGATTTTACTTATTTGACAGAGTGAGACACAGCAAGAGAGGGAGCGCAAGCAGGGGGAGTGGGAGAGGGGAGAGGGAGAAGCGGGCTCCCCGCTGAGCAGAGAGTCTGATGCGGCTTGATCTCAGGACTCCAGGACTCTGGCATCACAACCTGAGCCGAAGGCGGAGCCGCATAGGCCCCCCGCATATATATTTTCAATTTGGGTTGACATAAGTAATTACCTTTTGAAATAATTTGCACCCTCTATACTTCATTTTACATATCACTGATTTACCTACGTCCCCCTCACCCCCGCAGTATTCGGACCATTGACAGTGTGGGTTTTGCTCAAAGCCCTTTCATCCCCTTAGACTATTAGTACCAGAAAGAATGTAAAGCCAGGAGAAAAGAGAAATGAATTCCAGAGAACAGACCCTTCAGTGGCTAGGGCAGGGCTCCTTCAGCTGGGGAAATCAGCCATCCAGGACAGCAGACCACACCGTCTTTCTTTGCCAATAATCAACTAGAGCTAAATGAAATCTAAATGTATCCATTTACCAAATAGGGATAATCTTTACACTTCTATTATTTTTATGGACGTGAATATCGATCAGGTAAAATTTCATTGTCTTAACCACTAGGAATTCTCTGGAAAGATGTTGGTATGTAAGTGCGTGAACTCAGAACAGCCGAGTTCAAACCTGATCAAGACACAGAATCTGTAAAGCAGTGACTGGCTTGTCATCTTAACTGCTTTTGTGTGGCCAAATGTTTCCTGTGCCAACCAGTGGGAGAGAAGAAGCGAGCTTGTCTCTTCGTGGCTTTAGAGTTTTGTTTATCTGTTCAGCATCCCTTTTTGAAGTTCCAGGATTTATGGAACAATAAATGTCATTTACTATGGTATGCGCTATGTTGGACCCCCCCCCCCCATCGGTGTTAGGAGTTTGGGGGAAAATATTTATCTGAAAGCCTATCAACTTTGAAATTGTATCAAGAAGTATTTTGTAGTAATTCAACCCAGTGAAACAAATTAAATTATGGCAACAGCAAAGTTAGTGTTTGTTTGTTTGTTTGTTTGTTTGTTTTAATAGTAGGACGCGGACATTTTCATATGTTTTCTAATGGGTGGGTGGGGCGCCTGGAAGAAGGGCTGAAACCCGAATGGTTTGGCTGGGTTGATGAATGATGGGGCTTTTGTTTTGTTTTTAAATTTTATTTATTTATTTATTTGAAAGAGAGAGAGAGAGGGAGTGAGAGAGAGAGAGAGAGAGCACAAGCCCGGTAAGTGGCAGACGGAGAGGGAGAGGGACAAGCAGACTCCCCACTGAGCAGGGCTGGATCCCAGGACTTTGGGATCATGACCTGAACCCAAGGTAGCCGCTTAACCAACTGAACCCCCCAGGCGTCCCTAAATGATGTTATTAATTAGTTCACTATGATATAAATTTTGGCCATGCAAGCGAGCCAGTTTAAAGCAGTTCAAAACAAAGCACCTTCACCTTCTCACCTTACTGGTGTGAGAGATTAGTTTTTTTTCACAGCATTCAGTCCTATTTTTTCACAGCATGCCAGTCCTACACCCACTAGGATGTCATATGTCACATCTCCCTGGGAACTGGAGAAGGTTGCCCTGTGGTTGCGTGTGTGATTACCTCTTGATGAATGGAGTGGGGCAGAACAAGGAACCTGGAGATGGAGAGTGCTCTTTGCTAAGGACAGGCTTAGCTGTGGGGGTGGAGGGGGGTTGAAGACCCAGAAGGACAAAGTAAGTGAATTCCTTGGGTGAGTGCCTTCTTCACCTCCTGCTCCCTCTGGTTTGTTCCTCCGGAGGACTGAACTCCCCAGAGTTTCTGGTTGAAGTTTCTGCCTTGCAGCAGACTACTCTAAGTGCAAATACAACTTCTAAGACTCTCACCCAAGAAGGCAAGTCGGGTCCCTGCCATGAACTGTTCCAAGCCAAGCCCTTCCCCACTCCAGCTTTGAGATTGACCGCAGATGCCCTGATGGCTTGGGTATGAAATGCGGGTCTGTGAATCCAGGCAGAGAAACGACTTTGTTCCAAACCCTCTGAAAATCCCTGTGTCCTGCACAAGGTGGGGGAAGTCATTATGCACTAGCCAGCAAGATTAAGCGAATTCACACCAAAAGGTGAATGGCTGAGCTGGGGACCTTCTGCCGGCATTTGGCATTTTACTTTAAAAGAAGCTGCTAGTAACCCAGAAGAATATGGGTGGGGGACGGTGTAGACCAGCCTGGAGAGGCGTTTTGGGACTGGGAGGCGCCCTCCCAGACAAGGGGCTGGGGGCACTGAATGGTCTGCGTCCAGCACTGCCAGTCCTACTGCTCAGGGCGCTGTCCTACCCGGAGCCCAACGTCCAGCCCCTCCTCAGTGTCCACCAGGAAGCACTTGGGGATGAATAAGAAATGTTTGTGGGCTAAGGGAAGAGCCACATTCCATTTAAGACGCAGTCCAGGTTCTAGGAAAGCCTGGCCTCTGGGCCGCAAGGGGATCCCTCCAGCGTGGTCGCCCACACCTTCTTGGCCACAGCAGGGTTCGGGGTGGGGGAACTTCCCCCGGCGGGCGCTGGGCGGAAGGGACTGGTTTCAGGATTAGTCCATGTCCAGCTGTCCTAAACCCCGACAACGGAGGCCAGCGGCAGAAGGTCCCCGATGGCCGGCCTGGGACCCCGGGGGGAGCGGCCAGACCCGGCGGGAGGCTTGGGCGCCTTCTAGTCCGTGGCCCGCGTGGCGGGCGGAGCTAGGGTGGCGGGGGAGCAGTAGCTGCCCAGGGTCAGGCTGGAGTTTCCCCCGCAGGCGACTGGGGCAGGCGTGTCTCGGCGCTCTGGGACCGCTGGACCCGCCTTCGCTTTCCGCCGCGAGGCCCGTGGCCTCCGGGCTGAGGTCATGGAGGGCCGGGCGCTCTGCAGAGGCCCCGGGGGCGACACCGCCCCGGACACGCCACGGACACGCTTCTAAGCGCTTTCCGTGCTTTTCACACTTTCCCACCGCTCCGAACCGCCCTCGGGTTCCCAAGTCGCCCAGGGCGCGGCTTGCGGGGAGCCTTTGTGCCCTCGCTGTTTGCTGGGACTTTTTCTTCCGAAGAGAGCTTCCCCCACCCCTTTCCTCTCGCAAGTCTTGTGGTTTCCCTAGAAGTCGGCAAGAAGTTGGGAAGGTTGCGGAGCGCTCTCCAGCTCCTTCCCGTCCCGAAACTCGAAAAACCCGAGGCGTTCCGCCGCAGGGAGCTATTTGGGGTCAAGGGGAGGGAGCCAACGGTGCATTCCTTCGCCCTCCTCCCACCCACCTGGGCCCTCGGCTCCCCTCCTCCGCCCCCGCCCCGGGCCGGGACTCCGGCTCGGCTCTGCGCCCCTGCTCAGGCAGCGGGCCCCGGGAGCTGCAGGGTTAAGCCCTGGAATGTGGCGGCGAGGAATGTGCATGCAGATGAGCCCGGCGAGGGGAGGGGCGGGCGGGGGCGGGCCCGGGGCGGGGCGCATGCTAATCGCACGCAAATGAGGAGGCCCGTCGCCGCCGCGGCCGCCGCTCCGCCGAGCTTCCCGGATCCGAGCCCAGACGGCGGCGGCTCGGGCAGCCTGGGCGCCGCGACCCTCGGCGGCCACAGGGGGACGGGGAGGAGGAGGAGGAAGAGGCGGAGGCAGCGGCTGCAGCCGCGAGGAGGAGGAGGAGGAGGTGGAGGAGGGTTCGCTCGCCAGCTCCGACGCAGACATGGTGGACTGATCCCCGGCGGGGCCGAGAGCAGGGTTTCCTGAGGCGCCCCCCACGCGTGGCCCCGCCGCGCCCCGCGCCCCGCAGCCCCTCGCCGGCGCCCGCGTCGGGTGCGGCGGCCGGGCCGGGCAGTCGCGTTCCCGCCGCGTCCCGCGCCCGGTCCCTATGGAGGCGCCGCTCGCCGGCGAGGCCGCCGACCATGCCTAGGAGGGCCGGGAGCGGGCAGCTGCCGCTACCCCGGGGCTGGGAGGAGGCCAGGGACTACGACGGCAAGGTCTTCTACATCGACCACAACACCAGGAGGACCAGCTGGATCGACCCCCGGGACAGGTGGGCGGCCGGGCCGCGGGGTGGGCGCCGGGACCCGCCTCAGAAGCGCGGCGGCGGCTGTTGTCCGGGAGATTCGGCCGATCGGCGGCGCCCGCGGCGCGGGGGGCGTGGGGCGTGGGGCGTCGTCGACCCCGGGGTGCCGGGAGGGGTCTCGGCAAGGAGGTTCGGGACCATCAGCCGGTGAGGAGCCCCGGAGGGGCTCGGTTGGAGCCGCCCCTTCCAGGGCCTCTTTGCCCGCTCCCTTCCCGACGCCCCCTGGGACCTTCAGACACTCCCGGCCGGGAGGGAAGGGTGGAATTGGCGCCCCGAGCTGGCACTTGGTGCCCCGTTAACGGACCCCGAGGAGCCACCTGAGCTCTGCCGCGAGCTCGTCTCCGCCTGAAGTGGGCCAAACTGGAGCTGGCGGGTTGCTTCGGCCTTTGGGAGGCGGGGACGGGCCGGGAGCCTCCCGGAGAAGGCCTAAGTGTAAGGTGGGGAACCAGCCGACCCCGGCCACCTGTGGCATCTCTCTCTCTCTCTCTCTGACCGTCCTTGGCTGCCAGCCTTGACTGCAAGTTCTTGACGGGGCGCGCCCCGGGTCAGGCGGGAGGACCTGGGCATGGACGGGGGGGTTCCAGGCGCCCTTCCTCGCTGGGCCTTAGCTGTGGATGTTGTTAGATTTGCCCCTCGGGGTTTAGAAACACTTTTCTTGGGCGGGAGGTGGGGGGAAGGTTTGGTTTACTGCTTATTGTTAAGTCTTCACCTGAAAACTTGAACTGAGTCCTAGAGCTTGGAAAGGCAAATGCTGTTTTGAAGAAAGAAGTGCAGTGAACATGGAAACAGACACGAGCTTAGCATGGTTTCTTGGAGTTTTCAACACACACTTTCTAGTCCTGCTTGGAGATCAAGTCATCATTTAAGAAGTTGAGGGGCTGAATTTTTCCTGAATGTTCACAAAAGTTGGTCCTCTATCCCATCGGTGTCGTTACCCTTAAAAGGAAAACTTCTTGAAAGTTGGACTTCTTGTAAGAATAATAGGAGATATTCCTAATTGTAAATTTGTAAAGTGGCCGTTAAGGAGGTGTCCCTAATTGTAAATTAGGGATGTATAACCTTTTAGGTGCTTTTTTTTACCCCTTTTCTTAATTTGAAGTTGAAATAGTTTTGTACTTTGTGTTCTCAGTTAACTTTTATCTTAAGAATATTGTTTTTTGAAAGCTGTTAAAGAGTAATTCTAAGAAAGTCATAAATGACATTATAAATTTATGGAACAATCCTTATTAAATTATCCATGAAGGTATCAGTTTAGGTTTCCTTTTTGAAATGAGAAAAGGCACCTGTGCTGAGGTTCTCTCTCACCACAGCCTGGCTGCCTGTTGCTGGCCTGATGAAAGTTATCGCAAGCATCACACCTTCACAGTTTCTCCAGACACATTACTTGTTGTCATAAACTTCACGCTCTGGGTCAGTTATTTGACTTATGCCCTTGCACTTGAAACTGTTTAACAGATACTAAATGTCAGTGATGATGGTGTGCACCCAGCAGTGACTTCTAAGGCACCTGTATAAATATTTGACTTTTACAGTTATGTGGTAATTCTGCTCTCTCATACTTGGAGTTTCAGGTTCTTGAAATTGCGGTGAATTCTTGACATTTTTAGGCATTTCAGATTGTCTTCATTTTGCATGTTCAATTATATCGTCTCATTTGTATTTACTAACAAGGATTATAAGAATATGTAATGCCTGTTAAAGCAAATAGAAAGTGAGATAGGACTTTGCTTGTCCATAGCACTACTAATTAAACAAGTTAAGCATGCCTTTTATTTTAAACTGTTAATGGATTAACAATTATCAAGAACTCTGTTTTCAGGAAACTGGGTAACCAATTCATTTATTTGGATGAACAGTTTTGACTAAGATGACTTGCTATTATTCAAGTTTTCTTTTGAAGCGGTTAGATCTTTAAGTATTTGGAAATAGGAATTCGGTTATACACATTTCTGGATCTCACTATGAGTTTTAAAAAATTCTGTGAGATCCAGGGTCATTGCTGACATACTTAGTTTAAATTTGTGTTTTCTTCCAGGGCAGTAAAGTGACTATAAGTCTTGCTAAATTATGTGAGAGGATATTTGGAGGAATTATGAACTCTAGTCAATTTTGTTAGACGCTTACCAACCATATGGAAAAGAGTATGTTACGCAGGCCAATTGGAGTGTGCCGATTCTTCTACAGGATCAGGTTACAAATCCTGGAGGAAAAGTGTCTTGATAAACTTGATATAAGTACTGAATGCAGTACTTTTGAACTTTTAACGTCAATTAATTAAAATGGTCATGATGATTTCCCCATTATGTTAAGAAAAATCCTGGAAGTCTATCAGAATTGGTGGAGTATTTCTGACTATATAGATACACACGCAGTTTTAGTGGCAGGGTCGGGGAAGGGCTGGAGGCTTTTACAAGAACATAATTTTGTTCAATAAGTAGTGGTTTTAGAATACTGAAGTGTTAACTTATTTCTGAGCTTTTGGAGGTAGATGAAATAATGCAAACTTTTCTGGGACGTGATTAAAGCTTTTCTCGCTCCACCACTTATTAACTGAGTAGGTTTTGAGTCCCTCGAAACCTTCATTTTCAACTCTGAGATAAAGCTAATTCCACGTACTTCATAGGGACGGTTAGGGGTCCACAATGAGGGCCCAGCCAAATAGTAGTGGTGATGGTGTCATTTCACTGCAGGAACTGAGAGGTAGTTCGGGTGACCCTTGGAAGTGGTGGATGTACTGGCACCTATTTATGTGGTGTTTACCGTGTGGCGGTCATTGGGCTAAGCTTCTTACCTGTAATCTTTCTCTTCTCTCATTAGTCTTCTGACTTGGTGCTATTATTATCTTCCAGTTACAGATGAGGAAATGGAATCACAGAGACATTGCCATTGCTGTTAAAAGTTGGCCGAGATTTGAAGTCAGGTAGTTTGACTCTAGACTCCTGTGTCATTCCTGTAGACGGCTGGAACACCTGGACATGCTCGGGGGTATTTGGATGGAGTAGAACCTCTTTGCCTGGTGTTGATTTTTCAAGCCGATTGGCTGGTCTTTATTGGTCTTCAAAGGTTCCTGTTAACTTTTTGTGATTCTTAGATCCTGCAGTTAGCCACAGGTCGGATCTGGGTCTTGAATGCCTTGGGAGTAGGGATGGAGGCCCACCAGGTTGACCCCACAGAAAAACAGCGCAGGGCCAGGTAGAACTTGGAAATCCAGTGTACTCTTGGGCACATTGGAAGTTCTCCTTGGAGAAGAGTTAAGGGCTCTGTCTCGTTCCTGAGTAGGAACAATTTTACTACGATGGGCTCGACTTTGCCCTCCTCCTCCTCCCTTACCAGTTCTGAGGACATCTCCCCGTCTATGATTCCTTGCCTCCCATTCCCCCCCACCCGGGTGGGTTAACTGTTATTTTGGAGGTCCGCTTCCTCCCTCACCTCTTCCTTTGCCCACCATGGACAGCCTTTGACCACACCAGCTGGCGTTTATGGTGGCCCATAGATCATGGCCAAATGGTGTGGTGCTTAAAAAACACCCCCTCCATTCAACATAGGACAGAAAGGTGGGTTTGGATTCATTGCCTCAGGAATAAGTGGCTAAGGCGGGCAGGCCTCAGAGCCTGGGTGAGTAGTTGTACAAATTCTCAGTAGAATTTTGCTCATTTTCTGTCCTTGGATTGAATGTTATCCTGAGATACAATAATTTTGTCTAGGTGAACGTAAAAGATTTACCACCACACAAAAACTTGCCGATAGACCTAATCTTTGGTTTATGGCTAGCATTAGATATTGAGTGACCCGTGTGCTTTCTGATTGAAGGGCAGAGGTTCTGGCGTTGGGTGGGGACGGTGACAGGAGGAAGAGGATGTTAGTTGGCTATCCTTGATGGCTGAGCTAACTCTTGGCTCTTTTTATGGCATGTGATTAGGATCTGAGGATCTCTGTATTGTCTTTCCTTCAAAGTCAAAGCAAGTAATTTTGCTAAACCTACTGCTAGAGTGTGAATTCCTCAAGAGACCTAATTGCTTATTACTGCTTTCTGCGTCATTTGTAGACGGTAGATGTTAAGTGAATGTCGGTTAGGTCCATTAATGAAGAAAGTTGTTAAATTAATGAAAGAATGCTTGTTGAGCCACTCTCTTCCAGTTCCTTATTGTTAAGGCTTTCGAAAAATATGCCCATAACCACCACCAACCAGAGACAATTGATTTTCCAGTTAAATTAAAAATAATGAGAGAATTAAGCTGCTACATTTTGACTAATAGTATAAAGATGGGAATTACATGAGAGCAAAGAAAACAAAAGTCCGCCCTTATAGTCCTAATCACGACTGTCGTTGTCATAGTTTGCCAGAAATCCTTTCCTCTCCTGCCGGCAGAGTCTGGGTGCCAAGTGGTTATTTACTGTGAATTATTTGAGTGATTACGGTTTTTGAGGTGTGGAGAGGTTGTTAAAGAAAGGGTTTTTTTGTTTTGTTTTGTTTTTTAAATCACTCTGGGAAGCACTAATTTAAACTCAACTGTGTTGTCTTCCAAAAAATTCCCAAAGAAGTATTTCATGTTTTCAACACAGTGTGCTATAGTGTTTGCAGGAGGGAGCAATGGTTGCTTAGTATATGACTGAGATTTCTTCCAGGACTTTAATAGTCCTTAGCAGTGTAATTTGTTGGAAGACTTAGGGCACCACTTGCTTTTTTAGGAAAGACTATTATTTATAAATAAGTAAATTTTTTTTTTAATAGCTGCAAATCACTGAATTGCGAGTCAACCCTTATGGCTGTGGCCTTGTAGCAAGCTAGTATTTAAGTCTCCTGTAGGGAAGCCCCAGTGCACTGGGAAGTGCCTGAGGAGATCCGACTGTGGGACTGGGAGATGTTGCCTTGTAAATGGCATGGGCTTGCTTTTCTTGAGGAAATGGTCAGTGGGAGAAAGATGCTGCCATGAAAGAGGGGTGTGGCCAGCTTCCTTTTGCTGCTGTGGGAGTCCTTGAAGTGATAGGAAACGGGACCTGAGTCTGCAGTCTGTGTAGGCTGTCAAGTTCAAGGCTATGAACTTGATTAAAATTGGTTGACCCGATTTCTTAGTAGAATTCTGGACTAATTTTTTTGTTTCTTTTCTTTTACATTTTATTTACTCATTTGACAGAGAGAGAGATCACAAGCAGGCAGAGAGGCAGACAGAGAGAGGGGAGGGGGGAAGCAGGCTCCTTGCTGAGCAGAGAGCCCCGGGGCTCAATCCCAGGACCCTGAGTTCATGACCTGAGCCCGAAGGCAGCGGCTCAACCCACTGAGCCACCCAGGCGCCCCTAATTTTTTTGTTTCTGAAGCTCCTGTTACTGGAAAAATTATCGTGGACATAGACTAGGAAAGGGGTTTTTTAAAGACATGGCATCTATGTAAGTTATGGATTAAAAATGATTTACCAGATATACAGGTCCACTCTCTTCAGTGGCTTTTTTCCCCAGTTATTATTTGATTTTTGATTGAGATACAAGAAGGCACTAAAAATTCACTGTTTGAAACATTGTAAAGTACTATTCAGTGGTGCTTAGTATATTCACTATGTCGTGCGCCACAACCTGAGCATAACCCGAACAAAACATGCCTGAACACTTTTGTCACCTCCCAAACAAACACGGTGCCCACTGAGAGCTCCCCTTCCGTTCCTTCCCCACCCATGCTGCCTTTGGCAACCACTAATCTGCTTTCTGTCTTCATGGTTGTCCCATTTCTGGACACTTCCTGTAAATGGAATCATACAGTCTGTGTCCTTGGGGTCTGGCTTCTTTCACTTAGCACCGTATTTTCAAATTTCATCCATGTTGTAGCAGGTGACAGAACTTTGTTCCTTTTTATGACTGAATAATATTCTGTTGTATGGATATACCATAGGCCCTTTGTCTCTCCTTCGG
Source organism: Mustela erminea (assembly GCF_009829155.1). Classification (NCBI taxonomy): domain Eukaryota; kingdom Metazoa; phylum Chordata; class Mammalia; order Carnivora; family Mustelidae; genus Mustela; species Mustela erminea. The sequence continues at coordinate 26,792,016 of NC_045634.1, read as the reverse complement.
TTGATGGGTGTTTGGGTTGCTTCCACCTTTTGGCTGTTAGGAATAATGCTGCTGTGAGCATTCATGCATCATTTTTGTATAACTATATTCTCTTGGGCAGATCCCTGGAAGTAGAACTGCTACGTCACATGGGACTTCTATGTTTAACTTTTTGAGGCTCTGCCAAGCCATTTACCATCCCACCGGGAGTGTCCGAAGTTCTAGTTTCTCCACATCCTCACCAGCAGTTGTTGTTTTCCATTTGTTTTGTTTTGTTTTAAGCATTTCTTCTGGCCACGAGGTGGTATCTGACTGTGGTTTGGATTTGCCTTTCCGTCTGCAGAGTGTTTTGCTAGCCTTACTGTGACCCAAGCTTGAGCCTTTATTCTAGCCTCTTAGCTCTTCCCGCTCTCCCCACGTTTTTTGTGTCCTCTGGCTTAGTTTCCGACCAGCAAAAAGTTAGTTAAGAGACATCAGTTCTGTTTAGTCTCACATCCCTCTTCCTTTTCTCACCACTTTGAATCCATGTAACACCCAAGGGGAGGATATAGGCTCTTCCCCAGTGTTTACCGGGCCAGCCAGCCAAGAGCCCTGGGCTCTGGGAGGCCCCAGGAGGAACAGGATTTCTCCCAGCTCAGGTTGGTTACAGTTTAGTTTGCATAATCACCATTTAAAAAGTGAAAGAAAATTTGGATAGTGTCGATTACATTTTCCTTAGATACCCCTTTAATTCATCCTAAGGGTGAGGAGGAGCAGCCAGAGGAATTAAAAGTAGGAGACAGTGCCAAAAATCATTCATTTTTGTCTTCATCCCAAATGATATATTTTAAGAGGCCTAGATGTAAATCATGGAAATAAGGAATTATTATGTGTATAGGTATATAACCAGCTTATTAAACATGATTTGATATTTTAACATTTTCAGTTTGGTAATATATGGTAAGGATCAAGTTCATTTTTATTAATTGTTAAAAAGACAAACAAACCAGTTGGAAGAAAGCGGGCAAACACTGTCTTGGCCAGGTGACCAAGGTGAATAACAGCGGTGATAACTCACGTGGATGTCCGCTTGGTGCGAGGCGATGGCAGTGACACTGTCTTTGTGGTCTTCCTCCCCCCAAACTCTCATAACCCCAGTCTAATCATGAGAAGAACGTTCACCCACCAGATCTTGGTAGAGGGACTTTCTTCAAAATATCTGACCTGTACTCTTTAAAACTGTCGTGATTCTCAGAAACAAGGAAAGTGTGAGAAATAGTCATGGCTAAGAGGAGCCCAGGGAGACATGAGGACTAAGTGTCGTGTGGTATCCTGGATAGGATCCTGGGACAGAAGAAGGACATTAGGTACAAACTAAGGAAATCTGAAAAAAGTATAGATTGCAGTTAATACATCGTTCTTGGTTCATTCATCTTAATAAACTTATCCTGATAGGGGAAACTGAGTGCCGGCCGTATGGAAACTCTGTGCTAAGTACATTTTTTTTCTGTAAATCTAAAACTGTTCCTCAGAAATAGTTGATTTGAAAAAGGTTACCAAAAAATACACAAAACAGTTGGAAGTGTTTTTCTTTAGTCAAAATGTGACTGCACTATATAATTATGGTTTTTTTGGTATACTTGAAAAGCAGGGGTGGGCGAACTACGGCCCAGGGGCCAGATCCCAGCCTGCAGCCTTGTTTTTGTACAACTCTCCAGCTAAGAATGGCTTTTACATCATTAAAGGGTTGTAAGCAAACAAACAAAGACAAAAAGGAATATGTGACAGTGTATGTAGCCCACAAAGCTTAAAATATTTACTTCGACCCTTTACCGAAAAATTTTGCCAACCTCTGATAGAAAGTGAGATGATAGTCTTTAACAATATTTTATATAAATATTTAAAAGAAATAGTGATCTTATATGATAAAATGGTATGTTTATCAGTCATCATGGATCATTTTTTTCACAAATATCCTTGGGCTGTAGACATCATGTAGTACAATGTCGGGTCCGACGCTGATGCTGAGTTAAAGGGGTTGCCTTGCTTAACTTACTGCTTTTAATGAAATGCAGCATGCCACAGAAAGGTTTTCAAACCTGTGCTTCTCTGAGATGGCTGGAATCGGATGGGGGGACCTGAGAAAACCAGGGAAAGTTGAACGTCTGGACCGGTTTACATTGGAGGTCTGAATATAGTAATCGATGTTGATGGTTGGAAACACGGATTTTCCTGTGACAGATTGATGGGGTTTATAAAATCACAAAGTTGGTGATGGTGATCAAGTAGAAAATGAGTCTGTGTATTATCTTTATACAGCGGGTGCCTGTCACAGCCAAGAAGAGTGTTCCAAAGATTCTGTGAAAGGCGAAGATTGTTTTACTCTGTGAATAATTTTTCCTATATTTTTTGCCCTGATGCCAAGAGAGAGGTCACAGTTGTGGGGCGCCTGGATGGCTCAGTCCCTTGAGTGTTGGACTCTTGGTTTCGGCTTGGATCGTGGCCTTGGGGTCCTGGGATGGAGGCCTGGGTTGGCTCAGCAGGGAGTCTGCTTGAGGTTCTCTCTCTCCCTCAGTCCCTCCCCTCGTGCTCTCTGTTCCCCTCAAAGTAAATGGATACAGCTTTTAAAAAATGAAAACAGGGGCGCCCGGGTGGCTCAGTGGGTTGAAGCTTCTGCCTTCGGCTCAGGTCATGATCTCGGGGTCCTGGGATCGAGCCCCGCATCGGGCTCTCTGCTCGGTAGGGAGCCTGCTTCCCTCTCTCTCTCTGTCTGCCTCTCTGCCTACTTGTGATCTCTGTCTGTCAAATAAACAAATAAAAAAAAATTAAAAAATGAAAACAAAAAGGAAAGAACTCATGGTTCTGAGAGGCCAGTGGCAAGCAGCATTGGAAACGGGGCCCGTAGGAAGTGGGACTTGGCGGGGTAAAAGAGCTCATTTTTGGGGACCCTGCTTTCATTCCTGTGACACTGGAGGTGTCGAGGTGGTCCTGACAGAGAATTGGACCAGAGGTGTACATTTAACTTACTTCGGTCTCTGTGGCGGCAGGGGTAGGGAATGGAAAGTAATGTGGACATTACCTTGATTATGAAAATAGCCACTGACTTTTAGCTAAAGAGTGTCCCCCGTATTCCTGTAAAAAGGAGTGTGTTGGGACTGGGCGGGCAGAGGGGCTTTCCTTTGGTGCAACTGGTGCTGCTTCTGCATGTGCTGCTCTTCCAGCGTGGCCGTGACCGTTGTGGTCACCAACTCTGACCCTGAGTATGAGTGCCGACAGGGATAGGAAATACTGATGGACAGAGATCTGTGCTCTCCAGTCCCGATTAAGATTCTGTCTTGGTGCTAGACTGTGGAATGTGTTGCATACTTTACTGACATTGGTCCGTTTTATGAGAAGGTAATTTTATTAAGTGGCGCTGATTCTCATTCAAGTTGAAAGCACGGGAGGCATAGCTTTTACTGCAAAAGACGGCAAGAGCACACTGTTGCACACAGCGCAAAACCTTATTCTTCAGTTGTCCTTCGTGTTACAGGTTTTCTTAGAGATACATTTAAATGCCAATCTTTTTTTTTTTTTTTCCTTTGAAATTGTGACAGTGAATGAATGTGTGGAATCCGTATTGTACACAATATCCCTGGGTTGTCTGTTTTGTCCGCTTACAGATCTTAGGTGTATTTATTTCTGGCTGGTCGGTAGTGCTGTCCACACTGTGTGTTCTTGCCCTTTTGCAGATCGTCTGGGTGTTTGAACTTGGCAGAGGTATACTTTCTCCCCTCATTCCTCCCTTCCCCCCTTTCTGCTAAGTGGCGCAGCTCATGACTTTTCTCTTAGGACCACGTAACTAGAAACTGGTATTTAACTTGGCTGAACATGAATGCCCTGGTTTGCCGTTGCAGATCCGAAGGCTACAGGCTGCCTCGGTTGTCTAATACCGCTTCCCCCCGAAAGGTATGCCTTTAGATGTATATAGATGCATTCTTGAGAGATTTCCTCATGTCTCATATGGAGGAGCATCTGTGTGTCTGCATCGCTAATGTTCTCATAAAATTGATTTCAAGTCTGTTAAGGAGGGAGACCTGCTTTGCATGTGCGCCGTTCTTCTGTGCTGTCTGCTTGGACTGCCTGTCCCCACGGGGCACTTGAGAACACTGCAGACCCCCACACCCATATAAATGAAATGTAAGTATTTGAAGGACCTTTGGCTTCTTCCAGCAGCCTCCGTAATCTGTCCCCAGCCTACTCTTACTGACTTGACCCCCCCACCCCCCAGTCACTGACTCATTTACTTGTTCAACCCTTCATTGAAGATTTATTGACAACACAGTCTGCCTAACATACATCGTGGGGGACGTGGCACTGCACGGAATGGGCAAGGTCCCTACTTCCATGGATTTTATGTTCTCGTTTAGGGATGACAAATTATAAAGGCAGTAGTGAGTGTGTTTGGAAGAAATAAACAAGATGACATAATAAAGAGTGTCGGCGGGAGCTAGTTTGGGTGCGGCGGTAAGGAAAGGCCTTTTTGAGGAGCTGACTTTGAACTGAGCCGTCAGGGTAAGGAAGAGCCATCTGCATGAAGGCTGGGACGGTCCATGCAGAGGAAAAGGCTAGGCAGAAGCCCTAGTCCTGCTCTATCTGGTGGTGATAGCAGCTAGGAGTATGTGGCTATTTAAATTAATCAAAATTAAATAAAGTTAAAAATTTCCTTTCTCAGTCTTGTTAGCCACCAGCTAAGGGTTCAGGAGCCACATGTGCAGGTGTAGAACACTTCCATCTGTGCGGAAAGTTCTCCTGGACCCCACTGTCCTCAAGTGCTAAAGAGGTTGGGAATGTTCAAAGAGCTGAGAGGCAGCCCGAGTGACCACAGTGTAGAGAGGCAGTGGGACGAGGGTCTTAGGAGATGAGGCAGAGACATGGAAAGGGTCTGACCAGGTATGCCTTGTAGACCATCAACATTTAAGGCATTTGGGAGCCACCGGACGAGTTTTAAGTTGAGTGGAGGAAGGGAGGTGTATGTGCTCATGTGTGTGCGTGTGCGTGCGCGTGCTCCTGCTTTATTTCCACAAAGGGAACATTTCTTTGTAAGACCTTACCCATTTAACAAGCCATCACTACTCTGTGGAGAAGGAGTGTTAGAGCCATGGCGATGAGATAATCTAGGTGAGAAACCATTTGATCTTGAACTAGAGTGATGGGTTTGGCAACGGAGAGCAGTGAATAGATTGGGATGTTTTTTAGGTAAAAGGGAAAGAACTTACTCGTGCTTTGGCTGTGTGAGGCATGAGGAAAAGAGAGGAATGAAGGATTTACTGATACACAGATGGGGAAGGACTGAGGAGGACTATGGTTGGTCGGTAGGCAGTTGGATCCATAATCTAGAGTTGAGGTCTAAGAGGCCTGTTACAACATACACATGGAGATACCCAACAGGTGGCCAGATGTGGAGTCTGGAGTTTGGAAGAGAGCTCAGAGCTCAAGATAGTAAGTTTGGGTGTATGTAGATAGTATGTTTAAATGGTCGGAATGGGATAAGATCCCTGGGAGAGAAGGAAAAGAAGAGGTCCCAGGGTGAAGTACAGGGCTGAGGCTCCATACACTTATTTTTTTGGTTAGTGAAACCTTGTTCCAGTGAAGATGGTTTCCTTATTCTCCTTGGAACATACGTTACACATTGGAGTTACACATTACACATTGCAGATGATGAATGTGTGACGGAGATGATGTTAATGATGGTAGAACTACCACATATGGAGCCTTGTTCATAAGTCCCATCAGGCCCCGCGAGGGCGTGCGTGGTCTGTGTTGTCCACTGTTGTATTTCAGTGTCTAGTTCCGTGGGAGCTCTTAATGAGTATTTGTTGAATCAGTGAAACCTTTCATAAGGTACCATTATTGCCGCCATTTTAGGAAACCAAGGCTTAATGCGTTAAGTGACTTGTGTCAGGCACAAAGCTGTGAGGCAGTGGTAGCAGAACTCAACCATGTCGCTCTGCCTTCAGAGCTGCGCGTGTAACGAGGTACTGACTCTGACAACTGCTGGGAAGGGCTCTGGGCTGTCCTTTAGGAGTTGGAAGTCCTAGCCGGCACACAGTGAAGTTTCCAGCACATGGAGCTTCCCTTAACAACTTAGCCACAGGTAATCTGCCAGTGCCTTAATCCTTAATCCTGTACCTGTACTGGGTTTTCACACTTGAAATCAAGCTGTGACTTTTTCAGAATTTACTTTTTATTTTCCCAGACAAGTTGGTAGGCTTCATTTGGTTAAGTCATACATTCTGTTACTTACTCGTGCCCCTCAGAGGACATCCAACCCAGTGTCTTAGGCATGTTTGGTACTCAAAGCTGAGTTGATTCTGTCGCTTCTGCCTTATTCCAGTGCTTTAAGTTCCTTCAGAGGCTGAGATCCCACATGCTATAAATCCTCTTTATCCTTGTCTTCTGGTTCTAAAAACCCTTTGACCTTGTCACCGTCTTCTCCCAGTGCACCTTCTGTGGGACTGCCACCTTCCCAAATGTGCCCTGCACCCCTTCAGGTGAACTGATTATTAAGAACGGAGAATTTTCAAAGCATAAAGCTGAGTCCCAGCTCCTCCAGATCCTAGAGCTCTCTCTTTTTCATGGATTTTAAACCCCAGTGGTCAATCCATTGTCTGAAAATCCTGTGGTTTTACCACAAGGGTATAAATTACAGAACTTGATTGGAATTATTTTTTACTTTGACTGTTGCAGTGGAGTGTAAGTCTTGGGGGGGAACAGTCATCTCTTTCTGTAAATTGCCATGTTATATTTTGCTTTCCACTGCTCAGATTTGGATTCAAGGGCCGGCCTTCGTAAATGAGAAGTGATAGAAGCTATGAGGGAGTGTGGTGTGTTTTTGTTTGATTTACTCATTACACGAAACTTACCTGGAAGAAAACACGCCCTCACTAACACCCTGGTTGTAGAGGAATCATGTGACGTTTCTTTCTCATTCTTTCTCCCTGTCACAAGTTGCTGCACTTCTGTTTGTTTTTGTGAGAGCTAAGCAATGTATTGTGTATCTGCTTCTGCCTGGAAATCTAGTATTCTTACATTTCTACTTTTGACTGGGTTTGAGATCCAAGTTTGTGAATGCTTAGATTATGCATGGGAGAAATCTTTTGTTCCTGTGTTGCTATGAACAACAGTTGTTAAAGTTAACCTTCCTCTCTTTAAAGAAACGTGGACAAATATGAATTTTAACAGGTTAAAAAATGGGCATCATTTAGTGTTGCGAATGGTCTGTTTATGAAATGAATTGTTACTATGCCTGTGGTTATCAAGAAGAAGGGAAGAATGCAGTAGAAGTGAATAATCATCCGACACATGGACAAAACATTCCTAAAATACTATTCAAATGAGGAAAGACTTTACGGGGCTGCGGCCGAGTAGCCAAGCGTTGAGTCCTTTTAGTCGTTGGTGGTGGCCGTCTGACTGTGTTTGCTGTGGAGGCTGAAAAGGGGCTGTGTGTAGTGGTTTGCATAGAAAAACCATGACTTATCTAAAATTTCCCAACTTTTTTTCTTTTCTTTCTTTCTTTCTCTCTCTCTTTCTCTTTCTTTTCTTCTTTTTTTAAAAAAGTCTTGCCTCGCAGTTTCCCCACACCACTTTATCTCATTCTTAAAGACTTCTTTTGTCTTGACAGTAGCTGTTGCCTCGCTCAGCCCCCCTACTTGAGTCTCAACGTCATTGACTCCTGGTGATTGCTTAGACTTGCTGTTTGATTCTGTTGTGTGATTTTTGATTACACTCCTTTGTGCTGTTTAAACTAGCAGTGTTTACCTAAATTAGTGGTGGCAGCAAAGGACTCCGGTTGGCCCATTTGAATGAAAATCGAGAGAGCAAGTTGCCCTGGCCCCGTGGAGAGCCTGCCTGACGGATTTCCCTGAGCTCTTGCTCCAGGAGGGTGCTAGGAATTGGGCCAGACCTTGAAGAGGCAGGAGAGCTGGGAAGGGCCGGGTTAGGGATTTATAGTGATAATGTAATTAATTCTCCCTCTGAGAATCCAGGACTCAGGGAGGAGATGCCCTTTGTCCTCCTCCCACTTTCTTGCCTCTGCCCCAGCCGGCTCCTGAGGATGAACCCTAGAAGGCCAGTCCTTTACTCCGTTTGTAGGAAGAAGACAGAACTTTCTCCTTCAAGATTTCAGCACCTCCTGCGGAGTTCTCCACCTTTAGGAGAAGACGTCCGGCCCCTCCTCACGCTAACATCTCTGTAGCTGTGCACTTTGTACATCTGAAGGCAGTGGTTTCTTTCTTAAACCAAAGTCTTGTTTTTTAATTCTGAAAATTTAAATTGGATTTTTATTTTTTATAAAATAAAATAATCTACCAGTTTTAAAAGCGCAGAGTGTTAGAATGTAATTCTGTGCTGTATTCAGGGATAAGAGTCAGAACTGAAAATGAGCCTGTAAGAGTTTGAGAAGGGTGTTCATTTAACCCATGCCTCTTGTATACAAAGTTCATTTCCTTCCCACTGATGTCAATTCTTGTTCCGAGGTGTGTCTTTGACTCTTGGATTTTGGTTTTCTGGCCTTGAAGAGAAAAATGAAGAATCATTTGGAAAATGAGTTACTTTAGAATTTTCAAGGTTACAGGGTCAGCTGTCTGAAGGTGTGTGTGTGTGTGTGTGTGTGTGTGTGTGTGTGTGTATGTTTTATTGAAAAATGCCTTATTCATGTTGAATAATCATGGTACATAGAAATGAAATACTGTGAATTGATAAAGATGGAAGAATACTGAGCAGGGAGCCCGAAGCTGGACTCGATCCCAGGACCGAGACCATGACCTGAGCTGAAGGCAGAGGCTTAGCCTACTGAGCCACCCAGGTGCCCCAAGAAAACTCAGGTTTAACTAGAAGGTAGGGAGCCCAAATTTAACTGCAGGCTTTCAGTTTACGCAGTATGCTAACCTGGCTTGTCACTTTTCAGAAATCAAAAGGTCATTAGTACTTATCCAAAACAAGAAATATCTGAAGATGGAATGTGTTTCACTTTTATGAATGACTATGTGTAAAGAAGTATATATGTATGTTTCCTGTGTCGCCTGCTAAATTATAAACTCACTGAAAGTTGGAATGATATTTTTTTGGTACATTTCCCAGCACTATGTGTATCACCTGATGGAAAACTAGAGGTTAGTATACCCTGTAGGAGTGTGACCCAGATTATGGATTAGTGATCTTACATTCACAGTGTTTACTATGAACCAGGGGCTCTCCTAGGCTTCCCACATGCCTTATTTTATGTAATCCTTACTAAAACATCTTGAGGCAGATATGTTCATATTCTATAATGTTAGCCTCTTAACTTCATTTCTTTGTTTATTCATTTATATGAAAAATTCTACTACCTACCCTATTTTTGCTCTCTTTCCTGGGCTCTGCAATTCCATTGTTACTATGGTCTTCAGGGGCTAAATGAAGTCCTCTTTCCCCAATGGGGAAAATGCCCCATTATTTTAGCAAGTCAGGATCAGTTTGCAATTTTTCCCTTTATTTTAAAAAGTTTCCCAGTTTTTGACTAATTGTATGTTACAAAATGCAAGAACAAAAAGAGTAAAAAGTCATCCTCCTCCCCATGCCTCTTGGTGCTCCCCATTTCTCTCCCCAAAAGGAGAGACCTCTATCATCAGGCTCTTGTATATTGTTCCAGAGATACTCTTTACATAAGACTATATATGCACATGTACGGGTTTACATATATCTTGGCTTTGTATTTTTTGACACAATTGTAATAGCATTTAGCACCTGTTTTCCTCTTAATGTTAGAGATTGTTTCATTCTGTCACATATAACCTGCCTCTTAATATTCTTTTCTGTGAGCGTACTGAATCTTTTTGAACCATTTCTTCAATGATGGTCATTTAAGTTCCTCCTCGTCAGTTTCTTTAGTACAGGTAAATTCCTAGACGTGAAAAGGCGGGGTCATTGGATGTACGTTTACAGTTTTGATTGGTTGGTTTAGCCTACCGTCCATGGGCATCATACCTGTTTCTACTCCTGGCAACTTTCGAATTAGTGCCTTTCCCCCACACCTTTGCCAAACATTATGTGTCAAAACATTTGACATTTTTTATTGTAAGAGAGATGCGTATTAAAACGACAGTGAAATAACCTATTATGAGTGGGATCAAACATTTATTTTTCCTCTTCTGTGAACTGAGTCGTCCCATTTTAAAAAAGGATTTTATTTTTAAGTAGCCTCTATACTCAATCTCAGGCTCCAACTTACAGCCTCAAGATTGAGAGTCGTGCCCTTCACTAACTGAGCCAGCCAGATGCCCAAGTCTCATACTCTTTTTTTTTTTGGTTGGATCATTGTTATTTTTACAACTGATTTTTAGACTTTGTATTAGGCATAGTATAAAATCAGTGGGAGCAGAAATGGATTATTTAAGAAATGCTGCTGGCTCAATAGGCCATCTGTATTAAAAAATACAATTTGGATTCCTATGCTTTCCCTTTCAAAAGAACTTGTACATTGATTAATGTGGAAAATCAACATGGAAAAGCAGATTTTAAGCTACTAGAAAATTATAGGTAGGTAGGTATCTGTGTGACACAGTAGTCTGGGCTAAGAAGTCCAGACTGTTGAGGAAAAGATTCATACGTTTGAAGACAGAAAAAATTTGACATGCAAAAGGCACAAATAAGACAAAAGAAGTGGGGGCAGTGTTGCATAGAACTGTAGAAAGTTAGTATCCCTATTGAATACAGATCTGTTATTCAGTAAGTAAATGAGAATCCAGAAGAAAACGGGTAAAAAGTAACAGACGTGCTCAAAAAAAGGAGACAGCGTCATCAGTGAATGTATGGAGAGGTCTTGATTTCACTAGTAAGCAGAAAGGGAAACACGGGGTAAAATGCCAACGAAATACCATCTCATTTTCATCAGATTCACTAAAATTAGTAAGCCTGATAACATCAGGCATGGAGAGGATGCGGGATGTGGGAGCTTCTGTCAGTGCTGATAGAAACATGGGCCGACAATATTACTAAGGGGAGCAGTTGGCAATGTATGTCAGGTTAAACATTTGTATTCCTGAGCATGAGTCCGGGGCTCTGTGTGTGTGTCCTAGAGCGACTGTTGCGTGAACGTACGTACGAGCAAGTTCTTGTAGCCTAATTTGAAAAAGCAGAAAATTGGCAACAATCCAAATGTCCATCACTAGGGGATTGTGATAAACAACTTTTGGGTTTAGTTGTATAATAGAATGTAATACCGCAGTTAAAATAAATGAGCTAGGATCTTCTTACATATATCAACATAGATAAATCTTGATGACAGTGTTTAGAGAAACAAAGCAAGTTTCAGAAGTATATATGCAATCTATCACTCATGTCAATTTTTTAAAAAGCCCACAAAACTGGAGTAGTGGATACTTCTGTGGATACATTTATATGTGGTCAAGATTTAAAACAGGAGTGATCCAACCTGACATCAGGATGGTAATTGCCTCTGACGAGGGAAGGGGGTGAGGGGGGTCTGTCCTCAAAGAGACCAGTATTCTTTATGTTTTTAAACCTGAAGGCAAGAATGGCAACATACCATGCCTTAAATCTCTGTGTTGTACACATGGATCTTGATTTATCTCTGTATTTTTTTTTTTTTTAAAGATTTCATTTATTTACCTGACAGAGATCACAAGTAGCAGAGAGGCAGGCGGGGGGGGGGGGCGGGAAGCAGGCTCCCCATCGAGCAGAGAACCCAACGCGGGGCTCGATCCCAGGACCCCAGGACCATGACCCGAGCCGAAGGCAGAGGCTCCAACCCACTGAGCCACCCAGGCGCCCTGTCTCTATATTTTTTTGATATACTCTGAATACACATTTTGAATTTTTCCACATGCCTTTTCACTATGTAGAGATAATTTGTGCTTTAAACTAATAATGAGTTTTATTCATAATTTAATGAATTTTATTAATTTGAATTTTGGTATGAAGCCCACTGAGTCATTTAAAAGGTGTATTTCTGGATTCTGTTTTCTAATACTTCATTTAGCATTTTTACTTTATTTTTTTACTTTACTTTAGACAGTATTCATGAGAGTTGTCTCATTTTTGTCTTCTCTTTTAACATTCCCTTTATTAGATTCTGGTTTCGGTGTTACGCTGAGTTCCTAAGAATTCAGAGCAGTTCAAATAGCGTGTTTCAGAATCGCGTGTTCCTTGCAATTTGGTGGAGTTCATGTTTATAACTTACTGTATGTAAATTTGATCTCCTAATTTGCCTGAAGGGTTAGTTCTTGGATAACTGTTCCTGGTATCTGTATGGCTTTTCTCATGATTGGGTTTTGGTCCCTGTCTTCAGGGATCAGTTTGGTATTTCCATTTTCCTGGAAAATCACCAGTGTTTCAAATTTATTGGACAAGATAATCCCTTAATGTTCTCCTTTCTACTACATTTGTGGTGGTTTTCCTGTTCTCATTATTTAGTGTATTTGTGCTTTTTCATTTTTTTTTTCTAGTTCGGATCAGCTAATTGCTCAGTAATACGGGTCCTTCTTAAAGTGACCAGCTGTTGAGTTTATCCTTATGAACTACTCTTTTTCATGGTACTTTTTGCTTTTATCTTTATTTATTCCTTCCTTATGCTTTGTTTTTCATTTTTTGGTAATTTCTTGAGATTGCTTACTTTATTTTCCTTATTGCTTATTAGTATTAGCAGTAAAAGCTATGAATATCCCTTGGATCTGATGGGGTTCAGGACGGACTGCCCGAAAACATGGCACACACCTGAATCTAGGATATTCCTCAGCCATTGCCCACTCTTCATCAAACCTAGCATGAAAATAAACAGGTCTGATTGCTTCTTTGGGTCTTCCATTTCCTTATGAAGGCTTCCATGTCACGTAAAACTTACTAAATAAATCTGTTTGCTTTTCTTCTGTTAATCTTTGTCCGTTTAATTTTTAGGCCCAGCCAGGGATCTTAAGAGAGTCAGGGAACACTTTTTCCTGCTTGAGCTGTATGAGAGCTTCTGATAGGTTGTGATTTCATCATTACCTTCTACTTCTTCATCAATGCTCAGTTTTGAATTCCTCTTTATGTCAGAATTTAGAATCTCTGGTAACTCAGGATTTCTCCTGAAAAGCATAGAAATGGCTAATACACTAAATTTTTCTGATACATCGTGGAGCCAAAGAAATGATCCCAAGTGCCGGAAATGTCCCCAGTGCGGCATCCTTGCCATGGTGTTTGGAGACGACACCAGGCTCTTAGAGCTGCTTTTAATGTGTGGGGGGCACTGGGGAAGGGCCAAGGCTGGTCTAGAATTATAGTCTTTCCTTCCAATTGCCTTCATTTCACTGATGGCTCAGGGCTGGACGCTCTTAACATAAAACAAGGTATTTTCCTTGGAATGAAGGTGCCTGGGCATGCTCGATTTTGCTAGTTCTCTTTCAGGTGACTCACGTTCAAGGGCACCGTAGGATCAGCACCATGGGATCTGCCTTCGGATGCTGAATTCAGATTATCTGACGGCTAGTTTCAGCTCTATGTGGGTGCTCTCTGACAACTGTTCTGTTGTGGTACTGTAGCCATCATACTATTTTCTTAAGTAAGTTTATTGTTATAAAAATGAATGCTAAAAAATGAAAATGCTAATATTGATGAAAAATGTGATGACTCCTTCCCTTTAATCAAATATGCATTTGATCAAAGAAGCATTTCATTGAAGGGAGTTGTCTCTGTGTTCAGCTGTGAAAGAAAATTAAAATTAAAAGTATTTATGTTGGTTTTGCATCATATAATACTGTCTACTTCCTCGCTCCCTCCCGCCCCCACATCACGTTAGGCCTATGGACAACTCTTCATACGCTCTTTTGGGAATTTGTTAAATATCAGAGTAGAAGATTCTGTACACTTCTTGTTTGAATTTACTCCAGTCTGTAGGTGTCTGTAGTGTTCCAGCAGAATTCGTGCTCATTCTCAAGTTCTTCCCTCCAGATCAGAGCGCGGAGTAACCTCTCATGTTCCCAACTGTACCCAGTCGGAAGGCCTTTGAGACGGTGTGACGGATGCTTACAGCTGGTGAGAGGAGGCGTGCTGTCACCGTGCACTTCCAGGGCTGGACCAGGGTGGGAGCCAGCGCCTCGCAAGATGAGGCCTTGGACGCAGGACTCACTCTTGCCCTTGTGCAGGTTTGGGGTAAGCAGCTGCATGGCATGGCCCTGGGAGGCAGTGGCCCCTCAAATTTTGTACCCTGGGACCTTAGCTTGCCTCTTATCCAGTTTCTCTACCTGGCTGGGTTTCCTACTTCCACAGAGACTGTCTCTGTGAGCTCTTTTGTCCCCATGGTAACTGAAAAGCCACCCACTTGTCCATCCCAGTGTCCAGATGACTTTTGCTCGATGCTGACCAGAACTGGGCGAGAACCACTTATTGTTATGGGTTGGGGGAGAGACGATGTCAGTGCTGCTCTTCAGGGCTCCATCTCGTACTGAAGACCTGCTCCTGGTCGCTTGTTTCTGAGTTTAGTCCTTCAGCATGCCATCGGGACAGAGAAGGCTGGCAGGTGCGGTGACCTCGTTCTCCAGCAGGATCATGGTGCTTCTCAGCATATGACTTGGTGGTGCACATGTGATGTTCTTTCTGCCCACTCGTCATTCCCAAGGCAACTAAAGCTAGAGGTTTCTTGAGAGTTGCAGAGGAGCTGTTGTCAATGCAATGGAAGCAGTTTCCTCAGAACTTTCCAGGATTTATATACCATTGTATTTTCAGGCTAAAGGATAGATTAGCTTTTACATCAAACCTGGTTGAATGAATATGAAGAAAAATTTGGGAAAGTCTCTTAAGCCTATGAATGCTCACACTGGCTTATTTTTACTTGTGTGTGAGAATGGGGAAAGAATTTAAAAAGGGAGCAGTTTGCTGTCCCCAACTCTCTTTTTTACCACCCTCTGAGACTAGTTGCACTTTGAACGAGGCACAGGGATGAATGTATTCAGGGTTCTGTATTGCTGCGTCACAAGTGATCTCTAAATTTGGTGGCTTAGTGGGTGCTTCCTTGAGTGGTACAAGTAATTGTGTGACACACTTCACAGTGGATTTCACGTTGGTCACACATTGAGCGTGACCCCCATTTCTCTAGACTGAGTGAAGTTTCCACCGTCCATTGTGGAGTGTCTGCCGTCCAGTGTACACTTCTGTGTTTGAGGCTCTCCACCCTCCCCATGTGGAATTCTTCTCTTCCTCTTGGTTGTGACCTGTGTCCTGTGGATTCATTAGGAGGGGCCTTAACTTTTCAGTCTCTGTAAATACCTCTCTTAATTCTTCATTCTATCTCAGATACTTGGTGTATGCCGGGTGTAGAAGGGACACCCCTTTCGTTGAAGACTGGGTCAAGAATGGGCACGTGGCCAGTTCCAGCCAGTGAGAGGTCAGGGGAAGTTGGCCCGAGTCCATGGGAAAAGCTAGAAGAAAAGACAGTTTGTCTTTTCCTTCTTGTGTTGTTTGGCCTGGACCTGCGGTCTCCATCTTGCTGCCCCCGGGTGTAAGACGGGAAGAGGCGACGTCCTTGACGTTGTTAAGACACTGAAGCAGTCTGTTGGAATCTCCACTGTCCTGGCGTTAGGCAGAGTAAAAGATTTCTGTGTTGGAACCAGCTTCATTCCCAAACCTCCCATTTGCAGCAGAAAACTTGTAACCTCGCCCATGGCCCTCTGCGTAGTACTGCAGTTCTAGAATGTAGGATTTGGAATCCGATGGACTCTTAACTGTTCTGGTGCCCACATAATTAAACCATTTAATCCTTCTACTTTAATCATTTCGTAGATTAAGGAAACTGAGGTCCAGAATTAAGTGAGCTTGTGAGTAGGTCCTGAAATAAAACCAGATTCATTTGACCCAGCTTTCAGAGCCTCGTTGTTAAACGTGAAACATGGAGCTACTCTATAATGCCGACCTCCTAGGGTGGTTGGGGGATTAAATGAGATAATTTTAGAGCACTTTAGCACAGGGTGTGTTACATAGACATCGTCAATAAGTAGCTGCTACTGTTTTATTATTCCTGCTGCTGTTATTATTCCCTGCTCTGTGCTCCCCACTTCACTGTGGTGTCTGGCATGGTTTAAGCTCTTCCTAAGTATTTGCTGACTCATGAATGATTCAATGGATAATTTCTCTGATTCTGTTAATTACAGTGCTTAGGCATATAGTCCCTCATCATGCACGCTGTTTAACTGCTTCACTAAGGTTTCTGGTCTCCCCACGGACATTGGCTTTCATGTTCCTTGACAGTAGGGGGCAAATCTCACCCTTTTCAGTTCTCTTTACTACCTGGGTCAGTGGTAGGCATTTGAAATTCATTAAAAATTAAATACATGCCATATTAAGAAGTGTTTTTCAAGAACTTTGGAACAGTTGGCCACTTTTATTGATGCTCAACATTTTCATAGGAATTGAAAGTTTTGTACAGTATCCCACTTTTGGGGGCCAGATTAATAGATTGAAGAGAATTTATTTTATGGATCACTTCTGAAATTTCCATTTGCCTTACATAGCACTTTCTATCAGAGGAACTAAAAAAAAATTCTTTAGAAAGATTTCCTTTACTTGTCAGATTCTCAGTGAGACATGGAAAGAATTGCAGTGCCGCCATCTCATAAGTTTGTTCATAACTTTTTTTGCTTCCTGAGAGACAACTGAATCTGAATTCGAGTCTGAATTTCTGACTTCTGGCTTATTCTTAGGCACTACATTAAACTTTCTCTCAGGAAGTGTAAGTCTGTAGTCCTTCTCAGGACAGCGCAGGAGAACAATGGACATTCCATTCTGGCCGCCCTCTGCATAAGAAGGTCATGGCACAGGTACAGTGAGACCTTGTAGGGGTAGTTTACAATAAATGTTGTTGGAACAGCCCGGTAAACATTTCTCTGTTTGAATCCATTGTTTTACTATTGTGACAGTCTCCTCCCTGCCCCCGGCCCCAGTACAGTGCTATACCGTATAACTTCGCTGTATTGGTATTACCCATAAGTACGGAAGGGTTATCATTCTGTCTGTCTGCTTCAGTAAGTTAACAAACGCTTTTGGAGCCTGGTTTTCTCTTTTTTAGGTTTTTATGAAGAATGGATAAGCATTTTTTTGGTGAGAATGGAATCTGATTTGCTAATAATGATGTAGGGTTGTGTTATACAATTGCCTTTTATTTCTAAGTATATTGAAGACTTAGTACAGCACTCTCAAGGTGGTGTTCAAGGAGATCACTGCTGTTTTTGGTCTTAGGGTCCGTGGCTGAAAGAGATCCATGAGACTTTGAAATGCCTTGATATTTCTTTTCTTTTTTTTTGTGTTCTCTCCTTTTGGGACTCTGGGTGCCCTCACTGCAGTGGTCATTCCTTTGTGTTGGCATGCCTCCCCGTTTGAAATATGTAGACAATCAGGTCCCTTGTAATTCCAGTCATTCTCTTAGCAGCTTCCTCCCTTACTTAATATATTAGGTAGACAATGAAAGTCTCTTGCAGTTTCAACTCAAAAGAGGTTATATTGTTAATCGGATGTAATGGATCTATTCCCCCCCCCCTTTTTAAATGCAGGTAGTGTCATATTTATTTTTTGTAAACCAAACGTGATAATATTAGACATCATTTATAGCTTGAACTTTTCACTTAATATCTTTTTATTTATTTATTTTTAATTTTAAAAAATATTTTATTTATTTGACAGACGGAGATCACAGGTAGGCAGAGAGGCAGGCAGAGAGGGAGAGAAGAGGAAGCAGGTTCACCACTGAGCAGAGAGCCCAATGTGGGGCTTGATCCCAGGACCCTGAGATCATGACCTGAGCTGAAGGCAGAGGCTTAACCCACTGAGCCACCCAGGCGCTCCTTCACTTAATATCTTAAATATCTTTCCCTATTCATGTAGCTTTAATGCACTCTTTTAATTAATAGCATCGGATGGAAGTTTCTTAGAGTATTTACTGAGAGTATTTTTGTTTCTTCTCTCATAGGCATTGGGATCATTCCTGATTTTTTGCTCTTGGGAATGATATAGCCCAGTGACTGTCTTTATGTGTACAACTTTGTGTGCTTTTTAAATTAAAATCTTTTATTTGAAATTATTTTAATCTTAAAGAAAAATGGCAAAATGGTACAGAGAACTCTGCCTTACCCTTTTATCCAGGCTCACCAAATATTTTGAATATTTTTGCTGCATTTGCTTTATCATCTTCTCTTTTGTTTTCTTTCGAAAATTTATCTCTAACTTTGCTTTCTGAACCACGTGAGAGTTGCAGACCTTCTGTCCCCCTGCCCCACGCTACTTCAGCGTGCATATTCGAGAAGAAAGTTGTCTTCTTCTCCAGCTGCAGCAGGGTTTCCCGACACGCAGAACAGAAGTGCAGCTTATCAATGTGGCCCTTGGGCAGTCGCCCCCGTGATGTCCTTTCCTTGATCCCGTAGGAGGTTCCAAGCTCAGTAGTGTGTTTAGTTGTCACATATCTTCCATTTCCGTTAATCTGGAACATGGATCATCAGTCTTTTAAGACCCCGGTATTTCGGAAGAGTACAGATCAGCTGTTCTGTAGCATGTCCCTCGGTTTGGGCTTTTTGGGCACTATGCAGTTATCAGACCATGGGCTCTCTCCTGGGCGGATGGTCCTCCCACTGATGCCATGTTAGGTCTTGTCCTTTTCCTGTGTCGCAGCAGGGGTGCATTGTATCCTCCTCCGCCTTGATCGTGCTGCTTTTGATCACTCAGTCGTGGTGTTGTCCTGCGTCTCCACGTGTTTTGTCACTCGTGTCACTCAGGGGAGCTCCTTTCGATGTCTCTTATGATCTGTAAAAGCACTTCTTCAAATAATTAGAGCAGTTAGTCATTTGCAGATGTACTTATACATATTTTTTCCATATAGATTTTATGGAGTTTTATGGTATTTAATGTTTTGAATTTTAATTTAATGAAATTTCCCAGACTTTTCTCTTATGCTGGGTTTTGTCAAACACCTAGCAAGGTCTTCTCTGCATGAAGATTATGAAAATATGCTTCTATTTTTTTCCTAGTCATTTTTATTTTTTTTTAAAGGTTAAAAAAAAGATTTTATTTATTTATTTAGTTATTTGACAGAGAGATCACAAGTAGGCAGAGAGGCAGACAGAGGGGAGGGGGAAGCAGGCTCCCTGCTGAGCAGAGAGCTCGATGCTGGGCTCGATCCCAGGACCCTGAGATCATGACCTGAGCCGAAGGCAAAAGCTTAACCCACTGAGCCACCCAGGCACCCCATAAAGATTTTATTTATTTATTAGAGAGAGAGCACAAGCAGGGAGAAGAGGCAGAGGGAGAGGGAGAATCAGGCTCTCCCCTTAGCAGGGAGCCCGATGTAGGGCTCCATCCCAGGACCCCAGGATTATGACCCAAGCTGAAGGCAGACACTTTTTTCTTTGTTAATTATTTTTATTAACATATAATGTATTATTTGCCCCAGGGGTACAGGTCTGTGAATCGTCAGGCTTACACATTTCACAGCACTTAACTTAGCATGTACCCTCCCCCATGTCCATGCCCAACCCCCCTCTCCTTCCCCTCCCAGCCCCCAGCAACCCTCAGTTTGTTTTGTGAGATCAAGAGTCTCTTATGGGGGTGCCTGGGTGGCTCAGTGGGTTAAAGCCTCCAGAAGGCAGACACCGAAGGCAAGGGGTCTCCTTTGATTCTTCTCTCATCAAAAGCCTCTATCCTTGGCTCTTGCCCAAAGACATCCCCCTTATTCTTCACCTTAATCTTTGACACCCCCCCACCCCCGCTCTGTTTTTTGATGGGGTCTTCTTTTAACTCTTTAAATATGAGTGTGTTTCAAAATTCTGTGTAAGTGGGGGCCATGTAGCTTGTGTCACATTGTGTCACTTGGGACAGCCACGATGCTTGGCACACAGAGAAGTTGAATTTATCGAGTGACTTGGTATCAGTGGGTGAATGTACTTCTGTCCTTGTTCTGTTTTCCACCGTACCTCCACATTGACCTTCATATACAACTTCCAAAATAAAATGTCCCAAAATAGCCTCATGTAGTAGACACAGGATATTTAAGCAGGATATTTCATAACATTCTCCTGAAGATCGTGTTGAAATATGGAGTAACCTTTTTGTTAGACATATTAATAATTGAGTGACCATCCCCAAGAGGTGTCTGTGAGGGAGGGAAGAAGGATCCATGGAGCCTGGAGAAGGTTTCTTTGGGCCTGTTCTAGGATTTTGACAAATCCGAGTCCAGTCTTTATTAGTAGTACCTTAGAGGAAAGTTTATCAGATTAGCAGATAGGATAAAGTGAGGATAGATCAAGTACAGGGCAGATTACAATGAGTTGTGCATTTGGATGAAGTAATGAACTAAATGAAATCTAATGCAATAATGTAAGGTCTTGGACCTAAAAGCCTATTTGTGTTAAGTACAGTATTGCCTGGTGGAAATGTAAGGGGAAATGAGTTATAAGTTTTAATTGATATTTGGGTTTAACATAAGTAAAGAGTGTGATATTTCTGAAAATGTTAAGGTGCCCTTATATGATCAGAAGAGTAAGGTCTGATTTTTCCTCTGAGAAATTATATTTGGGATATTATATCTGGTTTAGGAATGCCCGTCCCCTGGAGCTCATTCAGAGCTAAGGGCATAAGGGATGGTGCCTGGGTCTTACATTATAGGAGGGATGGTTTGTGAGAAGGCAAATGCTTAGCCCAAAGAAGAGAATATTTCAGGGGGCAGGCATTTGTCTCATAACAGGGTGATCGTAGGATTTACTATCCATAGTAGGACTTTTTGATAGAGGTCAGTGTTAATAATTATGCTGAGGTGATGGGCATAAACTATCCAGGGCAAGAGGAAACCTGTGGTCGCCTATTTATAATGATCTTCAAATATTTGAAGGTTTCTCATGTGAAGGGAAGATTAGACCTCATCTGTGGGAGAGAGTGGACCAGTACACACAACTGCAAGAAGGCTCGCATCTTTCTTCTTGTAATGAACCACAGTCTAGTTCTGATTCTTTGTTAGGAAATGGGACGGGCTACTTTACAAGATGGTGTGTTTCTCATCACTGTGGACTCCAAAAATTTGTATAGCTTCCCTTTCCAAATCTTGAAATACAGAGCTGAGATGAATCTGTTCGTACCGACCCATCAGATATTTGTGGACGTACTCCTTCCAGGTGCTGAGCAGATGTCCATTTCCTCATTGCTCTTATTAGCTTAACCGTCTCTATACTCGTGCCCCCCGCCTTTCCCTGCATAAGGTTCGGATCCCTGTCTCTGAGGGCCGTTATGGTAGACCTCGTTCCGCGGTTGTGGGATCTCTTCTCCTGCTGCAGAATCTGGCCCTTCCGTAGTAGGACACCACCCCTCCTGCCCATTCACCAGAGCGTAGGGCTGTCATGCCTTCTGTCTCTGGCCTTTCCCCCCATTTTCAGCTCTTCTGTTTCCTGGGTGGGGGGCAGGTCTAAGGAAATGCTGCTTCCGCCTCTACTGCTGTTGTCTTGTTCATCTTGTTCGTCTCTGTTCCTAAGTACCTTTCTTTTAAATGTCTTATTTCTGTGAGTCTTGGCTTTTGTGCTAACAAGAAGATGTAGCTTCTCTTCCTCGTGGCAGAGCCATCTCTTAAACTTGAAAGTGCCCAAACTTTGGATCTGTCCGTTTCTTCCTGTGGGTGCCGTGGTCTTTCCTGGGGTTCCGCAGGGCACTGAGGATGTGCTTGGTTTCTCTGCTACCTTGTGAAGTCCTTCACAACATCTCTTAAGAGGAGATGCCACTGTTTCCATTCCATTTCATTTTCTTTTTTACTTTTTTTAAAGGTTTTATTTAAGTAATCTCTATACCCCACATGGGGCTTGAACCCACAACCCGTGTGATCAAGAGTTACATGCTCTACTGACTAAGCCACCCAGGTGCCCTGACTGTTTCCTTTGTACACGTGAGGTTTAGAAAGGTTAATCTCTGCTGGAGGTGACCCAGCCAGTGGGCGTGCAAGCTGGATCCAAGCCCAGGTCTCTTCCTTTGTCCACGCATTTATTTATTTGACCAACGTGTGAGTGCCTGCGTCGTGCCGGCCTTCGTCTTCCCCAGATTCATCAATTTCCTTCCCTTCTTCCCAAACCACATATTTGGGGGCACTCTTCTGTACCTTCGGGGTGCCAGATTTCCTCCTGCTTGGTCAGTAAGACAGACCCAGCCACTGTCCCCATGTTGGGAGTCTGGCCGAGTAAACAGATAGGGAATAGGAGTTTTCTTTTAAATATTGTGATATTAAGAAAAGTGAAGTGTAATGGCAGTGTGCTGGGTGGCAGTTGACTTACTTTGGAAGTCGGGAGCTTTCCAGGGTAGCCGAGGAAGTGAGGTTTACATGGAAACCTGAAGGGTAATAGGAGTTAGCTAGAAAGGAGTGGGATGAGACTGTTTTGGGGGACAGAGGAAAGTGCATGTGCAGAGTCTCTGGGCAGGGAGAACCTTGATGCCTGGGAGATTCAGATAGAATCTGTGTTTGTGTGTGTGTGTGTATGTACACACACGTGTTCATGCATGAGAGAGAGAGAAGGTGGCTTGATAGGAGACTCGTGGGCTAGGCAGGGGTTAGATCAAAGTCTTGGTAGTTTATCCTGAGAGCAAGGCATTTTTTTTTCCTTTTAATTGCATGCGTTTTTTGAATAGGTAAAATAGTTACGTAATTGGATTTTCAAAAGACAGCAGAGGGTATGGCAGTGTCTTCTCCTTCCCACCTTTTGTCTCTCGTCTTCCAGTTCCTTCCCCTGGAGACACCTGTGGGTTCACTTCCTGTGTGACCTCCCAGAAATGCTCTGTACACATACAAGCAAATAACACAGTGGTTTCCTTTTCTTCACCCTTTTTTTTTTTACACAAACAGCAAAATACTATATAGACTATTCTATGTATGTTACTTTTTTCAGTTAACAGATTTTAGATCTTGTTCCCTGGCAGTAAAGAAAGACCTACTTTGTTGGATTGTAGCCCTCAGGATCTTCCTAGGGATAATCTGAAACTGGCTTCCATTTCTGGGAGGCATGGAGAGACCCAATAAAGTGGCAGGCTGGTAGGTGGCAATTGTCTTGAGCAAATGGAACTTCCATATAAGGGTTACTTGGGCAGCAGCAAAATGAATGGATCTCTGCCCCTGCCCACCAAACCTTATGAATTTGTATAGAGGCCTCACCTGGGTTCTGTCTTGTCTACGGTGCAGGTGTTCTCAACACCACATTGCTATCACAAGGCTCTGTCCTTGTGATAGGCAGCCTCTGGGAGCAAGAAAGGCAAGCAGAACCTGCTTTGTAAGGATGGGGAGGGGGTGAGGAGCCTCTGATGGCTCAGGTCCAGTTCATGCATCACTTGGTGGTTATGTCTTTTTCATGACCTCTGTCCACATAGTTTTATTCTTTTGTATGGCTGCATGGTGATCTGTTGCAAATGTATACTCCAATATATCTAACCAGTCTATGAGAAGTAGAAAACAGATTGATGGGGAGGGGCAGTATTGCAGAGGTGGAAAATAACTAGTAAGCCAATAGTATTTCAGACAAGAGGTGATGTTGCCTTGGATTCAGATAGTGGGGGTAGAGCCTATGTGATCAGCTGATCTACAACAAAGGAAGCAGGAATATGCAATGGGGACAAAACAGTCTTTTCATTAAATAGTTTCGGGAAAACTGGACAGCTCCATGCAAAAGAATGAAACTGGGCCACTATCTTACAGATAGACAGAAAAAAGTTCAGAATGGATTGGATTAAAGACCTAAATGTGAGACCCGAAATAAAACAAAAGCAGTAATCACTTAGACATCAGCCTTAGTAAGACATATTTATGGATATGTCTTTGTAGGCAAGGGAAACAAAAGCAAAAATAAATTATTGAGACTAAACTATAGTAAAGAGCTTTTGAACAGCAAAGGAAGCTATCAACAGAACGAAAGGCAACCTACTGAATGGGAGAAGATATTTGCAAGTGATGTATCTGATAAGGGATCTGTATCCAAAACATATAAAGAACTTATACTCAACACTAAAAATCCCAAAGAATCCGATTAAAAAATAGGGAGAGGACCTGAATAGACATTTTTCCAAAGAAGACATACAGATGGCCAACAGACACATGAAAAGATGCTCAGCATCAATCATCGTTGGGAAAACGCAAATCAAAACCACAATGAGATACCACCTCACATCTGTCAGACTGACTAGTGTCAAAAAGACAAGAAACAACTAGTGTTGGTGAGGATATGGAGAGAAAGGAATCCTGGTGCACTCTTGGTGGGACTGTAAATTGGTGCAACCACTCTAGAAAACAGTATGGAGGTTCCTCAAAAAAATAAAAACAGAACTATTATAAGATCCAGTAATTTCACTACTGGGTATTTTTTTTTTCTTAAAGATGCTTTATTTATTTGAGAGAGACTGAGATAGCGAGAGAGAATGTGAGCAGGGAGGAGAGGGAGAAGCAGGCTCCCCACTGAGCATGGAGCCGGACTCGGGGGCTTGATCCCAGGACCCTGAGATCATGACATGAACTGAAGGCAGAGGCTTAACAACTGAGTCACTCAGGTTTCCCTCACTACTGAGTATTTACCCGAAGAAAATGAAAACACTTTGAAAAGACATATTCAGTGCTTGTATTTATTGCAGCATTATTTAGAGTAGTCAGAGATGAATGGATAAAGATGTGTGTGTGTGTGTGTGTACACACACACCCACTGGAATTTTATTCAGCTATAAAAGAGAACAAAATCTTGCCACTTTTGACAACATAGAAGGAGCTAGAGTGTATTAAGTGACTTAAGTCAGGTAGAGGAGGGACAAATACTATATAATTTTACTTATATGTGGAATCTAAAAAACAAAGCAGATGAACAGATTAAAAAAAAATAACAACAGAAAACAAACTTAAATACAGAGAACAAATTGGTGGTTGCCAGAGGGGAAGTAGGTGGGGATAAGAGTGAAATAGATGAAGGGGCTTAAGAGGTACAGGCTTCCAGTTATAAAATAAATAAATCACAGAGATGGGAAGTACAGCGTAAGGAATATAGTTAATAATATTATAAAGACCTTGTATACTAACAGATGGCAATTCTACTTATTGTGGTGAGCACAGAGTAATGTGTACAGTTGTTAAATCACTATGTTGAACACCTGAAACAAATTAGAATGTTTTATGTCAACTCTACATCAAAAATTTTGTTAAAATGTGAAAGGAAATAGTGGTGGTGGAGATATAGACCTCAAGAGTCTGTGTGTTGGAGAGATTTAGTGTTAAGCAGCAAGCGGACCTGTTGATGGATGGCATATTAGGGATGAGACCCAGGGATGTCTTCCAGCCTTTCAGGCTCGAGCAGTGGGTGGACAGTGATGTCATTTTACAAGTTGGTTAACATGAAAGTAAAGGCAAGGTTGAGTTCAGTTGCACACCTGTTGAATTTCAGGAATTTGTGACACGTGCAGATGGAGATGTGAAGGTGTCATTTGACTGTTGGAGTCTCGAGCTCAGAAGAGAGGATTAGTCCTAGCATATAAATGTGGGAGCTATTATTGTATAGTGACGCACAGTTACAACAATGGTAATTCACATTTTGGGAGTGCTTGAGATCACCCCGATCAGAGACCTGGTTAAAATGTTGATGTGGTGGAAAGTGCTGCTTAAAAAAGCATGTCCTTTTAGACTTTAAGATAATGAATACACAGTTGACCCTGGAACAACATGGGTTTGAACTGCATGGGTCCGCTTACACGTAGAGTTTTTACAGTATGTTACTGTCAATGTGTTTCTCTTAACGCTTTTCTTAACATTTTTTCTCTAGGTTATTTTACTGTAAGAATACAGTATATAATCTTTATATATATATGAGCTCACTCTCTGTATATAAAACATACTATGTGTTAATCAACTGTTTATGTTATCGCTAAGGCTTCTGGTCAGCAGGCTCTTTATTCGTACTTAAGTTTCTGGAAGTCAAGGTATGCACAGATTTTCAATTGTGTGTGGCTCAGTGCCCCTAACCTTACCCAGGTTGTTCAAGGGTCAGCTGTACCCAGTTCTGTAAGGTTGTTATTAAAATCTCCTGAATGAGTGTGTAGAGACGGTTAGTTTGTTGTTGGATAGCAGTGCATGAGTTAGAGTTTGTTGAGAAGTTTAACTCCGTGTGCTGCCAAGAAGTCGACTGTCACATAGCCTGACAAGGTGTATTTCTTACAAATGCATAACACTTGGAATTTTGCAGGGTTTTTTCCTACCCTGCATTTAGTCATGTAACATGTGTTGAGTTCCTACCTTGTTCTGGAAGGACGTTCCCATTTAGTGTTCTCTGGAGGTAGTCATTGTTTGCATTGCTTCTTTCGCTTTGTAATCACTAAGTTCAGTTACCTGAGTGTCATTATCTTCAGCCAAGTTCTCTGAGTTATTTTAACCAAATGTAGCAAAGAATGTTTCCAGCAATGGTATTTTTTGCCCATATTTTCTAGTAACAAAACTTCAGACCCATATGAATTGTGGTTAAAGTCCGAACTGTCTCATATATGTGCTTATTGCTAAATAGGGAAGTAATATAATAGTCCTCCCAGGTTTTTCTTACATAAGTGTCTTAGTCCTGAGCTCTTTTTCCAAGGAAGAGTAGAAGTGGTAGATGGTGGAGGTAGCTTGTGAGGAATTTAGCTCCGTTAAGGCGGTTATCTTAGTCAAAGAACCATCAGAGCTGTTGGCCTAGTGTAATGGCTATCAACTCTGACCTAAGCGGTAACTTAAAAAAATTATATATATATATATATATAATGTATATTATATATTATATATAAAAATTATATATCATACATTAGATATTAGATATAAAATTAATATATGTTATATACACATACATATGTGTGTCACACACACACACACACATGCTTTGTCCTTACTCTAGCAAGAAACCAAATCAGCACTTTTTAGAAATTGAAGCCATTATAAAAAAACAAAATCCATTATATAGCTATGTAGGAGCTCTGAGTATTCTGCTAGTTAAAGTACAGTGGTTTTGTAAGGAAAATAGAGTGGTAGAATGGCAAAGCTTAATATTTGATAGATACATTCCCTCTTTTGAGAGTCTTTCTGAAAAACCGTTTTCACCCCATTAAAACTGAACTATTTTTTACCACTCAGTAATAAGAAAACCGACAATCTAAGAAGGGCCAAGCAAAAGATTTGGACAGTCTCTTGAGCAAAGAAGTTACACTGATGAAAAAAGAAATGCATGAAATTATCCTTTGTCATGAAACTGTGAATTAAAACCCCAGTGAGGTACCACCGCACACCCAGAGGCATGGCTAAGGCAAGCAGGCAGCAAGCGCTCGCTGACCCCCAGCACTGCTGACGATGTGGCCGATGGGCCTTGCCTGCCTTGCTGGGGGGGAAGGAACGAGGTGCACACACTTAAATGAACGATTTAAGCTACCTTTGCCACTCAATCCTGGAACCCCACTGCTAGGTTCGTATTTGAGAGCAGCGCAAGCATGTGTCCTTGAGAAACAAACTGGTACTTCTACACTAAGATTCTACTCAGTAGTGAAAAGTAACAAGTTGTTAATCCGGGAAACAGCATGGGTGAACCTCGAATGCATTCCGCTAAGTTGGAGTCTGTCAACCTCTTAAAAATGACTACACCTCCGGGGTGCCTGGGTGGCTCAGTCAGTTAAGTGTTTGCCTTCGGCTCAGGCCATAATCCCAGGGTTATGGATCGAGCCCCGCATCAGGCTCCCTGCTTGGCAGGAAGCCTGCTTCTCCCTCTCCCACTCCCCCTGCTTGGGTTCCCTCTCTTGCTGTCTCTCTCTCTGTCAAATGAATAAATAAAATCTTTAAAAAAAAAAATTACTACACCTCCTCCAGCCTTTTTTAGACGTCTTCCCCCTAACTTCCCATTTCCTTCATGAAATTTTAATGCCAAGATATGTTGTCTATTTTATTGGGGCCCTTTGGAGAACCCAGACCAGTGTAGTATCTAAGGTGTTTGCACCTGCCAAGAACCAGTTTTTACCTCTCAGGGGACAGTATCGCCCTCACTTCCCTGTTGAAAATTCGTGGGCTAAGGGAAGGAAACCAAACTCACGGATTTATATGCCATTCTCGAAAAGGAAAAACTATCAAATCACAAGAAAGGCCCGTGGTTACCAGGGTAAGAGGGGTCATATAAAAGTATGAGGGAACTTTATGAGGTGATGGATGTGTTCTGTTCCTTGATCATGGTGATAGTTGTACTTGTAACGTGCATTTGTCAGAATTACTGGATCGTACCCCAAAAGGGTAAATACTAAGGTATTTACAACCTTAATAAGCCTGCATTCCCCAAACATGGTATCCTGGGTTAAACCTGGAAGGGTTTTGGGAAGTAAGACGATTGGAAGCATCAAAGGCCAATTGTTTTGGAATCTGCCATCACAAAGTATGGTCTGTATGATGAGAGATTCAATATGAAATCATAAATAACCCATAAAACTCCCTGGAAACACACAGATGGGTACACGTACACATACACACACAAAGGGAAACCCAAGGGGCATTGAAAGAACAGTGTAAGTGGAGGTTGTCTGGGGAGTCATTGAGGATTTGATGACCCAGCCTCTAGAGGACAGAGGCTAATCTAGATAAATCAAAGTCCTAGTTTTTCCCTGAGAATGCTAAAACCAAGTTGAGGTTTAATTTGCAAAAAGAGAACAGAAGAAAAGCTGTCTTCTGTTTCTTAGTGGAAGCTGGCTTATTGTTTGTCAGCCTGACTTTGGGTAAAAGTTCCCCAGTTCTGTGGCATCCAGTGGGGACAAGTTCTTAATCTCTATTTGCTTTTATTTAATATACTTTTTTTTTTTTTTTTTTTTTTTTAAGTAGGCTCTCTCTGTCCAATGCTTGAGCTCAAGGTATTCTACTGACTAAGCCAGCCTGGCGCCCCTGCATTTGCTTTTTTTATAGTTGAATCTGAGACTTTTTCCCCTTATGGCAGTCTCCCACTGAAGTGTACATTATCATTGGATATCAAGAGGAGCCTGCGGAAGCAGAGGTGGTGGAAATACAGGTTTTGCCTTGGGAATACCTTCAACAAAGGTATTTGAATTTGCGCATGTTACCAAGGAATGGAGTTTCCTCCTCCGTTCAGGTTCTTAGGTGTAATCATTGTATGCATCTGATCCGGAGCCAAAGTGTTATATTTTTAAATGCTCTGGTAGCAAGTGAGCTTTTTTTTTTCCCCCCTCCTTTTGAAAGCCCTTTTACTGAACTGTCACACATTTTGGGAATTTTCCCAGATGGTGGTTTTAAGGAAAATTCTGCTGCTTGCAGTCTTCCTGCTGCAGTAGTAGAAGTACAGGGGTTATCGTGAGGGTGTTAACGACTGCCGATATTAAGGACATTACCTGTGTGCTGTATCTTAGGATATCGGAAAGTCACGAAGAAGATATTACTGACTGCATTGACCCCAGAGAGACCGGCGTCTAGTCATTACCAGTTAGTTGATATTTACAGCAGGCCTTCTGGGGTTGGGAGCACTTTTTCTAGGAACACAGGGAATACAGATGAAACCGGAGAGAGGCGGTCTTCAACTTAAATCACACTTCCAGCTGGCCTCATGGATCATTGGCCTGTAACCCGTCACCTGCCGCCATTACCGCAGGTCTTCTGGAAGATGGATCACGGCTGATGTTGACCGTGATTTGGCGGAGGTAGTGTCTCTCTGGCCTTTTTACTATAAAGTTACCTTTTCTTTCCCCCGGCCCGGGCTGCCCTGTTGGGAATGAAATCACTATGTGTAGCCCCCACTTAGGGAGCGGGGAGTTACGCTCTACCTCCTTGAACATGCAGTAGGAACATAAATTAATGTTTTATACTACACTGCTTTTGTAAGATGGCAATAGAAAATTTGAAACCAAAATTAAAATGGTATAATTACAAAACCTAATGGACACAAAACTAGCATCTTTAAAGCACCTATAATGCTAGTGGAAGAAATCAAGGGATGTCTAAGCGAGTGGGGAGATATACTCTCAAATTGAGTAAACTCAATTCCAGTAAAAATCTCTACAGGTATTTTTTTTTTTTCTTTTGGATATCCACAGGCTGATTCTAAAATTTATATGAAGAGGTAAAGGAGCTAGAAAAGAGAAAAGAATTTTGTGAAAGAAGAGTAAGCTTGGAATAATCACACTACCCAATTATAATAAGACTTATCATGAAGCTTTAGTAACTTTATTAGGCAGGGTTCACCAGGGAAACAACTGATAGGAGATATGTTTAAGAAATTGGCCCACACAGTCGTAGAAGCTGGTAAGCCCGAAGATAGGGCGGATCAGTGGGCTGGAGACCCATGGAAGAGTTGATGTGGTTGCTTGAGTCTGGGGGCGGGGTGGTTTGCAGACAGAACTCCCTTTTCTTTGGGAATCAGTGTTTTTTTTTTTCTTCCTCATAAGACCTTAACATTTGATGTTAATTTCTTCCAGAAAGTACCTCCGGAGTGACATCTAGACTGAGGTTTGACCAAATATTTGGGTACTGTGGCCTAGTCAAGTTGAGGCATAAAATTAACCACCAGTAATTAAGACAGTGTGGTATTTGTGAAGGGTAGACATGCAGATCAGTGGAACATAATAGATAAACTTACACAAATATGAGCAATTGATTTTTTAAAAATGACTCAAATGCAACCTAATGAAGAAAGGACACTTTTTTCGACAAATGGTATTAAAACAACAGCAGGGCCCCTGGAGGGCTCAGTCAGTTAAGCAACCGACTCTTGGTTTCTGCTCAGGTCATGGTCTAAGGTCTAATATGAGATCAAGCTCTGCATCTGACTCCACACTGGGTGTGGAGCCTACTTATGATTCTCTCTTGCCCTCTCCTTTTGCCCCTAGACTGAGGTTTGACCAAATATTTGGGTACCACCAACGCTTGCTTTCTCTGTCTCTTAAAAAAAAAAAAAGACAAAAAGAAAACAAAACCAATTGATCACCTGTGTAACAAAAGAAACCTGTGTAAACTTAACATTCTTTATGGAAATAAACTCAAAATAGATCATAGAGTAAATGTGAAATATAAAATTATGAAAATTTTAGAGAAAACATCACAGAAAATTTTCATGGCCTTCTATTAAGCAAAGAGTTCTTAGACATGACGTCAAATGCATTATTCGCAGAAAAGAATGACCACTTAGACTTCATTAAAAAAATTTTAAAAATTTTTATTTATTTATTTGAGAGAGAGAAAGTGTGAGTGAGGAGGAGGGCAGAGAGAGAAGGAGAAGCAGGCTCCCCTCTGAGCAAGGAGCCCAATGTAGGGCTCCATCCTAAGGCCCTGGGATCATAACCTGAGCCAAAGGCAGACACTTAACTGACTGAGCCACTCAGGTGCCCCTAGACTTCAACAAAATTGAACGCTTTGTGAAGGATGTTGTTAAGACAATGAAAACCAAGTTTCAGGAGCACTTGGCTGGCTTGTTTGGTGGAGCATGTGACTCTTGATCTTGGTTGTAGGTTCAAGCCCCATATTGGGTGTTGAGATTACTTAAAGTCTTTAAAAGAAACAAAAGAAAACCCAACCTATAGATTGGGAAAAAATATTTGCAAATCATTTATCTGACTATATTCTGTATAAATTGTTCTCAAAATTCAACAGTTGGAAGCATAAAATCCAATTTAAAAATGGGCAAAAGAGGGCCATAGATGAAAACCCACATGTCATGACATCCTTGGTGCAGAAAAACGGAGAGCTTTTCCTTTCTGGTCAGGAACAAGACAGGGATGTCCACTCTCACCATTGTTACTTAACATAGCTCTGGAAGTCCTAGCCACAGCAGTTAGACAAAAAGAAATAAAAGGCGTGTCTCCTGGGTGGCTGTCAGTTAAGTGTCTGACTCTTGATCTCCGCTCAGGTCTTGATCTCAGGGTTGTGAGTGGAAGCCCCATGTTGGGCTCCACACTGGACATGGAGCCTACTTGAACAAACAAACAAAAAACCCGAAACAAAACAAAAGAAATAAAAAGCATCCAAATTGGCAAGGAACAAGCAGAACTTCCGCTGTTTGCAGATGATATGATACTCTATACAGAAAACCCAAAGGATTCCACCAAAAAACTGCGACAGCTGATAAACAACTTCAGTAAAGTCACAGGATACAAAGTCAATGTATAGGAATCTGTTGCATTTCTATTTACCAATAATGAAGCTGCAGAAAGAGAAATTAAGGAGTCAATCCCACTTATGGTTAACACCAAAACCAGCAAGATACCTAGGAATAAGCCTAATTGAAGAGGTGAAAGACCTGTACTCTGGAAACTATAAAACACTGATGAACGAAATTGAAAATGACACAAAGAAATGGAAAGACATTCCATGGTCATGAACTGGAGGAACAAATACTATTAAAATGTCTATACTACCCAAAGCAGTCTATCAAAATACCAACAGCAGTTTTCACAAAAGTAGAACAAGCAATCCTAAAATTTTATATGGAACCACAAAAGACCCCAAAAAGCCAGTGCAACCTTGAACTACAAAGCAGAGCCAGAGGCATCAAAATTCTGGACTTCAAGTTCTATTACAAGGCTATAGTAATCAAAACAGTATGGTACTGGCACAAAAAATAGACACAGAGATGAACAGAACAGAATAGAAAACCCAGATACGGAACTACAACTATATGGCGAATTGATCTTCGACAAAGCAAGAAGGAATATCCAGTGGGAAAAAGTCTCTTCCACAAATGGTGCTGGGAAAACTGGACAGCAGCATGCAATAGAATGAAACTGGACTAGTTTCTTATACCGTACACAAAAATAAACTCACAGTGGATGAAAGCACGAAGTATGAGACCTGAAACCATGAATATCCTAGGAGAGAACACAGGTCTTTGTCATTGGCCATAACAGCTTCTTTCTAGATATATTTCTTGAGGCAGGGGAAATAAAAGCAAAAATAAACTATTGGGACTTCATCGAAATGGAAAGCTTCTCTGTAGCGAAGGAAGCAATCTTAACAAAACTAAAAGACAACAATGGAATGGGAGAAGATATTTGCAAATGACATATCAGATAAAGGGTTAGTATCCAAAATATATAAAGAACTTCTAAAACTTAACACCCCCAAAATGAATAAAACTTAACACCCCAAAACAAATAATCCAATTAAAAGGTGGGCAGAAGGTGTGAATAGGCATTTTTCCAGTGAAGACGTACAGATGGTTAGCAGACACATGAAAAGATACTCAACATCACAGATCACCTGAGAAGTGCAAATCAAACCACAGTGAGAGAATGGCTCAAATAAAAAATAAGAAACAACAGGTGTTGGCGAGAATGTAGAGACAGGGGAACCCTTGTGCACTGTTGGTGGGGATGTAAACTGGTGCTGCCACTGTGGAAAACAGGATGGCGATTCCTCAAAAAGTTAAAAATAATCTCAGCTCAAGTCTTGATCTCAGGGTGGTGAGTTCAGGTCCGGCATTGGGCTCCATAAGTGTGGAGACTACTTAAAAAAAAAGAAAAAAAAAAAAGTAAAAATAGACCTACCCTGGGACCTAACAATTGTACTGTTCTGTGTTCATCCAAAGGATACAGAAATACTGATAATTCAAGGGGATACATGCACTCCGCTATTTATAGCAGCATTATCTAAATTGTGGAAAGAGCCTGAGTCCATTGACTGGTGAATGCATAAAGGGGTGTGTGTGTGTGTGTGTGTGTGTGTGTGTGTGTGTGTGTGTGTGTTAAATGGAATATTAGTCGGCCATGAAAAAGAATGAAATCTTGCCATTTACAGTGACATGGATGGACCTAGAGAGTATCATGCTAAGTGAAATAAGTCAGTCACAGAAAGACAAATACCATATGATTTCACTCCATACGTGGAATTTAAGAAACAAAATAAATGAGCAAAGGGGGAAAAAAGGAGAGGCAAACCAAGTAACAGGCTCTTAACTACAGAGAACAAATTGATGGCGACCAGAGAGGAGGTGGGGGGGCGGCCGGAACTGGTGAAGTCCGTGATGGGGATGACGGAGCGCGCTTGCCACGAGCCCCGGGTTTCGTATGAAAGTGTCGAATGGCCATATTGTACTCCGGAAACTAATACTACACTGTGTGTTAACTACCTGGAGTTCACATAAAAACTTTTAGAAAATGCCCAAAAGATTTGACTAGCTGTACCACTGCAGAGGATAAGCAAAGGAAAAGATGTGCCGCATCGTTAGCTTTTAGGGACTTGTGGATCGAAACCACAGGGAGAGGCCACGGCCCGCCTGGGCAGAAGGCTGAAATGGAGAACTGGTGAGAACAGCAGGTGCTGATGAAGGTGTGGGGGGCTGGGGCTCTCGTGGTCGCTGATGGGTTGGGACACGGTACAGCTATTGCGGCAGAAACGTTGGCCACTTTGTTATGAAGTTACGTGCAGACCTAACATACGACCCCACGCTTCCAGTTCTCGGTATGTTTTCTAGAAAACTTAACCAATACCTCGATGTGCATGCAGCTGTGGTCATAAGGCCCCCTCCCTAGAAGTCACCCAGATGTCCCTCAGTGGGTGTGTGACGGTGGCACATACCTCCCGTTGAACCCCGCTCAGCCGTAAAAACGAAGGCAGCAGGTTGGCTGAATCTCACAGGCATCACACTGAGTGCAAGACTTCTGTCCCAAAAGGTCATGCATCGCATGGTTCCATTGACGAGATGCTCTCAGGAAGATGCATTCACAGCGCTGGGAACTGAGCAGTGTTTGCCCGGGTTGGTGGGGTGGGGGAGTGGGGCAGAGGACCGGTACCTACAGAGAGGTCACACGGAGGAGGTTTTGGGTTGTGATGGAATTGTTCTGCCTTCTCGTTGTGAGGGTGGCAACTCCAGTCAGTACATTTGTTCAAGTTCACAGACTGTACGCTGCCCACGATACCAGTTTCCTTGTCTGTCAATGAGAAGATAGCTCGTAATAGAACATGTCAAGGGCAACGCACCATTAAAACTGTGTATTTCTTTTTTTTTTTTTTTTAAAGATTTTATTACACAGAGAGAGAGAGATCACAAGTAGGCAGAGAGGCAGGCAGAGAGAGAGGGGGAAGCAGGCTCCCTGTTGAGCGGAGAGCCCAACGCAGGGCTTGATGACAGGACCCTGAGATCACAACCGGAGCTGAAGGCAGAGGCTTTAACCCACTGAACCACCCAGGTGCCCCAAAACTGTGTATTTCTCAATGTTGTTGACCGTTGCTCGTGTGGAGTTACTGCTCTGTACCCTCACATCGTGTCTATACAGTCAGAGGCCATTTCAGTCTGCATCCAGTTTCCCTCTACTGGGAACAGTGCTGCGCTAAGTGTTTTGTACAGGATTCTTCAGGCACCCGTGAAAGGGGAGAATCCCCAGAGAATCGACGTAGGAGTGGATTTGTGGGGTCGTACAGTTGCATGTGCACCTTTACCAGGTAGAGCCAACTTTCCCAGAGAAAGATTTCTTTGTAAAGCAGTTTCCACTCTCTTAGCAGTTACTGAGGTTTCCCAGTTGTATACATTCTTGGCAACGCTTGAATTTGTCGGACTTCTGAAGTTTTTTCATTGGGTGGGGTCAACCTGGGGTCTCATTGTGGTTGACATAGTTTACGTTAAGAAGCCATCTGTTTCCCTTAGAGATTTCGGGGTGAATTTGTTTTTTTTTGTTGTTGTTGATTCTTTTCTTTTCTTTTTTTTTTCTTTTGTAGTTTTTTGTTGATTCTTAAGAGTTCCTTATGTACTTTAGTAACAAATCCTTGTGAGTTACAGGTGTTGTGAGGTTCTTCTGGTTTTTGGCTTTAGTCCCTTTACGGAGTTTCTGGTGGATGGTGGTTCTTAATATAGTCCGATCCATCCCTCTTCTCCTTCATGATTGTGCATTTGTTTCTCGTTCAGGAAGCCTGTGTCTTGTATCCTGAAGTCATAAAGTATTCTACTGTATTATTTTTGTAAAGCATTAGAGGTTTGCCTTTCGCATTTGGGTCTTCAAAAACCTGGGACTTGGCTTTTGAGTGTGGGGCATGTTTCATTTTTCCCCCTGTGGGTCAACTTGTCACCACAGCTCCATCCGTCCAGATATATCACTTTTGCCACTGAGGAGTTTCCTGTCAGCCTCCGTACATCATGTCGGTCGGTGTGTCTCTGTACATCGTGTCGGCCGGTGTGTGGGTCTAGTTTTGTGCTGATGTTCAGTTCCTTTAAGCTGTTTATTCAGTCCTTTTGCCATTATCACATTGCCTTAAATACAGTTTTATAACAAATTTCAGTATTTGGTAGGGAAGGTCTCCTTGATTGTTTACACGGAGACAGTGATTGCATTGCAAATAATGACACTTTTGTTCTTCCTTGCTTTATCCCTAATCCTTTTTTTCCCCTTTTCCTGCCTTACAGAACCAGCTTGGACTTGCAGTACAGTGTTGAATTGAAGTAGTAATAATGGGCATCTTTGTTTTGCTCTAAATCCTACAGGAAATGCTTTCAATGTAAATAGGTATTTTGGAGACACCTTTATCAGGTTAAGGAAGTTCCCTTCTATTCCTAGCAAGCTAAGAATTTTTTTTTTTTAAATGATGTTGAATTTTATCAAAAGGTTTTCTGTTCTTTTTGAGATAATCAAGTGATTTTTTTTTTCTGTGAATGGCACAAATTTCATTAAATGCTTTAGTTGATATTTTAATGTTAAGCCAACCTTGCATTCCTGGGATAAAATCCAAGGTTGTTATTACTCAGTTTAGTTTGCTGATACATTTTTTTTTTCAACTTTAAAATGCTGTTTATGTAAAATGCATTCCTATTTCAGGGATGTTATTATATGTATATATATATATGTATATATGTATATATTTTAATTGCTAATGATAATTATAGATTGTAAAATGTATTGTGGTTTGAGAGATGTTAAAATATTTGAAAAGTTATATCCTAATGTCAATTAAGTGTTGTGTTGTTTTGTGTTTTATATTTGTGTTCTTAAATGAACTTGGCCTACAGTTGTCTTTCCTGATTGTTTTCATCAAAATTAGGTATTATGGCTGTGCAGCACGAGTTGAGTAATGTGCTTACTTGTCTGTCTTAAATAGTTGGTGAATATTGTCTTTATTTTGTTCTTGACTTTTTGGTTGAACAAGCCTACAAAATTATACAGGTGTAGCATTTTAACTGCTGATACAGTTTTTTTACTGCTTCTGAAATGATTCAGGTTTTCTATTTTTTTTTTTCCTGAAGTTTATCGAAATAATGTCTACACCCAACATGGGGCTGGAACTCATGACCCCGAGATCGAGTCACTTCTTCTGACAGAACCAGCCAGCCACCCCTCTGTTTATTTTTGATTCAGTTCTTTTGAGTTTGCTTTTTAGGAATTTTTAGTTCATCCATATGTCCAAATTTGTTAGCATAAGTAGTTCATAATAAATTTGTAGTATGTGTTTGTTTCATCTGTGTGGCATCTGCAGTTGTATCCTCTTCATTCATGCTATTGTCTGTGTTTCATCTTTTTCTCTTTATCTGTCTTTGTTAGAGGTTAGTCAGTTTCATTATTATTTTCAAAGAAACGAGTTTTGATCCCAATGTTGTTCATTCTCTTTGTCACTTGCTCTCTATTGCTTTCTATACCCATTATTTCCAGACTTCTACTTTGGGTTGATTTTACTGACTTTTTAAAATTTCTGAAAAGGGATGTTTAGAAATTCTGGTCTTTTCTTCTTAAAAATTGCACTTGCTAGATCATAAACTGAACTACATGTGCTTTACTTGAATCTTGAATATTTTTACATGCAGGGTTTTCTTTATTATTATCTTATGAATTTTGCAATTTTTAGCTGTCTTTTTCTTTTACCTGTAGGTGTTTACAAGTATCACTCTGAATTTTCAAACAACTCAGATTTGTTATTGATTTTAATGTCTGATGTAATTGAATTGTTGTCAGAAAATGTGTATGTGTAGTGCCAGTGTTTTGACTGTATTGAAAGTCAGTTTATGGCCTGTTATATTATCACTTTAGTGAACATTACATGTAAGCTTGAAAATAATGTGTATCCTACAAGCAGTTATCGAGATGAAGACTTGAGACCATGCTTAAGAGGGACATGGCTCGAGTGCTGCCAGGAGAGAAAGACAAAGACCGATTGCCTTCATTGTTATTAGTGGGAATATATTGGTTCACATGGGATCATAAATAGGAGCGATTAACTTGGAACTTTTCAGTGCTTTCCAGAATATATTGAGATGACCACTCTTTTTAGTGTGCATGTAGAAACATTCTTCTTTAATAAGCAGAATTATAGTTTTACTATTAGATAAAATGACCGAGGAGCCCTTATAGGAAGAGCACTGGAGGGAAAAAATAAATTGCTTTCTTGGGTTGTGTCCACTTTTGTTTTTTTTACTAATATTATAGTATGACCTTAGTAATAAAAGCACGAACCTTTACAGTTTTCATTGTGGACCAGTCATTGAATTAAGAGCCTGGTACCCAGAGTCAGACTGCCTGATTTCCAGTCTTGACCTCCTCTTAATAGCTGTGACCTTTCTGTGCCTCAGTCTCCTGAATCGAGGATACTGATTGTACCCACTGCCAAGGGTTATTTTGGGAGTAAAAATTGTTAATTGGGCTCCTAAAAACAGCAGCTGATAGTATATAACATTTACTCTGCTACACACGGCTCTAAACCTTTCCCATCTGTTAATTACATCCTCACCATAACCCTATGGGGCGGATTTTTAGGTTTATGGAGCCTTAGAGAAAGGCAGGCATCAGGATAGCAGTGACACCTTTCCAGAACTGCTGACTTGTGTTACTGAAGTGGGGGGATCCTCACCCCAAGAGCTCCTCTGTGAGGATGACAGTTTGTGGGGAACCAAATTGGGAGCATTTAACAGAGGAAGAGGAATGGGTTTCTGAGGGATTTCAAGGCCCTTACAGATCATTTGAGAGACACCTGGGTGGCTCTGTTGGTTAAGCATCTGCCTTCAGCTCAGGTTATGATCCCAAGGTCCGAGGACTGAGTCCCACATTGGGCTCCCTGCTCAGCGGGGAGCCTGCTTCTCCCTCTGCCTGTTGCTTGCCCATGCTTGTGTGCTCTTTCTCTCTCTGACAAATAAATAAAATCTTAAAGATCATTTGATTTCCATCCCTTATATATTAGTCAGCTTGGGCTGCTATAACAAAATATCACAGAATAGGTGGCTTAAATAACAGACATTTATTTTCTCACAGTTCTGAAAGCTTGAGCTGAAGATTGAGGTGATGGCCAGTTTGGTTTTCGGTGAGGGGTCTCTTCCTGGCTGATGGCCAGGGAAAGAGATGGCCGCATTCTCACCATTTCCTGACATGGCCTTCCTCTGCAGGTGCACATGGAGAGAGAGAGCGATTTCTCCCTCTCCCTCTTCCTTTTTTTTTTTTTTTTTTTTAAAGAGTTTATTTATTTATTTGACAGAGACAGCAAGAGAGGGAACACAGGGAGGGGGAGTGAGAGAGGGAGAAGCAGGCCTCCCACTGAGCAGAGAGCCTGATTCAAGGCTCAATCCTAGGACCCTGGGATCATGACCTGAGCCTAAGGCAGACGCCTAACTACTGAGCCAGCCAGGTGCCTCTCTCCCTCTTCTTTGTAAGGCCACAAGCCCCGTCTGATTAGGGCCTCATCCTTATGACCTCACTTAACCTTAATCAACTCATAAAGATCCCCTCTCCAAATATTGAGGGGGATATCTGCCACATTGAGGGGGAGGGCTTTCACATAGGAATTTTGGGGGAACACAGTTTAGTCTATAGCATCCCCCCCCCCCCCCAAGGAACAAATATAGCATCTTCTAAGACTAAATGTGTTCTCTACTGCCTTCTAGTGAGTGTCAGGTTTTTGGTTTTTTTTGAAAGTTATCACCAGAGTGGTTAGGTTCATATTTACATCACCAAGAGGCTTATTCCAGAGTATTTGGCATTTCTGTAGGCAGCGAGGTGGTATTATTTTGCTAAAGTAAGGCAGACTGTGGCACTGTTGTGCGGTCTGCCGATCATGTCTTTCTGTGTACTGGGAGGTCTGTGCAGTCGTGCAGGTGTACAAGTCTGGTATCTTCATGGCTCCTAGTCTACATTCTTGAATAAGTAGATATAGTCTAGTAGTCATTCACTTAACAGATATATAATTATCCTGCTGCATGCCAAATACTGTAGATGGGCCTTGATAATAGAGTGAGAAGCGTAACAGAACAAGATCCTGCCTTTACGTAACTACGAGTATATACTATACTATAGTAGGAGGGACACGTGCTTCAGAAGTAAATAGAGTAGCATAGCAAATGTCTGTGTGCTGTGAAGAAAACAGGTGAGGTGACGGAGGTTAGCAGTCTTGGAGAAAAATTTAGAAAAATAATAGGAAAGAAAGAATGAACGTGAACCCAGGAATGATCTCAGAGGCAAACATTTTGGACAGAAGGGGTGAAATACAAAATACAAAGGCCCACTAGTTAGGATATTCTTGGCAACTAGTGTAAGGGTGATACCCGTGGGTTCTGGGTTCCCAGTGCCTGGAAATGTTCAGTAGATGTTAACTATTGCTGTTTCTGTAGTCATTATAGTCCAGTAGTAAGCAAAACTTTGCGGTAAGCAACCCCGGCCCGCCCAATGTACTCTTGTTGGAAGCTACATTGTTACAGGGATCAGCTTGCCTCCCATTTCTCCTCTGAAAATCAAGATAACTTATTTTTTTCCGAGTCTCTCCTTAGTTTATGCACACTAATAGAGCAAACCCATGTTTTTCTGAATTTTCCACCAAAGTATTCTTACTGCAAAAAGATTGAACCCAAAGGGTGGGTGTACATGAGAGTGTGTGTGAGTGTGTGTGTGTCTGTGTGTGTTTTCTGACCTTTCCATAACGGGAACATTTTTTTTTGTAATCTCTTGTTTTCTTCTAAAGATGCATGCCAGTTTTATGTTCTTCTAAATAATATATTTGTGCTTATTTTATTATTTAAATAATGTCTTAAATGTCACATCTGTTTTGTGGCTTTGAATACCCTTGCCCCCAGGTCCATTGCCTGGCCTACACCAGTATGAAAGGCCCTGGAACACAGCCATGTGGCGTATATTCTGGCTCAGGTTCAGCAGGAGGCTAATGTTACCCGAGGGTATTAGGGTGTGGGCTGGGTGGTTTTACTGCTCAGTATCCTGTAAAGCGAAACACAAGAATGTCCAGCTTCCTTCCATAAATTATATATAAAGTAGAAACCAAGAAAATGCAGTTTTTTTCTTCCCCCAGAATAAGCAATAGAAAGCAGGGCATAAGAACGTCCAAACAGCTGTCAAGAATGAACTGTGAAGGTCATCCCCATCACTACCAGAATTGAATCACCAGGTAGAAGGTCCAGCAACAGACCTTTCCCCCAAATCACTTGTATTTGATTTTGGAATTCATAAGGTGACACTTGCTTTGACAGGCAAGTTTTCTTTTGAAATTATGTTTTATTGAATTAGTATTAGAATGAACTTGGCCGCCACTGAGTATTGGTTAATGGTGGTGGGTGTAGGTGACTCGCGCATGCGCAGGTGCTGCTCCTCCCTTCACCTGCACCATGGGCCTGCCCCTCTGCTGCTCAGAATCTCCCTACCACACTCCAGGAAGTCATCACTAATTAATTAGAGTTGCCCTAGAGACGAAACTCATTTGCTAACTCTGTTAAGTGTACAGGAACTTCTTTGCGTAATTGGGAACCAGCTATAACGTAGTGGACTCTGGTTATCATTCTTTTAGTTGTATAGACTGTTAATATAAAACCATTTTTAGGCAAGAATTATGCTCTACTTCTAGAATACTAAATGAAATATATTGAAAGTTTTGAGCAAAATTGAAAATGGTGCACAGTCATGATTTTGAATGGGGTGGACGTTCTTAGCATGAGCGTTTTGTTTTTGATTTTGTTTTTGTTTTTGAAGATTTATTGAGAATGAACAGGATGGGGAGAGCAGAGAGAGAGAGAGGGAGAGAACCCTGAAGCAGATTCCCCCACTTCACTGAGCACAGAGCCCGAAGTGGGGCTTGATCCCAAGACCCTGAGATTGTGACCTGAGCCAAAACTGGAAGTTGGACACTTAATGCACTGAGCCACCCAGGTGCTCCGGCATGAACTCTTTATTAACAGGAAGGCCACGTGAAATTAAGATATCGGACGCAGAGACATAAAGAAGGAAATCTTAATAAACTGACCTGAATTTCAGAAGCCTGGGTACATGGGACAATTGATGGGCATATCATCAGAAATTCTAAATAGTTTGTTTCCCTAGTTTGAGTTACCTAATATTTGAAAGTAATAAAGTTGAGTTTCTATAAGTTTCTATTAAGTAGCTGGTCTATTCCTTTGGGTTTTAGGTACTTCATTAGTCTGAATCAGGAACCTTTCCCTCTGATGTGGGTATATGTGTTGAAGTGGTTGCAGAGAGAATAGTGTGAGATACTGATCTGAGGAAATGTGACCATTTCGACTTGAATAAGTAATAACTGTTTCCTGTGAAACTTTTGTGTTTAATTTGGTCTTCTATTTTCGCGTTTCAATTGCAAGTTGGAAAAAAATTTACAAATTTAGGGAGGAATTTATTAGGAGATTAGTACTGAAACATACTTGGGCAAAGAAAACTCCGTGGCATTAATTTCATAATTTCAGAGCATTGCTAAATCATTCTTTGAAGGTTAAAATTAATATTTGGAAGTAATAATTAAGGCCGTGGCTGCCAGGACTAATTGAAATTTTTGTAGAGAGAAAATGTATGATCCCAGATGTCATTACTCATTCATGATATGTCTTACTAATAAGAGATTATTCTGGTTCCAGTTGTTTTCATACCGTTTATAACAGGACAAGATTTGTTTAATGATGTTTATTGTACATGAAATGCTATTCATTGTATATACATACTGCATTGTAATTAGAAGATAATTACAAACAAACATTATTATTTCTGAATTGGAGAAAGTGTCATCTCACTAACATCTAGGGCATTCTTAAAGCCACTGTACTTCTTTTATATATAAGTACTGGTTACATTTGGTTTATTTGGCTGATGAAGTTAGACCCAAAAAAATCCCAACCCAAGGAATATGGCCATAGGCAAGATAGTGCACTCATAGAATTTTTTCTGCTTCTTTAGAGTTTGGTGTCTGTCAATGGAGAGAAGGTTTAATGAATTTAGCCCATAGTTGAGAAGCAGAACCCTGGTAGTTGACTTTGGTTCCAATCCTGGCGCTATGGGTACGTTACTAACTAGCCCCATGGCAGATTTCTCTGCCTGTGCCCTGATAGACTTGTTCCAGGGATTAAATGTGTGCTGTTAATAAAACATTTAGGATCACCGTTGTCTCATAGTCTGTGAATATAAGTGACTTTTAAATAAATTTAAAAATTCCAGGCAATATTTATTTATTTATTTGTGTTTTTAGGATTTATTTATTGATTTGAGAGAGATTGACAGCAAGCCTGGTGGGGAGGAGCAGAGAGACAGGGAGAGTGAAACTCATGCCGACTCTGCACCAAGCACAGAGCCCTCCTCAGGGCAGTCTTACCACCCTGAGATCACGAGCTGAGGCAAAACCAAGAATCGGAGACTCAGCTGAGTCACCCAGGCACCCCCCAGGCAATAGTTATTTGTAAGCTCTTTTGAAAATACACCTGACAAATATTTCCCTTTTCTTGTTGTTGAAAAGATGATAGGCAATGTTAAAGAAGAATTTTAAAATAATTACCCATATAAAGATGTGGTATAGCTATCCAGTGGAATATTACTGTGCCATCAAAA
This sequence comes from Mustela erminea, assembly GCF_009829155.1. NCBI lineage: Eukaryota > Metazoa > Chordata > Mammalia > Carnivora > Mustelidae > Mustela > Mustela erminea. Next base: position 26,748,297 of record NC_045634.1, on the reverse strand, counting down.
ATGAAACCCTGCCATTTGCAGTGACGTGGGTGGAACTAGAAGATGTTAAGCTAAGCAAACTAAGTCAATTAGAGAAAGAGTTCTATGATTTTGTTCATATGGAATTTAAGAAAAACAGAGGAACATAAGGGAAAGGAGGGAAAAATAAGACAAAATCAGAGAGGGAGGTAAACCATAGGAGACCCTTAATCAGGGATGCTTCTGTGGCTCAGTCAATTAAATGTCTGCCTTCAGCTCTGGTCATGATCCCAGAGTCCTGGGATCGAGTCCCGAATTGGGCTCCTTGCACAGAGGGAAGCCTGCTTCTCCGTCTGCTTGTGCTCTCCTGCTCTTTCTCTCTCTGACAAATAAATAAAATCTTAAAAAAAGAGAGAGAGAGAGAGAGAGAGAAACTCCTAATTGTAGGAAATAAATTGAGCGTTGCTGGGGGTGGAGTGAGAGGATGGGGCAGCTGGGTGATGGGCATTAAGGAGGACACGTGATGTAATGAGCACCGGGTGTTTTATAAGACTGATGAACCACTCACCTCTACCTCTGAAACTAATAACATACTGTATGTTAAATGAATTTAAATAAATGTTTAAAAAATCATAAAAAATAATTATCCATATAACCAGTTTTTGGAAATACGGTTTGCATATTATCTTCTAATTATTATTTATTTGTATGCATATTTTATATAATTGAAACTATGACATATATAGTAATCACTGCAGGCAACTGAATATGATTGGCCCGTCCTGGTCACGTGCTTGCTCAGGAGTGGGTTGGGCATAGTGGTTGCAAACACAGCCACTATGTTGGGGCTATGGTGGGGGGTGCGTGGGGTGCTAAGAAGCTGAAGAAACAGAAGTGCACTATGTTGAACAGTGGGCTTTCTCCTACTCTGTGAGTGGTCTTTCTTGTCCAGAAGTACGTGTTTTCTAAACAGGTAGAATCATGGTGTCCGTGGTAGCCATTTACTCAGTACTGCAAAGAGTCTGTCTCCATCAGGGATTTGAGCTGAGAGAATGTTGTGTTAGCAAGAGTGTTGGACTGAAGGGCCGAGGGAAGTGCCGGCTTGTCCACTGGTGCGAGCTGGGTGACCTTGGGCAAGCTTTCTAGGTCTAGGTAAAATAAGGTGTCAGATCAGCTGTTGTTCTTTTTTCCACTCCTAAATTTATCCTGCTCAAAGCTGTAGAACTGCTTTTTGGTATTTTTGTTTTGACATAATGCTTATTTTGTGAGTTTAAGTTGTGAGCTTAACCTGTGAGTTTTGCTGTTCCCTCCCCTCCTCCTATATCGCTTGTAGCAGTGTGAACAGAACAGGTCAAAAGTATGTTTATCAAACTTGCCCTGTCGCAGTTTGCTTAAAGAAATGACCCCTAAAAGGAAGAAATTGCATGTGTCCAATTTTTTTAAAAGTGAAAAAATGTTTGATTTTTTTAGCAATCAAAACTACATGAGGAGTAAAACCAGTTTTCCCTTTTGAAATTGACAAAGCTTTAAAACCGTCATTACACCCAGGGCTGGACATAATCCAGGGAAATAAAAGCGCCTAGCAGGAGTGAGACTGTAAATGGGTAGATTATTTCTGAAACAAGTGGTGTGGAAAAAGAACAATTTTCTGATCTGAACGTCACTAAAAATATAACCTCAGATTTGTAAAAGGCAATAAACTGCCACAATAATAATGTGGGTGTTTGTGTGTGGGTGGTTGCGTGTGTGGCCTCGGATTGTCATGCCCGCCCTCATCTCTTATCACTGGTGAGCGCCTGTCTCGGACTTCGCTGTCAGGGACACAGTTCCACTGGTTTTGAAGTTTTGGTTTAAGGACTTTCAGGATTTGTCATGGTACACGTAGGGGTAAACTCCTTAGCTGGGTATTTCACTGATGGCAGGAAGGGCTTGATACCAGCTCTGGTTTGTGTCTACTCCAGACTCGGCCAAGGCAGAAGCCAAAGTGGCTTATCTTTTAGAAGCCCCTGAACAATTTACTGCCAGGGTGACGGTCTCTATCTTCTGTTCCCCACTCTGGGGTCTCGCACGGACTGTGTTCTGATGGAACTGGTGAGTGTCTACTGGTAGAGAGCTAGTCTCTTGTACCCCTAACGAATTGGGCCATAATTTCCTTCTGATGGTCAGTGTTGGGTGTTGGTAGAACTCGACTTAGAGGGACGCCATTCCAGAGAGTAAGAGGGAGTGGGATGTGGATTACTAGGACCTGGAAATCATAGATGATGGAGTGTCTTCCCTAACTGGCTAAGCGCTCTCAGCCTAGGCCCGTAACTACTAGTTTGAACATCTCGGGCAAATGTCCACCATATTTCTTCGCAGGACTGTTGCACTCATGGTCCTGGTTTGAGACGGACTGCTCGGAAGATACCAAGTGTAACGAGCTGCCCCCAGAACAGAACGCTGGCAGTCTGCCCATAGCAGGGTTCGGGATGCTCACTTTCTGTAGTTAGGGTGGGGACAGGTGGATGCAGGGGTGGACTCAGCTGTGGTGGCCAGAATGGCTGATGTTGTCACACCTTCTTCAGTTGACTTGGCAATTCCAGGAGAAGCCTTAAAAGTGAGATCTGGGAGATCCAGCGTCCTCGGGCGTTCTTCTGTGCCCCAAGTGCCATGGGTTGGCAGAGTGGTGCTCTCTCTGGGGAAGAATGGGGAAGGCTCACTGTGGGTGGGAGTGTACACCGGCCAGCCGGCCCGTGAGGCATCGTCCAGCCTGCGTGGGTACCAGGCCCTTCTAGATGTCCGTCCGTGTAGCGCAGTGGTGCTGGGGGTGGTGATGTGACAGTTGGTACGTTGTCAGCAGGAGAGGGCCGCTGGGATGGGAAGCGACCAGCTGTGGTCTGGGAGGTGGGCCAGTGGGTCTGCACAGCTGGGCAGTTGAAGGAGCTGCAGTGACAAGCAGGCAAGGGGAGGGAAGCAAGAATCAGGAAACAGGATCAGGAGCAATGAGACGATGCTGTAGTTCTCAAACTTGAATGTTCTCAAGAAGCACCTGGAAAGACTATTAAAACAGCTTCCTGGACTTGCCCCAAAGATCTGATTTGTTAAGTCGAGCTGGGGCTGCCACCATGGTCTGGCATTTCCCACAGGCTCCCTGTTACTATCGGTGCTGCTGGTCCTTGAACCACACGGGAAGAACCACTCTACTCCGTCTACTCGGTACCCCAGGCGAGCTTTTCTTATCCCTCGAATCTCAGTGTTTCTGAAGAGAAGAGAAAGAAAAAGGAAGTTTCGAGTTCTTAGTCTGTCCAGATGCTTAGAAATATGTATACCATCACTTAATTTTCACTTACAGAAAGTTGTGTAATCTCTGTTTTCTGTGAGGCTGTGAAGGCTCAGAAAGACCAAGTAATTTGCCCAGAGCCACACTGCTGGTGTGTGTTAGGACTGGTTTTCGGAGTTAATGCCAAATGCCATTGTAGCTCATATTATTTCCCGTATATATAGCTGCACAACAGGATGGAATTTGGGGCAGTGGAGGGAGCCTTCCCACCTGTGATAAGGAACACTCAGATTACTCTGATGTTCTACATTCTCCGTTCACCGGGACCTAAAAAAATATGGTAGTTGTACTGGGGAATTTCAGAGATTTATAGTTGGTAAAATGCCTTCAACTTTTTGCTTAAAAATGCTGTAAAGGGATGATATTAAAAAATAACGAAATTTTGAAAGTTTAGGGTCAAGCTGAAAACAGGAATTTCTGGCATGCTCTATTTAGGATTTCAGTTAAACCTGGTTCTGAGAGGTTTGGGGTGATGTTAAAGGGTTGTCCACATTATTTAAGTTCTGTTTTCTGAAACTTTGTAAAGGTCAACATAAAAGCCTATCAAGGCAGGTATAAGAACAATAAGGTGAAGCGTATTTTTTCAGTGGCGAAATATGTATTTGCCCATGCTAATGAGTCTCATTCTGTTTCATTGTTCAATATGAATGGGAGCAGCCTTTACAAAGTGAATACTTAGAATGATTGTTCTGAATAATCTTTTTGTTTTGAGTAGTTCAAAAAAATAAAAGTAGGTTATAAGAAATTTGAGAACTCTGTGAAATTATAGTGCTGCCGTTAGTTGATCTTACCAAAACCGCCCTTAAACTTGAGTTTACCTCGTGGAGTACAAAAGCTCCATGGCGTGTTTGAGACTGTGGCTGTCCTGCGGCGCTATGGGGCGCATGTTTCCCCCGTCTGGTAAAAATACCTGTCTGGGCAAAATTGTGTGTTGCTGTTATTGTTTTCATATAACATTCTACTGAAGAGTATTGTTTAATACAAACGAACAGACCTGCCCCCAGGATTCATTTGGGATAGAGGTCAGAGAAAGGGACCGTGTTACTGACCTACTAAGCACCCCAGCTCCTACGTAGTCTGCCTAATGGCAATTCTGGAAATACCTTTAGAATCTCACTTTTTGGGGCACCTGGGTGGCTCAGTCGGTTAAGCATCTGCCTTTGGTGCAGGTCATGATCCTGGGGTCCTGGGATTGAGTCCCACATCGGGCTCCCTGCTGGGTGAGGATTCTGCTTCTCCTTCTCTCTCTGCCCCTCCTCCTGCTTGTGCTCTCTCTCTCTCAAATAAAATGAAATCTTAAAAAAAAAAAAAGAATCTCACTCTGCTATTTTTAAACATTTTTATTGTTAAAAGAAATACACCCCCCCCCACGTAAAACAAACCTATCTTAACGAATTGTTGTAAAGAGACCACCCACGATGCTAGAACTTTTCCAGTCACCCCAGAAACCTTCGATAGCCCTTTCCCATAAAACCAGTTACTGCGATGAAGCTACAAACACCATGACTGATTCTTTTTTGAAAAATGCCCTCTTGGTATTTAATAGCACCACAGGACAGCCACCGTCTCAAACATGCTTTTCTCTTCATCCTTTTTTTCCTTGATAGCATCCTCATTGTACAATTCCATATTTCTTGTAAATTGGTAGGGATTTATTCAAATTCAGGATATATATGTGTGTGTGTGTGTGTGTGTGTATCTATCTATAGCCCCCCCCCCCCCCATGCATCCATGTGGATATTTTGGTGGGGGAAAGCACAGAACATTTGAGATGTTTCTCACTGAGATTGAGAAAGCGATTGGTATTTGAGCCATTGATGCTCAGTGTCGAGATCTGTGATTGGGTGTTGTAAAAATGATGATCTCACTCAGTCATCCTAATGTACTTGTTAGCTGCACTATTTCTAGAAAGAAGAATTTCCCTTCTCCTGCTCCTTGGTCATCTATTAGTACAGAGGTCATGGCAGGCTTCTGGGGTGCTGGGACCTATTATTAGTTATAGGATTCTCCCAGCTATTTGATAGACACATGTCTTTGTTGTTGGCTTGGACAAGGACCCAGTGGTCCTGGTCTATAAGTTGTCAGTTGTTACCCTGTTGCTACTGGTGAATCCTTTTTTCAGAAGACTGGACTCTTCTTTCTTTTTGTTTAAACCTCCATGCGTTTTTGTTTTGTTTTGTTTTGTTTTTAAATCTGTTTCTGTTTGTTGGCAGATCTAAGGCCTTACTTCGCTGTCTGAAACCATTAAATATCATCTGGTCCTATCTCTTGCCTTAGTAGGTTAGGTGAAGGGATCTCCATCTTACAGAGTTTAAACTCATCATAGAGGCCAAAGTTGTCAATTAAAAAAATAAAAAGGTTTTTAAGATGGTAATCTCAAAAATTAAATCTTAAAGTAAATATTTGCATATAAGCCACCCATATAAACTGGAATCTAGAATTGGGGTATATTAATTCAGTTACTTTCCTCAAAGTTTCACAGATGACATTGGGGATGGAGAAACACTGTATCTTGGGGATGGAGAAACACTGTATCTCTCTTGGACTCTGGGAAGTATCAGCATAGTTTGGATTTAACTGATACACAGATGGAAATTATTGTTCTTATTTCTCTTCTAAGAAAGAAAAGGACTTAGCCTGTATTTCCTTTAGGTCTGTTGTTTTGTGTATATTATGTTTTTCATCTTCAAAATAACTTCAGACTGTCGGTGTTATTTACAAAGCTCAGAGAGTTAAATCCCCTGCTGGAGGTCACAGGGATGGAGAATGGACTGGCTGGAATCCAAGCCCAGCGTCAGGCCTGGGCGGAGCCCTCTGTGCTTCACCCCTTCTCAGGAAAAGGAATTATGAAGACTGACCAGATACTTTTTCATGGTAACCCAGCGAAAATGTTCTATTTGTGTATTTCCTTTTGGTTTTAAGAGACAGTATAATTCTATTTATAACTAAAATAATGAAACATTTAAAATGCACGACCACTTAAAAATGATTATTGTTATTAAAGGAAAAGATGCATCCTATATGAATGTTATTTTGATTAAACTTATAATTGAAAAGTCAGTTTCTAGTTATTATTATTGCCCTACAAGTAATCATGATTAATGGGCTCGCTCTGTTAATGGTAACTTAAGGTAGGCTTTTAAACGCAGAATAATAAATACATTTAAAAAATCCAAATCATCATTTAATGGTGTTTAAATTAGACTGCATTGTAAGTATTAACCATAAAGTATGCAATGAAAATATTATACTTGGTGGTTAATTCTTGGAGTACATTCATTTGATCTTTTTTGCTACATTTGTATTTGCATAAAAAGTGTGGACTCTGGGGGGCGCCTGGGTGGCTCAGTGGTTTAGGCCTCTGCCTTCGGCTCAGGTCATGATCTCAGGGTCCTGGGATCGAGCCCCACATCGGGCTCTCTGCTCAGCGGGGAGCCTGCTTCCCCCTCTCTCTCTGCCTGCCTCTCTGCCTACTTGTGATTTCTGTCTATCAAATAAATAAATAAAAAAAAAAATCTTAAAAAAAAAAACAAAAGTGTGGACTCTGGGGACCCATCTGTTTGAATTCTGGCTCTGTCCCTTGCCCCATCCCCCTGCAGTGACCCCCCACCCCACCCCTGTGATTTGGAGCGACTTACTTAACCTCTCTTGGGCCTCAGGTGGTTCTTCCTCTGTGAAGTTATAGGAGGACCTAGCTCAAAGGTTTGTCAGTAGGGCTCTGATTAGATACCTGCTCAAAATACGTTAGCTGACTACGATTACCTTGAATTGGGAAGACTGGCTCACGTGCCATTCCTGAAGATCTTGGTCCCCAGGGAATTTTTTTTTTTTTTTTAGATGAAACATTTTAGACTGAAATGGTCACTGGCTTCTGAAATAGTTTTTGGCTAAATGTTGATTTTTTAAAAAAGATTTTATTTATTTATTTGACAGAGAGAGATCCCAAGTAGTCAGAGATGCAGGCAGAGAGAGAGAGAGAGGAGGAAGCAGGCTCCCTGCTGAGCAGAGAGCCCGATGAGGGCTCGATCCCAGGACCCTGAGACCATGACCCGAGCCGAAGGCAGAGGCTTTGACCCACTGAACCACCCCGGTGCCCCCTAAATATTGATTCTTATAAACATATATTGAGCCTGTGAATTGGGCTGGGAGCTGCTGATACAGCAAAAAATAACACAGTTCACTGGCAAAGAGCTTAGACCACTGGGGGAGAAAATGAGTGATTTTCAAATGTGGAAACACATTACAGGGAATAAAGGGAGGAGTTCTCTTGGTTTGGGATGAATTTTATCCTTGGAGATGCTTGGAGGGTTGTAGGTGTCATCTTTTCACTACTTTTCTCTCTTTTTATTTTAGAGGAAAGTAAAAGAGGAAACACATTTAAAAAATTTTCTCATTTGAGCTGGGCTCTTGGTTTTGTGGCACTGAACTGCAATGACAAGAATTTCTTTTTTAGGGGCAGCTGGGTGACTCAGTCACTTAAGCGTCCAACTTTTGATCTCAGCTCAGTCTTGATCTCAGGATTGTGAGTTCAAGCCCCGCGCTGGGCTCCGTGCTGCGTGTGTAGCCTACTTAAAACAAACAAACAAATAAATAAATTGAAAAGTTTTTCTTTTTTTAAAAAAAATTAACTTTTAAAATTTAGAAGTGATTGTATCATGATGTTAGCTTCAGGCATACAACGTAATGATTCAGTATCTGTGTATCGCAAAATGATCACCGCAAGAAGTCTAGTTAACATCCGTCACTGTACAGTTGCCCCTAGAGAGTGTCTTGAAATGTTCTTGAAGCCTTTGTCCTGAATGAAGAGGAAAGAGAGGTCACGTCCAACCTTTCAGTTTTCCCCAGTGCTGGATTTCTGGACTCGCCAGCAGGATCTCCGTTTCTGTAACAAATGGATACGTGGTCAGTAGAGATGTCCCCTTTGTTACTGCTGCATTCTGAAAATGTAGCCGCGTTTCATTAATTTACATGTGTCTAATTAAACAGTTTTTTTTGTAATTTGAACTGGATGAGATGGGGTTTCACCCTTCTGTCTGTGGTGGCGGTATTACTGACTCACCATCAGCCCCTCCCCGGGTGGGCTGCATTGTACTGTCAGTGGCAGAGGGTCCTACCGTGTCCCCCCACCCCCACCCCAGTGCCGCCTTCCCTACAGTCTGACCCCTTCTCTCCGACTGTAAACACCAGTTCTTCCTGGGTCACTTTTTGGGTTTTGTGGCTCTTTGAGAACTGTCATCCCTTCCGTACCTCTGTGTTTTCAGAGCTGCTCTAGCCCCTTGTATTACATAATCAGCATGTGCCAAGGGACTTGCAAAGCTGGAACAGTTAAAAGACTGAAAAGAAGGGGGAATGATGGGCAGGAATTAGAAAATTGGTAATTTAAAAAATCAGAATTCTGTAGGGCTTCTCTGTTCTTTGTTCCTCCCTCCATGGAGTCCATGGGCCCCCAGGTGGCCTTTGAGGATCATTGGGGCAAGTGTTAGGGGTCCGCATAGACACTGTGGCTTGTCTTGGCTGAAGGGAGATTGGAGAACCAGGCTGGAAAAGAAGCTGAAGACTAGATAGTAGGAGACCCTGGATATCTGGGGGAAGATGTTTGAACCTTATTGTTTATAAATGTCTTTTGAAGAGTTTTGATCAAAGAGTGATGGCATGGAAAATGTCTTTTAGAATGCGGAGTCTGGAAGAGCGTAGCGAGAGATTGAAAGGGAGAGTGATTGGCAGGAGGGAGACTAGTTGAGATAATGTTATAATGAGGGAGGGATGATGAATTGGGCGCCTGGGTCTCGTGCTGGTATGGGAGTGGAGTTATGTAAGAGTTACGCCATTATGCTTTCTTCTGTCGGCAGTCTGTTGGATCATATGCCCTTGCAAGTAATAACATGTACTTTGAAAAAAAGTCCTATAATGCAAACTTTTTGCTTGGTTTTTCTCTACATGAGTGCCTGCTGCAAATACAGAATCTGCTTATAGATAGCCCCCCCAAAGAGGGGCTGAAGGGATTCATCCGAGGCCACCTGGCAAGGTTGGTGATGTCAGTCAGAACTTTCCAACCTGTGCTGTGGAGCCTCTGATCACTTTACATGGTTGTTTCTTTGTTTGTTTATTTGATTTCTGAATTCAGATTCTAAGAGGACGTGCCAGTGGTATTTGTGAATTTCCAATTCTCTTTTGTTCTTTGTTAATTATACTCCCATCTACATTGCCATGGCCTTTTTGTTCCCAGTGAATGAATTAAGGACATGGCCAAAACTACACATCGGAAGGCTGGGCAGCATCCATCTTTTTCTCTGACTTCTTATTTGAAATCATTTCATACACACCGAATAGTTGCCCATAGAGCTCAGATAGTTGCACCCTGCCCTGGGATTCCTCAGGTGTCCGCTTTATCATGGCCTCCCTCCTCCCTTTTTCCTCCCTGCCCTACTCAGTCCCTTAGACATAGTAATTGTTGTTCTGAGCCATTTGAGACTAAGTTGCAGACATGATGCCCTTCAGCCCTCAACACCCCAGTCTGCATTTCCTGAAAACTTCTATAGTCACAAGACAGTGATCTATTTCATGGACTTCATTCAAATTGTGCTGGATTGTCCCCTTACTGTCCTTTATAGGACACCCCCGCCCCACCCAGGCCACTCTGCAGTTCAGTCTCCTCTCCTTCACTTAGTTGTAGTGTCTCTTTATTTTCCCTTAATCCGGATCGTTTCTCAGTATTTGTCTTTCCCGAATTTAACATTTCTGAAGAGTATAGGTCATTTGTTTGCTATAATAAACGCCCCTCAGTTTGTGTTTTTCCGGTATTTATTTGTGATTAGATTCACGTTACGCGTTTTTGCTGCAGATAGTTCGGAAGTGAGCCGGTGCCCTTCTCCAGTGCCTCGTGTCAGAGGGTGCGTGCTGCCTGTCTGTCCCGTTGCTGGTAAGGTTCACCTTGGGCTCTCATGTGCCGGGGTGACTGCCAGGGTCCTGACCGTGTCGTCCAGTGTGGCAGCTTTACTGGATGGCTGGAGGGACATGGGGAAGATTTATGTGTCCTCTAGTGGTGGAAAGTTATTTTCTCTTGCGGATTTCTAAATCTCCATCTCTCCCCTTTTTTAAACATTACCATGCATTTCCCAAAGAGCAACTCTCTTTTTTATTTTATTTTCCCGCAGATAGTTGCCTTTCCAAGACTGCCTCCTGGTGTCTGGGATGTACTTTTAATTCTCCTCTTTTTTCTCTCTACCCCCCAGTTTAGGGGGAACTTTTTCTCAGAGGCAGGGACGTTAAATTGGTCTTGAAGACCACAGCCATCACTGCCTTCTTTCTTCTACTTGGTCTTTCTGGAATCTCCTTGTTCCAATGACCACTTACAGCAGGGGCACGAGGGATACACTCAGTTCTGCTATAATGCAACATAGGCATTCTTAAAAAGTCATGCTGTGCCAAATTGCACAATAAAAACCACAGAGCTTGTGGAGAAAATGGGCTTGGGGACCTGTGTGTGTTTGCTAGGCTGCCATAATGAAGTTCCACGGGCTGGATGGCTTGAACAACAGAAATGTATCTTCTTACACTTCTGGAGGCCGGAAGTCAGAGATCAAGGTCCGCAGACTTGGTTTCTTCTGACACCTGTCTCATGGTCTTCCCTCTGTGTGTCTCTGTCCTAATGTCTTCTGATACGAACATCAGCCTCGTTGGATTAGGGCTGGATCCAGCCTTGTTGGATTAGTCACCTGGATGACTTCTTTTACCTTAGATACCTTTTTAAAGGGCCAGTCTCCAAAGACAGTCATAGTTTGAGGTCCTGGGGATTAAGACTTAAACTTATAAACTTTGGGCAGAGGGGACACACAGTTCAGCCCATAACAGGGCAGGCACAGCGCTCAAAAAACATCAAACAGGCACATTTTTAAAAAAAGGATAGGAACCTAATAAAAACTGTAGCATCATTTTACCCATGTTAAGTCATTAAAAATATAAAAATACTCCAATAAATATAATGCTTTAGAGAGAGACCTGACGTTTGCTTGTGGGAATGGCCATGGAAAGGATTGCAGTTTGTGAGTTATTTTATTTATTTATTTATAAGATTTTATTTATTTATTTGACAGAGAGAGAGATCACAAGTAGACAGAGAGGCAGGCATAGAGAGAGAGAGAAGGAAACAGGCTCCCTGCTGAGCAGAGAGCCTGATGCGGGACTTGATCCCAGGACCCTGAGACCATGACCTGAGCCGAAGGCAGAGGCTTTAACCCACTGAGCTACCGAGGTGTCCCTGTGAGTTATTTTATGGGCTGGAAAGCTGTGACTCCAAACCTGGACCGCTGCAGCTCATAATCTCCAGTGGTGGACCAAGGTAGCCGGTAGATTTTTGAGGGTTTTTTGTGTTTCATATTCATTTCTACTGGTTTGGTTCAGCTGGGCGCAATTTTCTGCATTTACCTACTTTTCCTTGGAGATGAAGATGCTGAGAAGCAAACTCAAAATTCTCGTTATGTTCTTTTTTTTTAAAAAAAAAATTCTCATTATATTCTAGTTGTTCCCTAACATATCCATCATATTTGAACACCAGATTTTGCATTTTCAAGAAAGTGTTACAGCAAAACTCACAGTGGCTCACTGGGATATGGTCTTTTTTTACTTAAAGGTAATTTGAAGTTACTCTAGTCTTCTGGTTATCCCGAAGGCATGGGACATGCCGTTTTATCTGTTCCTGCCTTTTAAAATTGTCTTTTTGTGTTTTGGAGGATTGTTGGGAGATTCGGAATTACACAGCAGTCCTCATTGCTGCCGTTCAGACCCTCCGTGCGGATTTCCTCTTCTTAAAGGAAACTCTTACTTCAGTCACAATAAGTCAATTAATGTACTTGATAGTGAAATTTTATTATGACCCCTTCTTTTCCTCTTTTTTGTTTCTGTATGCCTTCTGTGACCTGTTTGGTCAGAGCTCAGGGTTCTTTTTACTTTTCCTTAAGTTTCATTGTTTCAATCACATTTTTAAATCCTCAGCCTCACTGGCCTGCGTAATCGTTAAGCAGGGTTTGGAATGAAATTAGGCAGTCTTCACTCTGCACAATTCCGATGTGCACACACATGTTATGTTACTGTGCCGGCTCAGTGTGTCGGCTCTGCCTGCATATGGGATAGACTCTGCTCAGTCCACAAATCGTGGCCCAAGTAACAGGTGTGCACCATGGTCAGTGACAAAGCACAGTGGCTTTTCTAGCCTCAGCAGCAAGTCATTGGGTGTGTGTCTGTCGCTCTGTTCACACACAGACAGCAAAGCATGTAGCCGTGTTGCCTCTTTGTCTCCTAGTGATAAACCACATAGCATCGAACAAGGATGAAGAACTGGAAGGGGGACCTGGCCAACAACAGTGAAGGTGCAGGGGCGCCCGGGCAGCTCGTCATTAAGTGTCTGCCTTCGGCTCAGGTCATGATCCCGGCGTCCTGGGATCTAGCCCCGCATCGGGCTCCCTGCTTGGTGGGAAGCTTGCTTTCCCTCTCCCACTCCCCCTGCTTGTATTCCTGCTCTCGCTTTGTCTTTCTCTCTGTCAAATAAATAAATAAAATCTTAAAAACAAACAAACGAACAATGAAGGTGCAGCAAAGAAATGAAGAGCGATAATGTTAGAAGTGAAATTGGAAGTTTCTGGAGATTTGAAAGCTTTGACAGCAAAGCCACGATGGGCTGAGATCTCAGCTTGTGCAAAACTATGGGATGAAATGAAAAAGTGATGCAGAAGTCCTCTGAGTATGAAAACCAGGGAAAGCCACTGCAGGGTCTTTTTATTTAAACCGTACCAGTAGCAGAAAGTGGCTTATAGTTAAAATGGAATGTTTACTTCTCTTTCGGTTTGAAGACTGTCATTTAAAAAAAAAAAAAATCCCAATCAGGGTAACTGTCATTCAGGCTTAATGAGTCCAACTTCTCATTGAAGTTAGTTGCCACATTGAAAGAAAATAGTCCTTACGTGGATATTAAAGAGGCAAGACTGACTTCATCGTGCAGAAGTCAGCATGGATTGATTAACGTGAAACCATCAGGTGATACGGTAGCACAGGTCAGGATGCTGCTGAGAAATTTGCATCCAGATGCCAAGGGTTAGGTAAAGCAGTTGAAGACCGTCAGTATCCACTATTTAGTGTCGGTGAGACACGTTGGAAAGCAACCCCATCAGGAACTTGGGCCACAGAAGATGTCAGCTCTCAGAAGTGGCTGTGAAGGAGTTGGCCACAGAGTAACTTTTCTATTAGGAGACAATACAAAGGGTGACTTTAAATTAAAACCTGTGTTTATCTATCAGTCTGAGAATCCGAGCACATTAAAAAGTCATAAAAAAGGCATCTTGACTAGCCATTCCCTTGGCATACAAATAAAAGATGGGTGGGTTACAGTATCATTGTTTCAAAACCTGTTTCGGTTGTGTTTTTGTCCAGAGGTCGCCAAGATAATTTTTAAAGCACAATTGCTATTGTTAGATAATGCTCCAGGTCACCCTGATTCTCCTGGGGACTTGAATGAATGGGAAAACTTGGCTTTTACTAGCAAACACAACTTCATGAATGAAGCCCATGAACCAAGGAGTTATTTCAGCTTTTAAAGCCTCTTACCTTACACGGACTTTCAGACAGGTTGTTGGTGCTACAGTTGGAGATTGTGCATTTTCTGTAGCTGAATTTTGGAAGAAATACGACGTGCGGCATGCCTTACAAAATCTCCAAGCATCACGGCAGGAAGTACCGGTGAGCGGTATGTGCAGGATGGCGGGAGCTTTGACCCCACTGTGCAAATACCCTTGCAGGATTGGAGTTGAACATACACAGAGTTACAGAAGAGATAGCTGACCAACGGAATGTTGACACTGCCTCCAGTGAAGAGACTGGAGCTGTGTAGCTCTAGGAATTTGGTGAAGGTGAGTTTTTAAGCCTAAATGAGGCAAGTGACTGATGGAAGTAAAGATACAAGTATCTTCACATTAAAGGAGCTCTCAGAGAGCATTCCTGAAAGCCCAAAGAGTAAGATGTTGACAGCCAATCCAAAGTTAGAAAGAGTGTGGCAGTTTGTTAAAGTACAGAAAAGAGTCTCCCTTCATATCTTAAGTTATACAACCGAAAGTATGCAAGCCCTGTTCAAACTACTCTTGATAATTTTTTTCTTTGATTTTTGTTTTTTTTAAAATATTTTTTTGCAAAGAAATACACACTTTAATTCCCAGTTTCTGATGTTTTAAATTGCAGTATGCTAAGTAAACATTTGTTTTACTATTTTTTTATTTCTTGACATGAATAGAGAGCCTTTAATATTTTGGATAAAATTTTCAAAGGTCATGGAACTGTCGTAGCTTCTTCCCATTGATTAGGAAGATGACCTGGCATGATTTCGGCTGGTCCCGTCTTTTTTATGGTGCTGCACTCCGGGCAACGAGAGGACCACTTACACTCAAGATGGAAGTTCCTTGCCTTCCTTTGCCTTCGCCAGCCATTGTCAGCAGTGTTGGTGTCCGTACCTAGCTGTTTTGTTAGGGTCTGAATGGTGTTTCCTGTTAACAAGGCATTACTGCCCCCGGTCTCAGATCGTCCCGTCTTCCCCGTCCTTGTTCTGGTCCACAGACTTGGCACAGTTGTTTTCTGTGGGACTTGTAGGTTGTCTGACTCACAAGAACGTACTCCATTCCTGTGTCAACTCCTCCTCTCGCTGCCCACCCCCGACCCCACGCAGGCCCCTCCCCACCTTTCCCGGGAGTGTTGCTGTCTTACCCCTGTCTCGTCCAGGTCGTTCGTGCTTAGAGTCTCAGCCACGATCACAGCATCTCTTCGGGGCCTTTACCTTTTCAAACATATTCCTCTTTCATCTGTGCTCCAAGAGGCCTCCTTATTCCCAGCGTGCAAGTTTTGTCCTTCTCTGTAGCCCATCGGTGAGATGGCAGGGCTCCAAGGAAGAGCAGCTCTCGTCCCTGAGTGACCAGTGATGGGAAGCCGTAGGTCACCCCAGTGATTCGCATCAGGCACGAAGGAGGATAGAGGCAAAGCTGTTAAGACCGTTTCCCAGGAGAACTGTCAAGGACAGACTGGGCGGTAAAGAAAAGTGGTACCAGGCAGACCCTGCCATTGGCCACAGAGACATGAGAGGAAGTTTCATGGGAAGTGTGCAGAGCGTTACCCTACCAGCTGGTGGAGCCCCCACTCTGGTCCACACCTGGCCCTGGGCTGCAGCTAGAAGAGAGGTCCAGAGTCCGCCGATGAGAGTAAGAACAGAATGACAGGGGCACCTGGGTGGCTCAGTCGTTAAGCATCTGCCTTTTAGCTCAGATCATGATCCTGGGGTCCTGGGATTGAGCCCCTGCATCGGGCTCCCTGCTTGGCAGGAAGCCTGCTTCTCCCTCTCCCACTTGCCCTGCTTGTGTTTCCTCTCTCACTGTGTCTCTCTCTGTCAAATAAATAAATAAAATCTTTAAAAAAAACAAAACAGAATGACAAACCTTCTTGCAGTGGAAAAGCTTGGCAGATGGTAGAGAGGACACGGAGACGTTTATATGGGTAAACTGTGAGGGTAAGACTTCTGCCAGCTGGTTTGGGGGCCTAACCAGGTGAGTAACCTGTGCATCAACCAGCTGGCTTACAAAGGAGCTCTCGGAACGCAACTCCAGTCTAAACAAGGACGTGTTGTAGATGCTTTCAGTTTTGTGAAGAGATGTTGGATATTTCCCAGGTCATAATGCCAGAGTGATTAGTGATGGAGCTATTGGGTGCCTTATAATTTTATAACATAATTATACATAGAATTGAATCATAAAATAAGGTGGCAGGAGTAGAGGGAGTGGTTTGCTTTAATGTTGCAGGTTGTATTAATTTTAGATAAAATGAAATTAGTGTTCCTATGGACAATTGAGCCAACTTATCGAATTACTCTATTCAGTTGGGACTGACTCAATTTAACAAAATGGTACTTGTAGAGTTTTTGAGGGTAATGAGAAAATGGAACAGAAATTAAAATTCTCTTTTGCAGTTTGGGCAAAATAATTTCTGTGAGCAGCAATTAAAAGGTCCATATAAGAAATTTACTTTCTGCTCTAAATTTCATTTAGTAACGTTTCATAATCTTAAATTGCCTGTTACTTTACTTGGAAAATGTTAGGACTTAACGCAGTTCTGTGTCCTCTGCATTATGTGACTTGACCTTTTTTAAAGGGTCTGAAAGAAGTGGGAACAGAAAGAAGAGATTGGGACTTGGTCTTTCAGAGATGGAGAAACTTAGAACTAAGAGATGCTTGCTTTTTTAAAAAGCAGGAATATTTTGGGAAACTCTGAAGCCAGTCTCCACTGTTGGAGAGAAGTTTTGTGGGACTTTGGAGCAGGCAGAGAGGGAAGTCCTTTCTTGGGGGTACGGGTCCTAGAATAGATTGGGTTTAGGCCAGCTTGCCCCACCTATCATGAAGATGTCCCTCAGTGAGCCAGACCTCACTGGGTGTTCTTGACATTCACTGGCTTCTGGGGACACAGATGGATTGTTCAAAGTCCAGGCAGATTATGGCTGGCAGAGCGCCAGTGCTGTGTGACCCCTCCAGTGTGGTGACCCACATTCCATTACCTTAAGGACTTTTTCCTCAACCAGTGGTCTCCTGTCGGAAAGGCACACTTAGGACATTTAATAAACCAGAAGTACTACTAGCTGTTACGGGGGTACTGATAGCTGATAACTGTCAGACTCATTTAAACACTGTCCTGACAGTCCGTACCTCTGGTATACCAGAAAGACATTCCGGAGCCCGGGGCAGCCCACATTCCATCTGTCGCAGCCTGTCGCAGCGTCTTCCTTGCTCTGGGTAAACGCCCATGGGAACTCGGACCAAGGCTGGGCGAAGCTGAGAGGAGGTGGGTGAGGGGGCAAGGGTTAGAGAGCTGGAAGGGGCTGGAGGGCCTCTCCTGACTGGGAGAGTCGGAGCCACATTCATGTCAGACGTTGGAAGGGCCTCTTGATTAGGGTTTGGTATGTGGAGAATGGAAAGCCGAGTTGGTAAGCTTTCTTCTTTTCCTCCTAAATTCCACCCTGATAACAACAGAAAAGCCTATTTGACCTACATGGCATGAAAATATTTGAGCATTCAAAGGGTCAGGGGCCGGGCTGGAGTAGCTGTTGAAACCGGGTGAAATACAACTTTGGTGGAGATGTGGTGTCTCAACAAACCAAGGAAAAGTTACACTGTTCCCATTAGTGACTCGGGTTTAAGGTTTGAAGAACACAGCAAGCCTTTCGAAGGCAGTTTAAGGAATGGGTGTGGAGGGGGGCGTGGGGGAAGGAAATCTCAGCAGAATGCTTTTAGATATTTCCTGTTATATAAATGCTACATACTTCTCATGCCTTCAGCCTCCTAGCAAATGGGAATGAAGCCCATTGAGGCTTAAATTTAATTACTCTTACAAAGAAAGAATGTAGAAACTGTATAGGTAATGAAGGAACTCTAAAAACTGGCACAAAGTATGAGTTTTACTTTTTCATCCAAACCCTGTATATGTGGCATTTAAATATGATGTAGTGAAATATACTTGGACCCAAAATAAACATGTCAGAGTTTTTAGAAGTGCTTTTGTTTAATCTGTAAGACGTTCTGTTTTAGTAAAAGAGCCCATTGAGCGTGATGAGGTGCCTCATTTATTGTGTCCCCCAAATCACTCGATGCACTACACAGCAACATTGTAATGTGCGCCTGCGCAGAACACCGTGGCGCGTCGATACTGTGGCACTCTGCACTTCTCTCCTCCTGAACCCTGTACTTCTCTCATCTGTGGTTTGTCGCTCTCCTTTCCTCCCACGCTGCCGTAGCCAGGTCTGTCTGTGTCGGGGAGCAGACAATGAAAGCTTTCCCCCTTTGGTTTCAGAAAATTAATAGAACTACATAAGACATGGGGGCAGTTGTCTGGGGTAGCCTGTGGCTCTCAGGGATGAGAGAAGCTAGCGACCTGTAATGCTTTGTGTTATATACATGCCGTCTGTCAAGTTCACTGCAGTGTGTCCTGGTGAACCAAGGTAGTCCTATGGTCAGAAGGTTGAGATTGAAGACCCCACTCCATCACCACTTAGCAGCTCTTTCGGATAGTGCTCTCTGTTACTCTGAACCGTACAGTAGTTTGCAAAATGAGGACTCATCACATCTGTCTCACGGGGCTTTTGTACATGAAGGAGTTGGGATATGTGGAGAAAGCGGGCCTGACTCACTGTATATCTCAGGTTTCTGCAGGGCCATGGAAATTCTTCCTTTCTGCATAAGTAAGTAAGGCTGTTGATGAACCTCAAGTCACTTACTCATCGATTTAAGATTAATTAAGTCTGTATTCGTTGAGTCCTATGTATTTTATTCTGTGCACTCCAGAGTACAGATCTGGACCCCATGGTGTCCAGAATGTGTACTAGAAAGTTGTCAATAGCCTAAGAAAGGCATAGATGAAATACTTTGGGATTAAGGGCAGTCAGAGCCTGTTGGATGGTAAGTAACCTCTCAGCTCTTTATCCTGAGATCTAAGGTTCTTGCCAAGAGAGAACGGTGCTCTTCGTGAAACATCTCACAGATTGGAAGCGGTTCTGTAGATATTGTTATCGGGGCTTAGACACGTAGCTGTTACCGAGGCACCAAGTGGTGGGTGATAGGGTTTCTGTCCCAATATATATGGCGTCATGTGAATTTGGCAGATAAATGAAGGAAGTTGCGTTACTAGGACAAACCATCACAGTGTGTGAACATGGCCCATCTCTGAGGGACATGACTCTTTGGTGTGGCCGAGAAGTGTGGTTCTTTTCTGCATGAACCATGATGATGATTTGAAAGGTATGTAACCAACTTGAAAGAAGCTAATGCAATATACCAGAGTTAAACATACCTAGGAGCTCTTTCATTCATCAGATATTTACTGAACCTTTACTGATATGCTAGGCATTGTAGGGAGTATAATGCTGAATCATTTCATGACTCAAACTGGTAAGGGAGATAAAGCTTATTACACGTGTAGCTCAGATGTACAGCAGAAATGATCATTGAAAAGAGATACAAATTTAAAGCGCAGTGGAGTTTTAGGAGAGGGAGAGATTATTCCCAGTAGATGTGCACTTGAGTTGGGCTTTGTGTAGAGTGATCCCATGACTCTGTCTGCTTGGGTGAGCCCCACTTACTCCTAGTATCATGGTGTCCCACTCAACTAACATCCCCTTTCACTGTCAAATCATCCCAGTTTGGGTGGTAATTATGTGGTCCCTCCAGCTTTGAGGATTAGGTAAAACTTGACTTTGTGGAGATAGAGAACAGTGTAGGTATGGACAGTACTGTGAACAAAAACATGGGTGATGAGAAGGCTTTGGGGTACTTAGGAAAGACATGTTCAGAAAGTTTGTAACTTTGGGAACAGGAAAGGGAATCATTGGAGACAAAAGTTGAGATGGATGGTTGAGGTCAGATTTGGGGGTATCCTGAATGCCAAACTGCATACATATCTTGGATTTTAGGCAATTGGCAATGGAAGTCAGTGAACTTTTTTGTTTTTTAAGATTTATAAAGATCTTTGTATTTCCTTCCAGGTATAGTAAAGGGCTTTCTGGGGGCACAGGAGCCCCTGCCAATTAAGGATCATTTAGATTTCTATAGAAGTCAGTAGGAAAATAAGATATGAATTACAATCTATAGTGAGGTATTACTGCAAAAATCTAAAAAATCATTAAGCTTTAGAGCATGCATTGACTTTGAGTCAAGCCCTGTGGTTTTATAGATGAAGAAAACTAACAATCAAAGAGATTGTTAACTGTTTAAGCTCTCCCAGCAAGCTCTTGGCAGACACCGACCCCAGGCGCCCTGATTTCTTGTGTAGTAGGTATCTCACTTGACCATAGAGTAGTATTTTCGGGACTTTGCGATGACTTCCGGCCCACCAGTGGCTCTGTGTCATGGCTTAGTTGTGATAAGGTAAAGACACCTGTTCTACTTTAAGAATGTTGACCCTTACTTTTAAAAAATGTCTAGTGCCTAGAAATCCATAGAAGAAAGCAGACATTAAGAAGGGAGACGGTCAAAACAGTTGATCACTCCTTGTCTGTCCCTGAGTGTCAAAGCGCGTGTCAACGATGGTCGAAATCATTAAGAACAACAATTAAAAGCAAGGACAGTAGATACCATTTTCGCGCACTGAAATAGGATTTTAAATTATGGCTTGTGTACGGGACACCTGGGTGGCTCAGTCGGTTAAGTATCCGCCTCTTGGTTTCTGCTCTTGTCATGATCTGAGTCCTGAGAGGAAGCCTGAGACGGCCCCTGCGTAGAGTGGAGTCTGCTTGAGATTCGCTCTCCCCTTCTCCATTTTCCCCTCCCCGACTCACTCACTCTCTCTCTAAAATAAGTAAGTCTTAAATAAATTATGGCTTATGTGGAAATGCAGGAATTTCTAAAAAAAAAAGTCTGTAATTAGGAAATGTCATCTTTTGATAGTCTAGATCTTTGTACTTTTAAAAACATTTGGAAATATTAAAATTAGCAAAATTGATCAAGTAAGTACAAGCTTAGAAGTTCTTGGCATGTGAGAACTTTATTTTGTTCTAATTATCCATAATTGTTTTTGATACTCATTGAAATTAAACGTGTTACAATAAAGCTGTTGAAGTCTGAGAAAGGACTGAAAGCAGGTTTTGTGTATTTTTTATACTTTATGGGAAGTTAATTTGTTTTAATCATTATATTTTTGGATGTCCATTGGAGAAATCCTGAGAAAATACAATTTCGGGGTGACCATGATGTACCCAAATTGTGGGGTGAATATTTTCATGCCTAAAAACCCACTTGTTTACATCACGTAGTATTTATGATATGGAAGCAATTTTGGAGATTCAAGACCTGGTGTAAAGAAAGGAAGAATTAGATGAAATGCTACAACTTCTTCTCATAAGCCATTTATCTCGTGAAGTTGTATCATCAAATAAACACATCATGTAAAATTATGTTTTCATCCCAGGAACACCTTTGAAACCTGATTCTAACTTCATATAAATAATCAGGTAGATATTTTACCTAAGTGGAGAAATTGCTGTAAAATCAGTGGTTTCCTGTGGACCCCAGTTTGAGCTTCAAAAGAACAGCACACTTCAAAATGATGACTTTATTTTCTTTGGGATCTAGGTTTTCAGGTTCCTTAGAGAATAGTAGGTTCACTGGACAAAACCAGCATAAAGCCACAGCAGAAATAAGGGTGAGAGGTTTCTTCCAGAATTCCAGATAGTTCTTATAAACCTACAAAAGACAAAAACATTAGGTTAGCAGTTGCTATGTCCTTGGCCAGGTAATGATTTCCACTCTAGAAAATAGTACGTCTTCTTTGATCTATCATCCGTCTTCAAATGTCACATTCAGGGGGCAGACACGGAGTCCACAAGGGGAGAGAACTCACCAGGCCACCCCGAGGCTCAGAGAGGGGAGGAATAAAACATTCAGAAACCTTCTGTGACCGTGATCTTCGGCTCCCTGACAACAGCTGCAGGGCTTCTACCGGCAAACTTTGCAGCTCTGAGGTCCTGGAGTTGTCGTTTGGAAGAATGTGTGGGTGCAGGGAGAAGGCAGAGGAGGAAAGCTTGCTTGCCAGGTTGGGGAACTGGTGGGGTGCTGCAAAGGGGTGGGTACAGAACTCAGAGCCCGTCCTGCTGGAGCGTCCGGTGTTGAAAAGCACTTTCTGGACATAGTTTTTCATTTATATTGATTTTCTTAGACTATTTTTTTTTTTTTTGAGAGTGCAGTGGAAATAATAGGACAGAGAGAGTCAGCATATTATGACATCTAAGAAGAGGAATTTCCTCGAATGAATTTGTTTTTCTGCTTTATAAAAGGAGGAGAGTAGGTAGCTGATGCGAGCTTAGCATGACAACCACCATTTCAGATGCATCTGGATGCAAACTTGCTTTATTCAGCCGTCTTCATTTCTTCTTTGTATCATTCACATGTTACTTAGCACAGATGGCCTTATGGTAGGTTATTTCTGAATGTGCCTTATCTTGCCAGTTAGACTGTAGCCTCTTGGAGAGCAGAGTCAAGGGTTCAGAAATGAAAATAAAGGCATTAATGTTAGGGTGTAACACTTTGTGGAATGCTTTTCAGGTATATTATTTGGGATCTCTTAACAGCATACTGAATGTAATAGAAGCTTCAAATTAAAAGCTAGAATAAGATTATGTGTATTTTCAATTTTATTCAAGACTCACTAAAATGTGGTTTATACTAAAAGACAATATTGGTGAGATTTTCAAATGTTTAGGTCACGTGCATTAGAGTACCACAAAAATCTACTTCACATAAGCTGTGAGCAAATGTAATGTTAACAATTTATATGAGATTTATTATGGGTAAATTTAAAATCAGTGGAGACAGTAGAGAAAGGTTTGAGACTTTTGGAATTAAAATTGGAAACCTAAGGGAGATTTTACAACTTTGTTTCAAAGTTCTGTCTATAAGTGATGGACAAACAAAATAAGTTCCCGAGGCAAAGCCATGGTCTCTGACCCACTTCCTCTGAGCCACACCTGATTCTCTCTCCCCAGAGTCAACCTACCTATGTAATGGGTTTTGTTGGGTTTACCTCTGTGTTTTTATTTTTTTTAAGGTTTTTTTTTTTTTTTAAGATTTTATTTATTTGACAGACACAGCGAGAGAGGGAACACAAGCAGGGGGAGTGGGAGAGGGAGAAGCAGACTCCTTGCTGAGCAGGGAGCCTGATGCGGGGCTCGATCCCAGGACCCTGGGATCATGACCCGAGCTGAAGGCAGACACTTAATGACTGAGCCACCCAGGCACCCCTCCTCTGTGTTTTTAAATAACATATTTATATGTCTCAATTTTTTGGTTTCAGATTTTGAGAATCGACTTCTTGTTCTGGATGAGGATTTGGCTCTCACGGGTGCCCCCCACACCTCCCTTCCCCCTCATCCATCATCTTGGGGTATTTTGTCCCCTTGTGAAGAAATCAGTATTCAGTGTTTACATTTTATGACTATGTAAATACCGTTTCTGGATGACCAATCTAGTGTACTATAATTGAATTTCCTTTGTTTTTTCTGTGGTTAATAATTATCTCTTGTTTTTCATTGGTTTAATTTTCTATGTCCCTGTCGCCTATTTGCTGCCAGAACTTAAATCTCCTTAAACACAGCAGGTGTTCTCTTGGTTCCAGACGTCCTGCTCCTTCTGTCCTTGGTCTCCGCTTCCGACGGGTTATTCGCTATAACTGCTACACCTGTCATATGTTTATGGGCTCTCCGTGTGCTGTCATCTTGTAGATGTGTCTTTTACCTGTGTTGAATACTTAATTTTTAGATCCCAGTCTTCCAGTTTTCTTGGTTTCTTCTGTCATTTTGGCAGAGTTGCGTTAGAAAGGGGACATAGGAGATGAATTTGTTAGAACTTTTCATTTCAGAATATGCCACATTTTTCTACTTTCATACCTGATTGATATTTTAGCTGGGGATATAATTCCAGGTTGGAAATAATTTGCACTCTCTGGCTCCTTGCACTGCTTTTCCCTCTCCCTCTGCCTACTACTCCCCATTTGTGCTCTTCCTCTGTCAAATGAATAAATAAAATCTTAAAAAAAAAAAAAAAGGAAATAATCTGCACTCAAAAATCTGATGATACTGCTTCACTGACTTGTAGCTTTCAGTCTTGAGAAGTGTGATGACTTTCTGATTCTTTTTTTCCAGTTTTATTGAGAAGCAATTGACATTCATCATTGTTTAAGCTTAAGGTATACAGCATGACGGTTCGATTTATATATACTATGGCATAAATGTAGGAGTTCAACTAACATCCTTTATCTTATTTAGATACAATTAAAAGAAAAGAAAAAGAAAAAAAAATTCCCCTTTGATGAGAATGCTTAGTATTTACTCCTTTAACAGCTTTCCCATATGTCATGCAGAAGTGCTAGTTATAATCACCATATTGTACATTCCATCCCTAGTACTTATGTATGTTATAACTGAGAGTTTTTACCTTTTGACCCCGTTCCTCCAGTTCTCCTTCCCCATGCCTTTGGCCTTTGGTAACCACGGGTCTGATCATTCTCTATGAATTTGTTTTGTAAGATTCCACATGTAAGTGAAATCATACAGTATTTGTTCTTCTCTCTCTGATTTATTTCACTTAGTATAATACAAGGTCTTCCATTGCAAATGGTTGGGTTTCCTCAATTTTTAAAGCTGAATAATATTCCATTTTATGTATATACCACAGCTTCTTTATTCATTCATCTATCGATGGTCACTTAGGTTGTTTGATGTCTTGGCTATTGTAAAGAATGCTGCTAGTGAACATGGGTGTGCAAATATCTTTTGGAGTTAGTGTTTTCATTTCCTTTGTGTATATTCCTAGAAGTGGAATTTCTCCGTCATATGGTAGTTTTAATTGTAATTTTTTGAGGTTACTCCATAATGGCTGTACCAATTTGTACTCCCACCAACAGTGCACAAACATTTCTTCACATCCTCACCAGCATTTGTTATTTCTTGTCTTTTTGATGATGGCTATAATATCTCATTGTGGTCTTAATTTGCATTTCCCCAGTGATACTGAGTGATGTTGAGTTTTTTTCTGATGTACCTATTGACCTTTCATATATCTTCTTTGGGAAAAATGTCTATCCATGGTCTCTGCTCGTTTTTTAATTGGGCTACTGTGGTTTGTTTATTTTTGTTACAGAGTTGCATGAATTCTCTGTATATTTTGGATATTAACTCCTTATCAGGTATATGGTTTGCAGATATTTTTTGCATTTTGTAAGTTGTCTTTTTACTTTGTTGACTGTTTCTTTCGATGTGGAGAAGCTTCCTAGTTTGATGAAATCTTTGTTTATTTTTTATTTTGTTGCTTATTTTAGACATCGTATCCAAAAATTCATCACCAAGGCCCATGTCAAGGAGCTTTAGTTCTATGTTTTCTTCTAGGGGTTTCATGGTTTGGGGGCTTACATTTAAATGTTTAATACATTTCAAGTTAATTTTTGTGAGGGGTTTAAGACGGGTCCAGTTTTCATTCTGTACATGTGAATATCCAATGATCCAATATCAGCACCATTTATAGAAGAGACTGCCTTTTTTCCATTGGGTATTTTCGTTTCCTTGTCAAATATTAGCTGCCCTTATATGCTTGGATTTATTTCTGGACTCTCAATTCTCTTCCATTGGTTTATTTGTTTTTCTATCAGTATCATAGTGTTTTGATGCTAGAGCTTGAAATCAGGATGTATGGTGCCTCCTGCTTTTTCTTCTTCCTCAGGATTTCTTCGGCTCTTTGGGCTCTCTTGTGGTTCCATATAAATTTTAGGAGTATTTTTTCTACTGGTATGATAAAGCGCCATTGGAATCTTGACAGGGATTGCATTGAGTCTATAGATGGCTTTTGGCAATAGTGACATTTTAACAATTAATTTTTCCAATTCTATCAGCGTAAGATATCTTTCTGTTTATTTGTACCTTTGATTTCTTTCACCAGTGTCTTATAATTTTCACAGTAGAGCTCTTTCATCTCTTTGGTTAAATTTATTCCTGAGTATTTTACTGTCTTTGATGTTACTATAAGTGGGATCCATTTTTTAAATTTCTTTTTCGGAAGTTTTGTTGTTGTTGTTTGTTGTTTGTTGTTAGTTGTTTTGTTGTTAGGAAAGCCTGTCTTACTCTTGATTTGTTTGGGGTGTGTGTGTGTGTGTGTGTGTGTGTGTTTGTATGTATTTTGGTGACCTGGTTCTTCTTTGAAGCTTTTACACTCTTGTTGCCTCCATGTTGTAAAATTTTTCATTGTTCTGCTTTGATTTAGGTCCTTTTTTGACCGTTGTTCTGAGTGGGCCATATACAATCTGGAAACCTATGTCGTTTTGTTCAGAGAAGTTTTCTTGCACTACATCTTGGAGAGTATCTTCCCCTTCACATGTATGTCATTTTCTCTGAAACTCCAGCTGCTCAGATACTAGATCTTCTGGACTGGTCCTCCAGTTTTCCTCTCTTTTCCTTTCTATCTGTCTTACTGTCTGGGACATTTTCTTCACTTGATTTTAACACTTCAATAGATGGGTTTATTTCTGTTCTCGTGTTGTGTATTTCCAAGAGTTTTAAAATTCTTTCTCCAAATATTTCCTTTTTGGTGTTTTGTTCTAACTCCTTGAAGGTGCTAATTGAAACTTCTCTAAACAAAATTGAAATTTTCTCCTATTTACTGCATTGCCTGTTTTATGATTTCTGTGTGTTTGTTTTAGATTCTGCTTTTATTTTACAGGTAGTGTTCTTATTTCTATGTTAGACATAACTAATGCCTTCCATTCTGGTTCTTAACTCCCTCTGGCATGTGAGAGGATTAATTTCCCTGCATTTATGTGACTTGTTTTGGCCGGTGGACTGTGAACAGAAGTGGTGTGTGCGTCTTCCTTGCCCACAGGATTCATGTCATATTGGGATGGAGGTGCCACAGTCACCCAACATGTGTTCTGGAATGCTGAGCCAGGCTCTAGGGACCAGCTGCCTGGGGGAGTCATCCAGACTCACTTTGAACTTGGCTTCAGTGGGAAATAGGAGATTGTTGTGTTTAGCCACTGAGATTGGCATTGTTTTTCGATGCAGCATCACCTGGCTTGTCCTGACTGATACAACCCCCAGACATATTTAAGAACGAGTCATAAAATGCTCTTTGGAAGCTCTGTATTTGTGGGTAGAGCTTCGTTGTGTAGTGATCTAGCCCCGCCTCTCTGTTATGGTATTCCCAGACATGAATGTCAACAGATCTCTTTTCCTGTTCTTAATAGTTTTCTTGGGAAATTCCCCACCATCCCCTGCCTGGTAAATATAAGCCTGATTGCCAAGATTCTGCAAGCTGAGGAGGGAAAGGTATGTAGACTGTCCCTTAATCCTCCTGTTGTCAACGATGTCTTCACTCTTTCAGCTGTAGCAGCTGCCCAGGAGGGAGTCCACAGTCCCTGTCTGTGAGCTGTTTGGAGAGGAACTGTCTGTTTCTGACCAGGGTGGGCAGAAGCAGGCTGCAGCTCTGATTACCACTTAACAGACTTACAGCGAGTCCTCCCTGGCCAAGGCCTAATGTCTGAGTCCTTGACACCGGAATTCCAGAGCCAGGTTAGGGGTCTGCGGTATGAATCGATCAGCTTCTAAGCTTGCTTGCTTGCTGATTTAGGTTTTCTATTTCTCACGTCCGCTAAGTCAGTTACTACTCTGCCATTTGCTTTCCACCACCTCAAATTTTGTTGCACTTGTCCACTGATCTGCCCTTTGTCTTTTTGTGTGTATGCCTTTTTTTATCCCCTGGCTGCTGTGTTCTAGAGGGTGTGTATGTCATCACGTGTATTGAGTCTATTGTGTTTACTGGAATTTCCTTAATGAGGGATTCCCCCCAACATTTTATTATAAAAAATTTCAAACATACAAAGAAGTGAAAACAATGAACACATGTATATTTTCTGCTTAGATCTGACAAATAACTTATTGCCATATTTGCTTTATCTTCCGTTCCTCTCTTTACATATATGTATATGTTATATTTGTATCTATATTTAGCTTTTTTGCTGAAACATTGGAAGTTAAGATATTATGCCCCTTCACTACTAAGTAGTTTAGTATATATCTTCCCAGAACGAGAATATTCTCTTACACAACCATAATACCAATTATCACAACTATGGAAATTAAAAAAAAAAAGTTCTGTAATATCACCTTATATCTACTATATTTAAATTACCTTCGTTGTTCCAAGAATTCTTTTATAACCTTTTATTCCCCCTTAAAAAATGGGACCTAATTGAGATAAACATGAGACAATTGGTTGTTGCTTCTCTTTTGGACCAAAAGCCAGTTCTTCAAGCATCTTGTATTTTGCATTTTTTCTTTTACTTAATCTTGAACTGTAAGTACCAACACCTGTAGAACTGGATTAATAACTGAAATCGAGGCCCCGACAAGGAGATATTAGGTCCAGTATCAGGGAGTCACTGAAGTTTATTTCATAAACAATCTTAATGGCTTGTTTTTCTAAATCAGGTGTTATTAATCTAAAAATTTACCAAGCAGTGTGCTTTGCACATTCAATTCACAACCGCTGTAGATAAAGAAGCAATATTTATCTTTGTGGTGATGAAGAGCTATATTTAGAGCTCTGCCCAGCCCACTTAACCTTGTACACTTTGCCAGCATTCAAACTCCTGACTTCTGTGCACTTTGGACTGAATTTGAGTCAAAGCTCAAAGGGCGTGCATTTTTGTTTATGACTGAGGGCTGATCTCTGAAGTTAGTATAGCTATCAGACATTCCTGACATTCCATATGTCTTAATTTTTAGTGCTTCGAGGACCTGGTGCTATGCCAGAGGTAAATAGAGGGTAAGAGCCCAAGGAAATAAATAGCTCCAGAGAAACTCTTCGAATAAGTTATAAAAATTCAATCCCGTGTTTAGCAAAGCAGATGCCAGGTATGGCATTGGTTTGTAGCATGTTAGTGCCATTCCTTAGGCTGCTTAGGAACATTTCCTAGTTTTCAGTTATTTGATTCTTGAAATTCCAACCCTGGAGCTTTAAAAAAGTTTCTGTGATTCTTTTGGTTTGTGTGTTAGTTGCACCCGGGGCCAAGATGAGGGGCTTTGCAATGCAGAAGTCTTGCATCCGGAGAGCAGTTCAGTGTTTGGTTGACGGGGTCGTCAGCAGATGCAGTGATTGGCAGAAAGAACATTTATTGAACGTGTGTTGAATGCACATCAGCCATTGCTCTAGGCACCAAGGACTGCAGTGGTGGACAAGGCAAGTCGTGGGAAGGTAGGAAGAAAGACTATCAATAAACAAGACAGATCAGACTTGATAGCAGCTTTGAGGAAATCAACTGAGTCATATGACGGGTACTGATTATTTTAGTTAGACTTGTGTATTCGTCAGCTCTGCCGAGTTAACAAGCAGCCTACAAATCTCAGTGGCTTTTATACACTTGTCTGCTTCTTGCTCATGCTGTGTCAAGTCAACTAAAAAATAAGAAGTAAAATCGTCACCTAAACTATAAATCCAAGGAATGGTGATTACGCATGATCGATAACTTGGTCACTGAAAATGGACTTTAAGAAATTCAGATTTGTCTCGGTCCAGTCATATCACCAAAGAGGGGAATTGGATCCTGATGTTAATAACTTAAAATTATACTCTTTACATTTAATAGAAAACAGTTTAATACGAAGAAGTCGAAGATGTAAATTATAGGACCTTTGGCCAGAAACTTTAAATGTTTTGTTATACTCCTTCAGTGTACAGTTCAGGAAAGGCTAAATAATAGAAAGATGTTTCCTCTTTGTAATGAAGACATTATACTTAAAACATGCAAATGGATGGTTCATCCTTTTAATGGACACATTATATATAAGATATGTGAATAGACACTGTATAGAAACTGACTAACCAATGTTACAAATTTCCAAAGTAACATATATGGGGGCAGGCATAGATCTTTTGCAGGTGTATATAATAGTCATCTTTGAAACATGAAGCACACTTTTCAACATGTGCTTTTTCTTCATCAAGAAAAAGAGTGGGTACACAGAAGGTGATGGACTCCTGGACCTCAAAGCTTTCTTTGCAGGCGTCAGACATGGTTTTGTTTGTGGCAGTGTGATCAGATGTGCCCAGGGTCATCCCATTCTTGAAGACTGGTACTTTCGGGTCAGTCATAATGAGACGTCTTAATGCCAGGTTAGGATCTACTAATAGCATCGCCCTAGCATCAGAAATTTGTTCAGTGCAATCTATCAGGAATGCAGTGGCCACAGCCAGAACAACCTACTTTTCTTGGAGCATTTACCCAGGCAGGCTTGCCAGGGATCCAGGGAAACAACACAAGCTTCCCTTGATGAACAGTGTGATGTTAATTTGCTTTGTATCTAAATGTAATGCTTATCTGTAGGCGTAGATCATGAAAAAGTAAAAACCAGAGGATAGAAGTGAAGCCCCAGATACTTCCCCGCAAGTCACCAAGGCTTACTTCTTAAGAATGTCCAGCCTGGAAACTTTGTGACCCTCGGCATAGTAGCTGGAAACCAGCCCCGGCAGCCAAGCACTCCATTCCGTGGCCCCCAGCTGCAGGGCTGCAAACCTGGGAACTGCCCGGGTCAGGCACCCTGGCCTGGGGTCGCCTTCCCCTCGGGAGCCACCATCCTGTGTGCGTATGTGTAGGCGTGCTGCGGGCGGCACCGTCTGAGGCCAGCTTTGGGCACCTGTGCCTGAGCAGAATTCTTGTCAGTATCCGCCCGAGGGCTCACTCAGGAAGGCTCGGTACAGCGTTGCTTTTAGATACAGTTCAACTGCCTATTGGTACCAGAGGTACCAGAAAGCCTAAATAAACCGTGGTCTAAACCTTCTATAAAAAATGAGAGAGCAACACGAAAGGTCCCAATTTCTGTCTTCGGATGAGTGAGGGGAACTGCAGAATGACACGTGCAGCGTATTATGTTAACGCTGCAGACCGTTTTCTAGCTATTTGCAGAGACAGGTCTGGAAGGATACACACTACGTTGGTAATTGTGGGGACCCCCGAAGAGAGGGGTGGGGGGGAGAAGGGACCATCAAAGGGAGGGGAGGTGGAGGAAGCAAGCTGTGTGGGTTGAGGTGGTGTCTGGGGATTGAGCCTGAAGGATTTGTGATGGATTGAGTAGGGGTTCTGGGGATGAGGGAGAGGGACAGATCAAGCCTCTGGGTTGGGGAATCATGGCATTTCCCAAGATGTGTAATCTGGAGGAGTGGTCTTAGGGGAAGGGAGGGGGCGGATGGGAGTGAGGGTTATGTTTTGTGTGAGTTCAACATTCAGTGTGGTTATGAGCCACCCCCCCCCCCCGCATAACCCCTGCACACACACACACACACACACACACACACACACACAATTATCGGGTAGATGTTGGCTGGGTGGACACTGGGTCTCGACGCAGAAGTGTGACTTAGCGATCACTCATTCATTTTCTCTAACATCTGTTGAGCACCAAGGGCTATGCTACGTGCCTAGAGAAAAACCAGGAGGGACTCATTGAATAGAATAGACAAGTCAACTGAAAAAAATGTGAATAGTATGAAAAATGACCAATTGGGGGTGGGAAAAAATACTTCCCAAACCAGAGCTTGTACAGAGCTCCATACGATGCTCTTAACTCGTAAAGCTTAGGGGGGGCAGGATGGCTTGCCTGGCAAGACAGCACATTCCAAAGGCTCTTTTAAGGAAGCTGAATCTCAAAGGACAGCTGTAAGGTGAAGCCGAGCTGGGAGAGAGTGGTGGACAAGGGTGGACAAGTGGTGGAGAGGGTGTCCAGGCACATGGAGCTGCAGTGATAAAAGCCTGTTTCTGCTCCCTGTGCATCGGGCTGACTGGTTTTTCCTTTACTTTGCACGGACTCGGTTAGGTTTTTAGCAGTGGGTAGAGTAGACATCAGAAGTACAGATGTCCTGTCTCTGGGCAGTGAAGTCGTGTAGGATTGTCCCCCTTTGCCAGCGGACAAACATTAGGATTTTCTGGTGTTAATGAGGTTAATAAGCTAATACCTTGTTGGTCTGAGCTGGTTTTTCTTTCTTCTCTGATGTTCAGTATTTGTAGACCACTCTGCCAATAACTTGTGCCAACCATGTCATAAAACTTGGCCCTTCACACTGAGCTTGAAGTCGGATCATTGTTTCTCTCCCAAAAGCTAACGTTTGTTTGCAGATGGTCACAGCAGCCTTATTCACACCAGCGGAAACAATCCCAAGGTCTATAAAGCGGTGAATGGCTAAGCAAAATGTGATATATCCATACAATAGGACACTATTTTGCAGTAAAAGGAACAAATTCTTGACACACACAACAATATGGATGTACCGCAAAATAACATTATGCTGAATAAAAAGCCAGACATCAGAAACCACAAGTTGTACGACTCCATTGTTCTGACATTCCAGAAAAGGCACATCTGTAGAGATAGAACTTAAATGAGTGGTTGCCTGGGGCAGGCAGTAGGGATGAGGGGGTGACTGCGTCTAGGCACAGGGGATCTTTTCAGGTTGGTAGGAATGTGCTAAACTGAGATTGCATGGTGATTTTAACTCTACACATTTACTTAAAATTTCTGATATGCACACTTAAACCATGGGGAATTTTATGGTATAGAAGTTAGACTTCAGTAATGCTGTTCAACGGCAACAACGAGGCTTGGGGTTATAAAATTCCAGCCTGAGCCGTGACTGCTTCCCGTGGTCAGGATGGCAGGAGAGCAACCATCGTGACGGCATTTGGTGTCGTGGGGAAGAGGCCGTGCCCGTGTTGACTCTGCCAAGTGCGTTTCCTGGCCAGAGGATTCCTTCCCTTTTGACAGTATGGGGTCCCTGGGACATCAGCTCGAGAACTGGGTGCTCCGGTCCCTGGAGAGGCTCACGTAGTGTCCTTAGGAGAATTACTTGGTGTTCAACAGAACTACCTGACTGGTGTGATGTCAGTCGTTTTCTGATGGTACAAAAAGCAGATACACTCAAAGTTCATTGGTTTTCAAAGCAAACATTTCGCTCTCCCTGGGGAACACTTTCATGCTGCGCTTACATCCAGAGGACAGATGGCCCATCCCTGGTTATTTGTGGAAGAACTGCTGGGGGACCAGAACCGTGCTGTCCCCCATCCTGTGTATCCCAGTGGGGGACAGAGGCCATCAGTAGAGATTTGGTGGTCTGGTGAACGCATGAATGAAATGTTCCTTTGTTGGTAGTTTTGTTACGACTTCCTGTGGGCAGGAGTGAAAAGAAGAGAGTGAAGTGGGGTTTTCCCCTTCTTCCAGTTGAACTTTGTTGTCAGAGCCCTTCTTTCTGTTTTCTGCTTTTGTCCCATTAAATGTGGGTACATCCCAACGCCTTGCCTGGCGCACTCCTCTCATCCATTATCTGATGTCCCTGTGGAAATTTCAGTCTGTATTTCACCTGCATGTCCCTCTAGCACTTCACAGGCCACATCTTTTTTAAAGGTACTTAATTCCTGATAATTTTGCTTATTCATGCTGCAGTGACCATGCTCAAACCACAGAACCAGAAACTTCCTCCGTTACTGCTCTCCTGTTGAGTGAGTGCGTTGCTTCAGGAACACCCCCAGCCTTTCAGGATCCAGCTTTGACTTTCAAGGACTCCTGTCTGGAACCCCACTTTTATAGGAGCCTTTTCTCTTCCCTGGCAGCCTCAGATGCTGTTATTTCCCTCACGGCATCCTGTCTGCTGCCAACGCATTGCTTTCCTTTCTCCCTGGCCGTTGCTTACTGCTGGATGGTAAAATGGAAAACCGAGCTGTTTCAGCCCCTCTCCAAACCAGCGGCTCTCCCCCGGGGCAGGCAGCAGGGAGGTGGGAGGAGGGAGGGCAGAGCTCTACCCTGAGGCTCTCATGTAGTGGTTTGAGGGGAGGAAGTTGGTAACTTGCATTTCTAGTAAGTTACTAGTCGACCCTGATGCTGCTGGTTTAGTCTGTTCTGTTCACTGATATTAGGTTCACCTTCCTCAATTTAAACTTGTCCCGACGATGGTTCTCCTTGCCGGGGTCTTCCATTGGCCTAGGACCGGATTTCCCAAGGAGGGTGTCGTAGAATGGGGACATCATATTAAGTACATTTTAGTCCCGTTAACTTTTCTGTTGTAAGGAGAGAGTCAGTCTGGTGCTGGTATGTCTTTAACACCTTTCTAATACTTAGTTGCCTTTTTAACAGAGCCAGCTGTAAGCTTTACATCTGTGTGAGGAATTCTCTGAAATGTATCGCATGATCTTGTTTTCATTGTATTTATTTTTCAGTGACAAGAGTTAAAGGACTGTCGTCTGAAACGCTGGGGGTGGGAACAGAACCCAGAAGTCATAAAGAATTCTTGTGTATCTTCTGTGGGTTTCATACTTCAGCTTCACTTATCACATGTAATTCTTTTGACTTACCTGCAATCAATCAGTACAGTTGGAAGGAAGATACAGGAGCTAGCTTTTTTCCCCTGTCAGTCCAGTTTTGCAAGACTTTTCTTCTTCTCTTATTATTTTTTAGAGAGGTGGGAGGGGCAGAGAAAAGAGGGCGACAGAGAACCCCAAGCAGATTCCAGCTGAGCACGCAGCCTGTCTTGGGGCTCAGTCTCACAATCCTGAGATCATGGCCTGAGCCAGAATCAGGAGTTAGAAATGTAACCGACTGAGCCACCCAGATGCCCCCTCCCACTATGTTTAAATAATCAATTCTTTTTCTTACCCTAAACAAAGTTCATGGACTAGTAATATCCTCGGGAAAAAAAAAAAATATTTGCATCCTGACTAAGGATTAATGCCAACATGTATTACAAGTTGCTACAAATCAGTATGGAGGGCAGACAGCCCACTTTTAAAAAGGACAAAGGATGCAAATAAACATATGGAAAAGTTACACACCTTTTGTAGTAATTGTTAGATTTCCCCTCTTCCCAGGACCTTATCAGGTGTGGTGGAACCTGGGTAATGGGCGCTCACTACCACTGTGGAGGAGAGTATTTAAAAATTTTAAATTTAAATTTAAACTAAAAAAATTTAAATGCTGGAGCACCTGGGTGGCTCAGTAGGTTGGGCCTCTGCCTTCAGCTTGGGTCATGATCTCAGGGTCCTGGGCTCAAGCCCCGCATCAGGCTCTCTGCTCAGCTGGGAGCCTGCTTCCCCCTCACTCTCTGCCTGCCTCTCTGCCTACTCTCTCTCTCTGTCAAATAAATAAATAAAATCTTAAAAATTTTAAATGCTGGGGCGCCTGGGTGGCTCAGTGGGTTGAGCCGCTGCCTTCGGCGCGGGTCATGATCTCAGGGTCCTGGGATCGAGTCCCGCATCGGGCTCTCTGCTCAGCGGGGAGCCTGCTTCCCTCTCTCTCTCTCTGCCTGCCTCTCCGACTACTTGTGATTTCTGTCAAATAAATAAATGAAATCTTTAAAAAAAAATTTTTTTTAAATGCTAGTATGTCTTTTAAGATCTCTCTAATATATATTGATGTTTTTAAGTTTTAAAAATATGTATATCCTTTGACTCACTGCCAGGAATTCATTCTAAAAAATAATTACACTGCTGAAAATATTTGCAAGCATGTACACGGAAGCATTTCTCTTGAAGGAAGATGAAACTAATGTCTGTTAATTAATGATTTGTCAAATAATGGGCTATAATCCATTCCATGTATGTAGATATTAAAAATTTGAAGTAAATGTGTAGTTATGCTCATTGAAATATTTCTAACTTGTTTTGCCAACTAAATAAAGTCATAGAAAAAGCACATAGCATGAGCCTAATCATACGTTTTGTAATAGCATGTGAATTTATAGATAGACTGAAAAGATACCAAAGTGTGGGAATATATATCTTTCTATAGGGAAATGAAGGCAGGACTTTACAAATAGTTTATTCTATTTTATATATTTTTTTGTAATGAGAATGTATTACTTGTGTTTTTTAAGGCAAGGCTCAAAAATATACTGTATATTTTATTTAATTTAATATTCCGATCTTATAAAAATGTGCATAATATTATATGTGCTTCAGTATATGGGTATACATTTATTTAAGAAAAACGTAGCCTGGAGTGACCACACTGTGAACTAGGGTTTTTCCCTATGTGATAAGGGTTATAGGGATTAAAAAATAACTTCCCAGCTCCTTAGATTTTGATAAAAGTAGTACAGGATCATTTTAATCATTGAGTCAGCCTCTTCTTAAGAAAGAGCTTGACTACAGTAAGGTTGTAGCTGTCCAGGGATGGTGCTGTAGGTTAGTTCTTTGTTGTTCTGGCTGGAGCACTGTCTCTTGAGTGAATCCCCCCAGCATCTTCCAGTCCTGGTCCTTGAACGGCTCTTGCCTGCGATGGCGGCCGTGATGCGTGTGCTCTTCAAGCTGTAGTTAGCAGGACGAGGCGGTCTGGGTGGGTTGGTCTGTTCGGACAATTAATCACCTGTTGAGCCCTCTTCCTCCCACCGGCACTCCTCTCTTCTTTACTGGCATGTCTACTTAAATTCTCAAACTCTTTTCCAGAACCAAATAATCCAATGGGCAAACATTTCTTGGCACTTAGGAGAGAAAAGAGGTTCAGGTTAAAGTGTTTGCTGACCACTCTGTTTTCTTCTGTAGGGGAAAATACTTGTAAAAAATGGGTGAATTACTCTAACACCTGCAATAAATTCTTTCACCTCTCTGTAACTAAGAATCTGTTTTCCGTTTAGCTATTCATTTGTGATACATAATGTAATTATAATAAACCAAACTAAGTTATAGGACCAGACATTTTGGTGTAATATCAAGAGATTTTTCTCCTTTCCTGTCCCACGGTCTTTATTATCAATATTCATTCCTATATTAATCAATGATCACTTAAATATTAACCTTCATCTTATTCTTTTAATAAATGCATTTACTATTACATTTATGTAAATTGAAAACTTTAAAAATAGTAACAGTCCTTCCATAATTGTTTTCACTTCTGTCTTTCTTTCTAATCTGCATCCATTCAGTTGACACCTACTCTGACCTGTCGAGGTAGGTACCTTGCTAGGGTTGGAGAGAGCAGAATGGGCCCTGCCTTGGAGAAGCTCAGAGGCTGTGGGGAAGACGGTGGCTAGTAAGAGGCCTTAGGTGGCCGCGCCCAGTCTTTGGAGGAGTGGTCCTGTGGGACAGAATTCAGGGAATACTGGGTAAGAATAGCATTCCTAGGTTAAATGGAATCAACTTTTTAATGGTTTTCTAATACTGTCAAATTGTTTCTTAAAAGAATTGTATCAAGTTACAGAATTATGCAACAAAAGAAAGTAACTGATTCTCCACATCCTTACCGGAACTGAGTTTCATTAGGAAAACAAAGCAAAACAAGACAAAACAAAAACTCGATACCCTAACAGGCTTAAAATTAAGCCTCATTATTGTTTTATTTGGCATTTCTTTTTTTTTAACGAAGTTGCACATTTTCACATATTTTTATTATTTAACTTCCTCTTGTGAAGAGATCTTACTCACTTGGAGTCTTGGCATTGTGAGGACTCGTTACTATTTTTTCAAAATTGTTTATTGAGGTGAAATTCACATACCGCGGAACGAGCCACTTTAAAGTGGCATTTCCTGCCCTCACACTGTTGTGCAAGCACCGTCTCTGTCTGGTTCTGAACCATTTCTCTCCTTCCAAAATCCTCCTCCAGCAGCTTCCCCGCATCCGCCCCCTCCCTAGCTCCTGACAGCCACTCCTCTAACTCTCCATCTTCCTGGGTTTATTTACACTGGATATTTCATATGGGAGGTATGTGTGATCTGCGGGATCTGGCTTTACTTAGCCTAATGTTTGGAAGGCCCTCGCATTGTAGCGCGGTAGCCACACTATTCCTTTCCGTGGCGGGATGATCCTGCATTGCGTGTAGATGTCACACACGCTCTGTCCATTCATTCGTAGGTGGACATTTGAAGTGTCTCACTTTTTGGCTCCTGTAGACAGTGCTGCTGTGACCATGAATGGGCTTTCAGTGACTTGGGTACATGTTTCCAGTTCTTTGGGGCATAGACCCAGGAGCAGGAGTATGGGGTCATACAGTAATTCTGTGTTTAACTTTTGAGGATCTGCCAAACTATTTTCTACAGAGGCTGCGCCATTTCACCTTCCCACGGACAATGTACAGGCCTCCCCCTTTTTCCACATCTGTGTCAACACTTGTTACTTTTCATATTGGGGGTGCTGGTGGTCTAATTATAGCCATCCTGGTGGGTATGAACTGGGACCTCATTATGCTCTTTATTTGCATTTTCCCGTTGACTAATGATGTTGAGTATTTATTACTATTCTGTATGTGGGTGAGAATAGGAAAGAAAAAGAAAACTTTGCTTTTCAAGAACTTATTTTAAAAATTTGTGTTTTTTGAGGGAAAAAAAAGTTTACTTAAAATTATATGAAATGACTTCAGTAAGAATTATTAAGCCATTAATTTTGTCCAAACATTACATAAACATAGTTCTCATCATATAGGTATTTCTGCAGCCAAGCCTCCTGCCTCCAGTTTCATTTTTAAATTGAGTTTGTTTTCATTTCTCCATCACCTGGGTGGATTAGGGCTGTGATTAGTGGTTTAACTAGGGGTTCTCAGAGTATGGTCCAGGGGCCACAGTGCCGGCATCACTTGGGATCTTGTTAGAAATACAGGTTCCCCACCTTGCTCTACTGGGGCAGAACCTGGAGATGGGCTCAGCAATGTTTTTGTTTTTGTTTTTTAGGATTTTATTTACTTTGGAGGCAGAGATAGTGAGAGAGAACAAACACGTGAGCATGGGGCAGAGGGAGAACCAGGTTCCCAGTGCAGGGCTCGGTCCCCGGACCCTGACCAGAGCTGAAGGCAGCCCCTTAACCAACTGAGCCACCCAGGTGCCCCCCGGGGATCTGTTTGAATAAGCCTTTTAGATGAGTTGTATGTACACGTAGGTTTGGGAGCCACACTCGAAACCAGCATTTCTAAGCTGATACGTTTAAAGAGCTCCTGTGGGAAATTCAGTTCACAATTTTGGCCTTACAGATACCAACATTTTTTTTTTTTTTACTTAAAATAGGCAAACAATATAAACAATTAAGTCGAATCATTTTATAATGTCCTGTTTCAGAATTGCGTGTATATAATATTACTTAGGAATTGCAGTTTGGTCTACAAATCCTATCAGAAAGATAAGTGTTTTTTTAAAAAGCAATTTTTGCTCGTTGGTCAAATCGTCAAAGCACGCAGGAGTCTTGTGTCCCTGATATGTCTCTTTCCCTCTCTCTGTGATTGTACTTGACATCCTACTCCTTAGGAGCCTCTGTTGCGAAGGTGGGCAGAGTGAAGGCCTGTGTCATGGGGTGCATGGCCTTTGACAGCCACAGGAGCCCCTTGGGCCATATTGACGGCCCCAGCATACCCCTCTGCCCAGCAATGCTGCCTCGGCATCCTGACCCCTCCCTCCCTCCAGAACTTTTGAAAGGGGCCCCTTTCTTGCTGCGTCTTCCAGAAACTGGTGGTGAGTCAAATCCGTATCAGGAGCCAAACGCACACTTTAGAGAACAGTACCAGCCTCACACGGGATCATCAGCCCAGTGGCTGGAAACTACAGATGGTGACTAGAAAGGTACGCGTTACCCAGTCCCGTGCTTACCGGACTAGAGTTGAAGTTTCTGTCCCGCATGGGCTGTTCAAATGGCAGTAATACTTGTATGTACTTCGCACAGGTTTATGAGGACTTAAGGCACACATTTACACATGGTAAACAGGGAATGTTTTGTATTTTTAGTATAATTACTGCATGTAAAAGTTGACTTCTAGAAGAGTGTAAGCATTGACATTTTTGCAAACAATACAGTTGCGTCCCCAAATCAACGGTATTAGCAGTGTGGTCTTTCAAATGTGAGTCAGGCACAAATTTTGCCTTCTCAGGTGTATATTCGTGAAGTAGCTCTAGGATGGGTTAGGTGGCATAAGGGAGATTTTGACGGGGTTTCCCTGAAGCCCTCCAGATTTAAGATCTCTGGGTTAGAATGAAGAAATGGTTTGGGAATGAACATTAAAGAGAAGGCAGAAGATTTGAGGAAAGTTTTTAATATTTTTTTTTTTAGTGTGGAGGGATTGAGTAGATTTATAAGCTGAGGGGAAAAAATGAACGATACAAGAGGATGTTCATACTTGACACTAACTGATGGGATGTGATAGCAAAGCAGGGAGCATCTGGTGGAATTACAGACAGGAGGTTGGCAGGCTTTGGAGTAGAGAAAGGGTATGAGCAACGGTGAGGGCAGCCAGCCATTTGGGTTCAAGGAGAGCAGGTTTGGGAAACAAGACCGTTGGGTTCAAATATTTGAGGAAACGAGCACCAATGGGTAAAAGTTCGAGGAAGACCAGATCTCTGGCCACCATGAAAAAGAGCTGTCTGAGAGCCCAAGAAGCTGCAAAGATGACATGAACTTGGCCTGGAGAAATGGTCGGGCTCCGCAGCTACGACACATTGGGTGAGCCATTTAAATCATGGCGCCCCAGGCTCCTCCTTGACCCGGTATACTGGGCTCAGGACCGTCCCAGTCTGGCTGTCCTCCTGTCTAATATGGCTCGTTTTGAAGAATTTAAGCTAATTTTCCCAGAGATACGAAGTTAACCTCGACCCCTCCTCTGAAGTAGTCTGTACTTCTCCTAAGAGCGGTTTTCTTCTTGCTGCCACCACTCACCCTTTTCTGGGATTTCCCCCTTTCTGTCCCTTTGCTGCTTGGCCCTGACTCTGTAGCGATAGAAACAGATAGACGTGCTGAGGGACCTAATTAACATCATTACAAATTAATATTCTGTCAGGCCTCTAGCAAGATTCCTGGTGTTTTACCCTCCTTTTAAACTTTAGATTGTGAAACGCCTCCTTCCTTCCTGTTGCAGAGCAAGTTCAGCGGTGTCTGTGTGGGCAGATCCTGTAGTAATCCCGGACAGCTCGCAGTGTAGACTCTGCTTTGACTTAGCCCAACAATGACAGCGGCAGGTGCCACAAAGCAAATGAGATGCAACGTGGGGGGGTTGGGGGGCAGGAAAAGAATAAATGAAACAAGATGGGATTGGGAGGGAGACAAACCATAGGAGACTCTTAATCTCACAAAACAAACTGAGGGGGGGGGGCGGGGGTCGGGAGAGGGTGGTGGGTTATGGACATTGGGGAGGGTGTGTGCTATGGTGAGTGCTGTGAAGTGTGTAAACCTGGCGATTCACAGACCTGTATCCCTGGGGCTAATAATACATTATATGCTAATAAAAAAATAAAATAATAAAATAAATAACTGGGAAGACCTTTCACTTTCATGCTAAACTATACATTTGGGGGACTTACAAGAGTTTTGTTAACCCGAGAATGGCTTTTTCTTTGAAGAGCCTTTTCTTTCAGTGCAATTAGTACAAACTCAGTGCTTGGGGGTTTGTGCGCGCACATACGGCATCCACTGTCACATAACTGCGAAGAGTAAATCTGTCTGTGTGTGGCAGGTGTCTCGTGTCATAGGACAGGTATCCGCGATTGACAGTAAGCCCTAAATGACATCGTGTAGAAGGACGATGCAGTGCCCTCAGAGAGAGGAAACACTGTGCCAAGTTCCAATTTTGTGTGTGAGCATTGGCAAAGCGCTGTAGTAAATTCGCATTTTCTTCACATTAGTCACGGTGCAAAAGAAGGCGGTTTTTAAAGCAAAGAGTAATCGCCGGAATTTAGCATAAAGACTCTCGTTAGTTTCAGGCTTTTTGCATGATGTTGCTCCTTTGAGGGGAACCAACAGAAAGCAAACTCCGTCCATATTCACTTCCTCAACATCAAAGGAAGATGGACTGTTTCAGAGATTCCTTGTGGAAAACAAGAGGAAGAAATTAGAAACTAATCAACAATTTCTGCTTACTGTATTTATTCTAAGTCATACTGTTGCCAATTTTGGAATGCATCTGTTAACTTCTTTTTGTTTTATGTTAGTTCTTAGTATGTCATCGTAATATGTTCCCGTTATCAGGATAGCAGCAGAATTGAGTGGTTCATTCTGTTTGGTATCCGAGACTGTTATTCTATTTATATCTTGTAATTTGGACCAGAATTAAATTCTAACATTTAGAAATTTATACATATGTGTTTAATGGTTTTACTTTTTGGTGGATGTGGAGAAAAGATAGGTACTTATCCAGGCACAGAAAACAAAGCGTCTAAATGATTTTTGAAGTAACACTGCAAAGAAATTTTTGCATGAAAA
Source organism: Mustela erminea (assembly GCF_009829155.1). Lineage (NCBI taxonomy): Eukaryota > Metazoa > Chordata > Mammalia > Carnivora > Mustelidae > Mustela > Mustela erminea. The sequence goes on along the minus strand of NC_045634.1, from coordinate 26,706,277 downwards.
TTTCCAGGAATGGAAACGTTTGAATTTTTTAACTGAGTTCATAATTACATGTATACTTATACATGTAATTCTAGTCTTAGAACAGTGACAGTTAATAAAATGCTTATCATCTGTTGAGCAATTAATAGGAAAACTGGATTATTTCCAAGTGTAGTCAAATTACCATAATTTGCAATCATAACCCATGTTCTGAAGCTTTTGTGACTTCTCATTCTTAGAGTAATAAATGTATTCCTGTCATACTCAGGCTGAAGCACGCTGATTTGGTCCCAGGATAACACTTGTGTAATACCACTCTTTTATCATTTAAACTTACAAATCTTACTCATTTCTTCAGGATACGTGTGCATTTTAGACAGCACTGATAAAGGAGTGAGGGAAAGAGAACAGAATACAATGCAAGGTAACCTGGCGCGGGGGCTTTGTCTAATTAATAATCAGCTTTATCAGCGGGGTCAGAGGTCAGTCTTCTAGACAGTGTGTAAAGACAAGGCCACTTCCTATGTTAAGGGGAGTTTTTGATACAGAATTTAATTCCTTTGTCAGTTTTCCTGGGCAGTTCATGATTTAAGATGGGATTTAAGCACAACCGAGAGCATGAGTTTTTTAGGACTTGGATTGGGTTCAAATTGACTCCAGGTTTGTAAAAGTAAATCTGACAAGTTGCCGGGTTAGTGGGTACATTTTGCCTAACATGTCTGAGGCTCATTTCACTCACCTGACCTATACTGAAGCCCGACCATTCACAGAGCGTGATCCTGTTTTATTCTCACGTAAACTTCACAGTCGGCACCCCCGCCCCACCAAAATAGATCGGGAAACGGGTTTTTAAAGGTGAATAACAACCTGCTCTAGGCTGCACAGAGGAGAATGGTAGGCAGGGGACAAGGGATGGAACCCAGGTCTCTGCGGGCAGATTGCAGGCTCTTACCTTCTGAGCCGCTGGTTCCCACATTCTCTGTAATGACCCGGAGAGCTTGATTCATCATGCATTGCTGGGGCCTTGAGTTTCAGATTCTGTAGGCCCCTGCGAGGGCCCAGGAATTGCTATTTCTAACCAGTGCCTGGATGTTGATGCTGCAGGTCATGAGGACCGCACGTTGAGCTCTACTGCCTGACCCTCCTCCTCTGGAGAACGAATAAGAGCACGGGTTGTGCTCATATTGATAATCTCTGACATCTGTTGACTAGTTACCACGTCCTTGACACTGTTCTAAGTTAATTCCTCTTTCATCTCACATTAATCTTAGGAGACAGTTAAATTGCAAGGAAAGGGTAAGGGGGTGTGATCCCCACTGCCAAGTGGCGTAGACAGAGGCTCCCAGTGAGGCCGTGTCCTAGTGCCTTGGGGTCAGAGCTACTTCTCCGCGAGCTGATGGAAATCAGCCAAACTGGGTTTCCAAGGCCAGTGTCCCTGGAGCTATCGGCAGAAGCAGATTTCAGGCTCTGGGAGCGTTGAAAGAAAAGGAGACACTCCTTTCTTTTCACCCACCGTGTTTTATGTCCTTGGAGGGGCTGTTGAAGGCGAGGCCTGGGAGGAAATGGTTTCCCTCCTTTTCCTGTCGTCCCAGAATTCTGAAGGCAGGTGACATAGTTGGCCATTCTGAGGAAGGAGGAGATTCTGGAAACGAGCTGTATTTCAGTTGAACCCTGACACTGTTGATACTCATTAGCATGGATACACGGGATTCCAGACGGTTCTGTACGTAGGAACCCTGTCGGCAGTGGGGCCCGTGTGCTGAATGGGAAGGTGTGTCCACTGACGCTGGCCACCCAGCAGCAGGGCGGGCGTTCGCTAACCTGTACTGTTAGCCGGCTCGCCATGGAGAATCTCAGAATCAAAAATGAAGAAAGGGAGAGAGAAAAAACATCAACTCAACATTGAGTTTGAAACCCGTACTCTGCTTAGGAAACTGTAGTCTCCCCCAATCATTTTAAGGCTTAAAGAGAAAGCCTGAGGCAGCTTCAGAAGGTCACAGCACCTTGATACATCAGTAGTCTGTGTGTCTGGTTCCATGAAAAATTGTGTCAAGTAAACTGGTACGTGTAAGAAATGTACAAAAATAAAACATACTTGTCCCACCGGTCATAGTGGACCTCACGGTCAAGTGAGTGTTCAGTTCATTTGTACAAGAGCGTCTAAATCTGGAATAAGCGTAGCCTGATACAGATCTCATCTTAGAGTTGCTGGCATGAGGATTTCCATGAGGGCAGGATTTGAATCCAGGGACGAATTCTTCTTGGCCGTGGGAGAGCCATTTAGCTGGAGAGCTAGCGTGGGGTGCCAGGCCTCCTTACTGTTGGCTTGGACTTGTCTCTGATTTAAAATGACCTTAGAACTTTGCAAAGGGTATTAGGACTTACTGTTATTTTTTTGAATATTCATCTTTGTATTCGACCCTTGTTTTTTTCCATTAAGGTTTTACACACAGCAGCACAGACTCTAGACACAAGAACAAAAGGGAAATGCCACCTAGACTCGTCTTCTTTGTGGTTACGGTGCTGAATTTTGACCTAATGTGGCTCGATGGAAAGAATCACCCATGCATTTATTCTGGTCCGTTGTAGGTTAACGAAGCCCTTGTCGTTCGCTGACTGTGTTGGGGATGAGCTGCCGTGGGGCTGGGAAGCAGGCTTTGACCCACAGATTGGCGTCTACTACATCGATCACGTCAACAGTAAGTTTCTCTTTGTTATAAAAGTGATCCCTCCCCAGATCTCGAGTCCGACAAAAACATAAACGCTCTCTACCGTGAACTTCTTTATTTTAAGCCCCACTTTCTCAGTGACTAATATTGCCTGAAATGCCTGTTTTGGAATTTGGGGCCCACATGTATGTTGGGCTTATGGGGGCAGAGACAGAGAAACGAATCTGTGTGTCCATCTGCCTGGTAGAGGGTGAGTGTTCTGGAGGCACAAAAAGCCCGTATCAATAACAGTGGTCTCTTAGAAACCTAAGGGTGTTAAATATATACATGTAAATATAAATATATACATATGTATATCTATATCTGTGTTTATGTATAAAATCTGCTCACAGTACTTTTATCAAATTTGAGAAAATATCCTTCCACTGATTCTCTGTCAGAGTCTGTTTTTTATCTGTGCAAATACTCACTTCCCAGGATGACTGGGAAGGGTTCCGGAAACGACGGAACCAGGGCACGCAGGCCTGACATCTGCAGAGGCTGAAGGCATGGGGGGCATGCTGAGTTTGGGGGGGAGGCTTTGAGCCCCCTGGCGATCTGCTGGGAGGCTCCAGTCCCAGTGCAGGGGAGAGGGGCACGCAGGACTCTCTGCCAGCGGTGGAGGGACTGCTGGGGAGACCATTGAGAGTGGAGAGTGAAGTGTTCCCCACCAATGAGCAGCAGCCAGGGAGCCAGACAAGAGGACAGTTGGGGTGTCTGGTATGGTGGCTGTTTGTTGCAGGCAGCATGGGGAGTGGCTGTAAAGCCGTCCCGTTCTCACACGTAGATGGGATGGAGGGGTCGGAGGAACAAGGACTTGGAAGAATTAAATCAGTTTTTCAGCAAACGCAGATAGCTCCTAATCTGTGGTAGGAGAACATCAGTGCGTAGAGCTGGAACTAACATTTCTGCACACATTAGTTCAACATAACAAGAAGTAATAGCTTCTGTAAGCTTTACTGGTTTGTAGCATACAATTAGAAGAAATGTGACTTTTGTGGAGAGATATCTCTCCCCGAAAGCTTGTCCAGATTCCCTGAAGAATTCATCGTTGTGGGTTTTGTAGCTTTCATTTTTATATTTTTTAGTAAACCTCTCTTAATTGTATTGTTATTTGCGGGTTTTATTGCTTATCAATGATCGACATCCAAATATTTTTATGTTCTAGTGGAAGGGACAACTTTTGGTAAAATTCCGTTCATTTTGAACCGTTGTAACTCCTTATGTCATTGCAGATACATAATTCAGTGGAATATCCTGGAATGCGTAACTGTTTAAACTCACTTTCATGCAAGTTTAGCTTTCTTTCCTTAAATAATATTTGCAGAAGCAGAAGCAAACCTCCCTGTCCTGGTTCGACAGAACTAAGCTCTCATGGCACCGAAATGAGAAGCCATTTTAATTCCCTGTTTGCATCTGGCCACCTGCAGACTCTTGGGCTCCTAAAGCCACCTGTCGGACTTTCCTTTCGATCTCAGTGGTAGAGGGCTTCTCCTGGACCCCCAACCCTGACAGCCCTCTGAATAACTTTTTAAAAAAAGTTTTTTTTTAAAAGATGTTATGGGGGCACCTGGGTGGCTCAGTTGTTAGGCATCTGCGTTCAGCTCAGATCATGATCTCAGGGCCCTGGGATCGAGCCCCGCCTTGGGCTCTCTGCTTAGCAGGGAGCCTGCTTCCCCCTCTCCCACTCCCCTTGTTCTCTCTCTCTCTCTGTCTAATAAATAAACAAATAAATAAACTTAAAAAAATGTTTTTATGTATTTATTTGAGAGAGATGGCAAGAGAGCCCACGAGTGGGGAGCATCTGGGGAAACCAGACTTGCCACGGAGCAGGGAGCCCAGTGCAGGGCTCCATCCCAGGACCCTAACCTGAGATCCTAACCTGAGCTGAAGGCAGACACCTAACAGACTGAGCCACCCAGGCGACCCTCTTAATAACATTTATGTCCCATCCTCCTCTTTGATTTCTTTACCCATCGTTTTCTGGTTTTAAAAACTTCTCCCACCATTTCTTTATCTAATGGTTCTTTTGTCTTCCTCTTTAAACCCTGGCAACTCTCACAGTGAAACCAAACCAGAGCTACCGAAAGACACAGTAACAGCTCTCTCTTCCCTGCCTCACTCATTGAACTCAAAAAAGTCATTCAGCCCAAACCCCCACCAGCTGTGGCCCCTCCTTCCCCCTCGCCCGGAAAGCTTGCGTGAACTGTGCTATGGACCCTGTTTTCTGTCTTGTCACAGAGCTCACCTGAGACCCCACCGGGGTCACATCCAGACGACACCGGGTCTCCTCTTCCTTTATCTGACAAGAGGACCTTGCTACCAGGGTTTATTTCCTTTTGTTCTTTACTCTTTGGGATTTCATGATACCTTCTGTTGGAATTTTTTTTTTTTTTTTTAAACATACCTGGTGGCTCTTGCCTTCTTTCCTTTTGTCTGTCCTTGGTGTTGAGATTTCTGCAGCCCATGGTTCCCGTGGGTTGTGACCTCAGCTACTCCCTGAAGCCGATGGCTGCCACATGTGTCTCTTCAGTCTTGGTTAGGGTTCCAGGTGCATGCGGCTGATTCTAACGAAGAGGCTCTTTCCATCCTACCCTCACAGGCCCCCACTAGTGTGCCAGGTACTCGGAGACATTGTCCCTGTGCCGTGTGGTTCCTTGGCTTTCTGCCTCCCTTTGTGACAGTTGGTTCCAGCTCCAAACACTCTCTGCCCAGGCCTCTGGGCTTCCCACAGGCCACCTCGGGTGTCCAGTCCTCCACCGGGGTCCCCACCCCAAATCCGAATAAGGTGCCCTGTCCAGGTATTTCTGTAGTACCAGGCACTTAGGGATCTTTAAAAAGCATTTGTCACATTGCATTTAAATCATTTATTTGTATGTTTCCCCCGCTAAATGGTGAGCTTCTTGTGGACAGTGACCGTATGTATCTTCATTTCTTTAACCTTGGCTACCTCGTATTATGGTAAACTCTTAAATGTTAGAAGGACGGAAGAACTTTATTGTTTAACTCACACATTGAAAGCTTTCTGTTTGTTTTTGAAGAAAGTAAAGTTCAAGTATAAATTATGCTTCAGAGCATACCCTTCTGAATATTTAAAAACTTAATTATTTAGAATACAGGTTTTTAAGCCTCCCATTTTGCTTTACTGCAATAATGGTATCCCAGTGGCCTGATGGATTTACTGTGCCCTAAAGTGCCCAAATTCCCCACAGCAAGTAGTTTTCCCACTAAGAAGGATCTGGTCCATTATCTCATTAATCTTAAAGACATTCCTGTGAAGTAGTTTTGGGGAACAAATGGTATTATCTTCTCATAACAGCTGGTCTCCACATATGTTGTCTTGACATTGTATAGTTTCAGCATTATTTTATCTTTATTTACCAAAAAAAAAAAGAATGAAAGAAAGAAAGAAGGCAAGCCTGTTTGGCTGTTTAATACCATTTCTGTGTAACACTATTAAATACCTAGAAGTAAACGATTTGACCTTGACAATGAGTATTTTCCACCTTAAGTGTTTTATGATAGAATTCTTTAGTGGGGGTGTAGATAATGGGGGGATATTTGTAACTAAAAGTTAATTATGAAGTATTGTTTATAAAGTTTTGATCTTACCACCATAAGCAGAAATTAATGACTTTTTGGGTAGCTGTAGAGTTCTACCGTAATTTTTCCTTCTTTCTTTTGGTAATGGAGGTCTCATTTACATAAAAGAAAGTGCATAGCTTTTAAGTATGCATTTCAGTGAATTGTGGCAAATGTAAAAATCTTCTGTAACTGCCCCTCCAGTCAAGAGGCAGAATCATCTCATCCCCCAGTAAGTTCTCTCCTGTCCCGTCTCGTCCCACCTTCCCCACTGCTACAGTTCTCATTGCTGTCACAGTGGCTTCGTTTTGCCTGTTCTAGAACTTTGTATAAACTGAGTACATTCAATTCTGTGGATGGAATCTTTCACTCGGTTTATTTTTAAAGGACCAGCCTGCTGATAACAGTATCGTGGATGAATATTCATAGTACTTTTATCTTGACAAAGAGCCCCTATCCAGATCATATAAAGAGCTCCTGAAAATCAACATTAAGAAGACAAACAACCCAATTTAAAAAGGGTCAACCACCTTAGAGACTTCCTCAACTCTCTCCTTTGTCGTCTTGCCCCCTGATCTCTGGCTCCCCTGGAGCCTCTTCCTGGGATTCTAGCAAATACGATGCGGCTTTAGCCTCGCCGCACACCACCGAATGCTCCTCAGGACTGCCTGTGTCTCAGGCGGAGCCGAGAGCTCAGGAGGCTGTGGTGTGGGCTGCCACCGCTCCACCAACCGCCCACCGTTGTTGCCCGCCATGGGGCTGCAGCTCATTCCCGGGCTTCTCTGGGATGGTCGCAGGTGTCCCCTCAGTCCTCTGACAAGAGAGAGGGGGTTTGTCTGGGAGTTTATTCATCGCACCCATTTTCAGTACCCATGGGTGTGGGAAACAGGTAAGGGAGGTGTGACACAACAACGAGCTAGGACTTACTGCCGTACGGCTGTTCTGTGAGTCGCCAACTTCTTCCACAGTCCTCCTTGCTCTACCTCAACTGTGCAGCATCTTCCTTTGATTGTCTTATGTGCGCTGTCCTTGGTGGCGGTGGTGCTTCTGTTTCGCTTTGCTGTCCTTGGTTTTTATCTGTAACCAGTGGGAGAGATTGGATAGTGCACGCTTACTCCATATTACCCACACCGAACTCCTTTGTATTAGTTTTGAATCACCTCACGTCGTGTTTAAATTTGATGAAAATTTCTCAAGTGTGTGTAATATTTCACATGGAGCCGTTTCCTTTAGAAGAAGGGACATAAATTTGGGGCCCTCCTATTTCGTCTCTGTCATATTTCATCCTTTATATTTACCTACGAGGATAAACTATGGAAATATAAAGAAAATTTTTAGACACTTAAAATATCTGAGTAAAACCTATGACGGCGGTAATGATACTGATTTTTAGTGAGTGTAACTGACACTCACTAGTGAGTGTAACTGACAGTTGTCAGTATCATGAATCTGTGTAATGATCTACATGTTTCATATAGTTGTCACTTCAGAGGTCTAGTCCCAGTCCCAGTGTCCCTTTCTTCCACCTAGATGGAAGGGGACGAAGATAACAGTGCCTGGAACCTTCTTCCTTCCTGTAGACTGCTGCTCCTCTCTCCCCTCATTGGCTGTATCTATAGTCCCCACATCTTGTCATTCTCAAAGACAGGACCTCACCCTCATGCCCCTGCACGCTGTCCTCCATCTACAGCACTGTTCCACTTTGCCATCACAAAATGGGGTTCTTCTGTTTTCCCTTTGACTTTATTATTTTTTGATACGTTATGGTCCTCATGACTCCTACATCAAAAAATGTAGAATCATTTTGTCAGTTCTTTACAGATTGTTTTATCTATACCGTAAGATCAGATTTGCTTCTTTAGCCACTTGTCCGCTATCATTTTCCTAATTCAGACCCTCATTACCTCGTGTCTTTTGTTTCTTTCCCTTAAAAAAAAAACCACTATAAAAGTAATGCATGTGCATAGGAAAAAAGTAGGAAATATAGATCAATAAAAGGAAGGAAAAATATCTGTATTCACACAGCCCAAGGGAACAAAGTATTCTAAACCTCTTCCAGACTTTTTCATATTGATACATAGAGACACACACACACTCAGAGTTTTAAATACATTTTTATATCTCAAGTGGGATTATGGTATATATATGATTTTATAAACTTTTTTCACTTAACATTTAATCTATTGTCAAACTTTCTGCACAATCATATTGACTCTTCCGTAGAGTTAGTAGAGTTATGTAGCGATAGTAGAACCTCACATTTCTGTCAGATAATGTTCCTCAAATACACCTAAGATCCTTTCCTGGCCTTGCCTAGAACCTTTGTGGCACACCATCGCTCACAAAATGAATTTCATGTTTATTAACCTGGTGTTCAAGAAACCGCAGGCCCATCCCTATTGGAGTAGTGGGAAGAAATGAGACAACATAGCAGAGTGTGGGAAGAACCGCTGCTGGGCCGGCAGAACAAGCGAGAACAAGTACAAGTGTCCTTTCCGTTCGGAAGGGTGTAGCCACGGCTGCTAGAGACAGTGCTTTGAGCTAATGACCGAGTTAACTAGGCCTGGAGAAGAAGAGGCTTGGGTTGGGCTTGGGGGTTGGGAAAAGGCCTACCTTCCTGGAAGAAGAGAGATCATGTGTTCAAGCCAAAGGTCTAGAGAGGCCACAGAACGCAGGGGTTGTTGAAAGAAATTTGGTGCCACTGAAGGCTGCTGTGTGTATTTGTGGGAGTCGGGGGGGGGGGCGTGTCTGGAAAAGTAAAGCACTGGGTCCTGAGGGGCCTTTGTCTGCCTTCACTGCCTTTCCGTGGAACCTTCCTTTTTTAGCCAGAGAAAACCCAGTGTCTAAACTGCCCTGGCTCTTAGCTTTCCTCCTCTCAAGGGTTTTATCACTTTTTACTGGACAAACTCGTGGTTTTTTTGTTTTTGTTTTTGTTTTTGTTTTTAACTCATGGGTCACATTTTCCTCTCTATTTTGTAGGTTCCTTGAAAGGAGGGCCTCACATCCCAACATCTCGTTTCTCCTATATTGCATGTAGTAGATGGTTGGTACTTGTCTGTAGAAGTAACAAGGGATAATAAGCTCAGCGGGTAATTTCTAAGAAGAAGGAAAAGGACAGTTACTCCAGTTTGTGTCACCCATTCTTCCTGAGGACAGCAGAAAGAACGGAAATAGGCCTGACAGACAGGGCTCACACTCCTTTTAAGAATAATGTCATCTTCCACGATAAGCTCTTGTAACTCACAACCTGTTCTCTGTGTATAAAATTCCACACCTGAAACCAATGGAGTGTGAATTCCCTTGAGGCACGGGACATTTCCGCAGACATCATGCAAATTATTGTGTCCTAATATGGTGATTTCCCAAGGTTACCAGGTCTTAATTAAAAAATATTACATTTTCATAATTTTTTTAAGCATTTGCACTTAATAAATATTCTTTACAAATCCATTCAACACATGTAGCCAGTGGAGGTGAAGCACAATCCTGCTTTCTGAAACCTTCTTCTGAGGTGCATCTGGGAACCCTCTTTTGTAGCTCACGTTTGCATTGTACAGCATTTGAGAAATGTAAACGTTCCCATAAAACTCTTGTAACATACAGTATCTAACCCAGCCTAACAAGAGTGTTTCTGCTGATCTAGCCAAATAAATGCTGATCATTTGGGTTTTTTTTTTAAGATTTAAAAAAAAATTTATTTCTTTGAGAGAGAGAGCATGAGCAAGGAGCAGAGAGGGAGAAGCAGACCCCCCGCTGAGCTGGGAGCCTGACACGGGGCTTGATCGCAGGACCCCAAGATCATGATCTGAGCCGAATGCAGGCACTTAACTGACTGAGCCACCCAGGCGCCCCAATGCGGATCATTTATCATTATTATCATTATTATTATTTATTCATTTCAGTGTCAGTCCGTGTTACTTTCAGTGTTTTTTGGCAATTTAAGTGCTGAACAGGTGTCTTGTGGAAAGTATGCCCGTTCCCCAATATGTAGGGAAAAGACGTTTGGATGAAACCTGAAGGTGTTGAGAGAACCAGGAGTGCATACTTTAACTATTATAACGTAACTATCCACAGTTGTCATTCGCAGTTGGAATTCGTGTTTTCCCTTGAGCTGTCCGGCTTATTACTTAACATCTCTCACTATAACACATGATCTCGAAACTTAGTGGCTCCAAATACATTTATTATCTCACCGTTCCTGTGTATCATAAATCCAAGCAAGGCTCAGCGGAATCTTCTAGCTCACGGTCTCACAGGCTGATGGTCCTCAAGGTGGTAGGCAGGCTCAACTGGAGAAGGATCTGCTTTCATGCCCGCTCACGTGGTTGTTGGCAGGACTCTGTTCGCTGTTGGCTGAGGGCCAGTGGCCCGCCTTGTTCCTTGAATATGGGCCTCTCCCTAGGTCAGCTTACAGCATCGTGCTTGGCTTCAGCAGGAAAGCCACGAAGCACCAGGTGGGGAGGGACACACCAGTTGGCAGTCGCAGCCCTTGGTGCTCTGGTCCCAGGTGCTACCCATCACGTCCTCTCCCTTGTATTCATTGGAAGCAGATCACAAGGGCTAGCCCATACTGAAGGGGCAAGAGCACGAGCAGGGAGGATTATTACTGGTCAGCCACAGTTAGGAAAACTTTTGTAAGACCATAAATTTCCATTTGGTAGAGGATGAATTCTGTACTTTGAGTCGACTTGCAGTTAGATGTTGGAAGCAATATAAATATTACACGTTTGGATCGCCAGAGACCTGAATTGTAACAAATTTCTTAAACTGAGAAGTTTAGGCTCTTATTGGCCGGTATCTGCCCTTTCCCCTTATTTTCCAGAAAGCAAAGCTGCCCCACCGTGATGATGTCCATCAGGGCTGGATGGAACGTCTGATCAGGATTGTTCCCTCCTGCATCTCTAGACATTGATGCCAAGACTTTTTTTTTCTCCTGATTACATGAGATAGGCCTCTTCTGTGAGCTGAAATACTTACATCTTTAAATATGAGTGTTCAAAATACTACGTTAGAAGCAGCTCAGCTTTTGTTCCCAGTGGCTGTGGAGTGAAGGTCCCAGGCCCAAGGCGGTGGTTGCAGAGTGTCTGACCAACCCAGGCCATTTGGTTAATCACTCAGAACCGTTCTAAGCCCTAAGAGACCCTGGCTTCCCAGCCGAACACATTCAGTTTAGTGTTATCCCTTATCCTTAGAGACCAGGGTAGTTAGACATTTCCAGAACCAGCCCAGGCCCTAGAGATTCTCGTGTCCACATCAGATCACCTTAGATCATTGTCTGGGTGTTGACTTACTGCGGCCTTTGGGGCCAACCAGAAACAACGGAGCTTGGGGTACATTAAGACTGAGACTCCCACGCAGAAACATTTTAAACATAGTATGTTCCTGGACATTCCAGCAAATTGATAAATTAATTTCCCTATCCTACTTCGTCAGGAGTAGGTTCTCATATTCATACAGGGACCAACCCGTATGACCCAACCTTTTGGATAGTAAGTGATTTAGTTCATAGAGGTGACCAAACGGCAGCGCGAAGCGAAGTGGTCACCGCCATCAAAACAACTTGTACCGCTCACAGTTCCCAAGGGAAGGGGTGGGCCACCTCTCGGGGCCACAGTGGGAAGCTCCAGGGTCCGTCTGGAGGCAGGAGTGAAAGCGAGAGCACAGGCCAGAGCCTTTGTTGGAGGAATGGGCCAGGCAAGGTGGGCAAGTCCGAGCAAGCTCAGGGCTGGTACTCTGAATAATTTCACGGAGAGGGCAGCTCGTGACCCACTGCAGAAGAGGGCTCTTTGCACTCCTTGCAATTTCTATGCAACTTTTAAACCTACCGTTGCACGGGTTCTTCCACAGAAACTCTCACCAGGCTGGGAATTTTTTTTCCCCTTTAAGAGCTCCCTGGGTGATTCTAGTATCCAACAGACACAACCAAGAATGGTGCCGTAGCGTATTCTCCAAACAAGACCAGGGTTTTGTTCTTTTTTTTTTTTTTTTTTTTTTTTCTGTTTGTTTTGGTTTTTTTGGCTTTGTTTTTGGTTTTGTTTTTGGTTTGTTTTTAGTTTTCAAATCCACTACGGACTGACCAATACTTTTGTAAAATACAATAAAAATGAATTATTCGGAAAATGGGAAAAAAGGATAAAATGCAAACCCGAATACTAGTAGAGTCAACAATATACAATAACTGTATTGAATTGCCATAAACATTTCAAAGTGTTTTCTCATTTCTACACTGATTGTGGTGGACGTGTAACAGAGTTGGGGATTTGGGGCCGGCCAGTAGAGACGTTGAGGGGCTCCGATGTCAAGGGCAACGTGGCAAGAGTGTCCTGTATTAAGTAAAGGGAAACATGTGCCATGGGAAGTAGATTGGGTTCAGATCACACAGGACCTTGAATGCCGGCATCAATCATTTGGCTTTTATTCTGTAGGTATTGGGGAGCCAGGAAATTCTTGAGAGGAATGGCGGGACCCCGGTGAAGGAAGCTTCCTTTGGCAACGTTGTGTACGATGGCTTCACAGTGAGGATAAATTGTTAACAAGGATCTGAAGTGGGGTGGATGGTCTGGTGAGCCACTGGGTAAAATCAAGCAAGAACTCTATCCGATTTCTGGCGAGGTCACTTCATAAATACTAAGGAACTGCTTGGAGGAGATAAGAATTAAAGCTAGCAACTTTTTTTTTTTTTTAAATAAAGCTTCGATGATCCAAAAAAAAAAAATCATTAAATTCTAAAATATAACCATCTAATGTATTTTCAGAAACCACACAGATTGAAGATCCACGAAAACAGTGGAGGGGGGAGCAGGAGAAGATGCTCAAGGACTATCTCTCGGTGGCTCAGGACACTCTCAGGACCCAGAAGGAGCTGTACCACGTGAAAGAACAGAGACTTGCCTTGGCCCTCGATGAATATGTACGATTAAACGACGCCTACAAGGAAAAGTCAAGTTCTCACACCAGCTGTAAGTACAGTGTGACTGCTCAGACTCTGGAAATGGGGACCAAAGTGTAGCTAAGGGAAGGCCAGTTGGGTTTCGGTGGAATTTCATCTTGAGTCCTGCTCCTTCGCGGGCAGAAGCCATGAAGGGGGGTGAGGGCACCCTGCAGACTTCGCGGCTGAACCCCTCGACTCCATTCCAGACTGAAGTCCCCACCCTTCCCCTGCATTTGCAGATAATGAATCCTTTCTAGTTTTTGCTCTTTCCTCCGTGAGATTGTCTTTTACTTATGTATGAGTTCATTTTCACCTGTTGGGATCCAGGCAGATAAGTTGGCCTCCTTTGCTATCTGTGCACGGTATTTTAGCCGGAGGCGCTGGAACTGTTGGCCGGGATGAAGGTTCTGTTGGTCACTCTCTCACATCTTAGAAACTGAGCATCTGGAGCTGGTGTATCTAAAGAAGCAGTATGGATGGGCTCAGAAGTTCTAGAAGTTTCTGGGGAACGCACAGCTCTGACAAGCTGCATGTACCGTAGGGTCCTCTAAGAGTTTAGATGTAGACATGAGCTCTGGAGAGCAGTACGCTCCGTGGTCTTTATGACGTTCCTCTTTCTTGAGTTTTTATGAAAAAAATGATAAAGGTTTGAAGATTACTTTTTATATCTAGGTGTCTGATGAATGACAATAAAGGAATTCTAAAGTAAGTATCCACAGAAGCATGTAAATCTCGTTTTTAGAGTTTGTAAATTCCAAGCCAAGAACAAGTTCTGCAACTTGGAAAAGTTAATTTTTTTTCCTTTTCTTTTTTCTCTCCGAAAAGTATTCTCAGGCTCTTCATCCAGTACTAAATATGATCCCGATATTTTAAAAGCGGAGATCTCCACTACACGCTTAAGGGTAAGGTATATATTTTTTAATCATGGTTCTCTGTTTAACACATGCATAGAGTCTGAAGGTGGTGGGAGGGACTTTAGGGTGGCGGTCCTACCTTGGTGACCACATGTTCAGTGATGGAGAATGTCGTTATAGAGGCATGTGTCCCGTTACTCGGCAGCTCAGTTATCTACAGTAGGTTAAGCGTATTATATATACCTTGTATGTTAAATATACTTGTTTAACATAATATTAATATGACATTTACAGTATACTTAGCATATACTGAGTGTATTAAATCAACGTTTAAGTCTCAGGAACTTCCCTTATCATGCTAAATTGTGCCAGGGTTCAGTGTAGTTGCTTTCCCCAGGACAGCCCAGTAATTACAGGTGCCCACAATTCGTGTTCCCACGTCATTCCTTCTCGAGGGTGAAACTTTACCGGTTTGTCACACTTCCTCATGGATTGATTCCTGATCTTTACCCTAAATCTTTCTGGCGGCCCTGCTGCTAAGGCCAGAGCTGCTTTATCCTTGATTTTTGGAGTCTTACAGACTGTCATCAAGAAAATACATTCGTGCAGCCAGTACCCAATCATGAACTAGGTTTTTCCCATGCCTGCATCGTCACTGCCCTTCTCCTTAAAGGTAACACTGGCCTCGGGCAACACTGTAGGCGAATTTTTTCTTGCCTCTTTTGAATTTTCTAAAACTGGAATGCTGCCCTATGTATTCTTTCCTGGCCTCTTTTGTACACGTGAGATTCATCCACATTTGCCTTCATTATGGCAAGTGTCCCACTTTGGTGTACGTACTGTAAATTCTTTATCTCTTGACTATTGATGTAAATCAGGGTTTATTTCACTTTCTGGTCACTAAAACATGTGTCTTGGGGCACCTGGGTGGTTCAGTGGGTTAGGCCTCTGCCTTCGGCTCAGGTCATGATCTCAGGATTCTGGGATCGACTCCCACATCGGGCTCTCTGCTCAGCGGGGAGCCTGCTTCCCCTCCTCTCTCTGCCTACTTGCGATCTCTCTCTCTGTCAAATGAATAAAATTTTTTTAAAAATGCCTTAATATACATTTCTGTGGTATATATCTTCGGTGCACATAGGCACACATTTTCCTTTGTTATGAAACCAGCAGTGGGATTGCCGTGTTGGGAAATAGACGTGCTTCGCCGTTAGCAGAGGCTGAGAGAGGGCTTTGGGTCTCTGACTTCCTAATATCCACCCTTAAAGCCTATGTGACTTTCTACAGATAGCTTTTGTCTTCATCCCACAGGTTTTGAATTTTGTATTTTTGTTATCAGTTCAAAATATTTTCTAGCTCTTTATGATTTCTCATATAAAGGTTTTAATTTTTAAACAGTTGGGGATTTTCTTATCTCTTTTTTTTTTTTTCAGGATTTCAGCAGAATTTCCCACTGTGTATTTCTCAGTTCTAAAACTTGCATTGGATTATTTTTTATCTCTGCTTCCTTGCCCAAATTCTGCTCATGGATTTGTAATTTTTTGAATAAAATAATCACAGTTAGCTGTAAATTCTATAAATTCATGTCTTTATCAATGCAGTGTCCTGATCTCCTATCTGTTGGTTTCTTCAATTTGGTCTGTTTTTTTTTCTTTCATGACCTTTGGTCAAGCCTCTTAGAGCTGCTTACTTTTTATTAAGAGCCCTATGGTCTATATGAAGAAGTGTAAGGGTAATTTGAGGTTTGGGATGATCTTATCATCCTTCTGGGAGGATTTAGTGTTGCTTCTTAAGGGCAGTTAGGCCAGGGGCAGGTAACTGTGATTCGGTCATGGTTCAAGCTGAAATCTGGGCTTCATTCCTTTTCAAAGAGTAGGTTTCTTTCCAGTTTACCTTTTCTTTCAGGGCAGAGGTGTTCAAAATCCCACCGGAACTTTGGGGATATTTTTTGAGAGCTTCCTGCTCCATGGAAGCCAAATTCCAAATATCTCCCCTGAATCTCTCAGCTTTGTGGGACCGCCAGTAGCTAGCTCTCTGTACCTGTGGATTCAGTCACTGTGTTCTCCCAACTTGTCAGCTTCTCTGTTGTACACTTGAATGCCTCCAAGGAAAAAGAACACCAAGTCTGGATCCTGACTACGGGCTTTCCTTACCTTTTGGGTTTTTGACACAAGTTCTTGCTGCTGTAGTAGTTCTCCAGCATCTTCCTATAGATGTTTTGTTTTCTTTTCTTTTGCACAACTTCTCTGTTTGCTCTCAGAGTTAAAGCATGAAAAAAGTGTGTAGTTTTGGAAGCTAAACCTCTCTTTGGATTTCTTGGTTTAATTTATGAAAACATTAGTAGAAGCGTTCTGTGTCATTCCACCAGAAACAAGAAAGTCCTTCCCTCCAGAGGAGGCTCTAAGAGAGTCCTAGCTAGCTGTAATGGAAGATCAGAAGTGACACTCTCTTTGTCTTTTTCATTAGTGAATAGGTACTTATTTAACACTTCCTGTCAGGGTAAATGCCTTTTTAAAAATGCTCCCATAGCAAAGTGGCCCTCATGGTCTATGTTGCTGTTGTCGTGGTTTGAACACTGGAGCAGATGGTGCCTTCACTCTGCTGTTTGTGCACATTTTGGCCAGTAACACTTTCAGAACACCCCAGCCATTCAGAAGTGGATGGGTAACTTGTCAGAGCCTCATAGATTTTGCTAACCTGACCTTTAAAATAATAAAGTTATTATTAATAACTTTTTTATTATTAATATAAGTTATTCTTGGCTTCCCTACCCTGTCAAAATCCCTGTGTTGGCCAGTCCATTTCACAAATTAATGCCACAGAAATAATAACTCAATGATTGAACTAATAACCTTCATTGCTTTGGTGTCTTGAGTATTTACCTGCATTTTGGTCACTAACAATTTTTCAGGCACAAACACTAACTTCATCTTCATTATTTTGATGTCACAATATTTATAGATGTCCTTCATTTATTTTACTGAATTAGAGCTAGTTGGTCAAGTATTGAGGAACTAGGTATTTAGGAACATCTGTCTAAAGCATCTGTTTTATAGTGTGGTCATAAGTATTGGTGATAATTAGGTTTTCTTTTCCTTGGTCAAACTGGATAATAGTACTTCTGACAGCTTATTTCTCATTTTTGAAATGGTGAAATAAATAAGCCAATGCTTTTTATTAATATACTCATAACTTTTAGTGGTGGTATTTAATTTCATGAGAAAATGTTTCTTAGGAAGAAGAATGTAAAAGCTTTTTACTGTAAACTTTATTATTTCTACAGCAAAGTCCATTATTTCTCAATAAACTGGGGGAAAAACTATTTCATTTATTCATAATAGGTACTTAGACCATAGATAGGGAATGGAATGTCTCATACAAACTAAAACTTAAATTCAGCTGATATTTTTAAAAATTCATACTCCATACAAACATTCATGATAAAAACTCTCAACAAAGTGGGTTTAGAGGAAACACACCTCAACACAATAAAGGCCATATATGGAAAACCCACAGCTTAGCATCATACTCAGTGGTGAGAAACTGAGAGCTTTCCCCTAAGGTCAGGAACAAGACAAGGATATCCACTCTTACCACTTTTATTCAACATAGTACTGGAAGTCCTAGCCAGAGCAGTTAGACAACAAGAAGAAATAAAAGTCATCCAAACTGGTAAGGAAGAAGTCAAACTTTCACTATTTGAGATCACATAATAGTACATATAGAAAACCCTACAGACTCTACCAATAAACTGCTCAAACTCAGAAGTGAATTCAGTAAGGTCTCAATACAAAATCAATATGCAGAAATCTATTGCATTTCTGTACACTGATAATGAAGCATCAGAAAGAGAAATTAAGGAATCCCATTTACAATTGCACCAAAAATAATTAAAATACCTAGGAATAAACTTAACCAAAGAGGTAAAAGACCTGTATTTTGAAAATTGTAAAACATGATGAAATAAATTGAAGACAACAGAAAGATGTGGAAAGACATTCCATGTTCATGGATTGGAAAGAACAAATACTGTTAAAATGTCTATACTACCCAAAGTAGTCTACCCATTTAATTCAATCCCTATCAAAATACCATCAACTTTTTTCACAGAACTAGAAGAAACAATCCTAAAATTTATATGGAACCCCAAGAGACTCCAAACTGCCAAAGCAATCTTGAAAAAGAAAAATGGAACTAGAGGTATCACAATTCCAGACTTTAAGTTATGTTACAAAGCTACGATAATCAAAACAGTATGGCACTGGCACAAAAATGGACACACGGATCAATGGAACAGAATGGAAAGCCCAGAAATAAACCCACAGTTATGCATTCAATTTATAATTAAAGAAGCAAGACCATGCAGTGGGAAAAAGACAAGTTTCTTCAACAAGCAATGTCAGCAAAACTGGACCACTTTCTTACAGCATACATAAAAATAAACTAGAAATGAATTAGATATGAATGTGAGACTTGAAACCATAAAAATCCTAGAAGAGAACATAGGCAGTAACTTCTTTGACACCAGCTGTAGACATGTCTCTTGGGGCAAGGGAAACAAAAGCAAAAATAAACATTGGAACTTCATCAAAATAAGAAGTTTCTGCACAGCAAAGGAAACAGGCAAGGAAACTAAAAAGACAATGTACTGAGTGGGAGAAGATACTTGCAAATGACATATCTGATAAAGGATTAGTATCCAAAATATACAAAGAACTTATACAACCTGGGGTGCCTGGGTAGCTCAGTTGAGCATTGCGCTCTTGATTTTGACTCAGGTTATGATCTCGGGGTTATGAGATCAAGCCCCATGTCAGGCTCCATGCTCTGTGGGTAGTCTGCTTCTTTCCCTTTCTCCCTCTTTCTCTCCCCCCACTCACATGCATGCTCTCCCTCTCTCTCTCAAATTAAAAAAAAAAAAAAAATGCAATTCAACACTAAAAACCAAACAGTCCAATTAAAAAATGGACAGAAGACATGAACAAACATTTCTCCAAAGAAGACATACAGATGGCCAGCAGACATAGGAAAAGAGACTCAACATCACAGATCATCAGGGAAATGCAAATCAAAACTACAATGAGATAGCACCTTACACCTGTCAGAACGGCTAAAATAAAAAAACTCAAGGAGCATCAGTGTTGGTGAGGATGTGGAGAAAAAGGAACCCTCATGCGCTGTTGGTGGGAAAGCAAACTGGTGCAGCCACTGGGGAAGACGCTATGGAGGTTCCTCAAAAAATTACAAATAGGTTCTGTGCCTGCTGGTGGTGTCCGCATCACTGTGGGGTGGAGGTGTGGCACTGGCGTCTGCGGCCTCTGGGCTGGGCTGAACTGCAGTCTGGGCAGAAGCTGGGGAGCTGAGCCAGAGCCAAGACCAGTATAGTGGTCGCAGTTGGACCGACCTTCGCTGCTGCAGGATTTGCAAGCTGTCATGTTTTGCAGGCCATGAAGCATAGGGAGCCTCAAGTAAAACAGGTTTTTCACAATCTACCAAAACCTGCTTTCTGTGGTGGCTCTGACAGAGGTGGGGAGGAATCCAAAATGGCAAAATGAGAAGTAGCATTAATACTAGGCATAAGGCCTACTGCTAGTAGAGGAAACAGAAGAGATGTTCATCTATGAGTTATGCTTTTAAATCACCCAGACAAGGGGCGCCTGGGTGGCTCAGTGGGTTAAAGCCTCTGCCTTTGGCTCATGATCCCAGGGTCCTGGGATCGAGTCCCGCATCGGGCTCTCTGCTCAGCGGGGAGCCTGCTTCCCTCTCTTTCTCTGCCTGCCTCTCTGCCTACTTGCGATCTCTGTCTTATAAATAAATAAAATCTTTTAAAAAAATTTTTTAAAAAAATAAATAAATAAATAAATCACCCAGACAAGGAAGGATCTCTGTACATAGCAGCCAACGTCAGTAAAGCTAAAGACTTGACCAGAAGGTCAAGCTAAAAAATGAAGAAAATATGGGATGAATTTTAGGTTGTTGTTCATGTATACAAGTGCCAGCTTTTTATATAGTAAGGTGCCCCAAAGCAATAAATAAATAAATATCTACTCTACAATCCAGGAATTACACTACCAAGTATGTATGAAAAGAATATGAAAACAGTAAGTTGAAGAGATACTCGTATTCCTATTTTACTGCAGCACTATTTACAATAGCTAATATTTGGAAGGAGCCCAAGTGTCCATCCGTTAATGAATGGATAAAGAAGGTGTGTTGTGTACACACACACACAGAGGAATATCATTTAGCCATAAAAACAAACAAAATCTTGCCATTGGAACAACATGAGTGGATCCAGAGAGCCTTATGCTAAGCAAGATGAGCCATTCAAAGACAAAGACAAATACCATAGTATCTCACTCATGGGTGGAATTTAAGAAAGACGTGAACAAAGAAAAAAAGAAACAATGGAACAGTCTTAACTACAGAGAACAAACTGAGGGTTGCCTGAGAGGTCGTCAGTGGGGGAAGGAGTGAAATGGGTGAAGGGGATTAGAATCCACGGATCTCGATGAGCACTGATATGGAAATTTTTGAATCAAAGTAATAAAATTATTCACTGTATGTTAACTAAACGAATTTAAAATAGTAATAATAATAAAACAAAATTTAACCATAAAAATGTTTTTTTTTTTTTAAATCTATGCTCCAAATTACATGTAGGTGAGATTTGGTGGAGAAAATAGTTGGTGGATTTTAAATTATTACTGTTGTTTATTAAAGGGAAGTAAGATGTTGCAAGTGTAAAAGAAAATCCTTAGAAATACATATGCATTTGACAAATTTATTGAGCACTATAGCATATGCTGTGATCCAACTTTTAATTTTGTTAAAAAAAAAAGAAATAATGAGACCCCTTTGTTTAAATTATTTGTACTCCAAACACATGGCTGGTTGGTGAGCATTGCTATTAAAAACAATGTATTATCTCTGCTCTCAAATATATTTGCTTGTACATTGTTAATATGAATTCACTTTGAATTATTTTTAGCAGTGGTGATGGACTTGGAAAAGTCAACTGTAATCTTACCTATTTGCAGTCTTGTGCATAGATTTAAAAGAATGGCAGTTCAATTAAGGTTTAGTTTGTCACTGTGAATAGAGTTAACTCACGTGCATATCAAATTATGACACTTTAACCAATGATGTCACAAAAACAAAAATCCTAACAATGTGCTTCAAAGCAAAGAACTATTCCTTCTGAGAATATAAATTGCTGCCAGTAAGGCTTGTCTCATGACTTGATGTGAGAGGTGTCTGTATACTCATACTATTTTAAAAATTTAGTTTATATCCTAAGTTCTTCCATCTGTGACTACCTGATTTCAGCATGCTGAAGGAGATAGAGCAGTTCTAACCCACAGCACCAATCTGTATATTAGATAAGGCTGTTACTCCTTTAGGATGTTCAGAAATAAATTTGTTTTATTATAGTTGGTGTTGGGTTAGGAAACAGTACACCAGTCTTACTGAATCTTGAGTGAAATGAAGAATGATCTGACTTTGACTCATACTTGCTAAAAAAAAAAAAAGAGAGAGAGAGAGAGAGAGTGTGAGCAAGACTGAGAGAAAAAGAAAAGGAAGTACTCTATTTAGAGCAAGAACTGGAGTTATCTCCTTCTTGATGTGCTGGTACCTTGAAATAATTAAAATTCACAGCACAAAAGTGCTTTTTTTCAAAAACCATATTCAGACTTTGAGTAAGTGACTCTGTAACACTTAAGCACATTTATTGATTTCATGATATTTTCTTTCTTTCTTTCTTGTTAATGATTTTGGTCTCCTTTTCTACCACCCTGCAAGCTAAATAATATGTACTTGGCAAGAAATCCTTCATTGACACTGTGTGGTTGGAGAGGGCATGTTTAGCTTCTCCTCACCTAGATAAACTAGCATATCAGTTTCTCTGGCCATGATTTTCAGTCTTCTCCATCTTCATTCATAAACATTCTTATATCCATAATGCCGATGGCAATTTATAAAATTAAATGCAATTAACTTCTTTTATGGGAAACCGTACAGTCTAAAGCAGACAGGAAAATGATATTTCATAAATGATCAATTTTAAATGATTCTGTAAAGCCTGAAAAACTCACTCTTTCATTTTTGAAAGACCGTAGGAGTTAAGCTTTGTGGAACTGTATGTGGTAAAGATGTTGTAATGAATGCATTCAAACCAATACTTATATTCTGATATACAACAAATACATTGACCTAATATGTTTGCATGAAATTTTGAAAGAATCAGTCTCATGAAGCCATAACAATGAGGCAGTGAAAAAAATAGCTATGTTATATGCATTTTGTGATCTTCAGCATTTTCAGGCACATTATTTCTAGAGTTGAGATTAGGAGACATGGTACTATCAGCTTCTACTTTGTCAGAGAACCAGAATCTCATAGAGCTCCTTCAAGATACAGAGAAATAGAATTGTATGATTGAGGTTAGCCAATTGGATCCCAGACTCAGATCTTGTGCCTTTAGAGAGACAAAGGAAGATTGATAAAATATTTTTATCAATCTGGGAGGTATTTTGCCTAAAATTCAGGCTGTTGGAATTACATAAATGTCTTCCTAGCTGCTATAGGAATCATTTCCCAACAACAGACAATTAAAGAAATTGACAAAATCTATAAAAACAACTGCTTCCACACATTGGATAATAGGCAGTTGAACACTGTAATCCCTTACCAAAGGAAAACAGAAGCAGTGAGCCCTGAGATCACACTATCTCCAGTGTAGGAAGAAGGATTCAAACGTGGTCTACTGAAACTGAAGAGTCAGAAGAGTAAAATTCAGTAAAGCAGAAGTATCTGGAATTTGTGGCAATCCTGGAGAGGAGACAGCTACAGAGAAGGAGTAAGAGAAAGTTGTGGCGATTTCTCATGCAATCTCCTCAGATCTTCAGCTGAGTAATCATGGTATAAAATACAACAAGGATGGGGAAAGAAAGCGGTAGAATAAGCAATTCTCAGAGCTTGTAGGACTAGGAATAGTTTGCATCTACAAACCAGAATGGAGAGACCTTCTAGTTTTGGGGCAATAGAAGACCTCATTAGTGGGACCATGTTAGTCTAAGGCTTTATAAAGGCTGCTCTGGAACTGCTGCAACAAAAAATTACAAGCAAACCTTGAATGGATCACATTTATTTAAAAATAATTTAACTGTGTGCTAGAAGAAAGTCCAGGAGAGGCAGAAGGAAGGGATCCCCAGCGGACATGAGGAAGCTTTCAGGGGAATGTGGATATATTCTTTTATCTTGATGTTCATGGTTTTGTGGGTATATACATATATCAACCCTTACCAAGTGTATGGTTTAAGCATACTTACTTTATTACATGCCAGTAGTACACCAATAAAGCTGTTAAAAATTGCCAAGGATTCAAAGAAGCAAGAAAGTACGAGGTGTAACAAAAACAAGAAGTTACAACTCTTATTTAATTAACAGGCAAACACATTAAAAAGTATTACACACATGCTCAGTAATATAGAAGAAAACATGATGAGGAGAGAAAACAAAGATACAAAAAAGATCTAAATGGAAGTTTTATGGATTAAATATATAATATAAGAAATGAAAAATACACTATTGAGAACAACCTAAATGCTGAGTAAAAAGATCAGTGAATTTGAAGACATAGGAATAGAAACTGTCCAAAATGAATTATGTAGATGAAAAAAGCCTGAAAAAATTTAACAGCACATCATTGTCCTCTAGCACAGTATTAAATGATCTAACGTATATGTTAGAGTCCCCACAAAAGAGCAAGGAGAGGAAATCACAAAAAAAATTTCTTTGAAGAAAAAAAATATTTAAAGAAATTAAAACTATAAATCCATAAGAACAGGAAGGTACTCCAAAGCAGAAGAAAACAGAGATCACACAAAGATATATCATAATTAAATTGCTGAAAATCAGTGATTAAAGGAAATCTTAAAAGCAGCCATATAAGTTAGAGAGTTGCAGTGGAACAAAGATAATAATTACAACAGACTTATCAGAAGCTATGCAACTTGCAAGGCAGTGGAGTGATATGTTAAGAGTACCCAACAACAACAACAACAATGGCAACTAAATTGTTTATGCCTAGTGAAAATATCTTTCAAAACTGAAGGCAAAAACAACCCACTTCAGAAATGGGTAAGGGACTTTAATAGACATTTCTCCAAAGAAGATGTGCAGCTGTCCCATAAGCATATGAAGAGATGACAGATATCACTGGTCAGTAGGGAAATGCACAAGGGGATTGTGCAATCAAAGCCACAATGGGATATTATCTCACACCCATTAGGAAGTTTTTGTTTTTGTTTTTATCTCATGCATTGCTGGTGGGGATAGAAAATATGGTACAACCACTGTGGAAAATCTCTGCCATAGATTTTTCTTTTCAGTTTTGGGGAAAATTATTAAAAACATGAAAATCATTCTATATCATGAGCCATAAAAAATAAGGGCACAAGGGATGTTTGGCCCCCAAGCTGACATCTGTTGATCTCTGCCCTGAGAAACCACTGAGAAAATATAGAGATATTAGAGGTATTACTAAATAATGGGAATAAAATAGAAACATTAAAAAAATGGAATAAAAATACAAAGGGCAGGAATAGAGGTAGAAAGGAAAAAAGCATATATGTGACAATTAGAAAACAAATATAAAGATAGTGAATTTAAACCCAACTATACCAATAATTACACTAAATGTAAATGGTGTACATGCTCCAGTAAAAAGGTGGAAATTCTCATAATGGTTGAAATAAAACTCCGCTTTATGATGGCTGCGGAAGAGCTATTTTAAATGTGAAGCCCTTTCTGGACAGGTTAAAAATGAAAGAAATGAAAAATATCTATCATGAAAATGCAAATGCAAAGAAAGTTGCAATTTCCATATTAATATCAAAGTAAACCTTAGAACAAGGCAATTTTTGCTAGTGTAAATAAGTCAGTTCATCAAAGGACATAAAGACAGAAGATCATAGGGAAGAGAGGAAAAAAATGAAATGGCAAAACCAGAGAGGGAGACAAACCATAATAGATTCTTAATCTCAGGAAACAAAGTGAGGGTTGCTGGAGGGAAGGAGGATGGGGGGATGGGGTGGCTCGGTGATGGACATTGGGGAGGTTGTGTGTTGTGGCGTGCTCTGGGTGTTGTTGTAAGACTGATGAATCACAGACTTGGACCCCTGAAACAAATAATACATTATATGTTAATAAAAAATAGAATTAAATCTTTTTAAAGAAGGGCATAAAGATGTATGTACGTAACCCTAAAGATGTACACACATAAAAACAGAACTTCAGATACCTGAAGTAAAGACCAATGAAACTGAAGGGAGAATGACAAAAGCACAATTATAGTTGGATGTATCAATACTCCTTTCTCAGTAATTAATGGAATATATAGACAGAAAATCAGCACAGTTGTTGAAGTTTTGAACAATACTATCAACCAACCTGATCTAATTAACATTTGTAGAACATGTCATCTAAAAAGAGCAAAACAATGTTGTTTTCAAGTGTAGGCATATTCACCAAGGAGAACTTACTTGAAGTTTATATGTATATATTTTTTGAAGTTTATATATATATAATTTTATTTATTTGAGAGACAGAAAATGAGAGAGAGAGACAGTGTGAGGAGGGGGAGGGTCAGAGGGAGAAGCAAACTCCTTGCTGAGCAGGGAGCCCAATGTGGGACTCTATCCTGGGACTCCAGGATCATGACCTGAGCTGAAGGTTGCTTAACCAACTGAGCCCCCCAGGTGTCCCTATTAGCATATTTCTTAATAATTCATTGGTCAAAGAAGAAAGCAAAGAATTTTTTTAAATATTTTGAACTAAATGAAAGTGGAAATACATAAAAATTTATGGGATGTAGCTAAAACAGTGCTCAGAGGGAGGTCATTGGAAGAAGGAACTCTCACATATTACTGCAGAATGCAAAGTAGTACAACCACTTTGGAAAATAGCTTGGTGGTTTCCTATAAAGTTAAATATACACTTAAACTGTTACCAGCAATCCCATTTATAGGTGTGTGTGCAAAGAAATGAAAACATATATGTACCCACACACAGACTTGAGTGTAGATACTCACAGAATCTTTATTCTTACTAACCCAAGTCTGGGAATCACCTAAATGTCTATCAGTGAATTAATGGATAAACAAATTGTGGTTTATCCCCAAAATGCAGTTTATGGTTTACCCATGAAAACAAGCTACTGATACTCACAAAAAGGACGAATTTCAAAAGCAATATGATAAGGAAAAGAAGCTAGCCTTGAAAGTCTACTGATTGCATATCTCCATTTACAGTTGACCCTTGAGCACTATGGGCTTGAACTACCTGTTCACTTAAACATTGTTTTTTTGTTTTTTTTTAATTAATACACTATGGTATTGTAAAAATATTTTATCTTCCTTATGATTATCTAAGTAATGCTTTCTTTTCTCTAGCTTACTTTACTGTAAAAATACAGTACAATATCTGTACAAAACATATGCTGATTGACTGTTCTGTTGTTGTAAGGCTTTTGGTCAACAGTAGGCTATTTTCGGGGGGAGTCAGAAGTTAGAAATGCAGATTTTCAGCTGTCCAGGGGGTCAGTTCCCCTAACCCTTGCATTAACACATTGCATTGATGTGAATGTCCTGATATCAGAGAAGTTCTGGGATCTTCACTGGAGGGACAAGATTTGAGAGTGTTGATCGTGGCAATGGAATGAATACAGAACACGTGAGCCTTGTAGACCACTGTAAAGACCAGGGATATTAATCTGAAAGAGGCAGCCACTTGACCAAGTTCCGATGATTTATATGTGTATTCTGCTAGTTTAATTGGTATACAATGATACCAGGGGTTTCAGTTTTATCTTTGTTAGGAGGTGATTTATTTTATGTGTGTATGTGTATACATACGTGATGGTCTACCTTTTCTATTTCCATTTGCTGATTTATTTATGTACTTTTTATTCAGCAGTTTTATTGAGAAATAATTCACATACCATACAGTTTACCTGTATTTATACAGTTGTATCCCCATGGTCACAATCTAATTTTAGAAAGTTTTTGTCTCCTGCAAAAGGACCTCTGTGCTCATTAGCAGTTCCTACTTGTTCCCTACACGTCTTTCTACCCGCAAGCCCCAAGCAACAACTGATTTATTTTCTGTCTCTAGATTTGCCCATTCTGGGCATTTCGTATCAATGGAATCCTATAATATGTGGTCTTTGTGATTGGCTTTTTATATTTAGCCCAGTGTTTTTAAGGTTCATTCATGTGGTAGCAGGTGTCAGCACTTGATTCCTTTTTATTGCGGAATAATGTTCCCTCGTACAGACCTACCACATTTTCATCTCTTCACTATTAGTTGGTGTTTATTTAGATGGTTTCCACTTTTTGGCTACTATGGAGTATGTGAACATTCCTGCACAAGAGTTTATGTGGGCATATGTTTTCAGTTTTCTTGGGTGAGTGGAATTGTTGGGTCATATGGCAATTTACTGGCTTATTTTAGTTACTTTTGGGCATCTAGCATAGGATTGTCTGTATTTTTATTTATTATGTGTATTTCCAGGAAGTATATTTCATGAATATTTCTTACAATTTTTTTCCAGTGTTTGCTTTCTTCTTTTGCTTTGTTTTCTTCTTATTGTTGTTAAAGTTTGGGTTTAAAAAATATATATATGTATGTATACACACACACACACACACGTTGTATTCAGTCATCTTGTTTCTGATGACAGAATCCATTTATTAGCTGTAATAAATTGTTCCAACGGCATGTGGGGTTCTGTTTTCCTCTGTTCTTTAGTAAAGTTCAAGGTTGTTTTATTATTGATCCTTTATCTATCTGGAGCTGATTTCTCATTTTCTTTAAAGGTGACCGTTGAGATGCGATGAGACGTGATGAGGATTTTTAGGGAGGTGGAAGTGGTAGTGAGGAGAGGGATTCCTAGAAGAAGCAAGTTGACAGTTGCCCTTTGTTGGCTTGCCTAAGACGACAGTATCGGCAAGACAGTAGAGAAAGTGGTGACAAGGGAAGGTAGTCATTAGTAAAATGCCATTTTGCTCATTATAGCTCTAATGTTGCAGGGTTCACTTTTGGGGCAAACTTCTGAAAACTGCCTGTCTTGCGATCCTTCCAAGGTCCACAGATACCTGGAATTTACTTTTCTCTTCTTGTCATCTTCTTCCTCCTCCTCTTAAAATAAAACTTACTACACTGGGATTGTCGGAAATGGGACGAAGGTCCGTGATTCCCAGTCATACTCATCACATTTAATCACAGCATCTTCCTGGTTTTCAGAAATAACTTTAAAATCAATTTAAAATGTCAGTTGCCTTGGTGTAGTCAGAATAGAAGGTGGGAAATGTGCAAAAGCCATGGGTCTCTTGCCTCCAATTTGATACTCTGGGCTGTGAGATTTGATTCCTTGGAAGTAACTCTGTAATTAGATGGTTGGCTGTGGCAGAACGTCGAGTATGAAGGAGACAAAAAGCATAAATTCTAGGGTTTGTCGGGCTATTCATGTGTTCAACTTGGTTGGGCTGTAAGAATACTAAGATAAAATAAGGGCCTTAGATTTTATTTGGGTCATTTTCCAAAATTCTAGTTTATCTCTGATCTTATATGTTTGTACTATCATGCCATTAATAACTACAACTTTTATGATTATAGTTTTTAAAACCTTGTCTTGGGTTCTGGATTGTTAACAGTGTAAGCGACAGCACAGTATTTACTTATTCTTTTTTGGTTTGAGATTCCTCACCTATAAGATAAGAATTAAAACTATTTATAGAGTAGCTGTGAGGATTGAAAATAGGCGTTTATATTTAGCACAATGCCGGGAATACATAAGGTCCCCATGAATTTTAGCTGTCATTATTGCTTCCTGGTCGAGTCTACATTGTGCTAAATTTGCAAGTCAGGATTAGCTTAATCCTTTAGCTGTGATCTAAGGACGTTGGTTTTTTGTTGTTTGTTTGTTTGTTTGTTTTTAAGATTTTATTTATTTATTTGACAGAGAGAGAGATCACAAGTAGGCAGAGAGTCAGGCAGAGAGAGAAGGGGAAGCAGGCTCCCTGCTGAGCAGAGAGCCCGATGCGGGCCTCGATCCCAGGACACTGAGATCATGACCATCCCAGGACACTGAGATCATGACCGGAGCCGAAGACAGTGGCCTAATCCACTGAGCTACCCAGGCGGGGTGGGATGGAGAATTAAAGAGTAGTAACAGTGATCCTCAAATAGCTAACGATGTCACATGGTCCTGGGAGAAGAAAGGTTGTTGAACTAGTTCAGACCCTACTCTTGAAACCGAATACAATTTGCAAATGCTCTTTGATTGGAAATAATACCCATTTTCACTTGTCATTATAATGGAAATCAGACTTTTTCAGAGTTAGCATCATAAAATGCAATCACTGATACTTGGAGGTAAGGTTTATGCAGGTAATCCACTATGAAGACTCCCCAAGAAGGAAGCAGTTGCTTACAGTAGCTTACAGCCAACGTTAGGTAGAATAAATAATGTGGAATGAAAGCAAGCACAGATTAGCTTCCGAACATCTTTGTCACTCAATGCACAATAAAATCTTCCTCCCATCACTTAACCAGACAAGAGCCTGAAAGTTCAAAAGTTAATTTTAGATTTTAAATGATAACTTTCAAAAAAAATTTAAATTGATGTGTCATTGTAGTCCAAATGATTTTTAAGTAGAATGCTCTTTTATGTCAATGAGACACGCTCATTGTTTTAATTTAATTGTTCTAAATGGGCTCAGTATCGCCATTGTTTCTATCAACTGTGTTTTCAGAGGTAAAGACAGGCTTCAGGCCAGCTGTTTGAGTTGCTATTGATTTTTGGATTAAATGTGGTTGTTGTTTTAAAATAAAAATGTTACAGTCTTTGGTAAACAGCTCTTTAGAGGTGCTGTCAGAAGTAGAAGTGCGTGTGGAATGAGCTATTGATTACTGATGGCTCTTTTGACGTGATAATAATCGAATCCTACAGCTGAAATGTCTTTTTGATCCACTGCAAACGAGCTCACTGTTCTTCGTGAATGTTAAAGCACTTTCACAATTGGATGGCTCCTCCTCTGTGAGGCCAGCCAGAAGTATTCCCGTTCGCCTGTGGATTCCAGTAGCATTGTTTATACCGGTCTTTGTAGTTATAAAGAGGGCCTTGCAACATCATGATTTGTGTTTACTTTTCCCTCATCAAATATAAGTGCCTTAGGGCACAAACTTTTAACATTCAGATAAACTCAACAGATGATTCATCAACAGATAAATGATTGAATATCCATACTCCCCAAGTATTGTGCCTTAGGTGTGCGAACATGAGTACTACATGGCTCTTGTCCTTGTTACTTTATTCTACGTGGTGCCTACTCCCCCTCTTGACTTTTTGCTGTCCTTTTCCAGGATGCCCTGTTTTCCCTCTGATTTCTCTTGCCACCACTTTGCGGTGCGTTTTGTCCCTTCCTCTAGTAGATTTCTGAATGATGAGGATATCCGAGGCGTGTTCTGGACTCTCTTCTGTTTTCAGTACACACTGTGTACGTGATTTCATTGATTCTCATGCATTTAAAATATTATCTTGATGTCAGTGACTCTCAGTTTTATATCTCTGGTCCAGAAACTTCTGAACATCAAGCCTCCATATTGCAATGGCCTTTGAAGTTTCCTGAGTATCAGAGAAGTAAATGTCTCAAAGAACACCCTTGATCTTACCCCCACATCTGGCCCCACACTCCTGGTGTACCTGCCTCCGCCTGGCAAGCCAAAATCCTGGCAGTGATCCTTGACACATCATCTCCCTCACCCTGCACCTTGAGCCCATCACCAAGGCCTGTTGACTCTGCCTCCCAAATACATTCTTCCTCTGGCTCTACTCTCTAGACGCCGCCTGCACGCCAGCCGGCAGTGCAGGTGGAATGACCCCTTTTGGCCCCTCTGGTCCAATCACCACAGTCCTCACAGTGGCTTTTAAAAATCATAAAGAAGATCATGCTTTAAAATTTCTCCCCAGTTCTCCTTGTTCTTAAGATTTAGAAATCTGGGGCACCTGGGTGGCTCAGTCATTACGCATGATCCTGGGCTCCTGGGATCGAGCCCCACGTCGGCCTCCCTGCTCAGCAGAGAAGGAGGCCTGCTTCTCCCTCTCCCTCTCCCCTTGCTTGTGTTCCCTCCCTCATTGTCTCTCTCTCTCTGTCAAGTTTAAAAAAAAAAAAAATTATATATATATATATTTATATATATATATAAAATTAAAAAAGAAAGAAATCTTCCACATGGCTTCAAAACTCTATATTAAGGCCTTCTTTTCCAGTCGCATTTCATGCTGCAATCCAGCAAATGGTAGCATACTCTAAATCCCAGAGATTTTATTTATTTATTACAGAGAAAGAGCATGAGTGGCAGGCAGAAGGAGAGGGAGAAGCAGGCTCCCCGCTGAGCAGGGAGCCCAACAAGGGGCTCCATCCCAGGACCCTGACATCATGCCTGGAGCTGAAGGCAGATGCCTAACCGACTGAGCCACTCAGGTGCCCCCAAATCCCAGAGACTTGAGTTTCCTCTTCGCATGGTTTAGGGTTTGTGGTCTGCCTTTTGAGGACCTCCTTTTACCGAGCGAAGCCCCGCTGACCCACTTTGTTTAAATACCTTTTCCACAGACAGGCTTTGTCCAGCTCCTCACACCGAATCAGGTCCTGTCCCCCCTTTTCATCCTGAAGTATCCCGAACCTTTCCTTTCTATCCCTCATGGTAATTGGTAAGATTTGTTTCGTTGGATGATTATTTGCTCAAGGTCTGGCTCCCGCCTTGTTCTGAAGGGCCCGTGAGGGCAAAGATCATGTCTACTTTATTCACACTTGAGACCCAGGACCTGACAGACACATAGTGGAAAGTCAGTAAATATTTGTGGAATGGATAGACTAAATAGGAAATAAAAGCTCAAAAGCACGTTGAAATGCTGCCCTTCAGAATGTGCTTCAAACTTAAGGCTATAATATGGAAGTAAATTGCTGACACCCACAGAAAACCTTTATTTTGTGACTAAACCAGGCTTCTGCAAGTCTTTTGACCTATCACATTTTAGCATTGTCTTCACCAAGAATGTATTTGGCAACAGGGGAAAAAAAGATACACACACACACACACACACATATACACATATATATCTCAATAAATATCTGTCATATAAATATATATATATATATTTTTTTAATCAGATTGACAGATGTTTATTGATCACACAGTGCTTGTCCTTGTCCTTTTTATTCCTCATAGTGCCTGGTACTCTTCTAGAACTTTGGGGTACAGCTGGTGTGATGCAGCTCACTTTCCCATGGGGGGTAGACAGTAAACAACTACACAGAAAATTTCAGTACTTTCAGAAGTACCGTGCATGACATAGCAGTAATGGTTGGGGTGGTTAGAGAAGTCGTATTCCAAAAAGCGGCCTGTGAGTGGAGACCTGAGTGCCAGGAGTCTGTTCCGGAAGGTCTGAGGGAAAGCCTTCCAGCCAGGGGAAATAGCATGTTGCAGGAGCAGAGCGGGTATTTCCTGACACATTCGAGAAACAGGGGTGGCCGACGGTCCTGGAGTGCCGGCGAAGGAGGGAAGGCGGAACAACGTGCTGTTGGAGTTCCAGAAATCGGGGTTTCTAACTCCCCCCTTCCTAGCTACTTATCACAGCGTGGAGAAAGTCATGATGCCAGCTCGCAGGAAGGTTGCTAACTATGATCACGAGGGTAGATATAGGTGATAATGAACATCACTGATAATTTAAACATAATTAACCTGCCTTTCACAGAATATATGTTCGGGGAAGCCAGTAGAATAAATGTTAAGCTAATGGCTGTGTCTGCGTGTTTAATAGTTTACCGTTAGACTGTCTTCTAAAACAGCGTTGCTAATTATTTACAAACATTCTTATTTACATTGATTTCTCGCCAAAGGTTAAAAAGCTGAAGAGAGAACTCTCACAAATGAAGCAAGAATTGCTGTATAAAGAACAAGGCTTTGAAACATTGCAACAGTGAGTATGAAAATACTGAAATTGAGAATAGCTCAAAGCCCCCTAACTCCTACGAAGAAAATAGAAGTGCCCATTCTACCTAAGAGATGTCTCAAAGAAACATAAAGTAAAAAGCTCCGAGCTCTACACCGAAAAACAAAAAAAAATGGTCAACCAACCAACAAAACCTTGGAAAAATCTATATACTTTGAAAGGGTCTAACGTTTTATGCATCATCAAGAGTCAAAGAAAGCAGTGAGAAGCCTCACGTTGCGTGTGGGCGCCCACCGGCCGCCTCTCAGGTTGAGGTCAGCACCGCCATGTTGGGCTCTCGCAGCTGGACAGCTTGAGCCTCTGCTGCCTGGAGCCTGGGTGGGAGGCATGTCTCTGCCTCTTTGTCAGCCCCAGGCACCCCCTAACCGGGGCTGATCTCAGGGAGCAAATCGGGGTCAGCAGGGAAGCTCGAGTGGGTTCCTTGCTTGCCGCATTCCTTCTCTCCTTTCCAGTTTTGTAGTCCTGTCTGACGAGCCACTGGCCTGACTCTACACTGGGCCAGGCTACGGAAGATCCAGACAGGCAGAGGGTAGTGGATTCTGGAATCTTCTGCCCTCTTCCCAGCCCCTGGAAGCCCCTGTTCTCCCAGCTGACAAGGGGCTGCCCCGTTAAACCCTGACAAGCTCCCCGGGCTTTCCAACGCTCACGCCCCCCACCGCAGGGTCTCTGGTGTGAGGCAAGAAGCTGATGGTTTTCCCAGCCACATGACCACAGAGAGGATGGAAGGCATCATCCCTCGAAAGGCATTCAGCTGGGGTTTTGTTGCTGTGTCTCACTTCCCTTCTCTGTGCGCGGGGCTCCGTGCCGGCTGTGGGGCAGGTTTATAGAGCATTCCTGATGGCCTGTGCGTCCCCCCGCCCTGCGGCAATCCAAGGCAACAGGGCATTATCCCTTTTCAAGACCCCGTGTTTGTTGGCCAGACAGACATAAGCTGGTTGTTCTGTGTGTTTGCACGACGGGTTACAGCTCCGAACACCAGTCCTGACTCTTGACCAGCATCACATGGCTGATTTCAGACAAGGGTCTTATGGCTCGTCTTCTTTTTTGCTGCTCACCTCCTGTAATCATCAGCATTTATTCTTTCAGATGCTCCTGTCCTAGTGCTTCTCAGACCTGACTGCATATTAGAATCATCTGAGGAGCTTTTTAAAAAAATACCTATTTCTGGTCTCCGTCTAGGTATATACTTTGAGCGATCTGTAGGTTGTTCTCGGGGATGGCTGTGTTCTAAGAACCTCAGCCAGCTTCAGAGCTCCCCTGAAGAACTGAGCAGACCTAGAATGACATCAGTGTGATACTCGGTAATTGCATGTCACATAAAGGAGGGCTTTGTGGTGGGAATGGAGAGAGAAAGCGAACTCTGAAGAGCCCTATGAAATGTTTAGCTATATGGTAAACATTTTTAAGGCACATGAAGTTGTAACTCATGTCACCACCCGGGATTAAAGGTTAGCCAAACTTGCTGTTTTGTTATATTGATATAACAATGCTGTATTGTTTTAAAGCAGTTTGCTTGCAAGCCATTTTTATAGGAATCCAAGGCATGTTTAAGAATCTGTCAATAACATTCCACAAGAAAACAATAGACATTTGTTGTAGAAATTCAGGCATTCTCTTGCAATGATTCTAATCCCTTGAACCGAGAGCCGGAAAGATATGATATCTAACATCAGAGACCTCTCCTGTTGATCCTAACTATAGACAAAATAAAGCTGTTTTCATTCAAATGTTAACCACCATACTACGAGAACATTGACTAGTAATTGATTGAACCCAGAGACCATACTTTTCAAGAAACCACATTCCTGATACTATAAAGAGACTTTTCCTTAGGGTTTTGACAGAAAATATATTTCTGAAAGGATTTAAATAGAATCCTACTGTAGGCTTTTGTAACTTTCCATTTATTCACAATGGGATGGGCTATTTTTGCCAAATCTGGAGCTATAATGTAATTTGAACTCCAGCTTTCATTTTACTAAGTACAAGAGTTTATTCTGGATGAATGAATGGAGTTTTATTCTCTGCATTATTCATTTCTGTCTGTGGTTTCGGAGTTGACTTTGGCCTAGACCGTAGCATAGCATATACGTAGACAGATATGACCAAGACGTTTCTGCTTTGTCACCTTCGGCATTTACTCAGAAGTGGAAAATGAGAAGTGAAACACTCAGCCAGCCAAAAGTGTATACCTGGCCTGTGAAAATCTGGCTCAGGGTGGGGCACATATTCTCCAAGGAAGGCATGCAAATGGGTCTCTCCTCTCTTTTGGAAGAGACTAAGATATAGAGGAAATTAATAATACTCAGTACTCAGTACTCAGAACCTCTCCCCTGGGGGGGGGGGGACCTTAAAAAATTTTTTTTAGGGAGGAATATAAAATTGTGTTTCTCAAATTAAAAACAGAAAAACATAGTACTTTGTTTTAAAAATCAGCAAATAACGCTAATATTTGGTTTGACTTTATCTTATGGTCAGGGTCAAAAAAGAGAAAATGTGGAAGATGTAGAATTGAGGAGAAAAGGAGAAACGTGGAGCTAAAGGGAAAAACACTAGTTAGAGGAAAGCAGAGGTGCTCAGGGGAGGCCAAAAGGAGTCTGAGAGAAAGATCGGAGGGCTCCCCAGTGGGGTGGGGCTACATTGGGGGCAGGTGCTGAGTTGACCTGACTTGTCCTTGTTTGTGGTTAGCCCCAGACTGAGCAGTGGTTAGCAAAGACATTTTAATCTAGTTTTAAAGCTCTCTGAAATGAAAATGAGCAGTCTTGAAGTAGTCCTGCCTTTGTTTTTAAGTGCTAAAGTTGATTTCTGACTTAAAGATTAGTTTTAACTCTCAGATTCCGAAGGTTTTGCACAAATAGGAAGAAATCATTTGGGCTTTAGAAATTCACCTTGACACAGTCCGAGAGTCTTGTGTTCACAGCTATTTCATGAAATTGCACAGTTTTTTTTTTTTTTTATTAAAATAAGACTTTTGCCTCAACTAGGTGAGTAGACATAATACTTAGGGGAGTCAACAATTTCACTGATAAATCCCTTCCCAAATAAATGGAATTAATCAATATTTGAAGTACTACCTGTGCTTTTTTTAATCAAATATTCAAAGTGTAATAGCGTAAGAGCCCTGAGCCTGAATATGTCATTTTGAGGACTGTTCTCCCCTACTAACTAAGTGTTTATGCAGTTTAGGGGCAAAAGTGCCTAAATCTTCTGGTCTTGCTTTTTCACTTAGAGGAAGCGTGATGAGTAGATCTCTAGGGTCACTTCCAGCCCTAAACACTGGCTGTGCTCACCAATGTTTAATTCACTGACTTCATTAGTTGTACTTACTTTTGTTATCAAATAACCTTATGATGAAATTCCTTTTATTTTCTTAGGCTAAGACTTTGTTTGGCAACAATAAAATACTAACTAAAATAGTACACGGGGAAATAACATTATCTGCCAACTGTACTTGCTTGAGTAAACTTTGGAAGAGTAAGATGGCATTGTTGGTGGTGGTTTTTTGTTTTTGTTTTTGTTTTTGTTTTCACATCATAGAAATAAATATAAATCATTAAATGTTTTAAACCAAATGAACTCAGAGCCAGTTCTCCATGGCATAATTGGTGCCATATTTCTGTGGATAAGACTAAGACTATGTCCAAGAATGAGAGTCGTTGGCTGTTGGGACAGAGGCCTAGCTGTATGCTCTTCAGGGGAATCCCAAGTTGTATTCAGAATGAATCCTGGACAGCGTCGGTGGTCGGAGAGAACCAAGAAAGTGAGAATGAGGACACTGTTAAACCATTAAAAAAACAAAACAAAACAAAACAAAAAACAAAGAAAACCTAGGTAATTCGGTTGGATCCTTCTACACGCAAAGAATTAGACTTGAAATCCCCTGACATAGGGTGCCATCCATGCAAACTGTAAGGACGTTTGGTGAGCAGATCTGGGGGACGTGAAAAATGAACTACTTGAAGAGCTTTTTATTCAACATTAGTTGTCAGATGAACACGTCTGCCTTCTGCCTTATTCCTAGATTTGAACTCGTCAACAAGGCAAACAGTTTAATCTCAACTCCTAACGGTCATAAAAGCAGAACAAGTACTTTTCATATATTTTAAAAGAAGAAACTAACCACACGATCCAAATATTGTAGGATACACACTAGTATAAATAATAATCACTTGCACTGTGGAAAGGCCTGCCAGCCCGTAGGCGCTGTGCTTGGTTTGGCACAGACATTATGGCCTATGTAAAATTAGGCAACCAGGAGGAATCCTGTACTTCCTGTAGCTTTTCAGTTTATTGTTACTTCTGTCCTGCTAGATCTTTTCCCCAAGGCCTGAACCCTCCTCAGGGTGGAGGTTGGGCTTAGGAGGTTGGCCCATGGTGGGGTCATCCAAAACAATTGAAGACAAAATGACTGAGCCTGAAGTTGATGAGAGACGGAGAGGGCATGAGGTGGGCAGTGGGTGAGTGCTGGAAGTGGTTGGAAGAGAAAGCAGGAGGAGCAATCCGCTCGAGAACATGGTCCTGATATGTGGGAGGCAAGTAGCAGAATCATGAGCCAGCTGTGACAACCCGAAAACCGGTTCCTAGACTGTTAGCTTAACTTGTACTCTGTCAACCCTCTTTGACCTTTCTCCTCTTTTCTTTTTTTTCTCAACAGAATAGATAAAAAAATGTCCGGAGGCCAGAGTGGCTATGAACTTAGTGAAGCCAAAGCCATTCTAACTGAACTGAAATCTATCAGAAAGGCTATTAGCTCAGGAGAAAAAGAAAAGCAAGATCTGATGCAGGTATGTTGCAAAACATATTTTAAGTCAGACACCTACCCTCTCAGAAACTCTCCTGGAGGCAGAAGTTCTCCATCAGAGTCTGGATGGCCCTTGCTTATGCTGCCTCGTTCAGACAGACTTTGGCCCAGGCACTGAGGCCGCAGGTGGTGTTGGAGGTAAATTGGTGGGTTCCTGGGTTCCTATATGCTGATCCAGCCTTGTGTGCAAAAGAAACAACCACTCAGTGATCAATATCCTGCATTTTAAATACCTATTTTCAGTAAGTAGAGTCGGGTTGGTTTTTTTTTTTCCTTTTTTCTGAAGAGTGTGTCTCTTCTTCACCTTCCCTCCATCCTGTACTCATCACAAGGCCCCAGAATTCTTTGTATTTCAGATATTTGGAGCTCTGAGTAAGGATTTCGTCTGCGATTTAGGAAGAATGTTAGAGCCAGTGGCAATGTTCGCGTTCTTAGTAGAAACGCTACTTTTAAATACTAGAGTCAACTACTTCATGTCAGTTTTCAAAATGTTAACTGAACACAGGTACATATTCTTAAACACCTATAATTTTGCCTTTAGGAAATTTTGAAATAACTTGCAAGAAGAGATCAAATAGAAAAGATAATAGTATTAATAGCAAATCCTTCTGAGCTCGGACTGTGTGTTGGGCCATCTTCTCCCTGCCTCGCATGAAAGTAGCGCATCTAACTCTGACGGCAACCCTGGAGATGGGCTCGTATTATCCTTACCTACAGACAGGAAATTGCAGTACAAAAAAAATTAAGCAACTTCAAGTCACACGGCTCAGAAGTGATAGGACTGTGGTTTAAACCTAGGCAGCCTTGCTTCTAGAGTAGGTGGTTTTAAATATATATATGAAACATAGAAAAATTTATTTGGAGGTATTTTTGTTTTGTTCCACAATAATCCTGGTGATTAAATGAGTAATTCCTAAAATGCACATCACAGGTCCTTTGGGAAAAGTTGAGAACTTGAGCAAATTTACATTGGAACTTTATAATTCAGCAATTGGAGGTTATCTTTGATTGTTCCTATAAAGAAGAAATTTGGATTTATACACAGACCAGATTAAATTAAAAGATTAGATTCCTTTTCAATTACCTAAAGTATAAAAAACAATTAATTAGTAGGTAGGGCAATCAGCATTAGAGCTGAGAGGGACATTAAGTGGGAGCTTCTATGACTTTCGGAGCTCTTTGACCATGAACCACTGTAAGAGATATATTCTAATGACAACCCAGTCACACACCAGTGTCTTTATGTTGGGACACACAGTGCTCGCTTCGGCAGCACATATACTTTATGTTGGGACACACCCACACCCACACACCATATTTCTTTTCTTTTTTTTTTTTTAAGATTTTATTTATTCATTTGACAGAGAGAGACACAGCGAGAAAGGGAACACAAACAGGGGGAGAGGGAAAGGGAGAAGCAGGCTTCCCGCTGAGCAGGGAACCCAATATGGGGCTTGATCCCAAGACCCTGGAATCACGACTGGAGCCGAAGGCTCAGGTGCCCCCACACACTGTATCTCTTAATACTTATTTCTTAATACTAGCAACGTGGTCTGAATTGATTTTCTAGTCTCTTCTTTTTCATCAAAAAACATGCTAGTCCTGACCTACTAATTTGATGAGGAGCATGGTCGACACGGACAGATTAAAAAAATACTTGTGTTTTCACTGTACTGATGAAAAAATGGAAAAGACTTGCCCAGAGTCGCTAAAAGGTTTCTTTGTTCTTTTCTGCAGTATATTATTTGATGGGACTGCTTGAGTTTTATCCCTCTGATACAGGCATTTTGCCTGAATACTCCTCTGAAAGAAAATAAAGAAGTTTAGTAAAAAGCACCTATCAGATCTCTGAAATTTCTAATTTGGGGGGAAATTTCTCATTTTTTATTATAAGAATTGTCAGTGTCAGGATTAAATCCTGGCTTTTCTTAAAGTTAGTAATAATGAGTTTCTTACCATTTTTGTTAGTGTTTTAAGAGGGGAATCTGGGTTCGTAGCAGCGTAGCTAAGATTTTTTCTCCTTCTTGAGACTGTCCCTTGCTCACATCCTCTTGTTAAAGTGAGCTCAGTTTACTAAGTGTGGGTGTAACAGCAAGCTTGGATCAGCCGCCAGGACTGGGACTCCTGGCCCTCGGCCTCATCATCCCTGCCGG
Organism: Mustela erminea; assembly: GCF_009829155.1. Lineage (NCBI taxonomy): Eukaryota > Metazoa > Chordata > Mammalia > Carnivora > Mustelidae > Mustela > Mustela erminea. The sequence continues at coordinate 26,666,194 of NC_045634.1, read as the reverse complement.
TAGTGGGAGCCGATAATCCCTTGGGTTCCATCCAGATGTGCGAAAAGCATCATTCCAGGAGTCTGCTGCAGAGGAAGTTTTCTTGCTGTATCTGCAATGAGATTGCATTGTAGGTAGTCCATGTTTCCATAATTCCTGCTGTATGAAATGAGAAGTGAAAACGTGTCTTTTTAAAATAGAGCTCTTTTCAATGAAATTTTAAAAACAAGAAATGCATGTATCACGTATAAAGATGCCATTACGCACAGCAGGAATAACTCCCGGGCTGTCTTGGGGAAGGTAAGATAACCTGTTTATGATTATCTCAGATACTTCCAGAGTCACACATGGATTTGTGCAAAATGATAGTCTCATCTTATTTATTCAGTAATTTAAAGTGATAAGTACCTGTTAAAATAAAGTCGTTTTTTTCTATTGAGATTGCGTCTCTCGATTTGAGTGGACCCGCTGGCAAGGTTCTGCGTCTTAAGTGTTAAGCTCTAGGTCGGACTTTGTGTTTCCTGAACAGAGTCTGGCTAAGCTGCAGGAGCGGTTCCACTTGGATCAGAGCATTGGCACGTCCGAGCCAGACCTGAGATCCAGTCCTGTGAACTCCAATTTATCTCTCTCCAGACAGACCCTTGACGCCGGGTCACAGACAAGCATTTCTGGAGACGTAAGTTATCCTTGGGGAAGGGTTGGCCCTAGCACTGTCTTTGATGAGCCCGAATTACAGGATGGATGGCAAGTGGGACAGGAGCTAGCGAAGTAGTTTGCCTCACAGCTGTGTGGTGTCAACATTTCTGCCTCCTAGATTGCTTTTAAAAACCCGGAGTCTTACCTTTTCTGTCTGGGTGCCAGGCGTATCAGGATCTGTCCATGTGAACGGCTTGGTTCAAATTTTCTCAGACTGTATTTATTCGGAGATGTTGTTGAAAGGGTAGAGATGCATGAGAATTTAAGTTTTTCCTATTACATTTAAGGTCTCCAAAATTTAGATCTTTTCAATTAAACATTGAGGCTAATGAGAAACAAAAAAATACGTTTTAAAAAAATTTTTTTTGTAGATCAAAGGTTATTTATATTAAAACTTTAAATTGAGGTTTATGCTCAGGATTTGAAGATACTTGCCGTGGCTTGACTCCTGTTAACTGTTTTTGCATTCTCTTTTTGGAATGCTATTCATTGGATGCTTACTTTTCTAGTTCATTCACTGCTATTTTTGTGTTCTCTCTTACTTCCTTGAGATCTCTGCTATGAAAATGAACCAGGTAGAGATCAACAATAAGACTTACCTGCTTGAAAAATGAGTTTTTGAAGTTATGTAGTTTATGGTTTTTGCATTTGGAAGCTAGATGATGGAATTTGGGCTCACGGAGGCAAGGAAATTAGTTTCAGTTCATAAATTTTATTGACCTGTACACCCTTCGTAAACTCTGAGATACCAGAAACATTGACATAATACTTTTTATCTTGAATTGAATGTGTGGAGAAAATGATGTTCAAAGGGTCTTTGAAAAACAGACAAGCTTGAATTAAAAAGAAATGTTTTGCCCCTACTGAGACTAGAAAGTAAGTGCCTTTTAAAACTGGTGTTCCCAATTTCAAGACCATCTTCTTTAGTTTTCCAATTACTTGTGCCTCCTAGAAACAAAAGCAGTTTACCTTCATTCATTAGCAGAGTTAATTGACTTTTTTTCTCTTTTGTTTATTTACCAGATCGGAGTGAGAAGTAGATCAAATTTAGCTGAAAAGGTCAGGCTGAGCCTACAGTATGAAGAAGCCAAAAGAAGGTAACAAAAGGGGAGCTCTTCCGTGTTCAGTAGTCAGTGGGCACCAACAGTGTTTTCTTTCCCAGAATTAATCTTTATTCCTATAGTGACATCTGCTGGGTGTTCCCCAATGCCTTCTTACCAAGGTTTCTCTTGAAGGTTTTTAGATGTAAGGGTTGCAGACCACCCTCTCTGCTCGCTGTTTCCCCCCACAGCTGAAGGACAGGGAGAATTAGTGAGAAGCGTGCGCATGACATTGCCCCTTCTCTTCTGGAAGAAAGAAGCTTAGAGCATGTCCAGTACTTACTCCCAAGTAGAAGTGGGAAGATCAGTTTCTCAGGTAGATTGGTGGCACAGTGGCTTGGGTAGAGGACTTGACAGTGGCCGAGAACCTCTAGGTAAATAGCTGTAATTCCTTTGCTTTGAGGGAAGAGTTCCCGCCAACGTTCTGGAAGATGCTGAGATATCTGTTCTGGCAACTGACTTTCAGGGCAAAGGGGAAGAGATTCCTATTTCCCTCCTTTATCCTCTAGACCCTGGGAACCCTGTGCTTTCTTCTCCTCACCTTGTAACTCTGCTTGAGGCAGGCTCAGGAGACTTCTCCCTCCTCATCCAGCAGACACGCTCAACTTGTTTTCATAATATGGACACCTTGCTCATTTTGAGGGAGACGGTCATGCTATTCTATTTGATTTCGTTATTTTCCTTTTTAGAGTTTAAAAATGTTTTGATTTATTATTTAGGAAGAAAAAAATGATTTATTATTTAGGGAAAAAAACTGTACTACCACCCTGTAGGCAACCGAGAAGGTTACCATGTTCCTCCTTGAGAACATGGAAGGCTCAGCTGAGAACCTGCTAGAAGGTCACAGTTTGCTGTCACAGGACCATCAGATAGTTAATGAAGTATTATCCATTGTCATTGGTGATGCGGATTATTTAAAAGTAATTAGCTGAAGTTCTTGGAGGTTATCTGGCTTTACCAAAGCAATTATTTGATTTGTCTAAATACGATATTTGCCTCTTTGTAGCCTCTCTTACTAATATTACTTGGTTCTTTGATGACTGAAAAAAAGAACAAAACCCGTAAGCTTTGTTCTACAGATTACTAACCACGTGTGCTTGAGCAAGTCACTTGGTTTCTCCGACAGCATTTCACTCAGCTAATTTCAATGCCTGTAAGTTTTTCTAGGTAGATTATCCAAGAATTTTGTATACTTTATTGGCTGCTTCTCAGAGCCCTAGGTAATGCCTTGCCCACCACCAAGGATTGAGGATTCCTTGTGGTTTTGTGGCCCTGTGATGTGGAAACCTCTGGTGGGTACTGTTTGTGGCCCTCTGTGAGTATACCAACCCAGCGGCAGCCACAGCTCCTGGGTTCTGCTGTAAACAAAGCCCAGCATCTCTGCCTGGCATTTGGAAGGAGAATGGCCGGAACTCAATTAATTTTGGAGAACCAGGCCTCATGCCCCTGGGTTCTTTGTTCTTAGGGGCTCAACTTGACCTCCCTTGGACCAGCTGGGACCAGCTGGAGCTTTTGCGTTCGTCTGGCTGCGAACGGCTTTTTCCATCTGGAGCTTACACAGCATTTCTCTTCCTAGGTGCACCTGGAAATCTTCATCATATTTTGGTCCCCAGATCTGGTGTACCCTTTCCAAATAAAACCCAAGACCCACCTAACGCCCGATCCCACAAGTAACAGATGCCTCTCTTCCCTTCATTATGTTGTCGCTCCCGGTTCAGTTCTTAATTCAGTTGCATCAAAGCTCAAGACATGGGTTCTTTCCCATTTGGTTGCTTTGCTGTCCCGTTCTCGTTTGGGGTTTTATTTAAAGTTACTAGCAATGCTGATGAGAAGGGAAACCTCAAGCGTTTATGCATATGTTGCAAATGCTTTTCTTCCTCAGTTCTAAGACGCGGGCTGTGTTTCCCTGAAACTTGTTTTCTCCTCCAGCCTTCGTTTCGTGTGCTTAACGAAGCTCATAATCTCATGCTTATTTAGCATTTTGATGATTAATTTCCTAGCACTTTGAGACAGTTGTGTTTAGTTTTGTGGTTCTGGCTGAAGAATGGCTGATGTTACCTCTGCCATGAGAGCAGGCGCTGGGGTGGACATCAGAAGCACGTTGTACCTGCAGTGCCGGTGAGAGAGGACGGTCTTTTCTCTTTAACTCAGACAAGAAACTATGGTGCAAGAACGTAGCTACACTTCCATCTTTGTCCTGATGACGTTATTTTGCTTACCTTTTTTCCTCCCTTCTACAACCTCTTTCATTAAAAAGGAAAATCAAATGCCCTCTTTCTGTTTTTCGTATACTGGTATGTGCTGTAACAGTATCCGCAGGGATCATTCAGCTTTTTTTTTCCATGTGGGCATCTAGATTCCCTGTGCCAACATCAGCTGTGTTCATGATTTGCCTTGTGAACCCTCCCGATAGTCCACACGGTGCCCCCAGAGCAAGTCGTTGATCTCGGGGATGTCAGAACGTTCTCATTCTGTCAGAAGCTAACTTGACCGCTTAGCTTGAGGCATGGTGTAATCCGAGGTCAGGCACAACTACGAAACCAGCGATGTTCGCCTCCGCTGGATTTTCCTTCTCCACCTCCCAACCCTGTCCCCCGTGCTCCAGCACGGGCCATCACTCCACTGGGGTTGCCTTAGCTGCCCATCCACGCTGGGGAGGGTGCACCCAGTGCCGGACGGAAGACGCCCCGGTCCGTGCCGTCACGTCTACGGGGCTGGTCAGTGAGCACTCAGTAAGCAGTGTAGACACTGATTTCACACCGCATAGCTCGCTGAAGGCGGGTTCGGATGAGGAGGCCGGGGAGGGCAGGGCTGCTGCCTTTTCCTCGGCCACGTGGAACCTGCTGGATTGACTTGCTTTAACACTGGTTGGCCAAGCCACTGCCGTCTCGTCTCCCCTCATCCTTCCCTGACTGCCTGATATCCCAGTTGCTGCCCATCCCACCGCGGGACTACCGTTTTACTGGGGCCCAGCGTCTTTACCCAGAGGAACAAAAAATCTGTAATAGTGTCGCTTCAGACAGCAGTTACCTTTTTTTTTTCCTTTTTTTTTTTTTTTTTTAACGGAAGCCCGCCAGGTGTCCCTCCTGTCACCCTGCACAGGTGATCACACATCGGGGTGGCACCCACAGCTCCCAGAGCTCCCTGGCTTTTAAGCTTCAGTGTACGTTGACCTTCACTCTTTTCTCAGATAGGCCGGTGCTTGCAGCGGTGGGAAAGGTGAGGAAAAGGCGGCCGACGAGAGCCAGTGTCGAGTGAGGCCCAGGGCCTGGAGGACGGACGGGGGTGCTCCTCTTCTCCGGCCTCCGTGGGAAGTCAGGACAGCAAGCCTCCAGCAGCCCCCCCCAACTGAGCCTGCTTTGTGTTCTCCCTTTCTGGAGAGTTCTAAGCCTGCACCCCCCCTCTCTCACCGCTTTATTTTTAGTATGGCCAACCTAAAAATCGAACTGTCGAAACTGGACAGCGAGACATGGCCCGGGGCGCTGGACATCGAGAAGGAGAAGCTGATGCTGATCCACGAGAAGGAGGAGCTTCTGAAGGAGCTGCAGTTCGTCACCCCGCAGAAGCGCTCCCGCGACGAGCTGGAGCGCCTGGAGGCCGAGAGGCAGCGGCTGGAGGAGGAGCTGCTGTCCGTGCGGGGTCCCCCGAGCCGGGCCCTGGCCGAGAGGTTCGTTCTCCTCCCTGGGGACAAGGACGCAGCAGACCGTGTGCGCGCACCTGGGCTGGGCCTGGATGCCCGGTGCCCCGGGTCTCTGGAAATCTCCATCGCATCTCTTCTCGGTGGATGGAGCCCCGACCCCAAGGGACTTTCTCTCCGTAGGGCAGTAAGGCCCCCCACCCCCCCGGTCCGGGCTGCAGTCCCAGTTCTTCTGTTGGTTAGGAACGCGCAAATGCCCGTGACAGATGTTGAACAAGTCAGGAATGTTGACATAAAACCAGGAATGCAGTCCATCACGGACCGAGTCTGATAACAATGGCTATAAACTATCGCACTCTGATAAGAAACATTATCTGGGCTGTTACAGTGGTGGCAGCTTCCTACTCGGGGGTTTATGACTCACAAGAATGCAAAAGTTTATTGCTTTTTGTTTCACAAGGGAAAGACAGCTTGCTCCCTTTGATATCTTAACAGGTCACAGAATGTTTCCTGGGATTGCTTTTGTCAGTTGAGCCCCTCCTGCAAAGCAGGTGAAAATGTAAAGGGAAACCCCCGTCGTGGTTTCCTGATCTTTCCGGGGGAAGGTGCGAAATGATCACGGAATCTGAGAAAATCCGGTTCTGTAAGCGGATCAGCTGCATTGTCAGGCAGGGGAACGTGTGGGTGTTTGCTGCTGAGGCATGGGCGAGGGCGCCCCGGGTCCCAGCCTCACTGGCGGATGTGGCCCCGCCCCTGTTCCAGCCACAACCCTGAGGCCGCTCGGACCCCCGCACAGCCTTCCGTTCTATAGGCCAGCAGTCCAGGTGCACTGCCTGTCCCAGGAGGACAGGATGGAAGGTCACATCCGTATCATTTCAGGTGGCCCAGAAGTAAGTTTAAAACACCCACCCATTATCCAGTTGATTTTTTTTTTTTTTTTAAACTTCATGGCTTCTGGCCTTCAAATTCCGTGTCCTCTGTGAATGTGGAGGGCTGTGTGTCTACATGGTATAGGAATCTTGGAAGTGTGGTGGGGGGAGCGGTAGGAGGAAAGATCTCGGATGTTGCTGGTCGTTTCTGGTGGTGCCGACTGAAGGTTCACCCTCACAGCAGGCGTGAGCGAGGCTGGCGGGGGACGATCCACCGCACAGACACCAGAGGAGCAAAATGTAAGGGAGAGAGGGCAGAATTCTATTGCTTTCCTGAGTTACCTCGATGTCCTGTCTGTGATTATAGATCTTCAGTTTGTAGGATGAAAGTTTGCTAATCGCCAGTAAATAGGACGAAACGAGTAGCTTTTGTGTGACGCACATAGGAAGCAGCAAGGGCATTAGCGTCCAGTGTCACACTAAGTGTTCCCATCAGATGTACAGAACTCACTGAGCGCCTCTCTTCTGTTCTCTGTGGTGTGTGAACCCGGGAAGGGCCTGGAAGCAGCCTTTAGATTTGTTCCGGGAGTGAGAAGACAAGTGTGTGTTCGGGTTTTTGTTTTGTTTTGTTTTGTTTTTTAAAGATTTTATTTATTTATTTGAAGACAGAGATCTCAAGTAAGCAGAGAGGCAGGCAGAGAGAGAGGGGGAAGCAGGCTTCCTGCTGAGCAGCGAGCCCGATGTGGGGCTTGTTCCCAACCCACTGAGCCACCCAGGCACCCTGTGTGTGTTCGTTTTAACCAGGTTTTATGGGCGTGATATCCTGTCTGTCTTTTTTATTAGGGCTAGAGCTTCGAAAATGACTGGTGAAGTAACATTAAAAATACAGTTTGTTCCTAAGTGCCTTGGTTCTGGCTTTTATACCTTGGCTTGTGCGTAGTACATGTAATAACTGTCCAAATTCCAGCAGGAAGAGTGCGTTTGAGCCCTTCGGGAGGAGGAGCTGTGAAATACTTACATAAAATAATTGTATACTTAGTGAGATCCAGACAAACCGTGGGGTTTGTGTCAGATGGGGAATAAGGAAGCAGTTTGAAAGTCCCTCTAACTTCCGATACCTGCATGGCCCTGTCTCCCACAATTGGCTGTTGGCAAAAAGGGACGTGTGTACAGTTGTGTTTTATATCTGTCATGTGTTGGTTGGTGGCCGGAAACCAAATCCCGTCATTATGTTGTCGTATAAGCTTGAGGGGACGAATGCTTTCTTGCTTGAGCAACTTGACATTTTCTCGCTGCTCTCTGTGGATGCGGGACGGCCCAGCATCTCATGCATCCAGAAGAGCAGAGCCACCGGCCGAAGGGAGCACCGTGTCCTGTATTTGCTGGGTACACACGGACAGCGTGGCTTTGGGCTGGGTGGCTGTTGTCAGTGGTTTGACTTTGCCCTCTGCCCCCCATACTCTCTTACATTTCTTGATCATTATTTCCTGCCCCCTCGTGCACACACAGTGTTTCTCTTCCATTTATTGTTACTATTGAACTGAAATGGGGTGCCCAGAGGACAAGAGAGTGCCTCTGTACACAGCCTGCGTCCTCTGGCTAAAGCAGTGGTGTCAGGAGAGGCTTCTGGGAAATACAATTCACCGTGTAAAACCTCATTTCATCATGAAACAAGTCGTGCTTTGCCAGTTCTAAATCCTTACGTTTTCTCTTGGCTCCTCCCCAACTGCCAGACAGAGCACTTCTGCCTCCTCCCAAATGGGTCCCGTTTGCCATTGGCGTGGCGGGCTTCTCTTGATTCCAGGGGTGGCCTCAGGCAAGAGTCTGAGTCAGTGCCACAAGGTGGTCTCCTCGGGGCCGAGCTCACCTGACCCCAGAGGCCCCCAGCCATGTGTGCCGCCAGCACCGCCCTGCACCCAGGCAAAGCACTCAAATGGCGGTGACGAAGCCCCCACTATGGGTCATAAAGCACTTCGGGGAGAGGGAGATGCTCACCATGAAGGACCACCAGCAAGCACGAGTCACTCTCAAATTTAAAATATCTGCTGTGTGGGACCTTTTACACATCTTCCGTGTCTTGGCCATATAGCTGTTGAAATTCCAAAACTTCTGTGCTGCAGAACACTGTAGCTGATGAGACCGTAACGTTGCTCCGTATTTTCTCAGATTCATATTCTCACAGCTCCGTATTCTCTTGCTTGAGAGCTTTGTCTTTGTGCCAGCATGTCTTAATTGTTTCTTAATTATGTGAATGTTTCTGTCTCTGATTCTGAAAAAATTTTAAAGCAAGTAGGTTGGGGGTATGAGTGTCATTTTTTTAATGGAAAAGGCACTTCTTACTTCTATAGATGACATGACATTTTCCCTAGGTGGAACGTTCTGGGTGGTCTTCATCAGGCAGAGACCGGGCAGGTGCTTCTCTCTGGGCACAAGGGCAGAGAGAGGACAGTGTGAAGACGCTGCCCTTGTCTTGTGAAGCGCAGATGAATGGATAGTGTGGGTCAGTAGGACCAGGAGGAAAGGAATCTTCTAGGGGCCAGGTTGAGAAGATCCTTTCTCACCGTGGAGAAGGGCTTGGAGAGACAGGGACGCACCCTCTCAAAGGGGCTGATATTAGCAGTTTCTTGTAATCCCTGTTCAGGGGGACGTTGGTGAGGGCAGGATGCTTCCTACAGAGGACACCCGGAATCTGCGGAAGACTTCCGGCTTCCGTGGTTCCATCAGAGATGGGAGTGGGGTGCCCGATCAAAGACGGCCACCCCACTGGAAGGGCTCCTGAGTGCCTTCCTTGTGCTTCTCCCAAAGCAGGTGTTATCTGGAAACACAGACCACCGGCTCTGAGGGTGTGCCAGGAGGGGCTCCAGGCTCTTCAGGCAGCCCCGGCAGAAGAGGGAGAAAGAGCTGGTGCTTTCCAGGAGCTTCGGGTCTGACTGGGGAGCATACCAACAAGAACATGAAGGCAGGCTCTGCAGCTCGAAGCCATAGAGGGCCTTAGCAGTGGGCCTGAGGAGGCCAGAATGGGGACCATCACTTGGGACGAAGACAGGGAAAGCTTTGGATTTTAAAATTTCAGCATGAAACACACTAATGTCTTATTGAAGCCTCCTTAACACACCAGGAAAGCCTTCATTAGTTAGTGCAGTATTCCGTTTTAGAACTTAATTCAAAAGTGTTTCTCCTGTTTCAGAAGACATGGATTTTAGTGGATTTGGGGCCTTTCTCCAGACCTTTACCTTCTAATTCAGTTTATCTCAGTTGTATTAATTTTTTTTTTCCATGTTGAGTTTTTGTTTATATTTAAGAGATTAAAAAAATAGGGACCGTCTACTCCTTTCCAAAATACACCTTCGAAAGCTGGGAATTAAGAATTTATCATGCTTTGAAGTACTAAACAAAATGACAAGAATTGCTTTTTTTTTTTTTTTAAACATATAATGAAATTGTGTTGGTGACACTTCAAAGGGTAGGTAGGTATAAATAAAATATGGGCATGTTTCCTTACAGCCTAAAACATACATTTCAAAGAGGTTAGAAATTAGGGAAATTTTATTTTTCTCCAAAGAAAAATAGCTAATTTTTATATGCCCACCTTGCAAGGCATGCTGAGGCTTTGAACCAGGAAGGTTTGTTTTGATGTCTGTAGAGCACTTTTACATACATCACTGCATTTGATCCCTGTAACAGCCTTAGCAGACAGACACAGTGGGATTTTAATCGCCAATTTGCAGATGAGAAAGCTGGGACCCCTTGACTAAGTGACTCATTTAAGGACACACGATTAGTAGCAGGAGATCCACCAGAAACCACAGTGGTCTTCTTGGTCCCGTTCTGTAGTCCTTGACCGCTCTGGACCTGCTCATTCCAGGGATGTCCAAAGACAGGTGACATAGACTGTACACTTGATACATTTTTAAATGACTTACTCACATACACAGTTCCCTAACACTCCTCAGTTTTTAAAACCTTGGTCAGTTGAATGTGGATGAAATTTCGTGATCATCGGTGCAGACAATGAGATGTGCTATAGGGTAGGAAGGGAAATCACTTTTGTGTCTTTTCCTTGTTGAAACCGTTAAGCCCAAATGAGTTCACCCTGGCAATATGGACTAATTTGTTTCTTAATTGCTGAAATTCTCATCAAAGTAAGATTGGAATTTTTGTGACTGAGTATCAGTTGGGAAGAGTCCTTCTCAATTCCAGCACTTCAGGACAGTCTTTCATGGTTCTCTGTTACTCCTCTCGAGTATTTTAGTAACTTTAGGCCAAATCCCAGGCCTGTGGAAGGATTCTGTGATCTTTCTTAGTGGTTTGTGATTTTCCTCCTGGCTGTCTTTCCATGTCTCGTGAGAGCACAAGTCTTTGGGTGTTATACACAAACTGAATCACAGAACATGTACTGTATGGTGACTGACATAACATAATTTTTAAAAAAACAAACATTTAAGAAAATTTTAGAATACTAAAATGTTTTAGATTCTCAGTAACATTGATTCGGAATAGATCTCCCTCTTCGCTAAGCGTGGCCATGGTCGGTTGGCCCACTTGGCCTCTCGTCGGTGGCTCTGTTTTCTCTCCTGTCCATTCATTTGCGTTTCCCCCTCATGGTACATGATGTTTGTACAATAAGAATCTTTTCCTTCAGTTTCTGTTTTATTGTAGTTACGTGGAAATAAATTCATATCTGTTTCTTTTTTCTAGATTGAAATTGGAAGAGCGAAGGAAAGAGCTCCTACAGAAACTTGAAGAAAGTACTAAATTAACTACTTGTTTGCATTCACAACTTAAAAGGTAAGCCTGCTTGGTTCTTAAGGGAAAGGTTTTTCTTGACTACATTTTCTTGACTACATTCAGGCATATTTTGGTTCATTCTGGGTTACTTTTCCCTTTATGTTCAACTATTAGAAAGTGAATAAAATTGGGACACCTGGGTGGCTCAGTCAGTTAGGCGTCTGCCTTCAGCTCAGGTCATGGTCCCAGGGTCCCAGGATCGAGTCCCACATTGGGCTCCCTGCTCGATGGGGAGTCTGCTTCTCCCTCTGCCTCTGTGATTTCTCAGTCTTTCTCTCTCTCAAATAAATAAATGAAATATTTTTTTAAAAAGTAAATAAAATAGTTATGCTAATAAAATTAAAACTTGGATGATCAAATTTAAAGTTGCATAGAATTTTTTCTCCCCACAAACCCCAAAGTCATAGGCGGAAGATATTGTGGGAAGAAGATACAGTTTATATATTTTAGCTGTGAAGACATACTTAGGAAATGACACATTTCTTCAGATCACCCTTTCTTTTAAAAAGGGAGGGGGGAAGAAAGATTTGCCTTAAAATAGTTAGCTCCGTGTTCACTCCTTCAGCACGCACACCCCGAGGGAGACAGGGGCCTGTGTGAAGCCTCTCTGTCTTCATCAGCTCGCCTTTGTTCTCTGTCAAGTTTTAAAGCTTTATTCTTTAACCAAAATAATTGCACTAGCACTCCGTACCATATACACTGTTTTTCCCCTTCCCTATTATTAACTCGCCTACTTGCTGCGGGCTTTCTGTGGAGGTAGATTTGTCGGTAGGTATTTTACTTTCTTGGCTTTGGTTTTTGCAAAAGGGACTCGATCTTTAGTCAGAACAGAGTTGCTGTGTAGAGAGCCAGGTTGAAAGTGTTCATGAGTCAGCATGGCAATAGGTAATATAATAACGGGTTATTTTTCTGCGCACCCCCCCCCCCCCGTCATTATGCTATTTGGCGCCACTGGGTTCCTTCCTTCTGGGGTGCGGAGGAGGCGGTGGGCATCGTGCTTGGGTTTCTGTGTCATACCAGTTTTCACAGCGAGGGCCCCTCTCCCCTCAGCCTCTCGGCCAGCACCCTGTCCATGTCGTCTGGGAGCAGCCTGGGCTCCCTGGCCTCCAGCCGGGGGTCTCTGAACACCTCCAGCAGGGGCTCGCTCAGCTCCCTGAGTTCCGGAGAGCTCTATTACACCAGTCAGAGCGACCAGACCGACACGGATTACCAGTGCAAACTGGACCTCCTTCTGCAGGAGAAAGGCGGCTACATTCCTTCCGGACCCATCACCACCATCCATGAAAACGAAGTGGTCAAGTCCCCCAGCCAGCCCGGCCAGAGCGGTCCCTGCGGGGCGGCAGCCGCGGCCGCAGGCCACACGCCCCCACGGACTGAGGCCCCCAAGTCTGTGACGTCCCTGTCCTCACGGTCCTCCCTCTCCTCCCTGTCCCCTCCCGGCTCTCCCTTGGTTCTAGAAGGCACGTTCCCCATGTCTGCTCACGATGTCCCTCTCCATCGGTTCACTGCTGACTTTGAAGACTGTGAGTTGAGTGGCCATTTTGCAGACCTCAGCCTCGGCGAAAGTCAGATCTTGCTGGATTCTCATTCAGGAGGAGTGTCCCAGCCTCTCGTGGAGGATAAGGACCTCGGGGAATGTGCCCGGGAGCCGTCCTATGAAGGAACTGCAGGTGAGCAGAGACCTTTGCTTCCGGCTCCTCCCCCTTAATTATTTTAAGAAGAATGGTGGGAGGGCTGCTTTTTCCATGGAAACAAATTGTGGTTCCTTCCCCTCCACCCGCCACCCCTCTCTCTCTCTCTCTCTCTCTCTCTCTCTCTCTCGGCTTCATTGGAGGAGTTTTTACTGATATACCTAGACTAGACATTTTTTCTTTATCAAATAAAAGTTGCCTTCCCTGCTTAATAGATTTAATCACGAAGTGTCTGTCCTATAGTCCACCGTCCTGTTTGTACGGTGGCAGCTGGCTGGGGACACGTCTTGTGAACACACTTCACACCGCCAAATAGATTCGGGCTCTGAAATAGCAAGGCGAAAGAAGAGGGCTTTCTTTTAAAAGTCGGCCTAAAACAGATTAAAACCAAGGCAATTAGCATAGCAGCTAATTAGTATCAGGGTTCAATGTTTAGATTGCTCAGGGAATTCTGTATAAATACAATTTTTGTTTCAGGCTCGTCTCTCCCTTTCTTCCCGAAGTGAATTTGGGAGGGGGGGTGGTGGAGAGCGGGTTCTGATGTGGTGGTGTTAGGCTGCCATCTGCTGGCCGCTCTGCTAGTTGCAGCCCAGGAAAGTGCCGCCCATCGTGCCCTCGCCGCTGCCTTCATATGCAGAGACAGAAACGGAGGGCGAGTTTTCATTTTTCGGTTTTTGTTTAGATTTGTTTTGTTTTGCTTCGTTTTGCTTCAATATCTGTTTCCCTTTGCAAGGCGGAAGCTCTCAGTATATTAGAGATGGTTGTAAAGAACAGGATGGTACCCTTGTTGGCTGATAACCACCGTTGTGGCCCGAGGACCGTGGTCTGCCTCGGAGCTAGCCTGAGACGCAGCATGAGCTAAAAGCCCCAGTGCGGGTCCCCAAGAGCCCTGCTCAGATCTGTGCCCATCGCTGTGTCCGTGACACAGAAGAGGCCAGGCCTCTTCAGAAGTACTTTTCTGCTGCTTTGGGAAGCCTCCTTATTTTCTGTCTCTGGTCTGGAGAATTCTAAGTCTTAACTCATTGGCCAGTTTAGATGTTTAAAGGGAGAGACAAACCCAGCACGTGTGTGTGGTTTCCGATCCTGAAGGCCGAAATCCCGCCTGCCGGTGGCCTGGAGGGCACAGGGGACATCTGTGTGGTTTGGGTGGCACTGCCTGGAAGGGGCCACAGCGGCAAGTGATGTGTCAATGACGTCGTTGACGTCAGAGAAAATGAGCAGACGGGTGGCCTTTCTCAGTGATTCCAGGCGAGCAGAAGCCAGCAGTGGGGCCTCCCTTCTGCCTCCAGGAAGGATGCAGTGGGGGGGGCCGGACGGTGCTTTCCGCCCCTGGAGCCAGCCGCACCTGCATCCTCTGGTTCTAGCGAGCACAAGCACGTTACCCAGGCCCTCCGCTTTGTTGTTTCTCACCTGCAGAGTGGGGATGATAGAGTCCCTGCCTCGCAAGGTACTGGGAGGATGCGTGCCAGAACACAGCGACAGCCTCTAACTGGGCCTGGCACTCAGCATTCTGTTCACGAGTAGTCTGTTCATGTAATTAGTGCCACCGCGTGCGGTTAAACAGTACGGACGGTGCTAAGCCCGGCTCCTACCACAGGCTGCTGACATGAAAGTGCATAAGAAGAGGCAAGAGAAGAAAGTGGCGTGTTTTCTGTGCTTTGGGCTTGAAGGCTCTTGAGCATGTCAAAGCTGTTTTCACTCTTTGTGTATTTGTAATGTTCCCCAGCGACCCATTCTCAACACTCAGTCAGTTTGGAGGGGCTGGTCCTTGAAGCCGGCTGCCAGAGAACCAGGAGACCAGCGCAAGAATCGCCCAGGGTCCGACCCCACCTGGGTCCGTGGGCCTCTTTGCCTGACGCTAGCCTTGCTCCTGTTTCTGGGTCTGCTCCGAGAACGCAGCATCGCCAAAGCTTCCAGGATAGAGCTCTTACCTTTCAAACACATCTTGTATTAGAAAGCTGCTACCTTAGAAAGCGGTCACCCTAAAGGAAGGATATCAGAGAGCTTTCTTTGGAAAGCGTGTCGAGAGCCATGCGTGAAAACAGCTAAAAGCATATATTTAACCATAAAGACTCATCCTCTAGAGGTCAGATCACCAGCACTCAGCCCATTCGGGGGCGTCTGACCTCTGTGTGGGGGGCAGGTGGCCCAGGATCATGACGCCGCTCGCTCTCCCTCAGCACTCTGGAATCTTCTGCAGGTCAAGCCGACTTCCCTTATGCACATCCCACTCCCTGGCGCCAGTCCCCGCTGGAGGACAGAGACCACTTCGAAACGACTACGAAGTCCTTCCATTCAGTCTCTGTCATTGTCAAAGTCAATTTCAGCTGCTGCGGATATTCCCGGGGGTAATCAATAAATCATGTCATCACCTTCACCCCTCACGAAGGGGGGTGGGCGGAGAGAGGCACTTGATCATCAAGGAGAAAGCATTCCCACTGCCAGAAATAAAGAGGGAAATGCAGCAATCAATCCTGTAATCTGAAGCGTTAAAACTTAAACATCTTAACAAGATGTAAAGTCACGACTCAGGAGGGGGGCGAGATGCATAGCAATCCTCCTGATCTAGGCTCACTCTCCTGCGGATGAAAGAGCGCTGCAGGCTCGCGGCTTACTCCATAGGAACGTGGCTTTCAGCGAGCGCTCCCCGCTCACCGCAGGACACAGTGTAGGAATATGAGTTAGAGATAAAAGTTAAGTGGGAGTTGGTGCTGAAGATTCAGTAGCACAAAGTTGTTGTTGTTGTTGTTTTTTTCCCCTGATGGTATTAGCTGGTGAGGAATTCTATAAGTCAAAGACTTTTTTTTTCTTTAGCTTCTGTTAGCATGGTAGCCCACGAGATGTAGAGGGCTACATCTCTACATGTGTGGAGGGAAACGGGGGGAGCTGAAGAGGCAGAAACCTTTCTTGCCGTTGAGTAGCTAGATGCCCTCTGTTCCAGAAATACCTTTTAAGAGTTGAGGGATGCAGCTCGCTCCTTGCCACCGGGCGGATGGTGACTGCGGTGACTCCCTACCAGAGAGAAGCCAGGGACCGACAGCCATGTGTGTCATTTATCGCTTCCCTTCAAGCGTTTCCGGACGGAGAGAAACTGTATTCTTTCTCAAATGATGATCAAAATAACTGGCATCCCAGGGACCTCTGTAACATCGGGATGCCTTGAAGCGGCCACGTCTGTCCACTCCAGTAGTGACGTCCTCGATTCCCAGATACAAAGTCTTTGGGATCGCTCCTAACCAAGCCACGTGTGTATTTTTACATTTAACTTTTCCTAATAATAAATCCTAATTAGCACGCTCGCTCTCCCCTCCCTAGATGTGGAAAAATCATTACCGAAGAGAAGAGCCAGCCACCTGCTCGGGGAGAAGACAGCCTGCGTGTCGGCCGCCGTGTCCGACGAGTCTGTGGCTGGAGACAGCGGGGTCTACGAAGCTTTCGTCAAACAGTAAGGACTCGCAGGAGCGCTTGTGCGTTACACGGTTACCTCCTCCTAGCCGTGCGTGTGGGCTGTAGCCTGGGGGTCCGCTCTGCCGTGGAAGGGCGGTGGGCATTAAAGAAATGGTGGGCCTGAAAATTCCAGTGTATCAGAAACCTGCCATCTGACCCGCTCGGAGACTTAAAACTCAATTTTAAGGAGAATGTTGGAGTTGTTGGCCACTCCTCATTTGGAACATGAACCTCTTGTGTCTATTAGAAGCCTGGAATGTATCTCGGGGTGGTGGGGGGGACACCCCCCTTCCCAGGGAGGCTCAGGAAAGTCAGGCATCAGGAAGTCTTAGCCCGAATGGCTCACAGGCAGACTCCTCTTGAAAAGATGAAGAAGGATCTAAAAGAGTAATTTTTTCCCTGGGGTCAGGTACCCTGGGGGCTGGAGAAGTGCTGTTAATTCAGATTTTCATTCAGAATCAGCAAGTGGCAAACAGTAACCGAGACAGTCAATACCCATGTTCATAAACGGTTCACCTGCGCCCCCTGTTGCCCTGTCTCTAGGCCTAGTGAAGCTGAAGATGTTTCCTACAGTGATGGGGATGTCACCATCGTGGAGACGGCCCAGGTGCAGATCGGCCTCAGGTAAGGGAAGGCACGTGGAGGAGGGCGGTTCTAGAATTCGGTGCAGGGACAACTGGCCTGCGCCCTTTCCTGCTTTCATCCGCTTCTCTTCTGACAGATACGACGCCAAAAGGTCAAGCTTCATGGTGATTTTAGCACAGCTCCGAAATCTTCACGCCTTCTTGATACCTCATACTTCAAAAGTGTAAGTAAAATCAAAGACCAAATTGAAGAGCTGCGTATTGTTCGCGCGTGATAAATTGTACATCGTGCTGGAGAAGTTCACCCAGATGAACGTGCGAAAGACATACAGGGCGGACCGAGCCCTCAGTCCGCAGTGAACAAAACGCAAAGTAAAGGAGAATGTGCGAAAAGTGTACTAGATTTTGATCCTTATCCAACCCATTCGTGGTTAGGCTTAGGAACCAAGAGTTTTTTAAATCTCTCTTTACAACCAGAAACTGTAATATGCTATACTGGGGCCTGAGTCTTTTAATTTTAATTTAATTAAAATGTTTGTTGTTGCTTGATTATACCTGCTGTTGGTTTAAAGTAATTTTCTGATCTTTTACATGAAAATACAGTGAACAAATTTCACTTGTCAATACAACTTGGCCAGAGGCCATATCATGCTACATGTAAGCGCGTCATTCCTTAGCATCTAGCATTTGCCTCCCTGTGACAGTAATTCCTTAAAGTTATTTCACTTTAAGTGAAGTTATGATGCTACGTAGCCTGTTGCCTGGGGATTCTCTCGTGACATGTGTCTCTAGGATCTCTTGCGACCGTTCACACTCTCTGGAGTCTGCCTTTCAGGGGCTCTCTTAAAGGCCCATGGCCAGAGAACCCCAGGAAGAAGCCAGATTTCAACTCAGCACCTCTGACTTCAAATCCAGAATCTCCGAGTAGCTCTGCACTTCACACTTTGCTCAGTCTGCTAGTGTAAGGACTTGGAAATGGGCGCCTGGGTGACTCAGTGGGTTAAAGCCTCTGCCTTCAGCTGGGGTCATGATCTCAGGGTCCTGGGATCAAGTCCCACGTCAGGCTCTCTGCTTGGCGGGGAGCCTGCTTCCTCCCCAACCCCCGCCTGCCTCTCTGTCTACTTGTGATCTCTGTCTGTCAGATAAACAAATAAAATTAAAAAAAAAAAAATAAGAAAAGAAAAGGACTTGGAAATAAGAAAGAGCTGTTGATGGGTGTTTCCCAGGACTCTGGACCCGGCCAGGGGGATGTTCTCCTTGGTGATGAGAATGTATTCCTCAATGAGAAGGACATTTCATAGAGTAAATGTAAGAGTTCTGGATGTTTTCCCTGTGGGTTTACTTTTCAGTTCACATCCGAATACTCCTAAGATTTGTCAGAGAAAAGAAACCGGGTCTAAGTAAAAACAGAGCAAGGTGAGATTGTTCCGGAGACAGTAGAACAGACTGAGTGGCTTCTGTGTATCGGCGGTCATCAAAGCTACGGGGAGTAGAGTTCCAGGAGGGGCGTGGGCTGCGGGGTCTCCTGAATTCAAGGTGTGTGTGTTGGGGGGGGGGTGGTCCGTGTTAAATAGGGAGACCAGAAGGAGGGAAGGCTTCCTGGGGCGTGTCTGCATCACCCCAGAGAGCCTGCGTACTGGAACTGAGATTAGGAAGGCCGGTCAGTAGTATTCAGGGAAGATTGGCTTGACTATATTATCTGTGACTTCTCCCTACCAGTAAGTAGGCTGAAATCCTGGGGTGTCGGCAGCCTTTTCATTTCAGTGAGGCATCACCTGGGAGAAGACCACTCTACCAGGGGTCGAACCTACGAACAGGGAGAGCCATCCCACCAGTCGGGAGAAAACCACCGAAGTCCCCAAGAGAACCCGCATCTTCTTTAACCTCATGCTGTTAAGGGCAGGCGTCCCCAGAAGTGCCACTGCCGAGCCAATCACGGTCACTCTCACTTTCCTCCTGGGAAGTCAAACAAAGTACCCCTGGGGTAGGGTGACAGCCAGCACAGTTCAGGACCCGTGACTGTCCTCAGGCAGTGAGTGCAGCGGGCTCTGATGCGCCCAGCTCGCAGGCAGTTACTCATGGACTGGTCTGCGCCTTCCTGAGATGTCTAGGGCCGTGTTCCTAAGCCCCTACATGAAAGCCTCGGCCTGAATAAGGACGCTGCCAAAAGGGAAGTATTGCAAAAGTGGTCCAGGGATGTTTGGATGCTCCTGCCCCCAATTTCAAATTTTACTTTCTGGTTATTAATTACACCAGGCAGAGCTACCCTCCAGCTGGTGGGCTCCTGTCTCCAGTGTGGAGAGACCCCACCTACAGCAGAATGCAAGGAAGAGCGACTTTCTTCCCCTGCTGCCTCTGGTGGAAACGTTTTGGGGTCGCGGAAGTGGTTAGGCCACTGGCACAGAGGGAAACTGAGGTCTGGAGGGGCAGCAAAGGGCTTCCTCCATTCCAGCTCTGCAGCCGCACTTCCCCTCCTGGCTTTCGGGAACAGATTTCTTCTGCCCCATCTCCAGCCTTAACAGCAGCCGAGCAAGGCCCCGCAGTCCCCTCAGGCTGACTTTCCATAGTTGGTTTTTATATTCTGATAATTCCATAATTGTACATATTGCGTCATCAGTTTTCTATTCTGATATAAAAATACAGAAATAGTAGGACATCCCTCAGGCCTGCCTATGAATTTACGGTTTTCATAATTGGAGAAAGGTGTCTTTTTTTAGAATAGGAATTAGATCAGCCCAGAATTGGGGTGGGGGGCAGATTTAATGGGCTTTTCTTTCTGGGATTTAAAAGAAAATACCTCGGGCCATTTCTAGGAATTGTGAACCCGTAGGGTAGTGTAGTCCAGTCCTGGGAAATGATCACCAGCACCCCTGTTTAACGGGGGTGAAGATTCTTTGGGACAGAATTCACCCCTGTTTAACGGGGGTGAAGATTCTTTGGGACAGAATTGGCTTTGCATGATCCCATCTTCCCGGACTCAGAGAACTTTACTTCGGAATTGGCGTCCTGGGCAGGTGGGATGTTACATTCATCCGCCCCATGGATTTTGTCTTTGCTGCAGCCCTGGACTGAGTGGCAGGCACGGGGCACCGTGGGCTCGGGTGGGCGGAAGACGGAGCCTTCTCTCTGCCGCTGGGCGTGGTCGGACTGGCTCCGGTGTCGTCCAAGGTCCAGTGAAATCCTTTGACTCTTGCTCTTTGCAGCTACTTCAGGGTTGCTCTGCTGCCCTCGTCAGCGGACGTCAGCTGTCTGTTTCGCACAAAGGTCCATCCGGCCACAGAATGCATCTTATTCAACGACGTGTTCAGAGTGGCGGTTTCCCAAACAGCCTTACAGCAGAAGACGCTGAGAGTGGACCTTTGCTCTGTTAGCAGACACTGGAGTGAAGAATGCCTGGTAGGTCATTTCCCAGGCCCCATCACCACAGAAGGCCCGGGGTGGGGTGTACTTGGAGAAGAGCTCTCTAGACACCCGTGCGCTGGCCCTGACACCCCACAGATCCGCCCAGGACCTCGCGCACAGCAGCGATGCTCTCATTTTTTTTATTTGAAGCGGGGATTGCTGGTTTTCATTCTCTTATTCAAGACCTCTCAGTTCTGCTTATTAATTGTGATTTTCTGTAAAATCTGTCTCCTGTTCTGCCCGGTGACCTCTGCCATGATGATCACTCTGAAGCATGCTCACTACTCCCAACATGAGTCTTGTGCTGGGCGGTTTGTACATATCATCTAATCCTCATGACAGTCTCAGGGAAGAGGTACGAGTACCTCTTTTTTTTTTTCAGAAGAGGTGGTAAGTCTAGGGTCCTACAGCTGATGAACGATGGAGCCGGAGAGCAAAAAGACATTCCACATGTGATTCACTGTTGTAAATTTAAATTAAGCAGCAGACTGAGTGTCCGGTCCCTTTATTATATTCTCCCTAGCCCTGGTATCATAGCTTCTAGGAAGACTTAAATGTTGCTTTTTAGAGACATCACCTATAACTAATGGTGAGTTTAACACGCCCTTGTACATAACAGCCAGAAAACCATTACACACTGGAAAAGGTACATAGGATGGTCAAATGCAGGGAGCGAGGGGCTGCCTGTGTGTCCAAACAGTAGCACGGGTTTCAGGTTGAGCTTTTCTCTGCGGGACAGTCAGAAACACAAAAACACGCTTCGTGCTGAACAAAGTTCCTAAGGGTGATAGATTTCTTATTATTATTTCCTTTTCTTGGTACGAAAAAAAATATTTGATAATATTACGTGGCAGTAAAAAGAGAAACAAAGAACAGACTCATTAGGCTAGCAGATTGCTACAGTAGATATGTGTGTCAGAAGCTCCTTAAAGTTAGTGAATATGTTAATAGCCTTAAAAAATGGTACCATTTAATTAGATTCTGGCTCATATATGTCATTTGCTCGAATGTGAAAACTTTTCTTGACATTCTGCATATCCGAAGAAAAAATTTGCTATCTGGTCTCTCATTTAAGAGCCACAGTAAGATTTTGGTTTTGTTTTGTTTTAAGATTTTATTTATTTATTTGAGAGAGAGGTAGAAATAATGACAGAGAGCATGAGTGGGGAGGAGAGGGAGAAGCAGGTTCCCCTGAGCAGGGAGCCGGACATGGGCTCGACCCCGGGACCCTGGGATCATGACCTGAGCCCAAGGCAGACGCTTAAACAACTGAACCACCCAGGTGCCCCTGGTTTTTGAATTTTATACTGGATAATGGGTTTTTGTGAGTAATAATCAAATGTCTCTTACAGCATATTGTGAGAGCTATTATGATTTATGCTTAGTTGTTTATTTTTTAATTTATTTTTTGACTTTTCTTTAAAAAATACAGAAAGTTGCATCCTTAAGTCATTAGGTCTTAGCAAAACAGTATCTTACAAAATAATCCTGGGGTTAGCTTCTAGATTGGGGTTATATCTTACTTAGTCACACCTTCAGGTTAAAAAAAAAAATTTACCAATTCTTTATATCCGGACTACTGTATTCTGTAAACCCTGAAGCGGGCTAGCCCAATAATCTTAATTACATGAGAGGAAGCAAACATGAATTTAAACGTCTTCTTTTCTCTTCTTTTCTCCGCCCACCCTCTTCCTTTCACGCAGGCTGGAACTCAGATCAGTCTGGCTGATTTACCATTTTCCAGCGAGATTTTCACTCTGTGGTATAACCTGCTTCCTTCCAAGCAAATGTCTTGCAAAAAGAATGACGAAGGAAACGAGGACTCTGTATTCCAAACGACGCAGTCGTTAATAGACGCGATAGACTTGGTGAGTCCAACCTGGAGTACAGAGGCATGACTGAAGGAGATAATGTGGAGCGTGGGATGCCGCGGTACCGGCCTGTGCCCGGTCCCCTTCACCACCCTTCCTCCCCCGGCTCACCCCTTCTTCGCAGCTTCCCAACAACTCGAAACAGGAAAGAAAGATAATTTCCAGCTTCGTTTCAGGTACAGCTTATAAAAGAACCGCTCGTCTCTGCTCACACTTCCATCAGAATAAACTGATGCGGAGTCATAGCGGGGTTAGGTGACCCTGGAAAAGCTTTCGCTTTAAATTTATACTTTTATTTATTTATTTATTTATTATTTTTTTAAAAGATTTTATTTCTTTATTTGACAGAGAGACAGAGATCACAAGCAGGCAGAGAGGCAGGCAGAGAGGGGGGAAGCAGGCTCCCTGCTGGGCAGAGAGCCCGATGTGGGGCTCGATCCAGGACCCCGAGACCACGACCCGAGCCGAAGGCAGACGCTTAACCCACTGAGCCACTCAGGCGTCCTTAAATTTATATTTTATATGTTGTGCTCGGGTTATACATTTGGAACTTGGATCGTTTGCAGCCGTTAAATGACTAAGGCTAAAGATTGTCTTAGTCACTATTTGTTACATCAGTAAAGTGATAAATATTTTCTGTTGAGTTTGTTATAAACCAACAGGTCATCCACATTCAGCACTTCTAAAAATTTACAGAGGGGGCATTCTGGGAAGCCATTCATCACTGACTTGGCGTCTGTGAACGTCGTTACCAAGTTCAAGTGCATATTCGGGTATCTCTGAGCAAAGAGTTTACTGAGCAGAAGTCAGATAATCACTGATCATCTCTTGGGTGCAAGGAACGACAGTGGACGTCGTGGTGGGTGGTGAAAGAGACGCAAGAGTGTGGGTCAAGCTTGTGTCACACGCCCCGGTTTGTGGTCGACGCTAGGGGAGGCGCACGGGATGATGAAATCAGACTTGGACCTTGGAGAGCGCCGATGGGATGGTCCCAGTGTGGGTAGATTGTTTAACAGCTTGATGCAGTGTAATTCACATACCGTGTGGGTCCTCCGTGGAAAACGGACAGTTCACCCGTCCGAACCACACCGTTCAGTGGTTTTTTAGTGTATTCACGGAGCTGGGTCACCGTCACCACGACGTAGTCTTCCAACATTGTCACCATCCCAGAAAGGTTCCCTCTACTCATGAGCAGTGGCTCCCCGTCCTTGCTAAGGCCTTTCCCCCGAGGCAACCACTCATTCTCCTGCCTCTGTAAATTTGCTTACCATGGACATTTCATGTACATGGACTAATACTTCTTCAACTTAGCGTTGCGTTTTCGGAGTACCTCTGTACGCTAGCGTGTATTCGTACCCCATTCCCTTATCATTCCAAAGAGTGCTCTATTATGTGGGTGTACTAGTTTATCTGTTCATCAGTACATGGGCATTTAGGCTGTTTCCACTTTTGACTATTAATACCGCTGCTGTGAACATCTGTGCAAGGGTTTGTTAGGACATACGTTTTCATTCCTCTTTGGCGTCCGTACCTAGGGGTGGACCTGCTGGGTCATAGCTCTGGGTTTTAACGTCTTGAGGAGCTGACAAGCTGTCCTCCCCAGTGGGGGCACCGTTTTCAGCCTTACTATGTGCGCGGACTCCTGCCAGCCCAGCTTTGCCACACGTTATTACTTGTCTTTCTGATTTTGGCCAGGCGGTGTGAGGCGCTTGTTGTGGTTTTGATGTATAGTTCCCTAATGACTCCTGATCCTGAGCACATTTTCATGGACTTATGGGCCATTGGTATATATATATTTTTAATTTTTTAAAATTTATTTATTTTCTTCAGCATAACAGTATTCATTGTTTTTTCACCACACCCAGTGCTCCATGCAATCCGTGCCCTCCCTAATACCCACCACCTGGTACCCCCAACCTCCCACCTCCCGCCCCTTCAAAACCCTCAGATTGTTTTTCAGAGTCCATAGTCTCTCATGGTTCACCTCCCCTTCCAATTCTCATGGTTCAACTCCCTTCTCCTCTCATTGGTATATTTTTAATTTTTTTTTGAGAGCTGCCTAGTTGAATCCTTTGTGTTTTAGATGACTTCATCTTTTTACTATTTCACTTGATTATTATCTCTTTATTTATTATTTTATTATTAAGTTATAAAAGTTCCTCATATATTCTTGATACAAGTCCCTTATCCAATAAATAACTTGCAGATATTTTCTCTCATTCAGTGGGTTTCTTTTCACTTTCCTGGTGGTTTTGTTTGCAATACAAAATTGTAAATTTTGATCAAAGTCCAGATTGCCTGTTGTTGTTGTTTTTTCTTGCATTGCTTGTGCTATGGGTGTCCTGTCTAGGAAGACTTTGCCCAGCCAAACATCATAAAGATTTAGTCCTGTGTTTTCTTCTGAGAGTTTGAAAGTTCCATGTTATTTTTAGGTCTCTGATCCTTTTGAGTTTTTCTTTCTGTGTGATATGAGGAGTAGGTCCAATTCCATTTTCTTGTAGGTGGGTATGCAGTTCCTCGCAGTACCGCTTAATTAAAAACACTAATCTTTCTCTACTTGGTACCCTTGCTGAAAGGCACATTACCGCAAATATGATCCTTTATACTTCTGAATTCTAAATTCTGTTCTGTTAATCTGTATGTCTGTATTTGTGCCCACATCACAGTATCGCAATGACTGTAGCTTTGTAGTTCTTTTGAAATAGGAACATATGAGTCATCCAGCTTTGTTTTTCTTTTTTAAGATAGTTTGGGCTATTTGGGGTCTCTTGAATTTCCATATGAATTTCAGTATCGGTTTGTCAACTTCTGCAAAAAAAAAAAAAAAAAAAAAAGCAGGTAGGATTTTTATGTAGATTGCTCTGAGCCTGTAGATCGATTTTGAAGGTATTGTCATCTTATCAGTTTTAAGTCTTCTGATCATGAATACAGGATATCTTCCCATTTATTTGGGTCTTCATTAACTTCTTTCAAAAAATGTTTTGCCCTCTTCAGAGCCCAAAATCTTACATCTTTGGTTAACTTTATTCTTTTTGATGTTATTGTAAATAGAACTGTTTTCTTAATTTCATTTTCAGATTATTCATTGCACAATTGATTTTGACTACTTATCTTGCATCTTGCAACCTCACTGACCAGGTTTATTAGGTCAAATAGTTTTTTTGTGGATTCCCTAGGATTTCCTATAGGTAAGATTCTATCTTCTGCAAATAGAGTTGGTTTTACTTCTTTTTTTCCAGTTGCCTTTTATTTTGTTTTCTTGCCCCTTCGCCCTGGCTAGAACTTCCATTTTGATATCGCAAGAAGTGGTGAGAACAGACATCCTTGTCAAGGATGTGATCTTAAGGGGAAATTTTCAGTTTTTCACCGTTACGTATGATTTCTGCTGTGGTTTGTTGTAACTGCCCTTCATCGAATGGAGGGAAATCCGTTTCCTAGTTTGTTGAGTGTTTTATTGTAAAAGCTGTGGATTTAACTGGTCTTTTCTGGCTCTTTTGAGATGACATGTGGTTTTTATCCTTTATTCTGTTCATATGGTTTATTGATTTTCAGATGTCAAACCAACATCGCCTTCCCGGGATAAATCCCACTTGGTCATAGTGTATAATCCTTTTTATGTTATTAATTTAGTTTCCTCGTATTTTGTTGAGTTTTTTTTTTTTTCCTCTGTATTCATAGTTTTCTCCTGATGTCTTTGGTTTCAACATCAGAGTAATTTTGGCCTCAGGGAATGAGTTTAGGAAGTATTCCCTCCTAAACGGTCTTTTGGAAGAGTTTGAGAAGAATTGGTATTATTCTTCTTAAAATGTTTGGTAGAACTTGGCAATGAAACCCTCTGGGTTTGGACTTTGGGAAAGTTTTTGTTTATTAATTCAGTCTCTTACTTATAAGTCTACTCAGAACTTTGTTATAATGTCACTTTGAGTAGTTTTGTGTCTTTCTAGAATGTGTTCATTTATCTGGGTTGTCTGACTTGTGGGCAAACAGTTGTTTGTAGTAACCCTTATAATTCATTATTTTACTATGGATTTGACAGTGATATTCCCTCTTTGTCTCCTACTTTCAGTAATTTGAACTTTTTCTCTATTTTTCTTGGTTAATTTAGCTAAAAGTTTTTACTTTTTTGAATCTTTTCAAAGAATCACCTTTTGGCTCCACTGATCTCTAATATTTCTCTATCTGCTATTTCATAAATTTCTACTCTGTCATTATTATTATTAGAGAGGGGCAGAGGGAGAGGGAAAGAGAAAATCTTAGCAGGCTCCAGGCTCAGTTGGAGCCCGACACGGGACTCCATCTGACAATCCTGTTTTTTTTTGTTTTTTTGTTTTTGTTTTTGTTTTTGTTTTAGAGAGAGAGAGAGTAGTCTTTATTATTTCCTTCCTTCTGATTACTTTAGGTTTGCTCTTTTTCCATTTCCTAAGGTAGAAGTTTAGGTTATAGATTTGAGATCTTTCTTCTGCTTTGACACAGGCACTCCTGGCTATAAATCTCTTGCTGAGTGCTGTTGGAGCAGTGTCTTACCAACTCTGATATGTCTTCATTTTCATTCATCTCTATGTGTTTTCTGATTTTTCCTCGTGACTTCTTTGACTCATTGGTTATTTAAGAATGTGTGAATTTCCACATCTTTGTTACTTCTTATGATTTCCTTGTATTATTGATTTTTTATGTCATTACAGTGTGGTCATAGAACATACTTTGTAGGATTTCAGTCCTTCTAAGTTTCCTGAAGCTTGTTTCATGGCCTAGCATATGCTACCATTCCTGGAGAATGTTCTATGTGCCCCTGGGAAAGTGTGTGCTCTGCTTTTACTGGATGAGTATTCTACTGGTGTTTCTTAGGTTCACAGTGTTGTCATCTTATTCTAATCTCACTTTAACTCGTCTCTTTTGTGGAGAGGAGTGATGGAGAGATTTTAACAAAGTGTACAAAGGTCGTGTGAATGTGAATTTTCCAGGGAATTTCCACAAAGCCAACACACCTGTGTAGCTACCACCCAGGGTATAGTGCATTCCCAGGACCCCCAGAATCCTCCCTTGTGCCCCATTTAGTCATTACCACTCTCCCCTAAAGATCATCTCCATCCTGATTTCTGTCTTTGAACTTGATAAAATGGAATCATACAGTGCATGTTCTTTGGTGTCTGACACCTCTTGTTCAGCAATATGTTTGTGCAGCTCACCTGTGTTGTTTTGTGTAATTGTAGTTCATTCATGCTCCGCGCTGCGTGAGAGGTCATCGTATAATTATATCACTTTCTTTATCCATTCTGCTGTTGATGGACATTTGAGTTTCTGATTCGGGGGCTGTTATGAGTAGTGTTGCTATTAGCATCTCCTACATGTCTTTATTTATCTTCTTTATTTTAGCTGTTGTGATAGATAGATAGATAGTACTCTCCTGTTTTGTGCGTTCCCCTGTAATAATGTTTAATGGCCAGATGGATGTCATCTTTTGTGAAATGTCTGTTCAAGATTTTTTTTTGTTTTTTTTTTCTATTGGATTCTCTTTTTTAAAATAGGTTGATAGCAGTTCTTAATTTTAGACTTGAGTGTTTTGTCTAATGGGTTTTGTTTTTTTCCAAATATCTTTTACTACTTTGTGGCTTGCCTTTTCATTTTCTTAATGTTGCCTCTTGGTGAATGGAAGAAGGACTCAGGCTTAACGTAGTCTTACCAATCAGTTTTCCCCTGGATGCTCAGTACTTTCCTTTGCTATTTAAGAACTATTCACCACCCCAGGATCATGAAGATGGTTTACTGCATTGTCTTATAAAAGCTTTATTGCCTTACCGTTCACATTTAGATCTAAATTCAACTGAAATTACTTTTTGTATAAGGTGTGAGGTAGGGGTCAAGATTCCTTTTTACCCACATCATAGCGGATTGACCCAGCATCATTTGTAGAAAAATTTTCTTTCCCAGCTGCATGACAGTGTCATCTTTGTCGTAAGTCCAGTGACCTGAACATGGGGGAGTCTGTTCATGGGTATCCTGTTCTATTCTGTTGGCCTAGTTGTCTACCTCTGTGGAAAATACTATACTTTTTTCAGAGTGAGACCTTGCAATTATTCATCATTTAGAATGATTTTTGAGGCTATTTATAGATAATTGCTCTCAGATTAAAGAAGTTTTTTACTCTTTCTAGTTTGCTGAGGCTTTCTGTTATGCATGGATATTGAATTTTATCAAACATTTTTACCATTTACTTCTTAAATTGATTACATGATTGTTCTCTTTTATTCTCTTAATGTGGTGAATTATGCATTGATTGACTTTTGAATGTTAAACCACCCTTGGATTCCTAGGATAGGACAGACTTCATTGTGGTGTATATGTTTTTATATACATTGCTGGATTAGATTTCTTGATTTTGTGTTTGAGTTTTCTTTACATTCATGAGGGAAATTAATCTTTAGTTTTCTTTTTTTTGTAATGTCATTTTCTGATATCAAGGTTTTACAGGCTTCATAATATAAGTTAGAAAGCATTCCTTTTTTACTTTCCACAGAAGGTTTTTGTGAGATGGGTGTCATATCTTCCTTAAATATTCAGAAAAATTCCCAAGAAAATTCACCAGCCCAGCCTGTAATTTTCTTTTAAAAAGGAACCTTTATCAACTAAGGCTCTGCAAAGGAAGTACGCACTATAAAAAATGTTTTCAATGACTACTTTCTTATTTGTCCCAAGGATGACACGTAACTTATGGCAATCTAGGTGTTTTTTTTTTTTTTGCTTTAATATAATGGATACTAGAAGTCATTAGGCTTAATTCTCAGAGAATCCCAGTTGAAAAGGGCTGGTGAAATGTTTTTTAATTACAGATTCAATTTCTTTATTACATATAGGACTATTCCAGGTTTCTGTACTTAACATTCATTTTAGTAAAAGTAGTATTTTCTATAGGATTTGTCTGTTTTATCTGTATTACCAAAAATTTGTCAAAGTTATTCTTGATACCTTCTTATTTTTATATATGCAAGGACTTTGCTATGTTCTCTGTTTTGTTTCTGACATGGGTAATTCTTACCATTTCTGTTTTTTCTCCCTCTTGCCAGGGACTTGGCAGGTGTTTTATTTTATTCAAAGAAACAACGTTTGGCCTCATTGATTTTTTTTTTTCCTATTTATGTATGTGTTTTCTGTTTTGTTAATTCTGCTCTTTTATTATTTCCTTGCTTCTACTTTCATTAGGTGTAATGTGCTATATTTTTTTCCTTCTTGAGTTAGATCACTGTTTAGCAACCTTCTTTACCCATATATGCATTTAGGGCTAAAAAATTCTTTTTGAGCATAGCTTTGGCTGTTTTTCACAAGTTTGATAATATGAGATTATTAAAATATGCTACCATTCTTGAATTTTAAATAGTTTATAATTTCCATTGTAATTTCTTTTTTGGTCTATAAGGTTTTTTTAGGAGTATATTTACTTAATTCCCAAACAGTGGGGTTTTCTAGTTATCGTTTTATTATTGGTTTCTAGCTATATTTCACTGTTTTCAGGGACTAGAGTATATACTCTTCAATCATACAGAATTTTAATCCTGCTTTATGGCTTAGAATGTGGTCAATTTTGGTAAAAGTTCTGTGTGTTGTTGAAAGGAATGCATTCTGCAGGTCAAGTTTGCTCATTTTGTCCTTCAAATCTTCCACATTTACTGGTTTTTCAGTTCTCTTATTTTACGGGTTGTGGAGAGATATATTAAAATCTCCCAACTTATGATTATAGACATCTGTTTCTCCTTTTAGTTTTTTAGTCTTTGCTTTCTGACTTTTGTGTCTATAGTCTAGATAAATATAAATTTAGCATTTTGTTGTAGCTTTCTGTTCAACTGGCCCTTTTATTGTTATAAAATGTCCCTCTTTATTTGTTCTAATTTTTAAAAATCTGTCTGGTGTTCATAAGCTATCTCAGCCCCTGGTTCTATCTTTTTCCATCCTTTTACTTTCAACACTTCTGATTTCTTTGATTTAAAGTGTTTCACTTGTAAGCAGTATAGAGTTGGTTTTGGTTTATTGTCCAGTCTTAAAATCTTTACCATTTAATGGAAATACTTAGTTCATTTACATTTAATGCTATTAGTGATATATCTGGGTTTGACCCTATTTTCTTGTTGTTTGTTTTCTTTCAGTGCTATCTTTGTTCCTTGCTTTCCTTCTTTTGGATTAGTCAATTATTTTTACATTTCATTTTCCTCATTTTTACATTTCTTTGTTCTTCATTTTCCTTCTTTTGGATTAGTCATTTGTTTTTTACATTTCATTTTCCTTCCTACTAGATCATTAGTAATACAGTCTTTTATTATTTGCTGTATCCCTAGTGATTACAGCATGTATCCTGGCATTATTAGAAGCTACCTTAAATTAATGCTTTTACTTTTTCCCACGCAGTATAAGAGTTTTAAAAGTCTTTATATTTATTCCCTTTCCTCCTTCCATGAAATTATTGGTCATGTATTTTAGGTATGTATATTTTAAATCCTACAAGGTATTATTGTTTTATTGACAGTCGATACTCTTTTAGATTTCCCCACATCTTTACCCTTCGTGGTGTATTCCATTTCTTTCAGCATTAGTGCGCTTCCATTTGGGCATTTTCGTTCCACCTGAAGAACTCCCTCTGGTATTTCTTCCAGTGAAGATCTGTCAGTGTCTTCCTTTCCACTTGTGAAGGACTTTATTTCTGCATATTCAGAAGTGTAGGTGGGCAGTTAATTCTCTGAACACATCGAAGATACCATTTTGTTGTCATCTGGTGTCCATTGGTTCTGTTGAGCTGCGGAGAACAGCTGATCCTTCAAAAGTGATGCATCTTTTTTTCCACTGTTCTCAAGATTTTTCTCTCTTTCTTTGGTTTTCAGCAATTTCACTCAGATGTGCTAATGTGGTATCCTTTCTGTATACACTAGTGAAATTCTTCATCATGTCATCAGTTTTTGTGAACAAACCGATTGTAAAAACGTAAATTCCTTTTCTGAATACCTGCAGTATATGGATCACCTGTAGACCTGCCTCTTTTGTCTCATCTGTTGCTGTTCTTGGCCTTCAGTCATTCATTGGGTCCTGTTTCCGGTGGATGCTGGATATTATATATGAAGAATGGTAGAGGCTCTGGATGATACCTTGCTTTGGAGAGGATTTAATGTTCTTCCAGAAGGCAGGTTACGGATCACCTGGATCACTTGGAGGACCTGGGTTCCATTTTTCCTCTCTCCAGGGGAAAAAACACCTGAGACCATAAAGAAACTGAAGCATCTGCTTCCTGTTTTAGCCTCCTCACAGCTGGGTTTTGTTTGGTTTCTCACCACTTGCTTTCACATATGCCACTTAGGAATGGCAAATAGCACATCAAGAATATTGTACAGAATACTGGACTCACTACTGGTTCCTCTCTCTGGCCTATTGCGCACTGCCCGCCATGGTGGTTCAGCTCGGTTTTCATCTTTGCATCCTATCGATACTGCCAGTCTTTTGAACAGCCACAAGTTTAGCCTGTATGCCGCACCGCTAGAGCTGACACATGTCCCCAAGGGAGAAGAGTGGCAATGACGTCACTTCACCTCTTTGCACTTCTCTCCTCCCTGGGATCTTGGCCTCTAGACCTGATTGCCTATGATGTTCTTCCATTGCTTTAAAACAGCCAGAGGGGGGCGCCTGGGTGGCTCAGTGGGTTAAAGCCTCTGCTTTCAGCTCAGGTCATGATCCCCGGGTCCTGGGATCGAGCCCTGCATGTGGCTCTCTTGCTCAGCGGGGAGCCTGCTTCTACCTCTCTCTCTGCCTGCTTCTGTGCCTACTTGTGATCTCTGTCTGTCAAATAAATAAATAAAATCTTTAAAAAATAAAAAATAAAACAGCCGGAGATTGGTTTATTTGTTGCTTTTTATTTTATTCAGGTTTCGTATTTGTTCTCAGCAGGAGGATTAGGTCCTGTACTACCTTCTTTTTCACCACTGGAAGCTTACGTCCCCACCTGATGGTAAATCATTTCTCACAGTAGATCATGTTCATTGCCATATGCTTTCTACTCCCCAGGATGCCGTGTCCGCCTTACTTGCAAGAACATCAGCCGAGCTCCTGGCTGTGGAACGGCAGTTAGCACGGGAAGAAGAAGAAGAAGAACCAGGGCAGGAAGAAGAGCAACGAGGTCCAGATGGAGACTGGTAAACGCAGTTGTTTCCTTTTGCTCTCCGGGAACTCAAAGAGGATGTGTTTCGTTTCTTTTAAGAAACTTTCAGTGGCAGGGAGCCGCCACTGAAGGAAAGACCCTCTTCGGTTATTAGAGAGTCAAAGAGGCCAACAGTGACACTGGGGACGGCATCAGAGTGAACAGAGGAAAGAGGTTCTTTGTTCCTGACTCCTTAAGTTCTGACACTCTTTCCAGAGCTGTTTTAAATCTTAAGTCTAAAAAGACCTGTTTCAAAAGGTGTGGTAGTGTATTTTCCACTCATACATAAATTTTAAAACTTACTTTCTTTTTCCTTAAGCTACCAGAAGTACCATTGTAGCGTTTAGGTTTGGGCAAGTCAGAGCATACATCCCAGAAAACCGCTTCAGAGTGATCACTCCCTATTTGTTTCCTTGTCCATCTTCTTTTCCTGCTCCCTCCTCATTCTCTGCACCACCACTCCTTAAAAAGCAAATGTTACTATAGTTTTTGTCTCGATTCACATACATATACAGACCTGTTGTGAGCAAGATAGTGGAGAAGAGGGAGACCTAGATTTCATCCGGTCCCAGGCATTCGGCTGGATAGTTCAAGCCATTCTGAACACCTAGAAACTCAACAGGAGATCGAAGAGAAGAAGAGCAGCAGTTCTATGAGCAGGAAAAGCAACCACTTTCTGGAAGGTCGGACGTGTGGAGAAGTGACTCTGAGGCAATATACAGGAAAATATAGACCTCAGCGGAGAGCGAGCCTCCCTTAGCAGACTCCCAGCAGAGCATGAAACAGAACTTCTAGAAGTCGGCTCCACAGAGGGACATCACTCCAGAGGCTAAGTGGAGAGTGGAGCCCTCGTGGGGACAGTGTGGTCTCAGGACCCTCGGGGTCACAGAACAACCAGGGGTACCCAAGTGCAGCAGAGCTCCCAGGTATTGGATCAGGAAGGATGACTGCATAGAGGCAAGGAGGTTGGCTCTCAGCTCAGGGTTTCCATAAACCATGATCCAAAGCACATTCAGGCCACTGCTCTTCAGCAGGGACCCCAACAAGTGGCAGATCCGGAGAGACCCCCCACACACACACTCCTTCCTCCTCTGGGAGGAACAGCACAGGAGTGCTCTGTAGGAATCTGCTGGGTTTGGCGACTCCAAACAGGGCCGTGTGCCAGAGAAAGAAACACTTGCTTGTTACAGGCCGGGTGAGCACAGAGCATGACTGGAGACCAGGGAAACAGGAGGGGTTGGCTGCTTTTCTCTGAGGGCGCACTGAGGAATGGGGCCCTGAGCTCTCCACTCCTCTGGCTGGAGATTGGGCGGCCGCCATCTTCGTTCCCGTCCTCCAAAGCCCTGTGGAAAGCATTCAGGGAACAAAAGCTCCGAGAGTGAACCTGCGCAGATTAGTTACCCGGCACTAGCAAGGGCTGTGCAATTCCACCTCGGGCAAAGACGTTTGAGAATCACTGCAACAGGCTCCTCCCCCAGAAGATCAGCAAGAACATCCAGCCAAGACCAAGTTTATTGATCAATGAGAACTGCACAACCCCAGCACTAGGGGAATACAGCACATAGAATTCATGTCTATTTTCCCCTGATTCTTTAGGTCTTTCAAAGTTAAATTTTTTAAAATTTTCTTTTTTTTTTTTTTTTAAATTTTCCTCTTCCCTATTTTAACCAACATCTGATCTTATCAATACCTTTCCAGCTTTGTATCTTATCAATTCCTTTTTTAAAATCTTAATATTCAACTTTATAGTCATAACCTATCCATTCATCATATTCACACACATATAGAAAGAGAGAGAAAAAAAGAGAAATATATATGTATATGTACATATTTCTCTTTCTTTAAAATTTTGGGAGCCTGTTTCTTCTAACAGACCAAAATACACTGAAAATCAAGTGTGAGGCTCTGTTCTATTCACCAGCCTGATTTTTTTTTTTTTCCTTTCTTGTCCCCCCTGGTTTCAGGTCTCTTCTGATTTGTTGAGTGTATATTTTTCTGGGGTAGTTGTTACCCTCTTAGCATTTTGTTCTCTCATTCATCTATTCTTGTCTGGACAAAATGACAAAGTGGGAAAACTCACCTCAAAAAAAAGAACAAAAGGCAGTACCGACTACTAGGAATCTAAAAAAAATGGATGTTAGTGAGATGTCAGAGCTAGAGTTCAGAATGACGATTATAAAGATGCTGGCTGGACTTAAAGAAAGCATAGAAGATACTAGAGAATCCCTTTCTGGAGAAATAAAGGAACTAAAATCTAACCAAGTTGAAATTTTAAAAGCTATGAATAAGGTGTAATCGAAAATGGAGGCTCTTACTGCTAGGATAAATGAGGCAGAAGAGAAAATTAGTGATACAGAAGACCAAATGATGGAGAATGAAGAAGCTGAGAAAAAGAGAAATCAACAACTAATGAATCACGAGGGGAGAATTCAAGAGATAAGTGATACCATAAGATGAAACAATATTTGAATAATTGGGATCCCAGAAGAAGAAGAAAGAGAGAGGGGGCAGAAGGTATATTGGAGCAAATTATATAAGTGGGGAACTTCCCTAATTTGGGGGAAGGAAACAATCATCAAAATCCAGTAGGCACAGAGAACACCCCTCAAAATCATTAAAAATAGGTCCTTACCCTGTTATCTAATAGTAAATCTTACAAGTCTCCGAGACAAAGAGAAAATACTGAAAGCAGCTCAGGAGAAGAGTCTATAACCTACAATGGTAGAAATATTGGATTGGCAGCAAACCTATCCACAGCAACCTGGCAGGCCAGGAAGGAATGGCATGATATAGTCAGAGCACTAAACAAGAAAAATATGCAGCCAAGAATACTATATCCAGCTAGGCTGTCACTGAAAATAGAAGGAGAGATAAAAAAAAAAAACTTCTAGGAGAAACAAAAACTAAAAGAATTTGCGAACACCAAACCAGCCTTACAGGGAATATTGAAAGGGGTCTTCTAAGCAAAGACAGAGCCTAAAAGTAACATAGACCAGAAAGGAACAGAGACAATATACAGTAACAGTCACCTCACAGGCAATACAATGGCACTAATTTCATATCTTTCAATAGTTACACTGAATTGTAAATGGGCTAAATGCCCCAATCAAAAGGCACAGGGTATCAGAATGGATTAAAAAACAAGGAGCCATCGATATGCTGTCTGCAAGAGACTCATTTTAGACCCGAAGACACCTCCAGATTTAAAGCTAGGGGGTAGAAAACAATTTACCATGCTAACGGACATCAAAAGAAAGCTGGGGTGCCAATCCTTATATCAGACAAATTAGATTTTAAGCCAAAGACCATAATAAGAGATGAGGAAGGTGTGTGTTGAACAAGAAGATCTAACAATTTTAAATATCTAAGATGGGAGAAGCCAATTATATAAACCAATTAATAAAGAAATCAAAGAAACATTTTGACAGTAATACAATAATAGTAGGGGAATTTAACACCCTCCTCACTGAAATGGACAGATCATCTAAGCAAAAGATCAACAAGGAAATAAAGGCTTTAAATGACACACTGGACCAGGTGGACATCACAGATATACTCATAACATTCCATCCCAAAGCAACAGAATACACATTCTTCTCTAGTGCTCATGGAACATTCTCCAGAATAGATCACATCCTGGGTCACAAATTGGGTCTCAGATGGTACCAGAAGATTGGGATCATTCCCTGCATATTTTCAGACCACAATACTTTAAGACCAGAACTCAACCACAAGAAGAAAGTTGGAAAGAACTCAAATACATGGAGGCTAAAGAGCATCCTACTAAGGAATGAATGGGCCATCCAGGAAATTAAAGAAGAATTTTAAAAATACATGGAAACAAATGAAAATAAAAACACAGCTCTTCACAATCTGTGGGATGCAGTAAAGGCAGTCCTACGAGGAAAGTATATAGCAATACAAGCCTTTCTCAAGAAATAAGAGAGGTCTCAAATACACAACCTAACCTTACACCTAAAGGAGCTGGAGAAAGAACAGCAAAGAAAGTCTAAGCCCAGCAGGAGAAGAGAAATAATAAAGATCAGAGCAAAAATCAGTGAAATAGAAACCTAAAGAACAGAACAGATCAACAAAACTAGAAGGTGGTTCTTTGAAAGAATTAATAAGATTGATAAACCCCTGGCCAGACTTATCAAAAAGAAAAGAGAAAGGACCCAAATTAATAAAATCATGAATGAAAGAGGAGAGATCACAACCAACACCAAAGAATTACAAACAATTATAAGAACATATTATGAGCAACTATACACCAGCAAATTAGACAATGTGGAAGAAATGAATGCATTCCTTAAGACATATAAACTACAAAAACTGAACCAGGAAGAAATAAAAAACCTGAACAGACCCATAACCAGTAAGGAGACTGAAGCAGTCATTAAAAATCTCCCAACAAACAAGAGCCCAGGGCCAGACAGCTTCCCAGAGGAATTCTACCAAACGTTTCTCTCTCTCTCTCTCTCTTTTTTTTTTTTTTAAGATTTTATTTATTTATTTGAGAGAGAGAGAGAGAGAGAGGCGCACAAGCCGGCAGAGGTAGAGAAAGAAGGAGGCCCCTCACTGAGGAAGGAGCCCAATGCAGGACTCCATCCCAGGAGCCTGGGATCATGACCTGAGCTGAAGGCAGCAGCTTAACTGACTGAGCCACCCAGGCATCACTCTACCAAACACTTAAAGAAGAGTTAATACCTATTCTTCTGAAACTATTCCAAAAAATAGAAATGGAAGGAAAACTTCCAAACTCATTTTACGCATAGGCCAGCATTACCTTGATCCCCAAACCAGACAAAAACCCCATCACAAAGGAGAATTACAGACCAATATCCCTGATGAACATGGATGCTAAAATTTTCACCAAGATACTAGCCAGTAGGAACCAATAGTACATGAAAAGGATTATTAACCTTGACCGAATTGAATTATTCTGGGGCTGCAAAGCTGGTTCAACATCTGCAAATCAACACAGTGTGAGAGGATATGATCCTCTCAGTAGATAGAGAAAAAGCATTTGATGAAGTACAGCACCCATTCTTGATGAAAACTCTTCACAGTGTAGGGATAGAGGGTAATATACCTCAATATCATGAAAGCCATCTATGAAAAACCCATAGCGAATATCATTCTCAGTAGGGAAAAACTGAAAGCTTTTCCCCTAAGGTCAGGAACATGGCAAGGATGTCCACTCAACACCACTGCAATTCAACATGGTAGTATAAGTCCTAACCTCAGCAGTCAGACAACAAAAAGAAAGAAAAGGCATCCAAATCGGCAAAGAAGTCAAACTCTCACTCTTGCAGATGATCTTATACTTTATGTGCAAAACCAAAAGACTCCACCCCAAAATTGCTAGCACTCATACAGGAATTCAGTAAAGTCTCAGGATATAAAATTAGTGCACAGAAATCAGTTGTGTTTCTATACACCAACAATAAGACTGAATAAAGAGAAATTACAGAGTCGATCCCATTTAAAACTACACCCAAAACTGTAAGATATCTAGGAATAAATCTACCAAAGAGGCAAAGAATCTATACTCAGAAAAGTATAGAATATTCATGAAAGAAATTGAAGACACAAAGAAATGGAAAAACGTTCCATGCTCATGGATTGGAAGAACAAATACTGTGAAAATGTCTATGCTACCTAGAGCAATCTACACATTTAATGTGATCCGTATCAAAATACTGTCAACTTTTTTCAAAGAAATGGAACAAATAATCCTAAAATTTATATGGAACCAGAAAAGACCCCGAATAGCCAGAGGAGTGTTGAAAAAGAAAACCAAAGCTGGTGGCATCACAATTCCAGACTTCAGGTTCTCTTACAAAGCTGTAATCAACAAGACAGCATGGTACTGGCACAGAAACAGACACATAGATCAGTGGAACAGAATAGAGAGCCCAGAAATGGGAGAAGATATTTGCAAATGACCTATCTGATAAAGGGCTAGTATCCAAAATCTATAAAGAACTTACCAAACTCAACACCCAAAGAACAAATAATCAAGAAATGGGCATAAGATATGAACTTTATTTCTGCAAAGAAGACATCTAAATGGCCAACAGACACATGAAAAAGTGCTCAGTATCACTCGGCATCAGGGAAATGCAAATCAAAACCACAATGAGATACCACCTCACACCTGTCAGAACTGCTAAAATTAACAAGTCAGGAAATAACAGGTGTTGGCAAGGATGCGGAGAAAGGGGACCCTCCTACACTGTTGGTGGGAATGCAAGCTGGTGCAGCCGCTCTGGAAAACAGCATGGAGGTTCCTCAAAAAGTTGAAAATAGAGCTACCCTATGACCCAGCAGTTGCACTACTGGGTATTTACCCTAAAGATACAAATGTAGTGATCCAAAGGGACACGTGCACCCGAATGTTTATAGCAGCAATGTCCACAATAGCCAAACTGTGGAAAGAACCTTGATGTCCATCAACAGATGAATGGATAAAAGAAGATGTGGTATATATATACCATGGAATACAATGCAGCCATCAAGAAACCTGAAATCTTGCCATTTGCAATGATGTAGTTGGAACTAGAGGGTATTATGCTAAGCAAAATAGATCAGTCAAAGAAATTATCATATGATCTCTGATATGAGGAATTTGAGAAACAAGGCAGAGGATCATAGGGGAAGGGAGGGGAAAATGAAACCAGAGAGGGAGATAAGCCATAAGAGACTCTTAATCTGGAAACAAACAGGGTTGCTGGAGGGGACGGGGTGGCTGGGTGATGGACATGGGGGAGGGAATGTGCTATGGTGAGTGCTGTGAATTGTGTATGATGATGACTCACAGACCTGTATCCCTGAAACAAATAATACATTATATGTTAATTCAAAAAAAAAAGTTCTGGGTGCCTGGGTGGCTCAGTGGGTTAAGCCACTGCCTTCGGCTCAGGTCATGATCTCAGGGTCCTGGAATCGAGTCCCGCATTGGGCTCTCTGCTCAGCAGAGAGCCTGCTTCCCTCTCTCCCTCTGTCTGCCTGCCTCTCTGCCTACTTGTGATCTCTGTCTGTCAAATAAATAAAATTTTAAGAAAACAACAACAACAACAATAATTTTTTTAAAAAGAAAAAAGAAGTTCTTGTTGCCATTTTCTCTAAAAACAAATTTTAGTGAATACGTCAGTTTTTAAAGTACATACATAAAATTATTAATTATATATAATGATTATATAATGTATAATCATTAAATATAATTAATAAATTATTACATACATAAAATTATTAAAGTACATACATAAAATTATTTGGGTTGATTTTAATGTACATGTAGTTGCTTTTGTTGATATGTTTGAACTACTGTTAACATATGTATAGCATGCATGTGTGTAAAATTTGTTACAAGCCAACAATGACAAGATATGTCATAACTAACAAACTCTTGGATATTTGGAAGGAACAGCTTACTACAGTGATGCAAAAAGTGCAGAAAATCTTTGTTGTTATTAGAAGCCTTTTACAATTTACAATGGTTATGAATCAGTACTGCAAAAATAATAAATACGAGAGCGATTATAAGGTTCATCATGGTATTTTTAAATAGCAAGCCTTCTTGGTGTATGTAAAATACAATTCGTTTCATTTACATTTCAAAAAATACACTTGGTATGTAGCATAGAGGAATTTACAGCTCGCAGAATTCATTGCTAGCTGCCCCGTGCTCGCTGCATGACTCTGTGTTTAATTCCTGGCGTGTGCCAAGTTGTCAGAATGTCACCGATCACAATTATAGCTCAGCTTTGAGTTATCAGTGGAAGAAATGTTTCCGTTCTAAGGACATGTAACTCAACAAAGCATGAGGTATTCTAAGCCATGCCAGTACTATTGCGCTCCTGTCCATACAGGTTATAAGGACTCTAAGCCCTGTGTACACTCCAGAGCCCCAGTTACCATGCCGCCCCAGCCCACACCATGGCTTTTGTTAAAGACACGATCCTATGGCATTAGGATTCTTATGTCAGTAGTAAAACTCCCTTTACACAGGGTTTTTACCCCTGCTAGCCTGTAAGCACAGTTGACAATGGATATATTTTTTTTAAGATTTTATTTTTAAGTAATTTGTACACCCAACGTGGGGCTCAGACTTAAAACCCCAAGATCAAGAGTCCCAGGCTCTTCTCAGTGAGCCAGTCAGGCACCCAGATAATGGAGATTTCGTCTTTATTCGGTGCTTACATCTTTATTCGCTTTTAGCAGAGTCACTCCAGCCTGTTGTATGATTAACTTTATATAATAAATAAACAGCTTGTCGGTTTTCTTAAACGGCTGGGTTAAATTTTAGATGTGATTTTCAGACTGTTTCTATTTTAATATGTAGGAACTAGGTCGAATTTCATTCATTCGTCTTTCCAGTACCGCAGGTGTGGTTTTGCCGCCTGATGCTGGAGAGGCCGCTGCGGATTGTCTCTCTGCTGAGCGTTTCAGCCCCCGTTGGCGCTCCAGCCGCGGCTCGAGTCACCGTGCGGGAGCCCCGTTCGCCTGGGGCGCGCACACCCGCCTGACCTGGGGCCTACTGGCTCCCTTCTTGTCTCGCCGCAGGTTAGCCATGCTGCGAGAGGCGTCTGATGAAATCGCGGCTGAAGAAAAGGCCGAAGTGAAGTTGCCAGAAGACCGTAGCCGTTCGGCAGACTCGTGCTCGTGTCCGAGCGCGCCCGAGGTGGAGGAGGACGCGGGCGGGAGAGACCGCAGCTGTGCCGAGGCCCGCGGGTATCCGCCACCTGCCGGGCCACGCACCCTGGTAAGGACCCGCAGCCGCGTGCTCCAGCGCCCATCTGTGTCTCGGCTGTGATCCCGCCTTAGGATTTTGTGCAAAGCTGGTCGTCAGACACGTTTGTGGAAATAGGCAGTGGCCAGGCTGTAAAACTCTCCAGTGGGCCCCAAATATTCATTCCTCACTTAAATTTTATGTAAGATGAATAGTGCTGGGGCACCTGGGTGGCTCAGTTGGCTGGGTGGCTGCCTTCTGCTCAGGTCATGATCCCAGGATCCTGGGATCGACTCCCTCATCGGGCTCCTTGCTCAGCAGGGAGCCCGCTTCTTCTTCTGCCTCTGCATGCCCCTCTGTCTGCCTGTGCTTGCTGGCTCTCCCTCTCTGACAAATAAATAAATAAAACTTTAAGAAAAAATGAATAGTGCTATTTAGATCTCTATAAATGTCCTGTGAATATTCACTAACTAGCGTTTAGCATACTTACTAAAAAGCATTTCCAGAATGACTACCAAATTCCAGGATAACTAGTTAACTGTATTAAGTTTTGTAAATGTGAGTTTTATTTCCATTTCAAACCTGAAGTCAAGGTTTAAAGTTCCTCTTGGTGAGGTGGGGTTCTGGTTGCAGTCCGCTCTGGAACGCCGCAGGTGGCTCGGCCTGTGCCAGCCAAGTTAGGCAGCAGTAACTTTGCTCCTTGACAGAGAGGCATGTTGAAGATCACCTGCAGACACGGAGGAAACTATTTCAGGTTGGAGGATGCTGGCAGACTTGGGATGTTGGTAATGGGGTCTGGGAAATTCCAGTTCTTTATTCCTGGGGGAAGTAGTATTGTACCCTGACCAGAGACTTCCTTTAATAAATCAGTGTGAGACACGTAGGAATCCTTTTATGCAGTAAGATCAACAGTAAACCTCTGCCAGTGCCTGTAGAAGTTGTATTTTGAGAAACTTCTCTTTTTACTTACATTTTATTTTTTGTTACCTTTCCAAAGAGATGCTTAAAATCCAAACTCAGCTTCAACAGCGTTGCTATTTTCAAATATATATTCTTGCATATTCTATGGAAAACTGTAACTTGTAGTATATTTTCATTTTCTTATATGTAATTACTTATATCATTATTCTGGTAAAAAACCTGGAAAAAACCTAATGGGATGTTGAACAATGTTTAATGATGAACTATTCTTAGACAAGATTTTCTGCAGAACCACATTTACCCTCTGTAAAGCTCAGCTTTCCTGGTGGGGGTCTGATGGGTTGAAGGCGGCTCCTCCATTTACGGGTGACCCTGTCCTCCCCACAGCGGATTATTTCCTAACTTCGTGGAGAGCCCTCTGCCCGGGCTCCCATCCGGAGTAACACCAAGCCTTGCTCTCCCCAGTGGCCCCAGTGCTGGCCAAGGCTGCGTTGTAGATTGGATATTCCTTTTTGTACTTAGAAGAAAGGAACACAGAGGTATGCACGCGCGTCTGCTCCTGACAAATTTATGACTTCGGTTCCAGGTCGATAAAGAGACCAACACGGAGGAGGCCGGTGACCCTGGGGTGGCGGTTCGCCCCAAAGACCGCAGCAGCCTGAGCGCTCGGCAGCGGCCGTTCGTGCGCAGCAGCGTGATCGTGCGCTCCCAGACCTTCTCCCCGGGGGAGCGCAACCAGTACATCTGCCGGGTAAGGGGGCCGGGGCCCTGCCCTCGCGCCAGCGAGTGTCCCCACCCCGGACAAGAGACCGTGTGTGGCAGTCTAAAGACTCCCAACTGCAGACACACGTGGCTAAAACTGCTATGAAATAGACCCGAAATACCACACTCGTAGGGGCTTCTCAGTGTGGGTGTTTTTTTCCTTTTCCTAAATTTGATGTCTCATGAACTCGAAGCTGTTTATTCGGCAAACACGTGAAATTAAGGACCTGGCTTCTGAGTATGTTTGTACCTCAGTCTGTATCTAGAAACTTCAAATGACTTGAGACTTGAATATTTTTGTATTTCTGCCGTACATAATCCAA
This sequence comes from Mustela erminea, assembly GCF_009829155.1. NCBI lineage: Eukaryota > Metazoa > Chordata > Mammalia > Carnivora > Mustelidae > Mustela > Mustela erminea. The sequence continues at coordinate 26,623,222 of NC_045634.1, read as the reverse complement.
GCACATTAATCCCGCAGAACCAAAATTGCGTTTTGGGTTTTCGAACACAGATCATCTTTTAATAATGCCTCTAGACCCAGAATCGGATTCAGAGTTCTGTAGAGAATATGGTGGGATTTGCATCAGTTTGCCAAGTTGTACTTCCAGAAGTAGTAATGACTTACAGTAAGATAGGTTAATAATTATACAATGGTTAAAAAAATATTTTCAGAATTCTAAATTTATTCATTCAGTTCAGGTGATGCTTTTATGAACACTTGCTGCTAAGCATGTTTCTAGACACTTGGTTGGAACTCCTCTGTGAACAAAAGAGCCCCAGAGCCCTGCCTTTGCAGGGCTCATGTCCTTGTGAGTTGAGCCAGTAAACGTGAAGTTATGAAATGTCTTGGGTGGGGACGGAGTCTCTAGAAAACAGTCCAGCAAGTTAAGGGGGATTGGGCATGGTGAAAACAAGGGTCTCTGGTTTAAGCAAGGTTCAGAGTAAACGTCACTGAGAAGGTGCCATCTCAGCCGAGACCTGAAGCAGGTGAAGGCGTGAGGACGGGCTGTCTGGGCCAAGGGCGTCCTAGTTGGTTCTAAATTGTGGCTCAGCTCTGACCTGGTTATAAGCCTCTATGTTATCCAGACCTTCCTTTTTAAAAATGAGAATTGCAAATTAGCTAAAAAATCAAAGGATAATTGTATTTCCAAGTATGTGTAATTATCTTAATGCAGGAGTTCTGATAACTACCACCAAAAGGCAATTGTTGAAATTATGTAAGAAAAACTTAGTTGTTTAAGAAAAAGCATAGAACAGAGAAAAGCTTGTCTGGGGAGGATTTTCTTAAAGAAACAAACTCCTTGAGGCCTGCTTTCACCTGATAAACTTCTCACGTGTAAACCACTAGCGCTCTGTTATGCAGTGATTTTCTTTTTTTTTTTTTTAATCCTTTGTTGCCAGTTGAATCGAAGTGACAGTGACAGCTCAACCTTGGCTAAAAAATCCCTGTTTGTGAGAAACTCCACTGAGCGGCGCAGTTTGAGGGTCAAAAGGGTATGTATTCCCCAGCAGCATCTCCCTGTCTCGACCCATTCCAGAGTCACAGATTGGGAAGCATAAATACCAGAACAGCTGAGCGTTGTTGCTCAATGTGGGCCACTAAGTGAAGCCACCATGATTCCAGAGAGACAAAGATCTCATGTGGAGACTGGGGGCAGAGGGTGCCTGAGAGCAGCCATTCAGCACTGGTTTCCATCCTGTAAAAACAAAGCCAGGAAATTCACTTTGCGGTAGCGATGGAAATGGGGCTGGCTGAGTGGGTTTGATGGCGCTGTGTCCCCACACCATCTTGGGCTCTCCAGCAAGAGTGTAACACCCAGGACCTTTACGGAGGGGTGGATATTCCAATAAAGGAGACACAGTATTCGCTGCTTGCTTAACAAACAGACACTTTCGGGAACGCTCCGGTTTTCCCGGAAGATGTAGGTCTCTGAATGAGCCTTAAGATAAGTCGGAGAGAATATTTAAACAAATTAAAAGGTTGGACTGTTGAAGTAGTTCAACAATTCTTGCTTCCTTATAGCTGAAACGCTAATGAAAGTTACTTGCTTACTACTAATTTGTGTCCTAGTAATTGACTAAGCTGTTGGGCAGAGATGTGTTGTTTAAATAAGCACAAAGGCCTGTGTGGGCCGCCTGCTGGAAGCCCCAGTCTGCAGGAAGCACTCAAGGAGCACATAGGACTGTGGACTGTGCGGTGGGTGAAAGGAAGGAGCCCGGGCTCCTTTCTTGGGCTCAGCCGGTTGACTGCACGGAAACAGTTACCGAGGGAGTGTTTCCACCATAGAAATCAGCAGACCCTACAACCCATGCTTCTTTTCCCACCCATGCACCCTCAGAGCCACTCGTTAAGCGTTGGCCAGCGCACTGCTGCACATCGGAGTCCTTAGAAAGGACTACAGAGCCACTAGGAAGGATTTCTCATTCTGAAAAACAAGTAATACAGCCAGAGAGAGTGTGTGTCTCCGTGATTCTGCTGTGTAATGTTTGTTAGAGCAGAGGCTGAACTGAGGGAACCTAGTAAGAAAGTTAGAGAATGTTAGAGCGGTGTGTGTGGGACAAGGCGCAGCTGGGCGAGGGCTCTGGGACAGGGAGGAGGACGGCAAACCCTCCCACCCGGCCCCGCCGTCTGTCACGAGCACCACCTTCATTCCAGGTCTTCAAGCCCAAGTACTTCTCAAATTCGAGTCCCTCCTCTCGTATCCCAAAGTACCTGTTTTTATTAGTAACCTCATTTTCCAGTCCCACTGCCAACCATCTGGGCAAAAAATACCCTCCCTGTTCCCCTCCGCTGATGCAATCTTACCCAGCCGCCTTTGACTCCTTTCCGTAAGGAAGCGTGACCGGCCCTGAGCGATCTCTCCTTTCCCTGACTTCCTGTGGCATGGCTCACGGCTCCCAAGTTTTGAAGGTTAATGAGTAGGGCTTTTCTTCCTGGGGTTTGGCCTGCCACCCCCTGCCCCACCCCGGCAGACATTTAGTCACACATAACACAATAATTATTTCTTGCTAAATGGAGAAGATGGACCCAGGAAGAGCACCAGTGATTCACAGTGAAAGTGGATATTAGACAATGGGAAATCGAGGAAGGAGCTGCGATTTTTTTTTTTTTAAAGATTTTATTTATTTGACAGAGAGAGATCACAAGTAGGCAGAGAGGCAGGCAGAGAGAGAGAGGGGAACCAGGCTCCCTGCTGAGCAGAGAGCCCGATGCGGGGCTCGATCCCCAAACCCTGGGATCATGACCTGAGCCGAAGGCAGAGGCTTTAACCCACTGAGCCACCCAGGTGCCCCCCTGGAGCTGGGATTTAACCATATGGATGAGAGGAAGGGGCTCAGAGTCAGAATGACCAGCTGCATTCTGGTGGGCACCTCCAGAAATCATGGCTAAAGCGAGGGGCGGGGTGGGGGAGGTCGTTAATAGTCCCTGGTCCTGAAATGGATGAAGTGTCAGTTTCTCATATGTCTGTTTCACAGGGGGCTGCTCTGTGTTCTAAATTGGCCAGGCTAGGAGAGGCTGTATTAGGGTAACAACTTTTAAAAATCTCTGCGTTTAAAACAATAAACATTTCTCACTTACCTCGGTGTTCACTGCAGGTTGGCTAGATGCTGTGCTCATTTTGTCTTCACTCAGGACCCACACTGATGGGACCTCCACCTCTGAATCTTTGCTGTGCTACTAGCAGGGCACAGGAATGCACCCATCTCACACTGGCCTGGAAAGGCTTCCCTGGCCTGGAAAGGCTTTGCTAGCAGTGGTACACATCACTGCCCGTCCCCTTTCACTGGCCAGAGCAGCTCACCTGGCCGGCGGTGCCTCCCTTCAGGGGAGCCGGGAAATGCGTGCTCTCGTGTGCCGGGGAGGAGGAAGGGCAGAAGAACAAGTGCCGGCATAATAAGGGTGTCGTGTTTTCTAATCCTGCAGACGGTTTGCCAGCCAGTGCTGAGAAGAACAGCTCAAGAACACCCAGGGCGCACATCTCTAGACCTCGAACTGGACCTCCAGGCGTCTCTAACCCGTCAGAGCCGGCTCAACGATGAGCTGCAGGCCCTCAGGGGCTTGAGGCAAAAGCTGGAGGAGCTAAAAGCTCAGGGAGAGACTGACCTTCCGCTGGGTGTCCTGGAAGATGAGAGGTTCCAGAAGCTCCTAAAAGAAGCTGAGAAGCAGGTACAGATGTCGGTGTCTCCACTGTCCCTGAGGGTGGGAAAACAGCGGGTCCTAAAGCCGGCCCAGTGGGAGGTCCCCAGCCTGCACCTGGGTTTCAGCAAGGCCGAGGGTCCTTTTCCTGGAACACAGAACGCTTTTCCCCATTGTTGTAGGCCTTTTTTTTTTTTTTTTAAAAACCTAGGCTGTTGCTCAGAGTGTGGAACTGCCATCCACAGGGTACAGATAGGAGAGCCCCCCACCACATCACCCCCAGCTTACCGGCCACCTGTTAGCAAGGAGCGCGGCCACCAGAGAGAGTGGTCTGTTTCTGCTCAGCGGTTGTCTCTGTCTCAACGTGAGACTTGGCAAATAAATACAATTTAATTTTTACTATAAATGACAGATCTCATTTGAATTTTCTGAGTAGCTCTTTAAGGTTCATGATGCACCTCACTTATTACTATGTTATTCATTTTAATGCTTCTAAATTTTCACATTCTTCCTTTCCTTCAAAAAAGATCACAACTCCACATAATCCCGTGCTCCCGTGCCTTTCTTTCACCGTACAGGTTACTGTACAAAATAAGGTAAAAACCACTGATTTAAAAACTAGGGTATTTTGGGGGCGCCTGGGTGGCTCAGTTGGTTAAGCGTCTGCCTTCAGCTCAGGTCATGGTCTCGGGGTTCCAGGGTAGAGCCCTGCGTCAGGCTTCCTGCTCAGTGGGGAGTCTGCTTCTCTGTCTCTCCCCCTGCCTCGATGCTTGCACTCTCTTTCTCTCTCTCTCAAAATAAGATTTTTTAAAAATCTAAAAAGAAAAAAAAAAGACTAGGGTAATTTTAAGGGAGTATTTCTATTGTTCTGCCACCTACCTACAACCGAAATTTCCTAGAACCTGCGTATTTATCCAGTTGGCTTATTCTCTAAGTTTAGAATTCCTATTTGGGTATAAGAGAATATATCCACATCCGTATGTAATAGACAAATAGAATTTACTGCATAGCTGAAACATTATTCTCTTTCAACCATTTTGGATGAAAATCTGAAATAGATTATACACTTTCTTAAACTAATAGAAAATCTTGTCCGTACTATAAACTTCCCTTTTTGGCCCATAGTTACTATTTACTTGCTAGTGTGTGGTACTATAGCGAAGCTGAGTCGTTTATTTGCTAGCACTACTAATCCTAGATGAAACTCAGAAACTTCATGAAGGAATTTTAGGGATCTGACTGATCCCAGTAATTTGTAGAGAAAGTTTAAGCAACAAAACATATCACATATCGGGGCACCTAGGTGGCTCAGTCATTAAGCGTCTGCCTTCGGCTTATGTCATGATCCCAGGGTCCTGGGATCGAGCCCCATATCAGTCTCCCTGCTTGGCAGAAAGCCTGCTTCTCCCTCTCCACCTGCTTGAGTTCCCTCTCTCACTGGGTCTCTCTCTGTCAAATAAATAAATAAAATCTAAAAATAAAAATATATATATTTATATATATATATATCCCATAGCTGTACTATGTCCCACCTGATAGAAGAGACCTTGGCATACAGTAGAACATCAGTAAGTATCTCTGTTCAGTGGAGAGTTGAATTGTAGGCCTTATGTTTGGTCCTACAGAGACTACAAGGATAATTAGACGCTGTCGTGCACTCTCAAGAGCTTACGGATTGGCAAAGGAGATGAGCCAGACACACCAGGTCCTCAAGAGAAATCACTTTCTAGTGAGATCAGAAGGTGTTTCGTGGAGGAAATAGCAAAGTGGCCTTGATGGCAGGTAGTGGGACTTTGTCCACCGTGGGCGAGAGGCGAGCAGGTGCAGGAAGCACAACAGTCCAGGTCTAGGGCAGCTCTCGCCAGTGAAGGGTCCGTAGATGTGAGCCCCCAGCAGAGCAGTGCCACAGTGTGGCTGTCCCTGCATGATGGAAGGTTGGGTTAAAAGCTGAAATCATCAGCTCTTACATTTGTTACCTTGATAATAACCATTGCTTTTATTCTCTTGAGTCTTTGAATTAACACCAACATTAACAATCATTTCAGACTCTTGGCTTGATTAATATCATGGAGAAGCATCACAATTTTTTTACCTCTATGGGTCCAAGGCTTTCAAAGCTGGATTAGCGTTTTACAACTATTGATTTAAAAAGAACGCTACATCTCTGAAGGTTTTTTCTTGTTTGTTTGTTTTTGATTTGTCATGATGTGAAATTCCAGATCCTTGGGCATCAGTAATTATAAAAAACTTTGGGGCCTTTTTTTTTTTTTTTAAACCTTAAATCATACTGCTAAATTCATCCATGAACTGCTTGGAATTCTAGTTTGTTTTGACAGCTACTAATCTCCAGTTTATAGAGAGAAGCTCAGTAAAGCAAAAAGTTAATTATTTGAAAAAAACTAAAATAAACAAAAGACATAACTCTGACGGGACCAATGAAGAGAAGATACACACACAGAAAATTATAAAAGTAAAGAAATAGAATTATGGATGACTTTGAAATGTAAAAGATAAGTGAATAATATAAAAAATATAGGCCCACAATTCAGACAAATATCTAGGAAAATGGAACATACTAGAATGGATGAAGGGGGAAAACAATTGAAAATCCTATCTCTCTTAAAGAAATGAAAGCAGTGATTTAAAATGTACCCACAATGAAAGTATAGGTCTAGATGTTCTGTAGCTAAGGTCCACCAAACTTTCAAAGATTATCTCAATTTTACACAAACTCTTCCAGACACCAGAAAAAGAGAGAACACTTCACAACTCATTCTACGTGACCAGTGTCCCTAATACCAAAACTAGACAAAGATATTACCAGGAGGAAGAATCACAGGCCAGTTTCATCCATAAGTATAGATGCAAAAATCCTGAATGAAATGTGAGTAAATATAATCCAACAATATACATTTTAACCATGTTGAATTTTGCAAGGATTCTTTATCATTAGAAAAATCCATTAATACGATGAATCCCCTGAACAGATTAAGGAGAAATACCCTTTGGTCAACTCAGCAAATACAGGGAAAGTACTAATAAAGGTCCATATTCATTCATGTTTAAAACTGTTGGTAAGTAGGAAGAGATGATGTCTTTAACTCATCATTCTTTTAAGAGAATCACCAAAAGCAAATATGGTCCTAAATAGACAAACATTGGAATTGTTCTCTTTAAAATCAGACACAGGCATTCAACACTTCTCTGCTCAACATTCTAACCAGTGGGAGGCAAGAAAAAAGTAGAAGCAGAGAGACAGGAAAGGAGGAGCTAAAGCTGTCATCATTGGCTGATACGATATTGTGTACATTAGAAATCCACAAGTTCCTACAAAGGATACGAGAATTGAAAAAGATGGGCAAATAGAAGAATCATTTACAAAAGTCCATTGCCTTGCTAATATACACCAGCCAGAAACAACTGGAAAATTTAATTATGAAGATACTTTTTCACCACAGTATCAAAGAATATCACGTATCAAGGAATAAATTCAACAAAAATTTATATTATATTAAAGGAAAAACTTTTAATAACCTTAAGAGGACAGTGTTAAAAAAAAAAAAAACTTAATTCATGGAGAAGTATATACTACATTCATGTAGAGCAGATGTCAGCCGACTTTCCCTGTAATGGACTGGAGAAGAAATATTTCGTCCAGAGGGTTCTCATTCACCACCTCTCAACTCTGCCGTTTAACACAAGAGCCGCCACAGACAAGACGTACGTAAATATTTGGCTGTGCTGTATTCTAAGAAAACTACACAGAAACAGACACAGACCATAGTTTGCCACCCCTGACACAAAGGAAGAGTCACTGTTGTGGAAATAGTTGATTCTCCTTAAAATGTACCGCAGATTCAATGTCATTCCAAGCTGAATGCCTACGTGGATCTTCAGGGAAATTGATGCAATTGATGGAAGAAGAAGCACAAATGGCCAAGACACTTCTGGAGAAGAAAAACGAAGAGCAGGGACTTGGCCTGCAGGAAATCAGTTGTTAAGATAATAAGGACGCAGTGGGGGAATCAAGAGACCAGCCACTGGAGTGAAATGAGGGCCAGAGACAGACGCACGTGTGTGTAGAGTGTGGCTGGATGGAGAGGTAGCCGGTCAGGCAGGGCCGGAAGGAGGGACCACTGAATCAGTCAAGCTTGGAAAAAGGTCATCCGTATGGGAAAAGATAGTGTCAGATGCCTACCTAACCTACAAAAATCAATTCTAAATGGAGTCAGGACTTCCATATCAAAAATAAGAGTCAAAAACTCAGTGAGTAATGCGGGGCACATCTTTTCATGTTTCTGGTTTTTCCCTCTCTGACATCTCTCCTGTGTCCTCCCTACTTGGAGATAAGGTTGATTGGGCCAGAGTTGATGAGAGTCTTGAATGCCGTGATGGGGAGGCACCGAAGGTTTCTTGAGAGGAGGCTTCTTTGGGTGTGGTAGAGATGTGTGTGCGACATCGGCCGGTCCGTTTTCCACAAAATACAGGCTAGGAGCGTGGGCAGGACCCAAGCTGTCTGATCCTGTTTGAAAGAAACAAGGCTGAGGCATCCTTTCGGAGATCAGAGTATCATAAATGCACTGTCTCGTAAGTGGGCATTTTAATCTTTCATTGTCGCCTTCCACTCTGAGACTTTTGCTGGTGTTAATAGATGACTCAAGGTTTGCAAGTTTTTAGGGTGGCTCTTGTTTTCCTTCTTCGTGAAAGAAATCCTTGGTGCAAGTAGATGAAAACGGAGGGCTGTAGAAGCCAGCAGCCCAGGAGATCTTCAGGGCTGACTTAGATGCGTTGCTGAGTTTCTAAAAACCTGTGCTTCAAGTAAAACTTGATGTTTGAGGCACACGTTCTGCGTGTTCATTGTAACGTTCATTGTAACGATTTGTCCTTGCATAAGCCAGTCAAGAATGTGTGTGTGTTCTCAGCTGTGGAAAATTCTGGGAGGGCGGTTCTGGGGAACTTGAGCAGAGCTGTTCCCGGTAAAGGAGAAACACCTCTTAAAGGCAAGTCTTTGCCCTCCTGGGTGCCTTTGGTCTAGCAGCAAAGTCCCAGGTAGACGCCCTAGGGGAGCGACAAGGCCGTCCTCTTGCTGCTTCTATGTTATGGTGCCTCCGGGAGGATATTCCCTCCCACCTTGACAAAAATCTCCTCTGCCTCATTAAAGTCTGCTAGACTTGCCTGCCAGCCATGATTTTATCCTGTTCTGAGTTTTGCTCGCCCCTTACCCACCCCTAGAATACACAGTTGTCCCTTGACTTGCTGGTGGATGGATAGATACACGAACTTGAACTAAATTCCCTTATAAGTGACCTCTTTGAAAACTGTCACAGCTGTGTCCTTCAGGCACGGGTGCTCTTGTTTCCCGGGCCTACCCCAGAACCAGTGTCTCTTTGAAAGTGCTGCTGCGGGGACAGGAGGATTTTTGTGCTTCAGACAGCACAACCCAACACACTTCTGTACAGAGCCTCGTGTGCTTGGCCTGGCCAGCCGAGTTCACCGCATGCTGCGCTGGAGGCTTTCTGCCTGCGGCTGCGCAGAACTGCTTCCAGGATCCTGGGTGTTTGCTGTTTGCAGTGCGGCTGCAGATCCCAGATCCCTGGAGTCTTGCCCAGTGCAGGACATAAGCAGGTCTGGTTCCGGCTTTGGAAAGTGTCCTAAGAAGAGTGACACTTGAGCGTTCTTTTCTGTAAAATAGTGGTTTGCTTTTATATTAATTTGCAGTTACTTAGTCATAAAATTGTACCTACTTATGCATGATTCTGGTCCCATAATAAGCTACTGATGACTATAATCATCCCTACAGAAGTTGCATTGGTGATTATGCTTAGAAATTTAATTATGTCTTCATCGGGGTTTTCTGATCTGTGTCTCTGATGAACCAGCACCTCGTTGGTGCCATAATCAGTTTGCACAGCAAGATTCTGAGGGAGAAGAGCTGAGGGTTCGCTTGCAGTCGTGCGGGGCGTGGGATAAACCCTCCCGTCGCACTGTGTCACTACGGGGGGTGCAGCCCCAGGGGCGGAGCAGAGGCAAGGAGTTGGGGAGGAAGAAGGTGGCCCCTGGGTGCTGCTTGGTTGCCGTAGGGCCGGCCCCCGGGAGCCACGCACGCCGCATCTCACAGGCATCCTCTAGGAGCAGGAGGAAAGAATCGCTCAGCCAGGGGCACGTGTCCGTGCCAGGTGATTCCACGGCACATGTGGCTTCCACAGGAGAACCTACGGCAGGGGCTGGAGGCTCAGAGAAGGGACACGAGGGGAGACCCTGGGTGTGCCTTTGTGAAATCCCCCAGACCCCAAGGGAGCTGATAACCACAAGGGCAGCTGGAAAGGGGAGGGTGTGGGCTGACCTGTTGGGGGCGTCTGACTCAGAGCGAGCATCTCGTTTTCCAGTTCTCATCAAGAAAATTGCAGCATTGGCTAAACACGAAGATGTAGCTAAATAACTAAGGTCATCAAGAGCTGAGGTGGTTGTCTTCATAATTTTACTCAAGTTTCCATACCACTGCTCTCATTTTCCTGGGTTGTTACCAGGAACGTCAGATGGGGACGGCATTAACAGCTCTGTATGAACGTCTTTGTTAAGAGCTGATGCACATATAAACCAAATGCGGTATTTGTGTGCACAATACAGGGCTGAGCTCTGCCCCGCCTGGCCATACCTGGTGAAACCGTCTTTGGTAGACACCGGCGGTCCTAGTTGAGGGCGAAGTGTGAAGGAGGCGAGTGACAGTACCAGCGAGGGCCCGCAGGCGCCGGAGCGCAGGGGTGGGCGCTGCACGCTGTCGGCCAGCTCTGTTCTCATGGCCCTCCCCCTTCCTTCCCGGCCCAGATCCTTCCTTCCCCGTCTACCAAACAAACACAAATCAGCCTTACAAAAGGCCATAAAAATGGGCACATCTGCAGCTTCGGTTTTTTCCATGCTCAGATAAGGTTTTACATATTTAATCTACAAAATTAAAAGGATTGGATTAGATGACCCCTGAGATCCCTTGCAGTTGCAAAATCTGTGATCTGTTTGAGAGCAGATCCAATTCTCTTTTGGTAAAAGTCAAGATGTGGAGAAATAAGCAGAACTTGAAGGCTGCGTGGTCCAGCAGCCAAGCCATTAGGGCACTTGCCGTGCTCGGAGAATCCTGCAGTTCGAGGTGAGATGTGATTCCCTGAGCCTTTTCCATCTAAAGCATCCGCAGTTAGGTCTTCCATAGGCCAGTAGAGCAGCGCTCATAACCACAATGTGGGAGCTACGCTAAGCCCCCCCCCCCCCCCCCCCCGCATCTTTTCTTCCTTCTGCCTAAGGGCAGCTGTTGTCTCAAGCAGCAGGGAGGGCGGAGCTCTCAAAGCCAAGTGCATTTCATACCGTCGTAAAACCAGCCGTCTGACTCCCAAGTACAGCTGGTTTTTCTCTCTCTGTTGACCAGCTGCTGGACTGACATACTTAGCTTTCTCACCGCTAAAGCTCGGAACAGCCCTGTCCGCGAAAACACAGATGATTTCAACGATGTGCCTTTGATTAGGGCCGCAAACGCTGCTAACCGCTATGGGCTTCTCCTGCTTGCTCCTCCTGTCCCATCCACTTCTTTGTACACACGCGGACACAGCAGCACACACACACACGCTGCCCTTGGATTCCCACCACTTCCCTGAAGCAGTGGGGCTTTGTGGGATTCTCAGCAGCAAGCTCATAAAGCGCCTAACACTGAGCAAAGAGCCTGCCGATTGCCATAAAAAATAGAGCTCCCAGAGAAGCAGTTAATTGAAGGCAGCCGCAGAATTTGCTTCCCTGGTCCAGAAAGCTGCTGGCTCTCAGGACTGCACTCCATAACCTTCCTCCTTTGTGGTGGAAGGTGGGTTTTGTAGCTCAGAATAAAAACCGAATCCGAGTTAGTGGCTTCTTGTATCGTACAGTCCCTCAGAAAACAGAGCGAGAAACGTAAGCTCTGAATTCGGACCGGAATTGCTTCTTCTGTTAGGCTTCTCTGCGTGGCTGTAGGTTGGCACTTTCCGCAGGTCAGGCCCCCATCGCATAAACTGAAGGATAGTCACACTCTTCTGGAATCTGGATGCAAAAAGTGGTTTCTGATCCTGTGAACCAGGCAGCGTGTCATGACGTGTTGGTGAGAAGGGAAGGCGACTGCTGAGGAAGGGATGGTGTTTTTCCAAAGGAGCCTCGTGTTGCTTCCAGAGAAATTTCTTTCTCTTCCTCAGAGTGTTTCCCTGTCAAAACACCAAAGTTCTGCGATGCTAGCCTTTTTTAAAGCTTAAAATAATACAGATGTTAACATTTAAAGCTAGATTATGCTAAGAAAATCGTGTGTCAAAGACACCAGTACACCTCATTCAACAAAATAAATCTTACTGATTACAGTGAAGTACTCAGCAGGGAGGTTTAACTGCCAGAAAGTTGGCTCCTCTTGCTTATTAACAGCTGACAAAACCTTCTCGTGATGTATTTGGTCACCCAGATTTTGAGAGGAAGGTACAGGTGTGTAGGTACAGATATAATCACACAGACAAAGGCAGTTTCCAGAGAAGTAGTCAATTACTCAGTAGGGAAAAGCAAGACGTTCCGTGGTCAGTCTTATTTTGCCCAGAACAAAACCAGATTTCAAAGTGATTTTGCAGTGCCCAAAAACATTCTGGAAAGGCAGTAGCCATCCACCTTATTTAGAGGGACCGTCTCACCTTCTGCAGAGGGTAAAACAGACCCCCACCGTTGCATTTCTGTGGAAGGTGACCAAAGGTGGGACAGGACCCAGGGAGCCTGTTGTAATTCTCATCTGATAAAACACATCTCAGAGAAAATGGCCCAGATTTTCTTACCTAAGTATATCCAGCACGTACCTTCTTTCTCTGGCCTTTCCAAATCTCTATTGTTTAAGTCAGTAAGCAGATGGCTATTTTAAGATTGGTTTATTCAGGGGTGCCTGGGTGGCTCAGTGGGTTAAAGCCTCTGCCTTCGGCTCGGGTCGTGGTCCCGAGGTCCTGGGTTCGAACCCCGCATCAGGCTCTCTGCTCAGCAGGGAGCCTGCTTCCCTCTCTCTCTGTGCCTGCCTCTCTGTCTGCTTGAGATATCTATCTAATAAATAAATAAAATCTTTAAATAATAATAATAAATAAATAAATAGAAGAATAAACTTATTATTTAAAAAAAAAAAGATTGGTTTATTCATATTCCATGTTGCCAAGAATTAGGATAGCAACAGTGCTTCTGTCTGCTTACTAGTTTACCAGTTCAATAGATGGCATCACGGGAGAAGTCATTGTCATTTGTTCCTGTTTACCAAGTCAGTAGTTCCTTCTCTGGGACCTCATGAAACAGTATTTGTTTGCTCAGGATAAGACCTGACCTAGGAACTAAAAGATCGCATTTGTCCTCTGTGAATTCGAGGTACATCAAACCAGAAGCTCCGAGTGACAGCTAAACTGTCTCACCGATTGCAAAATAATCAAGAGATAATTAGTACAGAGCCAGTAAAGGCGGCTTTTCTAAAGATTATTTATTTATTTGACAGAGAGAGAGAGATGACAAGCAGGCCGAGAGGCAGGCAGAGAGAGAGGAGGAAGCAGGCTCCCTGATGAGCAGAGAGCCCGATGCAGGGCTCGATCCCAGGACCCTGCAATCATGACTCGAGCCGAAATCAGTGGCTTAACCCACTGAGCCACCCAGGCGCCCCAAAGGTGGCCTTTCTAAACAGAATCTTTCAAAACAAGGAAAGTGGGGCAGTAAAAAAAATCTGGAAAAGGATCGTTTGTGGTGAAAAGTCAGAAGTTAACTGCAAGGGATTATGATTAAGGAATGCCCTTTCACAGAATAGTTAGCTTTCCATAAAGTGGTGTGAGTGTGATTGATTCTAAATAAGTACTTGCTGGATAAGTAAATTTAAAATGTCATATTTCCGAAAAGTGCCACAGCATTTTTATTTTTTAATTCACAATGCTTTAGTGCACTTGAGTTTGAGAGTATTTTAAAATTCAAAAATATTTTCTTTAGCTAAAAGATTAACATACACTGATTGTTTAAATCCAAATAATACAGAACTGTATAAAGCAGAAAGCAGCGATGCCTCCTTGATGCCCCGTCCTCCTTGGCATTTGTCCTTCCAGCTTTTTCTTATGCCGTGTGTGTGTGTGTGTGTGTGTGCGCGCGCGCACGCGCGGCTTGTTATTTGGAAGGGCTACACAAAAATAGCGTCAGGAAGATAAATTGTTGCGAAACTTGATTTTCTCCCCCCACCTAATTCTGTGTTCTTATATGAAGAACAGCCTTCCATTGTAGTAAATGTTGCTGTACTTCATTATTTTTAAGGCATTCACCTGTGTAGATATATCATAATTATTTATTCTAATGACAGTTCCCAAAACTTTCAGTTATTGGACAATGTGGAAATGAGCATTCCTGTACATTTTGGGACACCATTCTGGATTCAGTAGTGTTTCCAAAGCGTAAATGCCTCGGAGTAGAGTTGCTGGTCCTGGCAATTTGGCTTTGAACCAACCATGGGCAAAGGTCTTGTCCCTGTCACGTCTTATAAGGCTAAAACCTTGTTCTTTCCTGGCCTTGGCAGAATCTGAAGCATCGGGTGCATATGGGAAGACAAGATCCTTATAATCCCTTTTTGCCGGCGCCAGTCTTCTCTCCTTCCAAAGTTTGTAACCGAAAGTCTTGGCTCTTTCAAGTCCAGAAGGATCTCAATGATGGGACTGTCCAGTCAGTTTAGATTGTAGGCTGCAGGGGACCACCCCTAGCAAAGCTGTTTTTAATTCCTTCTCTTTGTGCCAATGCTGACTTCTGGCCTGAGTCGATCTCTGTCTTAGACTTTGCTCTAAGCTACCAACAAACACCGACATTCTGTATTTTCCCATTTCCTTTACAGCTCCAGCTGCAACCACCGTGACCAGTGGCCCCCAGTAAGCAGGGCTACATTTCGTGTGGTGTTAGTGGAGCACAGCACTTGGGAGGCCATGAGGAGAGAGGCTGACCAGTGGTCGGGGCAGGGGCTTCCCACATGACCTGAGTCTCCCTGGCCCCTAATTCCCCTCCCCCAATGCCCAGAATCATCCCGCGCCTGGGGAGGGGGGGCAGATGCGACTCTAGATCCTTCCTCCTGGCAGCAGTAGCACAGTCCTCTCCCCTCCCGTGGCTCAGGCATTGGGACATGTGCTGTCCCCCACACTTCCCTTAAATGTTCCCAGTCTGGTAGATGACAGTGGTGTCACTTCGAGGAGATGTGTTTATTTGCCACTTGTGTTTATTCTGTGAGATGCTTCTCATACCCAGGGCCCTTGTCTCTGTTTTGTCTTATTTTTCCTCTTTGAAAGGCCTCTTTCTACACCAATCCGTTACTTGAGTTACAAATGGTTTTGTGCACTCTATCGTTTGTCTTTTGAACACCTTTCAAGTGAGAGAAGTTCTGATGTTTGCTCGACTTTGAATCTAAATCCATCAGTCTTTATTTTCTGGCCTTCTGGAGAGCTTTGTTGGGAGTCAGTCACCGTTGGAAAAAACCCAAGGCTGTTCTAAATCTTTTGAGAGTTACTGAAGCACATTAATCTTAAAAAGATCG
Source organism: Mustela erminea (assembly GCF_009829155.1). Taxonomy (NCBI): domain Eukaryota; kingdom Metazoa; phylum Chordata; class Mammalia; order Carnivora; family Mustelidae; genus Mustela; species Mustela erminea. The sequence goes on along the minus strand of NC_045634.1, from coordinate 26,607,985 downwards.
TCATCTGGGGGCACCTGGGTGGCTCAGTCGTTAAGTGTCTGCCTTTAGTTCGGGTCATGATCCCAAGGTCCTGGGATCCAGCCCCACATTGGGCTCCCTGCTCGACGGGAAGCCTGCTTCTCCCTCTCCCACTCTCCCTGCTTGTATTCCCTCTCTCACTGTCTTTCTGTCGAATAGATACATAGAAATTTAAAAAAAAAATAAAAATAAAATTTAAAAAGATCGTCATCTAAACACCTGTTCTTCCCATAGACGCACACTCGTTCTTTCAGCCTGTGTCCGCAGCACTCCCACTGGGTGCCGGCAGGGGGCGGCACTGGGGAGTGCGGCACCGAGGAGGGCAGACCAGACCCCACCCTCAAGCCGCTTCCAAAAGGGAGGCAGGGTGAGGGAGCCTTGGAAAGAACCTCTTGTTCCCATGCTGCCCACCGGTCTCATTGTGAAAACGGCTGATTCTTGGTAAGCATGCCAAGAAGAGCCCCAGACCCAGATCTGGATAAACCCCCTCGCAGTGCATCTTGGGAAGGATGAAAAGGACGGTGGTTTCCCTTGGAGTCAGAGCAACGACTTGGAGTCCGTCCAGCAAAGGGAGCTTCCTAGAGCTTAGCTGACTTGGTTCCCCCAGCACCCTGGGGAGGATTAGGAGGGCAGGGGAAGAGGGAAGTTGGGTCACCGCCGAAAATTCTGCTTCGAAGTCCTTTTTTTTAAAAAAGCTTCCCAAACAAATGCCAGAAACCAATTCACATATTTGTAAGATCTCTCTCTTTCCCAGACTCAAAGTAACTTAAATTAGATTTCTGTTTCTGTCAGGTGAGGATAACTAATGTTTTTAAGTATGCATTGACAAGATTGCTTCGAGATGACACTTCCCTTCATTAAGTACGTAGGTAGTGTGTGGCCTTTGACTTCATATAATTCATGGTAGAACACATCACAAGCAGCTTCTGCAAATAGAGGCCGTTTTCAAAAACAAACCACAGACTTAAAAATGTTTATTGTGCACTTGAACCTCTATAAATTATGTTAAACAGATGCAAAAACAAACAAACAAAAAAGATGCAGTCCTTGCCCTTCTGAAGCTTAGGGACCTGAGTAAACAGCTCAGACCCCAAGGCAAACCATGAGCCAAAAACCTAAATTAACAACCAAGCAGCCTCTTAGCTTTACCTGAAAGAGGGAGTTGGTGCCTTGGTGGAGGTCGGTTTCCTCATCATGGATAAGTCACAAAATTTTCAAATAATGAAGGAATGAAGAGTAACAGCACATTTATACCTAAGCCTCATTTCCGATTCACAGTTCACTTAGGTAGCCAAGGAACTGTCCTTTTAGATGTGTTTTTAAGCTCTAAGTCAAATTAAACAAAATTACAATTATTTTCTCCCTGATAGTAGAGTAATACAAATGCAGAATTCTATACAGACATAGATGTAGCTATAAAAGATTGCAGATATACTCTTTATTGTGGATAGTTTGCAAAATACACAGGACATGCCTGCTTTTGTCCCCTCAAAATCTAATGTAACCAAATGTGCATTTATCTAGATGTTTAAATGCTAATTCCCACCTTCAGTGAACATTACAGGATGGAAATAACAATATGATTCCAGAAAGTTAATTAAATAATTATGCTACAGCTATTAAAGGATGTTATCAAGCTATTAAAAAGTTATACCGGTATCCAAGACCTATAAAGAACTTCTCAAACTCAACATCCCCAAAAAAACAAGTCAAAAAATGGAGAGAAGATAAGAGCAGACACTTCTCCAAAGAAGACATACAAATGGCTAACAGATACACTGAAAGAATTTTCAACATCATTAGCCATCAGGGAAATTCAAATCAAAACCACAGTGGGATACCACCTTATGCCACAAAACCACAGTGGGATACCACCTTATGCCACAATTTTTTTAATGATAAAAATTAACAAGGCAGAAAACAACAAATGTTGATGTGGATGTGAAAAAAGGGAACCCCCTCACACTGTTGGTGGGAATGTAAGCTGGTACAGCCACTTTGGAAAACAGTATGGAGTTTCCTCAAAAAGTTAAAAATGGAGCTATCCTACAATCCAGCAATTGCACTACTGGGTATTTACCCTAAAGAAACAAATGTAGTGAAAAGAAGGGGCACATGCATTCCAATGTTCATAGCAGCAATGTCCACAGTAGCCAAACTGTGGAAGAAACCAAGATGCCCTTCAACATAAGAATGGATAAAGAATAGATACAATGGAATATTACTCCGCCATCAGAAAGGATGAGTACCTGCCATTTGCATCAACATGGATGGAACTGGAGGGGATTATGCTAAGTGAAGTAAGTTAAGCAGCAAAAGATAATTTATCATATGGTTTCACTCATATGTAGAACATAAGGAATAGAATGGAGGATGACAATGGGGGAATGAAGGGAAAACTGAAGGTGGGTGGGGAATTAGGGCGACCAACCATGAGAGACTCTGGACTCTGGGAAACAAACTGAGGGTTTCAGAGGGGAAAGGGGTGATGAGAATGGGGCAGCTGGGTGGTGGGTATTAAGGAGGGCATGTGTTGTGATGAGCACTGGGTGCTATATGCAACTAATGAATCCTTGAACACTATATCAAAATTCACGATGTACTGTATGCTTGCAAACTTAACATAAAAAGAAAAAAAGTTATGGACTTCTGTTTCCTGGTCTGGCCTACAAGGAAATCAGTGTTCTGCTCTAAAAATAAGGAAAGAGCATGAACAAACTAAAAATAAACAACTCTTCTTAGATCTGTCAGGAAAATAATATCACAGGTTAAAACAGTGCCCCCCAAACTGGAGAAATAGGCAGCACAGCAAATGATAACTCACCAGAGCAGAAACTCTGGAGGAACCAGTGCTAGGGTAGGAGAACCTAAACTATAATTGATGAGTCCTGGAGGTTCCATGTAGACAAGCCTGAGAGTTGAAAACTCCCAGGGACTGGCCATGGGAAGCCTCAAAACTTCTGTGCATTCTCATGTACCTCTACCAGGTCCTCTTAGTGAATATCAGAAAAGAAAATTTCCTGTGCTTCCAACGGGGAAAGGGGGAAAAAAAGACCATGCTGAAATACACCAGAGCATTCTGTTAACAAGAGCTGCCCCCAGGAGCAACTGTTTTGCCAGAGTCTAACCTACAAAGGTTTTCTGAGAGCCTAACCAACTTGGGAGAAGATAAATACCCACTCCAGCCAGGCTGTTGTGCCTAAATAGGGTGTGGGGGAACTGAGAAACACTGTGAAATTCTCAGTTGGAGGCACAGGCTCCCCAAAAGACTGAGGCCTAATCATAAGACTATAAAAGACTTCCTGTTCGCCCACACCTCCGCTTTATTACTAAAGACCTGCTTACAGAGTTCCATTCACCTGTTACATTATGTCTGTTTGGGCTTCAACATAAAATCACCATACTGAAAGAAGAGGCAGAAAAAAACAGAACCAGATTTAGACATGGCAGGAATGTTGGGATTAGGAGACCAGAAATTTAAACAATTATGACTCATGCACTAAGGCCTCTAATGGGAAAAGCAGACAACATGCAAGAATAAGTGGTCAATATTAGCTGAAGGAAAAAGGAAATTCCAAGAAATAATTTAAAAAAATACTAGACATCAAAAGCACTGAAGGAAATGAAGGATACCTTTGATGGGCTTGTTAGCAGACTAGATATGGCTAAAGAAAGAATCTCTGAGCTTGAGGAAAGGAAAGTTGAGAAACTTTCAAATCCGAAAATCAAAGAGAGAAAAGACTGAGGGGGGAGAAAAGGGATAGGATATCTGAGAACTGTGGAACAACTACAAAAAGTGTACTTACACATAATGGAAACACCAGCACAAGAAAGAGAAAAGCAGAAGAAATATTTAAAGCATAATGATTGAGGGGGCGCCTGGGTGGCTCAGTGGGTTAAAGCCTCTGCCTTCTGCTCAGGTCATGATCCCAGGGTCCTGGGATCGAGCCCCGCATCGGGCTCTCTGCTCAGCGATGAGCCTGCTTCCCTTCCTCTCTCTGCCTGTCTCTCTGCCTACTTGTGATCGCTGCCTGTCAAATAAATAAATAAAATCTTAAAAAAAACAAGGCATAATAATTGAGAAGTTGTCCAAATTAATGTCAGATATGTCCAAATTAATGGCAGGTCCAGGAAGCTCAGAGACTACCACATAGGATAAATGCAAAACAAACAAACCAAAATACCCTATACCTGGGCACATCACACTCAAACTGCAGAAAATCAAAAATACAGGAAAATTCTTGAAAGAGGCGAGTAGCTTCTACAGGAGCAAAGAGAAGAATTACATCTGACTTCTCCAAAGCCATGCAAGCAAGGAGAGTGGAGTGATCTATTTAAGGTGTTGAGAGGGAAAACAAAAACAAAAATAAACAAAAATAAACCTACCAGCTGAGAATTCTGTACCCTACAAAATTATCCCTCAGAACTGAAGGAGAAGTACTTTCTCAGGCAAATGAAAATTGAGAGAATTTATTGTCAGTAGATCTGCCTAGCAAGAAATGTTAACAGAAGCTCTTCTGAGAGTTGGAAAATAGTATAGGCCAGAAACTAAGATCTACATAAAGAAAGGGAGAGCACTAAAGGAGTTAAGTGATGATAAAGTTAAAACGTTTATTTTTCTTACTCTTAATTAATCTAACATAACAATTCATAATAATAATAGCAACTATGTATTTGACATATATATGCTTGTGTGTAAGTGAAATAAATGACAGCAATTACACAAGGAACAACAGGGAGAGATTAGGAATATTTTATTGTTATATGGTACTTGCACTGTCCATAAAGTACTGTGATGTTTTGCATATTGCAAAATATTGGACAACCACCTAAAAATGTTTTTAAAAGTATAATTGATATGCTAAGAAAGGAGAGAAAATGGTAATATAGGATGCTCAATTAAAACCACAAAAGACTGCACAAGAGTAGAAGGCAAAAACAGAAACAGAATAAGAGCAATGGGAAAACAGTTATCAGTATGGTAGATATCATTCCAGCCATATCAGTAATCACTTTAATTTTTTTTTTTTAAAGCTTTTATTTATTTATTTGACAGAGAGAAATCACAAGTAGTCGGAGAGGCAGGCAGAGAGAGAGAGAGGGAAGCAGGCTCCCTGCTGAGCAGAGAGCCCGATGCGGGACTCGATCCCAGGACCCTGAGATCATGACCTGAGCCGAAGGCAGCGGCCTAACCCACTGAGCCACCCAGGCGCCCCATCACTTTAATTTTTAAAGACTTTAAGTAATCTCTGCACTGAATGTAGGGCTCCAACTCACAACCCCAAGATTAAGAGTCCCATGCTCTACTGACTGAGCCAGCCAGGTGCCCCTCAGTAATCACTTTAAACATTAATGATCTGAATTTGCAAATTCAAAGAGATTGTCAGAGTTTAATAAATGGCAAGACCTGACTGTATGTTTGTCTACAAGAAGCCCGTTTTACATATAAAACACATATAGACTAAAAGTAAAAGGTTACAGAAAAATATACCATGCTAACACTAATCAAAACAAAGTGGGGGTAGCTATATTAATCTGAGACAGAGCAGACAGCTGAGCATAAAAGTTGTCTGATATAATGAAGGACATTACATAATGATTAAACAATGACATACATAATTACTGACAAAGGAATCATTTTCCAAGAAGAGATAGCAGTCCTTAATGTGTACGCACCTATTAACACAGTATCAAAATATATGAGGCAAAAACTGATACATCTACAAGGAGAAATAGGTAGATCCACTCTTAGAGTTGGAGACTTCAACAGCCCTTGGTCCTAAATGGACAGATCCCAAAGGCCGAAAATCAGCAAAGACATAGCTGAATTCAACCACACTGTTAATTAACTAGATATAACTGACATCCATAGACTACTTTATCCAACAACAGCAGAATTCATTCTCCTCCAGGTCACATGGAACATTCACCAGGAGAGACCATGTTTTGTGCCATAAAATACAACTTAAAAATATAAAAGAATACAAATCATGTAGTATCTACTTTCAGACCACAATGGAATAAAACTAGGAATCAATAACAGATAGCTGGAAAATCCCAAAGTTCTTGGAGACCTTACAACACATTTTTAAATAACACATGGGTCATAAAAAGGAATCTCAAGAGAAAACACATTTTGAACTAAATGAAAATGAAAAGCCAACTTATCAAACTTTGGGGGATGCAGCAAAAGCAGTGCTTAGAGGGAAATTTATAAATAGTGAATGTATATACTGGAAAGGAAGATTTAGAGTCAATAATCTAAGCTTCAGCCTTCGGAAACTAAAAAACAAAGAGTAAATCCAAAGCAATCAGAAGAAAGGAAATAAAAATTAGAATAGAAATCAATGACATCGAAAACAGGAAAATCAATAGCAAGGTTGCAGGATACAAGGTTAATATATAAAAAGTCAACTGCTTTTCTGTATTCTACAGAACAACTGGAATTTGAAATTAAAAACACCAATTAGCATTCCCCCAAAATGAAATAATTATATATCTAACAAAATATGTATAGGATTTAAATGAGGAAAAGTACAAAACCGGATGGATAAAATCAAAGAACTAAATAAATGGAGAGACAGTCCATGTTCATGGATAGGAAGACTTAATATTGTCAAGATGTTAGTTCTTCCCAGGGTGCCTGGGTGGCTTGGTTCACTAAGATTCCAACTCTTGATCTCAGCTCAGGTCTTGATCTCAGGATCATGAGTTCAAGCTTCCCACGGGGCACAGAACCAACTTAAAAAAAAAAAAAGGAAAAAATATTAGTTCTTCCCAAATTGGCCTATAGATAATGCAATCCCAGTCAAAAACCCTAGCAAATTATATCATGGACATAGACAAACTGGCTCTGAAGTTTATATGGAGAGACAAAAGACAGATGATAGCCATCACAATATTGAAGGAGACAAAGTTGGAGGGCTGACACTACCCAACATCAGGACTTAACTGTAAAGCAACAGTAATCAAGATAGTGTAGTATTGAAAGAATAGATAAATCACTAGAGGATCATAGAGAGCCCAGAAACAGACCCATACAAATAGAATCAACTGACTTTTGACAGTGGAGTGAAAGCAATACAATGGAACAAGAGAATCTTTTCAACAAAATGGAACACCTGGACATCCACATGCAAAAGAAAAAAAAATTTAGACACAGATTTTACGCACTTAGCAAAAATGAACTAAAAATGGATTGTAGGCCTAAATACAAAATTGTAAAGAACTGTAGATAAAAGACTGCTATCCAAAATATACAAAGAACTCTTAAAGCTCAACAATAAGACAATGAACAGCCCAACTGAAAAGTAGACCAAACACCTAAACAGACACCTCACCAAAAAAGATATACAGATGGTAAAGCTTATGAAGAGGCGCTACACATATGTCCTTAGGGAACTGCAAATTGAAACAACAGTGAGCTACCAGCACACGCCTGTTAGAATGGCCAAACTCAAACACTGATGCTTCACTGACAACACGAAATGCTGGCAAATACATAGCACAGCAGAAGCAATAGTACAGCAACCATGGACCCAGACTTTTTTTTTTTCAGTTCTTCTTTTCCCCAGCTGTGTTGAGATGTAATTGACATATAAGATAGCATGAAGTGTAAGATGCAGGTTAGGTTAACATTTTTCTTACAAAAGTAAATACGCACACTCTTGCCATATGATCTAGGAGTCACACTTGTTGGTATTTACTCAAAGGAGTTGAAAAGTTATGGACATGGATGTTATGGCATCTTTCTTTATAAATGCCAAAACTTGGGAGTAGCCACGATATCCTTCAGTGAGTGATGGATAAATAAACTGTGGAACTTGCAAACAATGGAATATTATTCAGTGCTACAAAAAGAAAAAAAATAAAAAGCAATCAAGCCATGGAAATACCTGGAGGAATCTTAAGTTTATATGACTAAGTAAAAGAGGATAACCTGGTATGTAACTTGTACATCAATAAACTGCTTTTAAAATTAGGCTAAGATAGAAAACAGTTTGAAAAGATGAATCAGAGGTTGAAATGTTAGGGCCTATTTCTTGGTCACAGTGCCATAAGTAGTTTTTCATTTCTTTTTTGGGGGGTTCTTAGGTTTTCCAAACGTACTAAAATGATCACATATTACCCAAGTACTAAGATCTTTGAAATTCAGTGAAATAAACTTGCGGCAACCAGCGACTGCGCCACAGCTGCGTGAGAGGGGCACCCACTGTGGTGAGCGGAGAGGGACACTACCGCTCCCCCTCCCCCCATCACTGTCCACGCTCCACTCTGGGCTCAGGACCCAGGCTCTCAAGCCTTAGCAGCACGTCTTCGGAGCTTTCTAATTAGTGCTCTTTGGGGTTTTGTGATTTGATTTCCTTTCCCAGGCTGAACAGTCAAAAGAAGAGCAGAAGCAAGGTTTGAATGCAGAGAAATTGATGCGGCAAGTCTCCAAGGACGTGTGCCGGCTCCGGGAGCAGAGCCGGAAGGTGCCCCGGCAGGTGCAGTCCTTCAGGTAAACCCCCCACCCACGACACCGTCGGCGTGTCCTCTCGCCATCTGAATTATGCCGCCAGTTCGCATTAGCGCAGGAGTCCCCAGATCCTCTCCTACCATGTGAACGTAGATGCTTCCGTTTGCTCCTTCCTGAGGTTACAGACTCCCCCGGCAGTGGCCCTGACCCTATCCAAGCCCGGCTCCTAGGAACTCGGGGCGCGCCCCACCCCCCGAGAAGCAGCTGGCACATCTCCCTGAGTAAATACAGAAAGACACAGATCTTCCGGGCTTTTGTAGTTCACTCATTCAACAGACGTTCTTGGGCCCCTCCTGGGCCCCCTCGCCGTGCGGGGTCGAGGACGCTCCCCGGGAGCAGGGGGCGTCTGGGGCACCCTCCGGCACTGGGGACACACACACACTCACTCACCCTGTCTGCTTGTCTCACCTGGAATCAGGGGCCCCGTGTTCCCTGGTCCTCTGATTCGTCAAGGAAGTTGGAAATCAAGAGTCAAAAATGGCCACTGACTCAGGGCTGTGAGGCCCCGCGTGCAGCGAGGCTTCCGCTTCCGGCGCTCCTTCCGGCCTGTAGTGACGTCACGAGCACCCGCCCTCGCCTGAGAGGACGCCGACCGCGGAGACAGCCGTGGTTCCGGGTCCCGGGGTTCTGGGCCGCTCCCTCTCTTCTCTCTCCTGTCCTTAGTCCTCAGAGCTTTTCCACCCCAGCACTTGGCTCTCGACGCCGCGCTCCCTCCGCCGCCTACATGGACTCTTAGTTTCTCGAAGGAAGGCTGGCGCTTTATTCTGTTTGTTGTTGTTCTCTTCTTTATCGCTGCCCCCGTGCCCCGCGCAACAGCACCCACGCCGGGAAATACAGTTGGCGGGGCGCTGTGTGTGATGTGCAGACCTGGCACGGAAGTGGGTGTCCTGCTCCTGCCTTTGGCAACTATGCGATCTTAAAATCGTTATTATTATTATTATTATTTTAATACTCTCCTAACCTCTGAAACCTTTCTGCCCGATCTTTCCCAGCCTCTCCCTTTCGGGTTGTTTCTCCTTATCCCCGCTTTGGGATTTGGGACAGCTCTGCCTTTGCTACAGTCACATTTCTTCTTTCCCCCGCCTTGGGAGTCATGGGATCACTCAGCAAGGGTCCTCTACCTGGGCATGGTATTGATCTTAAAGAATTTTCCCAGTATCATGTATTTTTCTGCAAGGTCCCTGTAGAACTTTCCTACAAAGTCCCTGGGACTTTGGGCTTACGCATCCTCTCCTGCCTCGTTTAGAAGCGCTCATAACTGACCCCCGAGTGGTTTAGAAACGGTCTGATGCTGGAAATCCAGGAAGGAAGTGCCTGTCTTGGTCTGTAGGCGATTCAACCGGAGCCGCCCTTCTCCTTTATAGCCTCCCATCAAGGGATAAGACGGGGGGAAAAAGGGTAGGGGGGAGACGATCTTGATCTTAGAGTGTTCTGCCCAAGGAACAGATCACCTGTGCAGGCTTGCAGAGACCACACTGAGGTTCTTGGGACTATTTTCAGTGGTCGCAGAGTATTTTCAATGTTGTGTTCAAGCCAGTTTATTTCTCACCCCTGACTCTAGGGAGAAGATTGCCTACTTCACCAGAGCGAAGATAAGCATTCCGTCCCTGCCGGCTGATGACGTATGATCACACCCGTACAGAAAGTACTCTGTCACCTCTTCACTAACTAGGGAGGGTACAAGACTGAGCATTTGTTTTGTTTTGTTTTGTTGGGGGGAGGGGGTGTTTTTTGTAAGGTAACTGTCCACTCTTTAAAGAGCTTTCATATCACATCAGATTTTCAACATGTTCATTTGTACAGTACCTTGAATGTAATTCTTGTATGTTTAAAAAAGAAAAACAAAATCAGGTAACCAAAATGGAGTGATCTGGTACACAAATGTCGTCCAGTACCTACGAATCGCCAGCAGCCTGTGTTTTGTACAAACGGAATAGAGGTGGCGCCCAGAGTGTACTGTTGAACCAACTGTCAAGAAAGAACTCGGTTTAGCAGAAGGCGAGCTTGGCTTTTCATTCGATGTCTTAGGGGCAGACCAGGAGGATGGCAACAGGCCCACGTGGTATCTTTGTACCCCTGGTTTGAAGGCGAATAGGAGTCCAATGAGTCCAGCTCGAAACAGGTGTTGCGCCCACGCCATCACCCGTGTTGAAGCCCCTGTTTCCTGAAAACACTTTCATTCTTGTCCTTTTCTTGGAGTCTAAAGAAAACCAGATGCTGAGTGGGAATCTCGGAACCCAAAGGAGCAGGGCTCCGAACTACAGGGAAGACCTTGTGATTTGTCACATTAAGGGTGGGCAGGGAGAGGAGAGAGCCCGGTACCCTCAACCCACTCGAGTCAGCTCGTGAGCGAGCATCCACGGCCCAGAACATGCCCAGACTCCGCAACCGTGTTCCAGCCAGGGTTTCCAGCTCGCGCTGCTGAGCTGCTGTGCCAGCTCCGAGGGTGGTGCCCACGACAAGACCATGGCGGCCGGCCCTCTGAGAACAGACAGCACCCACCTTGTGGCGGGGACACGGACAAGAACTCCCTCAGGAAAACGGGAATCTTGATTAAATCAAAGTTGCCAAAAGAAAATTTTTTTTTTTAACTTTATTAAACCGATTTCTCACATTCACTAGAAATTATTTTGCAGCTCTCATTCTTAGGGGCTCCCATCTGTAATTTGTGGTAAGGAGGTCAAGAGAAGAGTGTGCCTGGGGAGATTATCAATCTGAAGTATGGGCCAAGGCGTTTGTTTCAGAAAACAATCCTAGATGAACTAAGGTAGGCAGAGGAACGGACTCCAGCCAGCCAGTGTCCTCCCCCTCCCCAGCCCAAGCACGGCTTAAAAGAAAGCAAGCCGCCCTATAGCTCTGCCAACATAAAGGCTTTTAGAATAAAGAGTATTTATGCAATTTAAATCCTACTTATCATCCAGCCAGTTACAGTAGAAGAGGCAATTTTTGGCTAGCCGTCTTCTGTAACAAACTAAATCTTTTTTTTTTTTTAAAGAAATGCAAAAATCATCTTCAAGGAATGGACCCCTTAAAAAAATATGTATTAAGTTCTATTTCTAACATAGAATCCCCGGCAGGAATTTTTAGTTTCTTGAAAGTAATTATACATATTTTGGAAAGTTCCTTTTACCAGAATCAAAATTCAAGTTAAGCAATTTCTGAACCTAGAACTTCAATTATTTTTTCCTCCATTGTCCCACCACTTAAATCTAAATGTCTCTGAAGCTATAACCGGATGTGACACGACTTTGAACATAAACCAGCCTTGTGAATTGGCTGCACACAGTCCTTCAAGGCCATGAGGTTCATTCTATCAGATGACTAAGGAGAACTAGAAAGAGAATACCATTCATCCTTGTCAAAGTCAAATGTGAAAGACAGAGGTTTATTTAATGTAGAGCTAAATGAAGGTCAGCTGTTTTCAGCGTCTTAGTTTGACCGTGAAAATGTTTATAGAATTTTGTGTAGTTATACCGTTCAATTCTATTTTCTTCATTTATTTATTTACGGTCTTATTTATGTTCTGTTTAATATATAGTTCGGTTCTGGCCATTTTAAATGTTTGACATAGAAGAGGCTATATTGGAATATCTACACTTTTATAAGTCTTCATCAGATTCGCTGTTTACTTTTTGTAATACAAAAAGTTTCAGACAAGTATAAAAGAAGAATAAAATCTGTCTCAGGCTGGTAGTCAACAGTTGTGACCAGGATTTGGGTTTTCTTTTACAAAATTTGCTCATTTCTAACGTGAGAAACGAACTTATTTTAATATAATCCTTTTCCACACTTTTAAAAAAATCAGCAATAGTGTTGTGTATTTTAGGCAGCTTTTAACAATTCTGTCATATTTGTACTAACCCAAATGATTCACAGTGACAAAACATTTTAATAACTTGATCACAAAACCATATGAACAATATGAATTTTAATATTATAAATACTATTTTTTAAAGGTAGAATTTATTCTGCACAGGGTAAAAAGAATGTAATATTTAGTTCTCAAGTTTGAATTATCAATATGTTATAATTTTGTATATCAGAATCTAAGTTACAGGTACAAAAAAAATATTGCTAGCCAAATGAACAAAATCTAGCTGTCTGTAGCATGCAAATCAAATCTAAAATCTTTTTTTTTTTTGCTATTACTTTATCTATATTGTATTAAATATCAAAAGCTCAGGACTGAACTAAATATTTAATCAGGTTAAATTCTGAATATGTTTCTGTTTCTGTTAATTGTCTCTGTAAAAGTACGCAAATACATCGCATAGATTAACTTTGGTTTCTGCACTTTTCCTGTGTTTGTGGGTGGAAAAAGGTTCAGTGGGTTTGTTTGTTTTTTTAAACAAAGATGCATATTGCTTCATACTTCATTTCAGTGTCATGTACTGTTCAGTTGATTTCTCTGATTGTTGCAAACAAGAGTTTACCTAAGCCGTGTACTGAGCAAATACCAGATCCATCATGAGGAACTTCCCAAGCCAGCAGTTTGCTGAAAATGGTTCTGGATTGGGCGGTCAGTATTGCTGATAGAAAAAGAGGGCCTATTTGTATCATGCGAGTAAAAGGAGTCCCCAAGGTGAGCCAGGAGCTTCCCCCCACCCTACCCCCCGACCTTGACCTGCAGCGCCCCCCCACCCCCGCTCCCCGTGGCTGCTCCACAGAGCCCGGGGCATCCAGGGCCCTCAGCTGTCTGCCACAGAGCACAGGGCACCGAAGCCAAAGCACACTTGGGGGCCCGTATTTTACGTGAACCTCCCCAAACACCAGATTGCCACCCTCTGCTTCTGCGCTGGTGAGGAAGGCATGAAGGAATGTGGCTGGATTTTGGAAAAGGCCCCTTAGAGGCCCTGAGGTCTCCAATGACAAAGGAGATGAAATAGGCCACGTCTCTCTCCTGTCAAGCTTTCAAAGAACCAGCAATTTTTTTAGTCTAATCTAATGTCCTTTCTCAGTAAATATGCAACAAGACTTTAGTTTCAAGATAACAGGTGACCTTACACACTCGAAAGCAATAAATGATTAGCAGTTGCCAAAACGATTCATCTCTATGAATAACAATTCAAAGATACGTAAGTGCTAATACAATGTTTTATTTACCAGCTCTGTGCAATCACCGAATCTATTTTAAAATGGAGAAAACTCATCCACAGTAATGAGTATGATTACTATTAAGTCTTGAGTGGTTTTGGTCTCAGAAGAGAAGATAAAAGTGTTTTTACTGTCTTAGAAGGAAATTATAATTTAAGAAGCGAATAGCCACAGGGAAATGCATTTTAGAAAATTAAAAGCCCAGTGAATGGGTGGCTGTGTAGCAGGAAATCCTACCAAATCCAGAAAGGAGTGAGTTGCTCTTGAACGATGGACCCCACTGATGTTTTCTGGCTTAGATTTTCCGATGGGCTTTGTTCATCTGCCGGTGCTCACAGTGATATCTCGTTTCTGCCACTGCGTGGTGGCCCGAAGCTGGGGCAGCCTGGGAGAAGCAGGCTGCACAGTCCAGCAGGCCCCCTCCCAGGAGGAGGGAAAAACCAGCAAACCAGCCCAGAAAGAGGGCATCCCCAAACTCCCACCTGGGTACTATCTCTGGCACGGTCTCATCCCAGAACTCCTGGACCGTCTGGTAGGCGACCCAGGACACCGGAGCCAGGACCGCAACCCCTGCCGCCCAGAACAGAATCCCTCCCAGGATCAGCAGCCCCTTCTTGTGGCCCCGCCGCGTCTCTCCAATCCTCAGGCAGTCCAGGCCAAAGCTGGAGACCAGCAGGCCCAGGAGCCCCAGCCCGTTGGACAGGAACATGAGAATCCTGGCGATCCGGAGTTCAGCAGGCAAAGCCAGGAAGGAGTCAAAGTCCTTGCACTGTCTCCCCACCTCCTCTTGGATAACACAGGCCTGCCAGAGCCCCATGGTCCAGTTCTCCATTTCGTTTAGGTCCAGATTGAGGTTTTTCCACTGTGGCAGGTAGTTTGTAAGACAGGACAACACCCATCCCAGCAAAGAGAGTGAGATCCCAGCGAACTGTGCCACAGTCCGAAATACTAAAGCCATCCCTGAGCCCACGGAGCCCGAGGCAGACTAGCTCCTGCCTTCCGACAGGCGTGCAGAGAAGTGTGACACCTTATGCTCTCTCCACAGAGCTCGGAAATATTTCTTCATCGTGTGTAGAGGATTCTTGCCAGAGTGGCTATTGTTTGATTCTGTGTTGACTGATTTTCAGGAAGGGACAGGGAAATAAGTCCACCAACCAGCAACAATGCCAGGGTGTGGCCAAGCACCATGATCCCGTCGTAGGGGCTGACCGTGGTCAGGGCTGACCGTGGTCGCAGTTTGTCTCTGAGATCACCTTAGGCAGTGCTCGTCCCCCTTTCGTTGTTAACAGTACAGATGGCTTTCAGGTTGTTCCCAACCTTTCTAACAAGTCAAAGAATTAAGTCTAAATGCAAAATGGCCCAGTTTGGGTTCAGCTCCAAGCCTTTCTGTCTATCTTACTAATTGCACCTGTCACCTTGCCACTCGGATTGCTGTACGTACGTTGCGGTAGTACTGAATGTGGTCCCTTTTTAAAAGCAGGTTCAAGAACAATATTTCTTACCCAAATACATCGACCTGATCAGAAATCTCTTTAGACTTTCAATCAGGTCTGTTTTTTTAAAGACCCTTGAGCTACCTATAGGATATAACACATGATTGCTGTGCTCTAAAGACCAGGTCTAGTTCCCTTTCTGCCTTTCTGTCAAATATGTGCCCGTGTGCATGGACACTTTGTTTTCTTTGCTTAAGTTTGCTTTCTATATTGTAGAAAAGTAAAGGAACAGGACTTTGTAGGTGGGAACGAACACCTTTTGTCAGTTCACCACTAAAGTCAATATCCTCGTGCTGATCATTTTTAACGGAAGAAAGCAAAGCTTTTATTAGGGAAAGTAGGAACTGTCAGTATCTGGATATCTAGCACAAGACATTTCTGGAATTGCTCATCTTTTTTAGATTTGAAACTTTGGAAGGAAGAGACAAGAGAGGAGACTGGCCAGCATTTTGAGTGTGAGAGTATCATTAAGGACCAAAAACCATCAGCCTCATCAAATTCTGTCACAACGGGCGCCTGCTAATGTCCTAAACACAAACAACCTCTGTTCAAAGAAGACCAAAGTCGTCATCGTGGAAATCACACTTTGGGACAGGCTGAGCATGTGCTGTTGCTATTGCAGAATGTTTAAAGGATTTCAGATTGGGTTTTCCTTTAGGAAATAGATACTAATTCTTATGATTTCCAGCTACTAGCAAAAACAAAAACCAAAAAATTTTCTAATATAAAATTAACACATTAAAACTTAATACTGATTACAATGGACAATCACCACCGCATTTTGATTTAAATAACCAGCTCGATGAAATTATTTTTGCCCATACCTAGGTAATGCTTACCACGATAATTTTCTTTTAGTTACAAGACTTGCCTCTTTCTTACCTCTTCAGATTTTGGGGGGCAGGAGAGATCTAGAATAGAAGAGTGGTTATTTAATAACATGTGAGCAGCACGGATTTAGTTGCAGAACAAAGACCCCTTTCTAGTGTAGACCCCACATCACAGTTGATGTGGAAAGATGTGTCTCTCCGGTCCCATCAAAGCCTTACACTCTCGGGTCTGCCATTCCATTTTCCAGGTATGGACTCTGAGTTAGTGTTTCTGCCACTGCATAGTGGCCCGAAGCTGAGGCAGCCTGGGAGAAGCAGGCTGCACAGTCCAGCAGGCCCCCTCCCAGGAGGAGGGAAAAGCCAGCAAACCAGCCCAGAAAGAGGGCGTCCCCAAACTCCCACCTGGGCACGATCTCTGGCACGGTCTCATCCCAGAACTCCTGGACCGTCTGGTAGGCGACCCAGGACACCGGAGCCAGGACCGCAACCCCTGCCGCCCAGAACAGAATCCCTCCCAGGATCAGCAGCCCCTTCTTGTGGCCCCGCCACGTCTCTCCAATCCTCAGGCAGTCCAGGCCAAAGCTGGAGACCAGCAGGCCCAGGAGCCCCAGCCCGTTGGACAGGAACATGAGAATCCTGGCGATCCGGAGTTCAGCAGGCAAAGCCAGGAAGGAGTCAAAGTCCTTGCACTGTCTCCCCACCTCCTCTTGGATAACACAGGCCTGCCAGAGCCCCATGGTCCAGTTCTCCATTTCGTTTAGGTCCAGGTTGAGGTTTTTCCACTGTGGCAAGTAAGTGGTGATCACGGATAAAACCCATCCCAGCAAAGATAATAAAAGTCCAATGAGTTGCACTGCTGCTCTAAAGACGAAAGCCATTCCAACAGATCTTACAACTTGGGCCACCCCCTATAGGAGCCACCGTCTTCTGTAGTTGTCAGCAGTGTGATGCTCTTGGTCCTATGCTGCCTGGAATATAAGCTTTGGCCATTAACTCTTGGGAAACTCTGAAATGCGTTTTTGTTCTTCTCAAATATAATGTTTCATGTAAAGGACGAAGGACCCTGTTAAAACTATGAGTTAGGCTTTCTGATAAGGATTTGATCTGTTACCTTCCAATTTGCTTGGTAAAATTACATCCCCAATGCTTGATGATTATAAGTCTAAAGATGAACAAAGAGGGCTCTATGACCCCTCACCCTAAAGTACAACAGAAATCTTTGTGCTTCAATATGGATTAATTAGATTTTAAGTGGTGATAAAAGGCCAGCTCTTTCTGCAACAGGACCTCATTGTAGTAGCCGAATCTGAGATCTCAGGGGTGCAGAACAAGGCCTTGTAAAGAAAGGTAGACTGTTTCCCTATAATCTTTATTCTTCTCGGACTTCCTTAACCTACACAAGAGCCTGGCCCCAGGTCTTGAGTGTCACAGGCACTCAGTGGGGACTTGGCAGGAAAGTTTCCTCAGATTCCTTTGAAAGGTGGAGGCTGGTTCACTGGGTTCATTCAAACAGAAAAAAAACAAGACCGATGCCCAGAGGTGCTAAGTGAGGAGGGGAGAATCCTGGGAAGCTCTGGATTTCGTTCTAAGATTTTTTCCACCCTCGTTGAGGACCTGGGGTAAAGCATGATTTCTTAGTGTCTGAGAGGGGTTTTCTGGTTCACAGCTGAGCTGTCTTTGCTGTCATTGAATCCACACAGACAAAGTCACACCAGGCCGGAAGACTCCTGGCAGGTCCAAGAGAAAGGTTTGGGTGTGGAAACAAGAGCCCCAAGGGGGGCTGACCTTTGAGGCGCCATCTTGTTTGCTCTTTTGATTTAGGCCACACCATGAGAGCATATTTCTGCGGCACGGGACCCCTCAAAGAATGTAGGGCTTGGTGGCCGGGATAAGAAGCCTCACGCACCAGAGTCCCAGAGCAGTGCCAGGCCCCACAGCCCAGACCCCACTCTGCTCAGGGCCCTGGGCCTCCTGTGCCTGCAGCTGGACGGCGGGGTCCGAGAGGCTGGTGTTGTAAGGACGTGCAAGAGCCAGGGCCCTGGAAGGTTCTAAGCCGCTGGAACAGAACCACTGCCCGTCACACCAGCCTGAGTCTAGTCCAGGGTCAGAGAGGAGTTTTCATGACGTTGCCTGACAGGAGACAGGAGAAAAACAGAGCCCTGATGACCCAGATGTATCCAAAGTAAGCCTCAGAGTCATTAGGTGAATGGGTCTTTCTTCAGCATTTTCCAGAATTTTAGGTTAAAAAAGAAGAGGAGTCCTTAACTTTTACAAATTCTCAGAATCCCTTAGTTATTCTGCTGTCCTCGTTGTGCTAAAGTAAGAAGTGGTTCCAGTTTGCAAAAAGACAGAAGAGTCCAAAAAGGGCTACCGATCTGTCCAGGCTTCCTCATCCCCAGGCGCTGGGACAATGGTGAGCTCAAGATTTCCTTCCGGCAGGCAGCCTGCATGCAGAAAGCTCTCGAGACCAATCCTTAACGGTCACAAGGAGATGATTCTTAATATCACAACGAAGTTTGCTTGTTTTTTTAATGGAATGGACTAGGTTGCCGTGTGAGACTCTCCTTCCCAAACCTGTTTTGCGATAATACTAGGGATGCCTGGGTAGCTCAGTTGGTGGGGTGTCTGTCTGCCTTTGGCTCAGGTCGTGATCTCGGGGTCCTGGAATCAAGCCCCACATCGGGCTCCCTGCTCAGAGGGGGGTCTGCTTCTCCCTCTCCTTCAGCCCCTTTGCCTCACGCATGCTCGCTCGCTCTCTCTCTCTTTCAAATAAATCTTTTCTTTTTTAATTGATAAAAATAAAATAAAATAAAAAAGGGTAATTCTCGGAGCACCTGGCTGGCTCATTCGAAGTGCAATTCTCAATCTCAGTACTGTGAGCTCGAGCCCCACCTTGGTCGCAGAGTACAAAAATAAATAAATAAAGCTTTTTTTTTTTTTTTTTTTTTTAAGATTCATTCTCACCTGTCAGGGCTACTATGGGGAGGTTTCTGCCACGGTGGGGGTCAGGCCTGGATAACCTTTAAGCGCTGCCTCAACTCATTTATTCTTTTTATTTTATTAACATATAATGTATTATTTGTTTCAGGGGTACAGGTCTGTGGATCATCAGTCTTACACAATTCACAGCACTCACCATAGCACAGACCCTCCCCGATGTCCATCACCCTAGCCACCCTCTCCCAACCCCCCTAACTCATTTATTCTTTCAGCCTTTAGCAAAACATGTAGAGCACCTCCCCTTGGCTGGACTGTCGTGGGCTAAACACACCATCAAGACCAGGATGTGTGCGGACCCTGCCCCCGCCTCTGCCCCCACGGCTCACGTTCCAGTAGGAAGCCACCGGGAAACTAATAAGATAATTCAGAGAACTGCACGGAGCCGGTGTGTGAGGGTGTGAGTTCGGGGCAGAGGAAACCCCAGGACAAGCCCTTCCACCCTCAGGGAACTCCCACCCCAATGGGCCAGTGTGGGCAAGGGTAGCAGGGGGCAGAGTGGGGGGACTCGCTGCCGGCAGCCCGTGTTGCTCCCAGGGTGGGGGTGAAATTCACAAACAAATGTCACCTCCTTTATAATACACAAGTATAATATTTTTAAAAAATAATAATACGCTGTTCAGTGTGCGAAGGACTACCTTATCTCTGTCTCCAGAACATTCGTCTAAGAACAAAAAGCCCAGGTTACCGAAAGCCACACATCTGGGGAGCGCTCTCAGCAACAGAGGCTCCGTCTCTCTCCCTTTGTGGAGGACTAGGGAGGTTCTGGAAAAACTTGGGACGGGAGGTACTTTTGAGGCCTTTTTGGGGAAAAAAAATCCGTCACCGAAAGTCAATCAGATTGACCCGTTCGTGCAGCTGTGGAGCGAATCTAGACTGCTGCTGGCAAAGGGGTCTCGGGTTTGCCGCTGACTGACAGCGGGTGGGGCCGCTAGAAGGGGAGGGCAGAGAGGGAACACAAGCAGGGAAGTGGCAGGCAGAGGGAGAAGCAGGCTCCCCACTGAGCAGGGACCCCGTTTTGGGGGCTTGATCCCAGGACCCCAGGCTCATGACCTGAGCTGAAAGCAGACGCTTAACCGACGGAGCCACCCAGGTGCCCCGCCTGGGAAGGATGCTAAGCAAGGATATGGTGTGATCATTTTTGCATTTATGAAACCTAAAATGGTGGCTCGGGTGGCTAGCGTCTCCGTATCATCTAAGACACAGAAGCCACAAGGGCAAGCCTCTCCGAGGCCAAACGGTAGTCTGGCTACTGCTGACGACCACTGGTGGCCCCAGACAGGTGGCCAGGCTGCTGCAAGGGAAGGTGTGCAAGCAGAGACTGAGGAGAGACAGGGTAGGGGGTGGGGGATGGGGGAGCCGCAAGGTGTCTTTTGAGAACATTAGAATCTAAAGTCCACAGAGAGACACAAATCCTTTGATCTCAACATGACCCTAAAAAACCCTTTAGGCACTGGAGAGAACACCCATCTCCCAGAGGGCCGAGCCTGCCCGTTTCCCCCCACAGCAATGGGCCAGCAGTGAGGGGAGCACCAGAGGAAGTACTTGGCTCATTTGGCATCTTGGAGGAAAAATACCCTAAGACCCTAAGAACCAGCACTGCTGTAAGACAGGAGGGCACTGGGAACAACTGACCAACAGACTACAAACTCCCTGGTGACCCCACCCCCAGGAAGCCCTCCAGCATTTCATAAAGGGGAGAACGAGCACTTCTTCTAACAGGTGCTTAGCTTCCCTGACACTTGGACCTAAGAGTAAAGACAAAGGAGTTCCTCCTGCCAAACACAATATTTTTTGATCAAAAGATACCTATAATTTTTAAAAAATCTTCCCTGTCCTGCTATATAGAGATTCTCCCTATGAATACACCGAGCTCACCAATAAAGACAAGACACCCCGTTGTCTTCCCAGCAACCACAGCACAATGCCATGCGTTCAACAAATATTTGTCTAATAATGAATGAGGTGGGTCCTTCTAAATGATGATGAAGGTAAACACAGAATCCAGCACGGTGACAGATACCCGCCCCACTGCCAGTTGCCTTTTGTAATGCTGATGACACAGCCCGACCTGGTTCATCTGAGCACGACCAGTGAGAGGAAATGTTGCCCACACATCAGGAGTTGGCAAACAAGAGTGTCCTATTCCGGAAGGGCGTCAAGAGGGACACAGTGTAGGTATGGGACAATGACAGAAGGGCTGGGGGTACACCCAGATGTTCACTGAGTCCTAAAGATGGAGATTTTTCCTTTCCCTCATTTTCATTATTGTTGTTTTTCTAAATTTTCTACAACCTGTGCAGCATTCTCAAAAGAAGAAAAATAAATGTGATATACACATATATCACATATATATATATACATATATATCACATATATATATCACATTTATTTTTCTTCTTTATATATAAATTTTATTTATTTATTTATTTGACAGAGAGAGAGAGAGGGCACAAGCAGGGGAGAAGTAGGCTCCTCACTGAGGAGGGAGCCTAACGTGGGGCCCTATCCCAGGACCCTGCAATCATGACCTGAGCCGAAGGCAGACACTTGACCGACCGAGCCATCCAGGTGCCTGGAAAAATGTTATAAAAGCGGGAAAAAAGCCTCTGCTGGGCTAAGCTCTTTTTCCTTTGTCAGATGGTAATGATAGGCAGCCATTACCAAGTGCCTTCTACTTCCCAGGCACCATTCTTTGGACTTGAACATGGGGTAGCTCATTTCATCCCCAGAGCACTGAATGCGGGAGGCGCTAGCAGCAGACCCATCTTATAGACAGCGGAGCTAAAGCACAGAGGCAAGTACCTGGCCAGCAGCCACCAGGTCATTTGCAGAGCTCTGGATGCAGGTGCCTAAATTGTTTTCCCGGAGCGCAGAGGTAGGCTGGGGCTGGGTCCCCCAAGTCTACACGACCGAGCAGAGTTGATCCAAGAAAGCCATAGGATTCAGAGCCACCCAAAGAGCTTATTCCAGCTCGACTGTTGGGTCCCGTCCCCAGGGGTACGCTGGTCAACCTTAAGCAGCGCCTCTTGGGTTGTGGGAACCCTGGCTTACAGGCTTTGCCAATCTCCGTGGCGTCAATACTCTTGCCGAGACCAGTCCCTGGCTTCCAAGGTGAAGTCACGGAAGGCCGACTTGGGAAGAGGTGCCTGTAGCTCATCATGATACAGTATTGTTAACAAATAGATATAATAAGATATAATAACCCCAAGAGCATAGGTAATAACTGAATTAAAATTGTCAGGAAATGATAATCCCAAGTATTAATAAATACTTTTGGTTTTCATATAATGCAATTCCTAGTTTATATAATGCAACTTTAATGACGGCTGTGTTTAACGACCCACACCCGAAAATGCCTGAACAATGAACCTGGGGGACTCGCGGACAGCTGCAGACAGCTCCGGCTCTTCCGGGATGTGAATCACCGGTGACGTCACAGATCAGAATCTCTCTCCAAGCAGCCGGGGTGCCAGGATTCGGCAGGGGAACCATCTGCCGCAGGAATCCTCAAACATTCCCATGCTTACCACTTGAGAACCAGGACCCTGGGCTCTGCCTCCAGGAGCTCGGGCCTGAGACCCCTCAAAATGGTCGGCTGAGCCCCCAGCCCCCGCTGAAGCTTAGCCTCAGCGCTGCCAACAAGTTGGAAAGACCGTGGGTCTGGTCTCGACTTGGCCAACCCCCTTCTTCCCCCGCCTACCTCTAGATGTTTGCTGTTCTGGTCAAGGGATGTCCGCCTTGTGCTTTTCTGGTCCACTCTCCTCCCAGACGGCGTGAGGTCTGGGACTCTCGGGCCTCCAGACATTTAAGATACGGACAATTTTTTAAAAAAATGTGTTAAAATTCAGAGCACTTATCAATTACTTGATTGGTTTGATTTATGATTGCCAGGAAATCTATTTACTTGAGTGCCCCTGAAACTTTCACCAATTTGGGGGAGATAGAAAAAAGGAAAAAGAGCTTTCGGCTCAGGTCATGATCCCAAGGTCCTGGGATCGAGTCCCGCAATGGGCTCCTTGCTTAGCGGGGAGCCGGCTTCTCTCTCCGCCTCTGCCTGCCTCTCTGCCTGCTAGTGCGCGCACTCTCTGACAAATAATTAAATAAAATCTTTTAAAAATAAATAAAAGGGAGACAGAAGGAGAGGTGGGGGAGAGAAATGCACAGTCCTGCCCTTCAGGTGGGGAGGGAGACAGGACACAGGTGAAACCAAGTGAGCGCAGAATCTGGTGGGGGTCACGGAGGGCGGCCCAGCCGTGTGAGCTGGGAACAAATCCACGGGAGTCAACCGAACACGGACCTGCGGCCACCATTCCCGGCAGAGGGAACGTGAGCGCCAAGCTGGATGGGGCAGAGAAGGTGGTGCTCGGGCTGGGGAGGGATGGCGGAGCTGGCGAGAAACAGGAGAATTCGGGGTGTGTGCTCTGGGGATCGAGTCAACGGGACCTGCTAAGGATGAGCAGTGGGGGCCGAGGGGTGGACAGTGACTCGGGATCTTGGCTCTAGCCTCCAGGTGACTGGTGGCACCCTGTACTGAAATGGGAGACACCTGAGGAAAAGAAAGGACGGAGAAGAATCAGGGGTTCTTGGTCTTATATTTGAGATTCGACTTGTCATCCACATGGGGGTGCCAGGTGGGTGGCTGGGGAAATGCATCATGTGCTCAGAGGTCAGAGCCAGAGACCCTGTGGGGTCGGGGAGTGTCACTGGCCTTCCCATGGTGTTTGAAAGCGAGACTGAGACGCCATCATTGAGGGGTTGTGAGGGAAGACAGGAGGGCTCCGGTGACGTTCTGAGGAGCATGAGTCGGCGAAGGTGACTGGAAGAGAAGCACCAGCGGAAAATCCAATGTGGGGGTTCAGGACCTGGGACAGGAGAACGTTCTAGGCTGGTGGCCTGACCAACTTGCCTAATGCTGTGTCATTGCCTAATGCAAGCAGCCGAGAAAGCTGCACGGAGAAGACTCCCCCGCATGGCAAAGGCCTGACCTTGTGTTTCACCGGAAGGCACGTGCACTTGGTCCTACAAGGAAGGGGGAGCTGGGAATGATTCGAATCGAGACACTGACCATGAGCCAGAGGATGGAGACCAATTAGACGGTTCTTCAGAAGCAAAGGCAGCACCACAAGGGCCTAATCTAGGGCAAGAGTGGTGAAAAGAACAGTCAAGAAGAGACAGTCGAGGTCGCTGTAGTCACTGGACCCATGTGATCTATAACATGGAAAGGAAGAGCTCCTCTCTTCCTCTGGAAGGAGACATTCTTAACCAAGACGAGAGCTGGTGGGGCAGCAGGTGGGTTTTCGAGAGACACCAGTGAAGAACAATCAGAGCCCCGGGCTGGGATGTGCTTCCCCACAGAAAGGCTGGAAGGCAAGAAACGCAGAGGTTCTCTAAGCCGGAGAGCCTCCCCGGGGGACATGGTAATGGGACACTTGAAGCCTTAGGTAGATTAGTAGGATCCCGGGGATTGCCCTTACTCTTGGCAGGGCCTTCGGGGTCCACTTCCAGCCTTTCTGACTCTGTGGCTGACTCTCAGAACATCTGGGTGTCGACTCCGGCTGACAAGGTCCTGCACTCGCTCACGAAGGTTGGGGGCCCCCACGGGATCGGCCTTTCCTACCCTTACAGAGCTCTGGGCTTCTGTGATCAGATGGGGCCCTGGTCCTGTGCTCCAGGATGACTTTAAAGGAAACATCAGCCGAAGGACCCCCACCAGCCTTAGCCCAGAGTCACAGAACAAGGAATTTCTGGGAACATAAGGTAAGATCTGAACTTGCGTCACTGCCTGGGTCTTGTCTGTCTGAGGTCATGACCCCACGGAGCGCCATTGACACAGAATGAATGAGCTGCCTATGCTGTTCCCTCTTTTTATTTTATTATTTTTTAAAGACGTCATTTCTTTATTTGACAGAGATAGAGAGCACAAGCAAGAGGAGAAGGGGGCAGTCTCCTTGGAACCCCATGGGGGTTTATCCCACATGACCTGAGTTGAAGGCAGACGCTTAACAACTGAGCCACCCAGGTGCCCCATTTCCCTCTCTTTAAACGAAAAAACAGACTCCAGAAAAACTGAAGACTTGTCACGTGTTCAGCAGGTGTTTACTGAGCCCCTGCCACCAGCAGCAGGGCTGGGCCCCGGGTGGGCGCCGGTGACCAGAGGCTGTCATGATGCCTGTGCTCAGGGAGCTCGGAGTCTAATCCATTTTGGCGGGACACGAACTCAGTGCCTAGATGAAACCACGTACGGAAAGGCAATCAAATGAGTTAAGTGCTGACAAGCAACCCATGTCTGGTTTTAGGCTTCCGGGATCCGTGATCCCCAGCCTGGCAGGGTCGAGACACTCAGACCTCACCAGAAAGGGGCTAGAAATCGCCTCCACAAGGTGGGCGTCCCCTGAGGCGGGGGAAGGAGGGAGGTCCTTCTCGGGGTAGGTGGGCTTTGCCGGGGTTGGGGCGGGAAGAATTCTGCTTCCATCAGACCTGAACCCCCAATCTCAAGGAGCTCGGTCACTTGCTTACAGACCTTTCCAGAGCAGTGAGCCCTCCCGGGGATCTTAACATCTGATTGCATCCTGGAGACTTGAGAGCCAGCCTGGAGCAATGGAGGACAGAGCTGGTCCAGCTCAGAGCCAAGCCCGCACCCCCCAGCCAGCTGCTCAGGGCTGAGCCTGGGCTGGCCAGAGGGTCAGTGGGAGGGTAGCGTGGACCCAGGTCTCCCCACAAAAGCGCACCCGCCGCTGCCAGCTATACGTGGCTTTCCCAACACAGGGCTCTTTGTTCTGGCTACAGGTTGTTCCATTCCCATGTCCTGAAAACAGTGCGCTTGCCGAGGGAGCCTGAAGGAGGAGTCTCTCATGAACCCCTTGCAAAGGAAAGGAAATATCCTGGCCTTTTCCTTCATAAACTCCTTGTTATTGCAACCGCTTAAAAGCATAAAGTTGAACAGAAATTGGCTGCATGAGGCCTTCCTAGAAGCTAGAGATGAAAGTAACCTTTTAAGTAACCTCCTGCCTCCCTTCTCCGCTGTTTGCTTGGGGAACCGGGCACCTCCATGACACGGGACAAAGGGCGCTGGCCGCAAGGACCCCATTCCCCTGGAAACCAGCAAAATCCTGCATTTCCCTTAAAGTACCCCCAACCCTACCCCAACCCCTTCCCAAAGGAGGCACCACATCACTGTCAGTCCAGATCAGCTTGGAAAAGCCCCACCTGATACTTCTAGAATGGTCTGACTTCAGAGCCTTTACGTGGATTCCTACCCACCGCGACACAGAGACTGAGACTTTGCCATGAAGCTAAAGGTTATTGAAAGGAAATGGAAGAGCCTGAGCTCTGGAATGGAAAGACCTGGGTTCAGACCCTCTGGGACCCGGGACAACGTATGTCACATCTGGGAGCCTCTGTCTTGCAGGCTGCGAATAAGACTGACAATGGTAGCGGGACACCGACATTCACAAGGTGACCAGGAAGACCAGAAATAGTTGTGCAAATCTCAGAGCCACTGGGAAGCTCTCAATACAGGAGAGTTACTGTGTTTCCTCTTTATTTTGTCTTCAGACCCACCTTCGGAGGGTGATGGGACATATACCACGTTTCTTCTGCGGCGGGGTTGTTACGGTGCGCGGGCCGAAACAGGGGTCCCTTCCCAAAATCTTCATACGTCATGGGAGTCCTACGACTGGGGCTTCGGGGCGCTTGCGTAGCTCAGTCGGTTTAAGCATCTGCCTTCGGCTCAGGTCATGATCCCAGGGTCCAGGGATCCAGTCCTGCACTGGGCCCTCTGCTCCGCAGGCAGCCTGCTTTTCCCCCTCCCACTCTCTCTGCTTGTATTTCCTCTCTCGCTGTCTCTCTCTCTGTCTCCCTCTCTGTTAAATAAATAAAACTTTCTTAAAAATAAAAACTAAAAAATAAAACTGACGCTTCTGTCATGGGGAAAAAGCTCAAGCTAACAGGCTTGGCTCGGCTCGCGTACCTGTGAAACACACTCTTTCCCCTTGGACACAAGGGAATGGATGTCTCGTGATGCTCCTCTCTCACGTGGGGGCATCCGTGGCAGTTTGGGGCGACCGTCTCACTTGTCCGCAGATTCCGTGGCCCCACCTGACCTGCTCGCCTGCGGCTGAGGCCTGGAGGCTGGCTGCAGAGTCCGTGTTTCTTGCGAGGGGTCCCTGGGATCCTGCTTTGGGACAAGGCTGTAGAGATTACCAGCACGAAGATAACTGAAAAGATCTTATTTCGAAAAGGAGGAAAATGCATTAAAGGAATTGCAAATGTGAGATACTTTGCATCTGCCCCAAATCTTTACACTGATCCATCCTTCAGTCTGTCTGTCCATCCATCCATCCAACCACCTGCTCCTTCCAGCACCTGGTCCCATCTTGAAGGTCTACAACAAGCACATCAGGCCCATGAGGCTCAGGGAGGCAGAGATGGAGAAGAGGGGTCCTCACTGTGAAGCAGCTCATGGACCATCCAGACAGATGGACAGATGGACAAGCAGAGATGGTTAGAGGCTGCTGTGGAGGGACGCGTGGAGGAGAGAGCTCGACAGAGGTGGGGGAGGACTGGGGAGGAGGGAGAGGACACCGCACGCTTGCGGAGGGTCCCGTAGGCACAGTCAGGGAGGCTGCCCAGAGTGGGCGATGCTTCATGTCCATGCAAATGGGAACCCACAGGCACCCAGGCAGAAGGAGACAGAAGGTGTGAGGCCCAGAGTTCAGAGATCACAGCAGATTCCCAGCCTGGGGAAGCCCAGGGCATCCACCAGGGGAAGGCTGGGTTAAGGGCTTCGTTGTGCATTTACACAAGGTCTATGAATTCCTTTCAAAATAATGCGGGCGGTGGGGATTGTTTTGGGAGGGGTTTTAAAGATTTTATTCTTAAGTAATGTCTCTACCCATCACAGGGCTTGAACTCACAATCCTGAGATTAAGAGTCACGTGCTCCACCAAATAAGCCAGCCAGATGCCCCCAGAATATTTTGTTTTAAGATTTTGTTTACTTATTAGAGAGAGAGAGAGAGAGAGAGAGCGCACAAGCAGGAAGAAGCAGCAGAGGGAGAGGGAGAAGCAGGCTCCCCACTAAGCAGGGAGCCCGACATAAGACTCGATCCCAAAACCCCAAGATCACGACCCGAGCTGAAGACAGATGCTTAACCGACTAAGCCACTTAGGTGCCCCCCAGACTAGTGTTTTATAGAATAGAATAGAATAGAATAGAATAGAATAGAATACAATACAATACAATACAATACAATACAATACAATACAATACAATACAATTCAATACAATACAATAAAAAGATAAAATATATAAGTTGACAAAAGAAGTTGCTTGCATGGGAATCCAGTTATAAAATACTTTTCTAAATGGTAATAGATGTGCTTCTTTATTAACTCACTAAGTAACAACATCTAACAGAGGACGTTCCCGGGACCATAGTTTCCAGATGGCAATGAGTGTAAACAATTCCAGTGTATCTTGTAACAACCGCAATATAATATGAAAATGTCTATAGTTTCCATCGGTTTGTTACTCACGTTCATCATGAAAGGAAGTGCTACATTTCAGTTAGACGTTAGTAGAAAAAGTTCTTTTCCTATTTGCAAGAGTCCCCTTGTGGGAGTTCGTGGACTCCAAGTGTACAGGCACTTAACTCACTGGTCCTGCTTAACTCAGTCCTCCCGCCCTGCCCCCTCCGCCCCTGTCGAGACACATCTGCTGGTGTTCACTGTCCTTCTGTCCTCACTAGAATGGGAGCTCCTGGCGGCCAGGAGTCTGTCTTTTCCCCTCTGGATCAATGGAGCCTATCAGAGGCAAGTCTCTGGGCACCGCCGGTGCCCTGTGAATGTTTGTTGAATGAATGAATGACTCATGTCACACACAGAATTTTAGACTTTGGAGAGGGATCTGGGGGCGAGGTAGGAGATTTTTCTGCAGCATTACAGCGTCTGGCCCAGATGAGGCGACGGAGCTGGATGAATCCTGAAGCTGGTGCTTTCCAAGTTTGGGCGGGGACCTGCCGTTCTTATCATCCACTCATTCTGCCAGTATTTCCAGAGAACCACCCAGATGGAGGGCATCCCAGCAGCAGCTCTGCCTCACACACAGATGCATAGATGTGGCCCCCTTGAGTCCGGAGTATGACCCGCAAGCAACATATCCCACCTAAGAGATTACTGGTTCTTTCTGTCAGTGATGACCACCCCATGAGAACATACCCCTGGAGAAGGTCGGCCTCCACCCGTCCCAGGAAAAGGGGTAGAGCAAGCACAAGGGAAAGAGCCCGGGGCAGAGCCCCGCCTCCTACTCCATGGACGTGAAGGGCTCGGGCTGCTGCAAAATCACCACTGTCTTTAGCACAAACAGTCGTTCTATGGGTTGGCTGCCCCTGCTGCCCTTTGCCAGGCTGTGGGAGGAAAAGCAAGGCTTATAGAAGGCTGCTCCTTCTATAAGGAATCAAAACGAGTGGGAAACTATCCCAATAAACAGGCTTTGGATTAAAAAAATAATAATACCTAAAGGAAGTTACTTGTTAACGACTCAGAGACATACGTATCATGTGTGATAAATGCTCTGAGCTGCTGGGTATGTCCCCTCCTTAAAAGACCGCGTATGATCTTACAGGAAGGACAAACACACCAATAACTAACATGGAAGGTCAAGATGGGGAGTCACTTTGGCCAGGGACAGATTACAGGGGAAGTCTCCACGGGGACCAGGGCCAGCTATGGAGCAGGAAGCAATGGGCTGATTTGGGAGGGCATCAATAAAAAAGCGGTCATTGAGCTGAGCCCAGGAAGTTGGGCAGGATTTGAATAATACTAATTTTAAATGGTTTATTCCTTGCCAACAGAAAGTGATTCCAGATTGGAATTCTTCACCTTCCTCCTTGATATTTCCTTATTAAAGGTTCAGTTCACGCTCTCGCGTACTGTGAAGAGACCGTCCTTATCTGAGTTTTAGCCCATGTGCCTTCCAACCTCCAATCTGAGAAAACATGGACTTAAGAAATATAAAGCCTTTTTCTGAAAATATCAAATGTAAATTATCTTGGTGATCTTCATCTTTTTTTTTTTAAGGTTTTGTTTATTTATTTGAGAGAAAGAGGGAAAGAGCATGAGCAGGGGAGTTGGGCCAGAGAGAGAGGGGAAAGCAGACTCCCCACTGAGCAGGGAGCCTGATGAGGGGCTCCATCCCAGGACCCTGGGACCATGACCTGAGCCAAAGGCAGACGCTTAACCAAGTGAGCCACCCAGGCGCCCCATCTGCACAATTTTAATTTTGTAGTTTTGTTTTAGTGATGCGGGGTGCCAGGGTGGCTCAGTCGCCTAAGCATCTCCCTTCAACTCGGGTCATGATCCCCAAGTCCTGGGATCGAGCCCCGCATCAGCCTCCCTGCTCAGCAGAGAGTCTGCTTCTCTTTCTGCCCTCCAACCTGTACTCTGCTTTCTCCCTCTCTGTCTCTTGCAAAAATTAATAAACAAAATCTATAAAAAAAATAAAATCTTGCAGATGTGTAAGCATCTATGATTCCCAGTTTGAGAGAATTTCTATTTCAGAAAATTATAATTAAAACAAATAGGATCTCTAATTGCCTGAGAAATAGTAGTTCCTCTTGTCTTTAACTTTAACTATAAATGGCTACAACTTATGGTAGAGACAGAATAGTAGAATCAAGGGAGTCTGGTTTTACTTAGTAGTTTATAATTTATATCCCGCCTAACCTACTACTTCTTTAAAGAACCTGAATTTGGGGGCACCTGGGTGGCTCAGTGGGTTAAGCCTCTGTCTTCAGTTCAGGTCATGATCCCAGGGTCCTGGGATCGAGCCTCGCATCAGGCTCTCTGCTCAGTGGGGAGCCTGCTTCCTCCCTCCTCCTCTGCCTGCCTCTCTGCCTACTTATGATCTCTCTCTGTCAAATAAATAAATAAATAAATAAATAAATAAATAAATAAATAAATAAATTTTTTAAAAAGTTAAAAAAAAAAACCTGAATTTGAACAAGATGATTAAATACTCAGCAAAACAGCATTGTTGCAAAATTTTTTTAAATTTTATCTCTTTCTTACAGAGTATGTGGAATGTTAAAAATTTTAAAGATTACTTTAAAAGATTGGTTTATGCTACCATTTTTAATATCAAAGCCATGGTAAGTAAACTCCTCACTTAAGTGAGAACTAATGTGCATTCTGTCTAATCTGCCAAATAAAAAGGTATTGTTAATGTGTTTACAGCCATTGTAAAAAGTAGTGGATGGGAAATAATATTCGTTTTTCCCAGTGCATCCTGTGGGTATGACTAGTGGTCTGCTTCTCTCTCTGCCTTCTCTGCTGACTGGATGCTTGAGGAAAGCTTGGAAGGCAACGGCCGTATTGGATTACTTTCTGGAAGCTTTTTCTACTCCTAGTGCCTTTGGTCCTTCTGAGACCATTTTGCCAGGACCACTTGACGCAAGGCTTTGACAGTGCAACCTCTCCTTGGTCAACACACCCTTTGCTCTCCTTTCTGCTGGCTACCTTCTTGAGAGCTCTGGCTGGCACTCCCTCGGCATCGACTTTCTTGTTCTTAGACCCAGATTCAACACAGCGCTCAGCTCTAATCCCTTGTTATTTGTTTTTTCGGTTTTGTATTCCTTGCCGTTGCCTCAGATTAGAATTTCTGCACCCACCCTCCACCCCACACAAGGACGCCTGCCTCACGCCCAGAGATTCTAGAACTTTCCATTTGCTCATTAATATTTGTGGTCAGGAGAGGACTCGGAACTCGAAAGGATGGGGTACATGGGTGACGTTTGGTAGGGTCTTTGTAGATCAACCTAAAAGAAAAAAAGGAAAGCTGCTTCCTCAAAACAGGGTTGGGATACATGGATTCTTGTTAATTTTTTATTTCTGGTCTCATTTCATTAAAGTCATGAGAACAAAGACGATACCCTGAAAAATGTTTGGAGGAAGGGATTCTGATTTTACTGAAGCAGAAGAAAACTGTAGAACTAGTTGCTTGCCAGACCCCAGCGCTGTCACAGAAGAGTTAGGTTCTTTCCCTACCTGCCGTATAACCAAACCAGTATTTGGCAGCAAGGTGGTCATTTATTCAGTGGCAACTGTACAGAGAAGGGGAGCTCATGCTCTCAAGAAGGTCTCATGGTCAGTGTTTAAAGAGCTAAGGGTAATTAAGGGGCTGGTAAGCAAGCTGACACAGGAGGGTTTTGAGGGATGGGGAGGAGGCTTCTGAGAATCAGACTGCC
Source organism: Mustela erminea (assembly GCF_009829155.1). Lineage (NCBI taxonomy): Eukaryota > Metazoa > Chordata > Mammalia > Carnivora > Mustelidae > Mustela > Mustela erminea. The sequence goes on along the minus strand of NC_045634.1, from coordinate 26,575,789 downwards.
ACCTCTTTTCTTCCCTTGAATGGGCACAGTCCGATCTTGCACTGGTAGGTGTGATTTTGTTACTACCATTAGAGTTAATGATCTTGAGGTCAGGTGGAGGGTTAGCACTGCATCTACACCGAATCAAACTGGTCAGAAACTGGGTCATGAAGGCTCCTTTGGAGTTCCTTAGCAAGTCTCTGGTGACAACCCCTTCCCTTGCTCCCTCCACAAGAGTCGGGCGGGCTCACTTGTCTTGAGTGTCTCACACTGTGTCCGCAGGAAATCTCAGGGCTCTCATTCATTCGTTCCCCCATGCTTTTACCAAGTTGAACCATGCCCCAGATACTGCACTGGCCCTGGGGGAACACGGGGTGACTGCCACCATCTAGTGGGACCCGTGTAAGGAGGGAGAAAGGGCAGGAGGCTGTGGGAACACAGACAGCAGCTCTTAACCCAGAACAGGAGGTCAGGAATGGGCTTCTTGGAAGAGGCAATAATATCCCCATTATAGGGATGAGCGAGAGCAGTGAGGGGAGGCATCCTATCCAAGGAACCAGCAGGAGTGTAGGTTGGGATGTAAGAAACCCCACAGGGTATCGGTGGTGCTCTAGATGGGATCATCAACGACTGAACCCCAGAATCTCCATAGTAGAGAGCATGCTCAGAACTGAAGCAGCCACGCTTGCTGTGGGGGTTAAATCCCACCTCCATCTGTAGGGACCTCCCGGCACAGTCCCCCAGGGTGGCTCTAGGTCCCTTTGTTGTTTGCTGCTGGGGGTGGGAAGACATTCTTGACTGCAACAGGCTCTCAGCTTCCACAAACAGGGAGGCCTTGTCTCTTTTTACAAGTGGAGAGAAGCAGGCACAGAGCCATACTCCCAGTGCCCCCGTGGCTTCCCCTCCAGGACAAAATGATCTCCAATTTCCTTCCATATTTCCATAAAACCCAAACCTGTCAGATGGGCCCCAAGCACCTTCTGGAAAGGTGGGTAAGGAGGATCTCTTACAGGAGAGTTTGCAGTTCTAGACTAACATAAAGAAGTCTTGGAGTCTACTCTCAGGGCCAAAATATGGAGAGTGTACATTCATGGAGCGCCAACTGTATGCCTCACACATGTGGTACAAGTTTCTTTACAAGTGCCTGGTGTTAAAGCGGACCCACAGCGGGACACTGCTTAGGGGGAGGGTGTTCCTTCGTTGACCTGCGTGTTCTCCCCTGGGTCGTGGCTCAGGGTGGGCTTTCCTGCTGGGATCCCTACACAGACCTTTGGACGTCTGGCCCCATGCCAAGCTGCTGGATTTCCAACCTCCAGCAATGATACCAATGTCACTTAAAACAATCTCCCATCTATTAAGCAGGCACAATCTTTTTTCTTTTTCTTTCTTTTTTTCTTTTTAATAGAATAAAGCACAATGCTGGCAGGGCTTTAAGGAAATGAGCACAGGCATACCCGGCTGGCGGCTCTCTAGAGTGCTGCTTCTCTTCCTTGAGAAAAATTGGACAATATGTAACAAGAGCCACGGAACTGTTTGACCCAGTAATTCCCCTTTTGGGAAAATGCTACAAGAAAATAATGCCTAAGAAAAAACCCTAATATGTACAATATATACACAGCCGTTGCAATTTAATACGGTGTAAAACTGGAAAGGGGCCAGACACACAGAAAAGGAAAATGGCAGCAAATCGCACAGTGATATGAAGTTCTCCGCGGCCATTAATAAGTACACGGGCTATGTCAGTGCATGAATTCAGATCTGAAAATTTCAGCAACGATAGAAGGCGAAAGCCCCGTGCACATGCTGAATGTAATTAAATCCTTTCAAGTACGTCAGTATTCTACTGACATTACAAGATAACCTAGAAGGAAATAAATTCCATTGAAATGCTCACTGGGTTCTTTCTCTGTGTAGTTATTTGAGTTCATCATTTAAAAGACACATTTTATTTTATTATTATTTTTTAAAGATTGTATTTATTTATTTGAGAGAGAGAGAAAAAGCACAAGCAGGGAGAGAGGCAGAGGCAGAGGGAGAAGCAGACTCCCCACTGAGCAGGGAGCCCCATGCGGGGCTCCATCTAGGACTCCCGGATCATGACCTGAGGTGAAGGCAGAGGCGTAACCAACTGAGTCACCCAGGTGCCCCCTGAAAAACATATTTTTAAAAAGGCAGATGTTGGTGCACCTCTTTAGAAGGAAAACAATCCACACCCTTGGAGCAAGGGAGCCCTTCAGCCATGGCCATGACCGCGCTGTGCGATCATCAGGCTGCCGTTGGTGAGGCTGCATGGTCTCTGACTTGCGTGTCATGCTTGCACACCTGCCTCAGACAGAATAGACACAGCTCTTTTCTCCGAGGGCTGCAGGACAGCCCAGGGCCAGACACACCATGGATTTCATTTCTGCTCCACCGAGCGCTGGCAGGAGGAGGCTGAAAATTTCCAGTTTCCTTTAGAATGCCAACACGTCCTCCTGTCCTCCAGGACCATCGTTCTGGCTGGGCTGGCATTTGCTGCGCCACAGTGTGTAGAAGTTACACACAAGGAAGCGAATGAGCAACAAGCCAATATGTAGGCTGTGTCGGGTCTAATAACTAAGAAGCATATGGGCTCCGATCCTGGTGCAAACTCGGGCTTTCAGGAAATAGTCCCCATCAATTCGCTTTTTCTCATTGTATTACTGTTAAATTCCAATCCAAAGACCACTTTTTTGTGGCAACAGCTTTATTAAGATATAATTCATACACCCTACAATTCCCCCATTTAAAATATACAGTTCAGTGGTTTCTAATATAGTCAGAGTTGTGAAATTATTACCACGATCAATCTTAAAACATCGTTATCACCCCAAAAAGAGACCTCATGCTCTTTAGCCATCACTCCTAAGCTCCCCCCCAACCGGTCACCCCCAGAAGTAGACGACCACTAATACACATTCTGTCTCTATAAATTGACGATCCTGAATATTTCCTGTAAATGGATTCATACAGTATGTGGTTGTTAGTTTCTGGTTTCTTTCACTTAGCATAGTGTTTCCAATTTTCAGCTACGTTCTAGCACGCAACAGTTCTTCACTTCCTTTTCATGGCCAAATAACATTGTGTAAAGAGATCACATCTTAGCTGTCCATTCACTGGTTCTTGAGTATTTGGGTATTTCTACCTTTTGGCTATTATTAATAATGCTGCTATGAACATTCGTGGCTAGAGACAGCACTGATGGCTACAGACGGCGCTCTGATAGCTAGAGACGGCGCTCTGATGGCTAGAGAGCAGGCTGGCTTCCGGGACTGGTTGCTATAGATAATGGATTGGCTTCCTGGGCTGGTGGCTGACGATTGGGGCTCCGCATTCTATTTTTATGTACGGTCTGGCTGTTGTCCATTTGTGTATTCACTCTCTCAGGCCCGACCTAGAAACCTATAATATCCATATGGCACACTGGGGTAAGAAAAGGCATCTGCTCAGATTGGAGGCCTCCTGTCCCGCCTGTAGCCGCCAGGGCTGCTGGAAACCCTGTTGGTGTTTCTAATGCAGGCGCAGGACCCGGGGTGCCAGAGCTCTACTCAGCGCCCCCAAGCCTCAGCTTAGAGCCATGCAGAGATCATCACTCGAGGGAATAACGTATGCACAGCCTCTATTGCGAATGAGGCATTCGATGCTGGTTAGGTGTGTGGGTACCTCCCCTTCAGTTTAATTCATGCCCTAATTGATCCTCGGTGTGAGGAAGAATGGCCACGTAGAACGTCTGCAGCTCACACACCATGAATCAACTGGTCAATCAGAACTTCAGGGCTCTGAGCCCCAGAATTGCAAACCAGGAGTCCACGGACTGAGATGGCGTGCTTGGTTCAGCTTTCTCGGGATCTCTCTAAAATCAAGACATTTTATATTGCACAGAATCCACACTCTAGGGGTGCCTGGGTGGCTCCGTTGGTAAAGCGTCTGACTTCGGCTCAGGTCATGACTCAGGGTCCTGGGATGGAGCCCTGTGCCCGGGTCTCCGCTCAGCAGGGAGCCTGCTTCTCCCTCTCCCTCTGTGATCTCTCTTGCTTTCGCTCTCTCTCAAATAAATACATAAATTCTTTAAAAAATAAAATAAAATTGCAGAGAATCCATATTCAAAATTGTTTTTCTGGCCTCTGTTGGAGATCCAGAAGGCTTTGTGGGGGCAGGGCGCTACCCTGTCCCGCGGCTGCCATACGCTGTGCGTCCATAGGTGTGGACAACTTCCCACACTTTCCACCGCTGCCCCTTGTCTGATCCAAACTCTTCCAACCCCATCCACTGTGCTCTTTATTTCTGCCAGAAAAGCTTTCATTCATACTTAATCATTTTACTTAAGTCTTATCAATGAATGCCTTCTTATGCCTGTTCTGTATTGCCAGTAGCTTTATTTTCTATCAAAATAAATACAAAGAATAAGTATTTTACAGCCTTAGTCCATCTGTCCCGATATTTCTGCTTTGGATAGTTGTCTCACGTTTTGGTCTTTCTTTTATGATATTCTACTCCTGGAGAGCCTAAGCTCAGGTGCTCTTGGCACGGCCGTCACTCTGTGGGTCATGCCCGTTAGGGTTGAAGGTCAGGTCCTAGCCTGGTTGCCTCTTGGGAGGCAAGGAAGGAGATGGGATGAGCCCCAGGGCAGAGAGTCACAAGCCCCGCAGACTTGTGGTTAGCCATATTTATCTGTAGGTGTAAAGAATATTCCTACACATTTAGAATGAAAGCCAAGTGGATCTGTATTGATTTTCTTACACCTGGTGCATTATACTCCTTCATGCTACCTGCCTGACTCCTACGAGAATCTTGGTTTGTCACCTCCCTGTCAACGATTGTGTGGGCTTGACCCAATGGCCGGTGCCAATCAAGGACATTAAAAGGGATGTGTGTGAGCCTATAGCCACTGCTGATTGGTGTGGATCCCTGGGCAAGGGGAGATAAGGGAGGAGTAACTTGCAGAGCAGAGCAGAAGCCCTCATGTCAGACAAGATCGGCATTGGTAATTAGTTGTTTGTTGGAAACAGTCTCAAAGTGAAGAATCAAGAGAAATGATAAAACATTCACCAACATCAGATCATTTCCTCTCTTGCTGTGGAAGTTTCTCAACTTCCTCTCGCTTTGAGACTGCTTGAGACTTTGACACCTAGGACTCACCGTACTTCTCCTTGTGGCCACCTCAGGGCCTTTGCACTTGCAATTCCCTCTGCCTAGGATTCCCTGGAGATATTCTGATAAGTTCTATAGAAACACCAAAAGGAGTCGGAGACCAGGTCTTGATGAGAGGTTGTCTAAGGAACAGATTATCTACTGAGACACTAAGTGAAGGGCAGGGCTATGCCCGGAGCACCTAGGAACCCCCACTGAACCCCAGAGTTATACTCAGCACTGGAACCTTCAGCCAGGAGGCAGACTCAGTATGAGGAAAAGCTCTCATGCTGCCGTGGTCTCGGGCCAGGGAATGTGAGAGCCTTGAGACACCTGTCGCCACGGTGACTCCAGGCCCTGGCTTTGGCCATGGAAGCAAATGCAGTTAAACCCATTCTCTCAAAGCCGAGATGTGGCATTTTTTACTTTGTTGTGATGGGACAGAAGTCCGGGGTTGAAGACCCCACAGAAAAGAGTAAAATTGTTTTGGGGCTTGAAAAATGAAGCTTGCCCGCCCTTCCCTTCTCATGTTATCAGGAGAGACACACAGGTCACACCTGACCACGCTTGGGCCTTTATTAGATTTATATGTGAGCGAACTGCCCATTCTTTCATGCAGAGCCTAACACTGGCTGTCATCAGCCTTTTCTTCAATCTCTCTCTCTCTCTCTCTCTGTGTCTCTCTCTTTTCCTGTCTCTGGTTGTTATTTGCTTTTTCATAGTACAAAGTAATACAGCATCATCTTTTTTTAATGTAGAAACTGTGAATGAATGAATGAAAACTAAGAAAAGTCGTCTGTAATCTTACCACAGATGAAGAGCCATTGTGAACACTTCTAGGCGCCCTCTCGCAAACACTTTTTTAGGGGATGCCTGGGTGGCTCAGTGGGTTAAGCCTCTGCCTTCAGCTCGAGTCATGATCTTGGGGTCCTGGGATTGAACCCCACATCGGGCTTTCTGCTTGGCGGGAAGCCTGCTTCCCCCCCCCCCACCTCCCTGTCTCTCTGCCTGCTTGTGATCTCTCTCTCTCTGTCAAATAAATAAATAAAAATCTTAAAAAGAAAACAATTACTTTTTTATGCCTGGGTACACACATACATGGTTTTCTTACCAAGAAAAAAAAAAAGGGACAAGAACACATTGTTTTTTCTGCTCTGTTGTCCTCATGCCCGTGTGTCTGCCTGGGTGTCTTGCTATGGTCCTAGATTAGCTGGCTGAGCCCCGAATCCAGAAACAAATGTTCTCAGAGAAGGAGAGACATGAAGGAGTAACACATGTTTGAGGGCTGTGCCTATAAGCCAAGGGACACCACTGCTAGTGGCCAATAGAAGCCGGGAGAGGGGCTTGGAACAGGTTCTCCCATGAAGCCTCCAGAAGGAACCAGCCCCATGAGGACACGGGGATGTTAGACTTCTGGCCTTCGCAGCATGTCATGGCGGCCACAGGAAACCATGCGCCCCTGCAGACACGCTGTCTGCTCTTCCCGCCTCTCCCATCTGCCTGCTCTTTGTAGGGACACCACCCACGACGCCCATTATCTTTGCTGTTGGCTTTAGCTGAGTCACCAGCAGCCTGAGGTGGAGAGCAGAGAGAAAGGAAAATCTTTATTTTCCTGGGCCTGTTCTTCAAGTCACTTGGGCTGGCCTTGTTCTGGCCCATGGCTCATTGCTCCCTGCAGGGCTCCCCACCTATTCTGGTCACCCCTCCCTCCATGTCACTTGGCTTGCCTCGAGTTCCTGCACTGGCCTTGTGGTTCCCGTCCAGCTCATGTGGTTTTGCCATTAAAAAAATGTATGTATAATCATGAATTAATTGAATGAATCCTTCATTATTATGCATTTCGGTGGCTCTAGTTTTTTGCTCTTAGAAAAAAAAAGTCTTGGGGCACCTGGGTGGTTCAGTGGGTTAAGCCACTGCCTTCGGCTCAGGTCATGATCTCAGGGTCCTGGCATGGAGTCCCACATCGGGCTCTCTGCTCAGCGGGGAGCCTGCTTCTCCCCCACCCCTCTCTCTCTGCCTGCCTCATAGTCAAATAAAATCCTAAAATAAAAAAAAAAAAAGAAAGAAAAAAAGTCTTGGTGAGCATCCTCGAAGCCAAATCCTTTGACACAGACATGATTCTCTGAGATCGATTTCTAGACATTTATTTGAAGAAATACTTTTAAGTTATTGACACTTTATTTAATATTATTATCTAATATTAGTGATAATTGATTCGCATTTAATATTAATTCTTCATTAATGATTTAATTCCTTGACACATGGCCCAAAACTGCTTTCCAGCAATGTTGTATCAACTTACACTCCCACCAGGGGCAGAGAAGAATACCTATTTCCTAGAGCCTGCCCTAATCAACCTTGTTCAATGAATAATGAAACCCCAAGATCGAGGGGTCCCAGATCTGCTGCCAAATGCCACGCTGTGCGGTGTGAACGTGAGGACAAAAGAAAGTAGCTTTCAGAGCGGTGACCGGAGCTTCCTGGAGCGCAAAAGCATCTTAAGTAAGAGAAGAAGAGAGCTCCATCTACTACAAAGTTATCAGGAGCTTGTCTGGAATAGTCTGCAATGAATGGTTTAGGTCAATGAGAGGGTGATTCCAATTAAGGAATTTTAGTAGAGAGGGGAAGGCAGCTGCCGGCTTGAGAAAGTGAATGACCGTTATTGTCTGAAATTAAAGCTGAAACCCTTCAAATAGAGAATGCTTTGTTTGGAGGAGCGGATTAAGAGCTCGTCTGCACATGGACATCGGGTGTAGGGAGGGCCGTTCTGACTTTAGAGCTGGTGATTTACTCCACGACGCTGACCTTATCTTGAGTGAGTTATGATCTTTTCTGGGTCTCAGCCATGAGATCTCTCATTGGGCTGACCTCATTGTGATAAAATAATCAGAGTTCAGGTTCATCATCGCCATCTCTCCGGGCGTACCCAGGAAAAGAAATAAACGAGCAACCGAGTGAGCTCGGATAGAATCTCATTAGGAGACCTTCCAGCGGTGAGATTGGGGAAAGCAGCTACGGTGAACGGAGAGTCCATAACCCACCCTGAAATGATAGAGGGTGTGTGTCTCCAAGCCACCGTGGGACCTGGGAAGCTGTTTAAAATCCCAATGCAGCCATCTGTTTGTCCGCCAAGTCCAAGTCCTGCACTCAGGGAACGTAGCATGTACTTGAGACCTACACGAGATCACGTCGGAGGGAAAAGATGTTGACAATAAAACCCACCCCCTTAATGACCACCCCCACCCTCAGGTGTGGGTCTACCTTGAGTGAACACGACCCATGGCTCTGCTCGTCTCACGTCAAACCTTCCCCTCTTCAATATTCAAGTGTGTCTCTTCCTGGACCAACCTTCCTGTCTTTCTCCCTCGCTCTCTCGCTTCCCTCCCCCCCCCCCTTCTCTCTTACCTGTCACACGCAAACAAAAGTTCACCAAGATCGTTCTAAGTAAGCCCCAAGCACTGTTCTGGGGCTGAGGCACTAGAATGGCCAAAGGACGTGGTCTGCCGCTCTGCCCTTTTCCAGCGGCAGCGTCCAGTGGCCATTCTCCTGGGGAGACCAGAGGAAGCCCCTGCTGGAGCCCAGCTGGCACCCCAGCTGCCCCCTGGATCGCCTCCTGCCTTCCTCGTATCACCTCTCCCTTTTCCCCACCTGGATCTGAGCGAGGGACCCCCCGGAGCCCGGAAGGGGACAACGGAGCAGCATCAGCACACGTGGGAGGGATCTGCGGCAGTTTCAGCCTGAAGAATGCCTGCTGTGGGAGAGGGAGAGAGGGCACTTTTTCCCCAAATACTGATGTTTGCGTAGCAATAATAAGGGCAAGTGGGGCTGATCATTTATAGCCCAAGAAAATGAAATGATTTATGGCTACCCCTGCGGTCGATCATTATCTCCCCCGAAAGCAGCTCTTCCGGCCCCACCCCCGCCCCCTTCACCGGCCTCCCTGCAGGCGCCGTAGTATCCGCACCAGGCTCCTGAGAGCTCGGGGCTGGCCTCTGCGCGCGTGAGGGCGGAACTCGAGCTTCTCCGGCCTCCTCCACTCTCAAGAAATAACACCAAGTTGTCTCCCTACCAGTGCGTTTTCCCACCCATTTATTCACTCAGCCCAGCGTGGTATCTAAGAACAGGAGCTCGGGAGTCTAACCACCTGGGTTCAGATCCTCATCCCAACGCTGACCAGCCGGACGACTGTCCCTGCAGTGTCACTCAGACTTTCTGTGCTTTACTTATCTCTCTGTAAAATGGGGTTATTAAGAGTCCCCGCTCCATAAGGCTTAGGGGAGGCCCCAGAGATAAGGCACATAAAGGACTTAAGAATAGTGCCTGGTACATGGTACCTAATGTGACTTACTAGTTCAGAAATGTTCATCAAGCACCTAGTAAGTTCCAGCACCAGGGACTCAGCCCTTCCTCTCAGCTACTGGAAGACAGATGAGAAAAAGACACGAGGTGACCAGCGCAGCCATCGGAGCTGGGGGGACCAAATCAGTCAGGGATCAAGGAAGAAGCTCAAGGAAGACTTCCCTAGGCTGAGGCGCGGGGGTCGCGGGGCAGGGGGGTGGGGGGTGGGGCACGAACTCTCTACTGAATTCCTAATGACAAATAAGATTTTCCTAGAGAAAGGGGCACCTGGGTGGCTCAGTTGGTTAAGCAGCTGCCTTCCGCTCAGGTCTTGATCCCAGGGTCCTGGGATCGAGCCCCGCATCAGGTTCTCTACTCAGCGGAGAGTCTGCTTCTCCCTGCCCCTCCCCCACCCAGCTCATGCTCTCGCTCTCTCTCTCTCTCAAACAAATAAAATCTTTAAAAAAAAATTTCACCAAACATAAAAAAAAAAAAGAAGAAGTGTTTACTAGAGGAAGCAGGTGTGCATAGGAGAAGGGAGAGGACTGCAGAGAGTTAAGAGACATTTGCTGGTCATTCTGTATGGTGAGAGCAGATCATGGAAAACTCCTGGGGACAGAGAGGCTGCCACCCAACCATGAAGGGTCTTTTCTGTCATCCTAAGGAATTTAAACTTCATCCTAAAAGCTAAGGGGAGGGGGCGCCTGGGTGGCTCAGTGGGTTAAGCCTCTGCCTTCGGCTCAGGTCATGGTCTCAGGGTCCTGGGATCGAGCCCCCGCATCGGGCTCTCTGCTCAACAGGGGGCCTGCTTCCCCCCTCTCTCTGCCTGCCTCTCTGCCTATTTGTGATCTTTCTCTCAAATAAATAAATAAAATCTTTAAAAGAAAAAAAAAAAAGCCAAGGGGAAGCTCTGAAGGACTTTAAACCAGCCGACCCACGGAAGGGTTCACGAACCAACCTCCCACCATCTGCCTCATCTTTATAGTATATCCAAAAGAAAACTTGTTTTTTGTGGTTTTTTTTCCTTTTGTCATCTCAGAGATATTTCTAGTAATGATTTTCTGGGTCTTGAATTGTGGTCGAGTCTTCCTGAAGCAATAGGTATGATTTCAAATGGGCCACTGGCCAGATAATAAATGCTTGCTCCGGCCAGATGTTTTCCCCATTTCTCTTCTCGTTTTGTGCAATCATTTCTGAAAAGGGCCCGCCAATTGTATTTCTTCATCTGAGGTCCCTGATGTGGATGGACACACGGGGAGGCATTTTGCAGCCTTCAGGGCAAACCACTTGGCTGAGCTGTCAAGTCAGGGCGAGCATAATCAGCAGATTTATTTGAGGAAATGTATTTCTGGTACTAAATGGCCGTTCTAAATGGGGCCATTATCTGGCCTTTTCGCTGTTGCTATAAATGTCCCTCCAGAACGTGGATATCCACAATAAGTTCATCAAGCTTCCTGGACATGACTTTGAGACCCTATTTAGGCTGGTTCCCGTCAATGCACACACATGTTCTTGGGTAATGTGGGTCGTGTTTCGTGAACGCGTAGGCGCAAACTCCATGCCAGGTGCTCTAGTAAATGTTTTCAAGGCAATCTGAGACAGAAAGAGGGGAAATAGCAGAGATTTGTTGAATAGCCAATGGCACCTAGTGAGGCTCTAACTTATTCTCAGCTTGGAATAAAGCAAGGAAAAATTATACCTATACAACCTGGGGCCACTTCGAAGAGTACTCTCTCTCTCTCCTGGACCTGGGGGTCCCTCTCCCTTGAGTTCTGAGACAGAAAGCCCAGCTGAGGGGGAAACTCATAAGGGGCCAAGTGCAAGGAACCAGAGGCTGACCCGTCCCTGAAGACTGTGGGTAGCCATCAAAACCATCATCAAAATGGAAAGTCTTCTCTTCCATGCAGACCACTTTGCAAAGACACTCTTGAGACACAGCTTCTTTGGGATTTCATATGAAATGTCTGTGCCAAACCCCCAAAATACCTTTTCCACACATTCTGGTTTTGCTTCCCTGCCTCGAAAGCTTGTGCAACAGACCTGGGGACAGATTCTTAAAGAATGCTCTGGGTTTTATTGACTTGAAAATCTAATTGTGTGCGGACAGGGATGAGCCCGTGGATACAGCAAACATCCATGTAGCTAGGTGCTTTGGTGATAAGGCATAAAGCCCCCAGGGCCGTCTGGGTTGCGATTGGCAGGGGAGGGCAGAGAGTAAGGGAGAACGAAATCGTTCTGCTTCATAAATTCAGGGGGATGTTGGTAATTCTGGAGGAAAAAGGCTCTGTGGGCTTGGAAGATGGAGAAAAGAGCTGATGTGGGAGAGAAAGTTCTAGAACAGAGGAGGCGGCCGAGGAAACACAACAGCAGGCACAGACACAATGAAAGGGACAGCCAGGGAGAAGGACCCCGTGGCAGGAACGGCAGAGGAACGGGACGCAGGAGCTGTGATGTCTCTAACCCTGGGGGCGTCATCAGAAATCTTGTAAAGGCCACGAACATCCTATAGCCAGAACATGTCGTAGGCTCTTGAGTGAGTGTTTGGATATTTACCAAAAAAAAAAAAAAAAAAGGTGATTACAGAAGACTGGGGGACCTGGAGGCTTCCAGGAAGGTGACACTGGCTGCAATGATGCGTTGTTGCGTCGGGATCAAAAGGATCCGTTTCATCACTTCCAGATTTGCCGTTCTGAGTCTTCATTGGGCACCAAGTCAACTTGCGGCCTGTGATGGGCTTTTATTTCTTTGGCTTTTTTTTAAAAATTGCTTTTCAGGGTCCTTTCGTTTGCTACAAAGGAGAGAGCCTCTAGCAGACACAATTCCTTCTTTTTAATTCCTTCCACTAATGAGGCGCTAGTTTCTTCTGTTCTCTAATTGAAGCCATTTTTCCTCCTTTCAGGAGAGCAACACATAATCGGCCCATATATGGAGAAAGGCCAAATGGGAACGCGCTATTACATTGTTTTCAGAACGGAAGTGCTTTTATTGGCTTTTCACACTATAAAAGGAATTTTTTAAAGAAAACTTGTTTAAGTCAGCCAAGGCAGAAATCTAAAGAGGAAAATAAAAAACACCTGACTTCCGACCTCTCGGTTTTTTGATGTTAGAAAAATTCCTCAGTGGATGGTGCGTGGCTGTGTCACCAGCTTTGTCTTCCCATGGCTCTGTGTTGTGAATATCTTTCCAGGTCAATAAATATGGAACATTATTTTTTTCCCCTTTATCTCTATTTTTAAATTTTTTATTTATTTGTTGGAGCATCGTTTTTTGTTGTTTTTTTTTTTTTTAAACATGATGCTTCTTTTTTTTTTTTTAAGATTTTATTTATCTATTTGACAGAGAGAGATCACAAGTAGGCATGATGAAGTCCCAGAACCTAAGTCAGGTTCAGTGGGGTGAGGTTCGGAGCTGATGACTAAAGAAAGAATTCTTAAGACATCTTTGGTGCAAAATGGTGGTTTATTAAAGCACGGGGACAGGACCCGTGGGCAGGAAGAGCTGCTGCCCCGGGTTGTGAGGAGTGGCTGGTTATATACACAGGAGTTGGGTAGGTGAGGACAAAGGGGTGTTCAGAAGGGCTATTGGGGCAAAGGATACTATCAGGATATTGAAGGCTTGGTTACTATCAAGTAAAGACAATTGAGAGTCTCCTGGTGGAATGTTACATTCCTGCTATCAAGCATCCTTGTTAATGAGATTTAGGTTTAGAAGAAATTTAACTTTATTTACTTTTCCTTCTACTTCCACCTCCTTCGGTTTTTTTATGGAGGGGAGGGTGACATTAGGCTTGAGGAACTGAGTTCTGTGTCTTTGGAAATGGGGCTATTGATAAGGTAACTTCTTTGTTGTAATCTCAAGGACATTTGCAAACCAAGGGAGACTGTCTTGCAGGATTCTGATCTCCAGCAAGTTAACTATTTATCATTTTATGGCAGTCAGGGGTGCCTGAGGAATGCTACACACATGGAGGGGAGCAGATGAAGGGGGGGTGCAAGGCGCCAGCTTTTGCTTTGTCCTCAGCCAGCCTCCTGCTCCCTCATCAGGCAGAGAGGCAGGCAGAGAGAGAGAGAGGAGGAAGCAGGCTCCCCGCCAAGCAGAGAGCCCGATGTGGGGTTCGATCCCAGGACCCTGAGATCACGACCTGAGCTGAAGGCAGAGGCTTAACCCACTGAACTACCCAGGCCCCCTGGAGCATGGTTTTAATGGTTGCATAGTATTCTGTTGAATAGATGGCTTTAATTTATCTAGCCAGTCTCTCATTTTTAGACGTTGTAGAAGCCATGAAGAGATAAATGGACTTTTGCCAACATTTTTGCACACTCGTCTGTTTCCTGGGGATACATCTTAGAAATGGGGAGTTTCCAAGCTTCCTTAATATAGGTATTGGGCGCCTACTAACACACATCTCTCTTGACACCAGAGTAGAACAATCAAGACAGACACCATCCCTCCCACAGCGTTGTTAGTCTGGTAGAGAATTTAGGTATTTAATAAACAGGGAGTGCAAAGAAAGTGTGAGGAGTGTTTTCATGAGGAAAGTACAGAGCATTTTGGCTCAAAGGACGTGTGGTTTTTAAAAAAGGTTCTTGTGCAGCTTCGATGCTTCCTAAGAAACCTGGGGTTAATGGGTCCTCCCTCTGGCTCTCTGTGAGCCCACACCCTTCTTAATCTTTGCCAATCCAAGGGCCAAACCGCTTCTCGCTTCTTGTTGTCAGGTTCACAGCAATTAACATGGTGTATTCTCAGGTTTTCGGTTACTTTTCTATTGTCCTGTCCGTGTGTAAGAAGACACTTAGCAATGCTCCCTTCGTGTGCATACAGTTTCGAAACACTAATTGCTCAATTTCGCAAAGGTCTGCTTAAGTTTCCTACCTCCAGCAAACCGCCCGCAAGCTGAAGTCGGCCTCTTGTATAGACTGTCTTTGGCCCAAACTTCCCCGTCTTCACCGTGCTCTGGGCCCACGCCACCTTCTGCTTCTTTCCATCTGTGTGTCTATGCGGGGGCTGCCCCCACCCTACTTTCCCCGAATAACACCCATCCCTGCTCCAAAGGAGGGCTCCTTACGAATGCATGATGGCTTCTCTTTCTGCCCAAAATGCATCCATGCAGAAGGCTTTGGGTGGATGGAGGGAGGGAATGAACAGGGGGAGGGATTTACCCAATGGTCTTGTCGAAAAGCGCCTGAGGACATCGGGAAATCCCATAACAGGCTTATTTAACTATTTGCTGGGCCATCAGTCATTTCAGGTCTGTAAATCAGTCTGAGAAACAAAGTGCCATTTACTTATCCGCTCAGTTCTTGGTTAGTAAGCTCCTCGGTGTGCAAAGCCTCCTGTCGGAGGGGGAAAGGAGTCTCTGTCATTACACAAAGATCGTAAACTATTGCATATTTCAGTTATTCTCTCATCAGCAGATCTGTAGCCCGGGTAAGTCATCGCCCAGTGGGTGGGGCTGGGAATCCCTCTCTTCAGGGTGAATCCCTCCCGTGGAAAACCAGCCCTGAGTGACAGAACACGCAGGGACTGGGGTCATCCTCAGCTCTTGGGTGCCCTACAGTTAAGATGTCACCCATCACGGGAGGATCAGAAATCGGTCTTTGGGAAATCGGATGGTGTGTGCTACTGGTATCTTCTATGGCTGTATTCTTTTGGCTTTCCTTTATCACTGACCTTTCAAAAAGGCCCGCTTGTCTCCTCCGAACGAAGAGACACCAGGAAAACAAAGTTTTGTATGTGCTCAGGCTAGGTTTTTCTTTGGGGGGGCGGGGTGGGAGGTGGAGGGGCTCCCCCGGGGCATCAGCAGGGGAATCAAAGCCTAGTGACTGCAGGAGGAGTTTGTTTTTCTTCACATCAAGATATTTTCCCACTTTTTCTTCTTTTCTTCCTCCTCTTCCTTGGTATTCCTTCTCCTCCTCTCTTACCCCCACCGCAGTGGGAAGCTGAGAAGTGGACACCCCTCTTGAGGCCTCCCCTAGAAGGTGTGCAGATCGCTAAGGGTTCCCCTAAACACACTCACCCACCCCCCTCCCCGTGCCGGGGCTGGGGGGAGGAGGCGCTGCCACCAAAGGGAGCCATTCTCTGAGCGCGCACAGGGACCTCTGACTCTGGTGTTTTGCTTTTTGTCCTCAGCTTCTCCTGAATGTTTACTCTCCAATGGGAGAGTGATAGCATCCTTTGATTTCGCAGTAGTACAGCTCTGGGGTCTCAGTGCTCGAGAAATCCTTAGTGGATCCGGCCCAGAGAGAACAGAACAGAGAGGCGGCTCTAAGCAGACCCGTGACCTGGACCACTGAGCGGCATCCCAAGGGCAGTGTCTCGTTTTAATTAATCTCACTATAAATCCTGTATTCGTTTATTTTCCTTGTTTTTGTAAGTGAATTGCTCACGGACAATTGGCTTATTTGGACTCTCACATTGCATCCTGCAGGAACCACGAGCTGGGGGCAGTTCAATGCAAAGATAAAACTGCCCCCGGAGTGAGTGGTTGCTAAGGGTTCTGCGCCGAGAGCCCCGGGGTGGGGGAGGGGACACAGCTCCGGGTGTTGGTGTTGACCCGAAGTATTGGAAACAAATTGTGGGGATTGGAAAAAAGAGCCCATCCTGCGCAGGCGATTGTAGCTCGACGATCCTCATTCTTTGTTTATTTACTTTTATTTTTAGTCTTTAAAAAAACGCTCCCACCGTTTACCCCTCCGGGCGCACGGACGGTAGCAGCAGGGTGACACCCCGGAGCAGCGAGCGGACCACAGCCGGCCGGAGAGCCAGCTCTGGAAGTGGGTTAAAGCCGATCTCACGGCCACTTGCCCGCAGATTGGAGCCAGAGTGGAGAGCCATAGTCTTGGCTCTCTGTCACTAGCGGTCATGGTGCACAGGGGACGCGCGGGAAGCCGGCATCATCGAGGCAGGTTGGAACTGAAACTTGGTCTGTAGTAGGACCCAAAGGAGACTACAACCCCCACCCCTCCCCCTTGCAAGTTTGCGCCCTGATTTTTGAGGGCTTGGAGTTGGGGTCCTCACCCGGGGTTCCAGAGAGTAAAGAAGGGGCAGAACAGAAATGGGAGGGTTTGTTTCCCATCTGGGACTGACTGGCTCTTGAGCAAGTCTGGCTCAGAGAGACTCAGTTCCTTTCCACCAGCAAAAGAGGGAAGAAGACAGGGAGACTCGTCATTGTGCAACCCATTTTTGTTGGATCCCTCTGTGGCTAGAAAGGGTTTTAAGTGCTGTGGATACAGTTGGGAACAATAGAGATGCAGGCCCTCTTTTCTTGGCCATGTTGGTGATTCTGGGAAGTGACCAGCCAATACTGTGGGGTTGGGACTCTGAGTGGCCCAGGACCTGAATTTGCGGTCCCGGTCGGTGGAGGGTGGACCGGCCATCCCTGCCTCATCTGGGCTCCTCCCAACACCCAGGCCCCAGGCCAGCAAGCGCTTGGCAGCAGACCAGAGCCCCTGCACCCCTGCCCTTGCCGCAGTGGGTCCTAGGTTGGCCACACTCGCTGGGGGTGCGGAGGGAGGAGGGTAGCCTGGGCCAGGGGGGCCAGCCCCAGGGGCCAGTGGGGGAGGGCAAAGCCGAGGGAGGGAGGAGGGGTTGCCAGAAGAGGCAGGGGAGCTGGGAGGGGTGTGGGGGTGGGTGTCCCCCGAGAGCTGGGCAGTTAGTGATGACCTGACAGTGGAAAACCCTTACCTTAAGTCCTGTGGTTTTGTAAATTGGTTTTGGGGGGGGGGGGGGGGTTATTTGGCATAAGTGTTTGGTTTCTCTGTTAAGACCGTAAGATATTTTTAGACAATTCAGAAAAGTTTAAAAAAAAAATACCCTCACACCTATATAAGGAACTGCCTGCATAGCCCTGAGCCTTATTTCAGAGTTCCAGGACCCCTCAGCTCTGTCCCCCTACTCACTCAGGACCCCTCCCCTCCCTTTCCTCCTTAACCTGGCAGGGGCTCTGCCTAGCATTGTCCTACCTCCCGCTCTCTGCCCTTCCTTACTTTGAACCCATCCTACATTTTGATAGCTGTTTTGCAAAAAGTCTCCCTTCCAGACCCCCCCAAACCCCTTCTGTGGATCTGGTGGAGACAAGGAGACAATCAGAAGAGAAATCCCATAAATGCCACATGCACCCCCCACCATAAACTTGGTCCTTCCACCGTTATTCTGGGTGAGCTGCTGGGGCCCCTGCCTGAGGCGCCCCCTTCATTTGTACCCTAAATGCTCCCTTCTCCCTATTCAAGGGCATCCTGCCGGCAGTGAGCCCATGTCTCTCCTGCAGAGCTCTTCCCTTTTTATTGGACCACCTCACCATTCCCATCAATGTACAAACATTATTCACATCTTTTTTTTTTTAAGATTTTTTAAAGTAATCTCCACACCCAGTGTGGGGCTCAAACTCATAACCCCGAGATCAAGACTCCCATGTTCCACTGACTGAGCCAGGCGGGCACCCCCAAATTATTCACATCTTAAAAAAAAAAAACAAAAAAGCCACACTGTCCCTCCGAGCCCCACATACCTTCTCCACCGCATCCCACTTACAGCAAAACTTCCCAGAGTCGTTTTCTCTGGAACCTATCTCTGAATCCAATCTGTAATCAAATTGTGTTGGTTCCACCTTCAAAATACATCCATAATAGGGTATCTCACTACCTACCACTGCGGCGGCCAAGCCCTAGGTCCAAGCCGCCATCCACCTGCCTGGAGATTGCAGTCATCAGCTCACTGGTTTCCTCCACTCTGGCCTTGTTCCCCTTCCACTGACAAAGCCACTCCTCTGTTCCAGAGAATTCCCAGTGACATTCCAATCACTTCCCAGTGACTTTCCAATCACTTCCCAGTGACTTCCGGTCCCTTCCCAGTGACTTTCCAATGGCTTCCCATGGACACTCTGAGTAAAAGCCAAGTGAAAGAACTTACAGGACCCCCGACAGTCCCCAGCCTCTGACCGACACCTCATACCCTGTCTCCTAATACCTGTCCTATCCCCATAGCCAAGCCCCAACCACGCGGTGCCCTTACTTTACAATAAGGCTCTTTCCGCCAAGACCATGTCTTATCGCTCACATTCTGATCTCTTCCCCAGACTTCCCTCCTAGGCGCAGCCGTCTCAGACCAGCCGTTCAAACCTCCTTCCATGCACACACCTCCCAATCCTCCTCCCCCTTTTTTCTTCCACCACGTTTATCACTATTCAATGTGCTACGTATGCTCTATTTGATTTTCTTGTGTTCCTCCTCAACTAGAATGCAAGTTCTGAGAGCAGAATTCTTTTATGTGTTTTTGCACCATTCTATCCCCTGTAGGGGAGAGCACAGTTGCTCCTTGAAGGACATTATTATTATCATTATGGTATTAGGTGTTCCCAGAAGGACACGTCAAAGAAGCAGCATTAACTCTAGTTAACCCACATTACAAACATGAGGATTTGTTAAAGACGTAAAAAGAGAGACACAGCCTGACCTCCAGAGGCGGATCGGATAGGCTACGACTCCTTACGGCCGTGCTTTGGCTCACCCCACCCCCTGGAATCTGATTTAATCTTCTTAATGCCGTGGGAGGGTCATTAAGAATGAATGAATCTCGCGGACAAAGGAGAGTGAGCAAAGCAATAGCTTTATTAAGCAAAGATACAGAAAAGCTCTCAAGAGTGAGAGGGAACCCGACCAGGTTGCCAATGAGGGCTCTTAGGGTTGGTCTTTTATTGAAAACTTATGAGGGAATTTAAATTTTTCTAACCTCTCTGTGGAAAGCACCATTAAGTAAGGTGATAACATCTTTCACGGTTTACTTCTTCTTTACAGGTTGGTCATTCTTTTTTGGTCACAAGGTGAGTTTGGTAAAAAGACCCCACCTCTGACGCCCAGGGCAGGGTGGTCTCTGGTCTGTTCCCTTATCTCTGGTTTCCTCATGCCTCAGCAGCCTGATCCTGTAGCCCCCATGTGAGCTTCTTACACAGCCCCCACCTGTCTCTCCCTACCTACCCCTGCCTGTCCCTGACTGGCTAAGTGACTTCTAAGTCTACATCAGAGGAAGCCTTGCATTGTGTGCTGAGCTCTGTTGAGCGACATGCTCTTGGGAAAGCCACCACCAGAAAGAAGATCTATGAGCTTGGGGCCCCCAGGTGGCTCAGTCACTGAGGCATATAGGTCTCGATTTTGGTTCAGGCTGTGATCTCAGCGTCTTGAGATCGAGCCCCCTGTCAGGCTCCGAGCTCAGTGCAGAGTCTGCTTCAGATTCTCTCTCTCCCTCTCCCTCTGCACCCCTCCCACTCACTCTTTCTCTAAATAAATAAATAAAATCTTTTAAAAACAAAACAATAAAACACCTTAAGATCACTTTGCTGTGAGGAAGCCCAGATGGGCCAGGTGGACAGGCTTTGGGGAGAGAGGGGCACCCACCCAGCCCCCAGCTGTTCTAGCCCCCAGCCTCAGCACACAACAGATGCCCAAAGAAGCTTTTTTGGAGGCTCAGGTAAGTGGCTTCAGGTGGCTCCAGCCCAGCCAACATCTGACCACAACTACAGGAGGGACCCCAAGTCACTAAGTTCTGGGGAGGTTCGTAACCCAGAACAGAGGACACTCTCTAAGGCAGCCCTTCCTGGTGCCCATAGCGCGGTCAGATTCACCAAGGGTTCCCAGCACAGGTGTGCTCGGCTTAGGAAAACTCCAACATGAGGAACTGTGTTTCAGAGAAATAAATTAAGGGCTTGTAAAAGCATTGTCTTATTACAAGTGCGCCTTCCAAGGCACTTGTAAACATTCATTACAAGGGTGATAGGTACTTATCCGAAGCCTATGGGTAGGAAAACAGAAAGAGAAATGTTGGAAATAACTACCTTTTAAAGATAATTAGGTGCCAAGGTAAAGCATCCTAAAATTTATAGTGTAAGTAAATGAGAAAATTACACAATGACCAAAATCGAATTCACTCACAACCTTTCAGAAACCAATCCAGGTGTTAGATACCATGAAGCAGACTTGGATTTCAAAAGTTAATTTCACCCTAATCCCCAGTCTGCTTTAGCCCCTATCACCCAACCTAGGAATATAACCAGGGAAGAACAGAACTGAATCCAGAATGTTCCAGATTGTTGGTCTCCACAACCACACCTCACCGGACAGTTGCCAAACTTCCATTTCCTCTACCACCTCTGAAGAGAAGCTTCTACTGTTTACTTGAGGTTTAATGATTCAATAGTTCAGTACGAAGATCCATCAACCCACGAAACCATCAGAAGGTATTGGGAGTAGAATAAAGTTACCTCTACTTTTTTGTTAGTAAAGTAATGTGTGTAGACTGAACTGCGTAGCTAACTTAGTATTCTGTCGGCAAAAATCAGGATACTATGTAGTAAGTCAGTTGTAGGAAAACCTATATTCTCTTCCAGACCAGAAAAAGGACTCCCTGCCCTACAGGGAGGCCCTGAGGCCCTGTCGGTGTGTGGGCAGAAGAGCCTCCAGGCCCCTCTGGCAGAACGCAGTTCCCAGAAGCGTGCACTGGGACTGAATCAGCCGGGGTTAGTATTCTGATAAGGAGTGGGCTGCAAGGTTGGCCTGTCCTCTGGCTGGGAAAGAATAAGATAAAGGATCCTTTGATGTTTTTATTTAAGGCTTTTGCTCAATAATTCAATGAGAAGATCCACTAACCCATGAAACCACCAACATGTGTCAAGAGCAGAAAAAAGTCACATGCTTCTTAGATATTACTGAAGATTTAGGAGGATATTTGCCCTTTATGTTAATTGGCATTTTCCCATAATCAAAGGGGCTGGTTGAACAAGACTTCCCAGTGGGGCGAGAATGAGAAGATCAAGGTGAGTAACAGCCACGAGGAGTGGGATTTTGCTTCCTTATTGGGTTGTTGTTTACATTCCCTTTAAAAAATTAATATCCCCCGTGCATGTCTCTGGGAGATAAAGAAAAGGCTCTTTCCAACAAAGAGTTCTACATGGAAAGCGCCGGCCATGCTTGGCTTTTGGAGAACTGAAATGTAAGGTCGTGTGGGTAAATGGATTATTGGTCCAGTAGGAAGAAAACTCTCAGCTCGACCCTCACCTCTGAGCAGGATGTGCAGGGAAAGGGACCCGTGGCTCCTTGGGAAGGCTGAGCAGGGGAGGAAGGAAAGCCTACTGGTTACGGATGCCTTGGGGATTGTCAGAAACGTGAGACGCTTGAGTTGTGAACATTTCAGAAAGATGTTAGACACAATAAAACGACTGTTGGAGGACAAAGGATGGATCTGTGGCCTCCGAGGAGAGAGAGCTAAAAAGCCCACAGAGAAGAATCAGAAAGAAAAATAGAGTCAGAGCCAGGGAGGGGACGGTGTGACGGGAATACGCAGACTTTCAACTTCTCTTCTGTTAAGCCGTGACTCCAGTACGATGAGAAAAATGAAAGAGAATCCATACAAAATAAAAATCAGCTAGCTAACCCTAACAGAAAGAGATTTCATAGTGCATTCCAATTTTTTGTTCTGATTTTGGTGTTGATGAATGTTTTCAGTATAAGACCAGAAGAATGTTTTTATTAACAAAATATTTCTGGGGGCGCCTGGGTGGCTCAGTGGGTTAAAGCCTCTGTGTTCGGCTCAGGTCTTGATCCCAGCGTCCTGGGATAGAGCCCTGCATCAGGCTCTCTGCTCAGCAGCGAGCCTGCTTCCCAACCACCCCCACCCCGGACTGCCTCCCTGCCAATCTCTATCTGTGAAATGAATAAATCTTTAAAAATAAATAAATAAACTAAAAAATAGATAGATAAATAAATAAAATATTTCTGATGGGGCACCTAGGTGGCTCAGTCCGTTGACTGACTGAGCGTTTGGCTCCTGTTGTGATCTCGGGGTCCTGGGATTGAGTCCTGTGTGGGGCTCCCTGCTCAGCCCAAGTCGGCTTCTCCCTCTCCCTCTGCCCCTCCCCTTATTCGTGTGGGCATGCTCTCTCATGCCCCTGTGCTCCCTCTCTCTCTCTCTCTCAAATGAATAAATAAAATCTTTAAAAAAATTTTTTTTAATGTATCTGATGGTTTCCCTCCCCCAACCAATGATGCTCCCATCATTGGTTGGAGAGAAGCAATATCAGAAAGCACTTTGGGGCAAAACTGAAAATTGCTCAGCTGTGGTCAACTGAGGGTTCCCTGACTTTTGTAGGAGCTGGTGGGGCTACTGCTGGGGTAGGTAGGTAGGTAGGTAGGTAGAAAGATAGATAGATAATAGGCGTGTGCGTGCGTGCGTGTGTGTGTGTGTGTGGCGGGAAGGTAGGACATGCACGGTGTGTTGAGGGTTCTGACACCCGCTAAGATTCTGACCACCGATTATTCCAATATATGTCGGGAGTCGAGTGGTGTTTCCACACCATCAACTCAGTCTCAGACAGCAGCTGGGCTTCGTAGAATTCAACGCAGTTCTAACACTATTTACCTGGAAATAGCTTCAGATCTCACAGCTACATGATGGCCTCACCGCCCCCCCCACCAGATGCCAACAAGAAGTCCAGGTTGTCACGTAGCAGCAGGGGTCCAGGGGTGCAAGGGCACCTGGGTCCAGGAGTTCCAACTTTTAACTACATAAAAATGAAAAAGAGTTTGCAAAATAAGGTTGAGGTCTGTATTGGTGGATGGGTATGTGACCAAAAAACGATGGTACAGTGTTAATTAATGATAGAGTCAGGGCAGTGGGTCTATGTGTGTTTATTACAAAGTCTTTTCCACTTTCCTGCTTGAAACTGTTTATAACGAAATGTTGGGGGCCACACCTGACCAGGTGAGCGTGATCTTAAAGGGGAATCTGGAAATCAGAGCGAGCACATGTGCCCCCCACCATGGACTTGTGCTACGGGGGGAACAGCTCATTTTTCTCTGAATCCCCTTCCACATTTACTCATATCCTTGGGGCAAATTCTCAAGACCCCTCTGAATATACTCAACCTGCCACTGAGAAGGAAGAAACGGTAGAATTAACCAGCATGGCATTTCACAAGGTTGACTTCCATAGTGAAACATCTTTTTAAACTCTTGCTGGTAAATTTCTTCCCAGAAATACCTTCCCTTCCCTTCATGTATAGAAGGTTATTATTATTATTATTATTTTTAGAGAAGGCTTTTGCCTAGCACAGGTTCACACAGTGGATGTCAGGAATTTTTGTGGAAGTATTTGTTTCCTAGATGTCCATCCCCACCGGGGGCGATCACTGTTCCCCCACCCAGAAGGACCAGGACACTGAATAGCAACAGACATGTTGTCTGAGACATAAGAGACCCCATGTGTGAAATGAAGAATTCGTGCCAAAAATACTGGGCCAATCAGAGAAGCTAGTTAGTATCAATGAAGCTAAAATTTGGGATGCTAATTCAGAAGAGTCTATTTACACTGTCCTGACACCTGTGGGTGACAAGGGGCCAGAGCACTGAGCTACACAAGGAAGTTGACAGATGGCCTTTGGCTCAGGTCATGATTCCTGGGTCCTGGGATCGAGCTCCATGTGGGACTCCCTGGTCTGCAGGGAGACTGCTTCTCCCTCTCCCCCTGCCCTTCTCCCTGCTTGTTTTCTCTCTATCCTCTTGCTCCCTCTCTCTCTCAAATAAATAAATAAAACCTTTTTTTTTAATCCTGCAAAATAAACGAATTAATAAAACTGACACTATTCAGGGGTATGTAACAGAGTCCAGAATCTTCACAATACAACATGCCCAATGCCCAAGATGCAGTCCAATATTATCCAACATATCAGAACTACAAGAACATTTGACCTGTTTTCAAGATTTAAAAAAAAAAAAAAAAACACCTTCAGATAACCACCTTAAGGTATTGAATTAGCACATAAAGATTTCAAAGTAGTGATAACAACTATGGTCGCAGACTGCAGGAGAATATATGCACAATGAATAGAAAAAAAGTTTCAGAGGAGAAACAGAAACTAAATTCATCAGACTCTCCTGAGGAGCAGAACCGATAGAATGTGTGTGTACATATACCTATACAGAGAAAGAGAGAGATTTACAGTAAGAAATTGTCTAATGAGATTACAGAAGTTAGCAAGTCCAAAATCAGCTGGGTGACCATGCAGGCTGGAGACCCAGGGGTGAACTGGTGTTACAGGATAAAGTCCACAGTGAGTCTGCCTTAGATGGAAAAAGAGACCACATTGCAGACGACGTGTGAGTGCTGCCTGCAGCAGAATTCCCTCTGGTTAGGGGGAGGTCAGCCTTTTGTTCTCTTCAGGCCTTCAATTGTTTGGATGCGGCCCACCCACATTATCAAGGGCAATCTGCTTTACTCAAAACCCGTTGATTCTAATGTAAATCTCATCACAAAACCCTCTCACAGAAACATCAAGAATATATGGGCCCTGTGACTCAGTCAAGTTAACACATAAAATTAGCCATGACAGGAATCAAGCAGAAATTGTTAAAAAAAAAAAAATGAAACAAGAAGCAATATTTGAAGAAAGAAATAAACAAAGAACAAAAATCCACTGGACGGACTTAATAGCAGAATGCCAATGACACACGACAGGGGAACATGTCCAGGAACAAACAGAAGTTAATCAGCAGTTCTTTTTTCAGTGTAACCATTCCATATTTACTGATTGCCTTGGAGGAAATTCTCAAGAAAAGAAAAGAGAAAAAAAGAAAAGGGAGAAAAATGGTTGAAAGAAATGAACAAACCCTTAGAGACCTATGGGACAATATGAAAGAGATTATGCATATATATAATTAGAGTTCCATAAGAAGAGAAGGAAAATGGGGCCAAGCATAATTCAAAGAAATAATGACAGAAAACTGGCAAAAAAACATGGATTTTCATTCGAGAAAAATCAGTGAAACCTAACCAGAATAAATATGGAGAAAGCCATGGGTATGGTAACATTGTCAAATGCTGAAAAACAAACGTAGACAGACTATCTTGAAAGCCGACTGAGAAAAATGGCACAGGGGGAAACAATTATTCGAGTTGTCACTGACTGTTCATCGGAAACAATGAGATTGGAGGACAGTGGAACATGGTTCAAGGGCAGAAAAAACATTCCACCCAGAATTCTGTATCAAATGAAAATGTCACTCAAGAATGAAAGCAAAATATGTACACTCTCTCTCTCAATTGTTCAAATAATTAAATAAACAGAATGGAATCAAAACAAAGACATCTTCAGATAAAAGAAGATTTAGGGAAATCATTGTCAGGAGACATGTACCATAAGAAATTCTAATGTAAGTTCCTTGGGCAATGGGCAATTTTATCATGTGGAAATTCAAGAAGGAATGAAAAAATGGTTACTGTCTGGTTAAATATAAAAAATTACTTTCTAGTGGAAAGAACCAAGATGCCCTTCAACGGATTAGTGGATAAGGAAGATGTGGTCCATATACACTATGGAGTATTATGCCTCCATCAGAAAGGATGAATACCCAACTTTTGTAGCAACATGGACGGGACTAGAAGAGATTATGCTGAGTGAAATAAATCAAGCAGAGAGAGTCAAGTATCATATGGTTTCACTTATTTGTGGAACATAACAAATAGCATGGAGGACATGGGGAGTTAGAGAGGAGAAGGGAGTTGGGGAAAATTGGAAGGGGAGGTGAACCATGAGAGACCATGGACTCTGAAAAACAACCTGAGGGTTTTGAAGGGGCGGGAGGTGGGAGGTTGGGGGAACCAGGTGGTGGGTATTGGGGAGGGCACGGATTGCATGGAGCACTGGGTGTGGTGCAAAAACAATGAATACTGTTACGCTGAAAAGAAATAAAAAAATAATAATAATTTTTTAAAAATTACTTTCTAGGAGTGCCTGCATGGCTCAGTGGATTTAAGCCTCTGCCCTCGGCTCAGGTCATGATCTTAAGGTCCCGGGATCAAGTCCTGCATCAGGCTCCTTGCTCAGCGGAGAGCATGCTTCTCCCTCTCTGCCTGCCTCTCTGCCTGCTTGTGATCTCTCTCTCTCTCTTTGTCAAATAAATAAATAACATCTTTTTTAAAAATTACTTTCCATTTTAATGTATCTGAAATACATGACCTTTGGAAGCAATTATAACACTGTCTAAGCCTGTTAAGCTAGAAAGCTAGAAGAGCTCACTGGAAGTGAGCAGCTCCACACAGAGGGAGATAGACGTGGCATCTGTCATTAGATCAGTCCAGACCAGGAAAGGGACAGAAGTGGCAGGTTTTATGGTGCCTGAGACCTGAGCACACAGAAATGCAGCCTCTCTGTAACAGGAGAGCCTCTGCCCAGAATGATTACTGAAGCCGTGAAAGCCTAAGGAGCAACTAGCCTCTAGTTTAGCAATGTCAGTGAAGGTAGCCACAGGCTGCATTTGAGGTCCTGTGCATTATTTGTCCTGCTGGATCCCAATGGCAGCCATCATTTACACATGCAAAAAGAGGCCATTTTTTAAAAAGACTGTTTATATATTTATTTACCAGAGATTTAGAGAGACAGAGATCGGGCACAAGCAGGGGGAGCAGCAGGGACAGCAGCAGGGGCAGAGGGAGAAGAAGGCTCTCTGCCAAGCAAGGAACCCAACACAGAACTCGATCCCAGGATTCCAGGATCATGACCTGAGCCAAAGGCAGACGCTCAACCAACTGAGCCACCCAGGTGCCCCAACAGAGGCCATTTTAGTTCTCTTTCTGATCTTCGTGCTTTTTATCTTTTATCTTTGTTTCTTGCCTTTTTGTAAGAACTAACATCTTGAATAGAACAGAAATGGAGAGACTGGACATCCTTTGTTCCTGATCTTAGAAAGAAAATACTGAATACTTCACCATTCAGTGTGATGTTAGCTCCAGGGTTTTTGTAAATATTCCTTATCAGGTAGAGAGATTTCCCTTCTCTTCTCTTCTCTTTGTTTGTTTGTTTGTTTGTTTCATTTCTTTGTTTTCTCACAAATGAGTATTGCATTTTTTCCAAATACTTTTTCTGCAACTATTGAAATTGCATGGTGTCTCTCTTCCATTCCATAAATATGATGTTACACATTTTCTTTTGAAGATTTATTTTAGAGAGAGAAAGAGTGCATAAGCAGGGAGACACAGAGGGAGAGAAAGAATTGTTAAGCAGGTTCCACACCCAGCACAGAGCCCAATGGCAGGCTCAATCTCGTAACTCTGAAATCAGGAACGGAACTGAAATCAAGAGGCAGATGTTTAACTTCAACTGACTGAGCCATGTACGGGTCCCTATGCAGGCTGATTTTTATGAATATTAGACCAGTTTTGCACTCCTGGGATAAATGTATTTGGTCATGATATTTATCATTTTAACATATTGCTGAATTTGATTTGCCAATATTTCGTTGAGGACTCTTGTGTCTGTAATCAAGAGGGATATTGGCCTCTAATTTTCTTTCTTTCTTTTTCTGTTTTTATAATGTTTGGTCAAGTTTTGGTATTAAGGCTAGGCTAGTCTCACAAAATGAATTAGAAGTGTTGCCCCCTACTCTGTTTTCAAAAAAAGTATTATTTTCTTCTTAAATATTTGATGGAATTCACTAGTGAAGTACTATGGGCCTGGAATTTTCTTCCTGAGGTTTTTAAATAATAATTTAAATTTTTTTAACAGGTACCAGGTTATTTAAATTCCCTATTTCATCCTGTATCAGTTTTTATAAGTTATTCAGAGAGTTTGTCCAACTTCATTTAAATTGTTAGTAATTTGTTGACTTGAAGTTGTTCATAATAGTCCCTATTATTCCTTCAGTGTTAAGTGGGATCGGTAGTGATATCTTCTTTCCTTCCTGACGTTCCTGATTTATATTTATCTACCTTGTAACATGTATCAGTTCTTCTTCTATTTTTATCGCTGAGTAATATTTCCTCGTATGGACATACCACATTTTATTTATCGATTCATCAGCTGATGGACGTTAACAGTTTTTGACCCAGATGAAAAATGACTCTACAAACATTTGCACACAATTTCTTGCATGGGTCAACTTTTAAATCGGTGTACTACTTTGATCCCAAGAGGCCCTACCAATCACCATCGGCTTTCAGTTGCTCCTTGCTGTGTAATTAAGTCAGGAGATTCTCTTAGTTCCAGTCCCTGAAAGGTAGGCAGATCATGTAGCCTGAGCTGGATTAAGGGAAAGGTGAAATCTTGAGACACCGCAACACCTGGACACGCGGCCACCTGACTTGGTCTCGTGGGGCGGAGGGTGCAGCATACAAAACAGCAGGTGCAGAATTCTATGACTTGGTTGAAAACCCTTCCTTAAGAATGCTTGTGCATATGTTAAAAAATAAACTTGAAAGCTATTAATAAAAGAAAAGAATTCTTGTGCAATTCTAGTTTGTCGATAGATGTTAACGAGTGCACATATCGTTAAGCACTCTCACTTGCCTTGGAGATTAGCCTTGTTCATACACACCCTCCTTTACCCCTGAAAACCCTTAGGAAAAACTTGGTATATTCTGGAGGAAGCTTCACGCCTTGGAATCCACTTCCTCCTCTGCAATTTGCACGTAACTCCAAGAGACAAAAGATAATAATTTATTTGTCTTTCCCATTTTTACCATTTACCTTACCCAGAACTACTTCTGAAATGCGTCAAGGTTCCTCATGTGAAATGAGAATTTGGCAAGGCCTTCATTTTTTTTTTTTCCATTTTCATTTTAAAGGGCTTGTGGGTGACATTATTGAAAGAACCTTATATCTGATAATAGTCTAGGTGTTGAACTGACTTAATAAGTAAAGAAAGGAAGGAGCAGATGGAGGTTAACTATGTGTGAGTTTATAGGTGTGGTGGTGTCTGGGGTCCATGTAAAAAATATATTACCTCACTGTAAATATTAACTCTGCTAGAGTCTAGGTCTTTAAACAGAAATTACCAGAAACTCCAGGGAATGAAGAGATGCTCTGCTCTTAATGATCTTTTTAACACCAACTCCAGGTACTTAGGGCCCCCCAGGGAATTCCTGGAATGGGTAGTCGTTAATAGGCTGGTTTCCACTGTTGGATAGTTTGTAAAGCAGAAAAGAAAAAGAATCCTCTCCCTATAAAATAAAAACTAAAACACCCTAGAAATTCATCTTTTAAGAACAGTTACAGAAATTGCTACTGGCCTGCAGACTCCAGGTTTTGAAACATTCAGTAGGTAATTTTTTAAAAAATATTTTATGTATTTATTTGATACAGAGAGAGAGACAGTGAGAGAGGGAACACAAGCAGGGGGAGTGGGAGAGGGAGAAGCAGGCTCCCCGCTGAGCAGGGAGCCCAATGTGGGGCTCGATCCCAGGATCCCCGAATCAGAATCATGACCTGAGCTGAAGGCAGAGGCTTAACCGACTGAGCCACCCAGGCACCCCACAGTAGGTAATTTTTTTAAGGAATAAAAGTGAAAACATTGATCAGGATTATTAGTAGAGGCAAGGCTTGTGTGGGGACACATGCTTCCATGTCCTTCCCGTGTCGGAGGGACCGAGCCTGACTTTCTTAGCTCTACTGGCCTCTCCCAAACCACCACCACAGAACCTGCCACACTCCCCACCTCCGACCCTCTAGCCTCACCCCTGCTCCTCTACCTATTTTCTTGCTCACCATTTTCCACATAAGTCCAGTGAAAAAGTTCTCCGAGTTCCCAGTGTCTTCCTCCTACCATTCTGCAAATGACTAGGCTCTGTGGCAATTGCCTTTCTGCCTCTTTTCCTCATCACCAGCACAGGACCCACCTGTGCAGTCACTGACTTTTCCCATCCCTGTGGTGACTTGTGACTTCTCACCAGTTGACACTCCCCTACCCCCATGTGCCATCACGTGTGCCCACCCTTCCTCTTCCTCTTGACTGTACCTTGGCCCACAGGCAGCGACCCCACCCAACTTCTGTGCCCAGTTTTATGGGCCTTGGAGTTGATACTTACTACCTGTGTGACTTCTGCAACTTGCTAAACCTCTCTGAGCCTCAATGTTTACGGCTTAGTTTGGGGTGATGGTTGCACAGATGTGTGCTTATTTCAAAACCCATCTAGTTGTATGCATTAAATATGTATAGCTTTTCGTGTCAATTGTAGCTCAATAACGTATTTTAAAAAATGAATCATGGGGCACCTGGGTGGCTCAGTGAGTTAAAGCCTCTGCCTTCGGCTCAGGTCATGGTCCCGGGGCCCTGGAATAGAGCCCTGCATCAGGCTCTCTGCTTAGCAGGGAGCCTGCTTCCTCCTCTCTCTCTGCCTGCCTCTCTGCCTACTTGTGATCTCTTTCTGTGTCAAATAAATAAATAAAATCTTTTTAAAAAAGTCCAACCTTAAAATAAAATAAAATAAAATAATAAAAAATGAATCATACAGGGCCCCTGGGTGGCTCAGTTATTTAAGCGTCTGATCTGGACTCAGGTCCTGATCTCAGGGTCCTCGGACTGAGTGCCTCACGGCCTTGAGCTCCACACTCAGCAGGAGTCTGTTTGTCCCTCTGTCCTTCCCTCCTGGCTCATGCTCTCCCTTCTCTCAAATAAATAAGTAAAATCTTTAAAAAGACATTAAAAATAAATAATGTTTTCTGCAGTGCTTTCTTGTAAAAAATAATAAGGCATCTATGAACATTTGGTTAGAAAAGAAACCAAAATTAAATAAAGAAAAGAAAGAAAAGGAAAGGAAAGACAGGACATAGCGAATAGATGCTGGTTACTTCTTCTCTGCCGGCTTCTCGTTCTCCGTCTCCTCATTTGGTGTTGGGACTTCTCAGTTGCGTCCCACTCACCCCCACCCAGGGTTCCAAAAGCATATTTCAGGGATCAAGCACTGGGCATAGCCCTTAGGAAGTTCTGGGTTCCGAGCCCTAAGTAAGCACGTGGATTGGAGTGAACAGCTTGGCTGACTGTGGGAAGGCTCTTCAGACCAGTTATCTGTTTGCAAAGCACTTTGCTCTGTTTAAATATATTTTATGGGTTTACAAACAAAAAGAGTTCTACTCTTCTTCCAGTAACAAATGTACAGTGTTTAGCCAATTATAGTTTATGATGGGAGACACTGGCCACCATTTCCTTTTTCCTTCCTTCCTTCCCTAGTTCCTTCCATTCTTCCTCATTTGGAAACCTAACCACTACTGACGATATTATTTTGAGGTGTAAATGATTACCAAAGACACCATAAAACCCAAGTTCTCCTAGTCCTCACCAGTGTTTGGAAGAGATTCTATTAAGAGTAGTCATCTAATTTTCCATGCCGCAGGAATGTTACCTGGCAGTGATTCTGCCTGGGAAATCTGAGCATGCTGGGGGGTTGGGGAGCCTCTCCTCTCTACCTCTCCCTTTGGACAGTGTCCCCCGAGCTCTAGCACTTCGTGCTGGGGCTGCCACTGTGCCTCCAGGAACTGCGTCTCCTCTCTCACGTCCCCGAGTATGCGCATCTGTCCCCTACAGGTAAGGCCCTCAATGTCCTCACTTCTAATGGTTCCCAACCTATGGACCGGTAAGTGGTGCCCAAGGGAGGGAGTCTCAAAGCACTATTGCTTCAGCCCCCATATTTTATAGAATCTATTAAAACAGATCTTCCCATTTTTTAACTCATGTACAATGTTCTCTTTCTCTAGACATCAGCGTGTAGAATAAGCCAGGCCAAGAACAAGAGAGAAACGGCTCCCTGCCCCACAGCATTTGGAACATCTTCATGCACAATTTCTTCCCCTTGGATGAGTCTCTTTCCACAAAGCTCCCGGCTTTTGCCGAAGGAGCTCTGTCGGGTCACTACCCCAGCTTCCAGCAGGGACCCAGGCTGAGTTCCTTCCTGGGAAGCTCCTCCGTTTCCCAGAAGACACTTCTGCTGGGCCTGTTCTGCCCGTCGATTGAGAACCACCAGAAAAACTATTGCCCCCGGGAGGGCTCCAGCACGTGGTCTTACAAATAAGCTATTTTGGGGGGAAGCCTGTCTGCGAGCTTTTATTTTCAAAAAATTGACAACTGCTTGTCCAATTATCCCTTAAGATATAAATGTACCTCCATAAAGAAGGATTGGAAAGCTGGGCAGTCCCTTAAAAGATAACCAGTGGCGATAGTCCTTTATTCCAGCAGAGTCACTGGGCAGATGATGCTATGGTTTCATTCATATTTTTTTTTAAAGATTTTATTTATTTATTTGACAGAGAGAGATCACAAGTAGGCAGAGAGGCAGGCAGAGAGAGAGAAAGGGAAGCAGGCTCCCTGCTGAGCAGAGAGCCCGATGCGGGACTCGATCCCAGGACCCTGAGATCATGACCTGAGCCGAAGGCAGCGGCTTAACCCACTGAGCCACCCAGGCGCCCTCATTCATATTTTTGAAAAGTCCAAGAAGTGAGGCTCTTTGTTGGCAAAGACGGAGCCACCGAACCGTGGTCTGAGACCGTGACTCAAAGTGATTTAGTACATCCGGCAACAGAATTAAAAGATAAAGTCTAAAGGAAAGGCTTGAATGGGGACATTCGCTGACATATGTGCCAAGTGCCAAAGAGGGCAGAGGAGCTGACTTCTTGTTGATTTGTGGGTGTGTATGAGATTCTGGAAGTTTACCAGTCATACGTCGTTCCTCAGAGAAACCATTCTTGCATTTCCCCACAAAAGGCACGCAGAGGCCATTTTGTTGCCGCACACCTTCTGTCTGGATCCTTCTCTCCTACTCTGTGGCTGCAGAGGGAATGCTAAAAGGCTTTCTGAGGCAGCTTCTCTGAGAAATAGATTCTCTGAACTTCGTGCCCTACAGAAGGCCCACTTTTCCTCAGAGGCTGGGAAGATGCAAATCTGGATTCTCGGGAGGCTAAAAAGTGTCATTCGTTCAGTTCTTCAGTCATCGATCGCTATCAATCCCCTACAACTAAGTGCAGGCTTGCTGGGAGCACTAGCAAGTCCGCGGAGAGTAAACTCAGGCCCGTCATCTAACTCAGGGGCGCGGGGCCACGCAGGGCAAGCGGGGGAGGCGAAAGTCCTAATACTGCGGGTCACTGTGTTGTGTGGCTTACTGGGGTCGTTTTTCTTGGCTGTCTTCTTCATTTGCTCTTCGACCCAGTTCCTGTCCGGCCCGCTCTGCCCCTGTTCCTTTGGCTTTATGCAGATTTCGAGGATCTGTTCTCTCCAGGGCCCTTGTCTACACCGCAGCTTCTTACAATGAGCTTCTGAGAAGGACATCCATGGTCAAACACAGCGTTCTAGGAGCGTCTCCTTCCCCCAGGTCCCTGTGCTGCCTCAGTGACAGCAGCTCAACTTCTGTAAGAAGTCATGGCTGGAGGGGCGGGGCGGGGGGGGGGCGCCTGGGTGGCTCAGTGGGTTAAGCCTCTGCCTTCAGGGCGCCTGGGTGGCTCAGTGGGTTAAAGCCTCTGCCTTCAGCTCAGGTCATCTCAGGGTCCTGGGATCGAGCCCCGCATCGGGCTCTCTGCTCAGCGGGGAGCCTGCTTCCCCCCCTCTCTCTCTGCCTGCCTCTCTGCCTATTTGTGATCTCTCTCTGTCAAATAAATAAATAAAATCTTACCAAAAAAAAAAAAAAAAAAAGTTGTGGCCGGGAGACAAAGAAGAATCTTGGGGCCACTTGTGAGCCTCCGCTGTGTTGGGTCCCTTTGCTGGGTGCTTCACACGCATTGTCCTTCATGCCTCCCCAAGCCGGTGAGGTCCGTACGCACACTCCCCATCTGTGAATGACAATCGGGGAAGCCAAATTTGTGAAAAACTTTCCCAGGATCTCATGACTGCTAAGTCGCAGAGCCAAGACGCGAAACCAAGTCGAAAGAAGCATAAAAACCAAAGTCTAGAGGGGTCTGTGATCCAGGTAAGAAATACAAACTGAGTTAAAAACATTAGGCATTTTCCTTTTCCTACAAAAAGGCGAGCATTCCTCCGATTAGTTCCTGCATCTTAGGGGACACTCCCAGGGGGAGACCTAAAGGGGCCCCTGACATAAGGCATCAGTGAAGCAGGACCGTCGTCTAGGGTAGGTACCCTCCTTCTACTCTGTAGTGACAAGCTTGCCTTGTCATGACATTTCCTAAGAATTCACACGTTGCACGCATTCCCACATGAAGGTCTGTGCCTAGGGCATCACGCAGAACTTTAGTGTGGCCTTTCACTGCTATGTGGTTGTCTTGGAAACTTTTTCCCCCAAAGTGACCTCTAGCAAAGTCTTTAAAATCTATGTGGCTGTCCTGTCTGGGGTCCTTGTCACTACAGCTCAGGGAAAGAAGAACGGCCAGAGTTTACCCATCCAGATCCTGATCACCTGGGAAGGAAGAAGAAAGTATTGCTTTCTTCGGTTATTTAACACTCCCGGCTAATTAAAAAGGTATTGCCATTTGGACGGCAGGGAGTGGGGGTGGAAATAAACAAAAGGGGAAGGGGACTGTGTTTTAGGTGCGTTTTATACTAAAACACCACCATCCACTCTCTCTACTTTTTCTTTAGAACAAAATGCATTTCATCTTACCACATATTTGAGGAAAGTCAGACCAGGCGGGTCTAAGCCATTTGCAAATGTTATTGTCTCCTGTCGAAACGTGGAACAAAATGAGAGTATAATGTGCAAATCTGCAAATCTCCAAATGATCCCAGGTCACCCCGCTGCTCGGCAGAGAGGCCGCTTTGCATCGGGAAACCCGTGACTGCCCATGACAATCAGAGTTTATTTTTTGTTTTAAAACTCCCAGCAGTGTTAATTCTCTTGAAAGTTTTAGTCCTGCCTTGGACCTTTTTCTCATGCTTCGGTATAGAAATCACGGAGCGTGACATGTGCCACACCCCACCGTGAGCATGAACCCTGGAAAATAAAACCCTTAGGACTCACCCACTGGCAAGGAGTAAGAGTCCCCGGTCTGACTTACAAAGGCTGATGGAAAGTTGGATCCTGGCTGTCCCTTACAGATTTTATCTTGCCTGCACTCAGCAAGATAGTGATTGAATTTTCAGGCGAAACCGGGGCTTCGGGGAGTGGGGGCCTGGGAAGGGGCGCACCACACCAGATTCCAACCCTACCCCAGCTCTCAGCTCTCTCCAAGTAACTCCCAGCCTCCTGTGGTGGTCCCCGCCTAGTCCCCCCTTCCTGGCCTCCTGGCCTCTCTGGATGCCTCATTTTTTTCACCTGTCTTCTGTTTGGGCCCATTTATGAAGTTTTCTGTATCTTAAAAGTCTAGTTCTGCGGCCAATAGCCTGGGTGTCTGGCTGAAGCCCAAGCAAGTCTGTCACCCACCCACACAACTGCTCAGTGACCTGAATGCACCCGAGCTTTAGGGCCCAGAGATGGAAGCACAAGTAATTAATTGTGAGAATGGATGAAATCAGTCTCTCCAAATGCAAACAGAGGCAAAGAGCCAAGGGTGTTTAGCTGGTTTTGGCTGTTTGCATCTAAATTAAAGTAGTCACCACTTTCATCAATAGTGATTAATATTTACTGAGTGCTTATCAGTAGCATGGCCTTATAGTAAGTCTGCCCAGGGCTTTTCACAACATAGGAATGTGAGATCTCAATGAGCATATAACAATGCGTAAGACACGGCAATTAATTAGCAACTGTTTATGGAGTGCCCATTTAGGCTCAGAATTTTGCGGGAAGCTTGTATACCGCAATGGCCTAGTCCTGGGCGAGACCCCTGACTGGTTGGAGGTTGTCTTCCAAGAGCCCTGAGTCTGGCTTGTGGAGAGTGCTGGGAAGTTAGCTTGCTCACCTCCTGCCCCAGGCATTCCCAGCTCTCTAGGGTTTACTAACCAGGGGGCTGTCCATCCCCCCCAGGGAGTGTTTGAGAATGGATGGGAGCATTTCTTATTTGCTTTGGGTTATTACAAATTAGCATTTAAGAGCAGGCCCAGGATGCTAACAGCCAGCCGTATGCCCACAACTACAGTCCTTCCAACAGAGAACTTTTCCACTCAAAATGCCAACAGATGCCCTCCTGCACGCTGATAAGAACAAAAGCTATGACAACACCCAGAAGGCGGAGCCCCCCCCCCCCCCCCACCGGTTTCTTTCCCGCATGCTTCAGGAAGCCGCTGGCAAAGCGATGGCTTGGGCAGGGGGCAACGGCTAGGTTATCCAAAAGTTCTGGAAAGCTGAACGCCTTGGGCGTTTGAGATCAAGCCTCAGACAAGTCCAAAGGAGCCTGCCTTTCCTGGTTGTGGCTACATCGTCTTTCTGGGAAGAAGTTAAAGGCGAGTCCAAGTTCAGGGAATTATTTGGCCCCTGTTTTTAACTTAA
The DNA here is from genome assembly GCF_009829155.1 of Mustela erminea. Classification (NCBI taxonomy): domain Eukaryota; kingdom Metazoa; phylum Chordata; class Mammalia; order Carnivora; family Mustelidae; genus Mustela; species Mustela erminea. The sequence continues at coordinate 26,539,207 of NC_045634.1, read as the reverse complement.
CAGTTATATCACAACTATCTTTCAGAATAGTTTTTCTTAATAACTGTGATCAATTTAGGAACGAGGAACCTGAAGCATAAAAGGGACGGTCGTGGGACCTGCAGGGAAGGGCTCATCGGACGCCCTTTGCCCCCCAAGCTCTGGGGGCTACCAAGATCCCCTAAGTTCCGACCAAGCTGCCTGCAGACTTGGAAGAAGAGGCCAACAAGAGGCAGCCTGAAATCATAGAAAGAAGTGACCGACCCAGGGGCAGTAACTGAGGCAGGAGCATGGAAGAGCAGAGTGACGCACCGCCGAAGAGGAATGTGCGTGAGTCGCTCGAATCTTCAAGACACGGGCGGTGCACAGCGCGGGGGTGGGGGGCGGCGGGAAGGTGTCCACATTCAAATCTATTTATAGCCATGTCCTTTGGGACCAGAAACATGACCTTGGAGGGTGACATCTGGCTCTGGGGAACACTGAGGGCATCTTGGGGTGGATGAGATGTCCTTGTTCTCTCACAAGAAAGGTTTCCTGGTGATTAATGCACAATTTCACAAAAGGAAACAAGAAAATTTGGGGAAGAAGAGATTGGAAATGTTCGTATTGGTGTCTAGGCTGCAGAAATACGTTATGGTGAATTCTAGTTACGCTGTGGTCTGCCAGGAAGAGACACGAAGGCTTGGGAAAATCTCACATGACCTTGGAGCCTCCCAGGTAGGCTGGTGATGTTGGCAGATGGCCTTGGAGACCAAGTTCTACCATTTCCTCCCATGTGACCCTAAATGAGTAATTTCACCTCTCTGAACCCCCATTTCCTCATCCTTAAATGAAGACATTACCCACTCTGGGTTTGTTGTGAAAATTAGGAATAATATATTAAAAGCTCAACGCCCAGCATGTCAAAGGTAGTCCACAGACAGTAGGTCTTATTGTTAGTTGACCTTTTTCTAAGAACACCCCATAAGAGCATCTTCCTATCTAAACTAAGATTTAACTCCAAAATGTTCCTCCCAAACAGGCATTTTTGACATATATTTCTTTCAAGGCAATTATAGAATTATTTGATTATAGAATATTTGATCTGATCATCAAAGAGATGCTTTGTCATAATAAGAGTTTCAGTTAGAAGTCATGGCTACAAGAGACAGCAAACTCCATTCAAACTGCCTTAAGGTGAAAAGTGGATTCCCCTCTTCTCCCCCTCCCCACTTAAACCGAAAAATCAGGGGTAGATCCATCTGGCTTTAGTTTTGACCCAATCCGTGGCTCAAATAATACTGCCAAGACTTGGTTTCTCTCTTTCCATCTTTTGATTTATAAAACAGAAACACCCCTCACGGTGGCAAGATGGCTCCAGCCTCTCCGGACCCTCCAGCTTCTGTGTAAGTCTTGGGACATAATCTGCTTAGACTGGAGTCACATGTCCATCCCCAGTCACTGTGACAGGCAGAGGTGGTGGTGGGGATCTGATGCTCCCACTGGCCAGGTCTGGGGCACACATGGCACCCTGGTCTGCAGGATGAAACCTCTTTGGAGGGCACGAAGTGGGCAGGGGAAGGACTGTTCTCCAAAAGGAAATGGAGGATGAATGGATGTTGGGCTAAAAACCATATCCGCCGTTAGCACTCAGGAGCTGGGCCCCCAATTCAGCATTTTAGTTTATTTTTTTTAAGATTTTATTTTCAAGCAATCTCTACACCCAACATGGGGCTCGAACTCACAGCCTAGAGATCAAGAGTTGCATGCTCCACAGACTGAGCCAGCCAGGCAACCCCATGAATCAGTGTTTTAAAATAAGCTCTCAGGGGGCGCCTGGGTGGCTCAGTGGGTTAAGCCTCTGCCTTTGGCTCAGGTCATGATCTCAGGGTCCTGGGATCGAGCCCCGCATTGGGCTCTCTGCTCGGCAGGGAGCCTGCTTCCTCCTCTATCTCTCTGCCTCTCTGCCTACTTGTGATCCCTCTCTCTGTGTCAAATAAATAAATAAATAAAATCTTGAAAAAATAAAATAAAATAAAATAAGCTCTCAGAAGATGCTAATGGACAGAGAAATTTGAGAACAATTGCAGTGTAAATCCTGGGCCACATCCATGTGAAAAGTCCAGGAGAAACACAGCCTTCTTTTTTTTTTTTTTTTTTTAAAGATTTTTTATTTATTTATTTGACAGACAAAGATCACAAGTAGGCAGAGAGGCAGGCAGAGAAAGAGGAGGAAGCAGGACCCCCGCCAAGCAGAGAGCCCAACGCGGGGTTCGATCCCAGGACCCTGAGATCATGACCTGAGCCAAAGGCAGAGGCTTTAATCCACTGAGCCACCCAGGCGCCCCCTGGATCAGCCTTCTTATCTACTACAGCGGACTTTGCTACATCTCCTAGATGATGTCACCGTACTTGTTTGTGTAAAGGAACCTCACCTAGGTTTTCACATTTCAACATTTTGGTGAGCTATCCTTTGGCCTGTGTACCACACAGAACTGCTCTCTTCATGATGGGAAACTGAGGCATCATGGCTGGTAAATGGGCAGAAGGTCATACTGTCTCTAAGGTGATGTCTTAATTTGCACAGACTCCCACATCCCTGCTATTTCAGCGTTATTTTTCTCTGTATATAGTGTTGAGCTATATGAAGAGTCCAGTAGACCAAGAGAATACCCAAACAGGAAGTTGATTCCTGGCATATTTAACTCTGAGCTTATTTATTTTTCATTCTGGCTAAGAACCTCCATTTTGTTGACTCAACACCAGTTTTCTGAGTTCAGAGGAACTCCCCTTCTTGGGGATCTAAATAATGCCCCAAATCCAGTGAAAATACCACCACGCACATTTGCAGGACACACATCTCTTCCCACAGGGAGACAAACAGAGCGGGGTAAACAATATGAAACCCGAAGCCTGCTTTAAATCCCTCTCTGGAGGAATGGGAACCCAGTTGGATTTGAGGTCTCTAAATAAAAATGGGATCTGATTGAGCCATTGAAATGCCCACCTCAGTGTATATGCGGGATTTTAGCTATTCTACTTTCAACATTCAGCAGTGTATTTATGGCCTTTTTATAACCTTCCTTTTGGCAAGTCAGTAGTTGCATTTCATAGGGAAAATGACTGCCAAAGGCCGGATGAAGCAACTTGACTGCCACTTCCGTTTCCTAAGGGATCCTTCCAGACACACACACACACCAAGACAGCAGCAGGGGTGGTTAGTGGCAGCGATATTAGGGACTCATATCGTTGGCATCATTGCCGGTTGTTTTCTACAGCGCCGTTTCCTCAACAGCAGCCTTCTCTCCTCTACTTGCTGGTTGTTATTTCTCCCCAGCGTTATTACCTCACATTGATCTAAATTAAATCCCTTCCCACTTACCTCACATCCTCATTAAGATCGCCATACCACAAGTTCATCTTTTTTCCTCCTCTTTTCCTTCCTTCATCCTTCCTCTCTGTCTTTTCTAGTTTAGTGGCACCATATTGGTTTTTTCCTCGGATTACTAAATAAATCAGAGTAAAAGTCTGGGCCAAAATGAATCACTGAGACGCTTTAGTTTACACGCTCCGCATTTGAAAGTGAACCATTAATAACTGTTTGCCTGTGTCAATCAGACTATCAAAAACCATTTTGCTTTTATCATGGGGAATGGCAGCAATGGTCGTGGATTTGGCCATATCAGAGTGGGATAAGTTTCATCTCTCGGACCCTTATCTGTTGTATTGATCGTTTCCATTTCTGATGGATTTGGTTTTCCCCTTTATAATCGCGTACAGAAGAGTAAGCAAGTTTGTTCTTTCTTTTCTCTTTAAAACAGGTATTTAAAAATAAATATAAATAAATAAATACAACATAAAACAGGTATTGATATGAAGGTGCTGTACGCACACCCGTATTTTCCACCTGTCCACACTGAAGTGTTGTCCTGTTATTAGTGCCGCAGACCACACCAAGGTGGCAGCTCTGGAGAGCAGGGCTCCGTGGTTGACACTAGATTCTGAGCTAAGACTCCTGCCTTATGTTGCTGGCACAGGACACCGTCTGTGTTGGTCTGTTTCTGTTGGATCTTTGTGTCTCTCCATCTGTAAAATGGAGAACAACCAGCAAGATGTAGGGGGTCTGGGAACATGCTCAGATCCGAGGATAACTGTAAGAAGCCGTGATTAAAAATAAACAAATAAAGCTTCAAAAGTTAAAGTACTAAAGAATGTCATAACGAGAAGCGATCGTATATAATGGGCTGCAGGACGTAAAGCAGAGAACGCAGCTTTCAACCAGAGCTATCCTTGAGCTATGATTGGGTTCTTAGGCAGCTCAGGGTTGGCGCCAGTGTGGTGTGTGGGTGGCTGGGCACAGGTAGTGCTTGCCAAAGCTTTTAAGTGTTACTCCATCCCAAACTGCACCAATGCATAGTATTTCCGAAAAGTTGCCGAGTTCTCGGGATAGTCCCAGGATCGACTGAGTTCGAGTCATGCTGAGGGCCCAAGTCAGTTCTTTAATCATTCATTTCCAAGAAACCAGTGAAACACTCGTTTTCAAAATACAAAGTAACTTCCCCAAGATCTCACAGTCAAGTTACTTCTAGGTCCAGAGCCCAATCCAGGGGGCAATTTCGTGTGATGGTAAAGAGCCCAGGTCATAGAGTCCAACAGGTTGGCCTCCACAACCATCAGAAAGCAGGCGACACATTCGTCATTATTTTCAGCCTTCGGGGGAAATCCAAGAACAATGATTAAACAGAGCTAGCTTTTACTAGTCATGTTTGCAAATGAATAATATAAAATGTCGAAGTGTGCCTGCCCCCCATCATGCTCTCTCCCACAAATAAATAAACAAAATCTTTTAAAAAGAGATTTTATTTATTTGACAGAAAGAGGGACAGCAAGAGAGGGAACACAAGCAGAGGCAGAGGGACAGGGAGAAACAGGTTTCCCACAGAGCAGAGAGCCTGATGCAGGGCTTGATCCCAGGACCTTGGGATCATGATCTGAGCCAAAGGCAGACGCTTGACCAACTGAGCCACCCAGGCATCCGGATCTTCATTTTGCATGTTCAGAGGCACTGTAGGCACATCTTCCTGCTATCTTTTTGTGGACTAATTCTTGTTGATTCACCAAGTTCTAATAAAGTCCTGTTTGGCCTGTCTCTGGAGCCAATGGAAAGCAATGAAAAAAATTTGACAAAAGTCCTTCTAAATAATGAATAATAAAAAAAAAAATCTTGTTAGCGTTCTTCCCACTATCTTATTGAAAACTACCCCTAACACTGACATGTTTATTTTTCTGCCTTGTCCTCTCCAAACTTCTCTCCTTGTAAATGCCACAATCCTCGGGTAGTATTTAAACGTAACTCAGCCCTATCTTGGAAGTGACAGCAGGTAGAAAACCTACTGTTCTCCAAGGTAAGAGGGGGATTTAAGGTTCATGTTCCAAATGGCTGGTATGAAATTCGAGGGTCTCTGAGATCCTTAGCTTGAAAGCAAGGCCATGAATAACTAAGACTTTTGAAATGTCTTTATTATATCCACTCCTTTAAAAAGCACCTTAGGAAGGACTAAGTATTACATGGAGAATTTTGGCTCTAGTATAACTCAAGTTTTATTCCAGTTCACTAAACCAAGGCACATTTCAATATGACAATAAAAATATAGCTCCTGACTATAAATACAGATTTTTCAAAAACATGGAATATGCCCCAATTTTTGTTTCCAAATTTGGAAATGCCTTCTCCTAACTCCAACCCTCCAGAATTGCAAGTAGGAATATTTTAATTCAATAAAAATTCAGGTTCAAGGATATTAACACAGTTATAAAGCACAGGAGAGATAATCGGCATATAGCATACATACATAAAATTCATAGATGTGTGGCTTTGAGAAGGATTCCTGTTTTAGATTTCATTTTAATTGCAGTAGAGCCTGGTTTCACCTTTATTTTTCCTTAACCCGTGTCCTCTGTTACAGTCCACACTTAAAGGAAGCATTTATGTAAGGACATATTTGTCTAGCTAGAGAATTACTGGCTAAATAAAATATCCTTGTGATAACCTACAGGCCAGTGACATAAATGAATGAGCAGAATGTATGAAAAAACAGGACCAGTGGAACATATAAACTGGAGATAAGCTGCCCTATCTAACAGGGTCTGCCAAGCATGACCATTCATGATGAGGGGGCCAGAGTCCCCAAATCTTCCAATTTTCCAACACAAGTCAGAAATCCTGATTTTTAGGAGAAATCTGCAAATTTTTAAATTTTGAAAACTATGCAAAAATCAAAACAAAACACTGTACAGCCAAGCCAATGAAGAAACAAAACCCATTTGGAGCGTCAAACAATTTTGGAGGGTTTGGAGGGTCCAGTGAGTGAACTTTACAAATTGGTCAGGTATTTGATTTTGTTTCGGTTTGGTGTTGGTCATTTCGATGCTCACTGCATTTCCTAGCACATGGAGACTTCTCATCGAGTACTGAATTTGAAGGTATAAATGTATCCAAGTCAATAACACGACAGCTCAAAGCAGATCTTATTCAGATGAGAACCATCACGAGAAATGGAACATACTGAGGGAGTGTGCGATGTTTTGGCGTTTTGTGAATCAGACTTGTTGCATGAGGCAGGCTCGTGTGGTTGTTGAATGGGAGTTTTCTGCGATTCCATATTCCAGAGCCATGAGACAGTGGGGTGTCCAAGGACAAGTGACAGGTAGCCTATGAATAAATATTTAATTCTATTTTAGCACCCAGATTTGCCTGAACCACAGGTTGGACTTGTTCTGGGTAAATTACTTTAGATTAAAGAAGCTGACCCTTTCCACTTCCTTCCTGTTTCTATTTCCACTTTCTGTGTCTTCACTTTCATCTTCTGGATGCGTCCATTCTCTCCTCCTGGTCTAGGTTCATTCTACCTATGCTTCAGGCCACTCTTCTCAACTACCTAAGCTAATATAAATATTCTGTTCTGAAATGCATTATTCCATTTTCTTACTCTGTTTACAATACTATCCTTAGGCGACTATTAAAATTAGTCTTAAGGGAACAATGCCCCCCATTTTCAAACCCAGAGGTGCCTTCCTTCTGTCACAGAACCCCTACCCTCACCCACTTCTGTCCTTGTCTGTATGAAGACGATGACACCCGTTGCCTACAAGGGCAGGAGGTAGCGGCTTTGGGGATTGTTCTCAGGCTACGTGGGCTGGTGGGGGGAAGGGAAGGCTGACCCTGAAATGGGCTTCTACTCTGCCTAAATTTGTTCCTATTGCCCTGTTAAAGAGCTAAACAAGGTCACTTTGTCCTTGAAACAAACGAACAAAATAGTTGGAGAACTGCTGCAGATTAAGCACTTCTGATGTGACTCCTTAAGAACTTTAGTTTTCTTACCTGCAGGTATCTGGGAATACAATAGGTGAGGTAAGGGAGGCTTAGGATATAAGAGGTGAAAGAAACATTCTGGAAAGAAAAAAATATTCTGGAGCTTTAGAAACATGGTCTTGGAGTTAGTGATTGATCAATTAATTGTAGATTCATTCAGGGGGTTAAAAAAAAAAAAAAAAAGGAATCCCAGGTCAGGTACTGTGTTTGGTCCTAGAAATGCACAGATATGCAAGTTGCTACTACACATACATTATTAAAATAAAATAAATAAGAGGTGAGCTCTTCCTTCAAGGATCGCAGGGTCTAGAAAACAGAGCCACAGGTAACTGGGTGATCACTTAGCGAGAGCAGTACTATAGCAAAAATGCAGCGGCTTCAGCAGAAGTGCAGAGAAGCAAGAGTGGAAGTCGAAGGTCTTAAAGAAAGTTTAGCTACTGGAGCAGGGTCTGGAAAGAAGAATGCACCAGCAAGGCTAGCTGGGGAAGGGCGCTGGGCTCACGGAGAAGGCAGGTACAATCTCCCTGATCTAATAAAACCAGGGGGACTATTTCCAGCCCTACCCAAGACAGGCTGAAGGCCGCTGGGATGATGCGGGTGCTCAGGGCCCAGCAGCCAGGCTAGGACGGCTCATGAAGATGAGAGGGTGACCGGCGGGAGGAGGCAGGCCGGCAAAGAGGAGAAAGGGGGGTCACGTCGGCAGGTGCAAAGGCTCGGAGGAAGCCGAACGTGGTTTCGGTTCTTCGAGGGGGCTGGAGCCGCACGGGTGGGCTGGCAGCAGCGTGAGCTAGCGGGGGATGAGGAATGAGGGTCTTTAGCGCCCCCCCCGACCCCCCGCCGCCAGCCCGGCCAGCCCCGGCCAGGGCAGAGCCTTCCAGCCGGGGTGGCCTCCGGGAGAGCGCGCTTTACCCTCCAGTCCAGGTGGGGGAGATGGAAAGAGGCAGGACCAGCCGCCTGCCGTGAAGGTAAAGAAGATGAAACGCTGACTGCAAAGCACAGCAGAAAACGCGGCACAAAACCCGGCCCGAGTGGGCGGAGAACTGTCGCTGTCGGGAGGGAGGAAAGGCTGAGGACCACCGGCCACCGGCTTACCAGCCCACCCGTGCAGCTTCCGGCCCTCGCCGCGGCCCCAGTGCCCACCGCCCGAGGCGGGACCGCCAGCGGCCAGGCCGGGGGGCAGCCGGGGGCTCTGCGCTGGGGCCTCGCCCCTCACCCAGATCCCCTGAGCCCGGGCGGGGTTTGAACTCGCGCCGCCCTGGCCGCTCGCAGACCCGCACCGACCTGCCCGGCGCTGCCCTCCAGCGGGCACCCAGCAGCCCGCCCTTCGCTACCGGCTGGCTCCCACCCAGCCAAAGCCGGGAAATCGCGCTCCTTAATCCTCGACGTGTTAATTATTCAAACACTGAGTGTCTGTGAGTGTGTGTGCGCGCGCGTGTGTTTAATTTCCTTTATTAAAAAAAGCACACCGGGCCCACTGGGACGACAGAGCCGAACGAGGCTGGAAGGAACCCCGGGAGGCTTCACTCCGAGAATCAGCCAGCGGGGGAAGAAGTCGGCGACCGCGAGATTCGAGGGGCAACAGAGACTCCTAGCGATCCGAGGGAGCGCCGGATCCCCCGCACCCCCGGCCTCGGCTCCGGGCTCCCGCCTTCTCGGGGCCCGCCCCGCCCAGCCCTCCCAGCTGGCCTGGCCTTCCTGGGTTGCCTGGCCCCGGGCAGAGCTGGAGGCCGCTTCTCAGCCCCTGGGGCAGCCCCGCCGGCTGCATTGGGCCGATGGACAAGGGGAGCCAGATACGCGCATCTAAGATTCCCTACTTAAATACTCTGTGCCAGACACAGTTCTAAACTCTCTATTACCCCTGTTACACCTTACCTCACACCCGGGGGCGGGGGCCGGGGGCGGTCTGTTGCTATACCCATTTCACAGGTGAGGAAATGGATGCACAGAAGGAACTGGCCTAAGCTCTGGCAGTCTCAGACTCTGAGGGCCGCGCCTCTAGCGATGCCCCGCCCACTCGGCCTTTAGCTCCGCCTACGGGAGGAATCGGAGGGGTCCCGGCCCCCACCCCACCCCACCCCTCAAACCCCTCAGGTCTTCCACCACGGCTTCCAGATGGATCCGACTTGAAAGGGAGCAATGGAATCAGAAACGTGCGTGACAGGGGCATCTGCGTGGCTCAAAGCAATTTTATTCAAAGCTCTATGGCCTTTGAGCCCATCATGTCACACAAGTAGATTTATTTATTTATTATTATTTTTTACAAGTAGATTTATTTTTAAACAATGTCTGAGTTAAAGGTGGGGCCAAGGGGCGCCTGGGTGGCTCAGAAGGTTAACCATCTGCCTTTGGCTCAGTTCATGATTTCAGGGTCCTGGGATCAAATCCTGCATTGGGCTCCCTGCTTGGAAGTGAGTTTGTGTCTCTCTCTCTCTCGAGTAAATAAATGGAAGATGGAAGGAAGAAGGAAGGAAGGAAGGAAGGAAGGCAGGCAGGCCTTTTTTTTTTTAGTGTTTTGTTGTTTTGTTTTGTTTTTTTAGAGAAATTGAGAAGAGAAAGCTGTTTCTAATCGTGATACAAAATCCAAGAAACATGGGGGGTGGGTGGTTGACAGGCCCGAATAGATAAGAAATCTGAAAATCTATTTAGCTATAAAACTGAAAACCTGCAAAAATATTCAAGCTGCTTGTTAGGAATGAATGACTACATTTACAAATAGTCCAAAAAATCTTCATGATAAAAGATGTAAACCGAAAATGCATGATAAGCAAACGAAAAAGGTGTTCGAATTCATTGACCAATTTTTCACCTGTAAAGTATGCAACCATGAGTTCACAGAAGTATCTCCATTTTCCATTCTACACCTCAGGCCTCAAGCAAGTGTTCTTGCTTTCCATAGTTCTTTTTTTTTTTTTTTTTTTAAGATTTTATTTACTTGTCAGAGAGAGAGAGAGAGTACGTGAGCACAAGCAGGGGGAGCACCAGGCAAAGGGAGAAGCAGGCTCCCTGCTGAGCAGGGAGCCCCATGTGAGATTCGATCCCAGGACTCTGGGATCATGACCTGAGCCTAAGGCAGGCACTTAACAGACTGAGCCGCCCAGGCATCTCGCTTTCTCTAGTTCTAATTGCTCTCTCCGGCTTGCAAGACCCAGCTCCCGGTGTCCTCATTAGAGTTACTTGTTTAATCAATCCCTTTGCCTGTATTAAATTTCCCACTGCCCGCTGCCTCCACTCTACCACTGCCTGGTCTCTGATTCCCTGGGCTGCCCATGCCTCCACTGCCCCCTGCAGGGATGTCCCTTTACCCCTAGGGAGTGCTAACACCCTGCTCTATCCTGCCCCCCGTCCCCCACCACACACATGCAGACATCTACCTCCCCCAGCTTGGACCCTGCACTCCCCACAGGTCATACCCCAATCCGGATGCCTACCCTTCTTGACCCCACCTTATTTATTTTTTTCAAACATTTTATTTGTCTATTTGACATAGAGAAGTTGCACAAGCAAGGGAAGTGGCAGAGGGAGAGGGAGAAGCAGGCTTCCCGCTGAGCAGGGGGCTCAATGTAGGACTCAATCCCAGGACCCTGAGATCATGACGTGAGCCAAAGGCAGATGGTTAACTTACTGAGCTATCCAGGCACCCCTTGGCCCCAACTTTAATTCAGGCATTGTTTAAATATAAACCTACTTGTAAAAAAATTATCAATCAATCAATCTATTTGTGTGAAATAATGAGCTAAAGGCCATAAAGCTTTAAGTCAGATTGCTTTCCTAAAGGGTAGTGCCAGTTTATAACGCTAAGAATCACATTCGAGTGCCTGTTTAACTGCACCTTTCCTGGCATTGGGTATTACCCATTTTTCCAACTTCTTTCCCTTTTGGTTTCCTCCCATAATTGGTGTGCCAAAGACAGAGACAGAATCCTAGAACTGTTTATGAAGGCATCTCATGTATCCACCCAAGTCAGGTGGCTCTGTCTCTAAACACTCTGAGACAGATGCGTTTTGATCTGATTAGTTGGTAAGCTGTGTACTGTACCATCGGTAGAGACAACACGTTTCTTTAGTGAGCTCCTGCTTCCCCCATTCAAAAAGTAGGATTATGCACCAGTATGATGTGCTGGATTTTGCAGGGATTTGCAAAGATGTAACAGTTGCAGCCTCTGCCCTCAAAGACCTTGTATTTTTTTAAGCTTTTATTTATTTTTCTTAGTAATCTCTACACCCACCATGGGGTGTAGAGACCCCATGGTTGTGAGGTAACTCACGACCTCAAGATCAGGAGTCACACACTCTGCCAACTGAGCCAGCCAGTCTCCAGAAAGAGCTTGTGTTTTTGACAAGGGCAATTACTCTGATGGTATTATGAACTCAGCATTCATGTTATAAATGACTTCAATTCTCTGGGTCTCTGATTCCTCAAATGGAAAGTGGTATATCCAATCCTCTGCATGACTTCATCATCACACCCTGTCCTTCACCCAGATTCCTCCTCCCCACCACAAGCCCTGTGCTCTGAGCATACTAGTTCCTGTCCTCCAGGGGCACACACATGTGCAGTCACTACCACCGATGGAATGTCTCATCCTTGATTTCCAGGCCTCAAGCAGCCGCCAGGCATCCACGATCTCACTCAACTCTCACAACTTTATTAAGGTCATTATTTTAATCCCCACTTTTTAGGTGTTGAACGATTTAAAATTTAGATGTTCCAATACGAAGACTTAAAGAGGGTCTTGCCAACGATCCTAAAAAAGGAACCAAAAGTTGAGTCTTCCATTGCCGTAGGCAACCTCATTCCACTGCCTCCTTTCTTACCTGTTTCCTGCTCAGCTTCCCTCCGCGACTCCCCTCTCCTTCCTCTTGGATTATCTAAATGCTATCCATCCATCGGGGTGCTGCTGAAAGTCCCATGGAGTCCCCCATCCTCCCAGGCTGAGATGTCCTTGAGGAAGCTGAACCACAGCCTCTGACCGACTCTCCAAGGTCATCTGACAAAAACGTCTGATGAAGATGGAAAGGATTCCCCTAGAAAAATTCCTGAATCCCATGCAGATTTCTAATGACTCTCTTGTCCTGTTGGGTAGAAACTCTTTTACAGTCAATGTCCACCTTATTCCCTGTGCTTTATAAAGTCCCCCTGGCTAAAGGCCACTATGAACTCCAGGTCTGCAGGAGACAGAAGGGGTGGGTATGTATGCCGAAGGGAAATTAATTGAACACTTGCCAGAGGAAGGAGGTGGATCAGCAAAATGTGCCTACTGGTTGAAGAAAAGCCCTCACAGTTGTGGGCACAGAGCCCTCTCCCCTGCCAGCCTCGGTGCTTAATAGTGTTGTGCTCTTTGTCACCTTCATCATTGGAAGAGCCAAGGAGCCACTCCACCGACCTGCCACAATTCCTGCCCTTGCAGATTACCTGTTGCTCAAGCTCATGGGCTCAGAATTGGTGTAGGTCTGCGGTGAGGCGGCCCTTACTCTCAGAGTCGCATGGCAGCCTCTACAAGGTCAATTTGTGGCTTCAGTTGAAGCCAGATCCTGCACAGAGGTCCACCTTAGTTGGCTCAACATCTCACTTCCTTGCTGCCAACCTCAAAGGAAATTGGCTGGACTGCCTGGGCCTCATGACTTTTCATTTCTAGCCCTTTTGAAGCTCCGTGAAAGACTAGAAAAGGAAGCTGAGACTCATTCCAATCACAATCATCTACCCGCAACAGGAAGAATACTAACAGGGATTGGCTCTGTGCTTGTAGAGCAGGGCCATGAGCTTGCGGCCTCCCAGAAGCTTTGACTTATTGGCCCCGGGAATGTCACCAGCACTCTTCCCTTCACTGAGAGAATTCCTCCTGCTCCCAAATAAAGAGCCAGAAATTCTACCCTTTGGTCTTCTTACCCTCTTCTCTGCCCTCCTGGAAGATGTAGGGATCCAACTACGGACAGCCTCTCTTTCATCCGTAAGCTGGGCCATGGCTGAAAGGCGGTAGTCCTAATGTTGGGATGAAGAAAGAAAGGCAGGAGGGCTCAACTCTGGTGACTGGCCCCACGTAGCCCTAACCTAAACAGATAGAGACAAAAACTAAGAAGCAGAATGAGAAAATACAGGTAAACACACCCCAGCTGTGGCAGTTTGGAAACATGGCCCCAGAGTCTTTGATTTTCCTGTCAAGAGGTGGGGTGTCTGTTTTCTTCTCGTGAACTTGAGCTCTGCACCTGTTTAAACAGTTGAGTACAGTGGACTCAAAACCAACCAAACAACCAAAAAACCAACAAACAAAAAACTTCTGTGCTGGTTTCCTAGCCCCAGCCCTAAGACACTGGTAATAATTCCCTCCTGGCTCTGGGGAACCCAACCATCAGACTGTCCAAGGACATCCAAACAGATCATGGAGAGGCCCACTGGGACAGAAGCCAAGTACCCTGGCCCTCAGCGCAGCCCAAGTTCTCAGCCAACAGCTAATTCCAATCTCCAGCGGTGTGAGGAAGCCATCTCGTACTCGGGTCCTCCAGCCACCCCCTTTCCCCATAGAGTTGCCCCAGCTGATCCCATATGGAGTGGATGGGAACCATCTCCTACACCCTGATCCCTCTCAAAACTGCAGGCCCCACGGCTACCTCTGTGAAGCCTCAGATGGTTAGTTACGTAGCAATGGGTAACCAGAAGACCATGTCCATGTCCAGGGAGGAATGCTGACTGGCCCTGGCCCCCGTCCAGGAAGTGGCCACTAATCAGCCTCCCACACGGGTGGCGATGTGGGGTCTGTGGGATCAGATCCAAACACTGGTCAGAGTGGAAACGACACTGCTCGGCTTTCACACACATCCCAACCCTCTCTCCCCCCATCCCCTACCTGTGTCCTTTGATCTTGGGAACCTACCCTATACTTGGGACACTAGCCAGCGTCACTCTAACTTAGTAAAAACACATGGGGATCAAGGACTCCAGTCACTTTGTTTCCTAGACTCAAGTCTTTACCCCATGTTGTTGTGGGGACTTTGACACTCCCCCGCACAATGCTTTATGGAAAATAGATGCTGTTCCAGGACCAACATAGGGGTGAGAGCAACGAGGCGAGGGCTCAGGAGCAAACTCAAGGAAAGTGAGTCACAGGAGTCAAGAGAGGACCAAGTTCAAGGAGATCAGGATGATAGGTACCAAATATAACGGAAAAAAGATAAAAAGCATCTCCGGGATTCGGGATGATGGGTAAAGTCAGTTCTAGTGGAGCCGAAGGGACAAAAATTAAATCAAGGTGGATTGGAGTAAGAAAGCGGGAGGAAGTCGAGGCAGTGCTCACAGGCAAGTCCATCCCCGAGTTTGTTGAGAAGGGAAGGCAAGAGAGGACCCTAGGGACGCCTGGGTGCCTCAGTCGGTTAGGCATCTCCCCTCAGCTGTGTTCAGGATCCCGGAGTCCTGGGATCCAGTCCCTGCTTGTCCCTCTGCCCGCCCTCGCTTGTTCTCGCTCTCTCTCCCTATCTCTCTCTCAAATAAATAATCTTCAGAAAAGAGAGAGAAAGACGGGCAGTAAGTCTAGAGGGAAAGTAGAGGGCTAATAGGTACTTCTTGTTTTTAATAGTCTGGTTTTTAAGATGGGGATTGCCAAGCAAGGTTATTCAAGAGCGCAGGGGAGGGGAGGGCATGACCACTAAGGCCTGGGAGGTGGAAGGGGCTGGGGCTGGGGCTGGGAATGCAGAAGTCCCTCCGTGGTGCCACCACCCCCCCAACTGGAGATACCAGGACCACCTAGGAAGGAAAGGTGAGTGTGGTTTCACTCTCAGCGCTTTCTGTGCAGGAGGGGGGCTGAAGGACAGCAAGCTGCAAAGCGCGGACGCAGGCGACATGCCTGGACGCTGCGTGTGACGCTGTCCGTGCAGGAAGATGCATAAAAGATGGGAAAAATCACGTTTTCCAACTAAAACCATCTTGTCTAAATACGCTTTTATTCCTTCTTTATATAAGAGGGACAGTCCACATTACAAGCGGCTTTGGGAGGGAAGCTGGCCCCACTGCCCTCCCCCTCCGAGTCCCCTCGCGCATGGGCCTCTGTGACTGACTTGCCCCAGCGAGACCGGAGCGGAGAAACCCGACGCCCCGGGCCTCGGCCGCCATCCCGGCTCCTCGGCGCCACCCAGTGGCAGCGGCGCGGAAGCTCACGCGAGCGCGGAGGGGCTCGGGCGGAAAACCACCCTTTGTCTTCAGAAGGTGCTTTTCCTGCCAAAGCAAACCGCCCGCGTGTCACAGCTACTGCGAGAGCCATCCTGGGAAACAAAGCCCTGATTTTTTTATAGCAACAGTGGAAACCAGACCCCGCTTCCTTCCTCCAGGATTAGGGCTCTATTGATGCTGGCGGAATAGGTCATCTTGTTCCAGAGTTGACCCGCACACATCCATACTCTGAGAGCGAGAGAGGAGAAAGCTTTAAGCTCTCCCGGGGGGGTTATCAAAGGTTTTTCTGTTCGGGTTACCAAACAGTTACAAAGGACTCTCAGATGGGTGTTTCTTTCTTTTCTTTTTTCTTTTTTTTAAACGAATCAATTTTTTTAAAGATATTATTTATTTGTCAGAGAGAAAGAGAGAGAGAGAGCGCGCGCGCACAAGCTGGGGAGGGGCAGGGAGAGGCAGAGGGAGAAGCAGGCTCCTGGCTTAGCAAGGAGCCCCAAGTGGGACTCGATCCCAGGACCCTGGGGTCATGACCCGAGTGAAGGCAGACATACAACTGACTGAACCGCCCACGGGGGGGGGGGTCTCTAGATGGGTGTTTCTTTTCTTTCCTTCCTTTCTTTCTTTCCTTCTTTCTTTCTTTTCATTCCTCCTTTGGCCACCCAGGGTCCCTAGATGAGTGTTTCTTTTCTTTCCTTTTCCTTCTTTCTTTTTTTCTTTTCTTTCGTTTCTTCCTTTTCTTTCTCCCTTTTGCAACCCAGGCGGCCCCAGATGAGTATTTCTTTCCTTTTCTCCCTTCCCTTCCTTTCTCTTCCTTTCGCTCTCTTAAGTTTCTGAACTTAGCCCATCACGGTCCCTGCCAACAGTCACTCGTGCCCAAGCCAACCTGGTCCCTAAGGACTGTCACCCCTATCCTCCCCACCACCAGCCCCCGGAGCGTAGGCTCTGGCCTGCCTAGGGGACTCCTCTGAAGGGTTCAGAATATGTCAGTCTGGCATAAGGATGATTTGCAGCTAAAGGTAGTTGACAATCAACCAGTGCAGGATGAGTTCTCTGCCCTCCCCTTAACTGCCTGAAAGCAGGGCACAAATTTGCTTCTGTGAAGGTGGCAGAACTAGTCCCTTCTCTTGTCCCAGGATGAGGAGAACAACTCAGGAGAACAGCTTACAGGAGGCGGAGGCCAACACCAAGATAGTCTGTGTGAACGAACCTCATCTTCCATGATTTTCTATCACCCTCCCGTAATGTATCAGCCCCGACCTTCCTTCATCCAATCGCCGGTCTACAACTTCTCTCCCTGTGTTAAAATGGTATGTAAGTCCCCAAGTCTAACCACATCTTTGGGGTTTTCACTTCTTTCCTGTGAAGCCACGTGCACATAACATTTAAGATATATTTTTAAAATTCACATCTTTTCTCCTGTTAACACGCCTCTCATCCGCTTAATTTACAGCCCTCAGCAACTAAGTCTAAGAGGGTAGAGGGAAAAAAAATTCTTTCTTTCACCAACCCCTCACAGCCAAGCCCTCTGAGTTCCTTGTCTTCCTGGGCTGGTTGTGGGGAGGGAGGGGCGGGGCTTGGGTGAGGGGCGGGGCTTGGGAGGGCGGGTAGGGTCTTGGTTGGGGTGATGGGTCAGTGCCAGTCTTTATGACTTGCAGAATCTACTCCAATCTCTATTCCATTGGCAGCCTTAAGGGAACTTCTCCAAGTTTCTGGTCACACTGGCACCTTCCCCCTCACCCCTCCAAAGACCTCAGTCTCTGTCCCATGCCCTCAAGAACCATCTCCCACGCTCCCCAGCATGAGGCAAGAAAGCAAAAGTGTTATAGGGTTTCTTTTCCTTTGGTGCCCACAGTTCTTTGTCAGGCCGCTTCGAAGAATGAAGATTTGGACGAGACCCACGGGTGGGCAACAAAGCAAGGTTTATTGAGTGATAGCAAAGTGACAGCACAAAGGAGGGAGGCGACCCAAGAGGGTTGCCACTGGAGTTTCTTTTATTATTATTATTACACATCTTTTATTTAAATTCAATTAATTAGCATCTAGTGTCTTAGTTTCAGAGGCAGAGTTCAGTGACTCATCCATTGCGTGTAACACCCAGCGCTCACTACATCACCCTGTTACCCCATGCCCCCCACCCACTTCCCCAACGACCCTCAGTTTGTTTCCTATGATCAGGAGTTTCTGAGTCTGGGGGTTTTACGGGCTTCTCTTCTCAGTGGACTGTTCTAACCGGATTAACCCTCGCTGCACCTGTCATCCCAAGGGGATTTTATCATCTCCCCACCTTGTGGGAAAGGGTGGATGGCTCCTTCCAGGGTGATGTAAAATCCTTTTAAGGGTGGTTTCCCTTAGGATGGGAGCGGGGTGGTCCCTGCCTGCCTTTCTTTGAACTGTCCTTCATCAAAAACTTTGTGGCAGAGGGGAAAGAACCCAGGAGAATGACAACAGGAAAAACACACATTAATGTCTCCATCATTCGTCGGGTCAAACAGTAGCGCATGTTCAGTGAGTGGCCGTGTCCCGCGTGCAGGAGGCTGGCTTTGGGACAGAATTTCCGCTGCTGTTCGTGCTTTGGGTGTGGCCCAATCACCGTCCTCTGGTCTTAGCCGCCCACCCGGCTCTGGGCTCTGGCCTCTGGCGCCCCTGGGGCTCTCTGCTCTGCTCTCCCTGAGGCCTTGAAGGAAACATCAGTGGGTTTCTCACCTATGACTAAGCAGGTTGGGGAGGGTGGGGGCGAGAGAGGTCGCAGACATTCAGTGGCTACATTCCAAAACCAACTCTCTGGTGTGCAGTAATGCCTTGTGTCAGAAAAACACCAACCAAAAGTGCCTTTGTCACAAAACAGCTTCGCACCTGCCTGAGGCACAGGGGGCAGAAAGGTGCACTGCGCAATTTTCTGCCCTCAGACTTGCCTTCTCTCCATCTCTTCCAACCTCCAGCAGTGGGCTGGGGGGACGGCAGTGGAGGGTGGGAGGAAGTCATTCCTCTGTACCTCTCTGCCCCGCGCTCTCTCTGCCACCTTCCAGTGGCCCCCTCCTCCTCAGAGTTCTGCCCGCAGGGGTGTGAAGGGGAAAGAGCTGGCACTTAGTGAAGGTGCAGTCTGTGTTGCCCTGCCGCGTCCCTTCTCTGGACTGGTAGGAATGTTTGTTTTTACAGATGAGGAGACAGAGGTCATGTAGTGTATGTCGGCTCATGTAGTGTGGGGCCAAGCTCCCACAGCTAAGAACACACAGAACTTGACCGTGCTCCTCTGTCCCTGGAGCCTGGTCTCTGCGATGCCAGGGTACTCATCCTGGCGGTTTCCCTCCCACCACCCCTGAGAGCCCAGGTCCCCAGCCTGGCAGCAGGGCATGGACAGAACAGAACAGAACACACCAATTGCCTCTGGAGAATGTCCCCAGCCCAAGACGAAAGCGGCGGGCCAAGGAGACCAGCTGTCTGCAGAGAAGACAGTAGCCCAAGGAATGTACCGAGGAAGGGTGAGGGAAGGTCCGCTGGGGGAGAGAAAGTATCTGCCCTTGGAGGTGGCAGGGCCAGACCAGGAGGGCCCAGTCAGGGCTCTCACCAAGGTCGCCGGTCTAGCTGCAGTAGCTCGGGCTCAGCCGTAGAAATGCAAGCGGCACTATGTTTCTTCCTGGCTTTTTTCAAGGCTGTTGTGCATTTCTGTTCTTCAGGACAAAATCCTCCAGGAGGATCAGCATTCCCCTTGAATCTTGAAAAAAAGGTCAGGCCTCTGTATTTTTGTCACAACTGAGAGACCACAAGATGACTGGGAAAAGATCCGGCGTGGACAAGAGGCGTCTAGAAATTTCGCGACGCTTCTCAGCCTCCGTGAGTCTTGCAAATATTAATTTAACCTGCTGGGTAAGTTGGTAATAAAATTCTCTTTGTATTAAGGAAGTAGTAAAGTTAAGAGACTGTAAGCCAGAATAATTTGGGGTGGTTTTATGGCAGAGTGTGCAACATCCCTAATGGGGAAGGGCTGAGTTACTTTGCTCCCCCTCCCAACCAGAACAGCGTTGCTGTTGACTCATTGGTATTCCCAGAATTGAAACGCAACTTGGCCCAAAGTAGTTGTTCGGTGAATGCTACTGTTAAAAAAAACCAAAATGCTAAAACTTGGTCAACACTGCACAAAATGAAAACAAAGAGGCTACAGTTAATCTGACTAAAATCATCTCGACTCTGATGAATATTTTCTCAACATCCACAGGTCTGGACTAGGTCTAGAAATGTATTCCTTGGCAACTTAATGAGCAAGCCGGGAAAGCCTTCCCAAGATGATTTAGAATGGGAGACTTCCCGATCCCTTGAGCGATTCAGCTAGCACTTGACCTCAGTGTCCAGAACCATAACAAATTCTGAACTTTGTGAATTTGTTGTGGAAAAGAGCAAATTTTACCAACCAGAATGTCAACCTCAGTCAAAGATCTGGTGACACTGGGATTCACAAATGCATGCTGCCTGAGCCTCAGGAGTCCAAGGGACCAACTCACCCAGTGCTTGCGGTTTGAGGACGACGCCTACCAAGACCTCCCCCAGACAACCACTGTTGAGCATCATCGCTACAAAGAGCTGGTCTTCCTCAGGTTTCCATCACTACCTGCCGCGGTCAGTCAGGCTGAGGAAGCAGAAGTCCACGAGAGAAGGACCCCTTTCCTATTGGACCACTGGAGAGATCCTTTTATTGTTACCATGCTGTGAATAAATCCTGATACCTTCTGCATTGCTCCCGTTCACCATTTTGTTTCTGTTCTTCTGTCTTAATTCAGGAGCCCCTGACCACAGCTTGCCTGGGTCCTGCTCTGACTTCACAAAATGGCGGCCATTGTGTTGTTGGGCTCTCCTCGCTGCTCTCAAGGGAGCTCTGGTAGAGGAGCTCCCATGGGGACATGCTCACAAGGATGGAGACAAGGCATGGGGGTGGGGGTGGGGGGCAGGGGTCATTGTGAGGAGTGGGGACAGGTGGAAAGTTCTGGAAAAGCCAGTGCCCCATCCACTATGTGACTCAGCCACTTTCTCAGCTGGGCTTCTTCTGGGGGCTTCTCACTCTTCCTGCTCCGGGAGGCTTCTGCTGTCCTCCCTCTGTGTGCCATTTTTCTACGCTGTGATTTCTGCCTACTTTGAAACTTCAGCCCCCTTGTGGTCCATCATGACCTGCGGGTTGTTGAAGGCAACGGCCAATGCTCAGGCCCCATCGTCCCTGGCCCACCATCTGCCTTAGATCCAGTTCTCATCCTTGAAAAATGTTCTTCCCTTGCCTTCCTGGTTACCACATTTTTCTACGCTTCCAGCCCCTTTCAGTTTCCTTTACTATTACCTCTCTAGGCTTCCGAGAAAGTGGAGTCATGGGGAAGCAGGTCATTCCTCATTAAGATCCAGGGAAGGCGCCTATGGACAGCTTGCTGACATTGAATTTGTAGGTCTAATCACGAAACCATGGGACCACCTGTCGAAAAGCAATTATTTCTATGTCCGTTATTACTCCAGCCGCATGACAATCGGATTTTAAATCTTCATCTGGTCATTTAAAACCATGTCAGAATGCCATTTAATTCATAAACCCTGAGGTGAAATTTAGAAGGAAAAATCTTCCTGTGATTTAGTTAAGATGTCCATATATTGAAATGAACATTGTCTACGAAGTGAAACGACCTTTCCTCTCTTTCTCATGTATTTTTCATATTTAAATATATATTATATATACAACATATAACTATGTATTATAAGCATATGTATTATGTATGAGTATGTTCTATAAGCCTGTAATATGTATGAATATGTAATACATATTAGTGTGTATTACATGGGCGCTCTTACGCTTGCCCCCATGCCTTCTCACGGCCGCACAGCACATGGTGTCTGGCCCAGCCGGCAGACGCAGGTGCACCCATAAAATAGGAAGAGGTTTTTATGACTTTCCAGGCTCATTCAAAACGGAACCCCTGACGGCAGCAGCCTGTGCCGCTGCTGGTGATAAAACCTTTCAAATGAAACCTCTTCTGCAAAGATAAAGAAAACAAGATTCACGGTTTAATCTTGCGTCTTCCCACCTTTTTCTTCTTTTTTCTGAAGACCAGCTGCGAGCCGGCCGGCGAGAGCGCACTTCTGCAGTACGACCTTCTCTTCCTACCCACAGATGCTGCCGCCTCTGCCTCCACCCCACTCGCTCCCCTCAGTCCTGGCAAGTGAGACCATCCACAGGTCGGGGGGGGGGTCCAGTCCTCATGCTCCCCCCCCACCCCCCACCCCATGCTCCTCTACAGTCCAGAGCTTAGCACTGAGAGATGCTGCTCCACTTCTTCTGGAGGATTCTGCAAACTTAAGACAAGCGAGCTGTGAGGTCAGAGGAGGTGACCCTCTAAGCCAGCTGGGGAGGTGAGGACACAATTTGTTTACATACAGCGAGTATCTGGAAGCAGAATCATCCGTCTGTCTGTCCCGACGACCACACCCGCCAAGTGGTCTTTCTGACTGCTCCTTTTCTGTGCTGTTTTTGCACAAACTCACGGAGGCCCGCACAAGGGCGTATTACTAGTTACTCTGGGGTTGCTCCAGCTCGTAGGGAAGGAAGGAAAGCTCTCCAGTTCATTTCTTGAAGTTAGCATCAGCCAGGTACCAACAGTGGACAAACACCTAACCGCGCACTCACACACCTAAGATCGGTATCATGAATGCTATATGCATATTCTAAATAAAACACGAGCAAAAGTGTGTTGAACAAGAGTGAAAACTGGTGCAAAAACGTCCCAGCCAAAGCCCCCCATGCACCCCAACGCTGCAGTGCACCCTCCACACCCTCTCTGCCTTGAGGTCTAGGGTAGGCAGTTGTGGACTCTTTTGTCCTTGACCTTGAGAGCGAAGGGCGTAAAGGGCTTTGGGGAGAAGGAGCAGGGAAAGACAGAGAGCTGAGCTGCAGGAAGCCTCCCCGAGGAGAAAGAAGATTCGATGGCTCATCCTTTATCCAGAGCAAAAGGAGACTCAGCGTTGCCTTGACTGGGGCAAGAGTTAACCTAGGAAACTTGAGTCTGTACTCCCTCATGCCTCTTCCCACTAGAATACAAAATGTTGTAGTATAAATTATCCCTGTAATATAAATTATCCCAGGGGTAAATTAACTTTACCCCTGGATAAAATGCCTAGAGATGGCCCTCTTGGCCACCCAGGAGCCAAGCCCCAAAGAGAAGGCCCCACTTCCTTTTGACTCTTCCTTAGACTGCTATTTTCTTTTCTTTTTCAAAAAGATTTTATTTATTTATTTGACACAAAGAGAGAGATCACGAGTAGCCAAAGAGAGAGTAAGGAAGCAGGCTCCCCGCTGAGCAGAGAGCCTTATGCGGGGCTCGATCCCAGGACCCTGAGATCATGACAGGAGCTGAAGGCAGAGGCTTGACCTTCTGAGCCACCCAGAAGCCTCTTAACTGCTATTTTCAAAGTGTGATAAAGGTGCCCCCTGAAAGCCTACTTCAAGATTCAGAATCCAGAACCCACATCCAGATTTTCTGAAACAGAATCTCTTGGAGTAGAATCCAGGAATGTGATTTTTTTTTCCACACACACTCAAGTTTGAAGACCACTGCACGAAAGCATCTGTGACGTCCCTTCTCAGCTCTGAAGCACTTGACCTAGATGACTAGATTATATCCTTGGTTCCGTCACTGTCTGTTGACTGAGCCTCCGGCGTCCCACGTGGGAGATAGAGAAAACTCCTGTCTGCAGTGGGCCGGGCATGTGTCTAACATTCTTCGAAGTCCTGAGGTCAGAGGGGCCTGATACACATAGCACAATGACTTACCCACGATTCCCCTGCTGAAGACCCCTTCAGCTTTTTCTTCAGCACCGCGCAGAAACATGCCAAGGTAGAAGGGACTTGAGAGACACAGAGAGTTTGAGCAGATTAAAATGATCGGTTTCAAAGAACTTCAGGTTCGGTTTCCCCGTGTCTGAATTTTGCAATATTCTAAATCAAATCTGCAGACTTGAACTCGATCAAGCCCGAGGCAGTTGGAGTCATTCAAATCTCCCAAGATCTCAGAGCCCGGATGCGAAGCCGGCTTCTCGGTCAGCAGGACGCGGCCCGCGTCCCCAGACCCAAGCAGGCTTCCCCATCATGAGTATTTTATCCATTATGTCATTAACACTCAACAACCCCATGAGCGGGGCTTTGTGGTTTTTACTGTGGAGGCAGGAATGATGAGACTCAGAGAGGTTGAGGAACTGGCCAAAGGTCACACAGCTGGTGAGAGGCGTTGCGCTCATTTCATGGAACCGTGCCTGGGCTCTAAGCCACACTCGGTCACTCACCACAGAGAGCCCACGATGTAGCTCTTCACCACGAGGAGGCCTGGCCTGCTTCTGCCTTGAGCTGAGGCTTCGGGAAGGTGCTCCCTAAACATGGGTGAGTAGATAATGTCTGCCCAGGAGAGGTGGGTTTTCCTTGAACTTGGGGGCAGGCTTCCCTCACACAAGCTGCCTGATCGCAGACTGGACCTCTTGAAGCCATCTGGCCCAGACGTCCGACTGCCTCTGCCTCATGATCTGAGGGGACATTACTTGTAGTGGAAGCCCCTCTCTTTTCCTACGACTGCTCGCCTCCTATGCGCTACGGAATGAATGTGTCACCCCCAAATTCTTACACTGAAACCTAATAGCTAATGGGATGGTATTTGGAGTGGGGGTCCTGCGGGGTGATGAGGTCATGAGTGTGTAGCCCTGCAGAATGGGATTAGCACCCTTATAAAAGAGACCCCAGAGGGGTGCCTGGCTGGCTCAATCAGTAGAGCACGCCACTCATGATCTCAGCGTTATAAGTTCAAGCCCCACGTTGGGTGTAGAGATTACTTACAAATAAAATCTTAAAAAGAGGGGCCCGTGGGTGGCTCATTCGGTTAAGCACTGCCTTCGGCTTGGGTCATGCAGGGTCCTGGGATGGACTTCAGCCTGTGCTCCTTGCTCACCCCACACCAGAACTTTTCGCTCTGCCTGCTGCTCCCCCTGCTTGAGCTCTCCCACTCTCTCTGACAAATAAATAAATATTTTTTTAAATCTTAGAAAAGAAAAATGATCCCAGAGAGACCCCCTCATCCCTTCTCCCATGTGAGTCCCAGCCAGAAGAGAGCCATCCATGAGCCAGGAAGACGGTCCTCAGCAGACACTGAATCTGGCAGTGCCTTGCCCTTGGACTTCCCGCCTTCAGAACCAGGAGAAATAAACGTCCGCTGCTTAAGCCCCGGGGGCCGGTGGTCTTTGTGTTACAGCAGCCCAAACGGACTGAGTCACCACGAGCCATTCGTCAGGCAGACAGCTCCAAATACTCTGTTGGCAGTCAGTCTGCGGGACTGACTTTTCTGGTGGCCCCGACAAGTGAAGAGGCACCATTTTCCGGGGTCTGACCCGCCTCAGTGTGAGGGTCTCCGTCAAGGGCAGACCCTGTTCCTCTCCACCCTGCCGGACCACAGCTGCCATCCCATATCTAACCACGCTCCCGGAGATGTGACAAGGGACTAGGGCTCAGCACTGAATCAGAGACATCCAGCCAGGCAAGATCTCCAACTTACATGATTCTATCTTCCCTTCTTCCTGCTGCTCCCATTAAAATTATTATGAGGAATAAAAAAGCACTCATTGGACAATGTCATAGGGATAGAGAGGATATTCCGCAGACGAGAGGCTTCCACGGCTTTATAGAAGGTGGGGAGGGTATGACGCAGCGTGGGGCGAGCGGCCAACCGGAGATGCTGTGGCCCAGGTGACAGCTGGGCTGCCTGGC
Organism: Mustela erminea; assembly: GCF_009829155.1. Lineage (NCBI taxonomy): Eukaryota > Metazoa > Chordata > Mammalia > Carnivora > Mustelidae > Mustela > Mustela erminea. The sequence continues at coordinate 26,513,954 of NC_045634.1, read as the reverse complement.
GGAATTTTGAGAAGTTCCAGATGTGCCGAGCTTGGATGTGACAAGAGGAAGGGAGAAGAGGGGAGGCTAGTGAAATGAAAAATAGACAGACGTATTTTTTCGTACAGGAGCAACATATGCTCCTTGTAAAATTCAATTAAAATTGAAGTGCCTAAAGTAAAATAAACAGTGCTTTGCCTCCCATCCTCCAGTAGCTGGAACGCGTCGCACGTCCTTACCTCCTGGATACCATCACTGTTAACGATGTTTGTGTAACATCCATGGATTTTCATTTATTTTTTTAAAAACATATGCAAACATATGTGCTTTATAGATTTTTTTTAAAAAGATTTTTTTTTTTTAAGATTTTACTTGTTTATTTGACAGACAGAGATCACAAGCAGGCAGAGAAGTAGACAGAGAGAGAAGGAAGCAGGCTCCCTGCTGAGCAGAGAGCCCAATTCGGGGCTCGATCCCAGGACCCTGGGATCATGACCTGACCCGAAGGCAGAGGCTTTAACCCACTGAGCCACCCAGGTGCCCCAATTTTTTTAAAAGATTTTAATCATTCATTTGAGAGAGATTGAAGAGAGAGAGCAGGAAGCAGAGGCAGAGAGGCAGAGGGAAAAGCAGACTCCTGGCTGAGCAGGGAGCTCAGTGCAAGGCTCGATCCCAGGACCCTGGAGAACATGACCTGAGCTGAAGGCAGATGGTTAACCCTCTGAGTCACCCAGGTGCCCCGCCTTTATGGATTTTTAAAGATTAAATGAGATCACACTATACATCCATTTTTCAGCGCAGGTTTTGTTATTATGCAGGTATGGGGAAGCCAACAGATCGGGGAACAATCACCATGGAAAAGCGAGTTGGCTTCTCCCAGTTCCCAAACAGAGGAGGACGCCACACCACCCAGGGCCACGTGGGGTCAGAGGCAGAAGGAGGAATGGGAAGGAGCCTTTATTGTGGTTTTTACTGGCAGCAGTAGGCAGGCAGGGTAAGCAGGCCAGGCGGGTTTAGAATTGACTAGTTTGAATAAGGGATGTAGGGACTGGCCCTAGTTTCCCGGTCCCTGGCCTTGGGGCCATAAGGGCAGAGGGCTGGTGGCTCATTCTGTGAGCTCCACCAAGGAGGCAGAGGGCAGCAGAGGCTCTGGACTAGCTGGTTTGCATACGGAAGGTTCTAGAGGCAGCATCTCCCGGATCAGCAAGGCTTTGGAGGCCAGAGAATCACAAATACAGACAATTAGGAAATACAGTTAGCAAGGGCACCTGGGTAGCTCAGTCGGTTAAGTGTCTGCCTTTGGCTCGAGTTATGATCTCAGGGTTCTGGGATCGAGCCCCATATCAGGCTTCCTGCTCAGCTGGGGGTCTGGTTCTCCCTCTGCCCCTCCTCGTGCTCTCTCTCTCAAATAAATAAAGTCTTTAAAAAGAAAGAAAATATAATTAACACAACATATCTCTAATTTTTGAAACCACATGATGTGTTAGGAACAGAGGCACACATTCAATAGCTTTTCATTTTCCATAGCTTCATAAGATCCCATACTTGGCGTGTTCCCTCACCGGAACACGGACTCCAGAAAGGGATAGTTGGTCTCTTCTGTCCACTGCTATGAGCCCAGTGACCAGAATCATGTCAGACATAGAATAGATGCTAAAAATATCTGCTAAATGAATAAACAAGTGGACCTTATAATATATTCAACCATTATCAGCAGATTATCATTTCTTAGTATTCCAAACAATGCCTCAGTAACTATCCTTGGAGATATATCTTCACGCATTTGAACTAGTGAGGATTGAGTTTGGAGAGTAAAATAAAGCCTGAAATACTGTGACTGAACCAAGATAGATATTTAAGTTTCTCTTTTACGTTCACGATGGCTGGCCGTGGTCAGGTCGAGGCTGGGGTGGTCCTCCCTGGAGCTGCGGCCCAGTCTCCTTCTTACGTTGCTGGCTCTGATCTCATTCCCCAGGACACCTCAGCCTCCACGCTTGCTGCCAGAACTCTAGCCAGCAATCAGCATTCCAGACAGAAGAAAAAATCAGAGCCCCAGGAGTATTACTCCTTCCTTTGAGGAGACATCTAGAAGTTGCTGCTTCTGCACATACATTATCGTCTAGAACTGGAGTGCACGGCCGCTGGTCGCAACAAGGATGACGGGAAATGTAGTCATTATTCCTGGGGCCATGTGCCCAGCTCAGTCTCGAACTGTGAAGACAGGGTGGTTGGCTATTAGGAGACAACTAGCTTTTATTTCCATCAGATACGTTTCTAGAAGTAAAATTGATCTATGGGAAGGGAAACACATTCAAATAGTTTTGATAAATACTGACAAATATTTTCTGGAAAGATATTGAATTGAACCCCTCCAACGGTGTATGAGAAAACCCACTTCCCTACTCACTACCATGAATATGGGAAGAACTTTTGAAGAGTGATGATTTGATGGGCAGAAGAATCCATCCACCGGTGTGTTCATTTGTATTTAATGTCTGCCGTCACGGTTTCGCCTCTTTGCACACACCTGCCAGCCATTTTCTGTTCCTCTTCCACAAACTGCCTGTCTGTAGCCATTTTCATATTACTTATGGGAAGAATTGTTTTAATGTTTTTATAAAAATGGAATCATGCTTTACATTTGATTTTGCAACTTGATTTTTTTTTTGCATAGACATCCTTCCGTATCAACACATAAGTAACTATCTCATTCTTATCAAACATATACATTAATTAAATTATGTAATGGTACTCCCACTGCTGACTCTATTTTCTACCTATAGCAAATGCTGGCTCTAATTTTCACCTATAGGAAGGAAGCAAGGAAGGAAGTTAGTTAGTTGTCATGACATCCTTGTATATACATTTTGCACACATAAGCGTTGACAGATATGTCTGCAAAACTATACCCCAGAGAGTTTCTCAGAACCTTCTTCATAATTTCCTGACTCTAGATTAAAACCCAGTTTTAAAATGCTGGTTATAGAGAGTATATATAATCAGTAAATTGGTAATCAGTAATCCTTTGGTGACAAGTGACAGAAATCCAACCCACACTAGTTCATTGAAACTGACTGTGCCCATAATCTCAAATTTAGGAAATGCTTTCTCTATTCCTTGTGTTAGATACTACAGATTAGTCCCTTTCCATCAAAGCCTTGTCTTGTGCACAGGGTCACAGCAGCCCCGGGATGATCGTCTCAAGGATATCTAAAAGGGTATTGGTAGCCTAGGTCCTAGGAAGAATTCTCCTAGGAAGCCAGAGGCAACTGTGGTCAAAGCCTTCTTATCCCTTGTTGTGCTTTGAGGCTGGGAGTGAAGGTTGCCCCTGGGTTTCCATGAGGAGCAAAATAGTTCAGATGCCTCTGTCTTGGAAACCTTTCTGCACCAGCAGGGCAGGGCTAGGGTGTGAGGAAGGGACTTTCAGATTCTAAGACAGATGGGGGTCTGGACTGGAAGGTTAGCTTTCTCAGTTCCCAGAAACAGGCTTGAGGCTTTCCTTGGGGGGGCTCAGGACCTGGCCAGTAGACCTGAAATCCATCCCCTGGGAATCCGTAGCTCTTCCCCACTGCCTGTCTTCTCGAGTTGAACGGAGAATGGTGAGAAAGCCCTGGAGGGCTGGTGTGAGCCTCTGCTTCGGAGGGAGGTTCCCACTGCTGTGCGCTCCTGTTTTGCCTCCCCATCCTCTTTACACTGCTTAGGTCCTGATGCTCCTGCCAGGCGGGAATTCACACATCTTCAAAGTGCAGCGTTAAACAGATTGAAGCTAATAAAGAACTAAGGCCTGAAGCAATCAGCAGCCTCCCTCAGATTCTGGAGAGCAGACAAACACAAAGGAGGGATGAAAGTCTCCTGCCAACCCAAAGGGAAACTGAAACATCCAAGAGCGGATTCTTACAGACAGTAACTTGACAGAGTTCACAGAAAAAAATTACATGAACATGGGAAGTTACTGAAAGCTTGTTCCCAGCTGTATTGGGAGAGATATCACAGCTTCCAGAGAGAAAAATGGCCCACTGTACTAAAAGCTAGTGTCATACCCTACCAAGTATTCTGGCATAAAATAAATAGGATGATATACTTCCTGTTTCTCGAGAGCTTTCAGTTTTCGGAGAGTTCCATATTTATATATTATATATAGATATAATATCTATATATAATATATAATATAGATATGTAGATGTAGATATAGATATATATATGTAATATAGATATGTATAATATAGATATGTATATCTATATATAATATATAATATAGATATATAGATATATCTCTATATATGTCGATTTATATATTAATAATATATATAAATATATCGATATATATTTTATATATCGACATATATAGAGATATATCTATAGATATATCTATATATTATTATATAGATATCGATATATTATCGATATAGATATATCTATATAGATATTATATAGATATCGATATATCAATATCTATATATAGATATCGATATAATATATATCGACATAAATATAGGTATATCTATATATATGCATATTATATTATATATAGACATATCTATATATAGAAATATATTGAAAGAAATATATATATTTCTTTCTAGAGCACATGCACATACACACACAGACTAACCAGTGAGAGCGCGCTGTTTGAAAGCTTCTCTCAAAAACAGGAAAGATTTTTCTTTTGTATTTCTTTTTTAGCAATGGGGAGTTAAACAGAAATTGTCATCACTACATGTTAGGTCATAGTGATGTAGATAAAAACTACATAGATATTATATATATCCATATATATCTATACATATATATCTATGTATATAATATATAGATAAAAACTGTATATATAGAGAGAGAGAGAGAGAGCACGCAAGCGCACTCGGCCAACATTATCTCCTAGCTCTACCATGCTTCCTTCCTACAAATTTCCCTTACTATGTTCAAAACCCACTTCTCACTGACAGAAACAAGTCGAGAATGTCTCGGTAAGAATGAAATTCGGTTTCTAAATGTGAAGTCCCCCATGGGGAAGAGAACACACCACAAAGTTCCCAGGCCACACTTCCCTCTCCCGACTGGGTTTATGGGGGGCTCCATCTTGGAATCTCAAGACAGTGGGGGTTCTCTGCCCCGGATTGCTCAGGCGGGGCCCAGGGAAAGGAATCAATTACCCATTAGGTGACCACTGTCGCCTCGGAGGGATGCGCTGCTCTGTGGTTACCAAGACTCCCTGCATTGTGGAGTGTGTGGGTTTGTGCTCCATTTTCTCCTTGTCTTTTCAGGTGGCATGAATCCCCCCCAACGAGGTTAACTGTAAATCAACTTATACCAGCAAGTAATGGTTTCATTGTGTCTGACTCAGGGAATCCAAGTGGCTAGATGCTAACCTCTTCTCTTCTTGAAACCTGGGTTAGTGGGAGAAATGCTGACCTGGAAATCAAGTGTTAAGCCCTGCTCAAGGGACTCTCTGAGCCTCAGTTTCCTGATTGGTCTTAAATTTCCTAAAAATGAGGAAACAGCTTCAATGCTCCATCCCTACGGAACCTGCCTGCCAGTAATAGTATTCCATGAATCTCTCATATTATGAGAGAATTGAAATTATTTAAAATTGAAGTAATTCTCTATTTTTAAAAAATCTTTATCTTTTTTTTTTTTTTTAAGTAAACTCTTCATCTAATATGGGGCTCAAACTCACAAGCCCTGAAATCAAGAATCACATGCTCTACTGACTGAGCCACCCAGCCACCCCTCCAGTGTTTTTTTCTTTTTTTTTTTTTTAAAGATTTTATTTATTTATTTGACAGACAGAGATCACAAGTAGACAGAGAGGCAGGCAGAGAGAGAGGAGGAAGCAGGCTCCCTGCTGAGCAGAGAGCCCAATGCGGGGCTCGATCCCAGGACCCTGAGATCATGACCATAGCCAAAGACAGAGGCTTTAACCCACTGAGCCACCCAGGTGCTCCACCAGTGTTTTTTTCAAATAGGTATATTACATCCCCTCTCTCCGCACCAATAGGTACAAGATTAAGATCTCTGTCTTTCAAGACAACCAAGGTCCAGAATCCAAGGACCCAGGGCCACTGAGCCAACGGTAATGCCCACTTTGGGCAGTGGGGTGGTCCCAGCACTTCAAGTTCCTCTTGTAACCTGAAGCCCCCAACTCTAGCGTCTGAGTCCACTTGCACGTTCACCGAAAAGTGCAATCAGATCCCGCCCCCCCACCCCCATAATGAGCAGATTCATGACCACGAAGGTAATGTACCTATGTTATTTCCCCTTCCTGTTTATTAGTTCTCATTTCGTGGGGCAGTGATGAAAAGAGCAATCTGATCCTCTTAAGCTTCAGCTTGGAAAAATACATACATGTGAGTAAAAACGCCCCCCTCTCTCCATTCTGTCAAAGCCCTGTGGAATCAATTTCACCAACCAAGCCCCAATGAAATCAATGGCATAAGCTCCTGAATTCATTTCCATGGGACCTGGCGTTGTAAAAATAATTGGATTGCCCCGCAGACTAACACTCTTTCCAGGAAATAGAGAAAATGTGCCTTTGCTAGGAGGTGGGGGTGAAAAGTCGTCTAAGGGCTGGTAAGTTTCACCCTGTGTTTTCAGCATCGTCTTGTCAAGAGGAGCTATTATCAAGTCCCAAATGAGCCCGGCAGTCCTACCCTCAATGAGGTGTTTAAAACTGCCTTCCCTAGTGAGAATGAAAACACTTCTTTTGTTCCCATCTTTAAAATTAACTGCATAGTATTACCACCATCAATGAGGTGTTTAACATCAAAATTGCCTTCCCTGGTGAGAAGAAAAACACTTACTTTGTTTCCTTCCTTAAAATTAATTGAGGTTTTTAAAAACTCATCCTTATTCAACCAACAGTTGCAGAGAAGGGGAAGGAGAGAAGAAGATGGGATTTTAAAATGTTGCCTTTGGTCGCCCATCAGAGATTTTCAGTGCGCTCTTTCTGTTCAGATCACAGGCTGGACTTTTTTCTGCTCCTCTGCTTTATTATTCCCCCATAATATTTTATAACACTGGTCATCGGTGTGATCCCGGGTAGGGATTAATTCATAGGTACTTGCTATGATGAAGGAAAGAAGGAATGATTTCCGTCGACTCAGATGTTCCTTCTTAGCTCGCAAATTTTCTACAGGCTTGCTTGTCTGTTGGTGTGAAAGAAACCGCTTCTTAAAAATTAAAATTAGTCCATTTAGGGACTTATTTATTCATTTGAGAGAGGGGGGGAGCGGGTGGAAGGGAGCTGGGGAGGGGCAGAGAGACAATCCTCCAAAAGACTCCGCCCTGAGCACGGGCCAATGCGGGATGGATCCTGGGACCCTGAGATCATGACCTGAGCTGAAACCAAGAGTTGGAGACTCAACTGACTAAGCCACCCAGGCGCCCCCAGGATCAGAGCATTTTAAAGGATCATAAAACTCGGGGCATCTGGGTGGCTCAGTGGGTTGCGTGTCTGATTCTTGATTTCTACAACAGGTCATGATCTCAGGGTCCTGGGATTCAGCCCCACAGCACTGGGCCACATCACTGGGCTCTGTGCTGCATGCAGAGTCCGCTTGTCCCTCTCCCTCTGCTCCTACCCCCTATTCCCCGCTCGTGCTCTCTCTCTCTCTCTCTCTCTGAAATAAATAAAATCTTTTTTTTTTTAACTGCCTTCCCTCTTTTTTTAAAAAAAAGATTTTATTTATTTACTTGACAGACAGAGACCACAAGTAGGCAGAGGGGCAGGCAGAGAGAGAGAGGAGGAAGCAGACTCCCTGCTGAGCAGAGAGCCTGATGTGGTTCTCAATCCCAGGACCCTGAGATCACGACCTGAGCCGAAGGCAGAGGTTTTAACCCACTGAGCCACCCAGGTGCCCCTGAAATAAATAAATCTTTAAAAGGAATGTAAGCCTATCTAAAAGAGCTCTCAGTGGCCAAGGTGAGAACAGAATAAATAACTACAGTATTAGATTATAACCCCAAAACAAATCAGCCACGAGTCCATACTAATATAAATAAATGATTTTAAAAAATAAATAAGAGAAAGGAAAATTTTTCCTTACATAAGAATTCAAATTAATAAATTCAGGAAGAACAGAAAAAAAAAATTAAAATTAGTCTCTAGTAGGAAAGTTGGCGGTGGGGGGAGGAGTTGTAGGTATTTCCAAAGATGCTCCCTGTCCCCATTTTCCTCTGGAATTCCAGAAGCGGCTCTAACTTTTATAACCCTCTGGCCAGTACTTGAGTTGTGGCGTGTTCTGTGGCCGCTGCCTTTTGCAAGATGGAGAAGAATGTAGAAGGCAAATAGGCAAAGTCCTGACTTTTACGGGTCACAAGGCCAGGTAGAGCCTAAGAGTAATAAGGGTAGAGGAATATTAGAAAGAACAGGTGCTTCTCAGTTGAGAAATTCTTCCAAGGAAAGGAGAACTTGGAGGGGAGGGTTCTGAACCAGGAGAATGACTATTGGCTTGTTTCTGGAGGAAGCCTCCAAGTCCTTGCCCCCCACCACCACCCTGCACTGCCTAGGCTGAGCTGCAGGGGGAGGAGCAGAGGGAGCTGATGCTGAAAAATTCAGTAGGCTTGGGGGTCCTTGAGCTGGCTGACTCATGCCTCAAAAGCCCACGGACGCTGGAAGACAGCCAGAGCACCCCTCTGCTCAGCACGCGTGGAGAGTAGACTAGAGCGTCTGCCCGTTGTGTCTGGGCCAGTAGACCTAAAACAGCCTCACAGAGAACAGCCCATGGCTGAGACGGGCGTTGAGTACAGCAAAGGAGAATCCTCTGACTTTTAAACAAACCCTACGACAGGAGTGAGCAGGATGAAGCAGTGGCCTACAGAGACCTACGAGGACAAAAAATTGATTAAAAAAAAAAAAAAGATGAATGTTTTAGGGGGTGCCCGGGGAACTCCTAACCTTGACCCCACCCCCACGTTCAGCTTCCGTGCCTCCACACTATGTAAGCTCCCTGGGATGGATACTCAAAATCTTGAATGGACTGAAGTTAAGTCTCCATTACTTGGTGAAATGGAACCTTAAAATACACAATGAATTCAATCATAGAAAAATATTAAATATCTGGGGCACCTGGGTGGCTCAGTCGGTTAAGCGTCTGCCTTCGGCTCAGGTCATGATCCCAGGGTCCTGGAATCAAGCTCCACATCGGGCTCCCTGTTCAGTGGGAATGTGTTTCTCCCTTTCCCTCTTGGATCTCTCTTGCTTTCTCTCTTTCTCTTTTTCAAATAAACAAATAAAAATCTTAAAAAAGAAATAGTTATATTTCTTTGTGCACCTTGAGTTTGTGGAATGAGATTTGTACTTGCCTGAATTCAGTTCATTCGCAAAGATGTTATTTGTAGAAATAGAGAAACCAATGATTACTACTGCTTAGGACCAACCAAAACCCACAAGGTATTTCTAAACTGCATTGATTGAGTGTAAACTATGTATCAGGTCTGAACTATTCTCTTTATATACATGACCTCATTTATATTTCCTACTATTCATAGGTGTTAGAACCCCCTTTTTGTGTTTAAGGAAACAGAAATTTAGAGAAATTGGGGTTTTTTCTAAGTAAACCCTATACCCAACATGGGCTGGAACTCACAACGCTGAGATCAAGTGTCACATGCTCTACTGACTGAGCCAGATGCCCCAAGAGAAATTAAACAATTTGCGCAAAGCCACATGTGATAAGTAATAGAGACAGAATTCAAACCCAGAAAGGTCTACTCCAAAATCAAAATATATTTTTTTAAGATCTTATTTTAAGTTATCTCTACACCCAGTGTGGGGCTTGAGCTCACAACCACAAGATCAAGAGTCGCTTCCAAGGGGCGCCTGGGTGGCTCAGTCGGTTAGGCGCCTGCCTCCAGCTCAGGTCATGATCCCGGGGGCCTGGGATTGAGCCCTGTGTTGGGTGTGTGGGGCTCCTTGCTCAGCAGGGTGTCTGCTTCTCCCTTTCCCTTTACTCCCCCCACTCATGCTGTTTTTCTCTCTCTCAAATAAATAAATAAAATATTCTTTTTAAAAAAGAGTTGCTTGCTCTACAGACTAAGCCAGCCAGGACCCCGAAGACAATATTCTTAATCGCTAAGTTAAGCTACCTACTGTCACCTGCTGGCTTCCCAGTCTCTCCAGGAATGTTCCTTTCTACTGCCCCTGCTGTTTGTAGTTTCAAGACAATCGCACATTCACACAATGGAGCCCTGGGTACAAAGAAGCACAAAGTTCATATTCTTCCTGCTCCTCGTTACCAAACTGCCCAATAACTAAGTGGTTTATTGCTGTCATAATCTTAGCACCTTGAGTTAACAAGTTTTAGCTCACTTTTCCAGCCTCTATACCTTGTGAGTTCATCAAAATTGCTGAATAATTAAACTTCACCAAGTAGCAAAATGTGACAGATCAAAGTTCTAGACCAGAAGTCAATATATTATGTTCCTTGGTCTCCCATTCTTGTTCTTTCATTAACGAATTGTTTGATCTTGGGCAATCACTTAACCACTCTGACCCTCAGTTTCTTCATCTACAAAATAAACACAATCTTACAGTTCTCTTCAGGCTCTAACTTTCCATGATTCTGAAGAGCCAAGATCAAGTTTATTATTTTATGGGAACTCAAACTGTCCTTCTCCAAATATGAACTGTTCTCTGATCTCAATCTGTATTTTGGTTCCGGATTTAAATCCCCTACATTCTGGCATAAGGCACAGGTAAAGAGTTTCATAGAGATGGGAAATTACATATAACAAGACCTCATCTTGTTAGCACTAGGAGAAACACGAAGACTAAAGATGACATTGTTTTCAGGAAAACTCTGTATAATCCTATATAAAGAAACATAAGAATTGCTGTAAAAAGATATTACACTTTGGCTGAGCTGTGAAGGAAAGAAGTCGTCCTGATAAAAAGACCTCACAGAGGACAATTGTCTTGTGTCCTTTGAAACTGCTTACGACCATTCTTTCTTTAAAATATTTTCTGGTATTTGGTGATCCTTCTCATATGGCTGTTACCTCCATTTCCTTCAGTGTTAACTCTTTGATTTATTTAGTTTGTTATTTTTCCTCGCGTGATACTGACCCTACTCAAGGGCTTTATTATTCTCAGGGTAAACACATGACTCAGACCTACGCAATTGGAGAATTTCATACCCTTGGCTAGAGTGCTTATTTAAGGGATAAATGGATTCCCAAAAGAACCTCAGGACGTTGGCAGGAACTATCAAGAAAGAGATGTTCTGGGGCGCCTGGGTGGCTCAGTGGGTTAAGCCTCCGCCTTTGGCTCAGGTCATGATCTCAGGGTCCTGGGATCGAGCCCTGCATCGGGCTCTCTGCTCAGCAGGGAGCCTGCTTCCCACCCCTCTCTCCCTGCTGCTCTGCCTACTTGTGATCTCTCTCTCTGTTAAATAAATAAAATCTTAAAAAAAAAAAAAAAAGAGAGAGAGAGAGAGAGAGAGAGAGACCTTCTCAGTTTACCGAGCTAGAGGGGATGTACACACTATGGTCTACTAGGAACCATCTTGCCACTATACAGGGAGAGCTTGCCCGAGACTGAGGCTGCCACAGAGAAAGCAAAATATACTAATGAAGACCAACAGGCTTCCTGATTATATTATTTGAGTATTGGATGCCATGTTTTACTCTCCAGTCTGTCAAAAACACAGCCAATAAATCCCTTTTGTCTTAAAGCAGAAGCCATTTTCTTTTTTGAGATTTTATTTGATAGGCAGAGATTACAAGTAGTCAGAGAGGCAAGCAGAGAGAGAGAAGGAAGCAGGTTCTCCACTGAGCAGAGAGCCCGATGTGGGGCTCAATCCCAGGACCCCGAGACCATGACCTGGGCCGAAGGCAGAGACTTTAACCCACTGAGCCACCCAGGCGCCCTGCAGATGCCATTTTAAACCATAATTTGTTTCGTCACTTGCACTGAAAATTAATCACACTAGAATCTGTGAGCCTGTAGAGATGGTCCGTAATTCTCTGCTTCTCTATATCAGGAGATGCCCAAGGGGTCTTTCTAAAATGGAGGTAATTGCTTTGCCACAGAAAAAGGTAAAGTGGAATCATATCCTATCTTTCATTTACGGGTTGATTTTGGAAGCTAACCCCCCTGAAGGATGTAACTTCACACTCTTTTAATTCTCAAAGCAGCTAACAAATTGACATTTACTAATGTTAAGGATTAACGCAAAAACAAAGGGCACAAATTTCCTGCAGGTAAACAGGAACACTTTGGAATTTTCCACCTGTTGCCAAGTTACCACTAGCAATTACATTTTCTCTGAAAGCCAGGCTTTTTTTTTTTTTTTTTTAAGATTTTTATTTATTTGTCAGAGCGAGAGAGCACGCCAACAGGGGGAGAGGCAGGCAGAGGAAGAAGCAGGCTCCCCACTGAGCAAGAAATCCAATGCAATGTGGACTGAGCCACCCAGGCATCCCAAGCCAGACTTTTTGAATGCCCAAATATCTACATTATGGTCTCTACTCTAGAATTTTCTTTCTTTTCTTTTTTTTTTTTTTAAGATTTTATTTATTGGGGCACCTGGGTGGCTTAGATGGTTAAACATCTGCCTTTGACTTAGGTCATGTGCTTGGAGTCCTGAGATCAAGCCCCATGTCGGGCTCCCTACTCAGCGGGGAGCCTGCTTCTCACTCTCCCTCTGCCTCCTCCCCTGCTTGTACTCTGTCTCTCTCTCAAATGAATAAATAAAGAGAGAGAGAGCATGAGCCTAAGGCAGACCCTTAATCGGCCAAGCCACCAAGGCACCCCATCTTCCAGAATTTTCTTACATGACATGGGGATCAAAAGCTGATTGTCTAAAATTGAGAGACTAAGAAATTAAAGATTGAGTATATTTAAATGTGTGACAGCTGGCCAACAAAAGAATAATAAAAATGCAACTAACAACAATTGGGAGAAGAACGGGATAGTAAAAGTGATATGGATTTATCATCTTTCACATTCCAAGGGGGAATAAGTACTATTTAAAGTTGAAAAATCAAGAAAGAGAAACATTAGCATATAACTTAGTTAGAAAAATAACTGCCCAAAGAAACAAAGGCAGAAGATGACATACATTTGTAAATGCTGTTATTTTTAGAGGGGGCCAGGGATGAGAGGGAGAGAGATTTTTACCTTCATTTTATGCCTTTTATTTCCATTGAAAAGTTTCATTTCTGTGAGCATGTGTAATTATAATTTTTTAAAACTTGGCCAGAACTTAACTCCCTTCATCTAGGCAGCTTGCTCCCAATCTAGAATGTCCATTTCTGGCATTCTCTGTCACATGGACTCCATCTCCCACCTCCAAACTTACATTTTCTTCGAAAATGGGGGAAGTGTTTCTCCTTCTCCCGTGAGGTTAATCTCTCTACCTGTATGTAGGATCCCTGCCCCTTCCACTCCTTTAGAAATTGTTACCCTTTTTTCCTTCAGGATCCCCAAACTCTCCCTCTACTGGCTCTTCCCAGTCACAGAGAAACACGTTCAAGATACTCCCATCTAACTAAAAGCTGTCAGGACGCCCTGACCCTTTCTGGCTTTCCGTCTCTTCTCTCCTTCAGTCAGTCATCTCCTTTTCCTCTCCTGAACTCGCTCCGTGTTGAGTCTATCTCCACCACTCCACCCTTTTGCTAAGCTCACCGGAAGGGGTCCAACCTCTACATCCGTTGACAGTATTCCTCTTCCTTGACTTCTCCCCAGCTACCGACGCAGGGGACCACTGTCTCCTTAAAGCATCTTTGACTTGCAGGACCCTTCATCTTTTCACTGTGGTTGGACTAACTTGTGACCTCGTAGATCGTTTGCTGTAAAAGTTTTCCCTTCACTGCGGACTGTTTCTCAAGTCAAACCATAACCTCAGCCGTGACATTGACTAGAGCATTTGCTTTACCCAGATTGCCGCACTCCACGTGCAGGCTTTGTGCCCAACGCGTCCTCAGTCCTTTTCCTGCAGTCACCCTCAGGAGCAGGAGCCGGCCTTTCGGCTTGCTCCACGTGGGGGAGCCATCTTGCATAAAGGTCGGCTTGCCACAGGAGTTTTTACCAGATTTCTCCAGAGACGCAACGTAGCTTCAATTTTAATGAATGTGCTTTTCTTTGTAACAAAACAATTAATCTCATGAAATTAATTCGGCCACTTGCAGCTTCAAACGTAATTCGGTGGGGGTAGCAGTGGATATTTCTGTTTATTAGGATTCTCTCTCTGTCCTCTGATCAGATTTCTGGGGGGCAGGCCGTGGTAGGGGAAGTGGCTTTTGTATCATCCTAGCATTGTCTCTGTACTACTTCTCTCTGTACTGCCTTCCCTGTGGGATCTACTGACAGCGAACTGTCTGATTCCCCAATACATGTGACACTGGTCACTGGTGGGGAGTTTGAGGGGTTCTCCCCTCTTGATTGGCCCTACCTGGATCTCAGGGGCCTCATGACTTGTTGAGAACTGGCTGCTTTCTCCTTTGCAGCCCAGGCCGTCCTATCCTCTAGATGCATTTGGATCATGCTGCCTGGGAGGCACCTGAGCATTCCTCTCTCTCCCTGTAACTTTTTTAATTCCTCTAGGACCTGTGAGAGACATGTGTGTATGTGCTGGGGAGAAGGAATGGGGTGGTATAGTCAGTTCTCAGAGCAATGAAAGGTTCTTTCGGTGCTCATTTCTACTCTTCTAAAAGCCAACCCATGGTGGCTCAGGGAACTAAATGTGCTGTCTTCTCCCAAAGGTCCAGACAGAGCCAACACTTCCCCCTCACCTTCACTAATGTTCCTAAATTCTCTTACCTTTTTTCTCTGAACTCTTCCCACAGCCCAAAAAGGAATTTCTCTCCACAGGGTGAGAAGCATTTTCTTTTTCTTTTTTAATATACCATTAAATTTACCATTTAAATTGGTATTATTCAAATTTACCATTTAAATTAAAAATGGTAAACATTTTTACCAAATCTTTACCAATTTACCAAATTTACCATTAATTTACCATATTAATTTTAATATGCCATTACATTTACCATTTAATATACCATTCTTCTAACTCCGTGGTCCATGGTCTATGCCCTGAATCTCTCTATATGTAAAATCAACTTTTTAGGAATGAGAAATACATGTATCTTTTCTTCCTGTCAAGCCTCTGGCTCTTGGAAAGTACTCTGCCTTTAAGGCCACATTGCTTTTACTGTAACTTTAAAAATTATTTTGGAACTCAGGCATTACTCTCCTCTCAAGGCAATGAATCCCACAGGTGGAAGGCTACATGGGAACAAGAAAACAAGTGAGAAAATTCTTGGCTTAAAATGCACACATAGGATCTAGGTATATGATCAGGGATTTTTACTCGTCATCTTCCCCCATGCCAAAGAACTCATGAAAGCAAAAACCGTTAACATTTGTCTTTTAAATTCCCAGATTCTGAAGCCTTTCATCTCAAGTTTCAGAAATTTTCATTGAAGAGGAAAGAACACAATTAGAAGCAAAATCCCAAGCTTCAAAACTCCCTTGTGCCTGTTTGTAGGAAGTTTCACTTAGTATAACAGGAAAGTGGGTATTATTTTCATGTTAATAGCTGGATGGTTTGATTATTCCAGTATGTCCATAAATTACGTTTAAAAAAATCTTATCCAATGTGACTTTTTGGGCTTGATTATTCTGATTCAAGCATTTTTGAATCCAAGTCCATAAATGTTTAATGGAAAGAAAATTTATTTTTTACTTCGTAACTGATCATTATTGCACAGCACTTATTTTACCTTACTACAATGTATTGATCTTGAAAACACATATACCTGAAATTGAAATCGTTAACGATAAGCAAGCCGGCGGCAATGTTTTTAAGTGTGGATATTATAAAGTAGAAAAAAAAATGCAAGGGAAAAAAAGCTCTAAAGGGGGAAAGGTTTGGGGGGACAGAGATACGCAGGCACTTTTCCACGCTGCCTCCCGGCTATCTGCCCAGCTGGGGGTTACGGTCTGTGACTCTCGGGGACCCAAGTCTTTAGCATTCCTGAACGCCCGGTGTCCGGGACGCCGCGGCTCGTCGACCTCCGAAGCAGCGCCGCGGGCTGTTTTCGGACACGATCAAAAGATGGAGGCGCGCTTTTGTTGATGGCGGCCCCGCGGAAAACCAGCGACCGCGGCGGAGGCGCGCACACCTCGCCTCGGACTCGCGCCTCGGGCTCAGCGAGGACGCGGGGGCACGCGGGGGCACGCGAGGGGCTGACCCGCCCCGGCTGCCCTCCGCCGACCCGGCCCTCCCCGCCTCCACGCCCAGCGCCGCGGCGGGCCGGCGGACGGAGGGAGGGGGAGGGAGAGGGAGGCGGCGGGAGCGCGCGCGGCGTCACAAAGCCGAGCCGGATCGCGGGGCTGGAACCGGAGACCGGGGGGCCCCGCCCCGGCGGCGCGGAAGGCGCGAGCGCTGAGCGCCCACCCGCCCTCCGCCCCCGCGGACGCCCCTCCGCCGCCCGGCCCAGCGGCGGCGTCCCGGGCGCTCGGGCGCCGCAAAGCGTCCTGGGAGAGCCGGCTCGCGCCGGAAGGACGCGCGGGCGCTCGGCGGCGGCGAGGTTATAAAAGGGAAGGAGCCGGCGGCGGGCGGAAGTGGGCGGTTCGGCGGCTGCCGGCGCTGTTGTTTGGCGTTCGGGCCTCCCGAGGGGCGTTCTCCGGAGGGCCGCCGGTGCAGGCCGCAGTGACAGGGCCGCTCGCCCCCGCGCAGCCCGCCTCTCTCCCGGAGCAGCGTCTGCTCGCGGCTTCCGCGACCCGCAGGCCCAACATGGCGCAGGAGGTGTCGGAGTACCTGAGCCAGAACCCGCGGGTGGCCGCCTGGGTGGAGGCGCTGCGCTGCGACGGCGAGACTGACAAACACTGGCGCCACCGCCGCGAGTTTCTGCTCCGCAACGCCGGGGACCTGGCCCCGACGGGCGGCGCGGCGGCCGCCAACGCGGAGGAGGCTGCGGACGCCGAGAGCGGGAGCCGCAATCGGCAGCTGCAGCAGCTCGTCTCCTTCTCCATGGCCTGGGCGAACCACGTCTTCCTCGGGTGCCGGTGAGTGAGCAGGCGCCCCTGACCCGCTCCCCGCGTCTTGTGGCCGCCCCCGGACTGGGGCCCGCAGCCTCCGCGGGGAGGGGGAGGTTGGGAAGCGCGGGAATCTGCGGGACTGGCTGCCCTCTGAGGGTGAGAAGGGCGTCTCCGCCCGAAGCCGACATGATCCACAACCGGCCCCCGGTTGGGTGGGGGGCGTCTGCTCGGGTTGTGGGCGGACCACGCTCTCGTGGGGGACGCCGAATTGAGGGCTTGGGGAGGAGCGACCCCGCCCCCCAGGCCCCAGAGCGTTTGTTTCTGGGGTTCCAGGAAACCGAAAGTTCTGGCGGTCGGCGCACTCGCTTGATTACAACCAGGAAATGCAGTTCCTGTGGCCTGTTCTTGCATTGCCGAAGTAGTAGCTTAAAAAAAAAAAAAAAAGCACTTTTTTTAAGGGTCTTTTTCTTTTCCAGGTACCCACAAAAAGTTATGGATAAAATACTTAGTATGGCTGAAGGCATCAAAGTGACAGATGCTCCAATCCATACAACAAGAGACGAACTGGTTGCCAAGGTGAAGAAAAGAGGGATATCGAGTAGCAATGGTTAGCAGATCATAGATGTGAACATACATAGGAGTTTAGAACATAAGTTTGATACCATTAGGAATTACTGTTATTACTAATTTTTTTTTTAACAAGCTAGAATTTTTACAATATTAATAATCAAGTTGGAATGTTAAACCTACGTTATGTGTCTGTGTGTTTTAGGCCCTGGTTTTGATAGTTTCCTTTGACTGCTTTAGATTTTCAAGTGTCAAATGTTGTCTGTGCTGTTGACTTTTTTTAATATTAGAAATTAAATGATGTCATCCAACCCCGTTTTAAGAACTTATGCAAGTTATTCCACACTTTTGAAAGAAACTGCTAGTCCTGAAATACTTTTGCCTCGTGCCTTTATTTTAACAAGTATGTGTCTTGTAAACTTTCAGCGGATCTGTATGAGCTCGACTTAGTCATTTGTCTGTTTTCCTCCTTTTCAGAAGGGGTAGAAGAGCCTGCGAAAAAACGAATCATCGAAGGAAAAAACAGTTCTGCAGTTGAGCAAGATCACGCAAAAATTTCTGCCAAAACAGAACGTGCGTTAGCTCCCCCGGAGAACAGCTCTGCGTGTGCAGGGGCATCTGCGAAGTCGGAGAGTGGTGGTAACTCCAGGCGCAGCTCTGGCACCTCGAGTCAGAATAGCTCTACAGGTGATGGAGATCGGTCTCTTTCTAGCCAAAGTAGCAGCAGCATTTCCTCTCAGGTAACAGCGGCAGGGTCTGGAAAAGCTTCTGAATCAGAAGCTCCAGAGAAACACAGTTCAGCGTCCATTGTTTCTTCGTTGTTGAAATCCAGTGTGAATAGTCATGTGACCCCGTCTGCTGATTCCAGACAACAAAGTGGATCACCTAAAAAGAGTGCTTTGGAAGGCTCCTCGGTCTCCTCTTCTCAAAGCATCTCAGAGATTGAGGTGCCTCTGTTGGGCTCCTCCGGAAGCTCAGAAGGAGAGTTGCCACTGTTGTCTTCTAAACCTAGTTCAGAGACAGCTTCAGGTGGGTTAACTTCCAAAACTAGTTCAGAGGCCAGTGTTTCTGCATCTCTTTCTAAAAATAGTTCCTCATCAGGCACGTCCTTACTAGTTCCCAAGAGCAGCACATCGACCAGTACCTCGATGCTGACTTCCAAAAGCACTTCGCAGGTAGCTGCCTCACTGTTAGCATCCAAGAGCAGCCCCCAGACCAGCGGATCTCTAGTTTCCAAAAGCACTTCCTTAGCCAGCGTGTCCCAGCTGGCTTCGAAGAGTAGTTCGCAGACTAGCACCTCACAGTTGCCTTCTAAAAGTACGTCACAGTCAAGTGAGAGCTCTGTTAAATTCTCCTGTTGCAAATTAACCAATGAAGATGTGAAGCAGAAACAACCTTTTTTCAACAGACTGTATAAGACAGTGGCCTGGAAGTTGGTAGCTGTTGGTGGCTTTAGTCCCAATGTGAATCATGGAGAGCTCCTAAACGCAGCTATCGAAGCTCTAAAGGCAACACTGGATGTGTTTTTTGTTCCACTAAAAGAACTAGCAGATCTGCCTCAAAATAAAAGCTCCCAAGAAAGTATTGTTTGTGAATTGCGATGCAAGTCTGTGTATTTGGGCACTGGCTGTGGAAAAAGCAAAGAAAATGCAAAAGCTGTTGCATCAAGAGAAGCACTAAAGTTATTTCTCAAAAAGAAGGTAGTGGTAAAGATATGTAAAAGGAAATACAGAGGCAGTGAGATAGAAGATCTGGTACTCCTTGATGAAGAATCAAGGCCTGTAAACTTACCGCCAGCATTAAAACATCCCCAAGAGTTATTATAATACGTCCAGAATACCACTGCATATAATGTCTGGTATTGGAAGAGAAAAACTGGCTTACTTTTGTATAATATAAAACACAGGCTTTCACAAATTTTGTATTGCTTTTTTCCAGTTTTGCAGAAAATTTACATTCGAGTTCTCTTCACACAGTAGAAATTGTAAATAATTTATGACAGTACATACTAAAAAGTATGCATTAACAGCATACCAGTATGCTGTTTTATTTGCTGAAGAAAATACTGTCTTCTATTTTTAATGATCCGTTAGGTACGATGTGTAGTTCTGTAGAATCTTAAAACTTTTGTACTACTTTCAATTTGGTGAAGATGTATTAAGTTGTCTACCATGCTTTCCTTTTTTTTTTCCCTAGCTGAATAAACCTGCACATCAAAGGGGACCATAGTATTTGAATGTCTGAAAGTCTGTGAAGCTTAAGGTTTTAAGAATGTTGCCCATAATGTTGAACATGTCTGTTAAAGAATAAAAGAAAAAATAGTTGCCTCAGACTATTTTTATGAGAAGTTGTAAGCATTTTTTAGATATAAAGCAGTATAAAGTACTTAAGGTTATTTTATTCTGAAGTTGTTTAAAATTCACCATGATTTTGACCGCTGCAGATTCTTTAAGTGGGTTAATTTATGTTTGAGGTAAAATACAATTTACTCTTTTTCTTAAAGACATAAATGTGGGTTTCTATATTAAGCATATTTTGTGACTACTATTAACAGATTGATTTGTTTAGATATTAAATGCTTTAAGCTATTTTACCTTTTCAAGAAGTTGTGTTTTTTTTCCCCCCTCTAAGTCCCAACCAGTTCCTGCAAATGGGCTTCCCACTACTAGTCATAAATTACAGTCAGGTAATTTTTCTTAGCTGATACACAACTTTTTAGGGATAGAGATGTTACAGTTTACAAATCTAGAAATAGTTAAACTAGATGGTTTTTAAATTTACAAATCTACAAGAAGACTGGGAACAACGGAGAACCAGAGCGGCTTGAATGAGCTTGTTCAGTTGAATTACACTTGTTAGTAATGAAATGGAATCCTGTGTCAGGGGATTCTGACTGTATTACTCTTATTATATATTCTGTTTCATTTGTCTTCACACTCTGGCCCAAGACCTGGACTTTTCTGTCTAGCTGCTGCGCATTGAGAAGTTGTGTATAGAGAAAAATCAAGAAATGACCTTTTATATTCTAGTTTTATTAGAATCGGAAAATTGAACATAAGTAGCACAATTTCAAGTACACAGAAGTTATTTCTATTTTATATTCTAGAAATAGACAAGGATACTTAACATACTTGAAATGATCGGCTTTCATTTTACCAGATAATCTTCAGTGATTCAGTTTCGAGGATACTAAGTTAGATACCAAAGTCCATATTCGGTAAATGGGTTGGGTCTTTATATGTTGTAAGAAGCAATGACGTGAGTGTTATGAAAGCACTTCTACCTTCCTCAGTCTGGGAATGTGTATTTTGTGGGACAATGATTCCCAGAAAAGTAAGCAAGATACTACAAAGGATAAATAAATTTCTGTAATGCATCTGATTAGGTGGTTTGGTAATTTCCTAAATTGGCTTGTGTCAAGTTAGTATAAAGTTCAGTGAAAATCAATTATATTGATACGGTAGAATTGGAGGAAGTTGCTTAGTGTAAAAACATTAATTTATAAATGTTTAGTTGCTATAGCCTTACACTCAGCCTATAATACAGGTTATACTCAATAAAAATTTAAAGAATCCCTGATAAAAGAGAAATGCTTATTTTGCAATAGTTCAGGATAGTACAGTGCAGAAGAAAAGAAGCTTTGGGTAGGAATCTGTTATTCTTTTTTTTTTTTTTTTTAAGATTTTATTTATTTGACAGAGATTACAAGCAGACAGAGAGGCAGTCAGAGAGAGGAGGAAGCAGGCTCCCTGCTGAGCAGAGAGCCCAATGTGGGGCTCGATCCCAGGACCCTGGGATCAGGGATCATGACCTGAGCCGAAGGCAGAGGCTTTAACCCACTGAGCCACCCAGGCACCCAGGAATCTGTTATTCTTGAGATAGAATCTTGGCTCCCCTTGGGAATTTAACCCTTAGACTTCACCTGTAAGATGGACTAATGGCCGTCTCGAAGAGCTATGAGGATTAAGGGAAATAATACATTTAAACTGTCCAGTACAGTGCAATATACCATACTTCATTAATTGCTTGTGTATGTAGGCTCATTTCCTCACAACTTCATGAGTAACTATTCTCATGTGGCCTATTTTTCAGTTGAAACCAAGTTACACCGTCAAAGAGTGACTTCACACCCGTATCTGATTTCAGAGCACAAGCTCTTACTGTTTATCTTTCTCATTTCTCTAAATGCTAAAATTTCTGAAAATCCCCGAGACTGTAGCTTTCTACCAGTTTTATTAAGTGACAAAACATGTTTCCAAAGCCTCATTTCCTTGGAATGAGTCACAGCAGGAACTCTTCTGTTTCTTAGTCCTTTTCCTTAGTAGTTGCATGTCTTAAATATCTTCAGCTAGGGAATTAGCCGTTATGGGTGTAACTGAAATTTGTTATGATTATTATTTTTAAGATTTTATTTATTAGAGCATAAGCAGGGGTAGCAGTCAGGGGAGAAGCAGGCTCCCTGAGGAGTAGGGAGCTCAGATGTGGGGCTCGATCCCAGGACCAAAGATCTTGACCTGAGCTGAAGTCTGGCGCTTAACTGACTAAGCCACCCAGGTGCTCCTAAAATTTGGTTTTTTGGATTTTTTTTTTTTAAGATTTTATTATTTGACAGACAAGTAGGCAGAGACAGAGAGAGAAGGAAGCAGGCTCCCCGCTGAGCAGACAGCCAATGTGGGGCTCAATCCCAGGACCTTGGGACCAGGGCCTGAGCTGAAGGCAGAGGCTTTAACCCACCGAGTCACCCAGGCGCCACCTGAAATTTGTTTTTAAAGAAAGCCCTAAAGTGGTCCCTGGATGGTTCAGTCAGTTAAGTGTCTGCATTTGGCTCAGGTCATAATCCCAGGACCCTGAGATTGTGCATGCTTTGGGCTCCCTGAGCAAGGAGCCTGCTCCTGGAGTCTGCTGCTCCCTCCCTCTGACCCTGCTTGCTGCTCATGCTCTTGCTCACTGGCACGGAGTGAATAAATTACCAAGATGGGAAATAACTGAATTTCATCCTTAAATTGAGGTGAGATGATGTTCTAAAACTGATTTCTCTTGATGGTGCTAAAATCGGGATTTTTTAAAATAGTAAAGTTAGTTTGATGTAGAAGACTGGTGTCATCATGAATTTTTAACCCAAATTTTGGGGGCCTGCCACTGCTTCCATTGACTAGGGTGATTGTCATAAGGATAAGTGTAATTCCAAGGCTTTTGATGTGTATTCTACACACACACACACACACACACACACACACACACATGCATATATATGTGTATATATGAAATACATATAAAAAGCCTGCTTCAATTTATGAATGAAAGGCCCATCATTTAGCCTACCAAGTGCAGCTTTTTTTTGGTACACATTTCTCCTTGCTGTTGAGATCCCTGAGTAATGACAGTGAGAAGGTAACCAAAGCCAGCATTGACTGGGAATCAGGTCAGTCCTACAATTGCGTTGTAGTGTAAGGGGAATTTGTAGGCTTTTTGCTCAAAAATTGTACTAAAGTCCTACATGGACTCACATCACTGACAAATCTCTCGGTAGCCATTTCAGCCATGACTTTTAAAAAAATATTTAATGTAATTAATGGATAGAAGTGCTTTCTGTAGCTTTTTACCATTTAAACAAATAGAAAGTGCAGGGGTTGTCAAGCCATTAATTTTCCCACTACGCCACAAGAAAGACTTTGGTAGAAATTTCACATTTCCCTGGCTTTCTTGAATGCACTTTGGTTGTTATCCAGCTTGTTTTTCCTTTGCTTTCTGCTTTACCAGCTTTATCTGTCTCTACTTTTCTGTTTCCAAAAAAAAAAAAAAAAGAAAAGAAAAGAAAGAGAAAGAAAGAAAGAAAAGAAGACTGAAGGAGAATTATCCCCTGCAAATGAACATTGATTTTTGAATATTTCTTCATCTGTTCCTCTGCTGTTTATAGAGGGGAAAAAAAAATAGTAGACAAAGTCCCAAACTAAACTGACTAACTTGGAAAGGGGAAGAATGTTAATCCTGAAAAGGAATGGCGACGTACAGGACATTTGTTTGAAAACGAGAGATTTCATATGCCAGGACTTTAACAGGAAGCAATCAAATACACCTTTTGTGATTTGGGCATTTTCACGAGTAGAATCTGAATCGACCTTAGCAGTCATTGGGAAGCAACCAAACTCTCTCAACATGAACAGTAAATACACTGAACTATAAAACCAGTCTGCAGAAGAGGAATGTATAGAACTTGAAAAGGAATGTAAAGACAGGCCAAAAGGATAGGCATCACCTAGGGTTTGCCCTATGACTGTTGTCATGTAAATCAGTTCACCAGGGCTTGGACACACTGAAATGATAAGACTCGAGCTCGGAATACGTAATCTGTGGTTTTCAAACTTCCCTTTCGCCATATGCCCTAAAAGAAAAATGGGAGCCCCGTGTGTATGAAACAGGAGCAGAACTACCTTAGTTCAAGGAGGGTGGCCCCCAGAGAATTCCTTCTAACTTCCTCATTCCTGCGGCCCCTCTCTGGACCCTGAGCAGAAGGGTTAACCACGAGGCCCCGTGTAGATCGCTTCCTCCTGCAACAGGTATCAGAAAGCCACCAGTTCACTACAAAATGGAAATACTCGCCTTTTAAGTCATTTGCCAAATAGAGACTCTAATTAGTAGGGACTGCAGTAAAGCCCAAGGGACCGTCACAGAAAATTAACATTTAAATAACACTCAAAATAACTACCATTCCTTTCTTTTTTATTGTGAAATGGAATTGTGAAAAGTGCAGGAAGTCCAATAATGATTAACTGAATGCCCATATAACATTACCTAGCTCACAAAATAAAACTATATCAGCACGACAAGCACTCCCATGTGAGTAGCCACATTTATTTGGTGCCTACAATAAGTTGTTGGTTTGCCTATGTCTTTTTTTTTTTTTTTTAAGTAAGCTCTCTGCCCAACGTAGGGCTTGAACTCACAACTCCAAGATCAAGAGTCACATGCTCTACTCGGGCTGAGCCTGCCTGGGGCCCCTACCTAGGTTTTATTTAAGCCTCCCTGAGCCCCAAAATATGGGTTGGTATTGCTGACCCTGTGTTACAAACAAGAAAACTGAGGACCGTTTTGAATTGTTTCCCTCAAATCAGAGAACTAGTGTATGCTGAGGCAGAGACTCGAGCCAGCGTTCCCACAGAACACTAAGCAATGACTTGGTTCGAATTTGGGGCAGTGAATGTGAACACCAGTGAGACATGCTGTTTCCTATTCTCCAGAAAATAGTAAGTGTAACAGATTTTGAGGAAAATTTGAGAAAATTTATTTGACTATTTAAACTAGGAAGCTTCTAAACAAGTAAACTTGAAACTGGTCAAGTATAATCATTGGAAAATATTTTCTAGACATTCTATTTGTAGAACTCAAAGGGACAACTCACAGAGGCAATGGTATAACCAATGATGTAATCAGGGGTTGAAACAAATTATGAATCCTGTCTCGTTATCTTTCACCATTTGCATATTATTAAGGGGTTTTTGTACACTAAAGAAAAAATGGTTCTCAGGAAATAGAAACCAATAGAGGTCCAGGGAAGCATTTCTAGTTGATCTTACCCATGTGCACTGATGGCCATATTTAAAGAGGGAGTTCTCAGAGACGCTCAGTAACCCGCAGTTGGGAAACCAATATGGGGTAAAGTAGGCGTACCTTCTGTCCTTGTTTTTCATTCCAAAGTATTCAGTGCAATCAAGATAAATATGATATAGGTAAGATAAAGATACTGCTTTGAAAATATTTGCTCCTTCCCCCCCCCCGTAATTCACATTCTCTAGCCGTTATTCTGCTGTTAGAGCAGAATTCCTCGTCGGGAAGACGAGGATGGTATGACTTTAGGGCAGTCCATTGCAGGGGTAGCAAGGAAGTAAAAAGCCATGCATTCCAGCCTTGGTAGATTTTGAGGAGGAGAAGGGTAAGGAAGGGAAACAGGCATTTGAGACCTTGTGGGTCCTGAGCTCTATCTAGCCCTATAGCATGAACTCCGACTGGCAGTCTTGTAGAGGCGGGAGTAAGAGTTTTCATTTAGAGAGCCTGCTTTGTTTATCCCGATTGTAATCAGAGACCGCATCGCTCCTTAGCAGGGTCCAAGAGATCCGAAGAGGGATTGAGTAAGAAATACTGAAGGCATCAGGACCTTAAACCCAGAGACACCGAGTTGTACAACACCATGGGTCATCATTCACGTGGAAAACAATGGATGTCATTTAATGCAGTGCATGATGTCTCCTCGAGTTTTGTTAAGAGGCGGTCCTTTTTGGAATCCCTGAAATTGTTATATGAATAAACTTATTTTTAAAATCATACTTTAGGGGGCACCTGGGTGGTTCCGTCATTTAAGTGTCTGCCTTCGGCTCAGGTCATGATCTGGGGGGCCTGGAATGGAGTCCCATCTCAGGATTCCCTGCTCAGCGGGGAGTCTTGCTTCTCCCTCTCCCTCTGCGCCCACCCCTACCCCCGCTCGTGCTCTCTCTCTCTCTCTCTCAAATAAATTTTAAAAAATCTTCAATAAAAAAAAAATCTCACTTTAAAAAAGTAATTTGAAATAAATATGAGTGGTTCTAGGAAGCATGAGTAGCATACAAATTCTAACAAACAGTTCTTAGGAGTAGCATATGTTAAAGTACCTGACCTTGCCAGGGGCATTATTTATACATACATGGTCATGAGTTACTTTGCCCAACACATTCTTCTCTAGGAAGAATTATTTTAAGACAGTAGCCTAAAATTAAATCATATTAGGTGAAGCAAGTCTACTTGGGTTATGCTAAGGATTTTTTTTTTTTCTCTATTCAACAAAGCTTGGGGGCAATTCAGGAATTAGGCAGGTGAAGAATTATGTCAGCTCAGGTATGGACCAACACTGAGAGTCTGCACTGTGTTCCCTCCTACAGACAGACACTGTCCCTTAATTATCAGATTTGCTTCCGCACATTCGATGCAACACCCCCCCCCCTTCCCTCCCTGTTTCCCTTTGATCTGTTTCTTTGCTCCGCTAATTCTCTCTTGGACATTAGCTTTGCTGAGGTGAGCTCACCCACATCGAAGGCTTTAAGAGTTTTACTTTCTAAAACCATGGAAGATAGTGTGTGCTTCAAAAGTTGGACATCCCATAAATTTCAGTGTCACTATAAAGCAGGAGGGGGAAGACAGTTACATAGAAAACAACAGAAGATCAGCTCTATCAACTCTGTTCCCATCCAATGGGCCTATGGATTTTGTGTAGACTTTGGTAGCTTTTTAGAATTTAAAATTCTATCCCTTATTGTAAGGGAATCCATGCCATCATCTATCAAAACAAACCTTTCCCGCTGAGTCTTGACCTGCAACAGACAAACTAAAATAACATTAACAACATATTGATTTTCTACCGCTGCTCTACAAAATGGCCACAATTATGGTGGCTTAAACAATACAAATCTGTAGGAGTGAAGTTAGAAATGATGGGTCGAGTCCTCAAATGGCATTACCCTGGCCCTGCTCCTTCTGCCAAGTCTTTTTTCTGTCCCTAACATCTCTGTCTAATCTTCCACTCCTGCCTTCCTTTCCCACTTAGAGGGACCCCTGTCATTACATTTGGTTCACAATAATCTCTTTATTTTAAGATCGTCATCAGATGATCACTGATCATCTGATCAACTTCATTAATTCCATTTGCAAACTTCATTCTCTCAGGTAATGTAACATATTCATAGGTTCCAGGGATTAGGACATGGTGCCCTGGGGGTCCACTGTTCTGCCTACCACATAGAGATTTGAATTCACCACCACCATGTATCTTAGGAACGTTGGGCTTTTAACTTCATAAATGACAAGTGTTGACTGCCTTGCTGCTGAGCAAGACGCAGAATGGAAAGTGGTACATCTTAAAAATGAGTCCCACAGCGCAGCTAAATAAATTGATGTAGTTAAGACGGATATATTTATTTTAAATGGTGTCTGATCACAACTAGTTTCTCTGCCATTTAATCCTCAAAGTCTAATAAGGGAACCTCTTTCTCCTCCAAGTGTCCTTAAATAAGAAGGACTTTCTTTTAAGGGTCAAATAATAGAAGTTCAGTAGTAGCTACAATGGTAAACAAACTGTTGACAGGTTTTCAAGACTTCTTTGGGGTCTAGGACTTTCTCTTAAGGGTCAAATAATAGAAGTACAGTATTAACTACAATGGCAAACAAACTCCTGACAGTTTTTCAAGACTTCTTTGGGAGCCAGTAAAATTGCCTCTTTGCCATAATGAGGCTGGTGGGTGTGGTAAGGGCTATAAGGTCAGCACTCCGTGCCTTAACTCCCTTGACTTACTGCCTGACTGATCTCACAAATGTCAAATGTCAGCTTCTCATTGCTGAGGAAGATACATCTTCTTTTTTTTTTTTTAAAGATTTACTTATTTATTTTAGAGAGAGAGGGAGCTCACATGAGAGAGAAAGGGCAGGGAAGGGGCGTAGGAAGAGGAAGACAAGCAAACTCCCAGCTGAGTAAGGAGCCCAACACGGGGCTCGATCTCAGGATCCTAGGATCATGACCTAAGCTGAATTCAAGAGACACATGCTTAACCAACTGAACCACCCAGGTGCCTCTCATCCTAATCTTTTTTTTTTTAAAAAGATTTTATTTTTAAGTAATCTCTACACCCAACGTGAGCCTTGAACTCACAACTCTGAGATCAAGAGTCGCAAACGCCACTGACTCCATACCCCAGGTACATCTTAAACTTATAGCTGAACAAATAGCCTAAGGACGTAATATAACTCTGAAAACACCTGATTGGACATTCTTTGTAGCCATAATGGTTAAATATATCCTAAGCATTCGAAAAATCACATTGGTTGACTTCAAATATTTCACATTATGTTGCAAGTATCCTAAAGAGGTGAAAGGGACGTGTTCATAAGGAACATGGTGGCACATGTTTTGCTCCAGATAATATGCATACTTCTAAAATCAGAGTTATGTAGGTATTTCTTTTAACAGCAAATTTATAAAACACAAATTTTATGGGCTTCCAAGAAAGAGTATCTTTATTTGGAAAGAATATCTGTATTTCATTAGTTTACCTTCAAAGTGTTTTTAGGCCACCTCTTTTGGAATTGCCTTGTGGTCCAGAAGCATGTTCTTTGGAATTACTTCAGTGATTTAGTGGTAGAAAATATTTGTATTTTGTGGATTGATTTGATTTTTTACTTTTCCTGGAGTTTAGGATACAAAATGCACTTCTCAGATGAGGCCTCAAATTAACTCATCAGTTTTGATGATTCACAAGTCTCCACTTAAGGGCTCTTGTGTCATTTGTCAACTGGCTGAACACAAAGATTGTCCTATCTTATCATCTCTTGAGTGCCTATATCAGTTAAGGTTCTTTTGTTTCAAGCTACAGAAATTAACTCTAAAATGGCAAAACGAAAATTATGGAACGGTCATTCGTTGAAACAAAGGACAAGTTAAACCACCAAGAATGTAGGCAGCAGATACCTACAAGAGACTCAGTTTCACCTAAAGACACCCATTGATTGAGAGTGAGGGGATGGAGGGATGCTGAGTGGCTCATTTGGTTGAGCCTTCAGCTGGAGTCATGGGAGCAAGTCCCATGTTGGGCTCCTTGCTCAGCAGGGAGCCTGCTTCTCTGTCTAGGGCTTTCCACCTTCCATGTCTTTGTATTGGACACAACAGCCTGT
This sequence comes from Mustela erminea, assembly GCF_009829155.1. NCBI lineage: Eukaryota > Metazoa > Chordata > Mammalia > Carnivora > Mustelidae > Mustela > Mustela erminea. The sequence goes on along the minus strand of NC_045634.1, from coordinate 26,484,739 downwards.
CTTCAGGAGCTGGTGAGAATATTTAGCAGGTGACTCTTGAATGTTAATGAGGCACAGCCCAACTCAGCACAAGGTGACTCGTTTCCTTAGCACTTAGCCTAACATCAGGCATACTCACCAGGCATACTCACCAGGCATACTCATCAGGAATCCAAAATACTTAACCTTTCTCAGAGGGGATTTTTGTCCCTAAAACCTAGCAGCCTGAGGAACCCTGAGGTATACAGCTGGTGTATCGCATTATGAGTCCACAAAGGTCAATCTAAGACACTTCTGCAAAGAGGTTAAGAAAACTAGCACCATAAATAATCTGTTTTGTATTTTAAAATGAAAATGCTGTAAAGCAATGAAAAAGAAAAGCCCACAATTGTAAATTTGTTAATTGGGAAAGAATTTACAAAGAAGAGCTATAGAACAGTATGGCTCAAGAGTAGGACAGATGGGGTAAGAATAAAGCTTTCCAAGGTAAAAATTTAAATGAAATTGGCTCTTAAATTAATGTGTATAACTTGGGAACAGATATGAGTTATACATCATGCGTTTATAAGGTTTTGTTATAATACGGACCAATTTTCCAGAATTTGAAATTGGTGGTGTAGAGTCAGCATGTTGCTCTTATTTTCCAGGAAATAATCCAAAAGTGTAAGAGAAAATGAGCAAAAAATAAAAATGTGTGTGTGTGTGTATGAGAAAGAGAGAGAGCGAGAGAAATTAGGAGAGAGCAGAAATGCCAGATCATAAAATAGTAGAGGAACTGCAAAAAGCAGTGGAGATCGATCAGCTACAAGCAAGGGAGGATATATAGAGAAAATGCAACTGCAGGGTTGTAAAGCCAGCAAACTATATTTATCAAAGTGAGGGAGGCACCATGAAGCATAAAAGTTAAATCATTTGTTTTCAACCGTGGGAACAGGGTACATGCGCTGATGGTATAAGTTCTCACGGAGGAAACAGTCTGTCTCTGTAGCAACAGGAGAAAAGAGATTTGGCATTATGAAAAAAAAACCCTAAACCTACAAAAAAAACTATGGGTTGTAAGAAAAATCCCAGCCGGGCAGGAACATGGTTTTGGTTCCTCCCCAACATAATGTCCTCCAAATAGCTGGTCCAGGAGTAACTTGTCTGTTTCAGAGATGAGTAAGGAAAAAAAAAAAAAAAAAAAAAGGAAGAAAATAAAACCATACAGGATCTATAAAAGCATACATCAAGAAAAAAAAAAAGGTGAAGAGGAGAAACAGAAAAGAAAGTGGTAGTCTATAACCACAAAAGAAAAATGCTTCCATAGAACAGTTGAATTGTGTTACTTCATGAATTAGAAGAAACAACTTTAAAAAGCAATTAGTCCTTTGAAGCAAGAGCTCAAAGCAAAGATGCAATAACTCAGGGAAGAAAGAATGAGGAACAGGAATACATAAGACATAAACTAGCAGAACTCAGGGAAAAAGTAGAAGAAAAAAGTATAACCATCATATCAGAATGGAAGCAATATACCAATATATATATTACTACTGGTTCTCTCCCTCTATATCCTATTTGCCCTATTTCTCTGGAGAACTTTGGCTAATACAAATGTATATGTAATAGGAAGGAACTAATAAATACTGTCTAAAGAAGTAAGAGATTAAGAGCACACTATAAAGTTATAAGGGTAAACTCTGGAAGAAAAACTCAAATCTTGCCACCCATTAAAAGAAACACACACATACAAAACATAGAAAATAGATTATATGCATCATCTTGAAAGAGACAGAAAAAGAGAAAGCACAAAATAAATAGGACAGAACCAACACCAAATATATCTTATCAAAAAAATGTAAATGGGTGGCGCCTGGGTGGCTCAGTGACCTGCCTTCGGCTCAGGTCATGATCTCAGAGTCCTGGGATCGAGCCCCGCATCGGGCTCTCTGTTCAGCGGGGAGCCTGCTTCCTTCTTCCTCCTCTCTCTCTGCCTGCCTCTCTGCCTGCTTGTGATCTCTCTCTGTCAAATAAATAAATAAAATCTTTAAGAAAAAATGTAAATGAAGAAATTTACCCTTTTAAAGCAAAACTGAGAGCAGCACAAGGAGAAAAGACACAGCTGGCCCAGGAACACAGAGACAGGAGATCATGAAAGCGGATGGAAGGAAATGGAAACAAAGTGTTAGAAAGGGTTAGAGAGAGAATGATAGATGGGAAGAACAGAGAAAGGAGATTCACTGTAACTGCGGTATCCAAAAATGAAATTTCAAATAGTTGAACAGGACAAAAAATAATTCAAGAAAATATTGTTGGGATAAAAGAAAGCTGGAATCAACATGTCAAAAGAGTACACCACACTCCAGGAAAAATTGTTCCATAGTACTAAATATTTAGATATATCCTAGTAAACTTATGGGACTTGAAATGTTTAAAAAGGAATCCTCTGGGTGTCCAACCAAAAAGATGAAGTCACTTATAAGAAAAAACTCAGAGTGACCTCAAACTTCTTCACAGCAGCCGTCAGTACTAGAAAACATTAAGAAGGAAATGTCACCTTCCAGGACCAGGGTGGCCAAAGCTGGTTAAGTGTCTGACTCTTGATTTTGGCTCAGGTCATGATCTCAGGGTTGTGAGATTGAGCCCCATGTTGGACTCAGCTCTGGATGTGGTGCTTATTTAAGATTCTCTCTCTCCCTCTGCCCATCGACCCCTCGCTCACCCCCCTTCCCTCTCTAAAAATAAAATAAAAATAAAGGAAACATTCGGACATTAAAGAAAAAGACAAACAATTTTTAACATTCAAGAACTCAAGGAATATTGTCCCTAGGAGCCTTTCATAAGTAGTATACTAGGGAAAACTTTAACCAGGAAGAGATAACCGGGAAAGCTAGGGCATAGCTGTTGGCAGTGATCATTGACTCTATTTAACAGTATAACAAATATTAAAGCAAACATGAAGATTAAAGTGATAGAAAAGAAAGTAAATATTATATTTTTTGATAACATAGAATGATATAATTAATAAAAGTTGGGGCAGAAGCTGAGTAAGAAGGTAGGTGGTAATAAGTATACAAATTTCCACATCTTTAATGGGATCAAAGGTCACCATTCAGAGTTGGCAAATCAACTAATGTTTTTTTTCCCCCAAGTGCTCAAAGGTAAACAGTAAGAAAGACATCCAATGAAATTTGGGAATGATATACATATTCAACAATCAACTAAATTTGGGAATAGTACATAAAGTAGTGCGATGGTTAATTTTATGTGTTAACTTTCCTGGGCCATGGGGTGACCAGACACTTGGTTAAACATTGTTCTAGATGGGGTGGCTGGGTGGCTGGGTGGCTCAGTCAGTTGAGCATCCAACTCTTGATTTCAGCTCAGGTCATGATCTCAGGGTTGTGAGATTGAGCTCCCAACTGGGCTCTGTGCTGGGCATAGAGCCTGCTGAAAATTCTCTCTCTCTCTTTCTCTACCTCTGCCCCTTCCTGGCACCCCCCGCCCCCTTAAAACAAAACCAAAAAACCAAAAAGCACTGTCCTGGCTGTCTCTGTGAGGGTGTTTCTGGAAGAGAATAATATCTGGGGGTGCCTGGGCGGCTCAGTGGGTTAAACCTCTGCCTTCGGCTCAGGTCATCATCTCAGGGTCCTGGGATCGAGCCCCGCATCAGGCTCTCTGCTCAGTGGGGAGTCTGCTTCCCCACCCCACCCCCCGCCTGCCTCTCTGCCTACTTGTGATCTCTGTCTGTCAAATAAATAAATAAAATCTTTAAAAAGAGAGAGAGAGAATAATATCTGACTTGGTAGACTGGGAAAACAGGGGGTTCTTCCCACTGTGGGTGGGCTTCATCCAATCTATTGAAAGACTGCATAGAACAAAAAGATAGAGGAAGAGAGAATTTTCTGTTTCTACCTGACTCTCTTGGAACTCTAGGACATCAGTCTTCTGCCTTCAGAATCAGACTTGGATTGGGGCATATACCACCTACTCTCCTGGTTCTCAGATCTTCAGCGAGGGACTGGAACTGTATCAGTAGCTCTCCTGGCTTTCCAGTTTGCTGACTGCAGATCTGGGGCTTCTCAGCCTCCAAAGCCATGTAAGCCAATTCCTTACAATAAATTTCTTTATAATATATAAAGATATAATATATATTATATCTTATATATAGATATATATAGATAGATAGAGATAAATATATATATCTATATATTTATATAAGATATATATAATCATAAAGATATATTATATATATATATTCCTTTTGGTTCTCTCTATCTATATCCTATGTGTTCTGCTTCTCTGGAGAACCTTGACTAATACAAATGTATATATAATTGTAGGGAACTAATAAGCACTGTCTAAAGAAATAAGAGATTAGGAGCATATATAAGGTAATAAGAGTAAACTCTGGGGAAAAACCCCAAGTCTTACTACTTATTAAAAGAAGCACATACACACACAACATAGAAAATAGATCATATGCATCATCTTGAAAGAGATAGAAAAAGAGAAAGCACAAAATAAATAGGACAGACCCAATACCAAATATAGCTTATAAAAAATGTAAATGAATAAATTTACCCTTTTAAAGAAAACAGTTTCATACTGAATCACAAAGCAAAATATAACTCTATGTGGCATTTAGGAGATATGACTAAAAGAAAATTAAGCAGAAAGTTCGAAAATAAAGGGATAAGCAAAAATATATTAATAAAAGCAAAAAATATTCAATGGGGTACTGCGCAGGGTGCTTACATGGCTTTGTACATAGAAAGTACTATCAAAATGATGATAGAAAGCAGGAGCTGAGATATTATCTGACAAGAATCCAGGTGAGACCAGGAAAGGCCCTGCTCAAAAGGGAAGGTATCTATTAAACTTTGCCTGGTGATTGACTCCCAAACTAAAAGACAGGAAAACGAGTAATCTTTTTCTAAGACAGGAATTCAGATAAGTACCCCATGCATTAATTCAACGTGGAATGATGTTAGCCATTGTTTGCCTTGACTAGAAACAACGTGGTTAATGCCGCCCGTCCATCTACCCATGCATCTATCCTGACCGCTGGTATAGAGCTATGGATATGGCTGTATTTGGGATTTTCCTTTTTTAATCCTAAAACTAACACTTTCATCAGTAACTCTTGGATGGTTTTTGCCAGAGACAACAAAATATGAACTGCGTCCTAATTTTTTTCTTCTACAGCATACAGGAAGAATTTCCAATCTATTAGCAATTCTTGGTCATTCCCATATCCCTACTCGGGCTGATCACAGCCTCTGGCTTCCCTGCTAGGTTGCTGTACTCCAGTACAATTCTGTGATGCAGCGCCAATCCTCCCCACCGCCTCACCCCACACATAAGAACGCCCTTGCAAAAAAAAAAAAAAAAAAAAAAAAACACCCCAAGTACATAACTGTTTCCATCTTTCCCAAACACTGGAGCTTTTCTACATCTTTGGATAGAAGGCCAACAATACACAAAGAGGAACACAGCCTTGTGTGTATCTGAAACGGGTTTTTTTTCTTTTTAAGATGAATTCGAGTATTTTTTTTTTTTTTTAAGATTTTATTTATTTGACAGAGAGAGACAGATCACAAGTAGGGAGAGCAGCAGGGGTGGGGGGGAAGCAGGCTCCCTGCTGAGCAGAGAGCCCCATGCGGGGCTGGATCCCAGGACCCTGAGATCATGACCTGAGCTGAAGGCAGAGGCTTAACCCACTGAGCCACCCAGGTGCCCCTGAAATGGTTTTGAATTCATTTCAGATATCTTCTAGTATCACCGAACAACAAAGGGAATGAATAAAATCAAACTTTAAAAGAAACTGGAGTCCCCAGGATTGGTTGATATTGGGTATGCTGATCAGTGCAAAGCCCGTGAGCCCATCCTCTGCAGGGCTCAGCTCACAAGCCATCTCCCGGAGCGCCCTTCCTGGGCCCCATCAATAAAGTAGTTCCCGCCCACCCGCACTGTCTTTGAATGGTTTCTCAACGGGAACGCCAGGGAGCCCCAGGTTCTAGAAGACACGAGGGGTTCTTCAAGAGCCTGGGACTGAAGCGCTTCTGTCTGAACTTTGCAGGCTGGGCAACATCAGCACTTCTCACCAGGGATTGTCCTATTAATTTCACTAGAGGTCTTTCAGCCCTTTACCGCAGGCCCAGGAGGACGGTTCTTAGGTGGTTGAGCCCATTCTCCATTTCTGACACCAGATAAAGGGGTCCGCTGATAATCGGATTGCGCTACTGCAGTAGGGCGGTGGGGTGATGGGAAGACGGTAGGCTGCTGACATCAATCAGCTCCTCAGTCTCCCCAGGACGTCGCTGACTGACAGCAGCCAATAAGCCTACGGTCAGAACACCGCCTTGGAATGTCCTTTCTAAAGAAAGAATTTTTTGATGCCCTGCGACTCAGCCGCCCACCTCTGCTGCTTTGCTAATGTGAACTGCAAAACGGGGGTGACTGCGTGGCTCAGTGGGTTAAGCCTCTGCCTTTGGTTCAGGTCATGATCTCAGGGTCCTGGAATCAAGCCCCGCATTGGGCTCTCTGCTCAGTGGGGAGCCTGCTTCCCTCTCATTCTCTGCCTGCCTCTCTGCCTACTTGTGATCTCTCTCTGTCAAATAAATAAATAAACTCTAAACAAAAACAAAAACAAAAACTGCAAAATGTAGATTGTGCAGGGTAGAAATGAATTATTAATTTGTTTTTTGCTTGTGATTCTCTCTCTCTCTTTTTTTAAATTATACCCTTCTCTTTTGTATTTATTTGTTTTTTTGTGCGGTGGTCCAATGTAGCAATTTTGGGGGGGAAGAGCTATGGAATTGAAGAAGAACATTCTAGGTTTACGCCAAAGGACAATTCTAAATAAGGCTTATTACAACTTTGTGAGTCATTTCACCACACTAGTAAAATGGAGGATACAGAAGAAAATAACAGTGAACATTACTTACCAATGGGTTTTGGCAATCCAAGTTGGCCTCTTTGTGTGTTGTCAAACAACTTAAAAACGCAGCAGGGGTCCAAAAAAAAAAAAAAAAAAAGGAATAGTACTTAACTACAAATCTTAGCTCTTTGAAAGGCACTGCTTTCTTCACAGGAGGCACTTGAAATGCCAAACCCACCGAGATGAAATGCCCAAGGCGCTGAGCGATTTTACAAAAAACAGTAAACTGCATTTAAACAAAGCCCAGCTCGCTTGAGTAGTTTCGCAAAACTGAAAACCCTCACAAAGTCCCATAAAGCTAGTGTGGAGAGAAATCGGGGAGCTTAGCAGAAGAAAAGTTCCCGACCTGGTCTTTGAGCTCAAAGGTGACTTGCAGGAGTACGTCGGGGACAAGAGTGAGGCCGATTTTCTGAGTGCTTTGAAGGTAAAGAATTTCTGCAAACACTTCGTCACACGAACTAGTTGGACAAGCATCCACCAGGCCCTGGAGAAAATGTGTTGACTTCTAGCAGCAAGATTCTTGGGTTTAAAGAGAAACCGAAGCTTTGGAAAAATCACACTGATAAGGAACACCTTGGAACAGCAGTTGCCACTGCTGTTTGGCCTTAAGGGTGAGGGAAGAGATCAGTTGGGTTGAAAGCCTCCTGGAAGGATTCACTGTCAGACCAAAGGAACCATGTTTTCCCCTCCTTTCCAAGCTGCTGAACACCTGGGGGAGGGATCCTTCCTCTGACTCTTCTGCTCAGCTTGGCAGGACTTGACTTTGAGAGACAACGAAGATCTTTCTTTGTAAGATATCGCCTGAGGAGAACCCTCTGGATGAGATTCTTGACCTTTGCCTAGAGAAGTTCCGGATTTCTGCAAAAGCAAAGTATACTGCCTCTCGTGGGCAACAATGTTCAACTTCTTTCTTATACAAGCAAGATTTTGTAGCTTAACAAGCATCAAGAACAGGGACAGAAATGGTCCTGTTCCAACTGAAAATGAGATCCATGGGAACCTATTTCAAATTCACTCTGGGATCAAGTATTTGTACAAACGTAAGCACAGGATTCTTTTAAAGAAGCAAAATTTAGTCTTTACCTTGAGTTTCTAAAATATTTTTTTTATGCACAAATGGGCCCTAGAAGAGATTAAGAAAACCAACATGTGTAAACAATCATTTTGTGACTGCTGGTCTTATATGATCATTTCATTCAATAAAGGAATGATTTTACAAAGTCTTATATAAAATGATGTAGCAGAGGGACACCTGGGGGGCTCAGTCTGACTCTGCCTTTGGCTTAAGTCATGATCCCAGGGTGCTGAGATTGAGTCCCGTGTCAGGCCCCCTTCTCAGTGGGCAGCCTGCTTCTCCCTCTGCCTGCCGCTCCCCCCACTTGTGCTCGCTCTAGCTCTTTCTCTCTCTCTCTCTGACAAATAAATAAAATATTTAAAAATTGTGTTCTGGAGTCTATTTTTATTAATATTGCTTTGAGTTCTGTTTGTTTGTTTGTTTTTTAATTTATTTATTTGACAGACAGATCACAAGCAGGCAGAGAGGCAGGCAGAGAGAGAGGAGGAAGTAGGTTCCCTGCTGAGTGAGAGCCCAATGCGGGGTTTGATCCCAGGTCCCTGAGATCATGACCTGAGCTGAAGGCAGAGGCTTTAACCCACTGAGCCACCCAGGCACCCCTGAGTTCTGATTTTAATAGCTTTACTACTCAACATTGTCAATACATTTCCATGCTAACATCAATTAAAATCGATTTATAACCTTAAGTTAAAGTCAATCTACTGAGACTACCTTTAAAAAATTAAATCCCAATTTTGACTTAAGTCAGTTATTTATTTTATTGTGCTTCCTTATAACTTTTAAACATTTATGAAAAAGAAAATGATATATCTTAAGAGAGGAAAGCTAAATTGAACTATATTTTAAAAGAATGTTTGGCTACAAAGTAATTTTTAGTTTTAAAATGGGGGGAAAGACTCTTATACATAGCCATATTATATAACACATACATGCTTTATTACCCTCTCACATAGTAGAGATTTTTTTTAATAAGAATTGTAGGCCAAGGATGGCTGGGTGGCTCAGTCTGTTAAGCAGCTGCCTTCAGCTCAGGTCATGATCCTGGAGTCCTGGGATCAAGCCCCACATCGGGCTCCCTGCTCAGCAGAGAGCCTGCTTCTCTCTCTCCCTCTGCCTGCCACTCTGCTTTCTTGTGCTCTTTGTCAAATAAATTAAATCTTTAAAAAAAAAAAAAAAGTAGGCCAACTTGGATGAGGTTTTTAAAACACCGAGTAGAAATGTAAAGGAAGGAAATATTTGCTTATTCTGCCTACCCTACTGTATCCTGGAACATCCTTAACATCTTGTTGGTAGAGGAAAACCACCAAACATAGAAGCTCCCTTCCTGCCAGGAGCATTGGCTGGGAAGACTTAGGTTTAGGAGAAATGTGCAATGACAAGATGCTTGAGCCACCAGGGGGCAGCATTAGGGCACTGATTTCTTAGGGAATTCCTAAAAAGAAGGAAAAGGCAGATAGACATCCCATTCAACTAGTATATATCCAGCATCCTATGTGCCAAACACCTAAGGAATTCACACTGACTGAAGAATGGAACGCTGCTAACAGGTATCAAAAGCAAAGTTGCCTACTTCCAATTTTGCTTATAATTTAGGTCATGAACATTCTCTCTCTTGAATAGCCAGGTTGGCCTTTTTAAAACAAACATTGTGATTTTCTCTCCCCACTTCAGGCCCATCTTTCTGTTATTAGTCCCGCTTCTTTGAATGGATGAGAGTTCAGGTAAGGCTATGTTCATTTTTTTCTTCTTCTTTTTTGAATTTACTTATTTATTTATCAGAGCTAGAGAGAGCACAAGCTGGGGGAACAGCAGGCAGAGGGAGAAGGAGCCCAATACAGAACCTGCTGAGCAAGAATCCCAATGTGGAACTTGATCCCAGGACCCCGGGATCACGATCTCTAAGCTTCAGGGCTCTGATCATTTCTAAGTGGGACAAAGAGATTGTCACTTTGGACACTCCTTTTTTTCCCTTTTTTTTTTTTTTTTTTTGGTTGGGGGCGGGGAGGGGAAGAGAGGGAGAGAGAGAACCCCAAGAACGTTCCACACCCAGCATGAGCCGGACACGGGGCTCCATCTCACAACCCTGAGATCATAACCTGAACCAAAATCAAGAGTTGGAGCCCAATGGACGAAGCCACCTAGGCACCCCTTGGCCACTCCTTTCTTAAAATTATAGGCATCATCGTAGATTTTTCTCCTACCAATACCACTGTAGGAGTTTATTTGTATGTAGTTTTCCCTCTAGGCCTGCAAAGACTGCATTATTTATCATCTGGTTCTTTACGGAAAAAGTTTGCCAACTCTCGTTCTAACCTATCATTATCTCTTCTTTGCAAAAACTCAAAAGATTCCAGACTGTACATGATCTGGCTTCTTTCTACTTCTTCAATTAGCATGGCCTCTTCCTCAAACACATCAAATCTTCCCCTCTTTAGGACCTTTATACTTGCTGCATTCTTTCCCTAAAATACCTTTAAAGGTTCATTCTCATCCTTCAGGTCTTATCTCAAATATCACTGCCTAGGGTGAGTATTCCTTACCCCAGTTGTTCTCTATCAAAAAATCACCCTCTTCATTTCCTTTGTAATTATCTCAATTATTTCTCTTTTGCTTACTCATTGGGTCTTTCCTTTACTAGAATGGAAACTTTTTTTTTTAATTAATTATTTTCAGAAAAACAATATTCATTATTTTTGCACCACACCCAGTGCTCCATGCAATCCGTGCCCTCTATAATACCCACCACCTGGTACCCCAACCTCCCACCCCCCTCCCCTTCAAACCCCTCAGGTTGTTTTTCAGAGTCCATAGTCTCTCGTGATTCGCCTCCCCTTCCAATTTACCCCAACTCCCTTCTCCTCTCTAACACCCCTTGTCCTCCATGCTATTTGTTATGCTCCACAAATAAGTGAAACCATATGATAATTGACTCTCTCTGCTTGACTTATTTCACTCAGCATAATCTCTTCCAGTCCCGTCCATGTTGCTACAAAAGTTGGGTATTCATCCTTTCTGATGGAGGCATAATACTTCATAGTGTATATGGACCACATCTTCCTTATCCATTTGTCCGTTGAAGGACATCTTGGTTCTTTTCACAGTTTGGCGACTGTGGCCATTGCTGCTATAAACATTGGGTTACAGATGGCCCTTCTTTTCATGACATCTGTATCTTTGGGGTAAATACCCAGTAGTGCAATGAAAGGGTCATAGGGAAGTTCTATTTTTAATTTCTTGAGGAATCTCCACACTGTTCTCCAAAGAGGCTGCACCAACTTGCATTCCCACCAACAGTGTAAGAGGGTTCCCCTTTCTCCACATCGTCTCCAACACATGTTGTTTCCTGTTTTGTTAATTTTGGCCATTCTAACTGGTGTAAGGTGATATCTCAATGTGGTTTTAATTTGAATCACCCTGAGGGCTAGTGATGATGAACATTTTTGCATGTGTCTGATAGCCGTTTGTATGTCTTGATTGGAGAAGTGTCGGTTCATATCTTCTGCCCATTTTTTGATGTGTTTGCCTGTTTCGTGTGTGTTGAGTTTGGGGAGTTCATTATAGATCCTGAATATCAACCTTTTGTCTGTACTGTCATTTGCAAATATCTTCTCCCATTCCGTGGGTTGCCTCTTTGTTTTTTTGACTGTTTCCTTTGCTGTGCAGAAGCTTTTGATTTTGATGAAGTCCCAAAAGTTTATTTTTGCTTTTGTTTCCTTTGCCTTTGGAGACATATCTTGAAAGAAGTTGCTGTGGCTGATGTCGAAGAGATTACTGCCTATGTTCTCCTCTAGGATTCTGATGGATTCCTGTCTCACGTTGAGGTCTTTTATCCATTTGGAGTTTATCTTTGTATATGGTATAAGAGAATGGTCGAGTTTCATTCTTCTACTTATAGCTGTCCAGTTTTCCCAGCACCATTTATTGAAGAGACTGTCTTTTTTCCACTGTATACTTTTTCCTGTTTTGTCGAAGATTAATTGAGCATAGAGTTGAGGTCCATATCTGGGCTCTCTACTCTGTTCCACTGGTCTATGTGTCTGTTTTTATGCCAGTACCATGCTGTCTTGGTGATCACAGCTTTGTAATAAAGCTTGAAATCAGGTAACGTGATGCCCCCAGTTTTATTTTTGTTTTTCAACATTTCCTTAGCGATTCAGGGTCTCTAGAATGGAAACTTTATGAGACCAGTCGCCTTACTGCCTTATTTATCAGTGACTGGCACATAGTAGGCGCTCAATTTTTTTTTAAAGATTTTATTTATTTACTTGACAGAGAGAGATGACAAGGAGGCAGAGAGGCAGGCAGAGAGAGAGGAGGAAGCAGGATCCCCGCTGAGCAGAGAGCCCGATGTGGGGCTCGATCCCAGGACCCTGGGATCATGACCCGAGCTGAAGGCAGGGGCTTTAACCCAGGCGCCCCATCAATTTTTTTTATTGTGGTAAATAAAATACACATAACATAAAATTTACCATTTTGAAGTATATAATTCAGTGGCATTAAGGACATTCACAGTGTTGAGCAACTATCACTACCGTTTAGCTGAGTATTTGGTTCTCTCCATCCCTTCTACCACCAGTCCCCAGGCTACTTTCTCTCTCTATGAACTTGACTACTCTAGGCAGCATGTATAAGGGGATCGTACAATATGTGTCTTTTTATAACTGGCTTATTTCACTTTGTATAATGTCTTCAAGGTTTACCCATACTGTGGCATGTGTCAGACTTTCCTTCCTTTTTAGGACCAAATAATATTCCTTTGTAGGTACATAACCACATTTTCTTTATCCATCCATCCATTAATAAACACCGTAGGAAATTTTTTTTTTAAGATTTTATTTATTTATTTGACAGAGAGAGATCACAAGTAGGCAGAGAGGCAGGCAGAGAGAGAGAGAGGAGGAAGCAGGCTCCCTGCTGAGCAGAGAGCCAGATGCAGGGCTCGACCCCAGGACCCTGAGATCATGACCTGAACCAAAGGCAATTTAACCCACTGAGCCACTTAACCCACTGAGCCACGCAGGCACCCGGAAATTTTTAATTAAAAAAAAAAAATCTTAGCAATAGGAAGCATTCCTTAAGTCTCTTAAATTAAGTTTAACTGAACTTTACAATTATAATTAATGTATGGTTAGTATATGCTTAATTTTATATCTAAAATTCCCACTAGCAAAACTAAGAGAATAATCAGCAACAAGCCCCCAGAGATTTTACAATAAGACAGCCATTCAAAAGCATTAGGGCAGGGGCGCCTGGGTGGCTCAGTGGGTTAAGGCCTCTGCCTTTGGCTCAGGTCATGATTCCAGGGTCCTGGGATCGAGCCCTATATCAAGCCCTATATCAGCAGAGATCCTGCTTCCCTTCCTCTCTCTCTGCCTGACTCTCTGCCTACTTGTGATCTCTGTCAGATAAATAGATAAATAAATAAATCTTAGAAAAAAAAAGCATTAGGGCAAGCAACTTTTTTTTTCCTTTTAATTTTTTATTATGGAATATATCACATATAATAAAAGAAAATAAAATAGTACAGGAAATCCTATACAATCATCACTCAGCTTAACAAGTACCACTCATCGCCAAACATTTTGTCTATAACTTCATCTACTACCTTCTTTCCTACATTATTGTGAAATAAATAATTTTGCTATAAATATTTTAAATGTCCCCTAAAAGATAACTAAAGGGTTTTGACATCTTAACATTGTATTAGGTCGATTATTTTTTAAGGTTTTATTTATTCATTAGACCGAGAGAGAGAGAGAGAGAGAGCACAAGCAGGGGGAGTTATGAGCAGAGGGAGAATCAGGGTCCCCACTGAGCAGGGAGCCTGATGTGGGGCCCATCCCAGGACCCTGGAATCATGACCTGAGCTGAAGGGAGATGCCCAACTGACTGAGCTACCCAGGTGTCCCAAGAAGATCTGTTTTTTTGTTTTTTGTTTTTTTTTTTGCAAAATTTGTTTATGGTGGTATCAGATACATGTCTGTAACTTTGTCATATAATTTGATGGAAAGCACTCCTTACTAAAACAAATTTTAAATTGGATCTTTTAGAAAGATTTATAAATGTTTGATTTTTTTTTTTCAAGAATGAAGACCCTGAGGGAAAATATTTGCTAACATTTAGCCACAAACAAAAAATAAAAAATCTTGGACTATAAGGTGACTATACTTCTTCAGGTGACTGGCATCTGGGTAGGGAACCAGACACTAAGTGTATGATTCTCTACTTTAGTGAGAAAAAGAATCACGAGGAGCTTGTTTAAAAAGCAGTTTCCAAGGCCCCACTTCTCTGGATCTCTGATTTCATAGGACTGGGTTGAGATCTAGAAGCATGCATTTCTAATAATTGCTGTAGATAATTCTGATGGAAGACATCCAAGATGGCCTCAAAACCCTATTTCTAAACTTTAGGACTCACTTGCTCCACGACTATGCCATTTAACATTTGTGCCTTTTAGTATTCTGTTCAGGAAAAATTTTCAGGTCCTGATCAAATAAATGTACCATAATCCAGCATTCCTTCCCCCCACCTTTTAATTCTCTACTTGAATGATACACATTTCCCACAGGTTTATACATGAACACATATGGTTCTATTGTCCCTCTTGTGAGCATGACTAATTTTCATGGGCTTTGGAAATATGATTACTCTCTTGGTTTCCAAAGCAACGATCTTGGTAAGTCGGGATGACATTGGCCTGAGCCACTTATTACATGAATAAGAGCACATTATGTGTTTGGTAATATTCATAAGTTCTTTTGTATCAGACTATGCCTAATGTTATGGTAGAAACAAATGCAATTTGGCTCAATTTTCTTAATTTAAAAACTATACCTAAATCAGCAATGCTTTTTATTAATTAACAACAATCTTCTTAGAAAATCATTTTATGCTACCTAATTAAAATGTCAGTTTTGCTGGGATGGAGCCATGGCTAAAGGAAAAACTGAAAGAATAAGTGGCCTAAACATGAGAAAAATATAGTAGAGGAACACAAAGAATAAAGGGAAGCTGGGCTTCAGTTATTTATATAATCATGATAAAGTGGTAAGTTGAAGAGGATCAGAATATGCCATCCCAAACTATGCCCCTTTGGTATAAGGATTTTTTGAACTGATGGCAATGAAGAAACAGCAGACACAAGAAAAACCCTTTAGGGGCACCTGGGTGGCTCAGTGGGTTAAAGCCTCTGCCTACGGCTCAGGTCATGATCTCAGGGTCCTGGGATCGAGCCCCATATTGGGCTCTCTGCTCAGCAGGGAACCTGCTTCCCTCTCTCCCTCTGCCTGCCTCTCTGCCTACTTGTGATCTCTGTCAAATACATAAATAAAATCTTAAAAAAAAAAAAGAAAGAAAAACCCTTTACTCTCCCACATTCTGCCTAAATCAAAGCATACATTTTCCTTTGTGAAGGTGTCTCCTTCTCTTGTAGCAGAAAGAGAAAAACCTTTTATCATGGGAGAGGGAGAGAGCACAGCACTGAGATGAGTCTGCATAAACAAAGCCATACTAAATAATCCTATCTTCCGGTGATTTCCCCAATATATTTACTTTCCCACAATTCACCAAACCCCTTTTACTTTGTCACTTCTACCAAATTCATTGACTTGATTAAGGCAATATATAAACCCCCTGAGTTTAGTTACTTCTGCAGAGCTTCACTTTATATGAAGGCTACCATGCACATAAAAAAATTGAAATATTAACATCAGATAAAATTTGTATGCCTTTTCTCCTGTGAATCTTTTTAAATCAAATTTTCATGCTCCAGACATGAACCTTAGAGTGTAGAGGAAAGTTTTTCCTCCCCTTCACAATTATTTAAGAACTGAATCCACTAGGCATTTGCTCACAGTTTTCCTTTAACTAAGAAGGAATAGTGGTATAGTAAAAAGAACTTTGAAGTTGGACTAGCCTGGATTGAAATCTTGAGTCTCCTATTTGATGAATGAGTTTGGGCAAGTTATTTAAATGCTGTACTCGGGGTCCTTGGTGGCTCAGTTGGTTAAGCATCTGCCTTGGACTTCGGTCATGATCCCCAGGGTCCTGGGATCCATCCCTGCATCAGGCTCCCTGCTTTCGGACTCCCTGCTTGACAGGGACCCTCCTTCTTTCTCTTCCTCTGCTGCTCCTCCCGCTTGTACTTTCTGTCAAATAAATTTTTTAAAAAATCTTTAAATGCTGTACCTCAATTTCTACATATATAAAACTAAGATGATAAGGCCAACCTAACATAATTGCTGTGAGGATTAAATAAGATGAAACATGCAAAATAATTTGCACAAAGTAGAACCTCAGTAATATTTGGTTCCTCTAAATTTTGATGCATATCTCTGTTGTTAAAATAAATATCCTTTTTATAGAGATAAGAGTTTAGGAAGCAGGCTGGATAGAATGTGAATCTTGAGCTTCTCTCTCTTTCTCTAGGTGGGATGCCATTAAAATACCTAGATGTCTAACTGTTAGACTGTTAGTTGGCAGTCTTGTACAGAGGACTTTGTAACTGAAAGAGGGATTTGAGAAAAATCCAAGATCCCAAAGCACAGAAGGAAAACCCTTAAGACAGTGGATATTGCTGAATGATTCAGAAGAAGGAAGGGAGAAGGGAAGGGAAAGAGAGTATCTGCCTATCATCAATATGTAGCAAGAGCTTTTATGCACTAATTCCGCTTAAAGGGGTCTCTATGAAGAAAATAATTTGAAATATATAAAAATAATTAAGCATATAGATGATCATCTCAATCTTAAAAGATTGAGAAGCTGAAAACCTGAATGGACAGAAATTATAAACTAATTATAGTATTTTATATGATAAAATATTCCTTGGCTATTATAATCAATGCAAAGGAGTAGATACATTATCAGCTCAAATATGTAAAAAAAAGGTACACAGATGAAAGAAACTGGAAGGATAAACAAAACAATTTTAAAGGTACTTAACTTTGAGTTAGATCGTAAATACATTTTTAATACAGTTATTTTTTTAAAGATTTTATTTATTTGAAAGAAAGAAAGTGAGCAAGAGAGCATGAGTAGGGGGAGGGGCAGAGGGGGAAGCAGACTCCCCAATGAATAGGGAGCTCAACGTGGGGTTTGATCCCAGAACCCCAAGATCATGACCTGAGCTGAAGGCAGAAACTTAATGGACTGAGCCCCCCTGGTGTCCCTAGTCAATTTACATTTAATGTAATTATTGATATGGATGATATGAAGGTCAATGATTTTATTATTTGTTTTGTCTATTCCACCTGGGTATTTTTTTTTCCTCCCATGTTATTCCTTTCTTGATTTCTTTGATGTTAACCGAATAATTTTCAGAATTCTATTTTAATTTTAGCAAAACCTCTGAGGGTTTTTTTTTTAAATGGTTACCTTAGGAATTACAATACACATCCTTAACTTTTTAGTATTTTTAAAGTTAATATTGTACCTCTTCACATAATATACAAGAACCTTGCATCCCACACACACCTTTACTTGTCCTATGTATTATATCTACATATATTATAAACCCCACTATACAATTATGCTTTTTGCTTTAAACTTTCATATTTTAAAGAAATTATGACCCCCAAAATCCCTTTCTATTTATTTTTCTGGTGCTTCGTTATTCCTTCCTGAACGTTCAGTTTACCATCTAGTACTATGTCCTTTCTGTCTAAAGAACTTCATTTAACATTCTTTATAGTACAGGCCTGCTGGTAACAAATTCTCTTAGTTTTCTTCTAAATAAAAACATCTAAAATTGCCTTCATTCTTGAAGGATATTTTCATTTCATCTTGAAGAATATTTTGATACAATTCTGGGTTGACTTTTTTCTTTTAGCACTTTAAAGATGCCATTCCTCTTGATTCTGATGGGGAGTCAGTAGTAGTTCAAATCTTTGTTCCCCTCATTTATTATTTTCTCTGGCTATTTTCAAAATTTTCTCTTTGCTTTTGCTTTTTAGCAGTTTGACTGCTGTACCTAGATGTGATTTTCATTATAGCCTATAGCTTCTTGAATCTGGTAATTTATGTCTTTCATCAAATTTGGGGAAATTTCAGCCATGTTTCTTCAAAAAACTTTTATGGCCCATTCTCTCTCTCTGTCCCTTCTGGAACCCTACATGTTAGACCTTTTGGTATCATCTTGAAGGTCGCTGAGGTACTATTCATTATTTATTTTACAGTATTTTTTTCCTCTCAGATCTTCAGATTGAGTACTTTCTATTGATTTATGTTAAAATTCACAAATATTTTATAATTTCCACTCTGATTTTTTTTCTTTTTTTTTTCCACTCTGATCTTAAGGCTATTGAGTGCAAGTTTTATTTCAGATACACTTTTTCAGTTATAGAATTACCTTTTGCTTCTTCTTGAATTTCTTTCTTCTGAGATTTTCTACATTTTCTTTCGTTTTGAGTGTATTTTCTCTAAAGGTCTTGAAGCATAGTCCCAACAGCTGCTTTAAAATCTCTGTCTCTAATTCCAACATCTGGTTCATCTTGGAGCTGATATCCATGGGCTGAATTTTGGATCACATTTTCTTATTTCTCCATATGTCTAGTAATCTTGGATACTATCCTGTATCCAAGTGAACGATGACTTTGTGAATGATGTACTTTAGAGATGCTTGGTTCTGTTATGTTTCTCTAGTTTTTTGTTTCAGCAGGCATTTTGCCTTGGCTAAGCTCAAATTCCAACTCAGTGCAGTTCTTTTAACCTTATCTAGCCTGCTTGGACTGTCCTGCACGTGTAGTCTAGGAGTTAGCTAGAGATTCGGCAAGTTTCTGTAGACTTTAAGCCTCCTTCTCTCTGGCTCTCTCCTTGCTGGGATCTCTCTCCCCCACTTCCCAATACTATTTAATTGCCTCTACATCTCATTGTTAAGGGAAAGGAAGAATTCCCATCCTATGTGTATGGGAATGGCCCAACAAATGGCACCTAGCTTTGGACAGAGAAGATCAACAGCAGTTTACTGGTCTCATATACTGACAGTCTGAGTGGAAGATACCAAATCCCATGTAGGGCCACATGGAAGTTGTGCTTAGGAATAAATAACCAGGCACTGTGGGAAGCAGGTTTTGTAATATCAAGGGGATGACGTAGCCCCTGCTTCCCATGGGAGGATGTGATTTGTTTGTTTGTATAGTTCCATAAGCATGCAGGGATAAGGAGGAAATCCTTATGGACCTGTGGTCCCCAAGACAGGGAGGGTTATTTGGCTAGGGGACCTTATCCACAAGAGCAGCATGGGGAAGAGGACTTGGACTTATGTCAGTCAAGACACTCCTGATTTTACCAGACGTCAAGGCAGTATATGATGTTAATTTTAGACCTTATACCACACTATGTTTGCCCTGGACTCCATTCTCTGGTTCATTAAGCCAATAAGCCTGCAAGTTTCAATCTAAGTTTAGGTTGCCCTACATGACTGGATGCTGCAGGCTAAAAGACTTAAAACTAGGAAACTCCTGAAGTGCCATCTCATTCTTCCAAGTGTTGACTTCCTTCAAGAATTTGCCTTCTTTTGCTTGTTCCCCAGTGTCTTTTTTTTTTTTTTTTTTTTTTTTTAAATATCTGTGATCTAATAGGAGCTCTTTGGCCATTACCAGAAGCAGAGCTTTCAAAGTTCACTCTTAACCTTTGGATCTAAGCACTTTAAGTAAATAGCTGAAGAAACTACCAAATACTGCTTCTTGACTAAAATGGGAATTGGTGTGGAGTCTTTGGAATGATTCTACATAAGAATACTAACTCACCGCTGAAATAATTGCAGAACTCAATCACTACATACAATACCTACATCGTAATTTTGTACAGATTTTTATTCCACACAAATAATTCAGTCAAATTTGAGTTTGACTCAGTACCTAACAGATAAAACCGAGAAAAAAACGTTTTTTCTTTTACATTTTTTATATACTGTTGAAGTATACATGGGCAAAAAGACAAAAGCTACGGTTTGACAAGCTGGTTGTGTATTTCTTCTGAAATATGCCCCATATTTACATCTTGACTGACTCTAACCAATTTTAGTCTTTTAATTTGCCTTGCTTCTATATTTATTTCTAATTCGCTTTTATTTATACTTATGCCTGTAAGCATTTTCCCGACACTCTATCTCTGTCCTATATCCCTATAGAGACTATAAATGTCTCCTGGGCATGAGCCAAAGACTCGATTTAGTTTAAATCTACACACACAGATACATACTTACATCTGTTAATTTTTTTTTTTCCCAGCAAATCCTACCAAGACTTGGATGGACAAGTTGGGTTTTAAATTTCTTCAGCATTTTGTATATTTGGTGCCCCCAGAAGGACTCAGAAGACTCAAGAGCATGTTATACACATAACTAAAATTTATTACAGCAAATGGTAGAGAGCAAAAGTAATGGGGAAAAGATCCATTGGTGAAGTCCAGAGAGGTTCAGCACAGACTTCTTTTTCTCTCTAGCAGCAAACTATAGGAATCTGTGGAATGCCTCTGCCCATGGAAACCCAACTGGGTCTAAGGCTTCTATGAAGTCTCTTAATACATATATATATTCTGCTGTGCAATCAGCCATGGCAACTGATACTCAGGACCCCAACAACAAAACCAAAGCAATTGCTCCAGGTGTATGTAACAAAGTCATTGTCATTACCATAAAAACACTCCAAGGGAGGCACCTGGGTGGCTCAGTGGGTTAAAGCCTCTGCCTTCAGCTCAGGTCATGATCTCGGGGTCCTGGGATTGAGCCCCATGTCGGTCTCTCTGCTCAGCAGGGATCCTGCTTCCTCCTCTCTCTCTGCCTGACTCTCTGCCTACTTGTGATCTCTGTCTGTCAAATAAGTAAATAAAATATTAAAACAAAACAAAACTAAACACTCCAAGGGCCAAATTCCCAGGGTTGGGCAAGGGTCAATCATGGTTCCCTTGGAGGCCAGCAAGGAATAATCAAATAATACCCGCCACATTAACTTTTTCCTCATAAGGGTCTGTATTTGTCCTTGGTATCTTCTGTTTCAATTCCTGGCTTACTGATAGAAATAATAGGAAGCTAAGTCCTGGCGTGTGGAAAGACATTTTTAAGACCACTGTATATCTAAATCATTTCCCCACTCTTTCTACTCTTCCCAACACATTCCCAGCCTCCAATTTCTGTAGCTGGCTGTTCTTTACAAACAAGCAAGCTACTTATAGGAAGCGATAGTTTCTGTGGTTTGACAGAGGAGGTCAAAGACCAATAGAGCCCCAAGATGTAAAAACTACAGTTATCTCCTTGTATGATTTAAGTGTCTCCCCCACAAACCTGCTTTGCCTTCTCGAGTTTCTATTTCATACAGCATTGCCATGACCCACTAATGGCCCAACCCAAAATTCTAGATGACTTCTCTCCCATCCCCTAAATACAGTCACTAAAATCAGGTGATATTACCACCTAGAAGTTTCCTGAATCTATCTCATTTTTCCATATGACTGCATTTCCCTGTTAATTGCTCCTTTCTTGCTTTCCCTTCCCTCTTCCTGTCAGCTGTCACTCGTTACAGCAGTGCTGTCACTCCAGTTCTTTTCTAGAAAGCAACAAGCCATATACTGAAGAGTAACTTTCTGAAGATGGCCTCTTACATAAGGTATTGTAACCACTCAGGTCACTATGCTCAATTGTTTTCTTATGTCTTATGTATCTACTAATATCTATTTTATTAGACAAAAATTGATGTCTTTTTTTTTTTAAAGATTTTTAAATTTTTTATTTAAAAAATTTTGACAGCAAGAGAGGGAACACAAGCAGGGGAAGTGTGAAAGGGAGAAGCAGACTCCCCGCTGAGCAGGGAGCCCAATGTGGGGCTCAATCCCAGGACCCTGGGATCATGACCCGAGCAGAAGACAGACACTTAAAGTCTGAGCCACCTAGATGCCCCCAGAAAAGAATTCGTTTCTATCCTAAATTGAAAGCTATGTCCAGTGGGGTGGAGTCAAATTTCTTGGAGTTTTTTGAGTCATGCAACAGAGCAAATAATGCTTCCTGGACATCATCCTCTCTTTGCTTTATGACGTCTGGACTCTTCTCCCCATCTTTTCGCTTTCTCATCTGCTACATTCAGATTCCTCTTCATTAGATACTTCTGTTAAATTTCAATCCAGTAGAGAAGACCACAGCTAAATAAGAGTCTTCAGGGAAGGACTCCTTCTTGGATAGATAGACTTCATAGGTCCCATCTGAGATCGTAGGCAGAAGTTATAGATGGCATTAATACATAATATTGACCTGAATATGAATTTTCAAGCATTCAATTTATAAAAATGATTTTAAAAATTTATTCTACCTTAATAACGTAAAGTACTCAAATAAGATTGCACAAAATTTTAAAAAGCTCTTAAGTTGAGGGCTATACTGAAGTAAAAAAAAAAAAAAAAAGGTTACATGGAACTTCTCTTAAACTGCTAAAAAACCTTCACAAAAAAATGTATTTCTGATGCAAAACTTCCCAGATTATTTCCTCAAGTAGGAAGCCTTCAAAAGCTTCAAATTTACCAATTGCATTTACTGGTTTTAATTTATATAATAATATATATGCAATTACAATGCTGGTATGCCAAGTGGAGACAATATTAACAGCAGTAGTAGAAACATTCTCATAAGAGTGAACTAAATCTTGGGGCCACCTGGGTGGCTCAACTGGTTAAGTGTCCAACCCTTGATTTTGGCTCAGGTAATGATCTCAGAGTTGAGAGACTGAGTCTCAGTGTGGAACCGGCTTAAGAGTCTCTCTGTCCCTCTCCCTCTACTGCTTCCCCCTCCAAAGTGAACTAAATCTAAATATCTAGATTATATGCCCCTTTCCTAGTAGGAAGTATACATATGCATTTTGCTATTCCAGAATGTACAGAAAGCTTTCTTTCATATTTAAAGTTTAGATTTTATTAAAGTAATACATGTAGCAAAAAGTTAAATACATAGCATAATTCATGAACTTTTCTGAATCACTGTGCTGTACACCTAAAACTAATGTAACATTGTGTCAATGATACTCAAATTAAAAAATGTCAATTAAATGTACAAAATGGTATTTGTGAAAACTAAGTGTCCTTCCAACTGTAGGTCCCTAGGCCCTAGATTAGAGATAAATACTATCAGTAAATACTGCTGGACTATTCTTCCAGAGATATTTTACCTGAATACAAAAAGTTAGGGATAGTCTAAGATAATACCATATAAGAAAGGCACTAGGCTCTTTTGAAATTAATTTGAGTCAACTTGTCAATTTTCAAACATTAAGTTAGAGATACTATTAATCCAATCCTGTATTACAACTGTCTTTTCATTATGCATAAAGGTATCACAACTAGTTTCCATAAATATAATTTATATATCATGGTCCCTAAATTTTAATTCTAATATTGTACAACTACCATTAATGGCTTAAATAATCATTCCTTTCTCTGATTTTCCATAATAGAAAACTACTCAGCCTCTAATATTTTCCAAATAAATGTTCCCCCTTTTTTATCTTTGATTTTTTATCCCTCTAATTCTAGTACTTACTTTTGCCATATACCAGAAGAAAACATTTCTACTATCACTTTCTTCAAAGTCTTCTTCCTGAAGATGACATTTCTGTAACCAAAGCATATCATGCTAAGGTATCTGGAATGTATACCACAGTTAAAACAAGCAAAAGAAACTATACTTCAGTTGCAATTAGATAATGAAGAACACAACCTAGTTTTCTCAAGAACAAAACACTTGAGGACATTCTAATAAATGAAATAAAATCAGACAAATTATTTGTCTTAAATATTTTCAAAACTTGGATCTCTTATTTTATAGAATGGCATGTTTAAAATTACTTACAGCAAAGTAAGGTTTAAGCACAATTTTTCAGAAACACATACATTGGATAAAGCGAGATATACTGATTTATATATTCTTTTGTATGTAAAGGAGTCAGAGAATGGGGGGGATCAGGAAAATAGATAAAGGGGATTAAAAGATACAAACTGCCAGTTATAAAATAAATAACTCACAGAAGTGAAAAGTACAGCACAGAGAATATAGTAAAAAATATTGTAATAACATTGTGGGGTGACAGATCCTGACTATTTGGTGGCTGCTGAGTAATGTATAGGATTGTCGAATCAATGTTGTACATCTGAAACTAATAAATCATTGTATATTAATTATACTTTACTAAAAAAAATAAAATGCCTACCCCCAAAAAACACTAAAAAAAAAAAGAGCCAGAAGACCTCAATTTATGGAAATAAAACTGGCTAAGCAATTTTTAAAAATTTATCACCCTTAGAAATCAGTATCTACCAAAATGATGGATTAAATTAACCATGACAAGAGTGATTAATGTAAGAATAGCTCCAACAGAGCCTCATTAAATAATCAATTAGAAACAAGTCACAAGGGGACGCCTTGTGGCTCTGTGGGTTAAAGCCTCTGCCTTCAGCTCAGGTCATGATCTCAGGGTCCTGGGATTGAGTCCCCATCGGGGCTCTCTGCTCAGCAGGGAGCCTGCTTCTCCCTCCCCCTCTGCCTGCCTCTCTGCCTACTTGTGATCTCTGTTTGTCAAATAAATAAAAATCTTAAAAAAAAAAAAGAAAGAAAGAAAGAAGTCACAGGGATGAAAAGTACAACACAGGGAATATAGTCAATAATAATGCAATCATTTTGTATGATGACAGATGGGAACTATACTTATCATGGTACGGATTGCCTATTGTGTCTGATACTACTGTGGGAACAGTATGTTGTACACCTGAAACTATTATAGCATTGTATGCATACTTGAATTAAGAAAGAAACAGCAATGAAAAAATATTTAAATTAATAAGGGTCAAAACCTGTTAAATAAAATATATCTCATCCTCCTAGCAAAACAAAACAAAACAAAACAATGAGTTAGAATTATTTATTTATTTATTTATTTTTTAAAAGATTTTATTTATTTATTTGACAGAGATCACAAGTAGGCAGAGAGGGAGGCAGAGAGAGGGGAGGAAGCAGGCTCCCCGCTGAGCAGAGCGCCCAATTCCACAACCCTGAGATCATGATCTGAGCTGAAGGCAGAGGCTTAACCCACTGAGCCACCCAGGCGCCCCAAATTAGAATAATTTAAAAGAAACAAAAGATTAAGCAAAAGGCTCCTGGCCAGTAATATTAGCATTCTCTATAAAAGATCATACTTACTTTGGCCAGAACTGAAGGTATGAGGCATTTGCATTGACAGTAACAGTCTAAGAAAACAGGGTTTCTATCACTTTCGATTTTATGATTATTTTGAATATTATTGTTCAGGAAATTCTAATTTACCTTTAGAGGTAATTTTGTTAAATTTGCTGTAGGAGTTCTCAGAAAAAGTAATTTTATAATGCCCCAAATTCTTAACTTTTCTCCCTATGGGTACTTTTGTCCTTTCTAATGATTACCAGCCAGATGATAAAACTAACAAGTATCTGTTTTACTCTTAAATTTCTAGGTGTACACTTTTTTCATAAATTACTATGTAACCCGGGGCAAATTAATTAACTTCTCTGGGTCTCCAAATCACCATCTGTAAAAACATGTGGGTCTAGGAGCCATCTATCAACAGGGACCCCCAGCCTTGCCCCAGGCCTCCAGCCATGTAGTTACGATAAATTACTATCAGTGTCAGAGGCTCACCCAGCTTCTCAGGGAGGCTGCTTGTTGTCCCCTCTCTCTTCCTTTGGGGGGAATCATTGATCGGAGATTACTTTTAGCTAAAAACATCTATGAGTCTAAACTGATGATCATGAGATTAAAAATAACCACTTGCAATTCCTGCAACCTTGAGATGGAATTTTTCATTTTCTTTTCCTGCATCCAGCTTTTAGTTATTGAGCACTGTGCGAGCTCTGAAACAATAGACATGGTTCCTGAATAAAATAGTCACCTTGTGAGGTTCTTAATTAAAAATATATATATACGTAAAATATATGTGGGTATATATAGGATGTATACATGTACATATGTAAACACATTTATACATACACATATATAGGATCAATCTATGCTACCACAGCTTTCAAGTTTCCTTTCTTTCCTTCCTCCCTCCCTCCATCCCTTCCTTCCTACCTTCCCTTCCTCCTTCTTCTTCTTCTTCTTCTTTTTTTTTTTTTAAATAGGCTCCAAGCCCAATCTAGGGCTTGAGATCAAGAATTGCTTGCTCGGGGCCCCTGGGTGGCTCAGTGGGTTAAGACTCTGCCTTCGGCTCAGGTCATAATCTTAGGGTCCTAGGATCGAGCCTAGCATCTGGCTCTCTGCTTGGCACAGGGCCTGCTTCCCCCTCTCTCTCTGCCTGCCTCTATCCCTACTTGTGATTTCTCTCTCTCTGTCAAATAAATAAATACAATCTTAAAAAAAAAAAAAAAAAAGAATTCCTCGCTCTACCAACGGAGCTAACCAGGTGTGCCACTAACACAACTTTCCAAACAATCCCTCTCTACCACTTTTCTCTATTCATTTGATGAAATTAATGGGAAAATCTCTATGACAAAGTAAGAGGGGCATTGCAACAAGCTTTATTCTCAAGACTTAAAAGGTAAGAAGTCAAAGCTTCCGTTTACACATGATTTAGCTACTCCAAAATTCTAGGCTATTGTTGGGTTTGCTGATTACCTGCAAAAGCATTTTAAGATAAGATACCTCGCTAAGATAAACAGGTTATCTTCAAGGAATACATTGGCATCTCTTATCACACTTCTGGATTACAGCACACACTGTTACAGCATTTGTGTGGACTGAACAATTTCTACCTACAGTATCAACTATTTAATTTTGGGCAAAATTTTAGGTTTCACTGGCATAATGAGACCAGAATTTCAAATTTTGAACATATAGTATAAATCTCTCTTCCTTAAAATGTAAACCCTTTCCCGTTTTTAGGAAACATAATTGCATAATTCAGACTCCTTCAATACTGTGACCTAGTTCCTCTTCTTGATGTTATAAACAGCTCATGTAACTATGGTAACCACCTAGGAAAAACTAAATGTTTTTCTGGTCAGCAATATGCAAAGTATACCATATGTGTTATTTTTTCTCTCTGAGATAACCAAAGTAGGTAATATGTGTCTGCTTTTTCTTCTTGGCTATGGGAACGATAGTTCATGATACTGAATTTTCTCTTTACTACAGTCCCCGTCATTTACAGTCCCATTTTTTGCTGTGATCATCTTGCTGACAGTCGTCATTCTAAATGCTGAACAATACTATGACCCAGAGTGGGATGATTGACTGCACACACCCAACTTCCAATCTGTGCTACCTCATGAACTAAACGTACAGACCAACACTGCTCATATTTCTAATGTTCCACCTCAAGAATCTGGTTATTTTTTTAACTTAATCTTTTAGTTCTGGCCAAAGTATTTCCTTAAAGCAAAAAAGCAAAGTGGAATTATATCTTGAGGAAATACTTAGAAACCGAAAAGAGCTATCTCCAGTTCATAGTGATTTTTATGTATCTGCTTTTTAGCTCTATTTTCTGTTTTTTTTTTTTTTTTTAAATACAATACGTGTACACTACGTATGCAATAAAGCAATTAAAAATACTTGAAAACTGACCTTGGAGACAATTTGCTTTAGTTGCCTATTGTACTAATGAACTGACAAAGTTTTAGACTCTTTTCACTACAATTTAAAATGCTTCACTGGATCTTCCGGAACAAATTACACTGCAAACTAATACAAACTCTTAGATTTGTATTGATTTATTTATTTGCATTAGATATAATTATATTTCTACTGTGGGCTATCAATTGGTGACCTTTTAATATGAGGATTTTTGTTTAAAGTGCTTTCCTAGACTTTCCTTACACTTTTAACAGTGCTTTTTAACTACCCAATATCCTCCTTAGAAAAACATTGCTATTTGCTTCACTGAGTTAAATTGGGAATTAACTGCCTCTTACTGGTTCAGAAAAGATCTAACTAAATGCAAGGTGTGGAACTTGTTTGGATTCTGTTAAACCTAGAGTAAAATAATATTAATGAGACAATAGGGAAATTTGGAAATTTTAATGGTCTGAATATTAAATGATAATCTTTTTTTTTTGATTATTTATTTATTTATTTGACAGCGAGAAATCACAAGTAGATGGAGAGGCAGGCAGAGAGAGAGAGAGGGGAGCAGGCTCCCTGCTGAGCAGAGATCCCGATGCGGGACTCGATCCCAGGACCCTGAGATCATGACCTGAGCCGAAGGCAGAGGCTTAACCCACTGAGCCACCCAGGTGCCCCAAATGATAATCTTTTTGATGAGATAATGGAATTGTGGGTGTGTGGTTTTTCTTTCTTTATTTCTTTTAAAATTATCTCTTATCCCTTTATATTTAAAGTATTTACAGATAAAATATAAGAATGCAGCAAGGGAAAGGAAGTGTGAAAGGCCACAGGTGAAATAATGTTGGCCATATATTTAAATATTTTTTATTTATTTATCTGACAGATGGATCACGAGTAGGCAGAGAGGCAGGAAGAGAGAGAAGGAAGCAGGCTCCCCACCGAGCAGAGAGCCCTGTGCAGGGCTCAATCCCAGGACCCTGGGATCATGACCTGAGCCAAAGGCAGAGGCTTCTTCCTTCTTCCTCCCACTAAGCCACCCAGGTGCCCCAGTGTTGGCCATATATTGATATATGTTCAAGCTGGGTGAATATTGCATTAGGATTATTATATTATGACCTCTACTCTTCTTTTTTTTTAGATTTTTAAAAGATTTTAATTTTTTGCCAAAGAGAGAGAGAGAGCACGAGCAGGGGGAGCAGCAGGCAGAGGGAAAAGCAGGCTCCCTGCTCATCAGGGAGCCCAATGTGGGACTCTATCCCAGGACTCTGGAATCATGACCTGAGCTCAAAGCAGATGCTTAACCCACCGAGTCACCCAGGCATCCCTATTACCTCTACTCTTGTGCATGTTTGAAATTTTCAATAATTAAAAAGTTTTGTAAAACATTAAGAAGTAAAAAGAAGAAAAGCATGTCAAATTGAATTGGCCTGACTTAAGCAATAGCTGAATTTTCTCAGGCGGTATCTTTAGGAATCCTTCAGACTATCTGCTAGTTTATTTTCACTGAGAGTTTGAAGCTTTGTCCTCCCCCCTCACAATAAAAACAAGGGCTACAAGACATAGGTTTAGAGGCATAAACACTTCCTAACAATGATCTCTTAAAAGAAACTGATTTTAAAATTACAGGTAACCCCAGACACACCTACTAATTTTGGGGTCACCTGTCTTTTTTTAGGGTTACCTCCTGGTAGGAAATATTTTAAAAAGTAAATAAGATGCCTTTTTGCTTTATCAGAGCATTTAATATCACCAGTTAATTTCTACTTTGCAGAGAACTGGTGACTTTAAAATCTCGCATTTGGTTTGACAAGGCAATCCAATGTGAAAAGTCTCCAAATGTCCAGTTAAGAGGTTACTGAGAAGAAAAGACCACGATAAATACCCACCAGTACAGCTGAGTTTGGGGAATATGGTGATTTTATTTTCCCCCATGTAAGTACTCCCCCCCCCAACCTCAGTGTGCTTTCATAAATATGGCAGGTATAAGGCACTGATTAATTTTATAAGTATAGCCAAAAAAGCACATCTGAAATATTCACACACACACACGCACACACACCCCCATATTACAGTGTTCTTATACGTGTACACCAACACAAGCTGAAAAATCACTATTTGGATTTTTTGCTTGCATTCAGCCTGTTCGACCGTTATGAAAGGTGAAAATAATGTATAAAAGATCTCCATTATCATACTCAGCCTCCTTTCCTCTCTTCTTGCTCCAGGTTCCTGGAGGCCACAGTCTTAAGTATTCTGTATCTCCGTTTCCCTGATTGCTAGGTTCTAACCCCGTGTCCTATCTGCCTGCAGGTTACTTCTCAGAGTGTGAATAAAATCCATAGGTACATTCAGGGCCTAACCTGAATCAGTAAAAATCCCATCTTGCATTATTTTGGGCTTCCAATAAGGACTACTGAAATCAAGCCCATTAGTAAACAAAAGCAGTAGGGGTCAAGTAAAAACCAACAAAATTCCATTTTTAACAGTGACTGGTGTTTGGACAAAATCTGGCAGTTCAATCTGAAAGACTGCAAGGATGACAACAATGAAATCCCTACACGGTTCCCCGAAACGCACCACACCGTACTACTGCCTGGGTCGATTTACTATGCCGGTCGTCAAAACCACAAAAGTGTCACAGGGTAACACGCCCAGACAATCTCCGAGTCCCGTGCGGTATTTGTGTTGTTCCCGCGATGCCGAATTTTCTGGAGGGCTTTGTTTTGGCTTGCAGTTTAAAATGTCCTGTCGATCAAAGTCTACCCTTCCCTGTGCACGTCCATGGTTACTTCTACTCCCGTTCTCAGGTCACGACACAGGTGTCCCACCCCGGGGAACGAACTGGACAGGAGGAGAAATCCAAGTTAAACACCCACTTACGTTGCCTTTTCAACTCACAGGTACTACTCACAAGAGGACTCGTTTTCCTGGGCTTGCCACTGAAATTCTGCGCGAATTCGTTCTATTTACAGCCTTTTCTTTCCGAAAACAAATGGGAGTACATACTGAGAGTTAGTGGGGCATGAACATCAGCCCCTCTGCGGAGCGTTTCAAGAATTAAGCCCTGAAAGTCGATCACATAGATAAGGTCGTGGGCCTGATTACTGATGCGGCTTTTATTCTCATTTCCCGTCTTCCCCCCACCCCCGACCCCGACCCCCAGCCGTTTTCGGTCCAGGGGTAAAAAAGAGATGAAAAGCGGGTGCTGCGCCCCTCTGGACTCTAAGCCCGCGCCGACGTTTAATGCTTAAACGTTCTGACACCCGGAGGGGGTAAAATCCTCCTTAAAGGCTGTGTGTTGGACAAACACATTTCTGGGGCAGAGGGCGACGAAACTAAACGGAGGATTCCTGAAGAGCCGGAAGGTGGCCCCAACCTGCCAGGTACTTGGGCGGCGGGAGACCTCCCGCCCACGGGGAAGGGCGGAAACAGGCTCCAGCCAGGAGGGAGATTTAAAAGGCGAGCTGACTAAGAGAAAGGCAATGCCGGGGGCCGCGGGAGCACCGCCTACCTCGGCGACCAGCACCCCCGCCCCAACCCTCCCCGCGCTCCGGGAGGCCGAGAGCCGCCGCGGGAGGAGGGCCCGGGCCCGCGGGCAGCGCTGAGGCTGCGGCCGAGCGAGCCGCGGCCGATCGGCGGGAACACGGCCGCCGAGCATGCCGGGAGCCGCGCCCGCTGCACGCTGGGTCGCGTAGTTCTCGCCGGCCTTACTCCGGGTTGTAGCGACAAGCGGCCGGCCGCCTGCTGCTCTTTTAAAGCCCCGCGAGTTGCCGCGCCAGATCCACCTGACGGGGAAAATGTCGGTAACACCGGGCCGAGGGAGCTGGACCGAGGTTCCCTTTCCCTGTGGGAAAGACGGAAGGAAGGAGCCAGCCACCTCCCCTCTCAAGTCCCATTCAGACATTGAGCAAAGAGGCGGGCTTGACAGTGCTTCCCCTTTAAGAGGGGGCGGGGCGCAGCCTGCCGTTTGGCCGTCCTCCGCACCCTCCCCCCGGGCCGAGAGTTGACAGACCAATCGCCCGGGTGGCGGAGGGAAGGCGGGAGAATGCGAACCCTTCGGTAGGGCGGTAGGGGCGGGCCCCCGGCCTTATTAGGAGTAAGTCCTGCGCAGGCGCAGAGGCGGCCGCAGGCGGAGGGGCGGGGGCAGTCCAGTGAGAGACTCTCCGACAGGCACGGAGGGTGATTGGGAGGAAAGCGGGCAGCGAGGGGCTTGTCATGGGGATCCGTGCTACGTGACGGCACTGGTAGCATCTGGGGACTTCGAGGGGGACAGGAAGTGTCAACGCCCGGGACCCCGGCGCCAGGTCCGCCGGGGGATCCCCGCTGCTCTAGTCTTGGGGAGGGAGGGGAAAAAGGAGGGAGCCCTGATCTCGCCCCGCCCCTGGGCTTGTTACCGCGGGGGCGGGGAGTGAGGGCTTCTTTTGGGGGGAGTGGAGATCGGGGGACTCGGCTGTGCCCTCTTGAGCGGCTGCCGGTGTCCCCGCGGCGCCGGGCTGCCGAGCGGAGGAGCCGCGGCGGCCGCGGCTGTTGCATGTGTGGCTGCTGGATGCGGAGGCGGCGGCGGCGGCGGCGGCGAGGAGCAGCAGCGGCGGCAGGATGTTAGGGCAGCAGCAGCAGCAACTGTACTCGTCGGCCGCGCTCCTGACCGGGGAGCGGAGCCGGCTCCTCACCTGCTACGTGCAGGACTACCTCGAGTGTGTGGAGTCGCTGCCCCACGACATGCAGAGGAACGTGTCCGTGCTCCGAGAGCTGGACAACAAATATCAAGGTAGGGGGCCGCGGGGCTGCCCGTGCGGGTCCTCCCCTCAGTCGGATTCGCCGGCCTCCGCGCACTGTCGCTCGGAGCCTGCCCTGGGAAGTGCCACTTTACATTTCTCCGCTGACAGGCTCCCCGAGTGCACGGAGGGGGACTGGTGTGTGGGACGGAGGAGAGGGACCGGAGACCGGGTTCGCGGCCCTCCCTTCCCCCGCTGCGGTCGGCGAGGACTTCTGTGGGGTATCACGGGTGGGGGTGGGGGCCGCTCGTCAGCCCCCGCTGCAGACCCAGCGGCTGCAGCTGGTGTGGAGAGGAATCAGCCATTTTAAGCAGCGTTTGTTCCGGCGCTTGCCTGCCCCGTGCCGCAGACCCTTCTGCCCCGGCGAGGCAGCGTGCAGCGGGCGGGAGGCTGTAGGGAGTGAGCGGCCGGCCGCAGCCGGGCTCCCGCTGGTCTCCGGGGCCCGGCTTTCCCCCCCACTCCCCTCTCCGGCCCGCACCCCGAGAGGAGATGCATTGGAACGTGCGGGGGGGTGGGGGCAGGAGAGGGCCGCGAAGGCGGACTCGGGGAGGTCCCTCCCTCGGCTCTCCGGCTCCCGGCTCGGGAACAGAGTACGTTCCCTCCTCCCGCCCCGGGGAAAGTTCCGGGCCGCAGCCTTTCCCCAGCGCCATCAGCCAAATGGTTAAAAGGGGAGGGGTCCCCGCGGGGAAAGGAAGAGGGGTGTGTGTGTGTGTGTGGCGGGGAGGGCCTCCCGTCCCCGGGGGCGGGGCCTGGCGAGTGACGTAGAACGTGGGAGGGGCGCGGACGGGCGCGCTCCCGCCCGCCTCGGAAATGGCTGGTTGCCGGAAGGTTTGGGCGGAGCTGGCTGCGGGGAAGGCGTCGGATGCTTGCGGAACGTTAGTTCGTGCCTAGCAGAGTCAGTGTTGAGGTTTGGGACATGTTTTTCGACCCTTTCTCCGCCATTCAATCAGGACGAAGAAACGCTCAGCTACGAGGACCACCGCTGACCCTGGCACCTCGTAGGTTCCGGGCCTTGCGTCACTTCCGGGCTCCCGGTGGAAGTGGGTGGTTGACTGGGCAACCGCCTGGCGTCCTTTAACCCGTGGGTCCCTCCTTCGCCGAGTTTGGGTGATGAGGCCAAAACCACCCTTTGTGGTCCGCCCCGAGAAATCTAAGACAGGGAATCAGGCTTTCCTACAGAGGGTTTCATTTATCCTCCACTGTCGGTGGGCCTTTCTGGTGCCACCGGGAGGGGAGAAATTGAAGTGCAACGGTTTTGCGTTTAATAAGCCTGATGAAGGCGTAGACCGTGGGCCGAATGTGGAAACAGCCGCTCGGACTTTGAAAAGATAACTTTTCGGATCCCATTCTCTGTTTTTCTAGACCCGTCACTCAGCTTATGATGTGGTCTCCAAGGAACCCACATCTGGGGTGATATCTTCTGGCCTGTAGCGTGTTCGAGTAGTTAAGTGTCTGTGTTTTCGAATCTGTAGTTTATTTCTGCCTTCCGAACCCAGATGGTGGGGTGGTTGATAGGACTGATCTCTGTTCGAGGGAAAGAGACTTAAATAGTGATTACTTACTGTGTGTCATCGCTGTGTGCCAGGTCCAGAGCATTATCTCACAATAATTCTATGAAGTAAAAACATATTTTACAGACAAGTTAAAGTTTGCAAGAGTTTAACTGACTTGTTTGATGGGGTGGGCAAGTAGCCTGGCTACTTCATGTGCACATCTTTTTTTTTTTTTTTCTTTTTTTTTTTTACTATTAACTTTTTATAAAAACTTATTTAGTAAAATCTCTCCAAAGGTATTTTCTGCAGACCTGGAACACATACATGAATTGTAGCCTAAAAATGATACATATGTGCTGTATATCGAACATTTTTAGTTTTCCAGATAGTAACTGTGAAGTTTGTGAAGCTTGCATGGTTTACATTTCGTGAAAGACCTGTATTTGCCTTTACAGTAGTTAAGCTATTTTCATTTGAATCTGGGAGAGAAAATCGGTTACAGGGAAGTCTGCCATTTTTACCATCTAGAATTGTCCCAAGTAAATCTAGTAACAGGAGAAACAATATTAAGCTTTAAAAGATTGAGAGATTATAAACATTTTCAGCTCCATTAAGCTTGGTTAGTTTCTAGATTAATATAAAAGAAGGATCTAGTTTTCAGTCTGTGCCCATGCTTATTTACTAAGCTCCACATGGAGAATTTAGCTTTATATACTCGTGTGTTCTTGGTGCAGATTTCATATGCTTTTTTATTTCTTTGCTAGTTCTTAAGTATTTTCTGTTTTTGGATTTAATATTTACTGCAGTATTTAGTGATACAAGTTATACGAGAAATCAAAACAGTTTCTCTCCTGCCTATTTGAGACACTTTCAGAAATACTGAAGAATCACTAAAAGTAACCTTAAAAACTTTTAAAACTAAAGAAATGAAGACAATAGTTTCACAATTGAAAGAAATATTTACTATGGGATATGGTTATTGGAGAACCTCAGTTTTTGTTCTGATATTCTTGCTCATAATCTCTTGGGTAAATAACCATTGAACTAAAAATTAATATTTATTTTCAAGTGCCTTCCATGTAGCTTAGTAGCAAGTGCTTCAGCAGCGGAGCCAGACATACCTATCTGGCAGAGTTCAGAGTCTGGGGTTGTTACCTCTTGAACTTCATTATCTTCACGTATAGAAGTGATAGCTTTCTCGTGGGGTTGCCTTGGGGATTAAAAGAGAAAATCTTTATCGAATAAAAGTGCTTAGTAAGTGTTAGTTTCCTTTTTTCTTTCACTTTGTAATTAAGGAGTCTTAGAAATATGAATTCTTCTCATAGGTAGTATCAGTGTGCCTCTATGATGTACTAGCATCTAACTCCTGATAGTTAAGGTACAGAATATTTAAAATGAGGTTTACCTTTGTATTTTAATTCTCAAGTTTTGTGGCTGAGGGGAAAATTCAAAATTATTTTTCCTGGGGAAAAATTATATTCTTAAGAAAACCACTTACATGCCCAGCTGGCCAATGGACTAGATATGAACTTTGTTTTAAAATATGCTGTGCAGGGTGCCTGGGTGACTCAGTGGGTTAAGCCTCTGCCTTCAGCTCAGGTCATGATCTCAGGGTTCTGGGATCGAAACCCACATTGGGCTTTCTGCTCAGCAGGGAGCCTGCTTCCCCCAACCCTCTCTCTCTCTGCCTGCCCCTCTGCCTATGCTGTGCAGGTATGTGTACGCTCAAATGTGTTGGCACTTTGTCCCGTATCCCAGGTTAAGCAGTTGTACATCACATGTGAGTACTTATAATTTCTAGGGAGGAATTAATTCATAAGAGTTGTGTTGAAGACCTGCTTTGTGTTAACAATTCTTGGAGATAGCCCTAGTGTATGCATTTTACTTGTCTAACATTTCTTCTGTTATCATTAGAGTAATAATATTGGAAAGTAGAATGATGGTGTGCCACATGCTGGTAGTACTATTAGAACATAAAACAATGATATGTCATGTGGTGTGATAAATTGGAGTTAATTTTTGCCTCTCCACCTTTAGTAAGACAATTCTGTTAGATAGCTTTATATCTCATAATGACAAGAAATAGAAGACTTGAATAAAAAACTGATCTTACATTAATTTTTGGTGACATCTGGAACTATATTTTCAGATTATTGTATACTGTCTAGTGACTCAGACATTTTTAATTGATTTAAATGTGTCCCACATGCTATACAATACCCAAATCAGCAGTTCAGAAAGCTTAAAACCAACTGCTGAGTTCTCTGCAAAAGCAGAGTGACCCAATGCTGACCTTACCGTAATTTTGTTAGTAGCTTCGTCAGTTGATGCCAGAATCTGAACCTAAACCTAACCTGGAAATAGTTTGGTTTTCAGAATCTCCCATATGATAAAATAAAGGAGCTAGTAAGACTAATATGGTGGGAAGAGTTACCTGTGTCTGCTTTGTTCAAGAGTCCAGGGGTATGATATGAAAGTCAAGGTGCAATGTCTCTCTTGAGTCATGTAGCAAGTCATCGATTGAACTGTAAGTCCTGGAAACACAGTTGGATAGGCATCTGTAGCCTACTTTTAGAACCTCTCTAAGTTTTACAGTTGAAGTCTGGCATGTCAATTTTATCACAGTGCTGTTTTGAAGTTCAAATGAAGTAATAAGTGACTTTGCGAGGTAGACTATAAAGTGCATACAGTGTTCTTGCCTGTGTAAAATATTTTGAGTACTAATTAGTACACACATCTCCTTATCCTTAAAAAAATTTTTTAAAAAAATATTTTGTCTGTGTACTTGACAGAGATAGCACAAGCAGAGGGAGCTGCAGGCAGAGAGAAATGGAGAAGTAGGCTCCTCCCCCGCCCATCCCAACAAGGAGCCCGATGCGGGGCTCAATCCCAGGACCCTGGGATCATGACCAGAGCCCAAGGCAGATGCTCCACCAACTAAGCCACGCAGACACCCACCCCCCAATTTTTTTTTTTTTTTTTTTTTTAAGTAAGCTCAGTGCCCAATGTGGGCTTGAATTCATGATCCTGCGATCAAGAGTCATATGTTCTACCACCTGAGCCAGCCACATCTCTTACCCTTTTTAATACAGACTCATGAGTATTAGAAAGCTTTGTAAAAAAATAAAAAATTTTAAAAAAGAAAGCTTTGTATTATTATTAGTTTATTTCTAAATATACTTTCATATTGGATGACATATAATCTTTCTATGGGAAATAATGTTTTTCAGTGTATATATACCAAGAGGAGTGTGATTTTATGATTTGAGTTCATTCAACGTTACCAGTTCTGTGAAAGATAGCTAGCTTAAAAAATATTATATGTGCTAATGCACAAATGTTCTGATTTTCTCTTACGTTTTTAGAAACATTAAAGGAAATTGATGATGTCTATGAAAAATATAAGAAAGAAGATGATTCAAACCAGAAAAAACGCCTACAGCAGCATCTCCAGAGAGCATTAATCAATAGTCAAGAATTGGGAGATGAGAAAATTCAGATTGTCACACAGATGCTCGAACTGGTGGAAAATCGGGCAAGGCAAATGGAGTTGCATTCACAGTGTTTTCAAGATCCTGCTGAAGGTGAACGGGCCTCGGATAAGGCGAAGATGGATTCCAGCCAACCGGAAAGATCTTCAAGAAGACCCCGCAGACAGCGAACCAGTGAAAGCCGTGATTTATGTCACATGACGAATGGGATTGAAGACTGTGACGATCAACCACCTAAAGAAAAGAAATCCAAGTCAGCCAAGAAAAAGAAACGCTCCAAGGCCAAGCAGGAAAGGGAAGCATCGCCTGTTGAGTTTGCAATAGATCCCAATGAACCTACATACTGTTTATGTAACCAAGTGTCTTACGGGGAAATGATCGGATGTGACAATGAACAGTGTCCAATTGAATGGTTTCACTTTTCGTGTGTTTCGCTTACCTATAAACCAAAGGGGAAGTGGTATTGCCCAAAGTGCAGGGGAGATAATGAGAAAACAATGGACAGAAGTACTGACAAGGCAAAAAAGGATAGAAGATCGAGGTAGTAAATGCCATCCACATTTTAAAAGGTTATTTGTCTTTTATATAATTCTTTCAGAATTTACTTTCAGAAAATGTTTTAGGGTAAATGCATAAGACTATGCAATAATTTTTAATCATTAGTATTAATGGTGTATTAAAAGTTGTTGTACTTTGTCTGTGACCTTAATTTTCTGCACTGAATTACCAAATATTTTAAACCAGGTAGGCTTTAGATCACCTGAAGAAAGGAGCCGGGAGTAGGGAGGGCGTGGTGTGGACATCATAAAAGCTTCACAAACCAGGCCAGTTTTCACTTTCGTTTAAAACTACAGTGCTGTCTTTTGGGTAAACACCAAAGTGTTGCGCGCATTTTAGTTCTCCGGGCTTTAAACAACGTAGGTACAGTTGGAGTTCTCTGGAAGCCTTCAGATTATCGGTAATTTAAAATACAAACACTACATGTAGAGCTTCTTTCTCCCTAGCCCCATTTATACACACACGTGTTCATCTCTAGTCTTCCAGGAGTCCAAGGAGCTAGAGATAAGAGTGATTTGGGATTCCATGTGGAATACTGTGCTCTTACTAGAGTATTTGCTGCTGTATTTTCCTTAGTAGCATTTTGATACACTGTCAGTAGCCCGTTTGTAAATGCCTTGCTGCTGCCTCCTAGGGACATTTCATCTAGTGCTTAATAAGGGA
Source organism: Mustela erminea (assembly GCF_009829155.1). Taxonomy (NCBI): domain Eukaryota; kingdom Metazoa; phylum Chordata; class Mammalia; order Carnivora; family Mustelidae; genus Mustela; species Mustela erminea. The sequence goes on along the minus strand of NC_045634.1, from coordinate 26,446,219 downwards.
GTTTTGTTTTGTTCTAATTGGGACAGGTAAGCATAGTTAGGATCTCAAGAATGGTGCCATTGGCTTCTAGTGGAAAATTCGGGGTTATGTAGTATCATGGTTCAAGGCTGAGCAATTCAAAAAAGGCATCTTATTTAACAACATTTTCCAATGACCCGCTGCTGTGATGCCTGGCCACAGGCCCGTCAGTGGGCAAAAGGGCATACACGAGTCTTTAAATACTGCCTTTATGTCAAACAGGAGTTCAGATGGTTTTCTAGTGGCTATAGTTGATTTCTGTCCCAATCAGTGATTCTATATTATTTTAAGTAATAGTGTATTCACTTTAACTTTCTGGTATTGGTGCTGTTTGATGTTTTCATGTTTAATGAACTAATTTCATGATAACAATGCAATGAATAATGTATTTGTAAATTGAATTTTCCAAGATTCTGCTATTTTAAGGATAAGCATATTGATGGATATATGAACATCTATTCGGAGAATTTTTTTGGTTTGGGGAGGGGGCATCAGATTAACTAGTCCTTTAAATCTGTGTGTAACATACTTTTTATTCCTCATTTCTCCCTAATCTGATGATCTTGATTCTTTTTGATTAACATGTGAAAAATTCTGTCTGCTTGTTTGGAAAAAAAAAAAAATTTTTTTTTCTCTTCTAGCTCTCTGTGTGACTTTTAGGCACGTTATTTCACCTCTGGGGGTCAGATTATTCATCTGTAACATGAGGTTGGCCTAAGTATCTCCAAGGTTCTTTTGAAATCTATAGTATTTGCACTACAGTGGGGTTTTAATAATCAAATGACTTGTTTTTCTTTCTTGTTAATTTTGTTCTTCATTCTGAGGCAGGAATACAGTTTAAAGGTGACCTTTGAGACAGGCACATGCACAATATTTGATTAACTTCTGTCCTAAGGATGTTTTGCTTGATGACTGGAACCCGTCGTTGGTTATGTTGCTTCTTGAGCGAGAAATATCAGACAGCATGATGAAGAATTTATTTTATTGTAACATAGTTGTGAAAAAAATTGTTTTCCCTCTTGAGAATACAGCTTTTTGTCTTAGTGATTACATCCTCGTTACCAGGATAGAGCTATTTACCTGACACCATTAAAAATATCTGTATGTTCACAGTCTCTGAAAGCTTTCACATGTGACTATGTAGAAGTCAACACTTCTTCATACATTAAATTTCCCTCAGTATGTGAGGAAAAAACAAAACAAACAAAAAACTTTGTAACGGAAGTACCCAAATTTGGATTAGTCTTGATAGGAAAACAGATACGGAAAACCTTGGAAAATGTGCTCTTTTTAAGACCTAATGTTTGAGACAGTTTTAGTTTTATGAATTTTTTTGTTTGTTTTCTATATCACATGGGAAATAGAAGTCTTAAGTTTGCTTAAGTTTTGACTAGGATTTCTTTCTTTTTTTAAAGATTTTATTATTTGACAGAGAGAAAGAGATCACAAGGAGCAGAGAGGCAGGCAGAGAGAGAGCGGGAAGCAGACTCCTGGCTGAGCAAAGAGCCCGATGCAGGGCTCGATCCCAGAACCCTGAGATCATGACCTGAGCTGAAGGGAGAGGCTTAACCCACTGAGCCACTGAGGCGCCCCTAGGATTTCTTTGTTAAGTGTTCTGGATTTCATATACCGTCTCATACTGTGATTACCAACTCATGCTATAAACCAGTGGCTCCTAAACTTGTCTCCTATTAGAATTACCTCAAAAGCTTCAAGAAATGCAGATACTTATGTCCCATACCCAGCAATTGTGATCTAATTCATTTGGAATGTGGCTGAAACATTAGAATTTTTTTTTAAATCCCCAGGTGATTCTAATCTACAGAAATGTTTTTTTAGAACTGCCATATTAGGAAAATTTGAGCCTCTTGAAAACTGTAGGTGGCTTCTCTACATCCAGATTTTTTTTTTAAGTTTTTTTTTTTTTTTTTTTTTTTAAATTCATTTGACAGACAGAGATCACAAGCAGGCAGGGAAGCAGGCTCCCTGCTGAGCAGAGAGCCCAACTCGGGGCTCGATCCCAGGACCCCGATATCATGACCTGAGCCGAAGGCAGAGGCTTTAACCCACTGAGCCACCCAGGTGCCCTTCTACATCCAGATTTATGACTCTCTAGCCCTAGAACAACATGCACAAGAAGTTGTCCCTTGTCCCCAGTGGTCTGCCAACACTTGAAGACTCAACACTTGAGTGCTCCTTGTGTGCTGTGGCACCATTCTAACCAGTGGTGGTTTCACAAGAAAAAGTCCTTGCTCACGCATCAGACGTTCTATGGGGAGTCAGAGTAGGTAACATTAGGTAACTATTAGAGGGGAGTAAAGCAGAGTAACAAAATGGATGGGAAGGTAGGTGAGTCTTAATTATGGTGATTAAAGAAAGTCTTGAAGGAGGTGATCTTTGAGCTGTACCAGAGGGAAATAAGGAAGTGAGGAAAGCAAAGATTTAAGGGAAAAGAGTAAAACAAGCTTGTCGGTTTGACGAGAGAACTTGACGCTGCGGAAGGCACTAGAAAAGCATGACTCTTGAAATCCATGGTAGTAAATTCCAGAAGGGTTTATATTGAAGAGTTTATATTTGAGTTTATATTGACGACTTCTTTGAAGATCACAATATCATGCTGCATGCAAAATGTGTCATAGAGAGTCTTGGTGAAAACAGGGAGTATCAGGAGACTCTCTTAGAAGTCTTTGCCCCAGAGATATTGGTAGCTTAGACCAGGGCAGAAGCAGCGGAAATGGTGGCCAGTGGTAGGACTCTGTTTATGTCTTCAAGATCTTGCCAGTGGGAGGATTTTGGCCTAGCGATTTGAAAGCAAAGAGATGATAAGGGTGACTTTAGGTTTTTAGGCTGGAGGGGACAATTCAAGATTTCTGATTGCCTTTGGGTTTGAGATACCTGATTTCTCATGGGATGCAGCATGGAATTGAGGAAGGGGCCAGAAGCCAAACATTTGGGAATTAGCCAATGAATAAGAGTTTAAAGCCACGTGACTGAAATCACTTGTAAACAGATAAGTGCCTCTCAAATTTTAATGTACCTCAGAGTCACCTGTTTTTGCTAAGATGCAGATTCAGATTCGGTAGGTCTGGTGTGGGACCTGAGATGCTACATTCCTAACAAGCTCTTCAGCCAGGCTGATGCTGCTGGCTCAGGGACCCACGGTCTGAGGCTGGTCTGAGGCGCAACCCTGTCGTTCCAGAAGAGGGTGGGGTGGGCCCTGGGACCCTCCAGCATTTGGAAGGGGGAGCCAGCAAAGGAAACTTCCAGATCTCTCAGATAAAGCAATGGGGAGCCAGCAAAGGAAACTTCCAGATCTCTCAGATAAAGCAGAATAATGTGGCACACCACAACAGAAGTGACGCTTTTCGAGAAGGGAATGGCCATTCAAGTGCTGATCAAATAAGGTGAGGGCTGAGTTAGCCACTAGGTTGAGGGGTTTTTGGAGTTACCAGGCTCGGAATTTGGGGATGAGGAATGGCTTGGAGTGGGCTGTGAGCAGAAGGGGGCAGAAGCAGAATCAGCAGTTGCAGACAACTCATGTTTTGATGTAAAGTGGAGTGTGGACAGAGCTGAGTGTGGGTGAGCTAAGGGAGGATTTTAACTCAAGGAGACCAGGCAGCATGGTCATACACAGATTGGAATATTCCATTAGAAGGGGACAGATACATGCTGTCAAGAGAAGTGGCGTAGTGCACACGTGAAACCTGACTGGGCAGGCGAGGAGTGAACTTGGACTCGTGAAAGCTTCATCTCAGGTAGGCACAGGGACAATCCCGGTTCCTGTGTCAAGAAGGAAGATGCTGTTCTAACTCATTTATGGAAATACTTACTGTACCCTGATTACTTACAAGGCACTGTTTTAGGTCCTCGGGAATAAAACAGGGATCAAGACAGGATCCGAATCTTTGTAACCTGGGAGCTTGGGTTCTGGAAGTGAACATGTGTGAATGCAGGTAGCTCCCTAGATTTGGTATTGGGCAAAATGAGATTTTCTTTTAACAGCTGCCACTTTCCCCATGAAGGCCTGAGATGGGGAAGAGGGGAAGGGGTGTTGGAAACATCCCTGAGGACAGTGGGAGAGTGGACCGGGAAGTGCAGTCAGAACTGTGGGTCGGCTGGAGTCTTTGGTCATAACTTGTTGCCTGGATGCAAGCAAAGAGACCAAATTTCAAAATATCCCTACAGGGAGCTGGAAAAAACAGCTCCCCTGTCCTTTTTATATGCCCAGTGGGTGGCTTCCTTGGAGGGATCTGTCCCCATTCCCTTCCACCCGAAATGGAGAAGAGCCTGTCTTCAAGGAGCAGTGGGGGGAGAAGTAAGCCAGACCATCCTTCAGCCCTTCCGAATCAAGTGCTCATAGTCTGATGTCATCGAAAATCTATTTTGAGTAAAGTGTAAGTTATCTTGAAATTACCCTCACTGTGTTGCCTAACCTATACATCAATTACAGAGACCAGAGCTCCTTTATCATATCCTATATGTGAAGGCAGTACAGTACCCTGTCTGAGGATTCCAGAGACACGGATTTCTCTGGGGTCTCAGCTGGCTGGCGTGTCCTCCTTGGCCTGCAGATTGTTCAGCTGTAAGACGAGTGATTTAAGATCCAGTTATGCCAAAAACATGGTTATTATTATTCACATCCCTTAGCATTCTTAGGAAAGAGTTCTCCGGGTCACAAACCTACTAATTGTTGAGTTTATGAGATAACAGTGTTTAGTTCACGTACGCGGTAACGGGACTTTCAAACAGGGTTTTTTAAGTTTCAGAAACTAGAGTGATCTTGATGGATGTCCACACCCCATTCTAATTTTATATTTGAAAGTGTTACTTACTCAAAACTCTTTAAAACAACTCACTTTTTGAGGTCGATTTATTTTTTAAAGAAAGCATATCCCTTTGGTGAGTGGAAAATTGATAATGGATTTGACGGGATTTACTTTAAAATATAATGAAAACAGAGCAGTGTTTATTAAATTCTAGCTGTGTAGGATTGCTGTGAAAACAGCCTCAAAACTGTTCTCCCCTTTTAAGAAGTGTGATTAATGAATACTATTAGGTAAGGGTGAAGAGTCATAAGCACCAAGTCAAGTCTTTCTGTGTGATGGAATCAAAAGGATTTAAAGAGAATTTTGAGCACTTCCTTACCACCCTTCTCTGGGAAACACTTTAAGCAACAGAAGGTTAACTACTGCTGTTTCTCGACTATCAGTGTAAAACAAATACGAACAGGTCTTGAAGGCATCTGTGTACCTACGTGTATGCAGAGAGACTCCACCTCGTTATAAAGGTTTCTGTCAACACCCCCTCCCCCCCGCCGCTGCCGCCGCCAACACCAAGATATTGACCAGCATTACCCACATCAGTATTTTTTTTTAAAGATTTTATTTATTGGGGCGCCTGGGTGGCTCAGTGGGTTAAAGCCTCTGCCTTCGGCTCAGATCATGATCTCAGGGTCCTGGGATCGAGCCCCGCATTGCATCGGGCTCTCTGCTCAGTAGGGAGCCTGCTTTCCCCTCTCTCTCTGCCTGCCTCTCTACCTACTTGTGATTGCTCTCTGTCAAATAAATTTTTTAAAAAATGTATTTATTTGACACACAGAGAGTATGAGTGGGGAGGGGGCGGGGAGCAGCAGGCAGAGAGAAACGGGTAGCAGGCTCCCGCTTAGCGAGCAGCCCAACGTGGGGCTCCATCCCAGGACCCTGGGTTGACCTGAGCTGAAGGCAGACGCTTAACCACTCAATCATCTGAGCCACCTGGGTGCCCTACCTGCATCAGTATTAAAGTAACTGACGTTATCCTGACTCCCCTAGGTTTCTGGTCGCCTCATTTATTCTTAATCTCAGGACAAAAAAAACCCGCATCTCCTCCGATGCTACTCAGTGAGCTGAGAGAGCTGTCCCAGGTGGGGTTGTCCGTAGTTGCTTTTGAGCCTGGCATTACAGCCTGGGGGGAAAAAAATCCTTAAAATTTTCCATGTAACTTCCTCAGCTGCTCACTGGCTAGTGGATTCTTGATTTGGCAATCTTCACTTAAAAAAAAAAAATTCAAATTTCCTTATGAATTAGATAACACCGACATGTCCTGACCCCGAAGGCCTGAGATTTGGGGAGTTGCAGTGTGTTTTGGGCCTTGTGCGCCCACACGCACTAAAGCAGTCTTTCTCATTTTAATTGCATTAGATACAAATTTGTCCTGCCTTCTTGGATACGTCCTTCAATCCTTTTCGACATAAATGAAGATTTGAGATCTTCATCTTTTGACTTGGCACCCGGTTTATGTACGGGGACGCCCTCCCATTTTGCCCCAGCGTGGAGGGCTGCTACCTCTCTACCGGCCTCAGACTAGTTCTTTTTAAAATAAATGTGGCTGCTTTTAATGAGTTCCGTTTTTCGTTGCTTCTAAAACTGCCTGCCTAGCCCCGGAAAAGCATTTGGTCAAATTTGCGTCTAGCTTAAAAATAAATACATTCTTTTTTTTTTTTTTTTAAGATTTTATTTATTTACTTGAGAGAGAGACAGTGAGAGAGAGCATGAACGAGGAGAAGGTCAGAGAGAGAAGCAGACTCCCCATGGAGCTGGGAGCCCGATGCGGGACTCGATCCCGGGACTCCGGGATCATGACCCGAGCCGAAGGCAGTCGCCCAACCAACTGAGCCACCCAGGCGTCCATTCTAAGAGAGGATCCAGTGCTCCAGTGGCAATGTATGATTTGGGCTTTTTATTTTTTTAAGATTTTATTCATTTATTTGACAGACAGAGATCACAAGTAGACAGAGAGAAAGGCAGAGAGAGAGGAAGGGAAGCAGTCTCCCTGCCAAGCAAAGAGAGAGCCTGATGCAGGACTTGATTCCAGAACCCTGGGATCATGACCTGAGCTGAAGGCAGAGGCTTAACCCACTGAGCCACCCAGGCGCCCCAATTTTGGTTTTTTAAATATGTGGGTTTCCTCTCCTGATTCTGACTGTTCAGATGGCAGTGTTTTGTTACATTCTTGCTTTGAACAGCAAAAATGAATTATTTTGACCAGAGTCCTTTGTTTATGTAGTACATTAATTTTAGAAACTTCCCACATAGAAGCAAAGGTGTTTGGCCAGCCAGCTTGTTTGCTCTCCAAAGATTCAGGGTTTAGATCCGTGATACGGGATTGTGCCCTCAGTGGGAAGTAAGGGTTTGGATACAGACAGAAGAACCTGCTGTTAGGCTTATCGGGAATGTAGAATTAGGTAGTACTTGGCACTACCAAGCCTTGAAGACAGATTTTTACTGCACTTCCGGCCCTTCCTGAGACATGGTAAATCCCTCAACTGTCGGAAATTTCTCCCTCTGATCTTTACGGTGCATTTTGCTTTTTGGTTATAAATTTGCATTTCTCACCAACTTGAAAAAAATCAGTTCTCACAGATTAAAAAAAGAGATTATATACACTGTAGCAAAATAGTGACTGAAAAGTTACTCAGCTTTGACTACAAAATGTTTATAGTAGCTTTGGCTTTGAATTTATGATGCTTGAGTATCACACTGAAAGTTTTCTACATCTCCATCAGTTTAGTGTTATTTTGGAGAAATTCTGGCTGAATGTGAAGTGCAGTTTAGTAAAACAGACAATCTAGAACTTTCCTGACTCCACAATGGAAAAGAAACTTTCCATGCTAGTTAAGAGAGGAAAATATAGAAGGGTGTAAGTTATTTTTTCTTCTTTAAGTTTTTGTTAAAATGCATCTGAAATTAATTAGGTTTCTCTTTCCAGTGTAGATCAAATGCTTAATTATCTGGGATTGAGAGATTTTAAAACTTTTATACATTATTTTCATGTCATTTGAAAATCTGAAAACAAGACTGAGCCTTTGAAACTAACAAGAGTGAGTTTAGGATCTTGGTAAAGCATTTTTGTAAAGAAGCACTTTAAGGGTCAGAGGTGGTAGTACCTGCTTACATAACCAGTGGTTAACTCCATGAGGTGCAAAATAGTAGCTCCGGGTACTACTTTATGTGAGAGGTTAAGGTAGGGAAATTGCTGGGGTAGATTGCTTGTTTTTGTTTTTTACCAGATACGCAAATCTTTGTTTTACTCCTAACGCTCCACTGAAAACCATCCTCCTGAGGGAACAAGAACCCAATTATGCTATGAAAGAGAATGTTACCACACAATCACTGGTAAATAATTCCCAGACAGGAACTATGTGTCATTTGTCTCCTTGCTGTCCTTTTCCATTTTCCCACTGCCTTGCCTCATCCTGACCTTTGACGTTAATATGACAATTCCAGGATAATGTAGGTAGGCAGAAAGAGTAATTCGCAAAAGCATACCCTAGAACTAGAACATTCCTGTGGTGACCAGCCAACATGTCTGCCTCGCGGGGACATTATATTCCAATCCAGAGTTTCCTAAAGTGTTCAGTGGGTCCTGGAATGCTCTTCTGTCCCCCAAAGCTGGGGTATGTGGCCTGTGATACCCCTACTCTTAGAGATTCATGATAGAGGTCCTGAGAAATCTTGCCACATTTTGCCCATAATGGCTCTTTGTACTCTGAGGAAGTAGGCAGGCTTTCCAACTTTTTGAGACTACTGCCCTATTTCGGGTGAGGATGCTGTATAGGGAGTTACACCCCAGCCCCTCTTTCCCATAAGCCTCCGTATTCTTGATACCGCCGGTACCACTGTTCAAAGGCCTCAGGGACAAGGCCTTGTACCTTCTTTCTGTCTGTTAGGCAGTACTCCCCAGTCAGGTGGAGGAAGGGTTTACCTTCCTAAATGAATCTGATACAACAAATAACAATATTGTTCAAGTCAGAATTGTCCGTCAAATGTAATTGGGTTATGTAGCCCTATTAGCTCAACCTTGAAAGTATTGTGCTCAGTTTCTCGATTGGTAAAATTGGCCTAGATTTCTGAGGTACAAAGGAGCTATATAGCCTTCATGTTTGATCAGAGAAATTCCAGAAGAGACCCTTGTTAATAATCTTGTACCTGTTTCTGGGAAGAACAGGAAATATAAAGAGTAAGTTTTAATAAAGATATGAACCCAAACCATATTTTAGTATTACCATTTGAGTCAATGATGGAAGAACTGACTCTGGGGAAAATTTGGTGCTCCCAGTGGGCTCTGACATTTATTAGGATTTACTGTCGTGATACCCCTTTGGCTTTAGAAACTATAAAGATCAAGTAAACTGTTGTCCTTGGAGATTTTTATTGTTATTTCAAAGTAATATAATCTGTTTCTGTAAAATGCATTTACTGAAAAGGCAGAATTTCTTAACCAATGTCATGGTCAAAAATTTCTGTGAAAGGGTACGGAAATACTTTCTGTAGATAGAACCAAAATCTGAATTGTGTACAAGGCACAGAGCCTCTGGAGAAAAGGGGTGGTCCGTTGCCCAAGACTTACAACTCCAGGCAGTAACTGGCAGAGTTCCAAATTTACCATTTCTAGCACCGTTGAGTTGAGAGAGTAGGAAATCTTTTTGTTTCACCTTGTTATTAGTTGGGGTCTTTGGAAAGCTCAGTAGCCATGAAGAATAAGGTTAGTACATTATTCCTGGAACCAGAACCAATTCTGACTTGAACAATATTGTTATTTGTTGTATCAGATTCGTTTAGGAAGGCTTAAAACCCTTCCTCCACCTGACTGACAGAAAGAAGGTACAAGGCCTTGTCCCTAAGGCCTTTGAACAGTGGTACCAGCGGTATCAAGAATACGGAGGCTTATGGGGAAGAGGGGCTGGGGTGTAACTCCCTGTAAAGCAGTAACTGATGGGCTGGCCTCTATATACTGAGAAGCAACAGGCTTCCTGTCAGTCTCTAGAAATGGGTTTGGTAAAGCTATTTTGAGAATAGTTTGTTTATTCAGAAGCGAACAAAGTATTGAGTTCAAGGGTGGGTGATGGGCAAAAGGAAAATCTCCCTGCTCCCTTTTCACAGTCATGCTCGTTTTACATGAAGAAAGAAAGAAAGAAAAGAAAAGAATAGAAAAAAAGAAAAGGAAGAAGAAAAGAAGAAAGAAAGAAAGAAAGAAAAGAGAGAAAGAAAGAGAAAAAAAGGAAAGGAAAGAAAGAAAAGAAAGGGAGGGAGGAAGGAAAAAAGGGAAAGAGGGAAAGGAAAGGAAAAGAAAAAAGAAAAAAAAAAAGAGCAAAGCCCTTTCCCTACCACCATCATGCTGTGGAACATCATGTCAAGTTTTTTCCCAAACTGCTGAAGTGCCATAAATTCTTCTAAAACATTGAAAAAGCACCAGCTTTTTACTCCCATTGTTTCATGATAGTCTTGAATGCCGTGCTAGGTAAGAGAGCAATTCATTTGGCTGCCTCAAATTTTTTTAAGTTTTGGGGGAATCTTTGGGGAATATTTGAACCTGGGGAACACCCGAAATACCGGTATTGGGAAACCTTTCACAAAGTGCATAAAACGCACTCGCAAATCTTTGTCATGCTTTACACAGTTTTCCTTATCTTTAATAAATTATCAATCTTATAATGTTTTAAGCAGTTGTGCACTAGTGATCGTAATACTCACAGTTCAGAAAGTTTTTAACTTAGAGGCATATTTTTGTTGCAAAGAAGTAGAAGAGGGTAGCCAAGCAATCCTTAAACCTAAAGAATGCATCATTAGGGTACTATTTTGTGGGGGAAGTGGAATGGATGTATAATTTCAGGGAGAAAATAGTGTTAAACTCTTATCTGTTGATGCCTTTACATGCAGAGTGTTTATATTCCATTGACTTTGAGTAATGCTAATGGCTTTATTTTAAAATGGCGGTATGGGGCATCTGGCTGGCTCAGTCGGTCCGGCGGGAGACTGTTGAACTTGAGGTCCTGATTTCCAGCCCCACAATGAGCATAGAGCTTCCTAAATAAATAAATAATAAATAAAATGCTGATGTAGATAATATGCCAGAATTTATATTTTTTGCACACATGTAAGCTCATGACAGAACATTTTAGAGGTCAGGTTCTGTGTCTGAGAGGATACACGGTTTTTCCAAAAACATTTAGTAGATGTGAGAGCAAAACCAGAAATCATTGACAGACATAATCCATTCAGTCCATTGGCCTTGACCCCTCTCGCTTCAAATACTTCATCCCGCTTTAGCCTGAGACTTTGTGATTACCAGAATCTTCACCGGCTACCAAAGGGCCGTTCTTGATTTTCAGCATCCTACCCTCTGACCACCACCTCCTGTCATTCTGGGTCCTTCCTTTCTCTACTCTGACTCGAGCTCCCCTTCAGCACCAGGACCTCCAAAATCCTCCCGCCGAACCTTCCCACTCCCTCACCTTCTCAGGTTGGCTTTGGTCCCTTTACCTGACTCGGACTCCAGGGCCCATCACACCTCCAGTGTTCGCACACATTCTCAACTCCTTTGCTTCTTTACCCTCAACCCTGTCTACACCCAGCTCAGCCCACTTGGCTTCTGCAGCCTGGGGGGCCGGAAGGAGGTTAGCGGGGCCTCACAGACCTCCTCCAATCTGTAGCCCCCTTCTCACTCTGGGGACCCCTGTTCTGCTCTTGCTGCCCTGCAAATGTGCAGTGGCTTCCGCCCTCTACACTCACAAGTGGATTAATTCACTTCTCTTTTCACTGGCAACAACAAGGTTCATCGGAGTTCTCCAGCCGCTCTTTCTACAGAACTGAGCTCTCTTGGCCTGCCTGCCTTCCATCGCCTTCCAGGGCATGGCTCTCTGTTCTAGAAGCCCCACCCACCTGCACATGGGGACTTCGCTGCCATGGTTACGCCTTCTGGTCCAAATGACCCTCGCCTGCCCCTTCCACTGGACTTCCTACTGGCATATAATGTTGCAGCATTTCCCATCTTAAAAACAAGAAGGAAAAAATAGTGACAGCAGCAGTCCTACGTCCTCCCCCAACTCGTGTCCCATTTTCACTCACCTGTGGGGCGAAACTCCCCAAAGGGCTTGACTCTCTTCCCTTCCATTCTCTTCAGAACGGCTTTGTCTCCAGCATTCCAAGGAAACTGGCTTCGCATTGTCCACTTCAATTGTTGGTTCTCTGTCCTTATCGTTCCAAATGCCAGCACTGGACACAAATGGTCACTCTTTCTTAAAACATTTTGTCTCTTTTCACTCGGCCTCCAGGGTACAGAGTGCACTTGCTCGCGCATCCCCGCCGACCTCACACATTGTTCCAGCTCATTCTATTTTGCTGTATGTGCTCCTTCTTCCTGTCCTCCGAGGCTGGAGTGTCCCAGGCGGAGGCTTCTGAAGGACACTGATGAATGTTCCCTGCAGAATCTCAGCCTGTCTGGTGGCTTTAAACTCCTTGTGTACTTGGATGGCTCCCAAATGTGTACGATCAACCCAACCCACATCTCAGTTCGCCTAGCCCTCCGCCCTCCTGCCCTTTGCCTGTCTGATGGCCATCTCAAATGAAATACCTTAGCCCTTAGTCTTTGTACTCCCCAACCCCCATGACGTGGCCACCAGCCTGTTCTTTCCTTGTCTTTCTCTTTGTAGTAAAGGGCAGTTCCATCTTTCAGTTGCTCGGGCCAAAAATCTTAGAGTCATCCTTGGTTCCTTTAGTTCTCTTACACTCCCAGACAAATCTGTCTGCAAATCCCATCAGCGTGACCTTCAAGATATATTAAGTGGCTTGCTGCTCTGCTGATCTTTACCTCGTCTAGACCATCGTCAATCACTTCTGCCAGAACTGTTGTAATGTCTTCCCAACCAATCTTCCTGTTTCTACCCATGTCCATATGTGTATTTTCTTTTTTTTTTTTTAAAGATTTTATTTATTTATTTGACAGAGAGATCACAAGTAGACAGAGAGAGAGAGGAGGAAGCAGGCTCCCTGCTGAGCAGAGAGCCCAATGTGGGACTTGATCGCAGGACCCCGAGACCATGACTTGAGCTGGAAGAGGCTTAACCCACTGAGCCACCCAGGTGCCCCATGTGTGTATTTTCAACAAAGCCGCTAAAGAGATTCAGCAAATCAGTCTCTCCTCTGCTGAACGTCCTTCAGTGGATGCCCAAATTAGAGTAAAATCCAAAATCTTTACAGTGGCCTAAAAGGCCACATTTCATCAGGCTCTGCGTGTTGACTTCTCCTAGCACTCTCCTTCAGTTCACTCTATTCCAGCCATATCAGATTGGCCACCTTGCTGTGCCCTGAACATATCTATCACTTCAGCCACAGGGCCTTTGCACTTACTCTTCCCTCTGGCCTGCAGTGTTCTGCTCTCAAATTTCCATTTCATTTTCTCCCTCCATCACTCCACAAATACCTATTTTATGTTGTAGAATGCCCTGTGTTCCTCTACTAAAATTCTTACCCAACTCCATCCAGGTTAGAAGAAAGACCATAATCTATGACATTCTAACTAAAGAATGATTATCTATCCCAGTGGTGCCTCTAAAAGAATAAAAATATTTAAAAAATAAAATAAAAAATAAAAAAAGAACAATTATCTGACCATAGCCTTCTCGCCAGAATTTTAATATCATTAGTCCTGCTAATATGATATTAATCCAAACAAATCTTGAGTTTCTGGAAATTTGAGATTGCATACGAACACAACTCAAAAAGAACATCAGTGAAAGGAAAAAGTGTTCCAATGATGCATTATCTCCCCCTTTCCCTTTAATTTTTCTTCAGATCATATAGTTACTTGACAGTCTTCTCCCACTAAAATTTAAGCTCCTTGGGAACAGGGACCATGTCTTGCTCACAGCTATATTTTCAGTGCCTAGAACAGTGCAAACACACTATATGTCCTTAATAAATATGTTTTTGCATGAATGTCATAAAATTTTGCTAACCTAGGCCTTCTTGGAATGAAGATGATGAATGGAACCAGTACTAGTCCATATTACTGACTGATCAATGGATCTGCCAGGGATCTACTTCTCAGCGCACTAAGGGAACACTGAGGTTGTATCTTTTCTCTAAAATTAAAAACTGATGCATTTAGTTCATGTTTGGGGAGAAAACATGTTTGAAAGGAAAACACAAGAACGCTTTTGGTTCCAAAGCAAGACATAAAATACCAAGTTGAGTAGAGGAAATGAGAAATTAATTTTAATAATGCCTAATTCTTTTTTTAAAAATATTTTATTTATTTATTTGACACAGAGAGATCACAAGGAGGCAGAGAGGCAGGCAGAGAGAGAGAGAGAAAGCAGGCTCCCTGCCGAGCAGAGAGCCCAATGCAGGACTCAATCCCAGGACTCTGAGATCATGACCTGAGCCGAAGGCAGAGACTTAACCCACTGAGCCACCCAGGTGCCCAATAATGCTTAATTGTTTATCTACATACATAGCACAAGCCTGTTATAAAGGCATTACATGGACAGTCACTATCACAAAATACCAACTGTGCACTGGACAGTTGGGTCTGAATAAAGGAAGACAGAGCTCACTGAATTTTACTTGAACCTACTATGACTGCAAAAACAAATTTGTCAGATTCTGTAACAATCAAGCCATACACATAGGACTTGCTGTTTATCCCCTGGGAAAGATGAAGGGTCAACTTATTACCCTTGATTTCCTGTGTCAAATTGTAGAAAACCATCCTCTGCTATCCAGACATCAAAACTGTATTACTTCCATCAGGGAGACCCTTCCCAGATTCTGTCTTTGTCAGTATACAAATGCTCTCTTTTTCAGGGTGTTGTTCTCTGCCTAAACAAGTCGAAGACAAAACAGCAAATGTACAAGGTCATAGATAGATTAGAAAAATAATGTTCAAGATGCTACATCCCAGGAAAATACTGATTGGCCAGTCTTGTATGATTTGGGGAAAGAGCGGTATAGAAATAGCAAATATTTGGCCGGAGTGGAGGAGTTAGGGACCCACGCCAGACATGGCTAAGTTTTTCCTGGCATTCTTTACTGCTGACCTCTGGTGACCTCAAAAAAGTCTTCTCAACACACACCTTTAAGGAGCTACCATCAGTTGATTGACTTTAGCTCTGAAGATCAAACCTATTTGCTTTTGCAGTTCTAATGGACCTTTAGACATTCTTTACAGCAGGCATTCTGCTTTCTGATCGCAGTTCTAAACAGATCATTTTGTAAAAGTTCAAAACAAGTTATTTCAGCAACTAATGAGTTCCAGACTGGATTACACAGGATCCATAAAGAGAATGTACCTTTCTGTTTGCTGGATTCCCAAACTGGGTTTTTCAAACTCTTTCTTAGTTTATAGTAGAGGACCTCGGAATTTTTGGGCTACATTGAGTTGAGAAAGCAGGGACAAGTGCTTCTAGATTAGGTCCTGTGCTAAGCATATAACAGAGGCTCGTCATCAACAGATTGTAAAGGGAGGCTGTGCATGGCTTCCCCGAAGTCATTATCTGCCCTCCCAGTTGGGGCTCCAGAGACATACTATACTGCTGGTGAGGCATTCTAAAGAAGTTGGCAGCGTTCCTACTCGCTTTTCAAACACTCCACATTGTCCTTGACCTTTGTGGTGCTCGACAGTATCTCCATTTCTTGCCGTTGTCTGATTTTGCCTTCACGGAAATCGCATTCCATTTGCTTTCATGTCTAGGACCCTTTTCTTGTGTGGATTAGTCCTTCTCTGTCTCCTTAACTGGGAAAGTCACCAGATGCTGAGCCGTGGCCGTCTGTTTCTCTCCACCCTCCCTTCTCAGTCCTTACAGTTTCACCCGTCCCCTCGCAGATGGACATCACCAGCCCTTAGCCCGATAAACCAAGCCTTCTCAGTCCCATTGAGCTAGTTGATGCTCTCGGATGGCGCAGTACCAGCTCACGGCAACCCATCTTTGCTCTGACTGGCTCAGGTCCCTCCCAGTTTCCATGTCAGCTAAACTCTCCCCGTGTCACTTCCATCCACTTACCCTCCACTACAGATGTCTTGCTGCCAATGCCATGGGAGGGAGAAAAGAAAAAACAAACAAACAAACAAAAAAACAAAACAAAACAACTTCTAACCTTGAAGTCCCAGAAAGCCAATGGATTCTTTGCTCAAAGAAGGGGAGAAGCTGTGAATCGTGGAGACGGCAGTCTTTCAACAAGCTTTCTTTCTTTTCTTTCTTTTTCAAATTTTTTTAAATTTTTATTTATTTGACAGACAGAGATCACAAGCAGGCAGAGAGGCAGGCAGAGAGAGAGGAGGGGAAGCAGGCTCCCTGACAAGCAGAGAGCCCGATGCGGGGTTCGATCCCAGGACCCTGGGATCAGGACCTGAGCTGAAGGCAGAGGCTTTAACCCACTGAGCCACCCAGGTGCCCCTCAACAAGCTTTCAGACAGAGATGCATGTCTCTGTGCTGGTCATCCTGCCCTAGACAAATGTATGTTATATAGCACATTCTATTATTACATATTGGATATTACAATTTATACATTTTATATTATTTTCCTTCTTTTTAAAGTGTTGGTCTCACTTTTCTCTTTGAATATTCTTCTTACATGATCTAATGTTTCAATAAATTTGAGATTCATTTGAATTAAGACCACATGATCGGCATGACCTAATATTCGAACCTAGATAGATACGGAAAGAAGGGATTTGATGGGGCCAGCAGAACTTAGGACCATCTGAGCACACTTTATACAGATCTTTTGGGATTGCTCTGGAATCGTGGCAAAGCCTTAGAACAGCTTGGAGGGAAGGATAGGGTGAGAAATGGTTGAAAAATAGGTGGGAACTTGCTGGAGGCTCTTGTCAATCCCACCTGTCACCAAGAATGTGCATTTCCCATGTCCCCTCTGCCACGGACTAAGGGTCTGCCCTTGTGGGACAGCTGGGACTGGGGAATGTAATGAGTGTCATCCACATAGCAAGATCACTTAGCCATAGAGTCATGCTCTCCCCCAGCTTATTAGTAATAAGGCCGGCATTTCACCTGCTCCTGATTTCTCTGCTAGTTCACGCGTGTGGGGGAATACAAGGAAAGGGGCTCTTTATTCCCCTCCTAAACCTTGCACATTTAGTTAGCAATTAGTCCTCAATAAATAGTTGTTGAGTGGTTAAGGAACTTTGCCGTTGTGCAAATTCTTTCCACCCTACTTCGTTTGTCTTGGTCAGCGTAGGACCCTGTTGAATTTCAATCTGAAAAGTCACATGAGAAGCTCTGGGCCTGGGTTAGTATCTCTGGTAAGAGAGAAAAAGCCCATTGGCTGGTTTGCCAGATTTCTTGCACATATCTTGTCCCAGGGTCAGGTGAGGTATATTAGGATAGCTCTTTCCTTGAGGAACATATTGCTTTGTCCCCCTCGGTTAGTGTATTTGACCTCATCTGGCTGGGAGTGACCCCGGGATGACTTTCAGCTAGCACCTTTGAGAATGCAATTTCATTTTGGACAAGACATTCATAATCTTCTCATCTCTCCCGAGGAGAAACTAATAAACACCCAGAGACTTTGTATGGGGCAGTTATTGAAATGCTTCCTTTTTCTCTTTCAGCTTATTTTCCAGTTGTCTTTTTCTTTAGTTTTCCTATCCCTTGGAGTCCAAAAAGCTGACATGATCCAGAGGATAAAGGAGATTGACTGAAAGAGGCCCATCTACTCCCAGGGGCCTGTCCACGCAGCCTGGAATTTCCAGAACCAGGCCGATAGCAAGCCACAGGTGTGGATATAGTAAGTTAACTTACAACAACCCACCGCCCACCCAGGAATAGGAAGGATGACTCCAACACCTTTATCTCAAAAATGGTGTTGATACTTGCCAAGCCCACACTCAAAGACCCTCAAAGTAAAGGGCTGACTTGATGGGAGTTCACGCTTAGTGGGAGGTTCCTCAGCGTGTAATTTCCCATCTCACTCCTACCCTAGTTTTCTTCCTAAATTTGGAGGAAGCCACTTGTTTCTTCCTTCCGGTAACAGATGACCGATCTGTTTCTCCGATTCCCTGTTCCCAAGGGACTTAAAATTCTCAAGATGGAATTTGGGGTCCACATGTGGTCTTCACAGACGTAAAGACAGGAAGACTCACTGCCCAGGGGTCATCGAATATGTCAATTTGAAAGAGTTTGGAATGTTTCCCCACCTGAGAAAGAGGATCCCCATAAGAAAAGGATATTTACATGGTGCCCAAGCATCACCACCCGCATTGTTAACTGCCTTCAGAGGAAAACATACCAGGTCAGTGGAAAGGTCTGGCCATCAGTACCTTTTATTTATTTATTTATAAAAGATTTTATTTATTTATGTATCTGACAGAGGTCACAAATAGGCAGAGAGTCAGGCAGAGAGAGAGGGGGAAGCAGACTCCCTGCTGAGCAGAGAGCCCGATGTGGGGCTCGATCCCAGGACCCTGGGATCATGACCTGAGCCAAAGGCAGAGGCTTAACCCACTGAGCCACCCAGGAGCCCCTGGCTGTCAATACCTTAATCAAACCCATTACTAATAGTGAGACAGTTCACTGTTCCATGCCTTGTGGTATGGTGTAGTCTGAAATACCCAACATCAACTACGAATATTTTTGTCAAAATGTTAAATCTAAATCAAATCAAATGTCTCCAGAGCTAACCTCTAGAGGGAATAGAACAAGTTAAATTACAACATAAGGAAACAATCAGAAAAATCCAGAATGTGAGATAACTGGCACAGACAGTCCAAAAAGCCAGAGTTTTAGGGGGAAAGGAGTGGGGGGCAGGGAGTTGAGCACACAGGGGTAGTAGTTCTGGGAGAAAAAAGACATGTACTCAGATGTAACCTGTGAACCTTGAATGGGTCTTGGCTTGAACAAAAACAGCTATAAAAGACATCTTGGAAACAAATGGGGGAAATTTGACCCTAATTGAATATAGGATGACATCATGAAATTATCATTAATTTCCTTAGATGTGATAATGACATTATGATTCCATAGAGAATATCAGATAATCCCCACCAGCCAGGTCAGGGCCCTCCTCTTTCCAATTAGGGGAAGGCATCTGGTTTTGGACACCTAGCATCCTTGTTGGCTGGGTCCAGGCAGCTCATCGGTGTGATTCTCTATGGGGTGCCCGGATGCTGACCCGGAGCCTATCTAGAAACCGGGAATCTTTTGCAATGGCACAAGACTGGAAAAGCCCGTGGTCAAGGAACATGTTTAATGAGGAACCCGAGCTGGTACCCCGTTAGAGAACAGGGCCACCCTATTCCTCAGCGGAGCTAACTGCAACAGAGTTGAGGGGCGCTCCCAGTAGCAGATGAGTTTCTGCTCTGGTGTCAGTGACACCCCACCTCAAAAGAGGAAGGCGATAAGGAGAACTGAGCAGAAGGTTTGTAATTTGTGTTTCCCTCCTTAGGATATGTTGCAAATAGGTTTCAACCCCTAGAGACTGAAGATAACTGGGGAAAGCAGGTTCTCAGTAACAGGACAGAGCTAATGAGTCTACTGTGTTCCGCCTACAGCCTAGTTCTTTTTACAGGATGCCCTCCTTAAATGCTTCCTATGGTGGAAATTACTAGACTATTGGTGTGGCAAAGAGATGAGGGAGATTCCAGCAAAGCAACCTGACTTCAGCACGTGGACAGAGTCATGAGCCCAGTTCCTCTGTAGTCACCCCTGGCTTTGCTTCCATCCCATTTCTCAGGTTGTGGCTGCTAGTTTTCACTCTCTCGGCCCAATTCCAGTTAAAAAAATGGGTTGGCCATTCT
Organism: Mustela erminea; assembly: GCF_009829155.1. Taxonomy (NCBI): domain Eukaryota; kingdom Metazoa; phylum Chordata; class Mammalia; order Carnivora; family Mustelidae; genus Mustela; species Mustela erminea. The sequence continues at coordinate 26,426,628 of NC_045634.1, read as the reverse complement.
AAGTGCAGCCCCAGGTGCGTGAGGTTGACAGCTTGTGGTCTCCTCCCTCCGTCCTTTTCTTTTTTTTTTCCTCCAGATTTTTCGGTGTGTGAACTGAACGTGTTTCTGGATAGGGCTCTTCTGGGCGGCACATTTGCTACAAGAAAGTAGTGCTGGGGGCACCAGACTTGACGTGTCGTCTCTTAGGGTCTTTAGCTGGGCTTGAGAATGAAATCAACGCAAGACAGATCTACGAGAGAAAAACTTACGGATTTCACGTGGGCGTGGGAACCCCTGTAGGAAAACGAAGACCCAAAAAAGTAGTTGGAACCCCTTGCTTTTATACCACGTTGGACCAAGAGTAGTAAAGGTGGTACATTTTGGGATGGTGTCACTTGCCACCCTTCAGGGTTACACTGTTCAGTTAAATACTCTCTCACCTTGTGAGTCTTCTGTGACTGCCTCATATGGTACTGAGGGAGCAGAGAAGGGCCACAGAGAAAAGCCCTTTCAGAGCTTATCACCCAACAGGGGACACACAGACATCTGTAGAGAAGGAGTCAGGTACACCCTCATCTGCTCACCACTCAGACCACCCAACTGGCCATGCCTTCGGCCACACTCTCTGTCCAGCTGTTTGAGTGTGTCGGAAGCCAACCTCTCCTCTCGTGGCCAGTCCCATCTCTTGCCTTGTTAACGACTGGCTTCAGGTGCCCCTCTCTCATGCCTGGCTCACCACTCCATCTGTGCCATAGCATTTTCCTCTAAGCGCACACCCTTTCATAAGTAACGGGACCCCTACCCTCCATGAGTCAGGCCTCTCTTCTCGGCCCCCTCCAGCTCTTGTCCCATTTCTGGGCTGCTTTCTTGCAGCCACAGCCCTTGGAAGACATGTGCTATGGCAGCCTCCGCTTCCTCTCTGCTTCCTCATCTCACTTTGGACCAGCTTCCATCCTCCCGACCCCACAGGGACTGCCTTTGCCACCATTTCTGGTCACCTCCAGGTTGCCGACTTCACTGGTAGCATCTTTGTATTGCTCTCATTTGATTTCCCAGCTGGGTTCAGTTCAGGTCACCACCCCCCTCCGTCTTGAAACAATTTCCTCTCACAGTTCTTGACTCGAGGCTGGTTTTCCCTCTACCTTCGGCGATGCTACCTTTCATTCTTTCTGTTTGTTCTCCCTTCTCCATTTGGCCTTCTAGCGCCCTGGGCCCTCTTCTGGTGCCTAGCTCTGTACATTCTTCCGGGCAACCCCCTCCAATCCCATGGCATTCGGCATCTCTACATGTTGATGCCTCCCAAATCTTCATCTCCAGCCCCGACGCCTGGAATTCCAAATTTGTATAACCCACTGCCTCACTGATTCATCGATTTATTGATACTACTAAGATGCATTGATCATCCATCTCTGCCAGCTTCTCTTCTAGAAGAGACAATTAACATCACACATAAGCGAATTTGGTGGTACCTCAGAAGCTGGAAAGCTCTTGGAGAAAAAACAAAGCAGAGGAGAGGGATCGTGAGCGTCAAGATGAAGGAGCTGGTGTTGCAGTTGTAAGGAGGATGGTTAGGGACGTCCTACTGAGAAGGCAACATCTGAGCAAAGACTTGAAGGAGCGGAGGAGTGAGCCATGTGGGTATCCGGGGAAAATAACATTTGAGGCTGAGGGTACAGCAAGGTTCAGCAGCTGGGGCAGGAGTGGGACTTTGTGGAGTTCTAGAACCATCAAGGAGTTTAGAAGAGCTGAGGCAAAGTGAAGGAGGGCAGGGCAGTAGGACACAAGGTCAGAGAAGAAATGGAGGGGATGGAGCCGGAACAGATCCCATGGAGCTCGGTTGGCTGTAGTAAGGACCCTGGGGGTGGGCGGGGGTTATACTGACCGAAATGAAAATCTAGTGGCAGTTTTGGGCAGAAGACTAACATAATTTGGTTAACTCTTTAAAAGATCCTTTTGTTTGATTTGTTGAGAACAGACTCTAAGGGAGTGAGGGAAAGGAAATGGAAGGCTATGTTCGCTCTGTTGGTAGCGAATGGCGTCCCGCACCCGAGCAGCAGCAGCGAAGGTGGTAAAAAGCTTCGGGTGGTGGATGTGTTTTGAAAGCAGAGCCAATAGGATGTGCTGACAGACTGGATACAGAATGTGAGAGAAAGAGAAGAGCGAAGGACGGTGCCAGTGTCTTTGGCCCGAGCTGTTGGAAGGATGAAGTTGCTATCGATTAGGATGGAGAAGACAGTGGGTTGAACACGTTTTCAGACAAAGTTGCCAGATTTGACAAATGAAAATGCAAGATGTCTAGCTAAATCTGATTTCAGCTAAACAACAGATTCTTCTTTAGTTGACGTACATCCCATGCAAGACTGTTTATGCTTACCCTAAAAAATTACTTGCTGTTCTTCTCACTTTATCTGGTAACCCTGGATTGGAGGGAATTTTGTGCTGTCAGAGGTGTGGACTAGGCAACTGGATAAATGGGCCTGGACTTCAGGGGCAGGTTCTGGCCTGGAGATTAAAATTTGGGAGCTGTCAGCATATAGGTCGCTGGAGGAATTCACTAAGGGAGTAAGCCTGGATAGAAAAAGATGGAGCTTGTAGCCCTCCGATGAGAAGGGACAGGGAAGAACCAGAGCCAGGGAGCGGGATGGAAATCAGCACATCCTAGAAGGTGTCGAAGGTTTAAGATGGCCCAAGTCCGGCTCTCGGCTTCTCCACCCCTCCCCCCCTTCCCAAATTCTGTGTTCTTCCGTCTTCTATCCCAGCTCAGGGCAGAACTGCATCCACCCGGTCACCGAGGCCAAATATCTAGGGTTTATCTTTAATTTCTCTTTCCTCCACTCTGCCTACGTTCAGTCCAACAGCAAGTTCTCCCTCCTTTGCTTCCAAGATGCCCTGAATCCATCCAGGTCTCTCCATCTCTGCTACGGCCACATCCCAGCATCCATCACGGCTCCGCTCCGCTCCCGCAAGCCTCTTGCTTCCTGCCATCATTCTTCACACGGCAGCCCGGATGACTTCATATGTGTTATGCGTGTGTGTGTAAACCTGGGGCTTCAAATCTGGCATCTTGTTAGTGTCACCACCACGATATCTAAACTCATGATGACGTCTGGGCCCTGTTCCTTCTGATTTTCCCCTGTGACCCTCTCCGGCTCGCCCACTGGGATTCAGCCCCAGTGACTGGATTATGCAGGGAGAGCAGGAGGGAGCCAAGTGTAATAGTCCCAGCAAAAAAATAGGGCTTGGCCTGAAGCAGTGGGGTCCGGGATGGGGGCGGGATTTGCAGACTCAATAGGGTTCATCTTTGACTGCTGCCTTACTTTATTTCTTTGTGGATCTTGATTTTAAATCACAGACAGTTAACTATCTGAAAGATACTGAATTTGGGGCACCTGGGTGGCTCAGTGGGTTAAAGCCTCTGCCTTCAGCTCAGATCATGATCTCATGGTTGTGGGATTGAGCCCCGTATCGGGCTCTCGGCTCAGTGGGGAGCCTGCTTCCTCCTCTCTCTCTGCCTGCCTCTCTGCCTACTTGTGATCTCTATCTGTCAAATAAATAAATAAGTTTGAAAGATACTGAATAATCCAAAAGGCAGGATTGTGAACTTCCATCTCTCAGAAATAACTGGCTTTCTGTTGGTTGTTCTAAATCTGGGCAGTGGGTCGTTGTTGTGAGCTCTTTGTCTTGTGTGTTCATTTGTTTGTGGATGCAGAAACTCTAGGAGGAAAATACAGATGTTAGAGACAAAATTCAGAGAGAATGCAGTAAACAGGCAACAATCAACGGCCCCACCCACGAGTTTCAAACCCTCTAGGTTGTCAGTGTGTAGCCTTCAAGACGTCATCCCAGCAACAACTACGTGTTATTCTGATCACTAGGAAAAAGTAGTAAAAGTTTATTTTATTTTATTATTTTTTTAAAACAAACTTTTTTTTTAATACTTAGAAAAGATTGCCACATTTGTCTAAAAGCCTACCCAAGAAACTATCATTCTGCTTGTCTCTAGGGAAGGGGACCAGAAGTCTGAAGGTCGGGAGTGGGAGATTTATTTTTACCGTACACTCTTTTATATATTTTGACTCTCGTATGGTGTTTCTGTACTATCTACTCCCATAGAACTAATTTTTGTGAAGTGACAGCTTAAAAGAGCCAGAAAAAAAATTAAACCTTATTTGTTCATGATTACTGTCATTTCAAATGCAAATTTTGAACATTTGTTCCTGAAATAGGCAAATATTTTGCAGATCGTTGAATCTGTGCCAGGTCCTTGACGTTGTAGCACTGGGCTGGGCCCCCTCCAGCCTCAATGGACGGACATCACGGGAGCCCCCCAGACTTGGGCAGATCCTGGTGCTACTATGAATTTCACTTCCTCGCCTGTCAAAGGTCGGGCCCCATGGGAGGACCTCCATAACTCCTTTCAGCTTGGACAGCCATGAATGTCTCTGTGGACTCATTTCACCGCCGGAGAAGGTATCTTCTGACCTTTCACATCGAGGCTGTGAACTTGCATCTCAAAGGCAAGCGGAGAGCATGGCTTCAGAGCTCTGCCCGTGGATCCCCACCAGCAATCTCATACCCCGGGAGCTGGTGGATTTGCTAAACGACTAAGTCTCACACGCTTGCACTTGCCAATCCACGTGGGCTGAATCTGAATACTAATTCCACCCTCAGGAGCCAACACATATGGAAAATATTAATGCTTCCTTCAAATGGAAATTTTTTTTTGAAAAAAATAAAAGGTTTTTTAAAAAGATTCTAGTTACAGTGCTACAAGAAGAAAAAAAAAAATCATGTTTCCAAATCCCCATTGAGCCATTGAGTCATCGTACCATCGGGAGTAAAGAAAAAAAAGGTTTATTTAAGGGAAGAATAAAAATCAAGTCAGGCTTTTTCCTTTGTCGGCTACAAGTCATTGGCCCTAAAAATCGGAGCACTCCATCTCCTTGAAACGTGTTACGCACGTGTTAACGCATTAGGTAACTGGTCTCCGTGTTCCCTTGGGCAGCACAAGGTCAGCCCGAGCTGGGTAGGAGGTTTGGTGTGAATCCGGTACAGATTGGGCTAGTTAAGATAAACCTCTGGATGTCCCAATCGAGAGGATTTCGGAGAGGTTGGATTAGTTGCAAACAACTTCAGGAGCTGCAGTGTTCTCTTCTGCTTGTCCCTCCCCCAGGCCCCTGGAGAAGAGCCAGGCGGGCCCCGTGGGGAGGGTGGGCCCAGAGAGAGCAGTGCAGCGCTGTGCTGGTTCCCATCAAAGCTGCAGACTGGGCTTGCTGGCTTATAAGGGAACGGGGGCAGAGACAATGAGGGTGTCTGGGAAAGGAATGTTCAAAGGGTAAAATATATTTATATGAGAACACGAATACTCAAACTATGGCTGGTGCTTTCTTATGGCTCTTGACATTGAGACATCCCAACAGTCCTCTAATTCCTTCCCTTGAAATAAATAAATACATAGAATTCCGGTTTTTTCCCACTCTTAGAGACTCCGTGCTTTGTGGAAAGGACTCGGGGAATCTGGGTTTAGGGCAGCATTTTTTTCTATTTCTTTTTGCACACCATCATGAGAGAGACCCCTTTCACTTTCTGAGCAGGGAAAAGGATCAGTTTTCCCAGAGCTCTGATTCCTCTATCATGATAGGGAGCAAAGCCTTGTTCTCTACATCCAAAGGTGTTTGCTGCTGTGTGGAATTCCCGGATGGGGTGCGTAGCGTGTGCTCTAAGTTACACACTGATTACATGGCTGACTTCATTATCCCTCTTCTGAAAATATGCAGTCTGTCCCAAACCATTAGCACTCAGCTATGTTTTTATATTGTTTCTTAATTGTTCCGTATGTTAGGTTTACTCCTCAACCCAACTACACGCCTCTGGATGGCCAACATCAGAACCGAAACTTCTTTGAACCCCCAGTACAGCAATACTTAACTTGTTCTGGGTATCACGGTCCCTGGCAGGGTTGGTGTTTTAAGAAAGGGATGGTAGCTCAAGTATCAACCAGTTTGTTTGTTTTGGGAAAAGGTGGGGCAAAGCCAAAAGTAGGTTTTAAGGAAAAGAGAAGTTCAGAGGACATTTAGGGAAATCATTTATCATTCAAGTCCCCAGAGAGCAGACATCTTATGTTTTCATCACTGAAGCGTTCCCAGAGCCTAACCCCTGCTTTGGCAAGAAGCAGACATTAAATGACTATTTTTATTTTTTAATATTTGTATTATTTTTTTTAAAGGTTTTAGGGGCATCTGGGTGGCTCAGTGGGTTAAAGCCTCTGCCTTCAGCTCAGGTCATGATCTCAGGGTCCTGGGATCGAGCCCCGCATCGGGCTCTCTGCTTTGCGGGGAGCCTGTTTCCCCCTCTTTCTCTGCCTGCCTCTCTGACTACTTATGATCTCTGTCTGTCAAATAAATAAATAAAATCTTTTAAAAAATAGGTTTTATTTTTAAGTAATCTGTACACCTAATGTGGAACTTAAACGTACAACCGCGACGTCAAGAGTTGCACACTCTACCCACTTAGCCAGCCAGGCGCCCCTAAATGACTCTTTCTAATGACTTAAAAAATGAATTTCTGGAGCTCCTGTAATGTCTAGGTCCTGTGCTAAGTGGCGAAGATATAAAGACGAATGGCCGTCTTCTTTCTTCAGAAGCTTACAGTCTGCGGAAGGGGCGGAATGGCAGAATTGAAAATGATTTATGGTTTACAAAAGAAGCTACTAGAATTCCATTCAAAGTGCTTTGGAATCAGAGAGGGGAGCTGCTCACTGTCCAGGGTGGTCAGAGAAATGTAACATTTAAGAAAACCTCCCCAAACACCTTTGCTGGATTTTGAAGGGAGACAAAGAAGTTTGCCAGGTGGAAAATGTGAAGACATTATGGGCAGAGGGAACAGTTGGAGCAAGTTCAGAGAGCAGGGAAAGTCTTTTCTGGAAAACCTATGGTTCTTCTGAAGGGTAACGGACAAGGGCTTTTGAGGGGGATGGAAGAAATAAGACAAGTAAGTTGAGACTTGTTTCTGAGAGTCTCTGGATTGATCTTGTAGGCAATGGGGACCTGTGACAGCGTTTGAACCGGGAACTGACACAAGTAGATTTGGATTTAAGACAATCACTGTGGATGGTGTGGAGAGGAGAAGAGAACGGGAGAAGCTGGGGTCAGGAGGAGTACCGCAGGCATGATCCTGGTACTTTGATTAGAGACTATAAAAGCAGGACTTGAGGTAGTGGAATTGGGGGTGAAGAGAAATGGACTCATTTGAGAGCGATTCAGAAAATAGGGTCACAGGAGAGCTGAATGGTTAATTGGATATGGGGAGGTAGGAAGCAGAAAGACAGAGGACCAGAGTGACTTTTAGTTTCTAGTTTAAGAAAATAGAGAACCCAGAAACGGTAGTGGGATTGGTGAGACGGGGAAAAGTAGTTTTAACTCCAGACTGGAATGAAACAACCTCTTCTCTGTGTTGACTTCAGAGTGCTCTCCTGTTGAGGCTAGGAGAGCCTCCCCTTTGAGGGGAGAGAGAATAGTTTTCCCTGAGTTGGTCAAGATACAGATCCCCGTGCCAGCCATCTTGAGAGGAAGAGGTCTCTCGGCCAAGAAGCTGTAATTCAAAATGGGCTCTAAGTTTCAAGAAACACTCACCACATAGCTGCAGATCAGGCTGCGAGTAGCCTGCAGGCTACAAGACTCAGAGAAAGACACATTTTAGACATCAAAGAATTGAGTTATATGTTGTCATGGGCTTTTTTCATTTTTCTGGTCCTTGAGTATAGTCTTATAAAAATCATCTGGTCTTCCGGTAACACTCCTATAATGACTTCAAGAACTTAAGGAACAGGATAGCTTTTCCCTCCTCCAAGCTGGTGAGGAACAGCAACCATATTCAGGGAGAAACCCCTGACAGGATGAGCAAGACCTGCGAGGTTCAGTGACTATCCCTTGTAGACATTCTCCCTCAGCTGCCAACACGAAAACACCATGTTTTATTTTGTGAACGTGGACAGATGTTTCCTTAATGACTTTGTTGCTTGAGATGGCTCACCTATGTCACTCAAAAGGTCTACTAGAAAATATGATCTTCTCCCCATCTCCACCAAGAGGAAATAAGCACCCACATTCTTTCACTGATCCTGCTCCAGCTCCAAATACTGACAGGTTTGTGGTAAATGCGAGTCCGGAGGGTCTACTGCCATTTGGGTAAGGGTGTCCGTAGACTGTTGAGAGAACACTTACTTAACAATTGTACCTAAAATCCACGCTCATATTGTCTGTCATTTCTTAAAATAATATTTCCAACTGTGGTAAGATACACACAACATAAAATTGACCATCTTAACCATTTTTAAGTGTACGGTTTAGTGGTATCAAGCACACTCACGATGTTGCGTAACTATCACCACCATCCGTCTCTAGAACTTTCTCATCTTCCCAAACTGAAACTCTGTTCTCATTAAACAATAACTCCATATCTACGCCCCCCACCCAAGTGCTGGCAGTCACCATTCTGTTTTTTGTCTCTATGAATTTGAATCCTCTAGGACCTAAGTAATGTCAGTGGAATCAGGCAATGTGTGTTCTTTTGTAACTGGCTTGTTTTCACGGAGCGTAATGTCCTTGAGGTTTATTCATACTGTAACACACGTCAGACTTTCCTTCCTTTTTAAGACTGAATAATATTCTTTTGTACATACCTACGATATATTTTTTATTCATTCATCTCTTGCTGGACTCTTGGGCTGCTTTCCCCTTTGGCAGTTGTGGACATGGGCATGTGTGTCTATCCTTCCTTTTCTGTATAGCTTTTGTCACCAGCTACCATATTTATTACTCCTCCCTGCCAACTAGAATGCAAACTTTCTAGGTCAGAAACTTTGTCTTCAAAGTTCATTCACAGTTGTAGCCACAAAACTCAGAGGAGAGTTTTGCATGTGGTAGGTGCTTAATAAATATTTGCTGGATGAACAGATAATCAACTAGAGTCCTGGTTGAGGATTCTCTGAAGCTGTTGCTGAACTTATTGCTCGGTAGAAGGAGAATTTTGAACAAAGTTTTCAGTTAGACTGTGCCCCACATTCCTTACCTCTAACATGGCCATCAGTCTTGCTTTTAGCAGTATTTATGAGCCTCCCAGTGTGTCAGGGAGCAAGGCAATGCTCATCATATTGTCTAGCAAAACTCTGGTCAGCCCATGAGAGTGATAAGCTAACTCCCTGAGGGGGGCTTCTGAGGATCTTCTCTCTGATTTTCTTCTGCTGGAAGAGAGACAGCATCGTTCTTTTTTTTTTTTTATGATTTTATTTATTTATTTGACAGTCAGAGATCACAAGTAGAAAGAGAGGCAGGCAGAGAGAGAGAGGAGGAAGCAGGCTCCCCACTGAGCAGAGAGGCCAATGTGGGGCTCAATCCCAAGACCCTGGGATCAGGACATGAGCTGAAGGCAGAGGCTTTGACCCACTGAGCCACCCAGGCACCCCAAGCATCATTCTTTGAGTTACATTCATTTTAAATTAAAAAACAAATTTATCCTGAACTATCCCTTCAGGGTCATAGACATTTTCTTGAAGTATGATGTGAAGCCATAATTAAATGAAATTATAATTATACCAAACCTGAGTTACACCAGTCACTACATTTAAGCAATACTTTATGTATAAACTTCCAATTAAAAAAGTTCATGTGCATTTTTTTCTCAAAATGATGAATCATTTTGTTCCATTTGAATGTTATTTTTACAAGTTTATTGTAACAGGTCACTTTCAGAAAGAAGGCTTTAAGATGGGCTCAAAAGTAGTGTGACTTGTTCAATTTGCTTGTTTTTGGTTTAGAGTTTTGGTTTCTGAGAACCAAAACTCCAGGAGTGGAGACTCTCATCAAAACCGATAAGCAAGGAGCAGTGAGAAGGGATTCCTTTGAAGGAATTTTAGTTTTCTTAACCTTCTTGATTAGAGGATGAAGGACTAAGCTATCTTCCCCACTTTCTGGCAGATAAAGTACTGAGTACTTTATAGTTGTGCTCTGGATGGGCACAGCATAGAGGCAGGCCATTTTTTCCTTATGTATTTCTTTTCATAGGTCTAAAAGTGGGTAATTTCTGAAAATTATAAAAGAGAACAACTTGTATATTTTTACAGTTTTAAAGATTGAAGTCTAGTGTTCATGATTTGGTGATGGATAGACCGGAAGAAAGGTCACAGCATGCTGTTCACATCCATACCCGTCCCCTTCATCCTCTGCCCCAGGTCCCAACTCTACTCAGTGTGACTCCAGGTGACACACTTCTTTTTATTCTGGCAAATTCTCTCCTCAACCAGTCAGTCCAGAACTGGCACCATGGTGGCCCTCGTGCTTTCCCACATCTCAGCCATTTTTTGTAACTAGCCTCTTTTTTACCCCATCATCAGCTGACAGTAATTTGAATGCACCCTCTTTTCTCCTGTTGGGTCTAAGTGATTCTTAAGGTTTAAGTAACCAGAAGGAGATGAATTCCATCAGCAAGACAAGATTCAATTGAAAAGTGCAAAATAGGGGTGCCTGGGTGGCTCAGTAGGTTAAGCACCTGACTCGATTTTGGCTCAGGTTATGGTCTCAGGGTTGTGAGATAGAGCCCCACCTTGGGTTCTGCACTGAGTGTGGAGTCTGCTTAAGATGCTCTCTCCCTCTCCATCTGCCCCTTCCCTGCCCCAGCTCACATTCTCCGTCTCTCAAAAAAAAAAAAAAAAAAAAGTGCAAAATAGGCAGACTTGCTCTAAAATACAGGGAATATAAAAAAAAAAAGGTGGAAAATGTGAGAAAGTGGAATCAAGGAAGGTGGGGAAGGGGAGGGGGGAAAGGAACATGAATACTGCAAGTCTTGGCTCTCCCAGAACTGGAGGGATTCTGAAGTCTGAAAGCGACTGATGAAGGTGAAGACTGTAGCGCATGGTAGACACTTGTTGAATGCCAATTCAATAGTCCGCTATTAGTCCCCTAGGGCTAAATGCCAGAGGCTGGGTGGTTTAAACAACAAAATGCCAGAGGCTAGGTGGTTTAAACAGTAGAAATTTATTTCTCACAGTTCTGGAGCCTAGAAGTTCAAGACCCAGGTGCCAGCAAAGCAGGTTTCATTCTGAGGTTTCGTCCCTTGGCTGGTAGGCGGCCACCGTCTTGCTGTGTCTCAGAAAGCCTTTCCTGGGGCATGTGCTCTGCAGAGAGGGGTAAAGCAAGCTCCCTGGGGTCTCCTTCTATGAGGACACCCATCCTGTGGGCTCAGGGCCTCAGGTTTGTGGCCTCCTTTAACCTTGCTTCCTTCCTTAGAGGGCCCATCTCCCAATACCTCGACACTGGAGTTAGGGCTTCAACCTATGGATCTTGGCTCGCAAACATCCAGCCTAGAACACCTCGGCTTGTGTGCTGCTGCTTTCTCAGGAGTACAACCCCAGGGAACAGGAACAAGGTCAAGGAGTGGGGCTAGGGAAAGGGGACAGCCATTAGGAGGGCCAGTGTGTCCAAGCTGGCCACTGCTCCATACCAGACTTAAACCCAGGGATCATCTTCTGAGACGCTGAACAATGGCTTCCCAGGACACACTGTGGGGGAGGAGGAAGGGGGAAGAAAGTGCCTGTGTGAGGTCGGCAGGAGCCCACGCAGAGCTGATGGCTGCGGTCATAGCTGGGCCCGAGACCCCGAGACAAGAAGCCATAGATCAGAAGGGGCAGGTGGGAGGAATTCGGTGAGCTACCATGGGGAGTGCTTTAGGTACAATAACTCTGTGCTTCCTAATAACCCACTGAGCAGCCCCTATGCCCCTTTGAGAGAAAAGTGTAAGCTGACTGAAGCCAGGCGCTTGAACAGCGCCACCGAGGCCTCCAGCGCCTCTGCTAATTCGCTCAGAAATGCTTTCCCCTGGTTTGGGAATCAGGATCACCCCGTCGCTGGCCCCACCCCTTCTCCAGCACCGCCCTAGAAACTAGACAGGAAAGGGTGTCTCTTTCAGTCACGTGGCTGCTCCCTGGACCAATCGCTGGAGCTGGAGCTGGAGGCCGGCTCTGGGATTGGCTACTCTTGGGGAGGTGTAGGCCCTGCTGTGCCAGGGATCAGGGCGTGCTCACCGAGCAAGGTTGCAGACCAGGAAGGACGCACAGTGACCCGTGCAGGGAGCCTGTGGTGTTCAGCATCACCTAGGTAGTGAGGGCTTAAGGTGGGTCTTTCCGTGAAACCTCACTCCTGCAAACGAGGGCTAGCCATACACTGAGAACACCAGGTACCTTGTTTGCTTGTGCACCCAAGGCCAGCCCCGTCTAGCTTGTCCTGAAGGACATTGTAGGGGAAATGTTTGGCACCATTTCACCTTCGTCCCCCACACATAAGCGATGTGAAGTTTTGTCAGTTCCGCCTCTTGAATGTCTTAAACACTCCCTTTCCTTCCTGCTGCCTTCGTGGCGCCATCCCTTGTCCCTTGGCCATTTGCAATCACCAGCTGCTTTCCCTGCCTCTCTCTTGTCCGCCCTACGTACGCTGGTACCAGAGTTGGGTACCAGAGTTGGGGTTTATCATCGTAAAACAAATCGGAATAAACTGTTCTTATGCATGGGGATCTTTGACGACCCACTCTTTCTTCTGTATTCGGTATCAACTCTGTGAAACTTTCCCAGGAGAGAAAAATGAAAGAATTTGACTTTGCTTCTTGAATATCTTCCCTCGCACTTTGTAGTATAAATATTCTTCTATTTATATAACCACTCTTAGGTATTGACCATATTTGTGCGTGTGTATACACGTGTGTGCATATTCGTTTCCTCCACCAGATAGACGCTTATTCAAATGGGTAGTGTTTTTTTATTTGTTATTATAGCCATGATACTTGTCATATAATAGGGGCTCAGTAACTGTTTGCCGAATAAATACTTAATGTTTAGTCTTTGGTCTTATTCCCTCGTTTCTGGAAAGGGTAAAGAATAACAGAGAATGGAATGGACAGGAAAGGAAAAAATTCTAAAATTCCAGGACACAATATTACTGAAATTGGGGATATGGACCACACCGATGTTGGGAAAGGTGCTTAAGGATTGATCCAAGGCAATGACAAAAGTAGATTAAGTCATGTGGCAACAGTCTTTCACATTCCTGACAAAGCTCAGTGGAAAACCCCCAGAACATTTTGTGGTTGATTGTTTCACTGTTTGCAACCACTCACTCCTTCTTTCTATAACAGAGGATTAGACATTCCTGTTGGTTGCATGTGACTTCACGGGAGCGCCCCATAAGCAGGGACGCGGTGTCCTCCACACCCTGCTAGGTCGGGTGGGGCCACTGTCGTAGGAGCACACGTGACTTACACCACGAGAGCAGGAGCTTTAAATGTGACTGCCTGCTTCGTCACGAACTTCTGTCTCTGCTCTCCACCACAGGATAGCACGTTCCACATCAGAGCTGCTCCTATAGCCGAGACCCCAGGTTGAGAAAACACGGGGAACAGACTTGCCACCGAGCCACAGCCCAGGAATGGAGCCACAGCCTGGAGCTGACTGTACAGACCCACATGGAGTATTAATAAAGACATAAAAATGGATTCTGTTGTAAGACACCGAGATTTTTTATTGTAGCTATTTGCTATTGCAACAAAGCTGACTATATACAGAAGTCAATCAAAATGCTTAAATCGAAACATACGCTTGAATATAAGCCATTAGGTTAAATCCTAATAGAAGTAGCAGGGAATTTATTGACAAGGAAAGCATTCTTTTTGATTATTGGTGGGAGTAAAATCTCCAATTCCACAAATAAATGAGCATATGTTCATACCCCATGTAATAGGGTATATTATTATTCCTAATTATTTGGTGCCTTTCCTATAAAGAATTATATTTTCACACACCACTGACATCAGAGGTGGCCAGGGGACTGCTTTGACCAGTAAAGCGTGAGTGGGACTGACATACCCCCTTCTAAGTGGAAACTTTAGTGAGGATAATTTGAACGGAGAAGGTTATCAGAAATTGCTAAGTAATATGGACTTTCCCTTGTTGAACTTTTATTTATTTATTTATTTATTTGTTTGTTTTACTTATTTGAGAGAGAGTGAGAGCGCATGAGCATGAGCAGTGGGGAGAGACAGAGGGCAGAGGGAGAAGCAGACCCCCCGCTGAGCGAGGAGCCCCATGTGAGACTCCATCCTCCTACTCCGGGATCATGACCAGAGCCGAAGACAGATACTTAACCAACTGAGCCACCCTGGCGCCCTTGTTGAACTTCGAAAGGAGAGGTGCCGCCAGAAGTCAGTCTGGCTGGTCGTCCAGCAGCCTCACTGGTAGCATTTCTTTTACAAATTCTTGTCTTAGCTGTACGTGTGCAGAAACATCTTAGTGTGACAGACTGATCAGCTACATGGAGAAAAGGGCTAGTGCTGATACAGTCCACAAGAGCCACGTTTAAGATCGCTGGTGTCTTCATCTATAAAGCACACTACCCTTTCTGCCCCCTCAGCACAGAGTACGCACTCATCTCTAATAAGGTCACAGAGTACGTACTTGTCTCTGACAAGGTATCTGGAAATCCAAAGATGCAATCTCTGGGTGAATGTGAGAAGACGCGGCAAACAGCACCTAGTAGGTTTAAAGAAAATCACTTGGTGTTCTGCATTAACCGGAGTCCTAGATATTTCTGCTCTATAGAGCTCAAGCCACTCCCACTTGGGCTTCCGAGACTCCCTTTCTTTCTGCGCTACAGGGTTGAACATTATACCTTCTCCCTGACACTTCTCTTGAGGCATGTTTACAACATTCGTTGCTTCTCTATTATGCATTTGCTCTTCTAGACTCTGGGGAGGGGCTCTGTTTCCCAATTCAGAGACAGAGTAAAGAAAGCATGGATGTTGGAGGCAGAGAGACACGGGTTCCAATCTAGCCTCCCCCACTTATTAGCTGTGTGCTTCCTGGCCACACTGCGTCTTCAACCATAAAAAATTACAACAAATGTAAGGTTTCCTTGCTTTCTATTTCTATTAAAATGTAATGCAAAATCATCTCCCAGTGATGATCATGGTAGCGACACTAACCCTTCCTGAGCCCTACTATCTCACTCGTGCCATGCTAGACGTTTTAGTCTTTGGTTAGCTATGCTCTGCTGAACTCAGAGTTATCGTTTAATCTTTTCTTTCTTTTCTTCTCCATTCGGCTGTTCTAAGCCCCAGTTTTCTATAAAGTTAGAGATTTTTTTTGTTGCTCAAATAGCTCTTAATGCTGATTGATGAAAACCTTCATACCCTGTTCCTATCTCGTAATTACTAAACGTCTTCTGTCCACAACTGGATTCTTTCCAGAGCACCCTTTCTAGGATCTCAGCTCTGATCAAGAGTTTACAATGGTCCCTGAGTATATATCAGATTGAGAGATTAAGTCCAGACCCCCCAGCTCCACTGTCATTCCCTGAACATTTTCAGCTCCCAGCCTGCCCAGTTGCCAGAGTAAACATAACCTCATCTCTCTATTGATTTCCTTTATGTAAACTTTCTTTTTGCTCTTCCTCGACCTACACCAAAGATTCTTTCCTTATTTCCCTTCTTTGAAATCTGACACTGTCTTTAAAGTCAAATTTGAAGTCCACAGAACCTTCCAAGGCTAACCAAACATCAACCTATATATTTAATATTTGTTTTGCTTTGACAGACTTTTCCCCACCCCAGGGAGATAGGTTACCACTCCTCAGTCACTGCACATTATAATTCCTCAAAGAGAAGGAAATTATATTCTATTACTTTAAAGTTTTCTTCATCTCTGAGCCTAATCAGAACTCGAGGAAACAATAGGCATTTAATAAGTGCAGAAATAAATCACTAGCGTAATGATCCATAAGCCATCGAACCATCTACTACAAAAACTTCTTGAATATCAAAAGATTGCAACTCAAATTTGTGAGTAAACTTTTGCAAAACTGACATATGCTCCGTGGGGGGGGGGGGGTTAATTTTGTTTTTAAAATGCATGCATTTTAAAAAGCCAGCCTACTTTAAAAGATACCAAGAATTTGCAATCAAGCCACATAAAGAATGATGAAAACATAGATAATTTAATAAGAATCATGTAGTGAAGGAGGAGCTAGTCGTAGTTTAGTCTCCAGCCTGCTGAAGGGTTACGTTCCTGAATGTGACCTTTTTGTCTTTTGGAGCCTAATATAATTATTACGGATATGAATAAAAGAATGATGTCCAACCAAGATGCTTTTCACCCAGTACAATTGTTCTTCATAGCTTTGCAAAGCATGTGTAATCAATAATATGGGTAAATAAGTGATGAGGCTTATTTTTTTTTTTTTAAACAATGTTTTTTTTTTTTTTTTTAATTTTTTATTTTTTATAAACATATATTTTTATCCCCAGGGGTACAGGTCTGTGAATCACCAGGTTTACACACTTCACAGCACTCACCAAAGCACATACCCTCCCCAATGTCCATAATCCCACCCCTTCTCCCAAACCCCCTCCCCCCAGCAACCCTCAGTTTGTTTTGTGAGATTAAGAGTCACTTATGGTTTGTCTCCCTCCCAATCCCATCTTGTTTCATTGATTCTTCTCCTACCCACTTAAGCCCCCATGTTGCATCACCACTTCCTCATATCAGGGAGATCATATGATAGTTGTCTTTCTCTGCTTGACTTATTTCGCTAAGCATGATACGCTCTAGTTCCATCCATGTTGTCGCAAATGGCAAAATTTCATTTCTTTTGATGGCTGCATAGTATTCCATTGTATATATTTACCACATCTTCTTGATCCATTCATCTGTTGATGGACATCTAGGTTCTTTCCATAGTTTGGCTATTGTGGACATTGCTGCTATAAACATTCGGGTGCACGTGCCCCTTTGGATCACTACGTTTGTATCTTTAGGGTAAATACCCAATAGTGCAATTGCTGGGTCATAGGGCAGTTCTATTTTCAACATTTTGAGGAACCTCCATGCTGTTTTCCAGAGTGGCTGCACCAGCTTGCATTCCCACCAACAGTGTAGGAGGGTTCCCCTTTCTCCGCATATGATGAGGCTTATTTTTAAATATATATAAGACAGTATCTCATACATACCTTCTTCTGTGTGCTGAATTGTATAAATAGAGGGGATGGCCACTAACAACCTTTCCTAAGAGACCCTGGAAAACAAAACAGCTGTGGACTGGAACCATCCTAGTGCTTACTGTGGGACAAAGGCAATGGCATGAATATCATATTCATAGCTCACACACTTCTGTGATTTTAGTCTGGTGGTTACAGACATAGATACATACAGACATACGTGGTCTGACTACTTCTAACTTAAGAGATTCCTGGGCCTGTGGCTGGGCTAAGGTCAATGTCATTTGAGCCCAACTTTAGCTCTGAGCTTCACAGTGGCCAAGGAGGGATGAAGATTTGTGTGTCTTTTATTATTTGACCTTGAAAAAAAAGCACCATTTCTTTAGGAGATGAACTTCTTTTCTGTATCAAACTGCGAGAAAATCTGGTTCTGGGACCCTGAGGAGTTAAGGCAGGGTCTTTGATGAAAATTTCAAAACGAGATGGCCTCTCTCGTCAGAGACAAAAACATAATGTGCCGAGATAATTCTGAGAAATCTTCTGACAAGGAGTGCAAGTGCTTTAATCCATATAACCTCCTGATATAGCCATATTAAGAGGAAATCATTAAGAGGGACTTAGTGGGTTATTTGGTTTGGTTTTTTTTAAAGCTGTGAAGTGGTTGAAAATGGAGTTTTTGGGAAGTCAGGTTAGCAGAGCCGTGACGTACCTTATCACTTTTCTGAATTTTCTTTCCCTTTGTTCTATTTTGGTTTATGTGCAGATTAAAAAGTCAATTATTTATGTCATTTTGTTGCTATAAATAAGTTAAAAATTTTCAAATTCCAAACACTTCTGTGGTGTTTGCTGCCCAGTGTGGGTTAGGTGTCTATTCCGACGTATTTGGCCCCTGGGGCACTTGGCACCCCTGTCTACACAGGGTCAGCCCAGCGGGGGCGCTGGAAGATGAGCCTTGGTCTCATCTTGTGTTCTTCCTTCGAAGGCTTCACTGTCCCAGTGGACTCACCATCTTGTTGCCTCTGTGTCTCCCAATATGGACCCCAGGGACGGGCCACTCCACTTTTGAACTCTACCCCAACCTTGGCCAAAATAATCTCTCTTTGGCTCCCCAGGGCATTCACTCCTTCATTTGGTGATAGTTACTTCAGCATGTTAGCTGTGCTGGATCCTCTCCTAGGTGCTGAGCAGCAGAGATGAACGAAGCAAGAGTGTCTCCCTAATGCCTTCGCTTTAACGTGAGAAGATACAATGAGCCTATACATAGAAAAGATGGTTATTGTCAGTCCTAAGTCCCAGGAAGAAACCGTTCAGTGGTTTTAAGAAGAACTTGCATACGTTAAGGAAGAATAAGAAGAAAAAATTATAGAAAGCACAAACGTGGGAAATTACGTGGGAAATTTTACAAAGTGTAACATTTATTATTTTAAAAGGACCATTCTGGGGCACCCAGGTGGCTCAGTCAGTTAAGCGTCCAGCTTCAGCTGAGGTCATGATCTCAGGGTCCTGGGATCAAGCCCCACATCAGGCTTCTGGCTCAGCGGGGCGTCTGCTTGTCCCTCTCTCTCTGTCCCTCTGTCCCTCTCTCCCACTGCCACTCTCCCTCTCTCTTTCACAAATAAATAAATCTTTTAAAAAATATAAAATGACCATCCTCTAGCTTCAAAGAGTTGGTACTTTGCCACCGACCTGTCTTTCTAATATTTGGTCTCAGCTGCCTTGTTGGTTTAACCCTCAAAAGTTGTTTTAGTGTTTGTTTTGTCTCCTAGACTCAACATTTTTCTCTTTTCAAACATCACTGCCAAGAAGCCCTTGATTTCAAATAAGTTAATGATCCAGTAAATTACCCAATGCCTTCGAAATCTCCACCAATCACTGCTACAGTTTCAGAATACCCAAGTGGAAAGTGTTACGTGGGGCATGTCACCACCAAGGACTCACAAATGAGAGGAATGGCTAATGAGGGAAAAAGAAAAACTTCCAAAGAACTGGCATAGAGATGTGCAAATCTCTTTGATGACTCTTGGGTTGATGAAAGACTCAAATAATACAATAAAAGATGTATTTCTTTACTAATCTAAACAATATGTCACTTTAAGGGGCGCCTGGGTGGCTCAGTGGGTCAAGGCCTCTGCTTTCAGCTCCGGTCATGATCTCAGGGTCCTGGAATCCAGCCCCACATCAGGCTCTCTGCTCAGCAGGAAGCCTGCTTCCTCCTCTCTCTCTCTCTGCCTGCCGCCTTGTGATCTCTATCTGTCAAATAAATAAAATCTAAAAAAAAAAAAATGTCACTTTAATGGGGGGGGGGGTTCCTTAGTAGAGAGGGCCAGAAAACAGTGGTCAGAAAGGCTGGTTTTGGCAGTTCTGTCTGTGGACAAGATACAGAGTCTTGACCTGGCAGTTGCACCAATCAGTTATAAAAATGAAGGAACCGGGGCGCCTGGGTGGCTCAGTGGGTTAAGCCTCTGTCTTCGACTCGGGTCATGATCTCCGGGTCCTGGGATCCAGCCTCACATTGGGCTCTCTGCTCAGCAGGGAGCCTGCTTCCCCTCTCTCTCTACCTGCCTCTCTGCCTACTTGTGATCTCTTTCTCTGTCAAATAAATAAAATCTTAAAAAAAAATATGAAGGAACCAGGAATTAAACCCTGACATTATTAAACACTGGAATCAAACTTTCCCTGCCTCATCAAAAAATACACTGTGATTTGTTTTCCCAGATCCACAGAGGAAATAAGATCTATGTGTACTCTGGGACCACTTGTCAGTTATATTTCTTATTGAAATGAATAAATTGGAATTTTGGTTAATATAATTTAATGCCTTATCAGTTTCCTACCCCTCACCCCCCAAGTCTGATCAAATTTGGAACACTGACCAAATCTAGGGTCTAAGTTCCAAAGAACGCTGGGCTGCAATGGAAATTCATTTGATCATTCCTTCATTCAACTGAATATTTTTGAAAGCTCCTTATAGCCCAAGCACTGTGTTTAGGAATATAGCTTGAGAAAAAAATAGACATGATCCTGACAGTCAGAGAGCTTTTAAGCCAATAGGGACAGTAAAATATGACAAGGATTTCTTGGCCATCAGTGTTTAGAAAAAGAAAACTTTTGAGTCTAGAAGAAATGGTTGGGTTCAGGGGGGCTTTCTGGAGGACACAGGATCTAAACAGAGACCGGAACCAGGAGTTTGGGCAGCGCACAGGGCAGGAAGGGGAAGAAGACAGCCAAAGAAGTGAGGGGCCAGGGGGAGAGGCAGGACAACTTGAGGGCAACAGAGAGAAGTTCAGTTGGGCTGGCATTTTAAATGCTAGGAAGCTAAGCAGCAGGCAGACAAAGGGCCTTGTGTTCAAGGTTTAAGGAGTCTGGTCTTTACCTGTAAGGCAACGGGGACCCACTGCGTACCTTATCAGTGAACTAGCATAAGCAGACTCACGTTCTGGAAAAATCTCTGGCCATGTAGCAAGTGAATTAGGAAAGAGAGAAGGGTGAGAGTAGACCAACCGAGTCAGGGAAGCCAATCTGAAGTCAACTGTTGTCACTTGTGCAAGAAATGATGGTCGTCCAAGGTTGGAAACAGTGACACGGAAGGAGAGGCACATGGATTTGGAAGACATTTGGGAGGTAGAGCTGAGCGGGCTGGTGGACGGACTGGCTGGTGGGTGGGCAAGGAAATGGCAGAGCTGAGTCTGGGCAAGCTGCTGGCCTGGACCACGGAGTGGACAGAAGGGAACCCCCTGGGCTGGATGCTGGTCTGTTGTTCGGACTTTTCTTGAGCAAATACACAAGGACACAGATGTGCACATATGAAGAGAAGGGTCATCTCCCAGTAGAGAACACAGAGGGAGGGACAAAGCTCAAGATGGAAATGACCAGCCCATCGTAAGACTTGCCTCACCAAAAACAGGAAAGCCGCTGATATGATACTGTTCAGAATGGAAGCACCTGGAAAAAGAGTACTTGCCGCTTCTCTCCCCTGGACCCCAGGAGATAGAAACTTCCTGAAAGTGAGAGGCCAGATGATAAAATCAATGTTGGTACATGGAAGATTTTTCTTCAATTTCTTAGACCTAATCTTAAGGTCTTCATTCATACTTTAAGATCTTCATTAATTTAAGATATTGGTAAATGTAACATATTTAAGAAATTAAAGATCTTCAATATGCCTTTGTTCCTTTATACTCCTGTTGCTCCCAGAACGTTTGCCTTCAGCAGTCACTGTCTTCTCTCCTTGAGGATTTCGTTGCCTTCCTCACCATCTCAGCCTTTGGCTGGCCTCCTACTGCCCTTTACCATGTGTCTCATACAGTCCTTTTCAAGGGGACGTATTTGCTTGGCTTTTGGAAACTCAAATCCCCAGGTTTACTTAGTTTACTCAGCTTGGTTTTGCATACTGTTTCCTTAATTGCATCTTAATAACTTTCTTTACTCCTCGTGGCTTAATGAATTCTGCACGTCTTTGACCACCCCTCCCCGCTGAGCCCATCTTGCAAGGCTGTGGTTTTCAGGCTATGGTTTTATCTGTGTCCCCTCCCCAGCATTCCAAATACTAATTCTGAGATTAGTATCTCCGCAGGCTTCAAGGATTAGCTTTTCAGCCACTCTGGTGTATGTAGTTTTAAGTGTCAAGAAACAAAAATAATAATTAGATTCCATTTCTTTAACTCTTCCTCGTGGATGGCTTTGAAATTTCCTGATTTCCTCAAACCTTTCAGCACCACACCTCCTTTCTTCACCTCAGCTTTAAGTAAATTGAAGTCATCTGTCAAGACGTCTCTCAACTTGCTCCGAATTAACGACCTGGCACCGAATGGAGCCTCTCGTGCTTTCTGTTGCCTAGGAGGTGTGCTTCCTTCCTGACCTGCAGACCCCACTCCTACCCCTTCTCCAATGATCCCTTTGCCCTTCTGTGGCTTCTACCTCCCGCTTTCAACTGGATTCTTTCCATGACATGCTTGCCCATCTTACAGCACAACCAGAC
Organism: Mustela erminea; assembly: GCF_009829155.1. Classification (NCBI taxonomy): domain Eukaryota; kingdom Metazoa; phylum Chordata; class Mammalia; order Carnivora; family Mustelidae; genus Mustela; species Mustela erminea. Next base: position 26,404,640 of record NC_045634.1, on the reverse strand, counting down.
AAAAAACTACACCTTGACCAACGCTCCCTCCAACAACCACCATGTTCCTCTTCTCCCCTTTATAACCAAATTTTGATACGTGTGCATAGATTTATGCATTCTCTTTCCTCACCTCTCATTGTGCAGCCTGCCCCCAGCACATCTGGGGAGGTCTCCAGTGCCCTTGGGATCATTCCGTGCTTGTTTCACCTGATCGTTGAGCACAGTAGCAATTAATTTCCTTCTTGAAACTTTCATCCTTTGGCCTCTGAATATCAGGATTCTTTAGTGCTTTGTCCTAAACTCTGTTCCTCTTCTATACTCTCCTTGGTAAACCTCTGCTCTGCCCACAGCTCGTCACTATCTGTACTAATGGCTCTGAGGTTGACATCCCCAAACTTCTCTCTAGATCTTCCCTACTTTACTTCTTCACTTGAATGTCTCAAAAATTTCACAAGCTCAACATGTCCCAGACTGAATGTATTGTCTTCTTGCTCAAAGCTGGCCCTGTTCCATTGTTCCTTGGCTCACTGACTGGAGCCACCATGCCAGTGCACAAGTGGGAACCAAGGTGTCAACCCCAGTCTATTGCTTGTCTTCATCTTCCAAATTTAACACAACACAATTCTGCTGACTTAACCTCCTAAGTAGGTTTTGATTTTTCCTCCACTGTCACATGCTAGTCTAAACAAATTCTTTTTTTCTTTTAATATTTTATTTATTTATTTGAGAGAGAGAGAGAGAGCATAGGCCAGGGGACAGAGGGAGAGGGAGAAGCAGACTCCCCACTGAGCAGGGAGCCCCACTCGGAGCTTGATCCCAGAACCCTGGGATCATGACCTGAGCTGAAGGTAGACACCTAACCAACTGAACCACTCAAACACCCCTAGTCTAAACTAATTCTAGGGACTTCAGTGAAACCAGGGTAGTGTAAAGGTTTTCTGAGGTCTCCTTCTCTGGAAACTATGCTGCTACCCTCATATTTAGCCAGTACAAGTACCAACAGTCAGGGGTTTCCACAGCATCTAATAATGAGCCATGGGATAACAGTAAAGTAAGTGCCTAATGACTTTACATTATAAGCAAAATGAATATTTATAAAACTACAATACCTAATTCTTGCATTATTCATTGGTTAGGTTTTACTTGAATTGTATTCTGAATAAGGCTGACATTTAAAGAAGTCGTTGTGTAATCGACAGCAGTTAATTATGTAGTGGCAGAGATGAGGGTGGTAAAAGATTAAAAGATTAAAATAGACTGAAAATTGTACACAGAGCAGGTTGTTAAAAAGGGAATGCACCAATAAACAAAGCATGAATGCAAAATCCTATCTTACTTATTTTAATTTAAAGCTAAGAGAAAAGTAAACAGTAAACCTAATACAAAGGAGGAAAACGTAATGCAAAGCAGGTCCTCAAATGAAGAAATATGTTTTATCAAAGGGGTCTCATCAAGCAATGCAGTCACAAAACACAAGTAACACATAACGTTGAATACTGTTTTCATAGCTTAAAGGGCTCTCTTGGAGAGAGGTCATCAAGTGAGTAGGAGTGGTTTTAACATGAAAAAAACTCTCTCCCAGCAGTAAGGCCTGGGCAGCCAAAAGCCCTTCATTATCACAATGAATGCCCAACCATGAGTAACCATGACAACAGCCTCTACAATGGTTAGCACTATGCCTATTAGGAAAAGATAGAGTTCAAGGTCAAACTCTACATTTGTGAAGAAGCCATACATTGTTTCTCTGAACAAACTTGTCGTTGAACAGTAGCCATGGTTTGAGGCTCCCTGAACTTTGAGTGTTGGTCAAATAGCCCTGCTGGCTTCCCACCTGTGGGTTCTGTCGGGACTTCCTGTTTCTGTCCTTTCTATCTTGGACCCTTGGGGTGCCTCCATTTCCTGGGAAGCCCTCTGTTGGGGCCAGCGTTGGGATGGCAGCCATGAAATCCACTCACTTAGTCTCTGCATCATTGAGCCCTTTGTGCCTGGTGGCTCCTGGTGTGGGCCTCAGCTGGAAACAAGGCTTTGGTTGGATCCCCTACCCCCAGAGCTGGGATCATACCTACTAGGCACTGAGGAGGAATGACACCCTGGGATCCTTCCAGTTCATCTTCTTTTTTTTTTTTTTTTTTAAAGATTTTATTTATTTATTTGACAGACAGAGATCACAAGTAGGCAGAGAGGCAGGCAGAGAGAGAGAGGAGGAAGCAGGCTCCCTGCTGAGCAGAGAGCCCGATGTGGGGCTCGATCCCAGGACCCTGGGATCATGACCTGAGCTGAAGGCAGAGGCTTTAACCCACTGAGCCACCCAGGCGCCCCTCCAGTTCATCTTCTATATCCGTGGTCCCTAAATGTGTTGGACTGCACAGCCCTCTCAGTAAGCATTTGTGGGCATGTACCCCCAGTATAAAGATGAAGTGCAAATTCCCTGACATGGGTTTTAAAGCCAGACTGGCTCTGAGCTCACCATTTTACCATTCCGTAATTTAGAATCCTAGTGCTTGCATTCTTGCTATCTCATACATCTCCCTTTTGGGACTTTGCACACGCTTTCTTTCTCTGTTGAAATCCTTTCTCCCCGTACAGTCATCCCCACTGCGATTTCCAGAAAATTCCCCGTACAGTCATCCCCACTGCGATTTCCAGAAATTTTCAGGAATCCGTGCCTTTATGTAATTCCCACCTCATCAGGATTTGGAACCCGTCCCTGCTTCTCCAACGCGACAGGGTTTATTCGACCTACATTGTAGGCTATTGCATTTATGACCTTGCTAGTGAGCTTGGTAAAGGTTGAGATAGGTTTTTAACTAAAAAGTATGGGTTTAGCCAGGTAAAATAGGTGCAGAATCTCTTAGTTGGAGGTGCTGCTTCACACCAGCTCAGGGCTGATTTTGAAAGATGACCCCATCCTCATTCTTCACCAAACAAGTACTAGGAGGCTCCGGCCCCTAAATTGAGGGGAAAACAAGATGTTCCTCTTCCTCTTCTCTTTGCCTTTTTCATTTCCATTGTGTCTGGACCACACTGTGGCTAGCAGCAGAGTTTCTTAGATTTTGTGATTCATGGTTAGAAATTCATTTTATAGGAGACTTAGTGCACATATACAGACACACAGAGGCCTAAGTATGCACTTAAATATGCACACGTATTATTTATTCACCACTTCCTCAAGGATACCTATTTCCCTCATTTACAATTGAAATTAACCCCCCACCTTGAACCTCCTATGCCACTCCACTTTTCCTTTTTCTATCGAACCTTGGGACATACGAAATAATTGCTTTTATTATGTTTATTTTTATGGTCTGACTCTTTCCACTAGACTGTGTGCTCCTAGAACACAGGATCTTTCTTTTGTTCACTTATGGACCACAAATGTCCAAAATGGTGCCCGATACACTGTAGGTCTTTGATAAATATTTAGGTGAGTGAAGAAAGAACTGAAAGAAATATTTCATGACTCTTATCCTGACATGTGAAATACATGTATGTATTTTCTTATCTCATCTATTTTTAAAAAACTGGCCAAGATCCCCCAGTGGGTCAAAAGTTGAAGTTTTGAAACTGTTAGAAGAGTTGTGTCAGGAGACCCTCATATGGCTGGAGGGAAATTTTTTGGAGGGAAATTTTTTTCTTTTTCTTTCCTTTTCTTTCTTTTTTTTTTAATTAATGTATAATCTATTATTTGTCCTAGGGGTACAGGTGTGTGATTCATCAGTCTTATGTATCACAGTGAACTTTTGAGGCAGGAACCGCTTGGAGGAGATGCTGCAGAACTTCTCAGGAGAGGGTGGGTATGTGAGAGAGTCAGGAGCAGCCCCCGAAGAGGAGTAGAGCCAACACATGTTGTATTGGTTTCAATATATATCCTTCGAGGGGCACCTGGGTGGCTCAGTGGATTAGAGCCTCTGCCTTCAGTTCAGGTCATGATCTCAGGGTCCTGGGATTGAGCCCTGCATCGATCGGGCTCTCTGCTCAGCAGGGAGTCTGCTTCCCCCCCGCCCCCCCCCCCCCCGCCTGCCTCTCTGCCTACTTGTGATCTCTCTTTCTGTCAAATAAATAAATAAAATTAAAAATATATATATATCCTTTGATTCTTTGACACTTTTTCTTCCTTCAAGAGGTGGAGTCTAGTTTTCCTCTCCTTGAGTGTGGAATGGGGCCAGACTTAGTGACTCATTTCTCATGAATAGAGTGTGGTAAAACTGACCATGTGGGGCTTCCAAGAGTAGGTTTAAAAAGGCATTGTGGTTTTCTCCTTGCTGTCTTTTGGATCCCTGGGTATGGGGGAAGCCAACAGCCACGTCATGGAAGCACCCAAGCTTCCTCAAGTAGAGTAGCATTATTCTGTAGTCTTCATAGCTGTAATCTTCCTAGGCTGTGGTCATCAGAGTGTTATTGCTAGAAGCTTGGGTAGATTGGATTTAATTGGCACACATACTTTCTTGACTTCAGGTTGGAATTGTGGGGTCTTTCCATATTCTCAGGCAATGGTCTGACGTGGTGCCCCAGTCTTCCTGCAAGAGAGGTGAATGTTTTTCCTCCATCTCAGTGAACAGGAATCCAGGCACACAATGCAGCATGTAAAACAAGATTGTTGGAAACTAATGGTGTACACATAGGTGGTACAAAAGTGGTGGGGGTGGGCAACAGGAGAAAGGGAGGGTTGTGAATTTAATATAACTAAAAGAGATGAACCGACTTCTATGAGGGTACATCTGCATATTGTAACTTTCCAGGTAGAGCTTGGTTCTTACCCAGAGTGTGGGATTTGTAACATTATTATTATCATCATCATTAAGTAATCTCCACACCCAGCATGGAGCCCAGTGTGGGGCTCGAACTCATGATCCTGAGATCAAGACCTGAGCTGAGATCAAGAGTCCCACGTGCAACCAACTGAGCAACCCAGGAGCCCCTTGTAATGTTATTAAACTGTGCAACTTGGAGAATTGTTTTGGTTTGGTTCTCTTTTAAAAATTGTCAGGCTGCGACCTGGGAGACCACAGAAGGAGCTATGCAAGCGATGGTGGGTGTTGCATGGGGAGGGAGACTAAAGCACCATGTGGTCGGGGTTGTGACAAGCAGAGGGCTGCTCAAACGGCTCCATGTGCACCAACATGACCCTGTCTGGGGAGGAGTGGCAGCCCTGGAGGTCAAAGCACCCCCCAAGCCAGCTGGGACTAGCGAACCACAGCCCCAATGGACAAAGAAGACAAATCACCCCCAGGATATCAACATGAAGACCTTGGAGATGAGAGCTAAATCTCTCACCTTTTTTACCAGAAGCTTCTCAGCCAGAACCAGGAGGACCCAAGGTCATTTCGGGGTCTTTGGAAAAAGCATTGCCACTTTTCACTCTCCCCAGATTCCTCTTTCATGATGGCCTCGTGTGAGCTGCCTAAGAGGCACGTGTGGAGAGGCAGAGGGTGGAGGAGGAAGAGAAGGGGCTCCTTAGCCCTCAGCTCTAGCGTTCTCACTGAGATGTGTGTGAGGAGTGTAGGAATGGGGACAGGCCATAGAAAGGGGTCCGTGAGCATGGAAACAGGACAATTTGGGGACGGGACCCTGGGAGCTTACTTGAACAAAGACAACAAGAAGCCAGCGTCCGTGATGGTCCTATCCCGAGCGATACTCCAACTTCCCATTTCTGACGAAAATAGGGATTCCCGTAGAGCTAGCAGAGGAGGTAAGGGTTCTAGTGTCAGCCTTGTCACTGCCTCTGTGGCCACGTGGTCAAGTCACTTTCTGTCAGGTTTGGCTCTGCTTCCTTTGCTGGACTATATTCTTAATAAAGTGAAGACCAAACCTTAAGGAAAACAAAACAAAACAATTGTCTAGTGATTACTAGTTCTTTTTCTGCTTACACATCACATATTTGCCATGACTCCCATTTCCAAGCCCGTATGAACATGTTTCATCATTCCTGAGGGCACTTGGACTCAAGGTGCGGTCCTCAGACCGAAGAGAAGAAACCTTTGCTTGCTTCTAGAGGCTGCCAACTCATCTCACTATCCACAAGACAAAGATATTCACTTTTATTTATGTAAAAATTTAATATCGGACATTTTCCTCTCCTAATTAAAATATTTCATTTGTGCTTGCGTACCCCTGAAGGCTCTCTAGTTAATATCCATACAATTCCACCATCCATCCTCTAGAACTGCACTGTCCAATATGGTAGCCAGTAGCATCACGGGGCTGTTGAGCAGTTGTAATGTGGCTGGTCCAGACTGGGAGATGTGCCGAAAAGTATAAACACACATCAGATTTTGAAGATCCCTAGTATTAAAAAAAAAAAAAAAGTTAAATATCCCAGTATTCGTTTTTTTATATTGATTCCATGAAGCAGTGATAATATTTTGGATATATTGGATTAAATAAAAAATATTATAAATTTACTTATTTCTTTTAATTTATTCAAATGTGGCTCCTAGAAAATTTTAAGTGACATTTGCGGCTCCCATATATTTATGAGACTGCACTGATCTAGAAGGCTGGCTTAGAGTCACTTAGCACTAATTCTGCGCCCAGTTGCTTCAATTAGCACACTTGATCTCATCCGCACTTGTGTGAATTCTTCCACGTGGCGTCACCAGCTCCCTTAAGCAGTGTCCAAGCAAGCAATAGGGTGTTAGTAGGGATTAGTAGGGCTGGCTTCTGATTACAGCCTACCCTGGCTTGGGAAGTCAGCTCCAAGGAGGTTATTGGACTTACTGCAAGTTATTTGCTCCCTACAAGGGGAATGGAATTAAATTCCAGGGCCTAAGCATGTCGGCAGTCAAGGCCATAGACTCTACTCAACTGAAATTATAACTCCTGTCTTGAGCAGAAATTGTCCTTGTCTGAAGTAGCAGGAAAAATAAATCCCCTAAAAACATTTAATTTTCTGATTCCAGGGTTAAATTATATTTCCCTTGTCCCCATTTGGCTATACAGTTGGTGTTGACTGGGATCTCAGTTATGACTTCTTTTTCCTGGCTAGATACCTGGGAGTTTCCCCTATATGTGCCCTTCCATTTAATCAGAGGGAATTTTATTTTACTTCATTCTTTTGGTGACTTGTAGAGTCATGAGTTCCTATCCTCTTTGAATCTGTCTGTTAGCCTCAGACTATCTCCCAAAGCAATGCAAAAGAATGTATAAGGAAATTTATGCTCTTCCCTCCGCATTCACTTTTTTCCCCTAACAAGCCGCGTACTTTCAAATTCTAATCTATCTCTAGTTCCAAGGAAGAAAGCTTTTTTTTTTAATTTTAATTTTTATTTATTTATTTTTTTAAGCTTTTTTTTTTTTAAATTTAACTTATTTATTATGGAAATTTTCAGACATATGCAACAGAAAGGAGAATAGTATAATGAGTCCACATCTATCCATCATGCAGTTTCAACAATTGTCAAAATAATCCCGATCTTATGTCACTTATCTCCCCAAAATATTTCTTTCCTTACCTTTTCTTGAGCATTTTGAAGCAGATCTCAGATAACATGTCTCATAAACACTTCAGTGTGCATGTTTGAGTGATAATTATTAAGGGCTTTTAAAAAACATAACCACTCTAACCTTTATCACTTGAGAAGATTAATAACCACTTCTTAGAGGGAAAAAATTCCATAAGTAAGTGTGGTAACAGATGTTAATAGACTTAATGCGCCGATCACTTCGCAATATGTACAAGTATTGAGTTAATGTGTTGCCCACCTGAAACTACATAAGGTTGTACGCTGATTATTCCTCCATTAAAAACCTATTCCTTAACGTAATCTAATATCCAGAGCATATTTGAAATATCCCACTTTATCTTAAAAATGTCTTTCTTGCAGGTTATTTGTTTGAATCAGGATCCAAACAAGTATCACAAATCACCTTGGGTTGCCATGACTCTTATATATTCTTTATTCTCGAACAATCCCTTTTCTACATGTGACTGTATGTCAAAGAAAATGAGTCCATTGTCTGTAGACTTTCCCACATCTGTATTGCTGATTGTGTTCTTGTGGTATTCTTTCTTTCTTTCTTCCTTTCTTTCTAACTGCCTATCTGTCTTTCTTGTAATTTGATAGACCTAGAGATCTAAATGACAAGCTCAGGTTCACTTTTAAGGTCAGGAATCTGTCCCATGCAGGGCTGTGTACTATCACATCACGTGATACCTAATGGCTCATTGTCCTGCTTTTACAAAGTCCAGATTGATCAGTATGTGTCACACTGATGGGCCGATGCCTCCATTAACAAGTTTCCTGCCAACATTTCATCTATTGGTTTTGGTCTTCATCAGAGAAAGATTATGTCATACTCAGGCTATGAGGACAAACAGGGCCTCGAGTTGCGGCGCAAAGCTACTTGAAGAAGTATGAAGGTGGTTACCGGAACATTCTTCACTCATACTCAGACAACATCCCTTTCTCCATCGCGCTGTTCATTCATCCACCTCCAGGAGAGTATGCTTGGCAGAGAAGGCCACTTGCCTGTGAGAGTATCAGCGTTATTCCCGTGTAAGTCCTCTCCAGCGGTCTCACAGGATTTTCAATAAGGACAACTACCGTAGTACATGTGTGTGTTGTTGGGTGTGCAGGTAAAATGGGAAAAGACTATCTTTTAGCCTGAAACAGGTCTTCTACTGTTTTGAGGGTTAAATATTCTTTATTTGATGAAGTGATATTTATTGCAGTTGATAACTGGCCAATACAAACTTAGCAACTGTATTTTCATGCTCTTTAAAATCAGAAACCTTCAGATAATTGGTTAAGACGATTCTCATCCCAGGAGGTATATGAGAACTTCAGGATATCATGAGCTTTCAATATTTCTCCAAGTGAAACATAGGTTAGGGGGAAAAAAAGATTGAGAAATGTTCATCTTAAAAGACGGTAGAATCAGCACAGAAAACATCAAGTCTATCAGATGGCAAAGGTAACCATAATAGACAAAGTCCTCCTTTTTACTAACGGTCCACTCACTTTCAACAATCCATTAGAAACAGATGCAATCAGACACCGCCTCATACTTACTGCGATGGCTATCATAAAAAAGAAGTAGTAACAAGTGCCGGAAAAGATGGAGAAACTAGAGCCCTCCTACAACTACTGGAGGGATTGGAAAATGGTGCAGCCACCTGGACGCAGTCTGGCAAGTTCTCAAAGGATAAACAGAAAGTTACCTTATGACCCAGCAATTCCCCTGTAAGGTATGGTAGTGCCTTCTTTTCCACAGTTTCGGTTACCCGAAGTCCATAGTGGTCTAGAAGGACAGGATCCACCTTCTGACCAAGTGTCAGTATGTGACTATTACCCCAGCACTAGGTCACAACGTTGATGTCATTCACCTCTCTTCATCTTACCACGCACCCATTTTGTCATCTCAGGTCATCAGGAGAAAAAGAAGGGTGAGTTCAGGATAAGATATTTTGAAGGCATGCAGGAGAGACTACCTTCACATAACTTTTATTACAGTATATCGCTGTAATTGTTCTATTTTATTATTAGTTGTGGTGCATCTCTTACTGTGCCAAATTTATAGAGTAAACGTTATCATAGGTATGTATGTGCAGGAAGAAAGAGCATATATAGGGTTTGGTGCTACCCATGGTTTCAGGCCTCCACTGGGGTCTCGGAATGGATCTTGGGTGGGAAAGGGGGGACTATTGTGTATACCCAAGAGACTTGTACAAATGTTCGTAGCAGCATTACAATAATAGCCCAAAAGTTTGAACAACCCGATGTCTGGTGATGGGATTAATAAAATACGGTATGTCCATATAGTAGAACCTTATTCAGGAACAAAAAGAAATAAAGTACTGACACATGCTATGACATGAATGAACCTTGAAAACATTAGGCTCAGTGAAAGAAGTCCGTCACAAAAGATCACATATTAAATTATTCCATTTAAGTGAAATGTTCAGAATAGTCAAATCTATTGACACACCAAGTAGATTTGTGTCTGGAGCTGGGGGTGGGAGAGTCCTAGGGGATAGGGAATGGAGAATGATGGCTAATGTATGTGGGGTTTCTTTTGGGATGATGAAATGTTCAAAAATTATTTAGTGATGGTTGTACAACTCTGTGCATATTTGAAAAACCACTAAGTCATATACTTTAAATGGGTGAATTACAAGGATTATGAAATATATTTTAATTATTATAAAAAAACAAAAACCAGCCTTTCGAATAAGGGTTGCTTTAAGAACATAAAACATTCCACTCACCTCCTCTATAGAATTTTAGGGAACTAGAGAATGTCCAAGTCAGAATTGATTTTTTTTTTTTTAGTCATCTGGTCTTTTTATCTCATTATTGTCCTTCTCATCTTCTTTATCCATCTCCCAAATTTTAATTAAAACTAACAAGACAGCCCATTTATTAACTAACAAGGAAAAATAAATCTACAAATGTACCTGGTATGAATAGATCCACCAAAATGATTAAAAAATTAGATTAGAAGGTTGTTTAATGAGTCAAGGTTTAGAATAAATGGTGTTAGATCAACTCATTTCCTGAATTAAGAATAGAGAACATAAAATCTCCTAGGGCATAGAACAATGAAGTTATACTTTTAATTTTATGACCAGTTAAAAAGAAAAAAAGAGTCAGAGGATGAGAAGGAGAGGCCGTGGACAAGAGGAACCAGAGAGACCCAGAGAAGTCTGGGGTCCTTTGAATCTTGGAGATCCAGTGTTCCTTGGGCTGAAAACATTCCTTAAAATATGCCCAAGTCAGGGTAGAAGGAACACAAATTTGTGAGGAACAGCTCTCTGGGATTTCTAGTTGGGGGTAGTATGTAAAGATGGGAGACTGTCTCACCAAATGACTCCATCTAGTTTTTGATCACTGGGGACCATGAGCATTTTAAACTACAGAAGGTGAGAATTTGAAATACAGAATATCGAATACTAAGACCTACGTCATGAATTCAAAATGCAGAGGGATTGCATGGATAAAAATAGACCTTAGGTCATTATTCAAAACACCTGCCGATCCAGAGGGGAAAAGAAGCAGGCAGAAGGTTCCACGAAGGCCCTTCCTGATTTAGGAAGGGCTGGTGTTCCTGTGACGCTTGAGCGTCCTGAGGGGAAGTAGGAGGATGAGGCACAGAGTCATTCTAAAGAGAGAACAGAAGTCGTCCCAAAAGTGAACCAAAAACAAACAAACGAAAAAGAGGGGAAGATGTTGGCTCTTCCCTAATCTTTAGTTTTTTCTTAAATATTTTATTTATTTATTTGACAGAGAGATCACAAGTAGGCAGAGAGGCAGGCAGAGAGAGAGGGGGAAGCAGGCTCCCTGCTGAGCAGAGAGCCCGATGCGGGGACCCTGAGATCATGACCTCAGCTGAAGGCAAAGGCTTAACCCTCTGAGCCACCCAGGCGCCCCACACCTTCCCTAATCTTGAGTGGTTCATCACATAGAGGGCTCTCACCTTACTGACCTCCGATCAGGAGTCAAACAGTTCTGGGAAAATGGAGATTCCTGAAGGATGTTTGGAGCTCCAGCTGCTTCAAATGCTGAAATTTCCATTAAAGAAACACAAGAAAAAAACTAGAACTACTGAGAAAGACATTCACTGGAAATATTCTTTTTTTTTGTACAGTGCTATTACCATACCATTGACTATATTCCCTATGCTGTTACTTTTATTCCCATAACTTATTCATTCCATAACTGGAAGCCTGTATCTCCCACTCCCCTTCACTCACTAGCAATATTCTTTAAAAAAAAATTTTTTTTTTAATTTATTTCAGAGAGAGAGAGAGAGCAAGCGGGAGAGGGGAGAGGCAGAAGGAGAGGCAGAGAGAAATAATCTGAGGCAGACTCCCCACTTAGTGTGGAGCCCGACACGGGGCTCGATCTCATGACCCTGAGATGACGGCCTGTGCCAAAATCAAGGGTCGGAAACTCAACCGACCCAGCCACCCACACACCTCACGAGCAATATTCTTAATTTGTTACCTTTTAAGATTATGCTGAGAAAGTGTAAAAGCCCCATCAGGATTTCATAATTAAAGGCTTATGATGCTTTGTCCATGTCCTAGAGGCTTCAATGAAGTTAAATTTCAGGCCCCCAATTCCCACCCCTTCCTTATGGACTCCGTGAGCTCACTTGTTCAGATCTCTTCCTTTGTTTTGGCTGAAGGCACGTGCTGGGGAACCTCTTTCTCGACTCTCCTGCAAGCTGGCGGGAGACCATCTTGTACAGCCTCTGAAAGGCCTCTCTCGAGTCACAGGAGACGCCATTTAAACTTAACACGCTGCAACGAATTCTCCCAAAAGATTGAGCCTGGCAGTTCAGACGGTGTTATGTAAGAAGGTGGCGCTCAGTTTGGTGGTGTATCAATTTACAGTTGAGTTAGCGTTATTTTCTCAGGAGCCATAAATCTCGTGGACCGCCAGCTTTCAGCTGGATTTCTAAGCTTGTTTCCAGGCGCCCGGCCCACCACCCAAGCTTCGCCTTTCCCTGGTGCTCTAACAGCTTTCCTCGGAACCCCGCTTCAGAATTGGACAACTTGTCGGGCCACAGCAGTTAAAGTTACAGAGCAGGAGGAGAGCCGAGAAGCTAGCTATTTATAACCTTGCCTTTCTTAATTGTCCCGTTCCGTACTGCGAGCCTGGTCCTAACCCCAAGTTATTGATCTAAATGACCCAGTTCTGAAGTGAGAGTCTTCTACTTTTTAGGGTGACATTATAATCTATAAGAAGCCTATAATGCTTTATGCATTATAATCTTTATGCATTATATGCATCAATATATGCCTATAATACATTATAATGCTTTATGCATTATAATGCATTATAATCTGTAAGAAGCCATGAATGCTTTAAACCCCCAATACTAAAAACTTCTCTGTCTCTCCTGATATGACTCGCATATCATACAATCCATCCATTTAAAATCTATGATTCAACGTGAATGTCACAAGTTCACCAGGTTGTACGACCATCACCATAATCTGACTTTGGAATGTTTCCGTCCTTTTTTTTTTTTTTCTTTTTTAAAGATTTTATTTATTTATTTGACAGACATCACAAGTAGGCAGAGAGGCAGGCAGAGTGAGATGGGGAAGCAGGTTCCCCGCTGAGCAGAGACCCTGAAGTGGGGCTCGTTTGGGATCATGACCTGTGCCGAAGGCAGAGGCTTTAACCCACTGAGCCACCCAGGCACCCCTGTTTCTGTCCTTTTTAAAGGGAAGCTTGTACTCATTTGATGTTGCTCCCTGTTTTCTCCCCCAACCCACCCCCACTCCCAGACTCAAGGCCCCAGCGACCATAAATCTATTTTCTGTCTATACAGATTTGCCCATTCTGGACATTTCATAGAAATGGAATCACACAATCTGTGATCCCTTGTGACTGACTTCTTGCCCTGAATGTGATGTTTTCAAGGTTCACCCACCTTGTAGCATGAATCAGTATTTCATTCATCTTTATGGCCAAATAGATACCATTTCGTTGTGTGAATAGACACATTTTGTTTATGCATTCACCAGCTGGCGGACCCACAATACCGGTCATTTCTAGAAGATAAAGGTCACGGCTCCTACATATCGGTGGGAATGTGTCCTGGTTGTCTGCCCCACGTGTTCTGCAAGAATTTCTAAATTCTAGTGGCAGCGCAATTTACCTGGAAGCCTGGCTATGAATTATGACTCAGAGGATGAATTATAGAATGGGCAGTGTTTTATTCAGACCTTTCTGGATTAGTAGAGCCTTCTGTCTGACGTTTGCACACCACATTTCTGACGGTCTCCGGTCTGACTTTCTACACTGGGTGAACTTGTCCTACATAGCACCGCCATGGTGTTGACAAGCGTGTTGGTGATTCTTCAGCGAAGTCTGAACAATTTTTAACCTGGCGGGGCCTCAGTGTTCTAAGTTGCCAGAAACTTCGAGAGTATGCCCAACAAAATCCGTTCTCTAGACTCAGGTCATTTGGACGGCTGCGCAGCTCTGAGACCGATGAGGGGAGATTTGCAGGAGTCTCAGGCTGCAGAGAGACATGGGGTCTGACTTGGGCCCTTCCAGAAGCAATGACTCACGGTCTATAAAGGACACTGTGGGGCTCATTTGCAAACATAACCTCAACCAATTTTTGCAGGGCTGCGTAGCTTCCCTGCCAATAATCATTTTCACAAATGATGCTATTTCATCGCCCGAAGATGAGTACTTAGGCTACTGGCTGTCGTGGCAACGGGAGCAAGGAAATAGCCACTATTCTAATCCCCAGGTGAATGGCATTGGCTGTTGCATGAAAGGAACGGCACCCTCCAAGCAGGGAGAGGCTGCCTGGACTAATTTGAGGGACTTATGAATAAAATATAATAGCCTAGGAGACAGAGGCAAGGGAGGGGGCAGCGCGTGCCCTGGAAACTCAAGTGTTCTGTGTTGCTCGCTCTGTTAATGACATGGTGACAGCAAGCTGTCATGTCTGTTGACTCCCCTGCAAATGCAGATGGAGTGAGCATCGTCAGCATGGCGGACCAAAGTAATGTGTGTAAGAGCGCCTGAAATCTGGCAGGCATTCCACAAACCATTAACAGGATCGGAAAAGAGCTCCCTGAGTCCAATCTGGCTCACACCGAACACCCACAGAGCGTTCTCTATTTTACAAAATAATGTCTAAGGCTTGCTGATGGCACAAGTTTTCGACAGAACAATTTCTGCACAACATATCCTGTAAAGAGACCCATGAATATCACTAGATGTTGGTACGTATAGGATGGTCCATTCAAATCTGTGGGGTACTAAGGATACAGAGAAAACAATGCAGACACGATTCCTTTTCTCTAGAAACTTCTAGTCTCATGGGAGTTCAGCATTACCCCTACCAAGTATGAGGTGTGGGCAAATGTTTTTTTTGCAAGTGCCTTGCCTACATAAACAATTTGATGGAAAGAATGTCTCACAAAATTTAGGGACCCACCTGAGGTCCAGCGATCTGTTAATAGAAAATTAGAATACTGGCTAGAGAGGAGACCTTGAGGCACGTGTTCGCTGTCCAGTCAATGCGTATGAAGATTCGGCGGTGTTCAAGCACCATCTCTTCTCGTTCTTGCTCAGGGATCGTCTCTTCGTGTTCTTTATTGTCAACGCCCTGTTCCTGACTACAGGTTCCTGACTACACTGACGTCCCGCATCATGAGAAAAGGCAACAGTGATGGTAACAGGTGATGTCTCGCATCATGAGAAAAGGCAACAGTGATGGTAACAGGTGTAGTGCCAGGGCTGGTCAGAACTTGTATGCATTGAAACAATGTAGCTCTTGTCTCTGCAGCTCCCCACGTCCTTTATACAATCCTGGCTGCTTCCTTATTCAGGATGCTGGATCATTCTCTGAGCTGCCCACCAACCCTGGCTTCCAGGGACTCAAAAGTTGGTACCATGCTTCCTTGATGATGGCCACAAATGTGAGTGTGATGTAGATAGACTATGCAGAAAAACGCGAACAATAATTTCTTTTCTGGTGAGGTCAGCTTTTCTATTTGGAATGTTGTGACTTAAACACCCAATAACATATCATTCAAATAGATCTTCTTTTCATTCTTTAGACTGCAATTTCTGCACCGTTAGAACGTGATCTCTTTGAACGTTGTCTGCACCCCTACCTTCCAGAAGCTGCCCCCAGCAGGGAGGATAGAGGGGTATGTGTAGGAAGAGGAGAGCGGTCCAATTCATACATGGAATGCCACTCCTTTATCTGGCGAAACAGGGTGCCTGTTGATGGGAAGCATGAGAGGACTTTGATCAGAAAGTTCTTTGGGATTGGAAGGCTCCCTTGGCATTGCAGAGTCATATTTCTGAAAGCCTGTGGAGGAGAGAGGCACCGCCATTTCTAGGGGGAGGTTCGCCTGACATGTGTCAGGCAGGAGCCTATGGAGAAGGAGGGGTGACTGCCCCAAGCGACAACCGGGGTGAGGGGCGGAGGGGAGGTACACCGGGCCGAGGATGACTGCGCCACCCCCGGTGGCCCTTGGCTGCTGTTGATGGGATGTGGCGCCCCACTGGGACATGGGCAAGGACAAGTGAAGCCTAGCTGGTTCCCCAAGCATGTGACTTGGTTTCATAGAAGTGAAATCACATGACAAGTGGCCTTCCGTGACCGGTTTCTTTCATGTAGCACGGGTGGTTTCACGCTCTGCTTGTCTCCATCTTGAAAGTCTTCATAATTTTATTTGTGAATTTGTGTCTTGTCAGTGAAGCCCCATGGGACACTGGAGTATGTCTGTGAGCAGCATCGATACGCCAGGGTCCAGGTGCTGAGATTTGACAGGATGGCCAGGTGCACACATGCATATATGCCTTGGGGACAGTTAGGGTGCCATGGGGGCTCGTGAGGGGGCCAGGTCCTGGGTCTTGATTGGTGGTGATAATACACACCCCTCTACCCCCTCCATGGTGCAGGCTGTGGTAGCAGCTGAAGTTAGGGGAGAAGAGAGGCTTCGTGGGGGGATGGCACCAGGACTTGGGGTGGGAGGCCGCCCACTGCGATGTGTGCCCAAATGTTAACTCTCCAGCCTGAGACTGGGACAGGAACTGCGGGTGCTCGGGCTGTAAAGCATGTCGGTAAATTACTACCAAAGAAAAGCATAAACATGGGAGTTGCAATAAAGCCTATCAGGAAGCTATTAGAATTCTCAGAGAGTTTCGAATCTCCCATTTTAAAAAACTACTAGAACACCGCAAAGCAGAGCAAATATCCACAGGCTTGGAAATTAAATTTAAAGGTCATTGCTTTCAACCGAAAAGAACACTACTTTTCCTAAGAAGCTTCAGATGAACCAGTTATTAATGAGGAAGAAAATTTTTAAATTAAATTTTCCTTGTAACTGAAGATACAATTAAAGAATGCATAAACAAGCGTTTTAAGTTGTATAAAAAAAAATCAGGAAGCCAATTTCAGACACCTCCACAAGTTAGAGGAAATGTCAAAGAAAACCTTTAAATGCCAGTGTGTAAATTTAATATTTAAAACGGAATGCAGATTTATACAAAATTGATTTGTGTGAAGAGTTAAGTCTTTTTTAGAAAAAAATGTTCCATGAGAGTCTTCTCAAGAGGTGCCACTTCTCAAGTGGCTCAGTCTGTTAAGTGGCTGCCTTCAGCTCAGGTCATGGTTCCAGGGTCCTGGGATCGTGTCCCACATTGGGCTCCTTGCTCAGCAGGGAGCCTGCTTCTCTCTCTGCCTCTGTCTGCCTCTCTGCCTGCTTGTTCTCTCTCTCTCTCTCTCTCTCTCTCTCTGACAAATAAATAAATAAATAAATAAATGAAAATCTTTGAAGAAAAAAAAGAGTTCTTAAAATTAGAAATTACCAAAAATTATTTCTGATCTTGCGTTTGCCAAGAGCGCCTGATGCTGCTTTTTGATTATATTGATTGGAAATAAAATTGCTAGAAATATCATTTCTAATAATTCAATCAGAGGATGCACAGAACAGCAAGTGAGAAAAATCTTACGTTAAGTCAAGGTTTGGCGTGTTACATAAAATTACATCAGATAATGCGATGTTATTTAGTACCGAAAATAAATGAGCCATTAAGCCATGAAATGACGTGGAGGAAACTTACATGCGTATTTACTAAGTGAAAGAGGCCGATCTGAAAGACTGCATAAATCCTGTGAACCTGAAACTGTCTAAAAAATAAAGAGGGGGAAAGGAGAAGTGGCACCTGGTTGGCTCAGTGGGTTAAAGCCTCTGCCTTCGGCTCAGGTCATGATCTCAGGGTCCTGGGATCGAGCCCCACATTGGACTCCCTGATCTGCGGGGGGTCTGCTTCTCCCTCTCCCTCTGTCTCTGCCCCCGGCTCATTCTTCCTCTGTAATAAATAAATAAAATAATCTTTAAAAAAAATAGAAGAGGGAAAAATGGGCAAGTGATCTGAATGCTGCACAGAAGACCTACAGATGGCAAATAAGCCTATGAAAAGATATTCCTCACCAGGGAACCTGCCTCATCAGGGAGATGCAAAATAAAACGGTGGTGAGAAGCCAGTGCACGTCCTTCAGAACAGTGACAGCCCAGAATACTGGCAAAACCAGAGGCCAGCAGGGACATGGGGCACCAGGATGCTTGTTCGGTGCCGAATGATGTAGCCATTCCGGAGGCAGTCTGGCGGTTTCTCATAGACCCAGCACTCTCTTACCCCAGGATCCAGTGGTCAGTTTCCTTGGGATATACTCCAAAGACCTGAACACGTCCGTCCACCCACAGATCTGCCCTCGGATGTCTTTGCAGCTTTATTCCTAATCATTCAGAGTCACCTGTGGTCCTCTAGGTTTTCTCTCATAGTATCTTCTAGAAGTTTTATAGTTGTAAGGTTCACATGGAGCTCTGTGCTCCATATTGAATTCATTTTTGTTGCAGGAGGAAGGTCTGTGTCTGAAATTGCTTTTTGGCGTGTGGATGTCTCCTTGTTCCCTCGCTGTTTGTTGAAAGATATTCTGACAATTTCCACTAGTTGCCTCATTGCTTTTATAAAAGAAATCATTTTCAGAGGGCTCACTTTGTTGTTTTTCTGAGGTTGACCCCCAATAAAGAAGCACTGCTTTAGACATCATCATATTCTATGTCTAAATCATATTTATGGTTTAGATGTTGATGATGTTGATGAATATGATGTTCATGTCAATGGTTTTAACATTTTGCATGAAGACCGTTCTGCTTTCCAGAAGATTCCAATGAGACCTTGAGCCCTGTGCCTCTGGCAAGCAGCTCAGCACACTTGCCACACTTGCCACACGCATCTGTGAGCAAGCTCTTTGGGTTTCTTTCAGAATCAGAGTTCTAAGGGCCCTAAAAGCATCATGGGGACAGCAGTCTGTCTTTAAGGGACCAAAACAAATCAATAAAAAAGCAAAATGATCTCTCAGCAGCTTTAATTAATTTTGTTTCATTAGTTCTGCACTGTTCATGCTCCTTCCTGTCACGTAATTATTTGTAAATTATAGTCATAACTGCTTCTTAATTTGTAGTAATTTTATCACTCTGAGGATAATTGTTAATTATTTTCCCTGTGATTATCATGGAAGAAAAACAAGACTTCTGAAAACTGTGAAATTAAATTGGATGAGAATTTGAAACAGGCACGTTCCCCTTTGCTCTGACATCCCAGATGGTGTCTGCGGTTTGTATTCATAGTTATGCAAAATGACAGATGTCAGGAGCAAATATTTTCAGCATATTAATAAGTGCAATGCACTATCCCCCTTCTGTATTCACAGGTACGGCATTGATGAGGAATGCAGAAGGGGACCTGGTTGGCTCCGTTGGTTAAGCATCTGACTCAGTCTCAACTCAGGTCTTGATCTCAACGTCATGAGTTCAGGGCCCGCACTGGGCTTCATGCTGGGCATGAAACCTACTAAAAAAAGAAAGAAAGGAAGGAAGGAAGGAAGGAAGGAAGGAAGGAAGGAAGGAAGGAAGGAAGAAAGAAAGAAAGAAAGAAAGAAAGAAAGAAAGAAAGAAAGAAAGAAAGAAAGAAAGAAAGAAAGAAAGAACAGGGAAAAAAGGCTCGTGTGCCATCTTTAATTAACTCAGTGTCTGGATCAGGAAATGGACAATCAAAAAATTGAGGCAATGACCTCTACTCCCCAAAGATTTCTGTTTGACTGACTATGTTTCTTTTGAAATGAGAGAGGGTTTTGAATTAATAAGGGGACCAGTAAGACTAATAATAAGGAGACAGTAATGACTTGTTGTTACATTCAGCAGTATAATCAGGGAATGAGATAGTACATGTACTTTTCCAAATAACTAATATTTATTTCTTTAAGTTCTGAAATGTTGATTGTATCAATTTTTAAGGAAATCCTAGGAAGGCTTATGGTTCAGGTGAAATCTGAAAGCAGTTTGCTGAATAATTCTCTTTTACTCAGGAGAGAGTTGATCTTTTTGTTCTATTCAGGTCTTCAAGTGGTTAGATGAGGCCCACCTACATTGCAGAGGGCAATCTGCTTTATTCTACTAATTCAAATGTTACTCTCATCTGGAAACACCCTTGCAGAAACACCCAGAATAATTTTTGACCCAATGGGTACCCCATGACCAAGTCAATTGACACATAAAATTAACCATCACAAAAATATGTGAAACAGATGGGACAAATAGAAAGTAGATTTAACCCCCAGTGTATCAGGAATTATGTTGCCCATAAATGGACTCTATATTGTAGTGAAAGGAAATCCAGGTGGCCTGGAACTCCCTTCCTCACCTGACCACTTCCAAGGAGACCTGCAAATGTTGGAGGCATGCACAGAGCTCTCCAGCCCAGTTGTCTCCCCCAGGATGAGATGCAGTAGGAAGGGTCAGAGTGCTGCTCCTGCAGGTCCTTTCCAGAATGTGCTGTCGTATGAGTTAGGCTCTCTCAACACACAAAAGCAAAGCTTCAGTTCCAGCACCTTGTTTTAACTACTGTGGCTCTCCTGCTCCCTGTTTCTGGTGAAATGGAAAATTGACATTATTGGGTTTCACGTATTTTGTGCCTTGAAAGCATCGGACTGTAGCATCAATCTCAGTTTGTTCATTTTAGCTCCCTCTGCTGTTTCAGCAACACAGATCATTAAAAAAAAAAGAAAACAAAAACAAATACACACACACACACACACACACACACACACACGCATGCATGCATACACAAAAACCTAAGAACTCACCAGATGCCCAGAATGGCCAGAACCATGATCTTGGACTTCTAGCCCCCAGAACTATGAGAAAGTGAATTTCCATTGTCTATAAGCCCCTCACCCTACTGGATTTTTTTTTTAATAGCCATCCAGACAGATGAAGACAGGGATGGTCAGGAACTCCCCTATATTTAGATTTTTTTTTAATTTTTAAAAAGATTTTATTTATTTACTTGAGAGACAGAGAGAGAGAGAGCATGAGAGGGGAGAGGGTCAGAGGGAGAAGCAGACTCCCTGCTGAGCAGGGAGCCCGATGTGGGACTCTATCCCGGGACTCCAGGATCATGACCTGAGCTGAAGACAGACGCTTAACCAACTGAACCATCTGGGCAACCATATTTAGATTTTTATAAAGAAGCAATCTTCATATGAAAAAGTAAACAAGAAGTTACAGAATGTACTTTTTAAAAATAGCTACTTTTTTCTCTCACTACTTCTTCCTTTTCATCAGGACTAAAAATTGTGTTAGCAATCAATATTGCCAATTTGATCATCATAATCTGTGGCTTGGAATAATTTATTCTTTGACAAATATCACTGGAATTCCCTTTAGCCATGGGGTGCTGGCTGCTGAGGATATACTGGTGAGGAAGAGAGTTGTTTGTATCATGCTCTTTTATCTTCTAAATCTTCAAGGCTTTGTTCCTAATGCCTCTCATTTTCATACCTATTCCCTAGATAATACAGGGATTCATTAATGAATATTAATGTCATTTACCACAGATTTAGTTTTAAAATTAAAACTCTTGTTTAAAAGTCTTGTCACTAGGGCACCTGGGTGGCTCAGTGGGTTAAAGTCTCTGCCTTAGTGTCCTGGGATGATCTCAGTGTCCTGGGATGGAGCCCCACATCAGGCTCTCTGCTCAGCGGGGAGCCTGCTTCCTCCTCTCTCTCTGCCTGCCTCTCTGCCTTCTTGTGGCCTCTCTGCCTACTTGTGATCTCTCTCTCTGTCAAATAAATAAATAAAATCTTAAAAAAAAATAAAAATAAAAAAGTCTTGTCACCATTTGATCTTCAAACCCATCATTATGGGCAGTAGTGAGCAGCTTAAGAGCCCAGTTTCGGGCAAGGGACTTAAACTTTCTGTGCCTCAGTTTCCCCCCAGTATAATTGAGATGATGATAAGAAGAACACCACTTCAAATAGGATTATTGGAAATAATAAATGATTCCATACACATAAAGTGCTTAGCATTGTGCCTGGTGTATAGAAAACACAAAATAAATGTGAGCTATTGTTTTCATTTGTGTGCGAATTTCCTGGGCACCAACCATGTCTTTGCTTTCCCTATGAGCAAACATACACACAAATGTTTTATGCTTTGCTAATAACTTATTGTTTCCATCCTGTAGGAGTGCTGGCAATACTGATTCCATCTTTGGCGGGCCATCGTGTTCTTGTCTACAAGATGATGCCCCTCAAGGCTGCTGTATGCTGCATGTCCCTTGGGAGTTAATGCGTGCCCCGACTTCAGGAAGGCCTGTTCTGATCTTTCCTAAAGTTGTTTAGATAACGAATAGAGATAACACCAATTCCTCCCCCCTCTCCCCCCCCCCCGGGCACCCATGGCGCCAGGAGGTCTGTTAAATATTAGACCCTCTGTCCTCACCACAGTGACCTCTGCTCATCCCCTCACTCCAAAAAATCTGTGGACTAAGGTCCAGCTTTGTTTTTTGGTCTCAAAATACCTTCTCAATTTGAAGGATACTTTCTTGCTGTCCCTCTTCTACCTTTTAACACTATATTCCTTTCTCATTCTTTTCAACAACGAACATCCGAAAGACAAGTCTTCCCATCACTACCTCATCGCTGTCTCTGTTCCGTCACAGCTGGTCACACCCGAATCCTCTGCTTTGTGGATCTTGACTGACTCTGGTTCTCCTCAGGGGTTTGTACTTCTAAAAGTCGCTAATACCGCTGGAGTCCAGTAAAAAGCTCCATGGAGCTTCTCTTTCTTGAAGTCTTGGAGGCATCTGGCCCCTGCTGTGTGTTGTTCCTGTGATTTTTCTGACCCTGTGGCATTGATTTCTCCAATCTTTCTGACCTTTTCTCTGTCTCCTTCACCCTTTGTTTGGTCCCAAGTATGGAGATTCTTCAAAGTTCTGTACTCAACTAACTTGTCTTCTTCTTTCTCTATCGCTTCCTTGGGAGATGTCAGCCATTTTCCCAGGATCAGCCATGGCCGCCGGAAGACGGGTAACAGAAGCTGAGAGCACCAACAACCCATTCTCTAGACACCAACCTGGCGTCCAACAATTCAATTCAAGCTGGACACTAACTACCTGGAGTTAGCATCAGATTCCACAGATTTAAGGATTCCGTCCCACAAGACTGCTCTTATCTCAGTTGCCAGGCATAGCTCCTGGCTACCCACACTTCTGACCAACCACTATAAACCAGGGATTCCTATGACCGCCTTTTTGGGATCAACAATTTGTTACAACAGTCCACAGAACTCAGAAAAACACTTTACTTAGGTCTACTGCTTTATTATAAGGGATACAACTCAGAACAGCAGATGAAAGACATGCAGAAGACAGGTGTGGGGGTGGGGGCCTCTGGGCCACCACCTTCTAGGCACTTTCCAGCACCAACCAGGAAGTGTAGCAAACCTTGTTATTTATGAGTTTTTATAGAGCTTAATCTCTAGCCACCCTTCCCTTCCTGGAGAGGTGGTGGAGGGGACCCAAAGTACCAACTTTCTCTTATGTTGGTTGTTCTGGTCATCAGCCCACCTAAGGCTCTGTAGGGGCTCTACCCAAAGTTGCCTCATTAACATAAACTCATGTGGTCAAAAGGGGATCATGATAAGTAACAAAAGGCATCTCTATCATTCAGGAAGTTCCAAGGGTTTTAGGAGCTCTGTGCCAGGAACCAGGGACAAAAGCCAAATATATTTCTTATGACACCACATCTTCAGAGCCAGACTGCCTGGGTTGAACCCAGGCACCATGATTTGTGAGCTTTTTGACTTGGAGACATTAAGTAATCTCCACATACTCCACTTTGTTCATCTGTTCTATGAGAATATTCATAATAGGACCTTGCTCGTGGATTCGTTGTGAGGTTTAAATGAATTAGCAAAAGCACTTAGAACAGTAGCTGATGTCCAGGAAGCAATCGGAAAGTGTTCAACCACTATTCATTCCCAGGCTCACCCTATGGTAAGATCAAATTCTAAGTCCTCTGTTACCTGCAGATTAGATTCCAAAGGACATTCAAGGCAACCTCTTCTATAAAACCATCAATGCCGTATTATTCACAGCACATAATTTAGTAAGTGTTAGACAGCAGTGAGTTTGGTTAGCAGTGTCCTTTATTCTAAATGGGGACATTGGGGAAGTGTTGGCTGTGTGTGTGTGTGTGTGTGTGTGTGTGTGTGTGTGTGTATTGTGCAAGTACGTGAGTGACATTTAGAGAACTCCACCCCTTGGAATGCAAATATTTAGAAAAATATTTACACATATCAGCTAAGTTTCAAACCGTTGCTCTTGATAAGAATGAAGCCAAAATGTCTTTCCAAAGCAGAAAGTGAGGAGTGATTTTTGGATAAGATATTTTTTAAAAATATGACAGAATGTCAGTTATTTCCATTATAAACTACAGGGTGGCATTCACCGTGCTGCATTAAAACCTTTGAATTCAAGGGTGCACAATGTCCCAATTCGTCCCAGGGATATTAAAACAATTTTCATTGAAACATAAATGAAACGGGTTGATTCACTAAACCGATCATGAAATGACAGCATACAATAAATTCAATGACAAACCCATAAGGCAAAGTCAGGTTGCAAAGACAACTTTCTCACTATTTACCTTTCCTTTGCAGCTATTTCTGGGTACACACTGCAGTTTAATCTATGAGGACTCACAGAATCTTTAAAAATCAGCTTGGAATTCACTCTTTTTTTTTTTTTTTTAAAGATTTTATTTATTTATTTATTTGACAGAAGGGGGGTGATAGACAGAGAGAGATCACAAGTAGGCAGAGAGGCAGGCAGAGAGAGAAGCGGAAGCAGGCTCCCTGCTGAGCAGAGAGCCCGATGCGGGGCTCGATCCCAGGACCCTGAGATCATGACCCGAGCCGAAGGCAGAGGCTTAACCCACTAAGCCACCCAGGCGACCCCGGAATTCACTATTTTGAGCCAACATAATCCTGTATGCTCCAAGACCCAGTTCCAGTCACACCTATGACAAATCTTCTCCAACAACTTTATTTAGCATGGTCTCACTATTCCTACTAGCTCATCACCATAATCACCTAATAACTCTTTTTGGAAAAAAAAAAAAAATCCCCAGGCCATAATTGTTGAGATTCCAATCAGGTAAATTTGGGGTGGGACCCAGCAACCTGCAATTTTATACGTTTCCTAGGGGATTATGGTGATCAGACAGAATTAGAAGCCATGGGTCTATCTCAATGATCTGCTACTTGACTGAAGTGAAGTAGATGAGGTTTGGAATATCCAGGCTCCCTGAGACTGCCCTTTTCTGAGAACATACCCTCTCCCCACAAGGGGTGGGTCTGGACAGTGCCGGACTTTCTCCTAGGCCATCGTGATTTGAAAAAGGGAAGGCATCTGGCATCAACTGGCCCGATAGTTTTTCTCTCACTGTATTTCAACTGAGAGACACTGCGACTGCCAGAGATGAGGCTACAGGACACAGAGGAGCAGGACACCAAAGGTCTACAAACTTGCAGCCGGGTATCTGAGGCGTCCCTAGTTCCCACCTTTCCTGAGGCCTCCAGTGTTCATTCAACTTCTTGAATTCTGCAGAACCCTCTGGGTTAGTTTCCTGGGACTGCCACCATTAACCACCACCAACTGGGAGGCTTTGAACAAAAGAAATCTATTCTCTGAGTTCTGAAATCCAGAAGTCGGAAATCAGGTGCCAGCAGGGTTGGTGTCTTCTGGAGGCTCTGAGAGAGAAACCATCCCCACGTCTCTTCGCTTCTGGTGGCTGCCAGCTATCCCTGGTGCTCCCTGGCACATAGGTGTGTTGCTCCTATGTCGGCCTCCATCCTGACCCTGCCTTCTCCATGTCTCTGTGTCTTCTCTTCCTATTAGGACACTGGCCACTGGATTTGGGGCCCCTTGGATTTAGGGAGGGTCTTAAATCCAAGGGGATTTCATTTCAAGATTTTTAACCAGTTATACCTTCAAAGACCCTATTTCCATTCAAGGTTGCATTCTGAGGTTCTGGGGGACATGAATTTGTGGGTAGAGGGGACACCATTCAACCCACGACACACTCATTTGCTAAGAAGCAAACGACAATATACTCACAGTCCCAAAGAAGAGAGAGGACCTCTCTTTCTTAGCATTTATGTCATCACCACAGAAATGCTCAGGAGTCAGCTCAGGTCACGTGGCCTCTCCTGGGCAAGCCACTGGGTCAAGGAAAGTGGGCATTCTGATTGGCCCTCCTGGGCCACACACCTGCCTGTACTGGAGAAAGAGGGTCCATGTGACTGACAGCCTCACACTCGGGTGGAGTCCACACACTTGCAACGGAAGGAAAGGTCCCGACAGGGAGAAATGCTGGATAGATCACATATCTGTCATGTAACTCCAACCTCTCAACATCACTACTGTTCTTTCTGGTTCCAAATTTGAAAAAAATATATTAAAATCAACATTTCCATGGTTCATAAAATTTATAGCCAAGTGACTCCAAGGGCTATCTCTTTCCAGAGGCTTAGCAAGTTTTACTGAGAGTTTCCACTACCTATTAATTTGAGATAAAGATTATCAGGTAGGAGTTGTAAACCTTAGTTTCCCAAGTGCAATATTATTTTATTCATAAGAAACTGTCTCTATGCAAAGAAATGATAGTTATTCACATTTACATGGTGCTTTGCACATTTATATATATTATCAAAATCAATAAGCATAGTCACTGTGGGAGGTAGGCAAGTATTATTAACTCTTTCTCAAGGATTTGGGAAACTGAGGGGCAGAATGTTGAAGTAATTTTCCTGAGGTCACATGATCAGTTAGTGGGAGAACCAGAATTAGAATCCAGATCCAGTAGTTTCTTTACTTATTATAAGGGCCCGGTTCTGGTGTTCTCTTGAAAGCTAGGACAGTGCTCTGGCAAACAATACACCTTCCTTTCAACCAGCCTTTCCATGATATAAAATTTCTTTTCTGCTGGGATGCTCTCTATCGCACACTTTGAAGCTTACAAACGCATTTTTTTCTTCCCCATGGGTACGTATTTTCATTCAGAAGAAACGTAAAGCTCAGAAGTTGTTGGAGAGATCAATCTTTGCTCTCTCCTAGGAAAAAGGAAAAATAGAAAGTTTTGATGTTCTTCTTTTTTGAAAAAGATTTATTTATTTGAGAGAGAGAGCAGGGGGAGGGGCAGAGGGAGAGAGAGAATCTCAAGCAGACTCCCTGCTTAGCACGAAACCTAATGCGGGGCTCGAACTCACGACCCTGAGACCATGACCTGAACTGAAATCAAAAGTCAGATGCTTAACTGACTGAGCCACCCAGGCTCCCCTCTTTTCTTCTTATAATAAGAACAACAACAACAAAATAAAGAATGGCCCCTTTCTCCTTTGAAAGTGTGAGAACTGAGGTTTGAGGGCGACAGAGGGATTTGTCAGGAATCTAAACAGCGTCTGAGTGTAGACTGCCCTACCGGGCATATTCATGGTATATGGCATGAGGTACTAACTCTAATTTTTTCACAATCTGCTGGGTTCCCAGTGCTTATTCTAATGGAAGTTTTCCTCAAACACAAGCAGTAATGACTGAAACCAAATGGCATTTCTTTAATGCCTTTGGAACCAAAGGATATCCAGCCCTCCTCATCATCCCAGACCTCCTGACCAGTTGAAGAACTCAGAAGAAAGCTGGGTGTGATGGTTGGCTCTATGTGCCAACTTTGGTAGGCCACAGTATCCAGATTTTTGGTCAAACAGTAGTCTAGATGTTACTGTACAGGTGAGACATTTAGATGACATTAACATTTAACTCAGTAGGGGCTCCTGAGTGGTTCAGTTGTTTAAGTGCCCAACTCTTGATCTCAGTTTGGCTCTTGATCCCAGGGTCTCGAGAGCATACACTGAGCTCCACACTGGGGGTGACTCCTACTTAAAAGCAAACAAAACGAAAAAACATTTAACTCCGTAGATTTTGAGTAAAGCACATGAGGTGGTGGGCCACATGCAATCAGTTGAAGGCTTTAAGTGTAAACAGAATGAGATCCCTTGAAGAAGAAAGAATTCTGCCAACAGTCCACCTACCTCTGGACTGGAGCTGTGACATCAGCTCTACTCTGGGTCTCCAGACTACTCTGCAGGCTTGGACCTGCCGGCCTCCGCGGTAGGGTGAATCAAGTCCTTGAAATCTCTTTGTATGTATCTCTATGCTCATGCCCGTGGTTCTGTTTCCATGGGAAGCCGGACTAATGCAGTGAGGGTTGGAAGGCCTCGGTTTCCTACTGTGGGCACTTGCACACATTCTCCTGGCCCCTCCCCAACCTTGTCATTCATGGCCGCTTCTGCTTTGGTTTCTCCCTTCCTCACCCTATCCCCACAGATGCATGGAGCCCACAACGCTTCTCCATCCCCATGTAGGCTGGGCCTGCAGGATATACAGGTCACTCTTACATGTCTCTCTGTCCTCTGCTCTGACATGCTCTGTCCCTGGACCCGTGTCCCTTGTCCTGAACACCACCCAGCAGTGCTGACTTACCCTAATCTTCTAAGGACTTTGGCACCATAGCCCCAGCAGGGCTCCCATCTCCTCTTCCAGGGCTTTGGAAACATTTCTAGGGGAAGCTGTTGTTTCTAACTGCTTTCAGAGGTATCAGAAAGATCTTTTTGGAAAAAAAAAATAGTGCATTTATATATTCAAATAAATTCCCTAAGATGCAGAAATGAAGACTCCATTGTATAAATTCTTCTCAAGTCATCTCCTGAACACCTGCACAGACTTTCAGGCATGTGCCTTCGTTTTAATTTTTGATATTCTAATCCTGATGTCAACTTCAACATCATTTGTATATTTAAGCAGTGAATCCTCTATCAGCAGCCCAGGGATGTTCGCATTTAATTAAAACCGACTGGGGAAGACATTTCTTTAATAACTTATTAGTCTATTATTAGCCACTGAAACATAGAGGAGCTCTAGCCTTCAGGAATAAATGACTTTTATCTTCCCTCTTTTCTGAAAAATCCACAACTTTTCATTAGCTCTTGGTATTTGAACTACTTTCCTTTGGTGGGAGGGGCGGGGTAGAGGGTAGAGGACGTTCTATTCTTTTACTCCTCGACTTGAAAGCTTACCCTTGACAATGACCCCAGACACTGGTGGGAAATGCAGCATGAGCTTCCTCTGCAGAGGACACAGTTACTACTTGTCTTTATCTCCCCTCCCTATGTCCTAAAATCCAACTGAAATGATACACAATGTATTTCTTAAAAGAATACATCTATAACCGAGCTGGAAAAGAAGAAAGGTGTTATCCATGAATCAGAGTTTTTAGTAGGGGGTGGCAGATTCTGGAATGTTGAAAGCCAAGGACGTCAGATTTAGGAAGAAGGTAGAGATACAACACTCAACGCAGGAGAATGAGAGGACTGTTGGCAAGGAAGCCATTCTTGAAAGGGAGCCCCAGAAAAACTCCAAGACTTGGATCCACGGTAGCAAATGCAGACCTTAGCTTAAAGACTGTCTGCAGGATAGAAAGACTGTCTCTCTGCCGCTTAACACATAAAACTTCCTACACAGGGGCACCTGGGTGGCTCAGTCAGTTAAGCGTCTGCCTTCTGCTCAGGTCAGGATCCCAGGGTCCTGTGATCGAGGCCCGTGCCAGGCTCCCTGCTCATCGGGGAGCCTGATTCGCCCTCTCCCTTTGCCCCTCCCCCCTGCTCATGGTCTCTCTCAAATACATAAGTAAATAAAATCTTGAAAAAAAAACCCACCTCTTGCATATCAACAGGAAGAGGATACAAATCAAGTAAAAAATATGTGCAAAGGATACTAGTAGTCAAAAGAAATACAAATGGCTTTGATGTACACGAGAGGTGCTAAGTTCACCAGAAATCTGGAAAATGCAGACTCATGTAAAATTACTCATTTAAAAGCTGACCCTATTCTGCTTATGTAAGTGTGTGGGTGAACGAGCTCTGAACTCTGTTGGAAGGACTTGAAGGTACCGTCTTGGGATAGCAATTTGTCAGCATTTAACAAAATGCCCCCCCCACCCACACACAGAGCACAGCAACTCCTCTTCTAGGGCTCTCTTATGGAAATACTGACACACACGAGAAGACATACTATGAGATTATACCAGACAGTATCGCTGGCCAGGGCTAATAATGAGAAACGATCAATAGGGGAGCGGATCAGTCGTGGTTATTCATAATCTGAGATCTGTGTTGTTTACCAGAACCGACATGGAAAGATCCTTAAGATAGATTATTAAATAAAACTTTAAAAAAGCAATATGCAGACCAATATGCATACTCTGATCCATTTATATTTTTAAAACCCACGTGTGTATACAAAACATATATAAATGCATAGGAATGCTTTGCTTGCAGATAACTAGAAACGTGGCGACCAAGGCTGAAACAGAAAGGGGCTTTCAGTGCTCACGCAGCAAGTGCACAGAGGCAGGTGGCCCAGAGCTGGTGGGGCAGGCCAGTGGGGCCAACGCGGAGGAACCCATAGCTCTCTCCCCTGTGGCTCTTGGAGTGTTGGCTTCCATCCTTATTCGTGTTGCCTTAACATCACAAGATGAAGGCTACTGTACCTACCTCATTTCCACCTCTCAGGACGGAAGAAAGGTAAGGGTAACAGTTGGAGGAAAGAAAACAAAAGCTTTCCCCAAACCCTCAGCTTCCATCTCGTTGCCCATAACCAAGTCCCCCAGCTGCGAAGGAGCCTGGGCTACACACAGCCTGGGTCCTGTTGGGAAGAAGGGAGGGAAACCAACCTGGCAGAAACATGGCTCCTGGAGGTGTGTAACCAGCCAAAGTGTTATCTCCAGGGAAGGGGGTCCATTGCCCTCTTATTTGACATACTTATTTTGTGGTTGATTTTGAAATAATTTCAAACATACGAAAGCAGTTCAAGATGAGTAGAAGAAACTGTCCTGAACCATTTGAGAGTGAGTTGCTGACATAAGGCTCCATCATCCCTGAATTCTTTAGTTTGTAATTCCTACACACGAGGACGTTCTCCTGCCTAAGCCAAACGAGCACCATCAAAATCGGGAAATTAACAATGAAATCTTACCATGTAATCCACAGAGCTCAAAAGTGCATTCATTTTTTATGATAATTTATTGAGTTCTCATGGGTGATTTTCCTTGATGTCAGCTATTTGGGAAAACATACAGATTGTTTTTAGGAAAACTGTGTCATTTGAAGAGCTTGAGCAAACAACGCTGAGAGCCAGGGCAGGCCAGTAACGAAGAGCAGAGGCTGAAAAGACATACGGTGTCTGATCTCAGCACCCTGTGGATGAACGCTCGGGGGGAGGCAGCCGGGGCTCATGCGGATCTGGACTCCAAAAGGACTCAAGTCCCCCACCCCCACTCAGTTGCTTTCCCTTTTTAAAGAGTAAGCATGACAGTGGCCTTGCCAACTGGGACATGATGTCTGCTTGGGCAGCGGGCAGTCTGAGGTTGGGCGGCAGCTGTGCCGGGCGTCACTTGCCCGGAGCGCCTGTTGCTAGCACCTGTTGGCCTTGCAGGAAGTTGCATTTGGGCACAGCCCCTCCTGCTGGGAGAGGGGAGGCTCTGGGCTCATCAGATTGTTGCCAGGCAACTGAAGTCTTCAGGGTCAGACAACCCTGTTTGTCTTTCCACAAAGTATATAAGCAATTCTTAAACAAAGCATACATCAGGGAAATTTAGATCGTGGAGGAAACATAAGATTTTTTTTTTTTTTGCCTCCCTGCTTCCATCCCTACCCCCCAGATATTGCTGATTTGAAATAACTGTTTGGTGATGTGTATACATGCTCCCTATATGAAAAAACACAGGGACAAATGTCCCATAGGCTGATGTTTTGATGATTTGTCACAAATTAGGAGTTGCCTCAGTGGAGGGCCGTGATTTTACAATCTACAATTTAAATACGGCATAAGTACAACAGTTCTCAAGGTCTGAGTTCAATATCGCCAGAAAATTCTTTAATTGTTTAATCATGTAAGGCTGTGTTTTTTTCATTCTCCTCTGGTATTTGTATGTGTGTGTGTGTGTGTGTGTGTGTGTGCGCGCGCGCGCGCGCGCGTGTGTGTGTGTGTGTGTGTGTGTAGTTTAAAGATTTTATTTATTTATTTGAAGCCAAGACAGAGAGAGCAAGCATGAGCGGGAATGGGGGAGAAGTGGGGAGAGGAACACAGGGACAAATGTGTTTGGGCAGAGGCAGAAGCAGACTCCCCACTGAGCAGGGACCCCCCGATGCAGGGCTCGATCCCAGGACTCCAGGATCCTGACCTGAGCCGAAGGCAGACAGACACTTAACTGACTGAGCCCCCCAGGCACCTCTCTCCTCTAGTATATTTAAATCCATCCTCTATCAATGCCGTAGGAAACCTTCCCTCTAGACTTGTGTCCAGTATGGCAGCCAGTAGCCACATGTGGTTAAATAAAATTACAATAAACTGATTTTTTTATTTTAAAATATTCATTTATTTTACTTTTTAAATTTATTTTATTTTGTATGTTACGTGTACTTTATTTTTTTAATTTTAATTTTTTTCTTTAAACTCAATTAACATATAATGTGTTATTGGTTTCAGAGGTAGAGATCATTGATTCATCAGTCTTATATAATGCCCAGTCAGTGCTCATTCCATCACGTGCCCTCCTTAAAGTCCATCACCCAGTTACCCCAACCTCCCACTCCTCTCAAGCAACCCTCAGTTTGTTTCCTATGATTAAGAGTCTCTTATGTCTCTCTCTCTCTGATTTCATCTTTTTTTTTTTTTCCTCTCTTCCCCTATAATCCTCTGTTTTGTTTCTTAAATTCCACATATGGGTGAGCTCCTATGATAATTGTCTTTCTCTGATTGACTTACTTTGCTAGCATAATACTCTCTAGTTCCATCCATCATTGCAAATGGTAAGATGTCATTTTTTGATGGCTGCGTAGTATTCCATTTGTATATAGATACCACATCTTCTTTATCCATTCATCTGTAGATGGACATCCAGGCTCTTTCCATAGTTTGGCTATTATGGGCATACAATGAACAGATTTAAATGGAGAATTTAGCTTCTCGGTACCACTAGCCACATTTCTAGTGCTCAATAGCCACACATGGCTAGTGGTTACCTTCTTGGATAATGCAGGTTTGGAACATTTCCATCATTGCAGAAAGTTATACTGGACAGGGCTGCTGACCTTTGCCAGGAACCAAAATCTTGGATTATCTGATGTCCGAGTCCTATCAAAAGTCCATTTAGAAGCAGTATTTCGAGGACATCAGTGAAGGAGTGCCCTTTCCTGTGGTTTCTTTGAGTTTTAGCCTTGAATCAAACAAGACCATTAAGAGTGTTTTTGGATCCCAGTAGCGTGGCTCTCTACAGAACTGCTTTCATTGAACCACATCTCAGGATTTTGTCCAAGAATTCATTAAGAAATAACCTCGTGCATATCGCTGTGCCAGAAAATGAGAAATTACTGGATAATAATGGGGACCCGTCAAAAGGATACTGGTGCAAGTTTGGTGGGCTGTTCCCTGGCTAAATCTGAGAGTAATTGAGCGACACCATAAATAATGATAAAATGGATTACAGAATAAATCCAGCATGGAAATGTGTCCGTGCTGATGTGAGTTAATGTGTTGGGGAGAGCACTGGGCTGTTATAATGCCAACACAGAAATGCAGAAGGTGTGATAGAACTAGACCATCGCCGCTGCGCCCTCCCTCCTGGCAGCCGGGCCAAGCAAGGATCAGCAGTGGGATGTATGGGTAAAAGCTGGATATGGAACAAAATACTTGCATAATATCAAAGTATCTCTTAGAAAATATTTGTGAATTATAAAGGTAAAAAGTCATAACCTCACAGTGGAGAAACCTGGCAGACACTACCTTTGCCTAGTGTTCAAAGTTGACATCACCAGGCATGGGAAGAGCCGCTATCATGTGCCTTCTGACGGGACACACTGAGGACGCGATAGAACTTCTGAGACATTCTTGCTAAAAATACATGACCTGGGGCTAATCATGAGGAAACACCGGACAACCCCAAATTGAGGGACACTTTATACAAATATCTGTCAATGTCTTGAAAGGCAAAAAAAAAAAAAGGCTACAGAAGTGTTCCAGGTTAAAGAGCAAAGAGACATGATTAAAAAAAAAAATGCAATCATAATTCTAGACTGGATCCTGGAAGAGAAAAAGGGGTTTTGTTTTTTGTTTTGTTTTGTTTTGTTTTTGCTTTGAAGGACATTTGAGAAAAATGCTAAAATCTGAAAGGGGATTAATTAAATGTAGAAATATATAATAAGAAAGGGAGAATTTTAATTCAGCAAAATAAAGGATATTTCCCTTAAAAAACGTTTTAAGATTTTATTTATTTATTTGACAGCAGGAGAGAGAGAAAGCACAAGCGAATGGGGGGGGGTGGCGTTGAGGGAGAGGGAGAAGCAGGCTCCCCACTGAGCAAGGAGGTCCATATGGGGCTGGATCCCAGCACCCTGAGATCATGACCTGAGCCAAAGGCAGACACTTAACCGAATGAACCATCCAGATGGCCCTCCCCTGAAATGTTTATATAAATAGTTTAAACCAATGACATTCATTGATAATACTTTGCTTTAGGATGTTAGAGAAGACCTATAGGCTAGAAAAAGTTGCTAGAGAGTCACAAATATGTCAACACACGTCACCATGGGAGAATGTAGTCTGAAATTTTTAGCCCTTACTGTTGTTTGGGGTGGGGGCAGAGAAGCCCAATGACTTAAAATGATCGATCTGTAAGGTAAGAGGCTAAGGAGAGAAGTGTGGTCTTTGGGCCAACCATTTCTATCTACCAATGATAATTGAAAAAGCAGATGTATTTACTAGCCCCAGGCTAGCCTAGGGAAGAAGCTGGCTTCCCCGAGCATGGATGGGTGGGTGAGCCAAGGGCTGCCTAAGGCACCTGGTTCTCTCTTCCTGGGATACAGTTTCCCCACCCCTGTCACCAAAGACGAGTGGGTCCTCCACGGTCAACCTATCTCATAAAACCCTGTGTTTTTTTTCCCCTTCATAAGGTTTACTGTAAAAGTACATCTATGTACCTTTCAATGTAAAAGTTGCACAGATGTAAACAAAGTTATGCTCAGAATCCCAGGAAATAACACTATGAGCAGAGCCTGGGCACTGTCACTTAGAAGGCCATGAATGTGTGAATGTTCAGGTTCTGTCACTGAAGGGCAGGCGCCGAGAGGCCCTGCGGCAGCTTTACCAAGACACTGGTCATCTGTGCCGCTCGTCCCCTGCTGGTACACACTGACCCTTCATGCAAATTAGGAAAGGGGCGCCCTTCCTTTAGGCAGACTAAGTAAGAAAGGATTTGCCTTCTTCCCACTAAGGCGGTCTCCAGGCTAGGTGTGCAGCTTGGGGATTTGTGCATGTTGCGGATTTTTAGTCTACACTAGAGGACCCTATGCAAGGCGCAAACACACATGATGGCCCTACTTTGCTGAGATCACAAACTCATGACCCAGGGGCCTAGTCCACGGCTAGGGTTATTTGGCCTTATTTATTGTTTTTTTGTTTTTTAAGATCTTATTTATTTAAAAAAAGATTTTATTTATCTATTAGATTGAGAGAGAGAAAGAGAGAGTGAGCTCAAGCAGGGGGAAAGGCAGGCAGAGGGAAAAGCAGGCTCCCTGCTGAGCAGAGAGCCTGATGTGGGACTCGATCCCAGGACCCTGGGATCATGACCTGAGCTGGTGTCCCATATTTGGCCTGTTTTTAAAATGTTTTCTTGGGGTGCCTGGGTGGCTCAGTTGGTTAAGCGTCTGCTTGCAGCTCAGGTCAAGGTCTCTGCCCTTACTCCCTGCTCGCTCTCTCTAATAAATATCCCGAACCCTAAAAGATTTTATTTTTAAATTACCACTGTTTAAAATTCAGGGAGTCTACATAAAAGTACAGGCTTTGGCTTTTCTTTGTAGCTTCTGTCCCACCTTCCTCTTTCCATGGCAATGGGCTGGAGTCCCGCGGTGCGGCTAGCTTGGCTCTCTGCGGACCTCTGTGCTCCCCATCACCCCAATAACCTGGACTCTGAGGCTGCGGCAGAACTTGTCCTTCCTTCACGCTCTGTGTGGTTTTCCCTAAACCCCACCTGCTTGACTCGCTTTGGGGATTACCTAAGCCTGTAGGCTTGTAAGCACCCAGTTCCTCCCACAGTTTGTCCGTACTTTGATGACAAGGGGACACGGAGCGGGAAAGCTCACCCCTAGCAGCCTCTTGGCTTGAAGCAGAAAAGGGAGAGCAGCTTTCGGAGCCTGACCGGATCTCACTGCCTCCTGTTGTGTCCTCGGAGGTCCATGTGAATGCCACCTATTTGGGCCACCGTTTATCTGCCATCTCCCATTGTTCGTGTCTTCAGGGTTACGGTGGTTTGAAGGAAAGATAACAGATTTATGCTGGGTTTAGATTTGGAGGAGGGGGAGGGGGAGGCTTCTGGGGGGCATTGTTCTCGTGTTGTATTTTGGGGGACGGTGAGCAAACATGTGGGGGAGCTGGATGGAAACTGCAGATGTGGGGGATGGGGCGAGGGAGAATGAACCATGGGGAGGGGGAGAAGGACCTGCCGAAACATGCCTTGACTTCTCTTTTTTAAAAATATTTTATATATTTATTTGACAAAGAGAGAAATCACAAGTAGGCAAAGAGACAGGCAGGGGTTGGGGGGAAGCAGGCTCCCTGCTGAGCAGAGAGCCCGATGCGGGACTCAATCCCAGGACCCCGAGATCATGACCCGAGCCGAAGACGGAGGTTTAACCCACTGAGGCACCCGGGCACCCCACGGCTTTGTCTTTCTCCCCCTTTCTATAGAGCCCGAGCTATTTGTGATGTGCCTCTTTTCTAAGCCATCAGCTAGAAACGCTTGCTGGAAGAAAGGCCATCTGTCCTAGAGGCTGAATGCCAAGTTGTGGGGATCTCTTGAGGAATAGAAAACAAAAAATGAACTTATTGCAGAGCAGGAAGATCTGACTTTGACCCCGCTGGGGCGATGGCGCCCCTTGGGCTTCGGTGAGCGCGCAGAAGCCGGGGAGGGCAGGGCTCCTCCACGCTATTCCGACCATCCCAGTGGAGCCCAGCTGTCCAGTCAGGGGCACACTGGCCCTACCATGTCCCCGCATGGGTCTCTTGTGAATGGAAGAAGCCCCCTGCTTGGGAGCACTGTGCACTGAGCACCTGGGGAAGTTCGAGGGTAGACGTTCAGAGGTACCACGATGGCACCCGTGTGCAATGCTGGAAGACACGCTGGCCGGCCGGGCCCAGTGAGAGGAAACCTGGAACAGACGGATCCACTGTGACGTGGCAAGGATGAAGGTTCCTATCCCGGGCAGAGGTGGACTGAGCCAGCCCTCGCGGAGGTGCAGGTATGGAGAGAGGATGGGCAGTCATTGCCGTTGCGGGGAGATCAAGGAGAAGTTTATGTTCCTCTTGTTTGACAGGAGATACGAGCACCTATTGGGTGGCTGTAGGAGACAGTCACTGAAGGCACGACAGGGAGGGGTCACGGCAGAGTCCTTGAGACCCTTGGAAGCAATAGGACTTAGAACCCCAGGGGAGAGGTGGGCCTGAAGGCAAAAGAGGATTTTCTCAGTGCCTCTGGCGAGAGAGGCTTCCCACTGAGCTGGGAGCCCGACACAGGGCTCCATCCCAGGACCCTGAGGTCGTGACCTGAGTCAAAGGCGGATGCTGAACCGACTGAGCCCCCTAGGCGCCCCTGAAGAGAGGCATTTAATCAGAGGCATGAGCATGAATTTTCACGGGGACTGGGGACGTGAAACTTGGATGTGATCGAGTGGGCCACTGGGGAAGAGGATGGGGGCCAGGAAGTGGCCACTTTGGGATTTCACGACAGCACATGGACTCCGTGGCTGTGGAACGGAAGAGAGGGGATAAGGAGAGGCGACCTCCAGCAGAGAGGGGGGAATGCAGCTCTCACTTTGGTGGCCTCACTTGGGCTGCCCACGGCAGTGCTCTGCATTTTCAGCTAATGAAGCTTCACCAGAATCTTTTGCCTAAATGCCAGCAGATTGCCTCTTCCGGATAGAAATTAGAAATCCTTGCAGCTACCCAATTCTCTCAAGTCAATTGATGAAAATCCCAAAAGTGTAGTGCTCCCAAGAAGACACCCAGATGGCCAACAGGTCCATGAAGGTGCTGAAGATCGCTCCTTATCAGGGAAATGCAAGTGAAAACCACAAGGAGCTGCCTGTCACCTCACTCCAGGAGCGTGGCTGTTCATCAAGACGACAAGAGGTAAGAGTCATGGAACGTGTGGGAAAGGGAAGCCTGTGCAACTATGGGCGAGAATGTCAATTAATGGTGCTACTGTGGGAAACCGTACAAAGGCTCCTAAGAAATTAAAAAATTACACTACCATAAGATCCAGCAATCCCGCTTCTGGGTATATATCCAAAGGAAATTAAAATAGGATATCAAAAGTAGGACACCTGTGCTCCCATGTCTATTACAGCATTTTTCACAATAGCCAGGACATGGAAACAATGTAAATGTTGGTCAGTGAGTGAGTAGATGAAGAAGACGGTGTGCGTAGGGGTGTGTGTGTGTGTGTGTGTGTGTGTGTGTGTGTGTTTATATATATATGAAGATGAGTATTAGTCATGAGAAAGGGGGTATCGATCCTGCCGTTGTGACAACATGGATGTATATTAAGGACATCAGGCTTAGTGAGATAAGCCAGACAGAGAAAAACAAATAGCGTATGGTATTCCTTACATGCGGAGTCTAAAAAAGCCCAACTGGTAGAAACAGTGTAGAACGTGGTTACCAGGGGCTGGGGAAATGGGGAGATGCTGTTAATGTTGTAAACTTGCAACTATAAAATAAATGCATCTTGGAAATCTAACCAACGGCACAGTGATTATAGTCAACAATACTGCCTCCCATACTTCAAAACTGCTAAGAGACTAGACCTTAATTGTTCTCACCACAAAAACAAGTGGCTCCGTCGGTTAAGCGTCTGCCTTCGGCTCAGGTCATGATCCCGGGATCCTGGGATCAGGTTCCGAGCGGGGAGCCTGCTTCTCCCTCTGCTGCTCCCCTTGTTTGTGCTCTCTGGCTCTCTCTCTCAAGTAAATAAAATCTTAAAACGAGAGAGAGAAATGATCATTGCATGGCATGATGGAGAGATTAGCTGACACCATGGTGGTAATCATTCCCATTTATAAATTTGTCGAATCAATACTTCCAAACCTGCTCCGTGTTCTATGTCAATTACATCTCAATAAACATTTTTTAAAGCTCGAATAATTTTTTAAGAAAGAAAGAAAAAAAAAAAAGGTAGAGGACTCACCAAGGAAAGTAGTAAAGAAATTGCTAGGGAAGGTGCCGTGGCCCAATGGCCTTGGTGGGGGGGTGGGGTTGGAGCACAGAAGTCTGTGAGGCCGGTGCTGACGCAGGTTCAAGCGCTTACTCTCCGGCCAGACCTGGGCCCACCATCTGCGTGGAGATGCCTGACAGGTCCTTCCTCCTCAGACACTGTCACTCGGCATTTCTTCCAATAATAAATAAAATCACTGAATAAGGAACAGGGAACTTACGTAAGGATGAAATGGAGAAACGTAGAGAAAGAACTTTTAAGCTGATGGTCATTCAGTCCAGAAGAATATTCTCCTTGTGCCAGAAGAATCACAACGTGGGTGTCAAACCTGGAGTATTTCCCCGATTTAAATCACTGACTCAGCACAGTAGTAAAGCAGAAGTCCTGGCATAAAGCGTGATGTGTTAGCATGACTCACAGGTACAGCTCAGGTGGGAAATAAATTAGTTCTGTGGCTTATAAAAAAATTGGAGGTTTAAGGAAAAAGCATGATTTTATTCTAAATTCGAATAAGCTAAAATTTTAAAGCAAGGATCCGTTGGCTGACAATAAAATGTGTAGCTTTTGTTTCTTGCAATCCCTCCAAGTGAACTCCGGAGGGCTCTGTTAGATCGCTTGGTTTCTGGAAGAACGGGGTCTGGGCTCTCACCAGTGGGTGGGGTTTTAGAATTCACGCCTACTGACTTTCTGCCATTTCTCATCCCTTCGAAGGGCTTGTTCTGGTTAAATACAAGATCATTTGTTCTGATTCCACGGAAACCCTCGCAAATGTTCTTACCCAAGCAGCAATTTAGAATTGAGAAAAGGAGTTTTCAATTTTCTAACAAGTAGAGCACATAGTCTGTTTGATACCTCACCTGCATATGTAAACACAGTGGTTCTAACAAACAAGCTCGAGACTTTTCACAGGATGATATCTACTCTGGAACTTATATTGTATTCTGATCTCTTTTATTCTACTCTGTTCAGTTTTTTTTTAAAAAAATGCTGCTAAAAGCCCACTGAATTGAATCGATATCCATTAATAGGTTATGAACCAGTTTGAAAAACACAGGTTTGGAAAATGTATTTTTGTTGACTTCAGTGATTTATAGTGGAATGATAGACAGCCAGGATTATAAACCAAAAACCATTTGCTCTTTCATATTCAGGGATATCTGATTTGAGGAACAAAGGTGACGAAGATATTTATTAAAAAAAAGTAGTCACTATCACTTACTTCCTGCTCTGTAACCATTATCGCATCAGGCTCTTCACAAACACATCCTCCCATTTACCTAACAACCTGGTGATTTGAGGTACCATTAGTCTTCATTAGTCTTTAAATATATATATATATATATATATATATATATTTTTTTTTTTTTTTTAAGAGAAAGAGCGAGTGCAGTGCGGGGAGGGACAGAAGCAGAGGGAGAGAATCGCAAGCCAACTCTGCACTGAGTGTTGAACCTCAACACGGGGTCGATCTCACGACCCTGAGATCATGACCTGAGCAGAAATCAAGTCAGACGCTTCACTGACTGAGCCACCCAGGAGCCCCTCGAGGTATTGTTGTCCTTGTCAAGGGAAGAGCCCCAAGCTCCCATAGGATGGCGGGAAGTAACAACGCCCTGTAAGAGGTGACCGCACTAGAGGGCTACTCAACCTGCCGGCCTCTAATGTTGCAGGAAGTAAGGAAAGCGGAAGGAAATGGGCCAGAGCCCCCGTCTCATGGCATGGGCTGGACAGCCGCTGAGCACATGCTGGGTTGGGTAGTCGCTGATGAACCCAGGCCACGGCCTCAGCACCTTTCACAGCAGGAGTCCTCCTCTGGGTGCACAACAGGGTTTAAGTTTTGCCTTTTCTTAAATTCACGCAAATGCAGAAGGGCGTACATTCTAACACACTTGCCCAGTCCTGATACAGACGCTGTTTCCCCTCTCCCACACAGCCTCTGCCTGAACCCAGACCCGCGGCCTCACTCTCCAGGTACCTCTAAAGCTACTGATCCTGACTGGGGGCCAGTGGTAATACAGGACATTATCCCTGCACACGGGTCCTTTTGCACACAGAGAAGTCTAGAAGTGGGAACAACTTGTAGAAGTAGAATTTCTGGACCAAAGGCTTTTGTGATTTTGATAGATACTGCTAGTTGTCTTCGTAAAGATTGTATCAGTTTAGTCAAAAAGCATTGGAAAAGAGAAACTGTTTCCTCACACCTTCAGAAACAGTGTTACTGAACTTTTTCCTCTCTGACAACTTCACAGAATCGACTCTCACTGTAGTTTTCATGTCTCTTATTCTAGAGTTCACATCTTTTTCACAGTCACTGATACTTCCGTTTCTCAAACTGCCACATTCTTTGCTCATTTTTCTATTATTTTTCTTCTTGATAACTTCTTTTTTTTAAAGATTTTATTTATTTATTTGACAGAGAGCACAAGCAAGCAGAGAAGCAGGTAGAGAGAGAGAGAGAGAGGGAAGCAGGTTCCCTGCTGAGCAGAGAGCCCGATGCAGGGCTCGATCCCAAGACCTTGAGATCATGACCTGAGCTGAAGGCAGAGGCTTTAACCCATTGAGCCACCCAGACACCCCTTCTTGATAACTTCTAACAGCTTTTGGTACATATGTATGTGTATTGAAAGTAAGATCTCTTTCGAAAATTAAACTTTCTTTCAAAAGAAAGGTTATCTTCTTTTTGTAAAAAAAAATATTTATTTATTTATTTGACAGAGAGAGCACAAGCAGGGGGACTGCGGGCATGGGGAGAGGGAGAAGCAGGCTCCTCAATGAGCAGGGAACCCAATGTGGGGCTTGATCACAGGACCCTGGGATCATGACCTGAGCCAAAAGCAGACACTTAACCGACTGAGCCACCCAAGTGCTCCAAAGTTAGTTATCTGTTTATGGGAACTTTTCCATGCAGAATATTTTCACTTTTATGTTATCACTTAGCATTTCCTTATGACTTTGGAGTTTTGTGTCCTACTTAATTAAGGAAGGTCATCTCATCCTGAAATGATACATTCAAGAATCTGCAACATTTTCTTTCCTCTTGGT
Organism: Mustela erminea; assembly: GCF_009829155.1. Taxonomy (NCBI): domain Eukaryota; kingdom Metazoa; phylum Chordata; class Mammalia; order Carnivora; family Mustelidae; genus Mustela; species Mustela erminea. The sequence goes on along the minus strand of NC_045634.1, from coordinate 26,362,397 downwards.
GTATCTGGAAGTTACTAAGATGTGAAATGTGAGATAGGAATGCTTTTCCTTTTCTTCCCTGTTTGTTGGTTGTCTAGTTGTCATCATGCCATCTACTGAAGAAATTACATTTCCTACAGACCTATTATATATTCAATTCTTCTACACACGTAGGTCTGTTTCTGGAATCTGTTTTATGTCACTGAGAGGAGCAGATACCAACTCCTTACCACTTTAATTCTTGCTTGAAAGATGTTTTCCAAACTGGTAGAACTAATCACCTTATTACCCTTCTTTTTCAGGATTTTTTGGCTATTCTAGAATGTTAGTTTTCCATAAGGACTTCCAAATAAACGTGTTTCTTTCTTTTAAAAATCAGTTGTGATATCACTGAGATCATCTTAAATTTACAGAATAATATAAGGAGAATTAATATCTGTACCAATGGATTGTTTTGCAGTTACTTAGGCCAGAAACTTAGAGACTTGTGTATGATGCACAACTGTCTCTCCTACATCCTTCATCGATCTATCAGCAAACCCTAGCAGCAGTTCCTTCAATATCTATCCAGAAACTGACCACTTCTCACCTGTCCCCCATTCATGGCACCACTGTTTTCCACCCACATTTCTGTGATAGTTTCCAAACTGGTCCCCCCCCCTTTCCTCTTGCTTCAGTCTATTCTCAACCCAGAAGCTAGAACAAACCATTCAAACCTAAGTCAGATCACCCCACTCCTCTGTTCCAAACCCTCTGCACAATGGAATACTATTCAGCCACAAAAAAAAGGAGATCCTGCCATTTGGGACAACATGGATTGACCCGGAGGGCATTATGCTAAGTGACGGAAGTCGGAAAAAGAAAAGCAAGTACTGTATGATCTCACTTGTACGCAGAATCTGAGAAAGCTGACCTCACAGAAACAGGAAGTAGATTGGTGGTTGCTGGGGCCTAAAAGTGGGGTTTGAGGGGATGCAGGGGCGTTGGCCAAAAGGTACAAACTTCCGGCTATAAGATGAGCAGGTTCTGAGGATCTGAGGTACAGCCTGGCTAACTATGGTTAACAATACCGCATGTCGTACTTGAAAGTTGCTGAGTGAGTAGATCCTAAATGTTCTCACCAAACACACACACACATAATGATGTGTGTTGGTGGAGGTGTTAAGTGACCATATGAGGTAATCATTTTGCAATAGATAAGTGTCTCAGATCATCGTGTTGTGCCTTAAAACTTCCACCACGTTGTAGGCCAATTATATCTCAATAAAGCTGGGGCAGGTGGGGAGGCAGGGACTTCTAGAGGCTTCCTACTTTGCTCAAAGCCGAAAAACAGACTTGGAGCACAGATCTGAAGGTGAATGAGCTGACCATGTGACTGTTTGAGGGAGAGAGTCCCAGGCAGACGCAAGAGCCAGAGGAGAGCCTCGAAGGCAAGGAACCTGGCGGCCAGTCTTGGAGCTGCAGTTACAGACAGCAGGAGACCACAGACCCGGGTCCCATGGGCCAGTGCGAGCTAAAAATTGTTGAAAGCAGTTACTGACAAGGAGTGGGAGTAGGGATAGCAGGGGTGTGGTAGGGGAGGATTACCTTTTACATTGAAAGCCTTGTGGAACTATCTGACTTCTCAAAGTATATGTACGCCTTTGATAAAAATGAAAAATTAATCAAGAATTTTAAACCACTGACATCCAAAGGAAAAATATAGAAACTAAGGGAAAATCTTAACAGATGGCTTTTGTTAGCATGCAGTGGGAGTTATGCTTTTCTTGTAGCAGATGGATGGACATTCTTATAACCAAACTCCGTGATTTCTCCGTTATCATGATTCTAAATAACACCCATCGATTTAAATTTCTATCTTTGAGCAGTGCCTGGAAGGTAAGGAATATTTAGTTCTGTGTATTCAGCATTCAGCCAGTGAAACAGCAAACTGACGAGTCTAGATTTCGTGATCTTCAGAGACACAGAGATGAGAAAGGAGAGAAAGATTTCTACAGCATTTCGTTTCTTGCACTTTCACGTTTAAAAAAATCATTATTAAAAAAAATCATTATTAGGTAGAATTGGAAACAAGTGTGATTTTTTTTTTTAAGATTTTATTTTATTTTTTTTTTGAGAGAGAGAGCGATTGTGAGCGAGAGAGCAGAAGCAGAAGGAACAGCAGAGGGAGAGGGAGAAGCAGGCTCCCCGCCCAGCAGACAGCCCGATGCAGGACTTGATCCCAGGACCCTCAGATCATGACCTGAGCAGAAGGTAGATGCTTAATAACCACTGAGCCACCCGGGCGCCCCAAGTGTGATTTTTAAGAACAGAAGACATATCGTGAAACGAATGTAGGAATTGATAAAGTGTTCGCTTCCACTGAAACCTCAGTGAGATTCACACGCTGCAGGACTCCAAGTCCAAGTCTGAAGATGGGCCTTTACAAAGAAGGTGGGTCGTCAGGTGACTCAGAAGAGCACTGCCCTTGGGAGAAGGACAGAGTCTCCCCTTCCACGGAAGCAGGAGAAATGCAGTATGGGAGCCCCCAGGACGGAAATCTGCATGGTCAGACCGGTCTTCCTGCAATTTCAGGCATTAAATGCAAACCTTTCTCCTCACCATTCTGTGCTTGAGAAACTGTCATCACAGGACAATGTTCAAGGTTCATTTCCAGCCCCTCAACGGTGAAGCAAGAAACATTTTCATGTGCGTTTTTCCCCCTGTGTGAAGTTTCCTTTTCTAAATTATAATCTTGTTTGTTAAGGAAAGGGCAAAATGGGACATGGAGATGGCTTGTTGCCTAAAATACCAAAAATAGTGTCCCAACAGGCCAAAGCTTTGTGGGGGCCACGGAAAAGGAATGCTCCAGAAGGCCACAGGGAGACCCATGGGAGTACGTCCAACTTCCCAGGTGCCCGCAGCCACGAATGGGGAGAAACAGTCGAGGGGGGGCATTTCTTTCTGTTTTCTTACCCCCATCAGCTGCTGACAACAATTTATTTTAGAAACTAGATTTATACGGGAAGCCCAGGAAGAAAATGATTCTTTCTTGAGGAATGGGAGAATAGGATGTATTTTCTTATGTTTGGTTCTATCGGTCAGAAGTTAAAGCTGTTGTAGTTGTTACTGATTGAGGCGTTAGCCCTCGCAGTTCCTTGTTCTAAGGCTGTCATGTGGACGGTAAAGCCCGCACAGCGCGCACGCCACGCTGTACGCCTGAAAAGAATGTCACATTGTGTGTCACTGGATGCAAAGTTTTAAAAAATTATTAAAAATTTCCTAAAAATTTTTAAAAAGATTTTATTTATTTGAGAGAAAGAGAGAGAGAGAGTGGGAGAACACAGAGGGAGAGTTAGAGGGAGACAGTAGACTCCCCACTGAGCAGGGAGCCCCATGTGGGGCTTGATCCCAGGACCCTGGGATCATGAACTGAGCCGAAGGCATATGCTCTGATCAGTGCTTTTCTTTTTCTTTTTCTTTTTTTTAATCAGTGCTTTTCATACTTTTTTTTGCCATGAGTATCTTTAAGAAATAAATTTTATACAGTACTGCACATACATACCCCAAACCAAAACAACAGGTCACATGCACGCAAAGACCCTTAAGACATGTGATATGCACTGGTATTTTCTGTTGAATTTTGTTCTCTTCCATTCCATCAGGAAAATTTCTGTTAAAGACCCTCAGTGAGGGGTGCCTGGGTGGCTCAGTCGTGAAGCATCTGGCTTCAGCTCAGGTCATGATCGCAGGGTCCTGGGAACGAGCCCCACATCAGGCTCCCTGCTCGGCACCAAGCCTGCTTCTCCCTCTCCCACTCCCTCTAGCTTGTGTTCCCTCTCTCTCTCTAATAAATAAAATCTTAGGAAAAAAAAAAAAAGACCCTCAGTGAGTTTCTTCACTAATGGATCCCACACACACACAAAATCTTCAGATTATTACCAATTCTTTATTATTTTGTCACATAATTGGAAACACTGAATTTAGAATCCCAGACTACCAGATAATCCCTACCAGATAATGCCTCTTGTTATATTTTTATTCTGCGGACTAACCAATGACAAAACCAATCTGTTATTACGTAGCACGATTTCTAAATTCATTCTTTTTAAAGCGTTCTCAGATATCTCAGATTACCCTCTGGAACACCAGCCACATCTCTGTCCTAACTGGTCTCTTCTGAAACAGGGTCTGGGACGGCACACGAGCAGTTATCAAGCAGAACTTCTGGAAAGCTCAAATCACCCAGCCGACCTAAAATGGGGGGGCCTGTGAAGAAATAATGCAGAAAGATTCCAAGGTTGGGACACCTGGGTGGCTCGGTCGGTTGAGCGCCTGCCTTCGGCTCAGGGCATGATCCCAGGGTCTTAGGATGGAGTCCCACGTGGGGCTCCCTGCTCAGTGGGGAGTCTGCTTCTCCCTCTGCTTCCCCAAGCTTGTGCTCATGGTCTCTCTCAAATAAATCAATCCAAAAACATATTCAAAAAAAAATTTTTTTAAGGGCACCTGGGTGGCTCAGTGGGTTAAGCTGCTGCCTTTGGCTCAGGTCATGATCTCAGGGTCCTGGGATCGAGTCCTGCATCGGGCTCTCTGCTCAGCAGGGAGCCTGCTTCCTCCTCTCTCTCTCTCTGTCTGCCTCTATGCCTACTTGTGATCTCTCTCTGTAAAAAAAAAAAAAAAAAGACTGGGTATCCCTTAGCTTGTCAACTCATGAAACAATTCTTTCTCAATCCAACATTTTGAAGGAGGGTGCACCTTACACCGTAAGTCTGTGCAAATTTGTAAAATCAACAATTCTCTATCAACTTGAAATAAACACAGAGAAGCTACTGTATATAATTCTGGTTTTATTGCTCATTATTTATGCCATTCCATACAATTTTAGGTAGACAGACTTGGAGAAAATATACTGGGAGTGTTGAATAGACAGTGGTAAAACAGATGAGAATGTTCCAGTGCTTTAGAGAAGGTGGTCAGAGGCCCCGCTGCCACCATCACCCCCCAAATTAGTACATTTCATATAAAAAAGAGTAAAAATAGTTCATTGGCATTTAACTAGCATTATTCTTTGTCATCTTTGAACCACAGTAAGCCTGAACAACTTCAGAATCTTCAGAGCCAAACACAATTTGTTCCACGAGCAGATCTGTAGTTTCAGTTTCTTTAAAAACAAGCAAAAAAATAACACAACAAAAACCATGTACACACCCCCAAAAACGAACTGGCGTATTCCGGTGGTCTTGAATTGTAATGCTTCTATTAGTTCAAGATATAAAATGTGATTTAGCTTTTGAAAACCAGATTATACTTCTTTACCATAATTGTATTTACTGTGTAATTCCAACCATTTAGCTGAGCCTAATATTAGCCCAGTAAAAGCCACGCATACAATTTAAACTGTTCTGATGCTAAGGACATGTCTTTAGAAGTTCATTATTCTTTGAAACGTCAGACCCGAGCTGCACAGGTGTAACTGGAGGAACCAACAGTTTACCCTTCTAGAACCAGCAGCAGTTCTCAGGGTTCTCCAGCCAGGGAGTAAATGTAGTCACTGTAAGTCACACAACACATCAGTGACTTCCTGGGTACATGTCACTAACAGTTACCCTACTCGTGATTAAAAAATAATAATCAAGCTTGTACTATGATTCAGCATTTGAAACACTTCTACGTTTATTACTATGAAAACAGATGTTCAGCCTGAGAAATCCACATGGCTACTTGAAAAGAAACAAGACCTGAAATGTGGTTTTATGTTAAACGATTTAGAAGACCTGTTGCGAGAGAACCAAAAACACACAGTGGCAGAGAAACAGGAATTTATTAAAACCACTGTCTCCCCAAAATACAAAAATTAAATATTAAGGCATCTTTTACTCCCATCTTGGTATATGCAGCAAAGAGAAATGTTTTCAGTGGGAACCAGCACTTTTACTCAAACGCTTCTGAATGTATTTGGCAGATTTATTTTATATTCCCCTATTCCGCATACAGCCGAAAACTCTCATGGTCAAACATCATGACCCAAAAGAAGAGTATGAACAGATACTCATTTACTAAAAATAAGAAAGAAGTGGTTCACCCTTGAAAAATAAAAAGGAACTACAAAGAATATTATGTAGTAAGTTCAAATATTAGTATTTAAATTTCTCTGGAGCAATTTACGCTTCAGTAATTAAGAGAAAGGAGAGATGAAGACTTTATTAAGATGAGAAGTCTATTAAAATGGATCACACCACAGAGCAACTGTTTATTCAGTATTCTGATCCACTGGGATGAGAGTTTCAAAAGGGCTTCCTACTCCTTTAAAAAATAGCCAATCCACTGGAATAAGACCATATAAATTCACACTGATTATTTATTTTTTCCCATTTTGTCCATTTACAAAGATCAACCATCTTCATAAAGTATACTAAACGGTAACATTTCACCTTTTATTAAGGCAAGTTTGTGAAAATAATTTAATACAACCAGATCTTTTCATGAACTTTCAGCTTAAAACATTTGTTTTGTTTTTTTTACATAAGAAACATACAAAAAAATTGTTTTATAAAAAGCCACCTCAATACCAGAAAAGAGTAATAATGAAGGATTTTGAACCCAGTTTCCTTCTTAAAGGATGTTCTTCCCTTGTCTTCAATTCCAAGAACTATTCGTCTTCTTTAGAGCCAGTTTTGCTTAACTATAAAAAAGAGAAAAAAGACATCATCAACAAGATTAAGCTATCATGTTTTTTGAATTCACTGTTTTCACTTACTATGACAAATATTTACAGTTGATAGAACAACAGGCAACACGTTTTGTGTAACTTAACACCATTCACTGCATTCAGTATATTTAACTACTTGTCAACTTTAGGCTCAGCTACTTTAAAAAGGATTCTTTAAAAACACAACCTGGGTGCCTGGGTGGCTCAGTGGGTTAAGCCACTGCCTTTGGCTCAGGTCATGATCTCGGGGTCCTGAGATCGAGTCCCGCATCGGGCTCTCTGCTCAACGGGGGGCCTGCTTCCCTTCCTCTCTCTCTGTCTACTTGTGATCTCTCTCTGTCAAATAAATAAATAAAATCTTAAAAAAAAATTAAAAAATAAAAAAAAAATAAAAACACAACCTCAGGGCGCCTGGGTAGCTCAGTGGGTAAAGCCTCTGCCTTTAGCGCAGGTCATGATCTCAATCAGGGTCCTGGGATCGAGCCCCACATTGGGCTCTCTGCACAGCAGGGAGCCGGCTTCCCCCTCTCTCTCTGCCTACTTGTGAGCTCTGTCAAATAAATAAATAAAATCTTAACAACAACAACAAAAAAACCAAAACAGAAAAACCCCACAACCTCAATAGAACAAGGAGGAGAAAAAAATCCCTCAAAGCTTTCCAAGAAATAAACTGGAACCAAGAATACACAAAAGGTGCCATTTACAAAATGAATGACATTCTTCTATTATTTTCACAAATAAAGTCTTCAAAAATTTTAAAAATTGTGGTTAAAAAAACCCACATAAATTAAATACAGTTAAAAAATGCGATCAAAATCTTACATTGCAAGTCTTTTCTGATAAAAATCTACAGAGTTTAGCAAATGGGGCGAGGAGAGTTCCCAAAGAATACACAGACAATTCTGACCAGAATAAAGACCGAGCCACCAAGAAATCCCCACTGAACCCAAGCCCTGAGAACCCCAGAGAATGTGGGAAGCTGTGAAAAGTAGAAACTGCTAAGTTTCTAGAAGTTCTAACATTCTGGCCTCAGCTCCTCTTCCCACTTCAAGGATCTTAAAGAGCTTTCTTTTAAGTGTATGTTATACCTGCAGTGCTTGAAATTAAAACTGAAGAATTTTAATTCATGTAAAAATAAAAATAACAGTAAACCCATTCTGTAATCACCAAACAACATTTCTTAAACGAAAAGCTGTGTTTTCTAAAACAAATTAATAGGACTTAATGCAAAGAATAGTATTCTTTTACATTTTTGCAAACTTCTTTATTACTGAGCTCAACAGGAGACCGCTGGTTTTTCAAAAATCTGCTTCTATAGTAAGGCAGGTATAATAGGAAACAGCAAACAAAAACACAGTACCAGTATTAAGAACAAACTGAGTTAATATAAAAATGCACATACTTAGATTCTAAACCTACTCATTATCTTAGAAAATTCTGGAAAACACAATATAAAAGCACACATTCTATTAATGCTCTAAAAGAAGAGTATTAGTGATGGCGTCATCACTTTTCATGGGGCCTCTGGTAAACACCACAATTCACCTGTGAGAATGAGGGAAAAAAGGCCAACAATATCTTAACATTGTGATGTAAATAGTTTTGACCTTGTTGACACCCAGAGGGCCCCAGGACCTCCCAGGAATCCCAAGATCACACTTGGAAACTACTGGTTTAAGGTAACAGACTCTGAGTCCAGACCACATCTACGCGATAACTTCCCTCTTACAAAATATCTTCGTCTATTTCTCGAGATTACTGGATTATTTAAATCTTTATTTCATTTATATTTCTTGAAATTCTAATTTATATTAACAATTAAATTCTAATTTATATTAACAAATTATATATCAATTTATATGAGAAACTAAATTTCTGGAGCTAGAGAAGGAGGAGCACTAACACCTGTGGATTAATCAGAATATTTTTGAGCCCAATTTCTGCTGCAGGCTACTTCATGGAAAGGATGCACTCCCATTCTGAAGTTTGAAGCTTTCTTTTTTTTAAGATTTTATTTATTTATTTGACAGAGAAAGACACGTCAAGAGAGGGAACAGAAGCAGAGTGAGTGGGAAAGGGAGAAGCAGACCCCCCGCAGATCAGGGAGCCTGATGCGGGGCTCGATCCCAGGACCATGGGATCACGGCCTGAGCAGAAGGCAGATGCTTAAGGACTAAGCCATGCAGGTGCCCCTGAAGCCTGAAGCATTTTAAGGAGTGAAACAACTTGGTTGGTGAGGTAAATACAAGCACACCTGGGACATGAAGTATCCATCAGGCATCCATGGAGGCGGGACCTGGGTAAATGAGAGACGGCGGGAGAAGCCGCATCCACACAGACATCTCATGTGCGCTCAGCCCCTTGCCCAGGAGGCAGACCAGAAATACTGCTTCTTTATTCCGACCTTAGCTTACCCCACCCTATTCCCAGGTAATATTCTTGTACTAGACACAAAGATTATTTTAAGCAGTTTCTACAGCAAAGGTACCCTATGACCCTAACTTTCAAATAAACTCTGAGAATATACTGCTTATAATTACCCATATTTCTAGGTCCCCACTAAAATCCTAATCTTTAACTACCCTTGGATCACATCTTCTCACAGTAGTAGTGGCACTAGTTGGCACGCAAAACTCATGAAGTCCTACAAAGAAGATTAACTGAACATCACTTTAATATACCGGAACTTACAAATAAGAAAAATACCAAGAGAAGTCGGCAAAAAAAAACTTCAATGTGAAACAGAAACAATTCTAAATAGGAAAAACAGAAAATCCTTCTTGACGATGATGGGAAGCTCCATCTAGAGTTTGCCCTTAAAAAAAAAAAATACGGGGGCGCCTGGGTGGCTCAATGGGTTAAAGCCTCTGCCTTCGGCTCAGGTCATGATCCCAGGGTCCTGGGATCAAGCCCCACATTGGACTCTCTGCTCGGCAGGGAGCCTGCTTCTCCCTCTCTCTCTCTGCCTGCTTCTCTGCCTACTTATGATCTCTGTCTGTCAAATAAACAAATAAAATCTTGAAAAAAAAATACAAATTTCTACTAAGAAATCAAAGCACTTCTTTCAATACCTTGTTTCTTGTTTCCACACTACCGCCAATCCACAGAGTTAGACGTGTTCATTCTTCACATGTCCTTACATAGACAGTCAGACTTTATGGTACTTACAGCTTAGTTCTACAGATTTTTCCATTATTCAGAAAAAAAAATCTAGGGGCACCTGCGTGGCTCAGTGGGTTAAGCGTCTGCCTTCGGCTCAAGTCATGATCCCAGAGTCCTGGGATGGAGCCCTGCGTTGGGTTCTCTGCTCAGCAGCGAGACTGCTTCCCCCTCTTGCTCTCTCTGCCTGCCTCTCTGCCTACTTGTGATCTCTGTCAAATAAATAAATAAAATCTTCTAAAAAATAAATAAAAAGAAAAAAAGAAAATCTAAAACTGAAGGTGTAGGAAAGAAAGATACTTAAAAAATACTTACATGCTGAAGGAAAAAAGGAAACAGCCATCCCAGTAAAATTCAAAGGTTGAGGGGGGAGAAAAAAAATGGAAGATATAAATTTCATTATTTGATGGTAGACCGATAACAATGTTGCAAAGCCCAGAATGTAAGTGTTATATACCTTCACCACATCAACCCAGTTCCATCCTCGAGGAAGTTCTCCTTTGTGATCTACAGGACAAAAAGAGTAACTTTATTTCTAAGACCAGACAGTAATTTTTAAAGCAACGAGTACTCTAACAAATAAGCTTTTATATATCACTCTACACAACAAATAGACTAAAATTTTAAACCACGTATTATTAAGCTGGAAAACTAGTTTATCATCATTGTGAACTGAAAGCACCATTCTCAGAATATCTGCAAAGTAATTTAGACGTACGCCTTTCTCACATTTATCCCATTTCCGCTCAAGACAAAACTGTGATATTAAGATAAAAACATGGAGGTTGAGTGGGAAATGCCAGGAAGAGGAGCTAATCAACTTACTAGTTTCATGCACTTGTACAATGCTACCCTTTTAATAATAAGGTCACGGCTGATTTAAGTGAGTTGTGTTACTTTACTGCTTTGTGAGGGTTTTTAAACTCCGAAGCTAGGCTCAAGACAAGAGTCCTTATAAACCAATGTCTGGCTTCCAGACGAAGAGGAGGCCTAGTCAACTTATTTATTAACTTCTGTAGTCTGATTAAAAAATTCATTATTTAACCTAACATTGTTTAATCTGACAGGTCTTTAATCTGCTGGGAGTGCTTGAAAACAAGCTGAAACTTTACATAAAAAATTCACAGTTTACAAAGTGATTTTGTTCTTTTAATAGAATATTCAAACTTAAAGAATAGTTTAATAAATATTAAGTGTTTTAGTTTAAAAAGACGTGATTTCCTTTATGCTTGATATTGCTATATACATCTCATTTTATGAAATCATCAAAAATTTTTATTCAAAACAAATAGATTAATTTTACACAAGGGAAACAGAAACTAACCTGATTTCTTACAGGACAGAAGAAGTATTACTGGACCTCAATCTTAGATGCTAATGGCTCTCTTGTCCTTTATGCCAGTAAGAATCTTATCCAACTGTTTATTGGTTGTAAGGGGTGTGGGGCAGATCACCAAAATGCAAGTTCCAAGTCACTAACTCCTGCACCACAACTATAGAAAGATAATGCCTTTCAGGTGGGCATCATCAAAAGAGATGGAGTTGGGGAAACAGTAATGTTTCAGGTCATTATGTATGAAAGCGACAGGTAATGAACTAATGGGCAGAAATGCTACAGCATTAACAAAGAAATTAACCAACATCCTAGAAAAGAGATTGCAATGACTAAAAATTCAGTGCTTTGGTTGTTCATGCTTTAATGTTAGGTATAATGGAGCCCCAGATTTGTTATTTCACAAACCATTATGACTTCAAAAATGTGTTCTGAGGGCCAACAAAGGTTGCTATCTTTTTGTTCTGCCACATAGGACGTTAAACAAAACAAAAACAACATACCTGCCATCATTTTACAAAAGGGCATTATTTTAAACTTCCTCACCAAAGAGTCAGTTCTTTTCAATCAAGGGCAACTTGTAACCTTATACCAAGAATACACACACACACACACACACACAGATACAGACAACAGTATACATGAACACACTTATGTATAAGTATATACAGACAACAGTATACATGGACACACTTATGTATAAGTATATAAATATATATATTTCCTCAATTGGAAAAAAAAGTTGACAGATCGATACCAATTTGCAAAAACAAAGAGATCAAATATTATTGGTGATATGAGGTGGAATTTATAATTCTTTTCTAAAGGTCCACAAAATGACTCTGGTTTAGAACACAGAAATTCTATTCTTAAATCTTATGCAAATTATTTAAATAAATCAACAGACAAAAACAGTATATTATTTATTGTGCTAAGACCTAATGGTACAGCAGACTTCATTTCAAATGAAAGCTACAGTTCAAAGAATTTTTAGTAATGCACGTACCTGCCAGAGAGGTAAACAAACAGGAAAGTCCCAGACATGGGACTTTTGATAGAAGGTAGGACACACTTCTGTATGCTATTCTGTTTCTCACCCTCAAGACCCATTTATAGTTATTCTGCCACTCACTTACCTCAAATGGTGAGCTCTTGCAGTGAAGTAGTGGTAAATATTTTCCATATACATCTGTGACCTAAGACAGTGTCTGATCCAAGTGTTCCAAGAACGAAGAACAGAGAACTACTCCTCGAAATCGAAATATACTTATTAAGCACTCACATCACACTAAAAAGCAACCCATTTCTGTGTGTTATTAAAAAAATAAAATAAAATAAACACAAACCTGTTTTATCTGCCAGCTTACGTTTCTGGGCTTTTGAAAGCTGTTCTTTTTTCTCTTTTTTCTTACTTGATGGGGCTGTATTAGGAGTTTCAACGGAGATGATACTGCTTATGGGTATCTAGAAAAAAACAAGTAATTCCTGTACTAATGCCTTAAAACTTACTGAATTAGATCTGTAAAGTAAAATAATGCTGCATTATAATATCCATTTATTAGATCAGGTGCCATTCGTACATTGCTTTCATTCTTCTAAACGTTCCCATAGAGGGACTTACATGATGTTAGTTCCATTGTTATAACCAAGCCTCTGAGAAGTAAGACCCGATACCAGCATTATGTTGAAGCTCTGAAGTTCTAAGGTAATTTTATAATTCAGTTAATTTGCTTTATTTGGAAATTTAAGTATGTCTTTAGAAAAATCACATGTGCCTACCTAGAAAACCCTGATTCCCTGAAGAAATGAAGAAAATCTTCATGAATGAAGGAAAATATTTTGGGGGCGCCTGTGTGGCTCAGTTGGCTCAGTGTGTGACCGCTGATTTTGGCTCAGGTCACGATCTCAGGGTTGTGAGATCGAGCCCTGTGTCGGGCTCCGTGCTTACAGCAGAGTCTGCTTGAGATTATCTCTCCCCTTCCCTCTGCTCCCCCCCACCCAATAAATAAATAAAATCTTTAAAAAAAAGAAAAAGAAAAATATTTTAATTTGGATTCACGTAATCAGAGTGTGCTAGGCAAAATTTGAAATTCTTACTAGGTGCCAAGCATTGCTGTAAATGTTGTACACCCTCGTCTGACCCTTACTCGACTCTTACGAGGCAGAAGCTACCATAATCCCCGCTGGACAGAAGAAGAAACTGAGCACAGTGAGACAGCGGCCCCGGCCCTGACCAAAACAAAGTCTCACGGTCAGTGATGCAGCGAGGAGCAGTGAGGGTTTTCAGGGCCGCCTGGTGAGGCCCGCCGTCCCCCGGCTCTGCTACCACTTTCTCCCGCTCGAGAGCTGCCCACAGGGCTCTTCTGTGGCGTCAGGAATGCGGCAGCCAGAGCTGCTCAGGTAGAAGACCCAGAGCCTTCGCTGTCAGGAAGCCGCTGGCCTGCTTCACAGAACTCAACGGACTCTGGCCTTGGAAAGTCTCTCGGCACAGGACTGGGTGCAAAGGGTTCGAAAGAGAGATGCCTGCGGCATAAAAGGTGATGATTTCCTAAAATCCTTCTAGAAATAAAAGAACTGTTTTCCTATTCATGAAGTCTCTTGAAGCTTGCACCACGTTCAGAGCGAACTGGGACAAGACTATTCCCAGCTAAAGAAGGCTCCTGAAGAAAGCAATTTCCAACGTATTTGGGCGCCGCGTATGAAATCCTCCATCTGAGCTTTATGGAGACGTCAAATATGGTTAATACATTTAAACAAATATTTGGTTCAACAGCACCTCAGTTTTGGTGGGCATGGGAAGTATTCTAATCTCACAGGAAGGGTAAGATCTATAGGATATGATTTCATTTTTAAAGTTAAATAGGCACTGAGAGGGGCGCCTGGGTGGCTCAGTGGGTTAAAGCCTCTGCCTTCGGCTCAGGTCATGATCCCAGGGTCCTGGGATCGAGCCCCACATCAGGCTCTCTGCTCAGCAGGGAGCCTGCTTCCTCCTCTCTCTCTACCTGTCTCTCTGCCTGCTTGTGATCTCTCTCTGTCAAATAAATAAATAAAATCTTTAAAAAAAAAAATAGGCACTGAGAAACCTTGAATTCACTATTCTTACTTAACTCAGATGTAACTTGTTTTATTTATTTCTTTATTTTTAAAGATTTTATTTATTTATGTGAGAGAGTGAGAGAAAGCATGAGCGGAGCAGAAAGCCTGATGCAGGGCTCGACCCCAGGACTCTGGCATCATGACCTAAACCGAAAGCAGACACTTAACCCGGACTGAGCCACCCAGGTGCCCCTAACTCATTTTCAGTCTAACAAGAAACCTTTCAATTACAAAAAAAAAAAAAATACTACCTAGTAAGGACGAATTTGTAGGAGAGTGAAGCCAAAATGAAGCACAAGCTCACCGTAGAATTCACAGGCTGATGATTCTCCATGAACTGGTCTTTATTGTCCTTGGCATATTCAAACAACGTGTAGGTCATGGCAGTCCCAAGATTGACCTCCACGGCTTCCTGTAACTTGGCTAATATGCTCTGCTTTACAGCTGACGATCTATAATGCACAAGAAATACATGGCTGAGAGAAAAGTAAGCGACAGTGTTACAAAAAACAATGAAAACGGAACACTACTCACATGGTGTTGTTAAAAAAAGCGTTCATAGATATAATTGGAGGTGTTTGGGGATATGTTTCTGTCCAGGAAATCTCTATTAAGAAGGCTTTGGGATCACCATTTTCACCTATCTGAAGAAAAGGGAAATCTTAGGCTTGTAGAAAGTGACACAAAGACAGAATATTTATTTAATTATGACTTTGAAAATGATGAATCACTGCCAATGCTCATAATCAGATCAGAAACATTGTATTCTGGAAAGTTCAGGGTACAGGCTGAGGCCTGCCAGGGGTTGAGAGCCATAGTCATAATCTGACTTGGTGTCCACAATCTTTCTCTCCAACCAGCCCTCTGGCTTTTTCCAGTATCAAGAATGTCTAATATAAATTTTTGTTTCCATCAAAGCTTTCTGAGGACAAAGAATACATATCAATTGTGGGGGAAAGGAAGAGAATGGACAAAAGTAACAATCCACGAACTTGAAAGGCCCAATCTTCGCCCTACGTTTTCCGATTGCCAAATCAGACGAGGCCTTAAGAAGGAGGGATTGATATACTTTAGCACAATTCCAAGACCAGAAAAGGAAATGTAAAATTTAGAGAAAAAAAAAGGAAAAGGTAAAGAGATAAGGTTCAGGAGAGCCTTAGGCTAGGTGAGAACTTTCAAGATCTACTCTCTGTGCAACCTTCAAATATGCGATACTATGTTACTAACTACAGTCACCATGCTGTGCATTAAATCCCGCATTTTTTTATAGCTAGAAGTTTGTAACTTTTGACCCTCTTCACCTGAATAACTTAAAGATGTCTTTTCTATTTCTTTTGCTTTCCCCACAACTTTTCGAAGGTTTTAACATCCATTAATGAGCCTTGCCTGAAATGATCATCATATTGGTGGTTGCAAAATGGTGATTTTTCTAATAAAATTATGGAATGATTCATGAGTCAGCATCTCATCCTTGCAAAGGGCTATGCCAATCTCCTCTGTAATATTTTTAATATATGTGCTGCTTTTTCTATTTATTTTTAAGACAACAATAAGAGATTAAAAAATTTTTCACCCCAAACTGTCACTTGCCCTTTATTCTCTGACCACTAATTTTTATTCCCTTCCCCTCAGCATCAACCACAAGACACACCAAAATAAGGTGAGGCTTAGAAATTATGTCAAATAATCTTAGGGACCTGTTGATATATATTTACGTAAGTTGATGACATCATCGGTTTATGCTTGTGTTTCAAATACAGAAATAATGAAAAAGTGATAAAAGTTACTTGCTCTATGCAGTCTACTAAGTCCTTACGCAAGGTGTGTGTAGAAGCGGGGGTAGTGCAAGCTACAGAAAATACAAAAATAGAGATAAGACCATTCTTGTCTTCAAGGGGAGCAGAGATTTAAGTAACTCATGAAACTGCTCCATGATTAAAAGTTTAAAAAAGACACAGAACAAAGTAGGAAGAAATGGGGAATGGCCAATTCTGCTTTGAAGTCAAGAGAGAGCTAGAAGAGGAGGCCCAAATATGTCACAGAGGAGCCTGAGTTAGGCATTAAAGAAGAAGTAGGTTGGATGAGGGGCGTGAGGTGAGGGGGGAGCAAAAGATGTGCCCATGGGCACAATATTAAAAAATGCAGGGAAATGGTCCACAGGCTACTGGGTCTAACGGACGGTAGAGGCAGGGAAAGTCTGGAGAGGCAGTGTGAACCAAACAGAAGGGCCCTGAGTGTCAAGCTGAGGGATTTAACCCCATTCTATAGGTAGGAGAAACCCATGCAGAAACGCTTCTCAACGAAGGAATGGGGTAACTAATGTGTTTCAGAGAGTCACCTAGTCATCTGCAGGACTACTGGTGGGGTGTGGAGGGAAGCTTCAGACCAAACTGAAAGGGGAGAATGGTCTAGGAGGTTACCAAACCAGTTGCTAAACAGGAACTGAGGGGGCCTGACCAGGACCCAGTCAGACCTGTATCCTTGTCCTCTGGCTCTCAACACATAAAAGGTTTCCAAATTTCATGTTTTATTCCCTTGAGATCCATCCTGCGGTCACAGCAGAGAATCCATCCTGTAGGACACACACACGTCCTACTACGTTCCGTATACTGTGTCAACAAGGGACCACATTTGTTAATACAGATGTTTAGGGAAGTATGGGGCAGTTCTCAATCTCCCATTTGCTAAGGGGAAAGTGGCAGTGCTTGGGGACCTCTGGGGAGGCAGCTGGATTCATACGGAAGGGCCTAGCACTTGACCCCAGTGTTAACCTTGGCCATTGAGTTTTTTTGTTGTTTTATCTATGGAGTGGTGTAAGGGCTGTTGAGCTTGAAGGAGCCAAGCAGACGGGAGAGTCTCTAAAGAAAGTAATGATAAAGAATTTATCTTCTCTAACAGTCTGTAATAATGACATATAAGAATCCCTTATCACATAATTTATTTGAATTGATGATGTGAATAACTGTAAGTCTTGGACCAAAAAGCTTTCTCACACCACTACTGCTTATAATCATCTGGAGAGCTGGTTTCTGTTATTTGCTTACAAAACAAGATACTGGTAATGTTTCATGTTGAGAACAGTTATGGAAAAACTCCCTTTTAAAGAATATGTAAAAAATATTCACACATATTGTTAATACAGAATTAGGAAAGTATCAACTTTTTTTGACTATATCATAGGGTGGGGAAAATAATACTAGACTTGGAATAGAAACCAGGATTTTAATTCCAGTATTTATCAGCATCAGCTGGGAAAGCTTGGGAAGTTATGACTTAGAGACACGATCTTTAAGGTTAGAAGGCAAGACCACGTAACTTCTAAGGTTTCTTCCATTTCTAACCTTTGATCATTCTCTCACAATAAAAACAAGTTTCTCTTAGTTTTTAAAAAAGTTTCTGAATGGTTTCCCAAAGTTAAAAATAATTGATGTCACGGTGATGAGCTTTCATTCAAATGCTTCGGAAAATCCAAAGAGGTAATTGGTTTAAACAGTTGAATTTAAAAAACCAAAATCATTAAAAAAATAAAAGCACTTTCAGCAACCCTCAATCTTCTCTAGCAAAGTAGCAAGGGCTCCTAGTCATGTCATGTCTTACCCTATATTGAAAGGAAACTGGACTTAACTCCCGGAAACTTTCGTCTCCTTCATAAATGGAACGCAGAGCTTCCAGTTCCATCTGGAAAAAAATAAATGTATCAAATGAGTTTTGTTTAGTGGTATAAATGGATTAAACAGAGAGGGTGTTTACTTTCTGATTCAAGCCCACTCAACTATGTAAAGTTTAGTTACTTTTAAGGCCTTTGATGTTTATAATAAAGGTATATAATATATGTGCAAATAGTAACACCATGTGAATACTAATACTTCCTTCAAAGTTATGTGCCAGGAACTCCTGAGCATTTTACAGCGCACTGTCTCACTTGTTCTTACTTCAATCCTGTAAAGAATATCTTATCTTCTCCTTTCCACCCGGGAGGAAAATAAGTCAGTTTAAAGTAACTTTAGGTCATGTGTCCTAGGCTAGGATAGAAAGAGCGTTACACTTGGAAATGGGAAATACAAAACACAGTATTACCCCACTATTTACATGAATTATTTATGTTTGAAATCCTTCCCACAGAATGATA
Organism: Mustela erminea; assembly: GCF_009829155.1. Lineage (NCBI taxonomy): Eukaryota > Metazoa > Chordata > Mammalia > Carnivora > Mustelidae > Mustela > Mustela erminea. Next base: position 26,344,013 of record NC_045634.1, on the reverse strand, counting down.
TGAAATTTGAAAAAAAACACCTGCAGATCACAAAAAGAACTTAAAATGATGGTTAGAAAGAGGTTTGACGAGAATCTACCCAAGATGGGATAAAAAGGACTTCAAGAGAAAATGTAACTAATAATCCTTGCCTGGAAATATTTCTTAGAACACTGTGGACTGACAAATGGGAAGACTCAAAGACTGTTGTGATTACTGAGGAGCACCTGAAGAAGAGAAGCAAAGACAGTACTTTGATACATCCTTTAGTTTTCAAAAAGATGCACATCATGAATGCTACAAACTAAAGGGAGACAAAATTTTAGAATAGATTATTAAAGAAATAATTCGTGGGGGCCGAGGAGAATAAAGAGTAGCAGTCCCTAAGCCTTGGCAAGCATGTGAAAAGCAAGATAAATGTAAACAAAAATGTTAGAGAGGATAACTTGATTGGTACATTGAGGAAAGGCACAGAACCCAGGTCTACCTGGGTTTCTCTTGCTACCTTACCGGATTTCAACTGGATTCAAGAACCAAGATGAGATTAGAAAGAGTCAACTTACTCAAAATATTGGGCTACTCCTCCTACCCTTAATCCTTTCTTGCATTTTAACTAGTGAGTAGGACAGGAACAAAAACTGAAGGCAGGCTTATGAAACTGATGAATGACAATTTGATGGAATAGTGAATCATGCTGGTGGCTGAATAAAAATTCAAAGTGTCCTAGAAAAACCATCTAACAAGATGAAATTTTATAGGGTAAGTGGAAGAACATGTCTTTAGATACCTAAACACAGTAGAGGAAGAAAGAAATTGTTTTGCACAGAGCACTTAATGGGCTGTAATTGACAGAAACTAGAAAACGGTGATGCCACAATTTTAAAAAGGGACATAAATAAATTTATAATCTGTCCACAAATACACAATTCCAAGACAAGGAACAAAAAGAACGGACATATGGAGAAAAAGCGAAAAGGAATCATTTAGTAGGAGCAGAGGGCATCGGAAAAAACGGGGCAGGAAACATTTCAAAGCTCTGAAAATCAATCGTGCGGAAGAATGGAATTCTGTTGTTAAAATGGACATCCCTGGGCCCCTCGGGAACTTCAATCCAGTAAATCTGAGGTACAGTACAGGCACTTGTTTTCTAACCACCACCCGAATGAGTCTAAGGCAGTGTTCCATGGGCCAAACTTTGAGAAACATGACATGATACACTCCAGGCGCCTCGACTTAGAAACTCACTTGGCAACAACAGTTTAGAAGCGATTTCAGGTATCAACCAGCTTGTTGCCCTTTGGGTCCTTTCAAGGTAACTTCCATTCCAGAGATTCTATCACATCTATCTTGTAAAAGTGCTAACTTTGAACAAACATATTCTAAATGAAGAGTGAATTACTTGGGTAGGAGGCTCGCATTCTAGTTCGGATTCTACCCCACGCTCACCGGGCAGCCCCAGGGCATCCACTTTACCTTTGCAAAACTCTGGACGCATTACACCATTAGATGGCTCCCCTAGAGATGACCTGTATCATTCCCCGATCACATGATTCAATGTCAAAGTGGCATTTCATGAGAAAATCGCGGAGCATAAACTATACGAGTCGGGCGGTACGTGCTCGCTCAAAACAGCCTTCATTTCCACCGGACAACGACCAGATGGATAACTGATCCCACCAAACAAAAAGGGCAGAAATCGGTGACACTTTGTGTCATGATTTTCCTCCACTGGAAATTTAACTAACTCAGCTCAGTCTGTCCCTACCAGCCAGGAGATTTTAAAAATTTTAAGGTGATCAGATTGCAAGAGGCTGAACTCCGAACACGAGCGCTGAACAGGAACCCTGGGGATTGAAGGCGAGGCAAGAGCACTGGGTCGCCTTCCAAGGACACTCATCCTTGTTATTAAGGTGGCGTGGAGCCACCCCCGGGCTTGCAAAACTGAAAACTCCCGGGAGGAGCGGAGGCAGAGGCGGAGCCTTCCCGTTGCCGCGTGCCTGGCCTCTCCTCGCAGGGCACCCGGAAACTTGGGGCACCCCAGCCAGGCTCTGTCCGCTCGAGGGGCGAAGGCACGTGCGGGGCCGCTCGTGCCGGCGCCCGGTCCCAGCCCGGCCTCGGGGGCTCAGCCGCCTCCCTCGGAGCCGAGGCGCCGCGCCCGTACGGGGAAAGGGGCAGTCGCCAGGGGGACTCACCTCCTGGTCCTCGTTGGCACTCATCGCGCCGGCCGCGGGACGCCCTCCGGGAGGGCGTCTGCGACCACGAGAAAGCGAGAGCAGTGGCCCCGCGCCCGGGGCGTCCCCCTTCCGAGCCTGGTCTGCGGGAGGCACACCCCTGGCGCCGCAGACGAGAGTCACGCGCGCCCCCGGCCTTCGGGCAGCACGAAGCAGCCTGCGGGGGGTGTGTGGGCGGGGACCCCGAGGCCGCGGAGGGTGGGGCGCCGGGGCCGCCGGGGAGACGCTGCGGGGCGGTGCTGCCGAGACTCCGCCTCCTCCTCCTTCCTGCTCCTCCTATTGGCTCCTTCTCTCCCCACCCCTATTTCCTACCCCCGTAGGAGACGGGCGTCTTCCTACGTTTTGTGGAGCGGCGTTAAGTTTCGGGACGGCGGTTGGTGCAGAGCGCTGTCACTCAGGTGCAGAAAGTGCTTCCTGTGCCGGCGCGGGCGGGTACCGGGAAGTCTCGCTGGCGGGCGCCGGCTCCGGGGCGGTGGCGGTGGGGACAGGCCCTGGCGTTCTGCAGGCCACCCTGCCTGCTTCCCTTCGTCTTCCCCCGGCTTGCGGCGACCGGCCACAGCTGCAGCGGGCCCGGGGGGCGTGCGGCCTGGGTGAGTCCGGCCCCGGAGACCCGCGAGGGCAGGCGAGACCGCCGAGACAATGCCGGTTTGGGGCGGCCCGGCGTTTTCCTTTGGCGTCTGCGGGGGCAGTCCTGGCGTTTCTCTTCCAGCCGCTAAAGAAAAGACGCACCCGTATCTAGGCCCTTGGGTTTAAAGGGGAGGAGACCGGGGAGAGAGCGTCTGCCGGGAGGGCTGCGGCGTTATTTCTCCCTTCCCTCATTGGATTCCCAGGGCGGAATGCTGAGACCCCGGGGACGGTATCTTTCTAAGGTGGTGGCTTCACGGTCTCAGCATCTCCCTGCCCCCCACCCCCACCCCCGCTCCAGCCCGGCCCCAAATGGTCATTCCTCTCCGAGTCGTCTTGTAGTCCTTGCTGGCCTTGTGTACTACACCGTGAACCTCCGTTAATTAAAAAAAATAGTGACCACATTGCTTTTTTTTTTTTTTTTCTTACCTGCCCCTGGATTAGGTCGCCTGTCTTTGCTGTATGTCATCCTTTTCAAGAACCTTCCTTCCTATTTTCCACGCCAGCTTCCAGATTCCTGCTCCGGCGTGACACGGTCTCCCATCCAGTGTGTTCATTCACGACTTTCGCCCCTTCTTCCGTGTCAGACTTTGTTAGTTGTCTCATCGGCTTCTTCCAGGAGAGCTGGGAACGTCCACAGACTGTCCTTAAGAGCCACACAACCTCAGCACCTGTCCTTTGCCAGTGTGTTTCCCCATTCCCATCCCTTTGCTGTGCAATAAGCAGTACCGTCTCACGTGCCAAAAGTTTTTAAATAGTATGTGGCAAGAATTTCTGATAACAGTTTCCCCGTACAGTGATTTTTGGGGTCAGAATGACCGGAATTTAAGACGGGCTGTCCATTATGATAGCCAGTAGCCCTGTGTGGCTATTGAGCATGTGAGATTGGCTAGCCTGAATTCACATGTGCTGGGAGGGTACACATCAGATAATGAAGACTTGGTACAGAAAAGTGAAGTATCTCATGAATAACTTACATTAATGTGGAAGTGTTAATATGTTAGGCATATTGGTTAAATAGAATATTATTAAAATTAACGCCACCTTTTAAAAATATTTTAATATGACTAGAAAATTTAAAATTATTTATGTGGCTCGCAGTAATACTTCTTTTGGATAGCACTGATTTAGAGCTTTGTAAGTCGTTTCTAGGTCCCCTTATTTCCATTCCCATTTTTCAAAGACCACAGCTAATTCTCTTGAGCCTCTGGTGGTTTTAAATGAAGAAATGGACTTTAGGGCTCTAATCTAGATTCCCTGGTATAAAGCAAAGGCCCCTGTCTAATGTGTTTTGACCATCTCTTCTTAATTTTCACCCCCAAATTCCCTAGAACTAGAGTTTTTCTTTCTCTGAACTTGTGAGCCTTTGCCCTCGTAGCTTAATCCTGTCCGGAAAATATCTGCTTAAATAATTTTAAACATTCTGTGCCTTGTAGAAATGTATCATCTGTGGTGAACTTTCCAAATCATTTATTCAATACCCATTATTCCTTCAGTACTTAAATGTAAGAAGCCTAATGATCTTTTGAAAATTAACTTTTCAGTTAAAAATATTTGGTTATCAAGTGGTGGCACAGTGCTTTTTACTTTTCGCAAAAATTGCATTTGAGTTCTGTATGCTATACTGGTGAAGATCACCTTTGAAAAGGAACTCTTTTTTTTTTTTTTTTTTTAAGATTTTATTTATTTGTTTGACACACAGAGAGAGACAGCAAGAGAGGGAACACAAGCAGCGGGAGTGGGAGAGGGAGAAGCAGGCTTTCCCCTGAGCAGGGACCTGGACACAGGACTAGATCCCAGGACCCCAGGATCATGGCCTGAGCTGAAGGCAGATGCTTAACGTCTGAGCCACCCAGGTGCCCCAAAAAGGGACTCCTGATACATGATTTTAGGAATGAGAAATGGTCTTTAAAATATAATAGCAATTTTCTTTGGAATAAACACATTTTTATATAATTGCTTTTCTATAGTTAGTGTGTGGTAGGATTTATTATGGACTAATTCTCAGCTGAAGAACACAGTGGAAACATGTCCCTCCTAGACGTTTTCATTCGTTGTTAGTTTTTCTCTTCTAGGTTTTCATTTAGATAATACATTTCACATTAATTATGGAGAAATGAGAAAACATAGCTATTTAGATAACTAGCACATTTTAAAAATAATTTTCTGGGAATTCAGAGATGAGATGTTAGCCATTATAGAGAAATTAGATAGTTGCATTTATTATGTGTAAGTCAACGGTTATTTTTCTTTATATCAAAAATGGGTCATGAGACCTATTTTAATTTTATCACCTCTCTGCGGACACTTGAAAAGACTCCGTCCGTTGCCTTTTTGTAATGTTTTATAAATGGTGGAGGCAGGTAGATTAGATATGGATATGGGCTTTTAAAACATTTTGAATGTATTTACATTTCTATTTCAGATTTTTTCCTGACACCTTGAACATGAGCCCCACACAGTGGGACTTCCCTGTGGAATTATGTTGCCGGCCAATGGCTTTTGTTACCCTTACGGGCCTGGATGTAGTTTATAATGCCGTCCATCGAGCTGTCTGGGATGCTTTCTGTGCCAATCGGAGGGCTGATCGGGTACCGATATCTTTCAAGGTGCTCCCAGGTGACCATGAGTATCCCAAATGTAGACCTAAGGTAATGGCATGTTTGCATGGGGGCCTTTCCTTCTCTCCCTCTCTTCCTCTGTATGTGAGGTATATGCCTTTTTTGTTCCTAACGTCTATGTTGAAAATCCCTGAGTTTATCAAAGCCATGGTTGTAGTGATGCATTAAGAAAACCAGGGCTTTTTCATGTATGTAATGCACTATAGTACGTTTAATGATAGCTATTTTTTTAACCCCAGAGGAATAATTACTCTATAATTACTAAGCTTTCTATCCTGGGTTTTCTTTTTTTTTTTTTTTTTTTTTTTGTATTTGCTTAAAACCCCTCCCAGTCTTTGTAAAGCCTTCTCTAAAAGGAAGGTCTCACATTCCCCATTTATCATTACCAGTATCGTTGGTAGAATTTGCAGTCTTTGCAGTTTGTTTCAGTTTCACACACTTTTGAGCACTTACTTTGTGTTGGGTTCTAGGAACTATGCAATAGGCTGGTGATAGAAATTTAAATAAGACCAGCTCTGTCTCTGGAGAGTTCTACATGAACTAAAACAGGTAATTTAGTGAGGAGTATGGAAAGGTATTACATTCAAAACCGAATTTTAGGTTGAACATCATACTAGAGACTCTAATTTACCTAGAAAGTCAGAGAATGATGTTAAGAATAGCAGCTAATACATGGAAAGTGCTTACAAGGCCAGTTTACTTTTTCAAGAAAATCATGTATAATTGATTTGCTGTTTATCATAGTCTTTTTTTTTTTTTAAGATTTTATTTATTCATTTGACAGAGAGAGAGAGATCACAAGTAGGCAGAGAGGCAAGCAGAGAGGAGGAAGCAGGCTCCCCGGTGAGCAGAGAGCCCGATGCGGGGCTCGATCCCAGGACCCTGAGATCATGACCTGAGTCAAAGGCAGAGGCTTAACCCACTGAGCCACCCAGGTGCCCTGTTTATCATAATCTTAAGAGCTGGTTTGAAAGTCAGTTGACAAGACACATTGATCAAAATAAACCACCTGCTCTTTTTTATTTTTATTTTTAATAAACATTGCTCTGGAGCAATGTTTCTGACAGACTGGTCTTTGGACCAAGGATATCATCATCACCAGTGATGTTTATGAAAAACGTAAGTGTGAGGCCCCCTTCGTGAAACTCTGGAAGGGTAGGGCCTGTGGATTTGGTGGCCGGCCGATCCTTCGCAGACCACATGCAGTTTCCTATCCCCGGCTGTCAAAGCTGCGTGCTTTTTCTGGCATTGTGCAGGGGACAGCACCCCAGCTCCTCGGTGTTTGTCCTTAGTGTGGAGCTTGTGCCCGGGGGGGCCGGTGCCCAGCACAGCTCTCCTCCTTTTGTCCTGGATCCGTTCTCCCTCGTGGGAGCTTTTCATGTGCCCTTCCTTGTTCTTCCTTGAGTCCCTAAGATTTTTGTTTCCGATTCCTCCACTGGATAATAATGACCCTTTATTGTCTTTCCTCCCTTGAAGAGGCTGTTGGGGTAGTCTGAGTTGGGGCCAGCACTCTGGAAGCAATTTGAGGTTTCAGTGCGTTTCTTCAGGGTTAACGTTCACACCAACACCTCTGTCTCTGCCGATGTGGCACGTAGTGTGACCCCCGAGTGACTGCTGTCACGCTTCCGTATTTAAGAGTTGTCTTTCATTTTTCCCTCCATCCACAAGTAAAGTAAAATGCAACGTGTCTTTGAAACAAATGAAGCCATGTTAGGTTTTAGATTGTATTTTATTTGAGCTGCTTTGGCAAGAATGGAGACTGGAATGAGGAATAGGATTTACCTGGAAAGAGGCTAATGACTTCCAGGGTATTTGAGAGCCTTGACGTTACTAGAAGTGCCCTGACTGGTTATTCTTTCTTTCTTTTCTTTTTTTTTTTAAAAGATTTTATTTATTCATTTGAGAGAGAGATAGAGCACAAGCAGGGAGACAGGCCGAGGGAGAGGGAGAAGCAGACTTCCTGCTGAGCAGAGAGCCTGATGTGGGACTCGATCCCAGGACCCTGGAACTATGACCTGAGCCGAAGGCAGATGCTTAACCCCCTGAGCCACCCAGGTGCCCCGGTTATTCTTTCAGCAGAAACTCTAACAGACCCAGGGTTGGGATTCGACCTCCAGTACTTGTTAGTGCCCATGTGATCTCTCTGTAGACCTCAATAAAAATGTTAACAATGTGTCATGTGTATGTGGGATGAGGGGAACACAGGAAGTGCGTGCCGCTCAGGGACGGGTGGCTTCTGCCGTTGTTATCCAGTAAGTGTCTTCAGCTTTTGCCAATGTCCACAGAGAACTTCCTATGAATGGTACATTCCTAAGGGGATCCTAAAGACCGGCTGGATGAACAAACACCTGAACCTGGTGCCGGCCCTGGTGGTTGTGTTCTACGAGCTGGACTGGGATGAGCCCCAGTGGAAAGAAAAGCAGTCTGAGTGCGCCACCAGAGTGGAGATCGTCAGGTGCGTCTTCCCTGCGGATCTGGTGGGGCGAGGGAGGTTGTATCATTCCCCAGCATTTACTCAAGGCAGCTGAGACCCAGCACTCACTTACCAACCTCCAGGGACACTTGGTCGGTCCCTGACAGGTAGCTTAATGTGAATGCTTAACTTCTGCAATGCGAAGGTGTGTGAAGAAATGTAGATGACACGTTAGTCTGAATTTCCAAATGCTTTTTTCTTGCGTTTTACTATCTGGGGGGGGAAGTATAGTAATTTGCTTTTTAGTCTCACAAGACATTTGTTCTATCCCCGTTCCGGTTTCAAAATAATTCTTTTGGGTGACCAGTCTGTAATGTATCAGCATCAAGAAATAAGTTACGTTATAATTTTTACATGAAAGTATATAGTAAACTTGGCTTTGAAAGCAGATTTTTGTCAGGATTAGAAGCTTGGTATGAGAGTAGACTTTTTTTTTTTTTTTTTAATTTTATTTATTTGACAGAGATCACAAGTAGGTAGAGGCAGGCAGAGAGAGAGGGAGAAGCAGGCTCCCCGCTGAGCAGAGAGCCCGATGTGGGGCTCGATCCCAGGACCCTGGGATCATGACCTGAGCCGAAGGCAGAGGCTTTAACCCACTGAGCCACCCAGGCGCCCCGAGAGTAGACTTTTAAAATGAAATCACTGTAGCATAGAAGTTTCTTTGTATATGGGGAAAGATTTCCTCTAATCTTGGAGGGTTTTAGTTGAAATTCATCTTTTTAAAATTGAATCATCAAACTTGTACTTTTTGTAAGTCTTTTTTTTGTCTACGGCCATACCACCCTGAATGTGCCCAATCTCGTCTGTAAGTCTTTTTTTTCTTTTAAAGATTTTATTCATCTGTTAGCATGAGCGGAGGGGTAGAGGGAGAAGGAGAAGCGGACTCCCTGCTGAGCAGGGAGCCTGATGTGGGACTCGATCACGAGATCCCGATATCATGACCTGAGCTGAAGGTAGATGCATAACGGACTCAGCCAGCCAGGTGCCCCTGTGTAAAGTCTTGAATATATTTTTTAAAATCAAAACAGTTTAGTTATGTTTAATTAATTTTATTATTTTTCCATTACAGGCAGAGTTTACAAGGGAGAAACACAAAAGTTGCAGTGGTTCTGATTCAGAAGAAAACTCCTTTGCCCCCAGGTATCAAAGGTTAATTAATTATCAATGAATTGCTTTATACTTCCTATTCTTATTATCAGGAGGTATAGTTTTTGATGTTAAAATCTATGCATTCAGATATAGGAAAGATGGTGTTTTCACTTTAAAAAGTACTAATAATGCATAAATAAATGCCTAGTGTAAAAACTAAAATGCTAAAATTAAAATATTAAAAAATTTAATATTAAATATTAAAATATTCTGCTACCCCCCAGTTCCACTTAACTCACTGTGTAGGTGTACATCAGTTGACAAAAAAAATTTTTTTTAAAGATTTTATTTATTTATTTGACACAGAGAGAGATCACAAGTAGGCAGAGAGGCAGGCAGAGAGAGAGAAGTGGGGGAGCAGGCTGCCGGCTGAGCAGAGAGCCCGATGCGGGGCTCGATCCCAGGACCCTGAGATCATGACCTGAGTCAAAGGCAGAGGCTTAACCCGCTGAGACACCCAGGCACCCCGACAAAACTGATTTTTTAAAAGGAATATTATTCACTTGTTTTTTTAAAAAAAGAATGTTATTTAGCTCTCTGAAGTCAGTTTGAAATTATATTCCTACAGTGACTTATTTTTCTTAATGTACAATCAGACAAAGAAAAATGGTGTAGGATTTCTGCTTTTTATAAGAAAATGTCTTAGCTTCAGATGCTTGTTTTTTCTGTATTCTAAGACTTTGAGAGGCCAAAATATTTTTTGTTTCTCTTTTGAAACTTCTGGCATCTGAGTTTTACAAACCACTTTCATGGATTATTGCTTCCAGTTTTAGTTAAAGGTTTTGAAACAGTTATGTGGCATATCTTTTGGTGTTACTTGGCCTAACTTGGCTTAGTAGGAAATTCCGCAGGGTTTTCCTAACAGATATGTTCGGCATGACTTCTGAGAACCGCCCCCTAAGAGCTCTCAGGAGGCCTTCTGGCTTGGCGAAAGGGGGTTTGGTTTTTCTTCCTAATTATCTTGTTTAGATTTGGGGACCTATTTGTTTAAAAAAAATACATGAATCATTTTCTTTCTCTCTTCATCTTTATGGGATCTGTCAATAGGAGAAGATGTCACTGCGTCAGAAAGAGCCGCAGCTTTATGTAACGCGTGTGAACTCTCGGGAAAATCTCTGTTTGTCCTACCCCACACTGATCACTTGGTGGGTTACATTATAAGGTAAATAAAGATCTTAAACTTTTTTAGATCTTGGATTATCAGAGGCACTGAAAAAATGGGTTGCTAAGACTTTTTTTTTAGTATCCTATTTCGCCTTTCAAAACAAAGGTTACCCACTTATAAAACTTCATGGTTCAGCTGAGGTTAATATGTTTTTTCAAATAGTGTATGGTTCAAAGTTTGAACCTAATATGAATTATTTCTACGTTTTAAAAACTGCAGTTTTAAAAATAGAAAATCTAGGGGTGCCTGGGTGGCTCAGTTGGTTAAGCATTTACCTTCAGCTCAGGTCATGATCTCAGGGTCTTGGGATCGAATCCTGCATTGGATTCGGGGAGCCTGCTTCTCCCTCTCCCTCTCCCCTGCTCATGCTCTCTCTCCCTCACTCTCTTCCTCAAATAAATAAATGGAATCTTTAGAAAAAAGAAATAGAAAATCTTACCTTAGGAAGTATATTGAATATTGAAAGTTTTGGCTTATCCATTTTTTTTCTTAGCATGTTTTCCTTAAGGATGTGTCTAAACTCTTTGAATACAGCTTTAAAGTTCTGTTTTATTCTGAGGAGGAAAAACTTTGAAGTCCAGCTTTATCTAGCTATGAATTTAGCTTTCTTTCATATCCTGGGCAGATACCTGTAATACATACATACTTTCACAAAAGGAACTTTGAGTTGTCTATCTGTGGTCAGATTTTCTTTGTTCCTGTGTTATCTCAAACTTAGGGAGTGAAACAGGATTTGAATCCTATGAATGTTACTTTCCCCCTCACTTGCCAGTATTTTTTTTCTTTTTAAGATTTTGTTTATTTCCTTGACACAAAGAGAGTGAGAGAGAGAGCACAAGCAGGGGGAGTGGGAGAGGGAGAAGCAGGCTCCCGCTGAGCACAGAGCCCCACTCGGGAAATGATTCTAGGACCCGGGATCATGACCTGAGCTGAAGGCAGATGCTTCAGCATCTGAGCCACCCAGATGCCCCTCATTTGCCAGTTTTCATTTTTGGTGCTTTTTCCATTAGTTTTCTTATCCTCTAACCTTAAATATTAAAAGCAGAAAAAATAGTCAAATTAAGTGAATACTGGAAATCTCTTTCTTTCACACTTCTTATAAAATGAAAGGGGGTGGAAGTCATCTTAGAGATTATGTGATTTCTACAAATTATAAAAAAGTTATTTTTATCAGTTGTTTCTTGGACCGTAAATAATTCTAAATGGCTTTTGGGGGGTCTAATCTTTACATTTATTATTTAGAAATTTCATGTATTTTGCTTTACTTTTTGTCTTTATCATGAAGTAAAATAGACATTGTCTCTGTTAGGATTTTACTTTCAGGTCTTATAAATATGATACTTGAGAACAGTTTGGTTTAAACTAACTTTAGTGTTTGAATGTTGATTTTTTTTTTAACAGATTAGAAAATGCCTTTTATGAACATGCACAGACTTATTACTACACTGAGATCAGAAGAGTGAAATCTCATAAGGAATTTTTGAATAAAACAACACACCAGGTATATTATTTTTCCTAAAGAAGGAAAGAATAGAAGCATTCCAAGAGCAGATTATTATCATTGATTAGTTTTGAAGAGATTATTAAATATCTATAATGCTTTGATGTTTTTAATTGGCTTTTGTGCTTTTAAAGTTTTTTTTTTAAGCTTTTAAAAACAAGTTTGTCTTCTCTCCTTTTTGGCCTTAAAGTTCTTAAGAGATTTTTATAGCTTCCTTAACAATGCTTGTTGGAATAATTCTTGATCTGAGTATTTTCCTTTCTACTTTGATGTCTCCTCTTCATGTTAGTGTACTTTTTACATTTTAAGAGAGTGTGTGTAATAATGATATCTTTTTTCTATTCTTTTCAGCTTTTATTTGTCAGACATCAATTTAAAATAGCTTTCTTCAGTGAATTGAAACAGGATACACAAAATGCTCTGAAGTAAGTTTTTAACAGTTGTCAAACTAAATTTTTCTTACTTTTATGTTAACAGTAACATATTAATGGCAACTTGTAAATCTCCACCAAACTTTAATTCATTTTAAGATACTTATGTTGTTTAGATTCAGGTATGTAATATTTAATTTGTTCAGAGAGGAATGGAATATAATATTTTGAGATTTAAAAAAATATTTCATTTTATTATCAGAAGTAAATTTCATAGTATCATAAAGCTTTCTGGTCTAGTCTAATTTCATGATCGAAAGAAACATTAAAATTCTTCCTATCCTATTGACTGCTTATTTGTATATTCAGTAAAATTTTTGTGTTGACTCATTTCCACAATTAAATATATATTAGACATTATCTAATGCTGTGAATTTCTTAATATGCATGGTGCATTTATTTATTTATTTATTAAAAGATTTAATTTATTTATTTGACAGACAGAGATCACAAGTAGGCAGAGAGGCAGGCAGAGAGAGAGGAGGAAGCAGGCTCCCCACTGAGCAGAGAGTCTGATGTGGGACTCGATCCCAGGACCCTGAGACCATGACCTGAGCCGAAGGCAGAGGCTTAACCCATTGAGCCACCCAGGCACCCCAATGGTGCATTTATTTAATTCAACTATGATTTTATTTATTTATTATTTTTTAAAGATTTTATTTATTTATTTGACAGACAGAGATCACAAGCAGGCAGAGAGGCAGGAGAGAGAGAGAGAGAGAGGAGGAAGCAGGCTCCCTGCAGAGCAGAGAGTCTGACGTGGGGCTCAATCCCAGGACCTTGGGATCATGACCTGAGCTGAAGGCAGAGGCTTAACCCACTGAGCCACCCAGGCGCCCTGATTTTATTTTTAATTAAAATATTTTTTTAAGTTTATAACACCGCTCAGCCTCCTTTTTAATATGAAGGCTCTCCTTCGAAGCTTTGGAGAGTAGTCGTGTATGTGTTGGCAGTGGTCACACGTTTTAATTCCTTTGCTTTTACTTAAGAGCACAATTTAATTGAACATTTTTTTCTAGCTTTTGCTCTATATTTTGAAGATTGACAGTGGCGGTGCAACATAGAGATAAGAAACAGCTATCTGTCCTAACACTGAAGAGAGGCTAAGCATACAGAGCAGAAAAGTAAGAGAAAAAAAGAAAAATAAATCTTCTGTCTGGAGGAATATTGCAGAAACATCTTCCTTTCTTGTTACTGTGGAACTGGAGAGCTCCAAACTCTCTCTAAATCTCAGACACTTGGTGTGATTCGAAGTGGCGCTAACGTAGTTTGTTCCTTACCGTTGGTGTGAGTTAAAAACATTCCCTTGTTGTTCTGATCAGAAGTAATTCTGGAAAGAAAGATTTGACCTGAGGAAGTTAGGAGCAAAGAGTGCTGTTCGGAGGAGACTGAGATGCCCCATTGCCTTCCCTTTTCTGGCTAGCGTCCTTCCGGCAGACTCTCCTTTCCCACCGCACTTCCCCCTCTCCAGCCTGTGCCTGAAATCAGCAGTGTGCTCTGAACTTTGGAGATTCTGGTGTTTAAAAGCTATTGATAGTCCCTTCTTTGCTAATAAAATTTCTCTTTGTTGGAGAAGCTCGTAATGGTGCTTTTAAAAAAAATCTGATTATTTATTTATTAATTTTTTTAACAGAATGCTAACTTTTTAACATAATTCTGGACAATTGTCCACTCTCATTTTCAACTTATTTTCTGTCCGTTATTGACAGATGTTAATAACAGAACAATGTACATGTGATGTTTCTGTTCTTAGTGAAAAGTCATTGATTCCTCCCACATATTATTAATCAGTAGATCATTTTTCAGGAAATCAGAGATGGATATGTGTAAGTAATTCCTGAACTGTTGAGCAATAAGAAATGTTGAGTAAATATTGTCTCTAATTTCTAATAATTTGTTCTTGGGAATCCTTTCTTAAAATTAATAATTAACCGTGTTGCACCTGTTTATATTAGGAATTACAGGACCGCCTATAACCTTGTACATGAATTGCGAGCCCATGAAACTAACATTCTGGAAATAAAGACTATGGCAGGATTTATAAACTACAAGGTAAATTGAAGGTTCTACTTCAAATAAAGGAAACTTGTCTTTAAATATTAGGTTATCTTTTTGAAATTGAAAACCAGAGTTAGTTAATTGCTCTGAAGAGTATTTGATTAATTATGTTTTTGTCTTTTATGCCCCTTACTTCATATAGCTCCCTAGTAATTAGCAGCCTAATTGCAAGGCTTGGTTTTGAGTTTGTGGGGCTCAGAGTTCTCTCTTAGAGCAGTTTTACTTCTGTAAAATTCTTTAGGAGGGTCTTCTGGTTTTAAGTGAGAGCAGGAGGAAGTGAGAAGAAAGCTACTTTTATTAGTGCATTTTATAAGATGCAACAAATCATAACTTCGTAGGCCTTCCTTGGTTTAATGGCGACATGATACAAAAGATACAGTTGATCACCTGAGAGGAAGCTTTTGTACCTGTCACGTAAGCATTTGAAGATTGTATGTGGTAGAAATAGATACCCCCAGAAGGCAGGTGGGACTTTTCGTTTTGCTTTTAATCTTTCCACACTCAGCTTTTAAATTTGGCTGGCCCTGAGATGGTGGCCTGAGAGGACTTAGATGCTGGAATTGACTGTATAAATGTAAATTGGTACAAGGTCTGTAGAGAATATTTTTGCAACGCCTTATACACACTTTGAGTGGGTGTTCCCTTTGAGCTACCAATTCCATTTCAGGAAATTTACCTGACACATGGGCCAAGCCTTGCAAATCACATACATAAGGATATTTATTGCGTCTTGTAATAGGAGAAGATTGGAAACAACGCAGCAATAAGTGACTGGTTCATATAAAGTATGACTGAGACAATGGAATATTTTGCAACTCATAAGAATGAGACAGCTCCACTTACTGATATGGAGTATTAGGTGAAAAAAGTAAGGTACAAAACAGCATATTTAGTGTGATGCTCTTTGTTTAAAAAATGTAGTTGATACTTAAATACACATACACTTGTCCGTGCGTAGACTGTTATCACGGAATATTCTGGGAGCTGGTTGCCTCTGGAACAGGAAATTGGATACCTTGAGGGACAGGGATGAGAGACTTAACTTTTCATGTATTCCTTGTACCTAAAATATGAAACTAATAATAAGCATATGGAAAATAATTTAGGCGTCTTGTTTTGTGTTTTTCTTTTTACCTTACGTAGATACAGATCATTACTGTCTTGAGATAGCATTTCAGATAAAAAGTTTTCAAGAATTTCTGTAATCCTTGTTTGATACGGAGGCCACTGTGCTCTAATGGTGGTACAGAAAATCTTTACTTTCTGCCAATTCTAAAACTGAAAGTTAATCTGTCCGAGGGGTGGTAGGTAGTGTTTTATTTTTGCCCACCTGTATGTTCTTCATTGGGTAAAATTTTTTGTATTCTAGCTTACTTTAATAAGCTTTTCTAAGGTGTAGAGTAGATTCAGTACAAATAGGGAATAATTTTTTTTCTTTTATCAAGGGGACATAAGCGCCAGTTTCAGCATGGCCATTCTAATAGAGAAAATTAATTCTGTTGCCAAAAACTTAGGAGAGGAAATGTCATAGTCTTTTTGAAGTTAGTCTCACATTTTACCTGTTTTTAATTGAATATGCCTCTTGACTGTATGTTCTTTATTTGGGCGTTGATTTTCCATCTTGCAGATCTGCAGGCTGTGTTTTCAGCACAACACCCCATTGGATGCGATTGCTCAGTTCCGAAAACACATTGACTTGTGTAAGAAAAAAATTGGAAGTGCAGAGTTGTCTTTTGAGCATGCTGCGTGGATGTCTAAACAGTATGTTTTAAATTGTACTTTTAGAATTTTTTTTCTTTACGTACTTGGGCTTTGGAGGAATAGAATTAGCATGGACTTTGGTTGTCAGTTGAACTAAGCTTTTTTTGTCAGAAAGTAGGCTTTTAGAGATCTAGCTAGTGTAGGTATGTTTCCAGTAGTGGTAGATAATGATTCATGGAGTTCCTTAATGAAAATCACTTAATTCCTGGTACCATCTTTTTTATTCAGCGTGTATTTAGGGAGTTTCCACCATGTGCTTAGGTACTGAGAATACTAAGGAGCAAAACAAAGTCCCTGCTGGCACGGAGTTTGCTATTCGAGACTGATGTTTAAAAATTCTAAAATGAAATGGTTTCCAGAAGCGTGGATGTGTTTGAGTGGTGGTAGCTGTGTTGACGTGCGCTGCGATGGTGTATTTGTAACGCTTTGTCAGTACAGAAGAGTCGGCTTCAATGTAGAAGTTATCTGTAACCTGTAATTAGTGTGTGTCAGTATTTACCAAGGAACCCCAACAGTTTATCAGAAGCATTATTTTAACATAGTCTGCTGAGGTTATGTAGTCAGGATGAATAATTATTAGAAGTAAGCTTCTTTATCTTCCCTTTATCATTTTCATCATTTTTTTATTTCTTTATTTTTTTTCTTTAAGATTCCAGGCCTTTGGAGACTTATTTGATGAAGCTATTAAGTTAGGGCTGACAGCTATTCAAACTCAGAATCCTGGCTTCTATTACCAGCAGGCAGCATACTACGCCCAGGAGAGGAAACAGCTCGCAAAAACCCTCTGTAACCATGAGGTAAGTGACCGACTCCCATGTCATCTGGCACTTAGGAAATGTATTAATCATCTCTCAAAAGTGGATAAGACTAATGGATGTTTATAATCTTTTTCCAAGCCTTTAAACAGAATCAGTTTTCTTCTGATAAAAAGGTAAAAATATCTTCTATATTTTCAGGAATTATGGTTATTTTCACTTTTAGCCTGAGTACTCCATTTCCACCTGTGGATTAACAGAAGTTTTTCTGTCAGGAACTGACTTATGACTGGTAATAAGTTAGTGATGTAGACAAGGGCAGATTACTTTAAAATAAAAGTCACGGTGTGGCCTGAGCCATGCTCTAACTCCCTTTGATCACTGCTCTAGGAGTTTGAAGGACTTTGGAAGAATATGCTTTGTTTTGACCCACCAGAGAGGATCTCTTTGGACTTCTTTCTCTTCCTTGGGCTTTCTTCTGGAAAATTCTTAAGAATCTGTCTGAGGCATAATGTTTGTTTTTAGATTTTATTTATTTATTTGACAGAAAGAGACACAGGGAGAGAGGGAATACAAGCAGGAGGAGTGGGAGAGGGAGAAGCAGGCTTCCCATTAAGCAGGGAGCCTGATGTGGGGGCTCGATCTCAGGACCCTGGAATCATGACCAGAGCCGAAGGCAACCGCTTAACAACTGGGCCACTCAGGCGCCCCTTGAGGCATAATATTAATTGCAGTTTCTTTTCCCCTTTTTTAAAAAAAAATTTTTATTTATTTATTTGAGAGAGAGTGAGAGAGGGGAGAAGGTCAGAGGGAGAAGCAGACTCCCCTCAGAGCTGGGAGCCCGATGTGGGACTTGATTCCAGGACTCCGGGATCATGACCTGAGCTGAAGGCAGTTGCTTAACCAACTGAGCCACCCAGGTGCCCCTGATTGCAGTTTCTTAACTTGACATTTCATTCTGCCTGCTTTGTGGGTGGTTATAGTTAGATACCAGCGTCCCCATTAGCACCTTTAGAATAAGAACGTGGTATTTATATGTATAAATATATTTACATTCACATGCTTCTGTCAGTTTATTTTCCTTGAAAATCTGCAGTTTTCTTCTCCGAAGATAGGTGGATATTATCAACAGTGCTACTTACAAAAACAGTTTGCGCCTTAGTGCTTAAATTGTTGGATTTTTTTCCCCTTAAGTCATGATATAACTACACTGTTTGCTACCCTGTTATTTGCATATGATTTATATCTTCATGGCATATTTTATATTTAAAAATTAGGCATTAAGATTTGAGCATAGTATTTTTTTTTTTTTTTAAAGATTTTATTTATTTATTTGATAGAGAGAGATCACAAGTAAGCAGAGAGGCAGGCAGAGAGAGAGAGAGGAGGAAGCAGGCTCCCTGCTGAGCAGAGAGCCCGATGTGGGACTCGATCCCAGGACCCTGAGATCATGACCTGAGCCGAAGGCAGCGGCTTAACCCACTGAGCCACCCAGGCACCCCTGAGCATAGTATTTTAAAAGGTGATTAGAACTATGTTTTATAAGGGTACAAGGAGATGGGATTAACAGATATCCTTAGTTGGAATGTAAAGTAATATTTCTGTCAAATAGTAATTTGAGAAGCCTCAAAATCATGCATCTCTTTTGACCCAGAAATCTATTTTCAGGGAGTCTAAGGGAGATAGGAGATCCTAAGAGAGAAGTACTGAGATTTACTTATCAAGTTCTTTGGGCAGACTTACTAATTATAATGTAAAAAATAAATAACAAGATGAACGACATAGGGAATTTATTAAAATATGGAACAGCATGCAGCCATAACAAATAATGTTTTAGAATAGTTAATGATGTGAAATTTACAATGAATATATTTAAGTGAGAAAAGCAGGTTGAAGGATCATTCCAGTTGATAACAAATAAACGTTTGTATACAAAATCTGGAAGACTAAGGTAAACACTGTTAATAGTGGTAATAGGTTTATAGGTGATTTAAGTTTTTATCCTCTTCCTTTTGGATGTTTTCTGTATTTCTCAACAATGTACTTGCATTATATTTTGGTTTCATAGGGAAAAAGTTACAAGAAAGAAAAATAAAGCAGTGTAAATTTGTAAATTTACAAATTTTTAATGTGTAAATTTGTGAGGCACCAAAAATAGCCCTCCCCAACCAATACCAGGACTTAATACACAAGGGGTAAAAAAGGAAAATAGTGTCTTCTTTTAAAAACCACTTATCACATTTTTTTTTTTAAGATTTTTAAAAATTTATTTGACAGAGATCTCAAGTAGGCAGAGAGGCAGGCAGAGAGAGGGGGAAGCAGGCTCCCTGCTGAGCAGAGAGCCCGATGTGGGGCTCGATCCTAGGACTCTGGGATCATGACCTGAGCCTAAGGTAGAGGCTTTAACCCACTGAGCCACCCAGGCACCCACATTGTTTTTATTTGCACAAAAAACACTTATACATATGGAATAAACATCAAACATAATTGGCAAAATTTTTACTGGTTTATCATAGCAAAGATGAAAATTAAAGAGTTAGTTACTATGAAATCATTTATCAGAATCAGGTTGATTTGTTCATTTTAATTTTTATGAGACTGCCTAGGTATTAAATGGAATGTTTATTTTCATTTTTGTGAAGATTTAATGTGTGTTAAAATACTCACAACTTTGATATTGAGACATATGTTTGGTATTTTTATTTATGAAATATTTTTATTCTGTCAGAGATTGAAGATGAGTTGGTTTGTGAGAGGTTCATAAACTCTTATTTAGGGCTGTGTTTTACTTTACAGGCTTCAGTAATGTATCCCAATCCTGATCCGTTAGAAACACAAACAGGCGTTCTTGACTTTTATGGACAAAGATCATGGCGACAAGGAATACTAAGTAAATCATTTTTCCCTCTTCCCTTTTCTCTCAGCCTCAAAAGGCACAGATCACTATCGCAGTTTTTCCATTGGCTACATAGGCTGTAATAAATTATGTAGAGGTAAAAATGTGTGTTTTTTAAACATCTTTTTAAAGATTTTTCAGTTCTTTAGTTTTTAGGATGTTTTGTTTGTATCACTACATCTTAGAATAACTTCTAATCAAACACGAGTGTGATTAAAACATTTGGACATCTCTTGTCTTAAATGACCCAATAAGCCACTTAGGTCTATTTTAATTCTGGTTAACTTTGATGATTTATTACATTTGATCTTTTAAAACAGTATTAACTTGTATTACCTTAGAAATTTCTCTGTATCTTTTTTGGGTTTGATACACACTTAAATTGAGCAGTGTCTATGGCAATCAAACCTTAATTGTTAAGGAATTATCTACTTTAATCTCCAGAAAGTGTATTCTATATTGAGAATGACATTGATCTTATTCTTTAGGTGGTTGACTCCACTAGGGCAAGAGAATGCTGAGTTCAATAATGTTCTCTTCAGAACAGAGATCACAGAGTAGTTGCCAGGCTAATAAAGCAGTCTCTTGGAATCTTTGAAGATTCTAGAATGGTTAAGAATCTTAAATACATTATATATAAGTAAAGGATTCAAGGAGTGTACACATCCAATGTTCATGTGAAGGATTTATGTTAAATGAGCTCTCTAAAATGGGTTGCGTCGTATCTTACACAGGTTTTGATCTTTCTGATCCTGAAAAAGAGAAGGTGGGCATTCTTGCCATTCAGCTGAAGGAGAGAAGTGTTGTTCACTCTGTAAGTTTGTTGGTTTTTTTTCCCCGATAGAAACTTTTTTTTTTTTTTTTTGCTGTATTCAAACAATACATGACATTATTTTTATTGGAATGTTTCACATTTTCTCTCTTCTGGCAGGAAATAATAATAACTCTTCTGAGCAATGCTGTTGCACAATTTAAGAAGTATAAGTGTCCAAGAATGAAAAGTCATCTAAGTATGTATTCCTAAGATGCCACAGTTTCATGCAACTTGGAATAATTTAGAATTATGTACATAAAATCTTTTTCCCTTTACAGTGGTTCAAATGGGAGAGGAGTATTTTTATGCGAAGGATTATACCAAAGCTTTGAAGTGAGTCTTAGTCCCCATTTATTTTTATAAGTAATCTGATTACCTTACAGCAAAATGAGAATAGAAATGAGTTTTAAAGGATTTATAGTTTCCATATTTATTTCTGTATCTTTGAAACTCCATTTCTGTTATATATTTTTAAGTGCTATCTGCTGGTACCATTATTCTCAATGTCTTGGGAAACCAGGTTCATCTAAACGTGAAGTTACCAGTTAAACTATTTCAGTAAGAGTTTCTGACATGTATATAGAATGAGTCAAGCATGTTATTTCCTCCAAGAAGTCTTCAAGCCCTTTCTTGTGAAGCTGTTTCAGCATGTCTGACGCCTTGCCTTCTGTCAGGTTGCTGGATTACGTGATGTGTGATTACCGGAGTGAAGGGTGGTGGACCTTGCTCACGTCCATACTGACTACAGCGCTGAAGTGCTCCTACCTCATGGCCCAATTAAAAGATTACATCACTTACTCCCTAGAACTCCTTGGAAGAGGTAACTTGGTGTTCTCCCAGTAAGATTCTGAATCTTTAAAGTTATGTAGCATCTTTAAGCTTCTTAAAATGGAAAGAACAACTCTCTCGAGTCTTTGACCATACTTTCACCCTGTGTAGATCAGTTTGTCAAAGGAAGGGACTCATAGTTTCATGGAACTTACTAGAGTCGAGGTCTCATGATAGTTGAGAGGAACAAAATTCTTCTTCCTTTTTTTTTTTTTAAAGTACGTCATGAAATGATTTCTCCCATCGAGTTCAAATGCGAGTATCTAGAGTGTTGGGGCTCCCATAGGAAGCTGTGTTATTGTACATTGTCTGGAATTGTGCTTAGCCATGTCAGAAGACTTATTTATCCTGTAGTATTTTAATACCTTCCGTGGGGGTGTTGGCTTTTACTTGCCTGTCTTACAGTTAGAGTTTGTTTCCTACTTCCATTTCACGTTAGCTTCAACTCTGAAAGATGACCAGAAATCTCGGATCGAAAAGAACCTCATAAATGTTCTGATGGTAAGTCGGAATTCTTTCTGTAAAATAAGCTTTGGGCATACATAGACCTAGATCCGTACCTGTGTATTTTTATCGCTAGCTGACCAAAAATTGTACTCTGTTGGTGCAGAATGAGAGTCCCGATCCAGAACCCGACTGTGATGTCTTAGCTGTGAAAACAGCTCAGAAGCTGTGGTCGGACCGCATCTCCCTGGCCGGCAGCAATGTCTTCACAATAGGGGTACAGGACTTCGTGCCGTTCGGTGGGTCCCCAGCACCTGCGGTGCTATTTCAGAGAAATCCTCCTTATCGCTACAAAGTGAATAGCCGCGGAACCGGAAGTAGAACAGTCAAAGGAAGAAAGTTCTAAATATGTTATCCTATAGATGAAATTGTGATTTTTTTTTCTTTCTCCCCATTGACATAAAGATTTTCAACATTTTAAGTACTTAGCTTATATATTAAAATTGACTTTGTTCGTTTGTGTAGGAGTGATTTGAAATGCATTTGAGAAGATAATCCTTTAAGAAAGCTTATCCTATAATACCTCGGCGGATATTTGAAATAAGTTAAAAATAACAAAATGATTTTTTTCTCCCTTTAAACTCCTGTGTTAGTTATGTTTCAGCAGCAGGTATGTTTTTAGAATTAAAGGTGGTTTTGAAGGTATACTTTCTTTAAATGTGTTCTGTTTTTTAAAAAATGAACTACATTTATGTCTGTTGAAACGGCTCAAGAGCAGAATTCAGAAAGAATATCAAGGGTCGATGTTTCCTTCCTGAAAAGTAACTGTGGTTCTGAGAATCATGGGTGTGTGTCTCGAGGGTCCTGTGGTGTGTAACTCTATTTTATTTTATTTCTAGTACAATGCAAAGCCAAGTTTCATGCCCCGAGTTTTCATGTTGATGTTCCTGTGCGGTTTGATATCTATCTGAAGGCTGACTGTCCACATCCCATTCGATTTTCCAAGCTCTGTGTCAGCTTTAATAATCAGGTAACAATACCTCTTATTATATTTTTACCATCTGTGTATCTTATTATAGCTTGCATTAAATTAGATGAAACCAACTTAGTGAAATTTTAGGTCTTAATGGCTGCCTAGTAACAAATAAACTTTGGTAAGGTCTATTTGAAAATAACTACATTTATAGTTCTCCGTATTAGCCTTTCAAGTGTTACACTTTTCCGTCTCTGAGTTTTGCTTTTATTCCATCCTTATGAAATGTAGGAAGTTAATTTTTTTAATACATAACTTGAATTTCAAGTGAGGTCTATCAAATATAATCTAATTGTCAAAATCATTTATTTTACATTCTAACTCTGGTATTCGTTTTTTATTATAAAACTGTTAAATGTTTGATGTTAAAGATATTGAAGTGGAATGGATGTCTATAAAGTGAAAAGTGAGTGCATGCCCTCCAGTCCCATTCCCTGGAAGTCGTCACTGTTAACTTCCTGAATAGTCGAGGCGTTTTCTGGGTGTGCACACAGAAGCAGCTTTTCCTTTCTGCAGAACTGGGATTATATACATTTTCACATTTCTGTAGCGTATTAGAGTATTGTCAGGTACTTGAGTACATTTCACATATTTCAGTTCCAAGCTCACTTCAGAGGTAATTATCTTCTGGTCACCCAGAAAGTATACTGAGCCGTGAACCAGCAAGCATTTAACCAGCAAGTATTCTCAGCATCGTGGGGAACCTCAAAGCATTTAGTATATGTCAGCCCCTTTGAAATGGAAGCATTCTGGGGGCAGAGGCCAGGACTGACTCACAGATTGCCCTAGTAGGTAATAAGGACTCGGTTACATGGTGTAGGCTTGAAATACAGTTACAACAGGCATGCCAAAGAAAAGGGAGGAAGTTTCAAGAATAAAGATGAAATGAAGATACTATAAAGTGGTGAGAAGGAGGAACATGGTTGGCAAAAGGCAACGCTGAATGGAAGCAGGAGCGCACGTTCTGGGTTTGTGGGTGGCAGGGACCCCAGCCTTGTAAGAGTAGAGGGGCCGTGAGCTGGGCCAGTGGGATGTGAGGCCATGTGGCTTGAACGAGCTTGAAGAATTCAGCAGGGGGTAGCTAGTAAGAGAAATATTTGAAGATTTATTTGTTCATTCATTTATTAGGGTTATATTTATTGGAAAGAGCTTTACCTATCTTAATATATTGTTTTGTGTTTTTTTGACTCTTTGCAACTTTGAACTAGTCCTGGAATAGGTTCGGTTCAGTGAACCGGGGTCCCCTGCAGATCAGTGTGTTTTATTCAACTTGAACCATTGCCCAACGATTCCTTCTGATTAGTGTGAGAGTTTTTTGGTTTTTTTTTTTAAGATTTTATTTATTTATTTGTCAGAGAGAGAGAGCACAGGCAGGCAGAGTGGCAGGCAGAGGCAGAGAGAGAAGCAGGTTCCCTGCTGGACAAGGAGCCTCACGTGGGACTTGATCCCTGGACTCTGGGATCATGATCTGAGCCGAAGGCAGCATCTTAACCAACCAAGCCACCCAGACGAGGCAGCGTCTTAACCAGCCAAGCCACCCAGACATTCCTAATATCAGAGTATTAAAGCAAGAGCATGATACTTAGAATTTAAGAAACTTTGTTTCAGTGATGAAATAGAAAGAAATGACCTTATGGAAACCAACCAGAGCCTCATTTACAAACCCAAGTCCTAAGGTGTGAGGACTTGCATGAGGGTGTTAGTGGTGGCAACGGAAAGAAAGGGCTACGAGCGGCATGTACAGCTAGAGGAGTCTCGATTGCTGAGTGTGTGTTGTCAGAGATAAAGAAGGGGGATAGGGTGGATAAAGGACAGCCCTCCCTCCCCCCACCAAGAACTATGTGTTTCTTTTATAGTTAAAGTGTACCTACAGCATGATGATTGGAAACATCTATTGTAAATGGTGACCGCAGTAAGGTTCCTTAGTATCAGTCACCTCACATCGTTACCTTTTTCGGTGTGGGGAGAACATGTAGGTTCTACTCTCTTGGCAACTTGTGTGAATATAATAGGGTTTGATTGAGTGTAGTCACTGTGCCGCACAGGAGATCCCCAGAACCTGTTCATCTCATACCGGGAGGTTTGTGCCCTTGGCTCAGCCTCTCCCGTTGCCCTCAGCCCTTTGCATCCACCATTTTACTGTTTCTCTGAGTCGCAGATGCCACATGTAAGTGAGATCAGTAGTATGATGGGGTTTTGTACGTAGTGTTACTTCTTTTTTGGAGGGTTGTCCCTCTTCTTAGAATTCTTTCCCATGTTTTATGCCCTTAAAAGCCTCACTTCCTCGGGGACACCTGATCGATTTTCCTAGCCACACCCTCCAATAGTACTAATCACAGCTGTGCTTTCACTTCTGTCTGTATGATTATTTGGTAAATTGTTTTCTGTATTAAAATGTAAGCTTTCCTTACTTTTTTTTTTTGGCTCGACTAGGATGTTGTTTTTTGAACTATTCTAAATCTGGACTTACAGGATAAATAGATTCTTATTTTGCTTTTCCTGTTCTATCCTACTATCCCATTCCCCCCCTTTTCTTAACAACTTCTAGAATTAAAAACTAATTTAAAATGTTAATATAAAATGTAAAGCAATTAGTTTTTTAAGTTAGGTTATATTCTGAATATGTGTTACTTGAAATCCAAGATCCAAATCATAAGGAAAAAAGTAGTACTTGGGTTTCAGAAGCATGGAATAGAAATAAAAAGTAGAGGGAAAGTATTAAACTTAACTACTTAGAATTTTCTGTGATGGTAATTCATTCGCTAGGGTGGTAGGTGGCTCTTGGAAAGTTTTTAAAATTTCCTGAATGGATGGGAATGGTGGTTCTGTAGACCTACCACAGGAAGGCTGTCTCCCTTTATTCGTCTGTAAGGAGGGTGCCCTTCTGGGATACTAGATGTACTTCTCGTTTGGGAGACGTTGAATCTGAGTGGTAGAATTCTCTCCTCTGGGCAGTTGTGGATATGAATTTACGGCCAAGGAAATAGGACAGAGTTTGTTTCTAATGTGGGAAATACTAGCAAAGAAGTGCAGAATATGTAGAAATGGGTAAACTTCGCATTGAAAGGAACATAAAGGGAAAAGAACTGAAAGCCAGCCAAGGAATGAAGCCCGTGGAGCCTCTGTATTAAGGGGACTAGAAGACAAAAAGACCTATGAGGGAAAAACAGGAAGTGGTTAAGAAGGATGATATTATAGGGTCACAGAAGCCAAGTAAAAAGAAAGCTAAGGGGATGATAGATAGAAGCATCCAATGAAACAAAGAATAGATCTTTGTTTTTCTCCAGGAAAGGGATGTGTAAATGTTTGCTGAAATCAGCTTGTGTCTGTGAACTGTCTTTACCTTGTGGCAGCACGTTGAGGATGAGTGCTTCCACTGGGCATAAACTACTTCTCATTAATCACCCTTCATGATGCTGTAGTTTTCAAGTGGTTCAGCTTACCTAGCTTCAAATCATTTGGTGTTTAGTGTCAGCAAAACATACTGACATTTGATGTTGATAAACTGTGACCCTTCCTAACCTCTCTTACAGGAATATAACCAGTTCTGTGTAATCGAAGAAGCAACCAAAGCAAGTGAAGTTTTAGAAAATTTGACTCAGGGAAAGATGTGTCTAGTTCCTGGTAAAACAAGGAAATTTTTATTTAAATTTGTTGCGAAAACTGAAGACGTGGGAAAGAAAATTGAGGTTAGTTATGAAATTTGTTTAGCACATACTTGAAGTGACGAAAGTAGTATGAGTATGTCAGAAAAAATTTCAAATAGTGTACAGATTTATTAAGTGAAAAATGAACCTATTCCCCTTGGACTTCTCAAGGGCAATCATTCATGGTTTGGTGGGTTTTCTTTTATTGAGACTGTACTATATACACTATTCCCATTGTTGGCTTTTTTCACTTACCCTGTGTTTATTAGGTATTTCCTCTTAGTACATAAGACCAACCTTATTTTTAATGGCTACATAATCAGTTAAAGACTTTTAAACATATATATATATATATAATTTATAAATACATATATAAAATACTGTAGCAATTATATTTTGTATTCTGTGACATAATTCAGGCTAGAGATCTATATCATTTTGATGTTTAACATTTCTGATTGTATTTTTCTCTTTATTTTAAAGGATTTGTTTAATGCACATAATTAAAATGCTTTTTAGAAATACTTGATGAAAGTATTGAGCATAAACTTCAGTTTATTGAGCATAAACTTCAGAACCAAACTATATGGGTTTAAATTCCGCCTCCCCCTCTTACTAGCGTGTGGCCCCGGGCAGCTACTTGATGTCTCTTTATCAGTTTACTCATCTGTGGAGTGGGGATAATAATGATACCTACCTCTTAGTGTTTCATGAGGACTAAATCAGTTAGTTAATGTAAATTGCTTGGAATAATGACTAGTACGTAGTAAGCTCTCATTAAGTGCTTGTTTTCTGTGGCTTGAAAACCACGGTGATGGTTGGCTAATCTAAACTTAGGACCGTTTCTAAGATAGAAACACGAGACCATACTACCAGTGTTCCCAGAACACTTTCTGTGAACCTGTCGATTTTTTTTTTAAATTTATTTATTTGACAGAGAGAGATCACAAGTAGGCAGAGAGGCAGGCAGAGAGAGAGGGAGAAGCAGGCTTCCCACTGAGCAGAGAGCCCGACATGGGGCTCGATCTCAGGACTCTGAGATCATGACCCAAGCCGAAAGCAGAGGCTTAACCCACTGAGCCACCCAGGCGCCCCAGTGAACCGATTTTATTGTTAATCAAAATCCAGGGTTTTTTGCTAATTTGCTAAAAAAAAAAAAAAAATTCTTTATGATTTTGACTAAATCCCTAATTACGTATTTTGTTTTTTATAAGGTACCTAAGGAAGCCTACCAGATGGCAATCATAATTAATAACACTACTTTGAAGACATTTTGTTAATGGATTTAGTTGAAGGGAACGTTTATTCAGTTAAGGATAGTATAGCTGTTTGGGGGGAAAATACGTTTTATTAGGATTCAGGAATTAGGTTCTGAGTATGCTCAGGGCCATCAAAACATTCATGTATTTCACTCAGCAAGCACTAACAGAGCATCTGTGAAGTCAGATGATTATCTCCGTGTGAAGGCGAACGTAGTCAGTGTCACAGCTCCTACGTGACCAGGACAGCTGTCACAGCCGGTGTTCTGACCCCATCACCCTGTGGTCTCTAGAGGAACGGGACGGACAAGCAGTCACTGTGTCCTTGTCACGAGGGGATGGTGACAAGTACAAGGTGGCATTTCTGACAGCCCTCCCATCTCGCAGATTACTTCGGTAGATCTGGTTCTGGGCCACGAGACAGGAAGATGTGTGGTTTTAAGTTGGCAAGGAGGAGGAGGGGACGCCGCTTCCTCCCAAGAAGCCTTGCAGGCCTCGCGTTCTTTCAGAAGACGGCCTAAGCTCCCCGACAGTGAGCTTCACTGGGACAGCATCGTCATTCAGGCCAGCACAATGTACGTCCACCTCGCCAGGCAGATTGTGGAATGCCACAATCTTGTTTCTTCAGAATACTGTGTTTGAGTAACTTGTTTTCTTAAAAATCGGTTACTCAGCTCAGGTGTTTTTTTTTTTTTTCCCCCACAAAGGATCATCTCCAGAGTTCCCAACATTTCCGTGTGTCTGCGACATGACCCTCCCGCCCTGACTAATGAAATGTATTGTTTGGTTGTGACTGTTGAGTCCCACGAGAAGACCCAGATCAGAGACGTGAAGCTCACTGCTGGTTTAAAACCCGGTAAGCGGGCCTCCTTAAAAATTGGCCAGTGTTCCTTCAACAGAAAATAAATGTCCGTGGTGACAACTGCAGGAAGTTTATTTCAGATGTGGTTATGAAGTAGTTATGACATGATCTGTGCAGTATGAATTGGTAGGATAATGTTTGAATTCTCCGTGTTTTAAAACACCAATATTAACACTTTTAGGACAGGATGCCAACTTAACTCAGAAAACGCATGTGTCTCTTCATGGAACAGAACTATGTGACGAGTCCTACCCGGCTTTACTCACTGACATTCCTGTGGGAGACTTAAATCCGGGGGAACAGGTGAGCCTTAGTCAATTACGATGGGAGAAGAGATCAACTAGATTGCAGTTTTAAATACGTAGGGAGTCTTAGATAGTTCTAGAACATTTTAACAGCATATCCTGAGACTAAAAAATGGGATTTAACTAATGCACATTTTATACACACTTTACATATTTAAATGTTTAAAGTGTTGTAAGCAGTTTTTATACAAGTGATTTTATTTTAATTTTTTATTTTTTACAAGTGATTTTAGAACAAATGACCCTAAAATATGGAGGACTAGTTGCCCTGATAAAATAACTAAATAACATTAAATGTGTAACTTAGTGAAATAACTTCTCAGGCTTTTGTTTCCAAAGTAAACACAACAATTGTTGAGAAGTTGAGAATGAGGATAAAAGAAGGTAGAATAGTAATGATCCCGCTCTCACACTGAGGCAGGAACCTGTAAAAACTGTTCAAGAATTTAGTCAGCTTGTGCAGTAAACTCTTAAAAGGTGGGGGCATATTATCCTAGAATATGTGGCAGGAAGAAATCTCTGAATTAATAAATGAAAGTACTTTTATTTTGTTACAGCTGGAAAAAATGTTATACGTTCGCTGTGGAACAGTAGGTTCAAGAATGTTTCTCGTGTATGTTTCTTACCTGATCAATACAACTATTGAAGACAAAGAAATAGTCTGCAAGTGTCACAAGGTATAAATTCTGTAACTACTTCAGGAAGTATCCCATGTGGAGCATTCCCTATTTTGTATTTTTTAGTTTACCTGTAAAAGGATAAGCAGCTTAGGTACTTATTTTCTATTACAAAATTTTTAAAAAAGTAATGACAAATTAAGTTAGATGTCTCTTGGGATTTTTTCTTTGTCATTTATATTTATTATAAATGACATCCTATGGCTCAAACTTTAGAATATTGGCTTCCATGGCTTTTCGGAAGTCAAAAAAGTTGGGGATCTTTTGCAAATAAGTTTTGAGACTCTAAATCTATGTGTTTCCCTATAGAATCACACATTAGACAACATCTGTAAGTTGGTTATACGCTGAAGATTTTGGAGGATGGGAGGTCTCCCATCATGAAATATTTTTTCTGTTAAAAAGACTATGGAAATTGTTTCTGCCAAATGCAGACAGTGAAGATAAGAAAGCTGCCATAGTCATAGTCAGCCACTTGGGGGCGACTGCTGTCACCTCGGTGTATTTTCCGTTGGTCTCTTTCCTTTTTATAGCGATTTGGAGGAGCCATGTTTTTATTTAGATTTAACTGTATTGTCTGTAATTACTTGTATTTTCTTTTACTGATGGAAAGTCACGGTACTTACTGTCTTGTTAGTCTTACCTGTGTTGTTTTGGCCTGTTCTCAGGAACCGGGCCTTCGGCCAGCAGAAGAGAAGGCCAGTCAGTTTGGGCCTTTGTAGGAAGGTTACAGCACAGAGTCTGGGCCGTTGGCTGTTTCGTGAGTCAGGGGACGCAACCCCATCCTGAGAGAGTTAGGAGTATTTCCCGAGGGGAAGGAGCAAAGGCACTGAATATATGAAAGGTGTCCCCTAGCCTGGTGCCATGGAGGGACTCCTGGATGGCAAAGTAGGAGGTGAGAGCGCCAGTCTCCGCCGGGCCTCCTGACCTGGCGCTCGGGCTGGCCGTGTGCCCCTCTGGCCGCCTGACCTGGCGCTCGGGCTGGCCGTGTGCCCCTCTGGCCTCCTGACCTGGCGCTCGGGCTGGCCGTGTGCCCCTCTGGCCTCCTGACCTGGCGCTCGGGCTGGCCGTGTGCCCCTCTGGCCTCCTGACCTGGCACTCGGGCTGGCCGTGTGCACCTCTGGCCTCCTGACCTGGCGCTCGGGCTGGCCGTGTGCCCCTCTGGCCTCCTGACCTGGCGCTCGGGCTGGCCGTGTGCACCTCTGGCCTCCTGACCTGGCGCTCGGGCTGGCCGTGTGCCCCTCTGGCCTCCTGACCTGGCGCTCGGGCTGGCCGTGTGCCCCTCTGGCCTCCTGACCTGGCGCTCGGGCTGGCCGTGTGCACCTCTGGCCTCCTGACCTGGCGCTCGGGCTGGCCGTGTACCCCTCTGGCCTCCTGACCTGGCGCTCGGGCTGGCCGTGTGCCCCTCTGGCCTCCTGACCTGGCGCTCGGGCTGGCCGTGTGCACCTCTGGCCTCCATGCCCTCATCTCCGAAACAAGAACAGTAAAGTTTTGTGCAGCTTTAGAGTCCTAAGCCTTGGATGTCATTTCTGCTTTGGCTAATGAAGCTTCTAGAAGACTTGGAATATATCTTTTTAAAATAATTGTCTGCCATGTAGTAACCTGGAGTCAAGCTGTAGTGGTGTACAGTGCTGTCTTCTCAAGACTCGATATTATTGATGGACATGCTGCTTGTTTTTAATCCCCTTGCCCTATTTCCCTCATTCCCCCCACAGTCCTCCACTCTGGTAACCTTCAGTATGTTCTCTATAGTTTTGAGTCTTTTGGTTTGTCTCTTTTTTTCTTCATTTGGTTTGTTTCTTAAAGGCCACACATGAGTGAAATCATATGGTATTTGTCTTTTTTTGACTGACTTTCACTTAACATCACACTTTGTAGTTCCATTCATGTTACTGCAAATGGCAAGATTTCATTCTTTTTTATGGCCGAATAGTATTCTGCTGCGTGGGTGTAGGGGGGCGTGGGTGTATAACCCTCATTTTTCTTGTCCATTCATCTACTGATGGACATGTGGTTTGCTTCCCCAATTTGGCTATCGTAAATAATGCTGCAGTAAACATGGGATGCGTGTATCCTTTTTAATTTATGTTTTTGTAATCTTTAGGTACAAAGGTTATACAATTTTTAATTTTTTGAGGAACCTCTGTACTATTTTCCACACACACAAAAAAAAGGCATCTGCCCATTGTTTGATTGGATTATCTGATTTTTTTGGTGTTGGGTTGTGTAAGTACTCTATATATTTTGGATACTAACCCTTTATTGGGTAGGTCATTTGAAGACATTTTCCCCTGTTCAGTAGGTTGTCTTTTAGGTTTTCTAGAGAAGCTGTTTATTTTTCTATCAGCCGGTGTATTTCCAAGATAAGCTTCTAAGGGACACTGATTCTGAGGGACAGAAATAGATGTTACACAAAAGAGTGAATTGGTCAAATGTGTTTGGTTAAAAGGTGTTAAACAGATACTTTGACTTCAGGGCTTAGCACAACATTGAATTTGAGAATGCTCAAAAGGCTGTGGTGATTATCTTTCAGAATTATTTTACTAAAAAGCACTTCTCTCATGGAATATCTGTCTCATAGGGCCTAGTGTTATTTGTAAGATACTTTTGGAAATCTAGAGGTAAATTCCTGTCCCTTCACTGGCTTAAATCTCATTTTTACCTGCACGTGAATCTGCTTTGTAAGTAAGCCATGTGGAAATTTAAAGTAGTCCACATCGAAGCTACACACTGAGTTGATGCTTCATTTCCGCGTAGATACACGGTGGGGGAACACTGAGGCCCTGGGCTTTAGATCATGGAACCCCTCATGCGTTTTCAACCACTAATATCCTACTTACTACACCTTCTTAAAGAGTCAGCTTGATGGTATTAATGAGGAAATAGTTGAAGCAGTAATAATTATAAACGTGGTTTAGGCGTTCCACTAGTGCTGCATATGCGCTGTCTCTCTTCATTGTCAGCAGCCCTTCGGGGATCGTGAAACAGACTCAGAGACTGTGTCTCCTCTCCAGGGTCACCTCACTGTACCCAAAGTCCGCACGGTGAATAAATCTGTGTCCTCCGGGATTAAAACCTATATCTACCTGGCATTTTTACAGCCTCCATTTTTAGTCAACATGACTATTTTTAAAGGGTTCTCACCAATGGGATGGGTGGTTTGGTTCCAAAGCCATAGTAACCCCATCGTTCAGTGAATAGCTTCAGGTGATGTAGCACATTGCTTAAGAGTACAGGCTTCAAGGCCAAATCTGGGTCCGGTTCTACCTTTGTCACTTACTAGTTACGTGTGACCACTTCATCTTAAAATGACAAGTATAGGGGCATCTGGGTGGCTCAGTCAATTAAGCATCTGGCTCAAGGTCATGATCTCAGGGTCCTAAGATTGAGCCCTTTGTAGAGCTCCCTGCTCTACAGGGAGTCTGCTTCTCCTCCCTCTGCTGCTTCCTTTACCCCCACGGCTTGTGTGTGTGTGTGTGCGCGCGCAGATGTGCCCTGCATGCACGTGCGCTCTCTCTTTTCCTCTCTCTCTTTCAAATAAATAAATAAGATATTAAATCTTTTTTAAAATGGCAAGTATAAAGACATCTGCTTCCTTGAGTTATTACGAACATTTTGTGACGCTTTATAGTGATTATAACACTGTCATATTTTGTTACTGTTACTATCATTATTATTAGTCCTATTGTGCTGAGTCAAGGTAAAGAACTTCGACAAAAATAAGACTCAGATTCTAGGCTTGGCACTAGTTTTGTGGGCTGGGGCCAATCATTTAATCTTCCTTTAACCTCTGGTTCCTCTTCTATAAAATGGTGACAATGCCTGTCCTGCTCACTTTTATTAGATCCTGATAATGTGTTAGAAAGCACTTTGCAGTGTGAACTGTATAAAACTGTAAGATAATTAGAAGCAATAATTGTGCCTCGGATAAACCTCATTGGCTACGATACTGCCAGTGGTCTGGTCTCTCTACATAGGTTTTTATAAATATCATCTGAGGGAAAGATTCTAGCTCCTTAAGATCTAAATTGGGATTATTTATTGATCAGTTACAGACTGTGTTTTGTACACCTTCTAATTTTAAAACTGTTTTTAACTTTAGAAAAGCCATTGAATGTGCCCTTTAAATTTTCTTGCAGGATGAAACCGTAACTATAGAAACTGTCTTTCCATTCGATGTCGCGGTTAAATTTGTCTCTACAAAGGTATGTCCCTGTGAAGCATTTCGGAAATCATTTCAGTTATAGAAATTAGCAGAAAAAGTAAAATGGATTACTGTAGTTCCAGACAGACCTTTTGTCTTCATTTGTGATAGTTTGAGCACCTGGAAAGGGTCTATGCGGACATCCCCTTTCTGTTGATGACCGACCTTTTAAGTGCCTCACCTTGGGCCCTCACCATCGTCTCCAGTGAGCTCCAGCTTGCTCCTTCCATGACCGCAGTGGATCAACTAGAGTCCCAAGTGGACAAAGGTGAGAATGTGGATCATCACACTTAATTAGAAGACGGGTGTGTGTATGTGTGTGTGCGTGTGCGCGCGTGTGTGTGTGTGTGTGTGTGTGTGTGTGGATTACCAGCCTAAGAGTTAGCTTTTTGCTAAGGGAGGATAATTGAGATGGATATAAAAGCAAATAAATTTAGAATTAAGGTGAAATTAGTACCATTTACAATTTTGCTGGAGTATACCTTCTTTTGAAAGATAAAGATTTTTGCTCTGATAAGGAAGTTAGTCTTTGAAAAATGTACTTGAAAATAAAATATCTGTTCATTATTTGGATTTTTTTATAGATTGTTTTTTCTTATTTATAATGGTTTACTGTTATGTATAACTTGAAATGGTAAAAGATATTTATGAAGGAAACTTGGGGAGAATATGAAAAAGTAGTGAGTTTTCTAAATCAACCACAACAGTAGAGAGAAGAGATTTAAACCCAATATATCACTTGTCTGGTGCCTCATACTTTGGATTTGTATGCTTCTTGGGCTGTTAGGAAAAAAACGAGTTTGAAGGTTAACCCAAGCAAAATTGTGCTCAGCTATATTGTAAGGATAAATATTATATGCAAAAAATCTTGATATATTCTTAAAACCAAATGTAAGTGAGTCATTTATTTGCTCTCTTTGTTTATCTGTCTACTCCTGGACCTCAGTGTTACTAAGCCCTATGTTGATTTGCAAATACAGATTAAAACTAGATGAGTAGTTTTAGAATTCCCGTGTATTTTTTGCATCTAGCCTGAAAATAAGTTTCAATATCTCTCAATAAATGATCGATGGGTATATATCAAGTTCACCGTATGGCAGCATGCTGGCTTCTGAAGACACTACAAGAGCAAGCAGTCTTCATAGTCACTCCTGTGCATTTTAGGAAAGTCGTCATAAATGAGGATGGGTAAAATAGATAGGAAAAGTCAAACATGTTCCTAAATCTCTCTGTTTAAAGACCTAGAAATAGGTCCTATATTCTGTGAAATAATAATAATAAAAACCCCATTTTTGTTTTCAGAATGCCTTCATAATTTTTGTTTTTCTGTCTTTGGAAACCTGGTTTTTTCCTATGGATTTGAAAGTCATTGTCCCTGGTTCTACTTGTTTCTCTGTGCTCTTCTTCCTTTTCTGTTCCCTGTGCCCGCGTGGAATAGTGATGAGTTCTAGAGTCCTGCTGAACTAGATCAGTTCAGTCCTACTGCTTGCTCTTGTGTTACACTGGACTATTGTGTTCGATTACATCTCAGGTTAAAGCAGATCGCTCTACGTGGTGTGTGCCTGAGCTAATCTATATGGAAATCCCAGCCCAGTGCTTGTGTCCTAACAGCTCAACGCAAGCTCATTATCTGTCCATTCTTTGCTGACTCCTTTTCTTATCTTACCCCTTCAATGTTGGTCATTTCCAGGATCCCAGCTTTGGCTCCATTTACTTTTTCTACAAGTTTTCCCCTCCGCACAGCCTTAGGCTGCCTGCATGCCGCAGTCCCACTAGAGGAACCGGTGTGCACTTGGTTCCAGCTCAGAACCACGGGGACAGGACAGATGCCCTATGTGCGTGCACGTCCAGCCCGGCACCACGTTCTGCCTTCTTCCCGTGTCTTGAATCCAGAGATGGTCACCATCTCTCCCCTGGCCTTCAGAAGTACCTGCTTCACTGGTTTCCTCTGTGCCATTCTCTCCCCTCGTCAGCCGTTCATACTGTTGCCAGAATTTGATTTCTCAGGAAACTGTTCTGAACTGGTTACTCTCACTTAAAAAACTTCATGACATTCTAGACCTTTCCCTGCGCAGCTTCCTTCCCGGCTTCTTCTGCAGCAGCCTCTCTACTTCCCCTCCCTCTTTCCCGGACTTCAGCCAAGCCAAACTTCTTACCGTCAGCAGCCATCGCCTCCATCTGGTTTTGCACATGTTAGTACCTTTGCCTCGAACCCTCTCCTCTTTCTTTCAATCTGTCAAGTTCTGGTGTGCTCTTCGGGACTCACGTAAGCTTGGACTCTCTAGATCTCCCCAGGCAAGACTAGGTCGCCTTCCTTCTTTACGTGATGTTATCCTCTTTGTATTGCCAGCCTCATAGGAGTTGGTTAATAAATTTTTTTTTAAGATTTTTATTTATTTATATGAGAGAGATCACAAGTAGACAGAGAGGCAGGCAAAGAGAGAGAGGGAAGCAGTCTTCCCGCTGAGCAGAGAGCCGGATGCGGGACACAATCCCAGGACCTTGAGATCATGACCTGAGCCGAAGGCAGCGGCTTAACCCACTGAGCCACCCAGGCACCCCTGGTTAATAAATGTTTATTAAATTAATGAATAATGTCCACCTTGAATTTCCCATTACTAGTTTTCTATTGCTGCTGTAACAAATTACCACCAAGTTAGTGGCTTAAAACAACACAGATTTATGACCTGAAAGTTCTAGAGGTCAAAGGTCCTAAAATCAAGGTGTGGGTAGGGCTACATGCCTTCTGGGCTTTAGGAAAATCCTTTCCTTTGCCCTTTTCAGCTTTTAGAGGCCAGGGGGTGTCCTTGGCTCCTGGCTCCCTCCTCCGCCTTCAAAACCAGCAGCGTAGCGTCTTACGATATGTTTTTTCTGGCCTCGGCTTCCACTGTCACATCTTTTTCTCAGACTCCCTCTTGCCTCCCTTTTTCCCTCATTACCCTTGTGATTACATTGGGCCCAACTGGATTATCCAGTATGATCTTCATATTTTCCAATCTTGATCTTAATCACATCCATAGAGTCCTTTCTGCCAGTGAGGTCACATGCTGGGGAATTAGGATGTGGATGTGCTTGGGGAAGGAGGCGGCATGGCATTACTCTTTCCACCACCTCTAGGAGCACCAGAACGCATGCATTGCAAAATTTGTGTGCGACACGTTAAAAATAACAGCCTTTCCTAGATCATAAAGTTGACCCTAATGTTAATTGTTAATAAGGATAGTATCATTTTGGTTAAATTCCAAGAGTTAGGGAGGACTTGGTGGGGCAAGGTGGGGCAGGCGGGAGAGAAATGAATGTCCCTGGTTCTAAAAAGCAGGTATCTTAAGAGGTTTGAATTAATGTGTGTTTTATTTACCAGGCTATAGTATCATTTCCTAGACCTTAAAAATTATATTAAATGTAGTTAATTAGAATAGAGACTGGCCCAGCTTTTTTCCCTTCGACTTCCAGTTTTTACCCACAACGTATCACAACCTTCTTCATTGGAGAACCATAAAAACGATTAGTCGAGACTGTTCTCATCGTTTGAAACTTTCAGTCTCAGATATGCTAACCTTGGCCCTCAATGGGCCCTGTTGCTGGCTTGCATTCAAGGAGTCCCACCCCCCCTCACCCCCCCCCCCCCCAACCCGACCCCTACCACCACGCAGCCTGCGAAGGGCTGAGGGGCAGGGAGGCCTTGGTTCAGGTGAGTGTTTGTCTTGTCATCAAGAGTTTGGGCTAAACTTGGCGAGAGGACAGCATCCTTGTGTAAGAGGTAAATAACCGAATTAGGCAATAATGAGGCACCATGTAATGTGTTTCCGTTTGATGGTGTCAGTAATGTGCGTTGGTCAGAGAAAGCCAGAGTAGGTAATCACCAAATGGTATTATCCTGACTCCAGACTTTCCCTTTTCCTTAGTTCCCATGGGAACTTGTCACACACCTGCAGCTGCTTTGCCTGTTTGTATGTAACGGAATATTGATATATTAGAAAAAAAACCCTGGACAGGGACTTTGTGACCTTGAAAAAGTCATTTAACATCTCTGAGCCTTAGTTTTTAAGTCTATAAACAATGTATAGCTGATAAAAGTATTCTTTTTTCGTTCTGTCATCAGAAGTAAAACTCGCCTTTCATAGAGGATCATTGCATAAGGATTATAAAGACTGTTTCTTATAGTTGTTTTACAGACTGGAGAGAGTGCTAGTGAATGCTTTTGTCTTCGGTGCCCATCTGTTGGAAATGTTGAAGGTGGAGTAGCAACTGGGCATTATATTATCTCCTGGAAGAGGTAAATTATACCAGCCCTGTCTTTTTCCTTGTCTGTGCTAGTTTCATACTTTTATTATTTGCCATTGTCATTTAATATTCGAAAGCTTCAGTCAGCACAGACTAGAAGTCATGTGCTATCACTATTTGTCAAAAACACAAAGATTCAAATGTCCATTTGTTTTTGTCACAATTTGTGACCTACATACTGATGAAATTTTAGACAAATGAGTTTTTATAACAGGACCATTAAGAACATTAGGAGAAACTTCTCTTATTCGTAGTCAGTAGTATTGTTTACATAGAAAACTCAGGCAAATCCACAAATTATTCGGATTATAAGACATATATATCATACGTATATATATGATATATATATCTCACATACATGTATGATATATCCACCAAGGTTTCTAGATATAACATTCAATATACAAAATCCAGTTGGCTTTCTATATCAGTAATAAACCTCCAGCATTATACTTTTAAAATAGGTATCATTTAGAGGATGACAATAATTATAAGGTAAGAAAGAATATATCAAGTGGAAAACACGTGTTATCATTATTGGGAAAATTATAAAACTTTAAAACATTAAAGGAGTTCTTAAATGGCATATACAGAGTGGTCTTGGGTAGGATTTGGATAGGTCTAATATTGTTTGTTTTATAGAATCAGTGCAGTTTCCTTCAAAATCCCAATAGCTTATTTGAGTTTATTTTTGTAGAACCTGACACTCTTGATTATACAGTTTCTCTGGAAAAGCAAAAACTCAGAAATAAGATACTTCAGAAGGAAGACGAGGCAACGGTAGTTGCTCTTCTCAATTTGCAGACTTCCTGTAAATCTCTACAGTAGCCATTGCTGTGGTATTGCCTTGGATATGTAAATCAGCCAGTGGAATAGAAGAGCGAGTCTAGAAATAGATCCACACATATGGAAATTATATTTTAGGGAGCACTCCAGATCAGTGGGGAAAGGATGAACTGTTTTTACAATGGTGAATAATTGGGTGTCCGTTTGAGAAAAAAATTGGTCTCTACTATACACTGTATATAAAAATCAATTCCATGTATACTAAAGTTTGAATTTTGAAAAGCAAAACTTTATTGATTTTAGTAGAAAATAGGAGAATTGTTTTATGACTTTGAAATAGGGCAGAGTTCCTTTAAATAAGACATACCAGCATAAGCCATTAAAATGGATAAATTTGATTTGTTACAATTAAGTTTCTTAGTTCATTTGTGAAAAGACAAAGTACAGATGGGGAAAAGCTGTTTGCAACACGTAAAACTGACAAAGTATTAGAATTCACATCAAGAACTTCTACAAATCCTAGAAAAACAAGTCTCCTAATAGGAAGTTGAGCAAAATCTCCAGTATGCGGTGTAAGAGAAACAGAAGAAGCCAGTGGCTAGTAAATGTAAGGGGAGAAGCTTAACTTCACTAGGAATCTGAGATTCAGATGTGCTCTCACTAACCTGGAAAAATAAAAAGGTTTAACAATGCATGGTTTGTCAAAAGAGATGGGAGTATAAAATAGAACAGTTACTTTGGAAGTCCATTCAGCAGTAGCAGGAGAAACTGAAGATGTCTGTATATAGTCTGTCTGTCTATCTACAGTCTATAGTCACAGAAAAAAATCTTAAACCTGCACACAAAGAATTTATGTAAGAATGTTCATAGCATCTCTGATTATCATAGTCAAAAGCTGGACACTAGATAGGAAGATAGGTAAATTATGGCATAGTCTTACAGTATCAGTGGAAGAGAATTATCCAGAGGTATCCCTGGTAACTTAGTAAGTGAACAGAGCAACTGCAGATGTTCAGAATATGAACAGATTGCATGTGTATAATATCAGAAAACAGGTAAAAACACTATACTTCTTAGGGCTACATACGTAATTTGGAAAAGTGTCAAGAAACACATAGCAGTTGATAGACACCAAATTCAGGGTAGTAACTTCTGGGGAGTGCAAGCAGGAAGGGGTAGGTGGGAAGATTCAGCTGTATTGTTCTGTTTTCTTAGCCTGGGAGGTAGAGACATCATATTTCAAAGATTTTATTTATTTACTTGACAGAGAGAGATCACAACTAGCCAGAGAGGCAGGCAGAGGGAGAGGAGGAAGCAGGCTCCCCGCTGAGCAGAGAGCCCGATGCGGGGCTCAATCCCAGGACCCCGGGATCATGACCTGAGCTGAAGGCAGAGGCTTTAACCCACTGAGCCACCCAGGCACTCCTTATATAAATTTTAAAACAGTGGATAAGATACATTAAAAGTGAGAAAGTAAAAATAACAATTTATTTTTGAAAAACTAACAACTTTCTTTTCCCCACTTCTGAATTTACCATGTTGAAGTTTAGTTCAGTTTATGTTTCTAGGAATTAAAATAGGGTTTTGAAGGCACTGCTTAGTTACCCGTCATGTTCCTGTAGTCCCATAAAGATCTATTTCTCATTGATGAGGGGTCAGATGGTTTTTCCTGTTGCTTCTGCTGTATCTGCACAGAGCATCAGTTCTTCCGCCTCTAGACACAGACTCTCCCTAAGGGCTCTCCTTGGTCAGCTAGCGGCCAGCCAGCCCTGTGGTTCCCATTCTAAGTGGAGTAGGGGGAAAAATACTTGTCCGTTTCCTGATGGTACTCACTTTTTCTCAGTAATGCTGGAATGCCACTTTGTGTATGGATCATAAAATATTTCTAGTTTCTCGGTTTCTCCTATGTACTTCTAGAGTCGTCGTAACAGCGGGCTTGAGGTGGTCTGTGCTCAGCTGTGAGCCAGCCGCAGGGTGAGAAGGTCTGTCACAGTGTGGGTCACCGTGCTGCCACCTACAGTGGGAGCTCCTGAACACCACCTAAAATGATGTTCCTCCTGGTGTGCTTGCTTTACTCTCTGGCCCTGGCATCAAACAGCAGCCATGGGTTACAGCATTTGTCAGTTGGAAACATCCAGAGCCCACGCAGGATTCCAAAAGCTTCTCTTAAAACTACTTCCATTAATGAAGTTCTAGAAAATGTAGAAGTAATTTCTGTTTCCTTT
Organism: Mustela erminea; assembly: GCF_009829155.1. Lineage (NCBI taxonomy): Eukaryota > Metazoa > Chordata > Mammalia > Carnivora > Mustelidae > Mustela > Mustela erminea. The sequence goes on along the minus strand of NC_045634.1, from coordinate 26,303,001 downwards.
GAAACAAGTTGGTGCATATACATGTCTCCGGTATTTGATTTAACTTTTCACGTGAGACGTGGATTTGAAAGCTGCCCCTTTCTGCCGCAGGACGTCAGCCATGGGAAATGTCCCTGTGATCAGTACTGTCATCACTCTGCCACACGTGATCGTAGAAAACATTCCTCTCCACGTGAACGCAGGTAACGGCGTCAAATGGTACTTGAGAAAAAGAATCCAGGAAGAGTATCTCTTTTAGCTTCTGGGGTTTAAAAGACAATTTTTTATTATGAAAAACGCCCAGCGTTTATGAAAGTAGATTATGTTCAGTCCTGTTTCATCTGTACCTCTACGTACGCCTTGGACTCCTGTCATTTTAAAGCAAATCCCAGCTATTATTTGATCTATAAATACTTGTCTGCCTCTTTAATATAATGGCTATTTTTCTAAACATAATCACAATTCTGTTATTATCACTTTAAAAATTAGCAATAATTTCTTAATATTACCAAATTCCAGTGTCACAGATTTCCCTGGTTGACTCGGAAGCTTCTTTAGATTGTCTTAAAGCCTTGCATTGCAGCTGATGGATGTCTTGTACTTTTGAAATCTGTGGGCGGGAAGACCCCCCTCTCCAACCTCCTCACCTCCTCCACCACCACCCGCCCCTCTTCCCTGCTGTTCATTTGTTAAAGAAGTGGAGCCCGTCTCCTGTAGAGCTCCCCACAGTCTGGACTTTGCTGATTGCATTGAATCATTAGTAAGAGTCCCGGAGAACTGGTGGTGAGATCTATAGTCTCAGTCAGATTCAGGTTCAAGTTTTCAGCAAGAATACTTCATAGTTAATGGTGTTTGCTCCTATCAAGAGGCACGTGATGCCTATCATTCCTTCTTGAACCGTGATGGATATTTAGGGGATTGTTTTATAGACTTGAAAAATTATTCGCAAAATATAATTCACCTCCTGATAGCCATGACCCTTTCTAGGTCATTCAGCTTTAGAAGGAGACCTGATTCTTTTGGGCCTGTTTTATCATAGTCCCATGGGCTGTTATCCAGTCAAAGAATTCTCTTATTTAGCAAGAGTGCAGTGTTATCACTAATTTAAATAACCCCATGTCTACAGAATGAAATTACTTTACAAAAAGAACTCATAAACGGTGACCTTTTTTTTTTAGCAAAAAGAAATGTATCCTCTTTCTCTGCAGATCTGCCTTCGTTTGGGCGTGTCAGAGAATCCTTACCTGTCAAATATCACCTACAGAATAAGACTAACTTAGTTCAAGATGTGGAGATTTCTGTGGAGCCCAGTGATGCCTTCATGTTCTCAGGTCTTAAACAGGTACAGCCCTATCTCACTGGGTTGCTTATGTAGATACGGAAGGGTGGCCAGGAAATGGACAGCTATACATGTAGCTTTTACAAATGAACTGATCAGGCTGATTGTAGTCTCTGTTATTTAGATAGGAAATTTTTATTCCCTTTTAAAGATTAAGTACAACCTGTATAGAGGTGGATTAAGTGGGTAACCCTTTGCACATTGAGCTCATACAGGTAAGTTGTTTTTATAAAACAAGAATTTACAAGTCCTTAGATAATAGCAGCATTCCTGAAAATTTTAGATTTCCCTTTTATTACTACTGTGTGTGTGTATGTGTGTGTTTGTGTCTTTTAATTGGAGGCCTAGCGGCCTTACTACCCATATTAAAAGCCTGATTCTCTTGCAGGGGTGGGGGAGTTCCTGGATGGCTCAGTGGATAGAGCGTGCAACCCTAGATCTTGGGGTCATGAGTTCAAGCCACACATTGGGCATGGAGCCTACTTAGGGGGGAAAAAAAAAGCCTGTTTCTCTTCTGAACTATTCATGAAACTTTTTAGAGATTTTGATCTTAAACAGAATTTACTTACCTTTGGCACATTTAAACAATTTTATATTTACATACAAAAGTAAATCATTCAGGTATTTTGATTCACTCATTCGAATCGGAGGTGGAAAAGCTCATCACATTTTTTTTTTTTATCACATTTTTTAATGGAACATATACTTTCAATCAAAACCATATTTCAGGGAGAATACTGTCTTCTCTTAAAGTGGCTAACAGACCTCTCTCTCCATAGTCAGTAAATACTTTTTATCAAGCAGACCATAATTAGAGGAACAAACACGTACTGATACTCAGTAGGGTCTACCCTGACTAGTCCCGTGTGCTGTGCATATTCTGAGTGCTGTGTTTGTTGTTAAATGTAAGATAGCATTACACATGAAGTATGTCACAAGTCCATTAGTGAACTTAAGTTGATAACAAAAACACACACTAGCGTTTATATATTGGTACACACATATATTATCTTTGACACATGTACAATACTGTGTGTACTCGTATGCAAATGAGTAAGCTTTTCAAGAGTGTCCTGATCTTCACAATTGGTTTGTAAAAATATATGATACCAACCACCTTTTTCTCCCCGCCATCATTTACCTCACCACAAAGTTCCCCTAAAAGAAAACACCAGAAACCACTGGTTTGTCTTACGTTGATGTAATGTATACAGAGATACTTTTCTTCCAGTTGTCTCGTAACATGTCGTGACTGTAAAAAATCTTCCTGGTCTCAGACACACAAAACGTGGATCCATCTCACGATCCCCTCTTTAAGCTGGTACAAGTTGCCGTTTAGATCTTGGTGTCGAAACCGAGAAATCATGCACGATTTTTGTAATGCATCTGTTACCTGTGTAGTCCTCCTCTCCTCCCTAATTCAGCCCTGTATTTCCGAATCTGTCTGGAAAATGGAATAGGCAAGAGAGGATATTTTCCCCAGGAAGATTTGCATGTCCAGTCACTCGTGACCAAGGAAGAGGTGACAGTGCGGAGATGCTGTAAGCGTGTGTATTTGTCTTTCTCTACAACTTGTTATGCTGTAGATTCGATTACGGATCCTCCCCGGCACCGAACAGGAAATGTTATATAATTTCTACCCTCTGATGGCCGGGTACCAGCAGCTGCCGTGTCTCCACGTCAACCTGCTGAGGTTTCCTCACTTCACCAATCAGCTGCTCAGGCGTTTCATCCCTACCAGTATTTTTGTAAAGGTAAGGCCGAGGCGTGGTCTGCTCTTGACGCCTCCCAGCTTGCAGGCAGACCAGGTGTTTCTTTCTCTTAAGCTTCCCCAGACGGCATTTGGAGACTGAAAGCTTTGGTTGCCATGACGTCAGTTTGACAGTATCTCTGGTCGTTTCCGTACAGTTGCTGCTGTTTCACAGAATCGAATTCCAGAGGTTTTTTATTCCCTTGGGCGGATAACGATTTACCTTCGCAGGATGCTGAGACGGGTTTTCCCTTTGGCTTAGTAAAGGATGGTTTTATCCTGTAGTTAGTTGGGAACTAGTTTTCCATCAAAATGGATAGACTTCCTAAATGTGATCTTGAACGTTCCTCCTCTGTGCGATACCGACTGGGGCCTTCTCTGCAAAGGATCCCGCGTCGGAAACTGCGTGCTTGAATGTTCTGCTCTTCCACACGGGGACCATTTCCAGGTTCCTGAGGTACAGGGATGTGTAGGATGGTGGGAGTCGGTGTGGGAGGGGGTGACCCACGCGGTGCAGGGGCTCGCCCAGCAGTGCGCTCACCTCCGCTGAGGCCGTTCTCACCACTGGAAAGTAGGGCTCCCCTCCCGGTAGCTGCGGGTTCCTCAGTGACTCGGGCACACGTGGGTGTAGAGACGTCCTGTGTGCAGACGACCTGTGTGCCACCTTCTCTTTTAACTTCATACTTGCTTTCGGAATGACGTGTCCCTGGCTCACACTTGCCTCTTTTGTGTCTGTCTCATTCCGGTTTGAAGGAACTGTCCCTTCTTTACATAATCTGGAACGGGGTACCTGATAAATTTAAGCACAGGGTAGTGCTTAAATCCTAAGGTTCCAGAAAAATAAACATTTGTAAGTCTAAGCATAACTGGCCCTCCTTTTTCTAACTGCCGTGCTCTTTTTTTTTTTTTTTTTTTAAAGATTCCATTCATTTATTTGACAGAGAGAGATGACAAGCAGGCAGAGAGGCAGGCAGAGAGAGAGGAGGAAGCAGGCTCCCTGCTGAGCAGAGAGCCTGATGCGGGGCTTGATCCCAGGACTCTGAGATCATGACCTGAGCTGAAGGCAGCGGCTTAACCCACTGAGCCACCCATACAAGTACTACCTTCTAGTAACTTGACTGCTGCCAAAAAGGTTGGCTGGGATCCTCAGAGCCGGCGGCTCTATCAATGGGGAAATCTGAGTGGCAGTTGTTCTGCCTGTCATGCTAAGGACAGTGACTGAGGCTTACTGTCTTCCCTCCTAGTGAACAGTCTTACAGACTTAAGTTGTCCATCCCTTCACACCCTCACTGAACTCTAGAGTTGTGCTATTCTAGTATGATGGGCCCTACCGAGATGTAAATTAAATTTAATTAAAATTTAATTAAATTTAAAAATTAATTAGTTGTCCTAGCCGCACTTGAAGTGTCCAGTAAATCAATGTGACAGGTGGCTCCCATGGTGGACAGCATGGACCAGAGCTTTCCCATCATCACAGAAAGTTCTCTTGGATCGCGCTGCCCTACTTCAAGGCTGGATTAATGTTTTTCTTCCTTTGAAAAGTAGATTCTGGGATGCCTGGGTGGCTCAGTTGGTTAAGCAACTGCCTTCAGCTCGGGTCATGATCCCAGCATCCTGGGATCGAGTCCCACATCGGGCTCCCTGCTCAGCAGGGAGCCTGCTTCTCCCTCTGCCTCTGCCTGCCATTCTGTCTGCCTGTGCTCGCTCTCTCCCCCTCTCTCTCTCTGATAAATAAATAAAATCTTAAAAAAAAAAAAAAAGAAAAGAAAAGTAGATTCCAAGTTTTCTAATTCATAATCGAATCTTCTGTCCCTGTTCATAAAGCTTTGTTTCATAAGGATATAACCAGATGGAGCCGTTATTCCATTTCCTTTTTTTTTTTTTTTTTTAAGATTTCATTTTATTTATTTGAGAGAGAGCACAAGCAGGGAGAGCGGCAGAGGGAGAGGGGCAAGCAGACTCTGCACTGAGCAGCGAGCCCATGCCGGGCTGGATCGAAGGACCCTGAGATCATGACCTGAGCAGAAAGCAGCTGCTTAACCGACTGAGCCACCCAGGTGCCCCCATTATTCCGTTTCTAAAACTGAACATCCTCTACCAAAGGTTATGTGAAATACAAAAGACCAGCCACCTCTTCTTTAATTCATTCCGTTCCTGCCTTGAATGTCAGAGGCCTAACTTATACACACATGCGTGCATACACACACACGCATATATGTGCACACACACATGAATGCATTAAACTTGCAGCAACAAAGTGCTCACCTCCCTGCCTCAGAGAGCCCCCTGCCCTGAACCATTCTGCGTCAGGCCTTGTCAGTGGCTTTCCGTGGTGATGTCGTAGCACGGCTGTTTCATGTCCTGAATACCGTCTCGTGCTCTTCCCACAGAAGTCTGCTCATGTACCTCCGCTGAGTAAGAGTGTTTGCAAGAGAGTCATTTTTTCACTTCCTTGATGACTCCCTGAGGTATCGCTAACCTGTCAGAAGGTTTACCCTTCAGTATGGTCACAGTACCTCTTATTCATTCTTAGCCTTTACTCTTCTGATGTGATGTTTTAAGTTTGTTTCCGTTGACCTTAGGGAAAGCTAGATTTTTGTTCTTACCTGCTGCTTCTGTCCTTGTAGTGTTCATCATTAGATACTCCAGTTCATAGTGAATTGCTTTTCCTTAGAAACAGGAGGTTAGGAGACCTTGGATCCCAAGGAACTTGTCTGTCAGCCCAGGTCTGTGGTCTTCTTCGAGCTTGGGATGCAGGAGGGCCCCAAGCAAGAGAGCAACTGAAACTGTCCCTGAAGCAGGAAGGCAGCGGGGTTCCTGCTCCCACGTTCCCAGAGCGAGATCAGTAGCTGTGAGGACACAGGGTGGACAGGATTAGTGACCGAGGCAGAAGGCGGTGGAGGTACGCGGCCGGCTGGCGATGTCGGTGTCTGGTGGCAGGGGCAAGGGGAGCAGCAAGCACCCCGGCCCCGCAGCCGGCCCGCCCCAGGTTCAAGTGAAGCGAGAAGGTGGGAAGAAAGAAGGAGAGAAACAAATGTGGTTTTGATACTCGTGCACATTTATTCCGTTTTTGTGAAACAGTTCCAAGAATTTTGAAATCTTCTCAATTTCTAGAGCCTTGGTTGTTACTGCCTTGTAAACCCGTCTCGTTTCCCCTCCTTAAAGCCACAGGGCCGGCTCGTGGATGATACCTCCATTGCCGCCGCGTGAAGTTCAAGACTGGCCCTCGGCTGTTCTTACGGAGAAGGTGGACGGAGCTAGAGAAGTTTTACATTGTGAACTGTAGCTTTGATCATGGTAAAAGTTAATCTTTTCTATTTTTTAATGGATGTTATACCAACTCTTCAGAGGAACTCATGCTTAAAATATTAGGAAAATCTATCTTCTCTTATAGTTTCACTAATAAATATTTGAAATCTCTCAATGTGACACAGAAGGATATCAGACCATTGTTATTGCTGGAAGTCGTTCTATGAGTAGTAGGTTCTTGAAGAAAGTGTTTGGCATGTGCATTATCAGAGAAATATCAGCCCCCCAGATAGGACTGGCCGCGGAGAGCAAAGTGCACACCTAGTCTGTTCCCCCTGCCCTACCCAGGGATGTTTCGAAGCCCCCTGCGGCGCTTTAAGAGTTGGCTGAACCCAAGATCCGCCAATCCTTGTACACGGAATTGAATTCTCAGAATCCATACATCCCATCTGTTAAGTGGTTATGTGACTAATCCCGAAAACTTCCAGAAAGATTTTAATCAAAGCAATGTAAAGTGTCTTAAAAAAAAACCCCAAAACAAAAACAAACAAAAAACTCTGCGTCATGTCAAAACATGTGAAAGAGGTTCAGCTCGCAGCCAAACATGGATCATTTATGAAGCAGGTTTGTGTTCATAAGTGTGTTAACAGGTTTTCGTCTCTAAGAAACCATGCTACAAGGAGGTGACTGTAACTTAATTCCTTAAACTAAAAGTTTTGGGAAAAGATGCAAGTTCGAAATGAGAGCTTTCAGTGATGTTGTGCTATTTCAAAAGGAACTATTTAAAACTGTTGGAAATTCATGTAAATAAAAATCATATTATGATAATTTTCTTCTGTTAAAATATCTTTATTTAAAGGTTACCGGATTTCCTGGAAAATTTTATTATTTAAATGTGTAGGAGTTGTAAAAGGAAATAGTGATGTAAATAAATGTGTTCTCTTTCAAGGGTGCTTGTATGTGTCTTTCATTTATCTTGAGCTTGTTTGATTTCAGCTTCACGAGGCAGCTTTTCCTAAGAATACTGTTGCATGAGGTCTAGGGAGAGCTTGGGATTCGAAATCGAGAGATCTGTGTTCTAGGACTGCCTCTGCTAACCTTCAGGGAGACTCGGACAGTGGGATGGGCTGTCTCAGGAGGACATGAGTTCCCTTCTTTCTCGGCCTTTTGGGTAGAGGCTGCAGGAGCTTGTCTCCAAAGTCAGATTGTCCAGGGTCAGATCCCAGCTCTGCCACTTGCTCGCAATGTGCGGAACACTGTGTGTGTCCGTGTTCTTGCCTGTAAGATGTAGGTGATGGTAACACCCATCTCCTAGCCTTAAGCGGATGGTAACAGTACAGAAGAAGAGCTTGGCAACCCACAGGAGTACTCAACCAGTGACATCTGTATTATTAGTAGTATTTTTTTTAAATGGGAAGGCTGAAAAGGGTGTGCCTACATCTACTTGAGGGTCTGTGTTATCAGAATGTGTCAGTGTTTACGTAGTTGAGTACATACATGAGCACATACATGTGGACTATGTGTGCAAGTGTCTGAAACTGAAAAAATATTAGGAAGAACTCATATTCTGCATATGTGTATATTTTATATCCTCTTCTGCTTCATTACAAAACATCCTGGTGTAACTTCATGACCCACTAATGGGATATAATCTGCAGCTTGAAAATTTCACAGGTTCCTTTTAATGTGAAGATGGTCTGACACGGGGCTTATGCAATAAAGGTCTCACATGTTTCTACGGCCATCGTCAGACACGGAGTAGGTGTTAGAGCAAATGATACATCTTAAAATTGCGAGCATTGGCGTCCGGGTGGTCTGTGCAGCTCTCTGCTACCGCAAATACACCAGATAATCGGCTCCATGCTTTCCCTCCATCATCCTCACAGTTGGCAAGAGGGTGACCCTTTCCCAGCCAGGACTTCTCCCATATCATGAATTTTGCGAATATATCCTGTTTTGTTTTTTAATTGAAAATTTTAATTCGAAAATACATGAGATCACCCTCCTCCCTGGGTCCAGAAAGTCAAAACTGTCATGTGTTGTCAGAGCTGTTGATGAACTCAGGTTACCCGTTGGGAGGGGTCGTGGGGGGGACAACTCACGGCCTTTCCCTTCCTGCCTCTGGGCCGTCAGATGCCATCATCGTCCACGTGAAAGGCTCTTACCTTCCGTTTTTTACTGTGCGCCGTCTGGTTCTCAATACGGCTCTCTACCAGTCTTATATACCACTGAGGGGTACATTTTTAAATACAGAATTATAAATTTTGGGAGGGATACACTGAAATTTGACCTCCTGTATCATAAGGCAAGCACTTGACAATCAGAGAAGAGCTCTTCAAATGTCAAATTGTGCAAGGAAGATGGTGATAATGTCTGGGGAGAAAAAGTTCTTAATTTGTCTAAGTTCGTATTTTATGGTCCTAAAAGTTAAATCTGCAATTTCAGCTCCATTTTCTTCATTAAAGTCTTAGGTTCCTTATCCTTGAATTTTTAAAAAGTGTTACGGAGCGTGACTCCTAGAGCGGATTTTTAAAAAGTTTTCCATGTTACTTGAAGGAGGGATTCTTTACTTCTGTTTTAATTCAGTCCTTTCTTTCATGGTCCATATTGTATCTCCACCCAGAATATAAAACGTCTTCCATTCAATACTGTCCCTGATAATAGCTGTTAAGAATTCTGAGTTGTGATTCCCACGTTGGGGCTGTAATGAGTGAAGGGCTGCTTTTCAGTTGAAAAGTTAGGCTCCCCCTCCTAATGTGGAGGGCTCACGTCCCAGCAACATGTTCCAGAAAACACTTAGAGATGAGTTGTATTACTTAATGGTACAGTAAGTAAATAGCAAGGACTATAATTTTCAAGAAGCAATGATGTGCAGCATCAGTGATGAGGGCTTATTAAATGAGTATGTGACACCAGATCGAGATCCGCACGATCTCCTGTCCCCTTTTCCTCATGCCCACGCCATAAATCCTTTCATGAAGTGTTATGAACGGATACTAAGTTAAAAAATCATTGATCCTGTTCATTAAGATATATAAGAAAACATTCATTTTATTTTATTATCCTGACATTTCAGAAACCTTTTTTTTTTTTTAAGATTTTATTTAATTTGACAGACAGAGATCACAAGTAGGCAGATAGGCAGGCAGAGAGAGGAGGAAGCAGGCTCCCTGCAGAGAAGAGAGCCCGATGTGGGGCTCGATCCCAGGACCCTGAGATCATGACCTGAGCCGAAGGCAGCAGCTTAACCCACTGAGCCACCCAGGCGCCCAAGATGCCTTTTTTTTTTAAATGCATATGGATTTGTTTTGAAACATTTTTAACAAGGGATATTTATGCCATCCTTTAGTGAACTCCAAAAATATCTTCCTTTTATTTTAGCAAACAGTGCCATTCTTCAGGACACATTGGAGCCCTGTTAAACAGTGAGTATAAAATCCCATGTTTTCATGAAAAATAAATTCACAGTTTAGTTATATTCCAGGTTTCTTCAAAGATTGTATTTGTGAGAAACTTTCTCTTCTACTCAATCTCATGCCAGTGTTTGCTTTTTAAAGCGCATTTTACCAGACAGGGAAGTAGAAGCAAAGTCAAAGCATTTTTTTTTAAATATTTTATTTATTTATTTGACAGAGAGAGATCACAAGTAGATGGAGAGGCAGGCAGAGAGAGAGGGAAGCAGGCTCCCTGCTGAGCAGAGAACCCAATACGGGACTCGATCCCAGGACCCAGAGATCACGACCTGAGCCGAAGGCAGTGGCTTAACCCACTGAGCCACCCAGGCGCCCCAAAGTCAAAGCATTTTTAAAAATTCTGTTTTCTCTCCAGTTATTGAAAGAACTGCTAGTAACCTCAACATAGATTCTTCATTTATGTAATAACCACCCATATGCGAAAGGTATCCGCATGCGTGGCAAATGGGATCTTGCAAATATTATCTTTATTAGCTTGGACAAGATTTCTAAACTCTGTGTTTCCCGGATGACGATTGCCAGCATTCATTCAGTGCTCTCATGTGCCAGTGATGTTCTTACCTCTTCAATACCCCCGATAGCCTAATGTGTAGGAAACATTTTAAAGATACGTAAACTGAAGCACAGAGAGCCAGTGGTCTGGTTTTTCTCTTACTGCAGAACACCAATAGTTAACAGTTTAAAACAACAATCATTATCTTTTCCTGGTTATAGGGGGTGAGGGATTCGGGAGCGGCTTGCCTGTCCCAGGCTCGGCCTGGGGTGACTCGGGCGATTGTGGTCTGACCATAACTGCAGTTAGAATAGGTGGGAATGGAACCAGGGGCTGAAGTCGGGAGTGGGCTAGCTGCTGGCTGGGAGTCTCAGGACCCTCCCAGGGGCCTGGCTGCTCCAGCATGAAGGCCCCAGGCAACAGGGCAGAAACCACACACTGCCTTTTGTGACCTCTCCTGTGCTACCACTTAACAGCACTTCCACTGTGGCCGCAAGCCCACCTGGATTCAAGAGGAGGGAACATAAACCCTGCCTCCGGGTGGGGAAATAGGAAGAATATCATGGGACAGGAGGAACTGCAGCGGGTTCTGGAACATACCGTGTCTCAACCGAAGTCTCAACCCAGCGACACCGGAAGTCAGGGCAGAGCTGGGCTTCAGGTCAAGGCACTCTGCATAGCCACTGTTCTAATACTGAAGGCACTTGGACTTAAATAATGAGTCTTTGGCTGAGCGTGGTTTTGATGACAGGCATTGTGCATTCTGTGAGTTCAGACCTATGTTGGGTTTTGGGGGGTTTGGGGTTTTCTTGTTTTTGTTTTTTTAAGATTTTATTTATTTGACAGCACAAGCAGGGGGAGCAGGAGAGGCAGAAGCAGGCTCCCCCGCTGAGCAGGGTTCTGTCTCAGGGCTGGATCCCAGGACCCTGGGATCATGACCTGAGCCTAGGGCAGGCGCTTAACAACTGAGCCACCCAGGCGTCCTAAGCCCTATGTTCTCATGTCTATGCCAGTAAAGCCACTGCCCTTATCACACATTGAATTCCAAGTGTTTCCTGAACCACCCACCATGGGCCAGTTTCCGTACTGGTTGCTAAAGCCATCAGGGACACCCCATCCCTGCAGACCAACAGGGGGAAATGCCACGGAAACAAACTCCACTACAAGATGATAAATGCAGAAGTGAGTGTAAGACTGGTGAGCGGATGGGGTCTGGGATTTGTTTTAAAATGTTCCTGGTTGGGGCTGGGAGGGAACCCAACTATGTCAGAGAGAGACGGATGAAATAAGATTTGAAAACTGTTGGTAATGGTTAAAGGCGGGTAAAAGGGTGCCCGGTGGGGGGGGGGGCGGAGGGGCGCATTTCATCCTGTTTTTGACTATGTCTGAAAATGTCCACGATTAAAGAAATACTAAAAGTACAAAGGAGAAAGGAACCACATGGAGGTGAGCCTAGGGCGGAGGTGAGGAAGTGGCAGTGAGGCCTGGGCTCCTCTCAGAGCAACATCAGAGCTGTTTTCATTCAGTAATAAAACGATTGTGCTTCTCCTGTATGGAAATGTATCCCCTCCTTCCAGCACCATGGGGGCCAAGTGCTTTTAACGTAGCCCTGTCAACTGTTGAGGCCGCTCGCCTTTGTTTTCCTACCTGGGAGGTTCAGTGATGAGAGAATTGGAGGGGAGAGGCAGGAAACTCACCCCCCCCCCCCCGCTCCGGGAGAGCAGGGCTTTTTCCGTTGAAATTCCCGGACTTCCGGGATGAAGCCTGTCATCTTTTCAGCGTTTAGATGCTCAACAGATCGCAGAGCTGTATCGTTTGAAAAATGTTTGATCGTGGGTGATCGCCAACAACCACCGTCTCAGCAAAGGACTGAATCTCCAATGCCAAATTTAACGGGAAGAAAGAAGCGGCTCTGTCTTCAAGATGAAATACGGAATTATTTAAGTACAAGGTGGGAGGGGCTCTGTGACTGCCCAGGCCCATGGGAGGAGATCCTGACCCCCAGGGGCTCGGAGCACATTTACAATATTTTCTTCACTCCTGATTGCCATCCCTTTATTTCATCTTTTTTATCATGAAAATTTTCAAACACCCATGAAAATAGAGATACAGAAAACAGAGATTATAACACACTTCCATGTTTGTACTGAGCTTTAGTCCCTATCAGTACTTGGCTATGTATATTCAATTCTCTCTGATAATTTCACCCAGAAATAAAAGGACTTAAAAAAAAAAAAACAAACCTGCAGTGCCTTATGACAGCTAAAAAATTACCAAAATTCCCTATGATTGTCTAATACACAATACGTATACAATTTCCCCTGATAAGAAGTTTTTTTTAATAGTTTAATCAGCATCCTAAGGAGGCCCTCCATTATATCACATCTCTTCACTAATCTCTAATGTTTTTCAAGAGCTTTGGTTTTGTTGTGGTTTGTCCTCTCCTTCCCCCCTATTCCTGTGTAAGAATCTTGTAAATGAGCCGCTGGAGGACAGGAATGTCAGGTCGCTTACGGCTTTCTGGTAGCAGATTCCATCTTCTCTAAAGGAGACCCAGCACCCTCCAATCTGGCTTCCTCTGAACAGAGGGACATTCGTGCCTGTGTTCACCTGTTTGAAGCTTCTGCTTTGAAGAATACATTTTTACAAGGAATCTTCAGCAGCACGGATGAAATCAATGAGATAACTTCAAACTGATGCTGATACAGGACATACATTCCTGGGAGCACCTAAAATCAGCACTATAGATGTTCTAAATGATTTCACCTTGGGAAATTAGCACATGAGCCTGAAGCGGAAGATGAAGTTGTTTAAGGAATGCATTTTATACTAATTGTTTAAAAACAGGTAATCATTACATGAGGGATCTCTCACCACACACACCCACACACGCGCGCGCACACACACACACACACATGAACAGAAACTGCGGAAAAGTTATTGAGAACACTTGTTAAATAAAGACAGTAAGGCAGCCCTTATTCAAGAGGGGCTCCTGCGACGGGTTTTGTAGGGGAGAGCCGTTGGACCCCAGGAGGCTGGACTCTAACAAGGACAAATGGGGACATAGAGGGAAAATCGCCAAGAAGTAAGGGTGAGGGGGCATTCTAGCTAGACCAACTCCACAGAATTCTTGGGGGATCAGATACCAGGGCCGAGGGTGCCCCTAAGCTAATTTAGTAGCGTTCTTGCCTTCTTTTTTTTTTTTTTAAGATTTTATTCATTTATTTGACAGACAGAAATCACAAGTAGGCAGAGAGGCAGGCAGAGAGAGGAGGAAGCAGGCTCCCTGCTGAGCAGAGAGCCCGATGAGGGGCTTGATCCCAGAACCCTGGGATCATGACCTGAGCCGAAGGCAGAGGCTTCAACCCACTGAGCCACCCAGGCGCCCCAGTAGTGTTCTTGCTTAAACAGGATTCTCCAAGGTCATTGAGAAGCCCAAGGGCAGGCCTAGCGGACTAGAGCGCTCAGAGGGCTCAGAAGAAAGTTTGGTCCAAGGGCAGTCTTGGTCGATGCACATTTGCTTACAACTTCTTACTACAAAATTGTAATTTCAGGTTAATAATCCCTCCTCCTCTCTCAGTCAAGTGTTGACTGTTAAAGCTGGAGCGCGCCGGCTGAGCAGAGCCCTTCTTTTCAAGCGTTGCCTCCCCCCGCCTCATAGAACATTAAACCAGGGTTGCCCCTTCCCAGAGGGGTTTTGCCGGGTAAAGCTCATGCATGAATAATCCCGTGACCCGTGGGACGACCGACTCCGAGTTCCGCCGAGCAGAAAGAAACTTCCAAAGTGGTCAGACAGGCTGGGTGACTTCGGGACAATGAGCCTTTCTGCTCGAAAATCGGAACCCAGCTGCGACCAAGGCAGGTTTCCGCGCGCTTCGCGAACCCGCGCGGCGCACGCCCTGCAGGTCGGGGGCAGCCCGGGGCCGCGGGTGCAGTTGCTCCCGCCCGCCGCCCGCCGCCTGCCGCGCACGCGCCCCCCCCCGGCACGCGCACGCGCCCCCCTCCGCACGCGCCCCCGCCGCGCACGCGCACGCGCACGCGCTCACGGCCCAGGTGTGGCCGTCAGGGGCCTCCGCGGCCGCGAGGCGCGCATTCCCGCCGCCCGCGCCCGCCTTCATCCGAAAGACGGTGCCGCCACCGGCCGCCCGCGGCAGCAAGCTCCCCCCGCCGCTGCGCTCCCGAGCACAACGCAAAATGTCTTCGAAGGACTGTGCAAAGCCCACCTAGGAGGTGAAGCGGTATTAAGTCGACCTTTTCTTTTCAGGAGGCGACACGGTCCGCAAAGAGAAAGGAGCGCTCTGGCCTAGGCTGCTCCCCCCGCCCCCACCGGCTCGCCCACCCCTCACGCACCCCCTCCCCACCCACCGGCCTCAGAAGCCCCATGGAAGAAAAGTGGAGAAACTCCGCTTTCCAGAGCCCAGTGACTAGTACCTGCCGAGGAGGCCGGGGGCTGAGCACGGCGAGCGGGTTGCGGGGCCTCCTGGCCGACCCCGGTGGTGCTTCTGGGGTTCCCACTCCCAGCAGGGGGAGCGTCTGCGAGGCCGGTGCCAAGCGCTGCCCCCAGGCCTCCTTCATTCTTCCTGTGCGTTGGGTTTCGCAGATCTGCGGATCTCCCCGTGACCCTGGGCGCCCACCCCGGGCGGCCGTCCTCCCTGGTGAAACCACCTGTACCCCGGATACAGTGGCCCGGCCCTAAGGAAATAGTCAACAGCGTCCGCAGATGGTCACTCGATATCGTTGGGGGAAGAAATCAAGTTACGAAGCAGAAGCAGCACGTGTTTAGGATCTCGTTGGAGAGGACAAAGCAAACACTATGCACACATCCCTTGAGGTGTCACAATGACCAGAAGTATACACCCAGACTGTATTTTCGGATTACTGCATTATAGGTGATTTTAATTTTCTATATTTTGTTAATCTATTTTAAGTGTTTTCAACAGTAACATTTTTCCCCCTAACGAGAGTAAATGATAAATGTTATTTTTCAAAGGAAATTATCACAGCCACCAGTGGGAAGACAGTCAGTGGATGGATCCTGGACATGACCTTGCTCCTTAGTGACCCATGACAGTCACCCTGGAGGTAAGGTTTGTGAAGGCTGCGTCATGTTCTAGGATGAGGACATGGTTAAGCGGTTTATATCCCCATCCAGAAATCTCACTTTCTCTCTGAGAAGTTACACTCACAGGATTAGTAGGTGAATCTTTGGTAAGATGATTTGGGAGAAGATAAAATGTTCTACGTGTCTCAGTGTAACCCTGAAATTCCCTATGGCTGAAAGAATTGTCAGGTGTCCGAGACAAGGAACATTCTACTCAACTCTAAGTCATGGGTATGTCTGTCTGCTTGTGGACCGTGACTGCAGACACCCACTTCAGATGCGTGCTGCCCAGAGGCACAGGCCTGGCTGGAGGGGCTCTGAGGCGGCAGAACATGAAGGGAGGGAAACCAACAAGATAAGGACACAAAGATACATTTTTGAGGGGGTCATTATTTTTCCTCTTGAAAGCCAGACCTGGAACATGCACACACACGTTCTAGTGGCCAGAGGAAGTAAGGAAATGGGTGCCTTCCTGGGTGCCCAGGAAATGCACACAGTAGACACAGCATCATCTCTACCACAGAAACCCTTCAGCTGCCTTTCTACATCCTCCATAGCCATCAGGGTCCTCCCATAGCCCTCCAGAATCCTTTAGCATTTCCTGTACATACTGTCCATCTTGTGACTCTTTAGAGGATGCATTCTGTCCCCTGACTAGATGGGAGCTCTTTACTGTTCACCTCTTTGCTCTCTAGTGCCTGGTGCAGGGCTCTAGGAGGGAGTTGGACACTGCCATAAATGGCCTGGAGGTGACCGAGATGCTCAGAGGTATGTCACCTGTGCTGTCCTTGCACATGACTAAGAAAAATTATATGGATGGAATACCAAAGTTAAAAACTGGTTGTTCGTGGGACGCCTGGGTGGCTCAGTTGGTTAAGCAGCTGCCTTCGGCTCAGGTCATGATCCCAGGGTCCTGGGATCGAGTCCCACATCGGGCTCCTTGCTCGGCAGGGAGCCTGCTTCTCCCTCTGCCTCTGCCTGCCTCTTTGTCTGCCTATGCTCGCTCTCTCTCCCTCTGTCTCTGGCAAATAAATAAATAAAATCTTTAAAAACAACAACAACAACAACAACAAAAAAAACAACAAAAAAAAACTGGTTGTTCATTACTCAGTTACTGAACTGGGCAGAGGGGAGAGAGAATCCAAAACTGAGGTCAGCTGCCTTGTTCATTTAGTCAGGAGGGAGAAAGCTCTCCTAACCGGAGCACCCAGGAAGTCCACCTGGCTGCGTTCAGGAACTTACATCCTGGGAAGTGATGGGTCAACACCTAGTATTGGAATTGAACTAGGGTTTATTTACTCATCAGACAGAATTTTTAAAATAAATATTTCCTGCTAAGAATGGAATTAAAAGGCAGCTGATGCTGGCAGAAATTGCTGATTCCATGTCTGAAGACAAGAAATGTAAAGATGAGTTCAGAACATTTTTGTACCAGAAACCAGGGAATAACCAAATACTGCTAGCATCATGCCAGAATGACCTTGGAGCCAATCCGGAGAGGCTCCCAATGGATCCATAAATTCACAGTGACACTTAAAAGAAACAAATAAACTTCATGGGCCATGTTGGAAGATGTTAAAGAACTGTCTTATTTTGAGAACTGACAAAGAAAAAAAAATTGTGTATTCTGCTGTCCTTAAATGAACATGGTTACTTAAGAGTAACCACATAGCTGATGAAATAATTTTCCTTTGTAGAAGTATCCCAGCTAATAATGACTCTTGGTAATGATTATCAGTAGCTTCTGATATCACACAGAGAGACTCAAGCTGATACTGTATGCCTCCTGATGGAAATAACAATTCTATGAAATCAGGTTGCCCCAAACTTGAACCTGATTCTGATCGTGCTTCTAGATGGAACCACCAATTTTCAAAAAATACAGTGAAGTATTAAGTGCCACTACAAGGACCTAAGCAGCAAAATCCAGGCTATAGGTAATTTGGGGGGACAAAACTCCTCCAGCAGAAGAATTTTAAACAACAAAGCAAGTGTTAGGAGGAGAGGGAGCCTATACATTGAAAAATACTTGAGATATGTATTATTTAATTCCAGGGGCTCTAGTTGGTTCTTTTTAAAAATCTCCTTGCAACCACTAGACTCTAACCTCCATAAGGACAGGGCGTTTTGTCCCTGCTTGATCCCTCTTCCCTAGAACTGGAATGATACATGTTCATGGACACATCCATGACTTTATCTCTCTCGCTGTAGCTCATGAGATAAGGAATAAATGGCTGATTTAATTAAGACTATTTGGGGGCAAATGAGACCTGACAGGTTCTTATGTTCCTGCCAATGTTTGATGATCTCGAAGTCTGCTAATTCTTCCCCTGAAAAATCTCTATTTAGGACAGGTACCAGTTGCCTTAGTTTGAGCTCCAAAGATGCAGACCCTTAGAACTCTGAGAAAAGTATTCAAGTGCAAGGAGTTTATTTTGGAAAGGATACCAAGAAACATCTATGGGTAGGTTGGGAACTGTGAAAAGAACAGAATGGCAGCCAATACAAGGTGTATTATAGAGCACATCTCTTTGTGGACACCTGGAGCTTAATGCCAGTGGGGAGTTCTGGGAGTCAGTATAGGGTTATCCCACCCTAGGGGCAAGGGAGCTTTGGTCTTTGTACACCACCTCCATCAGTCACTGATTGAGGACCACTGGCTCTGGGGTGAGGGGTTTATTTGGTACGGAGGCATGGGGTGGGGGGGACCTTCATCAGGTAGTACCCTGATAAACTTACTGACTGATAATATAGATCTAATAAGACAAATATTTAATACGGTGCTAGGCTCACTTAGATATTAGCCTAGGGTACTAGATAGATCAGATTCTGGTGTCAGCCCAGCTTGGGCTCAGCAATAATCTCTTCCATTTACCTGCTTTTGTGACCCTGAAAAAAAAAATCACTCAGCGTCTCTGTGCTACAGATCCCTCATATGGTAAAGGGTCTGAGGCGTAAGATTGATTTAGAGAATGAATAAGATCGTACCTGACACACAGTGCTCGAAAAGAAATTCACATCTTTTCCCTTCTCCTGGATTTAAGCCAAGACAATAAATTATGAAATTTCAGTTGTCAGCAAACGAGGAGGAATCTGCTTGGAGAGGTCGAGGAAAAGGGAAGACACCTTTCTGGTATTCCTGAGTTGCAATGTGGAGGAACCCCCGCCGCCCTGCTTCCTGGTTTGGAGCTTGTGTCCACAAGAGTGCAGTACCACTGACAGAACTGGAGAAGCTGGAGAGAGACATTGTTTCAGTGTGAGGATGACGTGTGAAGCCATTCAGTCAAATATTTGGACCCTTCATCCCTGAGAGGTCGGAGATCTGCATGCTATCCTAGACTTTGACAACCTACTAGGTTGTCAACTTAAGCATATCTTGGCAAATGTGTATCACGTCAATATAGATCACTTGACTTGAGTGAGAAGACACCATCTAGAGTTTTCAATGGGGTTTGGGCCATTAGAAACACAGCTTGGTGAGAGAAGGATTGCTGCGAAGGCAAAGACCTTTGCACTGTCTGAGAAGACATTTCATTGTCATGTGTTGACAAAAACCACTGGTATCACAAATGCGCGTGACCATATGTTCCAGTCAATCTCAAATTTATTTGGAGCTGGAAATGAAAAGGGCACATTTGGAATCGTTTGGGTTCTGGTGTCTCCTCCTAAATGCTTCAAGACTTTGTTGGGAAACTTCCAGGGGTCATACCTGATTGTGGCTTGTGGTTTAAGTTGTCTTTCAGATGGGCCAATTTTTTAATGAATGACTAGAATGGTAGAGGAAAATGACAAATGGGCAGGGGTGGGGTGAAGGAGGAGTTCTCAAGTATACAAATAAAAATGAGACAGGAGACGGAGGGGGAGTAGGAGCGGGGGAAGGAGAAAGGACAAGAAATAAGAAAGGACAAGAAAAAGAAACCTGAAGGACTGGGAGATAAACATTTCCAAAGAGTAAATCTGACGTTTACCCATCTATATGCAATAAGTATTTGCCAGTCCCAGCATGTCAAGGATGGTCCTAGGAGCTGGAGACACATCAGTGAATCAAACATCCCTTTCTGGCGCTAACATTCTCGTGGTCCTGCTGGAGGCCCCATTTAGGAAGTTGTGGCAAGACTGAAGTCTGGTTTAGTTCAGACTTTGTAACTCTTTGGGTCCCTTGGTGTCATTCCTTAGGTCAGAGATTTAAATTGAGGTCTGTCTTTTAGAGTCTAAAACCCAAGACGAAACAGAGTATCTGCTTTAAGAATTCTCTCTGGCCAGATAGACAGGATTGGAAATTGGAAGAGAACTGACTCAGTGCAGATGTTGCCAAGCAGTAGATCAGAGTCACCAAGTCCTCGGAAACCTTCTGGGTATGAGGGAAGCATCACGGTTGTAATTACAGTGGTGGCTCCTCTGCCTCTTCCTTGGGCAGCCGTGGGGCAGGAGCAGAATGGCAGAATGGCAGAATGTCTCCATACGGAATCCCCATGGGGTGCTTCCAGTTGGCGTACTGGTATCCTGCTACTAGGCATTCCTTTGCAAAGCAGAGAATGCCCCAGAAGTTTTTTAACAGTCGTCTAGAAATCACCAGATGAGTAGCTAGCAGAGAGCTGACCTACTGCCTTCTTGCCCCAAACCATTTCCCAGGAGACAGCAAGATGTATGCTAAAATGCACTGATAGTTCCAAGACAATCAACAACCCCGAGCAAAAACCTGCATTTGTAGAGTATGGTGGGACTCGGGGAGAACCGAGGGGAGGGGTCATGCAGTAAGCAGGAGCTCGGTCATGATGGGTGAAAGACAGGTTCTCACCTGGCTCTGCCGCCAAGTTGTTGTGTGATCTCAGACAGGTCACTTCAGTTCTGCCCCGAATCTGATCCCTTCTTAACACCCCACTGCTGTGGGTCTCTCCAGCCACTGGGATCATCACGATATCCGCTGCTTATCTTCGCACCTCAATGGTCTAGAATTGACACGGCAGCCAGAACAAGCCCGGAAAAGCTCTCAGACCTTGACACTCTTCTGCCCGATCTCCCCAGTGGTTCCTCTTTCATTCAGAGGAAAGGCCAAGTGCACGCAGTGACCTGGAAGTCTCTACAAGGCCAGACATCACCTCCTATTGATCTCTGCTGCTACTCGAGCCCCTGTCACCGTGCTCCCATGCTATCTTGACATTCCTTGAACTGTAGTGTGCTCCTGCCGCGGAATATTGGAATTAGCTCTTCTTTCCCCCGTTCCTCTCCCTCTCCTCCCCTCCCCTCCCCTCCCCTCCCCTTCCCTTCTCTTCTTTGTGCCTGAAACACTGTCTCTCCAACTAGCCGCAATCCAAGCTCCTCTTCTACCTCAACTCTGCTTAAATGTTGCTTTCTCAGGGAGCCCCCCTCTGACCTCCTATTTAAAACGGCAGGAACTCTGAAAAAAGAAATTAATTTAAAAAAGCAAAACTGTAATGTCCCCAGACCCTCAATCACAACCTGCTCTATTTCTTTTTCTAGAGCATTTACTTCTTGATTATGTTTATAGTTGATTATCTGCATTGTCTGTATTCCTGTAAGACCCATGAGGGCAGGCGTCTTGGTAGATTTTTTCGCCCACGTACCTGAACTGGCCTGAAAGAGCCCCTGACACATAGATGTGTTCAATAAATACCTGTTAAATGAGCTCATGAACAACTCATGACAGTCTCCGTTCACAGGTAGGTAGGACTCGCGGCTGAGATGGCCGGAAACATCCAACAGGTTTCTTACTTTCTTGTCTTCCCCAGGGGAGGGATGGGAAACCTGAGTAGAACCATTGCCCTATCCAGGGAAGTAAAGAGCGGCTGTTTCTTGGGCCTCCCCACCCCATTTCTCCCTGTCCCCGTGGGATTTGTGCTTGACCCAGAGATGAATGACCAGACCGCTGTCAATCACAGAGCATCTACACAGGAAGGGAGCCCCTCCCTCTTACACACAGTTCCCATTCATTTCTGCTCTGCCCCTTGGATGGAATGGAATGCACTGCAGGGTTGTGCAGAAGACAGGCTCACCTACTAATTGGTGGAATGGTTTTCTTAGCGTTGGCTAACTCGAGTGCCCTTAAACATTAAACTGTGTTAAGGTCCAGGACCTCTGCCAAATCGTGTTACAAATAGAAAAAGGCAAGTCAAGTCCTGACCATTTCCTAACTTAGGTTAAATTCCTCCTAGGTAGCACACTCTACAGAGCTGTGACCAGTGTTACCCCAGAATATTCATTCCGGGCAGAGTAGAATGCAAGATAATAAAATAATCTCTTCCAAGGAGGCACTTTCCCCCCCCCCCAGGGAAAACAGGCAGCAAAATGCAAAAATAGAAGAGAAATTACTTGTGATTATTTTACTGTTTATAGAAGTCACTGAGAGTTTAGCTGCCCTTTTCACACTAAAAATGCTTTACCAAAAAATCAGAATAATATGGCACTGCCTCTGTACCCATCGTCCAACTTCAGTGACTAGTTCAAAGCCAAGTACATTTCACTTACCACTCACCAAATACCAAATACACTATATCAGAATAAGGTCGTATTTCCTGATTCTGGGTGGACAAGAATTTATCTGTTCAACCCAGTAGAGACCGCAACCATCCACATCCCTTGACAACTTGCTGGAGATAATAAAATTCCTGTTTTTCTTTAATCCCTTTGGACAAAATATTTTACAACTCCCTTTGCTTAATTTTCAACATTTTAAATCAAATGTACAGATTCCAACTGTGCTTTCTTTGGGCTGACTTCAGCCATCAAATGTGTGTCGCGACAGCTCTGTGATGAGGTTGAAGTCTGTTGTGCTCTGTGGCACTTGAGTTGGCCTTGGAGAGTTTATCTTTTTTTCTTTCCTTCTATAGTTATTACCTGCCACTTCTTGCCGATGTTAGCATTTGTGTTTGGGTAAATGAATTCTCTGTCATTTCTAATTTCTGTGAATTAGAAAGCCCCAACTCCAAGTTTGCTGTAACTGCCCAGTTTAGCCTTAAACAGTCTTTATAACAGGCCAAGGACGTTCCCTTGAATAAAGTGTATTACATGCAGATGTCACATACAGCACACACAGAGGTAAACCAGAAAGCTAGAGGTTTCCTCACTCAGAGATGGTGGAGAAAGCTTGGACTCAGTGAGACAAGATGATAGCTCATTCAGACAGGAATATAAACAGTTCTGGGTGTTGACATTGATTTCCTCTTCCTTGTAATTAGAGGTCCGCTGATCACTTTTTGGCCTCACAGCCAAGGGCCGAGACCCCGTCCCAGCCCTCCAGGGCACACCTCCTCTTCGCACCATCTCTGTGTCTGGCTCTTCTTTTCTGTGTTGAGTCTCTCCTTCCTACCTTCCCCCAAAACCAGGCTTGCATCACTCATCATGGCTCATTGCACTTGTTCAAAGCAAAGTCTGGAAGCATGCAAGTTTTATTAATTGATTTCTTTAGAAGACCTTGGTTCCCTCCAATATATGGTACAAAATGTGGGCTGCCTGCTTTGCAGGTTAATAAAAACAGTTGCACAGTGCTCTGTCTGTCCGTCCGTCCATTTGTCCCTTTCTGTCAACCCCAGACATTGTTTTCTGATGCCTGTAATTTCCACGCCATCATGAGGCCCTCTTCTGCTTTCCTGGCTCCCACTGAGGCATTTGCTATATACTAGGATTGCCCACGAGTGGGGTGTGACTGTATTTACTCAGTCTGATACTGCGTAGAAGCTCAAGTGATAAAGGAATGTGCGGTTCCTGTATCACGGAGCCCTGGATTCCCCAGTCCATTAACCTCCGGCCCCTTTTCTGCCGGGATTTAACAAAGAAGTCAAAAGCTTAACTCCAGGGTAGGAGAAAACTGTGTAAATGGAGATTTTTCTAGGCTTTACAATGAAAGCTCAAATACTGACCCCATGGTGTCCTGCAGTCATTTCTTCAGAGGCGAGGGTCTGTGGACTCTTTTCAATGAGCATATTTTTAGATGGTTTGCCATTAAATCCGGTTTTGCAAGTATAGGGCTGGCTCCGGATAAAACGTGGCCAACTTTGACTTTGCTTCCTCTGCAGCTCCCGTCCGAGTCCTCCACCTGTCTGATAGTCCTGTCGCTGCGCGGGGTCCCCACTGGAGCTCCCTCCCTTAGCAGCACCCTATGCTCCAGAACATTCCATTTCTAAAAGTATAGTCCTGTCCTGGAGTCTGTCTCCTCCAGGTTCAGCCAGATACTGACGAACGCAACACAGGATCCTGGAATTTCAAGCTAAAAGAAATCCAGGGGTGAATTAGATGGATTAACTTTAGTAAAGAGCTGGACAGAGGATACGTGTGTGTGTGTGTGTGTGTGTGTGTGTGTGTAAGGTATATGTGGACACGTGTGTTCATGGGTACACATAGAGATACAGAGGAAGTGTAGTGTTGTACTGGGGTGCTGAGGGGGAGTCTTCCCAGTTAACCCACATCAAAAGACCTGCCCAGTAAAGGAGCTACAGCTAAAATGCTCTTCTTGATTTGGGTCATTGAGCCCCCGAAGACGTAGCCTTACGGCCGATGGGAGACCCTGGTGAGCCCTTATCTTCCTGGGGAATATCTGCTCTGAGCGTTCACTCTATTTGCGAGGACACACGGCTCTTTAAAATCTTGGAATTCAGTAATTTGTTTTTAAATTGCAATTTTTATTTTGAGAGAACGGCCCACATACGGGCCGCCGCAGGAAACGCGTTGGGTGTTCTCAGCCGAGGGCGCGATGTCATCGTGCTGTGCTCCCTCGCTCACGCCGGAGGCCTGTCCAGTGCGCGGCGCCCGATGCACAGCTCGATGAGGTGACACGGACGGACGCCCCCCGGGAGGTCCCTCGAGGGAGATCTGTTCAGAAGTTGCTGGGCCTGGGGCGAGCCAGTGAAGCCCGTGGCTCATCTGGTGACTCTGGCTTTTGTTTCTCACACGTTTCTCATTTGTCGGGTAGTTTTATGTCGTTTTTAGACATGCTGTGTGCACGTCGTCTTGTCACGTTTCGCTGTTGTTAATTCGCGAGCACGATGAGGTCTAACTGGGAAATGCAAGTCTTCTCTCCACTGAGCTGGTCTGGGGGTATTGGGGCTGGTGCAGGCCGAGGGCCCAGCGGCGGCGGCGGGGAGCCGGGAGCGGGATAGCCTGCCTTTCTGGAGACTTCGGGCTCCTCGGTCCACAGATCGCTCTCCCACAGCCCAAAAGGCACCTCCCGTCCTTTAGACAAACTCACCCACAGTGGCTTCTATTTATCATTCTTTCATCTCCTTCTAGAATCCTGACAGGCAAGAATGACGCCTCAGGGCTACTGCGCCGCAAAGGGTGACAGCCTGCTCTTGGGGGAACTGTAAATATTTGGAATTTGAAGGGGATTGGGAACTTCAAAAAAAAAAAAAAATCTGAAGAAACGAAAGTTTTGGAACAAGTTAACCAAACCCTGGATTCCTTGAAATGCTTTTGATAAGCCTTGCATTAAAGCTGACCTTTTTGCAAGAGTTTCTAGAGAACGATGGTTAGTGGGTGGCTTTTTTTTCTAATTTTAATGTGATAAAAATTCACTCCGCCAGCTGAGCATGTGCTGTGGGGTGAGAGCAGGTTCCTTTCTCTGTGGGAGAGAGAAGTGTTCGAGTGAAGCCCTCTGGGGGAGTTCTGGATGCTGGCTACAGCTTTGATGAAGGCTTAAGCTGAAAGATACATCAAGTTGGAAATACATATTTTACAAGGGGAGGGCGTGGGACGGTGTCCTGGATTCCATCAGGCGTGCACAGAGCATCCTGTCACGCAAGGCAGAGGGGGGCATTGAGCTTGCTGCTCGATCCCTGAGGAGACGAGGTCCTCTCACTCACCCTCAGGAGCAGTCATGTAACTTCTCCAGACACCTGTCCAAACGAAGCAAATACAGTTCTCTAATTCTGAGGAAGACAAAGAGTAACGTTGCCCAAGGAAGGAACAGAATAAAGTAATCATCTGGCTAAGTTGTTTGGTGAGGTTTTAATGCTTCCTCCTCCGCAGTCCTAATAGGAAAATCTTGGAGCAGTGGTTTACCATGCACAGCCCGGAGTTCTCGAGGCCATGAACGCAAGGGACTCTCAGGGTCAAAGGCAGGGCCAGGAGTCTTCAGTCACTACCTCCTTGCAGGTGGCTGTCGTAGGCGGCGGTAGGAATCAGCGCTGGGGCGGGTTGGGAGCGGGGTCTGGGACATGTGAGGGGAGCAGCTGTGAAGTCGGGTCCTTCGGACTTGCACGGGAGGACTGTTTTCAAATCCTGTTCCTCCGCCTGCCCAAGACCGCTCACTATCCTTGGCAGGGCTAGCCCGCCCTTCAACTTGTGGGTTAACCCTCTTGTGTTATTTATCCTTCCTCTCAAATCTCACAGAGGGACAATGTGCATCTCCAGGCGAGAGCTAAAAAGAAAGGACAGAAGACATCTTCAAAGGCCCAGAGGTGTGGAAAGCAGACACCCAGCTCGGACCCCCCCCCCCCCCGCCCCCCCGCTCCCCTTGTATTTGTGTGATGACCAGCTCAGGCCCATTTGACCACCAGCTAGAGCACCAGAATCTTCTCCATCCTGCTGTACTCCGGGCCCCTGGCAACTTCTTCAGTAACTGCCCCAATCCTGTTACCTTGAGCCTAGTTCTTTCTGACCCCAGGTCTCCAAATCCAGAACGGTAAATCCCGCGAGTCCAAAGGAGATGGGAGAATTGACAGAGTGGCTCCAGGATCAGTGTGGATCGGAGTCTGGTAGTAAAGAACAGCTTTTCACCTTATCCTGGACAAAATGGTTCTAGTCCATATTGCCTTATGATTAACGTTGCCAGACTAAGCAATAAAAATACAGGCGCATTGGTGATCTGCTCCAACATGGATGGACGTTGAAAGTGAAAGAAGCTAGTCACAGAAGACCACATGTTGGGTGAGCGCATGTAGGTCAGATGTCCAGAATGGGCAAATCTATAAAGACAGAAAGTAAATCCATGGTTGCCCAGGGCTGCAGAATAAGGGGGCCCTGGGGTTGGGGAGGGACTGATAATGGTTACAGGGTTTCTTTTTAGGGTGATACCATGTTTTAAAATCAGATTGTGATAATGGCTGCACAACCCTGTGAATATAGTAAAACCCATTGCCTTATATACTTAAAGTGGTGGAATTTTATGATACACAAGTATCTTAATAAAGCTTAATAAAGTTCTTCGTAATATAGGACAGCAAGTTAAATTTGAATTTCAGATAAACTATGAAAATAAATTTAGGGTAAGTATATGCTCTGCAGCATTTGGGATATATTTCTACTGAAAACATTTTCATTATTTATTTGAAATTCACATTTAACTGGATGTCCTGTATCTTATTTGGCAACCCTACTTGGGATTCGATTAAATGTCTCAGAAAGCACCACTTACCAGCAAGAGTAAGAAGAAATAGTTCATGAGATGTCATTTAAATGAGATTTATGGGGGCCCCTACATCTTTTGGGCACCACAGTTCTCAACAATAAACCAAGACAAAGAACTTCTTAATTTAATGATAATCATTTTTAAAAAAATAGAATTGTAGCTGTCTTGTTTGCTCTCTCTCTCAAATAAATAAATAAAATCTTAAAAAAGAAGAATGTACTAGGGTGCCTGGGTGGTTCAGTGGGTTAAAGCCTCTGCCTTCGGCTCAGGTCATGATTCCAGGGTTCTGGGATCGAGTCCCGCATTGGGCTCTTGGCTTAGCCGGAAGCCTGCTTCCTCCTCTCACTCTATGCCTGCCTTTCTGCCTACTTGTGATCTGTCTGTCAAATAAATAAATAAAATCATTAAAAAAAAAAGAACGTACTAATATTTACATTTCATGAATCTTACCATTGAATTAGACACACTTTAGGGGAACTTCAGGAGTGTGGATCTAAAAATTTTGACTTGTTCATTTAGATGAAAAATTATTTTACCATATTTACTATATATAGTGAGATTTGCTATAAATATTGTCATGCTTATGGAGGACATGAAGGCAGTACCTGTGAGAAAAGGTGATACGTGTGTATATATCAAACACACACACACACTCACCCTTGCTCACATATATACGTTCTTTGGATGTTTTGGATTTGTTTTAAGGAGATGTCTCAGGTTGCAAATCCTAGTAAGCAGAATTGTTTAAGTTTGCACTTGCATAATGGTCATCTTTAAAAAATGTCTCTATGCCTGCTTTGATACTGGAAAATCTAGCATAAAATTACTACAGTGGTATAAATCAAAATAGCAATTATTAGCTAATTGTGCCTGCAAAACTCTGTTTAGGTTCTTAGGCAGTGGTAACAGCAGACAATATTATATTTCTTATCTTACAATTGAGAAAACATAAAATTGCAATATGTTTCTCTGAATTTAATAATTTTATAAATCAAAATTCAAATATGTTGGTTTACATGGTGCAGCATTTAACCAAACCTTCGATTTTTTTTTTTTTTTAGTATTTTATTTATTTATTTGACACAGAGAGAAAGAGAGACAGTGAAAGAGGGAACACAAGCAGGGAGAGTGGGAGAAGGAGAAGCAGGCTTCCCACTGAGCAGGGAGCCCAGGGGCTTCATCCCAGGACCCTGAGATCATGACCTGAGCCGAAGGCAGATGCCTAACAACTGAGCCTCTCAGGTGCCCCCAAACCTTAGATTTTTTGTTACATGTTTTTAATAAGTAATTGGTGTTGAGTTAACCCCATACACTGCGATAGCTCAACTTTCCTGCTGGTATTGGTGAGATAAAGGACAAAATTTTCTAAGCAAAAATTTAAATTATAGATTAAAAGATATTAAAATTCAATCAAATTGACAAGTTCCACGTCAGTTCAGAGAAGGAGACCAGTCTTGCCCCTTGAATGATTTCCTGGAAGCATAAGTGGATGTTACAGCATCCGTGGATGTTACACGTGATCTCAGCGGTGGGCAATGATTTTCAGAACACTTTTCCTCTTCCTACTTACACCTAGAGTTTTAAGAAATCATTCATTTAGGTCACATATTGGGATCTAGATTGCTGAGAGGCCATTGCACAGTTGTTTTCTTTTAAAAAATTTCCTTTTAAGGGCTAAGGTCTTTATATAAGAAAGAATTTTCAAAAGAAAAGAAAAAGAGTGTGTATTTTTTTTTTCCCCAAATAAGAAGCAGAATTTAAGAGCACAAAGAATATTTGGGGATTGGATCTGCTTAAAAGAAGAAAAATGCAGGCAGCTAACTTTATGCCCGAGATTCGTGAGGGTTCTTTCTGCCGAAACTCTCCAGCACTGGAGGGTTTCTGGGGACAGGATCAGGGTGCGTGCTGAGCCCCCCAGGGCTGGCATGGAATGCTGGCACCTCCTCTTTCCCTCCTTGTCTAATGTTGGCTCGTGGTGTCTGTTGGACTCTGGCCCCAGCCGTGTTAATTCAAGCCACAATAGAAATGAAGGGGTTTAAACTTCCTTCACGCACAAAGATAGGACACTGGATTCCTGACTGTGGTCACAGAACTGATGTATCTGTAGTCCTTGGAACTGGAGAGAAGGCTCAGTAGACCCAACCAAAGGGACTACTACCATGGGGAGGGAACAATTAGAGAAAGAAGAAAGCTTCTGTGCTTGCATGGCTGAATGACTTAATTGGAATCTCTCCTTGAAAGTAACCACCCCTCCCAGACTTTGTGGGCAAGAATCTTTGCCTGTCGCAATGGTACACAAGGCTGGGGAAAAAATGATCCATGATATTCTCATTTGGAATTAGTGTAAAAAGCAGAGATGAACTTCACAGGGGCTGGATCTCTTAGACATGAGTAAGAAGATAATCCACTCCTTTCCTTCATTCCTAAAGACTGAATATATTTGAAATGGGTCCTACCATTTCCCATTTTCTATTCATTCTGTACCAGAACCTTTCTCTTTGCTAGTTCCTTAACGTTTCAGTGTCACTATCTTTGGGTCCAGATAACCAAGTTATTAGGTTTCAGCCAAGCAAATAAGGAGACTGTTAGAGCCCCACCATTGAACTAACACATTGGATCAGGATGTAACACACATTATTATATGATTACATATTTACATGTTTTTATTACATGTTTACATTTATTACATGTTTTTATTACATGTTACATGTAATGTAACACATTATTATATGTTTATATAAGCAATCCAGCCCAATTCAGCATCATATTCCTTCCACTATGACCCAACATATTTGTTGGATTCCCAAGCATGCTCCCCAAGTTTCTGTTGCTGTAAATTGGTAAAATCTTGTAGTTCTGGTGTGTATGGCAACCTCATAGGTCATATGTTGTACCTGCTGGAATTTGAATCTGGTCTAGAATCAATAGGTTCACCCCGAGGAAGGTCACCTGTCTCTCGTGTAAAGCCTTGGAAGAGACCCATTCAGGATCTTCAGGCACAAGGATGAAAACTTCCGCAGACGTGGGAGAAAGAATTTCTTCTACTGGCAAAGAAGACTTGGCAGAATTTGGGGACTCAAGGTTCCCAGGTGTTGACTCTGCCTATTTGTCCCCTTCCCAATTTTTAGGGTCCCACTCCTTTCTGATCATTTCCTTAATTTTAGTAAAAAAAGATCCTGTAAGGTTGGCCATTCAACTGGATTGGACTTTGGGCCTGGTTTTCAGAAATCTTGGCCCTGTGGCTGCTGGGAAAATGTTCAGTTTTAGGGCAAGCACAAATTTCTCGTCCTTTCGTCAGAGTTGGGAATTTAAAACCCTAAGTACATCATTTTCTCCCTCAAGTTCTCCAGAATGCAACCAAACAACTCTATTATATATGAAGTTTTTTGTGGAAGAAGCAACTTTGTCACCCAAAGTTTTATTTGCTATAGACATTTGATGGCAGGTAATCATTAAAGTAATTTCTGCTGTGCATCTCACAGACCCCATTATCAGTTATTATTAATGATTCTGAATTATTAATGCCTTTACATTGACTCAGATCAGAGAACCAATTTCAGAGAGCCTAGAACTGGGTCAGAGAACACATCTTTTGGAACCATGTCTGACAGCATTTCCCTATAAGTCCGGGACCAGAGAAGCCAAGTCACTCTCAGTGATGCAGAATAATGGATTTATTTTAGGAACTAGACCTTGCACTATTGTAGAAGCTGCCGGGGACCTCTGTGCAAGGCTGTTGCCTCTCCATCGGCTGATGATCCTCCAATCTTTATCGTTTAAGACCAACTAGTGAGGAAGGAAGACTAGAAATGGGATCCCCAAGGCAGACTGTGACTCACGAGAAGAAACCAGAGCCTGTCTGTCACTGCCTTTAACCCTGATGGCACAGGGACCCTGCGGGAGAGGGGGGTGGTCTGCACCATGGAGCCGCGCACATGCCTGGCACAGGACTCAGAGAAACCAAAGGAAGAGATCTGGTGGGAAGTGGAGAAGCGGCAGGCATGCGGCGGGGTGTGGCTGCAGATCCGTGACCCAGGAAGATGCAGGGAAGAGAATGCTGGAAACTCAGGTGCAATTTAGCTAAGTCGACACAAGACAGTCACCCTAGCAGCAAAGAATCAGTATTTCCTGTTGTCATGCAGGGTGCACTCTGATGTGAAAATGGATTAAAAAATAAATACCTGTATATATATATATATATATATATATATATACATATATATGTGCATATACGCACATGGGTGTGTTGGTGTGTGTGTATTCCTTATTACAGCCTTCTGAGGTCAGTGCTTATATTACGTCCATTTTACAGACGAAGACACTAAGGCAGAAATGGGTTAGGTATCTTGCCCTAGGCCCCACAGCTAATAAGCACCAGATCCAAGTTCTGGACCAGGACAGTTGGCCATCAAAGCCCATGGCGATAACTGCTACTCTCTTTTGTTTGTTCTGTGTAAAGCATTACCCCCGACACTCAACTCAGACTGCACACGTCTTTTGGGTCATATCAAAGATTTTAGCAGTTTATTGCATCTGGACTGTTCTGTGACTCATTGATGATGATTTCCATGTGGACATCAAACTGCTAGATAGCCTGAATCTTATTTTTGCATGCTGGCTCAGCTGCCCATAGCGTGCATTCAGCCGACACCTGTAACTTCTTGTTGCGTGGATGTAATGCCTTTGATGGTGAGAGCAAGGTGTGTGTACCTGTGGCCTGAGCCACACCAATTTGGAAAGAAAGCTTTTCTCAATTGGCTTTTGTCAAGTCTTTGAAAGCTGCGGAAGAAAAGACAAAACGGTCGCGGCTCCTTCAAGGACTCCCTGCCCCACCCCACCCCGAGTGCTGGTCTTCTGATAATCCCATAATCCGGACAAGTTGGGGCAGGACAGCAGTCGGGGAAGAAAGAGGGGGGTCACTGCTGAAGCTGGTCAGGGGCAGCTCTGGGCTTCCATCATCTCTGCACAAGGATCATTCCCCAGAATTATTAAATTCCTGTAGCTCACTCAGCCGACAGTAGGTCTCCGAGACTTGAAACTTCAGGACTAGGCCCTGCATTTTTGTATGTCCCAGAATGAAAAGGACCTTTGTTGACTCTCGTTTAGATTTATTTAACATTCGGCCCACAGAGAACGGAAGGCCGCCCGTGACATGGAGGGGAAAGAGGGCCCACCCACCTCCCATCATTTGGACCATGGGCTCTCATTGGCTCCTGTGAAAACATTGGAAGGGAATTTGTTTTGTGGTTCGGTTTCCTTTTTAACATCATCACAGTTATATCTGCAGTATTTCCTCAAATATGTGAGGGGAAGGGAGCGGTGACTTCCTAAAGGAAAGTATTTATATTTTTAGCCTGAAACATGCTTTTACGAAGCTTTTCCCCCCCAAAAAAGTCAAGAAAGAGAGCTCTGAACAACAAGAAAATGCCTCAACTGCAGCCAGGGCGCTGTGGATTATAAAATACAGTCGAATGTAATGAGAAAGAGATGAGCCGCTTTGTTTCATTTTAAAGGATGACCAAAAAAGAAAATGCTTCTGGATTTTTGAATATCTGCCTCCACTCCGCCTTCTTCTGAGTTCTCTTGCCTGAGGCTCACAGGTCACCAGAGTCAGGACAGCCATTCCCTTTGGGCTGATAAGGTCCGGCTCACGTTGTGAATCACGGACGGAGAGGAGGGGGTGTGGGAAGGGGGGGAAGGAGGCGTGGGAGAGACGCTCCATTGTGAGGGCGCAGCCCACCCTGTGTGCACCGTAGCTCAAGAGAGTTGTGCCGGGAACACAACAGTGCTTCGCATGTTGTTGACCCCATAGCGGGGCCACAGCATCCACATGCTTAAGGAGCAGCCCAGGGAGCTAGTTCCGTCCCCAGCTGGTGTAATCGTCTTCTTTTCCAAATGAGCCGTCGGTGGTCTAGAGGGCTAAGGGGACAGCATGGCAGCCAATCTACAGCAGGACCCACTGGAGACATGTGGCTTCAAGGGGGATACCGTGCTGTGCAGGTGTGGGTGTAGACAGGCAGACATAGCCCTGACAGTGTGCTTTATGGGGGTCGGGGAACACAGTGTCCCCGGCTCTCCCTTCGTCACACTCGCTCATCCTGAACTCCTTTAAAGAAGACACAAAACCTTTATGTCACAGTTAGAGATAACATGTGAATGCTCTTTTTAAACAGTAAGAACTTAGCATAAATATGCCCGAAATGAAGAAGAGGTGATAACAGGTAACTATCCATTTTTGAGCAGATTTTGATATCGGAGGAAGGGGTGGTAAATTGCCAGAGAAATTGCCTGGGACCAGGAAGGGTGCCCAGAACCGAGGGAAAGTCACAGGTCACAGACAGAGCATGGCTGGAGGGTAGGAATTTTGTTTCCTAAATTTTTGTTATGAAAGTTTCAAACATTCAGAAAAATTTAAGGAATAGTATAGTGGTCATCCAGAAACCTACAATCTGGATTAAAAAATGTAAACATATTCCCACATCTGTATCACCTGTCCACGCATATACGTGTGTGTGTGTGTGTGCGCGCGCGCGCACGCTTGTGTGCTTGGGGGTGAGCACGTGTCTAAGAATATGGAATGTAAGCTGCAGGAAAATGCCTACATACACTGCAGAGACCTTCAGAATTTACTCCGGGGCACGGAGTCAGAGGAAGGAACTAGACCCAGAGGTGCTGGGATCTCAGCCTCTGCTCTTTCCTCTGCACCAAACATCCGATTATGAATCATGATGATTCATGGATCGGATTTTAGAACCTTCAAGTTGCTTTCCCATAACGCATATTCTGCTCAGGGCCGCTGTGCCTAGTGCTAAGGAAAGGAAAATGGCAGGGAAGGGGGTGACACAGGCCGTGGGAAGTCCTGAAAGCCAGGTCTCTCCAAGGAGTCACAGCTCAAAAGATGGGGTGCTACTCTTCTTGCATTGGTTCTTTTGAAGTTTTGAACACAAAAAGTTGAAAAACCTAGCTGGGGGCTGTCAACCCGTAAGAAAGAGCCAGAGCACTTTGCAGGAAACAGATGAGGGGGCGACTGTGGAATCTTGGGGACACACACCTGCTTACCCCGGCGGGGTCGGCCCCTGTCTCTGCTGTAAGCTTCTCCCCTGAGGGCTCCTCCTTCTGGGGTGCCCTTCCCATCTCTTCAACTGGGCCGGGCGCCCCTCAGCCCAGCCCCAGCTGCCCTCCCACGCCCTGCTTTCCCCCACGGTTGCATTCTCTGTCTGGGCTGTCGCTTCCTGTTCATTTATTTGTTCCCCTTGCTGAGCCACAGATGTCACAATGGCTGGACTCGGGTCTTCTTTGCCTTTGTCAGACTCCATCCCTGCCCCTCAGCGGACATGCGGACACACGGTAGCATTTGTGGAACAGAGGACCAGAGGCCATCAGCTTACAAGGATCTGAACTTGAACTCGGTGGAGTGAGGTTTAACTGCACATGGGATAAGGCGGAGTTGGGTTTGTTTTTACTTCATTTTATGATTTGTTTTTCAAGAGTGAGAGCGTTTGGCAAGCACCAGAGGAAGAGAGGAAACAGACTTCAATGCAGTTAGGACAGAGGCTTAAGCAGCCTGAAACATTGGCCAAGGGGATATTTGAGGACCCAATGACCCATTCTTGGGGACAGAAAATATGGATTTTTTCCAGACAGCGTGTATTGAGCCCTGTGCTGGAGTCAGAGGGATGGAGGGTGTAAGACGCCAGGTGGAGGGCAACACCGGGATCCAGAGAGGACCCTGGGTGTGGCGGGCAGCCCAGGCCCCAAGAGCAGCCACAGTGTGGCTGGTTTTAACAAAGGGCAAAGGCGATCAATTCAGCATGTATATGTACATGTATATGATTTCATTTATTTATTTGAAAGTGAGAGAGCACGTGAGCGGGGTGCAGGGGACAGAGGGAGAAGGGGAAGCAGACTCCCCAATGAGCAAGGAACCTGACACAGGGCTTGATCCCAGGACCCTGAGATCACGACCTACACTGATCATAGGTCCTGGCTGAGCCACCCAGGCGCCCCTAAATCTACTCATTTTTGAGTCGGGTTTTGTTGTTATTGTTTAATTGTAGGAGTTCTTTATATTCTGGACGTTAAGTTTCCAGAAGTTTCAACCAGTGTCCTCTTAGTATTGGCCAAGGGTTGATCTTCATCACACTTACTCGTTTCTCCTTTTTGCCTAAAAATAAGTCTAGGCTCATCAGTGAGGGAGAGATCAGGCCCTCCCTATGCACTCCAGTTACACCAGCTCCCCACAGCTTCCCAAATATGCATTCTCATTTCTCTGACTCTGGAGGGCAGTTCGCTACCCGGACCTCCCTTCCCCTGCAATGTTCAACTCACTTTTCAAGATCCATTTCAAATGCAAGTCCTCTTTTAGTTTCTGGAGTAGCTGGCCTTCAAACTTTGGTCAAACACCGCCCCCTCCCCGAAAGATTTTGGAAGACCAGGGAACCCTTGTAAATGATCAGGTTGATGATACTTTCAATTTTTTAAACCATAAGTTGAAATAGATTTAAATGAGATTTAATTTCCAAAGTCTTATAAAAGTGGTAGTTTAAAGTACAATTAGTATATTTCTCTCTCTCTCTCTCTCTTTCTTTTAATACATTTCTCTTTTAAATGGATCCAGTGGTGGCACAGTATATCCTGCAGAAGGTCTTGCTGTGCTGAGTAGGTCCTGGCGCATCTCTTGTCTGTGCATACCTCCTGCTCCTCTCAGCATTCAATTTGACCTCTAGTAAAAACAAACAAACTTTTTTTTTTTACTTTTGCCAGGAAAAAAAAAATGCAAGAGGGGTGCCTGGGTGGCTCAGTCATTTGGGCGGCTGCCTTCAGCTCAGGTCATGATCTCCAGGTCTTGGGATCAGGCTCCAGGTTGGGCTCCTGGCTTGACAGGGAGCCTGCTTCTCCCTCTGCCTCTCTCCCTGCTCGTGCTCTTTCTCTGAAATGAATAAATAAAATCTTAAAAAAAATTAAAAGAACAAGTTTTGCTTAGTAAGAGCAGAATGAAAGTGATAGAAGGCCATGTTCCCTGCCCTCCTTGGGCCCCAGGAGGCCACCAGATTCTGGAGAAGAGGTAGCTATGGGATGGTAGCAGGATGATTTTTGGGTATCAGCAAGGACCCCAGGATTCAGGGAGGGGACCCTAAAACTTGAAGGAGTGAGCAGAATGGAAGGCAACTATCTCCGTGAGCACGTGTGTAGACCAAATACCAAGGACCAGGCAGGCAATGCATGTCTAATGCAGTGTAGACTGAGGACAGCGAGGGCCCGACTGACTCTTCTCCCCCTCTGGACACCTTGGCCTGACGTGAGACCCCTGCTACCACCACCCAAAGCCGAGATACAACCTCAGGTAAAGGGTTGAATGAGAGTTAGCTTCTCCCACTCTGATGAAATGGTAATGGTGTAGAGATGGCTTGAAAATAGAATGGTGTGAGTTGAAGAGTAGAGCTACATTTCTTACACATCTGGAGGTGCAAGATAAAAATGTACTGAGACAGACGAGCCACACATGTGTTATTCCTGGGCCTCTAATTGGACATACGATCTGCGAATGGAGATTATATCTCCTTTACATTTAGTGTTTGTATACTGGTGTTTCTGGAACGTGTGTGTGTGTGTGTGGTTATGGCGACTGTGGTCTGTGAGAAGGAACCATCTTGATTCCAAACAACTCAATCAATATTTCTACCATTTGATTTGATTGATTGATGCCTTTTTTTGGGTCTCGTTTTGGAACTACAAAGTTTCTCATGACTTCTGGGAACTACGCTTCTTCATCGAGGAAAAAAGTGAACTTAGGAAGCAAAAGCAAATTAAAAATGGAAATCAGAGAAGGTATAGGTAGAAAAATCCTAACGAGAATGAAGGA
Source organism: Mustela erminea (assembly GCF_009829155.1). NCBI lineage: Eukaryota > Metazoa > Chordata > Mammalia > Carnivora > Mustelidae > Mustela > Mustela erminea. The sequence goes on along the minus strand of NC_045634.1, from coordinate 26,266,390 downwards.
AATCGTGAGAAGAATTTCCCCTTGTTGAGGAACCAGAAGGAAGCCATGGGTCAGCTCAAGTTCATTGGCCATGAGATAGCAACCCAGAGGGGCCTCCATCTAAGCACAGGCTAGCAGTCTGAGGTTCTCCGATTTAAATCCATTTCATCGATGGGCCTTCAAATCCAGTTAAATGAGGCTGGAGTTATAATAGCTTCAGGTTAAGCTGTTAGCTAAAATCTGAGGCTGGGAAGTTGACTTATCCCTGCACTTTTGATCAAAACACAAATAGTTGGTTAGACAAAGCAAAAGCAAAAATAAAACAGTTTTATGTCTTTAGGATCAGTGAGCAGTTGAGCTCGCTGTCTACCACACACCAACCTGTGCCTTTTGTTCTCTCCGGCTAGGAGTTTTGAAATGGCTCAGTGTAAAATTGCCCACGTCCCAGACTTGAAATAAGGTCTCAGATTCATAAGGTGCCTGGTGTTGGAAAGGTGCGTGGGCCTTCTAAGCACCTTGGGAGCGCACATCGTGGGCTGGATGCTAATATGTCACGGGCAGAGATGCGGGCTCGTGCTTCCTTCACCACGGCTGGTGAAGTACTGAAAAGCTCTGCAAATGTTTGAATGGGAGGCATGTTACAAAAATGAGGTACCCTTCTGCGCACGCCTGCACACGTGTGTATTTACACTATCAAAGAAACACCTACTCACTTTTAAATATTAAAAAACTACAGAGCAGGATAAAATAAAATGTTAAACTGTTGATCAATTCCTCCCAATTCTCCTCCCCAATGGTAACTCCTATCAGCGGCTTGGATGGTGGCGGGAAATAGACAGCACTCTCAAAAGCAGTGACTGAAGAAAGTTTTATGTAGGGAATGTCAACGAAGGAGTGGGTAGGGTTATGGGAATCTAACAAGCGGTAGGGACACACCCAGGGGCTAGCCGCAGCAGGGACTCTGCCACTCCCCTAGGCCTGAGCAACAAGCTAAGGAAGTGGTTGCTAGTCCAGTAAGACCCACCATTATAGAACAGGGCCCTGGAGAGGAACGGTTAATCTTGGGTAGGGGACCATCTGTGGACAACCCAGGTGTCTGATCAGGGACAGCTGGGAAATAAATACCCCATTGTCTCTCTCCACCTGGTCTCCCATGCCTTGTCAATTTCTGCTCATCAGCCAGATCTACCTGGAAGTAAGAGGGCAAGGGGGTCCCATTGGTGCAGTCCGTCCAGCCCACGTCTCCTAGGGGAGAGCAGGAGAGAGGAAGATGGAGAAGGGGAAACGGAGTCTGAAGGGGAAATGGAGACAATCCAGCAGGTAGCTTGCCCACAGCCCAGTCCCCAAAAGTCTCTCCATACACCGTGCCTGCAGATTTCTGTGGGTTTCTGCTTGGAGCTGAACCAACCTCTGTGGAGGCCGATCTCTGCAGAGGAGGGCTGTTGGGCTGGGTAAGAGCCTGGGGACGTGAGCCTCCCAAACGGTTAGCGTCTCTAACCACAAAAGGGCAGATCTGAGCAACAGACATTGCCTGGGGGGATGTTTTAATATTTAGAGTCTGACTCATCAAATCCAGGTGGTAATCACTCAGATCCTTGGGCCACCGAGCAAAGATAGAGCAAAGATATACGCAAGAGCACTGAGCTCTTAATTAATGCATGACAAAGTGTAGAAGCATTTTCCCTTTCTGGGAATGCAGTGCTTGGGCTGGTCTGATCACAGCATCATTGCTTTTGTTCAGCGGCAATACGTTCCCTGGCTTTACTCTGGGGTGATATTAGGTGGTAGGCGATTCTGCATAGATGCTGAATTATATCGAAATTATGACTCTGTAAGTTTATTTTTATTTTCAGTATATCGTTCTTTAATTTATCCATGGAATCTATCAGGGGAGGCTTAAAGGGGACAAGGATAAGTAAAAGGGACCATAAATTGAATTGTAGGAGTTAGGAGCTGTGGCTAGAGAACTTTCGTCCATGAACTTCACTATAAAATGCATTGAAGTCGGGGCTAGGAGAGGATCAGCGAGGGGAGCCTTCTGGTGGAAACACGGAAATAAACTGAAATTTGTTTTCAGTGACTAGCAGAAGCGCAGAGTGAAGAGAACCATAAGCACTTTGAAAGGGGTAAGGCTTAAGGCAGCTTCCGTCAGCATGACGAGAACTTTCTAAATCCCCACGGATTTTCCCCACTCTCTTCGGCGTGTTCCTCAAGCTAGTGACCCAGGTCTCAGGGCTTGGTTCCTAGTATGAACGCAACACTGAGTGCCTCGTCTCACTAGTGACAATGACAGGCTGTCCCTAACACAAACTGAGACCCACTTACCACAGGTTTAAATATTCCACAGTTTCAAGTCAAACTTATAGACTATTAAAATATGTTCTGAGAGCTCACTGTATTTGTTTAGTTGATTATTTTTGGTTTGTTTTTTTTCATTTTAATTGCTTTATTAAGATACAGTTTACATAGCATAACATTCACTTGTGTTAGGTATGCAGTTCAAAGAATTTCAGTATATTTAAAGAGATGTACCCTTACTACCACAATCTGATTTTATTTTATCTTATTTTATATTTTTTAATTTTTTAAAGATTTTATTTATTTATTTGACAGACGGAGATCACACGTAGGCAGAGAGGCAGGCAGAGAGAGAGGAGGAAGCAGGCTCCCTGCTGAGCAGAGAGCCCGATGCGGGGCTTGAGCCCAGGACCCTTGGATCATGACCTGAGCCGAAGGCAGAGGCTTCAGCCCACTGAGCCACCCAGGTGCCCCTTATTTTATTTTTTAAAAAGATTTTATTTATTTATTTGACAGAGAGAGAGAGAGATCACAAGTAGGCAGAGAGGCAGGCGGGGGTGGGAGGAGGTGGAGGCAGGCTCCCTCCTGAGCAGAGAGCTCAATGAGGGGCTTGATCCCAGGACCCTGAGATCATGACCTGAGCCAAAGGCAGAGACTTAGCCCACTGAACCACCCAGGTGCCCCTACACAATCTGATTTTAGAACATTTCCATCACCCCCAAAAAGAAACTTCCTGCCCATTACCAGTCATTCCCCACATCTGTTCCAGCCCTAGGGAACTACTTTTCTACTTTTTTGCCTCCATAATGTTCTGTTTTTTGGACATTTCATGCAAATAAGAACATTCAGTTAGTGGTATTTTGTGTCTAGCTTGCTTCACCATGGCTTTGAGGTTCTCCCACTTTTTCGCATGACTTAATACATCATTCCTTTTTATTGTTAAGTAGTATTCCATTGCATGGATACACAACAGTTTGCTCTCCATTTCTCAGTTCTTGGACACTTGCACTGTTGGCACTCTGGCTGTTAAGAATCATGCTGCTACGACCACTGTGTACAAGTCTTTGTGTGGGTGTATGTTTTCCTTTCTTTGGGGTAGAGAGCTAGACGTGGACTTGCTCATCTCATGTAAGTCTTTATTTCATTTTTTGAAATACCTCTAGGCTGTTTCCTGAAGTGGCAACCCCATGGCTCGGATTTTTCCTCACCCACAACATCACGTCCTGCTATCTGCCTTTCCCACCAGAACCACTGAGAAGGTAAGAAATGGTATCTCACTGTGGTTTTGTCCTTTTGACAGTGTGTTTTTCCCTAATGACTAATGGTGTTAAACATCTTCTCATGTGCCTATTGACCATTTGTACATCTTCTTGGCAAAAGTATCTACTAAAATCACTTGCCTTGGGGCATCTGGGTGGCTCAGTTGGTTAAGCATCGGCCTTTGGCTCAGGCCATGATCCCAGGGTCCTGGGATCAAATCCCATATCAGGCTGTCTGCACAGTGGGGAGCCACCTTCTCCCTCTGCCCCTCCCCCAGCTCGTGCATGCTCTCTTGCTCTCACCTTCTCAAATAAATACATAAAATATTTAAAAAATAAAATCATTTGCCTTTTTAAAGAATTGAGGTATAACAATATATTAGTTTCAGGTGTACTATATGCCTTTGTCTTTTTTTAGCTGAAATTTTTATTGAGATGATTGTAGATTCACAGGTTTGTGTAAGAAAAGACCTGTACACTTGCCCAGTTTCTCCCAATGGGAACCTATCTTAGCATATCACAACCAGGTTGTGGACATTGATACAATCTATCAATCTTACTCAGATTTCTTATTTTATTTGTGTGTATGTGTGTGTGTGCGTGTGTACTTAGTTCTACGCATTTTTATCACCTGTGCAGGTTTGGGGACCAAAGACCACAATCAAAATCTGAACAGTTTTCGTTCCTGCAAGGATGTCTAGTGTGGTTCTTTATAACCATATCCAGCTACCTCTCGCCACTGTTCCTAACCTCTGCCAACCACTAATCTGAGCCCCATTCCCATAATTTTGTTATTTCAAGAATGTCACATAATGGAATCACAGAGTATGTGACCTTTGGAGATTGGCCTTTTTTTCACTTCGCATAATTCTCTAGAAAATCATCCAAGCTGCCGCATGGATCAGTGGTTCATGTGTTTTTAATCCCTGAGCAGTAGTCCATGGTACAGATGTCGTACAGTTTGTTCAGTCATTCCCCTGGTGAAGGGCACTGAGTGAGCTGCTTTGTCTTTGACTATTGTGAAGAAAGCCTCTATGAACATTTATGTACAGATTTTTATGTGACTTGAGTTTTCATCGCTCCGACATAAAGAGTGCAGTTTGCTGGTCCATATGGTAACCACATATTTACTTCTATAAGAAACTGCCAAACCGTTTCCCAGGGTGACCGTACCATTTTACATTTCCACCAGCAGTGTATGAGTGATACGATTTCTCTGCATCTTCACCAGCATTTGGTGTTGCCACTATTTTTAATTTTAGCCATTCTGAGAGTTTTATAACGATAGCGCATTGTGGTTTTAATTTGCATTTTCCTGATAGTTAATGATGTTGAACCTCTTTTCATGTGCTTTCCTGATACCTGTATATCCTCATCGGTGAAATATCACTTCATGTCTTTTGCTGATTTTCTAACTGGGCTACTTATCTTTTTGCCATTAAGTTTTGAAGGTTATCTATATACTCTGGATACAAGTTCCTTACATGATTTGCAAATATTTTCTTCCAGCATATAGTTATCTTTTCAGTTTCTCAATAGTATCTTTTGATGTACAAAAGGTTTTAATTTTGATTAAATCCAATGTATCAGTTTTTTAAATTGCAGGTACTTCTAGTGTCGTATGTAAGAAATCATTTCTTAACACAAGATCAGGAAGATTTATTCCCATTTCTTCTAGGATTTTTATAGTGTTAACTCTTACATGTTGGTCTATGATAATTTTAAGTAAACGTTTTTTGTATAGTGTGAGGTATTTTTTATTTGTGAGTATCCAGTTGTTTCTGGTTGGAAAGGGTATTTCTTTCTTATTGCATTTGGTTGGCACACTTATTGAAAACCAGAAATGTAAGCATTTATTTCTGGGCTCTCAATCCTTTTTCATTGATTCACATGTCTGTCCATATGCTAGTACTGTACCATCTTGATGACTATAGTATATATTTTTTATTTTAATGACTACACAGTTACAATCTCCTATAAATTCAGGTTCTAATTTAGAACTTCTCGATTCCAGGGCATTCTACCTGAGGACATTCAGAGGCAGGTCCTTGCTCTCAGTCTGTTCCTTCCCCCTTCTCTTCTCACTCCCAGCTCTGTCTCAGTCTCTCTTACACATGTTCAGATGCCCCGAACTTCAGATGTAGTACTGAGGTTCAGTTTCTATGCTGTCTATAAGCAGGGGAAAACACCCTGAGCTCCTAGCGGGCTCTCTCTTGTTCTCCCACATGGGTGGGCTTGCACATCTTAGAGCTCGCCATGATGCACTGAAATCTCTCTGACCTTTCTTTCTGCCGTATTTTCCTTCTGCCTTTCTCTTTGCCTTCAGAAAGCTCTGCTTGGAAGGGTTCATGCAATCACACATGGTTCACCCAGATAATCTAGGATAATCCTCCTATTTTGAGGTCAACTGACTAGTAACCTTAATTACATCCTCAAAGCCCCTTTTTCTGTGTAATGTAACATATTCCTAGCTTCTGGTGATTAGGACCTGGACATTGTTGGAAGGCCATTATTCAGTCTACCACATGAGGGTTAGAATCGTTAAGTTAGTGCTGTGGTTTTTGATTGTCTGAAAATATTTTTAGGTCACCTTCACTTTGGAAGAGCATTGTTATTGGCTGTAGAATTCTAAGTTAGCAGTTATTTTCGTTTTGTATTTAAAGAGGTATTATTCCATTGTCTTCTAGCTTCCATCACTTCTACTGAGAAGTCAGCTGTTAATCTCATTATTACGCCTTTGAAGACCATGTGTTTTCTTTTCCATTGGCTTCTTTTCCAGTAATCTTTTTGTCTTTGGTTTCCAGCAGTTTTATTTTGATATGCCTGTGGGTGGTTTTCTTTGTGTTTACTCTGCTTTGGCTTCTGAAATCTGTGAGATGATGGTACATATGAATTCTGGAAAATTCTCTTTTGTCATCTCTTCAAATATTTCTTTCTTCCCATTCTCACTTTCCTCTTATGGGATTTGAATTACACACATATTAAAAATTTCCCATATATCATACATATTTCTGTGCCCCACCCCATTCTTGTTTTCCTTTGTACTTTCAAATCTGCATATTTCCTGTTGACCTATTTTTTAGTTCACCAATTCTTTCTTGTATTGTTGTATTGTATTGTATTTTGTGTATATATACATATACATGTATATATTGTATATGTTGTTCATAAACCCATATTTTGAGTTTTAATTTTGGAGATTGTACTTTACATTTTAGGGTTTCATTTGATGTGTGTGTGTGTGTTTAAGGATTTCTATTCTGTGGTAAAATCCTCTATTGGTTTCTTTTTCTCCATCTTGTCTTCCATTTTCTCAAACGTATTATAGTTATTTTAAAATTCTTTTCTCGTATGGGTCTGTTTCTAGTACATATATTTCTTCCTTAAGGACTCAATAGAGTTCTTTTCCTTGGCATTGTAATTTTTAAATGAATGAAGCGTGTGTGTGTTTAAAATATTTTCTTTTCCCAGGGAGAGTTTACCCTTTTCCTTGCTAAGGAGATAGAGTGGGGTCAGGTCACGTCAGTTTGCTAAGGGGCTGAAGCAGATTATGGTCTGGATTGAAGTTTTGGCAAAGCTCAGTTTACAGTTGGTTCACCCCCCTCACATGCTGATGTCCTCCGAAACTTTCAGCTGAGAGCTTGATGTGTGTGCTGGGGCTCCGCCCCCTGGACATATCATGAACTCCAATCTTTGTCTCATTGTTATACTGAGATTGCCAAAGGCTTTCCTTTTCTGAGGGTTTCAGCCCAGCTTTTCTTCCTCTCATCCTTTGCAGCTCTCTTAAAGAGAAACTTTCCTCATTTGAGACCTTCCAGTTATGTCATTTCAGCTGCATAAAACTGCCAAAACGCTGTGGGTTTCTGCATCAACCAGGAGCAGTTCCCTCATCAGGCAAAGACTGGATTTTCAGCTTCTGCTCATATCCAGGAATTGGACAGAGCATTTCCTCTGGGGAAAGTGGCTACAGAAGGTCAGCTTACTTCTTCATGGGTCTTCCCTCTGAAATTTTATTTCTTTCTTTCCTTCGTCCTTCAGCAACTATGTGATGCCTTTAAGCAGACAATGTTTATATTTTATATAGCTTTTCTATGTTCCTGGCAAAATCATTGGTCTGACATTAACAACTCCATCCCACTTAGAAGCATAATGTCAGTGCTGGAGGTGGTACTTTTGATATACATAATTTTAAATGCTTGCACAGAGAAATTTTTAGACTATGTAGTGTGCTCTGTTGCCAGAAATGGGAAACCTACATGCACTTTTTTCTTGATAATCAACATGTTTTCAAAGAAAACATGTTGTCTTTGTTGTATGTATATATTTAATTCTCATATGAAATACAATATTTAGACGTGGAGCACTTATCTAATTAGTTTTCCAAATTACATTTAGGCATTTAAAAATATTTAAGTACAATAAATAGAATAAATTGAAAGTGATGAGCTGGAAAGACACCAGGATTTGTAATAACTGCCACAGATGGTAAAAAATTCTTGTCAATGTGCCACTTATTTTGTACTTATAAATTATCAAAATAATCCCCATTAAGAGTATAAAGGAAATGTGAACAAACTGCCAACAAAACCACATTTTTTTTTTTTTGTGAGAGGAGTTATCTATATTTTTCATCGGCAATAAATGGAATAAATGTTTTGAAGTTAATAACTTTATCTTGAATCATTAAGAGCAGCCAGCTACATTTAATATTTTTCTAAATGCTTTATTTAGTCACATTTCTAATGTAATTAAGTGTAAAACAGCAAAAGAATCTAATTCCACTTATAATCGAATGCCCAAGATAGATGGTTTTGGAATTCCACTTTTGGACAAGTACAACATGAATTAGATCATTTAGCTTCCTCTCGTGAATGACTGTGTTTCTGCCTTTTAAAATGTTTTGATATCTGCATGTTTCAGATAGCAGTTATCTGATTAATCATAGCATTTTCCTAAAACTGTCTATTTTTAGCTGCCCCTTCTTTTGCCTTTGGAGATCTGCCATGTGCAGTGATCTCAGAGGGGGAGGGCCTGTTTACTGGAGAATGTGTACTTTGGGCAAGATGGCAGGGTCCTGACAGGTTGTAATTTCCACGGTTGGAGATCTCAGACACTGAGCATTCACTTCCCTATCTGGAGGACACATAATCAAGGGTAGAACTTGGCAATTATATTTTAAAAAACCCAACAGATAAGGAACTGAGTCCATTCCAGTGAGTAGGAGAAAATATACAAACATTGTGTTTGCTTTATCGTGTTGCTTTGTTATTAATGTCAGCCATTTTTATTTCAGTGGAATAGCAATGAGGTGTTATATATGTTCTTCTATGCACTTATAAAATTAATGATGATATAGTATGTATTAGAGCAGCACTTTGCCATTTTTTTTTTCCTCCAACACCAGAACTTTAATGAGGAATACCTTTTACATGAGGGATACAACCCCTTGGGAATGTTAGTGAAATGCATGAATCCCTCCACCCCTTCCTTTCCTGATCTAAAAAGCCTTGTAGTTTGCAGAGGAATGAGAGTAAACTTATTATTGGAGGAACTTTGAATCTAGCCTAATTTAAAAATAAATAGAAAGGAATCAATCCTGAACAGACACTCTATTGTTAATAACCAGTTTCTGTGACACACTTCTCAGTGATAGATACTCGTTCCTGGAACATATGCTTTAGTTTGGAAAGAGCTGTATGGAATTCATGAATATCATACAATAAATACCTACCTTTCAAGCATTCGCTCAATATCCTACTGTATAAACTCTTAGCTTGTTCTCAATGTCACCTATTTAGTGAACTACTGCTTCGTTTTATCCCTCCCACTTTTCTGCTCCTGTGGGATACCCAGAAGTACATGCTTCTACCATTGCACCAAAAGACAAAATTTCATTTCAGGGAGATTATTAGTCTTATGTCTCTTATAAAATGTGAGCTCCCCCCAAATAAAGACTAGGTCATATTTTTCTGTGTCTCGGACTCAGCACAGCACCTGGAATACAGTGACTATCTGTCATATGATTGTTAATGAATGGGAACAAGATTTAGTGATTCTCAGTCGCTCAGAGTTGAAGCCCGAGGCATGCGTGCTAATGGTATGGACAACCAGCCTTACAAAACATTACATGAAAAAACCCCATGAATTTGCTGTGGCTGATGGAAGTTTTGTTCAAATAAAAATGATTTTTGCATGAAATTTAGGGTTATTGAATTGGGTTTACAATAACAGGCAGAAAAATTGTAAAATATTTTCATGGGGGATAAAGTATTATTCTAGACTGGTTTCTCCCCTTAATTGCTGCTGTGCATAACTCTAGGAACTGAGCACACACGAACCACTAACAGAAACACAAGACGAAGAAAAATAGATTTTGTACACTGGTCTTTGAAAATTGGTTTTGACTGGGATGGGCTTCTGCCACTGCCAATGAGATGCCAAGGCCAGTGCCATATGACAGCCAGAGTACGTGGGGGTGGGGGGTGGTCATGGCCTTGTCATTGTCAATGAAGGCATTATTCAAAAACATCTCAAGAAACATCTAGATGAACCATCTTAGTTTTTAGGCTCTGTGAGTCTCTCAGTTACAGTGGTAGTCTTGAATTTTGCCCTGGAGAAGATGAACCATTTGGGGGAAAACTGAGTGAGGAATCAGAGTAGCAGCTGGGAGCACTTTGAGCCATTTTGAAAAGTGTCTCGGGCAATGAAAACGACTTCCATGTAAGGAAGATCAATTTGGTCTTGACTGCGGTAAGAATGTGTGGTAGGTTGTTGGAAGAAGTGAAGCATGTGATATACTTTTGCAGTCTTTTCAATATCAAATTAATTGTAAACCACAAAATATAGTCAATATCGTCAAGCAAGTGATTCACACATGTCTGCTATGATAATAAGATGATCATTAACTCTTTGAAGAAGAGTGAAAAGGCCTTATAGTAGAGTTTTCAAGAGCACAGACTGTGTGTGGATTTGAATCCTTACTTGGTGACCTAACATCTGAGTCCCTGAGCATGTTATGCTTAACATCTCTGTGGATCAGTTTCCCATCTGTAAATATAGAATGACAACAGTATCTACAGCATAGGGTTGTCATGTGGAGGAAATGAATGAATAATATATGTAACGTACTTAGTGTGGGATGCATTCCGTAGGAAGCACAATATAAATGTTAGTTATTTTTATTATTAATCTAGGAAAGGATGTTACAGACACATAATTCAGGTCATCAATAATCAATTCATTCCAGATAGTAGGTAAGCATGTACTCATAAGGGTCAAATAAAATCATTACTACTGCATGAGTGGTGTGACACTGTGAAGGGTGTAAGTGAATTACCCTTGAAATAACTATTTAAGAAGCTTTTTTTCCTTTAATTTTATTTATTTATTTTTTTAGTAATCTCTACATGCAATGTGGAGCTTGGACTTGTGACCCCAAGATCAAGAGTCACATGCTCTACCAACTGAGCCAACTTGGTGCCTTTAAAGTTATTTATTTACTTATTTACTTTTGTATTATGAGGCTTTTAATTAGATAGAGTGGTGACCCCATGGTTATGGAAGTTCGTGGAAATTCTAGACTCCTGTTGCAGTAAGATTTTATTAAGTGGTTTGTGCAGACGCCATTGTTCCTGACACATTAATTGGTGCCTTCAATGTATTAGTCTAAATCCCACTACAACCCTGGTGATATAAAAATAACACGGCAGCACTTCCTTTTTCTTTCTACGAGTTGACTTTCCATAGGTACCACACTCAGGATGTTATTGAAATATGGTTTCCTGCCTGGATTCTTTACACATTTGAGTTCCATAAGAAGCATGCAAATACTGCCACAGCCAATAGTGGTCCCCTTATCTACGACTTTATAACCAATCACCTCAAAACTATGATGAAAAAAGGCTGCACTTTATTGTGCTCACCATTCTGTGGGGTAGACATTCAGGTAGGGCTCACCTGTGCTACACTAAGTTGGAAGCTTCAGCCGGAGTGACTTAAAGACCCAGACATGTCTAGACTGGAGTTCAGTCTGGGGTCCCGGTTCTTCTCCACTTGGTGTTAGCTGGGACTAGAATGTCTCCTTTACTCCCACGAATAAAGTTTCTGGTTCCTGGGGCTGGGATGGCAAGCATGGCTGGGAGTTGGCAGGCACAGTCCTTTCTCTCTCCATACCCTCTTCATGTGGCTAGCTCAGGCGTCCTCACAACATGATGATCTCAGCGGAGTTGCACTTGTTACATGGTGGCTGGCTTCCAAGAGGCGGGAGTGAGAACGATGAATCCAATAAGGTCCATGCCCAGAGCTGGCACAGTATCAATTCAGCTCTATTCTGTTGGGCAAAGCAATCACAGGGCCTGGCCAGAGTCAAGGAGGTAGAGAGAGAGAGAGAGAGACTACCTCTTGCTGAGGGAGTGGCAAAGTTGTATTACAGAAATGCACGTACCTGGGCAATATCATGGCAGCCGTCTTTAGAAAACACTGCCGGCCACCAGCAGAAATTCCAAAGGGAAGGCCCTTAGGCTGGAATGTACCTCCCTGAGTGATGATTGTCTGAACTTCTGTTATACCCCAGCGGACAATCAGCAATTGATAAGCCCGGACAAGAGAAAGTTCAGCAACACCCTCTCTCCCCACCAGAATGGCAGGCGGTTGACTGCAGGCAGTGGGGAGAAATGCTGACAGAGAAGTTCATTCACAGTGCTCTCTCCTCCTGCACAAGTCCCACTCAATCTTGAACCTCAGGATTGAGACAGCCGAGGCAAGTGTTCTCCCCAGTGTTGGAGTTGGGTTTGGGGGTTTCTTATTTGATTAGTACTCAAAGAGTTTTTCATTGTTTTTCCTGAGTGTTTTCAAGGAAATTGGTGCAAGCCTTTCTTCTGGATGATGTAACATCAGGTCTGTCTTGTGGGTTCTTAGTTCCTTGGAGGCTGCAGTGAACGCTGAACAAGCATGGATTTTGGAGTCATAGGTCTGGTTGAAATTTTGGATTGATCAACTATTAGTTTCACCTTAGGCAAATTATTTAACGTCTGTGAACTGCAGTTTTCTCAATGGGAAAATTGAAATAATAATTGTTTCTCCACATTGAATTTTTTTTAAAAAGATTTTATTCATTTGACAGAGATCACAAGTAGGCAGAGAGGCAGGCAGAGAGAGAGGGAGAAGCAGGCTCCCTGCTGAGCAGAGAGCCCGACGTGGGGCTTGATCCCACGACCCTGAGATCATGACCTGAGCCGAAGGCAGAGGCTTAACCCACTGAGCCAACCAGGCGCCCCTCCACATTGAATTTTGTAAGAATGAGGCATTTGATAAATGTTGAACACCCTTCCTTGGAAAATAACCATGAAATCTTCATGCTATTTGGGTCAACATAAAGGTCACGAAAACTGAATCTAGGAAAGGAAATAGTTCCTTGCTAAGCAACGTTTGCACCTTCAATTGGGGCTGGGGAGGGGGGCAAAGAGAGAGGAAGATAGAGGAAGAAAAGAAAGCTATATTCGTAGACAGATTTTGGTGAACTGACGTGGGGCACAAGCAATCGAGCTCATGCATATCTGGGAACACAGGGATGTTGAAAATGAAAACGTGTTGGGCTACTTATCTCAAAGATATTATTGCCATTGTGTTTATCCTCTAAAAAAATCACAATAATATCACATACATAAAAAGTTCTTAGCACATCACAGTGTAATGTAATCATAAATGCCCCTAATAATGCTAATGGGGCTGATCATGCAGGTGAGGATAGTGGTAAGAATGGATTAGATAGCTCCTCAGATTAATGTCATTGAGTTCTGATAGTATTAGACTCTCATGTGACCCTACTTATTCAGAGGATCAGTAGTGTTTTGTGTGCATATGTGCACATGTATGAAGAGCTTGCTAGCTGTATGTGAGAGCATTTATATTAGAAGTTGTGCCTTTAATTTGTCACACTATTGCAAACCTCGTAAAAATGAAACCTTTTCATTGGTAGACAGCCTCTAAGACGATTCCTACATCCTGGTCCTCATATCTTTGTGTAATCCTCTCCCTTGGAGTTGGGATTTGCTTGAGTGAGTCACTTCTAGCAAACCGAATGCAACGGAGGTGATGGGAGGTCATCTCCAGGATTGGATTGTGATTTCCAAATTAGGTGATCTGAGGGGAGGCATCTAGCATGTTGTGAGATGCCTTATGTAGACGTTCATATTGTTAGGAAAAGAGTAAGTCTCTGGAGAGGGAGGAACTAAGACCCTCAGTCCAACCACACTCAAGGAACTGAATCTTGCCAATTACAATGCGAGTGAACTTGACAGAGCATGCACACCGAGCAAGCCTTCAGATGAGACTACAGCCTTGTTTGCCGGCAACTGTAGAGAGACTTTGAACTGGAGGCATCTGGTTGGACCGTGCCCGGATTCCCACCTCACAGAAAGTGTCAGATAATGAATGCTTGTTGTTTTAAGCTGCTACATTTTGGGGTGATTTATTATACCACAATAGATACCTACTACAGACGTAAAATATCATTTATTCAAGAAGCACCGCTGAAGGACTTTTTTGAAAATTTTATCTGCCAGTGGTTGGTCGGCTAAATGGAACAGATATAAAAGCGCAGGGGTTGAGCCTTGGAGACAAACTGTCTAGGTTTAGACTGCAGTTCTGCTATGTTATGACTGGAAAACCTAGACGAATTGCATTCTTTTTTTTTTTTTTTTTTTTTTTTTTAGATTTTATTTATTTGTCAGAGAGAAAGAGCGTGCACGCACAAGGATGGGGAGCGACAGGCAGAGGTAAAGGGAGAAGCAGGCTCCCCACTGAGCAACGAGCCTGGTGCAGGACTGAGGGACTCCATCTCAGGACCGGATCATGATGTGAGCCACAGGCAGACGCTTAACTGACTGAGCCACCCAAGTGTCCCATTTACATTCTTTTTGCCTTAGTTTCCTCTTCCATAGAATGGGGATGGTAATATCTAACTTACAGGGCTGTTATGAGGATTAAAGACCCTTGCATTCTAGGAGCACTGAATGAATTTTGCTCTATCATCAAGGGAGATTACTGCCCAAGGAAGATAGGGACCCTGGGAGCTACATGCGGGAAGAGTATGCCCACAGGGCTGGTCCAGACATCTTCTGGTGAACTCCTAAGGCCTGCATTTGGGAAAAGGGGCTTTCCCTGCAGATGCAAGGAGAGGGCAGGCTTGAGTCTTACTCTTGACTAAAACATAGCTCTAAGACCTTCGAGCCTAGAGAGCAGAAGCTGGAAAGCCCGTTGTTTGAAAGCTTCAAGCAATCTTTCTAGAGTTAGCTTTCTGAATTACTATTCCTTTGTGTATTCTAGGAAACATTCTTTGTTCTGGAAAAATCATTCACATGGAGCATTAACCCTTATGCTCCTCCTGATAGTCTTTCTTTTATTTTTTTAAGTTATCTCTTTAGATATATGACAACTATATATAGTGTTTCTCAATGAAAAATAAGCAAAACAGTTTTGTAGAGAAGCAACCTTAATGAAGGTTTTTGTTTGTTTGTTTGTTTTCCTTTTAAAGCATGATGGTTACCTTTCCTGGTAATATCTGTGTTCTCTTCACCAAGGGAGTGTTGTGTAGACAACACAGGGAATTACTAGGTGTCTTCTGTAGCAGTCCCACGGTGCCTGCTGGAGATATGACAGGAGAGTGCCACAAGTTTGGGAGGAGGGACTGATGACACGTTTGCGTGGTTTGTCTAAGTTTTTTAAAAAGCGACTTCCCAGGGCCCATCAACCAGTCAACTAGCTAATCCACTTGTTCCAGCAGGAGGTGGGAGGTGGGGGGTGGAGCGTGGGGTGGAGCGACACTCGGCTCGGGAATCTTTGCCTTCCAAGTGTCGCTGTGCGTCGCCCCCCTCTCCCCCCCGCGCCCTGAGCCTCTAGGTCTCCTCTGAGCCCTGCCACCTAAACGCACCCCCCACCTCTGGCCTTCCGGGCCACCTCGAACACCTTCCACTTCGGACTCCTGGAGAGTTCGGTTAAGTCCAGCCCAGAGGGCTCCGGGCCTCGGCGCGACTGCCCTCCTCCTCCAGCGTCTCCGCCTCCTGCCGGGCCCGCCGGGCGCCGAGGGAGGCCAGGGTGCCGCCGCCGGAAAATGAGCGGTGCCCGGAGGGTGGCCCGGAGCTGCAGGTAACGCGCGCCAGGGCTGGGGCCTGAGCGGGCTCCGCGCACGGTCCCCTTCCCGGCGCGGCGACCCGGGGGCTACGCGGGGGGTCCCGGGCGGCTGGGACGCGGGGCTGGGGGGGGCGCGGCCAGCCCCGGCGCGGGTGGGGGCACTAACGCTCCCCGCCTGTCGCGCAGCGACGTTCCGGCGGCTGTTCCCGGGAGCGGCGGGAGGCGGCGGCGGCGCTGAGCGGGGGCCGCGCGGCGGGGGCGCCGGCTGCTTCGGGAGATGGAGAAGTTTCTGCAGATCGCACCTCACTCTCTGGCCATCGTCCTGGGCCCGGCCGAGGGGCCCACGGGGGAGAGGTCCGGGGCCGCCCAGCCCGCGCCCCCGGCCCAGCCCCGCCAGCTCGCCCGGCACCACATCGGCTACGAGATCTTCGCCGACTTCAAAGCCGAGAACATGCAGCACTTCTGGAACAAGAAGGTCACGGCCGCGGTGGCCGAGACCTTCTTCCTGGGCTGGATCGACGAGCAGGTCCTGTTGATCCAGGGCAAGGAGGAGCATCTGGAGGCGCTGCGCGAGGGCTGGACGCGCCGGGCGCTGCGGCCGCCCTCGGGCTTCCACATCCGCTGCCTCGGTGAGTCCGGCCGCCGCCCGCCCCGTCCCGCCCGGAGCCCGCGCAGAGCCCGCGTCGGGCCCCGCGACGGGGACGGCCGGCTCCCGGGGGCGCCCCGCGCCTCCCTCCGCCTCCGAGCCGCGGCCGGGGCAGGGGCCGGCGGGCCTCCGCGAGCGCGGGATTGGGGAACTTCCTGGCACCTAAAACCGGGACTCGTACCTTTCCCCACACCCCCTCCTCCCCCGGAGCCTCCCGGCGGCGCGGGCCGCGCGCTTCAGCGGGGCGGTGCCTGGGGCCGGCCAGGTAGGGGCGGCGCGGGAGGCTCTGCAGTGCTGCCTGCTGCGCGCTGCCGGGATCCGGCCGGGGAGGCGAGCGATCGCGAGGCAAGTCCGGAGAGCATTGGGGTCGCATCAGGTAGCATGGGGCTCCGCCGCGGGAGGCGGCGGCGGGCAGTTCAGGTGCGCGGCGACCCCCACGCGGTCCCTCGACGTCCTCTCCGCGGGCGACCACCCTGACCCTGGGCGCGGCTCTGGGGCGCGTGGGTGTCGGGCGCCGGCTTTTCTGTGCCGGACAGAGCTGTGGATTTCGTTTGAAAGGTCTTGCCTCCGGTACGTCTTTCTTTAGTTTTGTGTGTTTGAAGGTTTAAGAA
Source organism: Mustela erminea (assembly GCF_009829155.1). NCBI lineage: Eukaryota > Metazoa > Chordata > Mammalia > Carnivora > Mustelidae > Mustela > Mustela erminea. The sequence goes on along the minus strand of NC_045634.1, from coordinate 26,249,468 downwards.
GGGACATGAGGAAGTCAGGCAACAGTCTGGTCCTCAACAAAAGAAGAGTGTGTGTGTGTGTGGGGGGGGGTGGGTGGTGGAGAGCCCTAAAGGTTTAGTCGCTGCGCGCTTCCAGTGTTGCCCGACTTGCTGTTTGCTTTTGTAATTGCTCTCCTATGTTCTTGATCCAGATTGCATTTCTTTTAGAATATACTTTTCAGTTTTGTACCTTGGGCCCAGTGGTTAACAACGTGCATGGTAACATAGTAGTGTTTGATGCAACGACTTCAAGAAAGAAAGCGTTCTTTCTAGTACCGCGGTTTAGGAATTCTTTCTTGACGTTTTGGGAGGAGGTCAAAAGTTCAAACGCGAAAACACTGTAAAACCGCCTTTTTCGTTGCCCACTCTTGCTGCGCTGCTTCGTCTGACCGATTAGCTTGTACCTGTTCGTGTGTATTCCTGTATGCCTATCACCAATCGATAGCATTTTTTATTTAGTGGCATTTTGTCTGTTTTTGCATAGCAGAAATCTTTACAAAGCCTCCTTTGAATTGAGTAGACAAAAAAACCAGGAAGGCTTGCGTCTTGAGTGTTTTGTAACCCATACCAAATTTCAAAAGGTGCTTTAGTTTAGTTTAGGTTTTTTTTTTTTTTTTTTTTTACTTTAGCAAAACCCACAGTGGTTTACCTGTAATTAAGCTGCCTTAGTAAAGGGCCAAGGTTAATGCCTCTGAGGCTTCATCTGCTCTTGATGTTCGGCTGCAACACACCAGGAAGCAGGGATATATGCAATTATTTTTATACTCTGTCTAGATGACAGCATTTAATAGTCTTCTTTTAAACTTGACTTCATTCTATTTTTTTTCCCTATTCATTTTCAAAAATCTCAAACATAGAAAGGTAGCCTAATTCAAAAATCTTATATTGAATTCCCATGTACCCATCATCCAACTTTGAAATACATTAGGACTTGGCCATTCTGATTTCGCCTCCTCCCTTGTTCCCCACCTAATGCACTTTTGAAATCCCAGACATTGTTTCAATAGCATTTGACTTGTAAATATCAGTTCATATTTTTTTTTTCTTTTCAGCAGAATTTATAAAGTTGTAGGAATTGGGGATCTCTTCTATGAACCAAAGAGAAATATTTTGGCAATTTGGAAGTTTCCAAGTTGCTGTCTTGGATTGACCATTGTCCCCATCTGGCTAGGTAGCCTGGGCCGTCTCCAGCTGACTGGGTGGGCGCAGCCCCTGCATTGTTCAACCCCCCCCCACCCCCACACGCACACACTCAGTACCCTGATGGGGTGCAAAGAAAAAGCCTCCCCAGACAGGAGCATCAGATAAAGGAGCAGGAGTGATGTCTGCTGGGATCCAAGTGGTCACTTTCTTTTGAGCTGATTTGGGGGTTCAGAATTTCTACTGGAATTCCAGTGGCGCTTCAGTAATGACTGTAAAATGCTGAGTTGTTGGAGAGAGTTTATCTGCTCTAAGAATTCTCTGTGGGAGCCTCGGTGTCTGCTGCAGCATCGAAGGTGCAAGCAATTCCAAATGGCCTTGGCCTGTAACTCTAAAAGCATGTGGTTCTCACCAACTGTAAAATTTCAGAAAATTTCAGAAAAAATTTCACAGAACTGGGCAGGGCTTTTAAGGGAGTGAGGAGCAGGTTCTTCTGCCTTGTGAGCTGGCAGGGAGGATTCCCAGAGCTGAGGCTTGAGCTAGAACGCGTGCGGATGTGGGGTGCATGGGGTTCATTCAGAACACGACAGCTTTTCTCTGCAGGCAGGAGCAGGAGCAGAATTACCAGGTTAGGGAGCTCATGACCTGTTTGGAAACTGGCTGGTGCGGGCAGCTGGGGAGAAGGGTGTGATCCAACAACTCGAAAGGAGGCTAGGCCCAGATGTACCCATGTGGAAGCCACTGGTGGCTTTTGAGCGGGAAGAGGGGTGACATGATTTGCTTGCTGGTATCAGGAAAATTCTGGGGCCAGTGGGATTGGGGGATGGGACTGGGGGGGGGGTTAGACACAGGAACCCCAGCTAAGTTCATGGACACGGTTGTGGGGAGAGGTGATGGGAGCTGTATTAGGGCGGTCACTCTCTAAGGTACATCCCGTGGTCAAGGGTTGGTTCCTTAAAGAAGATGCCATTTATCTGGGCTGTGTCTGGAGGGCCTTCCTGTCCCAGCTCCTAACTCACGGACCTTTGTGTGCAGTTCACGTACTCCTCCTCTGAGGGCTCAGGTTTTCCCACCTGCCAGCCTTAGTCAGACCCCACGGTCAATGCCGTGGGGTCTCCTGACTTCACTTCTCAGTTCTCTGTCCCTGCCAGTGGTTCCTTTTATTTCCCCAGTTCATCCTTCGATATTCAAATGCTTGGCACCAAAGATGCTGTATGCTTTTTAGACTTTAAATCAGAACTTGTGTTTTATATTATAAAGTTGTTTAGAACTTAAGGGCATCAAGATTTTATTCTAATTCAGTATGTTTATTGGTTTTCTCAAAAGAAGTTGCTCTCTTATGGTGGTGTTTCCAAGTTGTAGAATTTTAGGACAGAATTGTGTGGGTTTTGTCTTTTACATATACACACACATATATGTATTTATTTATTTATAAGAGGGAGGCAGGGAGAGGCAGAGGCAGAGGGAGGGAGACAATCTCAAGCAGGTGCCGTCCTGAGTGTTGCGGGTGAGTGTGGAGCATTGCAGGGCTCCATCTCACCACTCTGAGATCATGACCTGAGTCTAAACAGAGTCAGATGCTTAGTCGACTGAGCCACCCAGGTGCTCCCAGAAGAGTTTTCTATTTTGTTTGTTTTTTTAAAAAATGTATTCTCATGGGGGCGCCTGACTGGCTCAGTTCATAGAGCATGTGATTCTTGATCTTGGGGTTATGAGTTTATTTAAAAAACAACAGCAGGGGCACCTGGGTGGCTCCCTTGGTTAAGTGAGCCCCTCTTGAAATTCAGCTCAGGGTGTGATCTCAGACGGTTGTGGGATCGAGCCCCACATCCGCTCCAGGCTCCGTGTGGAGTCTGCATCTCCCTGTCCCTCTGCTTCTCCCCACTCTTGTTCTCTCTCTAAAATAAATAAATAAAATCTTCAAACAACAACAACAACAAAACCAAACAAAAAATGTATTCTCCCAAAAAAGTTTGTATATACTCCCCCAGAGGTTTATTTTACTTAAGTCAACTTCAAATTGAATAACACTCAGAGACGGATGGTGGGGATTGCTTCATGAGTGTTCCGAAGCTTTTTGAAGGAGAGCGACTGATTCATCCAACAACTGCAACACCTACCACTTCTAGGATCTGTTCTGGGAACGGAAGTGGACAACAGGTCGGACACAGCCCTTGTACTTCTGGAAGATTCCTTCTAGTGGGGCAGCAGACATTTCAAAAATTCAACAAAGATAGAAGAATTTCACAGAGCCCCAAGTGCGGTAAAATTGAGGCAGGTGCTAGAATAAAGACCAAGGAGGAGAAATAGGTTAGTAGTCAGTGTTTATCTGTCATTTATTATTGTCTAAGTACTTTATTTTTATTCACTCATTTTTTTTAACTGGAAATATAGCTGACACACAGCGTTACAGGAGTTTCAGGTGTACGACATAGTGATTTGACAAGTTTGTGGGCTTTGTCATGCTCATCACAGACGCAGCTCGTATCTGTGCCCGTACAACACTGTCCCGTCGCCATTGACCATATTCCGTATGCGGTGCCTCTCATCCCACATCCGTTCCCTACCTGGAAGCCTGCACCCCCCATCCCCCTCCACCCATTTAGCCCTTCCCCCACCCCCTCCTCTCCGGCCACCATCAGTTTGTTCTCCGTGTTCATGGGGCTGTTGCTGCTTTTTGCTGGTTTGTTAATTTGTTTGTCTTGTTTAGATTCCGCATATAAGTGAAATCATACAGTATTTTGCTTTCTCTGTCTCACTTCACTTAGCATCTGAAATATTAGCGTATTAAAGATCGCATATTAAAGATAGCACGGGATCTTTAAGACAGCTATCCCATTTAGGTATTACTATTTCCCCCGTTTTACAAACGAAGAAACTGAGGGACAGAAAAAACAAGCACTGCTTCAAGGATACCTAGTTAGTAAGAGAAAGAGCTGGGATCTGGGGCCAGACGGTGGGTTTTGTCTTGTCTTGCCTTCTCTTTTCTCTTCTTTTCTTTCTTTCTCTTCCTTCCTACCTACCTTTCTTACTTTTCTTTCTTCTTTTTCTTCCTTTCCCTTTGGTGAGGTTGTCGTGACCAAAATTTCCTTCCAAGACAGACACGCACCCTCCCAACAATTCAGGGGGCCGGTGGCCCAGTGGCAGCCGGCTTGGCTGGAAGGGGCTGTGTCCTCCTTATCACGACACAGCGGAAAGGAGAAACCAGTGTCGGGTCGAGGGTGTTGCCCGAGACCATCATGTTTGAGCTTCCTTTGGGCCAAACGGGTAGGTTCTTTACTTTGTGCGGTTGCCAAAGGTGCTTAGGCAAAGGAGAGCGACTTCTTCGCTTTCTGCGGTGAAGCTAGCGCCCTTCCCCACCAGCGTGCAGAGCGACTGTTCTGTAATAACCGCTCCTTCGTGGAGCACTTGAGTGATGATGGGTCTGCGGACAGCGGGAGAGCACATGGGAATCAGCTTGACCTGCTGGAGGAACAGGAAGCCGCGGCGGCCGGCTGAACCAGCAGCAGAAGGAAGTGGAAGGCGGCCCAGGAGATGAGGCCAGAGGGGCTGGCGGCTGCGACTTTCTTCCGAGCTGACAAGGTGTTGAGCATCCAGTGAGCATAGAGCACCGGTAGGGGTTCTGAAGAAAATCCAGAAAATATCCAGAAGAGCTTCAGACACGGGCCTCACTCTTAGAGAACCTTAACGCTCATGTGAAAAATCTCAGGATGAATTCTAAAACAGCGAAAGATGGTGCATTTCAAATTTTATTTCTGGCTGGTCACAAAAAATATTTTTATGAATTACCTCACTCTGGCTCAAAGATATTGTCAGCAAAGGCGTGTCAGTTTCATTGTAATAAAGCTTCGAGTATGGACTTCTGGGACTCACGGGCTTGCTGTGACAACCGGGAGGCTTGGCAGGCGTTTGTGAATTTTACCCGGAGCACGTGTTTCTCTCCCTCTTGCATTAAGAGGTAAATTTGTCAGTTATCCACAAGTTTCTTTTTAAAGGAGCGTAAAACCGAAAGGTGTCTGTGTGTCTTGTTCCAGAGTGTAAGCACTCCAGTGCTTTGGGGTAAAAACCCAGAGAAGTCTGTTGTACACAGACTACTTACTGCAAATAACTTTAAAGGTTTCATCCTGCTTAAAGGATCTCATATGCTGATGTGTATGGGGTTTGATGTGGATGGGGTGGGCTTTACCATAGTCCCTTAAAGTTTGGAGATGTACCTGAGTCATTATTCTACTCAGTTCATGCATTCCTAATATACCTTTCATTCTGTACTATAGCTGTAGACATAATCATAGGCTTGTTTTTACTTCATTTTTGTTTAAGATTTTATTTATTTATTTGTCGGGGAGAGAGAGAGAGCGCGCGCACAAGCAGGGGGAGCGGCAGACAGAGAGAGAAGCAGACTCCCGACTGAGCAAGGAGCCCAGTGTGGGGCTCGGTCCCAGGGGTCCCAGGACCCTGGGATCATGACATGAGCCGAAATCAGGAGTCGGATGCTTAACTGAGTCACCCAGGTGCCCCACAGTCAATCTCTCTTGATACAGAACAGGAAATTAGGACATTATCAAGGACCAGAACTAGAGGCAGCTTGAAGAATTTGATAAGTGACCTCGATAAAGAGGATCCATCAAAGTCGTTGTGGGGCAAAGATGAAGGTAAGCCTGTTTAGGAGGGCAGAGAAGGTCCCCAGGGCGGTGCACACTGTGTGGAACAGACCGGGTCTTAAGGCGTTCTTATGATGTTAACAGTATGAAAGCCTACCTCCGTGCTGTCAGTTTTACTCTTAAGACACGAAGAAACACAATAAATTCCTGTATTTTTTCAGTGTCTTGCGAAGACCCTAAAATATGTTTGCTGCTTATGAGCTGATTAGTAGTCTGTTCAAAATAACCATCGTCTCAAGAATCTAGGGCCCTGGGAGTCCCTAAGGGCTTACTAATGTCTTCAGGGGGCGCAGTGCAGTCCGCGGGGAGTTCATCTTCTTACCACCTGAGATTGCTGCAGCCTGTGTCCTCGCAGTCAGCCCGGGGCGCTGAGGGGACACTGGCCGCAAGGATGGCTGCAGGCTTCTGCTCTGGTCCTTCTCGGGGAAAGCTGCTGTCTCTTAGCATTCTCCTTCTGTGGCTGCCACACTTCCTCCAAAGCAGTGTCAGATACCCCCCACTCCCCAACTTTCCCTCCAGGGTATGGGCCTTTTTCCCTTTCCCACCTTTGCCGCAGTAGATTATGATTCCTTCTCTTCCTTTCTGAGTAGTTTTCTCTCCCCCAGATTTTTCTGGAAACTCAAGTTCCCCTTAGGAATCCATTTATAAGATAATAGAACTCAGCGCCTACTCTTCTAAGGGGCTCGATCTTCAGAAATTCCAGGCTCCCTTTCCCCGCCCCCTGCCCCCATCACCACTTTGCCACCCCTGAAAGTGACCTTCATGAGTCCTAGACAGTTTTCTGACTCCTTCATGAGGGGGAGAATGGTCTACATCTTGAACCCCTTGGAGGGTTGATAGGATTCTCAAGACAAAATTTTATTTATCTACAAATATTCCTCACCCTTTGGCTCTTGCCCATTTAGGCTGTGTCCTACTTGGGGGATGGGTTGTGCGGTTCCAAGCCCCGTCAGTGGAAGGGGTCTGCATGCCCACCCCAGAATGCCGTCCGTGTTTGCAGCCACTTCCGTGCCAATTCTCAGTTCCTTCCCTCTTTGACTTCAGCTTGGGGGCAACTGTCCTTTATTCCTAAAGTCACAGACCCACTAGCCTTCCAGCTCATTTTCTTCCTCCTTTTGCTTGCTTGGCAGTGGCCCTAGGGAGGCAGATAGAGCCGGGAGGAGCCGCACCCCAGCAGCGTGGGTTGGAGCGTGCGTGCGAGGGGGAGGCTGGGAGTGTGCAGGAGGCCACGGGTCCATGGCTGACACACACGGAGTGCCAGGGGGAAGCCAGGGCATGGGGGTCACAAGGAAGCATTGAAGACCGTCTGGTGTAGGCGAGGTGCAGGTTGGGTTCCCACTGGACAGTTCTGCCACGAATCAGGTCCTCCTCTTGGAAGTTTTCTTGTCCCTGTCGGAGAGCATGGGTGGGGACTGAGCTCTGTGCTTTCTCTCTGTGTCAGTCTCGTGCGGGCCTGGGGGAGATCATGGGCCGAAATGTGGGGGCCTGTGGTAGAGGGCTTTCCCCCTGCTGTGTGAAGAAGACTGTCCAGACTGAACAACGCACCTTGGCCTTTTCCCTCAAATCTCTGCCTCTGGTCAACCAGCCGGACACTTCTAGACTCTTCCTGAGGCAGAAAACATTGATACAGCTCCATGAGCACTGCTATCCTTCTGGAAAGAAATCCCAACTCTTCATCTCATTGATGATGTATGCTGGGGCCTTATATTCCCCACATTCCCCCAGGTCCTCAAACCGGCTCCCTCCAAAATGCCCTCTCACACCCTCGGTTCTGATGGCCCATCTTTCCCCATCGGTCCCTTCTCGTTTGGTCGTGCCCAGCGTGGAGAGACTTGGAAAGCCTGCTGGCTTTGGAGTTAGTACAAAATCTCTGGAGAGATGATCGACTGGTTGTTACGGGAGACTTTATGACCTGCACATTTGTCTGGGTTGATCACTTTCCTTTCATCAGAATCTGGTTTTCTGGTATTTGTTTCAAAAATAAGAAAGAGACTTTTAGTTAGTAACAGGGAAGCGCTAATGTGGAGGAAAGAAATCAGTACTTCAGAAACCATGTCTCTGAATGCTCCCAGACAGTGAGGGTTACACTAACATCTTCTGCTGTTTCCTGTATCTTTAACATTTCCTCTTACGCTGAAGGAACATTCTAGAATCTTTATGCTAGATGCTCCTTCATTTTATTAAATATTGACTGGCTGTGCTTCAGAGTTGGTATCAGGGTCAGGAATTGTTCCAAGCACTTTGATACGTTGTCTCATTTAATCCTTATAGAGGTAGCGCTAACATTATTTCTGTTTCACAGAAGAGAAAACTGAGGTTCAGAGAGTAACCTTGCATGAACAAGCAATTTCAAATTCAACCCAGTAATCCGATTCCAGAGTCTGAGCTGTCAACTTTTTAAAAAGCTGGCTGTCATTTCTTTCTTCCTTTTTTTAAAAATCAGACTATTTTAATTGATTGAACTTGGGCTTTGTCCCGGAATCAATGGAGTTCATAACCAAGTCTACCTTCACAGAATGCCAGATCACCCTGCAATTATTTCCTAGTTCATGGATGTGGAGTTGGAACTGATGTCCTCAGCCACTGGGAGAATCTCCAGGTTAGCTTCCTGACTCTGGAGTAAGTAAGGACCGTTCTGATGCAGAGAGCCTGTGGCAGCTCCGGGTCTCTCCACTTCCAGTAAAACAGTCATAAAATCTTTTTTGCCTTTGGAGATGAGGCTCACAGGAACTAAGACTACTATCAAAGACTTGAAAGATTCAGGATGGGAATTTCTGTCTCATCCCCATTTAACTCTGAAGTATGACAGGTGCTGAACGACAGAGTGTTGTGAGCTTAATGAAAGAGTCTGCTCCAGATCTGGGTATGGTTATTAGAATATATCCTGTTAGAATATATCCATACGACATTGGCCCAGTGACCCCAACTAAAAAATACATCTAGCTTATAAACGTTTCCAAATATGAACTGGTATATATAAAAAAATTTCTACATACAAAACACATGCATATGTATGCACATACATATGTAATAAGATTAAAACAAAGTATCTGCAACCATGTTCCAATTTCAGAATAACATGTTGCATGAACGGCTGTAGCATCTTTGCACTTTTCTCCCACGGTGTCCTTTTCTCTCTCTGCAAGAGATAATAATTATCCTGAAATTTCTGTCACTCCTTCCCCTGATTGTCATTTGTAAGTTCACCAAGTATGTGTTCATTCCTGTTTCGAATTTCATACGAGTGGAGTCATATGGCAAAATTGGTTGTCATTTCTGTTGGATGCAGGTTTTGGCTTCATTCCTTATCATTGAGAGTTTTATTTCTCTTATAATTGAATGTTAAACGAAGTCGTCTCACTTGGGTTACGATTTGCGAAATGTCCTTAAACCATGAGACAATATCCCAGGAAAAAGGTGAAGCAGAGTGTTAATAACAGGACTCTATTCTTGATATTTAAGATTCAGGGTCAGGGGATGGCCAACACATATGTTTACTGTTAACTTTTTGCCTTTTATAGACATATAAATATATATATAATTATATATATTTGCACATATACATGTAAGTGTATGTACATTTATATTATATGTAAATATACACTTAACACATAGTGCTCTCTCATCCTTTTTACCTTGAAATCTTTTTCCAGGATTCATGGTGCCATCTCTGTGTTTTGGTGGGTATATCACTGCCTCTTTCTTTTTTCTTTTTAATCTTTTGGTTTTCATTGTTTCTTAGAGACAGAGATCGAGAGAGAGCACGCATGTGTGAGTGTGCACTGTGGGGAGAGGGGAGGGGCAAAAGGAGAAAGAGAGAGAGAATCTCAAGCAGACTCCACGCTGAACGCGGAACCCGATGTGGGGCTCAATCTCAGAACCCTGAGATCTTGACCTCAGCTGAAACCAAGAGTCAGACACAACTGAGTGAGCCTCCCAGGCGCCCCAAGTCCTCTTGTGAATTTTTTTGTTTTAATGCAAGCTCCATGCCCAGCATTTTCATCTTGAGTATCTTTCTGCTTTGGTGTATGTTTTGTAAGCAAGATAGAGTTAGAGTTTGAATTTTAACTCAAGGTGAAGAGTATTTGTCTTTTAGGTATATTGAGCCCTTAACCGTATTGTAGTAACTGATACGTTTGTTCTTGTTTGGAACTTCTATGTTTATCTGGAAGGCCCTACAGTGTCAGCTTTTTAGAAATCATTTGCTTTGTGCTGGAGCAGGGCATGGTGACTCTTGAGGGCTCCCTCGCTAGTCTCTCAAAGGAAGAATTCAGTCCCTTCTTTGGTGTTTGCTTTTGGACCTTGTAATTACAGCGACGGTTTGCAAACCTGATTATTCTACAGATTAGTGAGTCCCAAATTCTCCACCGTCACAGAGAGAAAGGAAGTCACAGCTGGTACCTTGAATTTCCGGAAAGGAGCCCATGTAGATGCAAGTGTTCTCTTCCGAGGCTCTGGCGGTGTTGACTGGGACCAGAGGAAGTTGGCCAGGGTCCCGCTGGACCAGGCCTCAGAGCAGGGAGGCAGGAGGGGGAGCACGGGCAGTGGCACCTGTTTGTTCTAAAGAGGCTACCTCAGTGTCATTTGGAAACTAGACATTTTATTTATTTTTTTTTTGTTCCCACTGTGCAAGTATCTTGGATTCAGTATTCAAAGACAGAAAAGTGAGTGGTGTTGGCGTTGTTCTGAGTTCAGTGGGCTCGCAGAGCAGGCAGAGCTCTCCGGCGTCTCTGCCGAGAGATTTCCAGATGTTCCAGCCAGCACCGGGTCTTCGAGCCGGGCCCTGCGTGTGGAGCGTCCTGCTGTTCTCTTGGGGGACAGTTTTGGTGGTTGTCACTCTCCTCTGCTGTTGTAAATCCTCCATGATTTTCCCTGCGGAAGAGACTGATTTCTGTGTGAAGCTACTTATGCCGAATCAATGAATAAATAAAGACAAGAAAGAGACTAGAAACGTCGCGGAAGCAAGTCTTCAGCCTGTAGAAGCCCACAAAGACACAGTCAGATGGAAATTGCTGGTGGTGTTAATTCAGTCTTTGTGACTAATGATAAAAGGTTTCCTGTGAAGAAAAGACTTAATCTTATGATTTTCCACCCTTCTTTCTTTTAAAAATGAGCATTTATATATCTCTTTGGCACTAGGGAAGAAATAAGACTCAGAAAACTCCCAAATGCCTTTCTTTTCTTTTCTTTCTTTCTTTCTTTCTTTTTTTTTAAGATTTTATTTATTTGTTTGAGAGTAAGAGAGCACAAGCAGGAGGAGAGGCAGAGAGAGGAGAAGCAGGTTTCCTGCTGAACAGGGAGCCCAATGTGGGGTTCGATCCCAGGACCCTGAGATCATGACCTGTGCAGAGGGCAGATGCTTAACGGACTGAGCCACCCAGGCACCCCAACAAAGGCACCCACCTTTGTTTTCTTAAAATAAATAATACCAGTTTCTTTTGTTTCAAAGTAGGTGACCGCTCCTCCTAAAGTGGCCGGAAGTAAGAAAGCCAGGATTCCTCAAAGTCCAGCTGTATGTAGCTACACTTGTACTGAAAGTGTAAAAGCAAATGTAATTTACATTTGCTAATTTACATATAATTTGAATAAACTATATTTTAAATGTGTATGGGCTGAAACTGATGAGTAGTTGATAAAATCACATTGTGCATAGTGCTTTTTAATGTGTCTACACTTTTTAAATGACTTCAGGTCTGAAAAAAAAGGAAGCTTTGCTGAAATAAGCAAAGCTTTCAATTATTCCCCCCCTCCTATAAAATTTCTGGAAATTTATTAGTAGAAGGGGGAGGGATCATTTACACGCTAACACAATGTGAACTGAAGACTGTTCTAAAGACCTGTTCGATGTGAATTGGTGAGTTCGCACGATTTCAGTGACGGAAAATTTGCCTCCTCTGTTACAGTGTGAATCTGTGTTAGCCAGTGTGAGGGTGAAGAGCATGACCCACTCAGAAACTGCTTCTGCTTTCAAGGAGACGGATTTACAGTACATGCAATTGTGTGGAGAGAATGTGGGTCCTTTTCTCTAAGCCCTGACCCTGGGTACTTAAATCCGCGGACTTAAGCCTGGGCACTCAAATGAGTGAATGAAGTCCTCTGTAATATAGCTAACATATTTAATTTCCTAAGAAGGTGGGTCATTGTGCCAAGTTTGTGCTCACGCCAAAAAGATTATTCAGGCATTTCAATTAAGATACTGCCTTCTCAAGTCACAAAAGTTGACATGATCACCATTTTTATACAGTCACATAGTTTAAAAGAATCGGCAGGAGAGTTCTACTTGCTTCTATTAGCACATCCCTGTGAATGTGTCTTTCGCATTAGGTTGTAACTTCTTTGAGGGTGGAGACGGTAAATTTCAGTTTCTAATGTCCTAGTACAGTCCTCTATGTAATGTGGATTTAGAAGTATAACATAAGTATACTTATAGGTATAGTTAATGCTAACCGGCTGCTAGGGGCTATTTCTAAAGTCCCATTTGATAAAATAGTTGAACAAGGAGGCCATTAGAAAGCCTATACGCCTTTGGTAGCCTATGTAAACAGATTAAACCCAGAGTCAACTAGACTTTATTGACTCTGAGAAAATGGAACTTAAGAACAACTGTCATAACAGCTGAAAATTTTCCCAAGTAAGACAAAAATTTAAATTATAGCCAATTAAGTAATTTCCTTGCTTTGCTTCTGTGTCTTCTCTATAAATACTTCTGCTCCCCCAGGGAGACTTCCAACCCCTTTTTGGTTTCGGTAGTGTCCAGTTGGAATTGTTCGCTCAAGTAAATTTTTAAAAACGTAATGTATCTTGATTTATCCTTTTATAGATTTCAACATTGGGGAAAAAAAAGGACTCAGCCCTGGTATAGGCAAGATGAGTTTGATAACCTTAATATATTGCCAGTGGTATTGTAAATTGAAAAAAAATTTTTTTTGGAGAGCATCTTGTCTCAGTATGTATGGAAAAGCCATCTAAATATTCATGTAGTTTGATATGGTAGTTCTCTCTTGAGGACTGTGCCTAAGGTAGGGATCCAAACTACAGAGAGCTGTGTGTAGGATGCTATTCATTATACAATTTTTAAAAAAGACTTTATTTATTTGAGAGAGATTAAGAGAGAGAGAGAGCATGAGTAGGGGGAGGAAGAGGGAGAGGGAGAAGCAGACTTTCTGTTCAGCAGGGACCCTGACACGGGACTCAATCCCAGGACCTGGGACCATGACCTGAGCCAAGGGCAGGCGCTTAACCGACTGAGCCACCCAGGTGCCTTCATCGTACAACTTCTGGGTGGCTCAGTTGGTTGAACATCCTACTCTTGATTTTGGCTCAGGTCATGATCTTAGGGTCTCTGCCCCGTCTCCCCCCACCCCTCCCACCCCGCTCTCAGTGCACTCACCTGCATGCTCTCTCTCTCTCTCTTTAAATAAATAAAATCTTAAAAAAAAAAAAAGAAAAGAAAGATTGTAAGTAACCTAAATATCATGAGTAGAGAGTAAATCGTATTTCTGTGTACTGTGTGACTATTAGATAACTGTTCTCAGGTCTCTGATGGTTATGGAACCACGTGGAAATGTCTATGCTACACACGTGCAAGTGTGTGTGGTGTTTCATAGCAATATAAGTCAGAACGAATATCTCAAACCAGGTGTGTGGGAAAAAATGAGAAAGAATAACAGTACATACGAGGTACTGAATGATGAGTATGTTTTGGGCACAGTGCCAAGTACATATTCTTATTGAATTTTTATACATGGTCTTGGATGCACCCATTTTATGGATGAGGGAACTGAGCCTTGAGAGATTGGATAATCTTGCTCAGCCATATTAAGTGATGGGCCCAGGTCTGTGGGACCCAAAATGTGTGCTTCAAACTGGTGATTCACGAAGTTGACTGTGCATTGTGGAACTTTAAATAACTAAATGAATTAATAAATGAATAAAATACTCTGGCTTAATCCCAGATCTGATGGATCAGGATTCCCAGCCAGACAACCAGGAGCCTGTATTTCTAACACGCAAGGCGGGTTCTGTGGCCAGCCTATGGCTGGCATTTAGGACCCTCTGCAAATTCCACTCGTGTAAAAAAATACACTGAATATTAATTAGTGAATATTAATAATGGTTGAATTTAGGTAATAGGACTAAGGGTGATTTCATTTTTTCCCTCCATTTTTCAGATTTTCTTCAGTGAGAAATGATGTTACTTTTGAGTATAAGCCCTTAACAAAGACAGTGTTGAATAAAACACTTCATTTAAAGCATCTCCCCTTTTTGGGGGAGGGTGTTATATGCTGCTTCTTTTTAAAAGTCCATTCGGAGGGTGCATAAGTGAGAAAAATGGAATGATGTCCAAATGATGCATAATATTAGCAAGATACTACAAAATACTAATGATGATTACAGTTAACAGTACATATTTAAATTTGTTTGTATTGTAACGGTGCCTTAGAAGATACAACCGGAACCGTAGATTAAAAAAAAATAAGTTAGGTAGTATGTTTATTGTATTTCAACTAAGAAATAAAATAAATAAATTGGATGATTAGCCAAAGCCCCAGAGAAACTGGCCTGGTTAGCATCTTGACGAGCAAGAGAGAAGACTGTGATCACGGCATATTTTTGTTGTCAAGCAAAGGGAAAAAGGTTCTTTTTCTCATAGCTGGGAGGAAGGGGTAATTTTACAGGAAATAATGGACTTTATTGTTAACATGCAGCCAAGTGACAGGCGTGCTGGGGAGGTCAACACACGGCCTTTTTCATCGGTCTCTGTGTCACTGAGAGCTGCCATGTTGGGTCACCCCTGAGGCAGGAGTAACAGTGGGGAACCTTACAAAAGAGGAAAGCAGTGCTGACCAGTTTCTGTTTTTTAGGAGGATAGAGAAAGATGTCAGAGCCAGACAAGTCGAATGTGCTTATCCTAAAAAGAGTGTTCAAAGAGTGATTTGATATTTTCATATTTATTAGGAGACATGAAATGATCAGAAGGTGTGCGCACATGAAGGGGGCCCCGAGTAGCCTCAGCCTCCAGGGTGTAAGGTCAATATCTCCTTCCCTTTGTAGGCCTGGCCAGTCTTCAGAATTCCTGGGTGTGTCCAGAAGATCATAAATAATTGCATGAGTTATAAGTCACATTTGGATTCATAAATGTATATTGTAAAGAAGAAGGTGTATATTGCATATATATATTTATAAATATCTACTTTATTTTAGAGAGAGAAAAAGAGTGTTTGCGTGCTCTTGTGCGTGAGCATGTGAGCAGGGGTGAGGGGAGCAGAGAGAGAGAGAAGTAGACTCCCCCTGAGCGTGTAGCCTGACATGGGGCTTGAGCTCAGGAAACTGAGATCATGTCCTGAGCCGAAATCGAGAGTCAGGTGCTTAACCGACTGAGCCACTCCGGTGCCCCAAATAGTGTATATATTTTTAAATGCTGAGTAATGATGTTATTTAGCCTTAGTTATGACAAAAAAATGTTTTTAAAGAAATGGCAAACATTTTTTTTCCTCTGGAGCATTGACGTCTATGCAAGAGGTGGGACGGAAGTGGGGAAGATAACCAGAAATCCACCAAGACCGTGAACGTTTTATTTTAAATCACCCCTTCGTTGAAAAGGAAAAAAAAAAGTCCCCATTAAAGATAGTCTCATGAAAACTAGATGTTTACATCAGTCCCAGCTTCGTTGGCGAGGAAGGGGAGGAGGAATTCCAGACCATGTCGCTGGCCAGTTTAGGACAAGTGCGGAACCCGCGGAACTGATGATGGCCCAGGGGAAGCTACTGAATTTCCAGTGTAGCCATTGATCCAACATGGTTCTTGGTGTCCGCTCTGGTCATTGAAATCATGTTCACCTGCTCTGGGTCCCATGAATCCCTACTGTCATGAGAGAAGAAATGAAGTCTGTCCTTTTCAAGGTAGGAGACTACCACTAGAGCTTGGAAAGAGGGTCAACATTCCTACAAGGCGGTGAACTGAATCCAAAGAAAAACCCTATTTGGGGGGCTGAATTAGGAAACAGTGGCCTCCAGAAGTCCTCAGAACCTACAAGACCTTAACCCACGGGTCAGGGCCTTATTCACCTCCAAATGCATGGGCTAAGCACCAGATGCTGTACCTTGCATTGAAAACCCTTGAATGCTGATCCCAGGGTCTGTGCTTGGCTGGGCTGTCCGAGGGAAATGTGCTCACCGGATTCGTGAGTCCAGAGACATAGTAGTTTCATTTGGGGATCTCCAGGGGAAAAGACCAACTTCTTTGCGCTTTGGAATAGTTTTCAGTTGGAGCCGTGCACATTTGGTAGAAAAAAATGGACCCTCTAATACACAGAGGTGGAAACTTCAAGGGATAAAGACCCAACATTTATAGCTGATTTTAAAACATAAAGCCATCTTTTTATTTCTTTATTTTATTTATTTATTTTTAAAATCTTATTTATTTAAATTGTATTTAATAAATTAATAATGACTCATAATTATTTATTATAATTATTAATGTTTTGTTATTATAATACATGTTTACATATTATGTATAACGGTTATTAATAATTTAATAATACATTTAAATTTTTATCTATTTAAGAAAGCGTGAGTGAGTGATCAAGGGGAGGGGCAGAAGGAGAGAAAGAGCCCAA
The DNA here is from genome assembly GCF_009829155.1 of Mustela erminea. NCBI lineage: Eukaryota > Metazoa > Chordata > Mammalia > Carnivora > Mustelidae > Mustela > Mustela erminea. Next base: position 26,233,031 of record NC_045634.1, on the reverse strand, counting down.
CGGGAGGCAGCATCCCACGACCCCGAGATCACGACCCAACCCACAATCAAGAGTCAGATGCTCAACCAATGGAGCCACCCAGGCGTCTGTCGCCTTTTAATTTTTTTTTAAATTTGAGGACACCCTCCAGGCTTCTTGCAGGTGGTTTTCGAAAAGTCTGATTCCTTTCAGCCTGTCTGCTGGGTGAATTCGGGTAACGTACTCTTGGTTAGTAAGTCACACTCGTGAGCTTTTGAGGGGAGACCTTTTCTCACTGATGTTCTTGAGAAGACGACTAAGAGGAATTCTGGAAAGGGATCTGATTCAGGTAGTCCGCTGGGCTTTACAGATTTACTGTGGTGATTGCCTTCTTCGTATTAAAACAACTTTTCCAGGTGAGAGCTTGTTTCTCTCATTTACATACATCTGCTGGGCTGGGTTTCTCCTTCGCTGGGGAGTCTGAGAACAAAGCAGGACACTTGGATGATGAAGTGATTGTCATTGTTCTTGCGGTGAGCAAACATCCCCAACAGCCTTTAAAAACATCGTGTGGGGGCGCCTGGGTGGCTCAGTGGGTTAAAGCCTCTGCCTTTGGCTCAGGTCATGATCTCAGGGTCCTGGGATCGAGCCCCGCATTGGGCTCTCTGCTCAGCAGGGAGCCTGCTTCCTCCTCTCTCTCTCTCTGCCTACTTGTGATTTCTGTCTGTCAAATAAATAAATAAAATCTTAAAAAAAATTGTGTGATGAGGAAAAACTATGTATATTTCAAGGTTACTATAAATATTTTTCTTTGAAAAATACCATTGCTGTGACACTTTTCATCAATATGTTTAATTTTGACACGCCCAGTACAATTAAAAGAGAGTGGGGTTTTTATGTTTACTAAAGGAGGCATGGCTGTGAAATTTTGCCACGGTCAGTCACAAGTGGGAAAGTCAACTTCTTCCTCCATGTCACTTGCTTACTTTAAGGTTGTGGTTTTGTTCCCGTGTGAACTGTCTTTGGAAGAGAAGGTGTGAGGGTTATGCTCTTAAACAGGGCAAGCAAATAGTCTAGAAACAGTTTGACAACAAAGCTGAAGGTGAGGACTGCTTAGGAAATGCAGTTGGTGGCATGATAAGTTTCAGAATTAAAGGTAAACCCCAGGATGCCTGGGTGGCTCAGTCGGTTAAGTGTCTGCCTTCAGCTCAGGTCATGATCCTGGGGTCCTGGGATCGAGTCCTGCCTCAGGCTCCCTGCTCAGCTGGGAGCCTTATTCTCCCTCTGCTGCTCCCCCTGCTTGTGGTCTCTCTCTCTCTGAGACAAATAAAGAATACAATCTTAAAAAAATAAAGTTAAACCCCACTCAATATTAGTCTCAGTCTTAGTGGTTAGACCTGATTTGCTTCGTTCCCTCATCCCTCTGACTTTGAGGTGTGGTCCAGTTGCAAAGTTAATAAAGTCTGAAAACTTCGGGTTATTTTCATTTCATTACTAAAGCAGTGTCGGGGAGACTGACGTGCCTGTCCTTACCATGTCCCTCAGTTTCTGTTTCTGCAGAAGTCCCTATTACTGAGGTCCTTTCTGGTAAGGAGGTGTCTCACAGCGTCTCACTGGTTCTGGATCTTGCAAAGGATTGGATGTTTTTTTTAAAGATTATTTATTTATTTATTTGACAGGCAGAGATCACAAGTAGGCAGAGAGGCAGGCAGAGAGAGAGGAGGAAGCAGGCTCCCTGTGGAGCAGAGAGCCCGATGTGGGGCTTGATCCCAGGACCCTGGGATCATGACCTGAGCTGAAGGCAGAAGCTTTAACCCACTGAGCCACCCAGGCACCTCAAGGATTGAATTTTTCATACTTGGTTTCAAAGTGTGCGGATCGAATAGCAGGCTGTCGGTAGAGTAAAATGTGGCGAGTTCCAGTTGTGGTTTTTGAGAAGCTCAAGGTAACTCCAAAACTAGAAGTTACAAAAAAAAAAAAAAAAAAAAAAAAATGAAACCAAGGAATTTTTTTCTGCTCTGGGTTCTGCTGCCTCCCTGGCCCTCCTTTCCTGACGCTAATCCAATATAGCGTGACGACTTTATTTTGCTTTTGAACTGTCCACAGAGGCTTGATTAGAGCCCTCCCTTGGCCGGGTGCCCGTGTGTAACCATATGGTACTTCAGGGAATGCAGATAATGGCTTCATTTTCCTCTGTGCTGTAATAGGTAGGAACCTGTGCGAGCAGGCAGGAGAGCTTTTGTACAAAGTACCGATGAAAGCATCGCACGGGATTGTTCCTGCCAGAGCACAACAGACTTAATCTGCCCAGATATCGTACCTCTCTTCTTTCTGGTCATGTCACCCATAACTCTGAAGAGAGTTGAGGGTGACCTTGCTTTCAAGGTCAGTGGTCTTCAGCCCTTCCTGTGTTCCTTGCTGTGATGTCACAGGTGTTGGGTCGGGGGCCGGGGGGGCTGTTGAGGGAGGCTAATAGGCAGGGAGGTCACGGTGGTGAGGCCTGGCAGTGCCCACTCCTCGCTGCTGGACAGTCCCCATCCCCCAGCCCTCCAGGGCCCCTGGCAGACCCCTGCGCAGGCACAGGCTGCCTCCCCCTCCCCCTTCCCCAGGTGACAACGCACCCCCACTCCTGTCCTTGTCAGGCTTGATGCCACCCTTGTCTCAGCGTTTGTGAGCAGGCTGGGGGTCTGGGTCGCAGAATTGGAGCTTAGGATATTAGATCCAGACAGGATCTCAGGATTCATGGTCTCTTGGCCTGCCCTTGGCTCAACAGGAAAGGAAGCGTAGAAAGATCGGACTGGTGTTAGCATCTCCTAGCCAGTGTGTCCCGGGGCTCTCAGCTTTGCCTTCCGGACAGGATGCTCTTCAGACTCCGTTCCCTCCCCGTCAGGCTTCCAGGCTCTGGACGAGGGTGTCTTTACCATCCCCGAGCTGACGGTGAAATGGCTTTTCCAACACGCCTCCATCCCCACACACGACGAGCCTGGAGGGGATTCCTGTGCCCTTGTGGACACGGCAGATGCCACTGTTGCTCAAGAATGAGGTTGGAAAAAGCTTTTCTTTATTGCAAACCTGCTGTATGTTAGACTCAGAAGTAACCCATTTGTACATGTGGCTGTGTTCAGTCTGCACAGAAACTCACTGAGCGGCTGCTTCTTCCCTCCGCTTTCCAAGAGGCTGAAATTCAGAGACAGCGAGTGTGTCACCCGCTATCCCACGGATAAAGAGTGGCAGGGCTGAGGCTCTGACCTACTGGACTCCACAGCCCAGACCTACCCCCCGGGCTCTCCCCCTGCCAGGGTGCCCCTCTGCCCCCACACTCCCCTGCTTCTGACCTGGCCTCTTTGGTTCTCCTGGAACCTTCAGATGCTCTTCAGAGCTTTTCAATCAATTTTTCCTTCCAATATCAATTTCACCATAATAATTTAATAAGGGTCCTCTTTTTCTTTTAAGGTTTTATTTATTTATTAGAGACAAGGGAGAGCACGAGCAGAGGGAAAAGCAGACTCCCCACAGGGCTCGATCTTAGGACCCTGGGATCATGACCTGAGCTGAACGCAGATGCTTAACCCACTGAGCCAGCCCGGAGCCCAAAGCATATAGTGCCCCCAGGTGGGTCTGGGGGACCGCTTTGGCAGGAAGGAAAACTTGCTAGCTGAGCGGGCCTTTCAATTCCAGTGACTTCCACAGCTTTGCTGGGGTTTTCCTTGGCTCTTTCCATTAGCGCCTCTAGACGGTAAATGCTCCAGGGCAAAGATTTTGGTCTTCGGCACATTTTAACTATCGTAAAGGGTTGTGTACACCTTACATTAAAAAAGATGTAACAACAAAACAACCTTGTCCTTTAAATGCAGCCTCGGGTCTCGATCTTTTTCCCAGATATGAGGACGTGTGTAGCCATGTACCTTGTAAAATCGGCTACCACACTTTTCACAAGAAGTGGTTTTTAACAAGATACATTTTGCTGTGTTCGTGCGAACTTGAGAAGTCATGAAGTGTTAAAGAACTCTGACAGGCTTATGTAATGGTTTTGTTTAGTTCATCCTCTAAACTGTTACCCACTTTAAATAATTTTGAGGTTAAAACAGTCTTATGATACATTTAGACTTGCCAGAATAGGAGAATTTGGTTTTTAAATTTTTGTAAGAGTTTATTGTATTTATTTGGGAGAGAGAGCGCGAGCATGAGTGGTAGGAGAAGAAAAGGGAGGGGGGAGGCAGGCTCCCCATCGTGTAGGGAGCCCAGTTCGGGGCTCGATCCCAGGACCCCAGGATCATGACCTGAGCTGAAGGCAGAGGCTTTACTGAGCCACCCAGGTGCCCCAGAATAGCAGAATTTAAACAGGCATACTGTCATAATAAGCTTTACTTTTTTTCCTGCATCATAAAGCTAATAAAATATTTTTTATTATTCCCAATATTCCCCATATTTTAACAAAACTATTTCTCACCTATGTTCAACTTTCATTTAGCCTATTTTATTTTCCTGGGTGAGGGGCCCTGGGTAGTTCCTTTAGGTACATTTCAGTTACAACTATTTATGAAAACCCCCCTTAGAGAGTTAAATGGAACAGCCAGCCCTCTTGTTAATCTTCAACAGCTTCTCAAATCAACAACCACAGAAATATTATACTGTGTGAGTGTAAAAAAAAAAAAAAAAGGGAAGAAATTCTTCTCGACCAACTAGTTAACAAAAACTCTATTTGTTTGAGGTGTGAGATAAACTTTAGAGAGAAAAATGTATGCATTTCATTTTATTTAAGATTTTATTTATTTATTTGAGAGAGAGAGAGAGAATGCTGCTACATAGCAGAGCCAGCATTTGAACCTGGAAAGTTTGGTGGCCATCTCTATATTTTACTGCACTTGAATAAGAGAAAAGCCCATTTTGTTATTGGAAAACCTGTTAATCATATACTGCAGAAACAGGGAACGTTTTAGTGAATTTCCATTAACGCAGCCTCCGTGATAATCAACATGTGGCCTGTCCTGTTTCGTCTGCCCCACCCCTTACAAGTTATTTTGAAAGCAAATCCCAAACATCATATAATTTCGTGGTAAATAGATATGTACGTAATTCTTTTTTTTTAAAGATTTTTATTTATTTATTTGATAGACAGAGATCACAAGTAGGCAGAGAGGCAGGCAGAGAGAGAGGGGGAAGCAGGCTCCCCGCTGAGCAGAGAGCCGATATGTACATAATTCTAAAAGATGCTTTTTTTTAGTTTAATTGCAATGCTATTATCACGCTTTAAAGTATTATCCATTGTTCCTTAATATCAGCTCTCCAGTTTGTGTTTAAAAGTCTGTAGTTGGTCACATTAACATATTCTCTCCCTCTCTCTTTTTTTTCTTTTGAGAAAGGGAGAGGGAGAGAGGCAGAGACGCAGGGGGAGAGAGAATCTTAAGCAGGTTCCACACCCAGCGAGGAGCCCGATGTGGGACTCGATCTCACGACCCTGAGATCATGACCTGAGCGGAAACCAAGAACCGGATGGTTAACCGAGTGAGCCACCCAGATGCCCCACATAAACATTGTTTACAGTTCATTTGTTTAAATGAGGATCCAGACAAAGAGCGTATTTTTAGTGATGACTTTTAAAGCGGAGTACCTGAAAACTTGTCCTTCTTGGACTTCATTCAGCGCTCAACTGTCGCGTGTCTGCACTTCCCAAGGCCCCGTCTGATGATGGTGAAGGATATTTCCAAGGAGCTGTCGGCTGGTGTGGTAGCTGACTGGAGTCAGAAATGGTACTGGCTCCTTTTGCCCCCAAGGTTATAAGCTTGGATGGTCATGCTGGAGGAGAACTCTTGACAGAGATAGGGCAGGTGGAAGGAAGAAGCAGCCCCAGGAAAATACGATGGGTTTGGCTTGTGGTTCGTATTTAGAATCTAAAATCACATTCTGTCCTGCATGGGTATTTTCTGCCTTCAACTCTCCATCTCTCCCTTTACACTTGATCCTTCTTTTAATGGCAACTGGGAAGTCATTACGTTGGCTTTTTTTCTTCCCCTTTAAAAAATTGATAGAAATTTGGGGGATATGCTGAACAACAAGATCTTTTCGTAAAATTAATAGACGTGGTGGGGTCAATCCATACACTTCAGTGGCATAATCCCGGTGGTGACAGATTGAAGTTTCTAGATATATGCTTTTATTGTTCAGTCTGGCTCTAACGTCCTAGAAAATGCCTCATCAAATGAGCAAGCATTCAGAGAACGGGAAAGATGAAATTCTATGAAGTATTTCTGTTTGCTTTGAAATTATTCGTCTCTTTGTTTTGGGGTCCTTACTAACTTCAGAGGAAAGTATTGTGATTTACCTTAAGTTTGATGGAATTTTTTTCTGGTGTTTAACCAAGAACACACTTTAAAAACTCGATGGCGAGTCATATGCACGCTATAAAAATCTGCTCTACCCATATGAGTTTCATCAAGAAGATTGAAGTTGAGACAGGCAAACAAGAGAAAGCAATTTGACTTTGGTGCCAACCAGGAGATTAGAGCAGCAATTTGCTTATTTCGGCTGTTTCAAATAGCATTTATAAAGTTGACTAATTTCCTCCACAGATATTTTGCCTGCCAGCACTGAGACACAGAGATTTTAGAAATTAACTTTTATTATTTTTTACTGTCTAAAGAGATGGTATTCAGTCTTTTAAAAACTATCATCTTTTTCTTTGGTTAGAGATATTCTATTTGATGCCTGTCAATCATTTTTCAAACTCATTAAAAGGTATTTTACAAAGTGCATCATGAAACTACTGGATTTTTTTTTTTTTTTTTGGTGAACCATTTGAGTTAATCTGCTGCACTTTGAATTTAACTTCAAGCATACAGCTTCTGAGTTATGAAATATTACAAATATTACTCTTTATATGCCATATGCTTTCGGACCGCTGCGGGATCGTGAGCTGTGATAGTAGCAGAGAGCAGAGAGGAGCAAACCTGGGAGCAGCCTGTTCCTTTTTGTGTAACTTTTAGTCCATTATCACTTCATTGCCTTCCCCACTGTGTAGATCTATGCAACCTCAAGAACCCACCAGTGTTACATATAATTAGAAAGTTACTTATAGCGAGAAATATCTGCAAGCAAGATTTACTTTTTGTTCCTCATTCTCTTGTGTTTTTGGTTCTAGTATGAGTCACGAGGATAAGTTGCAGTACACATTTTAAATTTCATATGTACATTGGTCTCTGAGCCACCGGGTTGTGCCCCTCCTGATTCCATCCCTACCCCTGGAGTTTGCATAATATGAGCCAATAAATTCCATGTTAATTTTAAGGCATCTTGACTTGGGGTTTCGTTACTTGCAACCAAATACACCTAACTAATTCTAATTGTAATGAACTTTACAAGCAGATCTTCTGGGTCTTGTTGGAAATGAAACAGAGCCGTTCTCCTCTGTGAGAGAAGGAATTTATTGTCCCAAAGAGATAAGAAGACAAGTGGACAATTATTGAGCACCTGCTGTGTGTTGTCAGTGCGAGGTGTTTCATGTTGTCTTAGTTGATCCTAGAGTTGGACGTGGTTGGGCCTGTTTACCTGCACAGTTAATGTCCGTTTGTTCATGCAATTATGAGTGATGTGGATGGGACTGGCAAAGTCCTTTTTACTGCCTTTCCCATTGTTGCTGGAGTGATGGATTTTTACCTGATTCTGGGCACCGTGCCTCAGGGAGGCGGTGCTCTTCCCAATGTCTGTGTGAGAACTCATCTCACCCCTATTCTAATATTAGGCATTTTGGGTCACCTGGCACATTCTTATTTGCTTTAAGGCCAACTTGTTTTTGTTGCACATGGTAGAAAATTGGGCCAAATACAACTTCATGTTCTGACTAGAATTAAAAAAGGGCTTTCCTCCCTTTGGCCAAAGGCAAGCAGATGTGGTGTATTAAATTCTACGTTGGCTGGAGTACTTTCTAGATGTACCAAGACATGACAACTATGGGTAGGGACGTTGTTTCTTAAATTCCCCAGGGCTAGAGTGGTTGACTTTGTCCTTTGGGGGAAAGGAAGTTGTCTAGCGGAGGTCCAAGTGGTGGGCTGGGCAGAAGCAGTGACCTTGTGTTCTGTCTGACCTGGGCCCTGGCTTCACTTCCAACCCTACTCTCTCCATGTGTGCAGGGCTGGTCTGCCTGACGTTTGTCATTCCTCCTAGGGAGGTTAGATGAGAGTGTTTGCGGGTGACATAAAGGCTTCCCTCTTGGTTGAAATGAGCCGGAGTGGCACGCATATAGCTTTCCCCACAAGCCAGTGGCTCAATGAAAAGAAATTAGTCATGAGCTTCACTCCCACCTGAAAAGCAATCATTAAGCCTCCGCCTCCAAGCACAGGAAATTTGTCATGGTTTCAGTGTCACCAGATCCACCACGGACGTATTTGGGAAAGTCATGGTAATAGGGGGCCACTGAATAAGAAAGCCACGCAGAAAGTTTTTGAAAGGTTCTTGTCACAGGCAGGTCTATGGTTTTAGAAAATACTAGTTTGGGGCGCCTGGGTGGCTCAGTGGGTTAAAGCCTCTGCCTTCGGCTCAGGTCGTGATCCCAGGGTCCTGGGATCAAGCCCCTCATCGGGCTCTCTGCTCAGCAGGGAGCCTGCTTCCTCCTCTCACTCTGCCTGCCTCTTTGCCTACTTGTGATCTCTGCCTGTCAAATAAATAAATAAAATCTTAAAAAAAAAAAGAAAAGAAAATACTAGTTTGTTATTGTTGTAAACTGCATGTAATTAAATTATTCTCAGTGTAAAGACCGTACCTTCTTCTGTTTCCATCACACTGGAGGCCGGCCTTAGAAAGGTGCAGGGATTCTGGGTCAGGATTTTAGTGGGAGTTGTTTGCTGGCAGAGGTCTCCAGGAGGGGCAGGATATGGAAGGTTAGAAAGGTTGTCCTGTGAAAAACACATCCACAATTGTCCAAGTGTAAGGAAAAATTCGACAGGACAGAAGCTTGGCTCCTTTGCCGGCACTCACTTCTGGCCCCCTGCTCCTGCCTTGAACTTGGAACCTCGCTTTGCTCACATGGCCAAATTCCAGCCGCTGTCAGGAAACAGGTGGTCACACACGGTTCCTGAGAATGCTAATAATTGGGTGGATCGTGGACATCAGCGTTTGAGGACCCAGATGGAAAATTTAGAAATAGGTGAATGTTTTATGATCATGGGGAAAAGAGTGATCTAGAAATACATTGTTAGGTATATTGTCATATTGTTGGAATCTGGTGATACAGTGAAGAATGAATCCACTATTCAGTGAAAACTGTACTGTGTAATGAGAGGGACATTGAACAGAATTTGTTAACCCAGTTCGTTGTCACTTTCTCGGTAGCCCCAAGCACCCTGTCCCCAGCTCTGAGTCTGGGCTCTGCCCATTTCCTTGCTGCTCTGCTCACGTCCTCCGGCCCCATCTTCTCTGGGAGACAACACCCCCAATTCTGGAACTTGTCGATTTCTGTTTTCTTTCGAGAACAATGGCTTTACCTATTCCTACCCATTCGGACACTTAATCTTCTTTCATCCCTGTCAGAGGTGACCCTGTTGAAACAATCTAGGAGTTTAAGAATTCATGCCATTTTTGAGAACTGCAGAAAACTAGACTGCGCCAGTCTTTACCAGTCCATGACTTGATTTTTACCTTTACTGTCATTACACTTTTTCCCCCTGAATCTTTCCTCAGTGAAAATGAAGGCAAGGTCAATGTCATGCATAATACCAGTACATATGATTAAGGAATACTCTGTCTCTTTGTATTTGCACCTCTGCCGGGCGGATGACAGGTCCCCCTTACTTTAAAACTTTTTGCTCTGCCATACTGTATCTTTCGCATCTGAAATGACTTTGGAAGATTAGTCCATCATTAAGATTATTTTGCTAATTTGTTACCAGATTCAGATCATCCAGGGTGACTGTGTTCCTAAAATTTCTCCCCTCTGATGGGTATGGTTCAGTGAGCTTTAGCATTGATGCGTTTAGCTCTTAATAAATCTCTTAAAATTTAGCTAAAGTTCATTTTGCTGCAGCTAATAACCACCTGCAAAACGTCAGGCCCAGACTAAAGGCCCCAAATCGCTTTTTGATCTTATGGGAACTTTTGTGCTTTGTAGTGGGATCCGTGTTTATGTGATGTGTCGAGACTCCGTTCAGGGTTCCTTGGTGGAGCACTTGGGTCCAGAATCATCCAACCCTGTCCGACTGTATTTTGTGATAATGCCATTGGGGTGACGGGGTGGTTGAATCACTCTCATGGAGTGGTTTCCCCAGGTAAGTGCCACAGAAGAAGATCGTTCTGCTGGATTTTTTTCTTCCCACCCCAGGCATACAAGAGCTTAACCCAGGCAGGTTGAAAGGATGGGAGAATGTGTCATCCCAAGATCCTCCACTTTAGAACCCGGGAGCCTCCTGACACAAGCCATTTGATCTGGTCCAGTCTCAACTTTCCCGTCTGTAGAATGGGTTCAAGAGTGTTATTTTTTTCTTCATGGAGTGGGCGAGCACCTCCTAAGCAGGAAAGCACTCACCAGTCTTTGTGTTAGTTCCTTGTCACAGTCTCGGAGGATCCCCAAATAGTGTAGTATTGAATTCCATGGGTTTCTGAAGGTTTCGAATGTTTCGTCTGAACCAGTTTGGATCTCTGAGGTTTGACATGGTGAAAGCTATTGAACCATTGGCCAGCCCAGGCCTGTGTGGGCTGGCGGTTTGTTCCTTCTGGACCTGAGACAGCGTGGAGCCGGGAGGGTGTGTGGAGCTGGCGTCTCTGTTGTGCACTTGGTCTAGAATCCCTTCAGTCTTCCATTGTGTCTCAGAATAATCATGAAACTCCTGCCTCTAACCCGCGTTCTTTTCGTGTCCTGATGCTGCTGCTGTAAGGGAAGGAGAACACACAGGCTCTTGAGCACTAGCTGCTTGCTTTGAATTTCAGTGGAAGACGTTCGTTCATTCATTCAACAAACCGATGTAAGCAATTGCCTGTGTTGGCACAGTGCAAGGGCCTGAGCGCTCAGCCCCAAGGAGCTTTAAGTTCTGGGTGGAAGAGGCATCCATCTTTAGGGCCCAGGGATACAGGGGCAGTGGAGGAACCGCGCATCTTCTCGTGCTAGGGCTGGAGTGGATGGGGAGCAGGTACCGGGAAGCGGAAGCTCTCGGTCGCACGGGGGCTCTGTGTTGAAAATTTTGAGGAAGCTGCCGGATCGTTTTCCAGAACGGCTGCACCGTCTCACATTCTCCCAGCAGTGCTTACTTGTTCTCGTTTCTCCACATCCTCACCAGCACTTGTGATGGTGCATCCTTCTTATTTTAGCCCTCCTAGAGGGTGCAAACTGGCATCTTATTGTGGTTTGTGTTTCCCTGGCAACTAATGATGCCAAGCATCTTTCCGTGGGCTTATTGGTCAGTTATATACCAGTCTGGGAAAATGTCTGTTCAAATCTTTTGTCCGTTTTGAGATCCAGTGACTTTTAATATTTATTGCTGGGACTCATCTTAATTTGTTGGGATTGGTTTTTATCCTCTGAGGCTGCTTGTTCATTAAGGTGGTGAATATGATGGTGATCTAGGGGCTCCCAGCAGCAGTGGTACTGGAGGTCAGCAGAGGAAGAGTGTCTTTGTCGGTCAATAGGCTATTTTATGATGATATGACAATCCCAACATCTTGGTGTCTCTAAAGTCTTAAGCCTTATGTCATTCTCATACAAAGTCCATGACCCAATCATGTGGCTCTAGTCTGCTTTCTATGAAGGGGAACAACTAGTAAGTTGTTCAAGGGCTGTTCGTGGCCTCACCCCAGAAGCAATAGACATCTGTTCTGTTCATAAGCCATTGGTGAGCCCGGACATGTGGCTGCGTCCAGGGGAATGGGATCTAGGAAGTGTAGCCTTCCATGAGATGTGATGTTAGTGAGTGCCAGTGATCTCATTTAAAAAATCGCCATCGTGGTGACATCTAGACTGGGTTTGACCATCCCCTCGCCAAGTGGACACCATCACATGGATCTAAAAATTTAAGGGTCTTTGCCACTAAATTTAAGGGTCTTTGAAGAATATGCAAAAAAAATTTTTTTTAATTACTTGATTTTTTTTCCTGGGAGCCACTGGAGGGCACTGTGAACAAGGGAAACAGAAGATGTGGCTTTAGAAAACCAACAGAGGTGCCTCAGGAAACCCTGGGGGATTTCTCTGTTCCAGTCCCTACTTTTACAGTTGAGAAAGTTACTTTCACGCCTGAAAGTCTCATCACAAGGATACAGAGTCAATTAGTGATGGCAGCCAGACACAGAACTGTAGCTTTTTGACTTTACCTTTCATGCCATTACAAAAATGTATATTACTTGCATTATAATGAATATACACTGATAATTCATGATAATAATTACATGGAAATAATTTGAAATATGTCCGAGTTCTTTTGGTTCTTATACGTTACATATGATGAAATGGCACATATATATTATGCAGATTATATGAATATAGAATCCATAGAACTTTTTGGTATGAATTATGAAATGATAAACTTTCAGGACACCCCAATTCTATTGGTATTGGGTCCATAGCTAGTTTTGGTGAACACTCTAAGGGGTTTTGCTTGTTTTTCTTAAAAAAAAAAAAATACCTTAGAGGAACAGAGGAGGCTGGTTGCACAGAAAGACTCAACAGGCAAAGATTCCTTTCTTTTTCCTGGGGTGTGTGTGTGTGTGTGTGTGTGTGTGTGTGTTAGGGATGGGGAAGTTAAGGGGAAGGAGGGATGGCAAAAATAATTTTGCTTTTTGGAATCAAGTCTTTGGTACCTAGATTGCAATGTTCTAATACCTTTGTCGTTCGAGGTAGGCAGTGCGTATGAAAGGTGGAATTTTTTGAGAATGGATGGACAATCGGAAACAATGCTTCCTACCCTCTTTGGAAAACTCTGTGTTTGTCTCAAATATCTTTGCTTTGTCCTTGTACAGTAGACTCTTGTTACCTGAAGAGTGGATTTTCGCGGCTGTTTGTTTCCCCTTCCGCGGGCGGGCTCGGGTTTGGTTTCCCCACCAGGGGGCGAGCAAAGAAAAGCGGCCGGTCGGACCCTGCCCAGAGCCCTCGGTGATGCTTTCCTAGCACAGGTGTGAGGCCTCCTGTGTGAGTGCGTGGGTGGCGGGACCCTGTTTGTTGTGTTTTGACTGTATGAAACTGCCGTGGTTTTCACTTGGCTTCTTAGAAGCCCTTTAAAAATGACTGTAACGTAAGGGGCACCTGCCCGGCTGGCTCAGCCGCGACTCTTGATCTCGGGGCCGCGACTTTGAGCACCACGCTGGGTGTAGACATGACTTAAATAAAACTTAAACGAATTAAAAAAAAAAAAACCCAAACGATTTTATAGATGGCAGTTTTGGTGGAAATTTGAGAACTGTGGGGCTTGTCTTTTCTGCATATTTCAAAATTGCCTGAACGCCCCGCTTCCGTGCCCTGAGATTTGGTCTTAATCTAGTCATCGGGTTACAGAAATGCTTAGGAATGTGATTGCAGTATGTCTTAGAGACACTGTGCAGATCCGTGGGAGAGAGTTTTTTTTTTTTTTTTTTTTTTTAAAGATTTTATTTATTTATTTGACAGAGAGAGATCACAAGTAGGCAGAGAGGCAGGCAGAGAGAGAGAGGAGGAAGCAGGCTCCCCGCTGAGCAGATAGCCTGATGCGGGACTCGATCCCAGGACCCTGAGATCATGACCTGAGCCGAAGGCAGCGGCTTAACCCACTGAGCCACCCAGGCGCCCGGGAGAGAGTTTTTAATGCAACATCACTGATCATCAGAACCCTGCAGCTCCCTGGTTCTTCCCCAGCCCCCCTAACTGTCCAACCTGTTTCTTCCTTTCTTTTATTTAGTGTGGGGTGGGGGGAGAGAGAAAGAGAGAGCACAAGCAAGAGCGGGGTAGGGAGGAGCAGAGAGAGAGTCTATTGAGCAGGGAGTCTGATTCCACGGTTCTGAGATCATGACCTGAGCCGAAGGCAGATGCCCAACCAACTGAGCCACCCAGGTGCTCCCTGTTTCTTATTTTAAAGTAAGATTCACTTGGAAGTTGCTTCCGTCACTATTTTGGAACAACTTTTTATTCGTTTATTTAGTTCCAGTTTTAGGAAGCTGTCGTTGACACACAGCCTCGCACGGGTCGAAGGAGTAACGCGTAATGATTTGACGATACGCACGGTGCGACGGGGACCACAACTTTTTAAACAGGCAAGAGGTTTAGAAAACAGGTGCAGGAAAAATAAACAGCTCATTAAAGCATTCCGAAATATATACCAGAGGATGGCAGAGAGGAACTCTGTTTTAAGAAGCTATTACTGGATGAGCAGTGAAAAAAGCACTCGAGTTGGTTTTGTGCTAATCAAGATTTGAAAAATCATGGGCAGGATAAACACGTCTATCGGGCCATCTAGTTTCCCACGAAGGCATAGCAACTTCAGAGCGTCCTTCATAGGGGAAAAAATGCACCTGTGAAATTATGAATACTGGCATCGCTTTCAGCAAATGCTCTGTTTTTGCTGGTGTGTGGCTTATGTAATTAATTTCCTCATATAAACCCTGTTTAAAAAAAAACACAACTACTAGATGGGTAATGAAGTCACTCGATCTCTTTGAGCTCATTACAACATACAGTCAGTAGAATGTAACGCACAGGTAATTCCCTGTTTCCCTGGTAGTTCTCACTGCCTTCAATGATTGGAGTGTTTAAGAAGCCCGCCTTGGAATTATTGTTCTTGGCTTCCTGCGAGATTGTATCTTTGCAAGAATGTATTAGCCCAGTTTATTTAGATGGGACCTAGCCGCTATCAGTTTACTAGTTCCTTACTGCACGACTAAACTGATTTTTCAGATGCTTTGAATGGCATATGGAAGACTCTTGGTTTACTCAAAAAGCAAACACGAAAACTCTGAGCCTTATGGTTAACTGCTATCAGTTTACCTTTAATTATCTCCTGAAGAGCCTGTTAATGATTCATTACTTATAAAAATAAATTATAGGTACCCTGCAACCCTGTTTGTAGTTTCTTTAAAGTTTTTGATTTGGCTACCACCAGGAAAATGGGCGTGCGGCAAAAATACGAACCTGTGAACCAAATTGCTTTGTAATTTTATATATTTAATAAAGTATACTACAGCGCTGTGTGCCTGTGGGGTCAAGCTGAGGTGGAGGGAAATGCTTGAGGACAGAAATTATGGCTTCCTATAACACACCGTGTTGGGTGCCCACGCTGTGGCCCATGACAGAGGGCTAACGGGCTTGCTATCCTGGTTTGTGGGGTTTAGATGCACGATGTTTTTTTTTCTTTTATTTATTCGTGGCCTTTGAAACTGGCTTGAGTTTGCAGTCATTTCTCAGATAAAATAGGTCACAGTGAGTTCCAAACTCCTTTTCTCTTTACCCCCCAAGAAAACCCTTTTTCAAATAAAATGACGCACGGTATCCCAGTTTATAAGGATGAAAGCAAAAGCCCCCTTTTTGGGAGGGAAGGGAGAGTCTCAGAAGCTTGTCCGCATGTCTCCCACAGGGGCATTGCCCTGACCTAGAGGACTCCTCAGAACTCGGCGTGAAAGCCCATGAAATAGAAGATTAAGTTGTTTTTGTGTCTGAGTGCAAAAGCATTTCTAAGGACGGAAGCATTTCTGGGCCTTCATGGGAACAAATGTGAATTCAGGGATTGATGAACTTGTCCTCTAAAGGGCCAGAGAGTAAATGTTGTCAGTGTTGTGGGCCATATGGTCTGTGTCATAGCTTCTCAGTCCTGCCACTGTGATGCCACAGACCTATGTGATTGGTGAGCGTGGCTGTGCGAGAAGGCTCTGTTTAGGGACACCAAAATTTGAATTTCAAATGATATTCACATGCAATGAAATTGTAGGGTTTCGATTTTTTTTCGGCCTCTTGAAGATGGACAGACAAGTCTTGGATCCTGGGCCACGGAACTGGATTTGGTGTGTGGATCCTAGTTCGCTGGGTCCGGCTTTAGATATTTTGGGGGGCGGGGGAAAGAGGAAGTTGTATGTGTCTCGTTGAAGTTCAGATAAAGGCATTTGTCATTTATTTCAGCTGTTCTGACAACCCCTTTCCCCTGTTCTGAGACTACTGTAGATGTCTGCTTTGTGTTAATTCCTGACATAAATGTCGGTGGCTAAGACACAGTTAAATATAGACCTGCGTGCTAGGCCATCGACCTAGGTTACAAAGTAGCTCAGCTGCTGGGTATCAAAATGAAAAAGCTGTTATTTTCGATTTAGTATTTGCTTTCTCCCCAGTATCTTCTGTTTCCTTCTTAAGAGACATTTTCTCGAGAATAGATTTAAAACTCAGGCCGGAGAAATGTAGGGTCGGTCTCCCGAGTTTCTCACGCGGTCTGCACCTGTTCTGGTCCCACCCTGAGTGCAGAAGAGTTGGAAACGTGCAAGAGGAGAAAGCAAAAGACGGTGCACCATGGATCTGCACACACACGTGCAGACAGGCGCTGTGACCCCGTGCACACGTGTGCTAGGACGCATATAGCTGAAACAAGACTAATGCTCTTAGAATAGGCAGGCTACCCTGACATTTGATATTCTGCTTTCTTCTTCTTCTTCTTCTTTTTTCTTTTTTTTTTTTTTTTCATCATTACCCATGCCGACCAATGAAATTGATGTAATGATTCATAAAGGATCAGGAGGGTGCCGGGTTGATGAACATGGCCTTGTGTCTTGGATCACAACGGATCTGAATCCTCTCTTCATGGCTTTGGGGAACATTTGAGGCTTCTGTGCCAGGGCTGACACTTCCATCTGTGAGCATTTTATAAGGACGGCCCTGGTTGTATGGTCTGCAAAAGCAATGGGCTTGACAGCAGACAGACCAGCAAGGCGGCAGTTGACATGTCCATCAAGAGTCGACGGCCATTCTAAGCGAGGCGGTGGTTGTGGAGGTGCAGGGGGGGAAAGAGCCAGAAGCTGGGTATGGGGTGGAGAGGAAGGCTGTCAGGATGCAGGCTCAATGTCCACGTGAGTCTCCTTGAGTCTCTATGCCTTACCTATAAAGCCGTAGCGGGGGTAGGTACCCATTTCCTGTGTGGTGTGAGGTTTTCAAAGACGGTGGCATAAGGTAGACATTTCCCCCTCGCCTCCCCCAGGCAGAGGTGGGCCCAGATCTCTGCAGCTCAGCCCTGGCGAGACCCTGAGCTCTCTACTGGGACCCAGCTCCTCGCGTGCTTCACCTGTCACGTGGGGACAGGAGCACTGTTGCCTAGAGCAGCTGCAAGGATTAAGTGAGAGGAATTGAGTAAGGGCATCTGCAGTGCCCGTAGTGTGTGCTCCCCGAGTGGCCGGTAGAGAGGAGAGGCAGCACACGGCCTGTCCTTGGCCACCTTTAAATGCCAGACCCCTCCCCTTTGAATCTTTCCTGTTAACAATGGCTACTTAAAAAAATCATTTTTATTACTATATATGTATTTCTTTTTTTTGCATCATCTCTGTATTAGTCTTCATGGGCTGCGATAACAAAATACCATTAAACTGCGTGGCTTAAACAACAAGAATTTAATTTCCCACTGTTCTGGAGCCTGGGAAGGCCAAGATCAAGCTGCTGGCATGGTTGGCTCTGGGTGAGGGCTCTCGTCCTGGCTTGCAGACGTCTGCCCTCTTTGTGTCCTCTTATGGAGGACAGAGCGTCTGCTCTGGTCTCTTCCTGTTGTAATAAGGACACAAATCTTCTTGTAGGGGACGCACCCTCATGTCCCCATCTAAACCTAATCACCTCCCCAAATCCTGCTCCCCAAGTACCATTACACTGGGAGTTAAGTCTTCAACATAGGAATTTTTTTTTTGGCAGGGGGAGACACAAAAATTCAAGCCATAGCACGAATTTCTTGGTTTCCATTTTTATAGAAGAGCAAAATGGAAATTAATACTCAGAAGGTTAGTGAGTCCCCATATTTGCTTTTGTCAAGACCCCACATCCTTGTCACCAAAAGGGCGAATCCCAGTCAGTTTCTCTCCGAGCTGAGGGGCAGGTTTTAAAGACAGGAAGAGGGATTGAAAAGGAGCGGACACCGCAGCAAGGGGCACAGCTCCACCACCCAGGTTGAATTTTGCAGGTTAAAATTGACTTCTATTGGTAAATTTCCACACAGAAATGTGCATCTTATGACTTGTCATCTATTCGTCCTATCCAGCCACCCCAAGCACAGCTCTAGTGCCACGATGGCAATGATGTTTGGTTGTAGTAGTGTGGTTGTGTGTGTGTGTGTGTGTGTGTGTGTGTGTGTGTGTGTGATAACTGTTACATTATTTGCTGTTGCGTGTTGGCTAGTGTTGTTATGATAGGACTGTGCCCCCCACCCCATAGTGATCAGGGCCAGAAGTGTGGGAGTTGGGCAGACTTGCTCAAGATCACATCACAAGTTAGTGACAGAGCTGAGATTGAACCAGAACTGATACTCAAGCCCTATGTAACTGTCACCTCTTGCTACTTCCTACAACCTCCTGGGTAGTTGAAAAGCACTTGTCTAAACCTTATCTTTGAGGCTGGATAACAGAGCTTCCTGCTTCAGCTTCCCATGTCCTGCCAGCCCTGTCACATTTGATCTTGCCATTTTGTGTCTCAGTTTTAAGTGTTGGGGAAATTTTAGGGGGTAAATTTTTCCTTCTTCTAGGGAAGTGTCAAACGTTCTGCCCCTGTCATTTAATGTTAAATTCTGTAGGATGTTCGGGACAAGCTTATATTCATTGGGGGATTAAAACTAATTATTCAGTGCATTGGCCAGATTTGTCTAAAATAAAGCAAATTAAAATTTAACTTTTGCTTTCTTGAAACACTGTTTGAGGCAGAGACTTGTGTAGGAGAGTAAAGAAACATGGCTGATAGAAAACCATTTTTAAAAAAGCAAGAAGTGAAGAAGTTATTTTTCTGAGCCTCCCAAAGACTCAGGATAAGTATTCATTTCTCTTTTGAGGCCTGTATCCCAAGAATATCTCCCCATTTATGAAATGCTATTATTTTTCTAGGCTCAGCTTCTTACAGTGTTTGGAGTTTGGGAATTGCTCTTGTGGAACTATATTCTTCAAGTCAAGTGTGTTTATTTCATCAAAGCTTGGGATATAGGTGCCTGGACCCAGGGGTGGCCACTTGGCCTCACAACTCCATTTTTAAAAATATTTATTTGAGAGAGAGAGAGAGAATGCAGCATGCAGGGTGAGGGAAGTGGCAGAGGGAGAGGGAAAAGCAAACTCCCCACTGAGCAGGGAGCCTGATGCAGGACTCGATCCCAGGACCCCAGGATCATGACGTGAGCTGAAGGCAGATGCTTAACCGATTGAGCTACCCAGGTGCCCCAAATGTCTCCCAGTTACAAAATTGGATGTTTCTGTCGCTTCTGTCGGGGCATTGCTGGTTCAGTGCACGCACATCATTGCCAACTACAATTGCATGTTTAAGGGTTTATCCTCCTCATGTGACTATAAAGCCTGAGAGGGTAAGGACCACGATCGTCTCAGACACGCATGTTCAGCGTCTTGTGTGTAGTCACAAGAGGGACTGACTGGGCGATAAATGTGGAACGTTGTGCCTTGTTTGGAATATGGTATGGATTCGATTAATGCCCGTGGAGTGGCTATGTTCTTTTCTTACTTTTAAGTTGTGTTTATTTACTTAAAAGTTGAGGGCTAACATAATGCAGTGAAAGACGTGAAGTGCATTAAGTATATGGCTCAATGATTTTATGTATCTCTGCACACTTACTATATATATGTATATGTATGTATGTACATGCACACACACGTACATTCTATGCAACAGCCAATCAAACTGAGATCTAGAAATTCCTGGCACCCCTAAGGGTAAGGTAGGGAGATATCTGTGTTATATATTCTAGCAGTAAAATTCATTTACTCAGCTTTGATTTTAGAACACTTACCCGTACATAGCATTATGCTACCTTCCAAGGGAAACCTACCAAGAATAAGGTATATTCTGCCCTTCAGGAGCCTCCTTATTTGTTTTGCAAGGCAGGACTCAACACGAAATCATCTGGTAACTGGATGTTTACCAAAATTAGCCCTGTAGACCAATGGTTCTGGATTTTTATGCTTGTATTTATTTTTTTAATGACAGCATCCCTTCTTCAAATTAACACCTCCCCGGAGCCCAACATAGACAACAAACAAGCAGAGGGATGTTTGGGTTGAAGCTGGAGTAAGGAGCCCCTCCCTGCCCAGGAATAAGCGTTATGGGGATTCAAAGCGGAGGATTCCTGCCGCCCAAGCAGATAGGGAAGACTCTGTCTGGGACTGGGGACTGGAGACGAATGGCTTATACCCCAGGCCTGGGAAGCTCAGGACAGCGAGAGGAGGGGAGAGGGGCCTCCCAGCCTGGGAGAGACGTAGAGGGAGAAGGAGCTGCTGTCTGGATCGGTGTCATGGAGGGAGCCCCTGCGAGGTGGGTCCTGTGGGAGGGTGCCGGGCAGGGGGCAGTGGGGACCGAGGAGCCGCACTAGCCACGGGGGTGACACAGAGTGAGGGTGACACAGAGTTATCCCAGCCAGCATTACAGCAGATCTCCTCATGCATTTCGTTTCACTTTTACTCCAGACAGGGAGGTCGGCTCTTTTGAGAGCCAGATCAGCCCCAGAGAGTAATTTCAGGGGAGGGAAGGTGCGTGAGTTCCTCCTGTGGGGTGCTCCGGGGTCCGGGCAGCGAATCGACGACACCACGTGACACCATTTCCTGGAGCCATCTGAAGACCTACAGCCCTGAGCCCAGGTCTTGGACTTCAAAGTGGGGGTTGCAAATAATGTGCGCAGAGACTAAAGCGAAAGGCATGAAGGTGCATTTATATTTCTAGCCTCTAAGGACACCTTGGCGGTGTGAGCTCTCCCAATGCTAGATGGAAAATCCACTAGGAGGCTCAGATGCCCTGTGTCTGTTTAGACCAAGGTGGAGTGAGCTAGTGTTTACCTGTGGGCATGGCCTGTGTTCCTGCAGATGAGTAGCTGGTCATTAAGTGGAGTTAAATGACAGTTTACCAGAGGGATCCCACTCCCTGAGTTGGGCTTTGCAGCAACTTCTGCATGTCAGCAAAGGTGAGCAAGCCCACACTGATGAAAATGATGCTCTATCTGGTTCTAGAAGAGGCTCAGAATTTAAGGGATTCAACTTTAGAAAGTAGTCGTGAAAAATAATTTTTGTGGTTGTAGATGGCAAAATTGATTACGTTTTCATTTGCAATTCTTTAATTCCTAAATTCAATTTTTTTGTGATTTAGTTCTACAAATGCAACAAATATGTGACAGACATGGATTGAGTGTCAAGGGTATACCAGGTATGGTCCCGTGAGGTCAAGACATAGTGGTGAACAGAATTGCCAAAGTTCTTGCTTTCATGGAACTTGTATTATTGTGTAATAATTCTAATGTTTTTCTATAGTCTCATTAACAAGGTGAAATAAGGGCTTAAGAAAGCATAAGCAGGGTGCCTGGGTGGCTCAGTCATTAAGCGTCTGCCTTCGGCTCTGGTCATGATCCCAGGGTCCTGGGATCGAGCCCCACATTGGGCTCCCTACTTAGGGGGAAGCCTGCTTCTCCCTCTCCCACTCCCCTGGCTTGTGTTCCCTTTCTCGCTGTCTCTCTGTCAAATAAATAAATAAAATCTTAAAAAAAAAAAAAAAGAAAACATAAGCAACTCATTTGGCTGAAGACTCAGTGGATTTTCAAGTATGTAAAATTTGGGGAAGATAAAGATATTGTGAAAAAAAGTAGGTATAAAGGTGAATTCCAATTCAACATGTTAAGACTCTTTTGCTGTCCATATGTTAGTAGCATTGTACAGTTTCTGTCTCCATCTTAGTATTTCAGAATTCTTTCACGATCACTAACAGATATTTTTAAATACCTCATTTCATGTGGAAAATAAATAGAATTTGACAGCCAATAGCCATAGCCAAGGATATGCATGGACAAAGTATGCAAATATCAGTGATGTCAAAGTGTGTCGTCCATAGACCCGGAAGGTTTTGAGTGATTTTCACGATAAAAAAAAAAAATCTGAAAAATATATGTGAAACTTTAGCCATTTCTTTTATGTTTAGCTGTTAGAGTAAAGATGTATATTAAATTACTAAATGTTTAGTGACACACAGACGCATAGGACATTAATGTGATCCAGGGGCTAAAACACTCTCACGTTTTATGATTTCTTGAGGATAGTGAGGAAGCAGAGCACACAAGCAAATGAGAGGAAAGACATTTCGTGAGAATCGTCTACCTGAAAACCAAATAAAGTAAACATGTTAAAATAATCAGCACATGTGCTTCTCTCTTATTTATAAAAAAGCAATTGGTTCTTAAAGAGGGTTATTAAAAAAAAAATGCAACCCGAACTTGTAATCCTTTCCTTAAATAGAAAAACACTAGTATTAAAAAGAAGATGATTAACTACCCAGTGTTTTATTTGGAGTTTCACTTCAAACCCAAGTATTCTTGGTGGTTTCTAAACTTGGTGCTAAGGAATTTTTCTGTTCCAAATTAAAAAATACCATAATTTGTCAGTTATTTTAACACTTCTTAAATTCAAATTTTAGGGAGAATTTAGAGAATAACAATGCAAATAAACTAAGAACTATGTGTGACATTAGCAGAAGAAAAGTAATTTTCCTAAAGTCCCTTACCTAATATACATCTGTCATTTTTTAAATTCAAAATTGGAGATCACTGAATGTACTAGCTTGAGTGCTTAGAAATGTTCTGTTTTGTTTTGTTTTAGAAAAAAAAAAAACCCCTCAAACCAAAAAAATCCT
Organism: Mustela erminea; assembly: GCF_009829155.1. NCBI lineage: Eukaryota > Metazoa > Chordata > Mammalia > Carnivora > Mustelidae > Mustela > Mustela erminea. The sequence continues at coordinate 26,210,302 of NC_045634.1, read as the reverse complement.
AGATTTTCTTGTCTGAAGTTTCATTACTATAAGGCTAATAGCATGAGAGAAATTTTCAAAAAGGAAAAAAATCCATCCATTATTTCATAATCCATTCATTCCACATTCCTCATACGACAGTGTATTTTCTCATAATTGTAATTAAAGTTGACTCATAGTTCTGTGCATTTGTTCTTCCTCAGTTAATATATATCAACATTATTAATATATATATTTATATGTTATATGAAAATATATATTATATAATATACTATATATATGATATATAGTATAGATATAAAATAAATATATGTTGTGAGGGACATCTGGGCGGTTCAGTTGGCTGAGCAGCTGGTTTGGCTCAGGTTTGTGGTCTCGGAGTCCTGGGGTTAGGTCCCATGTCAGACTCCCCACTCAGTGGGGAGTCTGCTTGTCCCTCTGCCCCTCCCTCTGCTAATGCTCACATTGTCTCTCAAATAAATAAATAAAATCTTTAAATTTAAAAATAAATATATGTTGATACATGGCAGTGTATGTCTATATGTACATAGGTACATAGGTATATAAAGTCATATTGTCATTATCAATTTTACATAGTATAGGCATGACATTTTGAGAAAAAATTGTTCTTTAATTTCATCCATACCCAGTTCCAATTTCTTTTTTTCATTATAAGATTTTATTTGTTTTTTTTGAGAGAGAGACAGACAGAGAGAGCACAGAGGAGCAGAGGGAGAAGCAGACTCCCTTCTGAGCAGGGAACCCTTTGTGGGGCTCGATCTCAGGACCCTGGGATCATGACCTGAGCCGAAGGCCGACGTATAACTAACTGAGCTTTCCAGGCACCCCCAGTTCCAATTTCTTCTCTAAAAAGTCTAATACAGGGCGCCTGGGTGGCTCAGTGGGTTAAGCCGCTGCCTTCGGCTCAGGTCATGATCTCAGGGTCCTGGGATCGAGTCCCGCATCGGGCTCTCTGCTTGGCGGGGAGCCTGCTTCCCTCTCTCTCTCTCTGCCTGCCTCTCTGACTACTTGTGATTTCTCTCTGTCAAATAAATAAATAAAATCTTAAAAAAAAAAAAAGTCTAATACATTTTTTTTTTTAATAAAAACAAAACCAGTATGCAATTTGGTGACTTTGTATCTTCCCCTTCAGAAGGGAAGAACCCTCTGAACCTGTCCTCGGGAGTTCCCATGGTCCAGTTGAACATTTTGATGCTGAAAAATGTCTTCAGGAAACCAACAGCGGATTTCTTAGAAAACAAACCTGTGAACTCATTTCTCTCTGTAGGTTGCCTGACATTTGTAGTGAGTGAAACCGAGGTGAACAATTGCTTTATTTTACTCTAAAATCAGCAGTTTTACTCATTTAATCTTCTTGTATTTAAAGTCTTTTCTTTTTTTTTTTTTTTTTAAATAAAACTGAGTAACTTTCACTGTACCTAATGCAGTTAGTCTTCTCTCACTTTGGTTTGACAACTTGGTTATTGAATTGTGAAAAATAATCCTGGGTTCAGAAAATTTTTACCGTGAGGGATACCAAAAAAAAAAAAGTCATGTTAGTAGTAAAATAAGTTGTTTCTTGTGTTAAAAGTCAAGGTGAGTCATTTAACTGCATCTATTAAAAAACAATTCTTGTGTTGATTACCTCTGGTAGAGATTATGGATTGGATGCTAAAATCATTAATAAAAATGTCTCTAAATTATTTTAAATTATTCAGCTTCATCTCACCACAGAGTTAGCAAGCTCATTCATTCCACAAAAATTTATTGGGCACCTCACCTACTATGTGTTGAGTAAAAATTTTATTAGACATAAATGTGACTGAAATGTGGACTCTGACCCCGGGCTAAAATGTTAACTTCACAGATAAAGTTCATCTGTAAAATGAACTTTACACATTACAAATAACATCATTAAATTCTCACAAGAATCTCGTAAAGCAGATGTTGTTTCACTTATTTTAACGATGAAGCGGAAACACAGAAAACGTAGTAGTCTCCCCAAGGCTGTCGCTAATGAAGTTCCTTAGATTACCAATCAGGTGACCTTTGTAAGCTACTGAGAAGACTGACAATCTAAAAAGAACACTAAGACCATTGCGGCTAAATACAAAATAGAAAGTAATGCTTACCATTAGGGAAGTACCGCAGAAGTGGTGAGGGGTCCAGAAGAGGGAGAGATGGCTTCCGGGCAGGGGATGGACAAAGGATTACCCCCGGAACCCGGCTAGATGGGCTTTACTGGAGAAGGTCTTTCCATCCAGCCCTGGGAAAGCTTCAGTAAAGTTTAAGCCAGGGAGGGCATGAGCATGGGAAGACTGGAAATAGGAGTAGTCAGCAGTTCCATTTGTCTGGGGTACAGATGTGCCACATGGAGTTTTTAGAGATCCAGCCAGAAACAATGGAAAGGAGACACATATTCCAAAACTTTGATGGCAGATCAAGAAGTTTGAATTTTGTGTCCTAGGAAGTGAAGACCACTTAGGGTCTCCAAGCAGAGGTGTGATTAAGCTAGGAGGAGTTTCAAACATAAGACTTGGAAACTCAAATGCCTATAAATACCAAGCAGGTAACAAGTGAAGTGGAGAGGATGCGGAAATGGAGAGGATGTCTTCTCTTGCGGATTGTTGTCATCATTGCTTTAGGAACTCGACCTCTTACCCTAATGCAGATGTATTGTTGTCTTGTGCATACGTGCTTTATTGTCACAAATTTCATCTTTATACCACGTGTGCTTCTCGATATAGATTATAATTATTGTTTTATGTAGTTGTTTTTTTACATCATATACCCCAAAAGGAAATAAGTTAAGTATATGTTGATATTGACTTTTTTTTTTTTTTAAGATTTTACTTCTTTATTTGACAGAGAGATTGCAAGTAGGCAGAGAGGCAGGCAGAGAGAGTGGGGGGGGGGTATCAGGCTCCCCACTGAGCAGAGAGCCCCATGTGGGGCTTGATCCCAGGACCCGGAGATTGTGACCTGAGCCGAAGGCAGAGGCTTAACCCACTGAGCCACCCAGATGCCCCAATACTGACTTTTATATTTACCGATGTAGTTACCTTTGCTAGTGTTTTTATTTCTTCATGTAGATCAGGTTACTGTAGTCTCCATTCATTTCATCATGAGACATTCTGTAGCATTTCTTGTAGGGTAGTTTACCAGCAACAGGCTGTCCCAGTTTTTGTTATTTTGGGATCTCAATTTCTTTGTCAGTTTTGAAGGATAGTTTTGCTGAATATAGAATTCTTAGTCGGGGGGAAAAAAAAGAATTCTTAGTCGATAGTATCATTTATAACACCTAGATGTTAAACCATCAACTTCTGGTTTCTGTGGGTTCTAACAAGACACTGGCTGTTAATCTTAGAATGGACCCTTTGTGTGTGACAAGCCTTTCTCTCTTTCTACTTTTGAGATTCTCTCTGCTTTTCAGTCCTTTGATTACAGTATGTCTCAATGTGGTCCTGCGTTTATCGTACTTGGAGTCCCTGGAGCTTCTTGAGTATGTATATTAATGTTACAGTCATCATTTCTCCACATGTTCTGTCTACCTCTTTTCCTCCTTTCTGTCTGGGTCACCTGTTATGCATATGTTGGTATGCTTGTGGTGTTCTTTGAATTTCTTAGGCTCTGTTTATTTTTCTGCATTCTTTTTTATGTGCTACTATGAACTTCAATTCATTTAACTTTAAGTTCACTAGTTCTTTCTTCTGTTTGCTCACATCTGTTGTTGAGCTCCTCAGTTTCAATTGTTCGACTTCTCAACTCCAGAATTTTCAGTTGCTCTCTCTCCTTCTGTCTCCTTATTCCTCCCTCCCCTGCTTCGTGTGTGTGTGTGTGTGTGTGTGCGTGTGTGTGTATGATAATATGTCTCTGTTTATCGATATTTTATATTTGGTGAGACACTGTTTTCTTGATTTCCTTCAGTTCTTTGTGTAAGGTTTCTTTAGATTTTTGAGCATATATAGAAAAATTAATTTAAATTCTGTCTAGTAAGTTCAATATCCGGGCTTCCTCAGAGACAGTTTCTATTAATTTCTTTTTTTCCCCATACGTGGGCCCATACTTTCTTGTATCTTTGCATGCCTTATAATTATTTGTTAAAAACTGGATGTTTTGAGTACTGTAGTGTGGCTACTTTGGAAACCAGATTTCTCCTTCACAAGTGGTTCTTGCCTTTGGTGGCTTAGTGACTTCTTTGCACTAATTTTTGTGAGGTTTGTATTATTTGTCAGATAAGGTCACTAAAGTCTTAGCTTAGTGATCAGCTAACAATTTGACAGAGATTTCCTTAAACACCTCAAGCAGACAGAAATAATAGTAATAGTAATAATAACAATAAGAAGAAGTAGGAGGAGGAGGAGATGGAGAAGGAGAAGAAGGAATAAATTTTAAAAAGAAAAAAACCACAGAGTAGGCTGTGTACTGGGGCCTGCCTTCACCACTCAGCAGTTTACGACTCTGCCTGAGCCTTCACTTGCTGCTTGCTCATGGCCTAAAAGTCAGGTGGAAGTGAGAGATCGGGGCCTTCTCTGGTCTTTACTGAGCATACCCTGCCTTGGACATGTGTAGGAGCTATTGAATTCCCAGCAATATGTGAGAGTTTTCAAAGTCTTTATTTCCCAGTGTCTCATTCCCAGCCTTTTCTTCCAGGCTTTTTGGTACATCTGTTATTTGTTCCAAAGAGTATCCCTTACCCCTCGTGGCAGCAGAAAATTCATTTGCCTTTAACATGTTTGATTAATGCCTCTTGGGTACTCACGTCTTCACCCAGGGAGAGCTCTGGATTAGGGGAAATGAAGATAAACCCTTTGCACCAGTCCTATAGGGAGCCACCAGACAGATCCAGAAACAAATAACCATAATTATTTGGAAAGAAGGTCTGCGCTACTCCTTCTGGAACCGGGAACCCACACCAGGCAAGTTGGTTGTGCCTTCAAGACCACCACTGAGCTAGGTTGGGGGCATGGGGTTAGGGTAAGTTAAAATGCCACAAATCTCTGCTACAGATACTTAGACACCCTTTTCTTGATTGTGTTCACCTGGTTGTGGTAAACATTTAATTAGTTTCCAGATTTTGGGTGAAGTTGACTCTGACAGTTTTTATCAGCTGTTCATGGAGGGTCTAGCCCATATTCCCGACTCCACTGTTTCCGGTGATGTCACTCACGTACCATAGGAGTATTGTACATCTCAAAGAAAACCATATGTATGTGCTAAGTACAAAATGCCTCCTGACTCTACTACCTTTGGTATAGAACAAATTGGGGAGGGGAGTGATTGAATGAGAAGAAAGGAGAAGGAAATGGGGAGATACTGACCACCCCGACCCCAGGGTACCAAAACTCAGCACAGTCTTCCTGGCAAGTTACACAGTTCATGTGTCTCTTCTATTAGCAGAAAGGTGTTTGGTCACCCGTCACAGAAAACCTGGTTAACGCTAGTTCAGACGGATAGGAATTTATTTGACTCACATAACAAGAAACCCGGGATGGACAGGGAAGAGCTAGAGAAGCAGACCAATGATGCTGTCAAGAATGCAGGCCCCATCTGTCTTTCTCTTCTAGCATCATTAAAATATCGTCTCTTACATATTCTGTTGTTGCCTTTTAATCTCAAGGTGGCTGCTGTAGCTCTAGATAGCTCCTGTGTGTTCAAGGCAGAGGACTGGTACATGGCCTTTTCTTGATGACTTCTAAAAAATATTGGGACAGAAATCCTTTTCAGAAGACTTCTTATATTGAATTAGCCAAGAATAGGTTGCATGCCCTCTCCCGGGCGTCAGTCACTGGACAAAAGGAATGGGATTAACCACAACCCTTTCCTTAGGGCCCACGCAAAGTCTGTCTGTCAAGAGGTCAATGGATCAAGGTCAAGTAAGCCAGGAAGAAAGAAGGAGTCTAGCTATTCAGTTGGCAATGGAAGTGGTGGTCATAGGCGGAAACTAGGAGAGTTGGCTGTTGAGGCTGGGAGGTGGCTGCTTGGAAGAGTGGCAGCTGGCTGGCTGCTTTGTTCTAGACATGCCCAGATGGGAGCAAGCTGTCATAGTTATGGGGGAAAGAAGGTTAGGAATGAGAATCGGAAACACAAAATGTCCAGACAGCCATATAACAGGGGTAAAACCAGAAGTGTCGATTCAGAGCCAAAATAAGCCAAAGCCTGTGGTGTGTCCAAAGCTGGAAGAGGATCCCAGAGCCCATGTCAGGGCCCAGACGGAGCACATAGGGTTCTGCGGAGCACCTGGTTTCTGGCTCTGGTCTTGGCGTGGTGAGAGTTCACACTGCATTGAGAGTTGGCAAGCAGTTTCTGACAGGTTTGGCTATCTCTAGGCCCTCTGACAGCTAGTTAGCTCTGGGTAGGAACACGGTGTGGCAGGGGCTAGCAGATTCCCAGTATTGAACTAGAGTAGGAAGAAAGGTTTGTCGGGGCCAAGATGGGAAACTGGCAGGAGTCCCAGACCCAGGAGGAGCCTGATGTTCTGGGCAGTCGCCGAAATAGGAGCTTGGGAATAAGGCCTAGAGGTGAAGCCCTGTTATTTGAGGTTTGGAGACGGGCTGGGATCAGGGAACTGGGAGCTGTTTGATTAAAACTGGAACTTTTGAGAGGGACCGTCGGTCTGTGCTACCTGCTGTCGGATTCCAGGGTGGAAATGGCTCAGGTTAAACTAAAGGTCCCTGCCTTGGGGTGGGATTGGTCATGGGAATGGAGAGTAGGCCAAGCCTGCTGCCTGTAGGGGTTAGCGGGTCCCGCCTGGGATGTCAGAGAAGATGTAGCGTCATAGGAGAGAGACACAAGAAGAATTTTGGAGGTAGCATTGATAGGACTTTGCAAGAGGAAGATGGTGCTGGCGCTGGAGAGTCGGGGGCTGGGCTTATCAAAAATATGGAATGTGCAGGTAGCCACACTTTTTGAAGCTAAAGCACCTTGAGCCTGAGCCATACATGGGACACCTAGGTGGCAAAGTCCGTATTGGCCATGGGAGACTAGAACTTGGGACATAGAGTAAAGTCAGGGCTGGAGTCATCCATATCAAGATAATGATGGGGTAGGATTGGATCGGGAGGAGGCCCGGAGAGGGTTCAGCCCAATGTTTCTGTTTATGTGCCACAAAGGAGAAGCGCTTCCGGTGGTATTTGTTTCCTATTCGTTTTACTGCCCCATGAATTCTTTTTCCAGATCGCTCCGATTTCTGATGGATTTTCTTTCCTATTGTTTTCAGTTATACCCGATTTCCCCAAATATCTGCATTTCCTTATGCTAAAAGCTTTATTCAGAATCTTCAAGGACCAAAAAAAATAAATAAAAAATGGAGAGTGTCATCTTTTCCAACCCCCAGATGAAGATTTTTGTTGATTACTCTTTATGATTTCTAATTATAATAATTGTTATTTATGGATCATCCCCAAGATTCTGTAACGAGATTTCTTTTAAAAATGTCCAAAGGAGAATATGTTGCAACAATCTCCTTCATGCTTTAATCAGGCGGCAAATGGGAGAAAGGAAGACTCTGCGTTGCGTCACACCCACATTGAAATTATTCTAGATGGGATGATCTGACCACACCTGGTAGCCTGGGAGGAATTGTCCTTTAAGGCGTGAAGGATTCTTCTGTATAAGTTCAAGGTGGGTTTTTGAGGATTTCTATTAATAAAGAAAAAGAAAAATACTTAAACCTGGCTAATAAGTTGACGGAAGAGCGCCTTGGTGTAAGTAACAGGTGGGACAAAGGTGTCAATTCTTAGCAGTCGGAAGGGCTAAATAGTTGCTTGAACCTGTGATTTCGGGGGTAGAGTGTCAGCTAGTTTCTCAGACACACATGGTAAAGAACTTTCCAGAACTGCAGTCAAAAGCTACAGAGAGGGTAGTGTTGATGCAAGAAGGCCCGTGTTGAGGGGGGAAGGCGGTGTCAGGGATGGTTACACGCTGGGGACTGTTCTGGGCTGCATGGGCCTTTGTCACCTGGGTTCTAGACCTCGGTCAGGACCCCCTGTTCCCATGCTTCGGGGTGCAAGGAAATGAAAGGAAGGCACTTCCTCCTCGTCCTGACCTCTGAGCTGAAGCACTGTTTTGTGATACAAAATGCAGGAGGTTCGAGGGTCTGGAAATGTCCAGATGAGATTGTCTTAGTTGTTACGCTTTACTGGTTGCTTTTGGAGTCTAGGTGACAGTGTTCGGAGACTCTGTTGAGTGGTTTCAGGGCCCAACCCCACAGGGACTTAATGACTTCAGTGTGGGCTTTTAATCTCCTGCCCAAGTGCTATCTCGCTTGCCCAGACAAGCCCTTCCCCATGACAGGAGAGTGTGGGAAAATCAACGCTGTCGGAGCCACCGGGGAAGGAAAGGCACGTCTGAAGGTAGAAATGAATTGCATTCGTATTTATTTTAATGCGGTCTGGAAACTTTAAACCTCTGTGCGGCTTCGGGAGGACGCAGCACCCTTCCATGGGGAGGGGAAAGAGAATAAGGAGATTGAAAAATATACAGAGCACGGCTGTCTTCAATGTTTGAGTTAGCTATCAGGAAGCCTGAAACGCTGAACGTAATAAAATGTTGACAGCAGTTTCACTTAACATGCGGTAACCCTGGAAGAGAACCACAGCTCCGGCACCGGAGGAAATCAGGAGAATGAAGCCGCAGTCGTCAGGACTGGAAGGAAGCCGCAGATGATTACCATCTGTACATTTCACAGACCGCTCGCAAAACCAGAGACCAGGACGCACGCTGGAGAGTAAGTATATTGAACTCTGGGGCATGATGCTAGACGCAAGAAACTCAGGAACTGGTCTGAATTTTTAACTACAATACTCCATAAAACCCGACAGGTTTTTTTTTTTTTTCCTGACAGGTTTTTTTTATTTTGGTCTGGTGACAGTGATCCTAATACTTCATTTGTCCTAAATCTGGACCATCAGGAGGCTTATTTGTGTGTTTCACGTAGTGGGGGATACTCCATTGCTACAAACTTTTACCCCACCGGGCTCTCATACTTTCATGATTTCTCCGTAAATGTAGTATTATTTGTCAATTGCTCTCCATGTTCAGATGGTTCTCATAAATGCGTTTTTGCGTTCTTCCAGACACTTGTGGAAAGGTCATCATGAAACACATTTAAGTGTTTGGGAGAATGAATTGGTTCATCGCTGTCATAGATCACTTAGATTGGACTTTGCTATTTGTTATCCAAAGGAAGGTACCTTCAGATGAGCCCGCGGGAAATATGTTTAGATTAGTGTCCTTTGCCCCCTGTTTGATTGACTTTGCAATCTGAGCCAACAGCAAGATTCCCTAACAGCTGAGACCTACGTAGAGACCAGACATACAACATAGAAGCTTTAGATGGTGCATGTACACGTGCGTGTGGTTTAATCTGGATTTCTATGTGTTCTGAGAGCTTCGACTGAAATTTACAATCTCTAGCCCTTGAAAAAATTCATAGGAGATTCATAGGGTTTATAGGAGTCCAGGAGGGGTTGGGAAAGGGAGAGTTGAGTTTGTTCTTTTTTATACAAAGTGAACATATGTTTTAAAATAATAAGCTGTGCACAAGAGAGGCGTGCTTTTCTAAAATGTTTACATAGAAAGTTAAATCCTATGTAAATGGAACCATTAGGTAAATTATTTGACATCTCATTGGGAAATGGAAGCTTGCTTATAAACAGGTTTGATAGAGAGCCCTGGAAATAAATTTAATGGGATAATTTTAACTTGAAAATAGCAATTAATGACAGATTGCGGAAGTCAGCCAGTGAATCGTAACTTAGCGCTTTTCTGTCCAACGCATATGGAAGATTGTTTATAAACAGGGAGTATTTTTTAATGTGCGTACGAATTTAGTATAATACTTGGCAACTCTTGGCTAGTTTGGCAACACTGAAATCTCAGATCTTTGAGACTCGACTGAGTCTCCTGGATAGGAAATGTGCCGTGGATGGATTTGTTGTTTCCCGACAAGCCCTGAAACCTTAGTGTTTAGCAAGAAACTCTTCACTCTGATTTTTTTTTTTTTCCTTTGGTGATTAATCTAAAACCCGTAGAATAATTCAATACAGAACATTTGGCCAAGTTAAAATGAGAGGAGGTGGAAATAACAGAATTAATTCCCACACCTGCTGTACACTAGGTGAGCAAGAAGTTGAATCATACACATTAGTTTCAAGTGCTTAATTCGGAAAACTCCTCATCCCAAGTGTTCACTTTGCAATTACAGTGTACGTTCCAGTTCGTCCTCCTGCAGGGCGCTCTCAGGTTGGTGCAGACCGTTCCAGTTCTTTAATTAATGATGCACATTCTTAGTCTATAGACTTGACTTGGGGGAGTCGTTGAGCATATGTGAAAGGGGCCATAAGGCTGAACTCTGGGGTCCTATTTGATAAATTGTTGCTTCACTACATTAAATGGACCCCAGCGTCCCGAAAATGTTCATGTAATTTCCACATGTTCACTTTTTCTTGTTGGAAAATGTAACTTCTAGCAAGAGTAGCTTGGAGAGAGCCAAGCTCATTATTGAAGAAAAAAACCAACGTTCATATGTTTAGCATCCATTTTGAAAATATCTCCGTGTGGGAAAATCTTTGGTCAAGTTTATTATGGGTATGTTTATCGTACACTTTTTTTCTGTGTATGTAAGCATCTCCGAGCTTAAGGAAATAAAAGTGCTTAAATGGGCAGAGCTGATTTCTCTGATTGCAAAATACATGCGAGCAAGCCCCGAGGTTTTACTCAGCAGAAGCTGTGGTTGGAATGACCTATGGAGGCATGTTGATGGTTTGTGCAGAAGCGTGTGAGTTGGGGGCAAGGGTGAGCTCTTCACCTCCGTCCTGCCTTCTTTTTAAAGAGACACTTGGCGTTTAGCCACCTTGTGGTGCCAGCTCCGTAGGAATCTCGAGTTCATCCCAGGGACGGCGGGAGCGCCCTGCTCACAGCTGTTCCCATGTGGGTCCGGAGCAGGACGAGCTTAGCGGAGGCTGGCAGCTGCCTGGGCAGGTCCCTTCTGAGTCAGCTTCCGGGTGTCGGGCTTCCTTCCTGGCCTTGCTGGGAGCTCCCTGACCCCCTTCTGGAAAATCTTGCTGCAGAGGGGTACCTCTTATCGAACTGTGGGGCGCGTGCACGCTGGGTTCCCCAGCCGGCACACAGGATCTGCCTGCAGACACCTTGGCCTTGACCGGGGCTGCCACTGCTCTGAGCCACCTGTCCTCCCCCCGCTGACTCGCAGCTAATAGTAGCACGGGTCGGCTTGCAATTAGCCGGCAAGGCTGGTGGGGGATGATAATTCCCTTGCTCCGGTATAATGCGGTGTGTTGCTGTTAGAGAAAGAGGGAATGGAGATGTCAAGGGGCGACTTTAAGAATAGCCGCTTTTTTTTTTTTTTTTTTTTTTTTTGCAGTAGTGTCCCTTTAAAAGTTAGTACCTGTGTGTTTATGTCTGTGGCTGTATTCTCTTTGGCCCCGATCCCACGGGACGCAAACCATCCACTACCAAATCTCATCGAGAAATTTACTCCGGAAAGTCCCTGCGGTCTTTCTGCCGTCTGAATGAGGGGAGAGGACACAAGCAGCAGCGGCGAAGGATCCGAGTGTGTAATTAGAGCTAAATTGCGTCGTGTGGGCTGGGAGTGCCGCAGGCGGTCGGAGCACAGGGAGATCACACAGGTTTCCCTCTTCCTTCTGCCTCCTACGGCTGCCTGTGCAGGTCCCCCTTTTGGATCCCGTACAAGTCTGCCCTGACTCAGCTTCTCCGTGAGCTGCATTAGGCACCTCCTCACTCCACAGCTGGGGAGTGTTCTGCCTTTGTTCATGGGATTTCCTTCCTGACAGCATTCTCTCTCCAATCACTAGAAATCTTGTCATTGGTGACCTTTCCCGTCCTGTCCCCTCGGACTGTCACTACCGTGGGTCCTTGTTGGTTTCCTTTTCTGCTCTGCAGCGCCCATCGAGGGACTTCAGGGAAGTTGCATTGTCCTTGTCCTGCGTCTGACCTGCCTGTTTTGTGGACGGTACTGTCCCTCCTACGCTTGTGTATTTCCCAACAGTCTGTCCATCCTGCTTCTCCTCCTCTTCTCCGACGTTTCATCCACTCCCCCTGCTTCAGCTGTCACCACGGAGGATTCAGCAATCCACGAGGCTCCCTGGGCACCTGCTCTGCCCCAGGCATCGACCTAAGCATCGAGGGGACCTGATGTGTCAGCTGGGCCCTGTCTCCCAGAGTCCAAGGTCTAGTGAGGAAGGGAGACCAGCAGACGGCTCATCTGGGCACAGCCCGAGGGCCTCCCCACTGAAGGAGTCTGGCTCCTGTGGGCACCGTGGAGGGGCGCCTAGTCTGCCTTGAGGTGGGGCGTGACTCCTGAATCTATAGCCATCTTACACTCCCCCCGCCCCCCCCATCTTGAACTTCAGTCCCTCTTGGATGACCTGTCACTGCTCCAAGCAGAACTGTCAAGGGGAAATGATCTTTTCCTCCAAACTCACTGCCCTCGGTGCGGCCCCACTCCTGGCAGCATAGCCAGCGTTTCCCCCACGGGGGCTGAAAACCTGGGACTCGCACTGGATTTCTCATTGCCCTGAAATTCATCACCCAGGCAGGCGCCCACCTCTGTCAGCACTTCCTCTGTAATTGCTCTCAGCTCTGCTTCCTTCCCAATTCCCATGGCCACCGCCTGGGGCCGAATCCTCGCCTCCTCCTTCCTGCGCTGTTTAATATTTATAAACGGGTTATTTACTTATTCGGAGGAGATTTACAAAAATTACCCAAGTGGTTCATGTTCATGGGAGAAAAAAATTTAGAAAATACAGATAAGCAAAGGGAGAGAAGGCAAGAGAGAAGGAAGGGAAGATGGAAGGGAAAAGTCACCTGTGTCACCGCGCGGGTAACATCCCCGTTAGCACTCTGGGGTTTTCCTTCCTATTTATGTAAATATCCTCATTTATAAAAATGAGAAAAATATCTTACAAAATGCGAGTCTATCACCTATATGGTTTTGTAGACTACTTTTTGTATTTCACCAATATGATTGCTTTTCCACATCTATAAATATAATTATTTGTCATAATTTTTCATGGCTGCATAATTATAGGATATCATTTGTACTTTAATCTCTATGCCATTTCAATGTGATGTAATGAGCACTGGGTGTTATATAAGACCGATGTATCACAGACCTGTACCTCTGAAACCAATAATACATTATATGTTAATTAATTAAATTAAAACAAAAAATAATAAATTTTAAAAAATAAAAAAATAATCTCTGTGCTGTTTCAGTGTATTTATACACTACTGCTAGGTATCCTTCTTTAAACTTTTTTCATTTTGGCTCTTCTTCCGTGGAAAAAACATCAGTGAGTTCCTATTGCCTACACACACACGCATGCACACACGCACACATGCACACACACCCTTCTCTTTGTATAGGAAGGTTTTTCTGATTTTCTCTTCAGGATTCCTTCCCTCATGAGGAAAGAGATTATTTAGATCGTATTTTGGTGATTATCGAACATTCATACCGTATATAGTACATCTTTCAGGGAGACGGGGTTCGGGATCATGGGGGTCGGTTCTTGGGATGCCCACAGTGCCTGCCTCGCTCAGCACCTTGCTTGTCTTTTGTCCATTCTCTCTCTTTTTCTCCTTTGCCGTTCGGGCATCCTGGAGCTACAGATGTGACCAAGGCCCCCCTGAGCTCTTGACTCCTGCCAAGCGAGAGCGGGAGGCAGCTGTGTCAACAGGCTGTTACAATAGGGCAGGATCACGGGGCTGTGGGAGCCGACAGCTCTGAACGGGGTGACCTCAGTACGACAGGCACTTACTGAGTCAAGTTGGTGGTGATCAAAGAGGATGCGGGTGGCCAGGACCCACAGGGATGTGGGATGCGGGAGGTGCGCTGGACCAGCCAGATCTGGAAGCCCCCCAAATGAGATGCAGCGGTAAGCCCTTGGAAGGAAAGTGGGGAGCCGGGTGGTGGGTGTTGGTGTGGCTGTGACAAGAAAGACATGGCCGGTCCAGGGGATGGAAAGCCTTTATGGGAAAGTCTTCAGTCCACCGGGCAGACACTGTTGACTATGAAACTCATAAAGGCAGCTTGGTTCTTGCTCTTTAGCAGTTCACAATCAAAACCAAGATAGGTTTCTGTGTTTTTATGAATACTGATATTGCAGGTCAAATCCTGAAACCCAGAGGTTGCTGGGTCATCCAGATTATTTTATTAAACTGACCGGATTCTTTTTTGTCTAGTATACCAAAAGACTGGAATAGCTTTTAGATACCTAGGACATTCTTTTCATTGCCTCAATATTCCTTCATGTCTGTGGGGAATCCTTTATGTGAGTGTGTGTGTGTTTACATATTTGTCAGACCATCAAAGCTAGGTGAAGATACGTATAGCTCTCTAGGGAAGGGAGGCATTCAAAGGTCCTTCGTAATTTCACAGTCAAATGTCTGCACGCCTTTAAATCACATCCCTTTCACTGGTGTGTTTACCTACTTGTACTTAGCTCACTGTGAATTTCTAAGTCAAAGAGAATCACTTGCTCTAACTTCTGGAGGAGACAAGGAATTATTCGAGCTTCACAAATAGGATCATAGTGTTTTAAACTGGGCGGGACTTTCCGTTTGGTCCGGCCCCCTCCCTCCCCTTGCTGAAAAGGAATCTGAGGCCCTTCAAGGTAAAGCAATTTGCCTAAAGTGACACAGCTAATTAGCAGCTCAGCCCAAACCAGAATCCAGTCTCCTCACTTCCAGTCCCGTGACCTTTCCATTACAAAGACCAAAAAAAAAGAAGAAGAAAAAAAAAAAAAAGGAAAAGCAAAAGCAAAAAATAATTAAAGAATTGAACCGACTTGCTTTAGTGCTCCTACCTCTTTATAGAGTGTGAAAAATCCTGATGTACTTTAAATGAAACATTTAAAACTGTATCCAGACTTGTAAAGAAGATCAGGACTATTTGTGATATGCTAATTAGAAAGTATCTCATTATGCAAGGAACGGGAAATTTGGCAGAAGGATGGGCTTCAGAGCAACTTAAGAAATCCTCAACGATCAGACAAACGAGTGTTCTTCTTATTTATTTGATAATGTGCGGTTGCCCTCAAATTTCTGAAGGGGTCTGACACCTTTGTAACAAACCCCACAGAACCTGGGGGAATCCGTCAGACACATGGAAGGAAAAGCAAACAGTTTCATTTCCATCTGAGTTTCCTCTGGTGTAAGTCAGGGCCTTTCCCGGAGCGCTCGCCTGCCAAGCTCCTTCCTGTAGAAACTTGTCAGTGCCTCCATCCGTCGTTTGCACAAGGATTATATTTTGGCAGCGATGCTAATCACTCCAAGGTGACCCTCTACTTGGAGAAACAAATCCTTTTCAGTTGTTGTTATGGTACACTAATCCAACAATGCAAGTAGTTATTTGGGGGTTGGAAGAAAACACAATCAAGTCTGTTCTATCCCCATGGGGGCTTCCCCCCAACCCAGATCTCTTCTTATTAGAAGTGCTGTTTTCTTCCAAAGAAGTTCTCAGTGACGTAGTGAAAAACACCCGAAGCTGGTCAGATTTCAAACTCAGGACCGGACGGGAAGCCCCACGTCTGACTCCGCCCCCCGGGAAGTCCTCCAGGTCAGAGCCAGCCATCCTATTAACCTTGGCAGGTCCTCACTGCTGCCGCTCTGGGGCACTTCAGCTCGCTGTCTGCATTTATGCCACAGAGGACGATTTCTGGTGTGTTCCATGCAAAGGTGAAATTTGTGTGGCTGTGGTGTTTGGAGGTCCCTGAGAAGGTGCAGAGTAGGCGGCTGCATTCAACCCCTGTTGGCCTGTGACAAAGCCTGTAGGTAGGAAAGGGTCTGGGGATGGCTGAGGACACTTCCTGACTCTGTAAGTGACTTTCAGTAGAACACATGCATATTTTAGAATTAAAATAGTGTATTTGGGATCCCAGTTGTGTTGATTTTCTACCTGTGTGACCACGATCTGATGACTTGGTCTCTCTGTGCCTCAGTTTCTCCATCCATAAAATGGGTTGTGATGATTACTTACAGTATTTTTGAGGATTCGTTGTGATAATATAGATGAAATGCCTAGCAGGGCATGGGGCTCATCGTGGGTCCTTAAAAATAGTAACAATTACTCTCATTCCCACATTCATTATTATATAAACACCAATACATCAAAAACCATTTTGGTTTAGACCAGGACCCCCCCAAAAAAAGAGTTGAAATAGACATTCACATCTTGATGGAGTATCACAAAGTAAACGCAACCAGGTAGACACCTTCAGGTAAAAGTAAGGACGGGGAAGCCTTTTCGTCCTCCCCATCTACAGGATTCCTGCTCTCTTCTTGCCAAGTAACCATTTACTTGAACTTCTTGCACACAACAGATATTTAATGGGCGTCTCCTAGATTCTAGGCACCAGACCACAGTGGATAGAGTGGGCCAGGGTGCGTGTCCTCATGGGGCTCACATTTGAGGAGGAGGAGCCAGATAACAAAAATGCGCATGAAAACTTTCATAGGTTGATTTCCGACAGTGCTCAGTGTTATGAGCTAGGTCATGGCCATTGTGGGTTTTTTCTGAAAGGGAGGTCAGGAGAGACCCTTCTGCAGAAATGACATTTGAGAGGGAGCAGGTATTGAGGTGGCAATGAGGGGACCGTGTCTGAAGAACAAAAAAAGGCCAGAATGGCATGAACAAGTGGTCCTTGATTCAGCAGGGTCCGTATCATGAGGGCCTGATAGACTATGGGACAAAATTGGGTTTGTCCTCATTTAAGTAGGCTTTAAGATCAGTTGTAATCAGTGCTGTGAGAGAAGCAAAAGACCAAGGAAATTCAGAAGAGGCAGAGACTTCTTCTGCTCTTCCTACAGTGTCTTGCTGAACATTGTATAGCATGTTTTTCTTTTACAAAGCATGCTTGCATGTAGGGTCTCCACTGGTCCTCACGGTCACTCTAAGAAGCCCATGAGAAAGGTGGGATTATTTCCCATCAGAGGAGAGCCACTGAAGCTGTAAGGGCTTGTGGCCTGTTACAAGACTCTTTACCACACCACAGAGCCCACTGGTCCTCACATTCGGATTATTCATGTCCTAAGGGCTTAGAATCTTCCTGTCTAAGAAACAAATTAATTGTTGCAGGCGACAGGTAGTCTTGTGTCTTCCCAAAGGTTATCAGTGGGCTATCAGGGATATACAATACTCATGAAAGAAGGGGTCTGGGTTGAGTGAATGAGGACATGGGGTGCAGCATCTCCTCCCCACTAAGGCCTCTCAAAGTCAAATGCTGTCAAGGCTCCGGGAAGCTCTGCCGTAAAGAAATACAGTAACCTTGCCTTTGCCCACACCTGACTCTAGGAACCTTGTTTATATGCAGTACCCATTGACATCTCAAGGAGTACAAGTTCTGGATTTTCCATTTGGAAAACACCAGCCCAGAGAGTTTCTATTTAGTGTTTACTAAATGGTGTCTTGAAAGAATTCAATTATTTTCTGAGCATAAAACTCCTCTTTCTGTGAAAGGATTAGAAACCACAGATGTAAAGCACTTCCATATGCTTAGCCTGAAGAACCTGGATAAATGGAGATTCAAAGTGATGAAAATCATAAATCCACTCCTGTTTTGAACACTAATGTTAATTACTTTGCCCTTTGGACTCCCAGTATTTCCATTAGTGTTGTGCCGTGATTGGCTTATACTTCTGGTTTCTAGGATGTGGAAGCCGGAACCGGTTTCATCTGGTTTAAAAGATAAGTGTTCTAAATCACACATGGCTTTGATTTTGGATTAGTATCTACAAGGATATATATTTACAAAGAAAGAGTCCGTTTACAGATCACTCGCAATCTCCTATACCTGCTTCCATATGGATTCCTCTTTTAAATGTTTTCGTTTTTTTGTTTTTGCTTTGTTTTGTTCTGGTTTTTTTTGCTCTTACTTAGGGAGTTACATCACCGTCTCTGCACTTGCTGAAGATTTTTTTGTTAGATGTTCCCAGAAACCCCACTGAACCCCGGCAAAGTTTGTGGAAAGTGCCTGATTCACTTCTAACTTCAACTTTATAATTCCTCACAGATTTTCACATCGCTTCACACCTTTGTTTCTCTCTGTTTCTTAGCTCCAGCTCCATCTGTGTTGTCTCCTTCATTTTGCTAACTCTGTGGTCTACACTTTTAAAAAATGTGAGTGTTACTTTATTTTAATACTCTGCACTGCCTGGAGTTCAACGTTTCTTAAATTAGGGTTCCCAAAGCAAAATTTTTGAAATATGTGAAAACCTAGAGGTAAAAACCCTTTAATGCAGGACTTCTCAGTGCCTTTCATTTTCTAATATGTATCGTTAATTCCCTAGAAGGGAGACCAAGTAGTATTTTCCAAACTGATTTAACTATTAAACCTCTACTTTGACCCTTTTATAATAGCAACCTATAGGAACGTTACTCTGCGCGTCCCTCTTTGGAAAATTCTGTCACAGGATCCAACTCAAACCTGTTGGCCTGCATTTCACTTCATCGTGCCCCATCTCCTCTTGGATTATCTGTCCCAGCCAAACTAATTATTTTATAATCCTCCTAAAACACTTTGCATTTCTCCACTTTCAGTCTAACCTTGTGATAGGCCTTCTCTCGTCTCCTTGGATCCGATGATCTTTCCTCACAAGTCGGGAATGCTTTATTTTCTTTTCTTGGCACCTGTGTGAGAGATCACAGTTCTTCAAATCCCAGCTCCTCTGAGAAGATTTTCCTGACCACCACAATCTACAAAGAATCTCTCTTAGAGTTCTTATCGTCTGTATCATACCGTTAGCCAGTATTATTAATGTTTACTGCCTCGTGGTTTATCACAGCCTCCAGGAGGCTTTAAACGTGTGTGTGTGTGTGTGTGTGTGTGTGTGTGTGTGTTTAATCTCCAGTTTAGCTCTGCACAGAGGGAAAACTCCATTGAGTGAAAAGGACAGTTTACATTTTGTTCTGAAGACTAACGATTCATCCTCACACTTCCTGGGTAAGGTGCAGAGTCAGGGTCGGATTGCTGGTTCACCTACCGCCTGGCCCATGAGGTGGACACAGGCTATAGAAGAAGAGTGAATAGTTGCCGTGGAAATTGCGATAAACATATTCAGCACACAGAGGGGGCCAAGCTCTGTGAAGAAAAGCAGTGTTATTTTCCCTGAATGAGCTTGCAGTCTGTTGGGGGAGAGATATACAATTTAATAAAAGGCCATGCTCGTAATACCAAAAACCATTACAGGAATACAGAATTCAGGATGGTTAGTGTCGGGTGAGGAGGGCTGCCGGAAGGCAGATACAAGGAATTAAAGAGCTGCAGAGAAAAAGACTCACCAGAGAGGACATAGTGATGTAGGCAAAAAGAGTAAGTGGAATTGGGAGTTTGGCAAGTGGAGAAGAAGGAAAGCCGGTTCCTTGCAGAGGAGAAGCAGCAAGAATGAAGTCCAGAAGGCACGCAGTTTGCTCGGGGAACTATCGCGGAGATAGAGGTAGAATTTGGCGGGCTTGTATCGTGGATGGCTTTTGACCACAGAGACATGGAGAGGCTGCTAAAGAAATCACTGTGGGATGTGGTCAGATGTTTGGGCAAAATGAAAGGGGAAGTTGACCGTAGATGAGAAAAAATGAAGGTCCGGAGGGGGTGATCGTGGATCCTGGTTATCCCCAGCAGATCTGGGTCTAAGGAGTCAAGAAAACCGCCAGCCTTGGGGGGTGTGGGGGGTGGAGACAAGGACACACGTGCAGGTGGGATTGGGATTTCAGTTCCTTCGACGACGTGGGCACCGCAGATGCCTTCAACCCTTGCCGCCCACCTTGGCACAGCCACACCTTCCAGTGTTTTCTGAGGACACGTGCTCCATTTGCTTGGCAGTCTCATCACTGGTCTCCCCCAGACTCTCTCTCCAGGTTTCTCTAACTAGCAGCCTCCACGAGATCACATTCTACCGAGGGAGGAAGGAATGTTTTGCACGGAGAACCCGTTCTAACACTCTCAAGATCCGTTTCTCCTGGTGTTATGAGTAGGATGGTTCAGTCTTCGGAGCTTCGGGCTATGATTTAAGAGCCATCTGTTTTAATCAGGCCTTTTCTGTGATTTATGGGAAGAGGATGCTGTGGGGGGAAGGGGCTGGTATAAACTATATTCTCCTAATTAGATCAGAATTATTATGCAAGGACCAGAGGCCCAGGCGATGGTGGGTTCATATTATTAGATTGCCATTGTTTTTCCTCTAATCGCCCTTTAGCTTAAAGTTTCAAAGCAACAATTGATTTTTTTTGGAGCTCTCAAGACTTCGGATTTTTAACATAATGTAACAGTGTTTATCTTATGCCTATAACTATGCATAACATCTCCCTGCATGAAAAAATGCTTAACAGCTGTATAGCATTTACTGTAGTCCAAAGAATTGTTCTATACGCCAGACATGATCCAAACTCATCCAATCTCCTAGGAACCCCCCGAGGGAGATCCCGGTGTTATTACCACCAGAGGACAGGTGAGGATGTTGGAGAAGAGGGAGTCATAGTAGTAGGAATGCCACAGCTGAGATTCGAACCCAGGCCCCTGAGATCCGCAGGCTGCCCACACAAAGGCTCCCCCACAGGACCTTTCCTTGGTAAGTTTAACATTTGCTACAGTGTAGAAAGATGCGGATAGTGCCCTTTTCCTAAAAGGAAAAAAAAAATATGTGCTTTTAAATGGATGTTCTAGAGAGGAAGGATGCATTTCCTACTGTTGATCCCCTTCCCTTCCAGAAATTCTAGTGGGAAATATAAGTGACGTAAAAAGTCGCAAGGTGGACTTGGTTTTTAGGATGTGATAGAGAAAGTGGAGTGACTTGAAAGTTGAAAGGAGTGAGTTTCCACTTGAGCATCAACTCCCACGAGCTCTGGGACATCGTGCAAGTTACTTACGTCTTCCGAAGCCTGTTCTGGATATGTGAGACGATTCCAGCTTCCACGTTCCACGAAGTCGTGAACACAGAACGGTGAAGAGGAGGTTCTGGCTGCCTTTGAGAGAGTCGTAGGGTGAGGGCTTGTTCCTTTCAGGAAGACCAGACCTGGTGGAACTTTCCAGGAAGGTGTGGGGCTGGGCAGCGCAGGGCGGGCCGGGTCTGCCAAAGAAACATCACCTGTTGATCAGACTCTTCTCGTACTAGTGTTTTGTCGTTTCTGGCCTGCTATTTGTCATTTTCATACAATTATGGTCTTTTTTAATCCAGATAACAAATGACTGCCGTTTGGAATGCTGTCACTGTTTTGTTAGCACAAGCACCAGTGGCGCAAGGAACAAAGGTTAAGAGTTTGCTTTCTTTTTTTTCTGTTGGTAGTTTTGTTTATGAATTGGATTTAACTTGAACCCAGCCTTCTGAAAGTACTTTGCATCTAACAGACCACTGTGCTCAGTGGTGACAATATTTGAGGGGCTCTGACTTTTGAATCAGACGTTCATTCCCATTCTAAGTGTAATATTTGATCTGTGAGGTTTCTCTTGGGTTTCTCATAGTATTGTTGCTGGCAATGTGCACCTGTGCAAAAACAGTATGAGGAGCTACTATATTATCTGCATTTGTACCGAAAAAGACATATTTTTATCATATGGCTTCTGGCACTTTTTTATTTTTCTTTCTTTCTTTCTTTTTTAAGATTTTACTTATTTATTTGACAGACAAAGATCACAAGCAGGCAGAGAGGCAGGCCGGGGGTGGGTGGGGAAGCAGGCTCCCTGCTGAGCAGAAAGCCCAATGCAGGGCTTGATCCCAGAACCCTGGGATCATGACCTGAGCCGAAGGCAGAGGCTTAATCCACTGAGCCACCCAGGTGCCCCAGCATCTTGCACTTTTCTTCAGGACCATCCTCTTCTCACCTTTCTAAGTTTAACTTTTCTTTAATATTATTTGAAAAAATCTGGGAGTGGAGTAAAATTTAGGCATATGTAAACATCTGGTCTCCTGGGCCCTCAGTAGGAGGAGTGTTTGAAGTTTGTTTTCTCATGATGAGACTATGCGGACTGCCAGTTTGGTTGCAGATGAAGCTTTTTCCATTGCTGACTAGATAGGTCTCCAAAGACACTCACTTTAAAGCATGTGAAGTCCTAGGTTCCAGATAATTAGGGGAGGTGAAGTAGGGAGTGTAGGTGTAAACAGAGTGGACAGAAATGATCAGTGTTTCTTAGTTTGTAAATCAACGTGTCTAGAAGTTGAAGCAATTCATCCTCATGTTTGATTTCTGTGGTACAAATTAAAGAAAAATAGAGCTATCTTGGTTTATAGTTTCCCCCCATGAATGAGGGCTATTGGGTGTCAAGGAGTTGGTGGCTACCCTACCTATAACCCTGTTTCAGCTCTTGGGCCGCCCGAAAGCTACTTCATAGATCGGAATAGATCGGAATAGATCAAGGGAGAGGCGTGTTCACCGTCCGTACAATATTCCATGTGTGTGTCCCTTGCCTGTTGAGAAAACAGGTTTTCTCTAAACTTCTACTTTCATTTACTGGCAGGTGTTTGAGAAGTTTCTCCAACATTCTTATTGATTCTGAAACTCCCAGATTGCCTTTGAAACTTAACAGGACTGTTTACCTATTTAGGATTTAGAAAGAAATTTTTAAAATGTGACTAGGTCTGCTTGGGTGGCTCAGTCAGTTAAGCGTCCGACTCTGGATTTTGGCTTCGGGCATGATCTAGGGGTCATGAGATCAAGCCTCGTGTCGGGCTCCATGCTGAGTGTGAAGCCTGCTCAAGATTCTCTCTCCCTCTCCCTCTCTTTCTCTTTCTCCTTTCTGAAAAAAATGAATAAATAAAAAAAATTAATAAAATGTGACCTTGGAAGAAAGGGTGGAAGAATACAGCTTGTTAATTCCACAAGCCCTAAGGGACACAGGCCAGCACGGCGAAGAATGGACATGTCACTCCCTGGACGGAGCTACTAGGACAGTGGGGCCAAGTGAGGCTTCAGTGAATGCTAAGTCTCATTTTTTTCTCTTGTCCAGATTATCATTAAAAATATATCAAGCTCTCATGATTTCCTGGGGCAGTAGCCCATCCAGCCATGATCCTTCTAAACGGAGGCACTGCAAGCATCTGTCCTTTGTCACTGGGAGAAGGGGTTTCCCACCCAGGCTTGTCCCATACGGGGACTTCTTGTCTCATGCCATGACTTTTAGTCTGTTGCTGTTCACCGAGGCCCTTTTGTTGGTCCAGGTTCAGTGCTGGGCTTGGGAGATCATGGGGGTGAATAACTCCTCCCAAAAGCTGCCTCACAGCCCCAGAGAGGGAAAAACACAAGGAAGCAGATGTCACCAAGCGCCCGGCCTTCGACTAGGACATCCACAGTGCTCTAGGGATGCCGAAGGAGCCGCGGATTGCTGGGGAAGTCAGAAATCCTTCACTCTTTATTCGTGGTGTTTGACATGTGTGGGATAGGGCATCGGATTAATCCGCTGTGTCGACTGATGCCTCTCAGACATTGGAGTGCGTCTGAGGTCAAGGATTTGGGCTCTTGCTCGGCAAGTCTGTATTTACCCTAAATGCCTCTCTTCAACACCATCTCCGTGACGGCAGCCTCTCAGTGGCATCTGGGGTGAAATGTTAAGAAAACATTTGGACACCAGGCCAATAAATCACACAGAAATGATTTTGCTAATAAAGCATGGTGACATTTTAGAGAAGACACTAGCATCCCAGACGGCCACAGACAAGCCTGACTTCAACTCCTTCCTGTGCCCGTGGGATGGATGACAGAAGCCCTCTCTGGATCCTGTTAGGGTGCTGGGTGGCAACGAGTGTCCTGGCTGCAGTGAAGGCTGCCGAGGTGCACAGGAAAAGTCTAGGGAAATGAGGAACTGATCATTGCACTCCAAGGAGGCAGATCATAGCACACCACATTCTGACTGCCGACCGAGATGGAGCCAGATGCTGTGTTTGTCCTGAATGCGAGTCTTTTACCCCCAATTCAAGACCATATGGAATGTAGCAAAACCTCACATGAGCCTGTCTTAACTAAGATACCTGGCTTCACTGAATTTTCTGGTTTATTAAAAGTAAACCTTATTAAAAGCAAATCCCAGGGTCCTGGGATCGAGTCCCGCATCGGGCTCCTTGCTCAGCAGGGAGCCTGCTTCTCCCTCTCCCTCTGCCTGCTGCTCCCCCTGCTTGTGCGCGCTCTCTCTCTCTGATAAATAAATAAAATCTTTTAAAAAAAAGAAAGAAAGGTGAAACCACCAGTTAATAATTCTGTCAGAGTCATTAAGTGAGGCTAAAAACGCACTTAATTTTGGAAGTTACTCATAATCCAAGTGTGTTATCCGTGGTGGATATAGATTGGCGGGTAGAAACAGGTGTTCGTAAGTCCTTTTTAAAATTTTTTTATTTTTTTACTGTAGCCATAGGAGTCCCAGGAGAGGTTAAAAACTGTGTTTCACCTTTTCAACACGCTAAGTTAGATTTTCATCATTGGAAGTAATTTGTGTTAATGTGTCTGTATACCAACTATTTATACAGTTGGAAAACAGAATGTTTTCATTCCTCAGATTAAATCAGTGAAAGTGAAATTTGGCCTAACTGTCAGAATACTAAGACTAGTCATGTATCACACTATTAATTTGTTAGCTCAGAATTTACCTTTATTAATTTTGGCCTTGCTGATTTTCAACATCATTATGTGGATACAACCAGGACCAGGGGTTACCTTTGCAGGATGTTTGAAAGGCTTGTTAGATTATGTAATTGTATATGTAGACACAATCAGTGACGATTTAGAGCTACTTACGAACTTTTTAGAGCTACTTACTTACGAACTTTGGAAGTTCCCCTATACTTGCCAACATTAATAAGCTATTTAAGAATCATTCCTTTTAGTCTAAAGGAAGCCTGGAGACAGTTTGCTTTTCCTAGTTTCTCTTCCTTGATGTCTTCATTCCAGGTTTTATTACGGCAGGACCAAGGAATGGGCTTCTGATGAACAGAAGACTTTTAGATCGGCAGTCCATCGTGTGACACGGGGCTCTTTCCCAAAATTTGTCTTTGAGTGGATTTGAAGCAGCTCAGAACTCAGATTTCCAAATGGAAAATCATTTAAACTCGTAAATTTTTAGACTTACCCGTGCCCATTTCATTCCTAGTGCAGCTGTGACATATAGGGTGGTAATAAGATCTCCAAGCCATAATATGGCGAGATAGTTTGCTAGAATTAGGGGACCAGAGCCATGTGTGCTTCCAGTGGCTTGGTGAGCCTGTCATTGAAGTAGTACATGAATATTCGTACAGTCTTACCAGTTACTTTGCCTACATTCGGGATTATGTTGATCGTTTGTGCTCTGGACTGTGCAGTGAATTATCGCTGAGAATATTGTTTCTTAAGACAATGCATATTGTGGTTTACGAATTTTGAGTCAGAGAACACCTGTGTACCTATTTGAATGATCAGGATGGGAGTAAACTCTGTTGAGTAATCAGACTCTTCAGATGAAAATTCGTTCTTTGAATAGTTATTGCTTACCCTGTTGGGCTTCTCACAGTGTTGCTGTCCTTAGAAGGTCTCTCAACATCATAATTATGAATTTCGGTTGTTACACTGAGCAGGGTTGTGGCTTTCAGTCACTATATATGCAAACTGGAAGTCCTGGCTAATAGAACCTTGTTTGCCCATAGAACTATATTATTAGCCCTATAGAAGTGTACTTTCCAAAAGGATTCTTTATTTCACAGGTTTTCTCGATTCCAACTTTACTTCCCTCAGCGAAGCCCCCATTCATGGAGTTTATTGAATGTAGAAACGTTCTTGCTTGAGCTCTTCTATGATTTTCCTTTCACTTCAACTTAAGAAACCTAGTAATCATGCAGATGCTGGTGATACGTGGCTTACCTAAGGACTGCCTAAAAATATGTGTGAGCTTTCCGTTTCTTTGGTTCTCTTCTCTGTCTTAACCAACATGGCGCCACAGTGAGGAGACAGTGCCGAGTGGGCACCCTTTCTGGCTGGGTTTGAGAGAGATGCCATGCTTCCAGGGCGAGCCAGAGTCTCTATACCTGGAAGTTAGCTCTGTTGCCCCATCTGTGCCCCCAGATTTTTGTTTTTATTTTCCTCTCCAACCATCACCCTCCCTGGAACGACTATGCAATCTCCTTTGGCGATGAACTTTCTTGCTCTCTTCTTGGCTGCCCTTCCAGAGGGCATGTCTTTCTTCAGTGCCTCCGATGGGCATTTCCTGCTCTGTTTTCCAATCTTGCTAAGCTTGAAAAAGTTTCTGAACCTCGCAATATGTGTCTCCTGATCTACTTTCAGTTCTAACGCCAGTGAGTAAAATTACACTAATTGCTTTTAATCTCTTAGTCACTTTAGCTTTGTTCTGAGAACATTGTGGTATTTGTGAACAGGCTTTTGTGCCAGAAAAATAATATAAAACCATTGCTCGGAAACACAGTGCCATTAAGAGCCATCAGCAGCACATAATAATGGCAATTAACGACAATCAGGGCTCACGGACTGCCTGCCACATGTGACATTTTTTTTTTTTTTTCAAGGAGCAAAGCATCTGAAGTTTATTTTATTATTATTATTATTTTTTTTTTACTTTGTGCGAGTATTTTCACATCTGCTTGTGATTATTTGGCCTTGTAACTACCACCTCAGGCCCAGTTCTTTTTAGGGGGAAAAAAAATGAATTCCTTATGTAATAAGTTATCGTTTGGAAAATTTCTCTGACGGACTGCGAGCTCTTCTTATGAAACATTCAGAATGAAAAAAAGGTATGGCTATAATTCACTACAGAAATAAGGTTTTCTGATGGCAAGAGAGTGGATTTTATGTATCCCAGTTAGTTATTTTTGCAAGGATGAACATTTGTACCTCATATATTAATGGAATAATGTACTATGAAGTGTTGCAGAATAAAATTAAAAACCCCTATCATACAGATCAGCTAGAGGTTGTACCAAGATAGCGTGGCGTAAGGGGGTCGCTGTTTGGATCTTGCCCGAAGTGACTTATTATTAGAAGTGCCTTCAGCTGGGGATTGTGCTGGAGCATAGCCTCTAAAGGAAAACTTATAGTCAGATTCCAGAACACGTATACACATCATATGGACTTAACAACAACAACAACACAGGGGCATTTAAAAAATTTTAAATATAAGGGAGAATTCCAAAGGCTATGTGTCAGAGGTTTGAAACAGCATATTTAACATCGATAACAAAAGGAGCTTCTTGCAGATTGTGAAGTGGTGGTTTTTAAAATTAGAAGCCCGGTATGTCGTAACCTAAGAAGCATTCGATAGAGCTGTTGCTAGGGGGAGGGTACTGCTTTTGCCAAAATCTGAGTAAATAAACAAGATAAACCCACGTAAATTGATGGCTCTCGTCTTCATAACTCATTGACCATCTGCTTATTTATTTATTTTTTTTCAATCCTGTCTTTTCTCACCCTGCAATATCTGTGCATCTGACACTTTGGAATTCAGATCGGCTGCAATGAGATTCGTCAGTTCTCTTTGCAGTGGTTCTGTTGTTTGCTTTTCAGCGAAAGTTTGAAGGACCATGAAAACCCCCGGCATCAGCTATAAGACATAAAATGTTCAGCAAGTCACGTTCTGAGACTTGTGTATAAGCCGTGATTGTTACTTCTCAGATCTGGAGACATTGCTTCGTCTTCAGAAGCTGTCTCTGTGTTTCTCATAGCAAGGGGCCGGGGCGGGGGGGGCTCCAGTCTTTCCCCTCCAGGTTACATCCTTTTGCACCCTCCGATCTGTCCGTACACATCTTCATACCGTGCGTGTGCAAACATTGGGAGGATCGGTTTATTTTCTGGAAGGTTCTGTCGAGGATCTCGAGGAGAGCATGGAAGACAGCCTTCGCAACGCTTACAGGACAATTGCACGAGTCACACACACACACCGCATTCACCCTTTTGTCTGAAACAAAAGGGGACTGTTTTCACGGACATCAGGGGCATGACCAACGCCACCCCTCACTATCTCACAGGTACACTGGAAGCGTGGTGACATGGTGTGTGCGCGCAGGCTTGGCGTTCCTGCAAGAGAGCGCTTTCAATCAGGCATGTCATTAGCTTTATCCCCATTATTATCTGTGTTTCTCCTAAACATTTCCCAGGGAAGCTCCACGGGGCTGCCCTGCCCCTGGATGGCTTCATTTTGCCAGGACAGTCTCTCCGGTGCTCAGCAGGCAGTGAGGGTGAAATCGCATCATCTCCACTGGGGGAGTGTGGACGCGCTCTGTTCTCCAGACTTGCTGTTCCCTCCGCCCTGGCAGGTGCCTTTTGGTTCACCGGGACCTGCCTTTTCCCCCCACAGAGACAGCTTTGCTCGTGGTTCTTAGGCAGTCAACCAGTGGACGGTCCTTCCGATCTTGCTTAGAGAAGCGACGTTCTGACTCAGATGTGGTTGTACCCAGAGCCTAGCAGATGGTAAGAAACAGATTGCAGAGACTTGGAGGGACTAAACGTGGCATGGGTGCCTCCGCCCACGCTTGGAGCCACGTCTCCAGCTGGGCTGATTTCTTACCAGTGTCGTCATGAGGAAGTCTTCACGCCCTGGGACAAGGGACCCCCTTGTCCGTCACCTCTTCTTGGGTGTGCCTGTCAGTGTCCCACTCTTCCCTTCAGGCCCAGCCACCCCCAGTCCAGACTGAGCACAAGTGTGGTTTTTGTTTGCTTGTTTTTGCTTGTTTTGTTTTGTTTGTAACTTCCTGCCTCTCAGAGAAGGGTAGAGCCCTGTGGTCAGAATTAGATGTACACTTGGGTCGCCTGCTGGAGATCGCGGAGTCTCTGGGAGACTAAAGATGATCAGTGAGCTTTTATCACTCAGTCAAGTGTTTTTAAATGTATTTATTATTTTAAGCAATTGTACAGAACTCTGTACAGTTTTTTTTTTCTTGGTGGTAGAACAGTGTAATATTTAACGCAGAGACAGTACCTGTTTGTTTTAGGGCTTTATGGTGGAAGTTAAACTTGCACGTTGTGGGGTATCTTGGGTTTGGGTGTGTACTCAGGGGGAGCCTCTCACCCATTTCAAGAGCTCCCATTCCTCAGACTTGCCGTGGCTCCCTACTGCCTCTCTCACAGGCCAACAGTCTCCCCAAGCAGTGGCCAACAGAGCCCATCAGGAGGGACTTGAGGCCATGGGAGATTATGCAGAGACTGAACCCCAGTCCTTCGTTCAGCTCTTACTCTCTTAAAGACACTCAGGCTCTTTTCGTCTTTCTCTTTCTTCACCCCCAAGCCCTCCTCCTCCAGTTTTTAATCCCAGCAAGGTAGTGGTGAGAGTGCCAAGGTCAGGCTTTAGAGATGCGACAGAAAGGGGAGGCGTCATGGTTCTGTTTTCTTCTCCTTCCTGCTGGCTCTTCCCCGCCGGCTGAATTGCTTCCCTAGGGGGGGTCTCTGCACCTGTCCTGGCCGGGTTCTCCTTTTGCGGGAAGGATCTGGGATGGCCAGCTCCGGGGCTGTGTTCCGTGGAAGGTTCTCTCTCACGTGCCACGGGAGCCAGCAAACCTGGGGAGCCCGACAGCCAGCCTCTGTACTTCTGCTCTCCCCCTGCCTTCCGCCCGATGGAGTTTGGTGGCTCTCCCCAAAGCGCTCGGAGAAGCGTGAGTGGCCGGATGTGTCCGGTCAAAAGACGGAAGAAGAGGAGGGTCAACTTAAAAGCTGGCTCTTGGGACGCCTGGGGGGCTCAGTCAGTTAAGCGTCCGCCTTCGGCTCAGGTCATGATCCTGGTGTCCTGGGATCAAGACCCGCATCGGGCTCCCTGCTCAGTGGGGAGTCTGCTTCTCCCTCCCTCTCTCTCTTTCTCTCTCTCAAATAAATAAATAAGATAAAATAAAACAAAAATAAGAAAAAAAATAAAACCTGGCTCTTGAGAAGGATGGAGTTTTGCTTATTTTAGGTTTATGTCAATACTTCAGATAGCGTTAACCCAGAGACCTCGGGTCAGCTACACCTTCTCCAGCGACGTTCTGCCCCACACTCCCCTTGAACCCTCATGTCCATCCCAAGAGATACAGATCTCCTGTTGACCCCAGTTCTGTTCCCCGGGGACACCTGAACCCCGTCCCTGACACACACACTTCTGTGACCATGTCTCTAACTGGAACATGAAGACAAGACTCCAAGCCGTCCGAGTCATTACCCCTGGCGTGGCCAGGCCCCAAGCTGCTGGCAGCCTCCCAAACACGCCTGCAAAGGCTGTGCGTGCCGGGGCCTTCCAGAGAGTGCGCGGCGGGTCTAGGAAGTCTGGGCTTTGTTTCCTTGGGGGAAATGCCAGCTTTGGCGCGGCAACCTACCTGGCTGCCTCTGCCCGGTAAGCGGATGATGAATAGACTTCTTGGTGCTCCTTGTTTATAGCATTAATATCCAGAAAGGGAGTTCCACCAGAGAGGAGAGTTTTAAAAAAAGTGAGGCCTGGGACGAGGAGGAGAAGTTGCCAACGTGAAGTGATTTGAGAGGTGCTAAGAGGCCCCACCTGCGCCAAGGCCGCCCGCCCAGCTGTTAGTAATTCTCAGCGTCCAGTGTTGGCGGGGGGTGGGGGGTGGGGGGTGCTGGCCAGCTGCGGGTCCAGCCCAGTCGCCTAACTGCTGAGCCCCCCACTTTCTTGTGTATGGAGCGGAGCGGACCTGGGGTTGCCAGGGAGGTAACGTAGATGATTAAAGCAAGCCAAGTAGATGTTCTTGTCTGTCATTTCTTTTACTTTTCTTTTTTTTTTTTTTTAAGATTTTATTTATTTATTTGACAGACAGAGATCACAAGTAGGCAGAAAGGCAGGCAGAGAGAGAGAGGAGGAGGAAGCTGGCTCCCTGATGAGCAGATTCGGGGCTCGATCCCAGGACCCTGGGATCATGACCTGAGCCGAAGGCAGAGGCTTAACCACTGAGCCACCCAGGAGCCCCTTGTCTGTCATTTCTTAGAACACGTGGTCCTCTGCGTACCACTGTGACTTGAGAATCGAGAAATAGATAATCGATGTGAGAAAAGTTGGCAAGAGGGCATACGTCGTGACACATAATCATGGACATTTGGCTTCTGTGTTGGAGAGGACCGTGGTGACTGTGGTCCTGGAGAGCGCAGGGTCCATCCCGATGGCCATTACTCAGCACCCATGTTGGCGGCCATCGAAGAATAAAGGCCTTATGTTATGGTATCCTCGGATTTCTGTTTCATGCTGTGGATCTGTAAAAATTCTCCAATTGCTGAAAACTATCGGAGAACCCCCACCCCCCAAAAAATAAATAAATAAAACACTTATGTATGAGCTGAATCTGACCAGTTTTATATCTCTGGGATAAAAAATAATCTAGAAGTTCTTTGTAGCTCAAAGTTCGATGGGTCTTTGATTTTTAGGACCCTGAACTAGAATCCTGTCACTCCAAATGTGGTGTGTGGACCAGGACCAGCTGTGGTCCTGGGAGCCTGAGAGAAATGAAGCATCTCAGACCCCCGTCCCAAACCACACGGACCCCAAACATCGCGGTCAGAGGAATGGTAGGTGAGAACATCATTTGGGAAAGGTCCTGCTGAAATATTTCAGAGTAGGGGAAATCGTGAACCCTCCCTGGTATGTTAATATGAGTCCTATCTTTAGATTAATTCACTGACGCAAAAAATGAATGGGTCACACATAGGAGAATTCATTTTGATGAAAGAAGATGGGGCTTATGACTTTGGTTTTCGATGTTTTGAATTTTCTGGGCGGCTGAGTGGGATGTGTGGAAGCTTCTGGTTGAAGATAGAGACTTTTTTGTTTATTGGTTTTCCATTTTTTTTTTAACTTTATTAGGCATTATAAGTGCCTACCCGATGTCGCACTGTGCTTATTAACCCTTTCCCGTAATTTCTTATTAAGTCACGACAGCAGTATTTTGAGGTAAGGTGATCACTTGAATGTTTTAGATGAAACAACCAGAGCTGTAGAAAAGCGTAAAAAACCTGCTATCCAAGGCTACTTGCGAGGAGGAGAAAGGATTGGGATTTGCACCCAGGAGAGCTGGAGGCCCAAACTGCTGGACAGCTCAGGTTTCTTTTCTGTGCCTTTGCTGTGGCCTGGCCTGGCTGGAGACACTTTCAGATTCACTGACCTGCGCCACAAGTGCCACCTGCAGACGTTCCAGGAGGGAATCAGACTATGACTGAGGGCTTGGGGTGCCGCCTCTCCCTGATTCTTTGTGTTTTATTTTTTAATTGTTTTTTTGGGGGGGGGCAAAGAATGTTTTTAGCTCTCTGATGGCCGGCAAAAAGTACGAGCAGCTCCCAGAGAAGATCTATTTGTCACTTCATAAGGACCAATGATCGTGTCTTCACAGTTGTTTCCTGTACTTCCTGGATCCTGGGAAGCTGGTTCCCGATTTTGACTTTCGAATGAGAAATACGGACGGTGGCGAATGCGGAGTGGTCAGGCAGTTGTGGTGTGGGAAGAAAACTGAACGGGTGTGAATTTAAAAAGCCTGTTCTCTGTGCCCCTTTTATGAAAAAGCCCCCCCCCCCCCCCCCCCCGTCAAGACCTCTTCACTTAATTATTTAGCATTTCAAAGAATCTGAGAAGGACTCTGCCTTCTCCGAAGCTGCCTGCAGGTGTTAGCTATTGTGGTCGGTGAGATTTCAAAGCAGAAACTGCAGGCTGTTTTAATGCCGGTGCTTTTAATCCTAACCTTTGTGTTGAGATTAGGAACAGGAAGAGTAGCCCCTGAGGGGCAAGCCGGAATTGTTTGTTTGTTTGTTTGTTTTGCTTTATTTTTCTTTTCCCCAAAGAGTTACAATGAACCCTCCAGATCTCTGGAATTGTTCTTCATTCATTGATTGATTTAAAAAAAAATTTTTTTGAGGGGGTTCTATGTGCGGATGTTGAAATCTGCACAGTGGGATCTGTCATTAAAAAAATAATAATAAGCTGGAATAAGGGAAGGCTTTGGCACTTACAAATCAACTTCACGTGCTCGCAGCCTGTTTCCATAAAAGATAAAAAGCCATAAATCTCTCTCGAAGTATCTTCGTGTGTCGTTAGTTCAGTGTTTGAAGGGTATGTATGTGCGGGGCGGGGGTGGGGGGTAATAAATCAGTTACCGGGATGTCAAGCAGCCTTAGCCTGGCTACTATTGACCCTTTGCCCAAGGGATGCCCCTAAAAGAGCTGTTATCCCCGTCTCTCACCACCCCTGCCTTCCCCACCCCCACAGCCCCTACACACGCCATTCGCACACCTTCCTACTCTCAGCCAGTGTGTCAAGCATGGATGCGTTGTACAGCATCTTCACAGAATAAAAATGCTGTGGAGGAAACCACAGAGGTGTGGCTTGGTGTCAGCAGCTCTGGTACTTCTCACATGAGATCAGAAAGTGGCTGGACCGCGGGCCACAGGGAGTGGTGTTCTTTTCTCGTCACAACTCTATCAGCAAGGCTCGGGTGGCGCTGCCTCTAAGTGAGAGCCATCCCAAGCCAACGCCTCTCGTAACAACGTTGACGGACAGCCGTGTGAGTTATCTTCTTGGAGAACTAACATGGGGACACGGTTTCATGTCCCGGTTTCATGAGTGGGGTAGTTGGTTTGCTAGCTGCTGAGTCCAGGGAGAGGTTAATGAGCATGGTCTAGGGTGTGGGGCCACCTTCATAGGGAGGCTTAGGGGATGGCAGAGAAACAGAACAGGATTGAGTTATTCTTGACAAGAGTGGAGAACAGGACTGTGGGGAATTGATAGCGATATGATACGGCCAACAGCACTGACTCCCAAGTCAGAGACGTGGGGCCTGGTCCTACTGCGCGCTACCAACCAGCTGCGTAGCCTTGGGGAAGACATCACTGCCTCATCACAGTGTAGGTGTAGGAGAAGATGACTTTAAAAATCTGCTTTGTCACCTATCAGACTATTTGATTCTATTCTAATCCAGTCAACCAGCCAACCAACCAGTCAAACGAATAAGCCCCAAGTCTCGACCAGGAGAACCAACCATTGTGCTAATTTTGCAGAGGAATTGAAAGATACTGTTAGAATGTTTTCATTTTCATTTTTTTTTTTAATTTAAGTGATCTCTACACCCATCGTGGGGCTCGAGCCCACAGCCCTGAGATCAAGAGTTGTGTGCTCTACTGACTGAGCCAGTTACTGTTAGAATTTTTAAAAAGAGAATGTCATGGCCATGTCAGGAACAAAGATCATTTTGTCCTCTACATTCAGTGTGACCAGAAAAAGTGTTTCTGAGGTCTGGGAAAATGGAAAAGATAAAGCTGAAATGTTGACGTTAGAATTAAGTTGCGGAGGGTGTTTGTGCTGCTAAAGACAAGGTAGGGAGAAGAGGAGAGATTTAAAAAGACTCTGAATGAGAGAGCAGAAAGATTGGACCACGTCTCTGTTCGTTATTTTCCCCTCCTTCTAAACTTTGAGCAGCCAAAGTATGAAATTTCGGGAACTTCTCTCCAACAGATGAAGAACACTGTAGGGTAATAAATTTGACTAATAACTCATTTCTGAATAGGATTTAGTGGCCTTTTGAAATCTGTCTAAAAACTCTCAGGAGGAAAATTTTCCAAGGAACACACATTAGAGTTGGATTTTTAATATTTAGAATACTGTATGTAGCAATTAGCTTTGTCTCCCTGGTTGGATGGTTCATGCTTCAGATGCCACACGGAAGAATGGTGGTTAAAACGTCCTTGAAATATGACAGAAGACGCTGTCGGTGGTGCGGGTCCCTTCAAGATCCTTTCTGTCTCCAGGGACACCGAAGTGAAGTGTCTTGTCTGAGCTCCAAGGGCTGCTAACGTTACCCAAAAGCTCAGAGATTGTCCAGGAAAGAAGTACAGCCTCAGGTGCCCAGAGGGAGAGGAAATCTCTGGCGCATTCGTGCAGAACAAGAAAAGGCTTGGCCAGTCCATTAAAAGGCTATCACTGTGTCATGTCTTTGACTCTCAGGTATTTGTTAAATGACGAAATGAAATCATCGTCTATGAAAATGAGATTCCAACATGAACTTATTGCCTAGGGCCTTTAGGAAAACCTGATGAAAGTATTGAAATCTCTCTGTAAGATGATTTTTAGGCAGAAATGCGTGAAAGAGTAATTTTTCTCTGCTTCATTATGCTCTTCCCATTTCCGCTCAAGCCTTTTTCCTACTATGATTTAGAATTTCCGTCTGATTTCCTTCTGTGTGGCATGTGAGCCCTCCTCTATGTGGCTTCATAACACTGACCAGTAAAGACTATAGAGACCTCTTTAGGCACCCTCCATTCTAGTGGTAGAACTAACTTGAACCAGTAACTTATTTCGACCGGTTTGAACTTGAACTGACCTAGAACTGAATGAAGGACCTGGGATGAGGGCCCCCCGTGGAAGTATCATTCTGTAACACGCTCAGTGGCCAGCAGTGCTATGGGAGAAGTACGGGTAGGTGACAGATGGCAGGACTTCAGGTCTAATGTGCGTAAATACCCAACTCACTGTTCTGAAAAATCACAGTGGAAATGCTTGTTCTGAAATAGATCCCAGCCTGTTCTGTCTTTACCAGGACTCCCCAGATGGAATTTGGGAAACCGAATCCCTGAGATGAAATGCTATTCCCTTGATCCGAGTTAGACCCTCTGTTTTTCTGTATATGGAGTTTTCTGTTCATTGACACTTTTCCTCTGCCTGCCATCGATCTTTATGGGTTCTTGTGTGCCGGGCTCCCACTTTTTAGAGCAATTATAAAAGAGAAAACAGGGCATTTCCCAGACATAAAACTCTTTCTCATGTCCCAGGGGGTCAGTTAATCCTGGGATATTGCAAGAGTTCAGCGAAACCTAATTCACTTAAATTCTATCACTTCATTCTACCTGGATTCCGGGGTATACTTCTGGCCGCCTAAAGAGGAACAAAGCCAAGACTTTGGTCAACGTCAGAGAATCCCTTTCTTCCAGCATTTCGGTTGACTGCTTCGTGTTTGTCGTCGAGCACACGGACCGTAGAGTTTTAGCAGCTGTTGGGATTTATTGAGCCTGGGTTGTACTTTAAACTGCTTGTCTGACATTTTTTGCTGCTTATTTTTAAGTGGGCTTCGTGTTTCATAAAATCCTAGAGCTGGAAAAGGCCTTGGAAAACTTCTGGCTTGACCCATTTGTCTTAGACGGGAAGCAACACACAGGCAGGTGTCAAGAGACTGCTTCAAGGTCACAGAGCCCAAAGGGGCCAAACCCAGGCTAGAACCCATGTCCTGATTCCTGCTCCCGTGTTTCCAGTCACTTACATCCAGACAGGATTCCATGATATTTTTCACCTCTGTCCAGCACCAGGAGGACAATTTTCCAAGGAATGCATGTTATTGTTGGGAATTTATAAAACTTAGGCCATTTTATACAGCTGTTACTTTTCTTCCTTTTTGTTGTGTGCCATTTTTAATGGGTACAAAGGTGGAGAATTTAGAGCATAAACCCAATAGCCAGCTTCAACGATTTTCAGCTCAAGGCTCACCTTGCTTCTTCTACATCCCTCCGGACTCTCCCACCCAGATTATTCGGAAGCAAACCTGGACATCCTGTTATCTTACCCATAAATATTTTGGTATGTGTCTGTGAAAGATGAGTGCTTTAAAGAAAAAAAAATCATAACTACCATGTTATTATTAGCCCAAATAAATTAGCTGTAATTCCATAAGGTCACAGCATATTCCAGAACCTTTTAAAGACTCTATTACAAATACTATTTGACCATTTATTTTCAAATCTGTTTTTTCATTCAAAGGAGAAACCAACTCTGATGGTTGGTCTAGAGTCCACAGGTCCAAAATCCTGTGAAGGTGGGTGTTTTAGGTCAGTGGAAAGAGAGAGGGGCTAGTCAAAGGCTCTACATATCAGGGATAAAAACCTGGCATGCCTTTACAATCACCGAGAAATTGGTTAGATATTCATTTGATTTTGGAGTGTTTTAATTCTCCTTCCTACCGAAACTAGTCAATTTTAATACGATGTCCAAAGACCTGGTAGCTGTTCTTTTCATATCACTTTGACTTAAGGATCAGTAGATTAAAGAAACTTATCTCCACAGGAACGGGGAAAGTCATGGCAATTTTGGGTGGTAGGTGCGTCGCTGATTTTTCCTTCCCGTCGGCAGATGTGAATAGCCTGGGCTCCTTGAGCTCTGGTTTCCTCAGATGGGATATAAAATATTTCATGTTCAGAGATGTGTTCCGTTCACCAGAAGTGACTTCCAGGGAAGCATTTTCGGGGAGACAGGTGGATGCTTGAGGGGCACCCCGTTGATATTGCATTTCTCGTTTCTTCGACCTCTGCTTTTAAATATCTTCAGTGACAGAAGCCAAGAGCAGGCTTTGAATGAATATCCCATCTCAATCATATATCTAGACTGGCCTGGAATTTTGTGTTGCAGGATACAGAACACATAACAAAAATTTCCTCCTTGGCTCGTCTGGTGTCTTGAGAAAGCTATGAATTTTGTCAAGCTGGCTAAAACCAGACGTTTTCTTCCGTAGAGGAAAGATAGGGAGAGCTGGGTCCTGGGAATGAGAAGCAGGAAGCAGGATTTTCCGGAAACCAACAGGCATTAAACTTGACCATATGCGCCCGGCGTGGGGTTAGGGGGTGCGAACCAGAGAAACCCCGGGCACTGGGGAGGGACAGCACATGCCCCGGTGTTGGCTCCGTCCCTGCACCCCTGAAATCCTCCTGTGGACAGAAGTGTGATTTGAAGGCAGTTTCAGACTCACTCAACGTAAGTCAGACTGACATCTGTGATGACATAAAGACCAGTGTCACGCGCTGATCAGGGCCACAGACACAGCTGTGACTTGTTTGCTCTCCCCACTCGGTCACAGCTTCCCCACGACCTGTCATACAGTGTATGTTGTCATCACTGAATGCCTTTTCTCTCTACTAATGGTTCTGGCTGGTCTAGGAAGTACAGGGTTTTAGGGAAACCAAAAACCAAAAAAAAAAAAAAAAAGAGGCAGGATTGTATAGCTGATCTATCCTGTGGCTAGAAGAGTAGAAGAGCTTTTCGTGATTCGGGGTGAACACTTGGGTCTCCAGGGCCAGTGCCCTGGGATCAGCGCCTCCCGTCGACAGCCTCTTAGCTCTGGCTGAGTTATGGGGACTCTAATCGTGCCCAAGGACAAATGAGGCTCCTCCACCCATGGGAGCTGTGCTGGGCCGGCCGCCTTGTACTTGCTTGCTTAGTGGCGCTGAGGAAGGAAAAGGAGATGCCTCAGCTTCTAGAAGCTAAATAATGTGGACGTCCAGCCTGACGGATGAGGAAAATTTCTGTCTCCCTCCCTGATAGTCGGTTTACCCACAGCCCTGTGAGAGGCAGCCCACTCTTAAAATTGCCTGCTTGTTTACTTATTACCATTGGCTAACAGCCAGAAGCCCAGACTCACAGAGCATACCCGACAGAGGGAACCTGAGCCACCTCTGTAGCAATGCCCGTGTGGAAAGTACTGGAAGAGTTCCAGCAGCAACCCATCTCCCCGTCTCCGGTCATCTGGGATTGCTGGCCATTGGGAGTGAACTTCCCCGGCCCAGAGGTTGGGCCCCAAGTGGCAGGATAGACACAGAGGATTCTGGAAGGGAATAAGGAGCAGGGGGTCCAAAGTCCTATGAAGGCTAGAGGGTGTGATGGGGTTTCCGAGGGTTGCTTGGCAGGGGGTTCGGACA
The DNA here is from genome assembly GCF_009829155.1 of Mustela erminea. Lineage (NCBI taxonomy): Eukaryota > Metazoa > Chordata > Mammalia > Carnivora > Mustelidae > Mustela > Mustela erminea. The sequence goes on along the minus strand of NC_045634.1, from coordinate 26,171,703 downwards.
GGCAAGGTGAGGGCCGTGAGAGTTGGCTGTTGCAGAGCACAAAGAAGGGACTGCGGGAGAGAAAGCCTCCTTGGAGTCGGGCCTCGGACTTCAGAGATGCTTTGCCAATGGACTGTTTCTACGTGGAGGCCACCTGGGTTTTTTGGTAACACAGACCTGGAGAGTAAATCCTGCCTGTGTGTCTGTGGATCCCTCCAGGGTGCTTTGGGGGACATAGGAGAAGGGAAAGCGCTAACATCTGGGTAGCCGTCGCTACTGCTTCCCAGGCGTCGGACGAAGACAGACCCAGACTGGAAGAAGGTACCTGTCAGTAGGCAAGGGACACAGGAAAGGACAAGCGACAGCAGTCTTTTTCTTCCAACTGTCTTTCTCTCTGATACCCTTTTACCCTCCGAACAGCAGGTCCCAAGGACTGACATCCATCAGCTGAACGCAGAACAATCCTTAATGACAACCACCTACCTCCCCCTCCTCTCTCCCTCCCGTCCTACTGCAAATATTCCTTCGGTACCTTCTGTGCACGAGCAATAATGCTAGGTACTTGGAAGACGTGTTTCTGCCCATGCTGAGAATTCTTTTCTAGGGCACATGGGCTCATAGCATTAAGCCGACCCGCCCCGCCCAAGGATGTTTCAACGACAAAGGTGTCACTCACGTTGGGGGGTCCTAGAGCAATTACAGTCGTGTTTTGGAGAGACAAAGCAATGTGTCCTTAGACGGGATTCTCTCCCTAGCTTCCCCCAGTTGTCACGAAGGCGCTTTTTAAGCTGGTTGAGGCTCTGAATCTACCTGATTTCCCCCTTTATAATCAGAGGCATTTTTGCTAATTGAACTGTGTAAATACTTATTAGCGGGCACCCTGCTGAGCTCTCTACATACATTTTCATATTCATTCTTCACCCAACATCAGGGGAAAGCTATTTTTCCGATCTTTCCCTTAGAGGAAATGATGGCTTAGCAGAGATTTTGGACTTTGCTCAAGGTTATGTGTCTAATAAATGTTCGATCCAGGCTCTCAAACCCAGACTCTTCCTAATGCCTTAGAATGGTAGGCAAATATCTTAGACCCATTTGTATCCTCATACCCCATGGGAGAAAAATACGGTGTTGGAGACCTCCATTTCTCTTTGTGATTCCCGAGACAACTTCCTTGTTCAAAGGATGGGGATTCAGGCTTCAAACAAGACCCCCCCCCCTTAGACTGTGCCCCTCAAATGGGGATAATGGCAGCTAACATTTGCAGTGCTTCTTTTCTATCAGCTGTTGTTCCAAGAAGTTCATGTGGATTAATTTATCTGAAACTGAAGAATTTCTGTTTGAAACTAAGAGTTCTATTACACACACACACACACACACATACACACATGAGCGTGTGTGCACCTTTTTTTTTAAAGTAAGCTCCATGCCCAGCATGGAGCCCTACGTGGGGCTTGAACTCATGACCCTGAGATCAAGACCTGAGCTGAGATCAAGAGTCGGATACCCAATCGACTGAGCCACCCAGGTGCCCCCTGAGAGAGTTCTCTTCTTATCTCCATTTGACAGTTGAGGACATTGAGGCACAGGGATGCCCACACGGGGATTATCAGTGGCCCAGTGCATTTTTGCTGGGGCCAGCAGGCTCCAGAGTCTCCCCTCAGGGCCTCTCTGACGTGCCACCTGGATCCCACATACTCCTGAGGCGTCGTCCTGTTTGTTTCCTCCTGGCTTCCATGGAACCCGAGGAGGAGGGCTTTGTGAGGTCTGAGACAGCGCGGCCTAATTGGGATCTGGATGCGTCCTCTTGCCTGCTCTTTGCCAATCCCGCGGTTACTTCTTATTCTGACTTGCTTATTTAGCGGCCCTGGGGCTTGGCACCGACGAGACTACAGGTTCACACAGTCCACACAGGAATGAGACAGATTCTTGCTCCTGTTAATGGGCTTTAAAGATCTTGAGGGCTATTTTTTTTTTTTCCCCACCCGTATCTCCCACTTGATTTTTTCGGGTAGTGCCCAAATCCTGCAATCGTGCCAGTGGCTGGAAGGGCTGATTTACCACTTAGATGTTCCTTGGACTGTTTCAGTTTGGTAGGAGGAAAAGGAGTAAATGCTTCCTTTCTCTAGAGCACAGAAAACAAGTTGGCTTCTTCCCTGTGTACGTGATGCACAGGTGTCCCCCAAAGGGAAGCTTTTGGCTTTTATAAACTGCCATACAAGTTCTTGAAGCATTGTTGGGTTGTCTGGCTTTGTTGTTGTTGTTGTTTTCTCGATGAATCTAGCTTTGGTTTAGGACTTTGAAGGAGTGTCGAAGGATTGTCATCAACACCGTTGTGTTGACTTGTGTCCTCCCCAGGTTCGTATGTTGAAGTCCTAGCCTGTAAGACCTCAGAATATGACCTCATTAGGAGCTAGGGTTGTTGGAGATATAATTGGTTGAGACGAGGTCATACGGAGGGCAGCCCAGAATCTGAAATGACTGGTGTCCTTACGAAAAAGGGGTAATTTGGACAGAGATACACACACAAGGAGGATGCCGTGGGAAGATAGGGAGGTTGCCCCCACCAAGGTACACCAGCAGTTGGCAACCACGGAGAGAGGCCCGGGACAGGCTCTTTGTCGCAGCCCTCGGAGGGGACCAACCTTGCCGACACCTTGATCTTGGACTTCTGCCTCCAGAACTGTGGGACAGTTTCTGTTGGTGTAGCCGCTCAGTGTGTGGTATTTTGTGAGGGCAGCTGTTGCAAACTCATACAAATTCTTCCCGTAAGCAAACAAATAAAAGAAAATGGCGAAAACGAAAGTGCTAATTTAGCAGCGTTTGTGAAGCTGGGCTTCCCTTTTTCCAACATCGCGGCCGCTTGGAGGCAGAGGACTTTGGTGCTGGTGGGGAGCCTGCCCATGGCATGCAGGGGACCTGGTGGCTTTAGTCTGAGCCCCGACACACGTCACCAGGTCCCTTTCACAAGCTCCATATCCCAGAGATAGTCTCCTCTCGGCCTCCTAATCTCTCTTTTCCCACCTTTTCCTTTAAATCTTCCTTGTTGGATAAAAATACACTGACTGCTTCCTTTGAGCTTTCCTGATCTGGAAGTGAAATCAGTGCCCCCCCCTGCATGGTGGAAGAAAGGCCACCGGAATTTTAGATTTATTCCCAGCCTTAACCCCTCCAGTGCTTTTACCCTTTGCCTGGGTATTTGGATGCCACATTTTGTACCTCACTGTCCGGTGCCTGCCCTGCTTCTGCCACGTGTCGGATCAAGTTGGAGCCAGTGGGGGACTGGTGTTGGTAGAGAAGCCCCCGACCGGACTGGGCTGCAGCTGCAGGCGAAGGAGGGCGTGGGTGGCACCCATGAACCCTGAAGGGGGCAGACCGTGGTTAGAAACACAAGCCAGCGTGCTGGTGACTTCACAGCTGGGGGATCTGGTGGAGAATCAAAGACACAGGAGAAGAGAAAGAACCAGGCCCACTTGGAGTATGGGTTTGGGATCCGGACGGAAGGCACCGCGGTGTAGACAGTCTGACAGCAGTGGGAAGAGTATGCGCATGCGCCTGGTCAGTGCCTGGGGTTTGCAGGGCTTAGAGCCCAACGCCCAGCAGATGCAGAGCGCCATGGGACTTGCCATTGTGTCTCCCAAGATGAAAATCTCTTGAATTCAAAGCCCTGTGGAGGGCTTTGAGTTTTATGTTTTCTACAATATCGTGCTTTGTGACAGTAATAATTCTTTCCAAAATTTTACTCATTTTCTCTTTGGAATCCCATGGTTTCCTTCCTTCCTTCCCCCCTCCCCCCTTCCCTTTTCTTTCTTTCTTTCTTTCTTTCTTTCTCCCTTCCTTCCTTTCCTTTCCTTTCCTCCCTTCTAAAGAGTTTATTATTTACTTGCAATAGAGAGAGAGAGCACACAGAGGGAGACAGAGAAGCAGACTCCCCTCTGAGCAGGGAGCCCAATGCGGGACTCGATCCCAGGTCCCCAGGAGTATGACCTGAGCCAAATGCTTAACCGACTGAACCACCCAGGTGCCCCACCCCAGTGGTTTTCACATCTGCTCTGTCTGGAAGGATGGCCAAGAGCTGTACCAAGGGGATGGGAAAAAGTGCGCTGCACCCTGGCCAGTGCCGGGAGGGTGGGAGGTGCTGGCTCAGGCACTGTCGTGGAGTGGTTTGTGCCCATGTGGAGAATCCTGAGGAAGGTGGCGGGACACCTGCATGTTTCGTTGGCTGGGAGCATTCTCCCCATTTGGCAAATCCTTTTGTTCCCTAGCAGACACCGAAGTAGAGTTCTCCTTGTGAGATGAAACCAGCTACTCCTCACCCTCCCATCCCCCACCCCCTGCAGAGACTTTTTTTTTTTTTAGATTTTATTTATTTTGACAGACAGAAATCACAGGGAGGCAGAGAGGCAGAGAGAGAGGAAAGGAAGCAGGCTCCCTGCTGAGCAGAGAGCCCCATGCGGGGCTCAATCCCTGGACCCCGGGATCATGACCTGAGCCGAAGGCAGAGGCTTTAACCCACTGAGCCACCCAGGTGCCCCCCCCCCCCGCAGAGACTTAATGTATGAATCAAATAAATGCCTAACGAAAATCCTTGACTTTACTATGTTTTGCCTCATTTGCTCCTCTTCGATGTGTGTAAGACTGAGCCAAGAGCTTCACATTTATTATCTTATTCGAACTCCACTAATGTAATATTGTTCTCATTTTAAAGATGGGAAGACTGAGGCTTACAGAGATTAAATCATCTGTCCAGGGATAAAGAAGTAGTTAGAGGCAGAGCCAGCACTGAGCTGAGATCTGACCTTGAATTGAACTGGCGTAACCAGTCATTTCATATTTAGCAATCCCGGGCTCCTAAGAATCCCTCATTCCTCTTCCTGGTAGTCCCAAAATAAAAATTTTACTCTAATCTACTATATTGTCACCTCAAAATCACAAAGAAATAGAAAAATGACCTACTGTTTATTTATTGTTACTCCAGCCCTAAGCGACTCCTCCCTGTAAAACAGAGCTAGAGTGCTCATATAGACCTCGAAGTGTGTTTGCATGGATTATCTCATTGTAATAACGCGGGGTGGTGTTCGAGCTGGGAAGGGGAGCCGGCAGCTGTCTAATGCACTCCCCGCCTTTTCTAAATGAAGGTGTTGAGTCTCATAGAGGCTTTGTCGGTTGACTATACTCATCATTAAAGTCTGGCATGGGACTCGAGTTTCCACACGGCCGTTTTAGTGTTCTTTCCCTGAGCTTGCTGTCCCGCCCAGAGCCCCGATCCTCCCCAGAACCTTGCTGAGGTTGGTGGGTGAAGGAGAGAGACTCAGAGCCTTGAAGAGATGATCGCTGAGGAGACCAAAGGTAGTTAGGAGCAGAACCAGGACATGACCTTCAGAGCCCTAGTTACTGTCTTGGGGACCTCCCGTCACCCCCCGCCCCCCAGCTCCCCAAACCTTGCCATGCGGTGCCCAGTAGGGACTGTCCTCTCTGTAGGTCTCCCAGTGGCCATGTTGTCTTGAGCCCACTGAGAGGGAGACAGGGAGGGAGAATCATAAGCACATCGTGTCTTACTGTGACTTACTGTGACAATACTAAAGGATGGCTGGGAACTTGTGTGTGTGTGTGTGTGTGTGTGTGTGTGTGTGTGTGTGTGTGTGTGTTTCTTTTACTGTCCTTTATTTTTCTTTTTTATGGTGAAAAAAAATCAGATTTTATAAATATTAAGGGATTTTTCTTACTTAGATAACAAAAAAAAAAAAAAAAAGGAAAAGTGTACTGCTTGCTTCCATTTCCAGCAATAGAGTGGACACTCTATCCTGAAAAGCCCCAGATTAGAAATAGTAAATCTATAAGTTTCCAGGTGAAATATTTCGTAGTATTTCTTGGCTCTTCGATCTCGTAAAACCCAGTGATCTCCATTCGCCATTAAGCTAGCAACTCAGACCCAAGGGAACCGGTCTGCTCGTGCTCAGCAGGGAAACTGGTAGACGGGCCAATTGCAACAAGGTCTGACTATTTAAAACAGTAATAAAAAAGAGAGAGAGAGAGGGAGAAAAGCGAGGGAAGAGGAGAGAGAGGCGGGGAGTGGGGGGGGGGGAAGAAGTTAGGAAGAAGGAGGAAAAAGAATCAGGAGGGAGAGAAGGAGAGGAGGTAGCCCAGTGGACAGACAGTGTGGGAGCCAGTGTGTGTGGGCAGAGTTGAATCATTTTAAGGTCTTCGTGTTGTGGGGGAGAGCATGGACATGGTGATTAATGTTAGACTTTTTTTTTTTTAATGTAAGAATGTTAGAATATAGTGATTAATGTTAGACTTTTTTTTTTTAATGTAAGAATGTTTGCCAAAATAGGGTGATCCCTGAAAGAACAGAAGGAGAGGAAGAAATGGAATGGAGAGCCCAGAGTGAGGTTCCACCGTGGCCTGTGACACAGTAAAGAACTTTGCAGGCTTTCCAGGGGCGGACCCCCGTCTTGGTGGGCAGAAGAAGGTGTCGGTGTGTCCACCCCTGGACCAGGTAGAAGGTGTTAACTAAAAATAATTAGGGGTGCCTGAGTGATACAGTTGGTTAAGTGACCGATTCTTGGTTTTCGGCTCAAGTCATGATCTCAGGGTCACGAGTTCGAGCCTTTTATTGGGCTCCACGCTCAGCTCGGAATTTGCTGGAGACTTTCTCTCCTTCTCCCTCTGCCCCTCCCTGCCGCGCTCTCTCTCTCCTTCTCTCTCTTTCAAATGAATAAATATTTTAAAATTTTTAAATTAACTTTTACTGAGCACTAACTAATTGCCAGGCCCACTTCTAAGGTCTCATTGTGTATCTCACTGAATCTTGTATCAGTGTATCTCACTGAATCAACCCATTAGGTTGGCACCATTGTTTCTCCCCATGTCATAGACCAAGAACTGAGGATGAAGAGCTATTGTAGGGCATGTCCACGGTCACCTGGCTGGGAAGCGGAGATGCCAGGATTCGGATACTGATGTACTCATTCCCTTGTGACTCCTACTCTGGGAAAACCCTTGCAGGGAAGTCCTTGCCCTAGCAAAATTCCAGAGAGAGAGAGTCCAGGGAACCATGTCCCTCCAAGATGGCTCAAGGCCTGTCCCCACCATTCTTGGGTCCTGGGAACCCGAGCCCCCTTCAGCGAACCGGCAGCTGCACACAGCCAGGACCCGTTTGCCCTGACGCCACGGGTACAGTCCAGCGCTGCCGTCCTTGAACTCAGATCATGTGGAACTCTGACAAGTGCGTAGAATCACTTTCTCTTAAACTTTTAGCTTTTGGTGGCTGAGGTTGTGGTAGCGATTACAAGACTCTGTAATGACACGTAAAAGCCAACTGGAGAGTCTAATTGATGGATACACAGGACATATCTAGCCTCTCACCCTAAGCAGTTAGTTTTCACTTGTTACAGCATCTAAATGTAAAATACCGCCTTTGCAATGCCACCTCTTCATTAGCATATGGGTGATGACTCCAGATACATTTATTTGTTAGGACCCAACGTGGATGGATTTCCTTATGCCTGGAACTGAAATAATGTAGGTGTGAAATTGAGAAATGGTTCTGGAAAATTCCATGGAAGGCTTGCCTCCAAGGACTTGGTGGTATTTAAAACACAGTGTCTGGAGTCCAGGAAGCCAGATCAGATATCCCCTGGAAAAAAGTCTTTGAGATTTGGGAAGAAAACTATGTCACGTAACTGCCCTTTCTTATCTCTGAGTTCCGGTTTTCTCTTTCCTTCATTGCCTTCTGTCTCTTCCTTGTAGCTTCTTATTTGGGTTCAGTCTTTTCCCACATCTAGGATACTTTGCCTCCTTTCTTCCCAGAAGCCACTAAGATAGACAGGTGGAGTTTCCTGACTAGCACAGAGGTGTGTCCACCAAAGCCCAAATGTCGGCTGAGGCCAGGGCTTGACTGTGAGACCTAGTTTTGTTCGTTTGCTGAAGCGTGTTCCATATGTTAAATGTTAGGAAGTGTGACCTTTGCCCCTTTCCTCTGCTGTCCGTTTTCTCAACGCAGTGGCCTGGAGGGAGCCACCAGTGGCATCTGAACACGTCAGATCCTCCTTCTCTGTGGGAAGCAGGAGCGCGCTGGGGACAGAAATCTGGGGAATGCTGAGTTCACGTTCCCTTGACAAGGACCATGTCCCAGCACATGCAGCTACCTGAGCCGGTTGGTGTTTTGTTTTTTGGCAAAGGGGGTCATCCTAGCAGAGCCAACTCAATACATGTCTCTCCTGAAACTAAACCTTTGCTACAGATCTTTGAGTCCTTACCATTTTAGTCGGAGGAGAGAGAGAAGAGCAGATAGAGATACCCCAGAATATTAACTATTTTACTTTTGAAAATAACTGGTCTTCTTGGTAACTTCTCTTGTCTCCCCACTGTAGATCTATTTATTTACTCCTCTAAAGCAAAACTTTAAAAAAATTTTTGAATAATCTTCTTGAAAGTAGGATGACCAGATGTCCCCCTTTGCCCAGGAGGGCACTCGTTTAAGTATTTTGTCCTAGTCTAATTAATAGCATTGTTTCTCCTTTAAAAAGTGTCCTAGTGGAATAATAACATGGTAACTCTAATGAAAGCTGCTGCAAACGATTTTTAGGTTATAGCTACTCCTCTGAGTTTGAACTAAGGGGTCCACCATGCCTTTAAAATAACCAAATGAATAACAATAGGAAGATTGAAGATTATTATCCACAAGTCTAATTTCTTCAACTCCTAAATATTGAAAGAAAGGTAAAAAAATATTTCACATGGACTTAGCAGAAATTATTAAATAACTGCATCTGTGTGCTTTTCACTCCATATTAAAGTTTAAAATGTCGTGGGTAATTATTACACGATATTACCTAGAAGTCCTATTTTTGCTGGAAGCAGAAGTCATTATTCTTCAATAGAGGCTGGAATTTCCATATCCAGGGCCTTTTATTTTTTATTTTTACACAATTATTGTAATTAGATAGCATAGGAAACTATCAGAGCTTGGCTTCTTTTTCGATATTTGATTTTAATTGTTCATGTCTAACATTTCCTTAAATTACGGGAAGGCACATGTTGGGAAAAAAAGATCCGCCCTTTAAAACCCATCAGTGGTCCGGTTTGGCTCTTTTCACTGGCTTGGGAAACGGGTCTGTAGCGAACCGCAAACAACGGAAGAAAGAGAACTTCCGAGATTGATTGGTCTGAAGGAGGCATGTGGATTTAAATCTCACGCCCCATCCATCCAGAACAGTCGAGGCAGTCATTGGAGTCGCCTGCAGAAATTTGCCTTCTGTTTCACATGCGTCCCTATTCATAAAAACTTACTAATAAGATAACAGGAATTTGAGGGCTCTTCTAGCAATGTGTGTAAACTTCATTCATACCTTGGAAAAGCAACGGGCAGCTGAACCTTGCAACTGCTCCCATCAGTCCTTCCAGGGGCAGGTGGGTGGGGAGGGAAACTTCTGGACGGGGGATCTCAAGGGTGGAAGCCTGGGGCTTCAGTCTCTGTATGCGTTTGGGCAAATCCCTTACTCCCTCTGGGTCTTCGTTTCTTCGTCTTTAATTATATCTCCTGCCTTGCTTCCCATAGACCTTGGAGACTCAACAAAATGTAAAGTCCCATGCAAACAGAAGGCATCACTTATTACTCCTGAGTTCCAAGTGGATCTGAAGGAAAATGAAATAGCTAGAAGACAGGTTCCCTGACAGTCCCCAATCCACTTGACATGTCCCCAGCATTTGCTGCATGCCGCTAGGACCACCGCACTGAAGAGGGTCTAAAATTAGCTCAGCACTGCACACATTTATGGAGGGCCTTGTTTTGGAAAGGCACCAGGCCTCCCTGATGACTAGAGGGAAGCTGTCCCCGGCCACCCCGTTTTAAGTCGCAAACCTTCAGCCTCGGTGTTTGCCTCCGGCTCTATTTCCTTTCATGGCAGTATTGCTACTTCACGATCTCGGTTAACTTATCACTTTATTTGTTTCTCGCTGTCTCTTCCCATGAGGTTGCAGACTCCTTAGTGACAGACGTTTTGTTCTTATGGCTGTTACTTTATTATTCCAGAACGGACAGCCGTTATTAACACACGGCAGGTGCTCAGGGCACAGTGGTTCTGTGAGCAAAATGGTCCTTGGTCTCAAGGGCCACACAAGCCAGGGAGGCAGCTGGGAACCCTGTGCCGTATTATACTGTGTTATGGTGCAGGGTGCAGGGAGCGGGGCGGTCGGAGCAGAACAAAGGCTTCTCCCTCTGCAGGAGAACCGGGATGTCTGAGGGAGGGAGAGGGTGGAGGCTTTGTTAGGGTACCGACCACAGTCTGAGTCTTGAAGGAGGAGTGAGAGTTTCCCCGGAAGATAAAGAGGTGACCGGCATCTCAGGCAAGCATGGCGGCTTCCGAGAAGGCCCCGAGACCGGAAATGACGTTGTTGAGGAGTGGGCACCGTTCACCCTGTTGCGCACAGTGCAATGAGTGCCCAAGGCAATTCGTTGGGCCTTCGGGAGAAAAATGGAAGGACCTGTATTCATACTGTCTTCTCAGTAAAGGGTGCCACAGGACTGAAGACTTACACTAGCTGAGTGTGCTGGGTGGCTGTGTGTGACCCGGGGATGGCTTGGGGGTACATGGGCTGGAGGCCATTTCTGTGTGCCCCCTTGCTGTGTTTTCCTTTTTTTTTTTTTAAATTTTTATTTGAATTCAATTTAGTTAACATAAGTGTATTACTGGTTTCAGGGGTAGAATTTAGTGATTCATCAGTTCCATGTAACACCCGGTGCTTGTTCTATCACCGGGCATGTTCCATGCCTTCCTTAGTGCCCATCACCTGGTTATGCCTTCCCTCCACTCCCCTCCCCCTGGCAGCCTTCAGTTTGTTTCCTAAAGTTAAGAGTCTCTAATGGTTTGTCTCCCTCTCAACTTTCATCTTACTTTATTTTTCCTTCCTTTCCCCCTACATTCATCTGTTTTGTTTCTTAAATTTCTCATATAAGTGAGATCATATGGTATTTGTCTTTCTCTGATTAACTTATTTTGCTTAGCATAATACCCTCTAGTTCCATCCACATCATTGCAGATGCCAAGATCTCATTCTTTCTGACGACTGCATAGTATTCCATTGTATATATATACACCACCTCTTCTTTATCCATTCATCTGTTGATGGACATCTAGGTTCTTTCCCTAGTTTGGCTATTGTGGACATTGCTGCTCTAAACATTGGGGTGCACGTGCCCTTTTGGATCACTACATTTGTATCTTTGGGGTAAATACCCAATAGTGTGATTTCTGGGTTGTAGGGTAGCTCTATTTTCAACTTTTTGAGGAACTTCCATACTGTTTTCCAAGAGTGGCTGCACCAGCTTGCATTCCCACGAACAGTGTCGGAGGGTTCCCCTTTCTCCAGCTGTGTTTTACTTTTAGGATATTACTCTCTATTGCAGATTATCTATGCCCAGAAAGTGGGTTTGCAGCTCACACCGTCGTCACAGTTCATCACAAGGTGAAGAGTAACCAGGAGAAGAATTTCTAACACACGAATCCGGCTGGTTATGTCGTGGCAGAACACTTTGAGGAGTTGTTCAACATAAAGATGCAGTATTTTTCATTATAAACTAATGAGAGTTAGTAATCTTGCTGGTACAAGGTTGATGCCACTCACGACAACCTGAGAAACCCACCACTACTGGGATTTCAGCTAGTCTGCTGGAGTCAGTCAAGTATGAGCCAAACGTCCACAGAGACATTGTGTCCGGTTGTGGCAGAAGTCCTGGTGGCCCCTGGGAGATCTCAGCCTACCTCCAGCAGCGTGGCTGGGGAAGCAGAAATCTCTCACTGTCCTGCACACAGGGTAAGCCTGACATGTACACGAAAAAGGGAGACTTACTTAATGACTTGTTACTATTTCCAGGCGTGTCAGTGGGGCCACATTCTACATTTTCTTCTTTCAATCTGTGTGGAGAGGAGGTGGCTCAAAATTTTCAGTCACTCCATTCACTCAGACTGTTTCATTCTCAATCTTACTGGCTCATGTGGGAAAGCCTGGTATGCATCTGTTTGGGATTCAGAAAAGTACTGGGCCTTTCCAGTAAGCCTTTCCAGGAAGCCTATCCTTTCTGAGAACGTGCCTAGTCGCCTCTGGCCTTGTAAATGGCTCTATTTTGGTGCCGTCTTTAATCACTTGAAGCCTTGGGAGCATGACTTTAGGTTCTTTAAATGAACAAATAAATCTGCAACACGCGTTCTTTTGCAAAGACAGCTTTTCAGTCTAAGGAGGATTGAAAAAGGTGGTTTCGAAGCTGGACGTAGGGCCTGCACCCCGAGATCATCGTGAATGGGGTTCTCTTAGTTGGCTGAACAACTAGATGAAAACTTTTCTGATTTCCTGAAAGGATTTTAAGCATTTTGAAGAGAGACTTAAAGCTTGCTAAAAGATCCTCATGGGTACTTTTCCGAAGAACAGGGCAGAAGATAGTCCTAACGATGTGCCTATTCAGAATCAAAACCCATTCTGAGGTTTACCTCAGGTTACAAAACTTGAACAGAAGTCATCTGCCTCATGGTCAGTGTCAAAATCTTATCAGAGAAGATCTTAAATAGTTTTATGATTTCTAACTGTGTTCACGTATGATTTGGGGCTTCTCTGTGCTAGTTAATAGAAAGACTGAAATGTTTAATCTTTTTTATGACTACACAGTCTGATTTTTGGCTTCAGCTATCTAATATTGAGCCAAATTACTGATGATCAATTTCCATTTTTAATTGAAAAACTTATTTTAAAGTATGTATTTAAATAAGTGTATTAGGCATATGATTATACATACATATATATATATATCTTATTTTAGTTTTTGGTATTTAAATTTGTAAAACAGTCTTATCTCATTGAAGATTTTAGGTGACCCTTTATGTGTCTTTGGTAAGTGACACTGGTTTTCTCTTTATGGGCAGCTGCTGCTTCCCCAGTGACTTGACTCAGACCTTTGGGACAAAGGAAGGCAGTAGAAACTGGGAGCAATGTGGTGAGGACTGGGAGTGGTGACGGTCATGGGATGGTTGGGAGGGAGCCGAGAGAGAGAGAGAAGCATAGGCTGGTTGATTCCCATGTTCTTGCTCTATGAGACTGGATGTCTGGGAGCACGATTCACCACGCGTGCAAAGGTATGTCAGAAAGCCAGAGGTTGGGAGAGAGGGGATAAAGATGATTAATTTTGTGTAATGGGCAGCTCGAGTTTGATTCTCCGTGGAGAATCGGGGGAAAATAGTCAGTTGGCGGTAGGGAATAGGGCTTTGCCGACTAGGGGAGAGGTCACATGGTAAGAGCTTGGGGAAAGCTTTCACTTACAGGGTTAACACTAAGCAGAGGGTACAGTTGAGCTCAGCTCGGGAGACCGAAGGAGCCCAGAGAAAGCCAGTGTTTCATGGGCAGAGGAGAATTGAAAGGTGAGTTGAGAGCCAGCAGACAGGGACAGCAAAACAGACAAATGAGAGACGCGCTTTGAAAGGAGAACGGGGGTTGCCTGGGGGGCTCAGTCAGTTATGCATCTGCCTTCGGCTCAGGTCATGATCCCGGGATCCTGGGATAGAGTCCCACATCCGGCTCCCTGTTCAGCGGGGCGTCTACTTCTCCCTCTCCTTCTGCTGCCCACGCCCCTGCTTGTGCTCTCTCTCTCTCTCTCTCTCAAATAAGTAAATAAAATCTTAAAAAAAAAAAAAGAGGAGAGAGTGGACACCAGTGCCAAGCAAGAACCCAGAAATTACTAACATCGCCGATGGTTTTTACAGTGTAGAGATCGTCAGTTATATTAGCAAGAAAAAAATTGTGTGTATAGTATTTAGGAATTAGATAATATTGAGAAGTATGAGAATAAGAGCCAGCATATGTAGCATAAATAATAAGTGCTACAGAGTTCAGAAAGGGGGAGGGCCCAGAAGTAAAACGACCTCTCGGTTTCTGTGTGTGGAATCACCAGTCCATAAGCCTTGAAGGTATATCTGATCCTCTCTCCTCGGTGTGTCCTCCTCGTCCGTCCCCTTGTAAGATCAGCTGTGTAGGTCTACAGGTTCTAACCATGCGCACTTCTCCATTCTTGCAGTGAGAACTCCAATTCAGACTCGCATCGTGTCAGCCACACTATTGCTCTAGTCTCCCAGCTGGTCTTTGGGCGCAGGGCTCTTTCTTTTCCAGGTAATCCAACACTGTATGGGAATTTTTTTTTTTTGAAACAGCATTAGAGAGGTATAATTCCAATGCCATAAAATTCACCCATCTTTAAATGTCTGGTGTGTGTTGATACATTTGTGAAATTTTCAGCCGTGGCCACAGTTCGATTGTAACAATAATAATAATCTGTTTGTAAGTACTACCCAGTTATGTCTCTCCTTTGCTCCATATTCATTATGCCCCATTTCCTTGTGAGCTATGCACAGTCTCTTCGTCCTGAGTCTTAAGCGCTCCCTCCACCAACTGCCCTGCAAAACCTCTCTATCCCTGTTGCTTACTCTTGGGTACATCTCCCTACTTTCAGGTGGATGAGACCATCAGCTTCCTCTGTTGGTTTCCAACCCCGTGTTGTTGCTCAGGCTACTTTTCCGGTTGGTAGGAATGGAGTGTTAGAATGGAGTGTTCATTAATATTCCTCCCTCCATCCCTCCCTTCCTTCCTAATATACATTTAAGGAGCAAAAACTCCAGTGTCTGTAAACCTAAAAGGAATCTTAAAAAATGTGTTCTCTTGATCTTTCCAAATTCAGATGCGTCCTTGAAGGACCCCTTTCCCACTAATAGCTGGGTGGCGCCTGGCCTGGCTGATTTGCTTCTGAGCGTGTTCCATGCACCTGGCCTCCCTGACGTTAGCCTGTGTTTTCACAGGTGATGAGGGAGAAGAGATGTGCACCCACTGTGGGCAGGTCAAATGACCAGTCGGCACTAGCTCACCCTCCTGGCGACAGTGCATGCACAAAACCACTTCTTGAGGGTGGCTTTGTTTCATGTCCTCCATGCTTTTTCTTCTTACCATTTTGATGAAACACACATAAAAAAAAAAACAGTTACCATTTCGATGATGTCTGAGATAGTGGCATGAAGCCCATTCCCATTGTTGGGCAACCATCAACCTCCAGAACCTGCTCGTCTTCCCAAATGCAAACTCTCCTCGCTCATCTCTAAGCCCCTTTCCCCACTCTCCCTCGGCCCTGGTGACCACGATTGTTCTGTGGCTGTGGGTTTGTCTACACTCGGTACTACCCCATTCAAGGGGAACCATATGGTCCTTTTGCGTCTGGCATCTTTTCACTTCGCTTCATGTCTTCACGGTTCACCCACGGTGTGGCCCGTGTCAGAAGGCCTTCCTCTTTAAGGCTGAGCACCCTTCCATGGTCTGGGCAGCCCACCTTCTGTTTGTCCATTCACTGATGGACACTCAGGCTGTTTCCACCTTCTCTGGACTCTCTTCTTGATCCCAGTGACTTTAACACTTGAATCCAGGTGTGCGAGGCGGTGAATGCCTCAGCTCCTGAGTAGGCTCTAGCCGGACTGGGTGTCGTTTTCGTCTTTCTTGGTTTGTGAACCCCTGAGCAGATGCTGTGTATTTCAACTCTGCAACTCAGCAACACCCACCGCATCAGCGTCCTCCCTGCTAGCAACCTTGGCCCCCACGGGAATCCAGTCTGTTCTGTTAATCTGATACAAAGCAGGGTTCACAGATGAACAAAAGGATCTAGAAAGGATTCAAGTTTTTAAAATGCTTCCCTCCCTTGGTGTTCAATGGTAATAACATTGCCTAGCTTTTACTGATGCTTTCTACTTGTTAGTAGTGAACCTCACATCCTCTCTACAAGATTTGAGAGAGATATTGTTACTATCACAAGTGACAAAACAAATGGAACTCAAAGACTAACTTGTCCCAGGGAATGCACGTATACTGGGCATCCCTGCGCCGTGCTGCCCTGCGTTACTCCGCTGCCATCAGTCTGCGCCGCATCACAGTGGTGCCAGTGCCCTCCGTCAGCAGGCCTCCCAAACTCAGGCCCCTCTTGGTTACTTCTCTTTGGTCAATCTCTCCATCTCTGTACGTCACTTTGAGGGTGGCACTTGCTGACAACCACTACTCATTACGGCCCTGGCGGGAGTGAATGGCAAGTGACAAGGAAATGTGTTTTCTTCTGTGGATTTACCACTTCTTGGGCTGTTTCAGCCACCACCTGTCTAGCATCTTCTAAGAAAGACCATACGTGCTGGAGCTTTCTGTTAAAATGGTAACTAGCAGTTTGGAGCCTGGATTAAGGAAGACAACATGTGGGCACAAGTGCCCTGGGGTTAGAGCCTTGGTCAGCTATCTTAGTTAGCCCCCTCTGGAGGCCAGCATGTCCGGGGCCCTACGGATGCGCAAACATGTGTATATAGGGATGTAGGAGTGTAGATATGTGTCCCATAAGACATTCCCCCAATTTCCCATCTCACAAGCCTCTGAAATAGCTAAATAGCTCTAGTCCTTCAGGGGCATGCTCTTTTCCAGATTTACAACCTCAACCACACAACTGCCCGACTTCAGGGTCTTTTATTTATTTATTTTTTACTAATCAGCTCATTAGTCAAAGTAACCTTTAATATCATCTGCAAATCATGTGTTTGGAAGAAGCAGAAAGAGAAATTACTATCAGACTTAGAATTCGGAATTTTAGGAGTGCCTGGGTGGCTGAGTCGGTTAAGCATCTGACTCTTGATTTCAGCTCAGGTCTTGATCTCAGGGTCATGAGATGGAGCCCTGTGTCAGGTTCTACGCTGGCCACGGAGCCTGCTTGAGATTCGGTCTCTCCTTCTACTATCTCTCTCTCTAAAAAAATAAAATAAAAAGATCAAAATAAAAAATTAAAAAATTTAAAAAATTCTGATTTTTGTTTGACAGATACTTTAATCACAAAGTTCCAGGCACATATCACGTAACAGTGTGATGACGCTTTCCTTTCTGCCCACTTAGATCTCTCACTATTCCACTCATACTTGGGCAGAAAAATGAGGCCACAGGCAACTTTGGCTGCAGCTTCAATGGAACGCCCCTTAGATGTTCCAGGTTGAGGAGTCGAATATGCCAGTGGGAGTTGCCAGTGTTCTATGAGTTCGCATCCCTGCATCCGAGGATACTGTGTGCTTAGGAAGTCCCGGTCTGAAATCTGTCTCTTCTAGGCTACAGGGTCAAGGCTTAGACCTGTTACCACTTATGTTTATATTTATGTTTATTTCACGCATATCAGCCTTTACTCCAGTGATTCGGTTTCTCCCCGTTCTATCCCATGTTCAGTCTGTAGTCAGTATGGGCTTTCTACTTCTGAGGGGGGCTTTCTGTGCACAGCAAGGATTGTTTACAGGTATTTAGGTCTGTAATGTTCAGTGTGCTAGAGGTGCAAATTCAAAAATCGGATTTTCTTTTACTAGAGATACACATTGAAAAAATAAAAATGTGCTGAAGTTTTTAGATTCAGTGAGCTGTGTTTGTAAATTTAAAAGAATAAAATAAAATAAAAACTGTAACTCTTGGGGGAACTTTGAAAAACATTTGATTGATTCAAATTTTGACTAAAGTCCCTCTACTCAAGGATTAGTTCCATTTAGAAACATAGTTAAGCACATTCCCTTAAAAACTTAAGTTGCAGGGCACCTGGGTGGCTCAGTGGGTTAAAGCCTCTGCCTTCAGCTAAGGTCATGATCCCGGGGTCCTGGGATCAAGCTCTGCACTGGGCTCTCTGCTCTGCAAGG
Source organism: Mustela erminea (assembly GCF_009829155.1). Classification (NCBI taxonomy): domain Eukaryota; kingdom Metazoa; phylum Chordata; class Mammalia; order Carnivora; family Mustelidae; genus Mustela; species Mustela erminea. Next base: position 26,154,007 of record NC_045634.1, on the reverse strand, counting down.
AACCTGGTTCCTCCTCTCCCTCTGCCTGCCTCTCTGCCTACTTGTGATCTCTGTCTGTCAAATAAATAAATAAAATCTTAAAAAAAACTTAAGTTGCATTTATAAATTTGGTATATTGAATTTTTAAAAAGCTATTAGTATGTATGACTGGGAAGATTTCAAACAAAATCTTCCGGACTACTAACTCTGGCTTCTTTAGTCATCTAATACATGCCAAGTGGTTCTAGCCACTGGAGATGCTGCAATGAACAAAACAGAACAATGAGCGACAATGAATAAAACAGAAAAATTATTTGCCTTCATGGAGTTTATATTCTTATAACTCTTAAGTTCACTAAATTCTTAAAAACCTAATAAGCTGAAGTTTTAAATGAGAACTTCAAAGTCAGAATTCTTAATACCTTTCAACTTAAAGTTACAAGTCTAAAATTAAGTGTACATTTGGATTAGAATTGCAAAGCAAATGTGTATCTAATAAATGTCTCTAATCTGATAGTCTCTAATCTGATATGTAAATACCAAGTGCACAAATGATTCTTAAGCCTGATTTTAAAAAACACTAATACTGTAAACCTGGTTTGCTTTATCATTTTTCCATTTATTTCTAAACTTTCGAGTACTGAATACTGGATTATGTAACTGAGCTTCTGTGAGGTTCCTAACCCAGTTCATAACCCAGATACATGGTCGTCTCATGTAGGTTAGGAGACTTGAAATTGGTGGGATGCGGGACCTACAGATCGCATATGACCAGAGTGAATGTTTCCATAGGACAGTGGACACACTGAGCCTGATTTTAGCAGTGACTACGATAACAGGACGCCACGTCCACTTTTTTTCAGACAAGATCAGTTTCATAATATGGTATTTGCTAGATTCAAGCCTTTACTTCATAATAACCTTTTTTGATGTTGTCGTCTGATTTGGATGGATAAATTACACAACTGTCCCTACCTCGCCTACTTGACCATCTGACCCCATTCAGCTGCTCCAACCCTGTTCTGATTCTTCTGTGTCTGGGTCTTTGACCTTGCCTTCAGCGGTACTCTGTTTATGGGCGCTAGACAATGCCACTCCCCTGCAAGGCCAGCATTCAGAGGTGGCTGAGTGTAGCTCTCCTCCCCAAATCTCCATCGACTCACCCCAGTTTTTTCATACACACTGAGTATTTTCTCAGTTTTAGATCAAGGACAATTCAAGCTTGTTCTCCAGCAAATTCCTGGCTGACCCTTTCCTTCAAACAGATTCCCTCTGCTGAGCCCCTTCTATATAGAAATTCTAAAACTATCCCTTGCTTCTTTGCTTAAAACCCTTCAGCAGTGCACACTGCACTTGGGATAGAATACAAAGCCCTTAATGCAAGTCCTTACATGATCTGGCTCTCGCCTCCCTCCATGACCTCATCACACGCCTTTCTCTTATGCTCCAGTTCCAGCCACACTGGCCTTCTTTAACTTCTTCCAACAGAAGCTACACTTCTTTCCTACCTCAGGTCCTTTGCATGTGCTACTATTCCCACTTTCTGAAACACGGTTTTCCCTACTCTTTGCTTGGATGACTCCTCAACCCAGCCTCAGATGAACTGTCATTTTTTTAAATGGAGGCTTTTCTTCTTCTTCATAGAAAGTGTTACACTTTGTGCATTTCTATGCTTACTACCGAGACCATTAGTTGTGTGGGGCTGTGTGTGGTGTTCTGTTTGTCCAGCATGCATTACAGTGCTGGCATATTCTAGACAGTCAGTAATTCTTTGCTGAAAGAGTAAATACCACAGTGCCACAGCAATCACCATTAGCCTTCAGTCATAACTGTAATAATCATTCATATCACCACTTTTGGCTCATGGGAGGTACTGAGTAATTGTATGTTGAATTGGATTGAGCTATCTAAATGTCAGTATCTCGAGCAGTCATTAATACAATTATTTTATATTACCTCTATGTTTCCGGACTCATTTAGCCTTCTATAGCTTCTAATGCTGTAGCCTTTCTGTTATCACAGTAAAGAAGACATTTTAGCAAAATGTGCCTTTTTGGGGGGCTAGGCTTTCCTAACTTTTTAAAAGTGCCACTGACCGTTAGCTAATTGTCTTACAGATAGTACTCAATTTTGTTAAGTGTAAATATAAGTTCCGTATGATACTTAGTGATTTTACTTGTTAGCTTGGCTGTTTCCCTCCCAGCATCCAAGAGATGGATTAATTCCGCTGGCTCCAGGTGACAGAGCGCAGCCTTAAGACACTGAATGGAAGCTCTAGTTCTAGATTATCTAATGCTTGTGGCTTAAGCCCCGCCCCCTCCGCATAGTTCTTCAAGAACCTTGCAGCGCCCCCCTCCCATTCAAACCTCGGAATAGCATCGAATTGCGTTAGAACTCTTGAGTTTTAACCATTTAGATCCTTAGAGCCTGCTGTTTTTCTGGGTTTTGCTCTTGTTTTTGTTTTTGTTTTGCTGTATCAGCCTGATAAGATCATAGCCCCATAAAGATTTCATATCCTTGTCTCTGCACCTTGGCAGCTGTGTCTACGAAACTACAGCATTTAAAAAAAATGATTTTGAACGTTGCATCGTTAGTGATTTTTTTTTTTTAAACGCAAAAAAAAATTTTAAATGAAACAATGCTGGAAAAGAAAAATCAGGTTTATTTGTGCTGCTTATCACGCCCGGGCGTTTTTGGAAACCCAAACGGGGGTATGAGCGTTTTGAAAACAAAAACAAAAAACGGCAGCGGCCCAGCGTCGTCGGGGTTCGCAGCATTGTGACCGCGCGCCTTTAACTCGGCGTGACCTCCGCGTCCCGGGCCCCGCGCCTCGGCCGGGGCGGCGCATCCACCCCCTCCCCGCGTCGCGCGCATTGTTGTCCTTTAGTGATTGGTTGCTGGACCCGAAGCAGCTGTGCAGAGCCGGGCGGTGTAAAGAACCTGAATGCAGGTTAGCGGGCGGCTGGTGACTCACACGGGGGATCGAGGGCGAGAGAGGAAGAGCCAGAGGCCGCCACCTCTGCGTCTCCCAGGCGGCGTGGACCAGGTGCCCCGGCGTTTGCGGCTGTCGCAGGGGCTCCCGGTGGCGCCCCCTCCTCCGGCTCTTGCCCGCCTCGGGGTTGGCGCAGGTGGGGCAGGCAGGGCACCGCAGACCTCCCGGTTCCCACCGAGGGGGTTCTCGCTCTCTCCGCGAGGGGGAGGGAGCATCCTAAAAATATGTAAATATCCAAGCGCTGACTCCAAGGCCGGGGCGCCGGCCCGCGGCCCCCGCGCCGCCGCAGACTGTTTTACATGAAAAAGAGAAGCCTGCCGCGATCGGTGCTCTAACTTAAGGCAGCTCGGTGATTAGCATGAGACTGGGCGGCTGCCCTGCTTCCTGCCCTTCAAGAGCTGTTCTGCGCGCTCGCGACCGAGCGGCGGTGCCACCGTGCGGGTGTGGATCGGCAGGCACGGCCTCGTTGGCAGCCATGGCTCCCGACGCCCCCTCGGCCAGTAAGTAGGAGCATGCATGTGTAGGGGGGCACATGCGTGTCGGCGCGCGAGCGCGCGCGCGCGCACACACACACACACACACACACACACACGCACGCACGCACACCACCCTGAGCCTCGCAAGGAGGAAGATTGACGAGGCGCTGCAGTTGCGAGGACGACTCGGGCTCTTCCTGGATTCCGCAGGAGCCCGCCTGCCGCAGCTGCTGTCTGCAGAGCCGGCTCGGCTCCCCGTGCACACGCGCCCCCCATCCGAGCCTCTGTAATGAAGACTGCCTCCCGAGGACTGCAGGGGAGGCAGAGCCAGCCTGCGCCCGGGACTGCGGGCCGCGCGGCCGAAAGGCCCTGGGGGACACGACCTGGACCCTGTCAGCCCCACGCCTCGCTCTGAGCCGCCGGGTGCCGAGGGCCTGCCGCCGCCCCTCCGGCTTCCCGGGCGCCCGATCCCGGGTCAGCCCCGGAGGCCTCGGCTTCCTCATTTGTTTGGGTCTTTTGTGCCGTGGCTCACAGTTGGCTAAGCACTCCTGCGCTGAATCGGGCCATTGTCTGCGCTCCCATTGCTTTCACGCTGCAAGTCTCGGCGCCCCCACCCCGCCCGCCCCCTCCCCGCCTCCTCCTGGCCGGGGAGCCTCCTAACGTGCCTTTCCCCCCAGGAATCTGGAAGCTATAAGCCGGGCGGATTGCAAATGAAGTGTAATGCATTGTGGGACGTGTGTAAAATCGGAGCCTTCGCCGTGGGGGTGTGTGGGGGCGTGGGGAGGGCCGGACCCGCCGCTGGCGGTGTAGACGCCGACGAGGAGGGGCTGGGAAAATGTGCGCAGAGTCCGCCCGGGTCGTGCCCGCCGTAGACGGATGAAGCAGCGCGCTGCGCCCCGGCGCTGAGGCCCCCGGGATCGGGGCGGCAGGTCGCGCGCTCCCCACCATGAAGAAGACCCGGAGCACAACCTTGCGGCGAGCCTGGCCTAGCTCGGATTTCTCGGACCGGGCCTCGGACCGCATGAGGTCCCGCAGCGAGAAGGACTACCGCCTGCACAAGCGCTTCCCCGCGGCCTTCGCGCCCCAGGCTTCGCGGGGCTACATGACATCAGGTGGGTACCCGCGTTTCCGTCCCCCCCTCCCCCGGGCCGGGTCCGCGGGGCGCGCTCGGTGCGCCGCCGCTGCCGGGGTGCTTAGGTGGGAGGCCGGCCGGTGATGGATGCGCTAAGTTATGGGGAAAGCAGGGAAAAATTAGCTCCCATCCACCATTTTGTACCTCGGCAAGATCCACAGCAGGCCCTCTCAATATGGGGTTGGAGAGCTATTAGTTAGGTAAAATGAGGGAGGGGGCCGTGCCGGGCGTTTGGGCTGCAGGAGATAAATGACAGCAAGCTTCTGGCGCGGCAGCCTCCGGCAGCTTTTGTGGCCGCCTGCAGGACCGAGCTGCCGGCTCCTGCCTTGTGGCCAGTTATCCTAGTGGGCATTTCAGCAGCCCCGGCTTCTTAAAAGAGAACAGGTTCCATGCACGGTTCTGGATGGCCTGAGTCGGGGAAGAGCCCCCACGGACGCCGCAGGCTCGTCCGAGGTGCACGCGGAGAACTCCGTTGGCGCTCATTGAATGCATTCCGTGGGGTCATGGTGTGCGTGCGGATGGAACGCTCCCATGATTCGGTGTGGATCTAACATGTGTGGCTTTGAATTAGGCTGTATGGAAAGCATGGAGGCTGTGTTTGCATGTCAGGCAGGAAGGACGAACACAACGGTACACGGGAGCGAGGGCTTCAGGAAAGGGCTGGTAGAGTAAAACGCAGTGCTGTTAAAAAGCGTTTTGGAAGGAGTCGGTTCCTTTAGGCAGCACGACGGAATGGCTTTGGTTGTGACTTGGGAACCCAAGGGATAGCGTACCGGAGGAAATGCTGAGGGAGGAAAATCCTGCAACTCCTTCCTTGTTTTCTCCTTACGGATTGCCGACCACTTGTACGCAGTGATGTAGAAGACATCAATTTCTGTTCCTTCTTCATTTCGAAAGAATTCATTTTCTGCCGAAGGTGATGTGATGGAAGAGCTGAGGCTGTATTTGAAACCACACACTAGTCGGAGTCATTCTGAGCCCTGTCCTAACTGGCAAGATTGCTTTACGCTTGTGGTTGGTATTCACAGTGTAGCTCTGCTATCTTTCCCCTAAAACAGCAAGTTTTGTTGTTGTTGTTGTTTGTTTTTTTAAACTGGGGCCTGGATCTCATGCTTTAAAAATGTCTTGTAACCACATTTCCATAAATATAAAACCTAAATAAAATAACCATCTTTTTATTGCAAAATCTGGCAACAGAAGGATGTTGTACTATTTGGGCAATAAGATTCCCTTGATTTTTCTCTTTCATGAAAAGCCAGATTTGCAAAGTGACAAGGACAGTTGATACTTTAGTAATTTCAGTTAAACACTGCTGTGGTTGCTACATTCTTCAGACGTGGGATAGTAAATTTTGAAACACACCTAAGTCGAAATCTAACCGCAAAACACATATGTACATAAACGCATGTCTGCACGGAGTGTTTAGATAATCCCAGGTTTCAAATGGTTGGGTTTGAATGTCTTCATTCCACACTGAATGGCTCCCCTCTTTTTGAATCCCTCTTCAGCAATCAGTACTGACCCCAGGTGTTAGGCTCTAGGAGGGCAGGTGGCCATAATTTCTTCAACAAACCTGTGAGTTCTTTAACAATTTCAGGCATATTCCCATGGAGCCTGTTTTTATCTGTCTTTGGCTTAGTACATTACCAGCACATTTTCATTATTTGCTAAAGTACTTCTCTGCAGGGTCTTTTTGAGGGCTTGGGGAAGAAACTCTTAATTTTATTTGATTCTCTTTTCTTTCATTTCTTGACCTGCAAATGGTAAGCTGGTCTTAGAGTGATATTGACAGATGAGCTGTTTCAGGTTGGTGGTTTTCTATGCAGATTGAATGTTAGGTACCCACGGAGAAAAGAAACAGGAGAGATGGGGCAAGAAGAGCTGTCATTCATTCAGCATTTTCTGGAGTGTCCCCTAAGAGCAGAGTGCCTTGCTAGATTCTCATGGGGCTATAGGGTTGGATATAATATGGTTTTTCCCAGGGACGGAAAGCTATCATTCATGCATCATTATAAATGTTAGCTAGAACATGGAATATAAGGTATTAGTGCTAATGGAGGGCAATAGTAAGATAGTAATATTAAGACAGACACTTATAATAAACACTGGGAGAATGGATGAAATCAGTCATGTGCATCTTTTGTGTGTGTGTGGGGGGGTATCTTATCAATTTCCTTTTCAAATATGGCTCTTTTCCAAATCTGAGGCCTGATAGGAATAGAGAGTATATTGAAACATGCAGAGATCATTTACAGGAAGTTCTTCCTCTTAAGAAATGTAAAGGAAATCCACTTGTATCAAGTTAGTGACTCTGGATACAAACAGAGCCTTTGTCACATAAAATGGAATAGAAAATGAAGCGGCTGAGAAACCCATGAGTCTTTTCATATTTCTTCTTTCTGTTTGTCCAGTCATTTGGGATGATGATGACTGGTATTATCACAGTTCATTTTCACTAAGAAGGGTTTTTTTGTTACTGAGTTCAAAGGACAAGATAAGTTACCCAGTTACTTAAGGAACTTAAAATAACTTCAGCTGAGACTCTTTTTAGAAATCCATCCCTCACCCCAACAAATACTCCTAGAAAATATGGGGGGAAATTAATTAATTAATTAATTAATTTTTAGCTTTAGAAAAGGAGAAAGAGAGAGAGATCCTTGGAAGTGTTAATAGCTGTTGTTTTGGTCTGGCGTACCTGTCATGCAGTAGATACTGGAAGTTTCACTCTGTTTATTAAGGCAGAATTGCAGGCGTTCCATAATAGCTTTCTAATGAGACAGCACCATTTCAAACAGCCCTCTCTCCACTCATAAGTAATTACCAGTTTGAAATGTGATTTATAGCAATAGGCTTGACATTTAGCCTGGGCTTTTTCATATAGCTTCAGGATAAACTACATGAAAACTCAAGAGGTTCGGATAGGCGCATATAAAACTTAAAAAGAGATCCTGTAGAAGCACAGTTCAATAGAGAATTCTGAAACTTTAAATCTTGAAAACCGCAGCTTTTATGACTATGTAAGCTCCCAATTCATACTACCAAATCTAAAATAATCCTAAGAATTCACAGGCCTCCTCCTGGCAACCAGCAAGTCCCGGGGCCATGGGATGAACTCATTGTTCATCTTGAATATTAATTTCCCATTGGTAGTTTCTGGACAGAAGGGGGGGAAATCTTGCCTTTTGTTCAAATCAAAATGAATAACTCAATGTGCATTGCATTCTCTGAAGAAGAAAAGAGGTTAGATCAAATGGAGGTGGGATCATTCTTCTGCGTTTTCTAAAACTAGAAATGACTATAGCAATTAACTAGAGATAAAAGTAAACCTCCCTCCCCTAAGAGGGAAATAGCTGTATAATTCCTAGTGCTTTACATATGAAAACATGATCCCAGACCTCCATGGGATAATTTTCAAGGGGCCAGAGCTTTTGTTGGTGAAACTGTTTAGAGCCGTGTCTGTTAGTGGTGTGGCCAGTGACCTCTTCACACAAATCAGGCTCCTGACTCCATTTTCTTCACTGCCTTCTCCCCTAGCCCTGGGTGTTCCATGTGTAATGCCATCAAGTTCGGGGGCGTTCTGTAGATCCGGTTTGGAAAGTAGTTTTCCATGAGACTGGTTCTCCAGGGCATGTTCATAAAAGGGGGTTGCTTAACGGGAGATACTTCCAAAGTCATGGCTCTTGCAGACGGATACTTGGCATTTTAAAGAATAGGAAAGCAGACAGTTTTAATATTATGGCTTTAAAGGATTTGGAAAGACAGAGTCATCAGAAAGGCCCAAATAGACATGTTTTAAGAAAATTGAGATCAGGTTTGTCTGCCCGTCTCACTAATGCGGGGAGGAATGACCAGCCCACCACTTTTGATGAGCTTATTTGTTTTCATTTTATAGAAACGAATTCTGGGGCACAGCTGATGGCGTGTCCCAGTTCCTTATGTTCTGTTATTTTAAGAGACGTGAGAGTTTTCTGGGAAGAGAGGATGGACACTCGAGGTTCTAATCTGGGCCTGCCACCAACCAGCTGTGTCCCCGGCGAGTAACATGACCTCCCTTCCCGTCTGTAACGGGTCCTTCTGGTCCCCACTTCCATTACAGCATTGGGCCCCGCGGTGCCTCCTTAATGAGCCATCGCAGGACTTCCGAGCACTCACGCAGAAATCGTTAGATATAACCTTTGCCCTTTCTGCTTATTGGAGTCATGTGCTTCCCCGTATGTGGGATATGCGGGCACAGTGCTCATTTTGCAAGAGAATCCTATTTCCCGCCATCCCCCAGCATTGCATTAAATATGCCCAGGGCTTGTCCCGGCAATCCGAGTAATGGGGGTGGGAGATGATGGACCGAGCTCTAATCGTATGCAAGTCTTAATAAACAGCATCCTGTTGCCTCCTTGGCCCTCTTTGCAGAGATCCATTTCCAGCCAGCTACTCCAACTGTGTTTTAATTTGAAACTACCTGTGTTGACTCCTTTCATCAGGCCAGTGGAAGTGAGGAATATTACACGTGGTGGTGAATGACTTTATTCTTTATTTCCCAGGAGAACATGAACGCGCTCACAAAAGGTCACCTCTCTTGGTATTTCAATATCTTTTACACTCTCATGAACGTTTTTATTTGAAAAAAAAAAAAAGAATATGAGTATATTGTATAAAAAGCCTTCACATTTTTATACCCAGAGAGCAATTCTGGCTTAAATTCCCTGTGCCCCTGAGAGTTGGGACAGTTCAGACAATAGCATATTCTTTGGTACACGATTGCTTATGCTCAGTTACAGTTATAACCAAGAAACAAAATCTGGTTAGATCCTCGCTGGTGGCAAAACATGCTGACTTTCGAATTTAGGACAGGCTTTTGGAGATTGGTCCAGAAGCTGCGTGGAGCTTCCTCTGTATGGGATAGAGCAGAGATTTTCTTAGGGTTCGTAAGAATGTAGGCGGTAGTCAGCTCTAAATTAACCTTAGCCGCAGTAACTCCAGAAAGAAATGACATGGGTAATTTTTAAGGAGAGAGTAAACTTTTCCTTAAGTAGTTAATCCCCAGACTATTTTTATGTGACATTGGAATGTGCAACCAGTTGGTCAGAAAATCCATTTTCTACTGCCTAAATATTTCTAAAATCTGCCCTTCCTTCTTCCTCTGTGTCGTTTAAATCTTCCTCGGTTCTGTTATGGTATCTTCCAGACTGACCTCTCTTCTAGTCCGGTTCATCCTTCCTGTGTCCCTGGAGGGCTTTTGTGTTATTGTTACATCATTTCTCTTTTCAGTGTTTCTCATCCCTGCGGACGAATTCCTAGAACAAGGCTCCTCGTGGCATAACCTCCCCCACCTTTTCTACCTCTCCTTCCAGTGCGTTCCCCAGCACCCGGTGCTGGGAGCCTCGGGAGTCTTCCCTTCAGCAATATCTTGCTGCCATGTTGTGACTTTTCGTAATGCCTCCTACCCTACCGAGAACATGCTCCCCTTCTTCAGAGGTCTGATGGAATCCTATGAAACCTTCCAGAAGCAGCTCATACACCCCCTTCTCTTTCCATCTTCCTCCGTGTCCTTTTTGGAGTCCATCAGTCCCATGACATCCGTTCCGTACGTCTGTCATAGCCACGTGGCCACATCAGGTCACGCCACGAGTTGCCAGGTGGGTCTCCTGTCTGAGCTGCTGAGTTCCTGGGTGGCAGTCTGTATTCTACTCCTGGCTCGCTTCTGCCAGCGGCCGCAGAGCTTGGCACAGATCGGGTACTCCGTAAACGTTTATCGGAGGAATGAATAAAATATGATTTCTCTTAAAAAGTTGGAAGAAGACGGGGCAGCTCTCCATGAACCGAGCATCAGAAAGCAGTAAATAAGAGGATATAACCGAGAGTCAGGTGGGGTGGTTGGTACGGTTGGTGTCCATGGAGTGGGAGTTCCAAGAGTGGTGTCCCTTGGCAGAGGCTGCCCGGAAGGAGGATTTCCCTGTGTCCCAAAGGACTGCTGGGGAGGATTTCAGGAGACGGGAAAGGAGGCGGATGAGGGTAGCTTGTTGATGTGAGAGGAACCAAGGATGAAGAAAGGAGCATTTCAGGAGAGGTGTCTGTGGTGGCTCGTAGGACACGATGGGAGAGAAGAGGGTCTCCAGGCTGGGAAACCAGCGAGGATGTGGTCGAGAGGGCGTATGTGATCAAGCCACGAGAGGACGAGCGGTCGCCGCAGACCAGTGCTCCCAGCACTGCGGGACGTTAGCCTACTGCCCCCAAGACTTGAACCGTGTCCACGCACCACCCATATTACATGCTTCGTATTTTCCCTTCACGTTTATTGACATTTTTATTGACATGAATTAAAAAGATTTTGTATTCTGTGTGAAATTGCAGGTTTCGTCTGATAATTCTATTTTTCTAATCCCCACGAAACTCATTAACATATTACAGTTTCAGTTAAAATAGTCAACTAAGTGCCGCTTCACCTACCTGAGTCGTACTCATGCCGAGGTGGTAGAAAACCTGTATCAGCCGAGGAAGAAGGGATTAGACTGAAGGGGAAAGGGAGACTCTTTGAGAACAAGGAACTGCACATTCTTTGTAACTGGATTTAAGAGGTTAAAAAACAAAAGAAAAAGAAAAGGGACACCTGGGTGGCTCAGTCGGTTAAGTGTCTGTCTTCAGCTCAGGTCCTGATCCCTGAGTCCTAAGAACGAGTCAGGCTTCTAGCTCCTCTCCCTGCTTCCTCTGCCTGCTGCTCCCCTACTTGTGTGCTACTCTCTCTCTCTCTGACAAATAAATAAATAAAATACTAAAAAAAAAAAAAAAAAAGATTTGTGTTAGAAGAATGTGGTGTATGGCCAGGAAACAAGGGCCATGGAACCAATGACGAGTTCCATTTTGGATGTAAGGGGCTAGTTAGACTCACAAGTAACAGGAAAGGTTACAGATATCGTCAGGGTCGGGGGTGTGTCATCCTCTCTTAGCCATGTTTGTTGAGAACACGAGGATAGCTTGGCTTTGTTGTACAGCACGTTCCATTTCTTAGAGGGGAGCAAAGGACTGACTTATTTTTATTTCCACAGATGGAGGGGGAGTTGGATTCGGTTCACTTTGACTCCTCGTTGGGTTTCTGCAAATGTGGGTAATCAAGGTTAGGATTGCTAGGAGATCCTCTGCTCTCCCATTCTTAACTGGGAAGTGCTTTCCGGTGTTGATCTGTTTTATCAGTGCTTGCATTTACCCAGAAGCCACTGTGTTGATAAAAGGGATATATGTTTGATGTGTATAGTCAGGTGTGAAAAGGGTTAGAGCTGTGCACAGAACAGCCCAGAAGACTAGACTAGCTATGTAAATAATGTACATTTCAAACATCTGTCATATACCTCTGGAGCTGAAAAATTATGGCTTGGGTAACTCATACACACAGTTAAAAATCTCCATTTATCTTTCTGCTCAAATCCATGATGGCCCCTCCAGGCCAAGTTTTCTCTTTTTGAAGATAAAAGAGAGATACTTGGCAGATGCCTGTGGGCGTTAGTGGTAGCAGGACTTAGGCCTGGCCCGGTCCTTCTGATGGCCGGAGTTTCAGAGGGAGGAACCGTCTAGTTTTGCAATTAACACCCACCCCCCACCCCCACCCCCACCCCTACTGCACATTCCTGTCTAGCTGATTCTCCTAAGAGAGTCAACAGGCCACATACTGCTTTGGGCATATCCAGCTTTCCCTTTGAAATCATTTATTCATTATTATGTGAAATGAAGGATCCTCATAGCAACTAAAGTATTGTGGTATTTCTCATTTTGGGGAACTACTCAGCATCTGAACATCCCCCCCCCTTCCTTTGTCTGTGTCATTCCCACTATCAAGGGTTAAATGAACACCCCCACCCCCTAGCCAAGAGCCATTCAAGTCCTAACCTCCAGTATCTATGAATTTGACCTTCCTTGGAAATGCGTCAGATATAAGGAAGGTAATCCCATAAGGCAGGTGTCCTTGTAAGAAGAAGAAAAGAAGCACAGATGTGGGCACAAGGTCATGTGAAAGTAAAGGCAGACACGTGAATGACGTGTCTACAAGCCAAGGAAGGCTGGCAACCACCATGAGGCAGGAGAAAGGCGTGGGGTGGGTTCTCCCTCAAAGCCCCCAGGGGAAACAGCCCCACCTCTACTTTCTGGCCTCCGGCACCTTGAGAGAATGAATATCTCTTGTTTGAAGCCCTCCGGTTCAGGGTACTCGGTTTAGCCAGCCTCCAGGGACTTCATACACCCGCCTTATGAATGTTGGCGGGAGGCAGAAAACTCATTTCTCTGTGTGGGTGCTGAACTTGCCATGGGGTCGCTTTCCTGGCCTGCCTGGCACGGAGGGCATGGGTGCACCATGTGGGTTTGAGCCAGTCGCCCCTGCCCTTGCCCTTGCAGACTTGGGAGCGGGCGCTCCTCCTCAGGGTGGTGGGGGCTGTGAGGCATCGTCCCCTCGCAGGGTGGCGCTGTTGTGCTGGGTGGCGTTCTGGAGGTGGATTGGGCAGCTGGCAGGTGGCAAGACGTGGGGGCTGGGCTGGTGGCACGTGTGTGCTCTCGGTAGTGGCTGTCCTCATCAAAACAGCCTGGCTGCGGAGTTCCAAGCCTGGGTCTCCAACCCCCCCTGAAATCCCCAAGTTGCTTATAATATTTCAGTAAATAGTTCAGCCTCTCTTTTTCAGAGAGGCTGTGTCCCATCGCGATTTAGAGTAGAGATGCTGGCTTCATCCTCCAGCCTTTCCAAGACGGGCTGGGGAAATGCAGCTAAAGGACCGACGTCTTCCAGGCCTCAGTTTCTTTACCTGCAAAATGGGAATAATAATAATGGTGTGTCCCCATGAGGTTTGCGGTGAATTATGTGAATATAGGCGAAGCACTTACAACCAGGCTTGGCATATAGGAAGCATGGTCTCAGGACTGCTCGTCCTTAACATTCGGAAAAGAGCCAGCATTGGTTTCTGTTAACCTAGTGAGCTCATTTGAGTTTTTCATTTTGATTGGTTTTAAAATAATTAAGAGGAGTATTTGGCCATCCACCCCCCCACCCCCCCCCACCCCCCCCACCCCCCCCCCCCCCCCCGCCACTTGCCGACTTGCTGACTAGTTACTTATAATGAAAATAGTGGTTGGCTGTTGATAAGCTTTTAAATAATGCTTTAAAGGGAGTAAATATGCCCCTGAGAGCTGAACAGGAACATGGCCATCGTGTCAGGTGGTTTTTCAACCTTTGCAAGGCTGGCTTCATTCCGTCCCTTTATATAGCAGCAGAACATTGTGACTTAGGGCTTTGAAATCGGAGGGTTGTACATCGGTGTCCTCACACCCACTCGCTGGTTGCATAATCTTGGCAATTTATGGGATCAGTCTGTCCTGTTTCTCCTCTGTCAACGGAGGATAAAACAGTATCTAAACGATAGTTGTTATGTGCATTAAAGGAGCAAAGGCGTACAATGTAATTAACACAGTGCCTGACACAGGGTAAGAACTTTGGCACATTTTTGCTACTATATTATTATTTCTTTGGGGGCATAACTACAGGACTGAATTGTTCCTAAATGTTTAACACCCAGGGTGCAGAAGAAGGGAGACAACAGGTAACGTGTCCATCATCAGGGAGAGTTAAAAACAGCGTTCAATCTGACTCTCATACCTATTACTCGTTTGATCAGAAATCAAATATTCCATTCCTTATTGATTTTGGTATGGGATCTTCTTAAGAAATCTCCAAATTATTCATTTACCTAAGTGGGTTCACTTGTCCTTGAATTTCCATCTTAGGTAGAATGGTAGAGAATTGTTGTGTATTCAGTACTCGTGTGGGAGACACATCTAAGAGAACTTGGCTTCGCTAGAATCAGAGGAACAGCGCCCCGTATAACCAGACTCAGCTTAATCTGAGATCCCTACCTTGACTTTCCAGTTGAAGGTAAGGGGTGGGGGGAGCCTCTTCTGGGCTAAGGGTGAGGCTGTGTGCTTGCGCGTGTTTGTGTGTGCAGTGAAATTGACTATCACAGGAACGCGGCGTCGGAAAGCCATGCCGGAGCTACGGTGTATCTGTCAGGGGCAGTTTTGAAAGCGAGCTCCAGTGGCTTCTCTCCTCTAAACCAAGCCCATTCCCTCTGTGAGTGAGTTTAATAATGGTCCCATGGAATCTCAGGTCAGAAGTCCCCCTGAATGGTGTAGGAGATAAAGGGGGTTCTGGTTTGGGGTCCACTTGTTAAACTGTTACAATTTCAGCAGCTTTCCTAAAAGCGGCTTGTTCAGCCACAGGTCTTGGGGCTTTGGGATGGCAGCCTGAGCTGGGAGAGAAAGCCTCCCTCCTCCTACAGCTTCCAAAGCTGCCACCACCCCCCCCCCCCCGACTCCGCCCCCGCCCCGTTGCTTCCATTCCCAGGCAGACACTTGAGCTGTGGCCACTGGGATTTGGGAACTCAGAGCTTCCCGCTTTTGCCTCGTTTACTCCCGAGTTTGCATTTTACCTGTCCATTTTCAACACTTTTGCCCCTTCCCCCATCCTCCTTCGTTAAAGTCCAGGGAAGGGGAACTCATGATCCTAACAGATATGAAGACCTTGCTTTACACGGTGCGGCCGACTCGTTGAACTCCCCAAGCCTCTCTCTAATCTGAACTCCAGAACGGGGCAAAAGCATTGGCTTTTTAAAAATGTTTGTTGTTAAGATTTTATTTATTTATTTATTTATTTATTTATTTGACAGAGAGAAAGAGAGAGCACAGGCAGGGGGAGCATTGAAGGCAGAGGGAGAAGCAGGCTTCCTGCTGAGCAGAGAGCCTGACATGGGCTCGATCGAAGGACCCTGGGATCATGACCTGAGCTGAAGGCAGACATTTAACCAACTGAGCCACCCAGATGCCTCTGCATTGGTTTTTGTTAAAGCATCATTTCTAGAGAATGTAGATGTTTTGGCGGCACCTGGGTGGCTCAGTGGGTTAAGCCTCTGCCTTCCGCTCAGGTCATGATCTCAGGGTCCTGGGATGGAGTCCCACATCGGGCTCTCTGCTCGGCAGGGAGCCTTCTTCCCCTCTCTCTCTGCCTACTTGTGATCTTTCTCTCTCTCTCTCTCTCTCTCTGTCAAATAAATAAATAAAAATATTTTTTTAAAAAAGAATGTAGATGTTTTCCGCACAGGTTTAGGATGCCACAGGCAAAAGGAGCGGGTCTCCCGTCTGATTTTCAGGTTTAGGATGCCACAGGCAAAAGGAGCGTGTCTCCCGTCTGATTTTCAGGAGGTTTACATTTCCAAATGCAGCCAGAGATGTGAAGCTTCCTCTCCAATGAGGCCCTGTGGGTGTCCTCAGGCTGGGGTTGATGCTGTGGGTGTGTGGTAGGTGTGCCTGCTGGTTACACACCATTTGTGCAGATTGTGAGGGCCTGGGAGGTTTTAGTTCCACTTGATGGTGGGAGGCCAGAGGTTGAAGGTCCTGGGACCCAAGCACAGTTCCCGTGTGGCCCTGAAATGTAGATATGAGGGGGGAGCCTTTTTACTCTCAACCCCCTCCCCCCAGGAAGGGAACCAGTTTATTGGGCATGTACTTGGTACCTGCCAGTGAGTAAGAGTGATCGCATTATCTCACACAACCGTCCTGGGAGGCAGCCACTAATGAATATTATAAGCAGCACAGATCACAAAACTGAGATTTTTTTTTAGTTATTTATTTGTTTATTTATTTGGCAGACAGAGATCACAAGTAGGCAGAGAGGCAGGCAGAGAGAGAGGAGGAAGTAGGCTCCCTGCTGAGCAAAGAGCCTGATGTGGGGCTCCATCCCAGGACCCTGAGATCTGCAGAGTCTTTAGGCAGATAGGCAGAGGCTTTAGCCCACTGAGCCACCCAGGAGCCCCAACAAAACTGAGATTTTATATACCACACACACACACGCACACACACACTCACACACATACACACATATACACTTTAAGTCATGCATGTATTCAACTGTTAGTCTGTATGTTGGATGTTAGTAAAATTAGCTTTTTTTAAAAGATTTTATTTATTTGTTTGACATACAGAGATCACAAGTAGGCAGAGAGGCAGGCAGAGAGAGAGAGGAGGAAGCAGGCTCCCTGCTGAGCAGAGAGCCCAATGCAGGGCTCGATCCCAGGACCCTGGGATCATGACCTGAGCCAAAGGCAGAGGCTTAACCCACTCAGCCGCCCAGGCACCCCAGTGAAATTAACTTCTTACTTTTAAGTAAATATTAAGTAATTTCTTTGACCACTTTGGTGGTTTGTCTTGCTCCAACTCTATGTCTCCCCTACTTGAGAGACCACATTGTACCAAGAGGACAGATGTTTGCCCTTCCTGCATATTCTGATTAACCTCAAATATTCGTGTATGTTATTTCAGAGTTATCTCTACTCTGCCAGCTAAAGTTCTCAGAGTTACCCTGACTTGCCTAGAGAATTGTAGTCTCCTAAAATCGGGCAGGTGAGGGGGTGCCATGGGACAGTTTGGAGGATGGTGGAGAGTCTTAGGGAGGCAGCGGGGAGAAGTTGCTGGAATCTTTTCCTGCTGGTGTTTCATACCTTTTCTCTTACCACCTTAGACAAAGTTTCTTCATTTGTCAATCGCGAGCTCCTCCTTGTCTTAATTGGTCTCATGTTTCCATGAGCCCTCCGTCACGCGGGGAACTTCCCTGATTCTTGGAGGAGATCAAACAGTTGGGATCATAAGCTTCCTAGGCCTTAACTTGTTGGGGCACCAAAGGACTTGACAACAAAATCTGACACTTTAAATGGAAAGACGTCTCCCCACATAACATCATTTCATTTATTCGTAAACCCTTTTCTTCGGCAGGCTCATTTTCTCTTATACACTCTTCTTTCCTTCTTTAGCTATGCAATCACTGAAGAAACAACGCAGTTGAACTTTTGCCGTCTGTTGTTGTAGGAGCTCAGACCAAGCATTGTCCTGAGCAGTACTATAGGCCCAGATCCAAATAACTGAATAATCGGACCGTGTTCTACACCATAGATTTAAATGTCGGTGTGGGGAGCGGGCAAAGAAGGAGGAGCTATATGGGTCTGCATGACGCAAGATAGGATTAAGTAAAGGTAAAGAAATGAATAAACTTGCAATTTTGGTGAATCTGTTAAAAAAAAGCATAGATGGCTAAAAAGGGTAAGTGGACCTTATCTTTGAAAATAATCTGACGTAGAGTACATCAGATGTATATTATAATACCTTCAGTTTAGAGGAAGAGGGAAAAAATGTCTTTGTGATTTCCCCCTAGGAATCCCTCTGAGAACATCCTGTGTGGTCATTCCTACTGTTTCAGTGGCCAATGGAGGGAGTTCTGTGACCCACGGCAATGTAGTGCGTGTGAATAATATGAAGACATCATCTTCATTTGGTACTTCTGGTGGCCAGAAGACTTGCAAAATCTAGCACCTATGTAACCCTTAGAGTGTACCTTTAAAAAAAAAAAGATTTTATTTAATTTATCTTTTTAAAAGATTATTTATTTATTTATTTGACAGACAGAGATCACAAGTAGGCAGAGAGGCAGGCAGAGAGAGAGGAGGGGAAGCAGGCTCCCTGCTGAGCAGAGAGCCTGATGCTGGGCTTGATCCCAGGACCCTGGGATCATGACCTGAGCTGAAGACAGAGGCTTTAACCCACTGAGCCACCCAGGCGCCCCCAAAAGATTTTATTTTTAAGTAATCTGTATACCCAGGGAGGGGCTTGAACTTATACCCCGAGATGAAGAGAGACATACTCTCCCAACTCTCTCCTGAGCCAGCCAGGCGCCCCTGGAGTATATAACATTTAAAGTAAAACAAATAAAGCAAATTCCCGTATTCTTTAGAATATTTAAGAAGAGTCACAAATATTTAAGATACACTGGGTTTTCCAAAAAAGAGGGGGGCAAAACCCAGGAATTGCTTTGAGACACTATGTAATAGTCAAAGCTGTATCTCTTATTAACTCTTTCCCTGTTTAATGGCTAATCAGCAAATACTTACATTCTGTCTGTACCAGACTTAAAAATACCAAGTAAATATAACAAAATTGCCAGCTCTTAAGTGAAAAAAAAAAAAATGTTACTTACAGTTTCTGTGTATTAACTTTAGAAACAAGGCACCAAAGTAGCTAAACTCAGAATGGAAAAGGTCACATTCCCTTGTATTCAGCCAAGATTAGAGCTTCTGAATATTTGCATATCTTTGTTTTAGCTTCTTATTGCCAAGAAAGCAATCTGGGAGAGATTTGATTAGTCAAGTACTTCTTGAGAGAAAAGGATTTAACGTTATGCTGGAAATAAAACGTATGGAAATGACAAGACTTCTCACCCATTCCCTGTGTCCTGCTGCTTTGGGACGAATAGTTTGCTTCTCAGGTACAGGCATCTTTAACTCTATGGACTCATTCTTTAGTCATGTATTTGTTTTTCCTTTTATTTTCATTGTGGTAAGATCCGCATGCCATAAAATTTGTCATCTGAATTCTTTCTAAGTGTAGTTCAGTGGTATGAAGTACGTTCGTGTCATGCGGTCCCCACCATCCATCCGCAGACCTGCTGCCATCTTGCAAAACGAAAACTCTGTTCCCATTACGTAGTAATTCCCTGTCCCCCTCCTCCCAGCCCCTGGCAGCCACCTTTCTATCTCTGTGAATTTGTGAATCATTCATTTCCATCTTTGGGAATTTGTGAATCATCTACTTTCTATCTCTGTGACTTTGTGTACTCCAAGAACCTGATACAAATCCAGTCACGCCCTATTTGTCCTTTTGTGACCACTGTGTCCTCGTGTCCTTTTACTTCACTCAGGGCAACGTCCTCAGTGTTCAGGTTGTAGCAGACATCAGGATCTCTTCCTCTTTAAGGATGAGTAATAGTCTCGAGTAGGGAGAGGCTGTATTTTGTGTGTCCATTCATCTGTCGATGGGCCCTTGGGTCGCTCCCGCCCTTTGGCTGCTGTGACCGTGGGGGAGCAAACATCTCTTCAGGCCCCAGCTTTCAGTTCTTCTGGGTATATATTAGGGAATTGCTGGATCTTATGATAATTCTGTGGTTAATTTTTTGAGGAAACTCCATGCTCTTTCCACAGCAGCTGCATTTCACATGCCCCTGACCGTGAAGGGTTCCAGGTCCTCCGCGTCTTCGCCAACGTTTGTTCTTTTCTTTCTCTTCCTCTCTTCCCTCCCACGCTCCTTCCTTCCCTCCTTCCTTCCTACTTCTCCGTTTTCCTTTTTTTAAAAAAGATTTTATTTATTTATTTACTTGAGAGAAAGAGAGAGCTAGAGAGAGAGAGTGAGCACGAGCAGGGGGGGAAGGGATAGAGAGAGGGGGAGAAGCAGGCTCCCCGCTGAGCAGGGAGCCAGACTGGGGCCTTGATCCCAGAACCCTGAGATCATGACCTGAGCCGAAGGCAGACGCTTAACCCACCGAGCCACCCAGGCGCCCTTTTCTTTGGACACCTAATGGGTGTGGGGTGCTCTTACTCATGGATCTTAGGAAGAGCGGATCTTCACAGCTTCCCTGTGTTCCGGATGATCTTTCTTCCCCGGGAAGCTGGAAGGAAGGCGGAGTGATCTCCATGGGGTCATCTCCCGCACAGAGAAACATGATGAGTGTTGGAGGCTTTTTTCCTTCCCCTCAAGACGGCCACAGTCCCCTGGTTAATAAGCACAGTGGAAGGTCAAGTTACAGCAGATACAACAAGGAGCTTCTAGTTTCTTTGAATGCTGTCTTCTTCTTTCTCAAATGAGAGACGTACTTAAATGTGGATAAAGTCAACTTCTGGTCATCCGAACGCCCTGCCTGCTTGTGGCGTGTGCTCCGAGACAATGCTCTGGGATGCAGAGACAAGAACCCTTTCCCTCCGGGTGCTTAAAACATACCAAGAGCCTGGAACATATGTGGAGGTGAAATGCTGGGTGTTGAGAAGTCACAGGTCCTCAACGAGGGTGGAGAGAGGGCGGCCAGAAGTCGTGTGGTGCATTTGACAGGTCAGCCCGGAGGAGCTCCTGTCTTCGCATCCCAGATACACTCGTCTGGGGTGGGGGAGGCAGGCTAGGAATGGGCTGTGTGGACTGTGGCTCCTGGATCCCGTCTGTGGACCTGCCAGGGGTTAGCTCCTTCTGTAGAATCATCGAAGCGCTGTTAAGCAGACACATGTCCTTGGCCTCCTTCTTCAAGGATGTAGGTTTGTAAGTTTGGGATGAGGCCCAGGATTCTGTAGGCTTCTCAGGTGATTCTGAGGAGCCGTGATGTGTGGTAGCCACTGGTTTTGTGTTCTTCGCCCAGGGCGAGGTCTTTGGTCTTTTCGTTCCGTTTTTCACTCAGCCCCGTCCTCTCATGTCCATGGAGCACTTGTGGAAGAGCCTGAGTGCTGTAGTTAAGGAACCCACAGACCAGTCCTGGCCTTCAGGAATCCTACAATTTTCCGGAGACCTAGAAGAAGCAGTTGTAGGATGGTATCACACAAGCTTGGAGGGAGTTGAGGGAGGGGTACCACAGGAGTGCCTGGCTGAAATCTGGGGGACCACAGGAGACTTCAGAAGAGGGACAGTAGCCCTAAGCTGGCTCTTAAAGTTTCCGGGGGTGTCAGCTGGTCAGGGAGGGAAAGCTGGAAAGGGCTTCACACAGGCAGTTTTTTCCCTTTGGAGGCAAGCTGGGGGTGGTGCGAGATACAGGTTGAGATCTACAGGGGTCTTTGAGTTCAAACCAAAGAGCTGGGATTTTATTTACAGGATAATGAGTCACAAAAGAATTTTGAGCAGGGTTGTGACATGTTGTGATTTGCATGAGATCATCCTGACTCGGGATAGCGGTTGATGGATCTAGAGAAAGAACTAGGGAGGTGGAGAGGGCTTACCAAGAGCTTGGAAGTGTCGTGGGGGCCAGAATGTGGAGGGATTTCAATGCCACGGTGTCTGTCTCCTCCTTGAAGCAGAAAAGGGATGTGTAGACAGAGTTGTGAGCAACTTCTTGAGGAGCCTGGCTGAGGCCAGATATGGTGAATTTGTGGTGGCATTTAATTTTAAATTTAATTTCGTTTGATTGAATGGTTTTCGTAACCAGTGCTCTTTAATCTGAATGCAGAAGTGGAAAAACCAGACATTCGGATTTTTCTAGGATTGGCCCTTTGCCAGGCAGAAGGCTCAAGAGTTGTAAGAAGCTGAGGTTCCTTCTCCCTCTGTGTTGTCACCTTCCAGTGAAGCTGGGGCTGGTGTCTCATGGGAGGTGCGGTCTTGGAAGTGCAGGTACAATGTAGGACGACAGATCTGGGGCATTTTGCTTAATCTTCTGGATGGTTCTCTGATGATGGTATGCTGAATACTGAAGAGGTGAATCCAAATTCCACAGAAATACAAAGGGCAAGCATTTCTGAGTCTTTTTCTTAAACTGAGTCATCCCAAACTCCTCTTAACGTTGTTCCAAGAATAATTCAGGGCTGAGTACAGCATCATGAAGAAGTTTTTCTTCAGGACCGTTGGTGTTCATCTGTAGCTCTAGACAAGAAAAATTGATCATCTAATTAGGCCTTTGTCAGATGGGACTTGCTATGTATATAATGTCCCACTAGACATTGTAATAAATATAACTAGGACTAGAATTGCACTAATTTGGGATAATTAGGAGGAAGACTTGTCTAAATAAGTGAAAGATTTAAATTTTATAGAATGTCTAATGAAATGGAGTCATTACTTTCATGTCCTCAGGCCATCTAACGAATGGATAAATTATTTATAATTAGCATATCATTTGTTGCCATATAAGAATTTGCTCCTTTAGTATTTGAAAACAGGTTATTTTTCCTTCTTCAGTAATTGATATGATCCCTTGAAACTGTATTTATGCCACTTGTCCATCCTGACTAAAGTAAAGATGACCTTCAGCCTAGTCCCAATTCTATAATTCCCTAAGTCCAAATTGGTAGCTTCCAAATTAAAATGAAATTGTCTTATATGGGAGAATGAGCTAATTCTGGTTTCTTAAAGACATCCTGCGTATCCTGCTCACCTGTTAAAAAGAAATACCTATTTCTGCCATCTATATGAGCACAGATACATTTCTAAAATTCATAAGTAAGACACTAAAAATGCACACTATGTAAATACATCATGCATAAACACATATTCAAGGTAAATTAATAGTTATTCAAGATAAACTTAAAAAGTAAAATGGAAAAAAAGGTGATACTTGAGATAAAATAAATACTAAAATTAAAAATAAGTAAAGCGTACAAGATAAACATTCAGAATGTTAAATATATATCCCAGAAGAAATGAGTAAAAACCATGTTGTTTTTCCCAAAGGATTTTAGAATTTTGTGCTAATTGTATCCTTCATTACTGATGGCCTATGAGATGCCAGTTACATATACAGTTAGTAATATGTATATAATTAATACCGACCTTTGAGGTTGGTACTATGATTATATCAGTTACTGATGAGGGGTTTGGGGTTGAATATTATTACATAGTCAGTAAACATCAGAGCCAGGTTTGAAAGCCAGATCCAAGTTCCCTTAGTAAAAGTCTTTAGTTCTTCATCCTTCAGTTTAGAATTAGAATAAAGGAAGTGGTGGTTTTTTTTGTTTTGTTTGTTTATTTGTTGAGAGAGAAAGAAAGAGGTGGGAGTAGGAGCAGAGGGAGAGGGAGAGAGAATGTCAAGCAGGCTCCACGCTCAGTGCAGAGCCTGACACGGGGCTCGAACTCACGACAGTGAGATCATGACCTGAGCCAAAACCAAGAGTCGGATGCTTAACCGACTGCACCACCCAGGTGCCCCGGGTGCTATTAACTAAATCTAACAGAATTAGGAGACGGAACCTGGGTTGTGAGTCAGGTATCAATGTACAGCTAACAGAAAGAAAAAATAAAAATGTTATTGCAAACAGGGCAGCATACCGTGAAGATCCCATGATGGTATGTCCTGGCGAATATTAGTCATCGACTCATCTGCTTTCCAGCCAGTTGTCTATTCTTTGTGCACACAGACTTGGCAGGTGGCTTTCTGGAAGTAGAGTCAGCGCCAGCCAGGGGCCCCAGGCCCAGGTTGGGGAGAAGGCTGCCGGAGTTTGGATACAGATCGTGCATGTAACCAGCAGTTTAGCCTGTAGAATGGGAAAATAACAGCATCTACTTAATGGGATTGTTTCGAGGATTAAAAGCCTTAATAAATGTAAAACCTGGAGAGTCGTGCTTGGCATGTAATTGGCGCTCAATAACAGTTAGTGATTCTTCATATCAGTAATAGCCTTATGGTCTGAGGATAGCACAAGCAGCTTTGGGTCTCTAAAAAGGGGTCATTTATTTTTTAGAACTCTGCCTTTTTTTTTTTTTCTTTTAGGGATAGGAAAGGCTTAACTGCCCATAATTACAATTTCCCTGACCTGTAGGGAGCAGTTTTAAATGGTGTGGTTAAAATAGATCGGCTTTGCGGGATCAACGTGGTACATTTTCAGTGTTCGTGTTACTGATCAGGAAGTAGCAGATCAGTCTATTGCAGCAGACTATTGGAAGGACTCAGTAGTCTTGAGGGTGCCAACTGATGCTTTTGATAGGAGGGAGGAGTATGCGTGTGTGCTGCTGTGACAGCCTCATTACTGCCTTGTTTTGTCCTTTCGAGGGACTTCCCCTGGGCTCGCCAGCTGGGAGAAGCTCCCATCAGTCTGTCCCATCCTGTCCCTTAGCAAATACCCCACTTTCTGTCTGCAGGTCAGTGAACAGCCCCCTCCTCGGGGCACCCTGTCTTCCCCCATGTTGCCCAGAAACTGACTTGACTCCACGCCTGTCCTTGCTGTTGAAGGATGGTCTTGGGGAGGCTGTGATAGGACCAGAAATGGTGGTCAAGGTCCTCTAGGGAGAGGACAGAATCGCAGATGGGTTCCCAATTGAATGGATGTCCCGAGGGTCCACAGCGCGGGATTACATCGGTTCCGTTTTGCATCATTTGCTTTGTGGCAGCTTCTTTGGAACACAATTCAAGTTTTCGCTCCAGGCCATCTGTCTTGAGTGCGGTTGTCCGTCTTACCTCAGTAAGGAAAGGGCTCAGCTCTAACAATGGGGCATTTTGGCATCTGACGTTGCCTTTCCTGTTCCTTGGGGCGTCTTCCCAGAGTGGTCCCCTGAATGTTCGTAGCCCCGGTTCCTGCCTTCATTTTGCAGAAGATAAGCTCTGGGGATTAAAAACAACAACAGTAAGAAAACCCCCCTGTGTAGGGCTACTTCCATGCCTGAAGGATTTTGGAGTTTGCCTTCTTGAGGTTCTTGAGAACCGTCTCTGTCAGGTGGAGGATACTGTGGAGATAATGGAGGAGAGCCCTGGGGTTCAAGGATTTATTTGTTAGCGACTCCAGTTATTAATGGGTGATCACAAAGGAGGTCTAGAATAAACTTGTCGTTTTGTGGAGGCACAGATTTTGATCAGGGGTCCTGTGCACGTGGGTGCGGGCCGTTTACCCAGTGAGTGGGCTGAGCCTCCTGTCCGGCGTCCAACCCAGTGTGGCCCGAGTCTTCTAGGTTTCTGAGATAGAAGAGAATTTCCTTGGTTTCCTTTTGGGAAAGGTCCTCAAAGGAACCCTGACCAGTCCTTAAAGAAGTAAGAATGGAAAGGAAATGAAAATGTCTGAGAAAGCTGTAGGTTTTTTGCAGAGAAACAGAAGCTTTGGATAAAGTGTGAAATACAAAATTGGGCAATGGGTTGGGTCTGTGGTGTAACTCAAGCCCAGAAAGGTCAACTTCGGTAACTGTCCAAGAAGGCGCTCAGATGAATAACGTA
The DNA here is from genome assembly GCF_009829155.1 of Mustela erminea. Classification (NCBI taxonomy): domain Eukaryota; kingdom Metazoa; phylum Chordata; class Mammalia; order Carnivora; family Mustelidae; genus Mustela; species Mustela erminea. The sequence continues at coordinate 26,128,703 of NC_045634.1, read as the reverse complement.
TTTTTTTTTTAAAGATTTTATTTATTTGACAGACAGAGATCACAAGTAGGCAGAGAGGCAGGCAGAGAGAGAGGGGGAAGTAGGCCTCCCGCTGAGCAGAGAACCCAATGCAGGGCTCGATCCCAGGACCCTGCGACCATGACCTGAGCCAAAGGCAGAGGCTTAACCCACTGAGCCACCCAGGTGCCTCTGAATACCATATTTTAATTGCTGTCTTAAGTTCCATGCACATAGTCCTTAAAGATACAAAGAGGTAACTTGAAATTCATAGTTATTTGGGAGAATGACATGGAATCGTAGCCATCTTTATAAATGTCAAGATTTGCTGAAGTCCTGGGACCTACTCATTACTAATAGGTTCTTTTGAAAGTACTAGACTCTTCAGCCATGGATCGCACCAGGTTCTGAGTCTTTTGTAAACAGGAACACCAAAGGGAACAAAGAGACTCTTGCAAGGGATTCATAACTTTCGCTTCTCACTCCACCCCCACACGTACCCAAAAAAAGACCATTTAGCAGTATCCTGGGGTAGAGGGCCGGAGCACTGATGAGCTCGTGGCTAAATGCATTTCTGAGACACACAGCTGTCTTGTTGGCATGATGTGCACTGTTTTCTGATTATTTCTGTCTATCTCTGACAACTCATTATCCTAGCTCCCTAACTTTTGTTTTTAAGAAGGAAATTGGCTTTCAGTATTCATGTTAAAAGCATAATTGAATAATATGGAGTTGTGTTTCTTGCCTTTTTCTTTTTTGGAGGAAGAAACCAATCAGTATTTCTGAAAACCTGTTCAAGGTACTGATCCATTTCTATGGCATTTTGTTTTGTGTTTCTTGCGTGAGACTCTGAGAGCTGTGTGTGGCTTCTATAGATGTCTTCAAATCAAAGAGACAGAGCAGCAGCCATAATGGACATTTCTGCTGGGGGATTGTGAAAATGTATTAGTATCAAAATAGCCCTTTCAAAAGTCATCTAGGAACCAGAATTGCTTGTTGAAATGATTGCCTTAAATCCAAACCCTAGCTTGCTGAGTTATTTTTCCCTTTTAATTTCTCGAAAGATCTTCATCAGTCATCTGCTACAGTATACTCATTATGTAGCTAGCATATTCCTGGGACTCTCTTTGGCTGGTTTATTCTGTGATATCAGGTGTCTCTGTGCAAGTTGTATATTGGGTGGCAGGTGCCTAGGGAGAGTAAGAGACACGGGCTCCTGTTCTTAAACTCTACAGATAATGGGAAAGAGAGGGACTGACAGACATTCACTATGCCTGGAAGATAGTGAGCCAGGTAAGGAGAAGCTCAGAAGGGGCTTTGTACATAGGATGACCATGTAATTTATCATCCCAACTGGACACATGGCCCAGTGAAAGAGGGCATTATTAATAAATACAACAGAATAACAGGCACAAGGTGCAAAATCCCAGACAGATTGAAATACATGGCTACCCTACTTCTAGGGTTAAGGAATATGCACATTATCTAAGAAATGGTAAACAAGGGCCCATGGCAGGTTTTTACTCTAGAAAGTGCCATCAGAGTACTTTGCACTGCGGAAGGCAGAAGGGGAGGCACAGAGACCATGTAAGGGCTGTTCCAGGGAGCCAGGCCTGAGACGCTGGCAGCCACGAGCTCTGAAGACAGTGGAGAGGCAGAGTGGTGGACAGACCTGAGGTGTCCCTTGGAGACCCAGCTGGCAGACTTGGTGATCCATCGGACATGGCAGGTGAGCAGAAGGATAGCACCCAGCTCTCTGGGTGAGGGAGGGACGTCATTCGCTGGGATGGAAAATGCCGGAGGAGAGGAGCAGCGTTGGGGTAGCGGATGTTGGCGAGTTCCATTTTGGATACGTTGTGTGTGAGGTATTTCTGAAGATGCGCCAGTTGGAGGTGTTTGGTAGACCTTCTCCCCTCATGTTCATCTGAGAAATCCACCTGTAGAATATACTAGTAATATTACTCATGGCTTTAATTCTCTATAAAGGTCTCAAGTGCCTTGATTTGCCTTGGGTCCCACAAGGGATCCTGTCGCTCTGGAATCATCCAGTTACTGCTTTGAGCCTCATGCTAGGTAAGGAGTATGGCTGCTCCTCCTGACGCAAGCTCAGTGTGGCTACGGAAGGGGGAACCTGGCTCCCCGCAGCACGGTGTTTCCCCGCTGAGTCAGGCAGGAAGAGATGTGGGTGTTTCTGCAGCTCTAGAATTAAAGAAAGGTCCCACATGAGAGCTCCTCATTGGAACCATATTTAGCCTTTTGCAGAATACTACTTCAGAAATACCTCGTATTTATAAATCATGTCTTCTTTTTTTCTTTTTAAAGATTTTATTTATTTTTTTTTACTGGGGCCGGTGGGGGGAGGCAAGGAACAGGAGAGGGAGAATCCTAAGTGGGCTTCAGACTCAGTGTGAGCCGGACACCAGGGTACAACTCATGACCCTGAGATCATGACCTGAGCCAAGGTCAAGAGTTGGACGCTCAACCGACTGAGCAACCCAGTTGCCCCTATAAAGGACTTTAAAGAGCTTGCCTGTATCTTTCCATATATCCTTAGAAAATACATACGAAGTTCGCAAGAGGCAGATTCACATTCTAAATGGTGGTGAGGAAAACACAAATATCACAACACTTTGCAAATGCTTTATCGGTGAATGTTTATATTACCCTAATATTTACATTTTTAATACACAGCTGTCTAAAGGCTTCGCTTTAATCTCCTGGATAATTTCAGAAGCAGATTATCTAGTTCACCTCCAACGTTTATTTCAGTTTATGGACAGATACGAATATCATACCTTTCCCCAATGTATTTGAAATGGTAGTGATTCATTTTAGATTTAATACTGTAGAATTAGCAGAAGGCATCACTGGGATTGGCTTTTCTTAAGCGTGTTTAATCTTGCTGAAATTAAAGTGATTATTTAAAAATCTATACAAAATAATGGGAGGAGTTTTTGGTTATAATACACCGACCGTGCCTGACCTGGGTGTCCCTAACCATTTTGGCTGGGGTGCAGTAGTTACAATTGTAGTATCTCATGTTTGGAAAAGCATTTATTATTTAAGTGTATCTCACCTCATCCTCTCTCTCCTGACAGGATTTGTGATATCTTAAGGAGATATTTAAATCTAATAATACAGGGGCACCTGGGTGGCTCAGAAGGTTAAGCCTCAGCCTTCAGCTCAGGTCATGATCCCAGGGTGCTGGGGTCGAGTTCCACATCAGGCTCTCTGCTCAGCAGGGAGCCTGCTTCCCCCTCTCTCTCTGACTGCCTCTCTGCCTACTTGTGATCTCTCTCTCTCTGTCAAATAAATAAAAGTCTTTTAAAAAAATCTAATATACATCGTATGTTAATTAATTGAGTTTAAATTAAATTAAAAATACAAAAACAAAACTAAATAAATAAAATACGATTTTAAAAAATTAAATAAATGCAAAACGGACAAAGGGAGAATAAAAGGAAAGTAAACAGAAGGTAGAGTATTTAAGGATTCACAAAAAGAGGGTATAGGGCTGGAAGCGACACGAAATTCAAATCTGATTCCCACCTCTTTAAAGGTAAAATGTAAATATGATATGTAATTGAACAATCTCTGTCCGTCTCTTCTGATGTCCTTCCCCACCCCCATTCTCTTGAATCAGGGACTTACTGAAGCATCTTGAGTTGTGTGTATAGGCCTCTCTTATTTTTATATAGCTTTTCCTTTGTCTCTGTCTCCTTTTACTGACTTGTCCAGTTACACAGCAGTTAGCGACTAAGTTCTCTAAAATAAATATCCCCGTTCTCTTACTCAGTGATTCTTTGATGTAGAGCAGTGATTTGCAACCCTCTTAGCACCCCCGCCCCCAGACATCCTTTTGTTACAACAAATGCCTTGGTAATGCTTTTTTTCCTATCCAGAAATATAATCTTACCTACACACATCATTTCAAAAACCCAGTATGTTACCTAGTTGCAAAAGAAGTGAGAAATAAAAAGAATGATGGATGTTTTAATATGCAAATGCTTGGATAGGGTTTTGCTGGAAGACCCCAGGAAGTGGTGAATGCCCGCACCTGTCCGCTGTCATCCCAAATGCAAACGCAGGCCACTCCTGGCTCCCGCGTTAAATGCCATTATGGACACAATTTTCTGCAGTGAGGAAAAACTCAAGGCCACGTTGTAAATGAAACAATGTTTCTTCTGTGTCCACTTGTAATCTCCTGGAAAAGTCAGCGTGTATTAAAGGTGGGACAAACGGATTTATATTTATATGTAAAAACGCGATTCTGTTCTAATTGCAAGTAGATGTTTCACCAAATGGGTGTCTGACGGGATGTAGGGAGTCCACACAGGAACATGCACTCTGGGGGTCTGCCCCACGTGATGTACTGGAACCCTGGCCACTGAGCCCAATGACACCCTCTCTAAGGTCACGGCAAACAAAATTGCCTCACGAATGTCCAAAATATCTCTAATGGGCATCACCCTGCCGAAAGTGAAGAAGAAGATTTTTTTTAAGGATTTTTATTTTATTTATTTGACAGACAGAGATCACAAGTAGGCAGAGAGAGAGAGAGAGAGGAGGAAGCAGGCTCCCTGCTGAGCAGAGAGCCCGATGCAGGGCTCCATCCCAGGACCCTGGGATCACGACCTGAGCCAAAGGGAGATGCTTTAACCCACTGAGCCACCCAGGCGCCCCAAGATTTTTTTTTTTTAATTGCAAATCCATATTTAGGGTTGTCTTACCCTTCGGTTTGGAGTGCAGCTTTTGGGGCTCAACTGCTTAGAGGATTATAAGGATAAATATGTCCATCTACCTGTTCCGGAAAGACTAGAAGGGAAACAGGCGAGATGAACGGGGGGTGCATGATCAGAGGCCAGGCACGAGAAGGGCAGAGCAGTTTGGGAGCTTGGGGAAGTCAAACCAAAGTGAGTCCCAGCCCTGGCACTTGGCTTGATGATCTGGAAAAATCCTTTTAGACTCTGAGTCTCTTTCTTCACCTGTGACACAAGTACTTGTGCCACATTTGTAAGGCGGTTATGGGAATGAATGGGGTGGTGATACATTGAGCAGTTCACATAGTGCCTGGGACCCAGGGTGGACCTAAAACCTGCTGGTTTCCTTCTGCTCCTACAGCCACTCAGAACAATGGCATTTGTGTTCCAGGAGGTAAGAGTAATAATTAGGTGACCTTTTTTCCTAGGTGCTTAGGTTTTAAGTTCTTAATGTCTTAGGTTCTTCATTTCTAAGGGCAAAAACCCGAGATAGGTTACATTATATACCTTGAAGCCCCTTGTGTTTTTGTTGAAATGGACCTTCTGCATTTCAGATTTGGATTTGTGACTTTAAAACATTCCTTGGGGAGAAAAAGTTCACTTTTCAAAGCTACAGAAGAAACGCGTTGCCGTAGAAACTTCGAACAATATACCTGTATATAAACTTAAACTTGAAATCCTTACCACCCACTCCAGCTCCCTGAGAGTAACCAACATGAATAGAATTTAGACTTGAATGCTGCTACAGTCTGCCTCCTAGCCTTGGCCAAGTCTGTTCGTCCTCCTGGAGGCTCCATGTCCTGTCCTGTGACACTTCTTCATCTGTCCTGGTGAGGCCACCCTGCTAACCTGATTTTACTCATTTCTGATGGCTTCCACAAGGCTTTTCTTTGTCAGAGGGCCGTGATCGATGTCTGTCACTTTATGTTTCTCCTGTAAACGTTGTGCTTTTTTTTTCTTTTACGGTGGGTCACGAATTTATTGAAAAAACAATTTTACTTTATTGTCATATATTATTTTGCTGTATTGTAAGACCTTATGGGGTTTTAAGTTTCTCAAAGCAGAAACTATGAACCAAAGCATTGAAATTGTGATGAGACAGGAACATTCTATAGGAACAACAGTGTCTGAAGACCATGGATGAAAAACCTAGAGTAGGAAGAACTAAAAACTTTTTGAGTATTTTTTTTAAAAGCTTTTCTTTATTAATTTGACAGAGAGAAATCACAAGTAGACGGAGAGGCAGCCAGAGAGAGAGAGAGATAGGGAAGCAGGCTCCCCGCTGAGCAGAGAGCCTGATGCGGGACTCGATCCCAGGTCCCTGAGATCATGACCTGAGCCGAAGGCAGTGGCTTAACCCACTGAGCCACCCAGGCGCCCCGACTTTTTGAGTATTAATCATAAATAAGTTTACTTAAGGAAGAAATAAATATAAGCGCATGGAATCCTTTAACATGTGGCATTACCAGCCTGCTTGGATTCCTAGACATAGTTGTGTGCTGTCATACTTGTCATACTTGTGTGTTGTGTGTCGCTGTCTTACTTCCTAACCCCCTGTAGTATTAGCTTTGTCACCACTTAAAGGTCTTGTAAATGCTCTGTTACCTTGTTTCCATTATAACTGTGACTGAAACAAGTTTTGTGACAATGAACAATCCTTAAAAACAATTTGAGATGTCATTTTGTGGCCAGAGGATTGACGCTTTTGTGTTTTATGAGTTTCTTTCACAAAGGCATTATCTTATTAATTTTAACAGGCTCCAGGCTAGGGCATCCTAAGCAGGGAGGGAAGTAATCACAACAGTAACTTAAGTTTTCACGTGCATGGATTTATATGCATTGGATCAGTGCGTGGGTGTCTGATGTACAGTTACAGCCTCCCTTTGGTGGGGGACTGTGGTCACCTCCACCAATCTGATGGACAATCATTGGGGTTTTCCTTTCCACTCCCTGCATGCTCTGTAGCATGCAAGGAAAACCCCAAACCTATTGAAGCTAGTATTTCACATATGGGATGCTTCTGCTGACATAAAAATCTGTCATTTTTTAAAAAAATTTTTAATCCAGAATTCCCCTAGTTAATTTTAATTCCTTGTGTAGACTTCGCTTTCTTGAAAGGCTGTCGTGATTTCTTCATCTGACTTGAAGGAGTTTTTAGGGGAGAGAAGACAATGCCTTTTCCCCTTAGCTCAAACACCCAGGAGGCTATAAAAAGCCGCCTCCTTTATTAAATGAAGTTATGGTCCTTCCTTAAGGAGTTTGCTTGAAAGCTACTCTGAGTGGCGTTGGTGGACAGGTCAACCAGGACTTACATGCAAAAATTAAGAGTAGACATGTCATTATACATCAGTAAAAATGGGGTTGGGGAGACATAGTCTTCTTCTGAAGGTAGAACTAGAAATTGCGTTAGCCATGGCCATCTAAAACACAGTCTCATCTCTTGCTGTATACGTGAAGTTGTGAGTGGCATGCTTATAGATTATTGTATTACTGAAATACAAGAGTGTTCCATCACCCCCAAACATTTCTTCCTGCCCTCTTTATTTATTAGTATTTTGTGTCTGGGTGATAAGAACACTAAGTGTACAATCTATCCTCTTGGCAAATTTTTAAGTATAGAACACCGTGCTATTAACGACAGGCAAAATGCTGTTGCTCGGGTGGGTGTATGCTTCTCTCTGACATCATCAAGCTGTATACATTAAATATGTGCAGCCTTTTGGATGTCAATCCTACCTCCAGAAAGTGGTTAAAATATTTAAGAACATTGGGAGTAGGTGTCTAAATCTGGGAGGGGGTTGACATTTCAGCCACGTCCAAGCAATTGTTCGTGGACTGTCTCACTGAATTCGGGTGTGCTTGAAGCTGACCTAGTAGGATGTTATTGTATTCCTTGTCTTCCTTCCTTCCTTCCTTCCTTCCTTCCTTCCTTCCTTCCTTCCTTTCTTTCTTTCTTTTTTGTTAAGATTTTATTTATTTATTTGACCAAGAGAGTCCAAGCAGGGGTTAGCAGCAGAGGGAGAGAGAGAAGCAGACTCCCCACTGAGCAGGGAGCCTGACGTGGGGCTCGATCCCAGGACCCTGGGATCATGGCCGGAGCCCAAGGCAGACACTTAACCGACTGAGCCACCCAGGTGTCCTGCACAGATGCTTTAAACTTAGCTTTGACTTCACTGCATAAATTGTGGGCATTGACTATGGATGAAGGATTAAAGGTCAATTTTGAAAATACAGCATCTTTGGCTTCGAGTAAAAGTTAAAAAAAAAAAAAAAGGCTTAAGTTTGCTGAATTACTTTGAAATTTCCTCCATTCCCATTTAACACACCTTTTTGAGACCGAGTTCTCTACTATGACTGTTATGAAAACAAAAACACAGAAGCGTTTTCGATCTGTATTATCTCTTGCAGAGCATTGCCATCCATTCAGCTTAGATTAGTAACTTAACGAGCAGGAAGCAAGCTCATTTGTCACATTAAAAACCTTATTGATACACTTAGTTTGTTCAGGGTGTGCCTATTGCATTTAATACAGAGGAATACTATTTATCTCATAAATTGTGTTCTGTTGCAATTACAGAAAGACAAAGAATTGCGAGTATAATAGCTTTTCCTGAAATTAATTGTCTGAGTACACTTTCAATGAACAATGTTGCGCGGATGTGTCTTTTCTGCCTATGTTTTATTTGTTCTGGTTATATTTATTGAAATGAGATCAGATATCTGCATACAATAAAATTTTGGAAAAAAATTAGAAATGAAAGCATTTGGGCTTCCTTTTTTTGGTTTTAAATTTCATTGCCCCAATAATTCATTTTATTATCTTTTACAAATCATCCTTGCCACAGGTAGTTTGAGAGGCACGAGTATAATGAATCCCTCCGAAGTTGAGGAAACCTACAATTTTTTGGCTTTATACGCACATCTTACAAAACACCCCTTTTTCTAAGAGCTTTTAGTGGTGGATTACTTGGACCCTGTGGTTTTCCCATGACCTGTGGGGTCCCCACCGTTGTTTTTATTATTTTAAATAAAGGTAGATTGTTTCCTTCCCAGTTATTTTTCTCTACGAGTTTGTTCCTAGGAGGAATCTATTTTTATTCCCCGAGTTTGTCCCTTCAGATGCCATGGCTTTTGTGTGATAACTTGCTTTTTTGTAACTCACTTTGGAGACAACATTCTGTCTCATTTTAGGACGATTGTTTTGAAATGCATTTCAGATGTCTTTTCTAGCCTTGTAATATCCGTTGTTACAGTCTATCAGCTCTGATTTGAATACCAGTCTTGGGGCTCACGGTGGCTCAGTCGGTTAAGGTGTCTGCCTTGGGCTCGGGTCCTGGGATCGAGGCCCATGTTAGGCTACCCGCTCAGGTAGCCTGCTTCTCCCTCTCCCTCTCCCTCTCTCCTGGCTTGAGCTCTCTTGCTCTCTCTCTCATTTTCTTTCTCACATGCACGTGCAAATAAATAAAACCTTTAAGAAAAATAAAATACCAGTCTTTGAATAGGCTGCTATTTATAATATTTTTTCTGAGAATAAATTATTTTTAAAATGAGAACCATGTCATGAAACTGGCCAAGAGTCAGCTCCTTGGTGTCTCTGGGGTAGGCGATCACTCTCAGAGTCTGCAGTGGTAACAGCTCTTAGTAGTTGACCAAGCCATTTGGATTTTCAGGTGCTTTATAACCAACTTGGTCACTGGCAATTTGGCTCCGTGGAGAGTGCCGTGGTATCCTCACACTGCTGTAGCAAAGGACCGTCAATGAGGTGGTTTACAATCACAGAGAGCGATTCCCTCACAGGTCTGGAAGCTGGAAGTCTGAAGTTGAGGTATTGGCAGGGCCTTGCTCCCTTCGAAGGCTCTAAGGGATGAATCTTTCTTTCCTCTTCCTGCATCTTGGCCTGTGACTACATCTGTCAGGTCTCTGCCTCTGTCTTCACGCGGCCTTCTGTCTCTTCGAAGGACACTTGTCATTGGACTTAGGGCCAGCCAGCAAATCCAGGATGATCTGCTCATCTTGAGATCCTTACCTTAAAAACCCGTTTCTAAATCCCGTCACCTTCGCTGGTTCTGGGGGTTAGGATGTCCATGCATCCTTTTGGGGGGCCGCCACTCAGTCCACTACAGATGGTAACAGACTTTTTCCAGGGACTGTGCGTCTCTTGAGTGTTGTGGAGTGTGAGCCGTAATGGGGTTGCTGGAGGGCTGGGAGCAGTGCCCGAGGGAAGGGTGCCGATGTGGGGAGGACAGTCCCCCCCCCCCCCTCCCGGTCTGAGGTCCTGTGCTCACATCCTCCTAGCTCCATGCCCTGGGAACTTCTTTCCTAACTTCTCTGCGTCTCAACTTTTTCATCTGCAAAGCCATACGGTGAGGAGACGTAATATTCCTGAAAATTCTGAGCTGTGTGGCGCATATATCCGCCGTGATCGTAACTATGGTATTCTCTTATTTGAGGATACATTTTTTTTTTTTCCATTCTGAAATCAGGGTGCCCCTGGAAGGGAGCCACAGGTTCCCTGACCCTGTGGATTCATGGTGCCTTTTGAGCTCTGGTCATTTTGTCCCGGCATTCCTAAGGCCAAAGAAATACCTCATCGTTCTGCTCTCTAATTTAGGTCCCGATGACTAAAATGAGTATTTCAAGGAAATCTTAACTACTTAGTAGCAATTTGAAAGACAGTGTTTTATTCTTTAGTAACTCCAGTTACTAAGGAGAAGTATGCGTATGTTGGGCACTGCACCACCTCCCAAACCTGGAAATGAGAACAGACATTGCCACCCTCATTCAGACACCACACTGATTTTTGCACAATATCGCTTTCTATCACCGGGGCCATGCCAGAGCCAGCCTCTCGGAGATGTTGTCAACAGGAATGTAGCACAATCTCATCTGAGGCTCTCCGATAACCCAAGCTGGTTGTTGGCGTGATAGCTGACAGAGGTCAAGTACTCTTTTCTAATTTGGTTATATGACATTTACTGCCGAATCTGCAGCATAAAATCCTGCCTTGCTTTTTCTTACAGAGCCTCCTATTTTGGATGGCTCCAAATAATTGATATATTATACCTTGTTCTTTGTTTTCTTTTTTGAAGATTTTATTTATTTATTTGACAGAGATCACAAGTAGGCAGAGACAGAGGGGGAAGCAGGCTCCCCGCCAAGCAGGGAGCCTAATGCGGGGCTCGATCCCAGGACCCTGGTATCATGACCTGAGCCGAGGGCAGAGGCTTAACCCATTGAGCCACTCAGGTGCCCCTATTATATCTTATTCTAAACATATTCCTTTTCCTAAGTTCCCGTTGATTTTACCGTTGTAAAATTTCATTTTCTAATTCCTGTGCAAAGTAATTGTTCAGTAAATGCAGATTGATGAATACCTTGCCAAAGACACCGTTTTTTGTTTTTTTTTGTTTTTTTTTGGTGGGGGGGGTTTGCTCCTTTTTGGTTCGGGCTAACACAGAGATGAACAGAAGTGATACAAAGTTCGCTGTGTGTGTTTTGTTTGTTTACTTGTTTGTTTGTTTGTTTGTTTTTGGTCTGATATGGCTAACCAGCCACTTTTTCAGGAAACAGGCTCTGATCTAACCTCTTTTACAAGCCCCGAGGTAAGGATGATGAGTTAGCAAAAAAACCACTAGGTTGTCTTTGGTGTATCTTTCCGTGAACCGAATTAATCACTCTGTGAGACGACCGTACCGAACTGTGGATTTGGTAGACTGATGGAGCGTTTGCGAAATATGGACGTGTTCACGATATTTGCTCTTACCCATCCTTCGGGCTCTCTTCCTCCTCTTCAGTCCTTTCATTCATTCCGAAAACGTTCCTTGAGCACCCCTGTAGTGGTTTGCTGGGGATCTGTCCCTCCTAAGCGTCCTGAGCATGCAGTAATAAGAAAAACATCACAGGGCGTGCTATAAGTCCTTAGCACAGTGCCTGGCGCAGAGGAAGTTGTCGGCAAATGGCAGGTAGAATTAATATTAATATTATTAAGTTTATGTTTTATGCATTAAACAGTTCCACCAGAAGGAACACAGAGATGAAATATCAATCAGTAGATCGTGAATATTTTATTGTAAACTTTGGCTAGAGAGAGAATTGGAGACTTCTCTATGACAAGAGACATAATGATTCCCTTGTTGGCATGTGTCACATGCTCTTTGGTTTTTAGACTACACATGTGTTGAAGGATCTGTCCTCAACCCATTAAAAAATATGTATGGTCCTCAGGGGTATTTAGTACATCAAAAGTGTTTGAAACCCTCAAGGATTAGTAAGTAATTAGCCTTCATGCCTAATGTGTAAACAGCAGAGGAATCTTTGATTTTGGCTCAATCAGTGTAATTTTGATGTTAACAGATCAGCAGCCAACAGTTAAATAAACTTTGACACCCAGAGCAGACCTGTCAACAGAGGCACAATCAAATCTACCATTGATTGATCAGCTAGCTAATTTCCTTTTAGTTTAGACATTCGTGAACACTTTCTACACATTTGTGATACGCATATGTGCGAAGCTTTTGCTTAAAGAAACAACAAAATTAAAAAAATGAAAAATAGGTCATTGTAGGACACTCATGACTCACCCCATCAGACCAGTGTTGAGATTGCTAGATTTCGGGTCTCCATGCACCTGCTGAAGAATCACTGGGAGACCTCCGAGTCCTCTGTATCTAGGAGACGGCCACACTTCCCTCTTTCATTTTTGTGACCTATATGCAAAACCGCTAGTCCTTGAGCTTCCCTTCACCAAATCCTTCCTTTTCTCAGGAAAAAAGGTAATTCCATATTGCATAATTTACATTTGTAAATTGACTTTGTAGGCACTCCCCAAAGAGGGGGAAAGAGGCCTTTTATTTGTAAAATACAGGCCAATTGCTGTTGCAGCTTGAGAAAACAAAACAGGACTTTGTAATGGTACAGAGCTGGTAGAGGTTTGAATGGAGAGACTGATGACATTCGGAAGGATTTTCTCTCTCAGGTGGTCTTTAGAAAACATCTTTCTAAAAACAGTTTTCTTTGGAAAGCAGTGCTTATGGAAGTGAAATTCATTATTATTACTCTCCTAGTCAGAGATTTTCATTTCATAAAGAGGTCAGCCTCTGTCTTTGGATTGCTGTATTGCCATGACTTATCAGTGTGTCTGATTGCTGGGGCTCTGAATTCCAATTCTAGAAGGAGGGAGGTAAAACTTTTTAGAGAAATGTGTGACTCTGTGAGGCAGAAGTCTCCTCTGGGAGGCAGATGAAACCTGGAGATTCCAAATGTAATAACGTTCACTATTGCAGATGAAAGCTTGGGCCGGAAAGGAACAGTGATCCTTCATTATTAACGACCTGCAAACACTTACCTAGCATTAAATGTCGATGCAGGATATTATGGGACCATGACCCTGTGTCTGCAGAGTTGACAATCCAGAACACGGCTTCATCCAACAGGACCGGAAGGTAGTTGTTTAATTGATAAACCTAGCTGAAGCAGGGAGTCATTTTATAAAAATCTAAAATATTTTAACTGAAAACACCTTTTTGATGTAGGGCCAAGGACTCTCCTTTGCATGTGATTTTGCATAGTTTTTCTTGAATAAATCATACCAGTAATATATCATCTGTGACACCCGGTTTTGGTTTCTGTAAAGAGGGATAAAAATGAGTTAATTATTGAAGCTGGGTGATAGGTACAGGAGTATACCATTCTGTCTGCTTTTGAATATTGGGAAGTCCCCATGTCAAAAATGTTTTAAAAATAAAAATATAAAGAAATAGTGTGATTAAGAATTTAAAACATATGAGGAGCTATGGAAGCACAGAATCATTGTTGAGTTTGATGATATTTTAAAAATCGAGGAGATCCACACCACTGTAGCCATCTGTGACTGAGCATCGAGCCAAGGGCTGTGGATGCAAAGATGGTTAAAGGTAAGTACTACCCTTGAGAAAACCCATGGTTTGATGTACAGAAGGCAGATGTATAAACCCAACAAATTACTTACGGTGTCCTCAGTGCTCTAACAGAGTGTGCAGGGTGGGAGAGAATTAAGCCATCCTGGGAATTTGGGGAATACATCACAAAAGAGTGGTCAGCACCACATCAGGGGGAAAAAAACCAACCACCGTTATTTATCAGGTCATTCCTATTACAAAATGAGTGTGTTGTCCAGCTTGTGCATGATGGAGACTGAAGCCGCCGTACCTCTCCACATTCTGGAAAATATGCCCTTCTTTGAGTGCCGGTGCTTAACTCATGTGGGGCTGACATGGGGTCCTCCAGACACTAGCGAACACGGCAAATTGCATTGAGGTGATGTCATTATTCAGTCCGGTATTTACCGAGCTTGCGCGTAAAACACATGGGCAAAATTGTGTAAGTTCTCTGTTTGCATTTGAGTTTGATGACTACTAGTGAAGAATGTTTGGAAGAACTTCCTTATTCAGCAAATTATGGAACTGTCCTATCATCAACCTATCTTTCATTCAATTAGCAGATAGTCATCTAGTGTTTCCCACATCTGGGCCTGGTGCTAGATACTGGGTTCCTCAACAGAGAAGACAGACACAGTTACAGAACAATCCACAATCTGATACTACTGAGTTAAGTTGTTTATTATGCACCTACAAACTCCAAGCGTCCTGTGTGCAGACATTTTACATATATAAAAGGGTTTCAGGTATCCTGGGAGAATGGACAGCAAGTTAAGGAGAGCGATTGTCGGTGGGTACGGAGACCATGAATCGATCACCTCTACCCAGAAGATTCCATTTCTTCTATAGAGAGGATGAGGACAAATTTCAACAATTGCCAAAAACATGGGGGTGACAGCTCTACAAGGTGTTTGTTATTTTCAAAATGTCTCTTGGGTGTTTAAAATTTCTCCAAGAAGGGAAAACACAGGAGAATCCCAGTTGCAGAATTTGGGGGATGGAGGTGGGGAAGACAAAAGACAGATCTCATTTTAGCTGGGGAGTGAATTGTCACAGTACAGCCATTCATTGGTGAGAAAGCTGCAGCAAAGTGACTTATTAATTGGTTATTGTTAGAGCAGATTACTTATCTATTTAGAACAGTAAGTCATTTTGTCCTTTGGATTTTATAGATTGTTTCCAGGCTGTATATTTATTTTGAGCAGAAGTGAGTTGTGCTCAAGTCAGTTTTGAGGTGTGTGCCCATGGAAGAGGCATCATAGAATGATGCCTCTGGCATTTCTTAGGGGAAAAGGTTTGTGAAAACAGAGGTTTGATATTCTTGGGGGATTACGAATGTTGCAGAGGACAGAGGAAGATTGCGTCACCCACTACAGTGAAGGCGTTTAAGATCCCCGAAGTCCGGGCACGTCATTTCAGTAGCAGCTAAAAGACATCGTAACAGGTCTGACAAAGACTTTTGGAAATGAGCTCTGGTCCTCACTCAGTATGTGCTTTTATCTTCGGTTTGTTTTGCTAGGACGCATCATTTCCTCTCTCCTTGCCAAGAACTGCAGTCATCGTATCCTCCCTTTAGAATGTATTTCTCGAAGCTCTTTAATAAAACTTCAGTCATGAAATGCCTTAATGTTCTAAATCTGCATAATACATTTTGAACGTAGCTGCAGAGCTCCCTTAGGACTACAGGTTTTTAAATGGAACAATTTAAAATATTTTCTATGTAAATGGGCACTCAGCATAAATGATTTTGGTAAGGAATGCAGAATGTTTCGGTGTAACTAGTCTCGTTCGAAAACAATAAATACAAGATATTGGCCGAATTTGAGGTGAAAACCCCCACTTTTTAATTGTTTTGAATGACCTCTTGGTGTCTAATCGAAAGGCAGTATAGCATCGTGGTGGAAATCATGGCTTTCTAGTCCGACTGACTCGATTTCAAAACCTGAATCCCGCATTTATTAGTGTGCACTCCTAGACATATTACGTGGCTTTTCTTAGCCTCAATATCCTCATTTATAAAATGGTTATTGGAAGAATATTTCAGAGACGACTGACGTGAGGAGTGAGGTCATGTACATAGAAGGTGCCAAGCACATAGCAAGAACCTAACGATAAGTCATACTTAGCCATCGGTCTCCGCATTGACTGGTGTATTAATGGTGTAGTTTGCGAAGTGGAACTGCCTTTTGCTTCTTACCCAACACTCGTCCCCAAAAATGCCCTGTTGTCTCAGCTTTTGGGGGACGCATGCTTCCACCAGGTGGACACATGATTGGATTTCTCGGAGCTCCTCTTTCCCTGCCTGTAAGAAGTGAATGGTAATAGTACCACCTGGTGGGATTGTTGCAGGATTTAAGTGGTAGTAGTTGAGTTACTCTCAGTACTCAACAGGCATTTGCTCATATTTGTATTACACGCACTCTTGTCTTTGCTTGAAATGCCTTTCCCTCTTACTCCTTGCTGAAGACTCCCCGGTGGTTGCCTTTCTCTGGGACACTTTTGGGGTTCTCCCAAGCAGAGTTGATGTTCCCTCTGTGTGTCCCAGTACCATTTGGTACATACTAACATAGTGGTTGGCTTCTTGTGTTATAATTAGCTGGCTTTTTTCTTGGTTCTGTGCTATCCTAACTTGTAACACAGTGTTGTTGTAACAAGCTTCCATCTCAGGGTAGGTAGAGAGCAGCACTTGGCAAGTAGTGGAGCCGTATTTCCTTTCAAAAGTAGAAGCCTGTAGATACACTGTTTTTAGCTTGTGCATTTTTATTACTTGTCCTTAAACCCACATGTAGCGTTTCAAAATCGACAGGTGGAGTGTTTTCCAATTTAGCTCCACACTACTGTTGGTCAGTCCGACGTGTGCTTTGGGTAATAATCACTCAATGGGGACCCAGGTGTTCTCAGGGCTGTCGCTCTAGCGACTGTGGAGCCTCTGGGCAAGCTATTAACTTTTTAATGCTTTATTCTTACAATTGAGACAATGAGACCTAACTTCTTGGGTTGCCATTATGATTAATGAGACAACAGGTAAAACACTGCCTGGTGCTTAAGGTGTGGCTCTCAGTAAATCTGAGATCTCTTCTCCTTCTTGCTCCCTATTTATCTAGTGCTGAAAGAAGATGTGGATTCTTGGGGCACCTGGGGGGCTCAGTGGGTTAAGCCTCTGCCTTCAGCTCAGGTCATGACCTCAGGGTCCTGGGATCGAGCCCCACCTCAGGCTCTCTGCTCAGCGGGGAGCCTGCTTCCCCTCCCCCTCTCTCTGTGTGCTGCTCTGCTACTTGTCATCTCTCTCTCTCTCTGCCAAATAAATAAGTAAAATCTTAAAAAAAAAAAAAAAGAAGAAGAAGATGCGGATTCTTAGAGACTATGAGAAAGATAAGATAAGTGGCATCTGTAATTAAAATTCCACGCTGTAGTGATGTTATAGTCTTGGTAATTATTTGCGTGTCCTCGTGGGGAAATTGAAGTTCTTAGGGTCACAGCTGGGGTGGAGTGGTGTTCATAGGCACCAGCCAACCAGACCTAAAGATTAGGCACCAAAGGCAGATGGAGAAATGTACAAAAAGAGAAGGAGCACTCAGAAATGATCTCAAGTTGCAAAAAGTCAGGAGCCATATTGCGAGGCAAGGTTTCAAAGAATCAAAATATTGATTCCTTCAACAGGGGAGCTCAAGAATACCATTTCCTTCTGTTCTCCTTTAATTTCGGTCAACTGCTAGGATAGGCCCCATGTTTTTGGTTTGTGACTTGCTGTACTTTTTAAAATTTAGCTTTAATTTATTTCGCATTTTCACCAGATATTTTTATGTTGGCAAATCACAGCTCCTTATTGAGTTCTTGCTGTTGTTTCAGGCGGAGAGTCTTAGAAATTTAGAAATTTAGCCAAGTGATGCTTCACAGTTTAGGTTTTCATGGCAAAGTTGTTGTGGTGGTCAGCATTCTGTTCTGCCGAATGCCCATGTCTCCTGGAGCCTCTTTTCCCACATTGTGCACCTCTGAGGGCTTTGAGGTCTCCCCATGAAAGTTAATAACTTGAATGAAACATCATGCAATGTTCATCTTAAGCCTGTCTTCTGGACATGGTACAGCATCTTTATTATATTTGATTAATGTGTCAACTGCATTACACTTACCAAATTACACTGCTGTTTCATTCATTCATTCATTCATTCATTCATTCATTCATTCATATACTCAGGAGACATTTATGGAGAGTCGCTGTGGGGCTGGCAGTGGTCTGGGGAGTATTTGAGGAGATCTGCCAGTGAGCAGAGGGCCTTCATGGACCAGGAGTTCAGTGGGAGAGAGACCGCATCAAACACAACAGCAGCCATGAAACCTGGCCTGGGCAGGACTCTGGGCTGAGTGTTGGGCAGCAGGGCACAGAGTGGAGCCTAGTGTGGCTAGAGCTCCTGAGGAGCTCATGGGAGGCAGGACGAAGAGCCCAGCCGCCCCAGGAGTCACGGGCTGTCCTCAGTGAGGCCGGTGCCCTGATGAGGCCGAGTCTGAAAGCCATCACAGTATACCGAGGAAATGGAATGGCTTCAAGGGCACAGTGTTCAATGGGGGCATGACATCCTCTAAGACCTGGTACCTCAAGGGCTTCCAGGGGGCTGGAAACTCCAGACACATAAACAAGCAGCCCAGAAAGGACTGATTTCAGGAGCTCATGGCCCCGCAGGACAGGACAGGACAGTGGCCAGGAACCGTTAGCTCGGGTCATGCAGAAAGCAGCCTACAGGCCGTGTTCAAGAGGGTTTCGTTTCAGTGAGAAGAACAAAGAGGAGTGGTTGAAAGGCTTTCCTCGGGGGACTGACATGACCATGCTGAGGCCCCTTAGAAAGCCCCTTTTCCCTCGTGTGTGGGATGGGTGAGGGGTGACCTTGGGGGAAGAGGCACAGGCTGGGGAAAGGCAAGTCATCGTGGCTGCCTCCTCCCAAGTGTCTTCGTCAGTGACTTGGGGGAAGACAGTCTCTTCCCCAGTTCTTTTGAAAAGGTGGCAATCAACTGTTTTTACTATCCGGGGATTTTCCTCTGTCCTTTTCCATTTTGACACACGAAAGCCGTTGTTTGTTTGTCCGTTTTTCGTGAACTAAACAACACTGGACTTCCAGACTTGCTTTCTGAGAAAGCACCAGCGCTGAGAGAATGTATTTTGAGTTTTCTCAAAAGGCAAGAGAAGTAAGTGGATATAAAGCAATCCGAGTCATGCATATTTCAAACTAGGAAAACTGCTGCGGATCCCACCAGCTCTTTTTTTCTAAAAAGGTGTTCTAACCTGAGGTCTTGCAATGTGGATTTGTTCTGTGAGCTTCCAGAACCCATTACATGTCCCATTTCACAAATTACCCACGTTTCCCAGTCACAGTTATCTTCTAAATAGAAGAATCTATTCCTGATTTTACCTTCATTCTAAAAACTTTCTCAGAGCTTTGCCTTGGTTGTGAATTATCTGAAATCAACTATAGGGTCAATTTCAGAAGTACAGGCGGATCTCATCAATACATATTAGATTCCTTTTCACAGAAGTCATTTCATTAGGGGAGCTTTCTGTTAATCCGTATTTTTACCTTCTTCAAATTTGTCAAAATAATCAAGGCAAATGAAAAGGGAATTTAAAAGGCTATGAAATAGTAGGATTAGAATAAAAGTCTTCTCCATCTTGACAGTCTTGAAATCCATGGCCGTGACTCTCCAAACATCTCACGGAAGCAATAATTTTGTGCCACTTGGGTCTCTAGAATAAAAAAGAGTTCCGTGATAAAATCAGTTTGAGAAATAGTGGGTTTGAACCCTTTTCTTCACCCCGTAGGACTGCAGAGCCATAAATATGCTGGATGGGGGAGGGGTGACTCTCCCGAAACAGGTGTAATATGTAGTGGTTTCCCAGATTGATTTGACCACAAAACTTGTGTTGAAGAAGTGTTTTCTGGAATTTACTTTGGAAATGCTGATCTTTTGTGCTGGGGTGCTGAGGAGAAGTAGACCACAGAAACTTAGCTCCTAACCCCACATCTCTATCCCTTTGTGGCCTTGCATTGTCATGGCCTCCAGCAGGTCCTAGAGGACAGGTGCTCCCCAGTGGCAAGGCCTGGAAACCCCATTCGTAACAGTATGAGCGATAGTTTACTTGACTGGGCATTATTTTCTGTGCCACATGCTATTAATGAGATATTTTTATACCCATTTTACAGGTATGCAGACTAAGACACTAGGAGATTAAAAACGTGCCCACAGTCACAAAGCTAACAAGTGATGGGCCCGTAGGAGGTACTCAGAAAAGAATTACTACTAGATTGATTTCTGCCCTACCCATGGATATGCTATTCATCAGAGTTTTGTTTTTATAATTTAATTTTTCCTTTTACAAAATTTAAAAAATGATACACTGTGATAGTAAGTACACACACACGTATACATACCCAAATGCTATCATCCTGTATCCACCACCTTTTCTGATTCTTACTTCCTCTGGGCCATCCCTGCCAACCCTTTAGGTGTTTCTTTGGTATGCAGTTTCTAAATTGTGCTTGTAATGCTGTTTCTCAATTTATTAATTTTATATTTTATCTTTTGTCTTCCTGGGAGGGTAAATGAAGATTTAGGTTCCTTGTAAACTCACTTCCCATCCCCTGATCTTTCCAGGACAGTTATATGAGAATTTAAAGATAGGGACGCCTGGGTGGCTCAGTTGGTTGAGCAGCTGCCTTCGGCTCAGGTCATGATCCCAGCGTCCTGGGATCGAGTCCCGCATCGGGCTCCTTGCTCGGCGGGGAGCCTGCTTCTCCCTCTGCCTCTGCCTGCCATTCTGTCCGCCTGTACTCGCTCTCTCTCCCTCTCTCTCTGACAAATAAATAAATAAAATCTTTAAAAAAAAAAAGAATTTAAAGATAAATCAGTAATCAGTGTTCATGTTACGAGGACCATGTAGTTTTTGTTTAATGAAGGACGAGGAATTGCACTGTGAGTCCGTTTACTCTTACGCAACTGTTTGTCTTGCCTACAGCTAGTGATTGTCTTTCTTTTTTTGAACTGCATAGATTTTCGTATATCCATCTTTAATTCTGCCCCCCCCCCAGTGCTCCATGAGATGTGCTATACACCCACCAGTGTTTTTTTGATGCTCTCATATTTTTCTTTTCTTTTTTTTTTTTTTTTTAAAGATTTTATTTATTTATTTGACAGAGAGAGATCACAAGCAGGCAGAGAGGCAGGCAGAGAGGGGGGCGGAAGCAGACTCCTCACTGAGCAGAGAACCCGATGCGGGGCTCGATCCCAGGACCCTGAGATCATGACCTGAGCGGAAGGCAGAGGCCCCACCCACGGAGCCACGCAGGCGCCCCGTGCTCTCATATTTCAAATGATACTCATTCCCCTATTCTCTTGGAGAGTTTCCCTCGCGAGCACCTTGTCCTCCTTTTCTGATCCACACTAATTGCTTTCTAGGCTGGAAGACAGCTGTTATCTGGGAGTTTTCTTCTCACCACTCTTTTGTTGGATCCACTGTTTTCTGAGCCTCAGGTTTTTGGTCCTCAGTTTACATCCTCATTTTGCCAGGCTATCTCTCCAGTGGCTTCCTGAGAATGTTTAAGGGTTGGGAGAACGGTTCTTCTACTCTATTCCCTGACTCCATTTTTTTTTTAAGGTTTTATTTATTTATTTGACAGACAGAGATCACAAGCAGGCAGAAAGGCAGACAGAGAGAGAGGAGGAAGCAGGATCCCCGCCGAGCAGAGAGCCGATGTGGGGCTCAGTCCCAGGGCCCTGGGGTCATGACCTGAGCCGAAGGCAGAGGCTTTAACCCACGGAGCCACCCAGGCGCTCCCCCACCGACTCCATTTTTTAAGAGTTCCTTTTCTAGTTTTTGTTTTGATCTCTAGAGGCACTAAAATGCTGTTTGGAAATTCTGTGGGATATAGAGTTTCCTCTGTTGGACCTTTTCGCAGAGAGGTCCGAAGGAGCTACAGTGGGTCTCTTTCTTGCTAGTCAGCTTCCCAGAAGAGTCTGCTAGTCTCCTGATTGGCCATTGGCATTCTAGAAGCTGAGTGAAGTATGTAATTTTTCAGATGGGGTTTTCACATTTTTCAGTGGGATTTTTCACATAATCCCACTTTATTCAGTATCTGACTATTCCCTGAGCTATGCCTGTGTTCCCTAAATTAAAGTTGAACCTCTCCAGAATGTAAAATTCCTATGTCTCCTAGAGGGAGAGGTTAACTATTTTAGATGGAGGAGTGGGACTAAGTGCCCAAATCCACCTCATCTAGGCTTTCAAACAGTAGTCCTGTTTCAGTCTGTTATATACCTCACCTTTAATGATACCTACATTCTAGAGATTTTCCAGATTTCTTTCCCCTCTCCAGCTTTGAGTTTATTTCTAATAACATAAGTTACAAAACAAATGAAATGACACCAGTATAACCTTCACCTAGATTTACTAATTGTTGACATTTTGCCTCTTTTCTTTCTTCCTTCCTTTCTTTTTTTCTCCTTCTATTTATCTCTGTATCAATCCATCCATCCACCTACCCAACCATCCAGCCGTCCATCTGTCTGTCTATCCATCCATCTGCCCTTCCGTTCATCCACCCAGATACTTATCTGTCTGTCTGTCATCTATCCATCATCTATCATGTGTCTGTCTTTAGTACTGTTAGAGAGTGAAGCATCATGACACTTCCTCTTTATGGTGAATAAGGATCTTCCGTTAGAAATGAGAATTGCAAATTCAGAAAGCTAAACATTGATATAATGCTGTTATCGGGTGTATAACTCATATTTAATTTTGTCCTGTTATTCCAGTAATGCTCTCTATGGCTGTTGTCTTTGAATTTTTATTTTTTAATCCTAAGCTCTAATCAATCCCCATGTGTTGCGTGTCTTCATTCTCCTTTAAGCTAGAACAGTTTTCCTGCTTCCTTTTGGCTTTTATGACGTTAACCTTCTTGAGCATTGCAGGCTGGTTGTCTCGTAGAATATTCCACAATTTGAAGTATATCTGATTATTTTTTTCAAGATTAGATATAGATTAAACTTTTTTTGGCAAGGATATTTTGTAGGTTGGAGTGTGTGTTTTTCAGTGCACAACATTAGGAGATACATGCTGGCTCTTTGTCTCATTGGTGATGCTAAATTTGATCCCTTGGTTATGGTGGTGTCAACCTGGCTTTACCATTGTCCTTCCTTTTGTAATTAAAAAGTAATCTATTTGTTGATACTTTTGAGCCTTGGTGAATACTTGTTCTCCAACAGTCTTTTATCCTGTGTTTTTATCATGCATCATTAATTCTCGCTCAATCCCTTCGATTACAATGGTGGTTACAAAGGCAGTTTCTAATTCTTTAATTTCTTCTGAAGTTATGAATTGGTATTCATTTTTGAACAACAACAAAAAAAGCATTCTTTGTTTCTGCACACCCTGTATTTGTTTGTTTTGGTATCACAATGTACTACTCATAGGTTCTTTGTTCATTCAGTGTGTTATGTCGTGTGTTGTGTACACACACTTTGATGTTCAATTTGGTTTTGATTTGGCCAAGGAAACCCCTTCAGTTTGGTCCCCAAGTCTTTTCAGGTGTCCCCATCAGTTTTGGGAGCCTTTCCTTGCTTTCTGGCACAAAAAGATATCCCTGGTTCACTTGTGTGTTTCTTGCCTCAGACCGGAGATCAATCATTTCTCTGAGAATCCTTTTTTTTTTCTTTCGGTGGGGAATGGTATTTAGAACCCAAGATCCTGAACACTAGGTGGTTTTGTTGCTATTGGAGTAGCATTGCTTCTAGAGATTTTCTGTGGCAGAGCTGGGATATGGGGCCCCCCCTCTCACCCCCCACCCCGGACGCATGTGTGTATTCCTTCTCCCACAATGTATTTACTCACTTTCTCAATCTCACCATACGCACAACATCATTTCTGAATTACTACACCCACACCGCCATCCGTGGTATGCGTTTCCTCTCGCGTGTATATTTAAACTTTCTTTACGCTCTCCATCCTGCTACCTCTCATCCATCTGTTTTTCCAGCTTCCAGAATTATTTGATGGGTTCCTCTTTCATTCTCTTCCATTCCACTCACTGCCCTCTTAGCGACAATTAGGAGGTACAGTTTCCAGCCTCCCATGTTTTGAGGGAGACCAGCCTCATTTATGTTCCCTCACCTGGTTACCTGAAGTGGGCAGACAGGGAGAGAGTAAACAGTATTTGCCCTTAATACCCAAAATAGCTCTGCCAATCACCTCTCCTTGGCTTTCATAGGCCGGCATTGCTCCCATATCCCTCACAGACAAATTAGAATTCTATACGGCTTCTTTGACATTTCTAACTATCTCAGTGGGTGGGACTTCTTTCAGTGGTATTTGGTGGTAGAAATGAAAATTCAGAGATAGGGGGGTCCTGGGGGGAATATGGCCTGCCTGTCTGAGTGTGTGTCTGCCCTGTGTTTGAGGACAGAGTGCTAGGAGTCAGGCCGTCGTGGATGACTTCAGACAGGAAAATCAGCAGCCCTACCCAGGAGGGAAGCGGAAGCCGAGCCACCTCTCCAAGCTTGTTTTTGATATCTTGGTTTCCTCCTTTAATTGAAATTAGTATAGACTCTTCCCATAAACTCTAACACTTGGATTTTCAAAACCACTTTGAGGTCTGTTATCTCTGCTTATTCACAATGAACAGAGTTTCCAATTTTAATTTTCTTTCTACTCTATGAAATATGTTAAGTGGAAAGCTGACACAAAAAAAGCAAGGGGAATTTTTTACTGTAGAATTCTAAGAGCGTCTGTGGTATCAACTCCTGTTGTCAGGTAGAAACGTAAGGGGAGTTTGCAAAAAGGCAGCCATCATCCCTGAACCTGTTTGGGAGGTTTTGTTGATCTCTCTGTGCTTTGGTAAACAAAAACTGGCATCTTCTCTCCGCGGGTTTTCGGCTGCAGGGCTGCTCTTTTCATCCTTCTGCAACAGGGGCATGTTTTTCGTGGTCAAATCTAAAACACATGTCAGGGTCCACAGACACGCTTTCTGCTGGAACCTCTTCTAGCACTTGCCATATTGGCCGTTTTTACAGGCGCTTTTTCCCTCTGTGCTTTATTTATTTATTTACTCTGCATTGTGGAATTCTGGGTAAAGCTGCTGTAAATCAGAATCATGTTAAACAAAAATATTTAAAGAACATTTTGGCCAAGAATAATGGGAGTATTGCAACGTAAGTCATCTGTGCTGAATTGGCTTGTAGATTTCGAAACAGGAAGAACATCTTCAGCAATGCTCATGGTTTGGTTTTGCTTTTCTGCAGATTGGGTTTAGCGACAAATTCCATCTGGGTAGAGCTACACGCAGTCTCTCTATTGATTGGTTATACTGGGACTTCATGGGAGTGTCCTTCGAATCGCTTTTCCCAGCATTTTTTAAAGCTCCATTGAAAAAAAAAAAAAAAAGAAGAAGAAGAAGAAAAGAGAGAAAGGACCCTGCATTGTTTCGATTTGCGTCCAACATGCAAAACATAGTCCTAAATTTTTAATTAGCTAAGTGAGTGGTGAAAAGGAAAAGTAATATAACAAGCCTCGGTGAGCAGCTGGGATGTGTTGCCATGACGACAAGTTCAGCAGGCTGCCAGCGAGCATGTCAATGGGTAATATTGGGAGAGGGCTTTGAAACAGTGCCTGCTAGCCACAATGTGATTGGTCACGCCTCTGTTGTCTTTGTGTGAACCGGAGGATGCTGGGTAAAGGCCTAGAGTGAACGCTCAGCTTGTCTCAAGGCTGCAATGAGGTAATGCTTCTGAATCTTTGGGGATTATGAGCTCCTGCCTCCAAAAGACTGCAGTCTAGAATGTTGTTATGCCTATTCGCGTTAATTACGGACTCGAACGTGTTAAGAAGTTTTACAGCTGCTTTTATTCGTTCTTTGATACGTGCATGTGTATGTGATAGGTAACTTAACACGTGTGTATATTGCATATAGAATCTCACGCGTCTTCTAAAAAAAGAGGTGACCCTCCATATTAGTCATTCTGCTTAGAGTCAAATTTCTCTTGAGTGCTGGCATCAGTGACAGTATCTGTTGATGGATAAATGAGGTATTAAAGTGCATTTGTGTTGGGTAAGCAAACTTGTTCCTTTCTAGAGAATATTTTGGCGTTGATGACTTCGTATGGTCTGTTATTTGTGATGAGTCTTTTCATAGATGGAGAGGAGGTGGTAAAGAGGGTCGGGGTTGCTTGGTCAGGAGGTTGAGCTCATCTGAGATTCCTTGGAATCGGCCGCTTAATATCCTAATATTGATCTCATAAAGGTTGTCATTAACGGAACGTAATATCTGACAGCTCCAAAATTATCTGCTGAATAATGGTTTGACAGTTTAAACTTGAAGCTCTGAAGGGAGCTGTATTTACAGATGCAGAGATCTAGAAACGTGTGTGCGCGCGCGTGTGCGTGTGCGTGTGCGTGTGTGTGTGTGTGTGTGTGTGTGTTGGGGGCGGGGGGAGGGGGCCGCAGTTTTGCAAGGCAAATCCATCCAGGTGCTGATGGGACAGAGGCACAGGAGTTCAACCCTGAACGTGGTCCTCTAGGAGCTGAGTGACTTGGGCTCTCTCCAGGGCGTTTCAGGTGGCTAGGGGATGTTTTATCACGTTCATTAACGGTAACCTAGTGCCCTGGCAAGGTTAAGGGCAGCGGCTCCAAGATGCTGTGTTGGACTTGGAGGAGGCTGCAGGGATGACCCGGTTCCTCATGTCCCAAATGGTAGGCACGGCCGGGGGCCTCTGGACCGAGCATATCACCGCCGTGTTGTATTTACCTTGCAGAGTTCATAAAAATTTATAAGCCTTTAAATGGATACAGGAAGAATGAGACACCTCTAACAATAACGGTCAGAATGGCTTCTGCCGCGGCACAATACCGTGAACCCTGCCAGCTCCCTTGCTTGAGCTGAGGGCAGGGCATGGGCATGTGGTGGGGAGCGGGGGATCAGCCGGCCCAGCCGTCACCATTCAGAAATACAAGGCCACCCAGCAGGGGTCCGTCAGTATCTGGTGTGGCTGCAAAAAACGCCCATGCTTTCTTTATTCGTTTCAGGAATTTAAAGCCTGCTTTCATTTTACTCCTCTGTGTGGTTGTAAACAAAGACTTAATGAACAGAACCGGGGATAAGTACATGCGGGAGTCTATCTAGGTTTGAAGTAATTGGTTCAAATACTTGGGGCACAAGTAGGATCTTGGGCTGTGACTTCCCACCAACGTGTGGATTCCGAATAGCCTCATGAACAGGGAGGCCCTGGACATGGGCTGGAGTCCTTTGTCTACAAGAAAGCAGGAGGCAGTGAGCCCCTGAGCCATGCGAGAAAAACCCACCTGTTGATTAAGACGGGCACTTTTTCCTCTGTGAGAAATTTGATGTTTTGTTACCTTCCTTCCTCTGGGGAGAAGTTAATTGTGTACTTGCAAATCTCAGGCCTGCCTGCTTATTTTAAATGGTTTTAAGGTTCATTAATGATTCAGAGTTTTCCCAAGATGGGATATTCTTGCAGTGCAGTCCAGCAGTCACTGTCCCCTTTGTTACCTGGCCGGCTACGGAAGAGCCCTGCCTGGATCTTTTGCAACCGTGTGCTGACCTGTTTCTCCTCATCAGGGAGTAAAATTCTGATCTCTTTTCCTCAGGTGATTGGGTAGGTCTCTGGGGATCGGATTACGATATTGCAAACTGCGTCATTACTAAGTCATTTTAGAGCCTTTAACACATGCAGAAGCGACATAGTAAAGATGAGACAAAATCAAAAGTAACTTTCGGCTTCATTTACTGTTTCATAAGCTGTTTACCCGTTCATAAGCCCTTTGGAAGAGGGAAGTTGCAGGTCTCAACTAGCACGAGTCATTAAGGTCCCGTGACAGGTTCCAGGATAAATGAGTTCTGACTGATGCGAAGCCCGGTGCGTAGAGACTGGGGCAGGTAGTGTTGGCGGTGCCCCGCTTTCATCTCTCCTGGCATCGTATGAGGCTCGGAGCTTCGCAAAGGGCTTTGCTAAAAGCCAAGTGGGATTGATGATATCGATGGTTTGTAAAGTTTCAAACAGATGACGCTTGGGGAAGCCCAGAGGGGGGTGTGTGTGTGTGTGTGTGTGTGTGTGTGTGTAGGGGGGGAAATTTTAGATAGTCTGAGGGATTCAAGGGGTTTAAAGATATTTGTCTTTAAAAAATTCGCGCTTCACAGAGGAAAGCCCAGCAGATTTATAAAATGGGGTTTATTGAGCAGCAGATGCAAAAGTTGTTGCAGGGACAGCAAAACGTTAAAAGAGGAACAAAATGAGGGGCTCTGGGAAGTAGCATCGTCAAAAGTATGAAGGCTTTGCTGTGTGACAAAAGCCGACTTGTTCTATGTTTCTTCCGGGAAACTTTTTGGTCACTTCCCACCTCGGAGTGTTTACCGATCACAAAAATCAGTGCCACGGCAGGGCAGGGGGGATGGGGATGGAAGCACACGCCTGGATCTTTATTCTAAGGAAGTTCCTTCACGCGGAAGCATGATGGGGGGGGAGCTCTTACCTCCCCCCTTTGAGAACAAGGTGGTCTCTATTCCCATGGGCTTTATTATGACACCAAAAAGTTGCATTTGTGTAGAGAATAACTAACGTTCAAGTCACTAATGTTCTTCATACAAATAAATGTCATGTTTACAAGGGCCCATTTTCAGATCTTTATGCTGTCGAATGTCCCTTGTTATGGTGTAATATATACATTTGTGTGGTTTTCTTGTGTCAGATCCTTTTGTATTTGGAACACTTTTGTTCAGATTGACTGTGTGGTGAGGTTGTGTGTCCTATCAGTGTCCTAAAGATGGAAGAGCAGACACTGCCTTCTTCAATGATCCCATTCTTATCCTGATGCCCCTGAATCCGTAGTTTACTTCCAGGTGGCCGGTATCATGGCTTGGTTTTCCTTTTGTCCTCATTGTACTGAGCCCCATCCTAAGCATAGAATAGGCACCGATCCATCAATCTTACATACTTAAAAAATTGATGGGTTTTTCTATGGAAAAGTTACCCTTGACCTTAGACCCAGGGAATAGGAGATGTCTATGAAATCTGAACGATGTTGCCAGCTGAATTTTCTTATTTCTTGTATTAATTTAAGTAACTTACTTATAGTACCTGCCATTTAGTAGCTACCCAGGAAATCGTAGTTTATCTCTGTCTTCTGTTTGCATTCAGTTGCTACAGTGATCAAATTATTTTAACCTTCATGGGATCTCTTTCTGGCTGGGATAGGAGAAGAATGATTTGTTCCTCAACTCTGATAAGTTATTCTAGAGGAATGTCTTTCTGATATGATAAGAAAGTCATATCCCTTGTATCTAGTGTAACACCCTTGGTTTTATTAGCTTGAAAATAGGGATGTGATTGGTATCAACATATTTGGAGCCCTTGATGGTGATTATATCCCTGTTTTCAAGCTGATGAAACCGAGGTTGTCCCGTAAATATGGGAGCATCAGATAGGAAGCGTATTGTGGTAGTCGTGCTCAGGGTAGGCACAAAAAAACAGCAGGAGGCTTTGGGGTGGTCCAGAGAGGCCAGGATGGGCCAACAGCAAAGCAGAAGAAAGGGACCAGATTTAGAAACATCCAGGCAGGGAGCAGACAGACTGACTTTATTGACTGTGGATTATGGGGAATGGATTATGGATCATTGCTGGCAGTGGGTGGCATTCTCGGTGAGGAAGAGACAGGACTCTGACGTTCACGGGTCATGTGTCTGCACCCATGATGGTGCTGTAATCCACACTAGGAGATCAAAGGGATTGTGGGATTTATGGGAAGGATCAATTTCGTTTTGGACATGTTGAGTTTAAGGCACTGGGGACGTGTAGATGGAGTTGTCTGGAGAGAGGCAGGAGGGTCTGGAAGTGTGGGCTAAGTTGTAGGACCTGAGAGGGAGGTTTGGCCCCTCTCAGTTGTGTACCCCTGAGGGTTACAACTGGGATAGTGGATGGGGGTGCCTCTGCTGGGGATAGAGTACCAGGGGAGCGGAGAGAGAAGAGGGTGAAAGTTGGAGCCTTTGCAGACGCTCCTTTCTAGAAGAGGCCAGGGGAAACTCAGACCCGTGTTGTGAATTTAGCATCCAGATTGCCTTTTAATGATTAACACATGACTCGTTTCCCCAAAGAAATTGATAAGTCAGCTGTTTGGAACTGAAAAGCCAAAGCTGGAAGAAGCCACAGCCGTGTAATTCGGCCCTTCTGCATTTGACTGACAGACTGATGGCTGTCCCGGGTTCGTGGGAGACCTTGCCTTTTCATCGCACCGCAGCCTTCCCGTGATGCACTCTCCCCAGAAACCCCGCTCAGTGGTGGTTGTGTACTCGGGCCAAACCACACAGTGGGCTCCGACTTTCATGACCCAAACGTGCTACAGATGGCTGTGGAAAATGGAAGAAGACACTAAGCCAGAAATGCCAAATTAAAAATAGGTTTTAACTCACTTCACCGTGAGTGCATAAACAAGTTCATAATTAGAGGGAATGACCTAGGACGCATGTGGAAATTGTGACTTGATCTTCTAATCTCTGCTTTCGAGAGCTGTTAAAACAAGCACATCGTTCTCGAGTTTGTCAAGTTTTGCTTCCAACTTTTTTTTTTTTTAATTTCCCTGGATATAACTACATCAATATTATAGCTCTTATGATGATCTGTCATCAAAGCTGTTTATGGACTGGGACCCCAAGCAAGTTCCCAAATTCTCCTGGACTTCGTCCAACAAATGGAGATAATAGTATCTATTTCCTAATGCTCTGATGAGATGAGGATGGCATGTGGAAGGCCCCCTTGGTAATGCTTGGCACATATGGGGACTCAGTAAATGTGGACATTGTTATCAACAGGAGGACGGAAGGGAGAAATATTCAGAGGTGACGGAGGGTAGGCATTATCAAGAGAGGACAGTGCTTAAAAGGTGATGGGTGTGTGTGTACCCAGAGAAAATAGTGGTGGTGAATGGCATGATCAGAAGGGTAAATGGTGCAAGGGAAAGAAAGGGAAATTTGAGTGTATCTGGTGTCTTTAAGGGTGTGTGAGGATGGGTGGGAAGACACTAAAACACACCCTCACCACCTGAGTTGTTGTCCAGACCTGACGGTTGGACGCTCGGGACCCACGGCGTACCTAACCGAATTTGTTGATTTCCCAGTGCTCTAATTGTGGTGTTCGTTTTGTTTTCATTTCTCGAAGTCAGACATAGGAGGATTGCAGGATATGGTGAAAATGGTTATGCTAAGAAGGAAAGCCATTACATTGTACTGGATTCAAAAAGATCATGAACTTTGGATTACAAACTAGATAGTGCCAAAAAAACTATGGAACCTCAAAGTTTAAAAACCAGCGACTTAGTAATGTTAATTTTTAAAACAGAAATATGAAAGTCCTGTGTTTTGAAAAGCAGGAGAAAACAAAATGAAGAAGACAAAGCTTAAGGAAAAATAGTGAGGCCATCCACTTGAAAAAAAAATCATCAGTACACACGGATTAAATGGCTTAAAAAATACCTTTCTTTAATCCAAGGGATTAAAGGTCATCAGGGTCATCGGCACTTTGATTTCCGAACTCAGCATCACCGTGAATGGGCGTGGTTTCAGGATGTGTGAGAATTCTAGATCCTTCTGCCTTTCTGCCTCCCACCCATCTGGAATCAAATATAACGGGTCAAGTTTGGGCTTCATAGACCAAAAGCATTTCAATAAAGACTGTATGGACATTACGCCCTTTCAGTTCTAGGAAGTAAGTGCTTTTTAACCCACTGAGCCGCCAGGTGCCCCGGAAGTAACTGCTTTTTAAAAAGCACCAACCTTTGTCAGCCTAAAAGATTTTCTTTTTTTTTTTTTTAAATCTAGTAGAGTTACCTTGATGAAAAATTTTCCACGTTGTTCAGTTTTTCCCTCTTTGCATTGGGGACTTTGCATTGTTCATACAAACACAGACGTGGGGTCAGAATTTGGAAAGTTCTGGGTCCAGCAGCCCGGTCAGCTGGGGAGACAGAAATCCTGCCACTTCCTCTGCTGCAAACCGAGTGCTGAAAAGACAAACACTTTTTCAGACCACTTTGTTACGTCCCCAGGCCAATTTACCAAAAGGAGCTTTGTTGCTGCGGGATATTTTTTTTTTTCTTTCTTGAGACTAGGTTGGGCTAGGGAGGGAGTGAGGATAGAAGAGATATAGGGTAAATCGTAAAGCGCAAGATGGCAAAACCTTCTACGCATACGATGGTTAAGTAGTATGACTTTAAGAGAGATAGGTGAGAAGATGTTAGATTCTAGCATGAAGGAATATTATATAGTATCACGATGGGAATACTGTCCTCCATCAGTCATTTGGTCTTGAAACCAGTGTTTTATAGGGCATGGAACCCGAAAAGGACAGTTTTGCTCTTCCTATGTGCCTTGACTCCATTATTTCAATATTTGGATGTGGTAGACATGCTGATTTTTTTAAGTTAACAGAAAAATTTTACTTATCTAACTAGATCATCAAGAATACGGCCTCCTTCAACAGTGTAGGTGTTACTTCCAGAAAAAAAAAGAAAACACACAAACCAACCAAAAAAGACAATAAAATCTAAAAACTTGAATGGGCAATGATTAATCAGCAAGGAAAAGGCTAAAAATTGAAATGTGGAAGCAAATTTGTACTATTATTCTTTTATTATAAAAAAGCTTATGGATAAACTTGTGTTGATAAATTTCATGGATTTAGAATGATTTTATAGGAACAGCTTAATATTCAGATACATTCACTTTGTACATTAGTTTGATTTGTACTTAGTCCTGGTGTGTGAACTCTGGCTTTTTAATGTGCAGGGTTTGCAGTTTTTATAAGTTAAACTTACTTATCTGCGGTTGTGGAAACTGTTGATTTGAGTCTGGACATCTAAGCTAACCTGAGTGTAAGGGAGCTGGTCGGCCACCTTCCCCTCTCCGGACAGACCGTGAGGCGCTGCTCTTTGCCCAATGGTAGAAAATACTTCTAGCCCTTTGTCAGTTCTCTTGCTCTCTATAGCGCCGGGGTGTGTGTGTGGTGGCGGGGGCGGGGGGGGGGCAGGCAATGAGGGGTGGGAGAGAGGTTGAGCAGTTCTGTCCCCCGTTTGAGTTAGAAATCAAATTTTACTTACTTTATAATTTGTCATTGTTTCAGTAAGGATTGTACTGACCTCTCTGGTGGCCTTCCCTGTGTGAATACCTCTCAGAGACGTCTGCACTGGTAACTCAGTTTAAATGACTCCCTAGGCACCACATAGACGCGAAAGCTGTGTTTTCTCAGTTGGGTGCGGGAGCTCCACAGGCCACCACACTCTAGAACAGACCAAGCAAAGCTTGTCACTCTCTGAGGGGGAGGCTCCTGGGTCTCATTCCCTGACCCAGGTCACATCATTGCGCCCCCCTCCCCAGGGCGGCATGTACCCTTCACATGTCATGGGGGGAGTCATGCAGAACAAAGGGCAGTCACCTCGTAGCTGAAGGAACGTGGTGGCTTCCCACGAACAGCGGGGGTGCCGTCTGAAGCAGTTTGAGCCCAGTGGCCTTCTCTCCCTCGCTCTCTCCCCCACCACAGCGCGGCTGCCAGTAGCCAGAATTAAAATCCTCATTTGGGCTGAGGAGGAAAGTGTATCCATGATACATAAACCTTTTCTAACAAATCTGCTCCTGCTACAGATAGGACTTGTCGCTTTTACTCCACAGGAGCATAGAATTATAAATAGGCCTTGCCTACTCTCCATGTGCCCACTAGCGATTTCTGTTCAACAGGCACTTTCTGTCCTGTGATGACTAAACTGCCCAGCTCTGTCACACAGAATGATATCTGCGATGTGAACACTGTCTTCATGGACCCCTTTTTAAGGTGTCACTAGGTAGTACTACCCCTCCCCCAAGTCAGAAGGCCGTTGGAATATGGCGGTAAAATGACTTATGGGTGGGACTATGTTGTTGGGAGTTTTGCTTTTTTTGGAATGTTTGGAGTTGGTAGAGTACAGAGGCTAGTCATGCTCGTGTACCGCACAAATTGAGCGGCGTGCCTCTGGGGACCACAGAGGCCAACAGTCTGAAGTAAAAGTAGGAGAACTGAACAAAACTGAGTCAAAGTATCCGGCCATACTTGTTTCTCCTCTCAGTAGTAACGGCTTCAGCCACGGCAAAGAAGGGAGTCTTCGAAGCACCTATTACCACGCCGTGTGTAGTGTGGATAAAAGAGAGAGGGTCAAAGAGGGAAGCAGAGAGCGCAATAATGACATTTGATGCTAATGATCTGGTTTGTGGGGAGTGCGGGTGCCTCACTGCCCCGATTCATCTAACACTGATGATGAAGCTCATTAGTCCCCGTGCCGGAGGCTGGATGCGGGGAATGAGAAAATGGCGCTCCTGTCAATCATATTAGCTTTCCTGTGGTGACTTTAGAGAAAACACTGTGCTAAAGAGGCCACAAAAAGGGCAGTCAATCTAAGTGAACCATGTCTATCTACCATGATCACCAAGGTGGGATGGGGGAGGTACTTGATATGTGAGAAATGGAAGAGCTGAAGTGAAATCTTTTTGCAGCTAAAATTAAACAATTTAAAAAACCATCTTGATTAAATACATCCTGAAATGAAAGTAAGTTTTTATAAAAGGAAAACAAAGACCAACGTTAACCTACTGGCTTTCATGGTCAACAGTGCTGACTTATTTATGATTATGTTTTTTAAACAAGAAAAAGCAATTACGATAAAAAGAAGATTCCATTTGGGAGTAAGATGGATACACAGACTCCACCTCGTCTTTCCTGCTGAATGGAACTGTGGATTTTGCACAGAAGACATTAAGCTGCCATGTGAGGACACTTGAAAAGAAATGGTAGTAGCAGGCAAATGGGGAAAGGAGACCAGAATTTGAAGTACCACCCAACTGGTTGTGAGTTTCCTGTTTATACCCTCTCTGCTATCACATGGCATAGACTCAACAGTGGCCCAAAATCCAGTAAGGCACACTGGTGTGAACAGAAAGATCTTGAAAAGAAGTCCTCACTTTTTGGTCTGAAAAGTAGAAAAGTGGACTCCTATGTTCAGATGAGTGAGGGAAGGCACTATTTTGTTTCTTCTTTTTTCATTCTCTCCTGTCCAACTTACAGTCATCTTGCAGAGAGATAACAACAGTCAGGGTGGGTAGTCCTCTCAAATTGTAAGGATAGGGGAATCCTTCTCTCCAATGGGAGGAACCATGGTCCCAAGAGTGTGGGGTAAATTCCCATTACTTTTTCTCCCTCACTCTGTCCTCCTACAGTTTGGCATCAGTCTAACTAAGACAGTAGCCAGAAGTACATGATTGAGCAAGGAAGCCCCAGCCTTTTGGCAGAAGGACCTCAGGGAACTGGAAAGTGTTGAGGAGATCACCAAGAGGAGGGAGCTCAAGAGAGCTGTCACATAAAATGTTGTATGAACTCCTGGGTCCACTTCTAAGCAGCACATGTGTGGATCTGGACCTGAAGCAGCATTCTAAACACTTTGAGATGTGACATATGAACCAGACCGTAACAAAATTCTCAGACTGACTACTGAATGGTATGTACAGGGACAGATCCAAATAGCCTTGCAAAAGCTTTGAGCACACTGACATTCAAATCACACCTGACGGAGGTGGTTTGGAAATTGCAGCCTGAACTTACCACATTGATTACCATGCTTTAAAAAAAAAAAAAAATCAACTTTTTCTTTTGGATTTAAAGACTTGGAGACTCACAACATATTAATAAACATTACTCAGAATTAGTATATGAAGAACCAGGATAATCTCCATTTGTATGGTAAAGGAGAGTCAGCAGTTGCCAGGCTGAAGTGTCACATGTTGAAATTATTAGACAAAGACTTCAAATGAGCTATTATAATTATGGTTCAAGAAGTGTGGATAAACACTCTTGAAAAAGAATAAGAAGGTAGAGTGGAAAGGGATAGAGGTTGTAATATAGAATCAAAGGTTTTAGCATTGAAATCTAGAATAACCAAAATTAAAAATTATGCAAGGGCTCGATACAGAATGGAGCTAATCAAAGTCTGGACTTGAAGATCAATCAATGGAAGTTATTCAGTCTCAACAACTGAGAACAAAATATTGAAAGAAAAAAATCAACAGTTCTCAGGGGATGTGGGACAATACCAAAGTGTCTAACATTTTTGTCATCAAAGGTCTAATGTGATCTGAAAAAATACTTGAAGAAATAATGGCTAAAAAATTTCTAAATTTAGCAAAAGACAAACTTTCTGATTCAAAAAGCCCAGCAAGGGCGCCTGGGTGGCTCAGTGGGTTAAGCCGCTGCCTTCGGCTCAGGTCATGATCTCAGGGTCCTGGGATCGAGTCCCGCATCGGGCTCTCTGCTCAGCAGGGAGCCTGCTTCCTTCTCTCTCTCTCTGCCTGCCTCTCAGTGTACTTGTAATTTCTCTCTGTCAAATAAATAAATAAAATCTTTAAAAAAAAAAAAGCCCAGCAAATTTTAAACAGGATAAACTCAAATAAATCCATTCCCAGATACATCATAAATTGCTGAAGGTTAAACAGGAAAAAATCTTGACAGTAGCTAGAGAAATATGATACATAATAAAACAAGTAGAATGACTGCAGATTTTTCTTTAGAAACCATGAAGGCCAGAATGGAGTAAAACAATATATTTTTTAAAAGATTTATTTATTTATTTTTAGAGATTGGTAGGGGGAGGGACAGAGGGAGAAGAAGGAGAGAATCTCAAGCAGACTTCCTCTGAGCACAGAGCCTGGTGCAGGGCTCAGCCTCATGGCCCATAATATCATGACCTGAGCTGAAATCAAGAGTTGGGCACTTAACCAACTGAGCCATCCATGCACCCCATGGAACAATATTTTTAAAATATCCAGTGAACATATCCTTCAGATACAAAGGTGAAATAATGACATTTTCAGATAAAATAAAACAAAACAAAGAAAAATTCACTGCCAGAGACTTGCTCTAAGAGAAATGCTGATAGACAGAAAATACCAGAGGAAAACTTGGAACATCAGGAATGAAAGAAAAGCAACAATGATATGTATCTGGCTAAATATAGTTAACTTTTTTTTCTTAAGTTCTATAAAATATGAGTAATGATGGAAAATGTATATAAAAATGTAACATATTAAAAGGTGCTGAACTTTGCAGTGTGTATAATGTATATATGGGTGCTGAACTTTTCAGTGTGTATAAACTATAACATAAAAACAGGAGAGTAAAGGAACCAATATAGTGGTAAGGTTTTTCACTTGAGTGAAGTAAAATATTAATTCTAATCAGGCTATGAAAAGTTAAACAATTATACTGAAATGTTTAGAGGAACAACTAAAAAAACTATATAAAGAAATTAATAGAAACTCAGGTGAATTAAAATAAGATAGTAAAAAGTATTCAAATATTCCAAATGAAAATAAGAGGAGAACAGGAACAAAATGAAGGGTAGAAGCATGAAAAGTGGTAGATCTAAATCCCAACATATAAAGCAACTACATTAAATTATAATGGTCTAACATACCCAATAAATAACAGAGATTGTCAGGGTGAATTTTTAAAAAATGACCAAGGGATATGTTGTCTACAAGTAATACATTTTAAATATAATGATGTGACTAGGTTAAAAGTAAAAGGTAAAATGACATACCTTGTAAACACTAATCAAAAGAAAGCTGCATTGGCTATATCAATGTCAAAAAAAGGACACTTCCAAGCAAGGGAAGTTATTGGGGATAAAGAGGATTGTTGCACAAAAATGAATGGGTACGTTTACAAAGATGATGCAAAAAGTGTATGTACCTCTTCCACCATACACAAAAATCAAGTCAAAATGGAATTAATACTTAAATGTAAGACCCCAAACTATAGGACTTTTAGAAGAAAACAGGCAGTTTCATGCATTAGTCTTGGAAATTATTTTAATGTTTTCCACTGAATGATTTCAGTGACTTTAATGATTGTTATTGGATTTGACACCAAAACCACAGATAATGAAAACAAATTAGGTAAGTTGGCCTAAATCAAACTAAAAACTTCTGCACAGCAACGAAATCGAGTAAAAGTGCAACCTCTAAAATGGGAGGAAATATTTATAAACCATATATTCAAGAAGAGGTTAATTTCCAAAATATATAAGGAACTCCCATAACTCAGTGGCAAAAACAAAAATAAAAAAACTAACAACCTGATTTTAAAATGGGCTAAAAGGCTTAAATAGTCCATTTCTCCAGAGGAGACATGCAAGTAGCCAATAGGTATATGAAAAGATGCCAACCCCACTAACCATCAGGGAAATGTGAATCAAAACCACAGTGGGATAGTGCTTCATACCTGTTAGGATAGCTATTATCAAAAAACAAAACAAACAAAAACAAAAAGACAAGTGCTGGTGAGGTTGTGGAGAAATTGGAACTCTTGTACACCATTGGTGGGAATGTAAAATCGTGCGACTACTATAGAAAACAGTGTAAAATTTCCTCCAAAAAATTAAAAATAGAATTGCCATATGATCCAGAAATACCACTTCTTATTTACTCTAAAGAATTGAAAGCAGGATCTTGAAGAGGTATTAGCACTCCTGTGGTCCTTGTAACACTGTTCACAATAGGCAAGACGTGGAGCAACCTAAATGTCCATGACAGATGAAGGATAAGCAAAAGATCATACATACATACAATGGAGTATCCTTCAGCCTTGAAAAAAAAAGATATTCTACAATATGCAACAACATGGATGAACCTTGATACCATGCTAAGTGAAGTAAGCCAGTCACAGAAGGATGAATACTGCAGGATTCTACTTAATATATCTAAAATAAGCAAACTCATGGAGGCAAAGAATAGAGAGGTGTTTGCTAGGGACTGGGGGGAGAGGGGAGAAATGGGGAGTTGCTCATTGATGACGTGTATAAAATTTTAGCTTTGTAGGATGAATAAGTTCTAGCGATCTGATGTACAAGATGTGCCCCTGGAGAACAGTATTGTATTGTACACTTAAAATCTGTTAAGAAGATAGATCTCATGGTTAAGTACTCTTACAAAAAAATTTTGTCTTTCAAAAGAATGTATTTAAAAATATTTGTACTTAATAACAGAGCTTTAAAGTACATGAGACAAGATAGGACTAAAAGAGAAATAGATTATTATAGTTGGGGACTTCAACATGAGTCCTGCAGTAATTGATAGAGTAAGTTGGTAGAAAACCAGTAAGAATATAGAAAAACTGAACAATATCATTAATCAACTAGATCCAAATGACATTTTTAAAACATTCCTCCTCAAAATAGCAGAATATACATTCCTTTCAAATCCTCAGAGATCATTCACAAAGATAGATGATATCCTGAAACATAAACCTAAAAGCAGTTAAAAGAATTGAAATAATTCAAAGTGTGCTATTTTACCATAATGGAATTTAGCTAGAAATCAACAACAGAAAGGTAGCTGATAAATCCCCAAATACTAGGAAATTAAACAACCTTTTCTAAATAATCCATGGATCAAAGAGGAAGTCTCAGGAAAAGTAGAAAGTGTTTTGAGGTGAACAAAAATGAAAATACAACATAGCACAATTCATATAAAGCAGATGAAGCAGGGCTTAGAGAGAAATATATAGATTAAGTGCTTATGTTAGAAAAGAAGAATAGTTCTGTAATGAACAACCTAAGCTTTTGCCTAAGGGAATGAGAAAAAGAAGAGCAAAACAAATTCAAAGCAAGCAGAAGGAAAGAAATAATAGAGTAGACGTCAAAGAATTTCAACACAAAATTCATGGAGAAAGCCAATGAAGTCAAAGCTGGTTCTTCAAAAAGAGCAGTAAAATTGATAAACCTCTAGCCAAATTGGCCAGGAAATAAGATGCAAATTGTGAATATTAGGAGTCAAAGAGGGCATATCCTTACAGATCTTACAGACATTAAAAATAAGTGATTACCGGGGTGCCTGGGTGGCTCAGTTGCCAAGCATCTGCCTTTGGCTCAGGTCATGATCCGGTGGGGTCCTGCTCCCACTCCCCCTGCATGTGTTCCCTCTCTTGCTGTCTCTCTCTATATAAAATAAATAAAATCTTTAAAAAAAAAAAGAGTAAGTACTGCAAACTTGTCTGTGCACATACATTCAACAATTTAGATGAAATGGACCAAATCCTAGAAAGAACATCCTATCAGAACTCACTCAAGATGAAGTAGGTTACCAGAATAGTTCTCTATCCTTCAAATGCATTTAACTTACAGTTAACATTTTACTTCCCAAAACTCCAGGTCCAGAAAGTTTACTACCAAACGTTTATGGAAGAAATACCACCGATTTGACAAGAAAAGAGAAGAAGAGGCAACACTTCCCAACTCATTTTATGAAACCAGCCTTATCCTTATGCCACAACCAGACACAGTACAGCAAAACCACACACCAATACACCTCATAAACATAGATGCAGAAATCCTCCAAAAAATATCAGCAAATTGAATCCAGCAATACACAGAAAGAATAACAAACCGTGACCAAGTGGAGATTAGCCCTGGAATGTAGGCGAATTCAGCATTTGAAAATCAATTGTTGTAATCTACCATGTTAAAAAACTAAAGGAGGGGGAAAAAAATCCCAAGATAATATCAATTGATTCAGAAAAAGTAATCGACAAAATTCAACACACAGTAATGATAAAAGTTCCTCATCTGGGAATAGAAAGCAACTTCCTTAACCTGATAAAGAACGTCTACAAAACTCTGCTGCTGACATCATATTTAATAGAGAAAGACTGAACGATTTCCCCTTAACACTGGGAACAAGACAGGGATGTCCATTCTTGCCATCCCTATTCAACAACATGCTAGAATTCCTAAAAAAAAAAAAAAAACCTTTTTATAGAAAAAGGAACTAAAAGTCTTGCAGGTTGGAATAATACTGTTCCTATTTGCAGACAACATGAGTGACCATGGAGAAAAATCTCAAGAAATCTATGAAAAACTTCTAGAAATACACTGCTCAGTGGATTGCAAAATGGCCTCGCCAATCTGGAAAGTGGTTTGGTAGTTCGCTGTAAAGGTAAATACACTCTTACCGTATGACCCAGCAATCCTATTCCTCCTACATGCAACAACATGGGCATATCACTTGTTTCCAGGGGTTAGGAGTGTTTTGGGAGGGATGAAAGAGTTCTGGGAGGGAGGGGGTGATGGAATTGTTCCATAAGTCTGACTCAACCTGATCTTGGTATAACTACACAAATCTACATATGCGTTAAAATCCATAGATGTTGGGGCACCTGGGTGGCTCAGTCATTAAGTGGCTGCCTTCGGCTCAGGTCATGATCCCAGGGTCCTGGGTTCAAGCCCCACATTGGGCTCCGTGCTCCACGGGAAGCCTGCTTCTCCCTCTCCCACTCATCCCGCTTATGTTCCCTCTCTCACTGTGTCTCTCTCTGTCAAATAAATTAATCTTAAAAAAAAAAAAAAGAACAAACCCATAGATGTTGAACATTAAGAAATTCCTTGCTTTGGGTATGTTAATTTAAAAAATTTACATCTAAAAATTATAGGTTTTTATGGTAATAGTGAATGGTACCTGATATTCTTGTGCTTGCTTGTTGATTAACTAGATCATTATTGTCCAGTAAAACTTTCTGAGATGATGGAAATATTCCATATATGCCGAGCCCAGTATGGTGCATACTGGCCCCGTGTTAGCTAACGAGCACTTGAAATAGAGGAACTAAAATAAATACATTTATTCATTTATTTATTTATTTATTTAATTTATTTATTTATTTGACAGAGAGAGGGAGACATAGCAAGAGGGAACACAAGCAGGGGGAGTGAGAGAGGGAGAAGCAGGCTTCTCTCTGAGGCAACAACCCAATGCGGGGCTCGATCCCAGGACCCTGGGATCATGACCTGAGCTGAAGGCAGACACTTAAGGACTGAGCCACCCAGGTGCCCCGAGGAACTAAATTTAAATTTATTTAATTCAAATTAAATTAAAGTTAAAAACAAAAACAAACATGGCTAGTACCTACTGTATTGGACAGAGCAGATGTGGATCAGTGTATAATCACAGGGATCACTAAGCATAGAAATTCTGATTTTTTTATGCATTCGTTATAGACAGATAAAAGACAATATGACTGGCTTATATTTTTTGACTCCAGAACTTTATGATTTTTTTCCCCTAGTTTCGTAAA
Source organism: Mustela erminea (assembly GCF_009829155.1). Taxonomy (NCBI): domain Eukaryota; kingdom Metazoa; phylum Chordata; class Mammalia; order Carnivora; family Mustelidae; genus Mustela; species Mustela erminea. The sequence goes on along the minus strand of NC_045634.1, from coordinate 26,086,849 downwards.
CACTTTGTGAATACAAATGTACACTCTGACTTCCTTGCGATGACATGTGGTGATGACATTGAAGATTGGACTAACGTCAGCCAAAGCAGTTAGCGGATAAGTAGAAGTCTGTGAAATGACTACTTAGAGGAAACCCAAGCCCACATAATGTTATTGTTGTTTTTCCGTCAATAGCTATTTGCCTGCTTTAGGTGCTGAAACCACTGTTTTCAGACACTTTGTAGAGTCCAGGAAGTACAGTCCAAATCCTGTTCTCACTTGAGTCAGTTGGAATAGTGTAGACGTGCGAGTCAGCCCAGGGTTTATGGATGTGTCAGACGAGCAGCGCGCTGGAGGGACCCCAGTTCCCCCGAAGCGTGTGTTTGGATTAGTGGCCCCCCCGCCTTGGGACAGGCGTGTGGAGTTCAGCTCTGTGATTGAAAATGTTTGGCTGGGGTATTTCTTTATACTCCGTCTGGACTTGGTTTGCCGTAATTTTTCCCTACTTATTCATAGTTTTCTTGGGGAGGTAGTGTGATACCTTCTTTTCATGTGTGTTGACTTTTCATTCTTCACTTAATTGGAAGCACCTTGAGGTCAGAGGTTAGTTCTATAGATACGTCTCCTTTTAAAAAATATGGGAGACTTTGCAATGTTCTTTTTCTCTTTCTTTCTTTCTGTCATTCTTTTTTTTTTTTTTCTCCTGATTCCATCTTACAGAAGAGGAATGCAGCCCATAGAGAGAATAACTTGGCCATAATTAAATAAGCCAGTGATAAAGTAATTCAGTTTCTCAGCTCTTTGACCTTCTAACTAATTCCAGCTAACAGAGCTCTAGGACTCTATCATCGTCTGTCTTTAAAGCTGCAGAAATACAGAGGATAACTTTGAAAATGAATTGGGAAATACCACTTTCTGGTGTGTTTTCACATGTAGTTGTTGCCTCTCCAGTTGGGGTCATATTCGCCTCCGGGGACTGGGACTTACACTGCAAGTTTATACAACCTTGAGACAAATGTGGACAGGCCTCCTTGAGCTCATTCCCTTGTAGGTTTCGGAAAGTCATGTTGAGTGATGTTCGGTGGAAACGTTTTTTTAAAACTTTTACTATTAAGACAAAAAGTGATATATTACAGAGTGTACCATATAGCTTGCCTGAATTTGGGGGAAGACTTCAAAACAGAATCTTTTCCCCCGGCTGACTGTGTGGGCTTTCTCTGGGCCCATGTCCCTGTCCTCTGAAGTTGAAAATACTGAGTTCCACTGCCTGGGATATACTAGGTGACTTTTCACCCAGGGTGTTGGAAACGAATAGTCCACAAATGCAGATGCTTTTGTAATAAAATTATAATGGAATTATATGACATTAAATTAAATTTTATCATCTCACTTCCTCATGTCTTCCCCTAGTTTTTTTTTTATAAAGATTTTATTTATTTATTTGACAGAGATCACAAGTAGGCAGAGAGGCAGGCAGAGAGAGAGGGGAAAGCAGGCTCCTGACTGAGCAGAGAGCCTGATGCGGGGCTTGATCCCAGGACCCTGAGATCATGACCTGAGCTGAAGGCAGAGGCTTAACCCATTGAGCCACCCAGGCGCCCCTTCCCCTAGTTTTCTTAAAGTTTAGTATCAAAACATCAAATTTAAAATCTGTCTTTTACCTGAAAACTCCCCAGCTCCCAGTTTTTTTTGACTTCACTTTTATCTTTTCCTTCCTTATCTTCTTTGGATGTTGATTAGAAGAACCAAGGGCAGAAAAATAATTTATACCACAGTGAAGAATGCAAAGTTGGACATCTGCCTGCTTCATCTATAATAGCCAAAATGCATCCAGAAAAGGCTTGGAATTTAATGTTCTTTTAATAAATTTTACAAGGTATTACAGAATAATAGAGAGATGTCTGCATTCGGAATCAGGACCTCTGGGGGCTACCTCTGGCTTTGCCACCAACTCTCGGTAACCTTGGGCAAGTCATCCCCCCCTTTTGGACCCCAGGATTATCTTCAGTCAAATGTTGATATACAAAATCACTTTCCGTGCCTTGTCCAGCTCATAAAATATCATTATTGTGTCTTCCTAATGCCAGGAGAATTGATCTAATCCAAAGACTTTTTTTTTTTTTTTTAAGATTTTATTTATTTGAGAGAGAGCAAGCAAATGTGTGAGTACACGAGCAGGGGAAGGGGTCCAAGGAGAGGGAGAAGCAGACTCCCCATGGAGCAGGGAGCCCGATGGGGAGCTCGATCCCAGGACCCTGGATGTGGGGCAATCCTGACCAGAGTCGAAGGCAGACGCCTAACCAACTGAGCCACCCAGCTGCCCTAAATCGAGACTTTTGAGGATTCTAGGAAGTCATGTAGAATAACTATATTCTTCACTCTGTGGTCCTGTTGGTGCACCCCACTGCCTGCAGGGATACCACACGTCTATTTGTTCTTAAAATACTTAGTTTGCTTGCCTGTGCTCTGCAGTATTGAACGCAACCATAACTGCAGTGTCTTCTGCCACCGTAACAATAAGCCACTCACCTCGGTACACCCTGGCCTATAAAGCCCTTGAAGACTTCAGAACTTTCTGTTTCTGAAATCACTTTCGTTGAATTTTAAATTTGTGCCTTTTTTTTTTTTTTTTTTTAAATCAGCGTTCGTGCAACCAGGAAATTCTGGTCCATTATTGGTGCCCAGGGATTTCTTTTCAGCAGATTTCTCCTCTTCCTTTTATTTCTCAATTCGAACTAGTATTCTACTCTGGGCACCACTTCAGATGTCAGACTATCACCCGAGCCCAGACAGCCTTTTGGATCGATTCTGGGCAAGTCATGGTAGGTGTACACGATGCTTCTAGAAATGCATTGTGAATGGTACCTTTAATATTTCCTGCCGGACCTTCTGGAGAGTCCCTTTGGGAAACAGAAAAGTATCTCACATCTCTGCACTTCTCTGTGTTCCTTGTTCTGGCAACTTGTTGCTCCTCCCAACAGGCTCTTCCGTTGTGTTGCTCTTTCATTATGTTCTCTCTTTGGGTGTGTCCTATACTCTGTTCCCTTGGGAACCTAAACTTACAGCATGAACAGCCCCTCTGCCCCCATAAGACCCCGTAATGCCCTTCTCCGACAATTTTCTGCTCTTCAAACTCTTATCTCAGTCGACTGCTCTGGCTTTATCTGTACCCATCTCCTTTAGCTCTGCTGGTCCAGCAAGGTCAACCGCCAAAGCACCTTGTACTCTCGAAGCCATGTGGTCTCTCAGCACACTGCTTTGCTGCCTCGAAAGATCCCCAGGTTTCTTCTCCCTCCCACTTTGCTTACTCATCTTCGGGGCCACCTCAGCTGCCACCTCCTTCCTTGAGCCCTGCCCAGTTCCTACCGTGCTTCCGGCCACCCTGGTCTTGGCTCAGAAATCAACGGGTTTCTTTGGTCTCATGGTACGCTTTTCCTGTCTGCCTTGAAGGATGCAGAAACTGACACTGAGCTGTGGGGCTGGACGCTATAACTTCATCAGCAACAAGCAGGGTCTTGCATGTCGTATTTAAGAAATGTTTGTTGACTTGAGCTACATGGAATTAGGATAAGTTTAGTGTAATATTGTTGCAGACTAGGATTTTTCCCCCTCCTCCATTGGTATGTTCTGGCAAAGCAGAGAGAGTCTTGGCATTGTAGGCTTCTGCGTGGTGATGGGAGGTGCAGAGAAACCCCCGCGGGAGACAATGTCTGGTCATCCTGTCAACATTCCGTCCCTCTTATGGGCCACCATAAGCTTATAAACACTTGTTTTTGGAGAATGAGGGTTTCCTGCAGGGGTAGTGCTTCTTAGGAGGACACTAACATCTATAACAAATGCCAAGCGGAATTGATTGCTAATACAACCTGGGTCATTTTCTAATCCATGAGAGACCATTCTTAACCTCATCTTAGGCCACCCCTTAGCCTCCCCTCCTTCTGTGCTCCGGGATGACCGCTCAGCCACAGGCAGGTCCACCTCATGCTTCCCCCCCTCCCCGCATCAGCACCTCCATTCCTGGCTTCATACCTGCCCTCCCTGGGACATTCGTTCACTCAGCACGTGCTTACTTCGTGCCTACCGTTGGCTGGCCACGTCTCCGGAGCACATCTGTAAACACGAAGCATGCAGAGACTCTCTTCACGGAGCTCATGTTCCCATGAGTGTGCCTTTTCTCTTCTCTCTCACCAGCCCAGATTTTAGGAGAGATTTGCCTTTGCCTTTGAGCCACTCTTGACTTCGCCGGCCAGGTGCTTTACTCCAGAATTCTCAGAGGCACCTGCTAACTGCTCCTCCTCTTGGACAGACACTGTCTTGTATTCTTTGTGTTTTTGATGCGTGACTATCTCATCCCCTCAAGTGTCTTACAAGTTTCTTGAGAGAAGAGACCATGTCATTTGCTCATAAAAAAGTTTGCGGGTAGCAGTGTACGTAGCCTGCGTTAGGTGCGCTGTTGAAACACGTTCAGATCTCTGTACTTACACTAGGACTTTGCACCTGGGTGCCCAATGCATATTTTTAACGGATTTGAGAGTCTTGCGGGGCTGCTTCAGACTGTTGCCCTTGAACTGTGCTCCTCCCTCTGGTCATCAAAGCATTCTGTAAAACCCCACGTGACTGGGTGACAGGAGGGTGCTCCGGTGTGGTCCTTTGCTAAGGAACAAGTCCAATCTGGTGTCAGGGACAGCGCCTGTGCACACCTCCTCCGTGGAGCACAGCACCTCCAGGACAGTCTGTGGGACGTTTGTGAACCTTTACTATGACACCGAAGCTGTTGTTAAAAGGAGCAAGAGGCACCAGGGGAGGAGGAGGACTGCTAATAACGTCTGTGGATTCTTTTTTTTTTTTTTTCAAAGATTTTATTTATTTATTTGATAGAGATCACAAGTAGGCAGAGAGGCAGGCAGAGAGAGAGGAGGAAGCAGGCTCCCCGCTGAACAGAGAGCCCGATTAGGGGCTCGATCTCAGGACCCTGGGATCATGACCTGAGCTGAAGGCAGAGGCTTTTAAGGCACTGAGCCACCCAGGCGCCCCACGTCTGTGGATTCTTGAGTTTATCTCCCCATCAGACTGGTATGGAAAACATCAGAAAACATCAGGCCTTTCTCGCCTTTATTTTATGATGGATTTTGTCCATCATCAAACTCCCCATGCTTTGAGTAGGGCAGCAAGATGGGTTTATGGTTACCGTGTTGGCTGATCAGTTACCATCGTCCGCACCGTCCTTCAGTCACTCTGGCGATGGGGTGAGGCGGGAGGGCAGCCCATCACTCCTCGCGGAACTGGAACTGGCGGAGGTAACCACAGTCCCCGCCAGTGAACTTAATCTCCTTGGCCTCATGTGCTAATGAAGTGAATGGCCTTCCATTTAAATGTAAAAATAGAGGTATAGGTTTAAAAAAAATTGTTTGTAGTGGTAATTTTATTATAATAGTCGAGAGGCAATGTGTGTGTTGGTTAAAAGCGTGGGCTGTTAACTCCAGGAAACAAACTGAGAACTGCTGGAGGGGAGGGAGTGTGGGAGATGGAGTAACTGGGTGCTGGGCACTGAGGAGGACGTGATGGAATGAGCACTGGGTGTCACTTGGAACTGATGAATTTGTAAATTTCACCCTTGAAACTAATAATACACTATATGTCCGCTAACTTGAATTTAAATAAAATCTTGAGGGGCACCTGGGTGGTTCAGTGGGTTAAAGCCTCTGCCTTTGGCTCAGGTCATCATCCCAGGGTCCTGCGATCAAGCCCGGCGTCAGGCTCTCTGCTGGGCTGGGAGCCTGCCTCCCTTCCTATCTCTCTGCCTGCCTCTCTGCCTACTTGTGATCTCTGTCTGTCAAATAAATAAAATAAAAATCTTTAAATAAAATCTTGAAAGAAAAATAATAATAATAAAGTCCTTCATTAAAAAAACAAAAAACAAAAAAACAAAACCAAAAACCCAGCACAGACCCTGGTGCCTGTTGCCTGGAGTTTAAATCTTGCTTCTGCCTCTTAACTGGCTGCAGAAATTGAGGAGGACAGTTAATCTCTCTCTCTCTCTCTTTTTGAAGATTTTACTTATTTATTTATTTGAGGGAGAAAGAGGGCATGAGCAGGGAGAGGGGCAGAGGGACAGGCAGTCTCCCAGGTGAGTGGGAACCCCAAAGTGGGGCTCATCCCAGGACCCTGAGATCATGACCTGAGCCGAAGTCAGAGGCTTACCTGACTGAGCCACCCAGGTGTCCCAGAGAATCTCTTGAAAATGGGGATAATAACAATAACTTTGCTGGGTCCTTGGAAAGCTTAGATGAGATTCTAATATGGACACAGGGGACCCATGTCTAGGTAGAAACCTACATATTTAGATATTAGAAATTTTGAATACGTTTTTATGGTAAATTTCCGTCCTTGGGGGGGCATTTTTTTTCTTTATCCATTTATTTTATTTTTTTAAAGATTTTATTTATTTATTTGACAGATAGAGATCACAAGTAGGCAGAGAGGCAGGCAGAGAGAGGAGGAAGCAGGCTCCCTGCTGAGCAGAGAGCCCAATGTGGGGCTCGATGTGGGGCTCGATGTGGGGCTCAATCCCAGGACCCTGGAATCATGGCCGGAAGGCAGAGGCTTTAACCCACTGAGCCGTCCAGGTGTCCCTCTTTATCCATTTATTTAACCTTTTCTATATCACAGAGGAAACTGGAAATTTTAGCTATCAAGAGATGGTCTATTGGCCCAGAGTTTCCCCAGAGGGTCTTACCTTGCCAGAGCTAAAGGTATCTCTATTTAGATCTTACTTTTTATTACCTTTATGACACAGTTACATCTCTGCACCTTAAAAGGCAGGGGTTTCTTCAGTGTACTTTCTAACCTTGTAGTGCTCAGACTGTGCCCCACAGGAATGGGTCAGAGCAGGTAGGTTTGGCAGATTCACAACTAACGACATAACCAAACTCAAAGGGCGTTGAGTGAAGGTAAGCGGTCTTGGTAGGAGGCCTGGGTGCTGGGCCACGGGCTCAGTGTCTGTCCTGGATGAGAACCCAGGTGGTATTCCAAATGAGAGGAAATCATACATCAGGAAGGAAAATCAAGACTAAACCGTTTCTGATGAAACACATAGGCTATCCTTGATGAGGATTTTTTTAAGCACACGTAGGTAGCCTCTTTTACTAGCACTTAACCTGAAGAAGTTCTCTGGGGCTTGACAGCGTGGCTCAGCCAAAAGCCTACTGTAGTCTTAGGCCATGTGCCTACAAGAGCCCAGAACGAGGGAGGTCATAAGGCCAGAGGGTGCCCAGCCGTCCGCACAGCGTTTTGGGAGGGAAACTGATCCACAGACGCATAGGAGGGAAACCACGAGGGCAGAGGACTTAGAAAATGTCAGATGGTTGGAAGAGTTGAAGAAGTTTTATTTAACAGTGTTAAGACCAAGTGTATCAGTCGTCACTAAATGCGCCTGTAACGGGCCTACTTACAAAGTGTCTCAAACCATAGGCGGAGAAGTGATTTGGAATGTAGGAACGGAATTTTTATTTGTAGCTGCTTCATGGGTTGTCGGGCAGAAGAGGGTCATACATTTTTTATTTTCCGAGGGCAGAATGGGAATCACTGGGTAGGGTCATAGGACTCAGCTCGGGGAGGGAGAACCTTCGTCGTGGGGGTGTTGGGGGTGGGGTGGGCACAGGCTCCTGCGGGAAGAGGTGGACCATCAGCTAAATGACAGAAGTGAAGAGAGGGTGTGATCGTGGTGGGACTAGAGCCTGCAGATCCTCTGCCTCGGTGATCTGGGATGGTCTGGATGGAGAGATTTGTTATATCCCTGGGCGGCCAGCTCTGGTCGCCTCCGCTGCTTCCTATTCGCCGCGGGCGAGTTGCTGTGTTCACGAGGATGTGGGGACTTGGCTGTGCAAACAGCCTCCGCCCCCCAAATCTACTTGGATCCTGTGTATTGGGTCGTTTCTTGGCACCTGTTTGGTTCCTGAGGGGAGACCGTGTGAGAGGTGCCCACGACGGCGTCATTTCTTTGGGGTCAGTCGGACCCCGTCATCACTCACACAGCGGACTTCGCTTCTTCCTTAATGGTGCTTTTCCTCCAGACTCCATTCTTCTGTGGCTCGAACGTGACTGCCGAGAAGCCTCCCCTCCTCTCCCCTCTGCCCACCCCCCTTTTCCTCTCCAGTTGTTTATATGCCGTGTCTCATACTCTAAATAGAGATGAATCATTTTCTCTATGGTTCGGGGTGTGTGTGTGTGTGTGTGTGTGTGTGTGTGTGTGTGTATAAATACGACATGCACACGTGCGTGTGCACGCAGTAGTCGGTGCACGGCTCATGACACCCAAACAGTGCCCTGAAACATGCCTTTGCATACAAACACACTACCGGGGTTTTTGGGGGTTGTTTTTTTTTTTTTTTTTTGCCTTTACTGATCTCAGACGCAGGATTTTTGTTTTTCAAAAAAGCAGAGGAAACGGCGATCCAGAAAACCAGGCAAAGGCCTGCCCCCTGTGCAGTTCCAGGGGTGTTGCGAGCTCAGGAGAGGCGTCGCAAACGAGTTCCTGACATAGTGACCTCATTCCCAGCACTGCCTCCCCGGGCGGCCGCAGAGGCTGCACCCGGCGGCGGCGGCGGCGGCGGCGGCGGCGAGCAGCAAGCGGCGGGCCGCCTTTGCTGCGAGCCTGCCGGCTGTGCCGGGAACGGGGAGGGCCAGGCTTGCAAGGGCTTGCGCGGAGACTGGAATTTATGACAAATAGCTCACTGCAGCTAAACTTTGATCCAGTGTACAGTAGAACCGCCTGTTACACACAGGAGGGAGATGCGTCCTTCATCACCATGAAAAGCCAGGCTTAAAAAAAAAGAGAGAGAGAGAGAGAGAGAGAGAGAATGGGTCAGGTTTATAATTACAGACTGGTGAGTATCTGACGCTAGATCCATTGTAATGTGTGTGTGTGTGTGTGTGTTTCCTTCAAGCATTTTGGAGGTGTGTGCCCTTTCCTGCTTTTCTCATGATGAAAAAAATCTCTGAATTGGTGCTCAGTGCAGGCACGGGAGGGGACCTGGGCCCCTTGGAGAGGAGGATGTACCCCTCACAGCCCCGGGCCTGGGGTACAGTCCCCGCCCGGAGTCTCCTTGCTGCACAGACAAAGGAGCCTGCACCGACAACCAGAGGCTGTAGCTTTTCTTGGAGCGATGACTCATTTCAGTTCACAAAGGATTCTGGGCAGGGTAGTGAGAAGTCAGGTTGGCTGATCCGTCCCTATGACTTCACTTTGCAGAGAACGAGGCGGAAGCCGAGTGACATTGCAGATTCCCGAGGCACTGCAGCCGGATGTTGGTTCAGGGCGAGGGGCTCTGATGTGTGGGACAGGCATGGGACAGATCCCAGCTGCTCCATGCCAACAGGATGAAAAAATGGTAAAGAGGATTTTTTTTTTCTCCTAAAATCCTTCACCAGCAAAGTACATTCACAGAGCCTCTTTTTAAGGTGCTTTTGGCCAGCTTTTGAAGCGAACTCCAACCAGTATCTCGAGCCCTGAATTGTAAGAAGAGCCGAGAGTTCTGGCACACATATTTTAAAAGTAGATCCACGAAGGTAAAGTACCAGATTCCTGTTGTGTTCCACGTGCCCTCAATAGCCCATCTGAAATGCTCCCTGGGGCTATGATGACTTGGAGGTTTACTCTTTCTTCTTATTCCAGATTCTAGGAGTTCCGTTTCTGTTACTGGCTCCTTCTTGTGCCTGGATGTAAGCCCCTCTAGCATGCACCAGGCTTTAGCGTCAAAGCTACCCGGGGATGGAGCCAGTCCAGAAAGGGTCAGGTAGGTTTCCCTGCTTTTCTTTCAAGAGCTGCTGTGTGTGATGCAATATGGTAAAATGTCTACGCCCGCTCTGAGAAGGGTGCGCTGTCCTCTGCAAGGCAGTCTTGCTGTTATAACCCCGTACAACCGCCGTCGGAGGCAGCAGAAGTGCCTCGCGTAAGCTGCCCACCAGATGCATGATTCATCCTCAGTCACGTCAGAACTGAAAAGTCAGACAGCTGTAGGATCTGCAAATAGGGAATAATTAAACTGCTCCAGATCTCGTCATCTGTGGTCTCTCTTCCACTGTGCGGATGGAGGCATTCGCAAAATACTACTTGACATCTTTTTCTTCTCAGTTAATATAGGCCCTGAAATCTGGCGTGTTCTTTGGCCCGTTTACCTACATGCAGTGCACTAAAATCCAAGAGAGCCTAATTCATGTGCTCGGGGACTGTTTCCAAGACTAACATCAGATTGAGGTGGATGTTTAACCACGAAGGAAGCAAGCCTGTTTCTTCCAAGTCTGCTTGAGGAGTCAAATTATTGCAGAGCTGTTTTTCGTCCAACATCCACGGGCTTTTCACAAGAAAGCTTTCTCTTTTTCAAACAGTGAGATGGCAGAATGGGGTCCTCCAAAGTCCATTACCTGTTGTGTTTCCAGAATGAAACCTGGCATGTCTGAAAGCATGGTTTTACCATCCTCTCGAATTTATGGGTTTACCAATCAAAGGCTACTGAGGATACTAAATCCCTTCTGTCATTTGTAATAATAATTAGAGCATTTTTCAATGCAAACTATATATGGGATCAGCTCCTTGAATATCTCTTTTCCCTTTGCTTTCATATCCATCCCCATAATCCACCCTTTCGTGGAGGGGAAGAAATCATGCTTCCTCCCTTCACGGTCAAAGATGGCCCTTCTGTGAGACAGTGCTCTGCATCTTCCAAGCGAAGTGGAGGGTGTCGAGTCAGCTTTAAGGGATGCTTGGTGACATCCTAGTGTGTTGAGAATATACAATAATTATATAAGGTCCCCGCAACCAGCAATTCCATTCATCCTTAAAGACCTTATTCAAAGTCTCCCTCTCCCATAAAGTTTTCCCTGATTACTCAACAGGAGGTCATTTCTTAATGCTGTTAGAGAATTACTATTTCTCTCTATGGAGAGATGAGTATAATTATATATTAATAAATTCCTATCGTAGGAGTTAATTTGCTAGTCATTCCTGTATTTTCTTGTGTCTCTTCTAAGGATGTTGTAAACAGTAATTTGAATATGTTAGAATTGCTGATATTTTCACACATTTGTATTATGTTTCCCCACCTAAATCATAAGCTCACTGAAGGCAAGGATCCAGACTTAGGCCTTTTTCCACAGTGCACGTCTCCTGGCAGTTCCCTGAACGTGGAAACCACTCAGGAAATAGTTGATGGTGAAGAGTTGAAAGTGGCAGCTTTAAAAGCATTCATTTGTCATGGAGGGTGAGAATGATCTGTTTTGTTCATTTTAAGGGTCTTCCCGGAGCAGACTAACGTAGGGTAGACGTTGGGAGTTCAGACCCCAGAAATGATGACTGGACTTAACCTTAGGAAATGATTGCAGATGGTGCCACGTGCTGCTAGTAAAGGGTTGTTACTGTTCAGAACAAACATGAACATGAGGCCCTTACGTGGGGGCATTGATTATGGTTTACTCGATGAGGAAGGATATTATCCAACAAGTCATCCATAGGTAAGCAGTATGCCAAATTCTGAATATTTATGTGAAAGTGACTCTCCTGAATCCCACAGGGCATGTTCCTTACAAGAGGTGATGATCATGGTTCTGTCAAAGTTTATATAGCTCTTGGTGTACTAAGTGTGCTCAAACCCAAGTGCTGAGTTTCCTTTCTTGGGGAAGAGATGGGCCCAGCCGAACTTTTGAAATAGGCCCACTTTCTTTGGTGTCCTTGTAACTGTCTACGCATACAATTCCCCGGCTTCTGGTGCCCTCCTCTCCAAGGGTCCTGGGGTCATGCATGCTTCCCGTTTGCTTTTAGACCATTCCCCCCAGCCCACTAATACATGCCAAATGCTGTATGTTTACGTATATATATCTTAACTTGCCTGCTTCCCAGTCAAGCTCTTCCATTTGCTCAGTGCTCATGCTCACATTAAAACCCAAAAGGTGAGCAGTCCAATCAAATTAATTCATATTAGTGTAACAAAGACTGTAGCCTCTAGGTCTCCTTGCAGATGTCCCAGTTTGGTTTAAAAAGAAAAAAAAAGGTTTCTTTTTGGGTCCAAATGATTTTCCTATCGGTAGAAATTCAAACACCATGAAAGAGTAAATTGAATAAATTTAATAGGCTCAGGGAAGGCAATTATACTACTATTACTATTGGCCAGATATGGTTTGGTCCCAGGGACAGTGTAAGCATTCAACATCCTCATCTCCTGTAACCCCCTCAGCTCTGTAAAGTGAACATCCCTTTGTGCCCGTTACCAAAGAAGAAATCGTGATCTCCCTCCACCAAATTAAATAATTTGTTCCAAATCCTACAACTAACGAGGAGCAGACCTAGGCTTCGAACCCGCAGTGTCGGCTGTGGAGTCCAAGGCCTCGGCCCCTGTCTCGTGATGCCAGACTTCGGAGAGAAAAGCTCCTCGTGGGCACAGGGAGTTGGGAGTGTTCCCGGTGGGTGTTGTCCAGCCTCTGCAAGCCTTCCTCCCCGTAAACTTTTACGTGTTCTTTCCTACCAGCCTCCGTGGCTGCTGAAAGGGGTGCTAAGAGTGTTCAGCGGCTGGGGAGTCGGTAGCAGTCATTCAGTATAATTTTGCTGTAATTTGGGGACTGTCAGCATTTATATAGGTTTGAACTGTATCTAATTGGGCCTTCTGGTTCTGGCATAATTGCATTGTGGAGGAATCAGTCACAGTGCGATTGGCGTACCTGAACGGGCAAAGCAGGGACTACAGAGGCTGAGAACAGTTGGGGCAAGTGTGACTTGTAAACAGTGGAAGCGAATGATCCTGGGGATGTCGGACCGACGTATTGACTTGTTGTTGAGAAACAGCATCAGTGGAAACTGCGGCGTCTTGGACGGCTCTGCTATTTGACTGGGTTTTGGTACAGGATGGCAGTGGAAGAGAAGCACGTGGTAGCTTCAGAGAGGCACGTCGATTCTGTCTTGCGTGACACACGTCTGGCCAAGAGGAGGAGGGTGCCACGTTCCATGGGACTCCCGTTGGCCGGGTTCGTCCCAGGGTGGCAGAACCTCCGAGAGGTCTTATTAATGGCTGTCAGCTAGGACTGGCATGTCAGCGTGGTTTTATCCCGGTGGTAAATGGCTGTAACTTAGCCCTAGATGAGCGTCTAAAGAGCAAAGGGGCAGCCGGTGATGGAAACGTCTGACAATAGCTGGGTCTCAACTTGCCTGTCTGTATGTGGAGTACCTTGGTATTCAAGCATGTGAGTGCGCGCTTGAAAGTAGCACACTCCTAGGGTTTACTCCGTAGTGCCCACTGTACGTCGCACGTGGGTCATAATGTAGAGCCTGAGCAAAGCTTTGAATTCCAGAAGCATGTCATTGGCCTGATGTCTCGTATTTCCGTCCTAACTTCTCAGTGACAAATCTCTTCCAAGAGCGGAGTGGTCCAGTGGCATTGGTTAAAAATGATTAGCAAGGTGCCGGTGGTCATTCCTGGTGATGGTGACAGCGGACTCCCTGTAAGGGGGCTCTCAGCCATCCCAGTCCATTAGTCACCCTCCTCTACCCCGTTCTCCACCGACCCACCCACCATTCTCCAGATGCTTAGGCATCTCTGCTTATCTGGTAACGATTTTCTTTATCAGTGGTCAGATCTCAGGAGTAAGGGCAATCGCCACTATGACTAATGAAAGCGTGTAGATTGAGGAAGGGAATGGGTTTCTCCTATAAGCCAGTGAACTGATTGATTTGTCATTGTACCTAGTAGCTGCATGTCTACGCTAAGCAGGAAGATTCAGGGGATGTGATGGACCTCAGCCCATGTGTGTGTTCTTGCGTGCATGCGTGTGTGCCGTAGACCCCTGTGTTTGCTCTTGTATACCGTCATGCAAAGTTTCTTAGTAAAGTCACAGGTGGCAGACACCATTCACTTGGGCATTACTAATTGGAGCCCCCATGTACATTTCTCTTTTAAATTAAGACAATTTATGCAAACGATAGCTTAGGAATTAGACCTTCTGTAAGAGACCCATCACGTATTGAAATAAAGCACCAGGTAACTTTAGAAAAGCTGTTGTAGAATTTCCAAATATTCTAAAATACCTTATCTTAAAAAAAAAAAAAGTGTCATCTTTACGGCCATCAAGGAAGGATTGCAGTGAAGGCTCAGCCTTAAATTTCTGAAATCAGTGGCATTGAAACCAAACCTATAGTAAACTGGTAAAAGGGCCTTTTTTCAATGCCAGTTTCCTTTTAGATTTCAAATGCGAGCATTTGTAAGTCAAGGATAGTAGTTTGGTTTCAAGGGAAAACTATTTAAAATGCCGCAGCCTGTGAGTTCATGGGGGTGTACACGCCGCCCTCCTGCAAGGGGGTTGCTGTCTGCTGGGGAGGGTCTGGGAGGGGAATACGTGTTCTTCTAGAGCAGCTTCTTAAAAAATATTGCGGTAGACCCTCCGTTAAGAGAACCAAACACCACTCATACATAAAGTTGGGGTAAATAAATTGAACTACATTGTAAAACCCAGGGTCTGTCCGATGTATCAGAAACATTGTTCATGTAACAAGAGCTTCTGATTTCCCCAGGTTCAAGGGTGTTTCAGATAAAACTTGGCATGTCAGGAGTCCTGTGAACAGTTCATTCAAAGGAATACAGTTGTATTGCTTCTGTGCCCACTCTACATTTTATAGGCATGTTTGACCATTTTTATGAGTCACAGTGTCTACTGCATGTGGTAATTTTATTGGCATCTATAATTTTAACTTTAGTGTTAATTTTGGCAACACGGAGAACAAAAACAGGCGCGCTTTAGTGCTGAGGAGCAAAGCTGAGCCAGACTTCGAATTAGCAGGAGCAAATGATGAAGCTTTTATTACAAGGGAAGAAATGAATGGCTAATATATGTTGCTATTCTTTTTAAAATTAAAGCCTACTTTTTTCAGATTGGATTGAGTATTAAAATAGTTTCTTTAACAAGACGGAAATAGAGCTACACAGGAGGACCGTGTTAAGCTTTTATGCCAGAATTCTGCTACATTGATATAGAATCATAGAGTCATTGAGAGCCTGAAGGAATCTTTGACATCATTTCTAAACCCTCATTTTACAGACAAGGAAACAGATGCAGAGTGGTTATTGTATCTAGTTATGAGAGACTGGGCACTTATTAGAACACCTTCTGAATGCCTTTATGTGCTGGGAATTTCCCGATTATAAATTAGTACAGTTTCAGGACTGTGTTGGTAAGTAGGTTGCTTTGATTCATGAATTTCATTAGTGTCAAAGGTCACTCTTTAATCCAGAGTACAGCTCAAACCGACATTCACAGCAGAAACTAGTATTTAAAAATAAACAGGAAAACAGGATAATTTAAACATAATGCTAGTGGTTGGAAAAAAAATAGATTATTTAAAGAAGGATAAGATAGAAGATGGGCTTCGGGGTCCTTTCAAGGGTGTAGTTTATTATGATGTAGTTCTGGAAAAATTTTGGCTGTCCTTGTCTTATAGAGTTGTGTGAAGAAGGGTACTTTAAGGTGGAAGGAAATAGATTTATGTTTGCTTTCCTAGCTAGGTATCTTTTGGAAAGCTGCGGATATCATTTGGGAGGAGATGGATGCATATTGGTGTGAAAGTCATGTCTTCTTAGGAGCTATGTTGCCCTCCTCCAGATGCAGAGGTTGGAGAGTACCGAGAACCTAAATTAATAACTGAAAAAAAAAAGGCATTTATAAACAACAGAGTTTTATTACAGTACCTTTTTTTTTTTTTTTTGGCACACCGATAGAACTGAGATAGGACCCATTTTGCAACTTAAGTGCCTAAAGGTATTAAATATATAACAGGCTCTCAAATGTATTTCTTGAAAGGATGAATTATGTGAGGAAGAAATTTTTTTGAAATAATTCCAATTAAAGGAACTAGCCAAAAGTTGGGAAGGAAGGGGGGGTCGATGGTAAAAATGTGTGTTCATGATGAAGATATTTCTGAGGTGGGAATAACTAGCGGCAGACAGTGCAGGATAAAGTCGGCACGTGCAAGATTTCTGCTTGTCGTCGCAGACCCTCCTTGTCAGCTGCCTGGGCACTTGTCATGGTTGCGGGGGTTTGTTTCCCACAGATGCGGAAGAGTGATTTTTCTGACACCAACATGTCACGTCAGTCCACAAACACATGCAAAGCTTCCCCATCAGCATCGAGAATTAGATGTAAGCCTCTGGTCAGCCAGGATCCCTCTGACTGCTGTTTTTCCTCCATCCCACCCCCAGCATGGTCCAGCTGTGCCCAGGGGTGCCTAGCACCCCCACCCCAGGCTGCGCTGCTTTCTGCCCGCGTGCGCATGCGCGCCTTCCTGCCTCTGCTGGACTCCCCACGCTCCTCCCCACGCTCCTCCCCACGCTCCTCCCCACGCTCCTCCCCGCTGGCACCGGGGGCTTTCCTCTGCCCTCAGGCTTCTCAGCTCACCAGTACCTCAAATAAAAGCAATGTCCAAATACTCAGTGAGGCATTTTTGACTTTAATGTTAAATGCTCTTAAAGTCAAAACGGTGCGCTCACAGCTGGAATATTGTCATGTCTTCTCAGATTTTAAATTTATTTACCAGAAATTTCTGGAATGCTTATTCTGCCCCAGACACGGTGCTTGGTTTTTTCTAACTTATTTTGGATTTGACACATGCTTCCCGAGAACCGTACTTAAAAGGATATTTGTAAGAAATAAAGCTGAAAAAAAAAAAAAAGAAAGAAAAGAAAGCTGAAATAAAACCTATTTACCCCTTCATTCTAGAACAACAGACAGAACTGTGGCAGTCCAGAAAAAAATTTGTTAGCCTGCAAAGTAGCTATGAGTTGTCTTTATGAATGCGTTCAGAACTCATTCTGACAAAAGAAAAATCCATCCCATAAATTACAGACAAGTCACCATAGTTTATACACAATGTGTTAGTTTCTGTAGATTATGGTGACCGGTATTTTCCCTTGTTTTCTTCTTTAACCATTACATGCGGTCCAGTTGCTAGAAGAATTTTCTGGTTTGTTTGTTTTTTAAAAGATTTTATTTATTTTGAGACAGAGAGAGAGCGTGCATGAGTGGGGGGAGAGGCAGAGGCAAGGCGGAGAGAGAATCTTAAGGAGAGGAGAGAATCTTAAGCAGACCCCATGCTGAGTGTGGAGCCCAACACAGGGCTCGATCTCACGACGTCGAGAGCACCTGAACTGAAATCAAGAGTCAGATGCTTAACCAACAGAGCCACCCAGGTGCCCCAAAGTTTCTAGTGTTTTAAGAGTGACTTGCTCGCTCATTAAGCAGGTCTTACATAAAAGAGCCATAGAAGATCATGGTAAACTTGGCTAATGTATTGCATTAAGAGGTATCTGTGATTGCTTTAATACAGATCTTAAATGCATGTCCTGATCCTCACTTAATATATAATTATTTTTCTGTGGTAACTGCTGTGTTTCGGTGCACTGTTATTGATAGTTGAAACTAAGAGTCTTAGAAATTGCCTGGTTGGGTATATTTGGTCTCTTGTTATTTTGTTTGTTTTGCAATTATTTAGCAAAAATATGTGAGGAAAGTCACAATCCTTAAAATACCCTGGGAAATTCCTAGGATTACAATATTATGAATGGAGAGTCATTCATTCATACTTTCATTCAACAAACGTTTACTGAGTGTCTGGTGTAACCTCTGCCTGACCCTAGGGCCTGGGAATATAGTTGGAATATAGCGTTTGTGTGTTCTTTGGCAGAACTTTTAGTCGCGGGGGGCGGGGGGGTGAGGCAGACAGTAAACCAGTACACACACACACACACACACACACACACACACACACATTCAGAGAGTGAAGACAGTAGTTTGCTTAGATTCTGGTGCCAAGTCAGGGGTGTGTGTGGTTTTTCTGTACCACCAAGCACTTTTCTTTTTCTTTCTTTCTTTCTTCTTTTTTTTTTTTTTTTTTTAAGATTCTATTTATTTAATTGACAGAGATTGCAAGTAGGCAGAGAGAGAGAGAGAGAAGGAAGCAGGCTCCTTACTGAGCAGAGAGCCCGACTCGGGGCTCAATCCCAGGACCCTGAGATCATGACCTGAGCCGAAGGCAGAGGCTTTAACCCTCTGAGCCACCCAGGCGCCCCCCAAGCCCTTTTCTAACACCAGCCTACAACTGGGCTGATTTCGGACACCGTCTACCTGGAGAGAGCATAGATCCCACAGGTTTTATCTGAATTATTTTGGATTTGACAACTGTTCCCTGAGGACTGTAGTTAAATGGAAGTTTGTAAGAAAATAAAGCTGATATAAATCTATTTACTCTTTCTTTTTAGAACAATATGAATTACAGCCCCTCAGAAAACATTTATTAGCTGCAAAGTAGCTATGAGTTGGCTCACTCCTAGAAGACTGCCCCCCCCCCCCCCAAACCAATGGAAAGCCCAAGTTGTTCCCTGTGCTTCTGAACAGACTGGCTCCGTAGCAGAGGTTTCCATGACCCCTCCTTTGGACTCAAGGAACTTGCTAGAGCAGCTTGTAGAACTCGGAGAAACGTTTTACTGATGAGAGTGCCAGTTTATTATCCAAGGATATAGCTCAGGAACAGCCACAAGAAAGAGCTGTGTAGTAGGGTTAAGTACAGGGAAGGGGCTCAGAGCTTCCCTGCTCTCTGGGCGCACCTCTCTTCCCCAAATACCCATGTGTCCACCAACCCGGAAGCTCTCTGAACTCCATCCTTTGGGTTTTTGTGGAGGCTTCATTACAGAAGCATAATCAACTGAGTCATTGGCCATTGGTGACTGATTCAACCTGTCCAGCCCCTCTCCCCTTCCCGAAGGTCGGGGAGGAGGACTGCGAATTCTGACCCTGCGACCACAGGGTGAGTTCTCCCGCACCGCCCCCCCCCCCCCCCACCGCTTTCCACTTCAGGTCCAAAAATGACCTTCGCAACATAACACAAGACACCTTCTCTCTCTCATCACTGGGAAATGCCGCAGGCGTTAGGGACCCTGTGCAGGAAATAGGGATAAAGACCAGATACTTTTTTTTTTTTAAATACATCACGTATCATACTCAGGTAGTATAAGAGAGTGTCCCCTGCAGGTGGGAACAGCATTGGATCAGGTGGTCAGGACAGGGCTCCCTGATTAAACCGAGACTCCGAGAAGAAGTCACTCCAGCAAAGGTCTGTGCAAGGAGCCTTCTAGAAGCTCAACAGATGCAGAGGCCGTGCGTTGAGAAAAAGCTTGTCCTGTTCAAAGAACAGAGGAAGTTGTGAGTGTGGAAGAGGGAGGGAGTGGGGAGCAGTAGGGTGTTGGTCCTAGAGGAAGCTGGACAGGCCCAGACCCAGACCCTGTGGGCTACTGCAGACCTGGTGAACCGTTCTGCTCTTTCTGGGTGCAGTGGGCTGTCGCCCAAGGACTTTATGCAGGGAGTGGTGAGTTTCCCGTTTTTCTGGGACATGGCTGCTCTGTGGAGAAGGGAAAGCTGACAGTCATCAAGCCAGTCCAGTGGGCAGGGGCCCGGTGCGGGGGTCGGGAGGTGCTTTGGGGGAGGGGTAACACTGGAGTCAGAGGGGAGGAGCCCGCCCAGGAGCATCTGGGCACAGTGTGGATGAGGA
This sequence comes from Mustela erminea, assembly GCF_009829155.1. Classification (NCBI taxonomy): domain Eukaryota; kingdom Metazoa; phylum Chordata; class Mammalia; order Carnivora; family Mustelidae; genus Mustela; species Mustela erminea. Next base: position 26,067,297 of record NC_045634.1, on the reverse strand, counting down.
TTGCTGATAGGGTTGGAGACCAGAAGCGAGTGGGAAATAATTTATCTTGGTGCGGTATAAAAACAAGAGGACGACAGAGTCCCTTAGAGCATCTAAATTCCATTCTGTTCTATAGCCTGAGTTAAAAATTATGGCACAGAGTCATTATTAGAGCGAAACTGAGCTTTTCCAAAACAAATGCAGTTCAGACACACTCGAAGCATGCCGGCTCTTGTAGTTGGCAGCGACGAGCGTAAAGAAACGGACAGAGAACACGGCAGTTCGACTCAACGCATAATTTCCCCCAAAAGCAGAAGGACAAGCCTGGCCTAAAAAGTGTTTAGTTTTGCTCACTGTCCTCGCTTTCCGCAGAGAGCGCGAGTTTCCCGGAACCTATACAGAATTCTAAAGTAGACCTGCCCTTAAAAAAGCATCCCTCTTAGTGGGTTTGTATCCCTGGTCTTCTGAGAAGTCCTAAATCATGGTAGGCAAATCTCCGAAGGTGTTCAGCTTCCGACTGGTACGCAGGTCCAAAGGGGCTGGAGTCTGCTTTGATCTCTCCCGTGGCCTTTTCATCTCATTTTCCAAAACATCCCAAGTGACTTTGAGGTCCACGCGGCTACCCTGCCAGTTTATCGGGAGCCCAGCCTCGGCATCCCCACCCTCTCCTGGAGAAAGTGGACGGAGAGAGAAGGATTTCCAGAAAAGATCTGGAACTCCCAACGCCCTCCTCCACCGCACCTCGCAGCCACCCCTGGTCCGTCTGTCACACAGGAGGCTTTAGCATGAGGTTTTGTTTTAATTGAGGGCACAACAGGTTTAAAAAGATACACAGTGTTCTAGGCGGTAGCGCACTTGCCCACTGAGATGGTCCCAGCCCACACAAAGCCGTCATTTTTGAGTCACGAGTATGAGCGGAGCTTTCCCAGCCAGTGAAAGAAACTCAGATCCCCAGGGACAGGCACAATTCCATGTTCTTATTTCTACCCGCTGCTCCCCCACCAGGTGTTTGCCAGAAGCCCCTCTTTATGGTGTTTCTATCCCGCAGGCCCCCCAAGTTCATGGGTTCTCAGTGAGGTCAGTTCCTGTCTTTTGCTGTTCTTCTCTTGTGCTGGGTTTTGGTCTAACACGGCCAACCCCCGGCCCCACTGACCACTATACCGCACCAAGATAAATTATTTCCCACTCGCTTCTGCCAACCCCCGGCCCCACCGACCACTTCTCACCCCCGTCTTGCAGAGAATGGAGCCCTGGGTGAGGCAGGAGAGAGGAAAGCACTGAACTGAGCTGGGTTTCGTGGGAGGTGTGGTGCTCCCACCTTTGACCCTGGGGGCTTGCTGCTTCATTCACGGGCCTGTTAGGCTTAACCCTCCCCTGGTGGTTTTCATTGGCAGGCCCCTTTGGCCTGGTTTTGTCCATCAAACCTTTTCCCATCTAGTCTGTCAAAGCACATTCAGGTTCTTTCTCCAAGGGCCTCTGGGCCCCCAGGAAACCAGGGATCGTGGCTGGGCACAGCTTTCCATGCCTCGACAGAGAGGAGGCTGGTCCCTGTCAGCCATGCTGCTTGGGCCACAGGTGGGCCGAGTCTGGGATCTGGCCAGCCAGGGTAGTTTACTGGAGAGAGAAATCATGCTTAGGAAAACAAAAAAAGGAGAGATTACATAAATACGTGTGGGACGTAAGCTCCAAAGCCCACACAAACTTGCTGTGCTCAAACATCCCCCTCTTTCTGTAGGGCCTTTTCTCCAGGGAAACCTTGCAAAGCTCCCCCTGTCTGACACAGGTGGTACCCAGGTGTCAAGGTCAGACTTCCCTGCTCTGCCAGCCTCTCCCTCTGCTGGCCCCCCCCACCTCCCCTCTCCCCCATTTCAGAAGTCTTTCCAGGGAATTCTAGAAGTCCTTGGAACAAAGTTTGCAAAACAGCCCACCGTGACTTGACGATCACGGAGAGGAAGACAGACACACTGCATGCCGACTCTCCGGGAGTGTCTACCCCCTGCTGCGGGGTCTTCAGCCCGCCCCCAGCCGCCCCCCCCCTCCCCGGGCTCCTTTAGTTGCAGACATATGTCGGCGGCCGCGGTCCTATGTGCAGGATCTGCTCTCTGTGGCTCCCTCCGGTCCCCGCTGTCGCTGAAATTCACATCTGACTTTGTCATTCCTGAAATGCCTTCGGTGGCTCAGCATCCCTCATCGGATGAAGGCCCTGGGCACTCAGCTATTCACTCACGGCTGTCCCTGCACACCTGTGCCCCTTCTCTGCTACTCCCCAGAAAACACCTGCTGACCGGTCCTACCATCCCCCCCCGCCCCCCCCCCCCCCCCCCCCCCCCCCCCCCCCCAGCCACCAGGCACACTCCTAGTCATCCCTGGATTCAGGCTGCTCATCCACGGGGAAACCACCCACTTCCTGCTTCTAAGCCCCGCCACCTCCTCCCCCTCCACTGCTTGCCCCCAAGGGGCTGCTGCACCCCCACCCCCCCCTCAGCCCCAGCCCTCCATTGTTCACCTTCCACGGTGACCTGTGAACTCTGGGCCACTTGTCTGTCTCCTCCGCTCACACAGAAGCTCCCTGAGAGCAGAGGTGTTTCCGGGGGAGGAGGGATGACTCCCTCTCCCGAGTCAACCCCAAGCCCCCAGCAGATGCCTGACCCGGAGAGAGCACTCAGCATCGGATCGAATGAATCTCCACGATTTCAGCAAGTGCGTTTGTCGAGATGGGAATGGCAGCTAGACATAAGCCAGCCCCAAGTTCATAAAATCAGAGATCCTTTCTCAGGCTCGTGTTGTATGCCTTTCAGTAGTTAAGCCTGAGGCAGGGAGCTCTCTGGTTGGCAAGGTGGGTTCTAGTAGTCGAGGCCGCCGGGCGTCTGCTGCTCTGGCCTTCCACCTGCGTGGCTTTGGCCGTGGCCGGAACAGACTGCCGCACTCAGAGGGGATCCGTTCCTAATAAAGGGAACGGGGAAGAATCCAAGGAGGGGCATGTGTGTATGTGCAGGTGTGTGTGTGTGTGTGTGTGTGTGTGTGTGCGCGGGCGCGCACGCACGCGCGCGCAGGTGTTTGTGTGGGACGAAAGGCCGGGTCCTTGAATGAGCTGCTTACTTGAAAATTGTCTTTCTGCAGGTGATGTGTCACCAATCAGCATGTCTCCCATCAGTCAATCTCAGTTTATCCCCCTCGGGGAGATCCTTTGCTTGGCCATCTCAGCAATGAACTCCGCCAGGAAACCTGTCACCCAAGAGGCGCTGATGGAGCACCTGACCACGTGTTTCCCAGGTAACGGGAAAAGAGCATAGCGCTGTCCAGATAGGGGCATGTTCCTTTACCGCAAGACGTCACGCGGACCATTTCTCTCATTTAAATGTAATAGAAAAAAAATTCTTTGCCAAAACGCGCCAGAAACTTTTTTTGTAGTTCTGTCATTCAAAGCCGAGGCACCCCTGTTCCTTCAAAAGTAATTTGCTGTCTTCGGGTGTTACGGCAGTCCTTTTAAAATCGGCACTGAGAAGAAGACATTAAAGCAGAATCCGTGCAGAATTCTAGCAAAAATGGCCAAGGTTCTGTTCAACCTCTCCATAATCTTCTTCAAATACATGAACATCAGGATTCATGGTAACAGGTCAGATAATTTGGGTCCCAAGGGACTACGCTAAAAAGACAGTAATGTCAAAAATAAACAGGCTTTGTCTGCTTGTGTCATGGCTTGATGAGTTTTTATCATCTGATATTGGATAAATCAGTTCAGATGTTTCCTTTTCTTTTAAATATTATGAAAAGAACAGGCCAGTTGCTGCACAAATAGCACTGGGTGCCTCCAGCGCGGGAAGACATTAGGGTGAGAGCTCAGGGCTGAATGTCCTCTCGCCAAAGAGGCCTCCCACTACTCAGCTCCAGGGCATCAGACCCCTCCCCACCCAAAAACGTAGAACCCTGCCAGAGTTGCAAATCTCTTACCTTTTCAAGAGAATCTGGACTTTCAGTTTTATGTGAAATCTATAGGCTTTCTTCACTTTTGGCCGTTGAGTGTCTGTCTTGTGTGTGTGTGTACATTTTAACACAGGGGTGCCAGTGATGTGCAAGTCAGATAAAACACAATACCTTGCCCCCAGTTGGCCAGCTTGGCTGGGACTCTACCTATGGCTGCATTAAAAATGAACCCGTGACACAGGTTCCATTCAGCCTAGAAGAGACCTTGGTCAGTAGAAGCTAGAGGCTGTAGCCGTTAGCTCTTGCTACTGAGATGCTGGGTAACAATCACAGAGCATCAGTGGCATACCACAATGAACATGTATTTAGCTCACGTATCTGGGGGTTCCCCAGGAGTCAGCTGACCCAGGCTGGACCTTCCAGGGGTCTCTGCTCCACCCGTGCCCCCTCCTCTTTGGAGAAGGAGACAAGCAGAGGCCTGTTCTGGACAACAGAGACACAAGAGAACAGGCCCAGTTGTCCAAGCGTTCTTCAGCCCTTTGGTCACACCATACCTGCTACTATTTTTTGGCCAAAGCAAACTTGGCTGAACTCAAGGTTGAGATGTAGGAAAATGCTCCCCACCTATGGGGGGAAGGCGGAAGGACTGCTTCTAAACTAAATATTCATCTACTGTGTTGAGTCTCCCCACTTTTCCTTTTGCCCCAACAGAACTTTATAGTTCTCTCCCAGTGATTTTTTTCCTCCTTCTTCTATTTTCTAATTAACACGTCTCAAAATTATGCATACCGTTTAAGAACATGGACTCACCTTCGCAATCTATAAATTGCCTTGAATTTTCTAACATTGTCTCTGAATATTCTTCACTGTCTGATGGTCTTTCTTTGTTAACTTCCAGGTAAACCCTTTTCCTTTCAGTGGTAACATAAGCAGAGTCCCAGGTGAGAGCCATCTAAGGAGACAGATTCTCAGACGGAATGCCTTTGTGAAGAAAGACCCTTCTCACAGCCTTATACCTGGTTAGCCACTTCTGACATCAAACGTCCCGGTAGCTTTTAAACTCCCTCTATTTTCATGTGGCTTCATGAGAGATCACATCACTTTTCCAAAGTTGGTTACATCTCTCCCATTATTGGCATATAAAATAGAGAATGGAAAGAACACGGGCCAGTTTGTAACAGTGAATTGTGAAAAATAGCGAAATAAAATAGTAAATTGTCGAGCAGCTGATTACAATATCACTAAGTTGGAATACTTTGCAGAGAAATTCATAGGTCACCTGTACTTAAAAGAACAACTGCTTTGCTAGCTTTTATGGTAAGTGAACTTACATCTCAAGACCTTATTGTCAGATAGACTGAGAGGAGCGAACTTAACCTTTTTCATCTTTGTGACACTGATGACTCTTTGTTCAAACCCAGATGGCAGGGGCACTGCATAAACCCGAGTCTAGAGCAGTGTTTGGCAAACCATGGCTGCAGGCTAAGTGTGGCCCACTGCTTATGCTTATAAATAAAGTTTTATTGGAACACAGCCTTGCCTAATTGTTTACCTATTGTCTTTGGCTACAGAACTGAGTACTTGCAGCTGGGAGATCATATGGCTGACAAAGTAAAATAGTTACTTTCTGACTGTTTCCAGAAAAAGTTTGCCAGCCACTGCTTTAGGGTACGGTAGTAATGATTTAAAGCTTTGTTTAGCAACAGTACCATATTTTAGACTAGTATTTCAGAAAATGAGGTTATTTCCTGCCTCTCTTCCTTCTTCCTTATCTCTCTTCCTCCTTTCTTTTCTTTTCGTCCTTTGATTTCCTTCCTTTCTTTTGCAAGCATTCAGGTACTTCAGAAAGAAATAATTTAGAAACTTAACACAATTCAAATTCTATTTGAAAGTGTATTTTCAGTGTGCTAAAACTCTGGAGGGATTTAAATGCCGTAGTTATGGGGCTTATTTTGTTTTCTTAAGGTAAGACTATTTACTTTCTTGTAGCTTACCATTTGAAAATAGAGTTTTGAAGTCTAACCAAATATTATTAAAATATTTGAACTCTCATGTTTAATGCCTATGTCATAAATTTTAAAAAAGGTCTAGATTTTGGTCTTTATATCCATATTCTAAAGAATGTTTTTAATGAAAAACCTAGTAAAAATGTCTGACATACTGAAATGGGACCCCTCTCCTTTTTTTTTTTTTTTTTAAATGTAAAACCTTTTATCACCTTTCTATACTGGTTGAATTTTTATTTTTTAATTTATTTTATTTTTTTAAGATTTTATTTATTTATTTGACAGAGAGAGATCACAGGTAGACAGAGAGGCAGGCAGAGAGAGAGAGGGAAGCATGCTCCCTGCTGAGCAGAGAGCCCCATGCGGGACTCGATCCCAGGACCCCGGGATCATGACCTGAGCCGAAGGCAGCGGCTTAACCCACTGAGCCACCCAGGTGCCCCCCCCCCCTTTTTAACAGCTAAGTAAGTACTCCTCGTCCATCTATCCCGAATGGTCATTTAAATCAGACTAATACTTGTTGAGTTGTTGTAGTTGGAACTTCCCGGGAGGAAAGCTGACCCTCAGAGAAAGAACTGCTAATGGGGTTGAAGTTGGCTTTTAAATTTGCCGGAGAATGTTAACGTTATATACCCCGCATTCTATCTCCCAACTCACCCCGTTACGTCAGTGCTTGCAGAATTCCCCCTCGGCCAGTGTTCTCCACACATGAGAAGAAATAATCCAAAGAAGCCCACGAGAGTTTCTGTCCAAAATGCTAGAATGTGGGTAGGTGCTCTCCGTTCCGAGAGTGGTCGGATTTGCGGGATTAAAGAGATCTTACAAGTCTAAGCGTCCCGTTGACAAGCGGTGCTTTTAGGTATCTGCTTTTGCTTTGGAAAGATGCGAAGGTGTGGAAAAGGAGACAAGTCAGCTTTCAGCTCTATTTGGATATAAAGTTCATCTTTGTTCTTGAAGTCCTCAAAATCCAAATTCGTGGTGAATTTTGGGACTAGAATCTGGAAGTGGTGGAAAGTGCAAACACTAAAAATACCCATCACAGCCATCTCTTTCCCAGGAGAGTCCTGCCGATTTCTTATGCAAGTTTGGATTCCACAGACACTTAAAAATACCAGTCATTAGACAAGGGCTTCGTAATAAAATAATCATCCTAAAAATCAGTGACTTGCAGTTAAAGCTTTGAAAACCCACTGGCAGTAGTGTGGAGAGTGGATTGGACAGGGACTGCTTCTACTATGTTTTTTCAAACTAAACATGATTGGACTGACAAACTTGAAAATCCAAGACATGAAAACTTTAGATGTAAGTTCTCTTTGGAAACTCGTGCTTATTCCTTCCTTTGGGAATAATCCGAGCACTTATTTATTTATTTTTTTCCCCAGAGCTTTTTTTTTTTTTTAATTAACATATAACGTATTATTTGTTTCAGGGGTACAGGTCTGTGAATCATCAGGCTTACACAATTCACAGCACTCACCATAGCCCATACCCTCCCCAATGTCCATCACCCTGCCACCCCATCCCTCTCCACAGCCCACTCCCCTCCAGCAACCCTCAGTTTGTTTCCTGAGGTTAAGAGTCTCTTATGGTTTGTCTCCCTCCCTGGTTTCATCTTGTTTCATTTTTTCCCTCCATTACCCCCATGATGCCCCGTCTTGCCTCTCAAATTCCTCGTATCAGTGAGATCATAGGATAATTGTCTTTCTCTGATTGACTTATTTCACTAAGCATAATACGCTCTAGTTCCATCCATGTCGTCACAAATGGCAAGATTTCATTTCTTTTGATGGCTGCATAGTATTCCATTGTGTATATATACCACATCTTCTTTATCCATTCATCTGTTGATGGACATCTAGGTTCTTTCCATAGTTTGGCTATTGTGAACATTGCTGCAATAAACATTCGGGTTCACGTCCCCCTTCAGATCACTACATTTGTATCTTTAGGGTAAATACCCAGTAGCTGAGCACTGATTCTTAATGGTACGTAAACATGATGACACTGGGGTTATAAGACTGTGCAGGTTCTTAAGTTTTCTATGGTCAGTGCTGGGAAGGCCTACAGTCAGCAAATTCTGTTTATAGTACAAGTTGTTTTTCTGGATTACACCTCAGCTTTCCTTTATTATAGCAGCAGAGTCAACGGGTCAATCACATTATAAATGAGCCTTACCGGGGCACCTGGGTGGCTCAGTGGGTTAAGCCTCTGCCTTCTGCTCGGGTCATGATCCTATCGTCCTGGGATCGAGTCCCGCATCGGGCTCTCTGCTCAGCAGGGAGCCTGCTTTCTCGCTCTCTCTCTGCCTGCCTTTCTGCCTACTTGTGATCTCTGCTAAATAAATAAATAAAATCTTTATAAATAAATAAATAAATAAATAAATGAGCCTTACCAGTTTTTTGGAAGAACTTACGTCTGTGACAATAGTGATCGCAAGCATGCTGCTACGTCAGATACAATTTGTTTTCTGTATGGGTTTGAAACCCACACGGCAATGCTGCCCAAGCCCAGTGGGCATCATTCTCGGGGCTGCAGTGGGCACAGTGTCTCTTCTTGGGAGTGGCAGTCTGTGTGAGTGGTGCCCCCGAACTTATTCAGCCAAAGGCCCTGATTGGGAGTAGGGCATAGAAGCTCTCTTAAGTGGCTTCTCTTAGGTGAATGTGTGTTTTATGACAACGCTCAAGAATTTCATATATAGGGTGGGGGTTGTATCACTAATTCACATGGAGTTCATTTTGTGCAGAAACTGTCATAAAATTCTTAAAAAATTGTTATTGTACCAGCCCGAAAGCCATTCGTGTAAACACCAACACACTATGTCTCTCAAGAGTAGAGCCCTAGACTAAAGGGAAACTGTACAGTGCAAAAATTAGATGATTATACTAAACAATACATCATTCAAAAGCAATGTTGCCTTTCCCACGTTGGTCACAAAGGATGCCTTCTGAAGATGGTAGCAGGGATGGATGGACGGGTCACATCATATTCATGGGACACTCTCCCAGGCCATTACTCATGTTTTCATATCCCACTTTTGTAGTTTTGGAAGGATTGTGGCAAACTGAGTTTGCCCTGCTCTTCTAGGTTGCTACATGATGTTCTCTGAAAGTAATCTGGTTTCCATGGGTCCTGCCCCAAAGTTGAGACGATTACTAGCTAATGTTTCTAGAGCCCGCACTGCATTTCAGGTAATGCTGTCCATACATTAAGCTCCTTTAAACTCAGAACTACCCTGTGAGGGTACCTGCTGTCATCCACATTCTGATGACCGTGAGCAGAGGTTCAGGTTAATTAAGTTGCCTAAGGCGGTACTTGCTGTATGCGTTTTCTAGCACAGCCTAACAAGGTATGGGGGCATAAACACCAGAAATTTATTGTCTTACAGTTCAGGAGACTAGAACTACAAAATCAAGATATCAGCGCAGTTGGCTGGTTCCTTCCGAGGTCTGTTGAGGGTAGACAGACCACACACTCCTTGGCTCATGGATGGACATCTTCAACCAATGTTTCTTCACATTGTCTTCTCTCTGTGCATGTGCTTCTGCCCACTTTCCTCTTTGTAGGAGAACATTGGTCATGCTGGAGAAGAGCCCATGCCAATGACCTCATTTTACCTTGTTTCTCTATACAAAGGCCCTGTTTCCAAGCAAGGTCCCATTCTGAGGTTTGGGGCATTAGATATAAACACAGGAAGGGTGTGGGCAGGGGAGGCTGCCTAATTCAACCACTACCATCAGCTCGTTGCAATGGAGCTGGAGTTTGAATCTAGCCACGTGGCCCTGGGCTCCAGGCTTTCGGTCTCCACATCCCATTGCCCGAACTGTTTTAGGCTGAGTCACATGTAATTGTCATTTTGTGGGTCAGACATGGTTGAACATTGGCAGTATGATTCGACCTGACCCATTTCCAAACTCTGGCATGCAGGTCAAATCAGTTAGTACTAGCACGCTCTGTGGGCCTGGCATTGAGGGATGGAGAATGCCCTAGAAATACATGAATGCTCTGTAACCTGGAAAGTTCATACTCTCTAATGAATTTGGACTCTTGATTCTGTCCTTTAAGAAAGACAAGGCATAAACACACAAAGGGCTATGCACACAAAGCCCTTTGAAAACAGTGTCAGTCCTGGTACCAGGAAGTGTCTGTCCCTTTCTTCTGGAATTTCTATACTAGTGAATATGGCATATTTGGCAGTGACCAGATGGACGTAGAGCATCTAAATTCCCACAGGTGTATTTCTTAGGGCCCTTGGGTTACGAGGTAACCTCCTTCCTACAGATTCAGTCTGAGAAGGAGAATGTTCTCACTTAAACCTGACCGACCCTGTTGTCCTTTTCAAAACCAAAGGTCATGTTTCAGAATTGGAGGGTGCATCATGAGCCATGGTCAAGTCTAATTGCCCTTTGATGTAACTTACAAAATTAAGTTTATTAAGTAAGCTTAGTCTTGAAAAATGAGTGTGTGGTGTAGCTTCCAGGGTATACACTAGACTTTGTACGTGTTCTGATTGTTTTCAAGTGCCAAGACAGCTATTTCAACTCAGTGTCCCTATTTTTTTTCTGTCAAGGAAGACTTTTTTGGTAAATGTATATTACATCATGTAAAACATTTTTCATTTTCCCCTCCTTTAAAAACACTCTGCTTTTTTTTTTTTTTAAACGATTTTATTTATTTGACAGGCAGAGATCACAAGTAGGCACAGAGGCAGGTAGAGAGACAGGAAGGAGCAGGCTCCCCGCTGAGCAGAAAGCTGTATGCGGGGCTTGATCCCAGGACCCTGGGATCATTACCTGAGCTGAAGGCAGAGGCTTAACCCACTGAGCCACCCACGTGCCCCAAAACACTCTGCCTTCGATGGCTCAGTTTAGTAAAGGTTTGTGACAAAAGTGCCAGTCTCACTGCACCTGCTTCCATCTCTCTTCCTGAGCACCTCGGGGTCCTGCTGACTTGCCATGTGAAGTACTCGGAAGCTTAGCAAAATTGGTAGGATTTTGTCTGAGTTTGGGCTGCTGTAACAAAATGCCATAGACGGTGGGGGGGCGGGGTGCTGAAGCCACAGACATTTAATTCTCAGAGTCCTGGAAGGCTAAGAGCTCTGAGATCAAGGCACCAGCAGATTTGGTGTCTGGTGAGGACCGTTTTGCTGGCTTGAAGACATGGCAAGAGGAGGGGGCTCTCGCTTCTTTCTCTTCTTACGAGGGCACATCCCGAGGGCCTCGCCCTCAGGAGCCCATCTAAGCCTAGTGACCTTCCAAAGGCCCTACCTCCTGGTACCCTTACATCAGCGATCAGGATTCACACGCAGGAATATTGGGGGTGGGGGTCCAAACATTCAGTTCATAGCAGATTCGGAAAAAATCAGGAAGCAGCTGCAGGTTCCCTCTATGTTCTCAAGAGTCTCTATTCCTTTGGTTTCAGGTGTTCCCACCCCAAGTCAAGAAATTCTACGGCACACGTTGAACACGCTGGTGCGGGAGCGGAAGATCTACCCCACTCCAGATGGCTATTTCATCGTGACCCCACAGACTTATTTCATTACTCCCTCTCTCATAAGAACTAACAGTAAATGGTACCATTTGGACGAGAGGATACCTGACAGGTCTCAGTGTACCTCTCCGCAACCGGGAACCATAACGCCCTCTGCCTCAGGCTGCGTCAGGGAAAGAACGTTACCCAGAAACCACTGCGACTCTTGCCACTGCTGCAGAGAAGACATGCACAGCATGCTTGCTTCCACTCTGCAGAGGAAACCCGCCAAGGACTGCAAAGACCCCTACTGCCCTCCCTCCCTATGCCAGGTGCCACCCACTGAAAAGAGCAAAAGTACTGTAAACTTTTCTTATAAGACAGAAACTCTCTCAAAACCTAAAGATGGGGAAAAGCAGTCCAAAAAATTCGGGCTCAAATTATTCCGGCTGAGTTTTAAAAAAGATAAGACCAAACAACTAGCCAATTTCTCAGCCCAGTTTCCTCCTGAGGAGTGGCCCCTGCGAGACGAAGACACACCAACTACTATCCCCAGGGAAGTGGAAATGGAGATCATTAGGCGCATTAACCCGGACTTGACCGTGGAAAATGTCATGAGGCACACTGCACTAATGAAGAAACTAGAAGAAGAAAAAGCGCATAGGAGTAAAGCTGGGTCCTCTGCCCATCACAGTGGAAGAAGTAAAAAGAGTAGGACTCATCGCAAGTCCCATGGAAAATCTCGGTCACACAGCAAGACCCGAGTGTCTAAAGGAGACCCTTCGGATGGTTCTCATCTGGATCTCCCAGGTGACAGAGAGTATGACTTTTGTGATCCTCTTACCAGGGCACCCAGGGAGGGCTGCTTCATCATTGAACACAAAGGAGATAACTTCATCATGCATAGCAACACGAACGTGATCGAGTCTCATTTCCCCATGACCCCAGAATGGGATGTGTCTGGGGAATTGGCCAAAAGGAGAACTGAGATGCCTTTTCCTGAACCTTCCAGGGGAAGCTCCCACTCAAAAGTGCACCGAAGTCACAGCCATACCCAGGACCGAAGGTCCAGGAATGAGAGATCCAGCAAAGCCAAGGAGAGATCCAGGTCGATGGATAACTCAAAGGGCCCTCTGGGTGCTTCTTCTCTAGGAACACCCGAAGACCTGGCTGAAGGCTGTAGCCAAGATGACCAAACCCCCAGCCAGTCCTACATTGATGACAGTACTTTAAGGCCTGCACAAACAATTGGTCATCAAAGGGCTCACGTTTCATCCACGAGCTATAAAGAGGTGTGTATTCCAGAAATAGTCGGTGGCAGCAAGGAGCCTTCCAGTGCTTGTAGCCTTCTGGAGCCGGGCAAACCCCCTGAGAGTTTGCCATCCTGTCCCACAAAAACAGCTACAGATGACTATTTCCAGTGCAACACCTCCAGTGAGACGGTCCTCACGGCGCCGTCACCTCTGGGAAAGAACAAAGAGGATCATGACACTCTAACTCTGGCGGAAGGGGTGAAAAAGCTGCCTCTGCCTGACAGGCAGGCCCCACATTCTTCTAGAGAGCCTGTAGGGCACAAGGAGGAGTCACCAAAAGGGCCAGGTGGGGGCCCAGCCGCTTCGGGCACAGGGGCAGAAGGGATGGCCAATGGACGCCTCGTCCAGCACCACAGCGCTGAGCCCAGCAGCCTGGACAAGAGGAAAGAGATATTCAGCAAAGACACATTGTTCAAACCTCTTCACAGCACCTTGTCTGTCAACAGCTATCACAAATCGAGCCTGTCCCTCCTCAAATCTCTCCCGAAGACCCCTGCCGACACACTGCCAGGCCGATGCGAGAAACTGGAGCCGTCGCTGGGAACCTCAGTGGCACCAGCGATGCCCGGTTCCCAGCGTCAGCAGGAGTCGGGGGGGAACCAGGAAGCCTCTTTTGACTATTACAACGTCTCCGACGATGATGACTCTGAGGAAGGGGCCAACAAAAACACGGAAGAGGAAAAAAACAGAGATGATGTAGGCACCATGCAGTGGCTCCTTGAGAGGGAGAAGGAAAGAGACTTGCAGAGGAAGTTTGAGAAGAACCTCACCCTCCTGGCCCCAAAAGAAACCGACAGCAGCAGCAACCAGAGAGCCACACATTCGGCACGCCTCGACAGCATGGACAGCAGCAGCATCACTGTGGACAGTGGATTCAACTCCCCACGGTAGGGAGAAACATCGCTGCTTGCGTACACACGCGCGCACACACACACACACACACACACACACACACGTGTGTGCATACACGCACACACCCACCAGGGCCCGGGGCTTTATATAAATAACTTGAAAAGCTTCCCATGTTACTGTTTTAATTCTGTGAATGCGGGTTAAGGGTTGTGTGAGTTGCGCTGTTAACAACCTGTTTCTGACTTCTTTTTCAGGAATTGAAACAAATGTTTCTGCAGCTGTAGAGATCACCAATCTGGACTGGTGGGTTGGCTCCCTCCCTCAAATTGGCATCAGGCCAATATAACTAGGACAGACATTTTCCAGGATTTTTCTTCTATGTTTCTGTTAGCACTGTGCAGATAAAAGAAGGGTTTTTGTTTGTTTGTTTGTTTGTTTGTTTGTTTAATCTTAGTAATTTCTTGAGTAGAATGAGTGGTCAGTAGTCACCTGGGGTTTGGGTAGGTCTTGGGTATAAACCTCTTGGCTCAAGGAGAGGGTCCTCCTAGTGGGAGGAGCAGATCTCAGCACCTTCCTGGGGGAGCTAGATGCTAGTTGCCCTTTTAATCCCGACCCTGTGTGCTCCCTCCCCCACCTGCTCATACACTTCACGTCCACAGAGAAATGGAGTCTTGTGTCTTTCATAGAACAGTGAGGAGCCTCTGTTCCCTTAGATCAGAGTGTGTGCCCACACTTTTCTCTCTCCTCCTGCAGCATTGATACAGACCATTAAGGCCCTCTAATCATAGCTGGTAATTCAGAGAGGATTAACAGAGTGCACGCTATGCCTAACAGCCATGTCCGGCGTGCTGAAGTGGTTCAGGGGTTAAGAAAGCAAAAGAGAGTCTATGCAACTTCCTTTTATTTCCTCCTTAACTCTTCCTTCTCCTCCAAGGGTAACTTGGGACCTAATTCTCCTTCTAAATTCTACTCCAGATTGGTGACTCTGAGATGCAGAAATACTACTAAGAGGTGGACATTTCTCATTAGCTGTGATTCCCAAGATTCTGCGATACTGATCATTTTAACGAGTACTCAGATACGATGATGAACTTCATTTATTTTAATTATTAAGAATGAAACTTAGTTCTGTTGTGATCATTTCACTTGATCTCTAGATAATTTGGGGACAGCACATCCCCAGATCAGAATTGGGAATTTCTAATCGGCCCCATATTTGGCCTTTGTTATTTCTTAAAGGGCTAGTTTTTATTATGATGAGGATTATTTTTGCCATGTAATCTTTTTATCTAAGTTAACACGTGTGTGGAATTCTAGTGTCCAAACAAACCAGAGATAGTGCTCTGCTTAAAGTGGGTGTGAGCCCAGGAGCCCCAAGTCTCCTCCGCCTTTCCCTCATAGAGCCCTAACTGACCTCAGGGAGCCATGGCCCTCCATCCAAAAACGACTGGCCTATCGAGTGACTTTTCTACAAAATAACTTACACTAAATATATTTTTTTAAATCCTCAATCAAATTTTAATTTATTTACCAATTATTTTATATCTCCTTTTCTTTCTATTTCCCTCTTCTGCTCTTTTTTTTTCCTCTTGAATTTCTAACAGCGGCTACCAGGGAGGCATAATCAAAGGTCTGTAATTGACAGTAGAAGTTCAAAACCATGGCTTATGGAAGGTGTGGTTTATCTGCCTGTACCTTATGTTCACCTGTTTTTTACTATGTAGACTCTGCCTCCCTCGTGCTTTACACACTGGCTTCTGAACTTGCGTGGTACCCCTTGGCCCCAGCACCACCACAGAGGGCAGACTGCTGTGCTCCAGACATAACTGCTACAGAGACATTGAGAGTAGTTTAATGGGTTCAAACTCAACAGCCTACCACCACAGAATATTGAAAGGTTTTTTGGTTTGTTTGGGGGCAAATAAATACTCATGAGATCATTGAACCAGTCTTGCCACAGAATGTATTGTTTTATCTCTAAATTCGGGGGGCAGAATATAGAACTTGTGAACGGCATTATTTCTGGAGTTTATTTTCATTTAAGTTAAATGCTTTGTCACGGTAAGAGATACGATGGTTCTGAGGGGACAACTTTCTCCCACTTAGCTACATGTCTCTCCACTACTGTTAGGTAGAATTTTCTCCGTAGGAATACATAGATGGCCCATAAATTTCATGCAGTTAGATAATCTACAGAATAATTCCTAATTTTGCCTCTTTTGCATTTAATATCCTGTGGTTAGAAAGTAGGTCACAACCATTTTAAACCGTATTTTCGGCACACCTCAGTTAATCGACTAAGTTGTTTTCTGATGCATGATCGTGGTCTGTGGAGGAGAATATTTGAGTTCTAGGGAGTTTTATTCTCCAGCAGGAGGAGGATTTTAGCCAAGTAGCATTATCAGGCTGGTACGTCTCCAGTGCCGTGACATACAGAAACTTTAAGTGGGTCATTTATTTGAGTCTTTTAGTACCTCCTCCACTGAGCAACTAAGATCCAATAACAACAACAAAGACCAAGAAAGGTGATCCCCACACTCCGAGCTTTCCATGCTAGCTCAGAAGTCGTGTTCAGCCACATTCCCAAAATTCTTCAGTCCCTTTTGTTGGGACTGCAAGGGTTTTTAGATGGAA
Organism: Mustela erminea; assembly: GCF_009829155.1. Classification (NCBI taxonomy): domain Eukaryota; kingdom Metazoa; phylum Chordata; class Mammalia; order Carnivora; family Mustelidae; genus Mustela; species Mustela erminea. Next base: position 26,051,123 of record NC_045634.1, on the reverse strand, counting down.
ACAAGGTAGAAGCTTCAATTCTGCTCTGAGATCGGATATTGAACATGAAAACTCTTGACCTAAAAAACCTGCGACTCCAAATCTGAGGCCAAAAACAGGCTGACAAACAGTGTGAAAATCCGAGGGTGCAGAGCGGCCAGGGACGTGCCCGCTTTATAGGGTGTGAGCATGCGCTGTCGGAGCGCGGGGCGAGGGAGGTGCGGGCATCCAGGAGGAGCCCCATACCTGATCTGTTCACGTCTGCTTCTAATATCCTGTCCTTTTATTCCATGGGGTTTCTTTTCCAACAAAGATCAAGAACTTTTAAATGGGAGGACTATTTCTACTGCTAATGTTCTATCTCCATTAGCTTTTTCATCACACCCAGAGCCCTCATTAGGAGCGTGGCACCCTGCCCTCATTATTACAGCAGTAACGAAATATATACCGTTTGGAGAAACTGGAGTGCTGTATCTATTCATCACTATGAATGACTCTGCCCAGAGGTGGTCAGAGGCATCTTCGAGCACAGACAGCTCCCAGCTTAGATGGTCTTTAGCAGTGATGTGTGTGCACAGTGCCTGGTCCAGTGCCTGGCATACAGCGGGTGCCTGATGAGTGCAAACCCTGCCTAGAAAGCTGATTTCAAAGGCTTAAGCGGGTTTAAGGGCCTTTGGGCCTTAAAATGCATTTTTCCATAGAAAAGGGGTCACCAGTAACCAAGGCATTCTGAAACCAAGTCATAGTAGCTGCTTCATTCATTAGATGCCAGATGTACAATTGAAATAATTATAATGTATCTAGCTTTTTAGCATACAGTTTCATCGACGCTTACTTCTTCACAGTCACTCTGTGAGTAGGTTAATCCCCTAACCCTCCTCATTTTAGAGATGGGGAAATCGAATACTATAAAAAGTTACTCTCACAGTTAAGAGTGAAACTGAAGGAACGTGTCACAATATCTTTGGGGTTCTACGTGTTGATAGCCTTCTTCCTTCCTCCGCCGGACCCTAGGCCTCAGCAAAGGTGCTGGCAAGCCCCTGATGAATTTTCTTAGGGAAAGGGTAAGGCAGGTAAGTAGGTGAGTCTAACACTTAACATCGCTTTAGTGGTAATGTTCTGGGGTATTCTGTAGGTATGCTCAGATCTACCGTAAGCACAATGAAAGAACTTGACTTATTTCTGTAAACATATTAGCCTTCTGGAGGTGCCCTTTGCAGTCAAGAAAGATCCAGTTGTCTTTTTGGTAGTTGATGACGAAAATTCTTTTAAACAGCTACCCCTTGGCACACTCAAGGCCACAAGGGTTAGGATGAAATAATCCACTATCTAGGAAGTGCCACCAAACACAGTACAAGCATCCCCTGCTTTCTGAAACTTTGTGTTAACAACCCTTCACTTTTACGAAAGACCCTATGTTAGTAACAGCTTTCTTCGTGAAAGCAAAAATCTTCAGATTTCTTACACTCAGCAAAAAGAGGTACTAACGTGGGTCTTCTGTAGCAGCGAAGGGCATTAATGGAGAGCGTTTGGAAAGCACGTGTAAACCCTTCCTGACGTTTAGGCTTACAGAAGATTTCATATGAACACCCTGCACTCCGATAGTGGGAAAAAAATCTATGCGGGGTTCAGACAAAATGGCTGTTAATTTAGTGTGGGAATGACGGAGAGGTGGTGAGGATGTCCGTTGAAGCAGTCTGACCTGCCGACTAGTTTCAGCAGGCTGAAATCAGCAACGGGGGTTTGGGGGGCAACTATCATAGAGTATTTTCTAAACTCTGAATCTGCCCAGTCGGGTGAATGGATGTTTTGAGCATCCTTGTGGTTTCTTCAGTATCTTTGTAAACTTAAGTTTCTTATTCCTATTTGAGGACTTTGAATATAGAACCTGTCCAGTTCCTATCCATCAGGCTAAGTAACCTTATTTCTGCTATTGCCCTACACATTTAAAATGTTAATGTTCTGAATCAAGATTCAAGAAGTTCTAACTTTAAAAATTAGAAGAGAAGTAGAAATACCTTTAAATCACCTCTGTCCATAAGAAGCCTTGAAAAATAAAATATTGCTACCAATGTAAACTTCACAAATGAATGGGGGAAATCTAAGATTCCTGATCTGGAAATACAATGTATTTCCGTGAAAGTGTTAACATTTGAAACAGAGGCGTGAAGTGTTTTAAGAAGAATTTTATTCCCATCAGAGTGCCAAATTAGCTAATGGTATGCCTTGAAGTCCACCAAAGTCAAAATCTGCTAATCAGGAATGAAAACAGAATCATTAGGGGCAAAATTGAGTTTATTCATTTATTCAGTGAATTTCCAGCCTGAAATGCAATCATCGCATATGTGTACTTAAGAGGATTCTTTTCTAAAATGAACGCGATAGCGATTGATCCCATCGAATTTGGAAGCGGTTTCCTTGAATGGGGAAGGAAGGGGGAAACATTTAAGGTGCACTTAGCTGGATGAAAACCCGTTATTCAGGGTGCCGTGGATTTTAACGTGTTTGAGAGTTTCTGGAGCCCACACTGGACGAGCATATGTGAATAATCAGTGGGAGACGGTGTATATATGACATCATGAGCCAACAGAGGAAATCCATTAACCACATCATTTGCTCTTCCTCTGGGGCTCAAGAGATAATTATTTATGTTGAAAACAAAACAAAACAAACCCTTTTTACTCTTTTAGCACTCGGGAGAGCCTGGCTTCCAACACGTCCAGCATTGTTGAAAGTAACCGGCGTCAGAACGCTACCTTGAGCCCAGTCCACGGCGGAGCTGGCCCGGCCTTCAACTTCCGAGCGAGCACGGACCCCGCGACCAACGAAGCAGAGAAATTACAGAAACCTTCCAACTGCTTGCAAGCTTCTGTTACTAGTGTGTGACAGTCGTACTGTCTCCAATCTCCTGTCTCATTCGATACAGCCAAGTTTACGACACTGGGACTGATGTTTACATCTGGGGAAAGACAAGCATCTCGACCACAGTTTTTGTGTTTACTTAAACTGTGCTGCTAAGTAGGCTAGGGCAAAAAAAAAAAAAACAAAAAACAAAAAAACAAACAAAAATCTTTATTTCAGAGTATTGCTTTTCACATTTATGGCTCTGTAGCAACCGAATAGCAGTAGGGGTGATATGTATACGTTTGTTTCACTACTTGTAACTGAGCACACATAGGAAAGTCTAGACACTGTAAGTGTGGTATGCATTACAATGTCATGAAGTTGCCAATTCCATTTTTAAATGCCACAGATGCGCGTTGCTCCCAGTCTGTGGCTGGAGGGTGCCACGGAACTGATCCTTGACACTTCCCAAACACAAACAAACAAAAAAGGACAAAAAAAGCGTAAGCCACCACAACATGTCCAAGGCCAGGGTCCAGCTTGAGGAAGATCAATGTCAAACTGACCGGAAGGGACCCCAGCCCTTTGTGTGTGAATTGTTTATGCACCCGTCATTTTTCACTGTGAGTTTTCATGACACAGTTTTTTGCAGGAGCCCGTGGAAGTGTGTCAGAAGGGGTCGTGATCGAAATTCTGGGAGTGTTTGTTTTTTTTTCAGGATTTTGTTTTTAAGTGAAACAGATGCTTGTCTGATTTTTAACCTTCCATAATCACGAACAGGAATATAGGCCTTTGATTCTGAAGTGGGTGAAGGAAGGGGGTCCCCAGCCTGGCTGGGGCACGGCACTGAGGGACGGAAGCAGGGAAATGTGGGCTCTCTAATGCTGTCAGTCAAATATTTAAGGAAGATAATTTCCTCCTTGTGATCCTTATGATGATCCTATCTTACTATAATAGATACAATGATTAGTTTGTTTAAAAGCAAAATGTTCTTTGTGATACAAATGAAGAGTATGGCCTGGGGATGTTATTCTTTCTAATGGAAGGACATTAATCTATTTTATGTAGTTTTAAATAGAATGCCTAAATTAGGCTATGGGAGATCATTTTTAGTGGTTATAGGAAAGAGCAAAGTTAGGGAGAGTTGAACTTCAGGCCTTTTATTCCTGGAAAGATATCTATAGAGAAAACTTTAAAATAATTTTTGATTAGAAATTTACATGTGCCCATGTAATTACCAACAGAATGTGCTCATTCTGCAAGTATGGTATAATCCGAACTTGTACTCCCCTAAAATTTATCAGAGTAACAATTATGCATACATGAACTATGCCAGAGTAATGTTTACAGATACTTTGTAACCAATTTCAGGAGGCATTTTTTAGGTGGATGTATAGTTCCTAGCCCAACTTATTTCAAAATGGTTTGTTAACACGTTGCTTTGGTTTACAATGTCTTGTTGAATACAAAGAAGACTCACTCAACAGCATAGGGATTACCAATAACCTTGAGCTTCAACTTTACAGAAAAGAGACATTTCAAAACTCCCCATTTTATTCTATGAGAACAATGGACTCAATGTATCGATAATGACAAATTATTTGCAGAAGGGTTGCATATGACACAAGTAAATGGTCTGACCAAAAGTTTAGTTCAGTAGCATGTGCTGTTTGGAGCCATATAATGAAATATATATCCAAAAATAAATCTAAATTCTTTCCACCTCAGACTACGGTAATTGGCAAAAAATGTGTGCAACATTTCTGCTTCAGTACAGGTTTAATCACTAGGGATCTGTTTAAAGAATGCACTCCGGCACATAATTGGACCTATTCTTGAAGCATGTGGATAGTCTCTCATGCTTTTTCAGATATTTGGAAGTCGCATTAGGTCAAACTGGACTCCTCAAGTTTAGTCTAGATTCCTTTTTTTGTGCTTAGAATGAAACGTAAGCACATTTCTCGGTAAACCCCCATCCCACTAAAATGCTTTAAGTCAGTTGGCTTTCACTCTCATGCCTTATTTCCTCCAAGGCATGTCCCGATTGCCCAGAAATGCACTATTTGTCTCATTGCTTAAATATGTCCAGGAGGAATGATAATGTAACTAATAGACTACACACACAGTCTGTTTCCCTGGGGAGTTATATACCATACGGTTACCAAATTCTCCTGTCTAAATTCCTTTTTTTCCAAAAAACCTGCTCTCGAGTGTCGAATCGTACCATCAGTTCATAAATAACATAACCATTGAAACAATACATCAGCCTCTCGTTGATCCTCTGAAAGTAGCCATTACAGTAATCAAACGTAGCGTGGACCGGAAAGGAAAGCATTACCTTTAAGAGAAGCTTTAAAATAGGAATTTATCAGTATTCCACAAGAAATAGGTTTACAGAAGACATGATGCAAATAAAACGTGTATACCATTCGCCCGATGCTATGGGGTACGTGATTTCAAAAACAACGATGATGACTCCCTTAGACCCGGAGCCATTAGCGTAGAAAAGATGGGCTTTAAAGATGTTACGGTGTAAGCAGACGTTCCGTGTGGAAGTGTCCCCGTCTGCATTTAATGAGGAGTTCTGGATGGGGGAGGCGTGGCGGCAGGAAGCGTTGTTACAGATGTGACCCGAGACGGTCCTCCGGACGGCGGGCGAGCTTCTCAGTGGTCAAACCCTCAGCCCACGCCAAGCTTTGCCAACATCCTTGTCCTCCCCTGAACTGATAGAGCTTTGTGTGACATGGCTGCTGATCTAGTCTTCACTTAGAGTTTATCAGCTGAAAGGTTTACAGAACTGAGTCTGCTTGAATCTCTGTGTAGCGTTCAACTCTAAAGGGTCAACCCGTCTGTCGGCATTTTGCACACTTATGTATTATTATGATGCAGCATATTACTTTATGGCAATTTTTATTTTTTACATATAACTACCTCCATAAATTTGATGAAACGGCAGCAGTGTGTTTAAAGTGTATTGTTCAGAAAAGCAAAGTTGAAAACCTCCGTAGACATGAGGCCATGGCGTTCCGTGTGTGTGTCAGTGACTGCCCCTGTAGACTCGTGACTTCTTCATGGCCGTGGTTTGGTTTTACGGCATTATTGCGCTTTCAGATGTAAACCTGTCTCTCCTCTCTTTCCCACGAAAGCACACTTGATTTTGTTACCAACGAAAGGAAGTTGGAATCTCTGGTCTTTTCCCACCGCCCCACCCCCACCACACTCCTGCTAAGAGTTCTCCCCCGGGGGAAGAGCCGAGCCGATCGGTAAACATAATTTAGCAAGCTCTTTAGTCCTGTCAGAATCGGATGTGGAAATTCTAGGTTTTCAGTAACTGAAGACACACAACAAATTTGGACTGTGTCGGCTTTGAAGTACTTTGGGCCTCTCTGCCTTCACTCACATGCTAGCATCCCGAGCCCAAACGTCATCTTAATTAAAAGAGCTGTGTTCCGTTAAATACTTTGTATTCCATTTTATATATTTTTGCACATCTCAGGGGACCTCAATGAGCATATGAAAAGGGGGGGTGCCATCAAATAGAGAAGACAGCTAGAGGAGCTGAATGGGGACCAAACAAGATAAAAATACCAAATTAGTGCTTCTCTGATGTTGTGAAGTCCAAGTTCAGGAGGCATAAGTTCAAGGTTAATCTGGACTAACAATGGTCTGAACACCAGCTGTTCCCAAGTCTCCCTTTCTCAGAGCCCAACCAGCGGTTCGAGGATGTAAATTCAAATTCTATCGCAACCGCCAGGGGGAGGAAAAACCTGTTGGATGAAAAGGAAAGCATTGTGTGTTTTTTTGTTTGGTTTGGTTTGGTTTGGTTTTAGGTTGGCACAGCTTTGTAAAATCCTACCCAGAATAAACCACTTATCGCCACCAAGTGTACTTGAAAATAAAGTTTTTAACCTAAATTATAGGCGTATAGCTCACAATAGTGAACCTATTTTGAAAAGTCTCGCCATTTATAACATGGGCAGTATTTTGAGCTTGATGAAAAGCCAACAACAAGCGATCATGACTTCGCCAGTTCATTTTGGGATTGCAAAGTGCTTCCAAAGCATTCAGACTGACAGTTAACTAAGCAGGTCCTATTTGTAATACCCATACTTGAAATGGAGAGAGAGAAGGAGGGACCTCAGATTACCCAGAAATTTCCGTGGCAGCTACCAGTGATCTGTTTTCTATCTGTTTGATAGACCCTTATGAGAAATCACTAAATACAATGCTATTTTTCTGATGTGTGCTAATAAAGTAAAAGAAAACAAATAACAACTGTACACTCTTGTCCATTTTCATTCAAACAGTTCAGGGTGTTTGGAATTTTGCAAAACCCACCCAAATGCTGTTGCGGTCAGAGGCAGGTCCTAGACGGACACCCTCGTTTACAGTTTCCTATTGGGCTTTGGTAATTCCTGTGCGAAATACCATCCTTCAGGAACATGACTGCTCTGGGCAGTGGAAAGGTGCTGAAACAGGAAATGTAATTTAAAAAGTTTATCAAGTACTCTTGACTGTGCTACTTGAGCACACTACAATATATTGAGTCGTACCCGGAAGAATCTGGATTTCCAAGGGAGCCGACCTAGTTCTCAGTGTTTCCTCAAAGTCGGGGATACCAGATCCTTGCTGAGGACCTTCTCCATTGCCACAGGCCAGTCACAGAACCAGCTAACAGCACGCTGTCCCTCAGACGACAGAGTCCCAAGCAGAAGTGATCCTGTCCACTCATTTCCCCCACCTCCCATCCCCCGCCTACCCAACCCCCCACCCCAGCCACCACCCTGCCCATTCTCTTCTGTTAGCAAGCCAGGTGTCTACACGTGTTTAGGGCCTGGGGAAGCTAGAACACAGGAAGAACGGATCCAAAAGCATGGAGAACCTTGTTTTGCTTGGGGTTAGTAAAATATAGGCAGGAAGGAGATTACCATCGGTCTGATCTTTGCCAAGTTAGATTAAAGAATCAGCCGTCACTCTGTCATTCTCTCAGAAGGTTTTACAGAATGAAGGATACATCCAGTATTTTCCCATAGATTTTCATTTGGAGACATTTCATAAATTATATATGCGAAAAAACTTCATGATGTAATTTCCTGGAGTGTTTGAAATAGGCTTGGCATCTCCCCGATTGAGTTCGCCTCTGCATCTTTTGCAGCAGCAGCCCAGATAGAGATCCCCGGTGATCGACCCTCTAACACATAATCCTGTGTTTTCACAGTTGTTCCATGACTTACAGTTGCTGATTGGCAGGGTTGAGAATTCTATAAGGCTCAAGGGGGACTAAACCTTGTGATTGTATATTATCAGTTCTAGGGCTTCAACTGCTCATTGTTGGCTTCCAATGAGAACACACACACACCCTGCCAAGGAGGGAAGGGGAGCTCCACAAGTGAGGCAGCAAATGTAAGGCTAGATGGTTGGCTGGTCCATGCACAGCTGCCTACCCCCCTGACCAAAGGCTGACCTTGGCATCCCAGTTCCTTTGCTCCCACCCAGAAGAGGTACCAAATCTGAGATCTGAGAGCTCCTTTAGTATCAGTCCTCTGCAGTTACGGGAAATTCACGAAGTCTGCACTCAGCAGCTCCTTGCCCACCTGTCTTCCCAGGTCCCTACTCCCTGCCTCTGTCCCACTCTCCCACCTAGACACTGATCCACCGCCACGGTTTCCACCGTGGAAGGGCAAAACAGTGTGTGGTATCGTGCACACGTGATGGGTGAGGACTAGAGCTGCCCTCCGGTCACCTTCATGTAAGTATTGACAGCTACAAGTTAAGGTCCTTAGAGTAGTTGACATAGACACTACTTTCTAGAAGAGAATTACATTTCAACCGTTAAGTTTAAAGGGATCATAATTCTGCAGGTATCTTTCTCCGAGTGACTGAATGTGACTATTGCATTGGGGTAAATGAATTAAGACGTGCAAGTGGGATTTACTGTATGTTAGAAAGGAGTTTTGCAGCCAAGACTGCCTTGAATAAAATGTGTTTGCACTGAAAAAAAAAAAAAACAAAACAAAACTTTAAATTACTTGGTCTCTGGTTGCTGTAAAGGTCATCCAAGATGGATGTTCTGTTTATATTGTATAGTATTTCATATGAAATAATTACAGTTCATGAAATGTCTTCCCTAATGTTACTGATTTACGACAGCACATTTGTAACATGGTTTTTATCGTGTCGGTGTGCCATATTGTAAATGATGATGGCTTGTCATGCTTAGTATAATAACTTAAGAGGAAAAAAAGCACAGGGATTTTTGTAAGTCTATATTTGAAAGTCCCTCCATATGGTAATATTGTGTTCATGTTGTTTATGTAGTGTTGTGTGAAATATCCATTTTGGATTGTGTTACTTTTTAAGATATTAAATAACATTTGGTTATATGTCTAAGTGGATTTTTTTGGTATTTGGTATTTGGTACAAAAGTACTTCAGGTGAGACTGATTCATTTCTCTCAATAGGGAGTTTATAACGAATTTTTTTATTATACAATCTTTGTTATTAGAGCTTTTGAATTAAAACAACTGAAAAGGGAAATACCTGATCAGAAATCTTTTTCCAGAAATATTGAAAAAGCCACAGTTTTTTTTTTTTTTTTTTTTTGCTAGCTATTCAAATTTTGCAGAGTCAGGCTTAGGGATGCCCAGAATTGTGTTTTCTGTGAAATCAGAAAGCAGTGGGGTTGGTCTGTTTTGTTAGCCCTCAAATCACAACTTCTACACCCAAAATAAATGTGATCCCCTTTCCAGGGAACACCCGGGGGCTAGCCACATATTCCCAAGTAGGAAATTCCTCCCCTCCATGTCTCACCACCTCCAGAATCTATCAGATACTCTCTGGGCTATCCTTCCCACTAGCAAATCTTTGTCCTTGGAGAATGAGCTCCCTTTTTTCAAAGCAAACGATGAAGCTAGAAAACAGCATTATTAGTCAAAAACAATAGGAAGCTGTAAGGTTGAGCCTGATTTTCTTGGAAAGGTAACCCCCAGAGCAGACCTCTGACGGCAGCGTCCTCTGCATAAGCATGGACTACCCAAGGGGACCGCTTCGAAGGACAAATCCGACTTCCGTTGTGTATGTTTGTCTATAGATATTTTAAACTATCTCAACTCAGACATGTCTTCTTATAAGCCTGAAGTTCGGGAGAACAAGAATCCTGGAAGACTCTGTGGGTTTTACACTAGGACCAGAAGCTACTGTGCTGAAAGCTGGGTAACTGTATGTTCCCTTCAGAGCGAGCCAGTGAGTGGGACACATGGAGGAAATGTGGTGACTCTGCTAAGAAGATGGAAAGCAGGATTCTGACTCCTTTGAGAGAATGGTCACAGTTCATAAAAATCTTTTCTTTCCAAAGGAAATGGTATGGTTTTAACTCATTTCTAAGTGTTTAGAGTGGTGGTTTTTTTTTTTTTTTTCCTCCATAAAGAAAAGCCAAGCAGAGCGCCTTCTGCCCTGTTACAGCTGTGAAATCGAGAGCCACTGAATAATAAAAAGAAGGTATTCACCTGACTTTAATAATTTATTTAACTATGAAATCATATCCCTACTGTGGGAATACTTGGATTTCACGATATTCCCCCTGTTTGGGCCCGGTGGCTCCAGACTTTTCCTGTAAAGCAAACAGTTAATCATGTAACACATGGAATAAGTGTGTGTGATGGATATTTACAGAGAACTCTGCGTCGGACGGCAATTGCAAGGGAAATGGAGGCACCTGCCCTCCAGATAGGCTGAGCAGGGTTTCCTGGTGAATCTTCTTCAAAGAACTGCTTGGAAGATGGATATAGAGAGTTAGTGGCAGATGCCATAGGTTTGGTAAGAGAGGTGAGGTCAGAGATGCCAATTTCGAATTCGAGGGACAAAACCGAACTGCCGATGTTCGACGGTTGGTGAATTCTTCCCTCCCCAGATCTAGGACTCTGGGGCTAGTAACTGTGGGTAGGCGGAGGGAAGGTCCCGGACTTCTGGCCAGCAGTGGCCTGTGTATGGGCCCTTTAGAGGTGACAGATTCCGCCGAGCATGTTTCTCCCGGGTCACCTTCCTTCCTGTCTCTCCTCTTTCTCTTCCTTTGTCGCAAAGCTCCACGCATTATTTTTCTTTTCTATTTCCTTGGGTTTATTTTGCTTTACCACTCTTTTCTCCATGTTTGACCAAGAATTTTTGTTTGGTTGTAGTTATGCTTTTCTGGTCTCATGTTTGGACTCTTTCCTGGTCTCGATTATTTATTATTTATTGTTTTTATATAGATGGATGTATCACGTGTTGTTATATTTACATAGTATCATATATGTTATAGATAGAAAATGTTTGTGCTCTAATGTAGGATATATAACTTATATACCTAATTTGTATGTGGCTACGATTGATAGCTGGCATTGGAAATTTCATATTTATAGTGCCCTATCCTCCTTGGATCCAAGGCCACTGTCTTCCTTCAATCTCACTTCCACTCACCTTTGCACTAAGAGCTTTTTGTTCTCCAACACTTGGATAGAAATCTGCCACCAGCAGATTCATCAAAGGTCTGATAAATCACTGGCAATTTCCAGAGATGATAGGTGATAGATGGACGGCTGGATCCTGCATGAAACCAAAGATCTCTGTATCACCACAGTCTATAAATGGCAATGAAACAAAAGGAGATGTCAGGCAAGAAGTTAGACTTTGACTTCTGTGTAACTCCCTTTTAATGATGTGTTGAGAATTTATTATCTTGGGAAATTATCTTTGAGCATTTTTATATCTGTGCTTTAAGCCAGCATCTGCCATTCTTTATTATCCCCTAGATGGTCAGGGAGGGGGGCGCAGGGTATCCCCCCTGAAAGGCACTTCCTTTAAAATTAACAACAGCACCGTGGTTTCTAGCATTTCAAATCTCATTCTCAAATATCTTCCACCAGCAGAGGATTTCCCTATTTGCACCCGGCCAGATTGCAAAGGTACCAGGGATCTGTCTCACCCAGTGTCGCTTTCCATTGTTTGTTACTGTTGGCAAGACATGCAACAGGTTAACAAACCTTAAATGGATTGCAGATGACAGGGTCTCTCCACCACCTCCCCCCCGCCTTCCTATGTTACTTGACGGCGGTTCATAAGACATCTGTGCTGAATGTCAAATCGATATTCAGACATGGAAGGTATCAGGGTTCCTAGAGACAGAGTGATGGCCTTGGAAACAGAAGATTCCGTTACACAGTCAATGTCTTCCCCTGCTTCCTTCTGTGGCTATTTAAAAGGGATCGAATTAGGTGGCTTGGGGGTACCGGCGGGCCTCTTATGCAGTCAGGCAAATAGGTCTGAGAGATTATCTTTTAGAACCGACTTTTGTTCTAGCCAATTAATAGAGAGCACTACCAAATGCTTACACATCCCTAAAGATGTTGGCAGTCAGAATATTTCGTAGACTGCTTATTTAAAGCACTTGCATTGAGTTTTTAAAGCAAAACAGGGAAGATCGTAAGCTTATCAATGGACTCCATTGGTCTGATGGGACTGTTCAAACATTTTTAAGGTTCAGAGGGGAAAAGGTCACTCCTGATAACATTTAATGTGTATCTTTGCTTACGCCGCCCCATCAGTACTGGCAGGGAGAGGGTGTGCAGGCTCAGTAACAGATCTTGTGCTGGGTAAGCCCCCACTTTGCTTTCTCCATTCCGGTCTCTGCATGTCCAAATTTTCACCACATTTGAAGGTCCAGATCAAATGCCTTCTCTTGCACAGACCTCTCTGAACACCCCTTTCCACTTCCACGCCCTGAGAAAAGTATGGCTTCTTTCCCTTTCTTAGAAAACTTACCACTCCCAACCCTGTGCTCTCAATTTCTGCCTTAGAGTCAGGACTTCAGACTCCTGCCCAAGACCATGACCTCAGCTCAACCATTTATGCCATTTGTAGGCTACTTACTAGAGCTTTGGTAGGGGTTGGGGGAGACACACACTCCCTCTTGTCATTGTTCTCTGTGGCCCTTAAGATGCCTGAAACCGTCAGTAGGCTCGACCAGGCAGGCAATGGGCTCCGTGTGATGTTCCCAGCAGGACTGTGAAAACCCGGAGTATTTTGCTCAGGCCAGCTTCTAACCCAGGCGGCCTTCTGGAAAAGTGCTGCCTAGCCATACCACTCGGCCTCCGTGTGTCTTTTCTCTGACAAAAAGAAAAGCAGCACGGAGGGGATGGCTTTTGAAATGTCAAAAAGTTGTTACAAGATTAAAAGCAGAGTGGAAAGCTTTAGTCCCTTCTTGTGAATCCACGCACTGTGGAAGCTCCCTCGTCTGGGCCCGGGCAGGGCCTCGGGAGGGACTGGGTTTCACTCAGCGCCGACAAAGATGGGAGTGGAATTATAAGACGTGCTCAAAAGCCCCGGAATGTGCTGAGCAGGAAAAGCCGCTAGCTGTGTGTGTGAAAGAGCCAGACCCTGCTCCGTGCGTGTGTAGAATCTGTTTGTGTCTCTGTGTCCCCGAAGCTGTGTTTCTGCAGGGCTCCCCGAGGCGGTGGGACTATTTAGGACTGTGGCCACAATATGTTTCCTTTTAACTGTATCTTAAATCTAAAGACAGCCGACTATTGTTTATGCAAACTTTCCACAGAAGTGTAACAAAAAATTTATTTTCTCTGTCTTGATTTTGAGCTTCCCGCCCCGCCCCCATCTTAGCCACATGATTTTTTTCTGTTTCTTGTCATTTCTTCCCCCAATCTCCTGCTTCTTCCCTTTCTGCGTCTGTGAGACTTTGACTGCGGCCAATTTTTCATTTTAATGTCCTCATTTCTCTCCTCTCTACCTTCTCGTACACTTTTAAAACACGTCCTGGATTTTCATTTCTTGATAACCCTTTTCCTAGCTTCCTACAACAGTGCACCTAGCTATATAGCTAATTCATTTAGTAGCTGAACTGTGGGTAGTTTAAAAGCTTAGCCAGGCAGTTCTACTGATGAAACTACTTGCTAATATCAGGTCAGCTGCAAAATAAATAAATAAATAAATAAATCATGCCCTGAGTTGACCTACCACCAAAAGTCTCCCAGGCTCTAGTTGACCAACCGTGTCATGGCTGGAGTCCTCAACAGGAGTGTCTGGAATGATGGTTTGCTCTGTGTCACCAGGGTGCAGAAGCCAGGACTGGAGTTGCCTCCTGGGAGCATGGTTTGACTCAGCGTGAGCTGAATGACTACAGAATCAATTCCCACTGGGAGACACGGTGTCGCATAGTCTCCTCCAAATCTGGCCTTGAAAGTCTGACCTTTATGAACATGTACCTCTTAATTTTGGTTTTCTGTATTCTCCAACTATTCTACAAGAAGCGTATACTGTTTTGAAGTCAGAACATTGTTTCTGAAAAAATAAAATGTTTGAAGATACGATACACAGAAGAAAGGTCGTGAACTGAGACTTAGGACCATCTCGGGGTTAGGACATCCTTTCCGGGCCTCTTCGCCTCTGCTGGGGTCGAAACTCGGAAGTCTGCCAATTTCTCTTGAGTAGGAAAAGGATTGTTGATTTCTCAATTGCAGATCAATGTGTTTCTTGCTTTCCAGAGCAAAAATGTTCTCCTGGTCTCAATAAAGTACAATCCAAAATTTCTTCATTTTAGGTAGGGTTAAGACGGGGAAAAGCCAAGATTCAAGGTAGGGGTTGTTTCTTTCTTTAGGCCCAGAGTAAAAGCCATCATGAAGGAGAGACAAATGAACCCTCCGTAGCCTTCATACCCTGGTGCTTGATTTATTCTACCTATTCATTACTCAAGAACTTAAACATTCTCCCCAATGATTTGTTGCAATGAACTCATTTTTCCTCCCAATCTAAGCGGGAAACTTCAGATAGTTCTTACCATGCCTGGAAAACTAGTGCTTGTCAATTCACGTAGTGTTTAATTAATCCTTATCATAATTTGTAGTAAATAGATCTAAATCATAGACTTAATTTTTTTTTTGAGATTTATTTTGTTTTAGAGAGTGAGAGTGAGCACCTGAGCAGGGGGAGGGGCAGAGGGACAGAAGCAGACTCCCTGCTGAGCACAGAGCCCAGACCCCGGGGGCTCCATCTCAAGAACCTGAGATCATGACTTGAGCCGAAACCAAGAGTCAGACGCTTAACCGACTGAGACATTCAGGTGCCCCTAAATCATACATTTAAAAAAATATTACCACCAAAAGGTAGTCCAATAAAGGGGATGCATTTTCAAAATTTAGAGCCTATTGCTGTACACTATTTTTGATTTGTTGTTAAAGCTAGTTTTTGCAAAACTAGCAAAATAAATGAAGTTTAAAATTAATAGTATCCTGAATACTGTTTCTCTAAATTCAGAAATAATATACCACTTGAGGAAGGAACCTCGGTCAGAGGAAAAGTTAAATATCTGCCTGTATGGTAGGAGAATTTGAATGTTAACTTTGATACAACCGGTATTCTGAGCAACAAAGTTTCAGCGCTTTCATCTTGGCTGCAAGGCATCCTGGTGGGTTCTGGGAGCACAAAGTGAAAGACATGATCATTGTCTTCTAGGGGGTTCAGAAGGGAAGGTCGCCCCGACACCTCGGAAAGTAGCAATGTAGCCAGGTTGTGGAATGCTCAGGATAGCATGGGAAAGTGCACCTGCCTGGAGCGACTCCAGGTTCCAGAACTATCCCACCTGCTCACCAACTGTGGGATTTGCAACCAGCTTCACTCTTCTGACCTCTGAGGTTCCGCACTACGGTCTGTTAGAGAAACGGGGCCAGATTCCGCCCTCTCTCCCTCACCATCGTGTCTGTGAGGATGACAGGAGACCCGTGCAACCCTCCATGCTGGGTAAGGAACAAAACCAGGACTGTGCCACTGGGCAGGTTCAGGGCAGATGGCGCACAACTGCGGTACTATTCTGGCGGTTGGATTCTTAAGCTGGACCTTTCAAGAGGAAGGACGGAGGGGTCTGAACAGTATTCCCGGCATGTGAAAAGTGGGAGTGGCAAAGATGCATTTTCAAGACAGCGTATGTATCATCAATCTTCCTTTAGACTGACTGTTTATCATCATAAATGTTGTAAGTGCATGCAGGGGCGGGGGAGGGAGGAGCTGACATTACATATACATTTTCTAACCTGATTTTGCTACGGAACATTGAAACCAATCATGGGAAGGGGTCGTGCTGGAAATGTGTGGTGTGTCCGTCTTTATGCCTCTGTCCGCAGATGGAGCCCGGTACATCCTTGTTTCTGATTACTGTCTTAACTTTGAACGGTAAGCCCTCTTAGCCCACGCCCTTCCAGTCATTTGAACACTCTTGTGTTCTTTGCTTTCCTTCCTTTTCCTGTGTATGTATCAGGTGCCCGCAGCTGGATCCCAAGGGACCTGAAGGTGGGAAGGCTTTGCACACACACCACCTCGCGGAACCTGGCAAGCGACTGTGTTCCTTGTTGGTGTGATGCCTTCTGACACTCACACACCCCCCCCCCCACCAAAGCCGCCGCGCAGTTCTGCTGGTAGCTTTCCAAGTATCCTCCACAAGTCCCTTGGGGAGAGGAAAAGCCAACAGACTTTTAAGACTTCTAATAAACCTATAATTTGATGCTGAGTTGCCATGTCAGAGTCACGAATGTCAAGATGCCCTGATCCTCCTGTATTTTACGTTTGACTTGAAATGACTAAATGCCAAGTTCGACTCTGAACCCCAAATCCAAGTCTCAGCCTATTACTCCCCTGCTTAAATCCCTTCGTTGGTCAAAATTAGGTCAATGAGATGCAACTCATTGACAACGCGGCTTGTGAGGTGCCTCCTGATCTGGTGGCCGCCTTTACCTCCCATTCCTGCCTTCCAGTGATCCAGCCAGAACCTTTCCCTGGGCTCCTTGCCACCTCCAGACCATTTCAAAACCTGGCAGTTAGAGTGGAGCCTTCTCTCCGGCACCCACTGCCCCGTCCTAGCCCCGTTCACTATTCAATCTTCAGGTTATCACTGCCTGGATTGCAAGAATCTTCCCTGGGTTGCAGAGCCTGGAGAAGGCCTGACACTTCCTGCTCGGAGCTGGGGGCTGTCTCTTGTCACTGGTTAGGTTCCCTGATATGCAAACTCTGAGATGAAGATTTTGTATTGGAGGGAATGCTCGGGGGATCGGTCCCCTTGAGAAGAGAAGGGGAAGAAACAAGCCTGGCCAAGGAGGGGTTGGGCTGTGTCCATCCTCTTCAGCTAAAGACCACCAGGAATGACATACCTAGGGTTCCACAGTTGGAGTCTATGACTCGCTGCAGAGCGTGAGACACACTCTGTGGAGAACCATGGGCCTCTCAGTACGAGTGTTAGAAAGACACCAGTAGCTAGCATTTGGGCTCTGGTTAGGAGAGTTGGGAGAAGACCTAAGGTTCCCTCTAGATTGGACGTTGCCAGAGCAATCTAGAAAACAAAATGGCAGCATGTCTATGACAGCCATCTCCGTAAATCTTACCGTAGCAGGGAAGGGTAGAATGACAATCCGGCTGTAACTGGTGAAGAAGTAGTAGCCACTCATTCTGGCCACGAAGCGGGGAGGGGAGAATTTGTTATTGTCTGAGGGGCACAGTGACCTAGTCTTTAGGCTTAAATGAAACCGTGAAGAGGGCTTGTTTTGTCTTGTTTTATTGTGATCTCAGAGTAGTGTCATTTGTGTGGTATTCTGCGAAGTTGTTTGTGTCCCGCAGGAGCAGAATGTGGCCTCAGCTGTGAACATGAACATGGCCTGCTCTTTTCTCCTTTCTTCTGTGACGCAGGCTCAGCAGGTTCCTCAGCGAGGCTCCAGAGGAAGCTCCAAATCCAGGTGATCCTTCAGAATGCTCCGGTCTCCCCATGGGGAGAGGGCGGCTGCCCTCTTCATTCCCACACCTGTCAGTCACTGGAGGCAGGCTGCCCCTGAGAAAGCAGGGCAGCCTGAGGCAAATTCTGGAAGAGAGCCCATCTGTGGCCTGTGTGATGGCAGCCCCCCCACCCCCGCCCGCCGCCGCCGCAGAGGCCTTGGTTTGTGGCAGGGGAGGGTACGAACCAGAGCAGCCACTCCCCCTCTTGGCTTTGCTCTCCGTCTCTGTGTGACCGCAAGCTCTGGAACAACCAGGAGGGAGGCTCTCTGGGTCTCCCTTGCACCTGCAAAGCCTTCCGCGGCCCCTGGCCCATACGAGGCTCTCCATAAATATTTGCCAGTAAATTAATGAACTGCATATCATGAGGTCTTGATTTTCCATTGGACTAAATGTTCTACTCGTAGTCTTTGAGTGTTACCTTTTCTTCCCAATGGAAAACTTATTTCCCGGGGACTATCAGTCACCATCTAGGTTGTCTAGAGCAATAGTTCTCATCAGTGAATGGGTAGCATGACTTAGTTACCAGAGAAACTTTTTCAAGGTATCACTACTTGGCCCCCAAGGAGACCCTATTTGCTCGGGATTTTGACTGAGTTCAATCTGGAGTGGTGTCGAGCTTGGGAGTATTTTGGAGATACTGCCAGAGATTGACTCTGCTTCCCTCACTACCTGCCCTTTCCCTTCCCCCAAAAGAAGTACCTTCAAGTTTGGTGGGGATTTCCTAAAATGGTCTTCGGGAATCAGGGAACGTTTTTTTTTTTTTTTTTTTTTTTTCTTTTTTCTTTTTTTTTCCCTTCACTCTTGGCCCCATCAGACATAGTTCTAAAAAGCCAAACATGAAGGTACATCACAGCCAAGCTGAAGAACATTCTCCTGAGACAGCAACAACTAACCTTTTCCAAGGACAGGAAATCTTCCAAAAAAAAAAAAAAAAATTCCTTCTTACACTTACAAGAACAATTTGAACTGAAAGCCTCATCCC
The DNA here is from genome assembly GCF_009829155.1 of Mustela erminea. Classification (NCBI taxonomy): domain Eukaryota; kingdom Metazoa; phylum Chordata; class Mammalia; order Carnivora; family Mustelidae; genus Mustela; species Mustela erminea. The sequence continues at coordinate 26,032,522 of NC_045634.1, read as the reverse complement.
TGGGTCTTAACTGACTATCTGGAGATGGAAAGATTTCCAGTACCTGTGAATACCATGTTGGCCGCTCCACCAACCCAGACCCCTAGAGCCACGGCTGGGTTCAAAGCCTCATTCACTTCTATGATTCCTTTGAAGAGAAAGCCAAACCTGAGCCTGCCCTGTGGTAACATGGGAAACAGCTAACTTTGTCTTGGGCCTCTTTTCCGCGTCCTGTCCATTGGTTTGTCTTACAGCCTCGTCTGTCTTACTCAGGAGGGAAGCCAGTGCCAATCTAGAAAACTTCTCCTGCCCGAAAAGATCTGCATTGTAAAAGAATGTGCAATGGGAGGATGCTGGTGATCATGACCTTCTTCTTCTTTTTTTTTTTTTTAAATAAAGATTTTATTTATTTGACACAGAGAGAGAGAGATCACAAGTAGGCAGAGAGGCAGGCAGAGACGGGGGGAAGCAGGCTCCCTGCCAAGCAAAGAGCCCAATGCAGGACTCGATCCCAGGACCCTGGGATCATGACCGGAGCCGAAGGCAGAGGCTTTAACCCACTGAGCCACCCGGGCACCTTGATCATGACCTTCTATGTAATCTCACGATAACCTGCTTCTGTGTCTGCCTGCCCCAGCCATCTGTAGGAAGCTTCTTCGCTGGTGGGGGTGTGGAAGAGGCTGGGAAGACTGTGTCTTCATCCTCTTTGCATTTTCCGTGCTGACGGAGACAGGAATGTCTACGAATGAATGAATGTGTGCCTGAACGAATGAATGCCTGGGCGGGGGTGGTGGGGGGAATGAAAGCAGTGGGTTGATGTTGACAAAGTCCCAGATGTATTCCGGTCACCGGGCACTCATTTGTTATTCCGTCTCAGACTCGAAATAGCTAAATGAAGAGCCTATGAAACAGAGGTCCATTCTTTCAAGAAGCTTCTAAGCGGAATCTTGTAGCTGTGGTGCGGATACCTTGTCAGGGGGCACTGTTCCCAGTAATTTTTAAAACACAATGACTGAAATTGGAAAAGCGTTTGAGAGAGAACATAGTCGTATCTTTAAAAGATAACTTGTGTAAAATCAGAATTAGGCTTATAACACAAATCTATCCTGAACCATCTCTAGCTTTGCCTTTGAACTGCGGACCCATGTAGCACCTTGGCACAGCCCTGTGCGGGTCCGAGAGGTCCCGACACACATGCACGTACTCCCTGTCCACGCAGCCCCAGTGCAGTGGTACACTAAGGGAGTGCAGAACTGGGAGCTATTCATGGGTGGGGGATAAACACTTGGAATGTCTGGTCTGTTTGTTATGCTTCCTTGATACTAATATTTATTATCATTTTTTGATTAAAGACTAATATATGATTATTATCCTAGGAAAATTATAGGAAAGCAGAAAAAAAGCAAAGAAGAACTCAGTATCATCACATCACCCAAAGACGATCACAAGTATTATTTTAGATAGGTCACATTCCCTTTTAAGGTTTTATGTATATATATATTCAAGCAAAATTGGGACCATACAGTCCAAACTCCTTCGCAACTTGCCTTTTTCCCATAGTTATCACGAACATTTGTCATGCCTTCTCATTTTCTTCTGCCACGTTGCTCCCAATAGTTGTACGATAGTTCTTTCCTTGAATCACTTTCCTTCTGGTCTTCATTGTAGGACATTTCTTTAAACATTTTCCTGATGTTGAATTTTCAGGCTGCGGCGGACATCCATGAAGAAATCTGAATGTTTCCTGGAATTAGAATTCCTAGGTCAAGAGCTCTATGCATGCGTAAGGCTTTTAAAATACACGGTCAAGTTTCCCTCCACTATTTGCCACTTCCACTCACACTCCTGCCACTAGTCGTCCTAGAATGTATTCTCTAACACACTTAAAGGTCACTTTCATTGGTACTTTTGCAGTTGTGCTACTTGCGTTCAAAGGCTGGGTTTCCCGGGTATGTACTCTGTGAAGTGACCCCACCTACTGGCTGAGTCTTCAGCAGTGAAACGTATCACACAACTCCAAGTTAAGTTTTTTTTTTTTTTTTAGATTGGTGTACACTTTATTTTAATTTTTAAAATTTGAGTATGGTTGGTATAATGTTACATTAGTTTCAGGTGAACAATGTAGATTTCAGTATCTCTGTAAGTTTTTTTTTAAATTTATTTTCAGCATAACAGTATTCATTGTTTTTGCACCACACCCAGTGCTCCATGCAGTCCGTGCCCTCTATAATACCCACCACCTGGTACCCCGACCTCCCACCCCCCGCCCCTTCAAAACCCTGAGATGGTTTTTCAGAGTCCATAGTCTCTCATGGTTCACCTCTCCTTCCAATTTCCAAATTAAGTTTTAACCAAACAGTAGGATGGTAAAGGGATTCTTCACTTTTTGTTTAATACACAGAAAAGTGGATTAGTCATTTCTAATCATAAATACTTTGAGAGAAACTCATTATTGTGCTTATGTCTTTTTCATCTGGATGGCCAGGAACAGCATATTCAAATTCATAATTGTTTCCACTTTCCCATTGCCGAGTACCCAAGCACGAGGCGAGTATGATTTGGTCTCCAGCTTGGTGGGGAAACATTTGCAATACAACCCAGATAGTTTCATCCTGTTTGTATGGTTGAATGAGAACCTTGCGAATTCCCATGAGGAGGCAACGTCTTGTATAAGATGTTTTTCATTTTAGCCCGGAGTGAGAGCTGCATGGAAACTACTGGACAGTATTCTTCTCTCTTAGTAACAGTAGATTCCCAAGATGCAACAGGTTTTCAGATTTATTATTCCCCTATAATGAAGAAACTCAAGGGTACTCAAACCTGGGGGGAGATGTTTATCAGATAGCTTTCTTTCAAGGTTACAGCTTTGCTGCTAATAAGCTAATAAGCACCTGCTTATTAGTGGCAGCTTTTTGTGAAACTGTGGTTATCAAAAAAGGATGATATATAGTGAAAAGCAGCTGCTCCAAGTCACAAACTATTCATAAATAGCTTTACCCCCCCCCAGTGAGGCTCTCTCTTCTCAAGTCGTAACAGTCAGCAGAAAATTAGAACCCCATAGGACGATAAATACTTTAAAAAATATTTCTCCCTAGTGTTTCAAATGTTGTCTTGTAATGTGGTGTACTTTCACTGAACTGGAAGTTGTCTGTAGTAAAAGAATATTGGGGGAAAATGTTTAGATTCTCGTCGAATTCTAGAACTTAGAAGGAGTGTTCTGTTTTCACTGTTAAAGGTTAATAGCCGAGTATATGTCATAAGCTTCAGTAAAATGAGAGCTTTTGGTTCCATGCCCCCAGTAAACACTTAAAATTTTTAACACATAAAATCCAGAGACAGAAAAATTTTAACACGTAAAATCCAAATAACCATTGAGGCCCCCGGGTGGCTCAGTCAGTAGGCGTCGACCTCTTGATTTCAGCCCAGGTTGTGAGCTCAGGGTCTTGAGATGGAGCTTGGTGGTGGGCTCCACACTGCATGTGGAGTCTGCTTGGGATTCTCTCTCTCTCTCTCTCCCTCTTCCTGCCTCTCTCCCTCTCTAAAAAATATAATGAAATAATAAAATAAAATAAAAATAAATAAAATAAAATGTCAAATGAATTTCCTTGCAATAAGCATATTGGTTCTTAAAAATATTATAAATATTTCATTTAAAAAATCATTAAAAAGGAAAGATCACTTTTTTCAGCTGCCTTTTGACTTAAAACCATCTTTTCTATGCACGCAGGCAGCAAATATAATGGTTCTTGGTAGTTATGCTGATGTCTATTATGGTTATTAATCATCTGTTTATGCATTGATCATTCTCTTACAGGCTCTCTGAACTTGCAGCTTGCTTTCTTTTTAAAGGAAACCGAGGCATCACGGAAATAATTTTAGAACTTTCCCAAGGCCTGTTGAGATCGAAGTGAACTCTAATTGAACCACACTAGGAAAGTCACTGTCAGCTGTAGACTGTGATTTTCTACTTAAATCAATTTATTTCCGCTAGAGGTTAATTGAATGTCTGTCTTTCCTGTAGGTGATTCTGTTAAAACTATTAGTAATCATCAATATCTACAGAAGAGGATCTCAGTTGAAAATGGCTTGACTGAGTCGAGAAAATGAGACTTTGTTCTCACCCCAGCTGACTGATGTCTCAAAAGTCCTTGAAACTTTATTCTTTCAAGTGTACGTGCAAAACAAAGAATGTGAGCTTGTTTTCCACAGCCCGAGTCTTCCCTGAAACAGATGGAGCTTGTGCTTATCTGGATGGGGAGAATCCTGAGGACTCCCACCTTGACATTGCAATGAAAACTTTCCTTCAAATCTCTAAATTTTCTCATCTGGCACAATAAATTAGAAAAGCCTGCGGTTCCCTTTGGTAGGCCTATAGAGTGCCCCCATGTTAGATTAATATCCAGAAATCATCTCTTGTCTGGTGGAGCAGAAGGCAGATGATGAGTCCCAGATGTTTCTGCAAGACTGTCATTCCCAGACATAATAGATTACATCAGGGAAACCAACAATAAAGAGTTGGGTTCAATCCTTCTTTCTTTCTTTTCTCTTTTCTTTCTTTTCTACTTTTCTTTCTTTCTTTCCTTCCTTCTTTTCTTTCTTCCCTCCCTTCCCCCCTCCTTCCTTTTCTTTCTTCCTTTCTCTCTCTCTCTTCCTTCCGTCCGTCCGTCCGTCCGTCCTTCCTTCCTTTCTTTTTCTACCTTCCTTCCTCCCGTTTCCTCCCCCCGCTTCGTCCCCTCACCCTCCCCGCTCCTTCTCCGCCTCTTCTTCCTCTCTCTCTATCTCTCTCTTTCTCTCTCTCTCTCGGCTTGAACATTGACTAACAACCTCACTTTGTGGAATAACCTGCCCCCTAGTCCAGGCACCGAAGGCTACAAGACGCTGGTTGGCTGGGGCTATTTTAGATATGGCAAACTTGGTCATCACGCAGGAACATGAGTGGACTATGGGATGAATAGCACCTCGGGGCAGTGGTCCACTGGCCATCTGTAGCCCTGGCTGAGCCTCCTGCAATCTTTTGTTGGAGAGAAGAGCTGTGGTTGATTCCTTCCTACCTGCTTTATCCCTTGCTGCCTTAAAATCATAGGGAGAGCTAACAGACCTCCCTAGAAAATTCCAGAAACTCTTCAGCTGCCATAATACTTCACTCAATAATACTTGAACCTCCCTTATTTCTCCAGTACTATGCTAAGCACTTTTCATACAGATGATGACCTTAACGATAGATAGATCCCCTAATTTCATAGATGAGGGTCTAAGATTCATGAAAGCCCATGGTCCTTTACTCATGGTACAAAGCTCATGTGATTGGGACCAGGCTACGAATCCAAACCCGTCTGACTCTAAAGCTCATGTTCAGTGGCCTGTTTGTAGTAAGTACGATCAGCACAGCCTGTGTCAGGCTGTCAGCATGAGGCCACCAGTCCTAACCCCTCCCAGGGCGTACTTAGTCTGCCCTGGGAGCCATGGTGATGGCTCAGCACATACTACCTGTGCACCTGTAGCCTAGGATTTCACAAGCTTCCTGGCAATGTTGGCAGAAGAACATGGACAGGGACAAGGGGAGCCACAGGACCCTCCTGTGGCGACAGAGTCTAGAAAGTTCTCTTCTATCTCACTGCAAGGCTGTCTCTTTTATTGCTCGTAAGGTTCATGCAACTGGGACGTGCTGCAATTTCTCTTCAGGGAAGGCATTTTTCAAACCAGAAAACAGAAGAAAGAAAATGGATGCTACAGCACTTCCTGGGTTGCCCTCACTTCCGTAGACTTGCTTCATGATACTATAAATCTGTGTGGGCCACTTTCCTATTCTATGGTTTCCCATCTAACCATAGGAGTAGATGGTGACTGGAGATTTATTCACACTCTTATTTGGAGGAACTGGGCTCTGAGGGGAGAGAGGGGAGTGTGCCAGGATTCTCCTCATCCCTCTCAGCTAGCCTACCAGTGCTCACAACTTAGTCAATCGTAGGCAGTAGGGCAGAGGGTGAATTGAGACTTTCCACTCGCTCTCTTGCTGATGACAGTAAGCAGCTTTCCAGAGCCTGGAAGGATTGAGCCTGGTCCTAGCTCCAGCCCCACCACCTAGCTCCCTTACCGCGCATGCGTGCAGAGAACAGATGCAGAGCTCCTGCCTGGGCTCAGCACTGGTAGATAGACAACTTACATGGCGTACCACTTTCAACTGTTTTGATCACTCTATAGGGATAGCACAAAGCGGCTGGCAACCTCTCCTTTCCAAGAGAAGGAAATCTGTACTTGGAGGTCAGTTGTACTGTCTAAAACCATACGGCTAAGTAACAGCAGAGTTGGGAATCAAAGGACAGCCAGTCTTTCCCCAAAGCCTGGATCTCTCAATGACACCATACTGCCTCATGGACTTTTAGATCAACAGAAAGCTGCTCCCTTCGCATTCTATTTATATGACTGAGTCAGTTATAAAGCTCATGACTTCACTGTCTTTCAGATATGGCCTGCCAAAGCAGCTTCACCAAGGGTCGTAAGGGAACACGTTCAAGGACTAACCACAATGCTTCTTATAGAAGACAGACTTCAGAGCAAAATAAACTACGCAAACCATGCCGAATGCCTATGAAGCCAGGCCCTAAGAAAGTTTCTTTTTAAAATAATATTTATCTTTGCTGCCTCTGTTTATAAAAATAATAATCACTGAAAAAAAATTTAGGAAAATGTAAGAAAATAGAAACCACCCATACTGTTAACATTATGACATACAGTTTTAATTTTAGAACTGTATATATATAATGTATCTAGACATATACACTATATATAATCCTATATAATTAAATTAGACTAATATACATGCAGTTGTAGGATTTTTTTTTAACCTTGGCAATGTCTCTGACCATATGGCCAACTGTCAGCCGCTCTGTGGATCTGTGCAGGACCTGACTCCAGGCCAGCTCCTCTTACAGGCAGAGTGCTACCCACTGGGAGGATCTCCTTTCCCCAGTGTTCAAGGCTACCCTTACGTGGAACCATAATCAAAACAGTCCACATTGGGCTGGCGTGGGCATGTGGCACAGAGCCATCGAATCAGGCTTGAACTGACTCCTCTGTAGTCAGCTGGTCATTGGGAATCTGTCACGAGGCCATGGTGAGGCCACCAGTGTGGCCAGGGTATGGTACACATCATGAGCACATGAGTGACTTGCTCTTGTGTCTTATTTGTGCCTTGGGCTGGTAGGGTTGGGCCTATATAGATCAATATATCATCTTTCCGTAATGGTTGACCACTTCTTGGAATTTCCAATTTTATGGCCGAGCGGATCAAATAACAACCAGCTTGTGAATGGCTAGTATTGGGTATCTGGTCACCTCGTGTCCCACGCATGGTCCGCTGTCTCCTCCAGGGCTCAGTGCTAAGCCAGGAGCTGTTACTCTCAAAAACAGAAGAATTATTTGCTGGAGGCGTAGCTTTGCTCATAACTCTTAAAGTCCTTCACTGCTGACACTCTCACTGAAGCCTGCAGCAGGCCGCCAACAACTCCTGATCTGCCCAGGCCTTCAAGCACCGTGACGTTCCTGGAGCCATGAGGGTCTAGCAACAGCACCCATTGCTCTGCACCCTGATCAGCATAAAGGCTTTTCCTGGCTCTGACCTCACTTAAGGTTAACAACTCGCAGCACCAGAATTGTGTTCTTTTTATTACCCTTACGTTTCAATGTTTCTATGCTTCTCAACTGACTTTCCACCAATTATCAAAGTCAACATTAAACATAATCCGAATTTCCCTGATATAAAATGAGCAAATTCCCCCAAACTTCCCCTTCTATCATCTCCCTCCCCAGTTTTTCAGACTTTGTTAATAAGAATCCAGCGTGTGTTTTCTCACATCTTCTTCACTACGAAAAATCTAAATTCATTCACATTTACTTATTTACAATCACTTTTTGAGATTGAACTCCGTTCATTGGTTTGAGCGACAGGTGGTTGGTTCTTTTATTCAATCAATCACACGTGCCAGGACTGGAACGATAATCATTTTTCAGACTATTGCAATGCATCTTCAGATACGTTTTTAAGAAGAACACAGAGAGGATATGGTTTCTGAGTTCTTGAAGGTACAAGATAGTTTTCCTGAAGTCTTTACAAAGGAAAAACCAACTTTTTGACGGAGGATAAAAATCTCAAGCCACTAGGACAGTACTCCAAACTTGTATGATTATTTCATTTCTTCTGTTATCCAATGTAACCCTCCCAAATCTAAATCCGGTTTGCTAGTCCAGTTTGATTTTTGTTCTCTTTTGAAGGGCCCTCTCTTTTATAACTAAAGGTGCTTAGAATTGTTTTATTTGTTGGACAACATTTACAAATATCTATATCTATATCTATAGATATATCTATCTATATTTGTATTAATATCTACCAGTTATTAATATTAATATTAATATCAGTTTGTATTAATATCTATCTATAGATATATCTATAGATACAGATATAGATAGATAGATAGATTTTTAAAATATTTCAGAATTACAAAAAAAGTTGCGAGAATAAGATTAGTACAAAAACACCCAAATACCTTTAACACAGACTCACACCTCATTGATACTCGGTCCCATTTGTCTTCATTCTCGCTTTCAGCAGGACACTCATATGCATGCGTGGACACACACACACACACACACACACACACACACACACACACAGCATGCATATACAACGTGTATGCGCATGCGCACAAGCTTGCACGCACCACACCTCTACAGACATGAGCATGCATGCGCACACACAACTTGCTTCTGAACTGCTTGAGAGTAGCTTGTGTCCCTTTTACCCCTGAATACATCAGTGAATTTCTCAAGACTAGGGAGAATCTATTTGCAACTTCAGTAAATTGAGCACTGAAAACACATTTTTATATTTTCTAACCATCCATATTCTAATTTCATCAGTTGACCTAATAATGCCCTTTTTATCATGTGTTTCTCCCTTTGCTGTGTTTTCCTTTGTTGATTTTTTTTTTGTTGTTCCTGGATGGGTGGAGGGGGACTTAGAAACAACTGACTCCCATTTTCCTCAAACCTAGATTTCTCCACAGGCACGTGTGCCTTTTTATTAATGATGCCTAAAATATAATGTGCTCTTTCCAATTTTATGCCCATATTAATTTTTTATTCCAGAAATTTTTGATTATGTCTTTGATAATTAATTCTGGTTCAGCTTTTAAAAAAAATATTCTTTTTTTAAAAAAGATTTTATTTATTTATTTGACAGACAGAGATCACAAATAGGCAGAGAGGCAGGCAGAGAGAGAGGGGGGAAGCAGGCTCCCTGCTGAGCAGAGAGCCCAATGTGGGGCTCGATCCCAGGACCCTGAGATCAGGACCTGAGCCTAAGGCAGAGACTTTAACCCACTGAGCCACCCAGGTGCCCCTTAAAAAAATATTCTAACGAAGAATTGGGATCTTTCTTCTTTTTCCTTCCTATCCATCATCTCTTTTATATATCCCTCTTTCTTCTTTTGCTCTGTGGCCTGGGAGAATGTCTGATGTTTGTCCTCGTTATCACTACTTCAGTTTTCCACACATGATACCAGTTTGTATTAATTAGCTAAAACGCGAATCTCAGTAGTTGAGCATAATAGACGTTTATTTTTTTTTTAATCAAACTTGTTATGACGTCCCCATATGGTATGTCATTAGTTTGATGTAGTGTTCTAAGATTCATTGTTTACTAACATAGTAAAAAAAAAATTAAAAAAATTTCAACTTATTTAAGCAAAATAGAAATGGTTTTGATTTTTCACTCAGGTTAAAAAAAAAAAAGTGTTTAGGAATGGAGGGAAGGTTTTTCTCAAGTAGTGATTTAGGGATTTAGGCCTCCCTAAACTCATTTTATAGCTGCACTACTGCTAGGATCTCGAGAGGTCTCTGCTAGATCCTTAGCATCTGATTGACAAGTAAAGAAAGAGCATGGAGGATGTTTCTATGGGCCTGACCTGGAAGTGGTGTGTATCTCTTCACTCCATGTTTTACTGGCCAGAAATCAGTCATGGCGCCATGGAGATGTTGTGTGCTAAGGAAGAAATTGAAACAAGTAGGCCAAGATAGAGCCATGTCAGCAAAACATCTCTCTTTACTGACTCCAATTCAGATTTTAATTCTACAATTGTAACTCTAATTTCAAAATTGTGGCTTTCAATCTATTCATTTCTACTTTATTTTTTGCAGCTTATTGAGTTGTCAAGTCTTCATTTTGTCTTTCTGATTCTTCCTTTTGATTCTTCTATTATGAATGCCAGGTATTTTTCTGGTTGTAATAAATTTTTTCTCCTGCATCATTAAAATTACATTCTATGCCTTTTGTTCTATGGTTATTTTCCATAGAAACTCTGTTGGTTATTTTCTGTTTATTCATCCTCGAATAGAGAGTAATCTGTGTAGTTTTGAGTTTTGGATGAGTGGGTTTCTCTTAACTCTACTTAATGTTCTTTCAGTAACTATTGCTGAAGGAGATTTTGATGTACAACTCCCAACTCAATTTCTGTTGTCTGTTATTTAATCTTCTACTATAACGTTGCTTCACTCATCTGTGGTCAGTCATTAGCCTTCCCTGGCTGTTTGTCTCTTGTAGAATTTCCCAGGAGGATGGATTAGCAGGCTCAGACTTCAGGCTGATCTGGAGTTCACCTGTGCAAGTGTTTTTACTGTTCTGAATATGTAATTATGGGGCGCCTGGAAGGCTTAGTTGTTAAGCATCTGCCTTTGGCTCAGATCATGATCCCAGAGCTCTAGGATTGAGCCCCACATTGGGCTCCCTACTCAGTGGGAAGCCTGCTCCTCCCTCACCCACTACCCCTGCTTGTGGTTCCCTCTCTCACTGTGTCTCTCTGTCATTAAATAAATAAAATCTTTTAAAAAATATGTGATTATTGCTCATTATAAAGTCACAGAGTCATTCGTGCAACACTATAAACCAGCTAACCTAACAGACATATACAGAATGCTCTACCCAACAACAGCAACATAAACATTCTTCTCAAGGGAACATGAAAATATTCAAAGCAATCCCTATCAAAATCACAATATATCCCCCCATTTTTTTAGAAATGGAAAAAGCTGATCCTAAAATTCATATAAAGTGACAAGAGATCCTGAATAGAAAAGAACAATATTGAAAAGGAACAAAGTTAGGGGACTCACACGTTCTCACTTCAAAATTTATTACAAAGCTACAGTAATCAGAAAGGTTGGGTGTTGGCATAAGAATAGACATAAATCAATAGAACAGAATTGAGATTCTAGAAATAAATCCATATATCTATAGTCAATTGATTTTTGGCAAGGGCCCCATATCTATTTAATGGAGGATAGAATAGTCTTTTCAACAAATGACGCTGGGACAAAGGTGTATCTTAAAACAAAAGAATGAAACTGGACCCTTCCCCAACACCAGATACAAACATTAATTCAGGGCTTCAGGGTCGCTCAGTTAGTTAAGCGTCTGACTCTTGATTTCAGCTCAGGTCACCATCTCTGGGTGTCAGAGCCCGGTGTCAGACTCCCTGCTGGGCGTGGAACCTGCTTAAGATTCTCTCTCTGGGGCGCCTGGGTGGCTCAGTGGGTTAAAGCCTCTGCTTTCAGCTCAGGTCATGATCTCAGGGTCCTGAGATCAAGCCCCGCGTCGGGCTCTCTGCTCAGCGGGGAGCCTCCTTCCTCCTCTCTCTCTGCCTGCCTCTCTATATACTTGTGATCTCTGTCTGTCAAATGAATAAATAAAATCTTTTTTAAAAAAAAAAAAAAGAAGAGTCTCTCTCTGTCCGTCTCTCTCTCTCTCCTCCCCCCAAAATTAAATAAATGAATAAAATAAAGTTACAAAAAAATTAACTCAAAATGGATCAAAGACCTAAGCATAAGAGCTAAAACTATAGAACTCTTAGAAGAAAACATAGGGGAAACCTTTATCACATTGGATTTGGCAATGATTTCTTGGATATGACAGCAAAAGAACAAGTAACAAAAGAAAAAAATAGGTAGATTGGACATCATCAACATTAAAAACTATTGTGCACCAAAGAGCAGTATCAATAATGTGAAAAGATAACCCTCAGAATTGGAAAAAAATTTGTAAATCATGTATATAATAAAGATTAATATGCATAATATATAAAGAACTCCTGTAACTCAACAATAACAAAAATCCAAACAATGCAGTTCAAATAGGACAGACAACTGGAATAGACATTTTTTGAAGAAGATGTACAAATGTACAATAAGGTGCTCAACATCACTTGTCATTAAGAAAACGAAAATCAAACCCACAATGAACTACTGTTGACTTGAAACCTTACCGATAATGTTAACAGTGGTTTGGCGCGTATTTTTATGTGTTATAGGTATTTATACTGTATTCTTATGATAAAGTAAGCTAGCAAAAAGAAAGTGTTATTAAGAAGATCATAAGGAAGAGAAAATACATTTATAACACTGTATTATATTAAAAACAACCCACATATAAGTGGACCCACACAGTTCAAACCCATGTTGTTCAAGGTTCAACTGTAGATTGAGGTGATGGTGCATACAACAGTGTGAATATACCAAATGCCGATTAAGTTATGTGCATTTTACCACAATTTTAATACTCACAAAGTCACATATGAAATTTCTTTTTATATATGGCCTTTTGTTTATCCTAAAGATTGTGGTTATTATTTTGCATTGCTTTCCTTTATTATGTTCTCACATTTTTCAAATGCTCTCAAACTTTAGGTGTTCTATTGTGCCCCACATTGTCCAAAAACTCCTTTCCTTCACAGCCCTGATTCTTCTGGTCCAAGCTAGGTTAATTTCTCTGCTACACGGAAATTCCCTTAACCAACCTCCTTCTGCACCTTGATTGAACCTCTGTCTCCCCTTGCTTTTTCTTTTTCAGTTATTTGTTTAACTTTAGCATATCTTCAAGTAATGCTGAAAATGTCTGTAATTCAACCTGAAAACTGATTATTTGCCTAAATCCAGATTAAATATGCTTTTTCCCTTGTCTGCAGTGTAGTTTCTGATTTTTTATATTTTGTATGTTACTTGACTTTTCTCTCAAGAGATATTAGATTCTTTTTATTATTCATAGTATTCTGAAATTTCATCGTGATGTGCTGGACACAAGTCTTTTTTCATTTATTCATTTGTTCATTTATTACAGTGGGCTTATTAAGTGTAGAGACTTGAATTTTTTCAACTCGTAAATTTTCCTGTATGATATCCTTGCTAATTTTGACCTCTCCATTTTCTCTAGTCTTTCTTCCCCGAGCCCTCATGTATTAGACATGGGACATCATGTATTATCTCTCTCATAGCATTGCCAATCAGTTTTATTTTTTTAGAATTTCTTAATCCTTCTCCCAAAGGCCCTATTGATTTATTTCCTCTTGGGTCTTGTACTTTTAATTTGTAAGAATATTTTTATCTTGTTTTATACCCATTCATTTATCAAAACATCCTGCTTTCATTTTATAGATGTGATATAATTCTCCAATTTCTTTGAGAATGCCAGAGTTTTCGTATGTATATAGTTCTTTCCTACCCCCCACATTATCCCTTCCTTTTGAGATCACGTTTTCTGTTTATCATGAACTGTCTTTCTCAAACTTAATCCGTCCCAGGTTGGCCATTCATATTTAAGAGTAAAAATCTAAAAGTAGATTGGGAGCTTTGTTGATTTGGGTAAGATTTTGTTGTAGGACCATCAGGCAAGGAGGTGACTGTTGTCCTCGGAGTCAACCAAAGCCAGAATGTGGAGGCAGTGACTCACATTTCTGAAAAAGGAACCTGATTTGTTAGTATTCCATGTGATAGGGTTGAGACATTGACTGTTTAATTTATTTATCTTTAAAGAATCCACTTGTTTTCATCTTCAAGTTTCATTCCTAGTTTTGCCACACCGGAGTCTCTAATCTTGAAGCCTCTGAGGAGTTCCGCAGAGCAAGCCACCTCCCGCTTTGAGGCAAATCCCCTGAGTGAATACCTCACCCTTCTTCCACTTTGCAGGCTTCCCTCACCACTTGCCCACGGGCTGGCTGCCTCAACAGAGGTTTGTTAAAATCATTTATCTGCAGATAGCCCCTCTCTACTCTCTTTGACATTGTAGGTTAATCTGTTTTTAATCTTTTATTATCTTACATTATAGGGTCTCTCAAGAGACAGAAGTTTTTTTTTTTTTCTATTTGCTATGGACTTAACCTCTCAATTTCTTAATTTTTCTCAACTGCAAAATGATCATTTTTAAAGTCACTTATAATTTTAAAATTCTGTTATAAATCTCTCCCCTACTTGCCAGTTGACCTTCGATCCCGAAAGCACGTGCTTCACCAATCTGCCAGGAGTCTCCTCAGACCTCATGTTGAATGAATGATTTCATTTTTTTTTTTCCCTAAAGGGACTGATTTATTTTTACATGTTACATGATCTCCCTGGAGTTGCTTTGCAGGAACATTAACCATTATTTACTAGGTCTTTCTACCTCACCTGGATTAGCCCGCATGGAATCACTCATGGGGAAAGTACTGGAAAACAACTCAGTATCTACAGCCAGGAGTATTTGCCCTTGTGACTCGCAGTTTAGGGCTCTATTCAGAATGTCTCTGATTTCCCTCTGTCAGTGGCATCTTAATATTTGTAGCACGTCTCTCTTAATTTTCAGTTCAATGAGACTTTTGTTATCCTGGAGTCTCTGCCGTTTTGGACAAAGACTGCCTATCATTTTGAAGTTTCCTTTGGCATTTTTCCAAAGTGAATTTTTACCATGCCACTGAGTCTATATTTAAAGTCAGATCATTTCACATTTGGTCAAAACCTGTCAGGATATCTCGTATAATGCAGGTAGGCAGAACTTTGATTTTTGGTTTTTTGCTTTATTTTTTGGTTTTGTTGATCAATACAATTTAAAACCAAAGTAAAGTAATATGGTGTTATCTTTCACCAACCAATTTCTTCATGGTACAGTAATATAGAGAAGAAAAATAGCGAAAACTTAGATAGTTCTTATTATGTGCTTGGCACTGTTCTAGGGAATTTGCATTAATTAATTCCTTTAATCCTCACACGGCCACACGGGATAGCTACTATTACATGGTGCATATGAAGGAAATGAAGCCAGGGTACAGATCTAGCATGTCTGGCTCCAGAAGGATGCATTTGTGGAAAATTATTTTCTCTTAGAAACTGTCCAGAAAATACCTGATCCCGAGGAAGATACATAAACCCTGAAGTTATTTAGGAAAAAGGTGAACGGTTATCTTAACAATCAGAAAATGGTACACTGGTTTGTAAGGATTTGTAAAAAAATATTAATTTTATTTAAAAAACATAAATTCCTTTATAGCCTACGTTCAATATCACTTGTTGATGTATTGTTGAAGCGAATTTTCATTCACCGATCTGCTCATTCATTCAACACGTGTTTATAGAGCTCCAACTGTGGGGCAGACTTGATGAGCCCAGGTGAGGGGGAGACGTTCGTTCGTGAACAAAACATGGAGGCTACTGGAGCGGGGAGTGGGCAGCTGGGGGCAGCTCCATAGTAAGCATGATAAGCAGGTGGTGTGTTAGAGGCAGAAAGAGGAAGGCAGAGCAGACTGGGGTGTGGGGGCTCTGGAATGCTCAGGGAAGGGATGGTGACAGTTTCCCAGTCCTTATCTGGTGGTCCAAACCAGCTGTGTAGTGAAGGTTAGAGCTGAGCTAAGACTGGACGGGGGTCAGGGAGTCTGCCTTGCTCCATGTAGGGGAAGGCCAAGGGAGAGGGAGGAATTGCCCCGGCAAGAGCTCCCCAGCATGAGGAAACAGCAAGGAGGCCCTTGTGACTGGGTGGTGGGGACCTCGGGCTAAGCAGGAAGCCAGGACACTTTGTGCTGTGGAGCTTGGCTTCTACTCTGATGAAATGGAAGAGCCTTACGGGCTTTGACATGGTCTGACTTACATTTGCTTGGACTGCTCTGGCTGCTGTTTTGAGAATAGACTGTACAGGGTCAAGGGTAGAGACGGAGACACCAGTAGGAGACGAAGCCGTGATCAGGCAGGAGTCATCGGTGACTCATACTGACACAGTGGAGGGGGTGACCGATGGGCAGATGTCAATGTATTTTGACATCAGCGCCATAGGATTTCCTTCTATAGAAAATTCAGGAAAAATTCGGGATCCAGAATTGGACTCCTTGGTTTTTGACTGGAGTAACTGATGTGTCTGGCCTCAGGACGAGGGGACGATGCCTGCCGAGCAGGTGTTGGGGGATTGTACCCCCTGAGGCTGAGATGTCACATAGACATTCCATTGTCAGACAGACAGGCAGAGTTCACCAGGGGGGCTTTGGAAGAGCATGGTGGGCTAGAAATTCGAATCGCTTCCGTGAATACTTGCCTAAAGTAATTTATCTAATTTACAGTTGGGCATGATTTTTAAAGAATCGTTGGGAACACCCTAGAATCCTTTAAAGCAAGAACTTTTAGCCTCCAAATGGTTTTCAAGTACATAAAAACGTTTGTGAGTTTTAAATGTAATAATCACAGGGACATACTGTATTTTCCACATCTTAGGGACCAAATCATGCTTCCCCAAAGCTCATACGTTGAAGCTCCAACATTCAGGACCTCAGCTCGGGACTGTCTTTGGAGGTAGGGCCTTTAAAGAGGTCACTGAGGTAAAATGAGGATATGTGGGTGGACCATATAACCTCATGGGATCGGTATCCTTATAAAAAGAAGAGATCAGGACACAAACACACAGAGAGAAAGTGGTCGTGGAGACCCGGGGCGAAGACAACCAACCCTGCCCGCACCTCCATCTCAGACTCCCAGCAGCTCAGCTGTGGAAGCCCCCAGTCTGTGCTACTCTGTGCTGTATTAGCAACTAATACGATAGAGATGCAGTTGAACCCCAATCCATTTCAGTGATATCATTTTCTTCTTGCATTTTACAGGCAGTGATTTTTTTCCTTTAATTTTGCAGGTTTTGTAAGTCGGGAAATATTGGTAGCCCGGGCACGGAGCTCAAGGCTGAGATGGCCCTGGTGCTGGGGCGCATAGGAAAGGCTTCCACAGAAGATGGGGAGGCTGAGACTTTGCTCCCTGGATGATGGAAATCCGGGTTCTCCGTGCGTATCTATGGCGACGTGACCTTTGTGTTTTTGTTTCCAAGTTCTGCCTTTTCTTCCAGGCTGGGTGTTGCCTTTCAGAGGGAGTGCTAGAGGGAAACAATGACTTTTTAGCTCAGTCTTTCAGAATAAGACTTTATTAGCATATTTATCTTACCAAAGGCTAGGGAAGTTATTGTAATTTAATATAATTTATTACCCCCAATCTGTTGTGAGCCGTGTGTGTTAGTGGGCAAGATATTGTTCAAACAGTTGTTAGGAGGTTTGACTTTGTGGCGTTAAGAGCCTGGCAGTCGGGGCCCAGCAAGTTCCTGCCTGTTAATTACTCACAGGGAAACAGATCAAGTCACCTGGTCATGTGCTAAACACCGTCATTCGACCAGTGTCGTAGAGTAGCCCAGTGTCGTAGAGTAGCCCAGTGTCGTAGAGTAGCGAGCGGGAATCTAGTCAGCCAGGATCTGCGCCCAAAATTGGCCTTGCAAAGATCTAAGTGTCCAGAAAACTGACCCCCAGCTGCTGCTGACATTAGATATTCCCCTAAGGAAGGATAAAATGTTTCCATTTACAATCAGAGATAAGGCTGAGACTAGAACTAACTAGCTAGGGGAGGTAGCCCTCCCCTGTGGGAGTCTCGGCTCCCTGCAGGCAGGACCCCAGGACCGCTGTGTTATCGCTTCCAGAACTTTACCCGGAGCCTGGTACACTGTGTTTGCTGAATACATAATTCTGACTCTTTTCTTAGGAGCAGGTTTTGTTAGGAGGTAGGGAAAAGATCCTGAAATGTAAAACCACCACTCTCCTAATAAAACAAAATCCAGAACCAAGAATCAGATTCCCAATCCGGAAATCAAGGCATGGGCGCAGAAGGAGAATGTCTGTGCTGAGAGGGAGAGCTGCGCTCCCTTCCCAAAGGATTCCATCTCTGCCGCGATTCTTTGGTTTCACGGAGCTCTGCCGCTGTCCCTGGCCACATGGGTGTGTTATGCATGCTTCAAAGTCCTCACCCCAGCCTGGACACCGTTGCCTTCCCCGTGTTGCCTTTAATATAGATACTGTCGTCTGGGACCCTTCAAACACCGTCAAAAAGTAAATCAGGTGGAAAAGAAAGCAACGTTCTACGCTCTGCTTTCAAAGGCTGAGCTCACGACTTTCCAGCTCCAAAGACCTGGCTCAGACTGGGTCACCCTGTCTGGGTTCTTTAGTTCTAGCTCTTGGCTTGTCTTCAGAGGGTATACCCATCCTGCAAGATCTGTGGCCCAGAGAACCTCCGTCTCTCTCTCTCTCTGCCTATCTGAGGCTCTCCCTCCAAATTCCAAGTTCAGAACTAGAAGGTGGGCTCCCTCCTCTGATGACCAACCCCTCATAAATGACTCTCCAGATGTGCCCTCCACCTGCACTTACAGAGTGGGGGGTGGGGGCAGTACCGGCATCAGCACCAGACCTGCACATCCATACCCATGAGTGGATCCCCACCATCCCCGGGGGTCACACGCAGACCCCAACACATGTGGAGGCATAGAGGAAGGAAACCTCCTGGAAACGGCTCCAGTAGAGACAACCGAGGCCACCCAAGAAATTCACTTGGCCTGCTTTACAGTTCCGCCCCAGGCACACTCCGCATTTATGACATTTGGACTGGTAATCTGAGGACTGAAACGGAGAGATCGTCTCTTTAAAGTGGTCACAGGAATGTTAGAAACAAGTAGCAACTCCATTTTAATGGTTTATCGCTGGGAAGGAAAAGACTGACTGCCAGGACTCCAAACTTCCAGTGTCCCTCTGTCCCAAGGCCGGTCGCCCCCTCTGTGAAGAGGAAGAAAAAACCTTTCTGGAGGGCAGGTGGGTCCAGGTTTTTTGTTCCCTTTTTGAGATTTTGCGTGGAAAGCTCTCAAAAACAAGGCTTGCCTCACGCCTGTCATGCTTCCCTCAGCCCGTTCTTTCTCCTGGGCACTTTCGGAGCTGTCATCGGTTAACAGATGCCACGTGGTTTCTTATTCTAAAGTGCCCCCCCCCCCCCAAACCAACCTGGCTTCAGCACCACACCCACCTTCGTAATGAGCCTGAACTTGCCATTGTCCAAACACAAGCTACTGAACTGAAAACTCAACTTCATGATTTAATGCACAGGTTTTTTTGTGGGGTTTTTTTCTCCTCCCTGAAGAAAATTTATCTGATCTTGGCCAGGTTTTAGTTCGTCATTATGTTGCATGAGGTGTTCCTAAATCAATCCTCCCCCTACTCCAGTAGCTTTGGTTTGTGTTAGTCATACCTTGTTCAAAAAGCCTTTTTTTGCCCATATTCTGATTACTAGTATTTCCTATAGACAGTCTCTTGAAACGGGTCAGAATTTTCACATAGCCGGGTAAGGCACTGAGGACCCAGTGTCTCCTATAATTTACGAGATAAAAAGTGCTTCTCTGAGTTTTTCTTTTTCTTTTTTTTCTCTGATAAAAGATGATTTGGGGTACACTCAAGGCTTCTCGAGTTTGAGTAGGTCTTAGGACAGATCTTGGTTTCCTCAAGGTTTGGCCCTTTCATTTTTACTACGTCCTGTCTCGGTTTTGGTCCATGTGGGGGAAAAATGTCAACACGAGTGTCAAGCAAAAATTCCGCTTTGACACAAAACTTTGGGGGTGAATTCTTTGTCCTTTACCAAAACTTGGGAAGGAAAGGAGATCCATTATTTAGACTTTTCTCCTCCTTCATAGGAATAACATCTCTTCCTTGGAAATGGCTCGGGACCACAGATACTTCTGAACCCCAGTCGTCTTTTAATCTTTGTAAGTTTTGGTCTAAATAAAGTAAATTTCTTTGACATTCCATTCAGCTTCCAAATGGGGAAACCATGTACACAGTGCCTCTGTGGGGCTTTTTTCAGTTTTACACCTTTTTTCCCCCTCCCAAATTATGACTGCGCTCAGTGAGCCTTGACAATAATTTCTAAATTAGCCCTGTCTGAACTTGTGTTTGGTAATCTTGGGTATTGAATTGTTAAGTGTCATGGATTCCTAGCATTTCCCAGCACAGGTGTTGGATTAAAAAAGACAATTTGACAGCCTCATTGTGCGGGTCATTTTAGTATTTTCCACGCCAGGAGCAAGGTAATTATAATTAACATTGCTCTCTCGCTGCACAGCTAGCGCGGTGACTTTCTAAATGTTCCCCTTCTCCCTGGATATGGACCGTGATGCACATTCTACTTCCTGTTTGCATGGCAGAGGGTTCTAGGGTGAGAAAGCCAACCTAGGGAAAGCGCTGAAGCAGCTCTGCCCAGAAGCAGGGTAGACCAAGCTCATAGACAGTCCCATGTGCTGAAATGTTTATTTTACACGGTTCTTGAAAAGCGAACAGAAACCGTGATCTTAAATGGGATTGGGAGAGATTATGTCACAGAGGAAATCAGATGCACAAAGTGTTTAAAGAACAGTTTGGCGTTCGGGGTCAGATTTTTTGGTGAGGTTCATCTTCCCCCAAATCGTTTCCCAAAGCTCATGGCCACTTCTGATATCCATAGGCGTTCTGGAGGGAGTACGAAGAGAAACAGCAATGGAGAAATAGAGATTTCTTGGTACCAATTCTGAAGTTCTTTCCCATTTAACATTTTTCAGTGCTTCCCAAATATTTATCTCTCTCCAGGGATCAAAATGCTTATGCCCCTGTCTCTTCTCCAGTTGGAATTTCACCTACGTATTTAAATAAACCATCAGCAGATCGGTTGGCGGACAAAGAATTCAGAGATGAGGAGAGAGAATTGTTTAGGAGAGGCTGAATGTGGTTGAGTGAACGTCGCCTGGACCCCGGGTCCACAGACAGCAGCTCAGGCAGCAACTCTGACTACGTCCCAGCTGGTCATCCCCATCTGGCTTGGCTTGGCTTATGCCCCATCGAGCTTGTTAATACCTGGTCCCTCGGCCTTACCTCTTTTTCTGAGTTCTGGACTTGTGTGTTCAGCCCTTGGCCAAGCCACACTCCTGAAAAGATTCATTGATCTCCTTCCCCAGGTCTGGCTTGGATTCACCGTCTTCCTCCAAATCAGGCACCATCCAGTTGAAGACACGTTCCCTTGTTAAATCACACCCCAGTTCTTGCCCTCTGAGATGGCCCAGATGGATTTTAATTGGGTCAGAGATGCTCTCTAACCCACTTTATTGAATGAAGTTTACGTGGAGTATATATTTGAAACTGGAAAAAAATCAAATGTCTTTTGGAGATCGTCAAAGGAAATCGGCCAGTGAAGACTGGGAGAATGGAAAACTTTCAAAATTCCCAAGTGGTATTGCTCACTGCCTAGAATCATATAGTTACTATTATTTCATATTTCAGAAATTTTCAGTCTATTATCTTTCCTATTGTAAAAAAAAATCAGCGAATGGTTTATTTTAGATAGAATTTTTTAAAAGATTTATTATTTATTTGTTTGTTTATCTATTTATTTTTAGAGAGCGAGAGAGCACAAGCATGAGCAGGGGGCAGCAGTAAGGGAGAAGGAGAGAATCTCAAGCACAACCTTGTTGAGCAAGAGCCCAGTGTGGCGCTTGACCCCATGATCCCGGGATTGTGACCTGAGCCAACATCAAGAATTGGATGCTGGGGTCCCTGGGTGGTTCAGTCGGTTAAGCATCTGCCTTCAGCTCAGGTTGTGATCTCCGGGGTCCTAGGATCGAGACCTGCATTGGGCTCTTTGGTCAGTGAGCTCCTGCTTCTCCCTCTCTCTGTCGCTTCACCTGCTTCTAACCACCCCCCTCCACTGTCAAATAAATACATAAAATTAAAAAAAAAAAAAAAAGAATTGGATGCCCAACCAACTGAGCCACCCAGGTGTCCTTAGATAGAAATTGAAATTAGATTAGTCCCACTTTTCCTGGTCACCTGCATATCCAGTTCGTTAATGAGATCAGAGCCATCAGTTGCTTACTTCAGAATATCCCAAATTAATTTTTCTCAAAGGAATAAATAAGGATCTAAATATTTTTTTCAACTGTATTGAGGTATAACTGACAAAATTGTAAGAGAAAGTGTGATGATTTACGTATACATTGTGAGAGGACCCTTCCCCATGAGTTAACGAATGCTTCTCTCACTTCCCATGTGTACCTGCACATACGTGTGTGTGTGTGTGACATCATTTAAATTCTCTCTTAGCAAATTTCAGTTACATAATGTATAGTGTTATCACTATAGTCACCATATCATACATTAGATCTTCAAACTTTACTCATCTAAGGACTGAAAATTTGTACCCTTTTACCAACGTCTCCCTATTTCCCCCACATCCAGGCCCTGGAAACCCCTTTTCTCCTCTCTGTTTCTAAGAATTAGTGTTATTAGTTAGTTTGTAGTTTGCCTGCCTTCCTTCTATCTTTCCTTTCTCCCTACCCCCTCTTCTTTGTTTCTTTCAGATTCCACATATAAGTGATACCATGTGCCACTGTCTTTCTCTGGCTAATTTCACTTAACATAATAGCCTCCAGATTCATCCACTGCTTTGCAAATGACATGATTTCCTTTTTTTAAGGCTGAATAATATTCTGTTGTGTGTGTGTCCATTTTCTCTATCTATTCATCTGTCCACATACATTTAAGTTTTTTCCGTTCCTTGGATATTGTGAGTAATGCTGCTACGAACATAGGAAGACAGATGTCTCTTCGGGAATGTGTTCCTTTCCTTTGAACAATCCAGAAGTGGAATTGTTGGATCATAGGGCAGTTCTGTTTTTAATTTCTTGAGAAACTTCCATAGTGGCTGTGCTAATTTACATTCTTACCAACATGTACAAGGGTTCCCTTTTCCCTATATCCTCATCAGCATTTATAAATTTTTTTTCTTTTTTATAATAGATACCCTACCAGGTGTGAGGTGATAACCTCATCCTGGTTTTGATTGGCGTTTCCTTAAGGTGATGATGGTAACCACCTCCACGTGTATCTGTCGGCCATTTGGATGTCTTTAGGAAAATGTCCATTTAGGTTCTTTTCATGGGCTGTTTATTTATTTATTTATTTTTGCATTAAGTTATATGGGTTCTTTGTCTATTTTGGAGATTAACCCCTTACCAGATATTTGCAAATTTTTTCTCCCATTCCATAGGCTGCCTTTTCATTTTGTCAATGGTTTTCTTTGTTGCGCTAAAGCTTTTTAGTGTGATGTAGTCTCATTGTTTATTTTTGCTTTTGTTGACTCTGTTTTTCATGTCAAAACAAACAACAACAACAAAAAAAACAATGCCAACACCAATGTCACAGAGCTTACTCTCTGTTTTTCTGCAGGGTCTTATGTTGAAGTGTTTAATTCATTTTGAGTTGATTTTTGTGTATGGTGTGAGATAGGGGTCCAGCTTCATTCTTTTGCACAGAGCTGTCCATTTACTGAACAGACTGTCTTTTCCCCATTGTATATTCATGGCTTTTCTGTTGATAATGATTGACTATATATGCATGGATTTTTTTCTGAGCTTTCTATACTGCTCCATTAATTTATGTGTCTGTTTTATGCCAATATCATACTGTTTCGGTTGCCATAGCTTTGTAATACAGTTTGAGATCAGGAAATGCATTGCTTCTATGTTCTTCTGGAAGATTGCTTTGGTAATTTGGGGTCTGCCGTGGTTCCCTATAGATTTTAGGATTTAAAAAAAAATTCTGTGAAAAATGCCATTAGAATTTTTATAGGGATTGCATTGAACCTGTAAATTGCTTTGAGCAGTATGAACATTTTAACAATATTAAGTTTTCTAATCCATGGACACACCATATATTTCCATTTATTTGTGTCCCCTTTAGTTTCTTTCATCAGTGTCCTCAGTTTTTGGTGTATGCATCTTTCACTTCGTTAGTTACATTTGTTCTTAAGTATGTTATTCTCATTGATGTTGTTGTAAATGGGATTGTTTTCTTAACTTCTCTTTCTGGGAGTTCAGTGTTGGTATCTAGGAATGGAACTGATTTTTGTGTATTGATTTTGTGTCCTGCAACTTTACTGAAATCATTTGTCAGTTCTAACAGTTTTTTGATGGAGTCCTCAGATTTTTCTATATGTAATAGCACATCATCTGCAAATAGAGACAATTTTACTTCTTCCTTTCTGATTTGGATTATTTCTTTTTCTTGCCTAATCACTCTGGCTAATCTAGTAGTTCTGTGGTAAATAAAAGTGGTGAAAGTGGGCACCCTTGTCTTGTTTTTGACCTTACAGGAAAAGTTTTCAGTATTTCATCATTAAGTATGATGTTAACTATGGGCTTGTCGTATATGGCCTTTATTATGCTGAGGTACCTCTATGCCCACTTTATTGAATGTCACATAATTTTCCTGTGTCCATTGAAATGGTCCTATGATTTTTACCTTTCATGTTGTTAATGTGGTGTATCACACTAATTGATTTGTAGATGTTGAAACATTGTGCCATCTCTGAAATAAATCCCACTTGATCATAGTCTCTGATCCTATTAATGTATCATTGAGTTCACTCTGTAAATATTTTGTTGAAAAAATTTTGCATCTGTGTTCATCAGGGTTGTGATCTACACTTTTCTTATAATGTTCTTGTCTGGTTTTTATATTGGGGTAATGCCTCATAAAATGAATTTGGAAGTATTCCTTCCTCTTCCATATTTTGGAAGAGTTTGAGAAGGATTGGTATTAATTTTTCTATAACTGTTTGGTAGAATTCGCCAGTGAAGCCATCTGGTCCTGGATTTTTGTCTGTTGGGAAGTTTTTGATTACTGATTTAATCTTCTTACTAGTAGTTGGCCTGTTATGAGTTTCTGTTTCTTTATGATTCAGTCTTCGTAAGTTGTATGTTTCTAGGAATTATTCCGTTTCTTCTAGGTTGCCCAATTTGTTGGCATATAGCTGTTCATAGAAGTTTCTTATGATCCTTTTTATTTCTGTAGTATGGATATGAATATTTCAGACTTTCACTGAAGGTCAGTAACTTCAGAAACATTTTAGCCACTCTCCTGAACCACCACCACCATGGAAAAAAAGAGACATATTCTCAGATAATGATTGTGCTTTAGTTATGTATAAGATGCCTTTGGTGCCTGCCATGTCAGTAGCCCCTTCTGGGAAGTTTAGAGAAGCAGAGCATAGGCAGAAGCATGGATAAGCAGAAGCAGGAAGACGAGATGGCTATTCAGCCATGGCCTTGGCTGAATCCCCAATATCACAGAGCCCTAGGGTCTGGAGCAATGGGCAAATCCCACCAAGAGCCTGGTGATGGCGTCTCTAGAACCACCTTGCTCCTTGGCTTCTCTGCTAGTGTTGACAAAAGCCTTGGCTGTGCTGCTGCTCTTGGTGCCCTGGTCTCTGAACACTCACTGTGCCTCCGCCACCCCACATGTCCAAGACAGATGCAGTCTTCTAGCAACATGCAAGAGCTCGTCCACCAGCAAGCCTCAGGGGCTTCAGGGAATCAGGGCCACATAAGGGTAACTGAGCCCTGTCCTGTCACTGAAACTTCTGGTTTCACTTTCTTATCTGTACGGAAACATGTTGACGGGGGCTCCTTAACGGTAGGGTTCCCTATGGGGCTAAGTACTTAACATGCTTATCTCTTTTCAGTAATTGCAGATGGCCTGCGCAGTGGGGGTTGTTGTTGGTCTTTCACAGATTAAGAAACAGGCACAGAAGACTCAGGGACTTGCCCAAAGTCACTGATGACGGAGTCACAGAACCAGGTTTTTGCATTCCAGTCTGATTACATCCAAAGTCAGTATTTTCCAACACATCTGTTTGGGGTTTTTATTTGTTTGTTTGCTTTTTCTAATCACTTATGTTTATCGTGGATGTTGATATCGGAGACTATGAAAGTGACTCCCGGATGGAGAATATCAAACACTCAAATGCAAAATACTGTGTCTTTAATAGGGTGTCATCCTCTGTATATGAAGGCTCTTAACTCTGCCAGTACAACACACACTTTGAGCTTTTTTTTTTTTTTTTTTTAATAGCAGTAAGACAATTCTGCTTGTTCATTTATATTCTGAACAGGTTACACTTGTCTTGTGCCTCGTAGCTCACATTTTGCACTTGGCATTTAAAGAGTAGCTTCATGAAATAAAGATCAGAGGGGAGTGGCCTAAAGAGAGAGTTTGGAAAGACTAGAAAAGGAAAATTTCTCAGACCATGCAGTGGACGTGATGTTTTCTATTCTTAATAGTAAGTCTAATTTGCTTTATGGGTCAGAGAGTGATTTGATAAAGACTGACAGAATCATTTAATTGCCCATAACAGTGATGTGTGTGTTTGTGTGTGTGTGTGTGTGTGTGTGTGTGTGTGATATGACGTGTTCACTCCTGCAGCCCCATCATAACAGGTTCCCTTGGGTGCTTGGTTTCCCAGGAGTTGTGTGCCAGGATGAGAGCCACAAGACTAAACCATGTGTGATTTCCAGGGCAGAATGACTGGTTTTAGAGTTGATGGAGATGGAAACTTGCTTTTAACTTGACTCCCCCCACCCTTTCTAAATGAAAAACAGGAGTTTCTTAGTATCTTTGTATGAGATAAATTGGAAAATACAGAAAGCCCCAGATTTATACAGAAATTTATATAGAAATTAAAATATTGACTTTAATTTTCAGTCCCTTAATTTTTCATCTTAAGATTACATATGGAATTTCCAGAAAGAGAATGCGCAGGAACACCTGGTCGGCTCAGTCATGTGGCTGAACTCAGTTGGCTCAGTTACATGGCTGCCTTCGGCTCAGGATATGATCCCAGAGTCCTGGGATCCCCTATGCTTCTGCCCCTCCTCTCTGCTTGCGTGCTCTCTCTCTCTGTCATGTTGTCTTTCTCAAATAAATAAATAAAACCTTTAAAAAGAGAGAGAGAGAGAGAATGCCCCAAACTAAATCTTGCCTGTTCAGCACTTGCCTTCCTTGAGGGAGTCAACTTCTCCTGCTTCATCCGTCCCTGCTTGCCAAGTGGGGGAGGGCAGCACAGCTCTGGGTGGACCCCTCTGCTCGCTCCCTCTCTGTCTCCCCAGGCTCTTGTGGTCTCACCTATCACCTCTGGACTCCAAACTCTGGATTTCCAATCCTGATATTCCATGTAATTGATCTTCTGCGGAAAATGTAATGTTAATCTCTACTTTTCTCTCTCTTTGTAAGACACACAGCCCTTAAATGTCAAGACTGTTACAACACCTTCCGAACTGGTCTTCCTCACCCTTGTGCCTTCTTGAAATCTGTCTTTCATGCTGGGTTTAGCTTATATTTTCTAAAGCAACACTTGAAACACTGGTCTTTCCCTTGGTCCTCTCTGATGCCTCTAGGGTAGGGCACTAACCCTTCCACCTGGAAGTCAAAAGGCCGTCCAGTCCTGCCTTATTTACTGGATCAGCTTCTTTTTCCCACTACAGTTCCGGTTTAGCAGAAGCATTAAGTTAGTATGTACTGAAAGTCCTCTATTGTTAGCCATGGCTAACATGGGCCTCCATGGCTAAGGAGATGCGGTTAGAAGCAAGGTTTGTCACTTCTAGGCCTGGCTGTCACAGCCGCCGTGTGACTCCCCGGGCCTCTCCTCACGTTTCATGGCATCTTCAGAGGCCACCTGTTTCCCACATGCCGCTACGAGGAAGTGGTGGCGCCTCCCGTCAGCGCAGGTCCCAGGGATCCTGTGGAGTAGAGCCCCCTGCTGACCCACGTTGGAGGTGTAATGGGAGTAAGAAAGAAGAAACGAGTTTGGTTTTGCATCAAGCCCTTGAGATTTTAGGCTTACTCTATTACTATAGCATATTACTATTTCTATAGTATTACTATACTGTAGTAATACTGTACTGCAATATTACTATATTACTATTACTATAGTGTATTACTATTACTATATTACTATAGTGTAGCCTCTGCTGTCCTGGCAAACATCCGTGCAAAGGCTTCTTAGGTAACTCACGATTTCGTCAGCGGCCTCGTCCACTTTTGACCAAAGAAGGTGAGGACATTGAGAGATAGTCCACGACTCTGGTTCCAGACGACCAATGGCAATGATCCCCAGACTTCAAGATTTCATCAACTAATAACAACTCAAAACAAAAACGGAAAGCTTGGCAGGAATGACCAATTTCGTCACAAAAAGACATTTAAGAAATCCTGTCCTCTGTTTTACCATTATGTTACAAAACAAAGGACATGCAACACTGCATACCTCCCCGCAGAAGGGGAAACATGTGCGGTCAAGACTGAGGGCACATTTTTAAATTGAATTTATTTAGCTTCGTAAGAAATGAGCCTCTACACTGTTCCTACATTTTCACTTCTGTGTTGCCCAGTAAGCACATTGTTACGGAAGGGTACTGACCAAAGGAATAGAGTTTGAGAAGCGCAGCGGAAGTCCCCTAAGTGAAGCTTGAAGACCTGGAAGGAGGTAGGTTGAGCTTCCCTCTGAGATGTTAGCTGGCCCCTGGGAAGCTGCCTTATTTGCAGGCTGCTGGCCCTTGGGACCTTTGTGTCCTGTTGAGACCTCTCTATTCTAAGCGGCACAGCAGTTACACCATCTGTGTGTGCAGGCGGGGGTTGAGGGTGTGTGTGGGTGTGGGGAGAGTGTAACCAGTGGTGGCTTAGGGGTCTGAATCAAGTCTCACTTTATCATGTGAGTGCCACACCACTCTTGGGACCCAGAAGATATCTGTCTGTAGACACTCCAACAGAGCTCCCTGAGGTTCCTGGGACTGGCTCTGCTGGGGTCCTTCTTTGTCTGGTATTCGTGTTCCCAGGGCCTGGGGGCTGCCTCAGCCTCCCCTGTTGGGTCCTTCCAGGTTAGGTTAGGTCCTTCCAGGCTCAGCTGTGGGTATCCCTTCTCCTCTAAACATTGCCTAACCCCCCAAGGGAGGACTTGTTCTTGGAACACTGGAAATATACCTCGGTAGGGTACTTTGCAGTCAGCTGTAGGTCCCCGCTGCTGTGTTGCCCGATTGAGTCGCTCTAGGGCAGCAGGGAGGCCCTCATCTCTGTATTCCCATCACCTCCTGAATCCCACACAGCCTAAACGCAGGACACATATTCATTGAATAAATGAATGAACATGTCTGGAAAGCCGTATTTAAAAAACGCCACCCTGGGGGCGCCTGGGTGGCTTAGTTGGTTGGGCGTCATGATCTCAGGATCCTAGGATGGAGCCCCGTGCCGGGAATCCTTGCTCAGCGGGGAGCCTGTTTCTCCCTTTCCCTCTGCTTGCTACTCCGCCAGCTTGTGCTCTGTCTCTGTCTCTCTCTGTCAAATAACTAAATAAAATAAAAATAAATAAATACATAAATAAATAAATAGGCCACCCTGTTATGTTGTCTTAGGTTAGGAGGAAGGTACGTGAAATGTTCAAGAACTTTTTTTTTTTTTAATTATCATTACTTTAAAGGGTCGACCTTTTCCGACTTCCGTGGTATCTGACTATAACCCATTGCCATTTTAAAAGTTTAAAATAGAATCTAGCAGCTTTTTGAGCCTCCGAGGCACATTTCAGAAGGTGAATTATAAATACTTCTCACAGGGTTTCGTAAATAGGTGCCAGACTCCGTTTCTGCCATGCTTTCTGTTAGCTCTCGTCATTGTCTTAGGCGCTGAAGATTTTCCACGTCTGCCTCTTGACCTGAACCTGAACGTGATGGCTTGCTTTTCGCCCATGGCAGCCCTGGTGCTTAGACGGAGGAACAGAAGGGGGAGCTCTGAGTCAGGTAATAGCGGCCCTTTGTGGGGAGGCATTGCCTTGCTTTCGACCTCCGTGACAGCTGGGTTAGGATGGAAAAGACTTTGGGAGGCAGCAGCTGTCGCATTGGGCCCCTCCCCCTGGAGCAAGCACCTGCGTGGGAAAGGACAGCTCCCTCCTGCCACGGTCTGGCGGCGCACCTGTCAGGTGTAGAGTGACCTTCACCGTGGGGTCCGTCCACTGTCACCCAGCATCAGCGGACCAGGAAACGGCGCTGGGGAGCAGGGAGAGGTGCACCTGCCATCTCTCAGGCGCCCATCCCTCTCCCCTACCCACTTTGCACGCTGCAGTCCTTAGATGTCCTAGCTGGGCTGCGGGCCCCAGAGCGCTGGCCTTCCTCCCCGCTGCCTGGAGAGGCTGCAGGAAAGGGAGGAGCATCCTGGCAACCAGGCACCAGATTAAGTTTGATTCCATTCCATAGCGTTAAGTGTCTGGAGAAACTGGGGAGCCCTGTGGCCTGGCAAACCTCACCTGCAGCAAGGCACACGTCCCCCATCCCCCACGCTTGTCGGGTTTAGGGGAGGTGACACCCAGAGGCGGTTTAGTGGGGGCAGTCACCCCTGCACCAGCTCTCCCACTTCTCTCCCTCACCCCTGCCCCCATTCACACTCGCTGGCGAGTTCATGTTTTGCTTGAGAGCACTGGGAATTTTCTCCCTGGCTCTCTTTTCTCGGTTTACAAAGACCGTGGGCACCACCAGCTTCAAGTTCCTGCCGAAGACCCCCCAGTTACTGAAGGACCAAGTGGAGGCTGGGAAGTCAGCCCAGTCCCTTGCCTGATGACATCAGCCAGGTTCTGGTTCTGGGCTCAGACCCTCTTTTGGACCTAACAATGGCAACCTGACTTCTTTCCACGTGAAAATGACTTGTATTCTAGCTGGTCATTTACAGTTTTATAATCTAAATTAACGTTCAGAATTCTGACAAAGAATAAATAGCAGATAACCCAAAAGCAGAGTATTTACATGTCATGACTCTGGTATCATATTGATTTTCTTTAAAAATTTTGTATTTTGAAATTATTAAATTGTTTTATCGTCATGAATGATTTTTGATGGAGATAAAATTCACTTCACGTGAAATGGACCCTTTTAAAGTGAACAACTCAGTGACATGCATTACACTTACTGTATTGTGCCAGCATCACGTCTGTCCAATCCCAGAATATTTTCATCACCATGAAAGGAAGCCCAGACCTATCAGCTCTCACTCCCCATTCCTTCGTCCTCTTTGTCCCCTTGGCCCTGGCACTCAGTGATCCCTTTATCTGCGGACTTACCCACTTTGGAAATTATGGGTGAAGCTCCATGCAGTATGGGACCTTTGTGTCCGACTTCTTTGTGTATTATTTTAAAGTACCATTTTGCGCATTATGTAAAGAAAGAAACATTAAACTTAGTAAGATTATTAATGAATACTGTTACGCTGAAAAAATAAAAAATTTTAAAAAAAGACGGCAGATGAGAGCAAACAAGAAATATCTTGAACTGACAATACAGAAGCACTAAAACAATTTATTTATAAATAAATAAGTTTTATGCAAAAAAAAGATTATTAAGTGTCACTCCTTAGCTTCCTTGTTGAAGGGTATGGTGGTATTTTATTTGTTCTTTTTTTTCCCCCACCACACTGTACATCCCAACCCCAAGACTTATTAGTCTTAACTGGAAGTTTGTACCCTTTGACCCCCACCACCCATTTTTGTCTGCCCCCCCTCGCTCCCCGTCTCCAGCAACCTCACCAGTCTCATCTGTTCTCTGTATCTGTGAGTTTGTTTGTTTGCTTGTTTTTTAATTTTCTTTTTTAAATTCCATGTAGAAACGAGTTCATAGAGTCATTTGTCTTTCTCTGACTTATTTCTCTTAGCTTAATGCCTTCAAGGTCCTTTGAGGTACAACAAATAAAAAAAATTTTATTTATTCTTGATGCATTCCTTCCCCTGGCAAAGTAGTTCCACTACCTTATATATGCTTTATTATTATTATTATTATTAATATACTTGATCTTAGAACAGTTTTAAACTTACAGGAAAGTGAAGCAGATAATACAGATGGTTAGTGCCAAGAATATAGGAATATGCTATGTCTTTTACACAATTTCCCTTATTATCACTATCTTATGTTAGTATGCTATCTTTATCACAATCGATGAACCAATATCAATACATTATTATTAACTATCCTTCATAGTTTATTCAGATTTTCTGAGTTTTTAACCCAACGTCGTCTTTCTGTTCTGGGATCTCACTCAGGATCTCACTTTATATCAAGATGTCTTGTCTCCTTGGGCGCCCCTTGACGGTGGTAGCTTCTGGCTGTCCTTGTGTTTTTGAAGACCTTGATAGTTTGGAGGGATTTGGGTCGGGCCTGTAGTAGGATGTCCCACTATTGGAATTTGTTTGATGTCTTTCCCGTGATTAGACTGGATTGTAGGTTTTTTGAGAGGAAGGTCACAAATGAGCGATTTACATCACATGAGGTTAAGGGCGCATCTCAACGTTATATATGACTATGGACCTTGACCTTGGTCACCTGCCTAAAGCAGCGTTGGCCGGGTTTCTCTGTTGTAAAGTTGCTCTTTTTGTCTCCTTTCCTGTTTTTTAAGTTTTGAAAAATCTTGTTCCCACGAATGAATTGTGCTACTTGTGTAACCAAGTGGATGTTCCTGTAGACTCAGCCAGCCTCTCGGGTTTGAACGGCCCGGCTGTCTGTTCAGCAGCACAGTGGTCCAAATACAGGTAAACAGGTTTGTGGGCTCTGTGTGCTGAAAGCCTGTCCTGGCTGCAGCAGCGTCTACAGGGTGTGACCCACATCCACGGCAGAACTAGAGTTCCTGCTGGAATGCCAGACACCTTCCCGTGAGCAGCTAACAGTTCCCGTCTGCTCGAGAGCTTATTTAAAGCTCCTCCCCATTTCAAGAGTCCTGAGCTCATAGCCAGTATGAACAAGAGCGTGAATGCCAGAGCGGATAGCAGAATCAAACCTTCACATACTCACTCAACGAACATTCCCCCAGAGTGGGCATGACATTCTGCCGGGTACTTTATCTGGGTGGATAGTTAAGCTACTTGGGATGAACGAGATCATTCCTCTACAGCGTCACACAACCCTTAACAGGAGGGAATCCATTTAATACATGGCACATAAGGAAAGCCTCAAATGTATAGCTTCAAAACCTATGAAAATAGTCTCACTGTCGCTTCCATGAAAATCAAGGAAGCAAGGGACTTACTATGGGCTCTTGACACTTAGATTTAGGACTGTGTTTTTGCCTGGATGTTTTCAGCTGCAGACAAAAGGTAGCAAGGTAGATCCGGACACTAGAGAGATGATGCCCAGGGTCCTCCTAGCTGTACTGGGCAACACTTGCAGAGTCCTCCAGTGAAAAACTCCTAGAATAGAGAACTTGGATATGGCACATGAAAACTTCTGAGAAGAGAGAAAAATGGGCCACACCTCCTTATCCGATGACACCGAGAGGGAAATGAATAAAGTTATTTGGGTAATGGGAGGCTTTTCACAATTCTATGGAAATGAACTTTCTGGGTCAGAAGCCCTGCGCTGGAGGTGTGGCCAGGGAACAAAAGGGGGTGTGGTCCTGCCTCTGGGACTTTCTTTACTCTGTCCGGTGTTCCCACTGAAGGTCCGAGCTTCTGGAAACCTCTTGTCCCTGATGAACCAGGCTGGGCTCTCACCCTACCACCCAGCAATCGGCCCTGGGTCTCTTCATTTTAATAACATGGTTTAGGAATAATCTGGAGTCCTTTCAGTCTGAAATTGGCAACTGTCTTCAGTGCGCGTTTCTGTCCTCGCTCTCCTGGGGCATTCTGCCGAGGAAGTGGGTGGCAGGTCCCGGTTCCACTGGAAAAGGTCGTAACATCCCAAGGGTCCGCTGTTTCTCAGAACCTTGGGTGAAACCTTGAAGGCCATTGCTAACCACCATGGATCCAGTAACGTCATTGTTTCTGGTTGGCTGGTCAGACTGACTCTGGAGAAAGCAAAATATTTGCAAAGCCAGGACTTGGGACCAGAGAAATGGCGGTTAAAAAAAAAAAGATACCAGAAAGTCCCCAGGCCTGTGGCAGAGTTGGCAAATGCCCAAAGAGGAGCTCCTGGGGGGGAACCATGCTACACAGGGCTCCCTACAGCCTGGCTGAAAAGCTCAGAGAGGGAAGACACACCCTGCGCGGGGTTTGGGGGTGTGGGGGACAGTGGTCTCTTTCCATTTCTAGTGGAGCCTCCATTGGGACTGTCACTGCTCCTGTGACCCTAACAGCTTTGATCTCCAGGACAGGCAAAATGGACCCCTTGGATCTCCTTGAAACTGTAGTATTTATTTATGTTTCTATGCTATCTGCCGACAAGTATTACATGGGTTTCCTCTGCTGTGTTTCCTCAGCTGCACTCCCATAATTTATTCCGCCAGGCCTGGCCTGGCCTTGACATACCAAGCCATTAACTTGAAATCAGAAAAGTTCTGTGAGGTCTCCAAATTCTTTCCTCTGATTATCAAGCCCTGTGCTTGCTGAAAATAAAGTCACTGCGCTGGAGGAGGAAAAATAATTGGCCTAAACGGTCATGGAAAAAAGTCTAAACAGAAGATTTTCTTTCTCTCTTCACTTGCACTGATTTATTTGCATGGTTTTATGAGACTTTAATGAGGAAACCTTATCTATACGCCTGGTCATTATCAACCAAATTCCCATTTCCTGTCAGAAAATTCACAATAAGCAACACAAAAATGGCGGAATTGGGAGACTCTCTGGCCTCTGACCTGCGTAGCTGAGGAAAAACGCATTGCCACCTGGAGTATGTGACTGTGAAGCCTGCCTGTGACTTCTCTGACACACGGCTGCTTAAACGAGATTGCCACCTCCAGTGTAGCAGAACTCAGTGCGAGGAGACTCAGAGGCTGAGGATGCCCTGAATGCTGTCCCGTGAGCTAGCTGGGTTGAGCAGGAGCAAGTACGGTCTCCCTCTCTAGGACATCATATAACCTCTCATCTGGTCCAGTTCCTTCTGCTGGGTAAATGAGGTCACACCCAATGCAGAGGCCTGACAAGATGTTATGAACTTCACTTGTTGAAAAGTTGAGGATTTGGTTTATTTGGGTTTGGGGAGTTTTTGTGTGCATATGTTTTTTGTTTGTTTGTTTGTTTCTTGCAAAGGTGGTGGTGATTGTGTGCTATGAACTGAAGCTCTTGCCTGTTACAGTTTGGGTCAGTCAGTGAAGTCCCCTCGGCCGCTGAATTGAGACCTAGGTTTGGGTGACCCCCAGCATCTTGTGATTCAAGCAGAGAGCTTGTCAGGGTGTGGCGGGTGTCTCTCAAACCGCTAGGACAGAAGGGGCAGAAAGACGAGTTCAAACGAGCTCCCCAAAAAGATGGAGAGTGGCAGGAGTGTTAGAATCTTTTTAGGGTTTTCGGGCACCATGGCACCCAAAGCAGCCAGGAAGGCAGGACACATCTGAATGTTTATTTTCAGTTCTAGTTTAGTTATCAAGGTGAGAATCTCTTCTCCTTACACTTTTCTCTAGGTGTAAAATTTGTTATGCTCCCAAATAACCTACACATTTATCTCTGCTTCTTCTGTCATTTGAAAAGAACGTTGTTAGTGCTTTCATCATATCTTTATTGGCTACTGGGCCAATGATAAAAGAACCTGAATAAGAATGTAGTGGCTTGCTTTAAATTAAAAAAAAAAATACTCTTCCAAAATGTATTTTCAAGTCACTGCAGGTAAGACTGACTGGATAGGCTTGTGTCAGGGAGAAGGTCCCCTCCAGGGAGAAAGTGTGATGGCCCCCATTTGCTCATGTCCTGTCTAGAGCTGAGGTACCAGTTCCCTCATCCCGTCTCTGCATCCCTCCCTGTTCATCCCTTCCCTGTGGGAATAGGTAGGAGCTGGGCACCAGGAGATGGAGCTACTCTCTAGCCCTCTATGGTCACAAGTTTTGGATGTTGTTGGGGTTTCTATTATCTTTTCAGTTATTAATTCATTTATGCCTTTTGACTCTTCATATTGTGAGGGTTTTATGTCTGGCTGGTTTTTTTGAACTAATGAGTGAGCTGGGTAAGGCCTGTCTCCTCTTTTCTCTAGAGGGGCCATTACAATTGGTCACCCCACTATGACAGCAGTGAAGAAGGGACTCTTGGCACACAGGTACTATCCAGAAGGAGCACACTGAGATCAGGGACATCCACAAGCACTCAGGACAGCCTTTTCCTAGAAAGGAACAGGTCTACGTTTTAAGACACAAAATCCCTGCATTGAGTATTTGCACAGTAAATTTTATTGACTCTAAATGGGGTCTCCCGACGTTAAGTTGTCTGGTCCCTGCTGGATTTACAGTCATCCCATGTTAATTTAATCACTAGATTTAATTTTCTTAGTTCAAACTGACAAGTAAGCCAGGCAAGACAATTTCTCCCAAAGACGGATTAAAGTTCACCATCCGCGGCATGTCATATCTCGTGGCCTCAAACAAGGCCTGTTGCTCTTTCGGTCATCCTCTCCTGGGTACTGCGTCCTGGCTACACCAGGGGACCTGTTTCTTGTTTGGCTGCTAGATATTTCTGATTAGGATTAGTGGCAAGCCACCTGCGGGAGGGCTGTGAGTAACTTGTGATTCCCCAAAGGGAGAGTGTCCATCTCCATTGTGGTCTGGTTAAAAACCAAAGCCATCTTCTGGGTTTATTACTTTGATCTTTATTATAAAGTAGGAAAGAATTTCTAGCATACCGAGCTGTATTTTTTGTTAACATGGCAGAATACCATGTAGGTCCCAATCTAGATGAATCTGAACATTAAAATTATGCAAACCATCCGTGCTCCCTTCAGATTCTTAAGAGGCCCTAACTTGTACCCACGTTTTTCTTCTTTCGTCACGTTTTTTTCCTACTCATGGGTATTTTTCATTTCTTGTCGAACATTAGAATCACTTGGTGAGATTTATTCCTCAGGTAATTCTGGGTGGCCAGGTTTGAGAGCCAATGCCCCAAACTGAAAACTTGAATTTATCAAGATTATTACACAAGTCCACATTATTACACATGTCCACAAACATAGTATTACTCCCTGGGAGCTTATAGAGGCCATGTGTAGGGGCTTTGGGGTCACCAGTGGAAGCTCCAGAAACAGTATCAGCCTGTGGGGGGTTCCAAAGACATTGTCTGAAGCTATTGGCAAGACAAGCTCCCTGCTTTGCCTTCCTTGTGTGTTTCTGGGGCGGGGGCTTGAGACAAGAGCCCTGACGGAGACTGGCGGGGCTAGGGCAGGTTAAGTAAGCCAGGGCTTCTCCCCGGGACTCCTACTGACCTGCACCTGTCTTTCTCCAGGCTCCTCGATTGCCTGCAATAGGCAGGAGATATTGTGTGTAACACGCATTTCCTAATACCAGGCAATGGGTAAGAGGCTGCTAGTTCTAGGTTTCAGATGGAGAGAGTAGCCTGGATCCTGGAGTGTTCAAATCCTCCTCCATAAGCCAGGTACCACTTCATACAGATTGATGGGAATGCAGATGGGAATCATGCAGATTCCCAACAGGGGTCCAGGGAAATAATGCTCATTATTCATTGGAGCTTTGACTCTGAAAGACCTCTTCAATTGTTGAAATGGACTGTGGCCTGAACTCTGATAAGTCCCAGAGTTCCTTCTGCTCTTTTCACTTAAGAGCAGGCAAAATGGCTTCCTTGTCTCCTTTTATCTTCCCTTTCCCCTCCCTGTCCTACCCCTGTCCTGTCCCTCTGGCCCTTGTCGCTGACTGTGGGAGTGGAGAGGTGCCTCTGGGCACCACCTTCTTCTGGGATGTGGCAGAAATTCAGCTCCTACTTGTCCCCCTGACCTCACTCTGAGGTCAGACTATCCTAAGCAGCAGGACAGGAGAGAGGAAAGGTGTAAACAAAGCTGTCCTCGGAAGGGGATCTCTTGAACACCCCTCTCCTTCCTCTGAAAGCTCCCCTTCACCTCCTCTTGTGTCCCACTGCCCATTTCTCAGAAGCAAAGGCGGATTCTTCCTCTTTCTCCATCTGCTACATCTTGGGTGTTCAAGGCGCTGAACTCCCTTCTGTTGTCTCCTCCAAGCCCAGGCAAACGACAGTACAAGCGTGTGTTAGTCTTGTTGAAAAGTCACATTAAACGTGGTGAAGACAGAGCGAATTTATCTTTTCTTCTTTTCTTCCCATCTGTTTCACTTCCTCTTGTTCATGGCTGAAGAGGGGGCCTGCTGAAACGCTGAGAGAGAAACTCCTGCCCTCTGGATCCTGTGTCACACAGCTAGTCATTTGTCAAACCCTGATCCTTTCTACAAAACCTTCCTGCACTTGGCTCTCCCAACCCCTCGCTGCTATAGGAGCTCTGTCCAAATCCCAGGGGCTTTTCTGATTAGAATGTACCAACTTCTTCTCTCTATTCATTCATTCATTCATTCATTCATTCACCAGACAATTACCAACTATTTCATGGTCGACTTCATTGGTGCTCCAGACTTTGTTCAAGGTCTCCAAAAATGGGAAGACACCATCCCATCATTCTGCTTTGCTTACACCCTGTTTGGAGAACACTTCCAAGAAAATCATTACACTGCACTGTGACTTGCTTTGTAATAAAGCAAGGAGAGGCCAAACAAGAAGAGGCCATGAAAGTACAAAAGTCTCCCAGAGAATCCAGGCCATGAAGGGTGAGTTTAAGTTTGCAGACAAAGAGTGGGAAGGGGTGTGTCGGACAGAGGGGTCAAACCACGGACATGGTTTGGAAGAAGAATTTGGAATTTAATTCTGTAGGCATGAAAGACACAAGAGTGGTTTTTAATCAGGTGTGTAGCATGATCATCCTTGCTTTTGCCAAGGGATAATTCCACAGGGAAGGTGACAAGTAAATCGGTGGAGGAACATCCAATGGCCAAGGAGTAAGATCCCACAGGAGGCAACAGACAAGGTGCCGTCAGGAGCACCAGCCAATGAGCTCCCACCTCCAGCTCTCCGGCTCTAGATCCTTCTTTTATTGTATTACTCCCGTTTTTCTCCAAAATTCTCTCTGTGCATTGCCTGTAGCAACTGAAACATTTTGCTGCACAGAAAGGAGAATTCAACTCTGCTCAAAAATGGAAGAATTAAATGACTACCTTGTAAGTTCAGGGACGGCAGTAATGGCATCTTTTCTTCTATGTGTTCCCCAAACATTCACAGTATCTGATGTGAAAGAGGGGAGGGGTCAGGAACTCCTTGATGAGCTGGACTGACGCCAAACGCAAATGAAGCGTGTGTCGGTTTCCCATGAACGCTGTAACAAGTCTGCACCTACAAGGTATCTTAACCGAAACACAGCCTCTCACAGTGGAGGCTGGAAGTCTGAAATCAAGGTGTTGGCTGGTGTCGGCAGTGCTCCCTCTGAAGGCTCTAGGGGAGAATCGTGCCTTGCCCTCTACAGCAGCTGGTGGTTGCCCGCGGTCCTTGCTGCTCTGTGGCTTATAGACATGTTCTCCAGTCTCTGCCCATTCTGCCATGTGGCCTTCTTCCCTGTGTCTCTGGATCTAAATCTCTCTCTTCTTAGAAGGCCACCAGTCATTGGAGTAGAGCCCACCCCAACCCAGTATGACCTCCTCTGTCTTGATTACATCTGTACAACTCTACTCCCAAATAAGGTCACATTCATAGGTATCAGGGACTTGGGTTTGGGCATATAACTTTTTTTGAGGGCCGTGGAGCTAGCAATTCAACCCGTAACGAAGGGCGTGCTGTGCGCTATTCGTGTGTCTCTAGCAGTTTGTACCTTCTCTGAAGGGACTCTACACAAGGCAGGCTGTTCCCAAGGCAGCCCCAGAACTTCGGAGGATTGTAGGACATAGTCAGTGTGCTCTTTTTTTTTTTTTAATTTTATTTATTTATTTGACAGACAGAGATCACAAGCAGGCAGAGAGAGAGGAGAAAGCAGGCTCCCCGTGGAGCAGAGAGCTTGATGTGGGGCTCGATTCCAGGACCCTGGGATCATGACCTGAGTTGAAGGCAGAGGCTTTAACCCACTGAGCCACCCAAGCGCCCCTCAGTGTGCTCTTTTAAAAACAATTGGACTCATCCATTCTTCCAATGTGTGAGAACCTTCTAGGGGCCTGACTCTGTTCCAGGATCTAGATATGCAGAGGTAAGCTGGACCTGGGCTCTTCCCCAATGAAATAAAATGATTCGACTGTGTTTTAAACTTGCCAAGAGTATCACAAACTCTGTCGGCAATTACATGACTAAAAGGTTTAAAATGAATCATTTTTTTGCCAGGAGTTAGGCTAAGACACACAAATGGGAGACTGTTATCTTACAGAACTATGCCTTATCTCCCTGGGCTTCTGGCAAAAATGGGAAACCCGTTTGGAGTTCCGCCAAGTCCCAGCCCAGCAGGAAGGCCAGGACGGCCCACAGGGCCGGGAGGGTTGAGCAAGGGCAAAGTCAAGTGAATTACCTGGAGTGTCTTTCCAAGGGCCAAATTATAGGCAGCTCTGCGGGGCCTCACCATGAACCAGGCCACACTGAGTCCTCCTGAATCACGCTGGTGACCTTCGGAACTGCCATGGTGATGTTCCCTAGGAACTTGGCCTAGCCCGGCAAGCAAGTGTGCTGGGTGGCCTGGAGAAGAAACCCCCCACATGTGTTTAGTGTTCAAGGAATTAACTCGGAACCTCTGTGGATTCATCTTTTTGCTTTTGGTCTTGAGAGACCATTGCTTCCCTTCTGGTAGGCTGCAGAGCACTTACAGGTCTAGGGCCTTGGTGGGTCAATCTGTGTGATTCAGAGGTGTGGTATTATACCCTGCATTCTCCAATAACTATCAGCTTTATTGTAATAAAGGTGATGTTTCACTCTCTATCTTTCAAACACTGGGTCTACCTCAATTGCATACAAAATTAATTAGGAAGCAGGGATGCCAATTATTAGGGTCCCCGAAAGTCCTGACCTTCCAAAGAAGGAAGGACTGAAGAAAGGGGGAGGGAAAGAGGGAAGCCCTCTTCTTCCAAGAAAACTATAATATGTCATATTATAGTTTAGCATATTACATTTAGTATATTCAAAACTATAATGAGTCAGAGAGGGAAAATGTAATTGTTCCCATATTTAGCACACAAAACAAACTCATGCAAAATAGAATGTGTTGAATTCAAGGAAATAGAAATAAAGATAATTGCGAGGTACAATATTTTTCAGTGCCAAAGGAAAACCAAGGTAAGTAATTACTTAGGAAAAATGGGGTTAGATCAAGAAGGTCAGAGGTGAGATTAAAATGGTGAAGCGGGAGCTTTAAAAAGTGTTCGTGATTTCTGTGTGTGGGCTGTAGGGGGCGGTGGTAAAAATGGGAAGAAAATGCAATAAAATGCCAAGGCATTTATGCATTCAACAGATTTCCCTTCAATACCTATTGTGTGTTGGGCATTTCGCTGGGTGAATAAGATAGACACTGTCTCTCTCTCACTGAAATTCCAGTGAGAAAAATAGACAATATTAAACAAGATCTTTATTTATTGTATGATTAGAATTTTGATCGGTGTATGACAGAGAACAGCAGAGGATGTTATGTGTAGCCAGGCTATACAGGGAGTGTATGGGGGGGCCCAACCTGGTCGGTGGGGGTGGTATGAGGAATAAACACTGTTGCATATCCAGTGTTGAGGTACCAAAAAATTCACATTTTTGGAGTGATTATTATTTTTTTTAAGTGTTTATAGCCAACAGAATCATTTTCACATTTCTCTAAAAAGTTAGTATGCTTGGCAATAAGCAATCCTGGGACAACTGGATATCCACAGGCAAAAGAATGCGGAAGCATCAGTTCCTCATACCATAAACGAAAACTTAATTCAAAGAGATCACGGACCTAAATATAAGTTAAAACCGTAACACTCCTAGAATAAATTAGAGGAGTAAATCTTCATGATCTTGGGTTGGGCAAAGTCTTCTTGGAGAGGACACAAATGCACAACTGATGAAAGGAAAAATAGATTAATTGCACTTTGTCAAAATTAAAAACTTGTGCCATGAAGGCTACTATCCAAAAAAGTGAAAAGAACATCCACAGGACAGAGAAATACAAGTTTCTGCAAAACATGTATCTGATAAGGGACTTGCATCCAGAATATATGAAGAATTCTTACAACTCAATAATAAAATGGCCAAAACCCAGTTTTTAAAAAAATGGGCAAAGCGTTTGAATAAACATTTCTTCAATAGAGATAGACACACGGCCATTAGGCACATGCAAAGTTGCTCAACATTATTCACCCTTGGGGAAATCCAAATCAAAACCACAATGAGATCTCACATCATGGCTGCCAAGATGGCTATAATTAAAAAAGACACGATTCAAGTGTTGGTGAAGATGTGGAGAAAATTGCACCCTCTCACACTGCTGGTGGGGGTGCAAAATGGTGCAGCCAATTTGGAAAATGGTCTGATAGTTCCTCAAAAGTTTAATATAGAGTTAGCATGTGATCCTACAATTGTTCTCTAGGTATATTCCCCAAACAAATGCAAACATATGTGCACAAAAATTCATACATGAATGTTCAGAGTACCAATATTCATGCTATCCAAAAAGTGAGAAAAAAACAAAGGTCCATCAACTAAATAATGGATAAATAAAATGTAGCCACTCCATACAATGGAGAATAATTTGGAAATAAAAAGAGGAAAGTACTGATTCATGCTAAAATGTTGAAAACATTGAGTGAAAGAAGCCAGCCACAAAAGACAACATATTCTTATTCCATTTTAATGAAATACCTCGAATAGGGAAACCTGTAGAGACAAAATGTAATTTAGTGGTGGCCTGAGACAGGTTGGGGGGTGGTGTTGGGCAGGAAATGCGGACTGACCCGCTAATACTATACTTGTGGATATACAGATCTTTGGGGGTGATACAGTTGTTCCCAAGCTGATGGTGGTGACGGTTGCACAATTCTGTGACTGGACTCAAGCTGTTGAATGACACGATTTAAGTGGATGAATTACATGGTATATGAATTAAATTTGATAAAGCTGTTATTCTCAAAGTATATTATGTTTAGTACATTCAAAATCTAGTCTCTCTTCCTCCGCTTACCTTTCTTCCTTCCTTCCTTCTCTCCTTCCTTCCTTCCATTATCAAATTCATAAGCCAGGGATG
Organism: Mustela erminea; assembly: GCF_009829155.1. Taxonomy (NCBI): domain Eukaryota; kingdom Metazoa; phylum Chordata; class Mammalia; order Carnivora; family Mustelidae; genus Mustela; species Mustela erminea. Next base: position 25,989,597 of record NC_045634.1, on the reverse strand, counting down.
GACTATGTCGAATCCATGGAATGAAGTATAATTGTATTTATCAGTTGGGGGACCAGAAAAGATAGCAAGTCAAAACTGAATCATTCTTTTAACTTGCGGAACTAGAGACGAAGAGACTGTCTGGAATGTAAGCGGGTCTCCTTCATGAGATTTATTTTTTTATTCAACACATATTTATGGAACATTTATTAAACATTTGAGGCACTGAACTAGGTGCTATTTTATGATTTCCAAGCAATACACACACAAGGATATTTTTCACAGCATACACCTGAGACCGAGTTTCACATGTTCTAGAACCAGTCGTCCAAGGTTCCCACCGCCCTTCCTTCTAGCAAGTAGTTCACAAGAGCTGACTTTGGTCTATCACAAATTGTTTAAAAAGATTAAATGCACAATCACATTTTGAAATCTTTTGCTATTTACAGAAATGCAAAAAACACTTTTTTTTTTTTTTTAAGAAAATCCATAAACCAGGCCTACATCTTCAACAATGGGTTTGTTGGAAAACGCTCTTGGGAATCCTAGACTCATGGGAATGGGGTATGGAGAAGCCAACTTTACCCCTCTGGGTGCCTGTCTCCATCCCTGGGGCTTACAGATCTGCTTTGGCTTAGAGAGGGCTGGAACCTTGACCCTGCTGATCAGCAGGCGATGCCAGTCCAATGGCCTCTGGAGAAACTGGCGGATTATGAAATTGCTGTCAGAAGACTCAGGTCTACCAAGGTCTAACCAGAAACTCTCTCTCCATAGAGCAAACCCAAACCTACAAGTGCTGTCTGAGGTCCCACCCAGATCTTCCAAATCTACATTTCTGGAAGCAGGCCAGATGGCGCTTACAATCCCAGGAAGTTTGCAAATGGCCGTTGGTGACTGAACTCAGATCCACGTGGATTTCCAAGTTCTCTTTAAAAGTAGGAAGAGTTGGGACTCTATAATCAGGACTCTTGGAGGCTAGAAAGAATTCCCTGGGTCTGTTCTAATGGATGCTTAGGTCTTCAGAACTTAATTGAATTGGGTTCTGGCAATTAGACATTGGACAGGGAAAGTAGCCATTTATCTCATCTTTAACGTAAGGATCATTCCTTTGGTTTATCTTCGGTATTTGCAGGTCAGTCCAACTAACTTCCTCCTGGAATTAGCAACGAAGTAGCAAAATACTCCAGGAGGAGAGGTGTCTATATGTACGAGATTTGACTCAAAAGGAACAGAACACATTTAGAGGAAATTTTCCTGAGGAAAATAATGTAACTTTGAAATAAAAATCAAAGGGGAAAAAATTCTAGCCAAATAATTAAGCCACTAAAATGTAGGCATTATTTTAGGAAAAAGTTATTTTCTCCATTTAGTGTCTGGATTTTCTTTACTATTTACTAGTATTTATGATTCCAAAAGTACCTTACTCTCGTTCATCTATTTAAGATTATTTATTAGCTACACTCTGTCAGACAAATATCTCAGATTTTATTATGCAACTTGAAGTCGTTAGGGATGAGTGAGAGGAGGATGATAGAATAGAGCTGGAAACACAAAGGGTAAGACTGTGTGCCTGTTTGTACTCTCTTGATTTTCATGATCCCCTTTTAACCGAATCACTTGGGTATCTCTAAGCCATCCTTCCTTCACAAGGGAGGAAGGTGGGCTCCACTGGATTTGTTTTCTGGACAAAGGGCACTTTGAACAATGGATGCCTGTTTCAACACCACTTCCCAATGTTCTGAGAGCACCAGTTTGTTTTCAGCCAAATAACAAAGGCCGGCTTGTCCTCTTTCTAATTGATTGGATGGTTGGCTGGCACTTTTAAAACACATTACCTAAATCCCTAGAAATCTCTTGTGACGACGGATTTGGTATATGTATTTGTTAAGTAGCGATCTTTCGCTCTCATGATTCAAGGCACAGAGATGTTCTCACCCTTCTCCAATCAGGGTGAGCCTTGACGCTCATTTCTCAAGGCAAATGCTGTAATGGGGCTTCATCATGCTGGGGAGACCTGTTGGGCTGTCAGTTCCTGATGGAAAGTCTCTTTTGCAGGTGTGTCCCCATTTAGTGTAAACTCACTGTTAACACTATGGTAGGTTTGTGTGACTCTGATCATTTAAACATGTCGTTTGTTGCCCTTTGTTTCACAGCAAGATTTCCTACAGCAACTCTAGATCACTAACCTGAAAACATTTCAACTCAGGCTCAGTGGGTCTTCTTAGGGGTTTCCCAAGAACTTAGGTCCCTGAGGTGGCACTCCGACCAAACCGTTTCCGAATCAAATGGCTAATTGGTTAGTGACTGGGATGCGGTTCCATCGTGTTCTCTCTGTTTCCCACCCCACCCCCACCTCCACCATTTCCTTCCGGCTTCTGGGTCCCTGGGGATACACTTTGCTGGTGGTATTCCATGAGCCTTGCTCCAGACTACTGGTGCCTAGAACTTTGGCTTACGGTGCCACCATTCCAAGCAGTGAACCGAGATTTCTGCAAACATGTCCACGAGTCATCAGCGAGATGTGTAATAATACGTTAGGTATTGCCGTAGCCTACACTCCGTCTGGGGATCCAAAGCCATGCAGGGCCCGCCACGTGCCAGGCTCCATGATGGAACAGACAGAGCCTCACAGAAGCTTGGATCTGCTGCAAGCTTTTCTGCTCCTCAAGCCAAGGGAGACATTTGTGTACACTCCAGACTCTGGGAGGGCGCCCACGACTTCTACCTTGTTCTGTGAGCTCTTCAGTCCTTCGTACTTCTGATTGGTGATCCAAGCTAAGATATGCCCTTTCTGGGACTTGGTATAAAGTGAAAAACAAACAAACAAACAACCCCCCCCCCCCAAAACAACAAAAAAACACAAGTCCATGAGCTGGGCCAGAAACAGAAGACAGCTATTGCTTTTATGTGGGCTTCGTTTTTCTGGGCTGGAAGGAGCAGGGCAGGATTGCAGCTCTAGACCCCAACGATGGCTCCTGGGTGTGGAGTGGACACAGACAAGGGCCTGCTTTGTGCAAAGCAGGACAGAGATGGGCCCAAGACTCTATGCACTATCCACTCGAGGTCTTCTTGCCCCACGGGTCGGCTCCTACTCAGATAGCTCGTCTGAGTGACCACATGGGGAAAATGCAGAAGATGACATGGAGTTGAACCAATGAGGAGCTAGATTTTCCTTACCTCCAGAAGAAATAAAGCTTGGGGTTTTTGGTGTTTGTTTGTTTTAAGAAGTAAGGACTTTAACATATGGAATCATCCAAGAACAGTATATTTACAATTTTGGTGGCCTTGATTGCGTTAATGAAGCTATTATTCAAATAGAAAATGAAAACCATCCCACCATGGAGGCACCCTTGGCTGAACATTTGGGGACAACAATAGCAGCATCTATATGAACAGTAGGAGGAGAATTGAGACCACAACCCAGCCGTTCAGTCGGACAGACAGAGCCGAGCTGGCCTGGTCCTTCAGCATGCACATCACCCTGGACCAGGAGCCGTTGTTGGGCAGGGGAGTGACGCCCGCCACGTTGCACATGACATTGTAGACATCCACGGATCTGATTGGAGCAGCTCTGAAGTTGGATTTGAAATCTGAAAGGGAAAGGCAAGCAAACAAGTAGTCACAGCCATGCCCAGGGCAGAAAAGGGCCGAGTCACAACACAGAGAATTCTACTCAGGCTCCAGGAAGCTTGGGGACTGGAAATCAGCTCTGTCAAAGGGCGAGGCCAAGTCACGGTGAACTTGGAAGGGGATCTGGAAGGACTATAGCTTACAAAAGGAAGCTGTTCTCTAGGGCTCAGGGAGATGAGTTTCTTTAGAAAGACAAGTCAGCAGACCGTCTTTGTACATAACTGTGGACCCTTCCTGACAACAGAGCTATCCTGGAGAGGCGGAAGGCATCTCCGTGTTTGCTGCTCATCTCTGCCGAGCCCTGGAGAGCAGGTGTGGTCAAAAAGGCTGACTGTCTTGTTGAGCCCCCCAAACCCAATTACACGCTCTGCTTATCTTCCAGAACATCTATCTAGCAGCAGCTGGTTGGCCAGGGGGCCCCCTAGCCACTGAGGAACATTCCTTCATTTTCCTGCCACACTGAGGTCTCAGGGCTTCGTGGAATGTGAACCAGCAATGGTTTCTTAAATATGTTTGGAGAATCAATGGAACATTCCTTGGGAGCCTTTCGCTGGCAGCTCAAACAACTTAGCCGAGGGGAAAATGAGCAAACTGGTATTGGAGTTGGGGACCCAGGTGAGGGCTTCAAGAGCTCCTCAGGTCGAGGGAGAAGAGTGCTGTGCTTGCTTCCACCCAGCGGCTGCCCCAGACTCCAGCGATGACGCAGGATTCTAGAAGGCAGGGTCAGCCGTTCACAGCCTAGTGAGTGCGGACAGATTGCTGAGAAAAGTCCACTTTCTCCTTCTCCACAGGAGGAAAGAGGAGGTTGAAAGCCAAGTCCGTGTCTGTTCGGAGAGTGAGTGTAAGAAGTTAGTTGTGTACACAGCAGTTTCTCTTTTGGGCCTAAACCGGAGCTATATTGAGACTGAATTCTAGAAGGAGGTTGGATCTAACCATGAAGGCCTCTGCTAGCGCTTTCAGTCCATATAAGACTTTGAAAGGAAATGGGTGGTTTGGGGCTGTAAAGCCAAGTTGTCTCCCTCAGAAGATAATCCTTTATAATTGCTCTGCTCAAATGATCACAAGTACTTTATTTAAAAAGCAAACAAACACCAATGGCAACAGAGTCCAGAAGTGCCAACACCAAATGCTGCTCTTACATTAAGCCTGAAATCACAAGCACAGAAGTTCTATTCAGAAAATGCGCCCACAGAGTATGTTCGACCCAGGCCTACTTCCCAAGTGATGGGTTTTGCTCACTTTGGAGAGGTAATGTTGACTCTAGCATAAGAAGTTAATGGGCTCCGCAACCAGCCCACAGCAGCTTAGTAGCTGGGCAAGCCCAGGGAAGGGCATGGGAAGGGTACCTAAACCATGGTTCCAGGCGCAGTGCATCTGCTCGATGAGCGGCAGCAGTTCTTAGTAGTAAGTGTGTAGAATAAACACCCCACAAGGGCAAACTATGGACTGGAAATATTTACCCTATAAATTATTCGGAGGATTCACTTTATTTGGGGGCAGAAAGGATAAGGGATAAGGCAGCATCACCTCCTGGTAAAAACTGGTCAAAATCTGGAACCTGCATGGAGAGGAGATTTAGGACTGCCCCAGAGTCCCAGCCCTTCTCAGTATCAAGGCGATGGATTGCAACGAGGTGAGGACAGTGGTGAGACCTCCCCAGAGAAGAATCAGCTGCGGTATGAAAAATCAATGGAAAGCTTGTCCCAGCCATGTGGCAGCAACTCGTCTCCCTCCTTGCGACTTGCCATGGACCTGGGTGTGATGACCACATCGCCTCACCACATGGTGGCCATGTCCTTGTCACGTGTGTGGGTGGGGACGGTGTGGGGGTGGCAGACACAGTAAACCCAACATGTCCTTCCCCAGCCTTCCAAATGCCCGTGTCTTTACCCCTCAGCGGGAAAAACGGAGATCAAGCTCTACTGACAATAAAATTATTAGAAAACATTTTACATTGAAAGTACAAAGTTAAATCCTCTGCACATAAGCAGGAAGGAGAAGGGGTCCCCCTCCCCCCATTCCATCTGGCTCATGAATTCCTATGCTGCAGTGCTAGGACTTTGCGCCCAATGAGTAGAGGATCCAGGCTAGAATGAGAGCTTCTAGAAAATTCCTTAACAGCAGAACAATACCAGATCCAGCTGGGGAGGACCCAGCCAAGCTCTACTAACTCAAGGTGGCATGTTGAATCTGGATTGGCAATCCAGGTTATCTCTATGAATTTAAATTTTCCAGATATCGAAACTGTTGCTCCTAAAGAGAGAAGGTTCTGCAGCCGCACGCCATGCCTGGCCACCTTGGGCTGCTCTCCCGGTGAGGCTCGCTAGCTCACAGGCAGCTCACCGACTCACACTCCTGCCGTCTTATCTTGAAATGTGGAGTTCTCTGGGGTGAGATTAGGTGGTTCAAATTAGAAACCGGGATTAACCAGAGAAAGGCTATCTTCCAGAATTATTTCCTTTTCTTTCTGCCGGACCAGACTTACTGACTTCTAAGCTGTGTCTGAGCAGCCGTAATGATGCCCGGCTTCCTCCCTGAGCGAGAAGCGCATACAATTAATCAATTTATCTCAAAGTGCAGCTAGATAGCTATTAAAGGCCTCACTCTTAAATTTCCTTCAGAGTAAACAGTCAGTGTGTAGAGCTGTTCAACCTTTCATGAGAACTGGAGCCAGAAACTTGATGGTTTGAGGGAGGCTCGCAAGGCGGTATCTGCCTAGAAGCATTTTTGTAATGGGCCCAGTCCATTTCCATCAGGGGTCATCTCTCTCTCTGTAAAAGGCTTTGGCTTTTGGTTTAATAGGAACCTATGATGGAAGCTTTTGTGGACAGACATCTTTCCCCTCTGAATTTTTAAGCTCATGTAGCTTTGGATACTTTGTTTTAAAATTTTGGTTTGAGGCTAGATTTGCTCTATGCCTGAGACTGTTGCTTATAAACCCTCGTTCTGCTGACAACCGGTTTGCATTCACCATCTTACTTCTCTCTTCTAAGGAAGGAAAAAGTTACGCTTTTGAATGAAAGCCCTGATGTTCAATGTTCTCCCATTTAAAGGCCGCGGCCGTGGAAAATCTCCAGCCTAATCCATCCAACAGTTGACCTCAACAATGTCCTTGAGGCTCCCTTCCTCATTCATTATGTTTTTGAGCTTTGGTGAACTCGTGTTGAATGTAGTGTAAGAGGTTAATCCAACCTGAGGCGTGGTTGACAGGGAGCTCCCGCTAACTCCCACTAGTTCATGGCCGTGTGCCTGGACATCCTCTGAACTCTCTTGGGCCAATGTTGTGAACCCAGTTAGCACTCTGTAAATGTTGGCTGCTACTGGTACTGACACTTGCTTCAGGACTTGGGAACTCGTATCACACATGAGAAAGGACCTGGACTAACGTGATCCCTGGGCTCAGGAGGCCAGGAGCTCCCGAGGAGCATGCAGAAATGGACAGCCAGGTGTTGTCAGCAGCTATTTTGTGGTAAATAGAGTGACCCAAGGCAAACATAGATCTTTTGTCTTGCTACGTCAAGAAGAGCAGAACTTCTAGGCATGATTTCTAACCTATACTTGGAAAGGGAAGCACGGACTGTTATAGGCTGAAACATTGTAATCTAATTCCAGAAAACAGAATGTGGAATATGCACATCAGGGTAAGTTACTACATCTAATAAGGACAGTGGACAGTAGTGACAGGAGACTAGCTTATGAGCCAGGCAACTGAGGGCTAATGGCTGCTGAATGCCTCTCTCTCTCTCTCTTTTTTTTTTTTTAAGAACGAAAGGGGTGTTTGGGTCATAGTATGGACTTTGAGTATCTGATAAGCTTCTCAACAATGTGATTCACAGTCCTCTGTCAGTAAAGCAAATGACCAAATAGACCCTGTCCATGCCCCCTCTTTTCCAGCCTTAGAAATGCATCTGGTCAAGGAGGGCAGAGTAATTTTGCTTTCATCCAAGGACATCCAGATGTCCCTAGGCCTTCTGGCTCATTCAAAGTCCATCTCAAGGTCATTTCCTAGCCTAGCCTTGAGCACATCCCAGCTTCTGGTTGGGCCCTAAACCGAATGACCCACCCTCACAGGGCTGGGTGCTCTAGACAGGGAGGACCTGCAGAGGAGTCAGACCCTTGACGTGATCTCGTCAGCTCAGACTCACAGCTGTCGGCAACCTGGTGTCTGATAAGATTTCCTGGACATCAGCTAGCTGTGAAATAACATTTTGATGAATTAAGTAAAAAAATGAATCGCAAACATGTGGAATCCATTTTCTTCACCGCACTCAAGATTTAAAATTTACAAGGAAAAGTATTTGGCCACGTTTGCCAAACCTAAGAAGCATCTGAAAGCCGGCCAGCCAGAGATGTTTCGTGGAGACCAGCTGGATTTACTCAGCTTTGCTCATAAAGAGGGTCCGTAAAGAGATCACTTGAGCCTTTACTAGCGCTGTCAGCCCCTCCTGGAGACCGCTTCCTTGGGAATGGAGGACAAAGCATGTGGTCATGTCTTGCCTACCGGGGCCAAAGGCCAGGAAGATGCCCCTCATGTCCATGAGCTCGTTGTCGTAGCCGTGCCACCCGTGCTGCCAGCCTTCCCTCTTGCCGGTGCTGTTCATCCAAAAAGGAAGTGTGTCTCGACTCTGAAACCAAGAGAGGCAGTCACATTACACTGTGTCCCAGCCATCGTGATGAGTGAGCTTCGGGCCCACCCACCGTGGGAGCTCCTTCTCAGCATTCCCCACTGGGGTCTTCCAACCTCAGATCCTGTCCTATTCCATCCGAGGAGCACAGACCTGGGGAGGCAGCCTGTGAAACTGACAGAGAACTCTACCTATAAAGGTATTTTCTGAGCAGGACGGTACCCCGTACTCAGTTTGAAAGCCACTAAATATATCACGCGAGAGACAGAAGGGATGTTCAAGTGTATCTGTGGTGTAGAGAAAAGTGTATTTGGCCTTTGTCTCAGGTTCCAGGACCAGGGTTCCTAAAACCCTTGGAATTTCCGGAGTGATGGAGTGGTTTTTGTTATTCATAATGAGCCCCTTTCTCCCATACCTGGTGTCTGTTAATGAGATCCCTGATGGGTGGGGGGCTGTGGAGCTTCAGGAGGTCACTGGAGGACCAACCATGAGATGGGGGACGTGCTCTACCTCTAAGACTGCGTTCAGTCTTGTGGCCAAGGACGGAGTCCCCCGTGCCCATGCAGTGGAACCCGAGTAAAAACCCTGGAGCAACGTGGTTCAGGGAGCTTCTGGATGGAGGAACAAACCGACGTGCTCGGAGGGTGGCGACCCCAGAGGCAGCCTGGGGGCTCCGTGCCCCTCACCCGTGGTCCTTTGCTCTATGCCTCTCTGAGTCGTAGCCTCTGTAAGAAAACTAGTCCTAAATAGAGCACGTTTCTGAGCTCCATGACCCATTCTGGTCATTTATCAAACCTGAAAAGGGTTGTGAGAATCCTCCAGTCTGTAGCCAAGCCGGACACCAGTGTGTAGCCTGGGGACGCAGGACCCGGGGCTGGTGGCGGAAGTGGGGACAGTCAGGTGGGACAGAGCCCCCAATGTGAACGGCTGCTCCAGCTCCGGGGTTGGGACTGAACCGCAGGACACCGACTGCTGTCCGAGCGTTGTTGGAAAACACAGTGTTGAACTGAATCACCTTGTTCTCCTAGCAAAGCCATCAAAGCCCGAGCCCTTTCCGCCGCCGCATCCAACGCCCACCTTTCCCCTTCTCGAGCCCCACCCTCACGACCCACTGGGGATAGTTAGTTTCCTCCTCTCCATTCAGTCAAACGTGCGAGGACGGCATGGCCGCTCCTCTTACCCAGGCTGGTCACACCTTCGTTTCCTCCAACGGCCTCCATTTGGGGTGGGGTCTGGAACCATCACTTCCCTGACACCCTCTTTCCTTCAGAACTCAACTTCCTTAGATGGCCGATGCTGGCTTGTGTGACAGCCGTGGGTTCTGAAGGGGCCGCTGCCAGCTGGACACGTCCCTCGCCCTTCCCCACGGACTACATTCATGCCTGACCGTCCAGGCACCTCTGCTGAGCGGGGTCTGAGATCGCAAACACTTCAGATGCAGGAAGTGGAACGGACTGGTCGTGGCCAACGCAGGGAAGCACCAGTCCCAGGAATTCATAGGTCGGCTCATAAGACGTGTCACAGTACCAGGGGTTTAGTCTGCCGAGAGCCTGTGCTGACCGTGGATGACTGTCCCACTGCACAGTTGAAGGAACTAAGGCCCAGAGAGGTTAAGGGACCCTCTTAAAGCCGCACAGCTGTGGAAAGTCAGGACTGGGACTGGAACCCAGGTGGGCTGTCTCCTGGTCTTCATGTACCATCCACGGCCCCACAACCAAAAGTCACTGCCTGTGACCTTGCCTCTTTACTCACCAAGGTGTGTGGCCAGTTCTCAAGTGTATAGAAAAAAAAGCTTTTAAAATCAGATTCCACTTTGTCGCTTTCTGGTTCTGCAAGCTGGCTCAGATCCTGGGCAAGATACTTCTCGGAGCTTCAGTTTCCCCACTGGGTGTGATCATACCTGCCTCCCAGAGTTTCTGGAGGAGGACAGGACTGTGCGCCATGTGCCCGGCACAGAGTAGATGCTCAGTAAATGGCTGAGGGGTGGTCACCAGATGCCGCTGGCTGTGGGGCGAGGTACGCTGGTCCCGCACAGGGGGGCAGTGATGGTTGTGGGGCCTGAAGTCCCCTTTGCTTAGTTAGCTGTCATCCTGCATTGCACACCCGTCCCGTCTCACCCCATAAATCGCTCCCTTGCTTTCCAAATCACACTGTTTCACCGACGCCCCGTTTCCTGAATTTCCATCATCCTGTCCCTCCTTCTCCAGCTGTAGCTTGTATTTTTCCATGGGAACGTTTTCATTAACTTACTGCATTTCTAACCTGTTATACCATTTTTGTTCTTTGTCTCTGGTGAAGATCACAACACATCCCAATTTAGCTTTGTCGGCTAATTGGAGGTGTTGCTTCCCCCGTCGGGCGCCCGGGCACTGATTCCCGCAGCACCAGAGAGAACATTCTCTTACTGACGACCTCACCAACTGTGACCCCCACAGGACATATGTGCCCTGTGACAAAGGGACAGATGAAAGGGAGACGAAGATGGATTATCCCTGATTTACGAATTCCAGTCCGGATTCCACGAACACAAACATAGAGCCTTGAAAACCTCAGCCTGAAGGTACCAGGGGCTTTGTCCGATCGTAGGTGAACGCGTTCCTTTTTATTAAAGTGACACGTTGCTCCAGTGAAACAACTGCTCTTACTGATTTTAAAAGTAATAAGGATCTCGCAGCTTCTGGGAGAAGCTAAGCATATCCCGGAAGTGACTGAATGGGTGACTTTACGTGCGCAGCCTTAACTTCCAAATGGCATGAGAACGATTTTCTCCCTTTCCTTTCCTGGTGGCTTCCCCTGTTTTTGTTGCGTAACCCCATATTGTCACCCTAGATGCCTACAGATGAGGGCCTGCTGATCAATGTGTGTCCCAGGTTGCTCAGCCTCCAGAGTAGAAATCCCCAGGCTGCGGATCCTCCAGCTGCTGGGCGAGGAGACCTAACCCCAGCCCGACTCTCACAGGCCCAGGGACTAGCCACAGAGACCCACCTATGAGACCACCTATGAGACCACCAGAGCCACCAGAGACATCACTATGTCTGGGGAGGTGCCCAGACCCTCCAGATTTGGTCAAAGCTGAGGCAGGGGTAGAGGAGTGGTGTGTGTGTCCATGGGGAAGGGGGAGGGCAGTGCCCCTAAGTTGGGGTCACTAAGAAAACTGGACTCATGGTGGCGTTGGCAGCCAGTTCCCAGGAAACACCAGGTTCTCCTGCAGCCTGTATAGAAGGCCTAAATAAGGACTCCACCTGGAAGGGGTTTCCCCCTCATGAATAGGGGAAGGGAAGAATCTAGAAGGAACAGGGTCTTGTTCGGGGAAAGGAGCCCCAACAGGGGTGGGAGAAGTCCTTATCTTCCCAGGGGAGAAGGCAGGGATCTAAGAACCTGTCCATTTTGTTCCACAGCTCAGGAGACACGCGCTGAGCTCTGAATCTGTTGGGCTCTCTGCTAGGCTTTTGGCTGAGAGGCACGGAGGAGGAAGGCATTCTTTCCCCTGAAAGAGCTTATCTTCTGTGAGGAAAGACGAGGGCTTACGGCCTCTATGTATGGATTCCTGAGGTGGCTGGGACAGGCAGTGAGGTACCATGAGGCCCTGGGGAGGCTTGTGGTGGGAATCACTGTCCGTGGAAAGGGCGAGCCTGGATAATGGGGGGGCCCACTGTGAGAGGCCACCCAGATGGCTCCAACAGAGTGTGGGCAGGTCCCGAGGCGTCCCCAGCAACGGACCTCTGGGAGCTCTGGCTGGGGGGAAGGCCAGGCCAGGCAGGGACAGCTTGCTCCACCTCGTACGGGAGAAGCATGAGAAGGAAGCAGCCACGGCAGAGACACTTTGGCCGTCATGAGGAGGAGAGAGGACCTGGCATTCTCCCCTCTCAGTGCCCACCTGAGGTGGTGTCAGTCAACAGGGTGACCAACCATCGTGCTCTGCCCAGGACTGAGGGTCTGCCGGGACACGACACTTCAGGACAGTTCCAGGGAAAACCACGACATGCTGGCTATTCTCCAGTGAACGCTATCTGGGAAATTTAAATAAAATCTTCACCAAGTGTAATTTGTTCAGCACGTTCCAGAGCTTTCCAGGACCCTTCCTCTATGCACAGGTAGGGAGCCGTGCTGGGACCTTCCTTTGATGAGCTATTGAACTAATTAATCATTTCTAACAGGAAAGAACCAGAAAGAGCTCCACAAGCGGAAACGCTGTGAGAAAGGGTAATTCTGTTTCTACACTCGTGTTCCTCCATCTCGGTGCCTGCTTCCCAAATTCAAGCAAGCGGAGGGGAGGCATTTCCACGTGCGCCAGGGGCATCTTTATGAGATACGAGTTACAGTTTCCCGCCTAGATCTTTGTCTCAATCACCCTTAGAATTAAAAAAAAAAAAAAAAAAAAAAAAAAAAAAAAAAAAGTCACGTTCACTGTTTACGGCCCAAATCAGCAAACCAGTTAACGAAGTTTGTTCAACACTGCCTGGAGGTATCTCTGAATTTGCCATTTTACGGCAGATTGAGTCCATTACGGTGCTGAGCTGAGAGGTACAGGGAGCACGGCCAGATACGGGGGTAGGGTTGGGAGTGAGGGTAAAGGCAGAGGGACGGATAGAAGGACAAAAAGCAAGAGCAGCTGGAACAATCCGTGTCGTTGGTTCCTGTCTGCACGTGGCCGAAGTCTTTGCTTTAGCAAAATCTCATTTTTTCTTTCATTATTGCATTCTGGGGCTCCGTTAACACGTAGAGCTCTTGCCTCTTCCTTCCGATTTCTCCTCAGTGTAGATCAGAAAATGGTTGCTAAGCTGCAGACAAAAATACTCCTGAGGAGACGGGAGGGCTGCTGGCTGCCAGGACAACATCTGGGCGCCAGCTCTTGCTCTGCACCCCAAAACGACTCTGTGTGGGGAGGCTGGGGATGCGGAAATCCGCCCTGCGTGGATATCCTCCCTGGCAGCGGGGAGCTGTGGAGGGCTTTGTCTGGTGCCTCCTGCTCCATTTGACTTCCCGTCCAGTCTTCCCCACTGGGAGCGCTCACTGTCTACACCGCTGGTTCCCAAGCCTGGCCGTGCAGACACTGCCCTGAGCTTATCCTGGATCTGATTTGGGGTATTTGCATTCAGTAGGCCAGGAGGAGGCAGGGAATCTGTTTAATCATCTCTGCCCAGCTGATCAGGATGTAGAGTCAGGTCTGGAAACCCCTGGAAACTATTCACCAGGCACCCATCCTGTGCTATGTCAAATTATCTGTCCTTTTCTAAGGACGCTTCTTATTTATACTTGATATAAATCGTCACCCCTCTTTCCAACCACTAACTGTACAAATATTCCCGGGGAAGTGGGGTCGGGCACCAAAGTCTGTCCCCTCCCTCTCTTGAGGAGGCCTCTCCCCAAATCTCCAGGGCTCTGGGGAACCCGGGGGAAATCTGGTCAGATTAAAATAAATAAAACGGGAACACCTATCTAAAATGAAATCTACTTTATTCTCCTAGGACATGGTTAGGAGAGAAACGTCCCAGGTCCTGGAAAACACAAAATAAGCTTCTGACATCACCTCAGACTGAAAGAGGCGCCCGATACCATCAAGTCGGGGGTGGCTTCGGTTCAGACTCAGTGGCAGTGACGACAGTTTGGCTGGCTCTGGAGACTTTGCTGGGAGGGTTAAGTTTGAGCAATGGTTTCTATCACAGACCCGTTTCTTGGATTTCCTGTTGCTTCCCTGAGACGCTTCCTGCTGCCGTGGGTCCTTGGACCCCCATCGAACGGTGGTGGGGAACACTCTGGGCTAAGAGATGTCTCTCCAACAGTGTCTCTGTGTCTTAGGAGCCTGCGTTTCTAACACAGCACCTAACTACTCGGGCCTCCGCCCTGATCTGACCCTGGAAAGCCGGGCGGCCACACACAGCCCAACCCCTGAGCAGAAAATGTCCGACAGCAAAAGCAGCTTCAGTGAAGAGATGCGTGGATTGGGCTCCCCCCCTTTTTTCCCCCTTTTTCCCCGGGATTGTGTTTACTGAAGTGTGCCAAGGGTGAGGGGGGGCATGTCCTCCCAGACGACCCTAATCACCCCCAGAAAGTCAGCAGCTCCCTGCACCCGACATCCGACTTCCTGAAGCTCAATTAGTTGGGCCTGGACAGCACCACTCTGGCTGCCACTAACACTCAGAAGCCGCGTTTTCCAGATTGTCTTGATTTCCCCCAAAGAGTTTGGGTCCACGCCTAACTGCCACTCAACCCCAGGCCTTAGAATTGAGCCTGGCATTTCATATCCTTTGCCAGTTTTCAAAATAAATCTTGTCTCTGGAGACAAATATTGGCCTCCCTGAGAAGCTTGAGTCTGGCTTAGCTGCACTTTTCTCAGGCAGGAGTCCGGAAGATCAACAGAGAGCACTGTGTTTCACAACCCTTCCACGGGCTGGGGCACCATCCTGGCTTTCTGAGCACTGTGGAGTGACAGGGACGCTGTCTAGGTGAGGCTACGGGACTTAGCCCCTGCAGAGCGGGGAGGGGGTACTGGCGAGAGCCGGGGTGTCCCACACCTGGGCTCCAGCTGTCGGCTCGCGGAAGCTAGACTTGCCATCACTGGTTTGAACACCTTCTCCCTGTTCCAGTTTCTTCTCTGGCTACTGATAATGAGCCCACAGGAAAGGCCTTCCTGACCCAGCAGACCTCTCCGTTTATTTGGTTACTGATTTACAGATATAAAGCAAACGGCCTGGGAAGAGGAACCCGGAATCCACTGCCTTAATATGTACTGATTCATTTAGTAAATCACATTCCACAAACATGCGCTGAGCCTCTGCCACGTGCCAGGTTCCACGGAGGAAAACGGAGGCGGAGACGCCACGGGGCTGCCTGCAAGGGGTTTCTAGCCCAGGAAGGAAGGGTTCAAGGGCAGATGGACAAATGCAGCCCGCAGGGGAGTGATTCCAGCTTTGGTGGGAATGTCAGGATGGAGGAAATTCAGGGAGAGTTGGGTGTTTCCTGGGAGAGATGGTGTTTGAGTTGGGCTAAAGGACAGGTGGGGGTCGAGGAGAAAAGGGCACCCTGGGGTTCTGACTGATGTTACCAGAGCCCACTGAGGACAGGCTGATTTTTTTTTTAGGTACAGGTGTCCCCCGCTTTTTGAAAGTTCGAGTGACACCACTTTGTTTTTACAAAAAGAGCTACTATACTGGTAGCTAACCAAAAGAAATCCGAGGAGGCTTTTCGCTTCTATGAATAAAGGTGAAAAGCAAAAATGGTGTTCAGCATTGGGTTTTCATAGGGACCTCGTGCAGCCAAGCAGCGGCGGGGCTGGGGGGCGGGGGGGGCGGGAGGGGGAGCACTGACCCGCTCCTTCCCTGGAAACTACATTCAGCAGGAAGCCACCAGAGCCTCGAACTGTGTCTGTGAGCATCTGTGCTTTATCTCGATTTATTTTGTGCGTCCATAGCAAGACAGGGATCTAAGGTATCAAAAAAGCTTAAGAGGTGATTTTCTGGGTCTGGGAACACTCCAAAAATTCTTCCATATGAAGTAATGGTAACTGTTTTGGCTTTGCACTGCCTCTGCCTACAAAGGGTTTTGGAGGGACACTCTGCCTCCGGACAGAGGGGGCACGTGGCGGGGGACGTCGCCTATAGATGGAGGATGGAGGGGGATGGAAGAACGCACTTGAGTTTGGCGGAAACCACCCCTAGCATTTGCCCCCTTTGCATTTCCCTGTGTTGTCCTTGACCATCCCATATGCCGAGGACCCGAGGGGCCCGCCTTCCGAGGGCCCTTGGACCACCACATCGGAATGAAACCATGTCCAGCCCCACTGCAGATGCCCCTAGAGGTGGGAGGGGGTAGAGCAGGGGTGAGGGAAACCTCAGCAGAGGACAGGGGAGTGGGGTGGCTGGTGAAGAGTGTGGCCTTTGACCCCTGGCAAGCACAAGCAAAGAGGTTCTCACAGTGACCAGGTCTCAGGGAGACAGCGAGGGTGGGGGCAGCCGTTCTGAAGAAAGGAGCCTGGCGGGGGTGCCAGGCCGGGGCTTGACCTAGGTGGGTGGCCTGGGTGTTCCCACCCTCCGTGTGTGGTCCGTCCTCTGGGAACACGGATTCCTCAGATCGCCACCCTTGCAGGGGGACCACCAGGGCCAGGGCTGGCAGTGGGTGGCAGGCCAGTCCCTATACTAAAGAGTGCAGAAGCGGAAGCAAGCTGCGGGGAGCCGCTGGCCGGAGCCGGCTTTCAGCTTTCCTGCGGCAGCAACAGCCGCCAGGCGGGGAACCGTGCGATGCCAGGTGACCGGCTCAACCTGCTTCCTTGTCTTTATCTTTTTCGGCGACAGCTCTCTTAGGGGCCGTTTAAAAAAAAATGAACTCAATTAAGTGTTCCCAGTAGAGCAGCAAGGCTTAGAGTCTGCAAAATGTAAAGCGGGAGCAAAAAGTTGGTGTTTAGATGGGAACCGCATCGTTGCCAAGGAAGCCGAGTCTTGCCTGTTGCTGAATGGTGGCCGTAGGGGGAAGCAAAGGGAGATGGGATTCTTTTGTTGAACCCAACCAGCACCAATTTGTCCTGACTCAGCTGTGTTTCTAATCACGTCTAACTCAGAAAGAAAGCTTCAGCTGCTCAAACCCAGACCCGGAGAGATTGCTTTCAGGCCTGAGAAGTTGGCCCCTGCTGCAGCCCCTAAGTACGGTCCAGCACAGAAACAACCTCACATGTGCTGCGCGCTGCCGTGCAGGTCATGGAGCAAAACACAGCCTTCTTCTACCGCTGGGGAGAGACTCTGCAAACAGCCATGGGGGGAGACAGAGAGCCCAGCACAAAGTGGGAGCAAAGATGGTGAGCAGGGTTCTCGATTCTCTGTGTCATGTTAAGTATAATGACCAACAGAAAGATGAAAAAGAAAAAAGATCGAGGCAACAAGAAAAAAATGGACACTTGTCTCTAGGATTTTTCAGAAGACAAAGAGATAAAACTCCATGTTCTATCAAGGTATAATCTGAAATTATAATTTTTACCTGTGAGTCTTGAAAAAAAAGTCCATGAATTCAAGGATAGGCGTCAAAGAATAAAGGTATTCATTGGGTCTAGGAAACTAAGGTACAAAAAGGAGTGGCTGAAAGACAGCTAATTTCTCTTGGGACTCAGGGACAACTAGAATTTTTCAGAGAAACATTTGTGTCTTTATGTGACGACCCTCTAAGTTACATTAATGTCACTGATTGTGCTTCCTTCTTTGAACAGGCTGCTAGGAAGCTCAGAACCATATTTGTATTCCATGTTATGTTGTGGTGTGCTACTTTCAGGACTAACAATATCCTACATGCAGAGTCACTGAAAGGAACAGAAACAGTAAGGGGGGGGGAGGGGAAATTTATTCAAAATAGCTGTTATTGTTGTCATTGCCCAAAATTTTAAGAAGAAATTTTTCCTAATGGATTTATTACCCGCAGAAGGGAAAATGACTTTATGTTCATGTCATTGAAACTGTGGGGGAGGAGTCATTGTAAAGCTTCTAATGAACCAGTAATGATCAATAAAGATTTGTTCTATAACACCCGTCAGTAATTAAAGCAGAAAGATAACACGGATAGTCCCGGTATCTAATGGGTCAACACTAAAACTTTCAGAATCTTATTTTTTCACATCTTATTGATCTTCCTTCTGGTTTCTTTCTTTAAAACAAAAAACACTTTCTGCTTCAAATATTTAAAAAATCACCCCAAATTTCCTTTTTGAAATAATTATATATTTAAAAAAAGCTTTTCAAGTAATCGTCAGCTGTTAGACATTCTTCCCTTCTGTTCTGGTGGCTTCTCCCCTGCTTTTGAACCCATACAGTTAACTGGGTAGCCCCTGACTTAGTTCTAATTCACACAAACATATGTATGTGTATTGTGTAATTACAAAAGTAATATAAGGTAACATGCTATATAATATGGTATGGGCTGGCGCTCAGAAGACACAGTGGTCGGCTGGCTTCCTGCAAAAGAGCGGGTACGTGGACCCTCAGTGCAGAGGGGAGGGGTGCCGGGAGGTCAGGGAGGCAGCAATGGGGCCCCATCAGCTCTGTCACTGGGCTCTGTGAGGGGGCTGCCGCCAGCACGTTTGTCCTCACTGTCTTCTTACTCCTCTTCTTTGTATCTAGGTTTCAGGGACCTTGCGTGCCTCATTCCGCAGCCTCTGTATCACATTTGTCTTGTGACTGTAGCCGCGGGTCAGTCCACATTGCAGCATAGTGCTAGAACTTAGGACCAAAGTGGACTTGAGGCAGGAATTTTCTAGCCACACTGCTAGAAACTGTTAGAAACTGCTGTTTCTGGATGAGACCTAGGAGGAGGCTTGCTCCTGGGGTCTGGGCAGAAGTGGATTAACGAACGGTGCAGTTAGAGAAGCTTAATCATCAGGGCTTCTCACTCTCATGCATTTCTTCTGAGTCCCTACACCTAATTTTTTTTTATATATTTTTTGGATTTTATTTATTTATTTGACAGAGATCACAAGTAGGCAGAGAGGCAGGCAGAGAGAGAGAGAGAGATGGGGAAGCAGGCCCCCTGCTGAGCAAAGAGCCCGATGTGAGGTTCGATCCCAGGACCCTGGGATCATGACCTAAGCTGAAGGCAGAGGCTCAACCCACTGAGCCACCCAGGCACCCCCTTACACCTATTTTTATACTCATAATTACATATTTTTTTCAAATTTTATAATTGTCAGAGTTCCATGAAACCAGTATCGGCCTCTGAATCTGGGGTTATATTTTTTGTTCCCCAATAAAACTAAGAGACATACAAGACGAAGCCATACCCTTTCTTTTCTGTTTGGGATGACCTGAGGGATGTGATGGTTTGGGCTGCAGCAGCCATTTTGCAACCCTGAAGAGAAAGCCAAAAGAATGGCAGAAGAGCTGACTCGGGGTCTTGATATGACTGATATGATTGACCTGCTGGATAAACGTCGACTTCTAGTTATATAAGGTAATAAGACTTCATTATTTAAGGCACATGTATTCAAGTGGTATATGAATGATAATGAGGAGCATCTTGCTGATACTTCTAGATCCCCCGCCAGTGTGTTTTAGTCACTCCCTGGAAAAACATGCATCTCCTTGCTGGAAGTGCTACTGCTAAGACTCTTACCTTCCAGAAAGCACTCAAAGCTAGAGCAGCTTTCCTGGTGCTCATCCCACCCTACCGGAGGCTCTGGAGCCTCTCCTACTGGAATGGAGAAGGCATCTCATTAGTTGTGCTGTGTCTTTGGCTTTGCCACTCTTATTCGTCTTAGATAGATGGCTTTCCTATAAATTACTCCAAATCACCTCAATCGCCCCTTCCTATCATGAACCAGCTTCTCAGTGCACTTGATTTCAGCTAAATATGAGAAAGGAAACAGGAGAGGCACATAATCATCCTAAGAAATGATTGCCAGGTACCCAGACTGACCCTTATCACCTCTTCGCTTCGAACAAGTCAAAGCTTTCCACCAGAACTTCCTAAACTGAGAAGCTTTCAAAATGCAAGCCCTGTTGAGTGACTTAGGAAAGCTGGCTATCCGGAACACAGCCGTGTACACACCTAGCCAGGTCACATAATCGACTGCCCGTGTGTTTGTGCAAAGCTGTGAGCAAACCACTATGCATGAAATCCTGGGAGCCCAGAATAATCTCACCCCGGGAAAACATCAAACGGTGTGCTAGAATGAAGAAAGAAGCGTGAGGAGGCACAGAGGGACTGTCTTGGAAATTTACGCTCACATGGTGTGGGAGCCGAAGTCCGCTGACTCGGTGGGCCCCGCTGGGTCTCAGGACTGTGTGGACTGACAGCTCTGTCCGGGTCTGTTCTGTTTCCTTGGTGACCAGATACTCCTCTTTGAGAGCACACAGGAATGACTCAGTCCTCCTCAATGACCTGGTTTCACGTCAAGGAACACTCATTTTTCCATACCTAGGTCCCTAGACTTCCATCCATTTGCCTGATCCGTCTTTCTGCTGATCCTCTCTCTGGCAGATAAATGCTAGTCCGAGGGCTTAGATCTCATTGGCGTCGACCAACGACCCCCAGGTGCCAATACCTACCTTTCTCTTTCACCCTGCAAGCTGGTCTGTTTGAGAGGGGTCTCCAAACTTGGCTAGGATAAGCCACGCCCTTTCCCCCGTACTGATTCTAGATCAGCCTTGACCCCGGTTCCCCTGAAGGCTGGGGCGGGGCACACCAGCCAGCAATCCGAGGTTGATCAGAGAGCCCAGTGAGCTGGCCCTCAAGGCAGGCAGGCTGGAGCTGCTAAAGTCTATTTTGTGCAAGGCAATGAGGTTTGGAGCCCAAACGCAAGGTAATCTCCTCTACAAAATCCAGTGGGGAACCTGGATCTCTGCACTTGCGTTTGCCAAACAGTTTTCTTAAAGGTGAAAGCAAAGCTGAGCATCTCCTGGATTTCCACTGCCCTAAAGCAACGGCTTTGGTTCACGGTAATTGTTGCACTTAAAACTGAATCGGTTACATTGTAAGCCTGGGTAATTGAGTTAAGGGCAGTTTGTTAAAATATAGTGAGTCTGGAGCCACGATGTCTGAACAGTGGCTCTGGGTCCACGTCTGCCATTGTGTGTCTACAAAGTCACCGGATTAAGGCGACTTGGGCCTCTAAAGATGGGAGAAGGCCACGAAGGGCACTTAAGTGAAAACAAAATCTTTAACGTGCAAAAGCCGAGTAATTATTTACCTTTGGGTGATTGACAGAATTTGTATAATTACCTCAGTTATGAACCATCCTTTGTCAGCCACTAAGGTCAAAGGAGAGACAAATTTCCCTTTCTTGTAGTAGAACCTGCTTGGTATGGCTTCTTTCTCGTAGACAGTCATGTGTCCCACTGTTCTCAGTTTGTCATACACCTGCAGAGAGAACAAGAGTCAGCAGTTTGGCATTCTCTTTCTTAACCATATATGAATATTTACAGCACATGCAAGAGAGGGAGAACTTTACAGACCAAAGAAATGACCAAAGCACCTGATACGTTTGACAACATAAGAATGAGGAACTTCTGTATGTCTCAGAAAACAAGGTGGGTTCGTCTCTTAAGGCTGAAGATCCACACATCCTGTGACCTAAAAAGTTAGCCGTGAGGAACCTAGCAAGAACCCTTCACACTCGTGCACCGGGAGACACAGAGAGGGACATAGACTGTAGACGGGAACAGCCCAAATGCCCAGCAACTGTGGAAGGTAGAAATGACTCACAAGGTTCTCTGGGGGAAATACTATACAGCAACGAACAAGGACAGATTACAGCTCCACAGGGCACCTGCCATCATCTCAGGAATCTCAGTTTGAGAAGACAGAATGAAGCAAGTTGCAGAAGAATACAGACAGGATTATTATTATTATTATTATTTGCGGTTTGAATAACTATAAAACTAAAGAACATAGGCAGTAAAGCTATAAGGAGAATTATGGAAACGATAACTTCATACTTTTCAATATTTTATAATAATCTGTCTACTCAACAGTTAATAAAAAAATTACGGAAGCTTGTCTATGTCAAAAACTCTATAATAAAATTAAAAGGCAAATGAGGGGGTGCCTGGGTGGCTCAGTGGGTTAAGCCTCTGTCTTCAGCTCAGGTCATGATCTCAGGGTCCTGGGATCGAGCCCCACATTGGGCTCTCTACTCAGCAGGGAGCCTGCTTCCCCCTCTCTCTCTGCCTGCCTCTCTGCCTACTTGTGATCTCTCTCTGTGTGTCAAATAAGTAAATAAAATCTTAAAAAAAAAAAAAAGGCAAATGAGGAATTGGTCTGCCTAATGTTAAATATAACAAAGATCAAAGAAAGGGGATTTGTCCTTTGACTTGACCTAGAGCACATCTTATCTGCACCTGAACCTTAAAAGTATTAGTCATCTGTCTGCCCTTCATTACACTGTTAATTTCATGATGAGGGGTGTAAACTCTGCACATATTTCCAATATCTACCAGCCGCTTAAATATTTATGGCTGGCATTGAAATCAATGGACTGATGTTGACTCATTGGCCCTTAGTCCAAGAGGCCCATCTTTCTGGGTGGAGGCGAATATAAAATTGAGTTTTTCAGCTCACATCTGGAGAATTAGCCTTGAGGCTTAAAGCAGAGCATTTCTGATGACCCCACGAGTGATGATTTCCTACTTGAGAAAATCCATTGTTCTTAAGGGAAGTGGGACGCATCTGCAGCCAGATTTCGGATTTGTGAAAAACCCGATGACACACACCGGGTTGCACAAACTGTTGTGCCCATCACATGATGAACTGTCACCCAAACACAGTCCCCACTGTGGAATAATCCACCAACTGCTTCGGGCGGCTCAAAGCCGCCTGGCTAGAATGCCGTCATGTTGGAAGAAGCTCTCCCAGCTCGTAAACTGCCTATCCTCAGGCATTCTGGAGGCAGCCTGTCCCCCGAGCGCCAAGCTGGAGACGGAGATCATCTTCCTCGCCAAGGAAACAACTTCTTTGCAAGAAGCCATTTTCTGGGGGGCCTGCCAATGTGTAGAGCACTCCTCCTGGCTTCATACTGAGGGATTTCACGAGCTGCTGTACAAATGGTCAGCACCTCTGCTTCCTGACCACGGACTTGAGTAAAAGGGGCGACCACCTAGGAAATGGGACAAGGCTGGAGAGGAGCGGCACTGTTGGCAACTGTGTTGCTCTATCCCCAAATGGACAGATCTTGGACTTTGATATGGGAGCGGGCCGGAGGAAGTCGAGAGTACCAGAGGAGAGACGCTGGCCTTCCGCGGGCTGTGCGCATCCACACCAGGGAGCTTCCACTGTTAGCCACAGTCATGCTATGAGGATGGGTGGAGGCATCAGGTTCCTAGGCCAGTTCCTGGCACCTTGGGGTTGGCACTGCCATGGACAGCAGTCTGAGCCTCCCCCAAGAAAGTGACCCGCCTCCTGGTCCAGAGCACGAAGTGTTCTCTGGGAGCGGGTGGACGTCCCAGAGCTTGCCCTAGAATGTGACAAGGCAACATGGGGTGAAGCAGGAGGACCAGATGCTGTTTGTCCCTTATTTTCTTATCATGATTTGCCAAGTACTGCAGATAATTATGGTTTGGAGAGAAGGGTGAGAAACGTCTCGCCATCTCAGAGTGTTGAGCAGGGCAGTGCATGTGGAGAGCACCCCCTTGGAAATGCCCCCACTGCAATGGTGATCACTGTAATAAGTGGCCCATATGTCATCCTTGAGGGGGGCCCAGCATGGTTCTGTGGGTTTCTAGCAGCCCAGGAGGACAGCTCTGATGGCATCGCCACCCACGTGGACTCGGAAGAAAAGCAGAGGGGTTGGGTCAGGGAGCCGTGGGTTACTGGTTTGTGATCGGGCAGGGATCTGCACCCAAGCAGCGTGCCTCCTTAGATAAGGAGCTGACCTATGACACGCACAGCCTCAGCCCCTGTTCATTCATCCCGTTCCGATCTCCAGTTCCCTGATGAAAACGGATCAGATGGGCAGCTTTGCTCCGAAGAGCATTCTCTGCATGCATCCGCTCTCCCCGGGGTTTGCCTGGGAAGCGCCGCATTTCAGCCAATAAGAACACAGCCCTACTAAGGGCTAAGAGCTTAACATGCAAAGCACCGCACATCCTTTATCTCATTTAATTTCCACCAACATCTATGGAGCAGAGTCCATCACACCCATTTCAGAGAAGAGAAGACACACATGGGAGGAGGGGCAGCTTGGCAGAGGTCAAGGGAGCGCGAGGTAGGTCACGTGCCCTGGGCGGCCCAGCTCCCGGCACGGCTCCCTGCTTCAGCGCTGAAGCCCCAGGGCAAAGATCAAGTGTGGAGCCATGGGAAGGGGGCGTGTTTCAGCCCTTCCCCCACCCAGACCCCTCCCCCTCCCCATTCCTCTCCCTCCCATCAGGGAGCTTCTTGCCTCAGAGTGCTTCCCAGGGGCTGGCCAGAGGCTCACGACGGGCCCTCGGTCCTTCACTTGCTGCAGGTCGTTGAGGCTGATGTACTTATTGAGCTCGATCACTTTGTCCATCCAGAAAATGTCGGTCATCCCATGATCTGAGAAGATGATGACATTGAGGTGCTCCTGAAGCTCCCGCTCCTGTGGGCGGACAAAGACCATCAGGACAGTGACCCGGCAGAGATGTGCTCACTCTGCAGGTCTCGTAAACTCTAAGTTACGGGGAAAGGATCCTCCCTCACTCAGAGACTGAATCATCTCCTCTTCTGCCCTGATGAGACCGGCTGGACGCCACCGTAGAAGCACCCAGAGGGGGGCAATGCGAGAGCACACTCCCCTTTCCAGGAGTGCTAGAAATCATCCCTCCTGGGCTGGAGCCCTTCGAGCTACTTTGTTTGCTCTCCGCTCCTTTGGCTCTTTCAGCAGACCTGTGTGCTAAGATGGGAGCTGTCACTCCCCCATTCCACAAACGTGGAAAATAAGGCCCAGGAAAGCTTTACCTTGCTGAGTGTCTGCAGGCAAGGGGGTGGCAGGCGCAGGGACAGAACCCAGGTCTGGTCTCCATGCCCGCTTGGACCTGGTTCACAGACTTACTAGGTTTGGTAAAGGACCGTGCTGGCTAACAGGCCAGGTAGGATGCCAATCCGGTCATTTCAGTCCTGCTGGGCTGGTCGTAAAACAAGGGATCCCCTGGTGTCTGAGCAGGGGTTGGGTGAAGAAAAGAGCCCCATCCCAGCCTGGTGCTGGCCTCGTCCGCCAGGACCAGCGAGAAGGAAGACGCTGAGGGCTTATGACAGCCAATGAGGCAGGAAGAAACTGACAAGAGGGGAGCTTAGCCTCATGGTCCTTGTCGCCAGTTACCTGGATCCACGTGGTCATGTACTTGAGGACGGTGTCCACGGCCTTCAGTGCATCTTTCCGCTGAGGCGATGAGGGGCCGTAGTGGTGGCCTTCCACATCGATGCGCTCATAGTATATGGCTGCCAGGTCCGCCCGGCCACTTCTGGAGGGAGCAGAGTGAGAGGGATGCGGGTCAGGGAGGCCCTCAGCAGCTTTCTCCCCCTCCAACCAGCAGTCCTCTGTGAAAACCCTGGGGTCCCCAGGCCCCTGCTGTGGGCCAGGCAAAGCTGAAACCTTAAAAAAAAACATGGTGATCGCCAAGGAAGAAACATGACCGCTGCATCTAGGCCTGACAATCCTGAGCTCCTTGGTGCAACACTCCGAGAGCATGGTCAGGGGACATCTGTTCTCTGGGCTCATGTGGCATCACACATCATGCCCCAAGAGCTGGAAGGGGCAATAGCGGGCAGGGGACAGTTCTCGTAGCTCGACTCTGCCACCCGTTGTCATAAGATCAGAACAACTAGAGGCAATCATTTGAATCATGACTGTTCGATTATTGCTGGACCTGAAGGAGTTATCTAAATACGACAGCAGACTGTGTGTTCGGCCCTGGAAAGAAGAGAGTAAGCTTTTCTAGCACGGCCTGGGGGAGGCAAACAGGTCAGCGTCCAGGGCCTGCTGTCAGCGGACACTGACATGAAGCTGACCCTTCATAGAGGAAATGAACCGTCAGCTCCAGGGTGAACATAGAGTGAATTCTAACAGTGACCACACTTCTGTGGGTCCCAGGGAGACCCTGGTTCTGGAAAAACTCTCCCTCTTGGCCAGAGTGCTGATGATACTGATAATGGCAGAGGACTAATAATCCAAGCCCTTGATGCTGGGCTAAGAATGACCAGGAACTAGTGATCTCAATTGGAGCAGGAGACCTGCAGAGCCAGGCAGGGGAGAAAAAAGCGGTGTGAGGTACCTCCCTCCCTCACACAGGGCTTTCCACCACCTCCCGCCAAGCTTTGCCCACGACTTCCCCCCAAAGCACCCAAATGAAACAGTCATGAGGCTGATGATGACGCTTATGACGGGAGCAGTTATAGTGACTGACAGAAGTTGAAGCAATGCAGAAGAAATTCAAGCTAATTCCTTTGCTTGCGCTTTACAGAAGCTAATAATCAACACTCTTGGTGGATTGCCTTATTTCTCCAGAAGAGCCATATTTTAAGGGCACACACACCAATGAGATGGCGTGGTGTCTCCCGGTGAGTCTGCCCCAACACTTGGAACATGAGCAGTACAAGAACGTGTGACCTCAGAGCCTGCTGTGCCTTGGGTCTTGCAATCCACAGAGGACGGAAAATTGCCTCCCGGAAGTTCAGAGAGTGGTTTGCACGGTCAGAGTTAAAAACAGCTCTCACGCCTCCTCCAGGTCTCAGGGGAGATGGTGCCTCTCCCAGGAAGCTGGCTCTGGTGCCCCAGGCTCAGCTGGGCAGCCCCCCCGGGCGCCCCTGCGGCTCTCCAGGCTCATCTCCTGGTAAATGCTCTTCCATGCTGGGCTGTAGTTGCCTCTTGATGACTCTAAGCTGTGAAGCTCTTTGGGGGGATGTCGATTCATGCTCTATTGTAGCTCAGTTGTGGCCTACTGTATTTGGCATACAGTTGGTGCTCTATAACAGTTGAAAGTCTACTAATAGTAAGTGCTCAGTAAATGACACACTGTGTTGAAGGCTTTTCCATCATTATTTAATCCTCACAGCAACCGTTTAGGATAGGAATGCATTGAACAGAGAGCTCAGTACAGTTGCCTGCATTACACAGCCAGTGAGAGATGGAACTAGGACTCAAACCCATGTTGGGCTGACTACAAAGCCTGGACCACAACCACTAAGAACTCAACGGCCCACAATAATGGGGCAGCATTCGGCTTATTCTTCTTGTGGAAATAGTCCTTACTGTCTTATAAGAATCCCTTCTTGAAGGATAATGTGCCATGTCTGTGGGCTGGATTGTCTTGGATTTCCGGAACTACTATGGTAAGCGTCCTTATAGAAACGCATTTGAACATTTTGCAGGTGGGGAATAGGCCAGAAAGGATTCTAGGACATACTCAAGGCCTCACAGAGACATAGCTAGACCTGGAAACATGAATCTCCAAGATCAGAACATTCTACCAGCCCGGGTTTTTGAAAGTCCGTGTCTACTCCTTTCACTACATCGGGGATGGTTTTCAGACAATATTGCACCTAGCATCTTCCTTCATTATGGTCCTGCTTGTCCTGAGGGCGTGCCCTTTAATGATGCTGTGACGTTCTATGCATTCCCTGAGGGGCACTTCATTTATGTTTTTGAGGGGACATTCGTTTCAAGTTAAGTGAAATTGCTGGTCGGGTGTGTTCTTTTTTTAGAGCACAGCAAACCGGCCCTTCCTTAACAAATACCATTACCACTCTCCTCCTCCGCAACCGGGACCGGGTCAGGTGTTTTTCAAAAGTGATATTATCATTATTCATACCCGCTAACGTGTGAATGACTCACCCATCTATAGATGGTAGAGAACAAAAAGTCACCGCAAGGCCCGCAAGGGTGTGGGCGGCGCATAAGCATAAAATGTCTCGCCAGGAAATGGCACTTGCATACACATCCCTAAACTGCTGTGAGGCCCGTGTTGGTCACATGGCTAAACTAACGGATGCGATGCAACCTTCCAGAAAATCTCGCCCTCAGATGAGTCTCAGCCTTTACATGCTTTATGCACTTGCACATGTAGCTGCTCAAATGTGCGGGTTCACACAGGGTATCCGGGTTTAAGTGTGCGTGCTTCCAGGGTAGGGCTTGCATGGGGGAAATTTGCATAAACGGGCTGACAGTTGCTTTCAATTTCAATGACATGCTTTTAGGTCACTTCAATGCAGACTCTTCCCCTGAACGCAGCAGACCCTTGGCTAGTCTCCTGCAGGCTCTGCGCCGTACCCACAAATCTCTGTGTGATCGGGAAGCCAATGTCACGGATTCATCTGATGACTTCCTTCAAAGGAGCTGCCGACCCCAGGTGCCACGAACACTGGCGAGTCAGGGATTTATGCGGGCGCCTTTGGAAAAGATTTCCAGGCTGGAGCTCCGTTGATTCGTTAGGGACCCAAGTCTTCGAGGGCTGAGAGCTCTTGCCTGTTTGTAGTTTAGCGGACAGACTATTGGTCGGCAGCAGTTTTCCACATGGATCTGGTCTCCATCACGGGTCAGCTCATTTGTAATGGAGCAGTTGGGTGAGGAGTTGGGTGGAAATGCCTGCAGACCTCTTGTTGGCCGTTTATAATTTATAGCTTTAAGGGGTCCAGGAACTGAGTCTAAGGACATATGGCTGTCAGCCCAGTACTTGAGAGCTGCAAGGAGCCCTCAGCCCTAGGGTATCAGAGACACCCAAGTCCCCCATCAACTTAAGAAGCTGTCCAGATCTCTATTCAGTGTAAAAGTTCATAACCTCACATCCGTTTTCCTGACTGAAGTGAGTTGGAAGGAGAAGACTTAGGGAGAGAGAAATGGGGGGCAATTCAAAGGGATGGTTGAAGTTACCAACTGTTAAGAAAAATGATCCAAAACGTAGAAATAAGGCCCCCCAAAACAGCTGCCTGTCATGCCCCTGTCCTAAAAGACAGGTGTCTAATAAACTTACTTATGGGTCACCAGATTTTATGACCCACTCGAGCCCGGACTGTGTAAACTTAGCTGTTACTCTGTAGGAAGCCAGTAAGATGAAGGTTATTTTCCCTGATGGAGAAAGCAGTCTCGAAGGTCATGGTCTGGTTGTCCTCTAAGTTGGGAAGCATTTTTGGCTTTTCATGATAATCGTACGCCATCGTACTCTATCATTTCTTTCCTTCACACGTGTGCTTCTCACATTCTCCCTTCAAGCAGCCGGGTCATCCCCGGATCCCCTCAGAAATAAAGTGCTTTGAACTTGGGCATAATTCTCACATACGTAGGTACTGAGCACATGACAGAAGTTAGTTTTGAAGATAACACTTCGATAGGGCATTGGAATTATACATATCTGGGTTCAAAGATGGGAACCTTGCTATGCGGGTGGTCTCGAGAACAGCAGAAATATCTGGAAGCCTCGACGTGCCCTGTGAAGGACCTCCACAGAGGACTACACTGGGTATGGAACAAGCTGATGTCTGTGAAGTGCTGGACACACAGCAACAGGGAAGCAAAGGGAAGGGGGTGCCTTCCATTTCTCTCTTCCTTCCAGATGCGGCCGGACGCTGTCAGCCTGTGTGCCGAGCCCCTTCCCTTAGAGTCCACGGGGAGGAGGGACAAAGGCCAGGACAATTGCTCCAGCTGCCCGGTGGTCTGTGGAAAGAACCATCGCATCATCCATCCGTTCCTTTATGGCCACCAGCAGCCACTGATGTTCTGGGATCCTAATGGAATTCCTCTGGAGCTGTTTTCCATAGAGCTTGACAATGGACAGGGGCTGTGTCCACTGCTCCCATTGGCCGGTTGTTACTTGACCAATCCTTTCCAGAGGCAGCATCAGGCGTCTCCTGGGAGTAGCCTCCTGGCCCCTCCAGGCCTTCAGAGCTGTCACCACTGTCAAAACTGCTGCCCCCACACTCTGTAACCCCCAGAGGAGCTACTCATGCCCCTTTTCCTGCCTGCCAAAGCATGACTAGCCTACAAACAGAACTTCCAGGAGGAAGTTCTAAGTGATGTGATGGCAAACAGCTTCCTGTTGTGGCTGTGTGAGTGGGGGAATCGCTTCACTGTCCCCGTGTGTGGAGTCATGGCAACTAACATGCCTGTGACCGAGGCCCTGTACTGCTGGACATGGCAAACAGCAGACAGACCACAATGGCTGCCAGTCCACCTCAGGCCCTCATGAGCCCTGGACCCAGGACAGCCCCACAGGGGTGACTTGGAAGGAGCCATCCCCTCCATCTGATTGGGTTTTGGGGTATGTCAGAGGTATGGGTGCAGACCAGAAGAAGAGCTGCGACGTTGACTCTGAAACATCCAGGCGCTTCTTGCTCAGACCTGGGCTCCGGCTCCACCACCTGCTAGCTGTGGGTGACCCAAGGCAACGAATGTAACTTTGGGAGAGTCAGCGGGCTCTTTGTAAGAGGGGGAAGACGACACCTGAGCAGTCCAGTAGATGTGACAGCAGAACGGGTCAACGGCGATGGCGCCTTTGACACAATGCTAGCCGGTGGGTGCTGAAGACATGAATTCTTTTCATCTTCTCCTTCCCTCTAGGCTAGAGGTTGTCAGGTGCTGAGGTAGCATCTACTGTGGATATGACTTGGGTCAATAAAGCTTTATGAGGCCTGGAAGGCAATGCCCAGATCAAACATGGAAATGGGACTACCCCTTCCCACAGAACCGTGCAGCTTCTTGGCTGAGCTGGACCCTTTGCTGAAACGCTGTCCATAGGTCAATCTTAACTGCCTTCTGTAAAAACCTATCTATCCTTTATCCCATTCTCTCTGCCTCTCAGACTAAGAGCAGAGCAGACAGAGACACTCTGAAAGCAGTACTGATCAGGAAAAATGTGTGTGTGCCTGTGTTTGCACACTCGTGTGAACTCTAAGCACTCTTCAAATGATAGGTAGGAATTTTGAGACAGAGCTGAGCAGAAACCAAGAGGTAAGCTATGGAGTCCAAAGTTTGCTCCTAGTTTGTGGGCCATCTGATGGAAAGATAAATAATTAATGTGTCTTTGCCTAACACACAGAGCAAAAGAATTCAAACATACAGGTTAGGGGTGTTTGGGTGGCTCAGTCAGCTAAGGGTCGCACTCTTGGTTTCAGCTCAGGTCATGATCTCAGGGTCCTGTGATCAAGCCCCACGTTGGGCTCCATGGAACCTGCTTAAGAGTCTCTCTCTCCCTCTCCCTCTCCCCCTCATGTCCCCGCTCTAAATCAATCAATCAACCTGCATAGGTTGGTTAAAGGAGGTTCCTTCTTTTTCTTTGCAAGAGAGCCTAGCTCATCTTACTGCTTTCCACAGGCAATAGGTATCATCTGGCCTATTGTCTTTCTTCCTTTTATCCCTCTGTCTCATTTCAAGCCCTGACTAGTTTTAGAAATGGTGGCTCTCCAGCTTTCCAACCACTATTTACAGGGGCCCTTTCTGGTGACTCTGTTAACTTTGACAGTATGAAGACCCCACAAGACAATTGCACTGGCCTGATTCCATCCTGTCTTGGCCTTCACTGCCCAACTGCAGAAGCATCGTTCCCTGGTAGATCACATGCATGCCATGCCCTGGAGTTCAAGGCCTTTCATGTAGACTACAGTGTGTAAAGTGCCAATTGAACAATGTGGTGGCTGGCGTCAGGTCACACCAGGTAGAGGCCTAGCCCAGGGCCAGCTTCTTGGGCCTGCAGTTCCTGGTAGCCTTTTCTGTCCAGGGGATCCCAGTGCCTTTGCTAAACACACACACACACACACACACACACCACTTAATCCTTCCCCTTTCTAAATGCTGTGCTCTAAGGTAAAGATGTTGTTCCCCAGTGTTCCAGAGCTTTGCCATGTTGCTTGAAAAGGGAAAAAGTAAAACTTCTCTAGAAACAGAGAAACAGAACTTTCTCTAGGAGTCAGAGCCCAGCACTTGTTCCTCTAGCATGCCGTGATGCCTCAGGACGAGGAAGCCTGCTTGGATGGGCCAGCCAGCGGGCACTGGCTAACCTGAGCCTGTTGGGTCTGTGTGCCTCCCCACGGGCTGAATCACTGGGTTGGATACAGTGAAGAACCATTCGGCTGACAAGGCAAGATGAATGTGAAAATGATTACACTCCCGGAGTGTTGGGTTCTTTGGAGGTATCTGTATGACAACTATGTTCTAAATGTTCATATTTAGTGCGGCCACAGTCTGTAGGGGGGGCCAGCTTTTTGGATATGTTGGAAACAGCACTGTAGGGACACAGAGCTATTCCAGAATTCTAGCTCTGCTCATCTGCTGTGCATGTAGTACCCTGCTGCTCTGCACAAACTACTTTGTAACATGATATTCCAGGCCATCACATGTGTGTGTGGTTTTCTAGCACTTGTGGGCAAGGAAAAGAAAGCAGAGTAGGTAGGAGGCAGGATCGTATAACACACATGATTTACAAACCATATGTTGAAGAATATTTATTCAATAGTTAATAATATTTATTTAAAGTTCATTCCAGACCCTGTCCCTTCCCTTTTCCCTCCAGAAAAAAAAAAAAAAATCTAAACTTTAAAATTTGTTACATCTCAGTTTTTAAGTATTTCAAACCTATTTTCTCTCCAGTCTGTCAGAGCCTGAACATTCCTGTGCCTCAAAGCACGCCCTCTTGGTAGGTCTCCTGGAAGTGGAATTATTCTAAGAAGCAGCGAAGGGAGGGGTGTTGTTTTCTCCCTGTACAGTTCTGTGGGGGTGACTGGTGCTCCCTGCGATGTTTGGGGTGGTGATGGCAAGAATGGGATTCATAACTGGTCAGTTCTATACCTGGGGCAATCTCAGCTATGGGCCAATTCATGCGGTTTCCGCTGGTGAGTTGTACGCAGTGCCTAGGATCTGGTGGCCCTTGGAGTCTGCCCAGCTTTAAAACCAGGCTCTTTCTCCTGAGAGGATTACGGTCCCTGCCTGGGGTCCAAACTGAATGCTACGGGTCTTCTGCCTTGATGCTACCCAGGAGGCCCACTCAGCAGCCAAGGCGACTGCAAATCTGGTCCTGGAAATGAGAGAGCTCCCAACATCTACGGCCTCTTGGTTGCTGATTACTCAGGTACAGCCCACCTGGTCTCCCATCTTGACTTCCACATCTAGCGGCGTCTGAGACAGCCTTGAGGCTTTCTCCTGACCTTTCTTGTTGATCAGATTCTCTGACAGACTCTTGTGTGCTATTTTAGACACCATGAATGATTTCTGCATTTTTAAAGTTCTGTGTCATTTTTCCACGTGGGAGGAATAAAAGGTTCTATCTTCTAATGCGCTAATGTGTTTCACACATTGCCAAGATATGGGGAGAGCAGGCAATTTTTTCAAATTTATTTCCCCAAAGATCCACCCTTTTAACCAAATAATGACATTTTCTGAAATTCAGGCATTCCCTAAATCTTAATTAGAGAGATCTTGACCTTCATATTGCTTCTCTGTGGTCCATCAACGTAAAGAAGAAAGTCTCACACCCTTTTGGACTTTCTTGCTCTTGATTCAACACTTACGAAGAGTGCCCCTACCTGAAAGGACTCACTCACAATGGCTCTCTGGTAGCAGTTAACGGTCATCACGCAAGAGGTTAACCACCTCTTGGAGACATTACTCCACCGGTACCAAACCCTCTTAATTCACTTTAGCATTCATTAGTGGTCCTGGAAATAATGAGGAACAATGATTGGCTGAAACTTTGGGACACTTACTTGAGGGAGTCAAGAGCATCGCTCACAGCATTGGCAAAATTGATATCTGTCGGGACGTTTTTATATTCTAGGCAGTAAGTAGGTCTGACCCCAAGAATCTCCACCTCACAGCCTAAGAAGGAAAAAGATGGCAAATGGTTACTTTCTTTAATAATTAAGGTAGGTTTTTGAGCTTATTTCAGGAAGCAAACACCATTAGTCAAAATAAAATCTTGGTTCATTTTCATGAAATAAAAGAACTTACTGCTGATAAGTGGCATATTTAACTGCAATTTTGTTTAACTGGAGTAGAGGTTCTCAAATGTCGTTCCTATGGGACATGGGTGTCCCATAACAGGGACCAGCAAAAATTGGATAATGTTGGTCTTTCCCAACTTGAAACAAAATTAATTCATACACAGAAAGCTCTCATTTAAAACTTTTTTCCATAGAATTTTTTCATAACTGCTAAGTCTTCTAGTGTGTCTTTGTCTATTCTAAAATCAAGTATTAGGTAGTATCTGATTAGTTCTGGAATAAAAAAATAAGTATTTCTGTAGTCTAACTGAACTTAGAAATGCCACACCAAATTAGCAAGCCTAAAAATCACTGAATTAAAGCGAGGATCTGAGACACGTCTTTGCCTCTCCCAAAATGAAGGAAAATAATTTTTTAAAAAGATTTTATTTATTTATTTCAGATGGAGAGAGCACATGAGTGGGGTGCAGGGAGGGGAGAAGGTGGGGAAGAGCAGAGGGAGAGGGACAAGCAGCCTCCATGTTGAGCACAGAGCTGGGCATGGGGCTTGATCCCATGAGCCTGAGATCATGACCTGAGCCAAAATCAAGAGTCAGAGGCCAAACTGACTGAGCCACCCAGCACCCCAAAACGAAGTAAAAGAATTAAGGGCATTCTGATGTTAGGAGTTACTACAGCCTCAGCTTCACTGCCCCAGACTCCTGGACGAGTAGAAGTATTTGCTCTGAGGAAGAGATACCCAACCTTATTATTGAACTATAGGGCAGAAGAGGGATGAGCAAGTCTCAGTTTAAGTTCATTGACTATTACCGGGTACCTACTATGCACTAGTCACTGTGGTCAGACATAGCGGAAACAAAAATGTGTCAGTCAGGGTCTCTATCCTAGAGCATTCGGGAGGAGACCTTTGGGGAAAAAAGTGTAACATATGAAGTTTAAAATGAGGGGCAAGGCAACAGCTCATCAGAGGCTGGG
This sequence comes from Mustela erminea, assembly GCF_009829155.1. Classification (NCBI taxonomy): domain Eukaryota; kingdom Metazoa; phylum Chordata; class Mammalia; order Carnivora; family Mustelidae; genus Mustela; species Mustela erminea. The sequence continues at coordinate 25,955,038 of NC_045634.1, read as the reverse complement.
GACAGAACATCAGAGGGGAGAGGGACCTTCCAAACTGCAGAAAGCTGAGGACACTGCTGAAGAGAAAAAGAACTCAGTGATTCAAAAAGTAGGAAACGTAAACTTTCCATGTAAAGACCAGAGAGTTCTCTGCTGGACAAATTCCAAGGCCTGATAAAAGGATAACCGTTATCTTCCCTCAGGACATTTGAAACTAGTGGCAAAGTAAATCTAGCTAAAGCTTCAAAATCCCCCAGACCAAGCTCAACTACAGATTAGATTGACTTAGCCTCCATCCTAAAGATCTAACATAGGAAGAGGCATGAATTTTTCTCAGGGGAAATATCATTTGTTGCACCCTCTACTGTTCTTTTTTACATAATGTTTGGCATATAATAAAAAATCATGAGATGTACTAAGAAGTAATAAAATGTGCCTCCTAATCAAGAGAAAAATATTCAACAGAACCAGGTCCACAGATGACACAAATGTTGGCCAGAAAGGGTAAACATATAAGAAATTTCTTTAAGAGATGATTGACTATTTAAAGCAAAATTTGAAACAATATATTATGGGATTTACAATATATGCATAAGTAAAATAGATGACAATAAGAACATAAAGAATGTATAAGTGGATAAATGGCATTATAAAATTTAAAAACTCTAAATTCATTGTGAAGTAATATAGTATTATTTCAGGGTAGAACATGAAAAAGCTAAAGATGCATGTTGGTATGTCTAGAGTAACCATTAGAAAAAAAAACCAATAAAATCTGAAATCAATACAAGAGAAAACCAACTATACTTGTTTCAAAATAAATGTGAATGGATTAAGCTCTGAAAGAATGTGAAGATGAAACAAACACAATCCAACTATAAAATACTTGAAAAATTTACACTTGATATAAAACGACACAGAAATTTTAGATACAAAGAATGGATGGAACCCACCCCCTGAACCAAAAAAACACCCCAAAGGTAGTCTCAAAAACCTGAAACAGCTATAAATCCACCTTAACAGTTAAGAAGGTGTATGCTTGTTAAGAGGGGAGATCTTAAAAGTTCTCATCATAAGAAAGAATAATTTATGACTATGTGTGGTAGGGAACGTTAACTAGACTTATTGTGATAATTATTTCACATTGTTTCTCAGCCTTTTGGCTAAGAACAAGTGTGATAATTATTTCACCATATAATGTCAAATGATTTTGTTGTATACCTGAAAAAATACAATTTTAATATAATTTTATCTCAACAAAAATAAATAATAAGAATGGGTATGATTGTTTACATATCATTAACATACATTCTAACTGGTGTAAGGTGGTATCTCAATGTGATTTTGATTTGAATCTCCCTGATGGCTAATGATGATGAATATTTTTCATGTGTCAGTTAGCCATTTGTATGTCTTCTTTGGAGAAGTGTCTGTTTATGTCTTCTGCCCATTTCTTGACATGATTATCTGTTTTGTCTGTGTTGAGTTTGAGTAGATCTTGGATATCAGCCCTTTGTCTGTACTGTCAATTGCAAATATCTTCTCCCATTCCGTGTGCTGCCTCTTTGTTTTGTTGACTGTTTCCTTTGTTGTGGAGAAGCTTTTGATCTTGATGAAGTCCCAAACAACACACACACAGTGGTCTTGGGAAAATAAAGTGCAAATTTGCAATCTGGGTGGAAGATTTGAATGACAACTTAAGAATAAATGATATATAAAATATAGCTACATAAAGATATAGAGGATTTGAATTTTTTAAATTTAAATTCAATTAATTAACATTTAATGTATTATTAGTTTCAGAGGTAGAGGTCAATGATTCATCAGTCTTATATAATACCCAGTGCTCATTACATCACATACCCTCCCCAATGTCCATCACCTAGTTACCCAACCCACGCCCCCTTCCCCTCCAGCAACCCTGTTTGTTTCCTATGATTAAGAGTCTCTTATAGTTTGTCTCCCCTCTCTCATTTCATCTTGTTTTATTCACAGATATAGAGGATTTGAACGTTACTAACAATACACTGGATTCAAGAGATATTGAAAATTTTACTATTACAGAATATTCAACATTATCAAACCGAAGAGAAAAGTTGATCGTATTCCAGTCCACGAAGAAAATCTCAATAACTTCCAAAAAGCAGAAATTTTATAGGCCACCATGCATGTTATCTGACCTCAGGCAATAAAATTAGGGATTAATCGTAACAGTTCACTAAATATAAACCCAACTGCTTACAAATGAAAAAGAAACCCCTTATGTAACTTGATGTAAAGAGGAAATGAGACTTTCACTGATGCACTAGATATTAACTACGGTGAAAATTCTCCTTTTCGAAACTTCACGGGACGCATTTTCATTTAGGTCGGAAGCAAATCAGGAAGGTTGCCATCCCTGCTGCAATTTATTATGGTTATAAAACTTCTTATCAAGGCAGTTAACAAGAAAAGGAAATAAAAAAATGAGTGTTGGAAACCAGAAGGCATGCCTGAAGAGCTCATCTACAGGAACATTTTACAAACGTTTTTTCTAGGGGCGCCTGGGTGACTCAGTGGGTTAAGACTCTGCCTTTGCCTTTGAGCCCTGCATCGGGCTCTCTGCTCCGCAGGGAGCCTGCTTCCTCCTCTCTCTCTCTGCCTGCCTCTCTGCCTACTCGTGATCTCTCTGTCAAATAAATAAATAAAATTTTAAAAAAGATAAAAAAACGTTTTTTTTCTATAACTTGTGGCAAAATACTCATATTGCTTCATGAAACAGTACAGAAACACAGCAGATACAAAAAAGTTTCACCAAACTATGAACAATGCAGGCTCATATTTCCTTGTTCTATTCTATTCTGTTTTTTTTTTTTTTTTTTTTTTTTTTTTAAAATACTGATTAGCAATCCATAGATTGGTTTCACTGTCCTCTATGGATCAAGTCTTGTGTTTGGAAAACATATACATATGTGTGAATTCCTGAGTCCCTCTCGTCCTTTGAGAATAATGTTGTTAAGTGATATTTACACAATTTTTATTGTATGCATGCTTCCCCTAGGCAAACCACTTCTAGAAACATATTCTAAGAAAGTTGTATATGTAGGCATCTTTATTACGCTCTCCACTGAGCAGGGAGCCCCATGTGGGTCTCAATCCTGGGGCTCTGGGATCATAACCTGAGCCAAAGACAGAAATGTAACTGACTGAGCCACCCAAGCATCCCATCATTTTTATAAATATGGAGTCTGCTTCAGATTCTCTTTCCCTCTCCCTCTGCCTCTGCTCATGCTCTCTCTCTCTCAAATAAATAGATAAATCTTTTTTTAAAACGAGTATCTGAACTTTACTCTTGGCCTATTTGCCTGCTCTTGTGTAAATACTATTTTGTGTTCATTTTTGCAGTTTTAAAATGTCTATATTTAATGGGTAAATCTTCCAGTTTTATTCATTTGACTCAAGATTGTTTTTGCTATTCTTTTTTTTTTTTAAAGATTTTATTTATTTATTTGACAGAGAGAGATCACAAGTAGGCAGAGAGGTAGGTAGAGAGAGAGAGAGGAGGAAGCAGGCTCCCTGCTGAGCAGAGAGCCCGATGCGGGACTTGATTCCAGAACCCTGAGATCATGACCTGAGTCGAAGGCAGCAGCTTAACCCACTGAGCCACCCAGGCACCCTGTTTTTGCTATTCTTGAACCTGAATTTCCATATAAATTTTAGAATTGATCTGTCAATTCACACACACACAAATAAACACAAGCTGCTAAAATTTTGATTGGGATTATACTGAATCTATAGATCAACTTTGGGAAAGTTGATGTAATATTAAGATTTCCAGTTCATTAACATAATATATGCCTCCACTTTTTTAAAATTTTTTTATTTTTATAATAATCCATTTCAATTTTTAATTTTTGTTATGTCCTTTGTAATTTACATTGTATATCAGTAAGGTCATAAGAGTTTATGATTTATAACCAAATGACAGGACATATTTGGAAGCATATCCCTGCTCATTTTGGGGAGTGGGCGGTCAATGCCTCCACTTTTTAAGGTCTTTTTACATTTCTCTAAATTATTTTCCAAGTAAAGTTCTCAAGCTATTTTTGTTAGATTTATTCCTCTTTTTGTGTGTGTTTTGATTCTATTGTAAATAATACTGGTCTTATTTTTTTTTTTAAGATTTTTTTAATTTATTGACGCAGATTGAGAGAGAGAGGGAGAGTTTGCACAAGCAGAGGCAGCAGCAGCCAGAGGGAGAGGCAGGCTTCCCGGTAAATAGAGATTCCGACATGGGGCGCGATCCCAGGACTTTGGGATCATGACCCAAGCTGAAACCAGATACTCAACCGACTGAGCCACCCAGTGACCCCAATGATATTGGTTTTTAAATTTCATTTTCTACGTTTTTGTTCCTAGTATATATAAATACAATAGTTTTTAAATATTGATCTTATATCAATAGACTTACCTCATTAACTCTAAACATGAATTCTTTTGGATTTTTGCAGAGTCATCTAGAATAATGATGATTTTTTTTTTCTTCTTTTTGTTTTATTTTTACCCCTGCCCTCCCCGACCACATCCCCCAACTGGATAGGACCTCTAAATATAATTCTGAATAGAAGTTATGGTAGGAGGTATCCTTATCTCATTCTTGAACCCATTTACTATCTATCAACTATTATGTTTAGCTATAGGGTTATTGGTAGTTAGTCTTTTTCAGATTAAGGAGGTATTTTACTAGTTACCAAGTCCATTCTAATAAATTCCAGTTTTGTTTCACCTAGAGTTTTTTTTTAGTGAATGTTTGTTGATATTTATCAAATAGTTTTTATGTATCTACTAAGATGATCAATTTTTTTAAATTTTATTGTTGCTGTTGTGAATTACATGGATAGATTTTAAAATATGAAACCTATCTTTTATTCCTGTAATAAACCCAATTTGGTTAGCCTATATTATTCTGTTTATATATTGATTGATTCAGTTTACAAATATTTTGTTTAGAATTTTTACATCTCCATTCATGAAAAAAGTTCCTATAATTTAACTTTCTTTTGCTATTCTTGCTACATTTCAGTATCAGTCTTGTACTGACCTCATTATGGATGTGATTAATCATTATACATTCTCTGAAAGACTTTGTGTAAGATTGGTGTTACTTCTCCCTTACATGTTTGAAAACTTCACTAGTGGAGGCATCTAATACTAGGACATTCTACTTTTATTTATTTTTTATTATTATTTTTAAAGATTTTATTTATTTATTTGGGGAGAAAGAGAGAGCCAAGCTGGGCAAAGAGCAGAGGGAAAGGGAGAAGCAGACTCCCTGCAGAGCAAGGAGTCCAACGTTGGACTTGATCCCAGGACCCTGGGATCATGACCTGAGCCAAAGGCAGATGCTTAACTGACTAAGTCACCCAGGCAACCCTAGGGAAGGCTTTTAAATATTTAATTTAAAAAAATATATAAAAGTATTCCAATTTTCTATTTCTTTTTGTCCATTTGGTAATTTTTCTCCAGAAATCGATTTCATTTACATTTTCAAATGCATTGGCATACTATTTTTCATAATATTATTTTGCTGGCTTTTTAATGCCTCTAGTTTCCATAGTGCAAGCTGGGAGGAGAAACAGAGAGAGAGAGACAAGCAGACTCTGTGCTGAGCGCTGAACCCAACATGGGGCTTGATCCCATGACCCTGAGATCACGACCTGAGCCAAAATCGAGAGTCAGACAACTGACAGCCATCCAAGCACCCCTCATTTTTTTCTAGTAACAAATGTGGCTTTGTCAACCCCCTCTCTCATATGTTTGCTCTCTACTTCATTTCTGTTCTTATTGTTATTATTGCCTTTTTTCCATTTGGTGGAATTTAATTTTCTTTGAGATGAAGACAGATTATTCTTTTTCAGTCATTATTTTTATCTACATATGCAAGCATTCATATTTGAATATGTAGATATATATATATTGAGCTTTCAGTTCAAATGACCTTAGCTTGAAAATATCAAAGACTTAGTGAAAGGATTTTTTTTAAAAGGCATTTCCTATTAGAAAACACTTAACTACCATCCAATATGAGTATTGATTTCTTTTCAGGCATGAGTTTAGTTGCATCACATTTATCCTGCTACATTCATTATATGTAGTATTTTCACTAACCTTCCATTCAAGATATTTTCTAAATTTCAACAGTACCTTCTTCTCTGGACCATGAATTATTTAGAAGTCTCTGGCTATTTTCCCAATACATGAGGATTTAAAGTTTTCTATTACTGACTGTACTTTAATTACACTGTGGTCAGAGAACACATTCTGTATGATTTCACACTTTTCCAATTTGTTGATAAGTGCTTTATGACTAACATATGGTCATTTTTTACAAATGTTCTGTGTAGACTTCAGAATAATGTGTATTCATCAGTTGTTGGGTGAAGTGTTTTAGTAATGTCAATTAGGTAAATATGTTAAGTATGTTGTATAAATTTTCTGTACCCTTCTATTTTTTTTGTTCTTTTCTCAGTTACTGAAAAGAGGTTTTAAAAATCTTCTAATATCATTGTGAACATACCTATCACTGCTTTAGCTCTGTCAATTTTTGCTTTATTTATTTTGAGATTGTACAATTAGGAGCATTACAGTTTAGAATTGTTACATTTTCTTGGTGGATTGAACCCTATATCAATGTAAAGTATTCTTTATTTTAAAAAAGAGTCTAGGTTTTTAGTGTACATTGATTGGTATTCATATAGCTGCACCAGCTCTCTCTTGGTTAATTTGCTGTGTGTCGTATATCTTTTTAAAAATGTTATTACTTTACATTTTTTCACATACTTACATTTCATGTATGCCTTTTATAAGCAGTATCTATTCGGTTTTATTTTTGTCCTGTCTGATGATAGTTGTTTTTAATGCAAATGTCTATTAAAGTTTAACAGAGACGCAAAATGAATAGATCATAATTGCACAGGTCAATGAACTCCTATAAAGTGAATGCAGCTGTGTAACCGGCACACAGATCCGGAGACAGAACATCACTATCACACACAGGCACCTCAAGTCCCACTTTTCCCAAGTGTAAACACTATTCTAAAAATGTGAATTAATTTTGCCTGCTTTTGAATTTGAAACAAATAGAATAACTCAGATTAATTGAAATAATAAAATATCAGTAAAAAAGTAAACTTCTACATGTACTGTATTTACTGATATCTTTGTGTTTCAATCAGCCATCTAACTAAATGTCATGTATTCATCACATATTGGATAGTTTTTCTCTTTTCTTGATTTCTTTTGCATTAAGTATGTATTGTTATTGTTGGTCCATTTTCAGTCTTGATTAGTTTTCTATTTATATATTTTAATTAATAACTTCTTGGCATAGGGTTCTGGATATGACAAAAAATTAAAATATTGATCTACTGAAGTCTAATATAAATTTGTACTTCTGTAACTTTCTAGAAAATACAAAGATGTTTGCATACTTTAAATTTTACGTTTCTAGGGCACCTGGGTGGGTTAAAGTCTCTGCCTTTGGCTCAGGTCATGATCTCAGAGTCCCAGGATAGAGTCTCGAATTCCCTGATCAGCAGGGAGTCTGCTTCTGCCTCTTCCCCTCACCCCACTCGTGCTCTCTCTGTCTCAGATAAATAAATAAAACAAAATAAAAAATAAATGCATTTCATAATTAAAGGAATAGGGATGCTTTTGAAAATCAACTCACATACCCATGGATGAATACGGCTGATCTAGAATAAGACAATTTCAGAATCCATTCCATCCCTATTAAGTCTAAGTGCTAAGAGAGTTGTTCACATAAATAAGTAGATGGAAATAGAAGAAGTTTGTTGTACCAATGTCATTTAATTCTTTGAACTGCTTCTTCGAATGCCAACATTCACATAGTGATCTATCATCATAAATTTTTAAATAATGTTTCAGCTGACAACTCAATTAAGTTTTTCCTAAATAATTTAAAAGCAAGCAGTGGAAAATACTTGATTTTTTTTTAAGTTTTGTTATTTTATCCCTAGATGTATTCACTTTCTCAACACCTACACCAGTGTTTTGAACTGTCCCTTTGTTTGGTACCTAGAGGCTTTCATTTATCAGAGTGATACACCTTAGTAAGGTTCTGCATGGCCAATGGGTATTCCTTTCTTATGTAAAGTATGGAAAGAGCATGTTTTTAGTCAAGACAATAGGTGCAATGTGCATGAAACTTTAGGATCTTAGAACTAATTTCCTTAAAAGTAATTTTGCTTTCGTAAATCCCTGGGAACCCAGTTTGAAGACCGCTGAACTAGGAAACCAGGCAGCAGTAGCTCTACTCTATGGGAACTGTAACTTGTTCAGAGAGCAGCTGGGCACCAAGTGTGGGGAGTTGGAGGTGACATGTGACGGATAGTGGTATGATCTATTCTCCTCTAGGTTGTCCCACAACTGGAGCTCTGTGAGCAAAGAGAGAGAAAGAACCTTCAAAGCAGAGCACATGGGGCATTATAATTTGCTATCTACTCAGGTAATCAGATCCAGATGATGGAGCAAACGGACTATATCTCAACCCATCAGAGATGCCCTGAATCCAAGTCCAGCAAATACAGTTAATTTTGATAGAAACTATATACCTCCCTGTGCCCCTGAGAAGAAATTCAACTAGTACCCAGGTGGACAGAAATTGGGACAAGGGTAAGCCTTCTGCTCTGTCCATCCGGAATGGTCTCTCTTTGGTGAGATCTCAAAAGGCAGACACATCCACCATACCTTTAATTTTATAACCTAGAATGAATAAATGACTGACAAAGGAAATAGCTAGCAACAGATGACAGCCACAATGCCAGGGAACATGAAATTAATGAAACTTTAGAGCGAGCAAGACTAATTATTCCTAAGTGAATTACTGTAGATATTTTGTTTTATCTTCTTTAGTCTTTATCTGATGGAATTCAGCAGACTGGTGTGGGGGGCTGTTGTGTGGCTCGCATGAGATAGTTCTCTAATCAGGATTCTGTGGGCCTGTTCCGGATCTACCACAGGCCCAATCTGTGAAAAGTGGGTGAGTTGCTCAACCTCTGAGTTTGCTGCCTTCAGGCCATTTCCATGGCTTCAGGGAAAGCCTGGAATCTGGTCAATGGAGGTCACTGTAGGTCACCTCCACATGACTGAGGAAAACAGGATTCCTAGATCTCTGCACGGGGATCTGTGGAGAACAAAGGCCATGGCCTGGATCTCACAGTTTAAAAAAGTAACCAGGAACTCTGGGGTAAGATTTTGGTTTCACGAACACCATGAGGGCATGTTTTGGCTTTACTTCACCTTGTTTCCTCACGTTCCCAGGGAGATTTGAAAAGAACTGCCCTGGGTTCATTTTTTAGGACCCATCCTATCTCTGCCTAGAGTCCACCTTCCTGAGGGACGTTCCAACCTCACACTGGGTGAGTATCCTCTTCTACAACCTAATAAAAATATCCTGAGTAGAAAATATGAAGTCAGAGGGAACTTAAAGGAGAAAGAGGGTCCCCACTAAGCCCATGCTTGATTTTTTTAAAAGGCATTTCCTTTTAGAAAACACTTAAGTACCATCCAACAGAGACTTACTTGAATACCCGATTCTATCACAACACTTGACTTGCTGTAGGCCAAAGTGTTGTCAAAATAAATATGAAAATCTACTATGTCTATAATGTGAACGATGTTCCCATGGATGTGGCATCCTTGCACAACTCACAGCTCACAGCCCTTCAGGAAAGGCTTACATCAAACCCCTTTATTTTAGAGAGAAATCAAGGGCCTCCCATGGGCAAAGTGAATGTCCCAAGGTCTCCAGGCCAGCTGATGATCAGCTTTCCCAGCTGAGGCACTTGTCTACTACGCACACTGCTTTCCTGAATGACCCTTGCTTCCAGGCAGCTCTATCCAAAGACCACCAAGTTGAGTCCATAAAAAAAGTCACATTTCCCCAACTTCCAAGAGCACGGGTCTCACCTTCCGAGTGCAGCTCAGCTTGCCAACTTTGACACATCTTGTAACAATAACCCTTGTGAGCTGTGTTTTATGTGATAGGAGCCAGGTGTACAAGTGTTGAATACATGTCTCAAGAGAGCTTATTAAAACAGCTAAGCCAATTAACTCTCTTAGAAACATGTAACCTTTTCCAGGAAAATACATCTGAGGCATGGGAGCTTGTGGGAACAGGTCCTTGGGGAAAGTATGGCCTTTGATCTCAGAGACCCTTTCCCCAGGGTTGGCCTAGCCCAAGGAGCTGGAAGACCTCTGGTGACGGCTCTCTTCTGATGTAGGGAAAGGGCAGTGGGTTGGCCTGAACACAGGACGCCACGGAGGACTGGTTTTGTGTGCAGGGGCAGAGAGCAAGACCAGGAGATACATGAGATGAGAGACAACTCATCCATTAGAGAAGATTCTGAAAACTCATCTGGAAATGACTCACTAGGCATAAAAGGAGACTAATGGGGAACCAAGGTGAGAAGGAATGTATGCCTAACCCAAGCTGAGTCCCTGCGTTAGGAAGGCGGTGGTGAAACCACGGCGAGACATAATGAAGCCAAAGGTGGAGATTTAATCTCTGCATCTGCCAGTTAGTTTTAGATGGGGAAAATCTCTGGCCCAGGGTCAAGGACTGCACCCCTCCCAAGTGGGACCAGGTGAGGAATGAATGACTGCTCCTGGAATGATGCCCCTGAGTGCCCCCTCACAGAAGCTATCAGCAGTGTCTCTGGGTCAGGGGCACCAGCTTCAGGATTATCTAAATCTTATGGCTAATTACATGATTACAGTGATACCACACTTCCGAAGGAAGCCATCTTGACTTCTGCCCCGCATGGTATCCCAAAGACTCTTTCTCTAAGTGGCCTCCTGTCATTTAGATGGCAGCAGACTGGACCTACTTAGGATGTAAGATGCCGACAAACCCCTGCCCGCAGAGCTCAGCCCAGTCAGCTACTCTGCTAGAATTCTAGCACCTATCCAGAGATCCCTCACCCCCAACCCCAAATCTGAGCTAGGATTGCCAAGTCTTACAAGTAGCCCTTTCTCTCCAGATAAATGGAGGTCCCTTGCTCTCCCCACCTTCTGAGGTGTCTCTGAGCCACCACTAGGGACATCTGGGACCAGGACTGAGTGCTTAGTGTGAGCCTTGCAAAGTCACTTCTCTGCAATCTTTAGGCAAACAGCCTGTGGCCAGTCCAGTGGCTACACTGCCCAGCATTAGGTTCTCCGTCTCATGTGGTGCTGGGAATGCTAATCCTGTCCATGGCTTCTGAGACATTGAACAGGCAGGCTCTCCCCTTTCTTTCTCTGATGACCCAGTGGTCACCCCTCTCTGTCTACCTCTTTCCTAGAAACACCCTCCTCCCATTCCTTACTGGCCCGATGACCTGTCCCAGAATTCTCTTAGTGATTTAAAATAGGACTTGGGGCGCCTGGGTGGCTCAGTGGGTTAGAGCCTCTGCCTTCAGCTCAGGTCATGATCCCAGAGTCCTGGAATTGAACCCTGCATGAGGCTCTCTGCTCAGCGGGAAGCCTGCTTCCCTTCCTCTCTCTCTCTGCCTGCCTCTCTGCCTACTTGTGATCTCTGTCTGTCAAATAAATAAATAAAACTCTTAAAAAAAATAAAATAAAATAAAATAGGACTTGCATATCGCCCTATGGTGTTTGCTGCAAATGTATATTTGCCCTCTTGATGTGACCTTGCAGCTTTATTTTAAGCTAAGAGGGACCTGGATCAGAGGACTCTCCCTATATGACTTGAAGTCGGTACAAACTGATGACCCTTTTTTAGAATCTCGGGGCCAGAGGTGTATTACAGTGATTAAGCATTTACTCTGGTCAGATTTTCTACATGTCTAATCTCATGTCATATGCCAACAAGCCTAAGAGGTACATATGGTCACTCCTGTTGGCTAGATGATGAAACTGGAGCACAGAGACATTAAGTGACTGTCCCCAGGTCCCACAGCAAGGAAGGAGCTGAACTGGTCTACAGCCACATTCTGGCTCCTTTCTTTAAATCTCCCCGAGGTTTCCCAAATGCTTCAGCCAAGTGCTGGAAACACAGCAGGAGGGGCAGGAGGGGACAGAGGTCCCCGCACAGGAAGCGCTGCCTCTTTGTCCCATACAGCGAAATCTCTTTGAGGAACAGCCAGCGGCCCACCAAGCCACACGAGGAAGGCACAGGAGTGGTGGCTGGGCCCACCTGCGCACGTGGAGGGCTTTGGGACCAGCAGAGTCTGTGGCACAGACCCTCCTAGGCGGAGTGGCTGCAGGACCGTCCTCAGCCACCAAGAACTAAGACTCCAGCATTCTCTACCGAGGGCTGGTGTAATACAGGAGCACCAACTTTGCGCCTCTTCCTTCACTTTGCCAGCGCCCTCCGCCTGGATCCCAGCTGGCTCTGCTCTGGGCAGTTGGGCTGCCAAGCCTGGGAGGGACAGTGGGTGCCCCAGGAGCACAAGACCCTCCCCAGCCTTGGCCGAGGTTCGGGTACGGGGCGGGGGTGGACCTTGCCTGGGACTTGGAGTCAGACAGCCCCAGGGGCAGCCCAGCTCCTTGTTTCCCAGCTGCATGCTCTCTCTGGAACTTGCACGTCCTCCGTGGTAAAGTGGGGAAAGAAGCAGTCATTTCTCATGGCTGTTCTGAGGATATATATAATAAAAGGATGTGTGCGAAGTGCCCAGTTTACTTTAGACGCTCAACCCGCCCAGTCTTTTCCTTGTTGGCATCAGAGAAGGCCAAAGTGACTTCATTTCAAACATGCTGGAACAGAGTGACCCCGGGGGGTTCTCTAGCCACGACTTGGGCGGGTAAAGAGGATCTGCAGGACAGTGTAGCTAGCCTGGGACTGTGAGAGGGGCCAGAGACGGCACATTGGGTCGCAGACACGCGGCCGAGTGTCTGAGCAAGAGCTCTCGGCCCTGGCTGCCCAGGAGAGCCACTGGGGGAGCTTCTACAATCACTGACGGAGGGGCCCTCCCTCCAAACCGGTTACGTTGGAACCTCTGAGAGTGCAGCTTGGGCCCTGGCATTTTACAATGGCCTCATGTAATTCTTACCTGCATCCAGGGTGGAGTGTCTCTCCTTTGGAGGGAGAAAAAAGGACAGAAACTTAAAAAATAAAATTGCCTCGGGGCACTTGGGTGGCTCAGTGGGTTAAAACCTCTGGCTTCGGGTCAGGTCATGACTCCAGGGTCCTGGGATCCAGCCCCACATCGGGCTCCCTGCTCAGCGGGGAGCCTGCTTCCCCCTCTTTCTCTGCCTGCCTCTCTGCCTACTTGTGATCTCTGTCAAATAAATAAATAAAATCTTAAAAAAAAAAAAAAAAGCCTCTAAACAGACAAGAGAGGAGGACCCAGTGGGGAGTAGAGAGGATTGGTGGAAGCCATCCTGCTGGGTAAGGAATTCTGATTTGTAATCTGCTAACCCCAGGAAAGAGCCTGGGACCCAGACACTGCCCTGAATGGGAAGCTTTGGTGGGGGGTAGTGCAGCATTTTCCACGGAGCTCCTCTGGTGAGATCCCTGCAGGAGAAAAGGTCCTCACTGGGGCAACCAAGTCTTCCCAGACAGCCTGAGGTCAGAGTTCAGTGCGGGGACTAATGCAGAAAGCAAATGGAGGTGGTGAGACCCTCAGGACTTCTGAGCCTCCCACACCAGCCTCAGCTCTGGGCCAGATGGAGCTATCAGTGGGAATTAACCTTGACCCCAAACAAGCTCCAGAGCTGGCAGAATGCCCCAGTCAGCCCAGAGAGAAGCCACTAACCTGATCCTAGAGAATAAAACTTTCTTCCTCCTTGGGTTCTACCCTGAAGGCTATCATTCCTGTATTGGTCAGTTGTTCCTTTAAATGAGCAAGGCCCTAGGAGCTGTTAGAATAAAAGACGGCCTGCCTGGAGATACCTGATCACTAGCCCGAGTTGAAACCTCTCGATGGGACCAGCTGGCAGGGGGGCACTGGGGGAAGGGAAGCCAGGCGGTGCACAGGGTGAGGCAGGGCTCAGGGAGCTCTGGGCTGGCACGTGGCTCGGGAAGCCAGACCGGTGGAGTGTGGCCGTGAGCCCTGAGCACCCAGGAGGAGCAGCAGGAACGCCCAGCCCTTCCGAGTCCTAATGAAGGCAGGAACAGGAGCCCTGAAAATCCAGTTGCCTCGTTCTGATTTGCTGATTTCTGGCACGTCCGCCTCCTCACTGAGTCTAACAAATGTTGGGGTAATATCTGACTCTCAGTCTTCCCTTCTTCCTTCTTTTCCATCTTTCCCTCCTTCCCTTCTGCTTTGGTGTGTTCAGGCTGCCGTAATAAAACACCGTCCACTGGATGGTTTTTAACCAGCAAACGTTTATTCTCACCATTCTCGGAGATGGGAAGTTCAAGATCACGGTGCTGCCAGATCTGGGGTCTGGTGAGGCACCTCTTCCTGGCTTGCAAAGGGTCACCTTCTCACTGTGTAGCTGAGAGAGTTCTGGTATCTTCCTCTTCCTGTAAGGGCACTGAGCCCAGCATGGAAGCCCTGGCCTCTGGACCTCATGTGCCTCCCACAGGCCCCGCCCCAAATACCATCACATGGGGATTAGGGCTCCAAGACACAAAATCGGGGGGGGGGGGGGACACATTTCAGTCCCAAACAGGGTCTGCATTATTATTTGGAGAGTTGACTGCTGGTCGGGAACACCGGTTTGGGGCTTTCTGTGGACCCCAAAAAAAATTTCTATAGGGTGAAGCCACTGAGACTTTGAGACTTTTCTGTTTCCACAACTGACATTAACTTACTAATATACCCTGCCCTCTGAACTCAAATCCCTTTACATAGCATATAAAGATCTGGCCATTTCAAGTTTTCTACCTTTTCATGCCCGCCATACTCTGTCAGATGCCTCCTTGTTTTCCTCTGCAGCTCGGCAAAGATGACATGCTCACTTTGTCTTTGAACCACAGACCTTGATCCTTTCCTCTGCCTCGAATGCTCCTAGAGATCCGATCCACTCGCTCATGCAATACTGTGTGTCTTGCAGAATCCCAGCATGGGCCAGGGTGGACCAGAGCGGCCGACCTCTCGTCTGCCTCCCGACCCGAGGAAATATGCCTCATTGCTCATTAGCATGTACCAACTCTTAATGGCATTCAAAACAGTCACTGACCAGAAAAAAAGGTGTTGGGTTTTTTTTTTTTTTTCACCATCTTTCCCTGTTTAACTGAAAATTAAACAGTTATCTTTGTGGGAGAAATCATGCCAAATTTTACTGTTTGTATATTTTGTTTTTTTCAAAACCAATTCTAGGGTCGCCTGGGTGGCTCCGTGGCTTGAACCTCTGCCTTCGGCTCAGGTCATGATCTCAGGGTCCTGGGATCGAGTCCCGCATTGGGCTCTCTGCTCAGCAGGTAGCCTGCTTCCCCCTCTCTCTCGCCTACTTGTGATTTCTCTGTGTGTGTGTCAAATAAATAAAATCTTAAAAAAAAATTCTAGATCAAGTATAATAATCAGTGTTGCTATTAAAATCAAGACTCTTGTGCAACAGACAGAAATTAAAGGGTACCCTGCCTTATTAATAAGAATTTTTATTAGTCTAATTTAGAAAATGCTAAAGAGATGAAACTTCCATAAAGTTCAGAGCTTGCCTGTGACATCTCTGATGATAAACCCAGACCCCTTTCGCAGCCTCTGTATCTCTCTCAACAGGGAGGACTGATGGTGGCCTCTCTCGTCTTGAAACCATTTTACTCCTTTGGTTTCTGTGACAAGAGCTATCCACTGGAGTCACTCCCTCAGGGACACCTTTCCCTGCGCTCGGATGAGACCAAGCCCCTTATTAGGCGCCTTTATCAAGGGATATCGCTGTTCTTTGTTACACAGTCCACAACGCTTCTGCTTATAATCCTGCTTCTCAAGCTACTGCTTCTTTGTTTCCTCCACAGGCTCCCCTCTATCTGATCGTTCATTTCCTCAACGTGTCTGGGGCCCTCTCTTCTTCTCATGTCTGTTCCTTCCCTAGGTGAGCTTCTGCACCCACATGGCACCAAGGACCCCCGAAGCCACCACCATGAACCACACCGCAGTACCTCCAGCTCTCTTCCCCGAGCTCCAGGCCTGCCCGGTCCACATGTCTCCAAGTCAACACAGAGCTGACGCTCCTGTGCCCCCAAACCATTCCTCTTCCAGCTTCCCCCATTTAAGTGAAGACCCACCACCCACACAGTTCTGTCAGCCAGAAACCCGATGTCACGCCTGTCATTGCTCAATCCCAAATCCAGTCCATCACCAGATCCTGGCGATTTTAATTCCTAAATATGTCCCCAATCATTCCATTTCTCACCATTTCTAAGCTAGTGTCACCTCCTTCCCAGGTCCATACCAGCTCCCAACTATGCCATCCCCTTGGGGGTCCATATACATTCTCCACATAGTAGCCAGACTGGTCTTGTCAAAATGCAAGTAGGGCACTGCCTCCTTCCTCCTTAAAGCCTTCCAGTGACTTCTTCTCCCTCTCAGGATAGGAACTAATTCTCCTGTTTTGGCCCACAGCACCTGGCCTGGCCTCGGCTTCCCTCTGTCTCATCCATATGAGGATGAGACATCCTCCCCTCTCAGTTTCCTGAGCCTGCTGCTTCTCGCATCCCCGCCAGACCTGGAGACCGCTGTTCCCTCAGCCCTGGTGCTCCCTCCCACCGAGGTGTTAGTCAGTCTCTCTGATGAAACCAGATCCCTCATTAGATAACGTCATAATGCAATCTACTTTTCATTATTACAGTTTTAACAAGCGGATTTCTACATTTATTTGGGCAAGTGTAAGATTATCATCAGCCTCCTTCATGGGATGGTGAGTTCCTGGAGGGAGGGGCTTGGAGTGAGGAGAGCCTGATCTGCTTTTGCTCATAGTTGTCTCCTAAGAGCTGATTTCAGGGCCTGGAGTCACACACCCTTTTAAGATGTTTTAGGAAGAAACGGATTTGCCATGACTTGTGAAGACCAGAAAAGTTCATCTCTGGATTTCTCTTTAAGGCTTTCTAATTGCCATCATGGGTGCTGCTGAGAGACAGTGAGCTCTTTTGGCCAAGATGCCAGCCTGATCAAGGAGACAGCATGTGGCTGGACAGCTAAGAAAACTTTCCAGCACTGGAGGAGTTGTTCCTGCCGGCGGTGGTCCAGAGAGGCAACACCTCCTTAGTTTCTCTAGGGCAGAGATCCTTGACGCCTAGAAGTCCTGCAGAATGCTTTGGAAGATCACTTCCTTGAGACAACCTCCAACTGGAAATGAGAATTCATGTTCTTTTTCTGGCTGACACAGACAGAAACATCAGGGATGCAGACCTGACCAAGGTTCCTGACCAACAAAGGAAATGACTCAAGGTGAATTCAACCCAAAGAGTCTTAGGGATTTTGACCCAGGCCCACTCTAGCCAGACAAGATGAATTACAGGAGCTTGAGTTTCGCTTGGTACTTCGGTGACTTTTAACACATGCTCCTATCACATTAAAAAAATCAAATTAATTAGATATAGATTAGATATATGTGTGTTGCTATGTCAAAGACCATTTGCCAGTCCTCATCATTGTAGTTTCTTGTATTACATGAGCACAAAATCATTAGTGTTGTATGCATGGGTGTGTTTTTCTTCAAAGGGGACCCGTAGTTTTGAGAAGCCTCCTAAAGAGGTCCTAATTTACAAGTGTAGGAATCAGCAAACTACATACTAGGGCCTCTTTAGGTTCTAAACTCACATACATCTTAAAGTCTAACGTTAAACTGGCAATATTATTGGAAATTTTAGTGAAACTCTGGATCCCTTGCATTTACAATGTCAAATATTTGTCTGAAAAGAAAATTTCAGTTTTTATTCAGATATTTGGAGTCCTGTCATAGAGTCAAAGAACTGAGGCATTCATAACGTTAAGTCACACATTCGTATAACCGGTGCTGGATCCCTAATCTTCCCTGTGCCTTAGTGTATACTAAGGTCAGCCCAGCTGAAGGCTGTCGGGAACCCACCACCACAGGACACAGGAAGAGGCTGTGAACAATTCCTAATTCTCAGTCAATAGCTAATCCATGTCCCCTTACTTACAAAGATGAAATCACCCTGCTTGTAACAACCTAAACTTGGTATGAGCTCAGTTACTCACCCCTAAAGTCCCCACCCAGCTCACCTCTGGAAAGTAGAGAAGAGAAGTTAGGTGGAAATGTGTCCTTCCCCACACAGAAGGTGCCCCATGTATCTGAACACCTGCATAGGACAGGAAGAGGTCTGTAGAAGAGCCTAGACCTACCCCCAGCCCTGTCCAGAGCCATATGAATGGCTGCTCCCCAGTCCCCCCGAGTGCTTGGCTATAGGGAGTTCACACCGCAAACCCCATGATAAAAGACAGAGAACTCAGAGTCTTCAAACACTCCAAGGAGTTTTAATCGGAGACTCCTAAGAAGTTGCTAATCTTTGTTCCTTTTTGGTATTTCGCGAGAGCCATAAGAATGAACTTCAAAACCACACGACTAAAACTCTGTTTCCACATGGTGTCTGACTTATCGTCCCATCTCCCTCTCCTTTTTCCTCCTCCTCCGTCCTTCTCTGTTTTGGGTTGCTCTTACTATGAAGCGACTGTCGGAGCCTCTTCCTTTTCCCCCTCAATAAAATTTCTTTGATCTCAAACCAAAGGGACGGAATAGGGGACAAAGTTATCGAACGACACACACACAGCTCTTATCCTTTGCAGAACACTGCTAGGCCCCTGTTGTACTGTTCCTGGATGATTTCTTTGGGCTTCCCAAAGAAATATTTGATTTAGGGCCGGGGATCACCTCCCATGGTACACTTCTCCCTGCACAGATCAATAGCACCATTGGGTGGGGGTAATAAAGAGTCTGTTTACAATATTAAATTTCTCAAGACTTGAGGTGGGCTATTTTGGACTCTTCACCACTGATGAATTTTGCCGTCGGCTGCTTTATCTACCTGACAGGAAAACTTGAACTACTGCCATTTCTAAATTGCACTTCTAAATATTGACTTCACGGCGAGACTCGAAGTGTCATAACACAGCTCACTGGAGCAATGAAGATTGTCCAGGCCTCGTCCAGAGGCCTGTGCAATGTCCTGTGGGAAGTGGAGAAGGAAGAGGAGGATTTGGGAAGAAAAATAAAATCAAGTCATGTTTAGAAGAAAGGCCACTGCACTTCACTTAATCTTTTAGAGACAAATGAACGCTCACTGGGCTGTTGGCTGTGCGGAGGGGCCGGAGGGGACCTGGGTGGAGGCAAAAAGGAGAGCAGTGACCGGTGATCCCTCAGTTATCACTAGTAAGAAGGGACAGTGCCAGAGGACTCCTGGCTGGGTCAGGGGGTGGGGCCTTCAGAGACACTCGGCTCTTGGAGAGCCTTTGTTGGGATGTCCCGCCGAGAAGGACCAGACCATGTCTGAGAAACAAGAGATTGCTCATCTGATTTCGATCAAGATTTCATCGTGGCCAGATCTGTAGCTAA
Organism: Mustela erminea; assembly: GCF_009829155.1. Classification (NCBI taxonomy): domain Eukaryota; kingdom Metazoa; phylum Chordata; class Mammalia; order Carnivora; family Mustelidae; genus Mustela; species Mustela erminea. The sequence goes on along the minus strand of NC_045634.1, from coordinate 25,935,598 downwards.
TCTTCATTTAGGTCGCTGAGGAAATCCTAGGAGACTTTCTTTTTAGCTTCTTTCCTCCCAATAACGAACACTATAAACTGATCGTAAGGTGTATTTGTCACATCACATTAGCTGTCAAACTGTAACTCAAAAGAAGCGATTGGACCTTTCTTGCCCTTAAGGAGCTGCTTTGGAGGAAAACGTGATGTTTTACATGCAGATTAGCATTGAGGGTTTTGGGATTTTTGTTTTTTTTTTTTTTGTTTTTTTTTTTTTTGTTTTTTTTTTAGATATTCGGAGATATAAAACTTCAAGTTGTTCATTATCCTCAAGGAGCCAGAGCCTCCAGGATGAGATAGAGAATAGTGCTCTGTAATGCTGTACAGAGAGCTCTGAAATATGGCAGCCATCTTCCTTCTACTGCTATGAAAGGCCACTGGCAGGAGATCATGGGTAGAGGAAGCAGCACATAGGGAGCTGGGGAGAGATGATGAGAGATGTGCTCTTCAGAGCACAAAAAGTTCAAGTTCCAAGACATAGGAAATCAAATTAACCAGCTACCATGGAAGCTGACCCGTACAGCACTGGGCCATCTTGTGTCTTGATGGTCCTTAGATTTGTCTAAGGTGGTCCCTAAGTCAGAGTGTCCAATCTGTTCCTTCTCCTAGGCCCATGCACATGGGCCCTTGTACTTGTTAATAATGATTTCTGGGACACCTGGGTGGCTCAGTGGGTTAAAGCTCAGGTCATGATCCCAGGGTCCTGGGATCCAGCCCCAAATCGGGCTCTCTGCTCAGTAGGGAGCCTGCTTCCTCCTCTCTGCCTGCCTCTCTGCCTACTTGTGATCTCTGTCTGTCAAATAAATAAATAAAATCTTTAAAAATAAATAAATAAATAAAAATAATGATTTCTGAGAATGAACTCAAAGTGTATTTCTTAGCTTGAGACCTCATCACAGTGGGCTGATCCATAAGCTCGCTCCTCTAGCAAGTCTGGTTAGCTTGGCCAGTACACGGACTTCTTTTCTTAATCTCATGTCCGACCCGGAAAAGTTGAGTCTCCATTTAAGGTAATGAAGTCCCCTTAAAACCTTTCCTTGCTTGAAAGCTTCTCAGGTCAGCTGAGGTAGCGGCTACGGGCAGAAACCCAGGTGTCTTCTGAAGAAACTCCAGTCCTCTCTCTGAAAGTCTACCTGCCAGCAGAGCCAGCTTCGGTCTAATTGTTCTTCTGCCCAGTTTCTAATTTACGCAGCCTGCTCCGACCTTCGTGGGCTCACCTATGGATGCTAGTCTCTGCTCTGTGGCAGTTTTCCGGGCACTTACCCCAGCACGGCTGTGGGTCTGTTTTCTAGGGTCTCCATCTGTCTGTGCTCCGTGCTCCTCCAAGAGCTGGCATGGCCTTGAGTGTCCTGAGCAGCTCTCCACATGACCGCCTCCACCCAGCATCCTCCAAACTCCTGCTGAAGGCCCACGCCCTCAGTGTGGGCCATCTGTGATTCAGCCTCAGCTTACTCATCCTTCTCTCTGTTCTTCCAGAACCCACCTACCACTGTCCCCCACAACCCACAGTGCTCCCACAATTCTATCAGGCTGCTGCTGTCCTCCAACCCAGGCCAGTGAGTTTCCCCAGCTGCCTTTCCCCGTTAATCCCTTCATTTCTTCCAGGCCTCCTCTGATGTCTTCTTTCATCATGGCAATCAGCAGTATTACACCATTAAGAATTCGGGAAAAAAGCATCTATAGCCATGTACATCAGGAAGTCAAATTACCCACTTACCTAAAGAATGAATCTCACCAATGGGAAGATAACTGTAAATGGATTATTTTGTTAGCACTGAAACCTCTCATCCTTAGTGCAAGATTTTAACTGCCAAGATGAGACTATTCTGAAGACTTCTCACAGCAGCCAGGGTAGTTTGCATGATGACTTACCTCATTGCAGTAAGTAAAGTAATTTAGTTTCTCATTGATCTACGATGTACGGGAGGAATATTAATACAAGGAGACTTCATTTAATGCAGCACCAAAAAGTTGTAAGTGCTTTGAATTGTCTTTTCAACATTGCAGGGGAGCTCAAAATGTATAGAAACAGTATGCCAAATTCTTTTGTAAAGCAGAGAAGCAACACATAATTTACCTCTTTTGACTATCCAAAAATTTTGCACATGAAGAAGTGTGATCTACTACAACAATGTTGCTAAAGCAAGGAAATCAGGAAATAGCTTTGTGTCTGGTCAGATGTTAGCTCAAAACAAAAGTTTAGAAAACATGCCCATAAGACATATTTCTTGTAAGGATCCCACTTTTCAAACTCTGGCTTAGTCTTTGAACATGACAACTACATCATTTGTCTTAAAAGACTCCATGGTGTTTGAGATTTGGAAGGCTGGAGGGACCTGGGTGTCAACACACACTCACCTGGCCAGTAGTACATGTAGACCTTCTTTTTGGCCTTGGTCAGAGTGACCCACAGAGGTTCTGATCCATTCCACCACAGAGGCATCAGGCTGTCTCTGTTGACACCAATGTCAAATGACTTGTTGGTGGTCGGGTCCCACATGTAGTTCCCAATCATCTGGTGGACCTCACAATGGCGGCCTACATTAATGAGAACACAAGGCCGTCAGTTCATTGTTCTGGTCTTTTCATTCTTCATCTTTTTATAAAAGCCATTTTCTCTTTTCTGTTGATAAAAGCCACTCGTGCACAGTTAGGAAATACAGAACAGCATGAAGACTCACTTTTGATTTTTTTCTAAATCATAGAGGTTTCTTCTCTCTCAGATTGTACCACAAAGACAAATGAGAAGTCTAAAAATTGGTTGAGGATGGGGTCATTTTGTGTGAAGATAATTTCCCATCCTATTTTAAGTTATACTGAAGACGTAGTGCACAAAATTTGACCCCTTGTTCATGGCTTGATATCTAAATGTGAATCTATACGGAAATTGTAGCTTCCCATGGGGCTGGGATGAGATCTTCACCCCAGAGCACCCCTTTGAAACCTCCTCCCACAAAGTCATGAATCTAGATGCTGTGTTTATTCCCTTGTTTTCCTGGATAAGAGGAGTTATTGCTTCAGCGCAGAACAATGATAGAATCTACGACATTTGGAACAGAATGGTGAAAAATAGATTCAACTTTGAAAAACAAAGCAAGAAAACAGCCCTCCAAATGGAGTGTTACATAGAAATGAGGATTGCTTCTGTTGGGCACAGCTTAGTCCCAGAAGAGAAGCCAGAAGTGAAAGACGCAAGCGCTTGGACTCTTTTGAAACGTTAGCTTAAATTATTTATTTTGGAGCAATCTGCTACATCTTTAAAGTAAAAATAACACAAACATTGGCAAGTGCATCAAAAATTGCTGCAATTTTCGTGAGCGTCATTTGGCATCAGGATGAAACACGCTTCACTGGGCTCACTAACTAGGCTTCATCAAAGTGGCTTTTTTTGGGTTTGTTTGCTGTTCTTCTTTCTTCTTGAGCACCTCTACCCTACCTCAACACACACAACAGATTCATTTTTAAACAAAAACAAAGAGAAACCATAAAAATGCATTTTTGAAAATTTGGAGACCCAAAATATGATAAAGGAAAAACCTTTTATTTCATCATAGGAACCCAGGCCTTCTACAAATCAGGCTTTGAACTTAAAGCCCAGAAATCCAAACAAAATGGTGTTTTACCCAAGGATGCAGAGTTAGTTTTTAAACCCTGATCACAGATTTCACATGTGGACTGATGAGATTAAAAAAAAAATTTAAAAAACTTGAGCAGGGACACCTGGGTGGCTCAGTGGGTTAAGCAGCTGCCTTCGGCTCAGGTCATGATCTCAGCATCCTGGGATCGAGTCCCACATCGGGCTCCTTGCTCCGCAGGGAGCCTGCTTCTCCCTCTGGCTCTGCCTTCCACTCTGTCTGCCTGTGCTCGCTCTCGCTCGCTCTCTGACAAATAAATAAATAAAATCTTTAAAAAAAAAAAAAACTTGAGCAATTTCTCCAATGGTTAAGGCATTTAGTTATATTTATTCCTTCAACTAACATGTATTCAATAGCTCCTATGGGCTCCACATTGTGATAGGAATAGCGATTCAAAATCAATACATGTTGTCCCTATCCTCAAGGGCCTTGTAATGTAATACTCAACAGAGTTTCTTCCTTGGGCTGAGGCTAAGAAAGGGACCAGGATGCCACCTTAACTTGAGACTTGGAGGTATTCTCATCCACTCTTTTGAGGATAACTCCTAGTATGTTCTAACTCATTAAAAGTAGGAGCATCCTTCTTATTGGTTGATTATGTTTGTTTGTTTGTTTGTTTGTTTTAGCATATCAGAGTTTAATAATATCAAGGTGATCCTCTCTGGAGTAAGATTTCTTACCTATACAGCATCCTGTATCGAAGACATTTTTAATTATCCTACTAATGCTCACCCTTTTCACAAGGCAAGATAATCATGGTAATATTCACTGGGAACTGTGTCCTTTTTAGTCTTTTCTACTGTCCTCCTAAGGGCAGAGGTATCTCATCTGGAGCTGGTGTCACAGACGTGACAAGGGTGCAAAATTGGAATGGGGTGTGGAAAAAAGCATTACCAAAGTCAGTAAGCCATACGTTTCTAGACGAATCACAGGAAAGGGCTGGAAGGGCTAGGATAACGGGAAGAGACACCAAGTGGGAGGGGTACAGGGAATTTCTGTTTTTACCTGAAAATGTTTTGACTATTTTAGAAGAAATGCCTGAAACTCAATCTAAAGCAGGGGCCTCATGTGATCCAGTTTCCACAAGGTGCTACTTTCAAGGAAGAATGAAGCAACTGAAAATAATTTTTAAAGTACTTATAAATTGTGTATCTCAGAAATCCCACAATATCATTTGATAAAATGCTTCTCTTCTTTTCAACCCTCACACTCAACCGTCTAGACCCTTGAGGGTGCAAACTCTCTCACCCTCTTTTGTTTTTTAGCTAAAAAATTATAAGGAGCCTCCTGTGGATTGTAGAGCTGTCTTATGACTGGATTGTGGGAGGTGTGTTTGTGAGAGAGAGAGAGAGAGAGAGAGAGAACGAACATTCTTCCAGAGAATTTCTGTTAAATTAAATTCTCCATCTCTTTTTTTGAAATATCCATAGAGCCTCACTGAGGAGAGACAGCATCTATATGTGCCATTAACACAGAGTTCTGGCATATTTTAAAGTTTCAAATGATGAAATCTTGTTTCCTGTGGTTATCTGAGTCCCTTAGCTTTTTTTGTGATGGATCTTCTCACCTCCCCATTACGTAAGATGTAGCATTAGCCTTGAAACTCCTTTTACACACCAGCTGAATCCATGGTGCCCACTGACTCAACTGAGCTCTGATAACTTTAATTATGGCATTCTTTGGGAAGAATTTTTAAGACAAGGACCCAAGGGTGGCTTTGGTTTCTGCTCCCATCTAGACACTGATTGGTCTAGCCCAGAGTGGCTCATCCATTCTCTCTCTCTCTCTCTCTCTCTCTCTCTCTTTTTTTAAGGTTTTATTTATTTATCTGACAGAGAGAGAGAGAGATCACAAGTAGACAGAGAGTCAGGCAGAGAGAGAGAGGGTGAAGCAGGCTCCCTGCTGAGTGGAGAACCCGATATGGGGCTCAATCCCAGGACCCTGAGATCATGACCTGAGCCAAAAGCAGAGGCTTAACCCACTGAGCCACCCAGGTGCCCCTGGCTCATCCATTCTAAAGGAAACACAGATGTATGGAGATCAACACTTCTCCAAAGGCTGGAAGTGATATACTTCCTGCTCACTTCCTGTAAATAAATGGTACCTAAAGAAGATCCTGGGACCAGTGGTTCTCTCTATTTGAGTTAAAGGGCTTCCAAGTGTTGACTGGAGCTCTTTCAACAAGACTAACCTCAGACCCCTGTTTAGAAAGTAGGTTTTATTATTTTGGTAGTTTGGGGCCTTTAAAATGGGAGGGTGTATTCTTCAAAGGCTTAATCATAGATGCTGTGCTAGTCCCCAGGGGCATCCCTTTGTTCTGGGAAGCATTGCCCTTCTTGGAAGCCAGCAGGAGGATGTATGTTCCCCATCTCATGTCTGCTCTGAATCTCCTCTCCCAGATGAGCTGATTTCTTTCCACAAATATATTAAGGCTGGCAGCCTGTGCTTATAACAGTCTGAGTCCGCTCTTATTCAAGCTGGTTTCCTTACCTACTCTGTCTCTCTCTTGCTCTTTCATTTTTATTGCCTGGGCAAATGCGGTGGCTGTAAAAACAGAACAGAACAAAACACAATGTACTGGCTTCTGCAGCCCACAAGCTCTCATCTCCATATTTCTGCCTGACCCATATCTATTTTTATACATCTGCAACTCTTCTTGGTTTTCCTCTGGTTTGGGCTTTCCAAACAGAGCTTTGCTCAAAGTTTGATTATTTGGACCCTTTCCTCAAGACTTCAACAGGAACTTTCCTGACATGGACACAAACCACAAATCTCGGGTGGTTTTCAGGTATGATGTAAAGAAGGCCTACTTCTGTTCATCCCCTCCTCCAAAACAGGTGGGACTTTAAAAATTTGTTCCAGAAGGTGTAGCACTCACTCTGAAAATGGGGACAGCTCCTGGTACAAAATTTCCAAACACAGTTGAATGTTTTTCTCTTTTTCCCTCCCAAAGAGTTTATAAATTTGTTAACACAAAATGTGGCAATCAACCTGATACTTGAAGGACTTGTGGACATTTTTAAAAAATGAGTTTCAGGGGTAGAATTTAGTGATTTATCAGTTACATACAACACCCATTGCTCATTCCATCAAGAGCCCTCTAAAGAATTTGTGGATCCTTGAAGCCCATCCATAGATGCCCTTCAGTTTAGGAGCTGTTGCACTTGACTAGGGGCCGCCAGTGGCTTCAGGCTGGTAGCAAGTTCAGGGGCTACTGCCTGCCTTTCTCAGAGGAAGCTCATGGAATAGTTTCCACACCTAGAACTACTGTAATAAAAGGAGAAGGATAGGAAACCTTCATTCTTTATTCCCCAAAGTCTTTGTCAAGTGTGTTCTGAGGTAATGACCATCACCAGAAGCTTCTTAGCAAATACCCACAATCCTCTGCATCTGTTATATGTCTCTAAACATCTCAGAAATGGCTGGCCTTCACATCAAGTGAAATGACTGCAAATCTATTTTATCTGTAACTGATGGACATCTATAAAGTTGCTGTTACCTAGTCTTCAATCAGTCTTAATTTTTTCTCATTATTTTCAAACAGCAAATGTTACTTCCTTTTATAGTTCTTCATTTCATTTATTTTTTTTTCATTCACTCAATGTGTATTTATCAAATGTTTATATGACAGGCATTTAAAGATCACAAGCTATGATCCCTCTCTTTGAAGTGCTCACAGCTTGGTAGGGGCAACACCTTGGTATAACGGTTAAGGGGGCAGGTCTTAGAGGCAGACTGCACCGATGTAAATCCAAGCTCTACTATTTACTCTCTGTATGACCTTGGACAAGTAGCTTAGACTCTGTAAAGCATCAATTTTCTCATCAGAGTAATAAGGATGGTAATAATTACTGTGATATATACATATGGATATGCAGTTCTCCCTTTGCATGGAAGTGTAGGACCATAAAAATGACCAAGCACAAAAATAAAGAGAAATAAAACCCAGTATATCACTAAAGAAAGTCAACAAACCCTGAGAGAAGAAAGTAAGAGAAGAAAGGAAGAGAGAAGAACTACAGAAATAACCATAAAACAAGGAACAAGATGGTAATAAATACATACCTATCAATAATTACTTTGAATGTAAATGTACTAAATGCTCCAATCGAAAGACAAGGGGAGACAAAATGGACAAAAAAGCAAGACCTATCTATTTGCTTCCTACAAGATACTCATTTCAAGACACACACTGAAAGTGAAAGTGATGGGAAAACATTTAACATGCAAAGGGAAGGGAAGAGAAAACTGAGGAAGCAATATTTATTTCAGACAAAATAGACTTTAAAACAACGACTGTAACAAGAGACAAAGAAGGACACTAATCAAAAAGGGAAAAATTGAACTAGAAGATATAACAATTGTAAATATTTATGCATCCAACATGGGAGCACCGAAAAACATAAAGCAACTAATAACAAACATAGAGAAAGTAATTGACAGTAATACAATAATAGTAGGGGATTTTAACATCCCACTTACATCAATAGATAGATCATCCAAACAGAGAATCAACAAGGAAACAGTGGCTTTGAATGACATATTGGACCAGATGGATCTAACAGATATATTCAGAACATTCCATCCTAAAACAGAAGAATACACTTTCTTTTCAAGTGCACATGGAACATTCTCCAGAATAGATCACATATTAGGCTACAAAACAAGTCTCAACAAATTGAAAAAAATCAAAGTCATAAATGAATCTTTTCCAACCACAGTGCTATGAAACTAGAAACCAACAAAGAGAAAAAAAATCTTTAAAGACCACAAATACATGGAAGTTAAAGATCATGCTACTAAACAATGAATGGGTCAACCAAGAAATCAAAAAGGAAATTAAAAAAAAATACATGGAGATGAATGAAAATGAAAATGCACGGTCTAAAATCTCTGGGATGCAGCAAAAGCTGTTCTAAGAGTGAAGTTTATAGCAATACAGAGCTACCTTAAGAACAAGAAAAATCTCAAGTAAACAACCTAATCTTACACCTAAAGGAGTTAGAAAAAGAAGAACAAATAAAATCCAAATCCAGTAGAAGAAAATAATAAAGATTAAGCAGAAATAGATGAAATAGACACTAAAAAGCCAATAGAATGGATCGATGAAGCCAGGAGAAGGTTCTTTAAAAAGATCAACAAAATTTGATAAACCTTTAGCCAGACTCATCAAAAAAGGGTAGGGGGACTCAAATAAACAAAATCCGAAATGGAAGAGGAAAACTAAACCACACCACAGACATACAAAGGATTATAAGAGAATATCCTGAAAGATTATACGCCAACAGATTGGATAATCTAGAAGAAATGGATGAATGCCTAAAAACATATAACCTCCCAAAACTGAATCAAGAAGAAAGTGAACATTTGAAAAGACAAATTACTAGCAATGAAATTGAATCAGTATACAAAAAACTCCAAAAAACAAAAGTCCTAAACCAGACAGCTTCAGAGATGAATTCTACTAAACATTTAAAAAAGAGTAAATAATACCTATTATTCTCAAACTATTCCCAAAAAATAGAAGAGGAAGGAAAGCTTCTCAATTCATTCTATGAGGCCAGCATTACTCTGATACCAAAACCAGATAAAGATTCTACAAAAAAAGAGAACTATAGGCCAGTATCTCTGGTGAACACAGATGAAAAAATCCTCAAAAAATATTAGCAAACTGAATCCAACAATACATTAAAAATAATTATTCACCACTATCAGGTTATATTTACTCCCAGGATACAAATGTGGTCCAATATTTGCAAATCAATCAACATGATACATCACATTAATAAAAGAAAGGATAAGAACCATATGATCCTTTAAATATATACAGAAAATATCTTAGACAAAGTACAACATCCATTCATGATAAAAACCCTCAAAAAAATATGTTTGGAAGTAATGTATCTCAACATAATAAAGACCATATATAAAAAAGCCCCAGCTTACATCACACTCAATGGTAAAACACTAAGAATGTTTCCCCTAAGGTCAGGAACAAGACAAGGATGTCCACTCTCATCACTTTTATTCAACATAATACTGGAAATCCTAACCACAACAATCAGACAACAAAAAGAAATAAAAGGCATCCAAATTGGTAAGAAAAGGGCACCTGGATGGCTCAGTTGGTTAAGCATCTGCCTTCAGGTCAAGTAATGATCCTGGAGTCCAGGACTGAGCCTTCCATCAGGCTCTCTGCTCAGCAGGGAGTCTGCTTCTCCCTTTACCTCACCCCCACTCCTCTTCTCACTCTTCCCCCATCTCTCTCAAATAAATAGATAGATAGATAGATAGATAGATAGATAGATAGATAAAATAAATCTTTAAAAAAACCCAAATTGGTAAGGAAGAAGTAAAACTTTCAATATTTGCAGATGACAAAAAAAAAAACCTAAAATCCCTAGAAAACCCTAAAGACTCCACCAAGAAATATTAGAACTGATAAATGAATTCAGTAAGGTCACAGGATACAAAATCAATATATAGAAATCCATTGCATTTCTATATACCAATAATGAAGTAGCATAAAGAGGAGTTACGAAAACAATCCCACCTACAATTGCACCTAAAATAATAAAATACCTAGGAATAAACTTAAGCTAGGAGGTCTGAGAACTATAAAACAGGGATGAAAGAAATTGAAGATAACATAAACAAATGGAAAGATATCCCATGCTCATGGATTGGAAGGATAAATTTTATTAAAATGTCCATACTACCCAAAGCAATCTAAATATTTAATGCTATCCCTATTAAGATATCAACAACATTTCCCACAGAACTAGCACAAACAATCCTAAGATTTGTATGGAACCACACAAAGACCCTGAATAACCAAAGCAATCTCGAAAAAGGAGAACAAAACTGGAGGTCTCACATTCCCAGATTTCAAGATATACTACAAAGCTGAGTAACCAAGATAGTATGGTACTGGCACAGAAACAGAGATCAAAGGAACAGAATAAAGAGCTTATAAATAAACCTACGATTATATGGTCAATTGTTCTTCGACAAAAGAGGAAAGAATATGCCATGGGAAAAAGAGAGTCTCTTCTACAAAGAGGTGTTGGGAAAATTGAACAGCTATATACAAAAGAATGAAAGTGGACCACTGGCTTACACCATACACAGAATTAACTCAAAATAGATTAAAGACCCAAATACGAGACCTAAAACCATAAATATCCTAGAAGAGGGGCACCTGGGAGGCTCAGTGGGTTAAAGCCTCTGCCATCGGCTCAGGTCATGATTCCAGGGTCCTGGGATTGAGCCCTGCATCTGGCTCTCTGCTCAGCAGGGAGCCTGTTCCTCCACTCTCTCTCTCTCTGCCTACTTGTGATCTCTGTCTGTCGAATCAATAAATAAAATCTTCAAAAAAAATCCTAGAAGACAGTACAGGCAGTAATTTCTTTGACATTGGCCATAGCAACATTTTTCTAGATATGTTTTCTGAGGCAAGGGAAACAAAAGCAAAAATAAATTATTAAGACTACATCAAAATGAAAAGCTTTTGCAGGATGAGGGAAACAATCAACAAAACGAAGTCAAATTACTGTATGAGAGAAGATCTGTGCAAAGGACATATCCAATAAAGGGTTAGTCTCCAAATGTATAAAGAACTTCTACAACTCAACACCAAAAAGACAAATAATTTAATTTAAAAATGGGCAGAAGACATGGACAGACATTTCTCCAAAGAAGACATACAGATGGCCAACACACATGAAAAGATATTCAACATCACTCATCATCAAGGAAATGCAAATCAAAACAACAATGAAATATCACCTCACATATGTCAGAATGGCTGAAATAAAAAAGATGAGACAATATGTGTTGGTGAGGATGTGGAGAAAAAAGAATCCTCGTGCACTGTTGGTGGGATGCAAACTTGGGCAGCCGCTGTGGAAAACAGTATGGAGGTTCCTCCAAAAATTAAAAATAGAACCACCATATGATCCAGTAATTCCACTACTGGGTACTTACCCCCCAAAATATGAAAGCACCAATTCAAAGGGTTATATGTACTCCTGTTTATTGAAGCATTATTTACAATAGCCAAACTACGAAAGCAGCCCAAGTGTTTATCAACTGATGAATGGATAAAGAAGATGTGGTATATACATATGCAATGGAATATTACTCAGCCATAAAAAAGCATGAAATCTTGACTTTTGCAACAACATGGATGGATTTAGAGGGTATACTGCTAAGAGATTTAAGTCAATCAGAGAAAGACAAATACCATATGATGTCATTCGTATGCGGAATTTAAGAAACAAAACAAATGAACAAATTAAAAAAGAGACTATGGAGAACAAACAGATAGTTATGGGGGGGTGAAACAGGCGACGGGGATTGAAGCACACTTATGATGAGCACTGAGTAATGTCTATAACTGTTGAATATTGTACACCTGAAGCTAATAGAATGCTGTATGTAAACGATCCAGGAATTAAGTTTTTTGAAAAATGACCATGTAATCTGAAACCAGGCAAAACTATCCTAATAACCAGTGGGAAAAATTAAAATTCTTCCATGGCTTTTAGTATTTTTGTCAAAATACTAGGAGTTCTCTTACTGGAAGTAATAACTATATAGAGAAATGAAGAAATTAGTAAAATTAATACTTATTAGTACACTGTAATTTAAAACATTAGCAATATTGACAAAGAGTCTTATTTCTTTGTAAAAATAAAACTTGTCACCCTGGTTTGAAAGTGCTTGCCTTCTTCTTCCCAAGATAAAACACAATACAAGTGAGCATATTTTCCTTGTCTTAGCCAACTGTCCTACCCTTTCTAAGTTTGCATCATCTTCAAACATTCTATCCTTTGTGCTTTCAGTATCATGAAATATCTCTGAGAATTCTTTTAATATGAAGATCCTCGCTGCTCTCACTTTAGGACCTCTTCTTCCTTGTCATCACAGCTGCTTCCTTCATTTATGTCAATAGGTCCACCTTTGCTAAGTTCCTCTGGCTGCACAGTGACCGTGTCCGATAACACCTGGAATCAGCATCCTCCCGATCAACTATTTCCTCTAAGAGCCCACTTACTTTGGGTTCAGCTCCTGCAAAGGTATTTGCACAAAGCAGTACATTTCTGCCATGTCCTACTTCTAGACTCTTCTTTAAATGTTTAGTAGAATTCATCTCTGAAGCTGTCTGGTTTAAGACTTTTGTTTTTTGAAAGTTTTTTGTATACTGCAATTTCATTGCTAGTAATTTGTCTTTTCAAATGTCCACTTTCTTCTTGATTCAGTTTTGGGAGGTTATATGTTTTTAAGCATTCATCCATTTCTTCTAGATTGTCCAATCTGTTGGCGTATAATCTTTCAGGATATTCTCTTATAATCCTTTGTATGTCTGTGGTATGGTTTAGTTTTCCTCTTTCATTTCGGATTTTGTTTATTTGAGTCCCCCCCACCCTTTTTTGATGAGTCTGGCTAAAGGTTTATCAAATTTTGTTGATCTTTTTAAAGAACCTTCTCCTGGCTTCATCAATCCATTCTATTGGCTTTTTAGTGTCTATTTCATCTACTTCTGCTTCTACGAGGCGTGGATGTTTTCAGCTGCATGTTTAGGTCATATTTCTTCCAAAACTTAGCTAAAGAACCTGCATGATCTCCCACTGTAATGCCATAGCTTCGTCAACAGCCCGTCTAAGAAAACAGGCTTTGAAGAGTTGAAATAGTGCCTTGATCTATTTGCTAGATTACTGAAGATGTTTTTGTAGTAAAAAGCATATTTTCCCATCTTTGTTCAAGTGTTGAAGAGAATGAGGGTGACCTGGAGCAGCATTATCCAGCAGCAGGTGTGTATTCTAGTTAAATTACGTGGGTTTATCGCTGGGAGGTGGGGAAGCAACACAGTTACATGTTTTGCTGTCTGTGCCTGAACTAAATAACATATGCAACAACCAATTACTAAGAGACCTTGAAAGAAGTGATGTGATTGGTCACTGATCGTGATACACATTTGTTATTTACAAAGTGGTCTGTGGACTGAGGAGCCAGCAGTGAATTATACTTTATGCTACAATAGCTACGATTAAGATCACCATATTTATTTTAGTTGATATGGGGTGGCAACTGAAGTTAGAATCCTGTTGCTGGAGAACTGGTATTATTTAACTCAACTCTGGTAAGTGGATCTTGTACTTCTTCAAACTGAACAGAGTGAGGAGTGTGTTTGCATATACACAGACATATGTGCAAGCACATACGCACATACACATACATATATATATACATATATATACACACACATACATATACATAGCACATAGTAAGCACTGTTAACATTCACGTTTATTGCTATTATTAGGGTGGAGAATCACAGAAACAAATATAATCTAGAGATCAGTTGCAGATGCATTTCTCTGCACTCTCCACATGAATGGTTGCAACCCTATTTCCACCAAGATTCTTGCAAATTCCTACATCACTGGAGGCACCTTCTCTTCTACACTCTTGCTTCCATTATACATGGCACCCCAGAAATGAAGCTCAGTCATTTACTACATTGCATGACATTTCTACGAAGAACCCCCTCCCCAACAAAATATTCCTCCTTGGCCCCTCACTGTAAAGGTCCCAGCCTTGGCCATCTCACTGATTCACCTCCTGTCCATTCTCTGCTCCACGGCGCCTACCAGCCAAAGTTCTCTCCAGACCTCAGTGTTTTCAAAAGCAATTCAGTCCTCCAGAACTCCTGCTCAACTCGCGAATTTGCATACTCATTAGCTCATAGAATGCTGGAAAAAAGGAAGGAAGGGAGAAAGGAAAGAGGAGGAAAAAGAAAAAGTGTTTCTTTAAACAGGAGCCACCCACTTTAGAAGGCCATTGTCGTTAGAGTTGCCAGGTTTATTTTAGAGGGGGAAAAAAAAGAGAGAAAAGGAAAAAGACAAAGAAGAATAATTCTCAGTTAAATTTGAATTTCAGATAACAATGAAATTTTTCCTCTATAAGTGTGTCCCATTTTCCATGGAACGTACTTCTGCTAAAATATTATTTGTTGCTTATCTCAAATTCAAAAGTGGCCGGGCACCCTGTATTTTACCTGGCAGCTCTCATTGTCAGGCTGAGGAGTGCCCTCTCTGTTGCTCTCTCCTAGGAACGGTGAAGCATGAGAAGCCGGTTAGGAGGGACATAGGGAGCCCATGAGGAATGCAGAGTGAGGGGAGGCCAACCCAGCCTGCAAGAGTCAGGGAAAGCCTCTAGAGGAGCTGGGAATTGAAAGCTAGGGAGGACTTTTCAGGCACAAAAAGTACTGCACACGGAGGTGAGGGCAAGCACAAAATGAAGAAGAGATGAGAGAGGGGCAGCTTCTTATTCAGGTAAAACAGAGTTCCACTCTCCGTCACTCATCGTCAGCTCACTTTCCTTAAAGGGTGAGAAGCTCTTAATGATATGTTGTGCTGGTACAATTCACGGTGGTCATGGCCTGATTGGGTCAAGGTCCTGGCACAGTAAACAGATGGTACAGCTTCCCGAGAGGCGCGCTTTACAAAGCGGTGGCCAGGGTTTGGGGGAACCAACAAGAGATGGCGAAGCAACCCAAGGTGAGTGTGGCAGAGGGCCAGCACCCCTCCCCCACCGCACTGAGCCAGGGAGTCAGGACCAGTCTCCCGAATTCAATCTCTTCCCCATGTCCAGCTGAGGCCATCCAGGAGGTCAGCCTCCCAGAGCTCCAGGAGGGCGAGGGGAGGTGGAGAGGCACAAACAGATAAATAGAGAAGACCCAGCATAAAAGCCAGAGATTTTTCAAGAAAAATCACATTGACCTCAGAAATGGAGGGAACAGCTGGGGGCCTCCAGGTCTACCTAACCCTCTACCTGTGCATTCAGAGGGAAGGAATAACTCTCTGCATTATGTAGATATAAGGTGTGAAAGGGTCGAATACTTGCCCAAGGTCACAGCGCTAACAAGTGGCGCACAAGGTACGGGGCAAAGAGAACAAAAGCAACTTGAACTCTGACCCCTTGTCTTTCAATATAATGTTCTTTTGTTCTTCGTTTTTCATGACTACAATAGAGTTAGTGGTCATATTTGTATTCCGGAACACATATTTATGCTGATCTCAAGAGGAGACCTCTTGGCTTTTTTTTTTTTTTTTTTTAAACCATTTGCTTGTGTCTGTAAATATACCTGCAGAAAACGACCACGTAGCCTCTTGTATCACTGAACACTCAGGTTCCACAGCCAGTGAGGAACCAGGAGAGGAATTTGTCTATTCTACAAAAGCTTTCTTAACTCTGATGTATAACCACTCTTACAAAGTAATACGAATCTTTAATTTCTAAAGTCATTCATTGTATTTTTCTGGGGTCCACCGGTGTTTCCATTGGATGAATGGGGCCGTGTCTACTCAATATTACAACAGCTCATTGGAAAGGGAGAAATGAAGTTGCACGTTAGGCCCATCAGTTTAGTTGAAACATGGTGATGTAAATACAGGTTCTGATGAGGATCTGGGAAATGATTGTTCTAGAACACATGTTCACCCAGGGGCAGCCCTCAAGAGGCTGAGGCCAGAGTTGCAGGAAGGCCTCTGGGGCCACCTGCTGGAAATCAGTGTCACAATCATGTGTGACGGGCACACTGGGACAGGCTGCCGGCAGTCTGTCCACCCCTGGAGACAATGGCTACCGTGGAGAGATGGCGGGCGTGTGGCCAGACACACCAGGGTCTGGGCTAAGGGCTCTCCCCTTCTTCAGCTGTGGGAATTGAGGTTAATCCTTACCTTCTCAGAGCCTCATTTTTTTTTTCCATCTCCAAAATGGGAATAATAGTACTTTCCAGGCAGTGGTATTAAAAATAAAAGCTGTCCACACTACAGTGCCTGCTGTGTTTCAAGTACTGTTCTCAGTTCATATGTTATAGGTTGAGTTGTGTCCTCCCAAAACAGGTATGTTCGAGGCCTAACCCTAGTACCCCAAAATGTAACCTTATTTAGAAACTGGGTCTTTAGAGAGGATAATCAAATTAAAATTGAAGTCATTAGGGTTGGCCCTAATTTAATATGACTGATGCCCTTATAAAAGGGGAGATTTGGACACAGAGAGAGCCACATGCCAGGGAAGATGCTGTGTAGACAGGGGGAGAAGACGGCCGTCTATAAGCCAAGGGGCACCGAGAGCTACCAGAAGCTAGAACAGGCACAGAAGGATACTCCCTCGGAGCTTTTAAATGGGGTGGGACCCTGCTGACACCCTGATTTCTGACACTGGCATCCAGTAAGTGTGCGCTGATTTATTGTAACAGCTCTCAGAATCTAACATAGCCCTCAACCCTGACAGCAACTCAGGGGATAGGTACTATTGTTAGCCCACTTTATAGATGAAGTAACTGAGGCCCCGAGAGGTGATGTTCCTGAAGTCTCTCAGCAGCATGGTTGGTGGAGCCAGGACTCAACTCAGGAGCCTGGGGCCGGAGGCCTTGCCCTTCCCTGGGATGATCCGCTAACGCTAGCTGGAAAGGGCAGGCACCGGCCCCCTGTGCAGCCCACAGCACTCAGCGGGCCCTGAGGGAGGCTGTTGCTGCCGCTGCTGTACGTGCTATCACGCAACTTGGAATGCTTTCCCCTCAAGGACGAGAAGGCTTCGGGGAACCGGCTCTGTCCAGGAAGAAGGTGGCAGGAAGTACTTCAATCGGGGCAATGCGCAGGTGGGCTAGAGGCCGAGTTAGACTCACTCAGGTCTTACCACCTGAAGGCCAAAGGTGTGAACCAATCTGACAGGTAATAAGCTTAGTAATGAGACTGATCAACTTAATAGTAAGACTCATTCTTGGTTACCACGTATGGATCTGGAATTAGGTGTTTTATGCTTCCATCTTAGTATTCAGCGTAAGTCCCAGAGATGCGCACTGTCATCCTCATGTGCAGGTGGAGAACTAAGGTTCAAAATGGCAACGTAGCTGCTAAGAAGGCAGAGCCCCAATTCAAAAGCAGATCCCACTGATTCGGTGCCCTTGTGCTCCTCACTATCCACTCTCCTCCAGCCACCAGGCTGCTGATCAGCCCATCAGGACTTGCTCATCTTAAGAGAAATTGCCTCATAACCCAGGGTTGCTTCTGAGACTCTCACCCAGGTAACCGCGTGGAGGGGAGCAGATCTCCAGAAAGCCAGACCCTTTGATCTTTTACAACTGACTATCGTGCACAGACCTTACTATAAATATCTCTAAAGAAGGGAATGCTGCCAGACAAGGGATACTATCGAAGCAGATAGAGATCATACATTCTGTCTTCCTCTGGAAAAAGTCCAGTTGTAAAAAGAGAGGCTCCCAAAGGTCTGAAATCCGGGGGTCTCAAGTTAATGGGTGCATTTAAAGACTGAGTATATACACAACACCTCAGATTGATGTGGCTCCAAGAAGTAACCATATTGCTGATTCAGAGCCAGGCAACCGAGAATGTTCTAAGTCAGACTTTGTACTGCTAGACCCCTCTCAGCACTTCTTGAGCATTTGGAAGCTCTAAAGGTGAGTTTAGACCCTATTTAGATGGGTGAACTTTTGAAGGACTATTTGATACCCAAGACACTTCAAAGAATTAAGAATGTATTGCTCAAGGCACCTAACTTACAAGTTGACATTGGTTTTAAGGATCACCTCACTTGGAAAATACATCTCATTTTCTTAACTTGTTCAAAGACAGAATTCGGTATCTTCAAGAAGGGGCTTCAAATGAAACATGCACAGTCAAGTTGAAAGAAAAGCTCAAAACTTGCACGTTTTTAAATGCAACTACTGATCTATGTGCCAGACACAGTCATGATTAGAGTCTGAGTCACAGATATTGCAAGACCAAGATAACAGGCTTTGATTATAGTGTGAAGTGTAGGGAATGCAACAGAAATAACCCCAAATGTTAAAAAGGAGAGCTAGTTTTTATTAGAGACATTCACACTTGTAGTTTTGAGGTCACTGGACTAAAAAAAAAAAAGTACAGTTTTATTTTTCCGGTATGAACTAGATGGGTGCAATTATTTAACAACGGAGCACAGGAGAAGAAACAAAAAATTATTTTCTTGCGTAAGGACAAAAATGTAAGTTTTGGAGATTTTATTTTAAACAGTTTTATTTTTGGAAAGCTAATATTTTTTAATCAAAGCTCAAAGAAATTTCCAAACAATTTAATCTGTCCTCACCTCTATATACAAGAGGTGTTAGAAACAAGCCTGAACTAATTATTGCATTAATATGGAATCTCCTTTGAGAGACACATTTCCGTTTTTCTGAGTACTTCTAGGGACTTCTAGAGATGGAAGGTATTTGAAGGGAGAAACTTCTTATTCTGGATACACGAGTGAAAAAAAAAAAAAAAGAAAGAAAAAAAAAATTCTGCCCGAAGTGAAAAAAGCCTCCATCCCCTCCATCCCCCCCCCGCCCCCTCCCCCCGTCCCTCCCCTGCCCCCCCCCCACCTCCGGGCAATGAATTGCACTCTTCTCCCCTCTTCACACCACTTGGGGTCGTTACTTGGGCATAAAACAGGCTCCAGCCCCTTCCCATCCTATCAAGTGTTTACATTCTCTCCTCTCACCCAGGACAGCAGCTCTTGCCAGAGCAGGGGGAGGGGCAGGGGGTGGTTCTAGTTCTCCAGTTGTCCCACCTGTGGCTGGGGGAGGGGTGGGGGGCAAGGATGGAGAGTTCAACTCAGTAAAAAAAAAAAAAAAGAAAAAGAAAAAAGAAAGGCACATGTAGTTCTTGGATCCAACCCACATTCTCCAATCCGGCTTTTCCATTGGCGTAAAATCTGGGATGACCGATGGGTGATCTCCAACAACAGGGACCAGATATCAAAATATTATTGGATCAACCATTAATTCCAGAAACTGATAAAGAATCATCAAATGCAGCTGTTCAGGAGTATGAGGTAAACAGCAATGTCAATGGCTCAATCTAGTATGCACCAACCCGTCTATAAAAATGAAAACCATTCCACCCCACCCCTGCCTTTTGGCGGGGGGGCGGGGTAGGAACCAAATAGAAGAAAACTAATTTTTTTTCCCAAGATTATTTATTTATTTATTTGACAGACAGAGAACACAAGTAGGCAGAGAGGCAGGCAGAGAGAGAGGGGAGGGGGGGAAGCAGGCTCCATGCTGAGCAGACAACCCGATTGGGGGCTTGATCCCAGGATCCTGGGATCATGACCTGAGCCGAAGGCAGAGGCTTAACCCACTGAGCCACCCAAGCGCCCCAAGAAAACTAACTTTTGTCAGTGTGATTAGTTTTGTTGGTCATTGACAGAATGTGTGAGGTATGATGCTGGTCTGTCCAAGTTCATTATACACTGGGCCAGGTGTGACCGTGGAGAAGTGAGACCGGCTTCCCAAGTCATGGGAAACATGGGAAACAGTTCAGGTCACCATTGTAGCCACGGTTCATCTGCTCTGATCAATGAGCACCAGCGACCAACACGTTAAGTGGGTAGTTTCAGAGCTGACACTCCGCCTCACCTAATGAATTGTATATATAATTCTCCTTGGGGACTCTTAGCATACATAAAACCTGTCGAAAGAAAATTTGCCTTGCAGATGAAAGAGGAACTCAAATGAGCAATTCATCACTCGGCTAGGTGTGAGAAGTATCTTTTTGATGTCCTGATAGTTTCCCTGTCCAAGGAGTCCACACCGCTGGAACAGAGGAGCTTTCTGAGTTAAAAATAGCAGCTCAGGCAGGATGAGAACAGGCAGGAACTGAGGACCTGTGAGAAGCATGTGGCCTAGGGCTTGGTGTGCTGGAGCCCAACAGACTGAAGTCGGGATCCTACCCCAGCCGTGGGAGCTCACACAAGTCATTGAGCTTCAACAAGCCTTCATTTCCTCATCTGAAAAATGGAGGTAATCATACTTTCTCACAGAGTTAAATAATGGCAGTGGCTAAAACGTTAACACACAGTAGGCACACAGCAGGCACTTGGTGGGTGCACAGCGTTACCTAAAGCCCCCTGCAAACGGCCGTGCTGTGAACGAGCACGCCAGCTGCCGGTGTCAGGGGCTTCTAGGGCGGGATGCGGCTGGGCCGCCTGTCTCCTCCTTCGTGCTTGCACCACACGGTCAGAGGCAGACTCAGATCCTTGAGGGAATAGAAAAGAAGCATCGCCACATATGTGCCCTGCTCAGGAAGGTCTGGGAGGCCTGAATCCCACGTCGGGATCTGCGTGGCCCGACACTGCCCTCTACTGGCGGTCACAAAAAACGCCACCACCTGCAGCAACGCCCCGGTGACGCTAAGCGCCTGTCGCCTGTGCCAGCCTCACCTTTGGTGTTTGCATTTCAGGGTTGGAAGGCACCCCAGGATTCTTAAAGCTGCCTGTAGAGATGCTGAACATGCCAAGAATCCGGGCGGAGGCAGGCAACGAGGCCTGGGGGCCAGGGGGGCTCCTTCAGTCGCGCGGATGCAGAGCCAGGAGCGATCTCCGGTATGAACGTCACTCATTTTAATTCTCCTGTTGTTTCCTGTCCTCAGCCACCTCGCCTCCCATCCTGATCTTTGTTTTGTTTCACTTTTCTTTTCACTTGCTTCTATTTGGTATTTGCTTCTTATTCGGCATGTGATTCTATCCCGTCTTTTATTATCCTACCCTTTATCACCCTCCTCTTCCTTCTTTGCCTTAAGGTCAGTGATTTTTCACCCCAATTTGTAAGGGTCACTGCCCTGAGCATTTAACTTCTCTAGCCCCCCCTGTGTCCTTCTGGGAGCCGCTAACCCTGTCCCTTGGGAAATGCCTCCCCCCCAACACACGGTCCATTCAGCAGCTTCTATGACCAGACCTCTCTGACTACAGTGAGTGGGAAAAGGGGGCCACGGACACCAACCTGGGCCCGCTCGTCCTGCAGTGACAGCTGCTCGAGGATCTGGAATGTGCAGGTCAGGCACCTGCCCCTGCATTCCCCACGTTGGAGAACCCTTTGGACTGAGGTCCTGGACCTGGTGGCACATGGTGCTGAGTACCAAGTCTTAGCATGGTGGCTTTTGTGCCTCCCTCCAGGCTGAGCCGCCCATGGCAAATCTCAGTCTTATTTGTGTTCAAGTGCTTCTGGGCTCAGTGTATCTCTTCTGAAGAGCTTAAAGTTTAAAAGTTTTCTTTTATGGGAATGTTCAAACGTACAGAAAGAATAGGATAAACAACAACAAAGAACATTCTGCCTTGGTTTCATGTTTCCCCTCCCCACTGGAATATTTGTAAAGTAAATCCCAGCCATCATATTTTAAATCTTAAATAAATCTTCTATTTCTTATATTGAAGAACTTTTTTTAAAAGGATTTTATTTATTTACTTATTTATTTATTTGGCAGAGAGAGCACGAGTAGGGGAAGCAGCAGGCAGAGGGTGAGGGAGAAGCAGGCTTCCTGCTGAGCAGGAAGCCGGATGTAGGGCTTGAGCATTAGGATATACAGGCCAAATGGAAATTCCAAAACAAATCCTCTTCCAAAAGATTGCTTCACTTGGGAAGGGAGGGATTCTGCAACCCTGGTGAAAGGAATAGATGTAGGCGTTGACCGTCGGTGGTTGTTGCTGAAATCAGTAGATAAAGGTTTACAGGAAACTTGATAGTAAATGGATTAGGCTGACACCATCCAAACCCACAGGTCAAGTTTAACAAAAAGTTAGAGAACCAGACGTTATGAGCGTAGGAGGGCACACAAGAGCAAGAAAACAGTCCCATCGATGATGGATTCTTGCCTTAAAAAATACTGAACCTGAATCCAATCAGACCACTGGATGGAACTCGTAGTTTTCAAGAAATATAGGAGATGCAGGAACATATTAAGACCGCCCAAGGCTATAAGAGGCCAAATCTACAACATGAGACATTTTCAAGACAAAAGACCTAGTTTTGTCAATTAAAAAAATATTTGAGGGGGCGCCTGGGTGGCTCAGTGGGTTAAAGCCTCTGCCTTCGGCTCAGGTCATGATCTCAGGGTCCTGGGGAGCCCCACATCGGGCTCTGTGCTTGGTGGGAAGCCTGCTTCCCCCTCTCTCTCTGCGTGCCTCTCTGCCTACTTGTGATCTCTCTCTGTCTCAAATAAATAAAATCTTTTTTAAAAATTGAGAATAAATAATAAATAAATAAAATAGAGGACTTGTTGGTTAAAGGAGACTAACAGCCACACCCAAAAACCAAATATGGTTTTGTTTGGATCCTGATTCAAAGAGATCAACGCACAGGCATTTTTGAGATGGAGAACTCAGAGCATGGACTGTGTAACAGATGCTATTGAATAATTATCATTCATTTTATTGGGTATGAAACAACATCATTTTTTTAAAAAGTTCTTCAATGTGGAGTGCCTGGGTGGCTCAGTGGGTTAAGCATCTGCCTTGGGCTCTGGTCATGATCCCAGGGTCCTGGGATTGAGTCCCACATGGGGTTCTCTGTTCAGCAGGGAGTCTATTTCTCCCTCTCACTCTCCTCTGTGTTCAAATAAATAAATGAAATCTTAAAAAAAAAAAAAAAAGAAATTAGGACAAACTAGGAGGAAGCGGCAAGAGCTAAAGAAACACCTTTGCTGGATAGTGAAAGAGGAAGCTCTTAGAAGAGTCCCTAAGTACTTTTTTTGAAATAAAATAGGGTATCAGTCCATCATCCAATCAATTAGAAAAGATCTTAATGCTTTAATTCTCTGCCAAACTAATGAAATATACAAGATACTGTATGTCTGCAACATACCGAATAATAACCGATGAGAACCATATGAGAACAGAAGCTTCTACTATGTGCCAGGTACTGTGCTGAGAAGTTTCCAGAATTATTTCACCTGATCTTCACATTAGCCTTATGTAACAGATAGTTTACAGATGGGAGAACTACGGCCCAGATAATGAAGTAAGTTATGTAAGATCCCCTGGCAGGATTGGAACTAATCTATATTTAATTTGTACCCAAAAGTATCTTAAAATATTATTTTGTAATGAAGTATACACATTTGAGTTTACTACTCTGTTCTCGGGGATTAGTGGAATTCCCCAGGGGACACGAAGGGGCAAAGGTAGTGACATTTGCATGGCCTGCAACTGCACAAGCCCTCAAGTCCCTGGAGCCCCACACTGCACTCTGGCTCCAGCGATCGCTCAGCTGGTCACCTTGGGGCTCTCTCAGTTCCTTCATCATCATCGCCCGCTAATCCCGTACTTGTATGCACTCACTGGAAAAAATCCACTCCCATAAAAGCATTAAGAAACAATGTACCCTTTGCTGAAGATTTCCTAACAATACACTGCGCACAGCACTCACACGGAATCCCCGGAGATACAGTGCCCCAGTCTCTTCTCCCCAGGCGGCTCCCAGGACCTGGCTCTCTCCCCCACCTCCGTACTCCAAAGTGCTCAGGTTTGCTTCGCGACTCCCTCCCCTCCAGATCCATTGACCCCCTCGCTCCCTAGGCCTCTCATTCTCTCTTTAACCTCCGGCAGAGCCCTTCTGCTTGTTCCAAGTCCCAGTTTCCAAACCTGCAGACCCCCATGCATCTCTGCCTGCGTAAACTAGGATCCACTCCCCGTCCAGATCAGAGGAAGACTGTAAATCACATGTTATTTTTTCCTCTCACAGGGGATGAAAGAAAAGTGATTCATGTAAACGAATCGCCTAATGATCATTGGATTAAAGGCAACGATTCTTTCCATAATAGCCCTTCACTCTTCCCTTCTCCACCACGACTGAGTTGATGCCAAAGGCAAATGGCAGAGAAGCCCTTCCTTTGGGGCCACAGCTGCAGAAGAGGGCATTACATCCCACCACTGGGAAAATCTAAGCCAGCACTGGAATGGGAATCTCCGGGGACAGACTAGGAAGGACTGAGTCAATATCCCAAGGTTGTGTGTTTGTTAGGCGGCCGAGCTCGAATCCAGTCCCAACGGTCTGACTCCAGAGCCAGCACCGGCGGCCAACAGAGCGAGGCCTTTCCCAGAGTCATGTTCCCCATCGGAGCTAACGGGTACCAAAAACAAAGTCTGTGCCAAACAGAATACGAAGTGCATCACCAGCATTACTTTTTTAATCCTCACACCCACCCCGTGAAGTAGACACATCATCATCATCTTTTTAAGTGAAGTGGCCTACTCAAGGTGACGAGGGGACAGACACAAGCATGGGCACAGGCCACCGGACTGGGGTTATGGCTCCTGAGCCGCGTGCCGTGCTGCCTTTCCGTGGGCCGCGGGGAGCACACCTCCTATATGGGACCCCAGGAGGGGAAGGATTTGGTGAGGATCAGAGCTCTAGGTACCAGCAGTACAGAGGCGTGATCTGTAATGGACATTGTTACCAGCTTGGGCTGGTGCGGCCTGAAGCAAAACCCGCTGGAGTTGACGGAACCTTTTACAAAGTGACTCAGTAAGAAACTTTCATCATGAGAATTAACATAGGACTATGAAAACACCAAAACATAAGTGGCAGCTGTCTGCACACCATCCTTACTGCCCAGGCTCGGATGGTCGTCCTGGCCGCAGAAATGTGGCCAAAAGGAAGGAATCTGGCCTGGAGAGAGACTCGGTCTTCAGCTACAACGTGAGGCTCAGCTTTCTCACCACTAAGGTGGGACTAAAAGAATCTTACCCCTTTGCACTAGATTAAGAAATCCTAAGGATATATGAGTTAATAATATAAAAATATTCGAGAGCTCTTTGGAAGAAAGGTGCTAGAGAAACGTGACGTGATATATGTACATAGTCATGCTTGTATTTATTCGAGAGATTCACGCTTCCTGCTAGTACTGGACCTACTAGATTGTCAGACAAATGGCAAGTAACCAGAATACAGGATTTTATTAGGCAGATATTGAGTGTGTAGAAATATGCGAATAACTTTTACTTTTAGACCGCCAGCTACTGTTGCCAGCTACCGCACAGACAATGAAATAGATTAAACTTGAACATTTGGAGCTTAGATGATTTCCGCCATCGACAGGCTGATGTGAAGGCTTGCAGGTTAGGTACTCGGAAGGGCTTTCCCCCTGCAATATAACTACAATATATAATATAACTAGATCCTAGATACCATATACCGCACACGTACACCGACACACACACACACACACACACATAGTGTTTAAAATTTTGCTAAGCTCCCAAGTGGTCCCAGATTAGTAGTGTGCCTTCTTTCCTGTAGAAGCAATTGAATCTCTTCTCTCAAGGAAAGTCCCAATTTAAGGCCTCAGATTTCCCACAGAGTAGGTTTAATCAAATATGAGCTTAAAAAAAAAAAAAAAAAAAGGACCAAACACACAGAGAAATAAACCAGGTGGCACAGGCAGGTAGTTCTCAACAAATGTCTCTTGTCTTCCTTCCGTAGGGACTAATTGTTGCTGGGAAGCAAAGTTCAGCCAGCAATGATAGTTTCCAGCCACCCTTGAATCTAGGTGGAGCTGTGAATGCACTTTGGCCAACATAAAGAAGGCAGAATTGGTTAAAAAAAAAAAAAAATTCTCGGCCTGGCCCACAGTGACTACCTCTGTGATCCTCTGCAATCTCTCCCTGTCCACTTGCAGGATGCTGGTGCTCAGGGGGACATTGGAAGCCACATGCGGAATATGGCACAGCCTTCAGCAGTCAAGGTCCCTTGATGACTGCATGGAGCGAAGTCCTACCCCAATCCACCCACTTGACATAATGCAAGTAAGAAAAGAGATTTAGGAGATGCCTGGTGGCTCAGTTGGTTAAGGTCATGATCCCAGCATACTGGGATCAAGTCCCACATCAGGCTCCTTGCTCAGCGGGAGCCTGCTTCTCTGTCTGCCTCTGCCTGCCACTTTGTCTGCCTGTGCTCACTCTGACAAATAAGTAAATAAAATCTTTAAAGAAAAAAAGAAGAAGAAGAAGAAGAAAGAAAAGAGATTTAGAATGCTAAGCCACTGAGGTTTTGGAGTTTAAGTGTGTAAGAAGTCAGTTTGACTTTAACTAACTAATCAGTCACTGTGAGAGTCAGCAGAAACAACTCAAATTTAGCACCAGGGGTTTAAAAGTTTGGGACTCCCATATCTAGAATATAAAATGAGATTTATGACATGTTTGATAAAAGAGAATCAAAATTAACAAGGAACCAAAGACTGTCAAGAAAAACCAGGGAGGCATTTTCACATTAAAAATACAATCATTTAAGTTAAAATTTTGGTGGTCAGCTAAATAGTGGAATAAACACATTTAAAAAGATAGTAAACTGGAATATAAAACTGAAAGACCCAGAAGTCAGCATATAAGGGAAAGAGATTAAAATATGACATAGAGACTGTAGTGGGTTTGAACGGTGGCTCCTCCAAAGATGTCTACTCAGAACCTGTGGATGTGACCTTATTTGGGAAAAGGATTTTTACATGTGGAATTAACTTAGGGAACTTGAGATGAGATCATCTCATCCTGGATCATCCATGGGTCTTTCCAAGAAGAGGAGAAGACACAGACACCCACAGGAGAAGGCCATGTGTTGAAGGAGACAAGGGCCAGTGATGAATCTACAAGCCCAGGATTCTGGCGGTCCCAGAAGCTGGAGAGAGGGATGGACAGATCCTCCCTTGGAGCCTCTAGAAGGAACCAACCTTGCCAACATCTGGATTCTGACTCTGGCCTCCAGAGCTGTGAGAGAAGACACTGCTGTTGTTTAAAGTCACCTTGTTGGTATTTATGGCAGCCCTAGGAAGCTAATACAAGGACTCAGAGATAGGAAGAGCGGAATGAGAGGTTCTAATTCACAACTAGTAAGAGACCCAGGAGGAAGAATAGAGAGACTGGAGGAAAGTCAGTATTACAAGAATGACGGCAGATAATTTTTCAAACTAATGAAATACATGAATCCTTAGGTAACTGCAGCATATAAAAAAGCAGGTTAAACTGTAATATCAAAATTCATACCAAAACAAACGTAGTGAGGATGCAGAACATCCCTTTCTTCAAAGTATAAACCTGAGAGGGATGCCTGCGTGGCTCAGTGGGTTGAAGCCTCTGCCTACAGCTCGGGTCATGATCCCAGGATCCTGGGATCGAGCCCCGAATGGAGTTCTCTGCTTAGCAGGGAGCCTGCTTCCTACCCCCCTTCTCTCTCTGCCTGCCTCTCTGCCTACTTGTGATCTTTGACAAATAAATAAATTTTTTTAAAAACCAAAAAAAAAAAAAAAAAAGTATATACCTGGGAGTAGAATTACCTGAATTACCTGGTCATGGGTAGAGTTTACCCCAGAGAGTCATGGTTTATACCCGTTGTTCCAAAGTAATGGTTCTTAGCAACTTTTCCTTCTCAAAAGTGTCCTGATCGATTGTATAGATTTTGAATGTCGCCTAGTCCCCCCCATAAAGACAAACAGGATCTACAGCAAAACTGAAAATGCATCCTGCGAACCTTAAGGGTAAATCCTATAGGACCAACCCAACCAATGCTACAGAGAGCTACGTGGTCTCAGCATATGTGTGGGGGCAACAGAAGGGCAGCTATGACCCTTTTCTAGAACAACGCCAACACCCTGAGACCCTTTGATACACATCACCATCTTCCAACTTACATGACACCTTGTCCTGGTTTGGATTTTAAAAAATTGTAGTACTGTTGCCAAAAAAAAAAAAGTTTATCTGAATCTAGTCACGAAGAAAAATCAGACAAATCCAAAATGTGGCCGGTTTATAAAAGAACTGGCTGGGCTTTTCAAGAATGTTAACATTACAAAAGTCCAAACAAAACAAAAAAGCAAGGATAATATTCTTAATAAAGACCAAAAATCATGGCAACCAAATGTACTATTTGAACCTTGATTAGAAGTTTTATTTCAAAAAAAGTTATAAAGGACACTATTTGGGCAATTGAGAAAATGTGAAAATGACCATGGTTATATGGGGGAACATTCTGTACATGCTGAATTATTTAGAGCTGAAGTGCCATGATGTGGCTAACTTACTTGCAACTGATTCAACAAAAACAAAAACAAAACAAAGCAGAAACCTCTATTTCTCAAGTGGGAATAAAGCAAATGTGTCAAATGTTAACAATTAGAGAACCAGGTGAAGGACACATGGACATTCCCTAATTCCCAATACTCTCAGGATTTCTTTAGCTTGAAGATTTTTTATTGTAAAAATCTGGAAAATATTCAGATGATAGACTTCTATTCAGCAATTTAAAAAGGAACAAACCATGGATATGAACCTCAAAGCTATTCTGTTCTCATCAGTAGAAGAAGCAAGACCCAAGGGGCCACGTATTGAATGACTCCATTTATATGAAATATCCAGGGGTGCCTGGGTGGCTCAGTTGGTTAAGCAACTGGCTTCGACTCAGGTCGTGATCCCAGAGTCCTGGGATCGAGTCCCACGTCGGGCTCCCAGCTCCATGGGGAGTCTGCTTCTCCCTCTGACCTCCCCTCTCAGGCCCTCTCACTCTGTCTCTCTCAAATAAATAAAATCTTTAAAAAATAATAAATAAATAAATAAATAAATAAATAATATAAGAAATATCCATAGGCGGCAAAGCTAAAAAGTCACAAAGTGGATTAGTGGTTGCCTAGGGTTGAGGGAGTGACGAACGGGAGTTATCGACAAATGTGTGCGAGCAGTCAGCCACCGAGATGAGAAGAGACAGCAAGAAGAACTAGAACCAAACTCTGAGGAGCCCCAGTGCGAAGGCACTGGCAAGAAAAAAAAAAAAAAAGAGTCGGTGGAAGTTACACGAAGGTGATATTGAGAGGAGAGAGGACACTCAGAACCCAACAGAAATAGTCTCCAGAAGGTAGGTGTGGTCAAAAGGTAAAATGCCACAGAAAGATGCTGGAAGATGTCACTGCATCTTGTTACTGGAAGGTCTTGGGTTGACTTAGGAAGAGCAGTTATGGTAGAAAGATGACATCAAAAGTCAAACTGTACTTCACATACCTGCCCAACCGCAGTCTGAGCTGAAGCCTCCGAGCAGTCTTCCTGCTTCCGCACTAATCCCAGTCCGTTCCTCATCTCCGCGCCCCAGTAACCAGAGTGATCTTTCTAAAATGAAAGATGCTCTCACTCTGCTCTTCTACTCAAAACCCCCCAGACGTGTTCCCCATACTCAGGATAAGATCCAAAGTCTGCACCATGACCTACAGAGACCTGACGTGGCCTTGGGTTAGTTCAGGTCCTTCAAGAAGGAGACTGAGCCAAGGCTATACACACACGAGATGTCCTGGAGGAAGCATCTATGACGGATGCAGGGGATAATGAGAGAGTTGGCAGGAAATGGCTGACACGTGTGAGGAGGCAGAGAAGGAAAGGGTTGGGTAGAAAGAACCTCACAATTCTAAGAAATTTGGGCCAGGTTGATGGGGGGGTGGGTCCTTCAACCAAAGTCACCAGCAAGGGAACGGGCTGCGGCACTGTGGGTTAACTGTAAAATCTGGAACTCGGAGCAGTGCACGTTCACGGCTGCCACACCACTTGTTCCTTTTCAGACCCCACCACTCACCTCACGTCACACATCACACATCACACCAACGTCCCCAGCACACACCAGCCTTGGACCATCCATCCCTGCTGGTCCCTCTGCCTGGAATGCTTTGCCCTCAGATATCTACATGGCAGGCCCCTTATTTTCTTTAGGTCTCTGCTCAAATGCCAACTAATCAGAGTCATTTCTAGAACACTGTCAAATAGCACTCTCATCATTTTCAGTGCCCTTGACCTGCTTTAATTTTCTCCATAGACTTTATTGCCACCCGACGTTTATAACCTACCCGTTTATTTGTGGCACTTCACAGGAACGGGCGTTTCATGAGGGCAGAAACTTCACCCTGTTTTGTACATGGGTGTCCCCAGTGCCTAGAATTGTGTATCTCTGGGCCCAGGGAAGGCACTGGATACTTTATGAATGAATGATAAGTGGATGCTGAGCAGCTTTTATGTCCACAGAGCTAGTGCTCTGCGAATACCTATTTAACGAATGAATGAGTGAGGCGCTGTTCTGGGAGTGGGGGTAGAGCACTGAATGAGACCAAGTCCCCGATATCATGGAGCATATATTCCATAATAAAAATAAAACACTGATGACCGCTTGCTGGAGCCTAGTAGATCATTTATGAAAGTAGAGGCATCTTGTCCTAAGTTCCTTTAAGTTCACTTTCAAGGAGCAAGGTCTTACAGGAGACTATCTCAGGAAAGAAGGCAGATGGCCCGCAGGTTGAAGGAGCCCAGCAGTCTTTGTTTTTAGCCGCGAGTTTATATTTTAATTCTAGAAGTCAAGCATTAGTTTACTTTGCGCCTGAAGCCTTTCCCAGTGGTGTCTCCTTAAGAAAACGTTAACGCAGCTTGCCTTCTGTGAACTCAATTCTGAGACTTACAAAGCAAACATTTTCTTAAAATATCAACCTAGTTCTGTTCAACAAAATCAAACATTGTCTGAGGTTTTTCCTCCAAGTTAAAAAAAAAAAAAAAGGCTCTTTCACTCTTCCTGATACCATCCAAAGACTTGGGAAGCCATGCTCTGCTTGTGTCATCAGCAGCCACGTGACGAGAAGCTTCCATACGAGCTGCGTCTTGGCCTTGCCACTGTGTTTGCTGCTGGTCCAACGGACCACAGACCGACGGAAGTCTGAGGAAGAACGTACCAAGAGCTCAGGAGAAGCCACACGTGAAAACTGAAGCCAACGAGCTCCAGTGCTCTGAAAATGCACGAGCAATGTGACATCAAGCAGCAGCGATTATGAGGAGAAAAGATTAAGGAGAATAGACGGCCCATTAAATGGTGGAGACATTTCAAAATAAAGACATCAAACCGCAAACCCAAGATTCATTCCTAATCCCCCAGGCCCACTCATAAAGCCATTTTTGCATCTCACTGTTTTTCCCTTAGGTGATCAAGGAGGTCCTGATGACCACGTAGGAGTCGAGCTCTGGCCGCACGATCACTTGGACCTGAAACCGAATCCGTCTGGAAAGAGGGATAAGGACCAAGATGACAGACAAGGGGATCAAGCAGACCAATGTACTTGCCATTCTTTCAAAACTGAATTTCCTGGATTTTCCCTTCTTAACCCACCCGGGCGGCCACTCAGCCTTTCAGGCCGGCTCTCGGGCTGGGGCTCGGGCTGAGCAGCTCTGTGTGTCCAGCTGGTCGGCGACTGCGTGGGGGAAATGGACTAGGGCTGGGAGGATAAATAGATCCCGGTGGTCACATGGGGACTTCTTCCCTTGGCCGCCCCTGTTTTCACGGCCATGACTCTGTGTGGGGGTTCCTGAGACCAGAGGGGGATGAGGTCCATGAGGTTATTTCCCCCAAAGCATTAAACTTTATTCCTCTAGGAAACGGGTAGTGAAAGATGTGATTTTAAATAGAAATTTCTGGACTAGGTTTCTAATCCCCCAAATCCTACCTCAAGCCAGGCCATTTTCCTTCTTTTTAAAAATCATAAGGCTGCATCTTAACAGGGCAGGGGCGCGCGTAAAAACTAAATTCATGGTTTGCGACGTAAATGTAGAGACACAAGGCTTCCAATGCTAACCAAAGCTGCAGCTCCAGCTCGGTCCCCTAGGGATGGCACTGAGGAGCGGACACCAGGTCCAATAACAGCACCACCTTTCCTTTGACAGGAGCCGGGGTCGGAAAGTTTAGGGGGAACCGATCCTAACAACAGATAAGAAACAGCCCCCTGCTGTGGCACTGGGATTCATGTTCCAGGAGCCTCAACTCCCTCATTTTTTTTTCTTTTTTAAAGAAAAGAAATGAACCGAGAAAGACTCTGAGGCCACAAAGTCAAGAGAGTGCCATGGGCTGGACTAGAACCTACTTCTCTTGCTGCCAGTTCATGGCTGCCCTCACGCAGATCTCTTCAAGAGACCGGAGAAGCGACCAGGCCAGCACCTAACATTGGCTGATTAACGTGGACAGGAAGGGACTCCCGTGAGAGGAGAAGGGGTTGGGTTTGGCAGTGAATAGAAAAAATATAAAATACAGCTAAGCAAAATGCAGAGCGAACCTGTTTTGGCAGAAGCACTGCCTTTTTATTGCATTTTGTTAAGGGTTCTTATTCTCCTGCTGACCACAGAGCCACCTGGAAGGGGAAGCTGGGCTGAGGCAGGACACCTTCGACCTCACACTGTGTCGCCCCGGGGAACTATTGTTTCTGAGAACTTTTCCAGACTCTCCATTATAAATGTCTTAAACTCCCAAACCCGAAATCTCTGGGGAGTACAAAAGAAGTCGTCTCAAATCACCAGAGCGCTGCTTTCCTCACCAATTTGGAATTTAGTGAAAAGGCAAAACGTAAGCATTTTAAGTTGGGTGTCTACTTGGCTCTTAAAATATTTGAGTTCGCAAGGGACTTTATGATACCCGTTTCCGCTTTGTAAATCAAGGACGTGTCCTGGGTTGGGTGTGGACTGGCCTGGGGGAGAAAAAGGCAGACAGAATCCCAGAGCCCTGCCCAGGGCGATCTTGGCCATTTCTGCTCGGATCTTTCTCCCGCTGTGAGACTGAGCACGTCCCCCTTGGCAGACTGGCCGCGGGACCTCCCTTTCTGTTAGGAGTGGGAGTGGGATGGGGAAGAGAGAAACTGGCCTAGTGTTTAAAATAAAGTGGTTTCCAAGTAACTTTAAAACCAATACAAAGAGGCATTTACTGAGTTCCTACTGGGTGTCAGGGAGCATGCGTGGGATGTGGAGCAACTCGGACTCCCTCTCCATTGAGGGGTTGCCGTGGCCTCCCAGGAGCCCAGAACCAAGGATAATTGGAAGCAACAGCCCAGAGATGCATCTTGGTGGTCTGGGTCAGGATCCCAGATGTGGCTTATCAAAAGAAGCCTGTTTAAACCATTCTTCGCAACTGTTCAGCCTCGGCCATTTGAGATGAGTAGCTGAGTGTCCGAGGTTGAATCCTCTCTTATACCCGCCCCCAGAAGCGCTCATTGTTCATATTGTCCATTGAGGCTCACAAAGGAGGGTTTAAAAACACAGTTGCCCATGAGTTCGCTTAGTCTGGAGGAAGCCTGGAAAGGCACGGACTCTTGCACTGTGGGGAGCTGTGCGTGCAGGCATATGCCACGCGTGTAAAGCTAGCCACGAGCTCACTGTCCGAGAGACAGACACTCAGATGGCCACACAGATGGCCACACAGGGTGGAGCTGCCCTGAGGGCCACTTCCTTGGAGGCAGGAAAGGAGAGGCAGCATGAGGCCACGGGAGGATTTTGGACTCCTGGTTATTCTGTTGCTTGGCTTTGTGATCTCGGGCAAGCAATTTACTACCTCACAGCCTTGATCTCCTCATCTGTGAAGTGGGGATAACTATGCCTACCGAACGGGGTTTTATGAGGATTGACAGATGCAGTATTTGAAAGCACCCAGGACTGAGCGCTACAGATGTACAGACATATAAATACTGCAGACATCTGGGAAATGTACATTCTGCTCCCTGCTGGACTGTATCTGGAAGACAATAGGAGTGCTGTAGAGATGTAGGCCA
The DNA here is from genome assembly GCF_009829155.1 of Mustela erminea. Classification (NCBI taxonomy): domain Eukaryota; kingdom Metazoa; phylum Chordata; class Mammalia; order Carnivora; family Mustelidae; genus Mustela; species Mustela erminea. Next base: position 25,901,512 of record NC_045634.1, on the reverse strand, counting down.
TCCATTGTCTTCTCTACCAACCAGAAGCAGCATGGCGAAAATGCTGACAGATGGATAGGGGTAGGAAGTCCTCTGCCCTGGTCCTATTGACGCACTTCCTAGCTAGGTGGCCTTAGACAAGCTGCTTACCCTCTCCAGACTTAAGGTCTGTCATCTGCAGAAATGCCCTTATGTAACTCCCAACTGTAAAGATGATTATAAAGATCGTGATTATAGAGATCAATCGAAGGCATCAAGATGAGAAAGGAAGAAATAATCGTCCTAATTTGCAGGCAACATGATCTTGCATATTCTTGTATGCACAGAATCTGATGGAATCCACGAAATACTATTAGAACTAATAAACGAGGGGCGCCTGGGTGGCTCAATGGATTAAAGCCTCTGCCTTCGGCTCAGGTCATGATCTCAGGGTCCTGGGACTGAGTCCTGCATCGGGCTCTCTGCTCAGCAGGAAGCCTGCTTCCTCCTCCTCTCTCTCTGCCTGCCTCTTTGCCTACTTGTGATCTGTCTGCCAAATAAATAAATAAAAATCTTCAAAAAAAAAAAAAAAGAACTAATAAACAAGTTCAGCAAGGTCGCCATATACTAGATCAACACCCCCAAACCAACTGGGCTTTCATATGCTGCAAAAAGGAAATTAAGAAAATAATTCCATTCACAATAATATAAAAAAGAGTAAAGTGCTTAGAAATATCTAACAAAAGAAGTGCAAGACTTATGCATGGAAAACTATCAAACATGGCTAAAAAGGTTTAGAACGTGAGTAAACGGAAACCCATCCCATGTTTACAGATCAAAAGACATCATGTTGCTGAGGTGGTGACGCTTTCTAAATTGTTCTAGATTCAGTACAATCCCTATCAAAATCCTAGCTGGGTTTCTTTTTTTTTTTCCCCCCAGAGGTTGATAAGCTTATCCTAAAACTCACTGGGAAATACAAGTGACTGAGAATAGCCAAAACAATCTTTAAAAACAAGCACAAAGGCTGGGGGGAGGGGTAGAATCACATCCTGATTTCAAAGCTTACTACAAAACTAAGTAATCACAGCAGTATGGTCTTGGCATACGGAGGGACATATGGAATAAAATGGAGAGCCCAGGAATAAACTCTAACATTTATGGTCAGTTGCTTTTCAACGAAAGTGTCAAGAAAATTCAGTAGGAAAGAAATACTCTTTTTGACAAATGGTGCTGGGTTCCTGCCTCACACGACACACGAAAATTAACTCAAAATGGATCACAAACGTAAATGTAAGAGCTAAAAGTACAAAACTCTTAAAAGAAAACACAGGGGTAAATCTTCATGACATTGGCTTAAGCAGCTATTTCTTACATATGACATGAAAAGTACAAGTGATAAAGGAAAAAAAAAATCAATGAATAGACTTCATTAAAGGCTTTCACACTTGAGGCCACGCCATTAGGAAGGTGAAAACCAACCTGACTCCTAAGAGAAAAATATTTGCAAATCACATTTCCTCTAAGAGAAGTATATCCAAAATGTATGAAAAATTCCTATAACTAATAATAGAAACAGATAACCCTGTTTTTAACACTGGGTAATATAATTTGAATAGACATTTCTCCCAAGAAGTTATAAAATAGCCACTAAGTGTGTTATGTCAAGGATCACTAATTATTAGGGAAATGCAACTCAAAACCACAGTGAGACACCACTTCTCACCCACTAGAATGGCGATAATGATCAAAGACAATGGCAAGTGTTATTGAGGATATAGGGGAAACGGGACCCCTCATACATCACCGGTGGGAACGTAAAGTCAGGCAGCCATTTTGCGAGCCAGTCTGGCAGTTTCTCAAAATGTTAAACGTAAAATTACCACATGACTCAGCAATTCTACTCCAAAGTACCTATGCAGAAGAAATGACAACATACATCTAGACAAACACTCTGTACACGAATGTTTGTAGCAGCATTATTCGCAACAGCCGAAGACTGGAAACAACCCAGATGTTCATCAGCTGGTGGACGGACAAACGCAGGGTGGTCTGTCTGTGTAATGGCGACTCCTTGCCAGTGGAAAAAAATGATCAACTGATAGGACATGGATGAACCCCAAAACCACTATGAAGAGTGAAAGAAGCCAGATCCCCCAAAAAAACACATATCCTATGGTTCAATTTATATAAAATGTCCAGAAAAAGCTAACCTTTAGAGAAAGAAGGTAGATTAGTGGTTGCCTAATATAGTTGCTAGAAGTGGGAATGAGGAGCAAATACCGGGTACAAGGTTTTGTTGAGAGGTGATGGAAACAATCTAAAATGATATTGTGATGATAGCTGCAACCTCTGTAAATATACTAAAAATCATTGAATTGTACACTATAAATGGTTGGATTTTATGGCATGTAAAGTATACCTCAATAAAATTGTAATAATAATTTTAAAAGATCAGTGGAGATCACAACTATATAGACCCATAAACCAGCATATCGACAGGCAAACAGCAGCCCCCGAATCCTCCAAATACAGAATTCATCTACAAAGCACTGTCCCTCCTGTCCAATCCCTGCTGCTACGTGCAACCCCCCAATCTAACGACTTATTGTTTCTTCTTTTCTTTAATTCTTCTGTTTGATAATTCTGTCTCCTGTTGAAAAATCTTTTTCCTTGATTACTTTGACCCTGTTTGACTCCTGCTGATTTTCATTTTGGGTCTTTGCTACGATGGTCTGTGATGCTGTATTTCTTCTTTGTCTCTGTTCTTCTTTCTCCTTCTATATCACGCTCCCTAAATTTAGCAAGGTCCCTCAAGGTTTCATCTTCTCTTGCTATAATCTTCCCAAGGGGATCTCATCTACTCATATAATTTCCTACCTCTCTGATGACGACTCTGAAATCTTCATCCCTAAACCATCATGACTGGTAAAGAAATCACCACCCAGATATCCTGCAAGTACCCAAGGTCTGAGAATATAAATGATTTTATATGAACAATTATAAATAAACATAAAATCAGTTCTAAATATAAAACTGATTTATATTTCTATTACTGCAGTGAGATATTTTACTGAAATATGAACTAGCTTGTTCTCTTTTTAGATATTTACTTCCATTGTGTTTCAAGCGGGCACCCAGCCCCTTTTGTCTTTGGAGTGGTCTGTGTTTCTGGAACAACAGCTGATACTGCCTGCTGGACACAATCTTTCCCCTGGGACACTGTATCATCTCTAAGGAGCTCATTTGAACATACTGTGAACACGTCTCTGCACGGGAGAATCTAAGGAAGGCTTGTTTGCCTTTGAGGGAAGCAAAGAAGAGAACAAGGCAGGGTGGACTACATAACTGCCGGGACCTAGTGCAACAGAACCATGTGTGATCCCTTGTTCATGAATTAGTAAGAATTTCAAAATGGTGACAGCAGAGCATGAAAGCACGTGCAGGGTCCCTATAAGCATGGGGCCCAGTGTGACGGTATAGGTCACACAACCGTGAAACTCATCCTGGTGGAGATTTTTCCTCCAGACCAGGGAGAGCTAAGAAGGATTTGCTGGTCCAGTGAGAGCAGAAAATGATGCACTGCTCGGTGGCGGAACTCCACGGAGAGGATTGACATTTGAGAGACACAACAGGGGAGGCTGGAGTCAAGGCGCAAGGTTTTCCAGCTCAGAGCAGCAGAGCCTGGTTTCTGGAGCCACATGGATTGACATGGACCAATGACAAGGGCTGCTGTCCTCAAGGCCTTCGGACTATATATGACCCAGGACCTTTGCATTGCCCTAGACGTGGAAGAAAAGTCACCCCACTACCCACCCAGCACTGACTGAGACTGAATTTCCACTGAGCCCAATGGGATGGGAGTCAGAGTCAGATTTAGGATTTTTTTTTTTTTCAGTTGTGGCAAAATACATGTAATATAAAAATCATCATTTTAACACCATTTTTCAGTGTGCAGTTCAGTAGCATTAAGTGCATGCATGCTATTGTGCAATATCACCATCATCCACTTCCAGAACTTTCCTTATTCCAAACTGAAACTCTCTCCTATTAAACACGAACTTCCCATTCCTCCCAGCCTGTAGTTACCACCATTCTACTTGCCGCCTCTATGAATCTGACTACCCTAGGTACTTCACATAAGGGGAATCAGCTAATATTTTTCCTTTTCTGTATGGCTAATTTGACTCAGCATGTTTTCAGGTTCACCCACAGATTTGGATTTGGGGAGGGTGGTCAGACCTAGGAGGTCAACTTATTTGGGGTTAAATTGTAAATTTCTATTTTTTCTTTTAATTTTTTTCATATTTTTATTTAAATTCGAGTTAGTTAACATACAGTGTAATATTGTTTTCAGGAGGAGAATTGACTGATCTGTCACTTGCATAGATGATTTCTTTGAAGACTATAAAGACACGCACTGTTTCTGACGCATTCAAGATTGTGAACTTGGATCCACTTTACACACAGATCAATTCATTAGCATGACCAAAAGACGAGCTTCAGTTCTTGTCTGATACTGAGACTTTTTTTTTCTCTGATCCTCCATATCCAACCCGTCTTGCCCATTCCCTCTCCACAGAGCCCAGCATCTCCTTGACTCCAGGTTCATTCTGCCTCTGAGGACCTGACTCCCAGGCGAGCTCTCACTGCCGACCTGGATGGCCTCCCACAGACCCGCAATGCTCAGAAATGTCACAGTAGGCGTCTCAAAGCCCAGTCCCGCTCTCCACACACTCTCCATCGTTCCCGCCTCTGCCCCTTGACTTGCGTAGGACCAGCCACCCTTAAGGCCCGTCCTCCAAATCTCAACCAAGTCCAAATCCTTCGGCTTTATTTAAATATCAGCACCTCAGCAAGCCTTTCCTCTTCCCCACGCACTCTCAGAAAGAGTCTCTGTGTCTCCTGAGCCTATTCTATTCTGTCCTGTGATTCTATTTATTTCAACACATATTTAGTTGCTTAATTCCAAGTTCACCCAAGACAGAAGCCATGTCCTGGTCATCTCTAGACTAGCGACTTATTTAGGAGAGTAAATGTTTGCTATATTCTCACATACAGAGGATTCATGCGTGAATGTACTGTATGCGTATATGGCCGCATTATATGTTGTCGCAGTTACCAAATTCTGTGGTTCAGACAGTAAGCGGTAAAGGAGTTAGCAAACTCAAAGCACCACCCAGCTCTGAAAGGTCCCTATCTGTGGGTCAAGGCCCTTCATAGGAAATACATCTCATTTGGACTTGCAGGAGGACAGGTGGAGAGAAGCTGGCATGTGGGCTGGAGCGGAGGCTTGGGGCTTCCAGGGAGCACGGGAGCAGAATCCTTCCACAAGCAATAAGTAGCATCAGCAAAGGGAAGGACTGAGCGTTCCCAGAGAGGCCTCCAACGGAATTAGTGAGGTGACAAGGGAGAGGTAAGACCTCATTCTCCAGAATTCCATTCTAGTGGGCATTTCACAACTGGCCAACAGGACCCTAAACAGTAGGGACTAATCTGATGTCCACTGAGGGAACCTCCTGAGGTGAATTTTCTGAGACACCCACACAGCTGGCTACTCATTTCAAAAGCACAAACAGATGGCTGGGATTTGGTCAATAAAGTCATTTGTTCCCCCATCTGATTATTTTAGTTTTTAGCTAGATGTTGAAATCCACGCAGACACAGTCTGAGAGTAAATTCTCTGGAACAGGATCTTCTTATCTGCTCCATCAGAACTTGGGGGAGGTTTTTAAGAAACTTAAAGGATAGCAGCCAGCCTTCAGTGACCATCCGTGGCACCGGGAAGTAGAGAGGATGGCTCAGCCATGTCCAAACACCAGCCCCAGCCTTCTAGGTGGTTCCACCTCCTCCTTGATCAGATCTTGGAGGAAATCTCACAGAAAGCTACTTTGACTCTCATTCCCTTTCAGCTTATACATCCTGGGAGAGGTTAATAAGGGTGAGGGAAGAAGCAGGAGCCACCCAGGCAGGGAAGCCCCGCTGTGAAAAGGGGGTGGGTCTGGAGCAGAGCTGAGAGCCCAGGCAGAGCAACCCACCGGACAAACAGGCGGGCAGGGTCACAAAGGACACCTGGGCTTCTGTCCCCGTGCATTCGAGGGACGCCAGACCCCGGTTGGCCTCGGAGCCCTGTGCTTGGTGAGGCTCTGCTCTTACCTAGCCGCTGGGTCTGAATCTTAGGCCTCGGTCTCCTGTTCTGCACAATGAGACAAACAAATGCACCAGCATTTCTACAGCTGCTTCTGCTTTTCACATTGTGTGACTCTGAATGCCTCTGGGGGAAATTTTGGATTGGGATATAGTGGGTTTTGTTACATATTCCCAAGCTCATTCCCATAGTTATAATGTTCTATTTTACACTGACGAACGCATGCTAAAATGGACTCCGACTGTACCGGGAGGGGTGCCATGGTTTGGGACGAGGCCAGCCGGCTAACCTGCAGGGGAAGGGGCTGCACTGGGAGTACCGGGAGCATGGAATCGGATCCACCCACAGAGCCCAGCACAAGGGAGGACAGCCCTGCCTGCTGTCCAGGAGTCCAGGATGACAGGCTAAAAGCAGCGACGGTGTTGCTATGAGCCCCGGAGGAGGAGAAGCACATTCGGTGTGAACCTGAAGCGGGGAACTGAGCAGCCTATGAAATACGGCCAGAAGGACTCCAGAACCCAGTGCGATCCACACAGATATATGAATGCACCAGTGGTTTGTTGAAGAGTGGTGGAACCTTAGTAGGGAATGTTCAGCAACAAAATTCTATAGAGACTACAAAAAAGATACATGACATAAGGCTTTCCCCCAGGGGTCGGACAGAAGTCCCGTTACTAGTTGCACCAGCAAGGTCCGACAAACGGTGTCTCTTCTGAGCAAGCACCGGACCCAGACACAGACAACTAACACTCCCTTGCCCGTGAGCAGGTGTAGACCAAAAGCAGGACGGATTGCTGTGCGGACTGGTTTTGTCCTCAGGGGTAGTTGGAAGGACCCACCTAGGGAATAGAAGAGCCTTCAGAGGGTAGAAACAAGGTTGGGCCTGATAGACTGTCTTCAGTCCTGCTTCTCCGGGGGGCAGTGGCAGCTCCCCTGAGGTGACAGTGTTCCATGAAGGGTGATGGGAGTGGCCTTCACCATGATCTCCTGAGCCCTGGCTGGTTGTTGCTGGAAAGCCTGCGGTATAGACTGAGAAGACCAAAGCAAACCACAGAACAGTGCTTTATGCCCACTAGGCTGGAAAGCATCTTTTTAAAAACTCTTTCAGTGTGAATATATTTCTTAAGTCACAAGGGCAGTGCAATGGACCAAATGTCCAAAGTCATACACTGAAGTCTAATTTCCAGCGTGATGTTATTAAGAGGCTGGGCCTTTCGGTGGTGCTTAGGTCATGGGGATGGAGCCCTCATGAATGAGATTAGCACCCTTATTAAACGGACCCCAGAGAACTCTCTCATCCTCCTTCTGCCAGGTGCGGACACGAGGAGAACAGGGCCATTTGCAACCCAGGAGAGTTGCAAGAATCCTCGCCAGAACCAGACCCACTGACATGCTGATCAGAGACTTCAAGCCCCCGGAACTGCGAAAAGTAAATTTCTGTTGTTTGTAAGCTGCGTAACCTACGGTTCTTTGTCAGAGCAGCCTGAAGGAAAACAGGGGGCCTTATTCATGCTAAATTAAAACGTCTACTTACTCAAATAGAGATGAACACGTTCCACTGGATATGGATATATTTTTAATTTAATATTTTGAGTAGAGAAATCATATTGTTCAAAAGACGGGCAATAAGACATTGCCCTGCTCTATTTGTTCCTCACATACCTACAAGAGGGAACCGTGGCTCTGGTTTCTTTTCTATTTTTAAAGGTCAGTTTTTCTTCCATTTGGCAAAAATCCTTGCCAGGGCCCCAGTGACCTTGAATGGGGGTGTCTTCCAGCAGAGGTTGCTTGTGCCTCCTGCCTCCTGGTGGGGCCCGGCCAGGCAGAGGGTGGGAGACAGTGTTTCTGACCGGAGACCGGGAGAACATGTGTGAAAATTCTGTAACATAACTGACCACTCACACAGAGTACATGGCCTGGCAGTTGGGAACAGCTCAGGGAGAGAGGCTTGGGGACATTTTTCAGGAGTGTAGACGCTGGTGACTGCTCTGAGGGGCCCTCGTGGCCTGACATGGCCTGGCCTCACATCTGCCCTCTTTGGTGGACTCTTGGCGGGGTGTCTCTGCAGGTCAGGGTGTTTCCTAGAGAGGAGAGCACACCCAAAGCCCAGAAAGGGAGCTCAGACAGCCAGAGAGGGTGAACCTGTGGGACAACCCTTTAATAGGCTTCCATTCCCTACACCCTCCACAGGGGCAGGGGCTGGCGCAGGTGGGGAGCATGTTTGAGGCTGGGCCTGTGATCTGCCAGGGAATGAATGATTAGAAGCCCAATATTGGAGGTTTTCTCCTAAAGACCTATGTTTGTTTAAGGTTTTTGCCTTCAACCATTAGTGCAGAATGTTTCCTCAAGACCACTCGAGGAAGTCAAATCCTTATACATATAGATATTTTTCAGGGAGAACTAGACAGCCACAGAGGCACTGGGCTCAATTATTTGGCTTGTGTGCAGAATCCGGAAGAATGGCCAAGGCCCAGGGATCCCTCAGGCAAACTCTAGGGGTGGCTGACTCCTACATCACTAGAAGGGGGCACCTCCATCCCCTGCCTCTCACTTTCTCCTCAGGCCAGCATCCTTGTCCCGGGCCATCAGCAGCCAGTGGGGTGAACCACAGACTACTTCCTTTAAATGCATAAAAGAGGTCAAAGGGGACTCCCTGTGATCCTAACAGAGGAGGCAGAACATCACTGAGAGCCCCATCCGATCACCCTCTCCCTCCGCCCCACTGTGGCCCCAGAGAATCTCCTTTGAGCCTCATAACCCTTCCCAGCACCTAGAACAGGGCACTTAGAACATTCCCAGCATGTAACTGGCACTCAGTAAGCGCACAGTTAACCCCAGGGCTCTTTCCCAGGCCTCCCATCTTTTTTTTTTTTTTTTAATTTCTTTTCAGTGTAACAGCATTCATTATTTTTGCACCACACCCAGTGCTCCATGCAATCCGTGCCCTCTCTAATACCCACCACCTGGTACCCCGACCTCCCAACCCCCCGCCCCTTCAAACGTCTCAGATTGTTTTTCAGAGTCCATAGTCTCTCATGGTTCACCTCCCCTTCCAATTTCCCTCAACTCCCTTCTCTCCATCTCCCCTTGTCCTCCATGTTATTTGTTATGCTCCACAAATAAGTGAAACCATATGATAATTGACTCTCTCTGCTTGACTTATTTCACTCAGCATAATCTCTTCCAGTCCTGTCCATGTTGATCCAAAAGTTGGGTATTCACCCTTTCTGATGGAGGCATAATACTCCATAGTGTACATGGACCACATCTTCCTTATCCATTCGTCCGTTGAAGGGCATCTTGGTTCTTTCCATAGTTTGGCGACCGTGGCCATTGCTGTTATAAACATTGGGGTACAGATGGCCCTTCTTTTCACTACATCTGTATCTTTGGGGTAAATACCCAGGAGTGCAATTGCAGGGTCATAAAGAAACTCTGTTTTTAATTTCTTGAGGAATCTCCACACTGTTCTCCAAAGTGGCTGCACCAACTTGCATTCCCACCAACAGTGTAAGAGCGTTCCCCTTTCTCCACATCCTCTCCAACACACGTTGTTTCCTGCCTGGCTAATTTTGGCCACTCTAACTGGTGTTAAGGTGGTATCTGATCTTAAAGCCGTGGGAACTCAGGGGTGGGAAGATGACAAGACTTATCTGATGCCCAGCGGTCCTGGCAGAGTCAGGAGCCGAACCTGGCACCCTGCCCTCCCTCCTGCGCCCTCTCTGCTCCGCCAGCGCTTCCCAACCTGCTTCGCATCAGACATTTGGGTTGGACAAAGTGGCATGAACACACAAGGCTGCTCCTCCCCAGGGGACGGGGCAGGGACCAGGACCCCAGCACCCAGGCTGGGACCCTGTGCTGCAGACATGTGCACGGTGACCCACTCATCCTCCTGCTGCACACCTGGTGACCACCAAAGCTCTTCGAGGCAGGCAGCCAGGGGCCATAACCTTCATCGAGGGGTAAAATACCCACAGTAACCCCGACTACAAGTCTGTTCATGATCCCAGCCTGAGCAGCCCTTTGCCCAAATGCGACGGCTCCACGTGGTTCCCTGACCTGTCTGCCGGACCCTTTCTCCCTGGTAAGGAAATGGCAGAAGGTAGGACCAGGTTATGATTGAGCACAGTATCCGACAAGAGCCAAATGCTACACGCGGGAGCCAGAGGAGCCCCAGACCTGCCCCGGGTCCTCGCCTGGGAGACGGTGGACACAATGGCGCTATTCATGCGAGAGGACTCTGAAACTTGAGTATGTGTTGTTTAAAATGTCTCTGAAATAAATGTTATTAGCACGCTGACTCAGGCTCCCTCCAAAATAATTTTAAATGTCTTTTAACCCATTTCTGGCATATCGTTCATGATGAAGCAGGTACTGAGAGCAGCGTGCTTCAACCAAACTCCCAGAAGCCTTGGCAAGAGGAATACGGTCCTATCCATCAACACCGGGGGACGGGAAGGGGGAGGGGAGAGCAGCTATGGTTGGAGGACCGTGCCGGAGAACCTTCTGGAAAAGGGTTTGCTGTTATTATAATCAAAAGCTTTCACCACATTTTTAAGCTTTACCCACAGCCCTAAACCGTTCCCTTCTTCAAGGGTCAGGTTCCAGCAGCTGAATGCCATATAACAAGAACACCCTCTCATCACCATGGAAGCCAAGAGAAACACAATTTTTGAAAAGTGGCACTTTGGTGGAGAGAAGTCTGCTGATGGGAGCTTAAATAATGACACACCGGGAAGGATTATTTTTGTACATTCCTGGAACACATTTTTTTCTCTGAGCCTGAGCCGGGTCCTGCCCTTCACACTTCTGTGGCCCTGTACGTTACCCAGCCAGCCTGCTTCTTGAGGCCGCGTGACCAGGACCCGTAAGAAAGATGCGGTTCGATGTCCCTGGGAGGTAAATGACAAGATGCAGACCAAGCGCAGGCAGACGGGAAGAGAGATTTAACTGTGTGTCTGTGAGAAACACCCAGAGAGAAAAGAAGTCCATTCACTGGGGACCCACTGGGATCCACTGCAGCATTTTCCATCTTTGTTATTCTGCATGTTTCTGGAACTGTCCTTTAAGACACTCTCTCTGATCCCCTAAAGGGCCAATTCAGATGACTCTCCTACTTCAACTTGAAATCTATTCTGATAAAATCTACTTCCCCCAGTGCCTAGGTGACTCAGTGGGTTAAAGCCTCTGCCTTCGGCTCGGGTCATGATCTCCGGGTCCTGGGATCGAGCCCCGCATCGGGCTTTCTGCTCAGCGGGGAGCCTGCTTCCCTTCCTCTTTCTCTGTGGGTCTCTCTGTCTATTTGTGATCTCTGTCAAATAAATAAATAAAATCTTTAAAAAAAAAATCTACTTCCCCAAAGAGATGGGTCTCCAAGCTTCCCCGTCTCTGGTCTCTGCTCACAGGAGCCCCGAGCTCTGAGTACCTCCGGGTCCTCAAATCAATTCCTGCTCCCTTCCTCGTACTTCCTCCTAGCCCTCAGTGCTGAGTGGGCCTCAGTGAGGGCTGCCTTCGAGCTGCTCCTCAAACTCAACCCCTCACGTACATGAAGAATAGAGGCTTGAACGTTTCAAGTGGAAGAGGAAGAAAGAAGGAACCTACTGGGCTATTTTCAGTGCAGCTTTCAAAGCCTTCCATCAACTGCACGTCTTTTCTTTTTTTATTCCCAAATTCACCTCTCCAGCCCTTCAGCCCACACTCAAGTGGTGAATGGGTTTAGTGCCCTTTCACTCGCCTTGTTCTGCTTCTCTGACTTGCATGGGCTGTACCTCTCACATTGGCAGATTTCAATTTTTCTTTCTTTTTTTCTTTTTTCTTAAGATCTGGCCCCAAACACATCTCCTGCTAAAAATCTTTCCACTCATCTTTCAATGTTTAGTTCTAGATGGAACTAAACGGAAACATCCAAGCCCAGAGTAACTCCCAATAATACTTCTCTGCCCGCCTTGCAGACACTTACACGCCATTCCTTCTCACGAAGACCCACAAGCTTCTTATCAAATGCAGCTAGTGCCTGTTCAGTGGGCGTGATATGCTGCATTAATGTTCAAGACAGTTCCTGTCCCCACTATGACCTACTGGCATCAAGCTTGGCCCTATAATTTGCTTTGCCCAATGGAATGAGTAGATGTGATTTGTGCTACTTGGAGCAAAGGTTCTAAGCATTACCACATCATTCTGCCAGGTTCCGTTTGTCCCTTAGCCACGTGAACAGCTCATCCCATACAGAAGTTCCTTTTTCAGCCTAGATCTCAAAATGAAGAGGAGATGGGGCAGAGTTAATCCTTAAAGTCCATACATGAGTGAGAGATAAACCATGGTTGTAAGCCTCTGATACAGCTTGTTACTACAACACAATTTTGCCTAATCTTAGTGATAAAGTGTGTAATAGGTACAGTTTTTATAATGGTGGCTTTACATGAAGGGTCCCACAAGCCTGGTGGGTAAGTTTTCCTTTCTCCATTCTAATGACAGATAATATTCAAACTTGCAAGAACTTGTTCAAACTCTGGAAGTTAAGAGGTGACAGAATAGATGAAATCAGGTCTTTTGCAGCAAATTCATAGCTCTTTCCACTCTACCGTGTGGAAGGGGCTGACTGTGCTCCCCAAAAACGTGTTGAGGTTCTATCCCATAGTACCTGTTGAGTGTGACCTTGTTTGGAAACAAGGTGTTTGCAGATATAGTCAAGTAAAATGAATTCATTAGGATGGACCCTAATCCAGTGTAGCTGGTGTCCTTGTAAGAAGAGAAGAGACACGGAGATACAAAGGGAGAACACCAGGAGACAACGGAGGCAGAGACTAGAGTGAGACGTCAGTGCATCGACCGGCCAGGAAGACCAAGGATTGCTGGCAACACCAGAAGCTAAGAGAAAAGCATGGGAGACATCCTCCCCTACAGTCTTCCAGAGAGCATGGGTCTGCTAACACCTTGATTTCTGATCACCAGCCTCCAAAACCATGAAGGAATAAATTCCTGGTGTTTCAAGCCACCCAGCATGTTGGAAATCAGTGCATCATGTTACAGCAGCCCTAGGAAATCAATGCACCATGACTAACTCAGTTCTGAGGTGGGAACCCCTAGAAACTCTTAGGATATGGGGGACAGAAGACGTCTGTCTAAAAACACCTCACTCTTCCGTTGGCAGACTTGCGTCACCCTCCTGACTATGTTTGTTTCCAAGAGCTGGCCTAGCGTACCATGTCAGGCAGCTTACACAACAAGAATTTCTGCTTCACAATTCCAGGGACTAGACATCTGGTAGCAAGATGTCATCACAACTGGCCTCTTCTAAAGCCCCTCTCCTTGGCCTGTAGATGGCCACCTTCTTCCCGTGTCTTCACATGGCCTTCCCTCTGTGCCCACCTGTGTCCTAATCCCTTCTTTCAAGGACATTAGTCCTATTGGGTTAGGCCCCACCAGATATAAATCTGCAGGGTCGGAGGACATGATTCAGCCCCCAACGCGATCTCGTGTTTCCAAATGTCTACAGAGCCTGTCATGATGCCTGGGTTCCCACCTCGGCCACTTAAACAATCTGGGATGGAGGCTCAAAACATAAGGATGGCCCTTCCAGCCCTTCAAGTGGCCAGATCCGACCCAGGTTCCGACAGCCAGGACCACACGAAACTTGTCCTTCATTGTCCTCCCACGGATGTTCAGGTGGTTCTGAGCCATTGGCCTTGCTCGAGTTTTAACGTTGCCTCTGCTTTCCTGGCTTCAGCAATCTTGGTGAGAATCAGGTTCTCGCTTGGGCTATGCTAGTTAAATCTCCTCCCAACGCCGCATGCCTTTGATCTCCTACTTTGGCACAGCCCCCTCCTCATGGGTGACTTTCCTTTCAACCCTCTTATTGCCTCCAACCTTATAGTCAAAATTTAAAACAAAATCGATGACATGTTTTGAGATATATGAGATTATTAGACATAGCTAGTAATTAGTTCTCCTAAATGGCTGTTAATTGCTTCCACAGAGCAGAGCATAATTTCAGGTTTTTCCCTTCTTTTTAGTTTAGGAGTTATCTAGAACCAAAATAATAACTGACAAGTTCCCTGAAACTCGGAAAGTTTTAATCATCATTATAATGCTGCTTCGTGATAACAAATTTTATTTAAAGAAGGCAGAATAAATAATCCACGGTGCGGAGATGAAGAATGGAGAGAGAGAGAGAGAGAGAGAGAGAGAGGAGAGAATGATGGAGTCACGTGGGCTCCTCAGGTAGTGAGTGGGGAAGGCAGATCACTGCAGTGACTTCAGGAAAGAAATCTGAAAAAAGAAGGGAGCGTAAACCTTGAGTCTTTCTGGGGCAAAGCATTCCAGAGGTGGCCACCTGCTTGGAACAGGGGAGAAGCAAGGGGAAGAGGGTCAGGCATGAGCTGGGAAAGGAACGGGATGGCCGCATGGGGCCAGTTCTCAAAGAACTTTGGATTCTACTTGGAGTGAAAGCAGGATCTGCTGGAGGGTCTGAATGGAGGAGCGACATGATCGGATTCATGCTGTATAAGGACTACTCTGGTTGTCCCTGGAGACGCACAGAAGGGTGCGCAGGGCGGTGGAGGGAACAGGGGCTGTTGGGCAGTTCTGGCAATAGAGGGTGTGGACTCTAGGGCTGGAGGTAAGAGGAGTACAGACTTGGCCATGCACCTGGGAAGGATGGCCCTCTCGGGCTGTGAGGGAGAGTGAGGTAAGGAAGGGACCAAGGAGCGAGCAGTCGGTACAATCAGAGGAAACTGAGAGGGCTGTCGGGAAGGAGAAGCAGGGCCCAGCCCAGCGCTGCTGCTGGGCTGGAAATAGAAGCCTGAGGATTGACATTTGACCATATGAGGTCTCTGGTGAAAATAAAAAGTGGAACTGGGTTTTGTGCAAGAGAGAAAGGGAGGAGGCATACTGGGTATCGTGTATTCAAGGAGGCGTCTAAATCGAGGGACGCTTACGTGCTGCGATGAATGTCCCTGAGCAGATGCTGAGCTTGGGGGAAGGAGGGTGCCCTGGAGGCCACGTCCACACCGCTAGTGCTGTGGGGATGTAGGGGTCTGTGGGCAGCCCATCAGGTAAAACCTGAGTTCTCCAGAAGACTGAGGGGGCAGGCTGTTTTCAAAACGTGATTTCTCAAGTATCTTCTGTAGTGATTTCTGTTGGTTCAAGTGACAGCCGGTTTTCATTTAAATCAGCTATTTTCACAAAAGCAGGGGAAAGCGTACCTTACCCTGCAAGATCTTACTCCATAATGTTGCATCCTTGGTAACTGGGAAGAATTTGTGTCCATGTAATTTCTAGGAGTGCAACAGGAAAGACGTTGGCACAAATATTAATTCTAATGGTTAACAGCCTTGGTTTCCTTGGATTCCAGTAGATCAATGAAGCACCTTTACTCAGGCTCTAATGGTCTCCTGGACTGGTCTTGAGGAGACTTCTGTCCCCAGGTCCCCGGTCTGACAGCTGACCTCCTCGGCACTCCCGGGCGGGGGTCAGAGTCCTGCTAATTGCTGGTGAGAACCTGACCTCTGACCCCTGTCCTCTAGTGTCCGTCCTGTTACTGACATTGCTTGGTGTCTGGAGTGAGGCACCCAACCTCCCTGTATTTTATTTACAAGTTTTTAAATGTCGAACTGATAATGGCATATTGCAGAACAAGCTAATCTCAGCATATGCTTGTCTCCTTGTAGATTATCTTCAGTAAAGATGAAATTCTAGACCAGCTTCCCTGCTACTCAGGACATTTCTAGACCACTTTCTGCAAATGCTTAATCAGAAGCATTCAAGAATTACAAACAAACGTTGCCATCAGCCTTGATAAAATGATACTAAGTTATACTTCCTCAAAAATATCCACCATTTTCTCTTACCCATGATTTGGATTGAATACATCATTGCTTTTCTTCCATGGATTTTTATGTTAAACTTTACTTAACTGTGAATTAACCTCAGAGAGAGAATAACTTTACAACGAGATCTACGGTAAGAGAGATCAAAACAGAAAGCAGGGGCACCTGGAGGGCTCAGTTGGTTAAGTGTCTGCCTTTGGCTCAGGTCATGATCCCAGGGTCCAGGGACTGAATCCCATGTCGGGTTCTCTGCTCAGTGGGGAGTCTGCTTCTCTCTCTGTCCCCACCCCCCGCCCTGTATACCCGCCACACACTCTCTCACTCTCAAATCAATATATATATTTTTTAAATTAAAAACAAAACAGAAAGCAGAGCAGTGGTTGTGTTTACACTGCAACTGTGTTTTAACTGAAAAGAGGCTGGTCCACACAGCTCTTCAGAAAGAGAGCTGATGCACAGTGGAAGATCTACACCTGTGCGGGCCATGCATGGGGCTCTTGACTCCAGCTCACAGCCCACCTCCTTCAAAATGCTTCACCTGCCACCACAACTGGAAGAACACTCTTCTCCCTTCTGATCTCCTGCAGCATATGAGGAAAGGACCCTCAGGCTATCTGTGTATTCGTTTGCTGGAGCTGCATAACAAAATACTGGGCAGCCAAACAGCAGTGCTGGAGGCTGGAAATCCAAGGTCACGGTGCCAGCAGATTTCATTTCTGGTGAGGCCTCTCTCCTTGGCTTGCAGATGGCGCCTGCTCACTGTGTCCTCAGGGGCCTTTTCTCTGAGTACATTTATTCTTGGTGTCTCTTCCTCTTCTGAAAGAATATCAGATTGGACTGGGTCCTCTCTAACAGCCTTGCTACACCTTTCTCACTCTCTGAAGACTGTATCTTTACAGTCATTACTGTATATATTACATTCAGAGATACTAGGGGTTGGGACTTCAATACATAAATTTTGGAGGGAAACAATTCAGCCCTTTTCATTCATCTTAGAATATTAGTAGGTACCCAATGTGTTTGTCCTCCTCAACTTGATGGTGGGCTCCCTGGATGAAAGGCCCTGTTTTAAGATTCTGTGTATCCCCAGCATTCAATCGTCTGATGGATCTTCTTGATCACTATTAGAATTTTGTTCACATTGGTCCTGCTGCCAATATGTATTTTTTTTTTCCAATATGTATTTTGACGGAGAAAAAAAATCAGCCACAGTGGGTTCGTGTCAGTGACGAGGCTAGACGATTTCCCAGGTTCCTTACGCATCCGTTACTGTTCATTCCCCGTCACCATCCCTGTGGCTTCCCCAAAAAATCCTCCTCTCTAGGGTGTCAGACATTTGCTTCATTTCTCATATTTAGGCCTCCCAAGAGTTGCCAGTCCTAATTTTTTTTTTTTAAATTCCCTATGTACTGCTTATTTTCATGTCTACATCTGGCAGTGCCTGAGGTCCTAGCCTGACCGAGGATCTGGAAGCTGAGGGAACAGGCTCAGGGCAGTGCATTGGGCTGCCCGAAGTTGTCCGGCACCATCCTGACCCCAGGAAGACTCCAACCAAGTTTTTCTAGCTCCAAGGCCAATAGCTTAATATTCCTCATTATGCAAAGTAAGAACACCAAACGCTTTATGTCTTGTGGGCAGTAATTCATGTAATGAAGTGAGATCATCATCTCTCTTAGGAATTCTGATGAACCTTATAACAGTATAACTTTTAGTGCCAAAGGACCCAGCATGCTCCTTTTGTCGATTCATAAAATGCTCAAATGCTCAAACCATATGTTTAAGTACAATTCCCAATGGATATGTTCTTCCTTAAATGAAAACGGGAATTTTTCAACATCAGGTGGAAAACTCAGCATGGCCATTGGGAGGAATTGTCTCAACATAGCCCCGAGTCAGTTCCAGGGCAGTGGAGATAAAACCAGCTTTGTGGCCTGGTGCTTCCGGCCCCCAAGCTTGCTCTAGGCCATATGCTCACTCGGTAGGTACGAGATAAACCCAAAGACACATGTGCGTGAACGTGAGCCTTGTTAGACACGTTCTGTGTACAATACTGGTTCCACGGGGTGCCTGGGTGGCACAGTCTCTTAGGCATCCAACTCTTGGTTTCAGCGCAGGTAGTGATCTCAGGGTCATGAGATCGAGTCCCACGGGGGGCTCTGCGCTCAGTATGGAGTCTGCTTGAGACTCTGTCCTTCTCCCTCTGCACCTCCCACTCGTGCTCTCTCCCTCTCTCAAATAAATAAATAAATCTTTTAAAGAATATTGCTTCTATAAAAGTGTAAGTAAGGCTTTCAAATACTACTTCTTACCACCTAAAAATATTCAGGCAGAACATATATGGCGCTCAGGCTAGCCTCGGTCTGACAGTGAAGATGAGCTCTTTGCCAGACACTCATGGGCTCTGCCTGTCCCATCACGGAAAGGGCTCTCTGTCACAAGGAGACAAGTGAAAAAAACCCTAGTCGGAGAAGAAGGTATGTCCCCGCGTGACTGGCATTTTGTGCCAATCATTCATTGTGCCAATATCAGGAATGTGGGTCTGACAAACAAAAGGCCAGGCCACCGGCTTGGTTTTGCTGTGCAGGCTGTCACAGTCCCCTTTTCCTCACTGGAGCCTGGCTCTCTAAAATGGATTTTGTTCATTCTCCACTGGCCTGGAGAAAACTGCACGTGGCTCTTTATGAATTGGGTCTCCCAGCAAGACTCTGCGAGACAACCGGAGTGGGGGTGGTCTGCGTGTGTGAAACTCCCGGGACAGAACTGGAGTCAGGCTGTGACACACAATGCCATCTATGTGTGGCCCAGCAGCCTGCGAACCAGCTCCCTGCAAGGGCAGAAGCATGCCAAGTGGGGACGAGAGGACTTTTGTTCATTCTCTTTATCTTACTGAGGCTGGTTGTTTGTCTGTTGGGGGAAATTAAAAAACAAGCAAATAAATTCCTTGCCTGGGTGCTGTCTGGATTTTTTTACTCCCCATGCTTTCATTCCTAATTCTCCAAAGTATCTTCCCCCCTAAATTTTATGGCATTTTTATGTACAGATGCATCCACTACCTACGCATGAAGTCAGAAGTATCAATTTGTCTTTCTAGACTCCTTCGGATTTGCCTCGGTGTGGAGATCCATAATGAGATCCAAGAGGTCTCCTCCTCTTCCCATTAATATAATTTATAGAGTTTTCCTTATGCTCGGAGCACGTAGCAAAGTCCTGCATAAGCAGCACTAACAGCGCATTCTTAACAGCCTCCCTGGACAGTTTGCTAAATTCTTTCTGAAAGCCTCTTGCTGGCCCTAACAAAGGTTAACTAAAAAACAAACCAGAGGCTGGGAATCCCACTGTGAGAGCAGAAAATATGGTTCTATCGCACAGATAGAGGACTGAGTTTGTGCAATCA
This sequence comes from Mustela erminea, assembly GCF_009829155.1. Lineage (NCBI taxonomy): Eukaryota > Metazoa > Chordata > Mammalia > Carnivora > Mustelidae > Mustela > Mustela erminea. Next base: position 25,882,185 of record NC_045634.1, on the reverse strand, counting down.
CATTTGGCGTTCTGGAAATCCCTGATGAAGATCATTTTTAGGCAAAAAATCAGCTTCCCAAACCCAACCGTGCTCTGGGGTTGGCTAGGGTTTTGTTTTGTTTTGTAACTAAAAGTTAAAGATGGGAATCCAAACCATGAAACAATTTTTTTTCTTCTCCATGTCATTGTACTTGGCCCAAGAAAGCAAAAGAGGGACAAGTGGCATTGCTCAGTAGTTCTTCAGGGAATGACCTACACATTTTCTCCACACAATCCAGGAATCCTGTGTGTAATTTTCATCATCCAGCACATTGATAAACAAGCGAAAACACCTCCAGATGACAGATGACTGCAGAGCAAAGGGACAGAAGGAATTTGGTACCAACACACATGCCTTTTTAGCTTGAACTTAGAAAGTACAGAGTTAACTAGAAGTTTTATTGGTGAAACAAGTAACTACTTCTAAAATCATCTATTTATGTCACATGTTCTCCACACCAAAACAGGTCCTTGGGATAACTTTTGGAGAAAACACAACTGTGGGGAAAAAAAAAAAAAAAAAAAGTCTCAGCCAAGAACTTTGGCGTCCCAAAGGGCTAGGGAAACCTGAACATTTAAATCAGACTTTGATGCCAGGAGCTCACTGTTCCCTGTTGGGACTCTGGCCACCACCCCCACGCCACCCAGAAGAGGACACAGTACTCACCAGTCATTAGGGTGTAGTAATTGGGGTAAGACAGACTGGGAAAGTCGGGGGTCAAGTAATCCACTTTTACTCCCCGGCTCACAATCTCTTTGAAGCCAGGCAAGGACTCCAGGGCCTCATCACTGATGTAGTCAGAGCGAAAACCATCCAGCAGAAACACCAGGAGCTTCCGGCCGGCCGCGGCTGGCTGCGCCAGGCTGAGCGCGAGGACCAGCAGGAGGGCCCTGAGCTTCACGGCCATGCTGCCAGGAGCCCGCCCGCCCGCCCGGCTGGCACAGCCGTCCCCTTGCAAAGACTGAGGATGGAGAATCTGTAGCTATTCTCTCTTCTAGGGGCTGGACCTTGACTGCTGGCCTTCCTGAGCCAAGTTCACTTTCAGAATTTAAAGGTACAGCACCCCCTTTTAAAAACATCTATGCTCACCCTTTACTAGAAAGTCTGGAGACCAACTCTTTCAGAGAAGCCAGGTCCCCAAACAACCCAGAATCGACACCAGGGGAGATCGGGTGACCTTATTATTTTGGGTGAGCGTTCCAGAAATACAGGCACCCACAGAGAGGTAGAAATTTAGAAGATGACGGAAGTCCACGCCAACTTTGCCGTTGGGCTAACCAAGGGGTGGGGTCAAGGGAAAGGACAATCTTTTAATTTGCTGCCATCCTGCGTCTCTGCCCAATTTGAACTCTCTGACTTTTTCGCTTACAATTTAGTAACACGAACCTCTTCATTCGGGATATAAACAAGAGATGATAAAAACAGGTGAGCCCCATTTGTGAACTTTCCACCGGGGTCTCTGTTACCATCACATTTTAAAAACATATGGTCTAGGTCTCAGCCACTTTTTTTTTTTTTCCTATGGATCTGTATACAGTGTTTATTGTTCTATTTTTCAAGTTGCTGGTGTCTGAACTCATCTGCAGGAGGAGGGGGTTCTCACCGTTTGGGGAAGGAAGGAGGGTCTGGGCTCACTTGGGGAAAGGTCTCTGAATTTTAAGGATGCGTATACACTGGGGTATCCACTTTCCTCTGCCACTATCGGGGGGCCCGACCCAAAATGCAGCTCCCTGAGAATCCACAGGTCCGCAGACGCTCTCAAGCCTCCACTGATAGTGATCGTGACGTATCTGGGGAGGGCGCTGCTCATATGGCTTATCTTGTTTTACATGATCTTACTGTTTTATGATCACATTTAGACAATTTCTTTAAAGTTTTGGGTCAATAAGTTATTGCAAATAAGCCCCTTTGGTATACATACCAATACACAAGAAAAGAAAGAAACATATGGAATAGAATTCAAAACAAATCCCAGCATTGCCTACACTAAGATGCCCCCTAATCTTTTACCTTCTGGCCTGGAAAAGGTTGGAAATAAAAGCTAAAAGGCAGTAGGTCAGAGAATGTGGTTAATATTAACTGCCCAAAGTCTTATGGTCTAAAGTCTGTGTTTGTTCTCTGGAGGATCTTGTTTGGATGTGGTTATCAACACCCAACTCTTAAGAATGAGTACTTCCTGCTACTTTTTTTTCAAAAGTAGACAATGCTGCAAGGTCATTTGTCACACTAGTTTAACCCGGACAATGCAGAAAAATGGAAAATTTCCTCCCAAATCTGGAACCATCTTTGTGTTGAAAGTTGTTCTGTTCCAGGTCTTGCTAGTGTTATGCATGAGCTCTCCAGAGTGTGCCACCCAGATGTGTCAGCACTTTTGAGCCTCGCCTCCATGGAAAAGAAGGTGACATGGCAGAAAAGAAATCAAGGCTTGTAGAAAGAAGACAGGATTCCATGGCCTGGCTTCTGGCATTATGCAATTGTGTGATTCTGAGAAGTTGCCTTTCCATGCTTCAGTGTTCTCCTCTGAAAAGCCATAGCTTTCCGGTCTTTTCCAGCTAAGGACCTGAATAGACATTTTTTCCAAAGAAGATAATCAGATGGCCAACAGGTGCATAAAAAGATGCTCAGTGTTGCTCATCATCAGGAAAATGCAAATCAAAACCACAGTGAGCTATCAACTCAGACCTCTCAGGATGGCTAGCCTCAGAAAGATGAAAAATAAGTGTTGGTGACGATACAGAGAAGGAAATAAAATCCCTACCCTAAAGAGCTAGCTGCACCCCCAAGTTTACTGTAGTATTATTCACAATAACAATAAATGGAAACAACCTACATGTCCATTGATGAGTGAAACCAGGAAGAAGACAGGGTATATATACATATACAATAGGATATTATTTAGCCACGAAAAAGAAGGAAATCCTGCCATTTGCAATGATATGGGCGGACCCTGAAGGCATTTTGCTAAGCAAAACAAGTCAGACAGAGAAAGATAACCCTATGTTCTCACTTGTGTGTGGAATCTAAAAAAATCATAGAAACAGAGAGTAGAATGGTGGTTGGTTGCTAGGGGCTGTGGGGGAGGGGAAATGGGGAGATACTGAGAACAAACTCCCAGTTACGAGATGAGTAAGTTCTAGGATCTAACAACGTAGAGTATGATGACCACAATTAATGCAATCCTTGAAAGTTGTTGAGAGAGTAGATCTTCAATGTTCTACCACACACACAAAAGCCCGAACAGTGATTATGTAAGGTGATGGGGGTGTTACTAGCCTTACTGGGGTAATCATCTCGTAATACATACGTGTGTAATGAATCAAAGAGAGCGAGTGGGTGAGCACTCGGGCAAGTATGAGAGTGAACGGTAGAAAGGAGTCCAAGGTAGTATTAGAGAAAGTCCATATGAGAATCATTCTATTTGTTCCCGCCAGAAGAGTAATCTTTGTGCACTTTTTAAATGAAAAAGGTCTCCCAAGAACAGACTCTCTCTTTAAAAGGCAGCTGACTAAGCAGGATCACACGAATACGAAGTGGAGTATCTCGAAACCATTAGCCTGACTCGTCCATCATCTCACGCGTTTCCAGGTCGGAGGCAGGGATCCTTTCTTTCCGGCCGTCAGCAAACCCCGTTCGCCTTCGGACCTGGCCCCAGACTCACACGTACTGTGGTGGAACTCCCCGGGGCTCACCTGTCCAGAGTACAGGTAAGGGCTGAACCCACCCCACCACGATCCCAGTCAGGAAGACTGAGCCAATGTGGCTTCTCAGGTTCCTCATTTGATTCTGGTCAAAGCCAGGCTCAGGAAACACCGTGGATAGTGCCACACAGCAGCGGACAAAGCTGAGCACAGTCACATCATTGTCCCAGTTTGCATGTTAGCAAATAGTCTCTGGAGGCCATGGGGGCGGGGAGCTTCATTTGGATCTTCTGAGAACTTTATAAGGTGGGTATTTGTGTTTTGTTTCCTTAATTTAATTTTTTTTTCAGTGTTCCAAAATTCATTGTTTATGCACCACACCCACTGCTTCATGCAATCCATGCCCTCCATAATACCTACCACCGGGCTCACCCAACCCCGCACTCCCTCTCCCCTCCAAAACCCTCAAGTTTGTTTCTCAGAGTCCACAGTCTCTCATGGTTCGTCTCCCCCTCCGATCTCCCCCAGTTTACTTCTCTCCATCTCCCAAATGTCCTCCGTGTTATTCCTTATGCTCCACATGTAAGTGAAACCGTATAATTGACTCTCTGCTTGACTTATTTCACTCAGCATAATCTCTTCCAGTCCCGTCCATGTTGATACAAAAGTTGGGTACTCATCCTTTCTGATGGAGGCATAATACTCCATTGTATATATGAACCATGTCTTCTTTATCATTTGTCTGCTGAAGGGCATCTTGGTACTTTCCATGTGCCTCTGTGATACAAAGGAAATGCAAGGCTCAGGGAAGCCTAATGCCAAAGAGCCCGAAGCATCAGAACGGAAATTCAAGTCCAGGTCTCTTTAGAGTCCCATATCTGGGGAGAAAACATTCAATTTTTGAAATTAGGAAGAGGAATCAAAGCCTGAGTAAAAGGAAAAAATAATAAATCCCCTAAGTATCTTTCATTTATCTTGATTGAAGTGAGGGAGGAAATAGGAAATCACCATTAGGATACTAGAGACATGACTATCCTGGGCACGGATGGATACCAGACTCCGTGGAAGAAAGTCAGGAAGGGATCAGAAGAACAAAAGGATGGGGTGTGTCAAAGGGGTGTGGGAGCCACACTGAAAGGGCTCCCAGTGGCCAAAGCTAGAACAATCTGCATCATAAACTAAGCAATGCAATATTGGAATATTAACCCAGAGTACAAAGGAAATATAGAAGTCCATAATGTAAAATGAATTGTTGAGTAAACAAATAAATAGGGGAGAAGTCACAAATATTCCTTTCAAAAGAATTCCCAACAATACATGTTGATACCCTCACTCCAGGAGTTGGAACTTGATCCCTACTCCCTCGCCATCAAGGTTAGGCCAGACCTGGAGACCCATTTTCAAAGAACAGAGTAGAGAAAGGAACAAGTAACTTTGCAGGGGAGAAGTCTGGCAAACCCAGCATTACAGGTGATGGAGGTTAATATCATCAATAATGTCACATGGACATCATGTAACCCCATCATCTCATAAGATGGGACAGGCACTTGGCTCTGCAAGGTGTTCTTTCCAAAAATCCATAACCCCAACCTAATCGTGAGCAAAACACCAGACAAAACCAGACTGGGGAATTTTCTACAGGATAACTATCAAGTACTCCTTAAGAATATCAAGGTCATGGGACTCCTGGGTGGCTCAGTGGGTTAAAGCCTCTGCCTTCAGCTCAGGTCATGTTCCCAGAGTCCTGGGATCGAGTCCCACATCCGGCTCTCTGCTCAGCGGGGAGCCTGCTTCCTCCTCTCTCTCTCTGCCTGGCTCTCTGCTTACTTGTGATCTCTCTCTGTCAAATAAATAAATAAAATCTTAAAAAAAAAAAAAAGAATATCAAGGTTATGAAAAACAAGGGAAGACCAAGACATGGCTCACAAACCATAAGCAGCTGAGGCAACACAACAACCAACTGCCATATGACCCAGGACCCTGGATGGGATCCATGAACAGAAGGAGACAGGAAGGAAAACTGGTACGTGCAGATAAAGTCGTCCACTTAATTGTTCTGGACCAATGTTAGTTTTGGAAACTGTTCTCTGGAGACACACAATGCTAACCTCAGGCAAAGGCAGGGGAAGGGCTTATGGGAACACTCTGCCCTGTTTGTGCAACTTTTCAGTAAGTCTAAAAGTTTTTCAAAATGAAAAGTTAGAAAAAAACGAAATTGAAACTAGAAGCCTGGTCATCAGTAACGGGCATCTTGGGAAGATAAAAGTGCTTTTGAGAAAAACAAAGCAATGGAGTCCTCTGTTTGGGAGCTGGGGGTGAAGATTACTGCAAATACATGCACACTAGCACCGGTCCGTCCACACTGACGCTGCCTCTTGCCATGGTACATGTAAGGCTTCTTACTGAAACAGGCAAGAAAGCTTTTCTATACTATCAAAAGATTTGTTTTAGCGGCTCCCAAAAGAGGAAGCTTATAACCCTGTGACCAAAAAGTATGCTAAGAGAAATCAAGGTTCTGTACCACACGAGTGTCTGGACACTGGTGCCGCACTCCACCAGTCCCCAGAGAAGCTCTCGCTCTATCTGTACAAGGATCTAGGCACATGGGCATTTACTGCAGCAGTGTCTAATGGTAAAAAATTAGAAACAGTCTAAATGTCCACTAGTGAGAGTATGAATAAGTGACATCAACATTCGTCTAATAGAACACGACACAGCTGCTCAAAAGAATGAACCCCAAGGGTCCGTATTCCCCATCGGCAGTCCCACTTTCCATGGTTTGTTACCTGTGGTCACCCATGGTCAGGATCAGATGATCCTGCTTCTGCCACAGAATCAGAAGGTCAGTAATAGCCTAGCCTGAAGCTGGGTCACACCTACCTCATTCACCTCACTGCCTCTCACCAGGGAGGCATCTGATCAGATCAGCATCTGATCAGCATCCCCCAGCATCACAGGAAGAAGGAGGAGTATAGGACAGTAAGAGATTTTGTGACCACATTCCCACAACTCTCATTACAGCATGCTGTTATAACTGTTCTATTTCATTGTTAGTTATTATTGTTAATCTCTTACTGTGCGTAATTTATAAATTAAACTTCATCAGAGGTGTGTATGTATAGGAAAGAACACGGTATATATTAGGGTTCAGAACTATCTGCGGTTGGTCCTGGAATGTATCGCCCACAGAGAAGGGGGAACGACTGTAGACTTAACTGTCTAGTTCTTGGACGGATCTCAAGAACAACATTGAATGGGAAAAACAAACTGCAGGTAGATACAAACAATATAAAATTTTAACATTCAGACACGCAGCCCAATATATAATAGTATCAGCACCGAGGAAATTAAAAACACCACAATCAGGGTTGAGGTTTCCTCTCGAAAGGAGAGAGGAGAATGAAATTGGAGAGACGTACACTGGGGGTTTCAACTATGTCTGTTATGTTCTGTTTATTTAAAAAACAAAGCAAAAACCCAAGGTTGATAGATTTGTGACAAAATGCTACAATTTCACAAACCTGAAGGTTGGTACTAGGGTGTCATTTATATTACACTCTCAGATTTTCTGTGGGCCAGAAACATAGTATAACTTATTTTTTTTTTTTAAAAATCAGCAGGTCTTGGTGATTAATTGAACATGTGGGTGGTAAGAGAGAGAGAAAGGTCCTGGATGGAGCCCAAGGTTCTGCCTTGGATGACGGAGTGATACCATTTGTCCAGATCGGTACTGTCGGAGAATTGCCATCTTTAAGCAATCACCTCGTCATATAAATCAGAAAAAAAAGAGAGAAGTTAACCTAATTCAAACCATGGTCCAAGGTAACAAAGGAACTTTATCTTCAAAATAGAACTAGGGAAGTGATCTCAGCACACCCGTCAAGAATGAGCAATTCTGAGTCCCGGTTCAAATATTCTTGTACAAATGACCTAATGTTCTCTCTTTATGTCTTTGCAGGATAAATAGAAATCATCATGGATGCAGAGGGAAGTAAAATGAATTATTTAATAATTATGCAACAGTTGCATGTCAAAACTCACAACCAATTGAAACTGCTTGGTGTTTTTTTGGTTTTTGTGTTTTTGTTTTGTTTTTTTTTTTTAAAGAAAACTGGGAAAATGATTAGTCAAAGCAATGTGTATGTTTGAGTTTATCTTCATTGTGTGAAATGCGAAAGGACAATGTGTGTCCACTGGAAATGCCTTGACAAAAGGTTGCCGCATCTTGGTTGCTGCCAGATGGGAAGAACTGCTTTGAAAAAAGGAATTGGGACCCCAGAATTGCAGGACTGTAAACACAGAAGGGATTGCAGAAATGATCCAACTGTGCTCTCTTCATTTTGGAGAGGAGAGAGCTGAGTGTCGAGTGGGTATAGGAACTTGCCTATGGGAACGCAATGGTAAGTAAAGGCAGAGTTGTCTCCCATATGAATGCTTTTTTAGATTTCAACTTTATTCTGTGTCTCCTTCCACTCCAACTCTCCCTTTTATTGTTTATTTGTCTGTCATATATTTATGACTTGCTTTCAATGGGCCAGCTCCACAATCGCTTATTTGAAATGCTTGGGGCCAGCTATGTTTTGAAATGGAGGTGTTTTTCTGATTTAAAAAAAGAATGCAGTGCACATCAAGTATATTCTACAAAGCTCTGCAGCATCTGAGGCATCACTCAGTCAGGTCTGTTAACATTTCTACAGAAAATATATATACATTCACACTAAGTGGGAAAAACACAAACTGTAAGTGGCTTCACATTGGATCAAGGTGGATGTACGCCACCCAGTGAGTTCCTGTAAGATCAGGATTCTCCCCAAGTAAGTTATTAAAATATTTACGTTTTCAGAGCTTTTTGAATTCCGGAATTGAGGACAGGGGCATAAACTTGATGTTTTGGAGAAAACCCTCAATGTTATTGGGTAAGGATATTTACTTTGCTTCTAGTCCATGGGGCTTGGTGAGGCCTTGTCAATGTAGAATACTGTTAGAAAGACAGAAAGGACAAGCCTTCCCTTTGTCCTAATAAAATGCCCAGTGCCATAAGAAGCCCTAGAAGGTAGAGGTACCTCGAAACTAGCAAGAAGGAGGAACGAGTTGCTAATTTGGAAAGCCATAAACATGTATGTGATTGTTAATTAGAATGCAAGCACCAACCACCTTTGCTCTGAAGGATACTAGTTTAAATCCCAGCAATAGGCGTTTGTCCTCTCGTGGACACACCAAGCCCCTTGGAAGTATTCTCTTCTACACAACCTTGCCCGGGCCCCAGTCCCCACTGGAGGGCAGCCTTCCTATTAGCGATTTGTGTGTCGGCGAACTCCGCCCTATGACCTGACCACAGCTGATTGGTCAAAGGTGGGCCTGTGACCCAAGGCAAGCTGGTTTAACAGCTTGTATAGGCCTCAAGGGACAAGATGAACATGGTCACAAGATTTCCCCCTCTGGGAACCAGCACTTGGATCATTGCCAGAGACATATGTAAGCTGAAGCCATGAAGAAGCAGAAACCATTAAATAAGCAGAGGAATCAAGGTGGTGGAGAGGAGTAAATGAAGAGGGAGAAGCAGAAACAGATGTGGGAGATACTGCATGTCCATAAAACAGAGGAACAGCATGTAGCCAGTCCTACTTCCACCTTGGATCCTTGCCAGCTCTGCCTTGAGTCTATGGAATCCTCCCAGTGAACCCCATTTTCTTAAGGGGCTCTGCAGGGGACTCTGATCTTTGCACCAACAACCACCTAAGCACTAAGGCTACTAGGTCACACAAAGTACCTCTTTCCAGTCCAGGGTCTGACAAGCGGGGTTTAGAAAGAAGTTTCCAGTTTCCTGCCTTAAAAAATGTTAAAAAAATGTTAACTATGCACCTGCCCGAACTGGTTCAAGCAGAGCCAGAAGCAGCCCAGATCACCCAGGGATATGCTTTCCAGGACTATGTTTATCCAAGCAGAAGGGCTTGGTCTTCGTTTGACCCAAGATCTCTCCTTATTGTAAGAGGCTGACCCAAAATGTCGAGCTCTCGGAGTCTCTTCTCTAAAGACACCCATGGATCAGAGCAATTTTGCAAATATGCATTTATTACTGTGAGCTTATCTTATAAAAACAGAGACTATTTTGAACACCAAATGCCATCATCATGCAAAAGTTGGGTAGCACTCTTTTACGCTCTAAGAGCTAGGTATGCATATCACAGAGAATGTACATTCCAAGTCAATGTATGTTGCTAGCAACTGAAGCTGAATTTTAAATTTGGTTCTAGAGGTAAATAAAACCTGGTGGTGATGTCATTTCTAGGAATATGATGAACTAAATACCAGGTGTGACCTGCTTGCTGAAATCAACTTAAAAAATTACCAACTAATTTCTTTAAAATATTTGTGAAATGTATTAACAATCTCGAATGAAAGAAAAGAATCACTGGGACCCCAAACCAAGTGAACACAAGAAGCCAGACTGGTCAAACGCTAAGATCAGCTCTCACCATGAGCACACTTGCCAGATAGGGGTGATCTGGAGGTTTGCTCTATTTTTTAAATTTATTTTTAAATTTTTTATTTAAATGCAATTTAATTAATATATAGTGTATTATTACTTTCAGGAGTAGAATTTAGGGATTCGTCAGTTGCATATAATACCCAGTGCTCATTATAATGAGTGCCCTCCTTAATTACCATCACCCAATTACCCCATGTGCCCATTCTCCTCCCCTCCAGCAACCCTCAGTTTGTTTCCTATAGGTAGAAGTCTCTTATAGCTTGCCTCTTTCACCATTTTTATCGTATTTTATTTTTACTGCTTTTTAAAGTGTCACTCCCAGCAGGGAACAAGAGACAAATCGTAGGCCAGACAAAGATGAGGGGGAGTCTAATAGAATCATTAAAGGGAACTCCATACAACAGATGAAAGACCATCACTAAAAACAGAAAAACAAAACAAAACAAAAAAAACATCTCTCTATTACTCTGAGACAACAAGAAAGGAAAATTGCCTTTCTTGAAATTCTGGTGAGGAAAAGTCCATGAGAATTCTTAATGACAAGCTAGCGCCCAGGTGAGTTTGAACCCAAATGCACACTGTTTGCGTAGTCAAATAAACGGCAGGCGAAGGATGTGGCTTCAAATTACCCCAAACTGATAGTGCCCACAGGCACCTGGAACTAGTAAATATTAATTATAATGCTTATGTAAATGCTGAAGTAATTTGCCTTGAACCAAACAGAAATTCCACAACTGAAGAGTAAAATAAACACGATTTCAAACTTAGAGGAAGTTTTAATAAAAGATTAGACAAAGTTGAATAAAGCATTAATGAACTGGAAAGCAGAGCTGAAAAAATAATGCAGAATGCAGTACAGAAAGAAAAAAGGAAAGGAAATATGAAAACATGGTTAGAGGTGGAGGACACCGAACATTTAAACATAATTCCTAAAGTAGAGGAAGAAATGGGGCAGGGTAATGTTGGAAGAGTATTAGTGGCGTCTTGCCCAGAAGCGACCAAGGTCAACAGCCTTCTGATTCAGGATGCCCGATAAGTTCCAGATATGTTAATAAGAAGTAATGCTTACGGATAAACAAGGAGGACATTCAGCTAAATTACATAAGCCAGATGTAGAAGGACAAATACTGCATGATCTCACTTAAATGTGGAATCTAAAAAAAGTTGAACTCATAAAAACAGAGAGTAGGATGGTGGTTGCTGGGGGCTGAGCGGTAGAGAAAATGAGGAGATGTTGGTCAGAAGGAACAAACTTCCAGTTACACATGATGAGTAAGTTCTGAGGGTTGGCTGTACAGCATGGTGACTATAGTTAATAATACGATATAGCATATCTGAAATTTGCCAAGAAGAGAGTAGACCTTAAGTGTTTTCACCATACATACAAAAATAATGATTGTTATGCAAGGTGATGGATATTAACCAGCTTGATTGTGGTAATCATTGCACAGTGTTCACGGCTGTCAAAACATCACACTGTATACCTTAAACACATATAATTTTTATTTGTCAATTACACCTCAATAAAGCTGAGGGTGGAAAAAATAGTATATATCTAGGCAGATCATAGTGAAATTGGACAACACCAAAGACCAAATAAAATTCTTAGAAAGCAGACATGATAGGGATGGCTGGATGGCTCAGTGGGTTAGGGCCTCTGCCTTTGGCTCAGGTCATGATCCCGGGGTCCTGGGATCGAGTCCCGCATTAGGCTCTCTGCTCACCAGGGAGCCTGCTTCCCTTCCTCTCTCTGTCTGCCTGCTTGTGATCTCTGTCAAATAAATTAATAAAAATCTTAAAAAAAAAAAAAAAAGAAAGCAGACATGATAAAAAAAAAAAGAGAGAGAGAGAGAGAATAGTTAATAGAAACAAAAAGTAGAATAACAAATTATTTCTTAATCAGCAACAGTGGAAGCCAGAAGACAATGGAGCAATATTGTCAAGTTGCTCAGTAAAAAATAATGATGAGCCTAGAATCAGGGGAAATAACTTTCCGTAATAAGAGCAAAATAAAAGTATTTTCAGGCACATAAAGACTGAGAGCTTTTGCCTCACAGACTCATTAAAAGAAACTCTATAAGGGATATGCTTTAGATATGAGGTAAGTTGACCCAATTGGTTTCTGATGCAAGAAGGAAGGAAAAATAAAGAAAATAATGACTATGCGCCTAAATCAGAAGAAACTGTGGTACAGAAAACAGTATTGATAGGCTGCATGGGGTTAAAATCAGAAATAAATACAATAATTACACAGAAAGTGAAGAAGATCTAAGGTCATCTTTGTTGGCTTTCTTCTTAACTGAATATGTCATAGTAAATTTTGTAATCATGCATTTAAAATATATAAATGTAAACTAGTAGGAGGGAGGGAAATGTGAGGGAAAATAACCAACCCAAAACCAAGAAAAGGGATAGAACACAAGAGAAAATGTTGAACAATAGGAACATCCTGGGCAACAAAACACACGGTGACAGATACAAATCCAGGTGTCCTATTACTTACGAACAATGCTAGAACTCAACTTTCCCCTTTAAAAGTGAAGATTATCAAATCGGATTTTAAAAATATAACTATATGCCATTTACAAGAATATCCTTAAATATGTAAGTCTACAGTTACGTTGAAAATAAAAAAGTAGCACACAGATTCTAGACAAATATCACCAGGTGAGGCTATATTAATTTCAGACCAAAGAGAGTTTAAGGAAAAATCACAACTGGAGATGAAGAGAAGCTGCATAATAAAAAAGTTTAGTTTGCCAGGAAAATGGATCAATTACAAAGTTTTAATAACTTACAATATAGTCTCCAAAGATATGCAGGAATACCTCACAGAACTATGAGAAATGGAAGAATCTATCCCACGATGGGAGATTCCAAAACACCTCTCCAAATAATTGATGCTTCAAAATCACTAACAGAGCACATTTGAGGAGCATAATCAACAGGGATGGCCTACTGGATGCATATTGAACATTACACCAAACAAGCAGAGATCTCCTACTCTGTGCAAGCACACATGGAACATCTATGCAAAATGGACCAAAAAAAAAACTACTCAACAAATGTCAGAATTTGATACCATGCAGCCCATAGTATCTGGCCACAGCCTAATTAAATTTTAAATCAACAGTAAAAAGAGAATTTTCTTATTCTTTTTCTAACACAAACACCCTGGATTACATATATCTGGCAATAAAGAATATGCTGAATAATGCATGGATAAAGAAGAAATCATTATGAGAACTATAAAATATTCAGAATGAAGGAGAATATTGATACTCCAAGATAAAACAAGCAGATGCAGCTACAGTTGCACTTAGAGGGAAATTTATAACTTTAAATATTTATATTATAAAATAAGAAAGCTTAAAAATTAATGATCTAAGTACCTAACCCAAGAAATTAGAAGTAGAACAACAGAGTAAGCCCAATAAATTAGGAGCATATCAATAAAAAGAGCCAAAATTAAAGAAATAGAAACGAACCTAAAACAGAAGACAAAAAAACCAAAAGTTGGCAAGTTCAATAAAGAAGAGGGAGTGAGAGTGTGTGCACAAATAGACAACAACAGAAATGGAAAGAGGGCCAGAAGATGTCCCAAACTACTTAATTTCAATAAAGTTGAAAAGAGAGATGGGCGCTGGGGGGGCTCAGTCAGGTAAGCATCTGCCTTTGGCTCAGGTCGTGATCCCGGAGTTCCAGGATGGAGTCCTGAATCCTGCTCCCTGCTCAGTGGGGAGTCTGCTTCTCCCTCTGACCCTCCCTTCTCTCATGCTTTCTCTCTCTCTCAAATAAATAAATAAATAAAATCTTCTTTCAAAAGAAAAAAAAAAAAAACAGAAGATTGTCAAATTTCTAAAAATCCATAAGGTAATAAAATTGACTCGAGACTATTAGGTCTTTACTGGTGGTGAACGCAGCAAAACATACAGACTTGCTGTATCACTATGGTATACACCTCAAACTAACAACGTTGTGTGCCAACTAAAAAGAAAAAATTAGGTTCTAATAGTAACAGAAATTAAATAATGAAAAGAGATACTATCACAGAAGCAAAGATGCTAAAACTCCATGCTGCATAAAATTCGAAAAGAAAATGTCAATAAAAATCCTTATATATTAGTACTTTTTAAACCCACAGCTCTGTTCACCAGAAAGGCCTAGAAGCAATGTCATCTCTGTAGCAATGAGCTTTTGGGGGGGGGAGGCAATGAAGGGGAGTTTCTCCCCATTCCGGCTCATTTTTTTGGACGGTCTCAAGGTAAGTGTTACTTGGTAGCAAGAGAAATAAATGGACTGAACTCTGAAGACATGATTAAAAGACCAGACTCTGCAGGTAAAATAATTACATGTCAGTCAAGATCCTTGATTGTGGTTACTTGCTCATGAAATTGACAGATTAAAATAGATTGACATCTTTTTATATTTTTAAAAGAATCATATTGCCAAAGAAACCACAAACCTGGCAAAAGCTTATGACGATTCAAACCCATACATCATTCTCCAGGCCCTTGAAAATGCACAGACAGGAACGGGATGGTGAGTGCCATCCAGCCAGACGAAGGGGAAGACTGATCACCCTGCTTCAAGTGCGGCCAAGGAGGAAAGTGCACAAGAAGGAAACTTCCCCGGGAGGAACTGGGGCCAGACAGGATGGTGGACAAGGGCGCTTCTTCCAGAGGGTCCCTGGAGATGCCAGGCGGGCTGATCACAGAACTTACCGTGCCTCTCGAAAGGGAGATTACTCTATGCAAACCCTGCAGGACCTGAATGCCAGGGACAGTGGCCGCTGTGGGTTCCCCTTCTGCCTCTTCCTGAAGTCGAGTTCGTGTTGTGGTGATCTTGTCCCTATCCCATCACGGAGGAGGTAGGCAGGCTGACAGCTCGTCTTTTGGTTGATCGTTCTTTGGACCAAAAGAAGACCCACTTGGACCTGTTCAATTCTCTCCATTGTCTGAAGTTCCTGGACCATAAACTGGAGGGCACTCTGGCTTGTTCCCCTGGGGCACAGGTGTATTTATTCTCCATAGAATAAAGAAGAAGGTTGCGCATGCGCAGGAGTAATTCTGTAGCCAGAGAGGCGGATGGTGGCAGGAGCGACTAAACCGTCCCCAGACATCTGGTCTCCACTTCTGAGTTTTAGCTGGGCGCAGTGCCTCCCTAGCTTGGGAGACCCTCTCTCCCAGTCTCCCTTGCAGGCAAGAGAGGCCATGTGATAAGATCTGGGATAGGAGTGAAGTTATTCCCTTAAAGGCAAAACTGTTCACTCTGTACTTCTTTCCCCGCTCCCATGGAAGGAGAAAAGAGAGTGACAGGAGCAGTCACAGTGGCCCAGAGGTGAGCGCTCCACAGCAGAGAGTCCCAGCAGCCTGAATTCCTGAATGATCTCCTGAAGCAAGGCCAGCCTGCTATCCCCAAACCACTCCTCTACCTTTGAAAGTTAATGAGAAAAAAGATACACAAACTTCTGTTTTGTAGAAGCCATTCTTTTTTAGTATCTCTTAGTCATGGCAAAGAGCTGTGCCGCACCCTTACGTACTCTTTCCATATGTCCACCTGTATTTTTTTTAAAGATTTTATTTATTGATTTGACAGAGAGAGAGACCACAAGAGAGGGAACACAAGTAGGGGGAGTGGGAGAGAGAGAAGCGGGTTTCCTGCCGAGCAGGGAACCTGAGGCGGGACTCAATCCCAGCACCCGGGGATCATGACCTGATCCTAAGGCAGCCGCTCAATGACTGAGCCACCCAGGCGCCCTGTCCACCTGTATTTTAAAAGAATATGCATTTTATTTGCAATGCAAATAAAATATCATACTATCATCAATATCAATAAAATCATCATAAAATGATGCCCACGTATTTTCACACTTATGTATCATGTTTTCTCTTTCTAAGGCATGGCTAAGAAATAACAGGACTTGCTTCTCCGAGGTGAATTACAAATCCACAGTCATAACTGAGACCCATTTACCTCCTCAAAACACAAGTGATATGACACATCCCGATTAGTCACGGTGGTTTAGCAACAGCGCTTCCAGGGATGAATCAGAATGTCTGTGTCTGAGGGAGGGGAGGAGGGCATGGGCTATTAGCTAATAAGCCGTCAAGGGTCTGAAATCCGTTAGGCAGAGCATTGAGCTAAAGTCATTCTGTTTCATTCCTACTGGGTCCTGTCTGCACTCTATTACTGACATGACTACCCGGTATCCGTGCCTGGTTTGCCTCCATAGTACCTCAACAGGACTCACGTGACCACCAGGTTCGCCATCTTACCTCATGAAAAGCAAGCCCTTTAATACAGAAGTTGCATTTTTTAGACTGTGAAATGTGAGGAGCGTCAGGGAACCCAGAATCCTCTAACAGAGGGTCTTGAGTCAGAAAACCCAGAACCCTCCAACATAGAAAATGTACCTGGTTCCCTTTCAGAACCATATTGTCAGATGACCCGTCATTCCAACAGGGTTTGTCGGGGTGAACAGTGGCCCCTATCTTAGACCCTATGTGGCAGCACGTAGAGACTTGAAATCTTTGGGATTCTATGTTTTTATATAGTGTCAGTTCTGAAATTTTGGGGGGCCTTCTTTCCACAAAGTTCCCCTCGGGAAGAAAAGACAGAGAAGAGTTTTTAAATTTTAAGCTGCCAGTGAATAGGTAAAAAGGATCCTTGCTTAGGAGGGCAGAGAATACTATGGAAGCGGGAGCCAAGGGGATAATGGCGAAAGTTGATCACTGAGGTCTGCACTGGGGGTGAGTGTGGCAATTGCCCCGTCATTGTCCAATGTGACATCAGCCCTAGATACCTTCTTAAACACAAACACTGTTTTCAGCTATCTAGACCCACAGAGATGAGAAATGGCCTTGGTTCTTCAAAGAATTGTCTCCCTCTAGTGGCCAAAGATTTCTTAAGACAGACTCAGGCCGGCATGCAAGGCAGCCTGGGTCCACTAAGAACATAAACCTTCACATTTTTGTGGAGAACGTGTAAATTGTCCTTGAATTTGGAAATAGAGTTACAGCCTATAATTTTTACAAGCCTATTCACCATAAATCCGGGAATGATAATATCAATTTCACAGGGTTGTTGTGAGAACTAATCTGAACTCATCAAACGAAATCAACAGAGGAACGTTGCAGCTAGGAGGCAGGCCAGGCTCACTCACTGGTAAGACACTGGCTTTGGCACAGCAGCACTGAAGTAAAACGGCAAATGATGATATGTCCTGAACCCTCACTATCACTCCCAAACAGCTGAAACCAAGAACCTCCAAATCTTCGGAGGTCAAGATTATGGACGTCCAAGACCTGCTATATGGACTGCTTCTGACAAACCGGGGTAGGCAGAAGAATGAAAGGTCTCCGTCCTAATTCCTGGGACATGTGTATAAGGTAGGTGTATGGCAAATTAGAGTCGATGGCATTAGAGTTGCTAGGGAAACTATCCTGGATTATCAGAGTGCAGCCAATGAAATTACAAGCGTATTTAAATGTGAAAGAGAGAATTTGGAAAGGAGGTCAGAGTGATGTGTTGTGAAAACCAGAAGAACCTGAGCCCATGTCACCGGCTCTGAAGGCGGGGGGCAAGGGGGCCACGGGTCAAGGAATGAAGGCAGCCTCTGGAGGTGGGAATTTCAAGGAAATGGATTCACCCTGAGAGTCTTCAAAAATGAACACAGCCTTGGCAACACCTTGATTTTGGTTCTGCGAGACTTATTTTAAATTTCTGTCATCCAGAACCGTAAGATAATACATCCGTATAGTTTTAAGCCCTGAAATTGGTAGTAACTTGTTACAGCAGCAGTAGGAAACTGACACGTGCCCTAAGTGCTTTCCTGGAGGAAATGTGACCTGCTGTCAGACCTTGAATCATCTGTTCAGAAATGACCTGCCAGTAAGCCTGGCACCATGGGCTCCGAGGACTCAAATCCGACCGAGATTCAGTTTTGAGCATATGTCCCCACAAGAGGATGGTTATTCAGTGCTCCCCCACACATCAAGAGGGGATGGTCCTACCATTCACCCTAAGCCTGGCCAGGGTAGTAAGCACATCAGTAGGCTGAATAAGCTTCTTCTCAGACAGAATGAGAGGGTTGGATTAAAAACCTTGTTGGTCCCCTCCAGCTCTCCAAATTCTATGAAACTAGAGTTCTTAGCTTTTTGAGCAGCTGATAAAATATCAGTGATGCTTTTGTTTCTGCAACTCTATCTGTTCCGTGATGGTTTGATCAGAGCAAGACTCAGGGCTGCTGGCAGAAGCCTTTTCCAACCATTTGGCTGGATGGGAGTCCATTGCTCCTGCCTCGAGGAAAACAGGGATGTCCTTCCAAACTATGCCTACCTGTGCTGCACACCCCTCCCACACACATACACACCAAAGGGCTTTCCTTCAGCTTCTCCTGCTCCTGCAGGAAGGCAGTTATCACAGGTTCACAAGTTCACACGCGCTGCCCGAAGGAAAGTGTGAGCAGAAGTGTCCCACCCTCCACACAGGCTGCTGGGGAACAAGAGCTATGATGGAGGGGCTGAAGCTCTGTGCTCACGGCTCACGGCGGCCTTCTGGTTGAACCTTCCCCCTGGCCAGCATCACACCTTTGGCTTTCTTTCTTTTTTTTTTTTTTTTTAATTATTTATTTATTTGTTTGTTTGACAGACAGATTACAAGTAGGCAGAGAGGCAGGCAGAGAGAGAGAGAGTGGAGGAAACAGGCTCCCCGCTGAGCAGGGAGCCCGATGCAGGGCTCGATCCCAGGACCCTGGGACCAGGACCTAAGCCGAAGGCAGAGGCTTTAACCCACTGAGCCACCCAGGCGCCCCAACACCTTTGGCTTTCTTAACGAAGTGTCCAAGAAGCTGGAGGCTTTGGGGTTGCAAAATGTGGGAATGGATTTGCCTTAAACTCCAAGACCCTAATCACCACCCCCAGGCTGAGGAAGGCTTTCTTAAGGGTGGGATGTGTCCAGAATGAGGTACAGACACATGTATTTCCCAAGCCGGGCTACTTGGCATCTGTGCCATGCCAGTGGCCCGTGAGGCTGCAGCCGGGGTTCCGACGTGAGTTTTGGGGGGAGCCACTGCCATTTGCTTTGGCTGTCTTTTTGGAGGGCTTTGCTCTTGAAGTTCTCACTCTGCCTGCGTGGTTGGTAAATATCCTTTTCCGGCTTCATTCTGGGCTCAAAACCAGTGTGGAAAAGTTGATTCACGGATTTGATTCAACCGCCTCTTGTTTCTATGGAAACCCAGACTGCTCCATAAGCCCATTTGTATATTCCTACTGCCCAGCCCATTTCACGAGCAACTTAAAAGTAGACTGTCACCTCCCCTGGGTATTAACCTTTAACTCAGAAGCGGAAGTAGCTTTGTGGGACACAGAACATCCACATGCAAAGAACTCACAAGAGCCAAATCCAAAATTGCCATTTTATGTTATGTAGCCTCAAACACAGAGGCCCACTGGACCGTGAAGACAGACTTGGTGGTATCTCTGAGAAGAACCAAGCATACCTGTGATGGAAAGGGCTCGGAGGCTGCGTCCACGCTCAACTGTGGAGTGCCGTGATCGATTGGTGATGCCTGCCACAGACCTGGGGGTGGCCCTGGAGACACATGCTCTCCCTGAACTAAATGCTGTTAGTCTGGGGCATCTGGGTGGCTCAGTGGGTTAAGCGCCTGCCTTCGGTTCAGGTCATGATCCAGGGTCCTGGGATCGAGCCCCACATCAGGCTCTCTGGTCAGTTTCTCCCTCTGCCTGCTGCTCCCCTACTTGTACTGTCAGATAAATAAATAAAATCGTGTTAAAAAAAAAAAACACGCACAAACACTGTCCACTTCAGAGCAAAGCAGCACAATCAGACTGTTGTTCACAAGGGCTTCTAGGAGCTCAGATCTAGGAATCAAGCCAGTAAGTCATAGGAGTCACTTCTGATCCACTCAGGGCACAGCAGCCCCCTAGAGCCAGATTCTTTGGGTCATGGGCACTAGTGTCCCATTCCTTTTATCTGGGGTATGCTATGTGCTTGTCTTGAGCATTTGCTATAAAATATTAAGAGGTAGCTCCATCCTTAAATGGGGGCCCATTCTGCAGAGAGCAGGGGCAGAGAGTGTCCAATTTCCCCTCTCCGGAACGGGGGACCCCAGAAGTATTAACTAGAAGTATTGTTGTTGCTGTAAGCAAAGGGAAGCTGGCTGGGGTTGGCTTCAGTGAAGTGGGAGACCATCCTTGCAAGGTGTGGAGATATCAGGACAACTCCAGAGAGGAACAGGAAGCAACTAGACCTCAGGGACAACTGTCCCAGCAGGACTCTCCCACCATGTCCTGAATCTGACTCACTATCATCGGCTTTAGACTCTCCCAATGGCTCTTCTAGGTAAATAACCTGTCTCCGTCAGCCCCTGGGCCTCCAGCCCCCAATCAACGCTGTTCTTCCTTTCATTCCAATTCAGAAAGTCCACGGAGGGATTCTTTTTTTTTTTTTTCTTTTTTCAGTGTTACAAGATTCATTATATATGCACCACACCCAGTGCTCCATAAAATCCGTGCCCTCCATAATACCCACCACCAGGTTCACCTAACCTCCCACCCCCCGCCCCTCCAAAACCCTCAGTTTGTTTCTCAGAGTCCACAGTCTCTCATGATTTGTCTCCCCCTCCGATTTCCCCAAATTCACTTCTTTCCTTCTCCTAATGTCTTCCGTGTTATTCCTTATGCTCGGCAAGTAAATGAAACCATGTAATTGACTCTCTGCTTGACTTATTTCACTCAGCATAATCTCCACCAGTCCCATCCATGTTGACACAAAAGTGGGGTATTCATTCTTTCTGATGGAGGCATCATACTCCATTGTGTATATGGACCGCATCTTCCTCATCCAGCCGTCTATTGAAGGGCAACCACCACCCCACAAACCAGGACTAGGCAAGGAAAGGGGGAAAGCAGCCCTCAGCTTTTAGGGTAGATTAGAGAGCTCAGAATCATCAAAGTCCAGAAGCTTTAGCTAATGGAAGTATGTCCAACATATGGAGTCTGAGGCAAGAGCATCAGACAAAAGAGTAATAATAATCATAATACAAGTAGTCATAGTAAGAAAAATAATACCATTCACTGAGCATCTACTTTGTGACAAACATATTAAAGCCCTTTACATGTACTATTTCTAACTTTACCACCCTGCAGGTGGTGCTATTGGGCCCATTCTGCAGTAAGAAAAATAAGATCCACCGGACATGAAGAGACTCTCCTATCAGAGCTACTAAGCACCAGAAGTGGTTCTAAAATGAAAGGCTTGGAGAAAGGATCAAGCCAGAGGAAGCAAGTCTTTCAGGAAGTAAAGTTCCTGTGATCCCCTGGGGGCCAATGTGCTTACGGAGAGAAAGTCTTTTTGGAGGATGATGCAGAGCCTCTGGGCAGAGACAGTCTGGAAACCTGGAAGGTTTGATGCAGAGAGGGGGGTGTGTTTGTCCTGACTCACCTGTTGTTCCTGCATCTGTATTACCAGCACCCCCTCTCGTTCTCAAAGGCAGTCATGTGCTACTAAGTGTTTAAAAGCAGGTCTCACTACAGACACATACATGGGTATGTACTGATGACACGGACGGCACACACACACCTGATACAAAGTTTGTGTAGTATGCAATCTACGGATAATACTAAAATATACACTATTCTTCACTGAAAATTCCATCTGTTCAACTGATTCTCAGAGAACACTTTTGTTGGTTTTTGCCCAAATCCTGTATCCTTAGCCAGGCTGCGGCTGCGTTTCCACCACCATTTGATCAATTTCCCAATAAATTGCTAGTAGAAAGCTACTAATTCTTTTTCCCGATAAATTTATTGTCACTAAATCTAATAGGTGATCTACCATCAAACTGTTTCTCTTCCTTGTACAAATTAGATTCAGAAAGTCTAAGCAGAAACTTCTCTCAGCTTCAGTGCCCCTGACTGCTCCAGTGCCGACCGTCCTCACAGAGCTGCGGGGATTACAACATTGTTTGACGCTGCAGTATTTAACAGCAGCTGTATTTGACAGCTGGCTCCAAAAAGTACAAAAACGGTCAGTGACAGACTCACTGCTCGCTGCCAGCATGAGCCAGCGCAGTCACCCCACTAAGAAAGTGCCCGAGTTCCAGCAAGATATCACAGAGTTGCTTACCTTCTAGAAGAATACGTCCAGCTCTCCCTCCGTAACTGCGATGCTGGGGCCTTTCACATCATGATATTAAGGACCAGCCAAGCAGAAGAGAAAGGAAAGGGCATTGGGAGAGGCTTTGCCTCCCAACACATGACCTGGGATCTGGGTTGTGTGGACTCTCCAACTTTTAAACTGTTCCTCACAGGGGCGAACAGGCAGGGACACTGAAAAACAGAGTAGGAGCTCCTGTGAGCTAAGTGGACTCCTGTGATTTTCTGAGTGTTGCAGTTTCTCTACTTTTTACAACCAGCGAGGAGACGTTCTTACAACTTCCCTGTACCTGCCAACGATGTGACTCTGTACTTACAAAATCAAGTTTATCTCAAATGTTTATAGGGCTTCATGGTGAGGGAAAAAGTGACTCCCAGCCTGGATACTTATGTGAGTAAGCTATTCAATCTCTCTAGATATCTATTTTTTTAAGCTATAAAATAGAAATAAGCAAGTGCACTAATACTAAATGTACAGTTTTGTGATTTAATTAATATGAGATGTTTTAACTAATTAATTGAGAATTAAATGAGATAATATACATGAGAGAATCCTTGTAAACTACCAGTGTAAAGTGCTATCATTATACTGTTTAAATTTTTACTGACATTTAAAACTAGTGGCATCAGTAAAGATAGCCAGCAAAGCTGCCATTAAAAAAAAACGAAAAACCAAAAAAGTTCTCCAAAATTCAAGACAAAAAGCTTCATTTTCTCCAAGTTATTTTTTTCCAATTATTTTAGAATTATTTTAGAAAAATGAAGAATCAATATAAACTATTCCTATAATGCTACCCACCTTTACATTCCCAGTTCTCAATTCAACAATTTTTTTATTGAGCCCGTCCCCTGTGCCAGACACTGTACTAGGATCGGGGAATTCCTGCCCTTGAGACATTCTTACTAAGTCACTTTCTAAAAACTGGCATGTAGGTACACGTAGGTTTTTACGCAAAGCAGGACTCGCTGCCAGCATGTCATATCTGAGTGTACCGACGTAAGGACATTCTCCTGTCAGCTCTACAATGAGGGGAAAATGCTCCATCAACAAGGACACACTCGGGATTCCAGGGAAGGAGCACAGTGTCCCGGGAGCAAAGGGTCCAGGGAGCAAAGCCTGCGTCTCGTTTGTGAAGCAAAGGAGAGGCCAGCTTCTGAGAATGGGCAGTCGGAGACAGAGCAGCTCTCGGTGTTTCGTGAAGCAGAGGACTGACTGCTTTCAGTGAGTGTGGGGATGGCTGGTTTGCTTGTTGCTTTTGCCTTTATTCTCCGTCCAAAGCTGAATGCTGTCAGTCTTGGCTTAACTGAGGCTAGTCACAGAAAACAGAAAACCAGCAATTTGCTTTAACTACGTAATGTTAATGGACTATAAACTGACAAAGGAAAAAGGACTCCTTAACATGCAAGAGATTAGAGCTCAATTTGAACAAATAAAAAACATTTACATGTAAATTTCTGTAGCAGACTTTTAATTATTATCTAAATAAATACACTTATTCCCTAATGAGCAGGCTACATTGTACATAAATTTCTAATCCTAAATCAATGGATCACTACCAAAATAAAGGTTACTGGGTCACTCACTTTTTGGGAGGACTTTTTCTAAGTGTTGTGTCATAATCATGATGGGAGGGAAATTTAGCGATGCACTTCTTGAGCCTGGAAAACATTCAGAATCTTTGGCCCCTACTAGGAATCTAATTTAAAGAAAGAATTAGATACAGAAAAGATAAATGGACAATATAGTCACATGAGTGCTATCACAGCAAAAACATTGCTTATAAAATTGTTTTGTCAATAGAATTGATTATTGAGAAACTATTAAACAGCATGTTTTCAAAACCTCACGTTTGGGGAATTTATAACGTTTACAAAAATAAATAGGAGGTGAAACTGTTTATAATAAAAAATGCCATATGTAAGCTACATTGTATGATACATTTGGTATATATTTAATAATACCTATATACTGTATATATATGTACACATATCACATAGAAAACATCTGAAAGGAAATACACTAAAAATACTAACAGTAGTTTTCTCTAGGTGATGGGATTTTGAGTGGCTTTTATTTTCTTAAACCTGATCTTCTTTTTACTGAGGTTCCCAAATAAGCCTGAAGATCTGCCAAGAAGAAAGACTATGCTGGCCAGGTTGACATGTAGTTCCTATGACAATTATGGGTACAACTCTAAAATAATAAACTGACATTTTTAATATCTTAACATAAATATTTAGTGGCAAAAAAAAAAAAGGACCATGATGAAGAATTAGCCAAGTATGGAAAAGTAAAAATATTGGGAAAAGAATCATCCAGAATTCTACCAGTCAGAGGGAAATGCAATTCCTGTCCTGTGACTGACTCAGTGGCTTTGAGCTATGCCACAGAGCCCTGCTTTTGCCAGGGAAGTGCCCCGGGAGCTGTCGCAGTGGAGAGAGAGCAAGGACTGACCTAGTCCTCCCATCCAGGTGGGGGACCAGAAGCAGAACCCCAATCCTCCACATCAATCCATTTTGCATTTTAGACTTTCATCTAATATTGCACTTAAAGAAAGACTTGGTGGCAAAACAAGTACAAATATAACAACTGAAGGCTGCCCTATTCAACCTCTTCTCTAAAGCTAAACCGTTTCGTTGTTTCTAGTTTTTTCTCTAACCTAATGGAGGGCTGAGGATAATGATCATTTTTTTAAAGCTCTCAATGTTGCTAAATTGCAACAAATTGTTGACACAAAGGTCAACCTGTTCACATTCCCATCAGCTTGCTCATCTCACCAAAGCCTTGCCTGCAATGAGCAGAATTTAAAAAAAAAAAAAAACACTCTTTGTTAATTTGATAGATTTAAAGCACAGTCCCTCATTGTGCTTGCCCATTTTTTTTTTTAAGATTTTATTTATTTACTTGAGAGAGAGAGCAGGAGAGGGGGTAGGATCAGAGGGAGAGGCAGGCAGGGAGCCTGATATGGGACTTGATCCTGGGACTCCAGGATCATGACCTAAGCCCAAGGCAGTTGCTTAACCAACTGAGCCACCCAGGTGCCCAGTGCTTGCCCATTTTAAAGGCTGCTTCCTCCCCTTTGAGTACTTCTTCCAAGACTCCTTCCATCAGCAAACTCCCCCCGTGAGGAGGACATGGACACGCCCTCACTAAAGTGACTGGAGCTGTCCCGCAGCTGGTGCTTGCGTTGGCTTCTCTCGGGGCCCCAGGCCAGCCATCTGACTTGACTTCAGAGAGGGCCAAACCCCTGGAAGAAGGCCTCTACGAGAAATGGCAGATGCCATCCCTCTTCCTCCTGAAACACTGTCCTGAACCACAGAATCTCAGAACTGTCTGGGCCCTGAAGAGTGGTCTTCCTCAGGCCTCTGGCTACACAGACGAAGGCTCGAAGCCTGCAGTGGGAAACCAGCGTACCAGTTAACAATACAGCCAAGGCCAAGACCTGCGTCTGTCTCCTGGGGGCCTCAGCCCCATGATCTTCCCAATGCCAGCCTCCAGCTGTCTCCATAACCATCAAACGGCCCCCAACGCCAGCTGTGACCCTTCAGCCTTCTATCTGATCGCACGCTAGGAAAGGGTGTGTCACCATCATCCACGTGTAAGAATGACTCACAAGGCCCCTGACCCAGGGGGTGAGCAGAAGCTGAAATCTAGCTCAAGCAGAGGGGTAGAAAATAAATGCAGAAAGAAAACAAACTGGGAGATGCTCCCCTGAACCCGGCCAAGTTTGTAGAGCTCAACTTTCAGAGTCAGCCTATGAGTGACCACTAGGCGGAGCTCTGTTTTCAAAATAAAGTCCTGATCCTTCAGTTACCAACTGGCTTTCAGCTCAAATGACCTTAGCTTGAAGATATCAAAGACTTAATGCAAGGATTTGCTCACCAATTCCACTGGCTCTCATCCAAATTGTATACCGATGTACAGTCTATACTCTGTAGTGCCCCATGAGTTAAACCTTTCCATTTTGGTCCTTAAATTATTGTCTTAAAAGTAAATATAATAGGGAAACCTTGGTGGCTCAATGGGTTAAGCCTCTGCCTTTGGCTCAGGTCATGATCCCAGGGTCCTGGGATGGAGCCCCGCATCAGGCTCTCTGCTCAGCAGGGAGCCTGCTTCCTCATCTCTCTCTCTGCCTGCCTCTCTGCCTACTTGTGATCTGTCTGTCAAATAAATAAATAAAATCTTTTAAAAAAAAAAGTAAATACAATATATATGTTTCCGCATATGTGTGTGCATGTATAAAATAACACCGAACCAGAGAAGTTACAAAACATGCATTTACCCAAGAAACACAGAATTTTAAATATATATTTAAAATGTATTCTAACATATAAAGCATATATTTTATATTATGTAAATAAAATGTAAAATATACTTAATATATATTGGTGTAATTATATTCATTATATATTTAAATGTATTTTAATACATAAAATATGTACTTATCGCATTTATATATTATGTATTTAAAATTCTTTCTGCTGTTAAGTGACAAATAAATGCTTTGTAACCCCAATTATATATAAAATATCTATTAAGTATGTTCTATGTTTGTATGTAATATGCTAAATATAAATTTTATATAATAAAATATTTTAAAATATTTATTTAAATTTTTCCCTGTTGCTGGTGATAAATACATGCTTTGTAACTCCTCTGGCTCCGTTTTCCCCATAATAACCACCAAAAACCCCCAAAACACAAAATAGCTCTTTTATTGACCCATTCAAGGTATTTAATTCTATGTTTCTCTAGCCCACATCTGTTCACATATAGTTGAAAACAGAAAAGAAAGAGAGAGATTAAATTTAAAGAGAAATGTCATTCGCTGCTGTTCCTGGCTAAATTAGGACAGAAAGCACAAAGGAAAACAAGAGTCTATTGTAGCTAAGAGGAAGAGAGGCTTTAAATAGTCCTAACCAAATACGAAAATATAACAGTTCTCTTCTGGTTTCCTTTAGCGCTAGTTCTAACATACAGGTTGAGGGGTGGAAAAAGCACATTTTTAGTCGTTATTATTTATGTTGCTTTGAGGAAAATCACCTGTGTGGAACACAAAAACAGTAAATTGGGAGGTTTTAATGAAATCGACCGGCAACTTTTCTCAGCCTCCCAGGGAAAAACAAAAAGAAAAACTCCCACCGTCACCAAAAACCAGGCTTGCACAACCTCAGGGCAGATACAGACAGACCCATTAACTATCCCGCAGAGGGAACTGGATGGAAAAAACACCTACCAACAGGCTTCTCGTCAAGGCAAGTACATATCCAAGGTTTCACTTCGGGAAACTGAGACCACTCAAAACGGTTGGAAGATACTTCATACATCCCTGCAGGACCCGGGATCCGAGCTCTGAAAATAACCAGAAAAGTACACACGTGGTACTCTTGGTGATACACAGCTCCTCTTGGTCATTCCAGTTCCCATCCATTCCTCTTTTAATCTAGCTTCATTCGGACATAGGAAGTGAGAAAAGCCCAAACTGTGCAGAAAGGAGAATGAACGGGGGTGGGGGTAGCTCGTCATATTGGAGGGAAAACCGTCCCCACATGTTCCGTAAGTAATAAAAGACTGGGAAAGAAACCTGTTTAGCAGGACGGAGAAACCTCAGGTCGTCAGGCACTCCTTGGACTCAGAATACAGTATCAGAGAACGAATCAGACAGGAGACTCTGGCAGGTTGGTAAAACAGAGCTTTTATAGGTGACCATCTGCCCGGAACTGGGAACAGGAACTTATTTGTCCTCTGGCCTCTGGGTAGTCCTCGAAGAACAAGACTGCACACAGCTAGGAGTGACCACAATCAGCTTGCCCTGTCTCTTAACAAATACTGCCTCTATGCGACACCTGTATCATTCAAGGATGAGTAAATGGGGGGGAAGGGACCCTAAGAGGAAGAGCTAATTGTAAAAACCACAAAAAAAACAGGAAAGGGAATGCATCTTGATGATCCAGTAGAAGAGTATCTCTAAAAATAGTAAATAACCTAGAGTAAAATCCAGAAGGTTCCATGAACTGGCATCCTCTGTAGGATATAAAAAGATACTGTCTCTATTTAGCAAAAGCAAAAACAAAACAAAACATAAAGAAAGAATAAGTGGAGATGAAAATTGAGGGATATGGGATAAATTAATGCTTTCCACAGACAATGAAGAACCCATCACAAGCCAAGCATGGTGTTAGAAGCGGAGAACACAGAGCTGGGTGAGACAGACATGAGGCCACTTTTGAGGCAGCTCAGACTTTGGTGAAATTCACAGGCGAAAAAGTAATAAATGGTTTAAAATGCGGTAACTGCTATCAAGAAGATGCACAGGGTGCTGATTTAGGGAATTATGGGGTGGGGGCACCTACTTAGATAAAGGCATCAGGGAAGGTTTCTGTAATGGGGTAGGATTTACTCTGAGCTAGCTTTGAAAAGAGCAAGGAAAGAGCATTACTGGCAGAGAAAGCAGCTTGCCTTAAGGCGAAAAAAAGAGTTCTGTGTGCTTGAGGAACGGAAAAAAGAGCAGTGTGCCTGGTGAACGGTAGAAGATGAATTAGGAAACATAAGCAGGGGTCAGCCAGCTAGGACCTTTATGGCCAGGAAGAGCACTTTGGATTTTAAGTACGAAAGACAGTTACTGATTGTGAATATTTATGTGTGTGTGTGTGTGTGTGTGTGTGTGTTTATATATATTTATATGTGTTTATTTGCATATATACATACACACATATACATAAATATACTTAAATATATATATTAATTACTACCACATAGAGAATGGACTATAAGAGACCATAGAGGAAACAAAAAGGTAGAGGGTCTTAATTCCGGAGGATAATGGAGACAAACTGGCTGTTTAAAGAGGCAGAGGGCAAGCTCCCAGGATGCAGAGATCAAAAACACAGGAAAGATAACCGAGAACACAGAACTATTTTCTGGAGAGCTGGCATTTCTGATGGAGAACTCACAGCCACTGGACAAAAACAATGGAGATAAAAGGACAACTTCCTGAAACAAACAATACCTAAGTCTAAAAAAGTAAAATTACATCCTTTGCCAAGAAAAATTAGAGTCCAGCCCCTGGATATTTCCTTAAGAAATGCCTGAATTTACAAAATAAATAATCAGACTTGTTCAAAGTTATCTGTAGAGAAAAATGTACAATCAGCGTGGCTTTGGATTTTGGCTCCATAACAGGAATTCCCAGAAGGCGCCACAGAACGACATCTAGGGGTCTGAAACGTAACAAGTATGACTCAAGAATCCTATCGCAAGCCAAGAGTGTTACTCATGTGAGAAAACAACAAAAAGGTATTATCACATCTGCAAGGACTAACAAATACAGGACCCACAGAAAAATTACTCAGGTCCTTTCTTAAAAGGGGTGACTCAAGAATGGAGAAGTTATGATACAAAAGAAATGAGTAGGTATATTATTACTTCACTCATAGGAATAAGACTTATGGGGCCCCTGGGTGGCTCAGTGGGTTAAAGCCTCTGTCTTCAGCTCAGGTCATGATCCCAGGGTCCTGGGATCAAGCCCAGCATCGGGCTCTCTGCTCAGCACGGAGTCTGCTTCCCCTTCTCTCTCTCTGCCTGCCTCTCTGCCTACTTGTGATCTGTCTGTCAAATAAATAAATAAAATCTTTTTTAAAAATTAAAAAAAAAGAAGTAAGTCTAAAAGGATGTGTTGAATATATACTTGAAAGAAAAGTTACACCATGAAAAAATATACTACTAATAAAAATTGTATCTAAAATCTCACATACCAATAAGAATCAGGAAATGTGAGTGAAAATTCTCACAGTGAGTAAAACTATTCTATCTGGCTTGTTTTGGCACATAATTGCATAATTGCTACGAAGAAAATGAATAATAGGGTCACAGTTTTGACAATAGCAGGGGGGCGTACTCAGAAGAAATTACCAGGTAAGATCTGTTTAAAGAACTACCATTGCTTTACTCTTTCAGAAATGGAGCAAAGGTGCTCTGAAAGGACAGAACATTTACATGTTGGCCCCACAGTATTTAATTAGGTCCAGAATTGACCCAGTTGGAATGACAGAACACAACCAGAACTCGTAACCAATACAGAAACGGACATTAAAAGCACTTTATTCCTGAATCAGCTAAATAGAGCAGACAGTTTATCCATCTTATAATTAAAATAGGGTAATGTTTAGTGAATATGTACAATTCTATAAGCATATCATTTGAGTTAAACGGATATTTATTCTGCATCTTGTCATCGTAAAGCTGAACTATTTGTTTATAAAGAAGAGCAAAGAGCTTTTCTGTAATATTGAAAAGCTTGTTTTCATAGTTTCAAGAGCAACTGGCTTATAACCATTACACCATGAATATTTATTAGAGGAAACTACATTGATTTAAATTATTTGATTCTAGGACATTGCTTGTTCTCCTAAAATGATAAACAATGGCGATTCAAGATCCACTTAGACCAGAGATGGGCAAACTTTTTCTGCAAAGGGCTGGATAGTAAGTATTTTTGTCCAGGCAGCCATATAAAATACATAAACGAATGGGCATGTCCGTGGTCCCAAAAAACTTTATTTTAAAAATGGGTAGCAGGGTGGATTTGGTCAGGGGCCATACTTTGCCAACCAATGATTTAGATGATTCTTCCAACTGGAGTCCCCTCAGTTCGTGGAACTTACTTCTCTAATGATCATCCCCCTGGCCCTGCCTCAGCCACTTTCATGACCACACCCTGAGCCACAAGCATGTCATTAGTAATAACTGACACCTTTCCATAACCTTGATCCGTCTGCTCCGCTCAAGGACCTCCACTCTTACCTTTCCTACTTAGAAAAGAACTGTGACTCATATAACCCTTTGCCCCCGTCAGGTCCTTCAACCCACTGGTCCTTTCTACACTATCCATCAGCCCCTGCTGTCCTTCTGCCCTCCCTCCACAGACTTTAGTCCCATGGGAAATCATGACAATCCCTCCTTTGCATACATTTCCAGCTCTCTCAACCCTCCTTTGCTTTGTCATTCACTTGATAAAACTACGCCCCTATTTAAACCCAAATCTCCACACACTGTGCAACTGAATGGGCCTGGAGGAAATCCCAAAGCCACACTGACTGGTCCTTTTCATTCATGGCCATAAATCTCCAGTGAGCACTTTCTGTACCCTTTCCCTAATCTGATCAGTCTCCCATTCTTGACTTTATACCTTCTCTCTCCATGGACCACCAGCACCTCCTCTACAACCATCGCCAGTCCCTGACAAGGCTTATCATTTCATCGTAAAATTAGAAGCTATCAGAATTAAAGTTCCACAAATATGCCAGCCAGCTCGGCCTTCTCTCTTCCCTATACACATTCCTACCCACTTCACTTGTGAGCTACTGCCTCACTTGGTTCTGGACCCCATGACCTCTTATCTACTTAAGGACAACACTCCCAGCCATTCTCCCTTCTCTCTCCAAGGTCTCTACTGAATCGCTACGATGAGTATTCAAACAGCTGCCACATCTTCCCTCATCTATCTATCAGTCACTCTGGGTGGGATTGGGGGTAAGGATGGGTGGCATTGGGGGTAAGGGTGGGTGGCATGGCAAAAGACCCTGCTCTGAGTAGGAAAAGTAGGGCAGGTAAAAGGAGGTTGTCCTCAGCCAATAGGCAAAACCAGGGCAAAGGGAGATAGAAACCACAGTGTACCCCTAAGAGTGCCCCACTTCCATTTCTCTAACTTTCCAGGCAGGTTTTGAAAGAAAAAGAAGTCCAATTGGTGCCAGCTAAATGTACTTGAAAAGGCAAAGAACTTAGTGTAGTTTCCAACAGCCTAGAGCCAGTGACCTGAGCCCAACTCAGCCTGTGGAGAATTTAGATGCATGTCAGAGAGGTTTATGCTCACTCGATTTCTAAGCCCTTGGATTTTATCGCCATTTTCCTTCTTGTTCTATTGAACAATCTTTACAAAAAATTCTTGATTATCTTGATTGGAATCAGAGGAAATGGACACTTTTCTTTTCCAACATTTGCACCAGGACAGGTCAGATGATACCTGAGAGGACAGGTATGACAGGTGCAGGATTTGGGAGAATATGGGGCACACCCAGGTGAGACAGGCAAGGGGGCAGGGAAGGCCAGCAGCTTGGGTTGAGCTCCTTCCCACTGGCTTGGCTCTCCTATGCTGGACGGGGGATGGCCTTTCCATCATCCACCAGAATTCTAGTAGACGATTTACATGTTGGTAGAGATAAGATGGGAAAAATCCTCTGGGAAGTCAGGTGGATGGAGTCAGGTGCCTTGAGAAAATGGCAGAGTGGGCAAATTAACCATTGTCACATGCAGCCATGCCCTGTTCAGAAACTTTGGTCATCCAATTCCTACTGATTCAAGGCTTCATGCCAACTTGGGCATTTATCTTATCATGGTATCTCACCTTCACCTGTCCTAGCAATGTCCATGTTTCAGATTTTCCTAGAAATCACCCTCTCTCCACCCTATTTTCCATGTACATAGGACCTACTTTCTGGATTTTTTACCATATTCTGCTTTATTCACCACAGGGTCAAATGAAGTCCTTACTCCATTTCTCGTGTAAGAGATTTAGATTTTTTTGTAGATCTACTCAAGAGAAAATTGAATACTAAGACCTTCTGAGTCATTTCCTCAGTATTGGATGTTCACGAGTGCATTTTAGTCAACCCACACAGAGGCTCTGTCACTGTCACATATAAATGTCACAAAAATATCAAATGCACTTTGAACTGCGAGGACGGCCCTTCCAGACCAGGAGCCATGGCGACACCGGTGGCACCCCGAATTCGTGTGGTGGATTTCTCCAGGTCCTAGCATGGGCTTCTTCATCTCTTTCCCCCTTCTGCTTTCCTACTGCTTTTTATTTTCCTTTCCACCCACCTTTTCTTGATTCTTTCCTGACCCTCATATTCTGGAATTCTTTTGGCAAAACAGGTGTATGCCAGAATGCCAACTGTGCCTGCTGTACCTAGAACTGTGCCAGGCACACAGTGGGTGTCCTGTTCGGTGAACGAATGAACGAAGGAGCTAACGATCCCGAGAACACTGTCGCCGTCCTCTCATTTTTCGAAGCCCACCAGGCTTACCTAAAGCCTGTCGCTTTCTTGATGCCTCGCAGGAGTATCGATAACGGGTAATTATTTTTCTAGGATCTCACCCTTCCTCCAACAACACGTCTTCCTGGAGATGAAATACAACATTTCCTTCGCGAATCTAGGTTTTCGAGTACCATCCACTGCTCAGTCCCTGTTTTGCCAAGACCAGAGCTGGGACTCTAGGATGCTTCAGAGCTCGGAGACCTGAGAGCCCATGCGGCTTCCTGCGTAGGTTTCCATCAGAGAATCTGCATCTATGCCTGCGAACACCATTGTTTTTGAAGGGTGCTTCGTCTAGCTCCACCGCTACTCAACACGAGGAAATCTTTCAACCGGAACACCTGTTCCGCCCTCTTCGGTGGGTATCGTCTGGCGTGACTGTCGTAAAATACGGCTCTTTGCAGAGGGCGGCCGCCGTAAAGCAAGGCTGTCGTAATGGCGGGATGAGGCCCTTTCCTCCGGTCGCAAGGGAGATCCAGTCTACAAACGTTCCTGGAGTGGCCGTCGTGCGGCATCTCCCGTAGCCCCTAGATGAGCTTGCGAAAAGGGGCGCTTGCTCTAGGGACAGTACTCAGCACACACTCCAGCAAGCACTTCCCATGAGTTTACTCAGTTGATCTTCTGAAGAACCTTCGGAGGCACGTCCTGGGGTTCACCCCTTCCGCCGATGAGGGGACAGAGGCTTAGATCAATGGAACGACTTGTCCGCGGCAGGAGGACGGCACTGAAATGTGTTCTTTCCCACGGGCAAGCCCAGGTGAGGGTGACAAGAGTTCAGGACAGGCGCTTGGGGTTTGCGCCCCACGAAGTCTTCACCATGGGCGCCCTCGGGGGAACAGGTGTCTCTCTTGTGAACACCTTGCACCTTGAAACTGCTGGTTAAAAAAAGGGGGAAAAAATGTTTTTTGCTGCTGCGCTTTTGTTTTAAATATGTAGGGAACCATCCATATTTAGCATCAATGAATATTTGTGAGAGGTCTTGGCAATGTAAATATAATAATGCATTTTGTTTCAGAGTTAAAACCGACTTGCAAGGGGAATTTTGGTCTTTAGCCCGTTTATTAAATCCGGCAGTTTCTGAACTTTGTTCTCAAAAGAGAAGGAAAGGAATGAGCATTATTGAATGCTCACCAGAAGCTACCCACTTTACAGAACGATTCTGTCTAATCCAGCAGCCCAAAGTGGGGACGGGGGCCTCCCTGGTTTTACGGGTGAGCAAATGGAAGCTTAACCACAGCAAATGGCAGAATCCGAATCCTGACGAAGTTCTGATGACAAAGCTAGACTGTTTCCATGGCCCCTCTGAGTTGGCTGGTGTCCTCCCGGTGCAGAGCACTCCCAGATGGGCTGAAACTGGGCCATCGCTGCCCGATAGGCTTCCGCAGTGAGGAGATACCACGTGGCCAGAGTGCCCCGCACAGCCCAGCCCTAAATATCAGCTGTATGTTTTTAGGGAGGCTATCCCCAGAATCGAAAGCAATGCTGCTTTAAAAGCCACTGACGGAGGGGGAGCCTGGGTGGCTCAGTCAGTTAAGCGTCTGACTCTTGATTTCAGCTCAGGTCATGATCTCAGGCTTATGCGATCGAACCCTGCCTTGGGCTCTGTGAGGACTGTGGCGCCTACTTAGGATTCTCTCTTTCTCTCCTCCTGCCTCCTGCTCATTTTTTATCTCTCTCTCTATCTCAAACAAACAAACAAATCCCCCACTGAAGATACTCAACATGAAAGGGACCACCTCAGGTCAGTGACAAGGACTCTCTCCTGGACAAAAACGTCAAGTCTTCCCCCACCCTCCTGTCAGGCTCCTCTGAGCCGTCTTCTCAACTAGTCCTCAACCTTGGCCTATGAAGACTTGAACAAAACACTAACATGGTTTCTGACAGTTCAAGGCTACATCCCCAGGGTGACCCTAAGTCCTGCTCAAAGTGCTTGTCTGAGAAAGCTCAGGGCTGCCAGAAGAATATACTGTTTGCTCCAGCCAGCCCTTGAAGATGGGGCTCTTGTTTCCCCTTCTCTGGGGGGGGGGGTGGGTAGGAGCCTAACTTTGATAAGTGCCAGCTAGCAAACCCAGATGGGTTTCACATGGACCAACCCCCTCTTCTCACTTCTTGTGATTTTTCACTTCCCTGACTCTCCTGGGCTGTGCTCACCCCCCTCTCTGTTGCCCCATTCTCCCTTTAAAATGCTCAGCTACTTCTGTGCAAATGGAAGTTGCGTTCAGTTCACACTGGCCTTCTCCCTATTATAGTGGCGTACCACTGATTAATATCTGTCCATACCATTGATAAAAATCGGCCCTTACCACTGTAACTGTCCAGCTTTGTTTATCTTTACACCACTCATTTGGGGCAGACAGGGCTGCTGCCCAGTGATGGTCACTGTCAGTATCTACTGCCCCTCAACCTAGCTGCCTTCACTGGCCCATCCCCAACCCTAGTCTCAGCAATCATTCTCCCTTGCCACCACCTCCCCCACCGTCCTGCCTCCTGCCCCGTGCCGCCTCCACCCCTCCTTCTGGGTTCACACTTCTTGTTTCCAGGACAAAAAATAAGAATTGCCTGAGTTGGGCTGTGGCATGAAATCAAATAGCGTTTGGGCCAGATGGGTTTTCAGTATACTGAAATAGTGCACCCAAGCCCTCTTCTTCAGATCTCACGGAGCAGTTTATTAAGGAGATTGGGAGAAAGCACACATCTTAGAGCCCAAGCAGGGCCACCATGCCTTGGGCTGTTAGGGGTCAGCACCCACCCCTGGGGAAGCAGAGGACTCCGATAGGGAAGGAAGCCACATTCCTGGGCTCTTGGCCGCCTTGCAGGGGAGGAATTCTTCGGGCTGGCTTCTTCACTCAGTCTTCACTACCTGCTCTGCAGAACCACCTCCTGCGTCTACAAATGGGGTGTCAACTGGGAGTTTCCATGGGAGTTGGGTAATTTCCAGATAGCCCAGGGTTTCCTCTTGAGCTGTGCCCAAGACCCAGTATGTCTAATGCTTTCAAGTTTTCAGAAGAAGAGTCAGGTATCTTAGGTTCTAGTAAGTCAGCAAACAACAGATTGTGGCTGAGTGTTGAGACCATCGTCCGGCACGTGAGCCAGGCTCTTTATGAATTTGGGCTAGTACTGTGAGTCGCTAAACTAAAGAAGGATGTTCATCTGTCCTGTGACTTTTTTGGAGTTAGGACATCTAAATATCTTTAAACTTTAATATTCAAACACTTCATATATATTTTCCTGGCACTATGCTGGGCAAACAGTAGGGGTGTAAGAAATAGAATTATGGAAGGCTTACAGATGAGTCCTAGAGTATTCCAAAAGAAATAAAAATTTGACTCCAGAAGGAGGGCAAAGTCATCGCCCATCTCAGCAAAATTTTATTACATTCCAGTAATCCCAGAAGCTGCTCTGTCAAATTTGTTCTTCTTTTCCTCTCCCTTCCCACTTCCCAAACCTGTGAGCTATTCTTTTCCACCCAAGGGAATCTCTCTTTCCCGGCATTAAGCTTTTCCATTTCTGCAACCCTATACATTACCACTGAAAGGGAGGAGGAAGAGGAGAAGGCCTTGCTGTTCTTGTCTCTGTCATGTATGAATCTAAACGCACGTGTAATGACATCTTCCCAGGAGATGCTGTATTACTTGAAGAGCGGCATAAAGCCTTGATCTTTCAACACAGTGTCTTTAATTTCCCCAGGTCTTTTAGATCAGTGCTTTTCAAACTATCGTGCATTGGAAATCTCCTGTAGATCTTGTTGAAATGCAGACTCTATAATTCAGTAGTTCTGGGGTGGAGCCCAGGATTCTGCATTTCTGATTAGCTCCCAGATAATGGCCAAAGGCTGCTGATCCTTATACCTCACTTTGAGGAGCAGGGTTTAGATAACCTCATTTTTTCCTGTAATGCCCCTGGAAATGCTGCAGTGGGTTTATTAACTTTATTTTCATTGTTGCATCTCTTATTTACAATCTGGCAACCTAAGGAATCCTGGTTGCCCTATGAATTCACCGTCTCATAGATTTGAAGC
This sequence comes from Mustela erminea, assembly GCF_009829155.1. Taxonomy (NCBI): domain Eukaryota; kingdom Metazoa; phylum Chordata; class Mammalia; order Carnivora; family Mustelidae; genus Mustela; species Mustela erminea. Next base: position 25,844,742 of record NC_045634.1, on the reverse strand, counting down.
CGGAGCTGGAGTTCTTTGGCCAGTGGGTAGTCTGTTAGAAATGGTGCCCTGAAGGGCTCTGCCTAAGACAGATTGTTGACTGGGAGACACTAGTTAGGACATTTCTCGTGGGTCTGTAATGAATCAGGATTCAAAGACTATTTAAAAGAATGTTCTGAATAGATTCATCAGAAAATCCAAGGAGCCTCTGTTTAGAATACTTCTCAGACATCGCTGGGGCAAGCGGCTGGAGCAGAGTGAATGATGCTTTTCAGCAGGAGAGAGAAGGCAAGAGTCTCAAAGTAATGGGGCGCCCCTGGGCTAAGCCTCCAGCTGAATCTGCCCTGCTCTCATGAGCATATCCTTTTCTCGGTGTATGAACTAAAAAGGGAAGTGTGAGGATGCATCTTATGGAAGGGACCATGGGACTTAGGGTCTGAGGGCTGGGGATTAGGAGTCTGATGTCAGTAAAGACCAAGACCCAAGAGTCCCCAAGAGTCTGTGATCACACTGCTGGCCAGAACACACAGAAGGGGGGTAAGCATCAGCCAGCTGCATTCTTAAACATTAGAAATCAAAACAAGTTATAGCGGAAGGACCTCAGAGACCACCTGGTCCAAAGCCTCCATTTGCAGATAAAGAAACCAACATCCAGGAAGTAGGGTGACTTGCTCAAGGTCATAATAGCCAGCTAAAATCTAGCTTTTGAACTCATGGTCCTGAGCTCTTTGCAGTTAAACCTATTATTTCTCACGTCTATTAACTCCTATATGTGAAATTACATATTTAAATCTCCCCACCCCCAGGAATTAATTTAAACTCTGTTTCTAAAACTATACAGGCAGTGGCCAGGAAAAAAACCCATCAAAAAAGGCCATCACCATGTCCCCCAGAGACCTAGCTGTGGCTTCTGGGGACAGCTGTACAGTTTGAGTCGTGCTTAGACTGTTCATACAACATGTCTCTCCAACAGAGAACTGATTACATACCCATGAGCAGATTTAATTCCCACAGCAGCCCACTAAGTTGATAATAGCATTCCCATTTTACAGACAGGGAAACCGAGACTCAGATTAGGTAAACTGTAGCAAGTTACACACTGGCTGAAGTGGGATTCAGACCTTGACCAGCCTATCCCAAATCCTAGCTTCTTCCACCCTCTGTCTAGTTTCTCACCCTGCTGTTTTCTCCTTGAATGTGCCAGAAGCACTGCCCAGAAGCTCTGGGAATAGGACTTGGTTCTCTTATACCCTGGGAGAAAGAGAAGAATCCAAGGACAATGGGACCTAAAGCTTGACTAGTGAAAGCAGCGAGGTCCAGGGGGACAAAGGAAGACAACTGATGGGAGAATGCTCGCTTGGTGCCCAGCATTCACTGTACAGACTTTCCTCTGCTGTTGTTTCGATGAAGGGATCACTCAAGGTACTTTCCAGCAACTGTTTAAGACTTTTGTTTTGATGAGCTGGAATGATAGTGGTTATGTGGGTGGTGGGAGCCCCCTTTCTCACTTTTCTTTCCTTCTCTCTCTGTCCTGAGGCCAGGGGCAATAAATCACCCATAAAACAGCCAAAGAGCATGGCAGGCTTGAACAAGACCCAGCTTGTGCTACCATTTCTGTCTAGTTACTCTTATCTCCTGCCCTTTAACACCATGGGTTGAGAGCTTTGGGGGAAAGGCCGGTATCTACCATACCATGACCACTTTGCTTAACATTGACCATCAGATTAAGGATTTATTTATGTCTGCAGTAAGGTAGTGCATTTGAAAGCAGATTTCTATTAGGGGAGATATTTTTCTCAATTTTGTTGTAGTCAAAAACCAAATTAGATGACCCAGATCTTTGTTCCACACAGGTAGACAAAATCTCCCTGTCCTCCAGTGACAGCTGAACCAGTCAGGCTGTAATTCTTAGAGAGAAGGATGTTGTGGCATGGAAGAAATAGAAAGCCCAGAGCCTACCTCCTGGAACTGAGGGGTTGATTGCTGGAGGAAGGGAAAGAGCTAGATTGAGGCAGACAAACTCTGGGGTTTTGGTTTACCTCCTCTCTCAGGACCTGCTTGAACAGGAAGAGAGGAGCTTTGGAAACACCCAGATCACTGAAGAAAGCCTGGAACCCCGGGATCGGTAGTCCACTTCTCTGGGCAGAGAACAGGAGTTTCAGGTCCTCAGACAACACTAGCCTTCAGCTCCACACCACATCCAAAATGCATAGGGTAATGGCAAGTGGGTGACAGATAAACCTAAGGAGGGGTTCTGGATGTCCTGGGCCTGAATGTGGTGTACTAGAGTCCCAAGGGTCTCAGGCGCTGGGAACACAGCCATGCTGAGACTGCCATCAGCCACCAGGGAGCTTGGATTACTTCAGCAAAGCCTTGGTGACTGCAGACATCAAGATCAGAAAACATGGCCAGATTCCCAGATGCCTGTGGGGGCTGGAGCACGTTGTCCCAACAGGCTAGATGAGACTGGCAGCCCCTCCGAGGGACCAGTGCAGAAAGTAATCCAACCCAGTCCCAAGTTGCAACAGACTGGAGTGTAAACAGTAGACATAGAAAGAACCCAGGGGTCTCTTCCACTGTGGGATGTAGGAACCCAACCCCTCCTCCGTAACCAGGTGAACAAGCTTCCCTGGTTCATGCCTGTTGTCCTGGCATAGTTTTTAACAATGCTCTCTTTCACTCAAGTGTCCTGAATGGGGTTGACATGAATGGTGTGATAAATACAGAATAAGGTGCATATTGTGATTCCTATTTATTGATGAGAAAAAAAAGTCACCTATACGTATAAGGTTTCCTTTGGGTCTATGTATCTGCAGAGAACTTGTCTAGGATAGTGTTCACGGTATTACCTGGGGATTCGGAGGAGACAAGGAAACATTTTCATACGCATGCCTGCTTGTGCCAGGCATGAATTTTTACAAATGAAAAAAAAAAAAAGTGTCCCATTTGGGAGATAAATGACAATGATGTGTCTGTTCAGAATATAGGTGTCATCTTGAAGAGGAACCAGGGAGGACAGCGGAAACTGAAAGCCTGAGCATTTTCTGCTAAAGGAATTGACTTTTTTTTTTTTAAGATTTTATTTATTTATTTGACAGAGAGAGAGAGATCACAAGTAGGCAGAGAGGCAGGCAGAGAGAGAGAGGGAAGCAGGCTCCCCACTGAGTAGAGAGGCTGATGCGGGGCTTGATCCCAGGACCCTGGGATCACGACGTGAGCTGAAGGCATGACCTTTTTTTTTTTTTTTTTTTAAACTGGGACAGTTTATATTATTGCAATCAGACCTAAGTTCACTAAACATAGGTTAGTTTGTTTTTCTTTTTACTCAGTGGATGTGGGCTCGGAAGGAAAATCATATCCACCAGAGATATAGAACATTTGCTGTGCCCATCTGAGTAAAGGGCAAGTAGTTTTATGACCATGCTGCAGTTGAATCCTGACTACTCATCTTGAAAGATGGCTTACTCATTTTTTCTAATAGACAGAAACTATACTCTTCTTCTGCGAGAGCATGACCTGCTGCTTTATTTCTCATTTTAAAGGTTTCGCTCTTGGTCCCCACTGAGGCCTGTCACCAGTGGCAGATCTCCAGGGATGAGAGAGCAGCACGTCACAGTGATAGAAATGAATTATGGGGTACAGTCATGGAGCCCCCGCCTTTGGGAGGACAGGTAGGCCTGGGCAGCTGCCTGCCCCCACCCAGTCACTTCTGGTCTGGAGAAGCCTCTCCATTAATCCCAGTAGCTGCATACATGCCAGCATGTTTGCTATGCGTGCCTTGACATGAAGGACTGAGAAGTACTTCTGAGCCCTCTTTCACAGCTGATGAGATCTTGGGAAATGTGATGATGTCAAGAGAAGCATATGGCCCCCCAAATCTAAGAGCATTGTGATAAAAGTTGTCCTACGTGCTGGCTCTCAAGGACATTTTCTGGACTTCGTGGCAGCAGGTAGACCTCAGAACCTTCCTCCTGCCCTCTCACCTAGAGACCACAAAGCTACAGACAAAGGGAAAGCCAAGATCTACAGAAGTTGGCCATGGGGGAATCCCTCCAAGAAGAAACTCTTCTCTGGTGCCCTGTATTGCTCATTGCAGGAAGACGATGTACCTGTGATAATAAACTTGAGACTGTGGAGGGAGGAAGAGAAACTGACATTTACATTTACAGAGTTACGGAAAACCAAGTTACTGTTCATAGGGGGGTGTGTGTGTACACACACACCCACACACACCCCATATATGCTACACACTAGTCTCAGTTTACTCTTCCAACTTCTCTTGATATGCCATACTTCACCACATTTCATTGATTCTAAGATGCATGTTTCTCCCCCACCATCTGACATCTTTGAAACTGAGAACACCTTCAAGTCAACAGCCTCGTACAATCATTATTTGCCATGTAGCAGTCATGAGACAGTCACCATTGCCTAAAAATGGTAGAACGTAAAAGGGTCAGCAGCAAAATTTAGGGTGACTTGGAGGGAAGCCCTAGGAATTATAATATAAGATACTTCCAACTGTAGGAATCTAATTACTGGGAACAGGGGGTGAGGGAAATGATGAATCAGACAGTTGTGTTCAGCAACATTTCTGAAGCAGGACACAAAAACTAGCCAAGACTGCATAACCAACCATAAACCCAGCTTATGTGTCAGACCAATGGTATTGCTTCTTCGATGGATTATTTTAAGAAATTCCTGCATCACAGATGTTTAATGTCATCTAGGTCACTTAATTTTCTAATGAGATGCACTTTTGTTTGATTTGCTATGTACTACTGGGTAAAAGTTCATGGTTTATGGAGTTAAATGTTAACTTCTAAGTTTTGTCTGGTAGAGATCCAGATGATCTTTGTCCAATACAAAAGACACATGTTTTATTGGCCTGTAGGAAATTAGCCAGTTTTGTTTCTAACCTAGCCATCTTTTTCCAACATATTTTTTCTTTTTTCCCCAGTTTCATTATTTTTAAAAATCTGAGTATGGTTGACACACTCCAGCATATTTTTTCAATGCTCATAAACCCCTTGTTCCTCTAACTCTCCTCCAAATCAGTTGTTTATTGTTTGAAAGCTGTTTATCCTATATTTGCATAAGAATCTTGTTTTTTGACTTTTTGAAAACTGTACATATTAACGGATAAATGGAAGCATGATTGAAAAGAGTTAGGCTCTGAATGTGAAGAAATTTTGGGAATGCCTTCACCAATTTATTTTACCTTTACCTTCTTTTTTAGGCTCTATAAAAGGTGATTAATATGGAAAATATAAATAAGTCCAAAAGAGGATTTTCAGCAAATTTAAAATAAAAATTCAAGAAATGGCTCATAATTTAGTTGTTGGTGGTTTGCAAGAGAGTCAAAGAAATTAAATCCAACTCCAGAAAAGGAAGCTATTTACAGTGTCAGTGGGGATTGAGAAGGAAAAATAACCAAATGTCTCAAACTCACAGGTGTGTATTACTAGACCAGACAAATTGGAGGGCATGGACTTACTGGAATGGTGGCCATAAATTAGTGTCCTGTGTGCCATCAATGCCACAGGCAAGGATCAGTGTTGTGGCCCCAATGGGCTGGCCTATAACCTTGGAGCATCAATATAGGAAGCAGAATGGATTTGGTTTGGGTTGACACAATGGTTTCTTTACCGGATAAGTGTTTTTTAACACCAAGAAAATTTGGATTTACACTTAAATCAAACTCCTTATTAACACTATTGTATTGTATTTGAAGATAAACTCTTTACTTTGAATTTAACTTATTGTATGAAAGATAATTTTCCCTATTGAAGGATCTAGCTAATGGGCCTTGTGATTCCAATTTAAAATGTGTTTTTGAAGCCAAATCAGACCTATGAATACAGAGAATAAACTGATGGTGTTGGCCTGAGGGAAGGGGGGTCGGAGATGGGCAAAATGGATAAAGGTTGAGTGGGAGATACTGGCTGCAGGTGTGGAAGACTAAGTGTCCCGGAGAAAAGCCACAGCATGGAGAATACAGTCGATGGTCTGTAATAGTATAGTATGTGACAGAGGCTAGCTCGCTGCTCTTACGGTGAGCATATAGCATAACATACAACGTTGTCGAGGCACTGTGTTGTCCCCTTGAAACTACCAACATTGTGTGTCCACTTTACTCAAAAAAGTTTTTAAAAACACATGTTTTGGGGCACCTGAGTGGCTCAGTGGGTTAAAGCCTCTGCCTTCGGCTCAGGTCATGATCTCAGGGTCCTGGGATCGAGCCCCACATTGGGCTCTCTGCTCAGCATGGAGCCTGCTTCCTCCTCTCTCTCTCTCTCTCTGCCTGCCTCTCTGCCTACTTGTGATCTGTCTGTCAGATAAATAAATAAAATCTTTAAAAAAAAACAAAACACATGTTTTTCAGTTGTTTACATTTACGATTTTAAAAATAATGGGGTAACTTTTTTAGTTTGAAAAAATACTGGATCATTTCAGTAACTTAACAAACTGCCTTATTTATATGTTTATTTTATCTGATTTTAAAAAGTTATCTAAAGTATTTGGCAAACTTTTTCAGTCAGATATGTTCAAAAAGATACCTGAATATAATACATTTATAAAGGGGGGGCGCCTGGGTGGTTCAGTTAGTTAAGCATCTGCCTTTGGCTCAGGTCATGATCCCAGAGTCCTGGGATCCAGCCCTGGGTCCTGCTCAGCCAGAAGTCTGCTTCTCCCTCTCCCTCTGTTGGCCCCCTGCTTGTGTTCTCTCTGGCAATCTCTCTCTCTCTCAAGTAAATAAATAAAATCTTAAAAATAAATAAATAGATAAATTTATAAAGAAAGTTAAACTGTTTGTGGAGATCCTATGACAAATTCAATTAGACCCATCATTTTAAGTGCATTTTCTCTTTTTTTTTTTTAAATGTTCAGGTTTCCTTTTAAGTTTTTCAATTGCTGATTGACAGACGTTCCCAAATAGTAAATACAATTGAGAACGTGTGTCGATTATAAATAAAAGAATGGGTTTGAAAGTTGAACTTAAAATTTAAGGAAGAAGCAGCTTAGCTCTTAAATTTGGGAAGTTTAATAAGTTGCATATTATTTTTTAAAACCAAATAGCCTCTGAAAAATCTTTTCTATAAAAAAAGGATCCCCTCCAAAAACTCACAGTGCCGCCCATGTTCACTGTTGAGTAGGACAAGCCCGCTGTGGGGCAGGAAGTACAGGCCAGCTCTGAACTTCCGCTGGTGCAGCGAGTGGGTCCTGGACAGGATGGTGGTTCTATTTAGGATCTGTTCTTCCTCCTCCCTTCCCATTATTATTTTTTTCCTTCCAGTCCTAGATTTCAAACACTGGGTGTCAGTATTGCTCAAAAGCACAGACCTGTTCTCGGAGAAAGGATGTCCATAGTGTAAGTCAATCCACTGACCTATCACCCAGGAAAGCTTTTAAATATGTTTACGAGCTTAACCACCGAAGCCAAGCGAATTGTTGTTCGCATCTCGGAAGCGGGCATGCGGGTTTCACCAGTTCTTCCACCTGACCCTGCACGTCTGCAGTTGTGTTACAAACGGGGGGCAGCAGCTACCTTGAACCCCATCTGCCCCTTCTGGAAGCCTCCCTCCGGTGCCAGGGACCCCTTGTTGTTGAACGAATGAGGGACTTGGGATCGTGTGTCTCCTTCCCTGAGAGTGGTGACTTCATGCTGGTGTACAAGCAGGAGGAGCGCAGGGATTTAAACACCGCAGAGGAAAAACGAACAATGAAAAGAAATGAGTTGACCTCAGGCTCACAGTTGCTGGAATCATTCCCAGGCACCTGACATTCACCTCCAGGACCAGAAACGCTTCTGCCTCGTTTCCACCCACCGTAGTCTTCCGCCGCTTCTCTATCCCCAAACCCAGGCAGAGGTTTCCATCTGTTTAGGTGGTTGCTTGTTTTGTTTTAGTGACAACGGACGGCCTCCTGCTTAGGACCCAGATTATTTTTCTACCTGGGCTTTCAAACTGAACTCTATCCTGCCCCCTTCTCCTATCTTCCCGCCCTGCACCCCGTGGAAGGGCAGGAATTCACTCAGGTTCCAGTGCGTGGGGGTGGGGGCCAGCTAGAAATGACAGCATTGTCACTTGTGAATTTGGAAACCTCTCTCTCTGCCTCTCCTGCCCTTCCTTCCTCTCTCCTACCCCCCCTTTTTTTCCTGTTCTTTCCTCTTTCCCTCCGTTCTCTTTCCATAATATAAAATCAATTTATTCCATTAAAGGGTTTCTCTCTACTTCCCACTTAATTTTCTAAAATCTTGACTTTCAAGAGAGACTCTTGCTATTTTGTATGGCACTTCCCATGATTTAATGACTATGAGCCACTTTCTCGATAAGCGAAAGGAAAAGGGGCTTGCAGGTATCAGCGACCTAGCTTTGCCCCTCGGAAAGTGGTCGGGAGCCCTGTGTTCCTTGCAGGAAATGAGCTAAGCCTGGAATGCATGTTGCTGTCCAGCAGATCAGAGGTGGCCCCCGCCGTTGGGGATCACAGTGTAGCCTGAAAAGGTCTTCTGGCAAGAGGAGGCCATTGTCCTTGGCCTGACCTGGTGCCTGCTGAAGCAGCTGGAGGGAGCAGCCCACACCTCCCCTTAGGCTGGTCTGAACCAGTGAAGGATCAGATTCTCTGGGTACAGCCAGGCCAGCTGCCCTGTGAGCCGAGACAGACTGACCCTCGGCCGGGCCACTAGCACTTTGCTGCTTCCGTCTGCCCCTGGGCTGCTTGGCCAAGCCTCCTGCCTCAGTTTCTCTGGCCCTCGTTGTCTTGTCATCTCAGCAGGATCCATCATTTCAATCCCTGATATTGTTGACTTCCGTACTCGGGAGCCTTTATAAAGCTTTTTGGCTAGCCTGCGTGCTTTTTGGAATCTGACACCTCTGCTTTGGACCCATCAGTCGGCAGGTATTAAATAATACACACACTATTTGGTATTCTGCCTTTTCCCCTTGACACTGTTGGGAACATTTCCTCTCCACTATTTCATAGACTTCAACATCACGAGATATCTTATGACGTGTTCCTTGCTGTTGGACATTTAGGTTATTTCCAGATTTTCACTACAACTAACGCCTTGCTAAGTACGACTGTCACAAACTCTTTGCAACCATTCTTTTAAATATTTTAAAAATATATATGTGATAAATGAATACATGCTCTGGGTAAAAACATTTACAGACCAAAGTCCCCCTTAATGACCAATCTGGTCACTATCACTCTTTAAAAAAGAAATATATTCATTTATTTGACAGAGAGAGAGAGCCAACACAAGCAAGGGGACTGTCAGAGGAAGAGGGAAAAAAACAGACTCCCCGCTTAGCGGGGAGCATAACATGGGGCTCAGTCACAGGACCGTGGGGATCATGACCCGAGCTGAAGGCAGATGCTTAACTGACTGAGCCCCCGAGGCACCACTAATCACGATCACTCTTAATAGAGTTAACTACTGTTTCTCATTAGTGCGTATCCTTCATGTTTTTCAATGTGTTGACATCTAAGTCCATGTATCTAAATGAAGTATATGGTGCTGGATGGTTTTTATTTTTGAGGCAGAGAGTGGTGCCCAGATGCTGTCCTGCTGTCTGTATTCATTCAGCTGACTCTCTTGCAGGTGCTTCCAGAGAGCACATGACAAGGGGCATTCCTGTGTGACTGCTGCATAGGGTCCTGTAATAAGGACAGACCACTGATGGCTGAGCTATTTCCCTATTGGTGGGAAGATTTGGACTCTTGTTTTTTGCTAGGACCAGCGATGCTATGTTAGATCTTTCCCTCGTGCTCATGGGCACCTGTTTCTCCGGGGACATTCAGAGAGGTTGAATTGTTGGGTGGTAGAGGAGGCACATGCTTTGTTTTCACAGATACCGTCCAATGGCCCACCAGGGTGGCTGCGTGGTAGCGGTCCTACCAGAGCTCCAGCCAGGGCGCTGGTGTTGCGCAACCCCACCCACGCTTGATCTGATCACACCTGGGACTGTTGCCACCCTGATTAAACGTGGTCTCTTACTGTGCTCTATTGGCAGTTTCCTGATTTCAAGTGAGATTAAGGATCTTGGCAAGTTTATTGGCCATTTTAGTCACATTTCTAAAGGGGTAGTTGCTGTGTCAAAGCATACGCTCCGTGTGTGTGTGTGTGTGTGTGTGTGTGTGTCTGTATTTCCATAGCTATGTATTTATGTATGTACGTATCTATCTCCTTAAGGGTTACCTGTTTTTTCCCCAAAATGCCCTTCTGTGCAACTGAACTGGATGTATACTCTTATTACAGAATATATAAAATCTATTTCTTTTCATACACTCTATAGCACGGAATTCTAAATCTGTTGCTTTTGCTCTGTTTGACAATTTGGTAGGTAAATGTAGCATCTTTTTTTTTTTTTTAAGATTTTGTTTATTTATTTGACAGAGACAGAGACAGAGAGGGAACACAAGCAGGAGGAGTGGGGAAGGGAGAAGACTTCCCACTGAGCAGAGAGCCTGATGTGGGGCTCGATCCCAGGACCCCGGGATCATGACTTGAGCCAAAGGCAGATGCTTAACTTCTGACCCACCCAGATGCCCCAGTAAATATAGCATCTTATTTAGTTCAAATTGCTTTCATTAAGAGTAAGATTTTCTATTTCCTTATAACTCGGGGCATTTTAGATTTCTTTTTTTGTGCGAGTGGCTTGCTTATCTCTCCCATTTTAGTGTGGCACTCTTCATCTTTATTTCTGGGCGGACCTATAAGAACTCTTTCCAAGCCTTAAATATATTTACCTATGTCTTAGGGTACAATAGGGTTTGGACAGTTCAATAAAAATAATCTTAATATCTTAATATATAATATAATACACGAATATGTTAATATAATATGAAACTACACATAGTGATATAAATTCCTCACAGTATAGTCAGATTCTGCCATGGAAGGGGCCTCTGGGGAAATCCACTTGGGGAACTAAAGCCCCTCAAACAAATAAATACAACTTTTTAAGAAGACTTTCTTCCTGTGGTCTCCATATTGTCTCCTGATGTAGGAAACTGGCTGAGATAGTGTCGTGATTTTGAAGGCTCGAGTGTGATTAGCCTCCAGATGTTCACGGTTAAAGGATCGGGAGGATGGGGAGGATGCCAGGTCGTCACAGGTCCCGAATGCCTGGCCACTCTTCCCAGCAGCCAGGACTGCTTGAGGCCCCCCCAAGAGCCCCCAGGGCTGCGTCTGCTGTCACACAGGCTGGAACACGTGGCTGCCACCTCCAGCTGGAGGGTAGCTACAGCCCTTCACTTCCTCTTTTGGCAGTTAATCCACCCTTTCTCTGCGTTAGAGAAAGTTCACCTTGATTTTACTTGTTTCTTGAAGGGCTGTATTTTCTAGGGAAAGGCTCACTCGACAAAAAGTTGAAGAACCTATCCTTGGTTGCAGCTCTAGAACTAGAAAGCTAGTTGGCACTAAAATGCACACAAACAGTGGACAGTAGCTTGGACAATGGACAGACTCTAGCCTAGAATCATCCACTGCAGGTTCAAACCCCAGCCCCAGCCTGACTGATATGCAGCTTTGACACAGGACTCAAATTCTAAGTGTCAGCTCTCTTATCTGTAAAACAGCAATCATGTTTGTACCTACTTTAAGGCAGTTTTGAGGATTAACTGGATCCTGGTCCAATAAACATTTTATGTGTGATGTCTCCAATCATTATTTTTCCATCTATTCTCAGAATAGAGGCAGATCTCTATGTGTGAATTACACTTTCCCAGGTGGTAAAAAGGGCCAGATTAGGGCATATAAATTTCTTCTGAAACACCGTAGCTATAAAGGAGTCTGGTATGGTTAAAAGGACCTTGTTTGTCCTGGATATGACATTAGATTTTTTTAAAAATCTCCCTCTGGTTGAGGAGTCTGGCAACCCTGGATTAGCCAACAACGGTTACTATGGCTGCAAAGAGGCAGCAGAAAGACCTCACAGCAGTGTTTACTGAAACAAAGGGAGTCCGTGGCTCCGGGAGTTCACTAAATGACTGTTCTTATGTCCTTGGGGCCAGAAGACAGCAATGACTGCAAAACACGTACAGATCCACAGCCATGCCCTTTCTAAGGACATCCCAAAGTGTCCTCGGTGGACTGACAGAAGCCCTCCACGACTCTATCGGGATTTCCCCACTTGGAAAGGGTGGCAGAAGTCTCCTTTCTTAAACACTCTGGGTGATTTTCTGTCTTAAGTTTCACCATGTCCTACTGTCGTGTTTACGCTCTTGGCATTTGAAGGATGCTTCTTCACGTGGAGTGAAGGTGGATGATTCATACTGGCCCAGATTTCTGGATTAATTGCAAGAAATGTGCAAATAGGGGGAAGATTTCAAAAAGTCGCTGATGCCTCTGTGACCTGTATAGGGCTATTTTTGGTGATATTGGCTGTGGCCTGCAACCTGGGGCTATGCATAGCTACTAAGGAAGTGTGATCTTTAATAGGGCGGATTTGGCTCTGACTTCGGTCTCTACCCCTTAGAGGTCACGTGACACCTGTTAGTTATTTAATATCTCTGAGTCTCAAATTTCTCGTCTGCAAACTGAACATAACATTGAATATCACACTTACATCAAAAGCTGTTGTGAGGACTAGAGGTGACATAGAGATAACAGTGAGCACAGTGTAGGGAATACAGTTGCGTTTCAAAGTGGGCTGAATAGTGACTCCCCCAAAATGTCCACACCCTAGTCTCTGGAGCCTGTGAATGTTGCCTTGCATGGCAAAATGGGCTTTGCTGGGGCAATTACACCAAGAATCTTAAAGTGGGGCTGTTATCTTCAATGACCCAGGTGGGCCTGTTGTAATCACCAGGACCCTTACCCGAGAGAGGTAGGAGATGAGAAGGAGTAGTAGGAGAAAGTGGTGTGACCACAGAAGCAGAGACTGAAGTGAGATGGCCACAAGCCAAGGAATGCAGATAGCCCCAGAAGCTGGAATAGGCAAGGCATGGACTCTCCCCAGAATCTCCAGCAGGACCCAACCCTGCCAACACCTTGACATTATCCCGTGAGACATATCTGACACTCTGACCTCCAGCACTACTATAAGATAATAAAATTGTGTTGTCTTAAGTTACTAAGTTTGTGGCAATTTGTCATAGCAGCAGTCGGAAACTAATACAGTTTCCGGCAAACAGTGGTTTTCACTATCAAGCGCAATAATGTTCGTTCCAAATGTGGAAACATTTTTTTTTAAGATTTTATTTATTTATTTCAGAGAGAGACAGAATGAGAGAGGGCATGAGAGGGGCGAAGATCAGAGGGAGAAGCAGACTCCCTGTGGAGCTGGGAGCCCAATGCAGGACTCGATCCCGGGACTTCGGGATCACGACCCGAGCTGAAAGCAGTGGCCCAACCAACTGAGCCACCCAGGCATTTTTGAAGGCTGTAAATTGCCATATGAGGTTGAGTATCATCAATGCCCCTGTTTCATTCTGCTTACATTTAAATCAAGTCTGTTGCTTCTAAACTGCGTATTTCAGCGTTTTCCTATTATTCCATCCATGGATGATAAAGTTATATTCTCATCCTTTTTACCATTTCCCAAGAAGACCTACTTCTTAAGAGACCATCAGGTGTAGTCCATACCCATAGGGATGTAGACTGCTGACCTCCACCATTCATAAGACACTCGAGCTACGTGATCTGAGCATGAAAGGTGAACAGCATGAATGAATAGGGGAAGGAAAAGAAGGTACTCAAGTAGCCGTGGCAGGGACTGCCAAGACTGCCCTAATATCCATTCTCCCCATATTCTGTAAAGTTTCCTACCTGGGGAAATGACTGCCCATGGAGGGACTACCACAGATCTCAGCCTGCCTTGCTGAGAGGTGTGGTCACTAAGTTCTGTCCAATGACGTGGAAATAGAATTGGCGTATGCAGCTTCAAGGAAATGTCCTTAAAGGGACACTCCATGCCATGCTGCTTTTCATCCCATTCCTGCTGGCTGGATTACAGATGTCCTGGTCACCTCCATCTACACCACAGAAGCCTAAAGTTGAAGATGCCAATGTAACAGAAGGACTGGTCCTTGGTAATTGTGGAGCCAACATACTGTAGTCCAGAATTGTCTGAGTCCATGTGAAAATAAACATCTATCTTGTTAGAGTAGCTGGCTGTGTTTATTTGGTGGTAGAGGGAATGAGTCATTTGTAATCAAACCAAACCTTTACTTGTATAGAACTTATCATGGAACTTACTATATAGGACGTTAGTCTTACCACTTGCTGGTGAAATAGAACTTCTGGAAGAAGCAGGTAAGATTTTTATCGAAATCAGGGAGAGAGAGAGAGGGCCTACAAGAGATTGAATCATACCAGAAATAAAGTCATGATTTTCCTTAAGCATAGATAAATTGAAGTCGATGATGGTGAGTTCTGAGTCCTGATGAGTAGTTAGGAAGAGCCACTGGAGGAAAAAGTCAAAGACCAAGGAATACAAGGGAAAAATTTAGCCTTGAGGATGACCCAGAAGAATAGATACGTGATTACAGGTCTACAGTCTCTTATCTGAAACCATTGACGCCAGAAGTAGTTTGGGGACTCGGATGGTTTTGGCTTTTACAGATAATACTGAATGTTCTATATATTTTTATGTATGTATATTTTTAGGTATATATCTATTTATATTTTTATGCTTCTTATATGTTTTTATATACATCTTACATTATGTGTATTTATATCATTAGAGTATGTACTCTATAACATCCCCAGGAGGATATGGGAAGCACTCAGAAATCAAACCTCTTCAGCAGCAAAATATGTGGAATAGTCACACTAGTGCTTTTTAATGACTGAAAACAGTCTCACTGCAGTTCAGGTTATGCTCTTCCAGTAAATGTGTTTGCTTGAAATTTATTTTTTAAAAGATATACACAGGGGCACCTAGGTGGCTCAGTGGGTTAAAGCCTCTGCCTTCGGCTTGGGTCATGATCCCAGGGTTCTGGAATCGAGCCCCTCATCGGGCTCTCTGCTCAGCAGAGAGCCTGCTTCCCCCTCTCTGCCTGCCTCTCTGCCTACTTGTGATCTCTCTTTCTCTGTCAAATAAGTAAATAAAATCTTAAGAAAATTTTTTTAAAAATAAAAGACATACACACACAAAGCAAAAAAAAAAAAAAAAAAAGCAAAGGTACTTTAGGTGAGGGATTGTGGGCCTCTGTTAGGATTTCCAGTCCAAGGAAACAGTGTCTGCGGAGAAGAGGTACCAAACGATTAAAGAAGAGGGAAATTGTCCTTGGCTTGAAGAAAGGCTGAGTCTCTAGTCCTAAAGAGTTGATTTAATACATTCTATCTCATGTATTAAATGCATACATGCATTCTGAGCCCAGCAGTGTTCCTGCGTGGGGCAGGGCCATAGGATTCTGGGGCCCAGGAAATTAGTGCCTGCAGGGCAGAGCACAGAGAGGGACAGTGGCAGAGGGAGCTCCCCAGAGATCTGCAGAGGCTCACACTGAAGACTTTGCTGGAACACTGATGAGAACATGCCAGTGAAGAAATTGGGCCAGGTTGGAGAAAGGACTGCCCTAAAGGAACGGGATTGGATTGTACTGGCCACAGTCCCGCCAATTTGGTTGCAGTCAAGAACAAGAGTTGAGTAGTCAAGACAGAGACTTGTGGCCCCAAGCCTCAAGTATTTACTATCTGGCTTTTCATAGGAAATAAATGTGCCACCTCCTGATGTAGGGGATAAAAATAGAATACTTTTGGGTGCCTGGGTGGCTCATTGGGTTGAGCCTCTGCCTTCAGTTCAGGTCATGATCTCAGGAGTCCTGGGATCAAGCTCTACATCAGACTTTCTGCTCAGTGGGGAGCCTGCTACCCCCTCTCTCTCTCTTTGTCTGCCTCTCTGCCTACTTATGATCTCTGTCAAATAGATAATAAAATCTTGAAAAAAAATAAAAATAAAAATAAGTTAAAATAAAAACTTCTTCAGGGAGAAGAGGATTTCTTTACCTCTTGGCCCCTTCCAGTGCCAGGCAGAGGATCTTACATTTAAAAGCACTTGATAAATGTTTGGGATGGATGGATGGATGGGTGGATGGATGGATGTTATAAGTTGTTTCATCGAGGAAACACAGGGAACGGTTTTTCTCTAAAGTGAATACACAAAAGGAAAAGCATCAAGTTTGCCTGCTTTGCCTTGCCACCCATGGTCAACAAAGCTTAAGTTCACGGTTCTGTGGTATTTCGGGGGGGGGGTCATCTTGATTTTATTTGTTTGGGGTTTTGTTTTATCTCTGGCTACAGAGGTTGAGGACATGGAATTCATGACACATTGTCAGTATCGGTCTGTGCAGGGCCTTTCCTTTGGCTATTTAGTTATTCGCTTTTACCTGCTCACCTCCCCATAGATAACCATTGGAATGTGTTTAATGATGAATTTTTATTTGCGCCAATTTGAAAAAAAAAATTGTGGTTTTATGCATGTATTTTTAATTTACCGGAACCAGGTTGTGTCCTGTATCTCTTGCTACCTCTTACCCTTCCCACTCAGCACTGCCTTCTTAGGACCCAGACACACTGTCCGTGTACATCTGTTCCGCTGCGTCTAAGCCCTCCCTTGGGTACATCTGCGCATTTCACTCGGCTGCTCTCTGTATTCTGTTTTCCCAGGGTATCATTGAAAGTAACTTGCCAGTTTAATCAATCGTGTTTTCCATGGTTTGCAGAAAGACGAGGCGCTCCATCTCCTTGACCACGGCTGGAATAGGAGTGAGGGGGCCCCGCCCACCCCCGACCCCAGGAGAGGTCAAGAAGGGGTCAGTCTGGGTGTAGGAGCAGCTCTGTTCTCCCTGGTGTCCTTGGCCCGGGGCCTAGCGTCTCTGTTTTCTCACCTGCAGCAGAGTCAATAATCCCTGCCCCACCTATGGCACAGGGCTGATATGAGGCTTAGGGAAACAATAGGTAAAAAAAAAAAAAAAAAAAGGCTTTGAATAGGGTTCCTCACCACCTACAGGGAGTCAGCCCTCACGGTTATCCTTCAGCTGGTTCCCAAGCCCAACAGGTGACTGGAAAAGCAAATGCTCCCGCCCCCGCCCCCATGCCACAAAGAAGCATCTCTTCACTCTCAGGGTTATGCAATCAACAAAGCCTTCTGCCCTGGGCCCCCCTCTTGTGTCCCTTAGTCACACACACCCCCCCCTTCCTTGGTGGGTGACTTTCCTGGGCTCCTCAGGGCGGTGTGCACTCCCTGGGGCGATCAGTCCCAACCCCGCTTCCCCTTGATCTCCTCCAGCCACCGTCTCCCTTCCTCATATACCCCACACTTTATTTCCATTCCCGTGTTTACTCTGCAACCTAGTGTCTGGGAACACAGGCCCCTCCAGGTTTCCATTCCTCGGCTCGGCCCACAAGAGAGAATCCTGGCTGCTTTTGTGACTATTATCTTAAGCACATTTGCTCAGTCCACTTCACACCCCCTCCCCAGGACCAACAACAAAAACAAGGTTCCACGTCTCCACCAAAACAATGCCCAAGAATGTACCCAGTGTAGGCGTGGACACAGCCTCCTAACTCCTTTGTGCAAAGACTGGGAGCAGCTTCCGGGGGGTGGGGGGGTGGGGGGGGTTCTGTGCTCCAGGCAGAAGGACTTGAGCCAAATCCAGTCAGCAGCTCTTCCTGACCAGCCGCCCCCCCTCACTCTTGCTCCTTTTTCGCGAACCCCTTCCCTGAGGACAGGAGTTCCTCTGGCTTGGATGCTTCCTCTGCACCCCAGTCATGCTTATAGCATGGCCATTACTATTCAGGACTACTGTTCAGGACTACTGCCCAGGGGGTGGGCAGATCCGTTTTTCCTATAAGACTGTGAAATTCTAGAAGGTGGATGAGGGTCATGCCACTCTCTGCCAACACCTGTGAGATGATAAATTTCTGTTGTTGAATCCACGCGGTTTGTGGAACTGTGGCATGGCAACTCTCGGAAACTAATACAGGTGGCCAGCAAGCCTTTATTTCCACTTTTTTTGGCGGGGGGTGGGGGGGTGGGCACTGCAGCTGTAGAGTTTAGCACAGCAACTAAGACTCATTGATGAGAGCTCAGTACTTACTGATAGTAAAATTTGTACCCTGGAGAACAAAGAGGAGCTGTGGTTCCTGTTCTTGAAGCTCTTGTGATGTGACTGAAAACACAAAGAAGAGACCATTCAAAGTACGTGCTGAATGCCAGGTCAGAGACACGGGCAGTCAGACCGCTGTGAGTGCCGAGCCCGTCACTCAGAGAGGGGGGGCAGTGCTGGGCAGCCATCCCAGAAATCTCCTGTAGACTCCCGAGTCTTGAAGTAAGGGTTAGTCAAGTGGAGCAAGAGAATTGGAGCAAACAGAGCAAAACCTAACAACAAGAGAGAACACGGACTGTTTGTGGACATGTGAGGTAACGTGGAGCCTGATCGGGAGGGGTCTTGTGTGACCTCCTGAGTCTGAGAACCCAAGAGTAACTTTATTTTATTTTTTTCATTTACTTATTTGACAGACAGAGATGACAAATAGGCAGAGGCAGGCAGAGAAAGGACGAAGCAGGCTCTCCGCTGAGCAGAGATCCCGACATGGGGTCGATCCCAGGACCCTGGGATCATGACCTGAGCCGAAGGCAGAGGCTTTAAGCCACTGAGCCACCCAGGCACCCCGCAAGAGTGACTTTAAAGAAGGGAGTGACATGCATGGTCAGGCATGAGTTCTAGAAATTTCTTTCTGGCAAAGTGAAGATAGATTACGGGGCGGGGGTATGACTCACCACTAGGAGGTTCACCAGTCTTTGTGGACATTAGAAATTGGAGGAGATCTGTCTTTATCATCCCTCAGCCTCAAGGAGAGGCCACACCCCAGTGCGCATCCTGGCCCGAGAAGGCTGGGAAGGTAGACGCACAACCCCACCCACCAACTCCTGGTTTGTCCTTTTAATGGGCAGTAATACGTCCTCTGCAGATGTGTTTTACTACCATTTTTAAGTCCAGACAATCCCCACCCTCCTAGAATCTGCCTCTAATTCTTGGAAGTTGGGATAAAACCACATGTTTTTCATCATTCTGCAAAACCGCTAGCTCGAAGCACGTAGCTCTGTGACATTGGGGAAGAAGCTGTGGACATCTGTGTTGTGTTTCTGTTCCCATTCATATTTCTCTGGTATATTAAAGCAAAATTGCACCAGGCTCTAAAGACCACGAGGGAGAATCAGAGGGCACACGGGATCCTGAAAGAATAAGGTGCCCCAGACAAACCATTCCCCGGCGCGGGACAGGAGGCAGAGGAGGGGCTCCGAAGCCCAGGCCATTCCCTTCACCGCATGACACACATATGGGATCTGATCAAAGTCAAATGTATTTTGGTCCTGTCGTCCTGGTGTCATTGTCACCTCTCAGAGGACATGTGGTTGCCCCGAACGCCGTGCTTGTGATAGGAAGGAAAGCGGACTAACAGAACTCACTCTGCAAGCAGGGGAGCAGAGCCTCCTGCCAGGACCCGCTAGAGCCCCAGGCACGTCTGCACCCATCAGTGGCCCTTCGGCATCGTCCAGCACTGTTCCAGCCTGGCCCTGGGCCCCTGGAAGCCAGCCAGATGGATGCAGCCTCAGCACCCCGGGTGTTCACGGTACTCCTTCTGCCCTGTGGACCCCAAATGCCAGAGGACTCCTGTGCTGACCCTTGGATTGCGATAGGGGCTGTTGCTGACATCAGCATAAGCACATTAAGGCAGCCCATGCATGCCTCCGTGGGTCCTTCTCCTGTTGGCGCTTCGGAGGCCCCGCAGGATCTTGGCGGAGCTGGGCGGCCACCAGTGTGTGTGGGCAGACCCGAAGTACTCGGAATTCCCCTGCTGTTACCAATGGGTTCTGATGGGCTTTCCTTTCGCTTCCTCTTGTAGACTTTTGAGCATTGTTATTACTGATGCAATGGACAGCACGGGTCCCATGTCACTCTAGCATAACTTGCATGACAGCAATGGGAGGCTTTGTCCCAGGCCCAGAGGGGCGCCTCATAGGACTGAAGGCAAGCAGAACCAAGGCAGTGCCACACCCGGCCACACATCGGGCCCGGGGAGTCTGCTTTGCTGCAGAAACTGTTGAAGTGTCTCCCCCGCCCACCTCACAGAATATTCGGGAGAATCCAGCGAGCTGTGTATTCCACGTCCTGGGAAATTGAAAAAAAAGGGAGAGGGAGAGTCGTGACCCCGCAGGTCAATTTTATGGCTGTTGTCCGGGACACATATATAAACAACGGATGACACTAGAGTGTTAAGATAAAAGACTCTCAACTTCAATGTCATTAACTTGCAAAGCAGTTTAAAAACAAAACTGAATTGCTATCAATATTCCAGTTGAGATATTTCACATTAAAAAACAAAATTTCCGTCTCCTCTTGAATAAGAAGACAAGACGACACTCAGCCCATGTATCTGTGTGTCAGCAACCTGCGCCGACTCAAAAGCAGCTCTTCCCTCCCAATGGAGCCCTGTTCTCCAATTTGCCAGAATCCCACCTGGTCTCTGAACTGTTTCTATTGTTTGCCCCTGCAAGGCCCTGCAGGCCTTGGAGTTGGTGGGGTCCTGCTTACTCAGTGGACCCCCGAGATCCAATCTGGGGAGTGCTGGGCCAAATGAGGCCCGTTCTGGTGACATCCAGTCCCCCAGCGCAGAGTGACAGTCCTCTCTGCTTGTTCTTCCTGTACTAGGCCACTCTTAGCTTCCCAGCCCTTATGAGCAACAGCTCAGAGCATCCACAACCGCACAGTAAGAAGAACCAGCCACTTACAGCCCAAACTGCACTGCAGGGTTTCAGTGCATCTCGCTGCAAGTCCACATGGAGCCAGGAATGCTTTGTGCCCTGTTCGTGCCATCGTCCATCAGTGCCGCCAGAAAAGGGGGCAACGACAGGGCCCCAGCACAGCACACAGTGTTTCATCAGGTTAATGGTGAAGGTCCAGTTCAATGGGAACAGTCTGCCCCAAAGGCACACTTAAGTTTCATCTCTTTCAGGAAATGCCTGCTCATGATTTTTCAGGGGTCAGTTTTCCAGAATCTTTCCCATAAAGTTATTTAAAAAAACAAAAACAAAAACCCAAAAGACTTAAGATTTAGCCCCTGTTAACCTCCTGTCTTGTATGCTGGTGTTTGAGTCGACTGCGGGTGGCACATGATGACGAGCACTAAAACTTCAGACCCAGATAACCAAAGGTAGTGGAGAGGGGAGGGCTCCCATAACACTAGAACATCTGGCCTACTCTGGGCATGAAAGAGACCATGAACGAAGATGTATTTAACTTCTGTTTACTTCGATGCACAGTGTGTTTCTCTTGCTGGACCTTGAAATATTAGTAGGACTACCAAAAGGTAGTCCCATGTCTTCTCCAGCCCAGACTGAGAAGGGCAGGTAGGCTGGGCCACCTCCCTGGAGTTTTACTGACCTCAAGCCCGGGCTGTAGGGAGAAGCACCTGCCCCAAGGGTAGGCGTATGACACTTTCGCTAATACCCTCCCTCCCATTGCCCCCTTCCCTACCTCCCCACCCACCCCACCTCTCCACTCTACACAGCTAACACAACATGGAACCACTTAACTGAAGTGTTCATCATGGAATGGGACAGAAACTCTCTTGAACGCACAGAAAGTTCTGAATGTCCTGACTTAGAAAATACACCACTCGATCTTCAGCATATGATTGGCAAACTGCCTTCCACACACTGGGGTCATACTGAGCTCCTACCACCTAAAGAATCCTTTAAAGCATTTCTCAGTTCCTCAAATTTCAGACCCAAGAAGTTAGGCTCAGAAAAACCCCAGGATTTTTTTCTCTTACCTGCCAGAGGCCCGCTTTCTGAATTTTGAAGACAAGCCAGTTCATAGTAACTCACAGTGGGAAAGTCCCTCCATGTCAAACCATCTGGACCACATGGGCCCAGATGGACCATACCATCAGTTTTAATTTTCAAACTAAACCAAGATAATCTCCTCCAGTGACAGAGCCGAGCCACTTGTCCTAGACACTCCTGTACCTGAAGTGGGACCCTCGCAGTTCCATTAGAAATATAATTCTGCGCACCGCCCCCCGTTGGGGGGTTGGTGCTATCCAAGCTTTCATGTGAACGGAGGGCTCAATCAGCTATGGGCTTCTTAGCCCTGAAGAACTTCCATCCACTAATGCAGCTAAGCAAGGAAAGCCCTGTGCCCTCCTCCTTCTCGAAGCCATCACACACACTCTCCAGCGTGTGATAAATGGACTCGTTAGAACAGAAAGACATGGGCAGGATTTATGGGATGGAGATTGGAGTTTCGGTTCCTTCTCTGCAGCTTAATTCTCTACAGCTCACTTTCCTCACCTATCTGCTCTCCTAGCCCAGTTTGAGGTTCCAATGACTGAACACTGGTAAACAACTCCCTTGGAAATTCTCATATGAAGTTAGTTAGTAACTAGCACTGAGAATGCACGGAAGTCTGTTGTGAGAGGACTTGCATACGCATCCTAGTGAGACATTCATTCTGTGTGTCTGCCGCATGGCTCTCAAGTCTCAAGATCAATGTTTCCAGGGTTAAAAGGCGAGTTTCTTGGGATGCTGAGAGAATGAGATCAGCTGGCAAATCAGTAATATCTGGTGAGAGGCCTTTTAGAGGATCATGAATAAATATGGCAAAAATTAATTATTTTAATTCATTGTTAATTACTAAATAATTACATACACTCTAATTAGACAGAGAAATATTTTTAATTAATTTTAATTATATTACTAGTTACTTAAGAATTGCTCAAAATAATCTTATTAAAATAATTATAATTATTGATTGATTAATAATTAATTCTGCCAGGTTTGTTAATGAATGAATGATGAAGTGGGCTGCTGTAGTCTGTAGTGAAAGATACAACAGAATCAGAGGGAAAACGCAGTTCATGTCATCAGGCTTTCAGAGATCTGTAAGAATATGTGTCTTGGAACTAGAACACATTTTGTTCTAGAATAAATTCTCTGCATTGGTGCTTTAAAGCGTCAAATAGTTTTACCTGATTTTTAAAGAATAAATCATCATTTGTTTAGAGGTTTTATTTAAAAATAATTCATGGCCCCTAAAAATATAATCAGCTATAAAAATTTCATCAGATGAACATTTTCTGACTACATAAAATTTAGGACATAAAGATTGTGCTTTCCTTGGGATCTAGGGGAAACTCAAAGCCCTGGTCACCTGGGAAATTAACTCAATCTGGAAATATGGTGTAGAGAATGATTTTTATTAGGTTCTCGGGCCAGTCAGAGGAATGCCATCTCATTTGAGTGACCAGCCTCACCTTGGTACCTGCCTCCCACATCATCTTCAACAAAAAGGAAGGACTTTTCGTCATCCTTTGAGAAAATGTCCTTTTCATTCTCAATGAAAATTTTCTTAAATAATAAATCGGATTGAGAAATGATGCATAAACAAGATGTGGTCTGGACGCATGTATGGAATATTATTCAGCCCTAAAAAAGGAATAGCATTCTGACACATGGAACCACATAGAGGAACCTTGAAAACCTGATACCAAGTGAAAGAAGCCAGTCACAAAAGGACAAAAACTGCATGATTCCACACACATGAGGGACCTGGAATAGACCTGAAAGTAGATCAGAGATTACCAGGGGTTGAAGGGGGTAAGAAGGAGGGGTCACCTTTTTATGGGTACAGACTTTGAAATGCTGACCAAAGAGCCTTAGAAATAGTGGTGATGGTTGTACAACCTTGTGAATGTACTTAATGCCACTGTATTGTAGACTTAACAGTGGTCAAAATGAACACTGGTAAACAACAAATTTTGTTAATGTGTATTATAACACAATAACACAATAAAAAAAATACAAAAATAAAATTAAGTAAGATGTCAGATGCCTTGGGACGTCAAATTCCACCTAGGGCCCTTTGGCTGAAAGACAAGACCAGACCACGTTTTCCTCTTCTATCACTGATCACTTACAAACTTCCTCTTTTAGTCGGACATCCCCTCCCTGATGGTTCCTGCTGATGTTACTCTCAGTTTCTAGTCTCACAGCCTGGGGAATGAGTTTGGTTGAAGCCTTCATTTTTGGTTTTATCTAAAATTTTACATTATCTTGAAAGCAAAATTGCTATTTAAAGTAAGCTGGGAGGGGCAACTGGGTGCCATAGTTGGTCAAGTGACCGACTCTTGGTTTCCGCTCAGGTCATGATCTCGGCGTTGTGAGATTGAGCCCCATGTCAGGCTCCACGCTTAGAACAGAGTCTGCTTGAGACTCTCTCTCCCTCTCCCTCCCCCATGTGCTCTTTCTTTCTCTCTCTCTCTCTCTCTCTCAAATAAATAAATAAATAAATAATCATCTCTTTAAAAAATTAAATAAGCCAAAATATAACTGCAACTTTAGGGAGACTTCACTACACATGTTGTCGATTCCTAGCCTACCTGCGATCAGCCTATTTTTACTCTCCTTTTCTTTTATTTCAGAAAGTAAGAATAAAATGGCTTTGCTTAAATATAACAACAATAGCCTCTTTTCTGATCTCGTTTACTTCCTTGTATTAGACGGTTTTCTAAAACTCGCCCGGAGGTCCCTCAAGCTGACTCCATAGCTAGGATGCTTAGAGAATGTCTGTGTTCCTTATAACCACTCATATCAGATTTGCTTTTTAAGTTTCAGGAGGCAGAAAATCCCTTAAAGATTTTCTTTGTAAACAAAGACCTTTGAAATAGCGCCGATTATCCATTTCACATGAGACGGGAAGCTTTTACCCAAGATTAGTGTGCATGGCTTGAACCTGACTCCGGGTTCCCCCCGTTAACCCATGTGGAGGAGAACCTGGTATGATAAGAAAGAAGTGAATGAAATGGGCTGTTAACAGATGGTGGTAGTTACTTTTAGGCATCGGACTTTATTCCGGATGTTTCTGTGAGGCTGTTTTTGGATGTGATTAACATTTTTAAACGAGTGGACTTGGAGTCAAGTAGATTGCCCTCCATAATGTGAGCCAGCCTCCTCCAAAAAAACTGAAGGCCTGACAGGAACAAATGCTGAACTGTCCCGCAAGCAAGAGGGAGTTCTGCCGCAGACTTGAACTTGAACTTCAAGTGGTGGCTCCTTCAGGCTCACTGTGCAGGTGGGAGCTCGCCAGCCTCCTTAATCCTGTGAGGTTAATTCCTTCGGATACATTTCTTTCTATATAAACACACACATCCTTTCGGTTCTGCTTCTCTGGAGAATCCTGACTCGTACACAGATCTGGGGAACAAGCCCCAGGTCTTCTGCTGTGCGTGCTGAGTAATTTCAGCAAGTCGGTTAACCCGAGCCTGAATTTCTTCATCTACAAAATGGAGATTTTTATATTACCTTGAAGGGGGCTGGAGAGAACATATACAAAGCACAGGATGTATCATGGCTGCTGAACAAAGAGTAGTTTTGAAGAGGGAGCACTACAAACCTGAAACTAAAGAAACCATTTCTCCTCCCCTTAAGGAGCTTATACCCTTGCAGGAGAGAGAAGTAACAATGGAGGTGCTGTGTACCAGTACCAAACCGTAGTGCTACACACTCGCTCTCTCAGATCTGAAGAAAACCCAGCACACCGCCCCAAAATATGCCACCTTAGCGTAAGGATTATTTTGAGCTAAAGGCAATTATTTCTTGACCCCTCCCTGTCTAAAAGCAGGGGTGTAAATTTCCATTTATAAAGGTGGATCCCTCTGATCAGGAAGAGGACAAACCCAGAGGACTCTTAGCACCTGAGATGATTCTTAACCTGCATAACAAGCCTTACTAAACAGCTCTATTTACTTTTCCTTCCCTTAACTTCCCATCAGTTACCAACAGAACCCCCCAACCCCTTTTCCTTTGTCTAGCCTAAAATGGTGTACATATATATATATGCCCCCAATACTAACACTGCCTCCTGGGGTCACATTTCTTTGTGAACTCCGGTGCATCCTTACATAATCAATTCTGGGGATTTTTTTCTTGTTAATCTGCCTTTTGCCAACTTAATTCACCAGTCCTCCAGCTAATGAGTATAGGAGGATAGAGAGAAAATGTTTATCTTCCCTACAGTCTTATTCAAAATATAGGAGACCTTGCGATTAAGGCTTGATTAAGGCCACTCTGAACTGATATTCCCAATCTCCAATCTTAAACCTATTCTTCTCTTGAATTGATGGTATATTGACCCAGAAAACATAAAGACAAAGATATTTAGGAGGGTAACACTGACAGCTAATTAGGTAGAATAGATGGGGACGTATTTAAGAGTAAAATGATCCGTAATTATGGGTAGATTATAGCCAATTTATTTTTGTTGGATGTTGAAATTAGATCTGTTGAATTATATATTGAGCTTCCTTTTTGCTCATCTATAAAATTCAGTTAGTGGTATGCAGTAGGAACACAGAAAAGCTGGAGCCATTGAATAATGGCTAGATGAATGGTTGATAGTCATGAAATCAAAAATTGTTTACCCAACAAAATATTGTTTACCCAACCCTCTAGGCTAGGCGGCTTCAAGCAAAGACAGTGGAGTCAACAGAGAATTACGTGTTATGTTTTTAAGTTTATTTATTTAAGTAGCGCTGCATGCAACATGGGGCTCAAACCCGTGGCCCCAAGATCAAGAGTCACATGCTCTTCGGACTGAGCCAGACAGGTGCCCTGAGAATTATGTTTTAATGGGACGACAGAGTAAATGGACAAAGGAGATGGATTCTGGAAAAACTTCAAGAATGTCAGATATTGGGAGCCCCCTGACTCCGAGGGCCTGTTCAAGTATTTAAACTTCTAAATACTTGCCCAACCTCATTTTTGGTAAAGGAAGTTATATATAAGAAAGGAAGATAGAAAACCCATGCCTCTCTGATCCCGAATAAATCTAGTTACTACAACACTCAGAGAGACCGTTTGGTCGAGGCAAAGGAACGTGGATACCCCTGGTGTGAGTGATCTAGAGCGGCTACTGCTTGCTGTCCGATCGTAAGATAATGCTGGGTGAACCCATCAGAGAAGAGGTTTTGTCAGACCCAAGTTCAACCATGTAGACCTCAGAGAGTGCGTGATACACTGTTCGTTGGTCCAGCCAGTGCCTAAGGAGGGGTCGGGATTCTCTAAACGCCAGTTCCCCGATGAACACAGAAGGGGCCTTGGAAGCCTGAAGGATGTGCGTTCCTTTTCGGCTCTTTTCCCGCACAGGGGCTGGTGTGTTAAAGGTGAAAGCAGAGAGGCAGCCTGTGTTTTGATTTGGTGCTGAACAAAACGCCATTTGGACTCTGATTTCTATCCTAAGAGTACACACAAAAGGAGTCTACGAACTTAAGTATGGAGAGGGGAATTCTCTGTTACTCCCTAAGTTCCTAACTTGAGCTCAGCTCTCCCATTCTCCCATTCTGAGAAAATCCCAACTGAGGGATTTTCTTCACCGAGTCATAAGGGTAACCTCCAGGCTAGCTCCAGAGGTAAGAGGAAGTTGGTGTAATTCATGTGATAAAAATTTAATACACATCAATTCTTTATGTTTACTGCTATTAATTTTGCGGGGGGAGTGATAAGGTCCCTACCCTCAAAGATTTTACAGCTGGGAGTCAAACATAAAAATGAACTAAGGCTAAGGACGCCTGGGTGGCTCAGCCAGTTAAGCATCTGCCTTCAGCTGAGGTCATGATTCCAGACCCCTTGGGATCAAGTCCCACATAGACCTCCTTACTCAGCAGGGAGCCTACTTCTCCCTCTGTCTGCTGCTCCCCCTGCTTGTGCGTACTCTCTCTCTCTCTCTCTCTCTGACAAATAAATAAAAATCTTTTTAAAAAATGAACTAAGGCTATACACAGAGAACTTAACATTATTGAATTTTTTAAAAGATTTTATTTTATTTGACAGAGATCACAAGTAGGCAGAGAGGCAGGCAGAGAGGCAGGCAGAGAAAGAGGGGGAAGCAGGCTCCCCGCTGAGCAGAGAGCCCGATGTAGGGCTCGATCCCAAGACCCTGAGACCATGACCTGAGCCAAAGGCAGAGGCTTAACCCACTGAACCACCTGGCTCCCCAACATTGTTGATTTTAAGACAAGACTGAGAGCACTAAACTTTATTGAGGATCGGTATGTTCCAGGTACTGGCATAGGAACTTTCATTTACCTCTCTGGTTAAGCTGCCCAGACAGGGGAGAGATACTAATCTGCATTCTACTAAAGAAAGTTCCAGGCTCAGAATGGTTAAGGAACTAGAAAAGGATCCTCTCATCCAGAGTTTTGATTAAAAACTCCAGAAAATCATTCTACTACCTCGAACCTAATGATAAATACTACACATTTTAATGAAAGAATGATCACTATATTTTGATGTGTCCAAAAAAACACAATCTCCTTGGCTTTCCTGAACAGCACCGCTCCCAGCTGAACAAGCACAAGGCCTTATAAGTACAACTCGTCTGCATTCCATTGGCATAAATTCCCATCAGACAGCCCTCTCCCTTCCCTCTTCCCATCGGCTGGCTTTTAAAGAGGTACCTGCCTTTCTAAGGCAAAAAATAAAAATTTTTTTTTTGCACCTAACCAAGAGCAAAGCCCCTTTCTGAAAATTTTGTTGTCCAGTAACATCTCTGTGGAATCATTCAAAATGGGAGAATTTTGTGTGACTGTATGTTCATGCTGGTTTTGTTCTCAGAGTGGCCACAAAGCCAAGTTCAAGGCCAAGAGTGAAAGAAAGTTCAACGGATGGCATGACTTTTCCTTGCAGTGACATGGAACTGTCAGCTTTCTCTGCCCTTTCGTGGGGTGCGTATGCTCACACATTATATATACATATTTAGGTGGTATTTATAAATGCATCTCAGAAAGATGGGAGTTTCCCATGGACGAGGTAATGGAAACGTGACTTGGCAATTCTAATCGCCATGCACATAATGTCCAAAAGAGCTCATCCCGCAATCAGGATTTGGCTCTCAATTGATCATTTCATTAAGATTCGACAGGAAATACCGTTTTTAGAGAGTCTGGAATTTTAATAACTCGAAAGACTCCTGATGGTCTTATTTATTTTATTTGCAGGGCTCCCAAAAAGGAATTTCACAGTGTACTGAACGGCCAGAAGTAAGCATTTTCTTACTTGGCAAAACAAAAGCTGAACAACACAAACACCTAGGCACACGCTGGTCTATGCGTGCAACCACGATGTGATATTGAGAGCAAAGAAAGAAGCACCGCAGCCTGGGCGGCGGTATCTGCAAATATGAAAAGGACAAACAAACTAACTAACTCGGTGTAAAAATAAGTTGGAGTGGGGGAGGTTTTCTGTGCCTTTTGAAATTATGTAAAGAGAACACTGGACTCAGGCCAGAGGGGAAAAATTGCAGCCTTTAGGGGACTTTTACTGGCGGCAGGACATCGGCCTGGTCTTTAGTATCATTCAAAAAGCCGAAACTGATTCATCCATACAGAATAACATATAAACAGGAACACAGGCATTTAAAGGAAAAAAAAAAAAAGGTTCCTGGAGGCAGCCCTGTGCTCTTTTCACTCACCCCCTAGCTCAGTACCATTTAGTTAGTTTTATGAGTCCTTCTAATAAATGAGCTGAGGTGGTTTCCTATAAAAGGGTTTAATGGCGAGGAGCCATTATGCAGGGTCATAGAAATAGAAAAACACCTGCTCCAGCCAAGGTCCCTAACAATACATGCGGGCTTGATTCGAGCCCCAGAGTTTTGGAGACCTTGTTAAAACGGAGGGACACAGACATTCATACATGGGCCTGTGTGCCTGTCCTGGAAGTAGGGGAGGGCTCTAGTTCTCTCAACTTCATTACCAGGTGCTTTGTTACAATGAAAGCAAGTCTCGGGCTGAATTCGGCCGTAAAATAAACATTTGGAAGCCAGCAGGCACAAAAAAGTTGTACAACCAGTTCTGTAAACTCAATGAAGTACAGTTCTCTGTCCTACTGGCTCGCTGACAAATTCCTTGTATAACACACTCACTGAAGGCAGATGTGACAGCATTCTAACAGCAAGATTTAGCCCAGCGTCTAGTCAGTCAGGTGCGAGAAACTTCCTGCGAGCTCTGGATATAGGTCTGTTTCAAACTCTAAGGTGGGGACAGCTTGAGCTCTGAGCTAGGCTTTCTAGAGCATCACACCCTGTTTAAGTAAGGTGGGGAGTGTCCAATAGAGTATTTTCAACCACCTTACGTATTTTGAACACCTTCAGTGCCACCGATGAGCACTGCCTCTACGATCCATCATGCTAAATAACAAAGCCGTTGGTTCTGATAGGAATTGAGAGGGGGCACGCTTAGAACAGCCTCTAGAACAAGAGTGTCCTGATGACCTTTCAGATTCCAACAACCCTTCCCTGAAGTGTGTATTCATCCCTGAATAGAGTCCTTCAACATTACCGCACATGCAATGTTGATTAAAAGCCCAGAGACTGATGCCTCGCTGGTACACGCTCTTGGAAGTTCCTTGCAGACATTGTAGCATTTGTGTTGGGGCAGTTTATTGTTTTTACTCAGAACCCAGACAGGGAGGGGGCTTAAAAGTTTGAGCTCTAGACTTCAGAGAACCCTATCTTTCCTCTTGCCGTGGTCTGGAGTCTTGAGCAGAATCTGCCCAGGGACAAACAGTCCTGTTTCCTCACTCCTGTTCCTATGACCAACCCTATTTAGAAGGTGATGGTAACCAGGCTGAGAGTTGGTTCCTTACCAGGCTTCTCCGTGCAGGTAGGCCACAGAAGTGATGTTTTGCCTGGATTCCAACCTTTTCTTTCCATAATTCTTAATGTGACCTGATGTTTTTGATTTGCCAGGAAAGTACTAGAATATCAGCCAGTTAACACCAGCCAAAACACCATCATAAATAACACACTCGGGCGAGGGGCACCTTAGGCAAAGACGCTCTTCTTGACTACTCTTTAGCCAGGCCCCTCTGAGCCTGCATTCTGGCTGGGCCTCATCACTGGGCCCTGTCTCTGGCCTCCCTAGACCATTTATAGCAAGAATTCTGCTAGTCACCTTACTGAGATTTCCCCCACCCTTGATATCTGACCACCCTGGCCTGCCTTCAGCAAAACCCTAAGTCAAGTTAGCAAGAATCCCCCCTACCCTTGGTGTCTCCTTTTAGTAATTTTCTATCTACCAACCCCTCAAACCCCCATTCAATTCCTTGGCTATAAATCTCCAGCTGTGTGTTCAGAGTTGGGCCCATCTATGTCTCCTATTGTAATAGTCTTGACACCTCTGACAATAGTCCTGAATAAATCATCCTTACCATTAACAACAACGGCAGAATAATTTCTTCTTTAACAGTGATGGTACCATGACTCGGGATCAGATTCCCCATTGGACCACAGAGCCTCTCTCCCAGGACCCTAAGTGTACATTTTTGAAGCCTTTGTCTTCACTCATGACTCACTGATTGAGGACCCATCAGTGAGTACAGCTCCTCAGCCAGGACCCCTGACGACAGTCTGCTGAATCATGGTAAGGACAGATTTAGATTCTTAGGATTCTGAATGTACTGTCTGAGGCCGGGCTAGTCTCAGGCTTCCTTGTTTGAAAGGTCCCTTCTGACTAAGCTTTCTTCCCTGGGTCCTTGTTTCCAGCACAGGTGCTCTGCCTTAACTGCTGGGCTGGAAGTCCTTCCCAGCTCTTTCTTTCTACTGGGGATTCACTCCCTGATGCTGGGGCTAGAAATTTTTTCCTAGCTCTTTGTGCCTCTTTGTTCTGTTTGATCCTGCTTTTTCTACAGGAACTTCTCAATCAGCTGAACCTCGCCTTTCTAAATCCCTCCCAACTGTATGTTTCACCACTACCGTGCTACTTCTGTCCCCTATATTTCTTGTTGCCATGGTTTCACTCAGAGAATTTGGAACTTTGGTGGCTCGTCTAGTCTAACTCAACTACGACCTCTCCCTTCCCATCACTTCCGTTCCTCCTCCCTTCTTTTGCCTCTTCCGATCTTCCCTTCAGCTCCCTTGAATCCTTTCCTATGTCCCCTTCTAAGCCCTGATCTCCTCCATTTTTCGGTTCATCCTGCCAGACTTTCCCCTTCCCACACCAGCCCCCCAGTTCCCATACTCACTTGAACTTTAGGCCTTCTGTCCCCCATCGGGGGCTCTCAAGGAATGTCAGGACCCCCCAAAGCAACTACATATCGAACAAAAGAAAATCTTACAAGTTTCCTCCACAAATATTGTTGGAGAACAAAATGGAAACCAATATATGGAATTGATTTTGTATTCTTCAATTTTGCTAAATTCATCTATTACTCCTAGTAAGTTTTATTTTATTTTTTTTAAGATTTTATGTATTTATTTGACAGAGAGAAATCACAAGTAGATGGAGAGGCAGGCAGAGAGAGAGAGGGAAGAAGGCTCCCTGCTGAGCAGAGAGCCCGATGCGGGACTCGATCCCAGGACCCTGAGATCATGACCTGAGCCGAAGGCAGCAGCTTAACCCACTGAGCCACCCAGGTAAGTTTTATTTTATTTTATTATGTTAATCACCATACAGTATAGCATTAGTTTTTGATATAGTGTTCCATGATTCATTGTTTACGTATAACACTCAGTGGCCCATGCAATCCGTGCCCTCCTTAATACCCATCACTGGACTAACCCATCCTCCCACTACCTCCTCTCTAAAACCCTCAGTTTGTTTCTCAGAATCCATAGTCTATCATGGTTCCTCTACGCCTCTGATTTCATTCCACTGGACTACACTGAGAACATTGTCTATAAATACAGTTTTACCTCCTTTACAGTCTAGATGACTTTTTTTTTTAATTGCGCTATCTTAATATAGTACAACATATAGTACAATGTGGAATAGAAGTGATGAGAAGAGACATGCCTACTGTTCTGGATCTTTGGGAGAAAGATTTAGTCTTTTACCATTGTATACGATATCAGTTTTACCTTTTTTGTAGATGCCTTTTATTAGAGTGAGGACATTTTTATTTTTAGTTTGCTAAGGGTTTGGGTTTTTTTTTTTTGTTTCTTATTTGACTAAGAATGGATGTTGCATTTCTATATACTAATAACAAACCACTGAAATTGAAATTATTTTTCTTGTGAAAAACACCTTTTAAATTAGGATCAGAAATATTAAATACTTAAGAATAAATTTGATAAAACTCCAAAAGATCTGTCCACTGAAAACAATAAAATATTGCTGAGAGAAGGGTGTCTGGGTGATTCAGTCAGCTGAGTGTCCTACTCTTGGTTTCAGCTCAGTTCATGATCTTAGGGTCCTGAGATGGAGCCCTACTTTGGGGTCTGTGCTCAGTGGGAAGTCTGCTTGAGATTCTCTCTCACCCTCTCCTTTTGCCCCTCCTCCATTCATTCTCTCTCATTCTCTCTATCAAATAAATAAATAAATCTTTAAAATATTTCTGAGGGGGCTCCTGGGTGGCTCAGTCAGTTAAGTGGCTCCCTTTGGTTCAGGTCATGATCTCAGGGTCCTGGAATTGAGCCCTGCATTGGGCTCCCTGCTCAGTGGAGAGCCTGCTTCGCCCTCTCCCTCTGCCTACCTGTGCTCTCTCTCTATCTCTGTGCCAAATAAATAAATAAATCTTAAAAAAAAAAAAACTATTGCTGAGAGATATTAAAGATCTAAAGGGAGATATACCATGTTCATGGCAAGAAGATCCAACATTATTGGCCTCTAGAGCCAGTGCAATTCCAGTCAAAATCTCAGCAGGTTTGTATGTGTATGGAAATTAATAAGCCTATTCTAAAATTTTTGTGGAAATGCAAAAGACCTAGAATAGTCCAAACAAGTTTTAAAACAAATAGCTGAACTTAAAAAAAAGAAAACTGATATGAGTAGATCACAAAACTTACTATAAAGGTACAGTCGTCAAGCCAGAGCAATTTTGGCATGAAGACGGTCAAATAGATTGAAGGAGCAGAAGAGAAAGTTGAGATGGGACAGGGGACCTGCACATAGATGGAGAATCAGTGTCTTATGAAAATGCAAAAGCAAGTAAATGGAGAATGAGTCTTTTTTATTTTTTTACTGTTTCGTCTCAACAAATGATGCCAGCATGACTGATAGTCCACATGCAAGAAGAAGCTGAAGCCATACCTTGCACAGTACATAAAAACTAACTCAAAATGGATCTAAATGTAAGACTGTAAAACTTCTAGAAGGAAATCTCTGTGATCCTGGGTTAGATCTCTTCGATATGCCACCATAAATGCGATCCAATAAAAACATAAACTGATAAATTTAACTTCATGAAAGTTTAGAAGATCTTCTGAAAATGCTATGCTAAATGCTAGCATCTTCTGTAGATGCTATGAAAACAGACGAGTCACAGGCTAGAAGAAAATATTTTCAAAACACCTAACTGAGAAAGGGATTTTATCCAGAACATATAAAGAATTCTCAAAATTCAAAATTAAAAAAAATACAATTTTTAAATGGGCAAAATATTTTAACAGATTCTTCACCAAAGAAGATAAAGAAATAATTATATGAAAATATGCTCAACAGAATTTATCATTTGAGTAATGTAACTTAAAAACACAATGATACCATTCCACATTATTAGAATGGTCAGAATCTAAAAGACTGAACACAAGGTTTGCGAGAATGTGGAGGTATCAGAGCCTCTTATACTGCCAATGGGAGTATAAAATCATACTATTTGGAAAACAGTTTACCAGTTTCTTAAAAATTAGGTATGTACCTATTATATGATCTAGGCATTCCACTCCTGGATGTTTGCCTCAAAAATGTGGAAGCATATGTCAGTACAACGACTTGTACAGGAATGTTCATGGAAGCTTTATTTGCAATAGCCCAAAACAAGAAACAACCCAAAGGTCTTACTCAGCAACATAAAGGGAGCTATCGGTATAGGACGGCACAGATGAATCTCAAAACTCTGCTGAGTAAAAGAAACTGGAGAAAGAAACGCAGACTGTGTGATTTCACTTACACAAAGTTCTGGAGAGTGAAAACCAATCTATGATGGCAGAGAGCAGATCGGGGTTACTTGGTGTGGGCCGGAGACATGGGGGAGGACTTATGACGGGGTACAGGGAAATGAGACTTCTGGTAGAGATGGTTGTTCACCATCTCAGTTGTGGTGGTGGTTTTGTGGGTGTGTACATATGACAAAACTTCTTGAATTGTACAATTTAAAGATTATTTCTTTGTCAGAGAGAGAATGAGCAGGGGAGCAGCCAGAAGAGGGACAGGGAGAAGCAGGCTCCCCGCTGAGCAGAGAGCCCAATGTGGGGCTCGATCCCAGGACCCCGAGATCATGACCTGATCCAAAGGCAGATGCTTAACCAATGAAGCCACCCAGGCATCCCTCAAATTATACACTTTAAACATGTGCATCAAATGTTGTACATTTTACTGTATATCAGTTATACTTCAGTAAATCTCCAAAAAAAAAAAAATCCACTACTTTGTGTTCAACACAGTATTTCTCCAGTTTAAAAAGCGCCTTCTGTGGGTACTACCACCTGAATATTGGGTGAGAGACCCAATGTTGATGCCATGTTACAGCTCACAGCTGGATCACTGGTGCTTCTAAGCTGAGTTCCTGTTAAGAAGGGTCAGGCATCTTCAAGATGCTCAAGTGAGTGAGGAAAATGGATTGGGGGGAACTGGAGAGGCAACATGGACAGGTGGAAGGTAGACAGGATGGATATGGGTTCAAGCTATAGTGCTATTACTTACTGCGGTGGGACTCAGAGCTAGCTTCTTAATTTGTAACAGTGTATCGGTTTGAGGGTACTTGGTCCAAGCATCAGAAACTGATTTAGGCTAAAATGTGGAACCAGCAGCAGATAAGAGCCAGTAGCTCCAAAGATCTTGATAGCAAAAACCAGGTCTCAATAGTTTTACCAAGGGTTTTCCTTCCTCTGGTCATGAATTAAATTCCAGAGACCAAGGGTCCAAGTGGACCAGTCCAAGTCACAAGCCTGTCCCTTGACCAGGGGAGGGACAAGCATCCTATTGCCAAGTACAGCAAAAGGGATTCGGGATGCTCTCAGCAAATGAAGGCAGGATGGATGCTTGGTGCAAAAAACAACAAATGGCACTCTTACCAGTTACGTATTGCCACCTATAGATTTAGTGGCTTAAGAAAACAATGATTTCTTACCTCTCATAAGTCTGTGGGTTAGCTGCTGGTTCCTCTTCTGGTTTCACCTGGCTTGCTCAGGCAGTTGCATTCTGTGACAGGCACCTGGCTGGAAGGGCCAAGTTGGCCACACTCACATTCGGGAAGTGCTACCGGCTATGAGCTGGTGGGTCTTGTTCCTTCCTCCAATGGCCTCACATCCTCCAACAGGGCCAGACGTGCTACATTTATAGACATTACAGGATAGCGGTCCATATGAATGAAGGCAGAACCTGCCAGACCTCTTGAGCCTGGGCCTTGGAATTCACATGCATGTCTCTTCTGGCACATTCTCAAGGCTGAGGAGGTCACAAGGGTCATCAAATTCTGGGGAGTAAAGAGATAAACTACAGCCCTGCATGGGAGGGATGGCTATGTCACGCGGCGAAGAGTATGCATCTTACAGAGGAGTACGTAGCCACTAAACAATCAGCCAGTGGCATTAAAAATATATTACTTACCTCATTATGATATTAGCACAAATTCCTAAATTCTAGAGTTATTTTGATAACTAAATAAAATAACACTTGACAGGCCTCACATCTAAAAAACACATGGTGAAAGCATACCTATTGTTAATGTCCCTGAAGACGGAGGTTATAGCCAGGCCTCCCTCACGGAAAATTCTCATCTTCAAATACTTGCTGTGCTAACTGCTGTTTCTTGGTGCAGCCTGCAGGATCTACCATTTGACAAGGAACTGAGCTTTGTTGTTGTATTTTTAGGGTAAAATCTCATTTATCCCTTCCTTTGTGTAAACTCCAAATCCAAGTGGAGTAGGGGATGAAATTGTACTTTGATTTGCCTTCTTTTTTTTTTTTTTTAAGACTTTACTTATTTTTTGAGGGAGAGAGCTGAGGGGTGGAGGGAAAGGGAAAAGCAGACTCCCAGATCAGCGGGGGCCCCCCGACATGGGGCTCGATCCCAGGACCCTGAGATCATGACCTGAGCCGAAGGCAGCGGCTTAACCCACTGAGCCACCCAGGTGCCCCGGGTTGCCTTCAGTTTTTGTGTTTAGTTTGTGTGTGTGTGTTGGTCAGTGTCCAGTCAGAAAAAACTACAATAGGAATTTTTTTTTTAAAGATTTTATTTATTTATTTATTTGACAGAGAGAGATTACAAGTAGACAGAGAGAGAGAGAGGAGGAAGCAGGCTCCCTGCTGAGCAGAGAGCCCAATGCGGGACTTGATCCCAGGACCCTAAGATCATGACCTGAGCCGAAGGCAGCAGTTTAACCCACTGAGCTGCCCAGGCGCCCTACAATAGGAATTTTAAAGAGAGGGGCAGTTAAGCAAATGTGAAGGCCTGGAGGAGAAAAAGGAAGCTGAGATCTTTCAGAGATTAGGAACAGCAGGAGGCTGCCACCATCCGAAGGCAGACGCAGTGCAGGAAAAAATGGCATGATCCAGAAGCCACAACCGCTCTCTTGCCGAGGCTGCTGGTATACACCCCCCGGCCCCACTACTCTCGCTGGAAAGTCTTTCCAGAAGCGGGAGAGGGGCTGAACTCCCACCCTTGGTTGCCAGTCACTGGACCACAGCCCGAGTGCGGGAGTGTTGCCCTACTGGAGCGCCCCATGTGCTCACTGCTGCTGAAACGCCACCACCTGAGCGCAAACCCAAATTCACCTGCTGCTGCTGTCTGGGCCCAGAAAGATGGGCTCCTCCCTCCACCCACCTTGCAGTCTCCCACGGCCGGAACCTAAGTGCAGGCCAGCTGGCTGGGGGGGGGGGGGGGTCTGGGAAGCGTAGCTCGCGGGCTTCCAGCCCCTCCAGAGAGAGCAGGGCAGGCAGGGTGGGAACGGCGCCGGGAGCCAGCACACAGCACGCAGCACCGCGTAGGATTTCTACACAGATGTTTCCCGTAGCACTGCTGTGGGCGCCCCCAGATGTTTTCTAGTCAGGTCTGTCTGAAGCAAAGAGAGCCTACGGGGAATGTTTCAGAACTTTCGCAGAACGCTATCATGCCACATTTGAGCATCTGATCTTCAAACCCCTCTTCCACATGGCCGTTGACTCCTTTCCTCCTTGGGTTTTGGCCGGGGCTGTGTAAACGCTGGCAAAAACGTGCGTTTTACACTCCACTGTGCAAAATACCAGTGAAATCTTTCTGGTCTCCTGCCTTTTACCCACTTGAAGTGCCTCATTAAAGTCATGTGGGGCAGCTTTGCAAAGGGATAGCAGGGTCCTTATTTTCCCTTCAAAGGGCCCAAAAGGTGCTCCTGGTTTTCTCTTCAAAAATGTCTGTAATCTTTAATCAGCAACTGCACATGAAGGATAACAGAATACGTCACCCCAAAATAGGCTGGTCGGAATTTAGGCCGCGTCACCCCCAAATATGCTGCTTTGGTATACTCTTTTGAGCTGTAGGCAAATAAATGCAGGGAGAGGCTTTCTCTGGACCACCCTTATCCACGAAAAGAGAGATCTGCCGAAAGGAACTCAGTCGTCATGAATCTCCTCCCAGTAGCATCGTCAACCACGGAGAACGGACTCTTGTCACAGGAGGGGGTCCTCGAAGTCAACCACACAGCCGGATAAACTTCGTCGCAAACTATCACACCTCCCATCTCTTCTTTCATGGCCCATTTGTCTTTCCTAAAAATCATTTCCTCTCTCCTAAGAGGCCTACATTTCCTTCCCCTTTCCCTATTAAGATGGCTTTTAAAACAGGGCTCCTGACTGGCTCAGTCAGTTGGGTGTCTGCCTTCCGCTCAGGTCATGATCCCAGGGGCTGGGGATCGAGTCCCACGTTGGGCCCCCTGCCCCACAGAGAGTCTGCTTCTCCCTCTGCCCCTCCCCCCACCTGTTTTCTTTCTCTCTCTCTCAAATAAGTAAAATCTTTAAAAAGATGGATTTAAAAAAAAAAAGATTTTATTTATTTGACAGAGAGAGATCACAGGCAGGCAGAGAGGCAGGCAGAGAGAGAGAAGGAAGCAGGTTTCCTGCTGAGCAGAGAGCCCGATGCAGGGCTCAATCCCAGGACCCTGGAATCATGACCTGAGCTGAAGGCAGAGGCTGAAAAGATGGCTTTTAAACCTGAATTCTAAGTCACTTCTTTGAGTTACTCATTTGTCCCTGTGTGTGTCCCACATATACATGGGGTAGACTTGGTTTGGGGTGTTTTTTTTAAAGATTTTATTTATTTATTTGACAGACAGAGATCACAAGTAGGCAGAGCAACAGGCAGAGAGAGAGGGGGAAGCAGGCTCCCTGCTGAGCAGAGAGCCAGATGTGGGGCTCGATCCCAGGACCCTGAGATCATGACCTGAGCCGAAGGCAGAGGCTTAACCCACTGAGCCATCCAGGCACCTCATGAGGTAGACTTGTTAATAAAAATCTGTTTTTCTCTCATTCATCTGTCTTTGATTACAGAGGTCTCGGGTAAGAACTCAGGATAGAGGGAAATTATTTTTCCTCCCTTACACACATGGAGTCTGCTAGATCCGCAGTGATGCCAATGAACTAGCAGCAACTGTCCCCTATGAGACAAGGTCATCTCCCCTTGACACCTGAGCCTGGTTCTTTAGACGCTTCTCGAATTGTCTCTTAGGTTTACGGAGCCTGATTTTCCCTTTATGGGCTCGAATCGTGCTTTGGTCTGCAAGGCAAGCCCTGGGGAGGGGAGGGATATGGGACAAGTGTGATGGGGCAGAGCTGCTCTGACAGACGAGGCTTGATCAGGGCGCAGAGGAAACTCTATCCGGACCATGGAATTAGCTTCTCAGGTAAAATGAGGTCACGCTCAACAGAGAAGGCAGTTGTCGAAATGGCAAGTGAAGCGAGGCATGTTTTGGAGGCAGCAGTCCCCCGGAACCTCGAGGCAGCCTCCATACCTGGCTTAGGCACCCGATGGGGCTCCCGCGAAGGCGATGACAGAGACACAGCTGCGTGGTCGGGGGTCTCGGGGGGCAGGGATGGCACATTACAAAGAAGTTTAAAGATGGAAGCCAGCTGTGTTGCTTTCCCTTTTCAGTCCTGACAAGGACGTAATGACTTCATCTCCTCTTGAAGAAGAGGAAAGCTGGGGGCACCTCACATCTGGGAAGCAACATGGCCAGAAGGAATGCCCTGTCTATTCTCCCCACACGTGCGTGTGAACAAATCCTTGTGAGGGGGCTTCCTCTAAAGGGGCTGAGGGACAAGCCTTCCTGGGCGTCTGTCCTGTGCCAGGCACTGCACTGTGTGTTTGACGCACATGATCCACTGTAGTCTTCCCCAGGACCCTGCATGGTAGGTCTCGGTGCACCCATTCTACAGGGAAGGAACATAAAGTCTAACACTGTGACTGCTCACAGGCAGAGGCTTAGAACCCAAGCCTGACTTCCTCCAAAGCTGTCTTGTTTCCATGACAACAGCCTCTCTGTTTTGAGAGAGCTCTGTGCGGAACTGGACAGGAGCTAGACGACTGGCTTGGACAGAAGTGTGTAGCAACAGAGAGGAGAGGGGACAGGCCGGGCTGGCATGGCCGTGCGGTCATCACCGTCCCGCTGCTCCTCACGCCCCTCCTTCCCTGCCTATGGCTCTCAGAGGTGCAGACTAGCCCGGGCCACTTCCTTTTATTTTTTTTTTTTTTCCAGAACCCTGTATCACTTTGATTTTGGGATCCCAGACGAATGCTTCTGTTAATCTCCCTCCCGGCGGGCCCCTTCCCTGCCAGGTCCACGGCCAACATCCCAATCCACCAGCCCTAAGGTTAAGGCCTTTCGTGCCACAGGAGTCCTCCCTTTTCAAAAGGCTGTAAATACAGCCGGGCAGGGCCTGTAGGCCTGTTCTTTAACTGCCCTCCCTAAACACCCATGACATCACCATGTACCCAGGGGATGGTCTCTAAAATATCTTCTGACCAACTGAAAAAACACATTAATCTTTAAGAAAAAAAAAAAAAAAACTTGGCATTTTAGGAAAAGCATCGCCACTAATGTTCAGCTTCGTGGGCTCACTTTGGGATTTGCAAGCAACGATTTGGACAACCACGAAGCATGCAGAAGTCCGTGTCATGGAACAAAATGAAAGGGGGAACCCAGAATACGTTCCCATTCTCTAAAATCTCTTTTTTTTAAATTTGGTGTCACGGGACAGTATTTCCTGGCTAGGCAGCCTGGCGCGCCCTCACCCCATGTGCCCTGTTCCTCTCTGCGAAAGCATAAGAAGGAGAAAAAGGAAATCTCGTGCCTGGGAAATCGCTGGCCAAAAAATAAAGTAAATTCCTTCTATCCCAACACTTTGCCCTCCTAACCTACTTCTGCACCTGAGCTCGGTGGCCAAAGCCTCGACACAGTTAAGCCAAACAGAGCTCTGAAATCAGGAGGAGAGGGAAAGAACACAAGATGATCTGAGGACAGAGAATAATCTATTTTAGCTCAGTTTCCCCCTCTAGGTGAATATCATCTAGAGAAAAATGTTTGAAACACCGTTTGATGGAAAGCTGTCCCGGGGAAGCAGCAAACCAGAGATTTCCTCTGGGCCAGGTGTTCTCTGCTGCTTTTGGCCTTCGCCACCCACTGCACATCCAGCAGAGGGGCAGACGAGCACTGAGGGCACTGGGGTTCTCCCATTTCACGGAGACAGACCCTCCTGAGAGTCGGAAAACAATATATCCCCTGCGACAACTTCTTAGGAGGTTTGGGAGACAGATTACTCGGTTAACTCTCCGTGAACTCCATAGTCTTTTCAGAATGCTGTCTTCCTGCCTTCAATTATACTTCCTCTCTCAGCTGTGGGACAGCAGTGCCGCTGCAGAAATGACCTCCCCACTCTTCGAGAGACTTCGGCTCCTCAAGCAAACGGATGAATGGATGGACATGTTTGCAACTCGGTCTCTAGGACCCGGGAGCCTGTGCTTGGAGGGGCTGCCTTGCTCCTCTGCACTGTCAGATTTCTGTCGACTCAAGAATCTGTCCAGAAATCTGGGGAAACGTTTCTGGTAGAGTGACACCAACTGTCCCTCCGCCGGCTTATGCATTGGCCACAACATACAGGAAGGAAGTCACAACTTAAAAATACAATTCACACGTCAGCGTTCGCCAACATTGAAATCTTAATCTGAAGTCTCATGGTGTCCCATGCTGAGCTTTACCCAAAGTCACTGATATTCAGACATCTCAGAGCATCTCCTCTGGGCTGAGATCTCTCTAGGACAGCCGCCCCAGAAGAGCCAGGGGCAGGGGCAGGAGAGGGGGGGCTCTACTGAAGAAACCCTGAACACGGCTGGGTTCGAGTCCCACATCCATACTCCCCCACGTGGCTGCCACATCCGTCTGCCTCGTGGTGAATTCCCTGGGCTTTAGGACATGTCCTCGCATCTCCTCTAGTCCCCCTTAACAAGGATTTTGGAACCTGCCTTCTGGACTCTCCAATGATCGATGCGGGAGCTTGTCACTGACTCAAAGAAGCTTTCATCAAAGTCTCTCCTACAAATTCACCAGAGCAAGGCTTCCCCTATGGAGCCTGCCACCTGCTAGAGGTCCCTACACGTGGTGTGGTCACACTCAAAGCCCACAGCAGCAAAATTTCAGCATCTCCACCCCAAGAGGAAGTGGGTGTTAGTACCTTGAAGTCAATGAACTTCTCCAAACTGCCCTTCAGTAAACTGTTCCAACTTCTGATATGCCTATCTGTTTTCATGTTTTAGATCACTTCCTGGTACTAGCCAGGACTCGCAGAGATAACTGACTTCTTTTATAATACCCCAACTGACCTCCACACCTCCCCAAAGCCTGCTCCCTGATGGTGAGACTCTGTTACCCAGGGGTCAGTGGAAGGCCATCTGGCACCCAGGATGTGGGAAGTCATCATTTTAATCCACGGACCATCTGGGTCTATTAAGAGACCTGTGTTTGTAGCCTGGTGTTTCACTCGATAAACTGCTTTTCTGAACGTGAACTCCAAATCATCACTCCACACCGACGAAGTTAAATCAGACACCTAGCCCCAGATATGCCTTCAAGTTATGGCTCTGTGACTGCTCAGAGACGCAGACCCGCAACAGCCCTTCTCCCTGCCTGGCTAATGAGAATCGTGTATGTATTTGCTGACCAAAGTTCTTCCTAGCCTGGTTTGGCAGAGCCCTCCCCTGATCAGTGTTAGAAGTTGAACAAACAACCTTATCTTTTGGCAGAAGTTTTTTAAAAACATGCAAGTCCTTTGCTTTTTCCTCCAGGGCCCCCCCCCGGAACCCCCCGCCCCCCGCCCCGCCGTACTCTAAGGTGCTACTGCCAACTCCCCACACTTCTCTTTACAGCATTGTCCTAGAATATGGTACGTGATTTAAAAAAAGAAAGAAAGAAAGAAAGAAAGAAAGAAAGAAAGAAAGAAAGAAAGAAAGACCACCTGACAGTTTTGCTAAACCAGTGGGGTGAGGGGAGTCCCATGGGTAATGGAGATCGTTTCCCTGGGATGATAATTGAAGGCCAAGGTCCACTGCACTTCGGGCCCCTCATTTAGAACACCGAGGCCAGTGTTACTCTCACCGCGCCAGCTGAACATCGGCTCCCTTGGAAGCCGGTGGGTGCGGCAGGCAAATATTTACACCTGCAGGAGCTGCTTTGGGCCGGGCTGAGGGCGCTGTGCCCAGAGGGCTCCCCCCAGGACTCCTTCCTCCTCTTGCTTGCAGCAAGTCCCCTTTAAACCTTGTTTCACTGACCCTCTGCTCAAAGCCTTCCAAAGAAGGACTGATCATTGCCTTTGATCGAGCTCCTCACTGTGTAATTTAAACCCAGTTCCCTTGCACATTTGATCTGTGCCTTCGCAGCCCCTACTCATCCGTTGCGTGTAACTCATTTTTGATCACTATTGCTTGGATCCCTGGGTGAAGAAGTTGTGTATGCCTAGCTCACCCTCTAGTCTCTGAATCTTGTGACCGGACGGAGTGAGCACCAGCTTCCATTTCCTCCGTGCTCCCTCTGCCTGAGGTGCTTCCCTCTCCGCAAAAGTTCAGTGAACACTGACTCTCTCTCTCTCCGTGGTTGTGCAAAAAGAAGCAGGGATGTTCCTATCCTCTGTGGAATGGTCACATTTACAAGTCCCCGAGCGCCCTACCGCCTTTTCCAGGTTCCTCAGTCATCCTGGTGGCTCTCCTTTGGACGGTCTTAAGGATTTACTTGTCCTCTGACAGGGCGGGTTCCACAGCCCAGACATGAAGGGATCACTGAGTTACTTCTAAGTGAACAGCAGGCAAACAGGCAGGAGAGATTCTGAAAAAGCTGTGAT
The DNA here is from genome assembly GCF_009829155.1 of Mustela erminea. Lineage (NCBI taxonomy): Eukaryota > Metazoa > Chordata > Mammalia > Carnivora > Mustelidae > Mustela > Mustela erminea. Next base: position 25,800,461 of record NC_045634.1, on the reverse strand, counting down.
GAATGCGCGCTCTTCCGGAACAAAGGCCAAGGCCAAGTCCAGGAGCACCAACAGGACTGGTGTAGCCACTGGCAAGGACAGGAGCACAACCCCAATATCTTCTAGGGTGCGCCCTGAGGAGGGACCCAATGGCCGCATGGGGGCCTCCGCAGCTGCATCTGGGGCACTCCCAGCTCCTTCCCAGCAGGAGCACCATCTTCCAACCTAGAGGATGTATTTGAAGGCCAAAGGGGGAAAAGAGGCACCGAGATGGGCGTGGGCAGGGGGAGGAGGTGGGGGCGCGGGAATTGACCCCACAGGTCATGGAGTTTGAGGAACAGACATGGGTATAGATTTCGCTGTACACGTTAATAGTCAGGAGGTCCTAATATCTGTCAGTGGGGTACACATTTGAAGGCCACCCCCATCCTACGGTAGCTTTGTTGGTGAGGCTTTCTCTCTCAAGATCCTGTGATGGGCAGAGGCATTGAAATCGTTTGAAGGAACTTGGCTGGGAAAGTTTGGACATGCGTGTCTAGAACCTGCTTTTCTGTATTTCTGTCTCCTCCAAGAGGTCCAGGGCCACAAAATCACAGGAGGCTGGTTTGAAGGGGGAATCACAGGGGGTGAGGCAGCTTGAAGGGTGCAGGAGGCAGCCGCAGTATCTTTAAGTATGAGAACAGGGGTGGCACTGCCTCCTTGGGAGGACCTCTTGGGCCCTCTGATACCATGAGAAGCAGCCACAAGAATGCCAACTCTGGCCATCATGACTGTGTCAGCCAGTGGTCCCAGAGCCCAACATAGCTCCCCAGGGACGCGCCATGTTGGCTGGTGCTGCCATTGTTCTTCTCGACACCCAGAAGTTCATCTATACCCTCCACACTCTTACTCGCACTCCAGGCTCCGCTCGAGACCTCCTCCAGGAGGAGGCTTTTCTCACTGCTGCCACCCTGCTTGGAACTCCTGGCACTCATTGCTTTTACCCATTATGTCTGCTTTTGTTCAATCTTTCCAAGCAGATCAACATTCGGAAGCAATGAGCAACAAGGGTTTCAGAGTTAAATAGAAAGTTTCAGCACTAAATGAAAACTTGACAAAAAGAAAATCGTGCAGAAGTGTCTCCCATCAGTACAGGTAGGAGCTAGTTTCACAGCTTCAAGGAACTGGACTTTCCAATGTGTCTGGAGAAGTCATGAGTGAAGATAGAAGGCTTTGCAAAGACATTTCCCCCAGTGCCCAGAAAGAAACGATCGACCAGCAAGGCTACCTCAAGACTGTACTGCTTATTTTAATGAAGCAGGTCACTATCAGAAACAATGGCCATATGAACACTCCATCCTTGAGGAGAAGGCACGAACCTGGGATGGACTGACTGACGGAGATGCCATGCCAGTGGAGGTTAACTGCTGACATTTTTATTAGCACTGTTATCTGTTTTATTAGTGCTCTGGTTATAAATTCAATAAGCTTCGAATGATCTACCCCAACCATACTTTCCCTTTATAAGCCCAGTTATTCCTCATGCTTGATTTTGCAGACATAAGGGGTTTTGTGGGGGAGGGGAGACTATATATATGGAATTATAGTAGAAACCCGAGTATTTGAGAATTTGTGGCTATTGACCCATGACGCCATTTTCTAGATTCTTGTATCATTTAACTTTGCTGTTTGTATTAGTTTTCTATTGCTGCTGTAACAGATCTCCCACAGGCTTAGTGGCTTAAAAACAACACAGATATCTTACGGTCTGAAGATGAGAAGTCTAAAACGGGTCTTCCTGAACTAAAATCAAGGTTAGAGAGAGCTCTATTCCCTTCGGCCTTTTCCGTCTGCTGGAGCCTGTTTTCATTTCTTGGTTCATAGCCAACACTGGCCAGTCAAGTCATTCTCATATTGCATAACTGACTTTCTTGCCTCCCTCCTTCAGTTAAAGGGTCCATGTGATTACACTGGGCCCAGCTGGATAATCCAGGATCACTTCCCATCTCAGAACTTTGATTTACTCATATCTGTAAAGCCCTTCTTGTCGCGTAAAGAAACATATTCGGTTTCCAAGGACTAGGGTGTGGATATTTTCGGGGAGGGGGGCATCATTCTGCTACAACTCAGTTCTTTACCATTCTGTGTGTTCATACTTTATCGAGGGCACTGTTGCTTTGTAGTTTTGCCTTTTTATTCCCCACAGCAATTGCCCAACTCAGAGAGTCTGATGGCATTTTTATTCTTTTAAAGATTTTATTTATTCATTAGAGAGAGAGCACGTGCACATGCAAAAGAGAATGGGGGTGGGGAGCAGAGAGAGAGGGAGAAGCAGACTCCCTGTTGAGCATGGAGCCTGACTCACGGCCTGATCCCAGGAAGCTGGGATCCTGACCTGAGCCAAAGGCAGACACTCAGCCGACAGAGACACCCAGGCACCCTTAGAGGGTATTTTTAAATGAACTTTCCTTCCTGACTCTTAATTTGAATAACACCCAGGTGTACTGCTAGGTTGAGGTAGTGTTGACCCAACCATGGCATCTTACATTCTTCCTAGGTAGGATACAAAGATAATTAACGATTGCCCCAATTTTCAATAAATTTGAAGTGTTCAAGATGACTGGTCAACGTCCAGGCTTTTAAAAACATGAGTAACACATATAGCTAAAGATAGAAATAAGTGTGATCCAAGATCGAGCACAGGTTTTCAGAGCAGGGATAGAGCTGGAATTAATGGAGCCGAGGACCAGGGAGAGAGAGAGTCAGAGTCGGTCCATTCTCCCCACATTTGGAATAAGGTCTTGGGGGAAACCAAAGCAGTAGGGAGGGGCCAAGATAAAGTGTGCAAAGATGTAATGGTATCAAAATGAGAACCCAAAGGATATCAGAGTATGTTTATGCCTAAATCTATCCAAAGAGCAAAGGAGTGCACACTTTATTTAAAGCGAGACAAGTAAAATGTTAAGATGTAGAGACTCTTGGAGGGAAAGGGAAGGCAGGAGGAACTGATAGAAGCAGCTTCCCCCGTCTTTTGCTTTGTCAGTCATAGGCTCAAATGGATCCAGGTTCCATCAACATTTCAAGTTTGTCTCCATCCGTCCCTGAACCGCTCTCCAATACCATAGTCACACGATGTACTCACCTTTCCCTGTACTTCCCACCTCCCTGTATTTATGTGTTTATTTTTATTTTAAATCAATTTAACTAACAACTAGTGGATCATCAGTGTCAGAGGGAGAGTTTAGTGATTCATCAGTCGCATACAACACCCACAGCTCCTTCCATCACGTCCGTCTCCCAGTTACCCCACCCCCCACCCACTCCCCCTCCAGCAGCCCTCAGTTTGTTTCCTATCTTAAATGTCTCTTATGGTTCATCTCCCTCTTTAATTTTGTCTTATTTTATTTTTGCTTCCTTTCCGCTATGTTCATCTGTTTTCTTTCTTAAATTCCACGTAGGAGCAAAATCATATATTTGTCTTTCTCGGACTGACTTATTTCACTTAGCATAATTCCCTCTAGTTCCTTCTGCATCGTGGCAAATGGCAAGATCTCATTCTTTTTGATGGCTCAGTAGTATTCCATCGTGTATATACACCACATCTTCTTCATTTTCTTTATCCCACCTCGTATTTAAAAGTGCTGTCCCCTCTTGCCTGCCGTATCTTTCCAGGTTTAGCTGAAATGCAACCAGACTCATCTCGATGAGTAAAGATTCTTCCCCTCCCGGACCCCCAGAGCACTTTCTTTACAAAGTGCCGAGCACTGACCACATGTGGCTTCAAATTCTGCCGCACAAATGCCCACACAACCTCTAAAAGCTGATTCTGCCGTGGCTATTGGTGTTTTCCAAAGATGACAAGATGACAGCTTCTGCCCAGGTACTTCCAGAACTTTGCCACTACCCTGCCAAGAGGTAGTCTAATTCTCTTTCCTTGGACTCTGGGCGAGGGTGTGGCTTGGCTGCAACCAATGAATGCAGCAGAAACGAGGCCGCAGGACTTCCAGGTCACAAAGGCCATTCACTGAGCTTTGTCTTGCTTCTGAAGCACTTACACTTTGAGCCCTGACCTTCCAGGTTAGACGTGCAACTGCCCTAGGCTGCCATGCTGTGTGGGAACCACAGCACAGGGAGAGGCCCTGGATGGATCCTCAATGAACTGTGCTCATCTTCAAATGCTCCCAAATCAGACACCAGATATGTGAGTAGAAGAGTCTTTAGACGATTTTTCTCCCAATTCCATATCCCCCGAGATTATGGAGCAGTCATTTCTGCAGTCTCAGTTTCAAAGCCCCAGAATCCATGAGTAAAATAAGAACATTGTTTCAAGCCACTGAACTTTGGGGTAAGTCCTTCTGTAGCAACAGTGACTGGGTTACCAGGTAGGAGCTGTATATGCATTTTCACAGAATTTACTGTTGAGGAGTATTTCTGAATCTAAGTCATTACTCTAGCCATTTTGTCATCAGGTAGATTAAATTAGAGGACAGTCAGCGACTTCTCCAGAGCCTCAGACACAGTGAGGGAATAGAGAAAGACATGATAAGGTTCAAGAAAAAAATATCTGGAGGGAGCCTATCACTTTTCTAGAAGAGAAAAGTGAGCAGATGTGGGTGCCTACATCTGCTTTTCAGCCTACAGTCTGCTGAAAATAGGCACAACTCCCTCCCTGTTATCCTCCTGGGGTGAACTGTCCCCCTGCTCTAGGGAAGACCACCACCCAGCCTGGGCACGAGTGGTCACTGCGGGAGGAAAGGAGGAAAGGAAGCATCTCAGACAGATGAGTTTCCAGGCAGTCCTGAGAAACGTCTTTTCTGTTGCTTCTCATGTATGTCTTTTTCATGCCACGTTTTGAGTGACACACACACAGACACACACACACGCATGCTCGTGCACAGCTGACAGTGCACAAGACTTCCGGGGACTGGACAAAGTAATTGTTGCTGGGAAGAAAAGGGAAGTGCATGCTTCCGGTGAGTTTTGCCCTGTGTGGCTGACGTGTGAGGAAGTGGGCAAACTTCCCAGCACAAGGAGTCTTTGTGACAGGCTCGCAAAGGAGAAGAGAATTATCCCCAGCGAAGTTACTGAAGTGAAAGTGAGCGGTCCTCACAGGGAACCCTGTGCTCATAGAGGGAAGGGTTGAAAAGAAAAACAAAAGTTAGTAGGCATTGTAATGTTGTCTCGACAGTTAAGGAGTCGTCGATCAATATCATTAAGACATTTAGCAATCCAAGAAATTATTATTTCAACTACTATTTTTTTTCTTTGCTTAAGACAACTGAATAATTTTGCCCAGACCAGGACAGGAATCTAAAGTTCTTGGATGTTACTTCCCAATTAAATTAATCAATCAAGAAGTAATTACTGAGCAGGAAACTCCAAAACTGTTCATTTGGATAAAGAAAGTCCAAGAACGAACTTCTTGAAATCTGTAGTAAATAGATGTATCCTGCTGTATTAGCTGTGGCTTCTTATGCATTATAAATCCCCTCAACATTCAAGGCTCCCGACTTACATATTAAATTACCAGGCTTCCCTTTTCTTATCCCAAAAAGGGTAAACACAAACTGAGTATTGGTTTAAGGCACATAGGTGTTTCTTAGTATAGTCACCTACCCTACACCCTCAATTATCTGATTACCAAATAGACAAATCTATTTGGTATGTCTGTGCTGACATTCTGGGAAAAGTCAATTACAAATCATCTTATTGGGGCACCTGGTGGGATCATTGGTTCAGTGTCTGACTCTTAGTTTCAGTTCAGGTCATGATCTCAGGGTCATGAGATCAAGCCTTCCATCGGGCTCCATGCCCAGTGCAGAGTCTGCTTAAGACTCTCTCGGGGCACCTGGGTGGCTCAATGGGTTAAGCCGCTGCCTTCAGCTCAGGTCATGATCTCAGGGTCCTGGGATCGAGCCCCACATCAGGCTCTCTGCTCAGCGGGGAGCCTGCTTCCCTTCCTCTCTCTCTGCCTGCCTCTCTGCCTATGTGTGATCTCTCTCTGTCAAATAAATAAATAAAATCATAAAAAAAAAAGACTCTCTCTCCTTCTGCCCCTGTCCCCCATGCTCCCTTTCTCTCAAATAGATAAAGCTTAAAAAATAATAATAACAAATACATAAATCATCTTGTATTAGTTAAGACGGTGTTGGTTGCTATCACACATAAATCCCCAAAAGTCAGGGGCAACACTGTAGTATTAAATATAAAATTTTACTTACGAGGTTTATTCCCCCCCTCATGTGGTGTCCAATGGACACAGGGCTCCACTCAACACAGCCCTGTGGAGACCCCAGCTCGAGGAGCAAATGTGTGAGTCCTTAGCACACAGACCCCAGCGCTGCCCTCTGACATCCAACCAACCTCCAGGTTGCGAGACAAGGAATCATGTTTCTAGAGGCCAACAATGGAATTGTTTACATCCCTTTGGGCTGCATTCGAATGGCCAGAACTCATCACGTGGCCCAAATTAGATGCCAGTGTTTCTGGGCATTGTTATCCCTGGCTGAGTGTCCACTTCCCAGCAGCACAGAAGGGAGCATAGTTCTTTGGCAAACAGCCAACACTTCTGCCTACCATCTTGTTTCCACTATGCATGCTGTCCATCCCCAAGCCCACGGAGGAGTGCCACAGATGATCAGATCAAGCCCAGTCCCCACCAGATCCATGCTTTGCTGCCTTGTTCGGCATTATATTTAGTTTGGAGCAGTGCCGTGAGCTGGGAGATGGTCCCTCCTGTGACAACGTGGCACTCATGGGTGAGGTCACGCTGTCTCAGCTCACACTTGTAGCACGGTGATGCTATGACTCTTCATGTTCCCAGGGTTCATCTACTCAAGGGGTTCTCCCACATGTGCAAGGACTTTGTGGAAAAGGAGAGTGTTCCTTCCATCCTCAATGACAGATGGACACATTGGCATGGTTGGTGACTGTAGGCCAACTTTGGGAATCCAGCACCAGGCATCAAGAAGATTTGCTATGGGCCCCGGCTAGGATCCCACCACTTAATAAATTCTAGCTACCCTCATTCTTATGCGAGCAGCCACTAATGACATAATCATTTGCATAATAAATTAACCTACTCTGGGGGCCCATCACCCTCCTTCTATATAGATATAGGTTATTTTTTTTTAAGAATTTATTTATTTATTTGACGCAGAGAGAGGGATCACAAATAGTCAGAGAGGCAGGCAGAGAGAGAGAGAGGGGAAAGCAGGCTCCCTGCTGAGCAGAGAGCCCGATGCGGGGCTCGATCCCAGGGCCCTGAGAACATGACCTGAGCCAAAGGCAGAAGCTTAATCCACTGAGCCACCCAGGTGCCCCAGATCTAGGTTATTTTTAAGTAATGGCCATGTAAACCGCATTTATTGTTATCACATTATACTAGGCACTGTACAAAGTACAGTATGCGGCTTTTTACCTATACTAGGAACAATGGTGACATTACTGGTTTTGTTTTTAAAATGAGGTACCGCAGCAAGGTCAAGTAACTTGTTCAAAGTCAATGAGTGGCCGAGCTGAGATTCGAGTCTCGAACTCGTGACTCCCAAGTGAGCTCTCCTTCCGCCACGCTGTCCACCAGCTGCCCAAACACACCACGAGACGCTGACACCAGCTGCCGAGAGCACGTGCTAAGCACATACAAGGCCAGCACCCACCCTTCATCCTTCCCTGGCAAGACTCACCCGCAGAAGGCCTCTCAGACTGTTCAGGGCCAGCCTGCGGCCTTCACCTTGATGGAGTAACCCCCATGTACAGGCAGTCTGATGACTATGGGTTCTTCGCAAAGTGAGTGTTCATTGTACACAACCGTGCACTACAGCCTACGATCGGTGGCCACACCCTCTCCTTTTCAATCTTGCGAAGGGTGAGCCCCAGAGACACAGCGGCTGTTTCGGATCATTGTGTTGGTGTCGTCATTACAAGGCCCACTTCTCTTCCCGTCACATATCTGCTTCTTCACCTTCAACAGTCAGGTGTCCCTCCTCCATGATTCAAACAGTGACCGAGACAGCCTTTTTTGCCAAGCCACGGAATATTCTAAAAGATGGCTACTAAAGCCAAGAATCCCTATCACTTAGCACCTTCTCTGGTAGCACATCTGTGCGTGTTTCTTTGGAGACTTTAAGCAAAGGCAGAGCCTTCTGAGGTTGGAGATCACAAGAAAGAAAAGAACACCACACGGTCCCTGAGCGCCTTCATTAAAATAATGACTTCATTTATCGGAGTACTTAGGATTGCCAGGCCCTGGGCTGAAGGATCTACACACACTGTCTTACACCATCGTCACAGGGACCCCACAAAGACTGTATTCTTATTTCCATTTTACAGAAGAAAAACACAAAACAAAACCCAGAGTCAGATTAGGTAAATTCATCACGAAAGGGAGCCACAGACCTGGACCCCAGGTTTGTCTGTCTCTGAAGGCCATGCTCCATTCCCTGAACCAGCCCACCTGGAGGTCCCAGAGCTATCTGCAAAGAATACCAGCCCAAAGGAAATCCTGGCGTGGAGCAGAAAGCCTCTCCAGGGCTGTGTGGCAGGGCCTTTGTTGTGCAATTACAAGAAAGGGAACACAGTGTTCTGAAATTGCACAAGGAATGTAAACAAGACAAATGGAATCTCAGAACTGGTGCTAATCCCTTGCTAGAAGTTGTTTCCAGAAAAAAGGTCTTTTGTGTAACATTTGACAAGGAGGATAGGCCCCCAAATTGCTGGGAAAAAAAGTGCTGAGAGCAATGGCTGAGTTTTGCAAAGGTGTATATCCCTAAAGGAAATTTATTTCTTCCTAAGCAAATGGTTTCCTTGTTTAGACCAGACCTCAAATGCTTGCTGAGCTATTTAAGAATTCCAAGGAAGATGAGAATTAGCTTTTATAGGGAAGGTCCCAAAGCCAGCATTAGTTGATGAAAGTAACTTCAGAAAGTGTGATGGAATGATCTTGGTACTTCATAGTGAACCCCAACGGCACCCACTTAAGATTCGTAACCACTTATAGGGACACCGTGGGAGGGAGTTGTGTGACGGACCCCTGCCGTATGTCTCTTCATATACAACAAATAGATCAAGGCCACGAATTCCCCAAGAATTGCTTCAGTCGCTTCAAATGAAAATGTTCACATGTAAAAATACCTATCTATTTGGTCATATTTTCTTTGTAGCAGAAGCTTCAGAAACTTTCAGTACAAATGAGTTCATAAGATGTAACCATTCATGGAGCATTTACAATTTGTTAGGTCCTACACATAGTATTTATTCAATATTGAAAATACCCTATGAGTTTGTGGACAAAAGAACTCTCATGTCCATGCTACAGGCCAGGAAACTAAAATCTGAGGAGGCTAAATGATTTTCCCCAATATCAAATGACAAAAATAAAATGATAATGTGTTTGATGTCCTTTATTCAAAGGAAAATGATCCCCAGAATGGGGGAGTACAGTTCTTCTCAGGCAGTAAAGTACTCTTCCCGAGGGAATCTGGGCAAGAATAGAATGTTTAGAGAATAAGACACAGTAACTCAGAAACAGAGCATGATTGGCTAGGAGGTCAGTGACTTCCTTCTAAGGCAAAGAGTTCCTAGTTTCAAAGTGAAGGTAAGCTAACACTAAAGGATTGTGACTGGTGTACGCTAGGTTTCTTTGACAGTGATGCATTTCCCTTACGTGTGACTGACTTAGGTTTCAGTCTGTGTGGTGGGCCAAGCCACTTGGGCGGCCTCCATTTTGTGAGTCCAATAGAATTGCCTTTATCACCAAGATCTCATGGTCGTGGGACCCAGCCCTGCATCAAGCCCCATGTCGGGTTCCACACTGGGCATGGAGCCTGCTTAGGATTCTCCCTCTCCCTCTCTCTCTCTCTTAAAATAAACAAACAAACAAAAATCCAAGGTTTTATATGAGGTTCAAAGATGAAGAAACATAAGACCACATACACGTATATACTTATATGTATATATAGTTCCTTCCTCACCCCCAGAATTGTAGAGATAGATAGACAGACAGACAAAATGAGATATAGATTCCCCTGAATGAATTTACAAATATTACACAAACTAGTATCTGCCCTGGGGTTTCTTAACAGACCACCATCTTCATGGGGCAGCTCATTCTCACAGAAATACCCAGGGCACTTCCATTCTTAGACTCAGCACCAGACTGAGCCACCGCTTCAGAGACAGGGAAGTTGTATCCCTTCATCTCAACCCCAGGCCCTTATCTCCTGCCACAGATTTTATCTTTTGCCAGGATGACTGCCAGTTGAGATCATGACCTGAGCCAAAATCAAGAGTCAGATGCTTAACAGATGCTTAACACCACCCAGGTGCTCCTGGAGTAGAGCCATGTTAAACACTATCATGTTGTCTCAGCCATGCCATGAGGAATTAATGAAAATCCAGGCCCATGCAGTTGGTAGAAAGAGTATAGAATGCAGTATCATGTCCTCCCTTAGGCTGGTAGCAGGAGCAGTCTCTGGGAAAGGCCAGGTGTGCCAGTAGGGACATGGACATGATCGTGGGGCGGGTCAATTGCAGTGTGACCAGAAGCTCAAGATGGAAGGCCCCGAGAGACCTACCCTTGAGTTCAAGTCAGACAAAATTTCGGGAAACAGCCATGAATGGCCAGCAAACCACTGTGAAGACAGCCAATGTGTTGCGATAGTGTAGCCAGGGGCCATGTCATTAGGACTGTCACTTGGCTACATTGTGCCCTGCCGAGGACAACCAGCCAAGGGGGTGAGTTTGGGCTGAAACCTAGCCTGTGCTCCACTTACCAAGCATGCCCACTTGCATGGGGCTGTGTCCATCTGGCAGAAGTGGGTGCATATTTCCGATTTTCAGAGAGGTGTTATATGTACTAGGGCAACCCAAATGCCAATGTAGTTTGAGTTACACTTTAAAAAGTACAACTCTGGGATATAGTTAACAGAATAGAGTATCAGGGTGAAGAGGACTCAGGCCCACATGAATTGACTCATGAAATAGGTTCGAGTAGAGAATTATCAGGGGTCTTGGGCAGTGGGCCAAAGCAGGTGACATATCTCCTGTCAGAGAATTGGGAAGAGACATATATATAGCGCCTTTAGCCGGTATTTGGAGTGCAGGGTGCCTTGGGCATTCATATCTATGTGCCACAGGATCCAGGAGAGCTGACCTCAGGGAGCATGGGCAGATGGAGAAAGGCCTGTGCTGTACCTTGGCAGCCAAGACATCTTCATAACCTTCTGGAAAATTCCAGAAACTCCTAGACTTGTGCGAGGGAGAGTCAGAGCAATATAAATCTGTGACTACCAGTTGGATCTCATATCCCAACTCCCATAACCATCAGTGGCATAACCTAGGAATCGTGACTTACATCTGGGGTGTGTTGGAAGGCTTTATTTGTATACCTTCTCCCATCAAGACTTCCTTGGGTCAGGGATCATGTTCCATTCATACTTGTATCCCCCGAGACCTCCTCTAGTTCCTGATACACAGTAGATGCTTAATCTATGTTTGTTGGTAGGGCAAAGGATAGAAAGCTACAGGATGTGATCTCTACAGAGCGGGGCATATCATGTTCCCACTTACTGATTTCTGGCTGCACACAAGTTTGGACCACCCAATCTGACACTGCAGCAGTGCTAGGGAGCTTGGAAAAGGCTAAGATGTGAGAGAACAGCTGAACCACTCTTGACAGTCATCTTGGGACACTTGAGCACTGAGGATTCTTGACTCATCATCTGCCCAGGCTAGCCAGTTCTCTGACTAACGAGCTGGGTGTGGACAGTTTGCTGAGCCGGGAAGACAACCAATGAGAGGAGAGAGTGCACAAAAACCTGAGTGCCAGAGTCCACTGTTTCTTCTAGTGATGGATGCAATCTAACTTAAGGAAAAGAGTGGACTGGGGGCTCTCCTCTCTAACTCCTTGATTTCATGACCAGTGTACCAAAGGAGAAGACACAGTTGGGGGATATGGTTGGTAGGCTTGGCCACAAACTCCTAGTTTCACTTACAGGTTCCAGGAGACTGAGGCATGAGCTTCATGTTTCCATTAAATATCTTCTTCCCATTCAGTCAGGAATTGTGGGCAAACTTCTCTTTTTGACATTTGTCCTTGGTGCCTGGATAAATGGAGAGTTCACATTTAAGTGAACTGATGTAAACAACTGTTAATTTACTTTAGCTGAATTCAACAGGGGTTTAGAAGCAGGAACTAAGCACAAAACTCAATGCATCAATGGACTTATAAAAAAAAATCTAGGATATCAGGGACTTCCACTAACTATCCAGGTACAGAAGTAGAACTTTGGAAAAAATCTAGAAACAAAAAAGGCAGGATGTGATCAAGAGTCCCCACGAGTGGCCCAGTCACTGGGGAGGTCTGGGAAAGATCACTGTGGACTGGGAAATGCTCCCTGTGGGCATGAGCCAGACAGCCAAAGCTGGGTGAGTTAAGGGAGAAGAAGGGAAGGGGGAAGGCATTTCAAGCAGGTAGAATGGCATGAGCAAAGGTTTGGAGGTATCATAACTGATACCTCAAAAGTGTTTCTGTTAGGAATAGGAAACAAAGGGAAGTAAGGTTGAATGAGTTGGTTGCAAATAGATTAAATGGTCTACAGAAGAGTATATACTTGACCACATGTATAGGCCAGCGTTTGGCAAAATATTCTCACTGAAAGACTAGCCTTGTTATCTTGAACCTAAGAAAAAAGTTCCATGGTCAAGTAAAAATCACAGTCCTTGCCATTTTCCCATTGGGTAATTCACACTGTGCATTAACATAGTCCTGCAGTAAAGAAAGAAATTGGTTTCGCTTGGTTTAAAGCCCTTTTAAACATGAAAAGATGTGCAACATCGTTAGTAGTTGGGGAAGTGAAAATTTAAAACATAGTCCCCTATTAGAATGCCTTAAAAAAAAAAAAAAAGAACTGGCAATACTAGGTATTAGGGAGGATGCAGAGCAGATGGAAATCTTGTACTACTGTTGGCCAGAGTGCAAAATGGTACCACAACTTTGGGAAACAGTTGGGCAGTTTTTAAAAATAAAGTCAAATACATACTATCTTAGCTCAGGGCTGCCATAACAAAATGCCATACCCTGGGAGGCTTAGCCAACAGAAATTTATTTTCTCACAGTTCTGGAGGCTGCAAGTCCAAGATCAAGGTGCCAGTGTGGCTGTTTTGTGGTGAGAACTTTCTTCCCAGCTTACAGGTGGCCACCTTCTCTTTGTCCTCAGGTTCAGTCTGTCATCTATACTTACTATACATCTAGCAATCTCACTTGTAGGTCTTCACCCAACAAGATGAAAACTTACATCCACGTGAAAGTAGGACACACATGCTTAAAACATTTTATTCATCATCACTTACTAACAACCCAAATGTCCTCTGAAGGGGACAAGGATACGCCACCTTGGTATAAGGATTATGTTGAGCTGGAGGCAACTGAGAATGAACAGATGAAAAAAGAAGCCTTCTCAGAGCCGCCCCTGATTAAGAACAGAAACTTCTGAGAAATGAGGACTGCTATAAATCCCCTCTCCTGGAGGAATTTTATGGCCGCAAAGAAGATGGAAAGTAGACACCAAGATGGACCTACACAAGCAAGTCATCCTAAATAATCCTTATCTTCCATTAGTTTCCCCATATATTTACCTTCCCACAATTTACCACCCCTCAAAGCTCAAACCCTTCTCCTTTGTCTTATTACATCTCCACAAATTTATTGCCCTTTTGCCAAATTGACATGCAAACTTTCAGGTCTGACTGCCTCTTTAGGGTTTTGATTTCTGTGAGGCCCTCCTTATGCATATGAAATAAACCTTTTCTTCCCTATTAATTTGTCTTTTGTCAGTTTAATTTGCAGGCCTCCAGTTACTGAACCTAGGAGGGTAAAGGAAAAAGTGTTTTTCTTCCCCTGCACCTTTGAGGAATGAATGGATGAACAAACTGATACATTCGTACAAAGGAATACTCCTCCACAACAAAGAAGAATCAACTACTGACATGCAACCATATGGTTGAATGTCAAGTACATTGTTTACAGGGAAAGAAGCCAGACTCAAAAGGCTACATATTGTATAATCCTGGAATAAGCAAAATGTGTAAGAGTAGAAGGCTGACGAGTGGCTGCCAAAGCCTGGGAGTAGGGTGAGGGTTGACTAGAAAGGGACAAGAGGGAAGCTTTGGGAGTGAAGGAGACTTTTTACATCATGATGGGGGTGGGGGGAGATGGCTACACAATTGTGCATTTGTCAAAACTCACAGAATTGGATGCATTTAAAAGGTTAATTTTATTGCATATAAGTTGTGTCGCAATCATTTCTTTTAAATGAGCATAAAGGAAAAAATGACACAGAAGGAATGTCAAACAAGTAAAAAAACAAAGTACCGATTCACATCCCTTGGAACTATGTTTACGTGGATCACAATTTGTAACTCGGGTTTGAAATCATAGATGAAGCATTCAGAAGTTACATCAGGATCCATCATTCATTTATTCATCCCACAAATATTTAGTGAGTACTTACATATGCGTTGTTCTAGATGCTGGGGTATTTGAGGGCACATGCAAATTAAAAATAAGAAGCTTAATCATTCTTGTTGAAAATAAGAGAACAGACCCATCACCCTGTTCTTTCAGAATTTCTTTCTCTGTTCTTTACCACACTATGGAAGAAAATGTAGGGAAGGAGATTACAGAATGTGAGGAGTATAAATTTGTCATTGTTAATATGGTGTTGAAAGAAAATCCCAATGAGCAATTGAAATTTAAGCAAAAACTTGTAAGAGATGAGGAAGAAAGCCATGAGGCTATCTAGGGGAAGAATGGTCTGGGCTAAGGGAACAGTAGGTGCCTAGCCCCTGAGGGAGATTGTACACCTGATCTTCAAATGCTCACATCTCACTGCCTTTTCTTCTTTTGCAAATGCTGCTTGCTGATCTCCCCATCTGACCCACTCACCATGCTCACAAAACAAAGACTCACCCTTTGGAGGAAACTGACCTTTGCTTATGTCCATCTGTACTCAACTTTATTATGGTGATTCTATTTCTTCAGCATCTTCTCTAAAGAGACCTAGTAATCTCACTTGTTTGAAGTCATCCCCAGTCCTTCATCCCATAAAGCTCCGCTCAAGCAATCTGAGATGCTATTTCCCCAATTCTGAGATGTTACTGAGAGTAAAATGCTCTATCACTTAATAGCCTTTCAGTGGGAGAAAGGAATGAAAGAAAGAAGTAAATAAGAGAAGTTAGGAAGAAAGGGGGAAGGGAAAAAGACAGAGAGAGAGTGGGGGCTAAACTTACTGTATATTCTCTTAAATTCTTTAGGACTTGTTTATCTATGCAATTACATGCTGCTATTATTTTCCTATAAACCAGCAATGAACAGTGGATTTTGAAATTAAAAACACAATACTATTTACATTGGCACTCCCCAAAGTGAAGTACTTAGGTACAAATCTAACAAAATATGTACAAGATCAAAGTGAAGTACTTAGGTACAAATCTAACAAAATATGTACAAGATGAGGAAAACTATAAAACTCTGAGTAGTATTAGAGGAACTAAATAAATAATAAATGGGGGGACGTTTCATGTTCACGGATAGAAAGACTCAAGGTTTTCAAGATGCCAGATCTATAAGTTCAAGGCAATCCCACTAAAATCTCAGCAAGTTATTTTGTGGATACCAATAACCTGAATCTAGAGTCTATATGGAGAAGCAAAAGATCCAGAATCTCCAATACAGTATTGAAGGAGAACAACAACATTGGAGGACCAGCCCTACCGGATGTCAAGTCCTGTTCTCAAGCGGTAGTAAAGAAGAAGGTGTGGTATTGGTGAAAAGAACAAGCAGATCAATGCTCAACAGAACAGAGAACCCAGAAGCAGACCGCCATCAACATAGTCAACTGATCTTTGACAAAGGAACAAAGTGATACAATGGGGAAAAGACAGTCTTTTCTATCAATGGTGCTGAAACAATGGATGTCCAGAGGCAAAAAAAAAAAAAAGATTCTGGACACACAGATCCTTCACTGTTCACAATTACCAAAGCCTCACTCTGGCTTATTTCATAATCAGAGACTATTCTTCCAGATCATTTTGGACCCCCCAATTATTCATAATCTTTTGGGGACTTGCTGCTCTTCGGCCACACTTAAGAGCTTGGCCTTAATAACACACTTAAGATTGATCATGTAATTTGGAGGCTTCGTGGAGAATCCTAGGGATGTATTGTCATTTCCTCTTTGGTTAAAGTTATAATTTTGTTTTTCCTTTTTTAAAGATAAACATAAACATAAACCTTCTACTGAAAGTCACTAGAAATTTTCTGTAGATTCTGGATTTTGAATAACACGGTTTTGTTTTGTTTTGTTTTGTTTTAACAAAAAACTGCATGAAGCGGTCATAACAAATTTCCCCTAGCTTTGAAAACTTTTTAACCCACTCTGTGTGGTGAGGCAATTTGTAATATTTGGCATGTGCTAGGCAATCTTATGCACACATGACATATATTTGTTTCAACTCAGTAAAGAAGTGTAATCTTTGTGAAGTCATTTCCAGTGACCATTAGGGACACACATGTAAGTTAAGTGTATGTGGTGCCACCAAATAAAGAACAGAAGTGATGAAGTGAAGAGGTACTTGTATGTTGGCTCAGTCTGTGTGGCCATCGGCAGTGCCAGCCCCAGGGGCACCTCACCCTTCTGTGCAGCCACTGGGAAGTATTTTTGACAGAATGTGCATTACAATTCTGTAAGAGTTAACATATAGAAAAAAATAAAGGGAGTCTTGAACTAGAGGAAATACGACAGCTCTCAAAACTCACAAGGCCAGGGGTGACTGGGTGGCTCAGTCAGTTAAGCGTCTGCCTTTGCCTTAGGTCATGATCCAGGATCTTGCAATTGAGCACTGCATCCGGCTTTCTGCTCAGCAGGGAGTCTGCTTCTCTCTCTCCCTCTGCTGTTCCCCCTGCTTTATGTTCTTGTGCGCTCTCTCTGTGTCAAATAAATAAATAAAATCTTAAAAAATAAAGTATTAAAGAAAGTCACAAAGCCTTGAGAATTCTCTTTAGCCTACAGAGCTGGAACCGTATCTACCAGCTAAGAAGTTATGTCTACCTCTATACTTTCTGTATTCCCAACTCCCCCTCCAGCTCCAACCCTGGAGATAACAGAATTCAAATCACCCTTTGGAGGGAAAAACAATCTAAAAAGGAAAAAGAAGACAATAGTTAGTGTTTATTTTAAACTTCCTGCCTGAAATACCACGAGACTGATTCCTTTCAGATCGGACTTGGTTTCCTGAAGGCTCCTGGGCAAACACGCATTTTCACGGCTCTGCTAAAACTTGGAGTCTCCCTTTTCTGGGGCCTTGAACCTCACTTGACTTAGTGACTTAGTTGTTGTGAAACACCAACTCACCTCTGATAATAGGAATTAGGAATTCATCTTAGAAAAATAGCCTGCCGTTTCATGTGTTCATGTGTATGTTTTTTGTTTGTTTGTTTGGGGTGTATTTTGTTTCTTCCTTTTTGAATAAAATCATAAAGCAAGAAGCTTTTAATCATGGTTACAAGCTCTCCTATGGCAAAAACCCTCCCTTCCTGTTTCAGCAGTAAGAGCTTTGCCTTGCTGCCTCTGGAAAAATTCCCAGCTTTTAGAAAGACAAGGCCCTCCCCCCTAGAAATATGTGACAAGAACCTGCACAGGGAGGGCAAAACCAAACCAGAACAAGATGCAGGTGTCTGAAGAGTCACTTTTTGGGGGACTCAGTGCCTCTGCCTGAAAGCCAGCCCCCGGGTGAGAATGGGGGTGGGGAGCTATCCCCTGCAGCCACAGACAGAAGGAAAGCAAACAGGGTCACAGGCCTCCACTCCGCCCGCCTTGGCAGCGTTTGGTTACTGGATAGAAAAGAACGGCATCTCTTCCGGGGCGGCTAGAAACTCTTTCCTCTCACGTCTGACCATGAAATCCTCTACACTGATGCAAGCTCCTGGATATCTCTTACTTATTCCGGTTGATTTCTTTTACGAGAAAAGGACTTCTTTTCCACTACCCACTGTCTCTGCATGGCACAGCACACTTGGAGGTCCAGGAATTTTCTGGCCACCGGCATGGCCGAGGCTGAGCAGCAGTGCTAGCCCCCAGACCGATGGCCCTTCCCAGGGGCACCGCCGTTGAAAACGAAAAACATCATTTAAGAAGAACAGACCTTTGATGTAAATAAAAAGTCAGCACTGCGTCACAGTGATATACAGAAACGCATCTTTTGTACCTACTTGTGTTAGATGGCCGTCTTCAAGCACAATCCTCTTAAAATAATTACTAACTTTTGACGTTGATGCTGAGCGTTCTTAAGACAATTTCGTCCACAGGTTTTCTTGCGGTCTGTCCTTTGCTGGATGGTAAATGTCAGCAGAAATTTGGTGTCGATTACATTTCATCATAACTTCCTTGAGAATCAGGAAATCACTAATATTTTTTTCACTAAGCATGTACTTTGTAAAACTCATTGCTCTCCAAATTGTTTATTATAAAAAAAAAAGAATTACTAAATGTCAAAATAAATAGTTGTGGATTCACAATACAATATGGGACAAAACCACATGGAAGCATTCAGGGTACGTGGTCTCTGTGCTGTGGGAGCCGCGCTCAGCTTTTGTTTCCTGCCCACATGACACATACGACCAACCTGTAGTTCCCCGAGTTTGCCACTGACCTTGCAGAATGGCAATGGGATGACGCCGTACATCTCACCGGCCACAGTGCAGACCACCCGGCACAACCTCGGGAGGTCTGGAGACTTGGAGGAGTCATCAACCCCTACACACAGCTGTCTGAAGGCATTTTATATTTTACGCATCCCACAAGCTGTCCTTCAAAAGGAGGTATTCGTTGTGTTGTGTCGGGAAAGTAAGAGCTCGTCTGCCCATGCATCTCATGCAATAAACCCAGACGTCTACCAGGTTCACTGAACGCGACTCTCAGTAGAAGTATTTGACAAAGTTCCCCAAACAATCCATGTTCATTATGTTTGAAAAGAAGACAGAATCTCTTTTATGAGAGCACAGTATTAAATATATATACAAGTTCTACTGTATTATTTATTAAGTTGTTCCAAACATTTATATCTTTGTTTTCCTTCCGTTATACCTGTTATGTCGATTGGGTCATGTTAAAATCTGTTTTCCAACTTCTCTTCTCATCTCGCGTAATTTCTGCTTTATGTTGGTTGTCTTTGTATTACGTGGTCTATAGATGTTTATAATTTCCCTTCATTGTGAATTGTGGTGATTAGCCTTAAGTGTATTTTTTGGTCTCTTTTAAAGCTTTTTCGCCTGAATTCACTTTAATTATTATGAGTCATTACCCTGTCTTCTTATTGTCTTTATTTTTCTGGTGTATTTTTGGCCATTTCTTTATTTTGGGTCTTTTGAATCACTCTGTTTGGGGTGTGTCTATTAAATATAATATGGGATCTGCTTTTGTCTTGTGAGCTCATCTGAGAATTGGCTCATTTGTCCCTATAGCAAGACAAGAGAAGAAACCAGCAAAGTCCATTCTATTACCTAATATGATTTACATGTTTAGTGTCAAGCCTATTAAACTGTGGTATAATTAGGCATGTGTTATATTTACTGTATTTCCTACTTAGTTGGGCATATTTTCTTTGCTATTTATTTTCTTTTCATTGTTTTTGCTATTTCACAATGTTTGTATGTTTGTTCCAATGGCTGTCTTTCTATTTGTTCCATTTATGGTGCCCTTAATCTCCTTTAATTTTTCATACTGAGACTTTGCCGTCTGGTATGTCCATTTGTATCTTTCTTCACTTATTAACTATACAACTGTCGATTTTACTATTCTACCTTCCTACTTCTCTCCCTTCCCTTTTTTTTTTGGCTGTTTTGTTTTTACTTTTCCGAAACATAAAATATAGAGATGCTGATCTTCAAACCATATCCTCACCCTTGTTTTAATCTTACCTGTGTAATTAAATATATTGCAACATAGATCATATAATAATTAACTAATATTGATAGGCTAATATGATAAAATTGCATCATAAAATAGATTTTTATCACTAATTCTCTGGATAAAGTTTTCCAGTTATCTCTCGGTCAGATAAAACTCTTCCTCTAGGGATGCCTGAATGGCTCAGTTGGTTAAGTGTCTGCCTTTGGCTTAGGTCATGATCCCAGGGTTCCTGGATCAAGTCCCGCCTTGGGCTCCTTGCTCAGCAGGGAGCCTCCTTCTCCCTCTGCCTGCCTCTCCCCTTGCTTGTGCTTGGCGCATGTTCTCTCTGCTCTAGAAAAGCCCTACAGCACATGTGTAAGGTATTCTATGAGTTACTGCAGGTTAAAACCATTTCCTTTAACCTTGGTATTTGAAGGACAGCTTGGATGGATAGAAAATCTTTGGCTCACACTCTTTGTTCTTGGGCTTCTTAAGAATGCTGTCCTTTGCTGACTGGCTTTATAAGTTACTCATGAGAAGTCTGATGTCAGTTTAATATTCTTACCCTTATAAGTGATTTGACCATTTAGTTAGGAGGCCCTGTAGTGGATTGAAGAGTGACTCTAAAAAGATACTTCTATCCGAGTCCCTGGAACATGTGAATGTTACCTTATTTGGAAAAAGGGTCTTTGCAGGTGTAATTAAGAGTTTTGATAGTAGATCATCCTGGATCACCCAGATGGTCCCTAAATTTAATGACACATGTTCTTATAAGAGAAAAGGACAGGGGCATAAATTTGAGAGGCCGTGGAAGAAATGCAGAGGGACAAAGAGGAGAAGGCCACATGAAGACAGAAGGGAGGTTGGAGTGATGTTACCACAAGCCAAGAAACGCCAGGAGTCACCAGAGGCTGAGAAAAGCATAGAGGATTCTCTCTTAGAGCCTTCAGAAGGAACACGGCCATGCTGACGCCTTGATTTTGGACTTCTGGACTCCAGCACCATAGAAAAAGAAATTTACATTGTTTTAAGTCACCAGTTTGAGGTATGCTATTATTAATACAGGCATATTAATACAGGCTTTGAGGATTGTGTGTCCGTGTGTGTGTGTGTGTGTGTGTGTGTGTGTGTGTTTAAAAATCTCATGGTTTATTAGAAGCTCTCTCAAAATGTCTCTTTCTAGATAAATTTTCCTAGATATGCAGTAGCCTTTTCAAATACTGATTTACAGTTTTCCTTATTTCTGGAGAGTTTTCTTTAATTATAGTTATGTTTCATTGCTTTATTTTTCTTCTTCAAGAGCTGCTACTGTATGTATGTTGGACCTTATTTGCCTGTCTTCCATTTCAATCACATTGTCTTCAACCCTGGCAACACCTTTCTTAATTTTATTTTCATTCTCTTGATTACTTATCTGCCCTCCTCCAATGCTGAAATCATGCAACACCCAAATCTGTTTTCTTTTGAGCACTTTGTATTTGTTCTTCATTTTTGAAAAGTTTTTGTATTTTTCTTCAGTTTATTTCCCAAAGTCAATCAACTCTTATTGCATTTCTTCATATTTTGTACCCATGTATGGCCTTAATTTTTAAATTTATGATTTTGGTGTTTTCCTAAGTATCTCCCTTACTGAAGTAAGAGAGCATTACTGTACAGTTTTCTTCTGCTTTGTGATTGGTTTGGGGTGGAGAATTTTTATCAGTTCAATTGCTGTGATTCTCATTTTCTGTGTTCTTCTAATAGCAACTCTTTACAGAGTTAGGTTGATTTTTTTTTTTTTTAATTTTCCTGGGCGTTTTGTAACAGAGTTCCTAATTCAAGAATGTTCTCGGTCCTTAGCTGTCAGTGCAGTGGAGCAAAATGTCATTAGTGGACAGTAGGGGAGCAGAGCCATCATGCCATATTTATATGTCATTTCTACAAGATCCTAAGTTTTCTCATTAGTTCCTTTCTGTGTCTCTTTACTCTTTTCCCCAGAGATTTTACATCTCTTTTCTCCTACACTCTGTTCCCAGCTTATAGTGACAAGTGATAGGAACTCTCTTGGGATAGGTGTTCATTTCTCTACTTATCGGTAATTTGAAGTTTGAGGTATTCTTTCTTCTAATGCTGAAGTCATGAATCATGGATGGTTTTCTTTCCTGTTGAATTTAAGGTCTGTATGAAGAGATTTGATTTCATGTGGCTGCACTTTTCCTCCAAATATGGAAACTCCCTTGATGAGTGCTTCTTAGCCCCTTTGAACCCGTTTTCTCCTTTTATCATCATAAAATCTCATACACTATTGAAATGTTTATAAAATGCCAAATAGATGAAATCAGGTAACTAAAACCAAATCAAAGCCATGAGACAAAGCACGGTTTTCTTTCTAGACACACACTTTCCTCTCCTCAGATTCTCATGTGTGAACATTTCCTCATCCTCTGCTCCAAATCCCTGAACTGAGTAATTTCCAGAGCCATTGCCTTAGTCCATTCAGGCTGCTATACCAAGAATACTATAGACTGAGTGGCTTATAAACAGCAGAAATTTATTTCTCACAGTTCTGGAGGAGGGAAATCCAAGATGAAGGCACCAGATGGCTGTGTTTTGCTGTGTCCTCACATGGCGGCAGGGAGGAGGAAGCTCTTTGGAGCCTCTCTCATCGGGGCATGAATAGTATTCATGGGAGCTCTACCCTCATGATCTAATCACCTGCCAAGGCCCCACTTCTCAATAGCATCCTACTGGGGGAAGAGGCTTCAACATATGAATTGTGGAGAGACACAAATACTGTCTGTAGCAGCTGTAATATTGGATCAAGATATTTTGTCATAGTTGTTTTGATGCAGGAATATTTGGATACTTCTAGACTTATGCCTTTTGTAATACTTTTGGTCTATCTTTTTCTTAACTTGTTACTGTCTGATCTGTCCATTTTAAGTGGTTTGATAGGACTTTTACCCCATAACTATCAATATCATTGATAGAATGACTAATACAAGAGAATGAATAATGAATGCGACAATTGTCCCTTCTCTTTTCCTTCTTCTACCATTCTTCCCCCTTGGCCAGAATCCATCCTGTTTACATACTATTATTTGATCATGTCCCCATCCTTGTTTTGGTCTTTGCTACACAATTACATACATTCAATGTTCACCATCAGTGCTTTTGTTGAAGTTTCCCCATTTATCCTTTGCTGGAAGCAGCTCATCCTTCAAGAGAGTTCCCTCAGAGAGCCTGTGTGTGTGGTATTGATTCCCTGTAGGGTCTTCAATGTAGCACTAAGAGAAGTATTCCTCTGGAAGAGAATCAGACACACAGAGAAGCAGTGGTGGTCCTTGCAGTTCTGAAAGTGAAGAAAAAGACAAGAGGGGAAGTCTTGAGAATCTTGAGGAAATGAAAGAAAGACACTTTTACATCATTATGGTCACACTACAATGTTTTTATTATTCATTTATAATCTGAATGTCCCAATGTTTCCCAGCCTTTATACAAATGATGCCATATGCCACATAGACTAGCTGTCCTAAACTTGGAAGTCCAGCCTATGCAACCTAAGGCTTTCAGAAGCATAACCCCTGCCACTACTACCACCAGTTTTTGAGGTCCCTCTGGCTCTAGTATCTTAGGTTCTCTGCTCTGTGTACCAATCTACTAAGTACACTTCTGGCATTTTTAGTCTTGGAGCTGCTGCTTCCTGTGCCAGCTGCCAGCCCTACGGCCTTGTGACTTTCAGCCAAATTCTCATTCCTTGGTTATGGCTGCTACATGTTCCACTGATGTGATCCTACTCCAGAATGTCTGAGAGCTTCTCCTGGCCTCCTGCCTCTGTCCTTTCTAGGGTAGTTCTTGTCATTCTACTTGATCTGCCACTCAGGGTCAGGCCACAGCTCATCAAACCACTAGCTAAGGAAATAAGGAGGGTGATGCGTTCTCAGGTGGTAGCTTTCCACACCTTCACCCATTCTCTCCTTGGGAGATACGCACTGCTCAAGCGTGGCCAAGTGTCCTTATAGCCTCAAGCAATAGTCTTGACACTACTGAGAGCAGCTCACCTGTTCACCTACCACTTTCAGAGTCCTTTTGGCTCCAGCTGGTCACATCACAGGATCTAGTCTCTGACATATTCTTCTAGCTCTTTTTCCAGAGCTTTCTCAGACCCAGTGTTAACCAATTCAGGCAAAAAGAGGCCCTGGAAGGCAGTACTCCTGCCCTCCTACCTGGTATATGTTTGGGCTCTGACAAAGCATCTGCCATATAAGTTTCCTTGTCCCATCCGCAAGGTGGGATAATATTCCAGGAGAGGGTAGGAATATACCAAGAAAGCACAAATGCTTAATTGTTTATTAGGCTGTTTTATAAGTGTGTTGAAATATACCTACTTTTGAAATTGCTAAGTCAAACATCAAGCATCACATGCATCTTGTGGGAAATACAGAGCACACTGGTCTGTGTTGGATGGGTATTATTCTACTGACCCAAATGAAGCCAGTCAGAGCCACCTCAATAATCAAAAGTTTATTTAATTCCACTTGGTGGTTTTATAAGGCATTTAAAAAATTTGGTTGGGTCTATGTTGTTAAAAATGAAAGTAACTACCAGCAGGTTCTGACCCTTTTCTTAGCTCCTTCTAAGCCACTAATAGAATTAGCTTGTCCCCAGAAAGGATGGTCCAGGATCTTAAAAAACAACCAAACAAAAAAAATGAGACCTACTGATTTTAGCTACGTAGAAACTGGGGTCATGCATTTGAGCTCTGGGATCCTCAGTGGCAAATCCTTGAATCAATCTAAGTCTGGGAAAGAATGGGTAATTTGGAATCAGCCCTCCAAAATACGGATATTAGCTATTTTATATACAAGTTGTATGGTTGATCAAATTGAATGCCTGCAATATGCCCCGTATTTTTAAAACATCATCTTACTTAATGCTTACAACATCCTTCCAAGTGAGGTGCTAATACCCCATTTTATATACAAAGAAGCCACTTCTCATAGATCTTAGGAGATTGCCCAAAGTCATTAATAAGTGAGAGCTGAGCCTAGGTTTATCTGATTTCAAAAACCTAACGTCCTCCCACTACACCATGTTGCCTTTCCATATACCCTGGCTACACAGGATGAAGTCTCCATTCCCTGGACAGTCTTACCTGGGATTTCCTACTTTCTTTGGTGTTCTCAGTAAAGAGTGACTTCTTCGAGGTGCATAGATATCCTGAGTAGGCACTGAGTACCCATTCCCAATTCCTTCTAGTATGCCTTTCTCTAGTGGAGAGCCTGGAAATCTAGCACCATGTTTCCTAGTCTTTTTTGTATCTGGGCTTCTAAATGTGAGTGATGTTCAACTAATTAAATCCATTTGCATGAGACCGGAAGTCAGCATGGCAGCAAAATCCACCTTCCTGCTGATTTGGCTGTAACCCTTGGCGAACATGACTGTGGAGACATTGGGGCTTCCGGTCACTAATTCAGTGGGTGCCAGGAGATAGTCAGAATGGGGTGACAGGGACTTCCTGATTCTTATATTTCTAGGACAGCCATGTGTTTCCAGGGACAGCCTCCTGATCGCCAACCTTCACAGCCATGGCAGACGTGGAAGCAGCCCGAAAGTTGGCTCCTCCAGCCTTTCACACAATGCTAGAAACACCTGCTTCTCTCTGTTCACTGCTTTTCTGCTTAAAATAGCTGGAGTGGTTTCTGTTTCCTGCAACTGAACCCTGCTGATACACACAGTTTTCCTTCTTTCCCACTAACTGCGGGCCTTTGCAACTGCCATCATTTCAACTGACCCTTTAAGCTCTAAAATGAAAGTTGAAATATCCCCCATTCACTCCCTATCTCTCTTATCCAGCTTTATTTTTCTCCATAGTTTATTGTCACTCGGAGATGATTTATGGGTTGAATGTCCACCCCTCCTAGAATTTAAGCTCCACTGGAACAAGGACTTGGTTTTGTTCATGTCTATACAGTTCTCTAACACTGAGAACAGCCCTGGGAAAGAGTGGGAACGTTGTACACGGTGTTGAATCTATGAAACCAGCCTGTGGTTTCCTTCCCATATCATGGCGGTGTTACAAGTGATCCCTGAACACATCGGGTGGGATTTGGGCAAAGGCTTTGAGCTGTATTTCACACTTTTACCACGATTCCTGTGTCTATCCCCTGGATGTGCCAGAGCTCAGCCTGGGAAATGAAATCTCTGCTGTATTTCATAATTGCATTAAAACTACAATTCGTCAACTTCGCAGAGAAGAAAGGTGCTGCAGAATTTATAGCACGAGATCCTGCAGGGAACAAAAGAGAAGTCAAAGTCCATAATCTCTTTGGGAGTCAGAAGAGTTAACTCCAGAGAATATTTTTATTTTATTTTTCCAAGTGTGGGCAGAGGGAGAGAATTATAACCAGCCTCCACATCCAGCATGGAGCCTGCATGGGACTCGAACCCATGACCCTGAGATCGTGACCTGAGTTGCAACCAAGAGCAGGAGGCTTAAATGACTGAGCCACCCAGCCACCCCTAGAGGATATTTATCAGTGTTATTTCTTTTTTTTTTTTTTTTAAGATTTTATTTATTTATTTGAAAGAGATCACAAGTAGGCAGAGAGGCAGGCAGGGGGGAAGCAGGCTCCATGCCGAGCAGAGAGCCCGATGCGGGGCTCGATCCCAGAACCTTGGGATCATGACCTGAACCAAAGGCAGAGGCTTTAACCCACCGAGCCACCCAGGTGCCCCTATCAATGTTATTTCTAAGCCATTTCTATTTCCTGATAGATTAGTTTCCTAATGCCAAGGAACTCACCCCCTTTAGCTGCCACGGTTCTCCTGAAACTTCAGACAGTGGGTTCAAACATAACTTGGCGATTGGGAATGTCAGCACCTTTGAACTAGTGCATTAGAGAGAATCTGGAGAGTATAAGCCTTCTCTGATCTATGACCCAGGCTCCCGGCAGATGGAACATCTTGGGTATTCTCTTTCCCTGATGATTCATGGGGACGGGTGTTTGGGTGTTTAGATTTTAAAACATTCTTCTCAACCAAAACTGAAACCGAGAGGCGCAATCACTCTGGAATTTTTTGCACCTGCAAAAACAGCCGTGTTACTAAAATCAGCTGCTTTTGCTGTGCAGACTGCTGCGTGTGATGGTGGTGTTTCTCCAACCATGTGTGTTAGGGGTTCACCGCGGGGCACTTACATGGTCCCGGCATGGGACCTCTCGTGGAGCCAGCATTCTCTATTCCAACGCGTTTATCAAGCAGATCCAGAGAAACGGACCAAATCTCCAAAGAGCAGCTTGCTTAGACCAACAGAAGTTCAAGTGCAGCTTCTTTCGGTAAGAAATTGGTCAGAGGACTCCAGAAAATGCTTTTCAGACCGTGTGCACTCTGAAATGTCCTACATCTTGATCCTTCCACAGCATGACTCAAGTTCTTGGACAGACTTAACATTTCTGCTAAAACCAGCTATTAGGCCTGGCCACTTCCTTCCTTCCTGGCACTATTTTCAGGAGGAGAGACCCGGAGCCCCTGCACCTGTTGCTGGTGTGGCCATAGGAGGAAACCTCTACAAACCCTCATTTGTCCCCACAGCGCAGCTAGGGGTCCCCGATCTGCGGCAGGGGCCAGGGTCAGTGTCCAGAGGGGCCGGCTGGGACGCCGAGACCAGGCAGCCTCAGGAGGGAACATTTCCCCTGGCACTTCCTGGTCTGTAACTGGCCACATTCCCCAGGGGCGCAGCCAAGAATTCCAGCCCTGTTCTCTTGATACTCGGATGGCTGATCCCATGGAAGGAGAGAAGGTTCGGGGGGTGACTGCCAACCTTGTTCCTCATGTTGGGATGCAGATGTGACTGAGATGCCGCTCTGAGATGCTTACAGTCCCTCGGGCCGTGACGCTCTTGGGGAGGGGTCCACTGCCCTGGGAACAGATGGTGAGCTGGCTCCTGGCCCCCTTGGCTGGTCGTGGGTCGGGTCCCACTGGCTCTGATCATCCTGGCCCTGGTTATGCCACTGTGTGGAATTTTAGCTTGAGGTAGCTGAACACCACCAGGTCAAAATCGATTTCTGCTTCTGTTTTCTTTCTAAACCAAAACTAGTACGGAGACATCGGATATCTGGCATTGCATGCCAGGGACCCATCTTGGCTACCTCCTTGAAAACCTTCCTAGCATGCTTTTTGTCTTTCTTCAGTAGAAATCTGGCAGAAGAGCGGGGTTCTTATTCTCACCTTTTATCTGGGTCTGTTTGTCCACAGCTAGAATAACAAGGGCTTTTTAAAAACCTAATGAATTCAACGTTCAAAGAATGGCCTCAAGCAAATGGAATGTCTAATGGTCCCTCTCCCCAGCTTAGGGCAGCAGGGAGGCCGCAGGGGTTTAACATCATTTTCATTCACATTCAAAATATTTCCAAAAGCACAAGTTTTAAAATTCAGCATCCTGAGACTGAATCCCTAATAATCTTCCTTATTCCTAAAATGTTTATCTCAGGAGCGGGTCCCTGATAGTTTTAATATATTTTAGATGTGAAGATAAAGGGATGGATACCGTTTGGGGGTTTTGATGTCCAGTGGATTTGTGTGTATTTCTTATCCATGTGTATTTCTTCTTCTCTATAAATACATTTGAATAGACTAAACACCTCCTTTGGCCAGCTACTTCATCAAAACATTGAAAAAATGCTACGCTTGAGCACGGATTTATTTAGATATTTGCAAATGGGGTTCTGGAAGCCCTCTGCAGTTCGAGGATGGGCTGGGTTCTCTCAGCCTTCTGACTGGGAGGAAGTTGCTGTCACTGGACTCACAGTTCACAGCTAAACCAAGCTCCTGTTATCAGGGGAGAGAACCGAGCGCCAGCTGCAGAGAATGGAGATGATTGTCCCAAAGGTTGCTAACATTGAACTTGCTACTGACACACACACATCCTCACCCACACGCACACACACACACACACACACACGCCTATCATAAAAGCCTATCAGCTCACACAGACGCTGGCCAAATGAAGCACGTGTCCCTAGTACTTCCTCTAACTGACAACAACAAGATCTGAGGGTTGCATCCCTCAGATGCCTCATCTCATCTGCCTTTCTTCCTCACGTCAACCCTGGGCTTCATAGAACTAGCTTGTCTTCCTACTCTCCCGGCAAGTAACACTAGAAATGATGCAGCAGATGATTATCTTTTTAGTACTTCAGCTGTGCATTCCAAATCCTGAATTTTCCTTCAGCTGGTATGCTTCTGCGAGTGTGGTTCCAGCCACAGAGGAGGAGGGCGCAAGCGAGGATGGCGTCTGGGCACTGCAGGGCTGCGGAAAGGGGCAGGATGTGAGCTGGTTCCTCTGCTTTCGGAAGGGGCAAGGGGGCTCGGGATGAGGAGCCACCCTTAACCCTCTGACTGCCAGACCACGTGGCTTAGGGCCACTTTCTGCTATTATTTTTTTCAATTTATTTTAAAACAGGATGACTAAATAAGAGGACTTAGAAGTCACAAGAAACAGGGCTTCTTTATTTAGGACTCGGGAGAAGAGCAGGTCTTCACTGAAGAACAGAGGGCTTAAGAGGCTGGGAGCATCTCCTTCCTCTTCAGGGCTTTTTTCACTAAGAAAGTGAGGCTTCCCCATGAAATTGAGGTAAACACACAGTCAACAAAAGGGTTCCTCATGGAAGCAGTCAACCATCAAGATGTGGCATTTCAACCCAACACATCAACCAGTAAAATGCTTCGGTTAATTTCTGTTCTGAGCTGGATAATTTTATGACCACTAATTATGTCTGCAGCCACACATGGAGAAAAGCCTAAAAATAGCTCTCTGTCCTTTCACTGAAAGAACCTTTTCAAAGATTAACTTAGCAATCTCCTCCACAACGCCCAGGAGTAGATGGGCAGGTAAGTCTTGGTTTTCTGATTTTATAGACATCATGGACGCATGAGAGGTTCGTGCAGTGGTTCTCCCAAGGTCAGGGATGCACCTTGAGATGACAAAAGGGTGATGGAGTCTGGAGTTCTATCATGCAGAAAGGCATGCCCTAAGAACCAAAGACGGATTCTCTGGGGCCCTGGGTCCTGGAAAGAAGACTGAGGTAGACCAGAAGCCCACCGTGTATTTCCTGTTACTGGAAACATCTTGCTAGTGGGCCTGCTATGGGACATAAACACAAAGTTTTCATCATACATATAAGCCCATGGATAAGAACAGGAAAAGCACAGAGGTGGGCGGAATGTGCCCACAGTAGAGGATATAGTGGGTTGGCTTTGGACTCCCTCCATAATCACACCAAACTTGGCCTTCACTCACGCCCTTGACTCTTACTACCCAGGTAACCTTGAGGAAAGGCATTTTTTATTTGAAGCCTCCATTTCTTCCACGTGAAATGGAGCTCAGTCCCCATCTGGGACATGACCTTGATGAGTGAAGAAGGTAGCTCATCCAAACGTGCAGCCGAGCACCTGGCTCAGGGCGAACACTCGAAACAGGAGGCTATTTGATCTTCGGAGTCAGGAGCCTTTCAGGGCTTCTTGTGGTTGAAACGGGAGAAAGTTTTGATCCCCAAGAAGCACAGACGCTTTGCCACCCCTCTCCCATGGTGGTACTCTCAAGCAGACACAGACAAAGTCAGGCATGATGCCCATTAAAAATTTAACTATATATCATATTCATTTATTATCAATCCACAGGATAATTTGATTGCTACATGAGCTCATAAAAGCTTTTTCACCTTTACAAAATTAAAAAAAAAATGTGCCACAAGGATGTAATAACAACTGCTGATAAACAAGAAAAGGAAATCTTAAAATTATAAATTTGCTGTAGAAAAGATAAAAAACAATTATATTTTCTTTAGAATTTTACCTTGAATAAAATATTCCCCTGTATAAAAAATAAAAAAGCTTGCTCTGGTTAGAATTAGAATATTTTTGTCTTCAAATCTGGGAATTTGCATAATATCTCCATGATAGTTTTCCTTTGTACCGCATGGCATTCAAGCACAGCAGATTAGATTTTCTTTTTCTTTCTTTCTTTCTTTTTTTTTTTTCTTTTAAAGCAGTCTTAAAAATGGGATCTCCGTGGAGAAGCTCCTTTTCTTCTCCTCCTCCTCCTCAGGGATGTGGAACACAGCCTTTGCGGGGAGGAAGGGGAGGAAAGGAACTGGATGGGCCGGGAAGCGGGACAAAGGGCCATGGTGGGGAGGGGGGAGGGGGCGCTGAATGTGCTGAGAAATAGAGCAAGGTCACAAGAAGAAGGTCTATCTGTAAGTGCTTTAAGATAAGGTGCAGAAGCAGACGGCCGCGTCGCTAGTACTGCCCTATGTACATATTCACAAGAATAAAAAATTCCAGCTAGTTCACATTTTCTCATCCGTTCTGAGGCATCCACTCCACCATGCTGGCCTTGACCGCAGGCAATGCAGCACCTCGCCGCCCGTGTGAGTGTTGGTCCTATGACGTCCTTGAACTTGAGGGAGCAGCCCTGGGAGATCCAGCAGGCTCTAGAGATACGCGTCTACCAATGGGCTGGAGTCCTGAGTTAAGAGAAGCCCCAGTACTGGAGTTGGACACAGCAATCAATGTTCTATTGTCAAGGCTTTTTCCCTTAGATTTGTCTAAAATAGGCGTCAGAGAGGAAAAAAATAAAATACAAACAAACAACAAAACAAAGCCAAGAAATCCCAACAACCACTGGGGGAAGTCGAAGGCCTAACAGCTCTTGACACGGGCCTGGGTGATATCCGATGTCTTCTTGATGACACTGGCCCGAGTCTCCCGGTCCGGCCGACTGCTGCTGGGTGCTGGGGTCACAGAGGGAGGGAGGGGGAGGTCTGGTAGAGTGGGCCATGAGCTGTTGTAAGGCACCGGACAGCTCTCCTCTTTGATGGTGACCTGGAGGTCAGGTTTGTTGGAAGTCACGAAGGTCGCCATGCTGGGCAGCAGGTAGGTGCTTCGTGTCCCCATGTTGCTGAGGTACTGTTTGCCTTCAATGTTCCTCTTCCGCCAGTGTGGTCGTCCCTTTCAAAGAAAAGAATCAAGAGACGAATTTTTTTCCTTTGCCTTCTATCGAATGGTTTAAAAAAAAAAAAAAAAGCCCCCTGTGCCCACATGTTGGTGTGTTAACTGAGTTTCTTAAGAGGCATGGAATGAACAGAAGCTTAGCGACTTGACGTCCCTCAACCGAGACCCACACCCAGCTGCTCACATCCCAAACAATGGTTTCTCTTCCCTTTTTATCAATTCCCATTTGCTACCTCCCAGAAAAACAGGCCAAACAGTTCTATGAAGGCAGGAAAACAAGGCAGCAAGTTGGTTTCTGGTTCCCCTCTCCTCTGGCCCCCCAGCCTGATCAGGAGGTAGGTGTTAGGTCATCCTGGCTGGTCTGTCATAGAGTCTTGCTTCCTCACTCATGGCCTAGTCCAGTCTTTTGAGTCAATCTGTGCTTTCAGAGAAAGGGAAGTGAGGAGGAACTCAGAGGGCAAATGCCTTCCCACTGTGTTCAAACGGGTGCGGATTTAGAGCTCCAATGTGCCAAGCAAACAGGGGATCTCAGGGGTGACTTCACTCAGGGGAGCTGGAATTTCTGACCTGGAAGAAACAGGGTTGGAATGTCTGTGAGCAGCTACACTTCCTGTCTTTTCAGAGTTCCTGGACTCCACTTGAAGTGTGTAGTACACCGGGAAATCATGAACTGAAACCACCATCAGTCAGTCTCTCTCTCTTTCTCTCTCAAACACAGACGCGAAGCAGGCAGTTAGAGCCATTTCCTGCCATTGTGTAAGCTCAGCCTGGAGCAGGGGAATGGGAAGCAGGAGACTCTGAATCCGGACTGAACACACACCTAGCCTCTGGGCACGGACTGCCGAGGGAGGAGACCCCAGGTACAGGTGGAGATATTTTTGCTGAGCCCTTTCTGACGGTGACTTCCAGTCATTGATGTTGGCCACTCGGCCCTTCTGTTCTGCCGGTGAATCGGGATGTGTACAGTGGTGAGAATATCAACAATATCAACAATGGCCTCACTTCAGTCTCCATTTCCTGCCGTCATAGCCTCTTTTCCTAAAAGGAACACCTTACTGTCTCTCCTTCCATTCAGCCCCCAAAGCTTAAATGTAGAATTCAAAATCCAAAAGTATGGTCAATTTTCATGTTATGTTTATTTGATGACACCCCCACCACCAACACAAACTCTTCTGGTAGAACCCATGATCGGATATAGAGAAACGTAACCAGCAGCAAGGAACCCGAAGTGGTGGTGGGGGGGCACGCTTTCCCACAGCATCTGTTGGAGCCAAGCGGTGGCCGCCATGCTTACCTCCACGCTCTCTTCATCACTGGGCACACTATCGGTAGTTTCGCTTTCTGTTCACAGAGAGAAAAACACAGGGCCATCATTCCTGCCGCTCAAACCGTGGTGAGGCTTAGGCAGTGTTTATAAAATATATCCACACTTCTTTTTTTTAAGAAAAGAGAAATGGGTCGGTGAACTCATGACCTTCACCCCCCTTTGTGAGGCTCCATACACATGTGTACTTGGGAGATGCTACAGTGGATTTTATTTCTCCGATTTTGGCGGTTCATCGGAGAAAGGTTTTAGAGTCGGGGGTAGCTCCCTCTCCGAGGGCCAGGCTATGTCTTCTCACGGCCGCAACCTCCCAGGACTGGGGTGTCGGCCCCTGCGGTGCCAATCCGCGCTCTGCTTCCCAGGACTCTGCTCACCCCCTTTTGCTCTATCCACACAGCCCGCGTGAGCTTTCTCCCACTTCACGTCAGTCCCGACTCAGAGCCTCCCGGGATCATCCCCACTTACTTGGATCCCTCCTTCACCTCATATACCTTTCATACTTCTATCTCGGGTTTATAAAGTTGCCTCTTCCACCCTGGTTACGGTGGTGGACAGATTCTGGGGGGCTCCCATGATCCTCCTCTCCTGGTGTCTACTCGCCTGTTGGGACTCCCTCCTCTGGAAGGTAGCTGGGACCTGTGACTCGCTTTGAGGCAACAGAACACAGCGAGCGATGGGATGTTACATTAAGTAACCGAGCCCTGTTTCCTGAGGAGACTTCCCCCCCTTGCTGGCTTTGAGGAAACAAGGAGCCATGTTGGGAAGGTTTGCATGACAAAAAACAAACAAACAAAAACAACTAAGAGCTGCTTCTGACCAACAGCTGGCAAGAAACCAAGGCTCTCAGTTGGACACACGCCTACGTTCTACCCCCAATCACGTGGGCTTAGAAGTAGACCTCCTCCCTGCCATTCTGCCCTCAGACGAGCTAGCAGCCCCGGACCACGCCTTGACCACAGGTCTGTGCATGCAGTGGGCTGAGCAGAGAAGCCCGCTCAGCCATGCCTGCACTCCCGACCCTCAGAAGCTGCGCTGGGATCATAAATGCGTGTTGTCTGAAGCCACCGAGTTTCTGGTTATGTTGCGATGCAGCAACAGGTAACTAATTCGCTTATCATCCTGAGCCAGTGTGCCAGCTGAGAGACACAGAACAGCTTCGCTGACTCCACAGAGTATAGCTTCCTCATCTAAGATGCGAGTATGAACATCTTCCAGAGAGGACTGAGTGAGGAGTCCGTGGGACGATGTGTGGGAAAAGGCTGAGCACAGGGCCAGGCCCACAGCGTACACTCAATGCGCGACAGCACACCTTCGTCCTGAGCTCATCAGCCTTGCTCAGCATTGGCTTTGCACAACAGGCTAGATGAACAGAGTCAGAGTCAATAGCTAGTGATTACACATCATCTGTAAATATAACACAAGATTTTTTTTTAAATAGAAAAATTTAAGTTAAAAT
This sequence comes from Mustela erminea, assembly GCF_009829155.1. Classification (NCBI taxonomy): domain Eukaryota; kingdom Metazoa; phylum Chordata; class Mammalia; order Carnivora; family Mustelidae; genus Mustela; species Mustela erminea. The sequence continues at coordinate 25,765,786 of NC_045634.1, read as the reverse complement.
TTTTATTTTTTTAAATTATTTGTCATTTCTTTAAATAAAAAATTAATGGTGGGCAGCTCTTCAGTGTCTGCGGCTGTGGGAAATGAAAGCACGGAGGGTAGAGAAATACACTGAGCCTTAGGGATCCCGGAGTCTGGGTCCTTCCTTTGCAGACAGGGCCTACAGAGAGCATCCCGGGGAACGTTCATAGAGAGCCGGGGGCCAGGGCTGTACCCCTGCAGAGATCCTCAGTGGGAAGCAGCTCCTACGGCCACCCCCTGCCCCTCATGCAGAAGAGCTCAGGTACTCTAGCACCTTCTACCTCTTTCCGTCCCAAACCTACAGAGCAGCTGACCTCCAGTCTCCCATCCAGCTGGTGGCACAGCAGGGACCAGATGCCCCGGCCCAGACAGAGCCTTTTCAACCATTCAGAGCACTAGCCCCATAGGACTTAAAGGTTAAAGAACAAATGGCCAAAGTGAGCCCCAGGGTCATCCCTTCACCAATGAAAACGAGAACGCTGACCATCCTCAGCCACTCTCCAGGGACGTCCCCTGGGCATGAGTGACCCCAGAGGGCCCACTGGGAGCAACCAGAGCTCGGGCCTGGCCTCGCCTCTCCTCAGACCTCCCCAAAGCCTCCCTAGCTGGGAGCAACAGCCGCCTGGAGAAGGCTTCGTCTTAGCTGACCATGGCCATGACAATGCTGACGGACAACAGCAGCTAAGCGCACAGCAAGGTAGAAACCCTGCTCCCCTAACCCTCGTGCTGGCCCAGTATCCTACAGAGGCAGCAATCAGGATGGCCACTCCCAGGAAGAATGAGGAACAGAGATGTTGAAAACCCTGCCAAAGCTGTGGCCTGAGTCAGCACGGAGGACAGAAAACAAAACTGCACGTCCGACTCCAGGGCCCTGGGCACAGAACACAACAGCTCCGCTTCCCGCTGCGGTCCTGCCACCCCGGCTGAAATTTCAAGATCCCCTTTCCATTTTTATGCTTAGCTCTCTCTGTGCCCTAAAGCCAGGGTTCCTCTTCCTCCCATACATGTCTAGACCCTCTTTGCTCCTAATGACCTTCCATAAATACCGTCATCTTCTGGTCCTTTTCCCCCTTTGAATAGCAACAAACAAACAGACGCCAACAGACCTGGTGGTGGGGGGCAGGGACAGCTGGAAATCCATGGAAATGAGCAATTCCCACCAAGGTTCTGGGATCCAGCCCCAGCCCCAGCCCCAGTCCCAGCTGCGGGAGCAGGTGGAAGGCAGAGCCTGGGCAGACTCCTTGGGAAGACCCCGCAGAGACCACGAACATGACCAGCATGCTTACTGCCCTTAAGGACCCAGTTTTCAAAGCTTCAGGGAACCAGTCTGTGACAAAAAAAGACATCCATGTTCTAAACTGACATTTTCGGCTAATGCAAATGTTCGTCAAGAGCGTGCCTTCCAAATTAAGATCACCTGCTTTTGGAGTGACTCTGAAGGCTCTCCATATTAGCAAGCTGAGATTTCCAGCTTTCATTGCTTATAACCATGGTCCTGCGTGCCTTTCCCCCAGGAGCACGAGATGCCTCAAGCTCCAGCCTGAGGACTCCAGAGCCGCCTCTCTGGAGTAAGCCTGGCTCTCTCAGCTGCCCCGACACCACTGGCTCCCGGGGCTTTGCTGGGCACGCACAGACCCGTGTTCCTCTGTTTCTCTGCTTCTCCTTCACTGTTGCTGTTCTCAACACCCATTCCTATACTGCACGTGGGTGCACGGCAGCTGCTGCGTCCAAGTCAAGGCCACGGACGAGTATCAGCGTGCACTATTATTTCATTTTCCCTTTTGAAGAGTTTAGATCTGTTTTTTGTGTTTTTTTTTAATTGGTAGTGAATACAATGGAATAAAAAGAAACTGCAGTTGCTTCCGTAGTGTGGCATGACTAAGCGGAAAAGCAGGTATGTTGAGTACCTATCACAGGGACACGAGTAGCTCCGTTTTAACACTGTGGCCCCAGTGTCCCTGAAAGTGACGGGTGAGAGGGAAAGGGGTCAACCCCGGGACGGGCTGATCTCAGAGGCCCTTCTTCCAGAGCTGCGGTTCTGGGGAGACACTAGTCTCCACTTCACATGCCCCTTCAGCCCCGTTTTGACTGTTCAACCACCTCAGGAACATTCTGGGGAGGGAGACAGGAGGCTTAGTGCGAAAGCCTTTTTTGCATTCTGACATCCTGGTACATTTTCTGGAAGGCTCCTGTTCAACAAGTTTTACTAGTAAGATTGGCAAGGATTCCTCTCCCTCGGTCCTTTTCCTCAGCTCACTAGAAAGTTCAATCAAAAGGTCCAAATCAGAGGTTTCTTCGTTTCAGAGCACTTTTACCTTTGCCCCACTCATTAAAAGGCAAGGTTTTTCTGGTTTCCATGGGGACTCAAAGTCTTCATTGCTAATAGCTGGTCAAGAGGCAATCTCCACTCCCTCAGTGACAACCAATTAATCCTTTCTACTATGCTTTGTTCCCCATCCCCTCGCCCAGTCCTCCATAAAAATCCTCCTTGGGCTTTCTTTTATTAAACCATCAATAATCTAGTAAAACCTTGGGGTCATACACACATCAGGCAAGAGACCACTATGCAGAAGACCTTGAATTAGAAAATGACTATCCTCCGGAGTTTCCCAAGGCTGGGCTCTGGGATATCTCTCGGCATGAAAGTTCTAATAATCCAATGAGAATCTTATATTGTCTTCAAACATCCCATGCAAGTACCTCCGCTCAGGGAAACCGCCTCTTTCCTTGCTCACCACTTAGACCATAGAGAAGATGGACTTGCAAAACAGACTGTGGTTTTGTAATACCACTGGATTATACTTCAGTGATCAGGGAGGATTAAAAAAAAAAAAATCGCAAACAACAGCCTCCAAATACCAGTTTTCGAAGCAAGTGAATGAAATGGTGAGAGGAAGTTGAAATTCAGTTGAATTTCAGCCCAAACAAAGGAAACTTATCATAACCAAAAAAATACCCCAAAACAACAACAAAAACAATAAAACAACAAACCAAAAACCAAGCAACAACAACACAAACCAAAAAACAAAAACAAAAAACCAGACAAGCAGTAAGAGGGGTGAATGACAACCCAAAAGCTGCCTTTCCCAGCACAATGCTATAAAGTTCCTCGACCAAAAGACCTCAACCGGCCACGGTCCCTAACAGGTAAACTCCAGGTCTGTAAGCTCTGGAAAAGCAGCAGCGATGAAACATCTTGGCTCCTACCAATACGCCTCACTCCAGAAGGTTCTGGAGAATTCAGACAATGAAAACAAGGGAGAGAACTAAAGGCCAGACTGAAGAGCCAGCCTCCGACAAAACTCCTGCTGCCTGCCAGGCTGGCACTGCAATCTTTCTTTTCTAATCTATGCAAATGTCCTGAAAAGGGTAATGAAATTTTCATCTCTCTCTGCACGGCTCAGCTGTTCCTGGGATTCTTCTGCTGAGGCAAAATGCCACTGAGGGCAGAACAGCAAGACGACGTCTTTGCAGAAGCCTCCAGAAGGCTTCAGGAAGGCTGTAACAGATACACAGAGAAGTTGGTTCTGAAGCTCCAACCCTTGCAAAAATTTGAAACAGCCACATGGGTTGGAATAATGCCCACAGCGGCACCATGGAGGAGAAAGTCACACGTTTCCAGCCATAGCTATGCAAAGTAAGCAAAATAGCCTAGTGTTAGCTCAACTGTAAAACGAAGGCATAAACATGCTACTCTGGCCCCTTTGGTGGGTCCTGAAGATGGGGGACGAGGACTCGTTCTGCACTACAGAGCCCTGGGCACGTGTCTGGGGAAGGGTTACTGGGGAAGGGTTGAGCACAGGCTTCTGGTACCAGCGACATGTTCTTCTCCGGACATGCTGCCTTACCCACACCGGCCTTAGCTCCCTGATTTTTAAAGAGGGACTAACGATGATACCCAGGCTGATGGGGCACAGCTCCCAGGGCACCATAACCCTGCAGCAAATAGGAGTTTATATCTTGGCAAAGACCACCAAGGATCTCAAACAGGTAGGGGCTCAAAATGTGATGATGAAACAACCCGCGACCAGCTTATCCTCTTTGACAGATTATAGGCTTCCTGTAGCCAAGAGTCGCTCTCACGTTCCTTCTACGTTCTAGGCATAGAAGAAAGTCAGGATCTTGACGACCTTAGGCGGAATCAGCCCATCACCAAAGGACAAGCACGGTATGATTCCACTTCCGTGACCTACCCAGAGTAGCAGATTCATGGAGGCAGAAAGCAGAGTGGGGCACTGCCAGGGGTAGGGGGAGGAGAGAAGAGGGAATTGGTGTTTCACGGGGACAGAGCTTTAGTTGTGTAAGATGAGAAAGTTCTGGAGCCGGATGGTGGTCATGGTTGCACAACAAGGCGAGTGCACTTACTGCCACCAAAATGTGCCCTTAAAAATAGCAAAAATGGCAAATTCTGGGCTATGTCCATTTAACTGCAATTTTGAAAAAATCAGCTAAAAATACAGAAAGTTGGTGTTCAGAAAATTGAAGGTTATGTCAGTGGTTGACAATTCACGAAGACCCTGTCATTTGAAGCAAACTAATTCTAATACTGACTGTGTGCCAGCCACCAGAGGGGCACCCAAACTAAAGGACACTGTCTGGAGGCACGTAATGGACACTGGGAAGATTCCTGAACGTGTACAAGAGCGGACTACAGTTCCTTGGTACAGGGCCTCTGTTTTCTATTTTTAATGTTTGCAAGCAGTAACACTGACTCAGAATTTATATTTCTAATTATAACCGAGTCCCCAGAAAATGAAGTGGAGATTGTGGGAGAGCGTAAGATGACGTAATGGTGGTAGACTAGGGAGCTACCACTTTGTTCTGCGAAAGATGCAAGAGCCGCCTGAATTCAGTTCTAATCCTAGGACTGCCTGAGTCGATTCCTGGTCATTATGTGGTCCTTCCCCAGGGAATCAGAGCCGGGCCCAGGCACCTGGCCTGATGAGAAGCTGCACTGAATTGAAAGAGAAGGGGAAAATAAGTGGGAACTAGTAAACACGGTGGGATGGAATGAGGCTCTGGGTCTCAAGGCTGAGTTCAAGTCCTGACCCAAACACTCACTGGCCACGTGACCCTAGGACACCTGCCTTCACTTCCAAAAATTTGAAGGAGCTCTTTGAGGTTCTATCCAGCTTGGTCCAACTCAGATTCCACTGAAAACACCCTTCCGGATTTCTGATAATTTATGCAAATAAGACAGACATCGATGAACTACTTCTCCAAAGAAAAATTGTTAGTCTTGCATGAAAATGTTATGAGTGATTGAGTCAAGAAATGCTGTGCCCATAGTCTTCTGAGAATACAAGTACCCAAGAAGATGTTCATGGAGAAAATAAAACAAGAATAATTCCCAGGATGGAGGAAAGGTTTTTTGCTGTGTGGTAAAGTGGTTGGCCCCACGGGAGGGGCTGCACCACACCCCTGAACCTTGCTCAGCTCTAAAGGTTCCCTCCGACCCTCTTACCTGCATAGGAAGACACGGGGGAAATCTGCAGAGGGTAGAGCTCACTCATGCTGACTGGCTGTTCGTCACTCTCGGTGGTCACCTCTACAACCTGGCAGATGTCCGGAGGATTAGCGACAATCTCTTGATCCTCGATGTTGCTGTCCAGGTGTGACTGTCCTACAACTTCAAAGACAAGACAGCCATAATGCACTGATGCCTGACTCCCCACAACAGCAGGCCCTCTCAAGAAAGACAACCTTTCCCCAAAGAGTTGAAGAGTCAGGAATCAAATTCTCAGTCACCATACATCATCGGCCATGAAACTGAAGAACCCAGCCTTAGCTTTGTGTTAATATCTCCGGAGAAACAGCTTTGCCAGGAACCTGGCTCCCCGGGGCCATTCCCAGCATGCTGGTCCATGGTGCTTACATGTGGCAATGTCCCAAACTCAATCCAGTCATAGCCAAGCCTGCAGGACCAGGGGTTGCACCCAGAACTAGCCCTAAGTCCAGATAGACAGTGCTTTGAACTTGACCCATTTCTGTCCTCTGCTCTTGCTCCGAAGGAAGCTGCTGTGCTGTGTGCCGGGTCCTGGGTCCAGAGAAACAAAATCAAATCTTACTAAGGAGAAAGGACCACCAGAATGCACTCCATTGTATCATTTCCAGCTGTGGGGGCTCTGCTCATGCTCCCAGCCCTTTCCTATCCTCCAAGAAACGTAACCAGGGGAGGAAATACCAGACGATGGGCCAGAATGCTTGCGCGAGCCTCACACCCGCTAACTAGGACACTGAGAAGATGAATTCCCACCACCGGCTTCTGAATCCTGCCTCCACTTTTTGTTAATTAAACTTTTTAGTCGTTTAGTTCATTGTAGATTCACACACAGCTGGAAGAAATCATAGAGACAGATCCTGGGTGCCCTTCATCCAGTCTCCTCCAATGGAAACATCTTGGAAAACTCTAGCCCAGCATCTGGGTACTGACACTGGTAACATTCTACACATTTTGTTCAGATTTGCCCAGTCTCACTCGTAATCCTGTGTGTGTGTGTGTGTGTGTGTGTGTGTGTGTAGTTTTATGCCATTTGATCACATATGTCATCTCATGTGTTCACCAGCACAGTCAAATTACAAACCAGATCCATCATCACAAGCATCACCTACCCCCACCGTCCGTCGGCCTCTCCTCCCCACCGTCTCCAACCCCTGACATCCACTCATCTGTTTCCCAGTTCCGTAATTTTTGTCCTTTCAAGGATGTTTCATAAACAAGCTCACCCAGTAACCCTGAGAGAGCAGCTTTTTGCACTCTGCCTAATTCACTGGAAATTCAACCCTGCCGCCGGTCAGTGCATATTAATAGTTGGTTCCTTTCCACGGCTGAGTAATAGTCCCCAGTGTGGATATACCACAGTCTGTTTAACTAGTCAGCTCACTGATGGTCTTCCGGGTCATTTCCATTCTTTGGCTATTATAAATAAGGCCGCCAAGAACATGGGTGTATGGGTTTTGTATAAATGTAAGTTTCCATTTCTCTGGGATCAAGGCCCAAGAGTGCTGGATCACAGGGTAACTTCACGTTTCCTTTTATAAGAAACCGCCAGACTACTGCTTGGCGTGGCTACACTGTTCACATCCCCGGCAACGTAAGGATGACCCGAGTCACGCACATTCTCACCAGCTTTTGGTGTGGTCACTATTTTCCTACTTTGGCCACTCTGAAACCTCTCGGAGTTTTCATTGTAGTGGTATCTCACTGTTGTGTTCATCTGAAAGCCCTTAATGCCCTCCCCTACTTTTAAATAGAACTGACCTTATACCTCGTTGGCAACTGACTGAATGAGGTATCCTTGAAAACTGGCACCGATAAACAAATGGAAACAACAAAGCAATCACAATGTTTCCCCAAGGGCCTCAAAATACTTGGCCACCATAATCAATGTTTTACTCAGGCCTGGGTAAGTTATTTAAACATCCCCCCCCCCATCCCTGGGGAATGACAGGCAAGCAAGCCATCCTAATCCTTTTATCAGTGAAAAAGCTCAGGCACAGAGAGGTAGATTAACTCCCCCAAAGTCACACAGCTCAGGTTCTGAGCAGAGCTCCTCATCCCTCCTGCTTTCTTGACCATCAGGTTAGGCTAAAAGGCCACCACATCCTTATCTTCTTCAGAAGTCTGCCATCGTGGACAAGTTCTTGTCTTAACCACTCAGTATTTTAATTGCTCCAGTATTTTTGTTTATAAATGAGTTCCTGTTTTAATTGCTTTTTGGAGAGAGATGAAATGACTAGCACGAGGTAAAGAGAACATGACCTGATTCTATTCAGAGAAGCCTTGAGAGGGGAGTGAGAATTCTCGGGTTCTGGAATGAAGAGAGGGGAGGCACCCAAGAGGCTGGGGGAAGGAGATGTGGGGACGTGCTAACCGTCCACGGAGCCGCAGCACCTCCTCAGAGAGGAAGGGAAATGGAGTGTTGTTCAGGTTCTCCTGGGCGGGGGGAGTACAACTAAAGAAAAGGCAGGCAGGTTATAAGCGGCAGGTAGTTCCCAAATTCTTTTTTTTTTTTTTTTAAGATTTTATTTTTATTTATTTGAGAGAGACAGTGAGAGAGAGCATGAGCAAGGAGAAGGTCGGAGAGAGAAGCAGACTCCCCGTGGAGCTGGGAGCCCGATGCGGGACTCGATCCCAGGACTCCGGGATCATGACCTGAGCCGAAGGCGGTTGTCCAACCAACTGAGCCACCTAGGCATCCCAGTCTCCCAAATTCTTATTTTATCCCTTAAACTATCCTACTTGAACACGAAGACCATCAGTTATGCTGTTCACCAGACCCAGACTGAGTGCAGACACTGACCTCTCTCAAGTTTCTTCTGCCTCTTCTCCCATGGAAGATAAAATGGCAGGAAAACAAGATTTCCCAAGTCCTAAAAGCAGCTGGTGGATAGAAAGCAAACAGGGTGTGCATGCGTGTGTCTGAGGAGGGCTTGGCGACAAGCGACAGGTAGTCTCTGCCCACTGAGGCAACTGAGGTCTTCTATAAACTCGATTTAAATCAAAGCCGCTCTCACTTGCAACCCTCTAAAATTCACTTCTGTTTTGCCCTGTCATTCCAAGTAGACTGCAAGCGAGCCGGGAGCACACATAACGGCAGCAACTCAAGTGTCTTCCTATCCTCATAGCCCCTTGCTCTGACCAGGAAGTCTCTCCCTCGCTGCTTCTCACAGTGCCCAACTCAGCCAGTCATTCAACTCACAGGAGATTTACTGAGCACCTACTTTGTGAGGGACATTGTTGTCAAGTATGAGGAGGGGCAGAGCACCATCAACCCAGGCAAGGGCCTGGTTTGTGAGAACTCTGGTGGGGCTCTGGGCCAGCACAGAATGCTCCAGAAGTTAAGTTTAGGACAGTTGTGAAAAGAAACAGAAGGGAAGGCGGCCAGGGAGAGGCCATATGAAAAGAGTTGAGAAAGTGGAGTATTTTTTTCCAGTCTGAAGACTCAGAGGTTTCACCGAGGCAGGAGCACATGGGCTGGAAGAGGGGGGTGAGCAAAGGCAGTGTTCAGAATGCCTCTGCTTTCTGGAGCCTTCTCCTGACCACCCCAGAACAGAAGGACTTCTCCTTCCAGAGCGCCTCTCCCTCACTGTCCCCAGTGCTCAGCTGAACCTACAACATGACACAACCTTGTTCCACTTCTTGACTTTCTGCCTCATCCCAAGGTAATACTGTATCTCTTCCTGTAACTTTTTATTGTGTGCCTCATCTCCCAACCAAGCCTCGGCTCCTGAGAGAGTTGAAAAGCGGGATTAGAACCTTCTGTACCAAGTCCCAGCACAGGCTCATGGCCTCTGCCTCAAGCAGCCCATGAAGCTCTGCTAAACAGACCGACCAGAGCCCAAATCCCGCGGGAGGTCACGGCCACATGAAGACACGTGTAACAATGAAAGCTTCCTAGTGAATTTCAAGACTTCTGGCAAGGGGGCTTTTCAGAACCTAAAGGAAGTGATGGAAACAGAGGGGGCCATAGTAGCCAGAAACCGGGGGAAAGAAGAGGAAATGTTTCGAGGGGGAGGTGATCAAATGTCCTGGGTCTTGAACATAGCGGTGGTTACACAACTGAGTGCTTCTGTCAAAATTCACAGAACAGTACACTGAAAGGGGTTCATTTTAGTCTGTTTCATGTAACATCTGAACATTATGGAGGCCCAACTCACAAGCGGCAAGCCCAAAGAAGCAAGGACTTGCCAACATCTGAGATGTTCTCTGGATGCTCTGTAGGTACTAGCTCTAATCATCTGACCGATCTCTCTCTCTCATGAGTTTCCTGAACCACCAGCCTTTGCCCTGAGTGACAATACAGATAGCAACACTGACTCCTGACAGTCAAAAAGACACACGTGTTGCAAGCCATCAGCAATCTGCTACAGTGATCCAAGTCAGAACGGACACGGTGTGGGGCGCCTGGGTGGCTCAGTCATTAAGCATCTGCCTTCGGCTCAGGTCATGATCCCAGGGTCCTGGGATGGAGCCCCGCAGTGGGCTCCCTGCTCACTGGGGAGCCTGCTTCTCCCTTTGCCTGCCGCTTCCCCTGTTTGTGCCCTCTCTATCTCCCCCACTTTCAAATAAATAAATAAAGTATTTTTTTTAAAAAATGGCACCATGCAGCGCCCCCGAGTACCCTGACTGACAATTAAGGGTAATAAAACCAAACACTTCCTGAGCACTTACCTTTGCCTTTCCCACTGCCCTCTGACCTCCCACCTGGAAGGCTCCACGACCCCACAGGGAGGGTACAATGATCACCCCCATTCTAGATATGAGGAAGGGCATCGTGGAGAGTTAAATTTTAATTCAAGGTCAGAGGGCCGGTAAGTGGCAGAACCAGGAATCAAATTCCACTCTCCCTGACTGTGGCTCAGCTCCAGTGCTCTGCCGGGCAGTCTCCCCCAACCAAAAGGGCTCAGTAAGTTCCCACCGGGCTGCTCCCGCCTTTCTAAGCCCATCTGAGGCTAAAAACTGGCGACTCTCACCTTCATGAGACTCGGGGCTCATAACCAGTAGGGAAATTGCTTTTTCAGCAGCTTGGTACTGGGTGCCGAGGAAATTCTCTAATGGTTGGAGGGGCTAGGAATCCACTAGAGCTTCTCCAGCACATTGGGTCAGCCCATCAGGAAAAGAGTCACCCACAGGAATGCAGTTTTATCTGGACCTAGTTGCTAAGAATTGCAACAATATTATTCATGGCTGCTTACTGATGCACCAGTTTGGTTCCTTAAAAGGCCATTCTGACTTGATGAACCATTGCTGACTTAGTGTGGGCCTCCACCTGAGAGAGCCGTCGCCGGCCCATGCCCCACAGAAAGCTCTCGGAGCAGAGACTATTAGAAATGAAGACACGGGGCTCTGGAAGAGGGGAGTGGGGTGGTCCTACCACTTTATAGCTAAAGAAAGCTGAAGCCCAAGAGGCCAGCTTTCCTGGGCTTCAAAAATCTGTCCATGTGGAGAATGAGTGGGGAGGGGGCAGAATGGAAGCAGAGCCCCAAGGTCATCCAGGTCGCTGTAGGGTTCAGCATAAAGCTTATCAGTGGGCATACAAAATCAGGCTATCCACGGTACTGTGGAGAGAAATTTCTTCTTGATCCTATCCGAAAGTTCGAGAATTGAAACTGTTAATATTAGTGCTGTCGATGCAGCACAGACAAGGCTACCCTCCCTACTCAAATATATTTCAATATAATTTTGATAATATCATGATCATAATATCATTTGGCCACCTTCTAACTACACAGTGATTTTTCCACTATGCTCATTTTGTGCTCCCAACAACCCTGGGAAGTAGATAAGATCAGTATTATTATTATTATTACTTCTGTCTTATATTTCAGGAAATCGAGTCTCAGAGAGGCTAGGGAGTTTGTCCAAGGTCATGTGGTAAGTGAAAAAACTGTGGGAGTAGGTCTAGAGACTATGTCTTGTGACTCCTAATCTGTGTGCTTTTTATTTTATTTTTTGTAAGAAAACACAGCCATGATTTGGGTTAGATGCCCATGAGCCACGGTGGGAAAGACGGTCACTATGGGGTTAATGGAGAATGGACCTCTGTCCTTGCATGGGCCAGACTTCCCAGCTGCAGCCTGTGCCCACCTCAACAGGCTGCCGTAGGTCAAGGCAAAGCAAGAGCGTGACTGGGGCAATATACACTCTTCACTCCCACGAGAAAACAGCGCTGCGTGCTAATAAAGGGAAGCAAATAACTGTCCCAGTAAAATCTCAGTTGAGTTAATCAACACATCTCAAGGGTTGATGGGATGGGAGCAGAGATGTGGATGAGACTTCTTGGGGTAGCAGCTTACACTTCCCAGCAGAACTGCCAAATGTCCACGTCTTTCTGGGTCATGTGGACGAGCCCTCATGGCCGCTCCACAAGGACGACACACACAACCCACCTAGCTTTCTCAAGGGACAGGCACATGGAAGTCAAAATGTTCAGAATAATTCAAGTTCAAAAACAAATATAAAAGGAGTCGGCAGGGACCAGGTAGCAGGGCTCTGGGGACATAAGAGAGACTTTGCGTCGCAGGCAATGGTGACATGGTGAGACCGGCATTTAAAAAAAAAAAAATCCCATGGCACCTGGGGGTGCTCAGCGGCTAAGCATCTGTCTTTGGCCCAGGTCATGATCTCAGAGTCCTGGGACTGAGCTTCGAGGTTGGGCTCCCTGCTCAGCAGGGAGTCTGCCTCGCCCTCTCTCTCTGTCCCTTCCCCTGCTTGTGCTCTCTCTCTCACAAATAACTAAATAAGATCTTTAAAAAAAATTTTTTTTAATTTAAAAATTACAAATTAAAGAAAAAAAATCTGTCCATGTGGAGAATGAGTGGGGAGGGGGCAGAATGGAAGCAGAGCCCCAGCAACAGTGAAGGTGACTGGGGGTGATATCGAAAAGAGAAGGAAGGGGATGGTATTTGGGAAGTATGAGGGGAGACAGGAGGAGCTGATGGTTAATTATAAATGAGGGGGGTGGCAAGGGAGAGGAAAGGGTGAGAAATATATAGCCTCATAAGAAAAAGTTGGCAGGTTTCTTGGGCAAATAAAAACGTCTCAAGGTTGAAAAGCAACACCAAACCACTGCCAAGGCTCATGCTGGCACACAGCAACTGAGAGTGTCCCGTGCAGTCCCGCATCTGTGACCAGGCTTCCCCAGGTCTAGTCCCCTGAAGAAAAATAAGGTGCACTATCGGTTCTGGGTCTGGGTCTGGGTCTATTGTGACGTTTGGGTTTCACATCTCACATGGAGTTTCATATTGCTTAGAGTTTTCTAGGAGTTCTGGTAAAATTGGATGCTTTGTCCCTCAGGGCAGAGAGCTCAGCCCTCCCAGAAGAAGGCACAGGGCACAGCACACAGGCCACTGAGAAGGAGCATGGAAGACCTTCACTCCCTCCCCCTGCTGAGGGAGGCGCCTTCCATCTAAAAATCTACCTCAAGCTATTTTGTATCTTGTAGATGGGAGTTTTTGAAATGGTACGCACCAGGAAAAATAGCAAAAAATAAGAGTGGACAAAGGGGCTGGAAAAAGATGAAGACACAATTCTATAGCCTAGCAGCACTTCTGGCCACCCTCAAACGATTACGAATTCTGGTACCCAAGGCTGCCAACCTTGAGTCACAAGCACGAGGCCCCCGTAGGGACCCGAAGATGGTCTCTACGTTGTGAATCTGTTCTCTTGCAACTGCAAGTCCTCTCTGGTTATACCTGAGTTTCTAAGCTTGTCTAAAAGAGCTACTCAATCTTTACTTTTCAAATCAGTCCAACTTGGGAGCTATTACCAAAAAATGTACATCCCATAAGGTGCACTTGTGGGCAGACAAAATCCAAATCACATTATTTCCTAATGGCTGTATGTCTAGTCACCAAGGATTGCCTGATTGACTTGGGAGTACTGAACAGCCTCCCTGCGTGCCAGCAATCTCTGCTTTATTGAAGGGTGGGGTCACCTTTTACCAAGGAACACAATGGGGTTATAAAGCACTGCCCAGGGAGCCTGACAAAGCACCCGCACCTGCACACTTTTTACCCTGGCCTGGAGATGATTTCCAATCCAGCTCAGCAACAGCTCTGCTAACCCGGGCAAGACGCCAGCAGGGTCTCGTCAGAACCATTCAACATGTTGCTGGCGTCTTCCGCTTCCTAAAAACAGAAGTCACTGCACACAAAAAAGAATTCAATGCTAAAGAAAAGTAAAAATAAAAATGAGGAGGTTTTTCTGCTTTGTTTTGTTTTGTTCTGTTTTGTTTTGTTTTTTTCTGCCACCCTTCAAAGGAAAGCAGGCTTAGGCCTTTGGGCCTGCTCACCCAGGCCATTTTATCATCCAGGAGAGACAGAATGTTAGAAGACAAGACTTAAGTGCTGAGACACCGTGCTCCTTTTGGGGGTCCCAGCACAACTGGCTAAATCGGAAAGTGCGTTCGGCTGTCAAGGACAAGACGAGGGCCCAGCCCACCAACAGCCACAAGCATGCACCCGTGTGTGTCTGTTTCTGCTGTGCAATTCGTGGCAAAAATAAAAGTCAACCACAGCAGCCATCAAATAAGAGTTCTCCTCTCACAGCGACTGTTTCGTTCACTTGCAGGATTCACTCACAGCAGCCTCCACCCGGCCTGGAATGAAAAGGTACCAGGCAGCTGGCCTCTGCTAGCTTAACTTACTAATTTTCGATCTATTTTCCTCGCTAGGAACCGAGAGACCATGTGAAAACCTGCTACCATACAAAACACTCATTTCAGTTCCCAATTCAAAATCTTACCCACATATATGCTTATAAAAGCAGAATGAAAAACACCCAGAAGCTTCCTTCTTGGGGCCTAAAGACAAAACTGGAATGAACTCCGGGCTCAGAGAGGCATGAACTGAAAGCAAGGAATGGTGTCATTTTTTAAAATCAGGCATTTTTAAAAGGTTGAGAGAGAGAATCTCTCAAATTCCACCGTGGCCTTGGGAGTCAGAATCCCTGTGTTCTCATCTGGGTCCACAAATCACAAAGGCTGGGGATGGCTAATTAATGGTCACGGCAGGAGTGGACATAAAAGCTCTAGGAATGGTTTAAAAATCCGAGGCAGTGCTACCATTCACAATGATCACAAATTATCCCCTTCTTTAAAATACTTGCATAGATCTACTTGCTGTATTATTATGCACCTTTGTAAGAGCCACCAGCTAATTAGAGATATTCAAACTCCTTTTACTGCCCTCATTATTATTTTTTTATTAGGCCAAGGAAGAGACTCAATTAATCCAGCAGGTGATTTTCTAACCAAACTGGGCATCCGGCTTCCGGCTTTGCCCCGGAAGTAAGGACTCATTAAATCAGCACCAACCCCCATAGCAGCAATCATACCAAAGGGCAAGGAACAATCAACCTGACAGAGAATTTACATGCCAAAGACTCAACCAGATGGTTTGTGCTTTTGTTTTTTAAAGGTAAAGAAAGCTCTGCACTACTGTGATTTTTGTTCACCATTTTATACCAGGCTGAATTCACCTCATAATTGAAGGAGAGCTCCAAACCAACCAGCTCACTCGACAGAGCTCAATCTTAAGAAAAAGTGCCTGGAGTCTTGGCAAATATTTTCTTTCTTTCTTTCTTTTAAATAAAGGGCTCATTGGGCAAGGCTTTCCAGAGGCTGCCTGCTGAGGACAGGAAGAGCATTGAGAACCCAGGAGGGGTTGAAGCAGCTCCAGGCGAAGACCAGAGTGCTGGTCACTCCCCGGGCGGGTGAGAAGCCGACTGGCGGGCATGGGCTCCCATCCTTCCCTCACACTGCCTCTGCCACAGCCCTCAGCGTTCAAGGGAGTCCCTGCATACACCACCCTACCTCCCTAACTCCAAAACCCAGGGGAAGTGGGGGAGGAGGGACTAACATGTGTAGCATCTGAGGGTCCAGAAGTGAAGGCACCTGGACAGGAGGTTTGAGCTCCTAGTTCTGCGTGATCTCGCTGGCCCAGTGGGATCTGGCTGAGATGAAATTCACTCTGGTCCCCCTCCTGCCTGAAACCCTCCAAGAGATGGGGTTTACACTGTGTGTGTGTGTGTGTGTGTGTGTGTGTGTGTGTGTGTGTAAAACAGTTGTGTACTTGACTGTCTCTCATACTTCAATTAAAAAAAAATTTTTTTAAACACACCCTGCAGCAGTTCGGGAACAAAACCCAATGTCCTTCCCATGGCCGGAAAAGTCCCCAGGACCCCACCCTTCATCCCTCTCTGACAGACCTTCGTGCCCCTCTCCCCAGGCTCACCCGCACTCTGCCACTCTGGACTTCCTTAGCCCTCCAAGCAGGTTCCTATGTGGGGATCCACGCCAGGCCATCCCGGCGCTCCCCCTCACCCACCACTGCAGAGGAAATGTCACTCCTTCCAGAAGCTTCCAGAAGCCTCCCATCTGACGCTGGCCCCAGATATTCTCCCTTGTTCTCTTCTTTGCAGCATTTCCCACACATGCTAGTGCGGTAGTCATCTGTGGCCATAAATGTTTGCTGTCTCCTTCCACGGAACTAGGGATGGGGCTTGTCCTGTTCCCCAACCTATTTCTAGCACTGTCTGGTCTGTGGAAGGTGCTCAAGGATCTTGGTGGAACCAAAGTGTGCCATTTGGGCCACAGGTGTCTGTGCCTCAGTTCCTTCATTTGAAAGAAGAGCTCCACCTTTGTGGCAGATTGTGCCACGGACCAGGTTCTGAGAGGACCCTCTCCTTATTCCCGAGTACAAAGAGTTAATTAACACTTTTGTCCATGGGACTGCTTACTGAAAGATGGAGAACCGCTAATCATGAGGGCGGAAGAAACCCATTTCATCTACTGGATTCTCCTGGGAAGTCACTCTTGGCCTATTTTCTTGAGGCTGACCCATCAAAAGTTCCTTTATCTGGTCCTCAAAGGCCTTTATTCTTCAGCCCTGAAATCCGGGGGCTGGAACTTCACATTCTGAGATGGTTCCAAGACCTCCTCCCACTGACTATGTTATTTCAAATCACGTTTTACAAATTTTAGACCCCAGGGGGCTGCTGGTGTAGATAAAAAATGAGATGTCAAAACAGTTTACCTATGATGTTCACCGTACTATCCACTTCATTTTTTATAGCTGAAGTCAGGACGGCATACTCAGGAGAAAGATCACTTACTCCATTACTAAGCCCCAAAGATGACTCAACTGGTTCTTGCTAGGAAGAAGAAAAGAAAAAAGAATTGAGAACACTTTCTTCCCCCTCCTTTTTCTTAGCTTAAATTCTACCCTCTGTCTAATTTTTTTTTTTTTTTTTTACTGCTACGGTCACGTTCATCCCCTGAATGCATTCCCTGGTAATTTCAATCAGCCTGGAGCTAAAGCAGCACATTTCTGCATGGAATGTCCTGTAGGTATTTCCCTGCTTTCATTTTCCTTCGAGGAGCACATCCGGTCGGCTTTTCTGAAAGGCTTACACCTGTAGACAACAGTCTGGGGGTTCAGCGGGGCTATGCAACTATCTGTGGGAAGAACTGCGTGCCCAGCTTCCAGATAGAGGGAGAGAGTGCTCAAAAGGGTCAACTCCTGGCTTACTAAGGAAGAAAAGCTTCCGGAAGCTTCCTTTACAACAACTTCGGAGGAAAAGGTCTGCCTCCACCATTGCCAAGAGCAGGAAGCTGGGGAGACTTTGTGAATAACTTCTCCTCAGATAAGGTTTGCCCTAGACACTGGCCACCTGAGCACTTGTCACTGAGGGGCTGGTCGGTAACGAGCCAGACTGCTCAGAAGGCCACCTCCCCCTGTGGAGTCTAGCTGGGCAACTCCACAGCCATGGCGTCCCACAGACGCCTTTCGAGTGTCTGAATGTTCCAGACAGCCCAAGAGGCTATTCATTCATACTAATGAAATGATGCAACAAGTTCCTCATCCTTAGTGTAGCTCTCACTTCCGGTCAAGTGCCTTGGAACCCTCCCACCTCTGAGAGGGTTGGGGGACTTTGGGGAAGCCAGTCCTGAGGTACACATGGAACTTTCAGGACGTTGACGAGAAGAGTTTTTCCTCATGGGAAGATTGCATCTGCATCTATGACAGCAATCGAGTCAGACAAAAAAAAAAAGCCACACAGGACAGCTCCTTTGGGAAACCAAGATGGAGAACGGAAGCAGAAAGAACACAAGAGGGAGCAGAAGATCATCAGAGGTAGACATGCCTATGATTTGAAAAACCCAGAGAGGTGGGCATCTCTCAGGCATGCAGGGTGTCCTCACCATTTATGGGCTACCCGGAATCAGGGATGAGCCCCCCAAATCCTAGGGAAGCCACACAGGGAAGGAGGGGAAAGCACCTCTTCCTTGATGATCCCCACCTGGCAAACTCCCATCATGAGAAAGAACTTCAGCTTGGAAGACATCACGTCAGTATACAGCTCAGTCCTAAGAACTTTCCCACACGCACACTGACAAGAGGCACCAAAGGGCAGGGGAGGGGCCCAGGACCGAGGCCAGCCCCCCCCCAGCCCCCCAGGGGGAGTCTCTGCCCCTTTCTCCTGCAGCACCTTGCATTTGCCCATTTTGCGAGGCCTTTCTGGGGAAAAAAGTCGCCCGCCTGGGACTTGAGTCTCCATCCCTTCTCCTCCTCCCTTACGCCCCTGTTAGAGCCTGTGGTGGGTGGAGGCTGCCCCTCTGGCCTCGGCCTCAAGCTCCAGGCTCCCGCAGGGCTGGTATGACAAGCCCGTTTGTCTGTCAGGCTTTGCTGTCACGCGGGGGTCAGAGCCTGGCTCCTCACCTCGCTCTGGATGCGGGACCTGACTGAAGCCTCTTGGAGCCTCTCCCGGGGCTGTGCAGACAGCGGGAACCTGAGGACAGAGCGGACTCCACTCCCAGGGACCACGTGAAGATTGAGATAAACAGGCACCTGGCACTTACTATCAAGTTAACACTTTCCACTACCCACGCATAAATAAATGAGGCTAATAAAACTGCTCTCAAGTACAGGGACCTGTCTTCCAGGTCTGTCACCCAACCCCACACACTGAAATCCAGCAGGGGGGAAGGACTGTGCTGTCCCTCTTGACAATGCGACTGTCCCATGTTACCATATTTCTCCGCCTTCTCATGGCACCTGCGTCTCTCACTGCCTCCTCCGGGGGCTCCTATTCCAGGGCTCTCCCCAGCCCCCCAGACATGCTCCAGATTTCATTCTGCTACTTCGTTTTCCTTGATGGCTCCAAAGGAACCATGTACAGAACATCTAAAGGAATTGTCGAAAGACCCCCCCCCACCCGCGCCCAATCTGTATGGGTTCCTTCTGTTGTAAAGTTATTTATTTATTTTTAACTCATTCTGCTTGTAGGTTTCTGATAAAAGTCATGAGGCAGTCATACTTGCATATATTTAAAAACCTAAATTATCTTGCTCTCAGCTGAAGGCCTCTGTTTCACATGATCTACCGTTTAATTAGTGGCAAGTGATACTTCTATCACTTTCCACTTGAGAAAACTATGACTCAGAGACTAAATTAATTTTCTAAGATCACACTACTTCTAGCCTAAGGAGATACAAGAACTGAGCTAGGTCTTCAGTCATGTGACATGAGCCCATTCCAGGAGCTTTCTGCCTTAATGAACCCCGCGTGCATCCCAACAGAAATTCAGACAGAACCATTTTCCACATCGCTGTCCCCACCTCACCCCGACCTTGTGTCCTGCGCTACTTCTCTGATGGAACCCTACGCTCTACCGCTGGAGAGCGCGTTGGACTATTTTGGACAAGGTTTTATTCCTCCCATCCTGCTTCAAAAAATGCCCTGTTGCTTCCAAAGTCTCCAGTGCAAACCATCTCGCGGGTTCTAGCACTCTGGAAGGACAGTAGTGAACTGTCCCATAAGGGGCAACAGCCAGCATCTCTCCGAAAGTTCTTCACTCAGGGTGCAAAACAAGGATCTTCACTGATCTCAGGCCTCAACTAGACATTTTTTTTTTTTTTTTTTTTAGCAAGGAATTCAAAATTACAAAAAGGGGCACACAGTTCTCTGTGGAACATGCACACAGAGGTCTCTGTCCCGTGTCTCCCAGTCCTGTGTGGTGCCTGCTCCCGCTCTGTCCCCTGCTGTGCCGTACCACGGCTTGGCCTGACCGACCCTCAGCCAGACCCCTTTCTGTTCCCTTTCTGGCTTTAGACATAGGCTCTCCCCTGAATCAACTAGTTTTGGTTTCTAATCCACCCCAGAGAAAGCCAAACCGAGACCATGCATAAGTTCAGACCCCTCCGTGGTGCATTAACTCTGCCAAATCTTTATGCCCAAGAACCTTCCTTCTCCATGTAGAATCTAAACTTTGGCCTGCAGTTTGAGGGGTTTGGGACAAGAGCAAACTGGCATGAGAGAGAGAGAGCGTCCAAGGGCAGGAGCCGCGCTCTTTAGACCTCTACAGTCTCAAAAGCTGAGCTTGCTGGAGGGGGTTGGGGTGGGCCCGAGTCAGAGGACAGCAAGGCCACTCAGCCTCCTCTCCAAGTCCAGTCCCTCTCATCCCTGTGCCACAGCCCCTTGTCTAGATGTCCCTTGCCTAGAGGCAAGATACAGCAGCCGTCTGAGCTTTTCTGTCTACAACCCAGTTCCCTGCTGCCAGAGATGCCCTAATTCATCTGTGCAAAGCCGGTCTCTCTGCAGCCCAACTGAAGGAGATCTCTAGAGCTCTCTATTAACTAAAATTTCAGGCTGCCCGCTGGCCTTCATAAAAGTAGCCTGGGGGTGGGGCGCCTGGGTGGCTCAGTCGGTTGAGCATCTGACTCTTGATCTCAGCTCAAGTCTTGATCTCAGTGTCGTGAGTTCAAGCTCAGTATGGAGCCTACTTAAAAAAAGTAAAAAGTGTGGGCGCCTGGGTGGCTCAGTGGGTTAAAGCCTCTGCTTTCGGCTCAGGTCATGATCTCAGGGTCCTGGGATTGATTGAGCTCCGCATTAGGTTCTCTGCTCAGCAGGGAGACTGCTTCGCCCTCTCTCTCTGCCTGCCTCTCCTACTTGTGATCTCTGTCTGTCAAATGAATAAATAAATGAAAAATCTTAAAAAAAAAAAAAAAAAAAAAGGTAAAAAGTGGCCTGGAGGGGTGGGGTGTGGGGTTTGTACACTCCTCACCATGGGGCCACGAGTAAGATAGGTTGACGCCTCCTGCCCAGTCCTGCGACATCTTCCTTTCTTCCCTGGAACTAGACTGTCTTCATCTTCTTCCTACTCCCATTATAACCTTCCAAACCTCCCTTTAACTTCTCTCCTTTCCCTTTTTATCTTGTCCTTGAGGCTCGTGTTCTTCTCATACAGCTTCTCTTCTTCTTTTTCTACTGTCAAGGCCTCCGGGGTCATTCCTGAGTACCTGACCGCACACCCGCCGCCCCACACCTACCCGAACTCTGGGCCCGTGAGATCCCACGGTCATTCACACTCAACACGTTCCAAGTTAAACTCAGGTCCTCCTCCACAAAACATGCTCCAGCCCCACCTGTCCCTCCTATCAGGCTTGCAACTTTGACGTGCTGCTGTCTACACCCTCCGCACCCTCTCCGGCATCTCCCCGTCCGCATTCCGAGGGCCCCAACTTCATCTACACTTGCACTGCGCTCTCCGCCCCTCCATTCCGTCCTACGGCCATGAGAAAGACCTCCCCCCCTTAAACATCAACTCCACTGTGCACGGCTCTTACCCAAGGAACTCAACCAAGCCTCGTTTCACATCATCCCGCGAGTTTACTCAGCCACGGAGCCTCCGGACTGAGCTCTGAGCGGTACCCCCAAGAGCCACCAAGAGCGAAGGAGGCAGCAGCCCCAAGCAGGCGGGCAGGCGGGCCCTCTCTCCTGCTCCATCTGGGGCAGCTCTGCGTCTGCCTGTGTTTCAAGCGGGCTGCCAGTCTGTGTTTTCATTTGATTAAGGTCTGGAAACTGAAGACCCTCTTCCAACCAATGATGGGATCGCTCCAGTACCAGCCCTGACAGGTGGTCTCTGGATAGTGATGGGGAGCATGTTGCTTTTAATCCAGCTCAAGGTCACCATTAGAGCCAATAGCTTAATTAGAAAGTTCTGCTAAAAACCAGGACCTGCTTTTCTGTAACTTCGACCCAGAGGTCTAGGTTCAGAACTAATACAGACCGGGCCTGCTCTCTCCCAGGTGACCTGAGACACCCTCCTAGAATACAGTTCCCATCATAGCACCAATGCTTTGATCTGGAAGCACGTTATAGGTACAAAGCATGCATGTTTCACTGTCAAACAATCCTAGGAGCCAGGAACTATTCATTTCTAACCCTCCCCACCCACGGTCTTTTGTTTCCCACAGTTGCCTCACACTGAATCCTGCTCTAATTAAGCCAGTTTCCTGACTCATCCCAGGAAGACCAAACAGCAACTCTGACTTCCCGGCCTTTATGTCATGCTCCTGGTGCTGACCGCCATGGCGCTGACTGCCATGTTACTCCATCCATGCCCCAAAGCCTGGCTCAGGTATCACCACTTCCATAAGGCCAAGAGGCACCAGGTGTGGTGAAAGAGTGTGGGATTTGGAGCTGGACTGACCTGGATTTAAATCCCAGCAGTGCTACCTTGGAGAAAATTACTCAACCTCCCTGTGCCTCCAATTCCTCATATGCAAACAGGAGATGACCCGCCCATCCCAGGAAGAGCGAGATGACATATTAATTAGAGCTCAGAACTTGGTAGAGGCTCAAAAATGTCAGCTACCACTCCTCTGTTTATCCCCTTCTCTTTTTACTGATGTTGGCCTCTGTGACCTTTTTTTTTGAAACACACAGTATGGGACTGTCCGCTCTCCTGGGTCTTAAGTCTTATTTCCTTAGATGGGCAGTTACCTCCACATACCTCCACATAGGCAAGGCCTGGCTCAAGTAAAACACAGCACACTGAGTTCAGAGCATATATATTCACAACAGAGAACACTGAGGAATATCGAGGCAGAGTTTCTGCCCCTACTACATGGCCAGTGGGCCTCGGTTTCCCAGTCTCGGGGGAAGCGATTTGCTGAGGGAACTTACAGCATGGAGATAAACTGCCTGAGTGACCTCAGAAAAATTCTGACACTTAGCCCACAGGTTCTAAACCTCATTTGCTAGTTAAAACTTCAACTTGAACTGAATGAAGATTGGGAAGAGTTTGTCGCAATAGGAAAATTTCCCACCTTGATCCTACATCGAAGACCAACATTCTCAGTGGAAGAAGCCTATCTAGTCTCCCCTGTCACACACTGGCATGGGACCTATTAACTCAGAGCTTGGGCACTGTGACAACAAAAAGTAATGTATTAATAGCTCGGTAAGGATAAAGTCCTTCAACTGTACAATTCCGGATAAGTTGGAGAGATCCCCTAGGAAACGTTCTACCGAAACATTTTGTGAATGCAAAGGCATTCACTGTCGGGAGCCACAGAGCTTGGGAAGGCTACTGGCCTTATCTACGTTCAGAGGCCACACTGTGGGACAGATACAAGCAGATTTAAAGTCAGAAGTGAGGCTGTCCTTCTTTCTGATGAACCGCCTGCCTTCTGCTGAAGGGACAATGTCTCTCTGAGGGACAAGTCTCAGGGACTAACCACATTGTTGTCACCGGAGGATTTCACAGTATACACTTTGCTGGGGGCTCTCACTTGCTTCCCTGGGCCACCATGGCCAAGCCTCACCTGGGGCTGTCCCTTCCACCCCTTGCTCAACTGTGCGGCCATAGGGAAGACACCGCCACATCCCGTGCTTATGAGCACAGCCCGTGTCATCAACTAGAAGAGGCGCATCTTCTCGGATGTCCCCAGCCCTGAAACAGAATGTGCCTTGTCATCAAGTGTGGGCCATGGTCTCACCGCAAGCAGTTTTTCTTGCTCAGACAGACCTAAACTGATGGTGTTCTCTCACTGTGGGATCTGATATTCGATGGGGCATGGAAGGCATGTTTGAGCAAGGTTTGCTGCTGGCGAACGTCAGTTACTCCCTTCTGTCTATTAACTGAGATGGGGAAATTAAATCTGTGCTGCAATGTAACACCTCACTCTGGCCTCACACGTTATCTCTATTTATGCATCTACTTAGTGATCGAATATGTACTGATTATCTGTTCTGTACCAGGCACTGAGCTAGATGCTATGAAAATAGTAGTGAATACGACACAGTCATACTCAAGATTGCAGCAAGGTCTTCCAAGTCACCTATTTGTGGGGAAGTCATACTTTTCTGACTAAATAATACTCATTAAAGTGTAGGCCCCCCAAAAAAATCCCAACTCTGGGAAACTTGATACAAATAATAACTAGTGGGGTTTTTTTTAATTGCAAGGAAAAATTAATTTTTAAAAAGATTTTATTTATTTGACAGAGAGATAGAAAGCACAAGTAGGCAGAGCGGCAGGCAGAGGGAGAGAGAAAAGCAGGCTCTCCACTAAGCAGGGAGCCTGAAGCGGGGCTTGATGCCAGGACCCTGGCATTATGACCGGAGCCAAAGGCAGAGGCTTAACCCATTGAGCCACCCAGGTGCCCAGAAAAATAAATTTTTTTAAAAAGTGATGTTAGGGCACCTGTGTGGCTTAGTCGTTGGGCATCTGCCTTTGGCTCAGGTCATGATCCCAGAGGCCTGGGCTCAAGGCCCGAGTTGGGCTCCCTGCTGAGTGGGAAGGCTGCTTCTCTCTCTCCCACTCCCCCTGTTTGTGTTCCCTCTCTTGCTGTGTCTTTGTCAAATAATTAAATATTTTAAAAAATTAATAAATAAATAAAAAGTGATGTTAAAGGAGACCTACAGATTAAGAGAAAACTTAAGAGAGCCACCTGGAGGGGCTCAGTCAGTTAAGCATCTGCCTTCAGCTCAGGTTGTGATCCCAGGGTCCTGGGATCGAGTTCCACATCGAGGTCCCTGCTCAGTGGGGAGTCTGCTTCTCCCCCTGCCTCTTCCTCCCTTTCTCTGTCTCTCATGAATAAATAAAATCTTTTTTAAAAAAATAAAAATAAAATAAAATAAAACGTAAGAGACACAATGTGTGAAACCTTACATGGATTTTCATTCCAGTAAACAGGCTGTATAAATATGACATCATTTATGAGACAACTGGAAATCTGAACACTGACTATTTTTTATAATATTTGACGAGACTGAGGAATTACTGTTAATTCTTCAGCTGCAATAATGCTACTGTGTTATTTTTAAGGAGTATCCATATTCTGAAGGGAATTGAACCAGTAATTGGGGAAAAAATCATATAACATGGGATCTGCTTCAGAATAGTGCGCTGAGGGGCGCCTGGGTGGCTCAGTGGGTTAAGCTGCTGCCTTCGGCTCAGGTCATGATCTCAGGGTCCTGGGATCGAGTCCCACATCGGGCTCTCTGCTCGGCAGGGAGCCTGCTTCCCTCTCTCTCTCTCTCTCTCTCTCTCTCTCTGCTTGCCTCTCTGCCTACTTGTGATCTCTGTCTGTCAAAAAAAAACAAATAAATAAATAAATAAATAAAAATAAGAATAGTGCGCTGAACCATACGAAATGGTTTGAGTCAAAAATGGCTGAATATCGGCCACTCTCATGGGTTGGAGGGACACGGATGGTGGCACCCACTCCTGAAACAAAAAAGTCCCGAGCTATTAATGTGCAAATTGGGGTGATGGCCACAGGGCGAATTCTCCTCAGCTGTCTCCTTCTTGTGCATATAAAATTTTTCCACAATAAAAAAGTTAAAACAAAATTGGGCCTCAGTACTGTGCTATATTTAAAATAAGTCACAAACTAAAAATATTTAGGATGAAAGTGGACATGTCAGTTCTGAAATATTCTGCTCAAGTATTTGTTTTCCACTCCGACGGGAAGATGAGCATTTCCGAAACTTTAACAGTCTATCTCAGCTGCCCCTCAAATTCTATCTACCTTCACAAGTCTCCCTGTATTTCAGAAGTAAATACTGTTGTGTTTTGTCTACTGGGACTAACTGGCTTGTTTTTAAACACAGTGCTGTCTGGATAGCTGGGGTTATTCCTCCAACAGCGATTCTGGCTTAGGAATCAGAATAGTTGGCACTGGGTGCCGGGGTGGCTCAGTGGGATAAGCCTCTGCCTTTGGCTCAGGTCATAATCTCAGGGTCCTGGGATTGAGTCCTACATCGGGCTCTCTGCTCAGTGGGGAGCCTGCTTCCCCCTCTCTCTCTGCCTGCCTCTCTGCCTACTTGTGATCTCTCTCTGTGTGTCAAATAAACAAATAAAATCTTTTTTAAAAAAGTAAAAAAAAACAAAAAAAAAGAATAGTTGGCATCACCTTTAAGTTCAGTTCTAAAGGACCATGCCACTTTGGCCATGTGTGCCACCGCCCTTGGACCCATGTAACTCAAGTCCCTCGAACCTCAGTTTCTCCATCTGTAAACCGAGTGCCTTGAGCCCTAAGACAATTTGACGGTCTGTAGGGCTGGGAGTGTAGTGTCTGCTCTCCGGTCAGCCACTGAAGCTCATCCTCAATTTAGCACAGGTATCTGGCTATTCTCTGTTTAACAAGGCCATGCCACGTAGGCACAAAGACCCTCACACTGCAGGGGGTTCCAGACCACAGAGCCTACTGAAAGGCTTGCACGCGCGCACACACACGCGCGTCCAAACACACACACACACACACATCTGTATGGAAAGACTTGGGGAGTCGTGAGAGTTAGTTCTGAGGTGGGGCAGAGAGAGACTAGAGAGAACCACATGGACAGGGTGCTGTTCGAACAGAACTCTGTGTCCCCAGCCTTAGGGCCTGTCATGGAATATATGCAGAACACGGAGATGATACATTTTAACATAAGTATATAATACTTAATAGACTTTAAGGTCTATTTATGAGCCTGAAAACATGATATCATCAGATTGTAGCTGGTTGCTAGAGCTCAGCTAGAACTAAGGGACCAGCTGGCAACAGTCATGGAGACCAGATGGAGGCTGGAGTCCAGCTCAGTGTGAATTTGCGACTTCATTCATAAACTGCTCCGTGACACTGGATTAAGTAGGTACCAGAGTCTGTGCTGGGGAAAAGCCGAAGAGGAGACATGAAAAGCACATATAACACAGGAGCCAAAGAAGAAAGATGAAATACTTCACAGTGATCACGTTGCTTGTTTTTATGAGACAGAACAGGAATCATTAATATGGTCAAACTTTGGCTTTCTCTCTGAACAATAAAGATTACCTTGATGTGCTTAACTCTGTCTTCTTTCTCTGTCTTTGGTTTCTTTCCTGTGGCAACAAAAAACAGTCTGGGGTTAATTCATGAGGAACATACCGAAAACAGTTTCCCCTCGATTATTTCTGGAACTTTCAATGAACCTGTACATGCTTTCACCCACACACAGCCAAGTTTCTCTGACTGCCTTGAGCAACCTGACGGTCACTTTCCCCAGCCAGGCAAGGGGAGGACTATTACCCACAATGTGAACAACTGCTCTCCCCTCGGAGTGACCACAGATGTGGAAATAAAGAAACCACAGAGATACTACAATATATATGACGTAACCGTTGTTTTAGTTAGTAAATATCTACCTTTCTTCGAAGGTCGCTCAGATAAGGGCAACATCCGGTATACTCTGAATGCATTGTTTCCCTTCTTTATACTTTTATCCTTGACTTCTTCAATGTCAGGCAAGGAGTTCATGGCACATCGAAAATTTGCCTTCCATGTTTTGGGATCAGGTTTATCTACTCCGGGCTGATGCTTTCCTAACAAAAGAGCCAAAAGAATGAAGGTTAAGAAAAAGAGCAGGGAAAAATAGAGTGTAGAAGTTTCTGGAAACATATAGGCTTGCTGACCAGATAGTGCACATATCCCTTTTTAATTCCAGGCTCCTACAGTGACCAGCCATGCTGCTTTGTCCGGGACCGAGACCGAATTCCTGGGATGTGAGAATTTTTGTTTTAAAACCTAGACAGTTCTGGGCAAACTGGGACAAACTGGTCACCCCAGCTCTCACCTAACAGCTTGAGAAAAAAACTAATAATGGTAGAATGGAGAGGTAATGTAAGTAACAGAGAAAGCTGGCAGGCTGGGGAAGTCTTCAAGCCCAGGTAACTAGAGTGTCCCTTTTTCTTCAAACTCTCAAATATTAGTAAAAAGTCTAATTCCTGTAAATAGCATTCCCTCCTTAAATTCTGTTATAAATAAATATATTCTTGACTACATTTTGGAGAGAGAAATTCAAAGCAAGTTTACCACTCCAGAACAAATAAGTTTATGGGGAACATGATCAGAACCCCACATTCACAGGAAATTTAAGGACTAAGTGTCACTTCTGAGCAAAGCATCCCTTCAGAGTGAGGAAGTTCATGCCCCCCGTGTCCTGGCTGTGCCTGGGGACACACCACAGGTTTTTCAGAGCTGTCTTCACAAGGCCATAAGCCTTATGTGTATAGTAAAAAAGAAAATATTTTCAATGGTTAACACTGTATTGTGTAATTGAAATTTGCTAAGAGAGTAGAACATCAACGTTCTCACCAAAACCAAAAATAACAAAAGGTAAATATGAGAGGTGATAGATGTGTTAATTAATTTGATGGGGAGAATCTTGTTGTAGTGTAGACGTCAAATCATCACGTGGTATAATTTAACTATCTTACAATTTTATTTGTCCATTATATCTCCAAAAAGAAAAAGAAAAAAAAAAAGACACTGGGATGCCTGGGTGGCTCAGTCAGTTAAGCGTCTGCCTACAGCTCAGGTCATGATCCTGGGGTCCTGGGATCGAGTCCTGCGCCAGGCTCCCTGCTTATCATGGAGTCTGCTTCTCCTTCTCCTGCCCCTCCCACCACCCATTTGTTCTCACACTCTCTCTAATAAATAAAATCTTTAAAAGAAAGAAAAAAAAAGGCATGAAATCAACAATAAACAACAGTCTGCTTCTGTGCCCCCATGCGGGGGCTTTAATACCTGTGTGGATTGCCCAGTTTCTAAAGAGGGGCGCATCTTTTTCGACATCCCACCCATGTCTAGCCGCGTGCATCCAAGGGATCTGGAAAATCTTCTTTTCCTAAAAAAAAAAAAGTAAAAACTGAAAAAAAAACAAACAAAAACCCCACAGCCATGGGGTTCAGGCCACCTTTGCAGAAGGTTCTTACATCCTAGCCAGTAAGATGCTCTCCTACGTGACACTGGGTTTGCGGGGCGTCTCCAGTAAAATCCACTAGGAACCAAACCCACCTCCCCCACTGGGCTCTAGATCTCAACAGCCCATTCGGAAGAGATTCAGAGTCCTGTGGAGTCTGGCAGA
Organism: Mustela erminea; assembly: GCF_009829155.1. Classification (NCBI taxonomy): domain Eukaryota; kingdom Metazoa; phylum Chordata; class Mammalia; order Carnivora; family Mustelidae; genus Mustela; species Mustela erminea. The sequence goes on along the minus strand of NC_045634.1, from coordinate 25,737,083 downwards.
ATAGGAATGCATTCCAAGGTCAGAGGAGTTGATTTTGGGATATGCCAATGTGTTCTGTTATCTGTGCCATTTTTTCTTAAAGGACCACAGGGAACTGGCCACTGACTGAAACCTCTAATGCTTATTGTTGTCGTTGTTACCAGTTGCCTTAGGTAAATTAGGTAAATTAAAACTTGGGCAACTTTCCAAAATTACGCCCATTTGTGCTCCTAAAGGGAAATCAGGGTTATCCGAGGTCACTGCCACAGAGATCAAACACCTCAATCTACTGTGCAGCCAACAGAAAAAGACTGGGTCTACTGCCCTGCATGAAACAGCAAGAAATGCAAATAAAGATGTATTAAATGTGTGGAGATATTACTTTTTTAGAAAAGTCTCTTGGTACAATTTCTACAACAGACCATTTTCCATCTCTTTTACTGCTCAAGAGGTAACTCAAAATAGCTTACATCAGCCCTGGCCTTTAAACACAGGATTAGAAACCAGTGCTTTGGAAACAAAGTCACACTATGTGCAACTTCTTCAACCAGCTCTCTCCCACCAGTCCCAGCAGTTAGTGATTTCCCACAGCACTTTACATGTGACTGCCCATGTGTTCATGTGGTCTCGGTTTCATTTTTTGCAAGAATCTACAGAGTTCCATGGACGTCATTATCTCTGCCCTACAGGTGAGAAAACTGAGGAACAGAATTAGATTCTACAGCCAAGGAAATGATAGGAGCAAGCATCCGAATTCAAAACCAGGCCACGTGATCCCATCCATGTTCAATCACTATATCACACCACACATTGTCTCCCAGTGGTCAGACTGAGGTTTCTCATCTTATGACACATCCGTTGTCTTGACTTCTGTGGAAACCAAGCCCAGGAAAACGGTCCATTTTTAAGCCCTAAAGGTAGTTCAGGTAGTTTCTAGGTATGGGGATCTGGGGGAGAAAAGAAAATGTCAGCAGGGATTTTCCACCACTTTGGTCTCTCACACAACAAAAGACAGAAACCATCCCAACCGATCCCAAAGGGACTTGATGCCTCTAAGAAGCCTGAACTAAAAATATTTCAGAATATTTGAGAGTTCCCCAAAAACTGTTTAAAGGGAACATTCTACTGTATTTAAAACTCAGTTAATAAAGAACTGAAAGCAAGAGACTTTTCATAAGCCCCTCCTCATTCAGTCTGCCTCACCCACCGAGATAGCGTGGTTTCAGGTTAGCCATTTCCAAAGAGCAGTGATCAGCCAAGGGCTAAGGGAAATTTTATTTTTTAACGCAGATGAAAATCAGAGCACAAAATCATTTAAGGCAGTTTTTGATATTCACGTGAAAATGAAAAAAATAAATTTATTTCGGTGAAAGAAACTCCGGAAAGAGCGACCAGATCTAAAAGTTTACACTTAAACAGGCAGACCCTTTATGGAACCTGCTGCTGCACATTTTTGTAGGTCAGGGGAGTTCAGAGGGGACACGATCTGAAGTCTAGCTCATGAAACACAAAGTTGATGCTGGTAAGTAGGTCTTTTTAAGCATTTGCACATGTGCTGTTACATGCACACACGCATGCTCTCACACACACACCTACCAAAACAAGTCTCACAGAAACTGTGCCCAAATCACAAACCCACAAACAGAGCAGCTAAACCTAGCAATTATCTACCATGCATCCACGGATTATCTTTCCTGGGCAAAAGGTCTGAGGGGACCTTTCTCAAAAGACGATAACTAAATGGCCAATAAGCACATGAAGACACCCAACATTGCGAAGCATCAGGCGAGTGCCAATCGAAACAACAACGAGATACCATTTCCTACCCCCAGGGTGGCTAGATTAAATTATTTAAATAATTAAATAATAAGTTGGCGGTAATGATGTGGAGAAACTGGAGGCTCCCTACATTGCTGGTGGGAATGTTGCCCAGCATAGACACTGTGGAAACCAATTTGGCTATTCTTCAAAAAGTTACACACAGAATGCCCACATGACCCAGTAATCTCACTCAAAGACTTATAAACAGGCGTTGAAACAAGTATTTATACATGAATGTTCAAAACAGCACTATTCATACTAGCCAAATGTCCACCAACTGATGAATGGATAAAGGAAATGTTGTACATGCATAAAATGGAATATTATTCAGTCACAAAAAGGAATGCAGTAATAACAGGTGCCACAACACGAATGAATCTTGAACGTCACATTCAGTAAAAGAAGCTTTCTACAAAAGGCCACATCGTGAACGGTTCCACTTAAATCCAAAGGGGCAGAAAGCAGATTAGTGAATGCCTTTGCACAAGGAAAGGATGTGAAATGCTTTGCAATGGAAAGTGACTGCTTAATGGCCAAGTGTTTCCTTTTGGGGTGATGACAATACTGGGATTATAGTGACGATGACTGTAGACAACATTGTGAGCAGAAAAATCCACCAAACTGCACATTCAAAAATAGATAAGTGGCAAATTAAACAGAAACCACATGTAACTTTTGGGGGGGTGTATAGAATTTATTTTTCTTCCTTATCTTTTTTTAAAATTTTATTTTATTTCTTTTCAGTGTTCCAAGATTCAGTGTTTATGCACCACACCCAGTGCTCCATGCAATACGTGCCCTCCTTAATACGTGTAACTTTTAACTAGTTTTTCATATTGCAAAAAAATAAACTGCTACTAAACATATCACATCTCTCTCTATATATTTTTTTTTTTTAAGATGGTGCTGAAAGACAAAGAAGATAAAACTGGAAGAGATTCTGAGCAGCAAACATTCTGGTCTTCAATCAGCGTGTCCTATAGGATGGTAACGGCGTTTGCTCTGTGCTACCAGAAGCCCTGCGTGCCCCATTCACAGAGGCTATTCACACCATGTTTGGAGGGACAGCATGTTCTAGACTCAACCCATGTTTATAGAGAGAGAACTGTGCCTACCTGAGGGAAGGAGAGAGAAGCAGTGCTTGAGCTGACAAGAACATTTACGATTATCTCGAGGAATGCAGAACATACCTTGGCCCTAAGTGGCAACTAGCTCTCTTCATTTCCTCTGCCTCTTCTCTCCCCCAGTGTTTAGAAGATGTTCCAATTTACTCTGCTGTTTTTGCTGGGGCTCCTCACCTTGTTCTGAGATGACCTAACATTTAGACAAGTGTGAGCCTGCTTTCAGAGTGAACAGAAGGATAAGGTCTGAAACTACCTGGTGACGCCATAGGCCTGAGGAGTGGCCTCGGCCACCGGGGTCCAGTCCGATCTCCCATATGCAATGAGCACGTCAATAACCAGAGGGGAAATTGATCAGAGCTCTAAGAGAAACAATGAACCTGGTTGTGGCTGCCTCCTTCATTCCTCAAGAAAAGCCCCAGAGAAATCACAAGCAAGCATTTGGACCAACCCAGCAAGGACCTGGTCTCTTCGACAAATCAAAGACAAGAAGTGGGAAAAAAAAAAAGGAGAGGCTACTGTTCATAATCAAGGACAATCAGGAGATACTTCAAGTCTGAACAGCCCTCTCTGGATTCTGACTGAGCAGATCAATTGTAAAAAACACACTCTGGGGCACCTGGGTGGCTCAGTGGGTTAAGCCGCTGCCTTCGGTTCAGGTCATGATCTCAGGGTCCTGGGATCGAGTCCCGCATCGGGCTCTCTGCTCAGCAGGGAGCCTGCTTCCTCCTCTCTCCTCTCTCTCTCTCTCTGCCTGCCTCTCTGCCTACTTGTAATCTCTGTCTGTCAAATAAAATAAAAAAAAAATCTTTAAAAAAAAAAAACACACACTCTGGGGAACACAAAGGCATGCTGAATATGGGTGTGTGGTGATGATATTAAAAGTTATGATTAATGAGGAGTAATCTCTGGTTAGTCAATTGATAATGGTATTGTGAATATACAGAAAATGGCCTTAAGTCTTACAGACAGACATATGCTGTCACAGAGTTGTTTCCAAATGCCCCCGCACACATGAATACTCTAAATGTCAATAATCTTTAAATCTGGATGTGAATTTCGAAACCACATGAGAATTTGCTATACTATTCTTTCTAGTCATTAGACAATTCAAACCTGCCATGTATGTTTATAAATACTCATAATAAAAGTAACGGGGCCAAGCCAAGGCCTTCTGCATGAGCTTGTGCTAATGCATCTTCGGTGAACTTCCTCACTTCTCCCTCAGAGGACACGTGCCATCACCGTCCTCCGCAGCATGCAGACGGAGAACAATTTAAGGCATTTATTAACCACCTATTTGTCTCTTACTAAGAATGTCCCAAATACAATGGACTCTCCACTTGACAGAAACATGCCAACTGCCAACCCAATGTTCTTAAGTCCAATTATCTTCACAGAACAAAGACATGGTATCCAATGTTGCTCCTCTTCAAGTACACATTGTTCTCCCATTTACTCATGGAACAGTGCTCACCCAAAACTTCCTCAGGTGGCCTAGCACCGAGCCAGCAAGCAGCAACATTCAAGACAGGCCTGGACCGCCCGCCGGGGCCATCCAGCACGAAGTAGTTCACCCCAACACCAACACATTCCGAACAAGGCAGCTGAGGCTTAAGTAAGTAACAAAACCCCACAGTGATTTCTGAGTTATAACCAGTCTTCAGTGGGAGAAGAGATTTTACAAAGACCTCAAACCACTCAACACACCATCGGGGATTCTTAGGCAGAATGCTTCTGAGTAAGAAGGAAATAATAGGGGGCTCCTGGGTGGCAGTCAGTTAAGCGTCTGCTTTCATCTCAGGTCATGATCCTGGGGTCCTGTGATGGAGCCCCACATCGGGCTCCCTGCTCAGCAGGGAGTCTGCTTCTCCTTCTCCCTCTACCCCCTGGCCACCCTCTCTCATATAAATAAATAAAATCTTGAAAAAGAAGAAGAAGGAATTAACAGTAAGGTTTCCAATGAAATCTTTACATGGGCAGAAGAATACCAAAGCCAAAGTGAATAGAAACCTATAAAAAGATGGCTTGAGGAGGTGTAGGTATGGAGAGAAAATGTCCACAGTGACCAGGACAGCCCTGCCTGCGCGTGCAGACACAGCCACAGGCACATTCCGCCCAGGCCCATGCACGGCCTGCCTGACCAGTCCCCCGGCACTCCAGCCCCCCGGCCTTATGAGACGTGTCATCCGCTGAAGCCATGGTCCGCTCACGTTGAGGCCAGACCAGGTAGGTCAGGGGTCTCCTTTCCCCACCGCTAGAAGAGACCTCACAAGCCAGGGGCCTGGAGGGCCACCTATGAGGGCCCAAGTGTTCCCACGCCCTTTCCAGTCGTCTATCAGAAAAACAGAGACAGAGAGGATGGAAGAAAAGGTGTCTGAATGGAGAGTCCCGGTTAGGAAGCAACCATAAGAGGGTGCATTCGTTTCCCAGAGCTCTCCTAACAGCTGCCACAAAGCAGGCAGCTTACACCACAGGAATCCATCCTACCACAGGTGTGGAGGCCAGAAATTTAGAAGCAAGATGTCAGGAGGGCCGCATTCCCTTCAGAGGCTATAAAGAAATCCAAAACCAAGATGTCGGCAGGGCCACATTCCCCTCAGAGGCTGCAAAGACAATCTTTGCTGGACGCTTCCAGCTTCCGGTGGTCCCAGGCATTCCTTGGCTCATGGCTGCGTCTCCGTAATCTCAACATCTGTCTTCACGGGGCCTTCTGCTCTTCTTTCTTACGTGGACACTCGTCACTGGACTGGCCCAGCTAGATACTACGGGGTAATCCTGAGATCCTTCATCTTTTCCAAAGACCATTTTTCCAAGTCCGCTCACATCCACAGCTTCCGGGGCCTAGAGTGTGGAGGGAGGTTTGTGGAGGGGGAGGGGCGAGGGGAGGCACAATTCAATCTACTAGAAGGATAGTTAACTGCACCGTATCAAGTGCCTTCTCGTGCAGGGGACGCGATGACACGGTAAGTCTGCCCCTGCATCAGGGCAGCCAAAACTGGTGGATGTACTTTTTAAAAAGGAAAAAAAAAATTACTTCTCTTCAGAAACCAGGAACTTATATTTCAATGCCACATTCTAAATCAATATAGGTGACGCCATTTTGTTCTTTAAACATAATCCTACTTGGGGCGCCTGGGTGGCTCAGTGGGTTAAGCCTCTGCCTTCAGCTCAGGTCATGATCTCAGGGTCCTGGGATCGAGCCCTATATCGGGCTCTCTGGAGCCTGCTTCCCCCTCTCTCTCTGCATGCCCTTCTGCCTACTTGTGATCTCTTCTGTCAAACAAATAAATAAAATCTTTAAACATATATATATAATCCTACTTAATGTCTCTGTGTCTTGGCTTCCTTGTCTATAAAATGGAAAACATCACAGCATCTCCCCCATTGTGGGGATTATGTGAGTCAACGTACGTGTCTCACTTAGAGGAGCACCTGGCACTTCATAGACATTAATTTTTATGATTATTATCATTATCAAGTACGCTATGTTTCTTCAGTTCTCCTTGACGACAGTCTTCCCTCCCCTTCCAGTATCACCACCTGTGGCCTGCTAACCAAGCAGGCCAAGACCGGACCTGACTTCTTGTTTGTGTCTTTGGAGCAGACTAATCACAAAACTCCTCCAGGATACACATCTGAAACGCCATGGATATAGCTTGCCTAGAAAAAGAAACTATTTGCCGAGAGACCATAAGATAAGGGGCCAATTCCCATGGAGAGACCATATGGTTTACTTATTTCCATTCACTTGTTACCCCCACCTTGTTTCAGAAAAGGACCCACTGAAACCGATGCACTCGAATACAATACCATTCCAGTTAAAATAAGTGAAAAAAAAAAAATAAGTGGGTGAGGGAAAAAGAGATAAGGCTCGAGAGATATCTGAAAAGATAAGACAAAGCCAGGAGAGATAGGAGTAAGCACAATGTTATAGGACCCTCCACACTTGTTAGAAGTGGGCCACAATCAGGCTCGAGGCTCTCAAGCACGCCATACGAGGAGAAAGCCTGACCAGCTGAATTATTCATCGGGTCCTTGAGATGAAAATGAGGAGGAGGCAGAAGAGGAAAAAGAAATTTACTCAGAAGAACTGTGATATTCCTGGTAGCGGGAGAGAAGCTTCTCCCTTGGGCCCTCTTCAAGAAGGCGTGATATATTAGTGGCTTTTCTAGGTGATAACTATATATTTTCAGGTGTTCTTTATTTTGACAACCACTCTCTCCCTGTTTCACTCCTCTAACAGGTAGGATCAATTAGATTGAGAGTCTGAGGTTGGTAAAGTAAGGGAGGATCTATGTACGTGCGTGTGGTGTGTGTGTATACATGGAGGGTTGTAAATGACAGCCTGCTTTCTTAGGACCACATCACGTGTTTCGTGATAAAAAAGGAGACTTTTTTTTTTTTTTAAGATGAAAAAACCAGAAAGTTCTCTTTACACAGACAATACTGAGAAGAGAGCCAAGAAGTTTCCTTCCCAACACAGAACCCCAGAGTTTCCATGTTCTCCAATCCTCGAAGCCAGGGGAAGCAAGAGAGGCATTTAGAGAAGGAAGGGGGTCAGAATCATTAAAGAATAACACAGATCATTTTAGGTTGGTTGGTTTTGTAATTAACAAGCATAAGATTTTGAACACAAATAACACAATTTTACTTTTTGGCCGTCTCCAGGCTCATCTTTTAGGAAGTACCTCTCTCTCTCTCTCTCTCTCTCACACACACACACACACACACACATACACACACACACGGCCACCAGCACACGTACCTTATTAAGCCACTTCAGCCCAGGTATCGTATTCGAATTGATCTGTTCCTCCAGCCATGGGCGCATTCGCATCCTTTCCACTGGCATGGTACCCTTTGCAGAAGAGAAACGCAGCATTAGGTAATTCTGGTAATGACCGTCAGGTCTGACAAGTTCTACACCCCTGCCTGACCCTCTTCCACTGTCCCCTTCCCCAAAACCGCACAGCTGACGGGCACGGGGGATCGGAGGGCCAGGCCGGGTGTGAGGGGTCTCTGCCCGCTGGGGCACACTCAGTCCCAAGGAGCCGTCTCAGTGGGGCGATGGTTCGGGCTAAGCCTGCTCTCACCTGAGAACGTCTCATGGGTGTAGGTGGCCTGGACTGGCAAAAAGCCTGGACACCCAAGTGACCTGGCCTAAAGAGAGATAGCCCTATCCCAACCCGGTCGTGTTGACAACAGACCTCTTCGGTGTATCAGGCGGGTATTGGGGAGACCAGCAGTTTACAAGTAACTTTTGGGTGTTACCTTTCCAAGAGCCCAGGGTGGACCCAGCAAAACAGTTGTGGGAAACAGTGCTTAGAACCAACTCATGGCTCTCAGGCATCAAGGTGACACAAGTGTTCTGAACCGCAAATGTTCATACTTGAATGTCGAAAAGCATCCATTCACTTGGTATGCTATCTACTTTCAGAGCCCAGCAGCATCTTTGGCCTGGCTTCAGCTCGGGGCTCAGGTTCATGTCCTCTCTTGCTCCCTCCCTCAAGGGTCTCCCATCATGGCCACATCCCTCTGACCCGAGATCCTCCTCCCTTTCCTTTAACTGACCCTCCCTCTGGAAATGGCTGCCTGGCCTAAACACGGTTCTGGTCCCAGCCCGCACACTGCCTCTCTTCCCTCCTTGCAGAAACATTTCTAGATAGTCTTTCCCTTGGCCACTCAAATACATCCAGAGTTCAGTCACTGACGAAGGGCTATCTAGCACGCATCTTCATCCTATTTGCATGTAATTTAAATGGGATGTGGGATTCAAAAGCAAAGATGAGGTCCATTCAAGCCTCCCCTCTACAAAACTTCACGGGCAATGGGACATCATCTTCTTTCAACCCTTAGCTGTGTCTTCCTTCTTTTACTCATTTCTTCCTCCAAAAATGAACTCCGAAAATTCTATTGGAACTTGGGTTGCAAAGATCAAAGTCTCGGTCACTCTCTCTTCTAGCTTGCGAGAAACTTCTCTCCCCTCCATGCCTCCCCCAGCTCATGCCAGCGTGCGAGCATCACTATGTAAACCACGTATGACCACAGCCTTGGCCTCGAGAGCCTGATGACTTTCTAGAACTCGACCCTAGAACCCGCACATCTCTCCCAGTTCAGATCTGCTGCAGGTGCCCCCTCAGATTCCTTGCTCACACGATGCTCTCTGCTCCTCCTTCCCAGGCCCTCCCGCTCCTCCCCCATCCTCCAAGACCCAGTTTCTGCCCTCCTTCTCCAGAGGCCTTCCCAGACCACTCCCACCTGAAGAAATCCTCCTCTTGGACTTCCCCAAAAGTCACTGACAGTTCTGATGGTCAGCCAAGCTGGGCTGCCATTGCTAGTTGGCCCTGTCCACTCATGTGGAGGCTTCAGGCCACCATTCTTTGAGATAAGTAACAAGAAGCTCAGGGACCCCAGGGGGCTCCCACGGCACCACTCCTCTGAGTGGTTCGCAAGTCATTCTAGTCCTTTGTGCATTCAATCCACCTTTTCAAGATCATTTGTTGAGAACAATATTCCAGGAACAGGAAAAGGCAAGACATCCTCTAGCATCTAAAAACTCCTAGTCTAACAGGGGACAGGAAGGAAGAGATGACCATACCACACGAAGAGTCCTGCGTACGGAACGATACTAGAAAGCAGCTGGCAACAGGAAGGGTGCCAGAGACAGGGCCTGGAAAGCCATGCCTCGGGATTGTGTTCATCATCCCAAGACTGGAGGGGAAACTGGGGATTGAGGAAAATGAATGATACAATCGATTTTGTGGACAGTGGATGCCAAAATCCAGACCAGTTACACCACAGCAATACACCATATTTACCGGGCACACAAATATTGACTTGGCAGGTCTAGGTGAGCCCTGTGATTCTCTATTTCTAATAAGCTCCAAAGTCCTTGGACCAGACTCTGAGGAGCAAGGCTCTAGATTGACTTCTATTTTTAATTACGAGCCACCTGCTCTTCTGTGCTCTTCCTGAAAAGTCTGGTCATTCTGGCAGGCAGACCCCCTCCATTACGCTGAAAGTATCACCTGTCAGTCCATCCTTTATTTACATGCTGTGCCTTTCTAATAAGGACACAGCTCAGCCAAACCTCGGGCTCTCACTTACCTAGCCAAAACACCATGGAAATCACACATGTAAAAAATGTTCTAAATCTTGAGTCAGGACTGTCACTAATCATAAGCAGATTTTTAGGAAAAGCAAAGATAGCAAGTACCACCTTATCAGAGTAGGATCAACTCTGCTATAAAGGGCTTCTCTTACTTCAGGTTCTACGTTTCATCTTGTTTTAAACACCTAGGACTTCCCCCAATGTTACACACCGAAAAAAATAATAATCCTTTTACATGAAGCTACTTCCTCTAATTACACTTGACCTTACAGCCTGGTCCTATGTCCCACAGACTAAACAGGTAATGAATGACCAGTGGTCTCGCCATATGACACAGAAGAAAACAGGTTCCATCTGACATAGGTCTCCTATGACTATCACAAGTTGAATGCACATTCTGACTTCTGCAGAAGAAAGCAAAGGTGGAATTCTACATTGAGCCTAGCGCCAAAAACTCCTCAGTTTGATACAAAAAATAAATGAAATTTCCAAAGATTAAAAGGCTAGGAGGACAGTCACAGAGAGTCAGAGGCTAGATACTGAGAAAAGAGGCTTCCTTGGCATGCATTTTCTAGCTTCTGTCAATGAAATTCACGGTGACAGATGGGTCTTTCTTCTGGAAGGCAAGTTTCCCATAGGCACCCGGTTCCATGGGCCACAGGAAACTTGAACAGAGTTGAGAAAGGTGTGGAACAGGTTAAAAAGACAAAGATGTGCTATTTTTGGCAAGAGAATCATATTCCACCAGAAATTGAAGACACTCGTGTCCCAGTCCTGACCTTGTCATTACTGGCATGTTTCCTTGGGCTAGTCACCCACCCTCTGGTCCACACTCTAATGATGTAGGAAAATGAGAGGTTTCAAAAAGATAATTTCTCAAGTGATCTACAAATCTAGGAATCCTTTTGTGACATGAAGGCTCATAATCTGATTTACCTTTTGTGTAAGCTTCTACACTTATACACTGGGTTGGTTTTTAAGAATGAAATGCTTGGCGGGCACCTGAGTGGCTCAGTTAGTTAGGCCTCTGCCTTCAGCTCAGGTCGTGATCTCAGGGTCCTGGGATCGAGCCCCGCATTGGGCTCTCTGCTTGGCAGGGAGCCTGCTTCCCCCATCTCTCTGCCTACTTGTGATCTCTCTCTGTCAAATAAATAAATAAAATCTATAAGAAAAAAAAAAAAGAGTGAAATGCTTGGGGCGCCTGGGTGGCTCAGTCATTTAAGGGTCTGACTCTTGATTTCAGCTCAGGTCATGATCTCAGGGTCCTGGGATCAAGCCCTACATCCAGCTCTTCACTCAGCAGGAAGTCTGCTTAAGGATTCTCTCTCCCTCTCCTTCTGTCCCCATCCTGATCGCACGTGCTCTCTATTGCTCTCAAATAAATAAATAAATCTTTTTTTTTTTTTAAGTGAAATGCTGAAATTATGGCTCTTCAAGCCTAAAATACAAAGCATCTACCCTCGAGCCCGACAAAGGCACTTCTAAAATCACCTATCATTACTCCTTTGAGATGTGGGACCGGGATCATCTTTTAAACCCATGGCATTAGCCTCTACATCAGTTCAGTACACGGTGGGTATTTAGAATATTACTGGCACCAGTGTTGCTGCATGAACACAAGCTACTCCCCAAGACTCCTAGGAAGTGAACAGCGCCCCGTGAGGTTGACAATGGTAGGGTCACGCTCAGAGTCAGTAACGGCAGTCATGAATTTTAACCTAAATAACTGAATCTTGGATCTTGGAATAGTAACAGCAATGGCTACTATTTACTGAGCACATACTATATGCCAACCCATTAAAACCAGAGTTTTTCTGAGTTTCCTGTGTAATTCTTACAACCCTAGAAGGTAGGGACTTTAGTGTTCCATATTACAGATGACCGGATAGGTAAAGGAAGTGCTGAAAGGCAATCTGCTAGTCAGTAGGAGAGCCAAGACTCTCATTCTGATCTCCCTGAAACGCTCAAGCTTCAGAAACCCTAACACCTGCTTTTTTTCTTACTCTAGAAAGCACTCAGTTATGTTGGTCTTTTAACTCCTCTACTTAACTGAGCCTTTCCCAACTCCTGTCTGTTTTACATACCACTGACATATTAAATTTCCTAAAATACCACTTAAATCATGTTAATGTTCTGTTCCAGTGACTTCTAAACATCCCTGCTGGATTTAAGATAATAAAATCCTTGGCTGGGGGAGGCAGTGTGCTTTTGGTAATGACACAATAGGTAATTCAGACCTAACTCTCAAGGCGAATAATAAGAAAACCTACACAAAACATGTTTTTCAAAATCTGTTTAGAAGAATCAGAGAACTAACAAGGCAGTAAAGAATTCGGAGAGGAGGATCTGGGAAAAGAAAGAAACCCAGGAAGGTAAGCCTGACATTTGGCACGTTCTTCTCCCAGCCTTGGGGCATCTGCTGATTCCTTAATAGGAGACTACAGGGCATGTAGAAACTGAGCAAAGCTTCTGACACGTTTGTTCATTCGGGGGACCAAGGGGGACAATGAAGATCAGGACCTAAGTAGGAAAGGGAGTGCAGGCAACCAAACACACACACACACACACACACACACACACACACTCACAAGCTTCATTTGGGATAAGACTAACCACAAAGACAGAAGCCTAGCTTTGAATCACTTCAATCCCTGATCAAATTAAAATGATCTGGAACTCCCAGAAGTAAACGTAATCATATCTTGAGGAAGACAACATTATCCTAGGATTTATATTATCTCTGGAGTTTTTCATCCACACAATCAATATAGTTGAGAATACAAGGATAAAAGACAACAAAATAAAAAAATCAATGAAATATGGACAATAAAAACAGACCCACGGGGATTCAGACACAGGTCTTAAACAGATTTAAGGGATACACAGATACCAAAAGTTTTCAGACACAGTTTTTGAGACAAGTATGCCTAACGTGTTTAATAGCCTTTAAAACAAGTATGCCTACATAACAAGACAAGATGGACAACGTTGGCCAAGAACTAGAAACGAAAAAAGAAATTCTAGGACTAAAAGGCAAATAATTAAAATTAAGAACTCACCGGATGGTTTTACTAATAGATTAGACACCATGATAAAATAAAACAAGAAGAAGACAGGTCAGAAGGAAATAAACAGAATGAAGCACTTAGAGACCACAGGGTGAAAATGTTATCTTCCAACCACAGATTTAATAATTTACTACAAACCCCAAACAGACAAATACAAATAACACCACACTACAGTATGCATGCTGGAAAACAAAACCGTAGGAAAAAATCTTAAAGACAGCCAGGGGAAAAAAACAGGCAACACCTTCAAAGAACATATAACAAAACCTCAAGACCCAGAAGCTTTAGGGCAGTTACTCCACAGAAACCATGGGAGACAGAAGACAATGGAAAGGTGTCTGTAATGTACTGGAAGAAAAAGCTGCTATTTTAAAAATCTGAGCTACAGCAAAAACAGGAGCCCCACAGCTCATCAGTTTCCAGTTATAGGGGCACAGGAGGTGGGTCAAAATTAGGGAAGACGGTAGGAGAGAGTATGGGTGCTATGCCGCAAAGATGAAGGGCTTCAGCGTGAGTCTGACCACAGCAGCGCTCCATCCCGTTTCTTCAGCACCTGAGACATTGATCTGCTCTTATTAGTAACCTGCCAGGGCTCTTGTCACCAGACAGCCGTGTGCCCACCCCTCCTACAAGCCTACAGAAATGCAGCCCTTCTAACAGAAACTAGCTCCAATCTCTTTTCATCTACGAAACCTCTCACCGCTCTAACCAGTGAACCCTCTCCTCCTATGGCAGCCGAGTCATCCAAGGTATCACAAATATTTATTAGTAAACACATATTTATTGCAAGGAACTCTGCTAAGTGCTAGGGAGGATTCAGAGATGTGTAAGACATGATCACTAGCCTCAAGGAATTAGTAAGTTAACTGGGGGTATGAGACATAAATTCTATAAAGCGACCTAATAATACTCTAATTACGATAATAAAAGACTGCACTAGAGATCAGAAGGCAGTATATGATTAATTTCCAACTACGTGAACTAGTTCGTGAGGAATCCATAAATCGTCATGGGATGCACTGGTAAGGCAAAGCTTTGCGGCACAGTTGGAGCTTCCAGGATGGGGAAGAACAGTCCAGGCACGACAGGGTGGCAAGCGAGCCAGGCAAAGGCGAAGGCTGGTATAAAGGGCAGAGGCAGGACGGGGTAAAATGGGTTTGCGGATGTGGGCGGAGCAACGGCTTTGGGCATCGGTGTGGGCGGAGCTGCGTGAGAATCAGCGAGCAGGTGAGCAGGTGAGCATCGCGGGCTGGGTGGTTTACAGAAATCATCGCTCGCCCACACACCGACCGTTATCAGTTACAGACTATTATCCCCATTTTAGGGAGGAGGAAAAGTATAGCTTGAAAAGGTAACTTTAAAAAAAAAGGAAGAAAGAAAGAAAGAAAGGAAGGAAGGAAGGAAAGGAAACCATGTCCCAGCCGCCTAAGCCCCTAGAAAAGGGACGGAGGCCTATACCCCATCACCCAGCTTCTGTATAGAAGGTCCAAAAATACTGGCTGTGCGCCTGAGATCAGTCGTGTGCAGCAGTCACACAGGGGCAAACCGAGGCGAGGAGATGAGCCAGAGGCAACTGCTCTCTGGTCCAAGGCGCTGGCCGTGGGAACGCAAGTGGCAACACCCGCGCAGGAATGTACTTGGGGCATTTCCTGATAACTTTTCCTGGCTATACGGTAATCTTTTCCCAAATGCGAGGGACTCTTGCATGAATATTCTAACTCCTCACACCGACCTTTGTACCCTTTTGGCAAAAGCTGAAAATTCCAGCTCAAAATTATGTGAATTGAGAGGAAGCTGGCGTTGCAAACTGAAAAGCCTCGTCACCACCATCCCTTGGCCCCATCACCTGGTCCAGGTGCTTCCTGGGAATCAGCCCCTCGGCCAGGGCTTTTCATGCATTAGTCCATTTAATCTTCAAACATGCTAGATGAGGTAGAGTGTCTTATCCCCATTCTACAGGTGAAGAAATGAAGCTGCTTACCAAGCTGCACAGCTATTAGGCGGTCAAGCTAGGATTTGAACCCACATCCACCTCATGCGAAAGAAGATGCCAGAAACCCCCCAGGCCAGTGTTTTTCAAACGCTGCGTCATGAAATCAATGCATGGCACTATAGTTTTCAGGTAAGTGAACACACAATACAAACGATGAGAGTTCCCCCAATAAGGGTAAGGTTGTTTTATTAAGCTTTTTTTAAAAACCAATTTTATCTTATATTATCCTGGTACTATGGTTAAAAAGGGTATAAAATGCATTTTACTGGGCCGAATCGCTCCCCAGCTGTGTATACAGATGTGTGTGCACCTGTGGGTGGCTGGGGGGGTGGGTCATAGTGGAAAGTAGGAAGCAGAAGAGAAAGATATAGCAAACCTTAGAACCCTAAAGACTCCTGGAAGACAGAAGTGAAAAGCACGAGAGAAGTTTAACAGCAAGCGTCCGGCATGAAAAGATTGTGTTCAGAGCTAAGTAACAGACTGGGGCTTGAGACCCACCCAGCTGGCAATCCTTAACACTTGTCTGCCTACAGCATTCCCACCACTTGGCACACTCTGGTGGGACCGTAGAGGATGAAGTCAGCAATTCCAGTCATGAAATCGGGAAGACATTTGAACCCTGGTTTGAGCACCAGACCCAGAAAAAACATGCCTCTCGCTGTACATGTTACCTGCACCAATGCAGAACCAACGTCAAAAGTCGTATTAAACTGCAGGAGTGTTGATACGCAAGGGAAATCAACTGTGTGATGTCTACTATTGTCAGTGATGCAACCCTCATTCCACGCACTTACTGTTTTATTTTACTCAACTTTTGAAGATGTGCGTCACAGATTCCTTTAATAATTTGAGTCTCTAAGCCACTTTTTCTCAAGGCTTTAAGCAATTCAACCATGAATTCTCCATTCTCCTACAATGTGGGTTTTTCAAGAGCTCCACCTTGGAGCGCCTGGGTGGCTCAGATGGTAAAGCGTCTATCTTCGGCTTAGGTCATGATCTCTGGGTCCTGGGATGGAGCCCCGCATCAGGCTCCCTGCTCACTGGGGAGTCTGCTTCCTCCTCTCTCTTTCTTCTTCTGCCCCTCCTCCCTGCTCATTCTCTGTCTCTCTCTCTTTCTCTCAAATAAATAAAAACAAACAAACAAAAAAAAAGAGCTCGACCTTGAAAAATGGGGCAGGATTGCCAGAAATGGCTACCCTCGATGTATCAGCACCACTCGTTATACTTTTCAATTCACCTATACCAGCACCCGCCAAAATGCCTGTGCTACATTAGTACCAGGGGAATTTTTTTTTAATTTTTTTTAAATTTTTTTGACAGAGAGAGAGAGATGACAGGCAGAGAGGCAGGTGGGGCAGGGGAGGGGAGAAGCAGGCCCTCCGCTGAGCAGAGAGCCCGATGCGGGGCTCCATCCCAGAACCCCCAAGATCATGACCTGAGCTGAAGGCAGATGCTTAACCTAACCCACTGAGCCACCCAGGTGTCCCATTACCTGGGGAATTAAAAAAAAAGAAAGAAAGAAAAGACTCCCTGGTCCCATCGTAGACTCGCTGAGTAAGAATTTCCAGGGATTAGGAACCAGGGATTTTTTTTTTTTTTTTTTTTAATCCCAGGGCAATTTGGATATGCCGCTACACAGATATCACAGTCATTCAGTCCCATCAGCTCAATGGCCTTCTAGATCCTGTATGTATAATAAACATCTCCAAATGAGTCATAGGAGAATGAGGACGCCAATGGTGAATAGATTTCATCATGAATAGAATATAAATACATATGAAATTAGAATTCTAAAATGCCTTTAAATACCACGGAACAAGTTTCCCACACTGAGAATCATCCAAATTATAGTTTTGCATATTCACCGTTCCACCCACAATTTTCTTATTGGACGTGTTTTCTATATCCTTTCAGAAGATATTACCATAGCTATTTTTGAAATATTTCCCTGTCTCTGACCACAAACTACTCTGGTACCTGCAACAGTGTGACTGAGCCTCTGATAGTAACTCTGATAGCATCATTGCAACCGAAACTGACGGATGGCCTCCACGTGTGTGCTCGAAAGACACCAAAAGGTATCAATGGTTTTCCGTACTGTTGGTGAGCCAACGGTCATTCTAGGAAACGGTTCTCAGATCAGCCTAAAGAGAACAGGGGTTCTCTCCATCTAGAGAGCAAGCCTGGAAGGAAACAGGGGACACAATCTGTCTATGTAGACCTGTGCTTTTTGGAGAAGGGGCCCAGAGCCCTGCCCTCCATCCCTGCCTAACGACCCCCACTCCCCCTGTCCCCTCTCCCCAGAGAACCCACTCTCTGGCCCCACTCTCTGCCCAACACAGCTACTCTAGCACTTCTCCCCTACAAATGGGTCTCACTTCCTCCCTCTTGCTTGCTCATGTGGCACAAGCTCATGCCAGGGCTGAAGAAGGCCCAGTCCTGACACCACCATGACACGTTGATGGTTTATCACGTCACCTGGGCATTCAAATTCCTGCACGTCTTTTTTGCTTCTCCCTCATCAGCCCCTGTCGCTGTTCCCCACGGCAGTGATCTCGGATCTTTCCATCCTCGCGCTGTCTAAATCACCTTCACACTCACTGATCCCAGCAAAGGCTCCTGCCTCTCCCTTCAGAGAGAAAAACAGATGCCACCGGCCTCTTCTTTCTGAATTTCTGACTCCTCTCCCGCTTCAAACTTATCTGGACTTCCATGCCCTCCTTTTTTCCTTCTCAGACCAGGTAGTGATATCACTCTTTGCAAGGGGAATGTGGAAGATTTAAGAGGAGAAATAATGAAATTGGTTTGGGTCTATTGCTTTGAGATATCTTGGGATATTAAAAAAAAAAAGAGAGAAAGTGTTGGGTGGGCCATTAGTTCCATCAAGCTAGAGCTCTGGAGAAAGGCCTAGCCTGGAAACAGCCCAGCCACCCCACCCTCTTTGCAAACTTCCCTTGAACTCCTAAACACTGCCTCCAACATATATCCCATGCTCCTTTCAAGCCGGGCACCTGGGTTAACATTGCTACATATATTAGCATATACGTCTGTGTTGTCTTCTACTTTGCATCCAGCAGGCACCTGATAAATACATACCAGCCCTATCCTGCAATTCTGCATGTGTTCTGTCCCCACACAGTCCAACAAGAGAGCCACCAGCCACATGTGGCTCGGAACACCTGAACTGTGGCTGAGGTGAATGAGGAACCACTGGTCCCCAAAGACGGACAGGGAGTTTCAAGGCCAGTTCTAGTTTTTCCAAATTACAGTGAGTGCTCAGGTGTCTGGTCAAAACAAAATGTCTGCCTAGGACACCCTAGTGGGGTTTTTGAAGAGGCAGGTTTGCCACTTGACATTGAAACGGCTCTATTTTGAGAAAAGCCTGGGCTGTTTGTGTTGTTGTTGTTTGCTTGTTTGTTTTTTCTGTTTTTTTTGGTTTTGTGTTGTTGTTTTGGGGTGTTTTTGTTTTCGTATTTGTTGTTGTTGTGGGTTCTTTTTTTGTTTAGTTTTTTGGTTTTTTGAGATAATTTCTGGTTTTAAAAGGCCTGACTCACACTCTGCAGGCTTAATCACCTTTTGGAAGGCAACCTGTTGGAAAGTGAGGGAGCTTCCGTGTGAGTAATTCGTATCCCTGTTCTGACCTGCAGGCCCCTGGAAACACCACCAGCTGGCAGGTCCACAACATGCAGGATCCCATGCTACGTGACAAGATACAAGCAACAGCCGGTGAGTCTTAAGTGCTCAACAGCGTCGGGCCAGTTCTCAGCTTGTTGTATTAGTTCGTTTGATTTACCTCCATCCTGAATGGTAGGAGCTCCCAGAATCTCCATTTTACAGATGGAGAAACTGAGACACGGAAGATTAATAAGTAACTTGCCCAAGGTCCCAGATCTATGGAGTGGCTGAGTTCACATTTAAACACAATGGGTCTGAGGCCCTTACTTGACCTTTGGACCAGGAGGCCAAATTAGGGTCCACATAAAGAGGCATGGAGGGCCCAGTACCTCCCAGTCTGACACAGTGTCCGCACTGGGCGCCTGTTCTGAAGGGGCTTCCTGGACCAAGACAGCCAGTAAGCACTGCTCCAGCCACACTGGTCAGTCCGATGCATAGAAAGCAGCTTCCCGACCTCCGTTATCCAGCACACCCCCGTTAATCCGTACTTCCTGTCCCGCTTCCTGCCTATCCTGGCTGGTGGAAATCAGCAAGACGTACCGCATATCCTGTCCAGCCAGAGCTTCATTTTTGCAATCTGTACTGGGAAAACAGTAGTCCGCCACTCCAAAATAGAACCATCACCCTCCGCCCCACCCCTTCACCTCTACCTCCATCTCCTCGTTAAGAAAGCAACAGGAGAGAACCAGAGGGTTTGTTATCTCTGTGTCTGTCACTGGGTGCATTCTCCCGTTGTTTTCCTTTCTGCTTCTGCCATAAGGCAGGGTCACCTGGCCCCAAGCATGGGCCACCTGAGTCCTGGGTGGTCTTTAGAAAGGGGGGGAGGAAGAGGGTGAGCTCTGCCCAGCCTATTCTTTTTTCTTCTTCTTCCTTTTACTTTTTTGTAATCAATTAATTACCATATAGTGTATCCCTAGTTTCAGAGGTGGATTTTAGAGATTCGTCAGTTGTATATAACACTCAGTGCTCCCTTACATCCCGTGCCCTCCTTAATGTCCATCACCCTGTTACCCCATCCCCATCCCGTGCCCCTCCAGCAGCCTCAGTTTGTTTCCTAGAGTTGAATCTCTATGGTTTGTCTCCATCTCTGAGTTCATCTTATTTTTCCTTCTCTTCCCTTATGCTCATCTGTTGTTTCTTTAATTCCACAATGAGGGATTCTTGATGAGCCCCAAGAACTATTTCAAGAGCACCCATAAGAACCACAGACACTCTACCTCAACGCGTATTTTGCATGAACGTTTCTGTAAGGTCCTGAAAACCGCTCAGGTGGTAAGCATGTGGGGTATCTGTCAATTTCCAAGCTGGCTGTGTGTATGCCGAGCAAGAGTCAACCCTCAAGCCCGCAAATGCCACGCCAACCTGCCTACATCCATACATCCTCTGCACCATGTGTGTCCTACATCCATCCATACCAACTCACTCCCCTCTTGGAATGAAGGGCCAGTTTTAAATCCACCCTTCCCAAAAAGCTTTCCCTGACCAATGCAGGTTCAACTCGTATGGCAATAGCCTTCCTGCTCGTACAGAGAGAATGGCCCCTAGAAATAGCTGGATGTTAATGATAATTGATCTTGTCTGACTCTTCGCTAATTAAGTTGACCTGGAACTTCCCAATAAGTGATTACGATTGCCACAGGACCTAGCACTATCCTTTTTTGTCACTGACTAGCACAGTGGCCGCGATGCACGGCAGACAGGCACCATGGCTCAGGGACAGCATGACCACATGAGTGGGGTGAGACCTGAGAAGGCCTTGGAGGCTCCTGTGTCCCAAGGAGCTAGTGCCACGTCCTTATCACCATGCCCTGTATGAGACTAGAACTGAGGAGTTGTGACCCTCACTGAGAATTCAACCTGTCATTCCTCTAAAAAGTCAGAAATCTCTTTAGTCCCACTACTTTCTCCACAATTAGAGGGAGCACACAGGTCTAGGAGTAGTTGCCTCAGCAACCCTGGCCATTCCCCGGGGCACTGCCTCAGGAACCCAATGCAGAGGGGAGCAGAACCCCAGATCCTTAAGCCTCAGTATTCTCATCTGTAAAATGGAGACTGTGGTAGGATTAATAAGATGTGTAAAGTGCCTCGCCTACTACCCGGTCAACAGTGGATATTTAATAATTAATGGTTTCCACAGACACAAATTTTTGGTCAGGGGTATTTGATGGAGTGTCATTTCCAACACCCAAAAATGTAAATTGATCCAAATACCAGAGAGTAGGGACACGGCTACGTAATATGCAATAGACTCAAATAATGAAAAACCATGACTCTAGAAGAGTATTTCATCTGCATGGGAAAGTGATCAGCATACATTATATTAACACAGAACTAATCTATTAAATATATATTCTATGTATTTAAATCTATTCCATCAAAGTGATATATAAGTTAATATAGTTTCAGAACATAATACTAATAAATGAAAAACAAAAAGCAAGCAGGGCAGCACACTTAGAGAATATGCTGAGTCGGGTGCCAACACAGGGCACCCCCTCTTGACCACAGTCAGAACTCACCCCCCACACACGCTCTAGCTGACTCCTACAGAGGCCAGTGCCTGAGACAGGACGGACCCTGTGCATCAAGACACAGCTGTTTGGCCTGGAACTGGGTGGCCAGGGGCCAGGGGAGTCCCCCAACCCCAGCGCTACCAGACCAGGTGAAGAAGTTTGCTCCACAGTGATTTTGTAAAGCGCTGTTCTCCATTACAGCACAGGGTGTCTAGGGGCAGGGTACAGAAGGGGAACAGTCCCCAGGAGGAATCCTAAAACCACATCCTAATGAGTGCCATCCTGTGTTCACTCCAAGTCCTGAGGTTTCCAACAGCCCTGAGGGCAGCACAGTGCTCTAATTTTAGATTAGAGAATAAGTACAGTATGGCAATAAAGAACATTCTTCTCAGAATGACAGTGGTTCCCATCTCGCCTTCCTCCCCTCACCCTCCCTTCACAGATGATGTCGTCCAAAAGCCTGTTAGCCGGAAACCATGCAAGCAGATGTACTGTGTTGAAGAGTGCAGCCCCCAAATTCATGTCAACCCAGAACCTTGGATATAACCTTATTTGGAAATAGGGTCCTTGCAGATATGATCAAGTTAAAATCAGGTCATACTGGGTTAGGATCCAACACGACTGGTGTCCTTACAAGAAGAGGGAAGTCTCGGGGCGCCTGGGTGGCTAAGTGGGTTGAAGCCTCTGCCTTCGGCTCAGGTCATGGTTCCGGGGTCCTAGGATCAAGCACCACGTCAGGTTCCCTGCTCAAGAGGAGCCTGCTTCCCTTCCTCCCTCTCTGCCTGCCTGCCTCTCTGCCTACTTGTGATCTCTGTCTGTCAAATAAATAAATAAAATCTTAAAAAAAAATAAAAAGAGGGAAGTCTGGACAGATGACACACAGAGAGGAGAGAAGGCCGTATGAAGACAGAGACGGGGGTCAGGGGGAGCCTCCCTAAGGCAAGGAACGCCAAAGACCCCAAAGTGAGGAGAGAAGCAGGGAGCAGTTCTCCCTGAGAGCCCCCGGAAGAAACCACCCTGCCAACACCCTGATTTCAGACTTCCAGCTGAACTGTGAGGACCATGAATTTCTGTTGTTTAAATCACCCAGTTCTGTGGTACTGTACGGCAGCCGTAACCAATCCGAAAACAGACATTTGGGGAGCAGCACAAAAGCATGCTAATGTGGGGTTCCTGGCATAAAGAGAGGGTCTCCCCTTGACATAAAGAGAGGAAGCAGTGGCACATAGCGTGGGGAGTAAGGAAGCCCATGTGCGGCAGCGAGGAGAGACACTGGGGGAGATGGCAGCCTAGAAGGGGGTGTCAGGGCCCGAGTGGGGTGACTAGGCTCCTGTCCAGGGCCGCATTCTCATCCAGGACAGCAGCAGCCTGAGTAATGAGGTGGGGGGGGCAAGCTCATTGCCATGGGGAGGCCGTGGGATGAGCAATGGGATGCATACAGGTAACGGAGTAATTCGTTAACATAGTAAGGATAATAGGAGCCACGTTTATCACTTTTGGATACAGAAGTTCAAATACAGAAAGAAATCTAGAATAACTCTGGGTGTTGGAACAGAGTAAAGGCTGAGTTCATAGTTCATCATATATCTCAATAAATACAGAGCTAAATATAGATGTAAAAATCTGTGTCTGGGGGTGCCTGGGTGGCTCAGTAGGTTAAAGGCTCTGCCTTCGGCTCAGGCATGATCCCGGGGTCCTGGGATGGAGCCCCACATCAGGCTCTCTGCTCAGTGGGGAGCCTGCTTCCCCCCCCCCCCGCCTGCCTCTCTGCCTACTTATGATCTCTGCCTGTCAAATAAATAAATAAAATCTTTTTAAAAAAAATCTGTGTTTGCATACAGTACATACACTCCCTGCCCGCTAAGAGGGTCTGAGGGCAGCAACATACCATTACTGAGTACTCGTAATGTCACAATCTTAGTTTCTAAATACATTCTCCACTCGAAGGAATCAGGGCTTCTTGGGAAAAGGCTGATTTCAGGTCTAGGGCATGGAACGCAAAAGATGAGCATGAACCATTTTGGGGGGACCGGAAAGAAGTGTCCAAAGAAACTCTGGCGACACAGCAAGAGGACAGAGCAGGCAAATCGGGGACAATCTGAACATTGAAATACTCATAAAAGTGTGTTAAGGTCCACTGAATGAAATAGGGATCAATGAAAAGTAAACAATATAAAATAAAATATAAAGCAGAATGCCAGGCAGTAAGCGTAAACAGAGTATGGAACCAAAAATCACCACTTGACAGCTACCGAAGAAATAACCACCAGCAAACATCAACGGATGCTAAAATGAGGCCATGAAAGACTCATGAGGACTGGAAAACTTACAAGGTCTTGAAATACCTTCCCACAAAATATCTTTTATATAAAGGCATTAGGGCAAAGGGAGGGAATCTTAAGCAGCCTCCATGCCCACCATGGAGCCGAAGAGGGGTTCGATCTCATGACCCTGAGATCACGACCTGAGCCAAAATCAAGAGTTGGACGCTTAAGGGGACTGACTGAGCCATCCAGGTGCCCCATCCACAAAATATTTCTTATTACAAAGGGAAAAAGAATAACCCTTACAAGGGAAAAACCTAACAGAGACCTCTTTAAGCCGAATGATCAGATGAGTATCACCGGTAAAGTCAAGGTCATTCACCACCTAGAGGATGCAGTGAAAATGGAGTCCCATGTCTTGATACTCTTGCGGAAAACACACCACTCAATCTAGTCACGATTGTGAACGTCCAACAAGCCCCTAACGGACATGGCATTCCATAAGACAGCCAGGGCTCATCACTGTCAAAAATCTCAAGGTCACAGAAGTTACCGGAAGATGCAAGGCACAGGACACCAGAGCCTAGGTGGGATCCCTCTGCCATGAGGGTCCCTGTTAAAACAACAGGCGGACCTGAGCGGGGTCTGTGGATTAGGCGGCCCTAATGTCAACAGCCTGTTTCTGCACGTGATCAGGTTGGAACGTGGCCCTGTTTGCAGGAAAGACAGACTCAAGCATCCAGGAGTGATGGGATGTCGTGTTGGCAGGTGACTCTCTTTGCGGGGGGGAAATGCTTTTTTTTCCAGTGTTCTTGCCATCTCAGAGTAAGTCTGAAATTAGTTGGGAAGAAAAAGATTTGGTGAGAAAGACCACAGCAGAGTTCAGGAGTGATTTGCTGTCCCGAGGGGGGAAACAATGGCAAATACATTTCTCTGCAGATGCAACAAATTCTAGAAAGTCCCTCTCTGGTGCTGCAGTTAAACTGTTGGCAGTTTTTTCTCAGTCCAAGTACCACGACCGGATTAAGTACACACAGCAATGATGATATCCGTCCATCCATCAGGGGCAGCGCCATCAAGCACCAATTAACTCAACGAGGAGCCTGGAAGTTTCATTTCCTGGGGAAGATGAGGAGTGATGGTCCATAATTCACTTAAACTGCAAGTTGTCTGGAAAACCAGACGTGATCAGGAGCTCGCCTGCCATAGTTCAGAGAAGGATCTCGGAGTTAAGCATGAAACATTGACCTCCTAAATTCTGTACTAATATTTAACAGCAGTTAATGAAAACACGAGGGTGGTGTCCCAGGGATGTGGCCTCACCCCGACAGTGAAGTTAGCAGCAAAGAAAAGCGGTTCAAAGCCCCCAGGCCTGGGCTGCCCCCGACTGCCTTTGCCAGAGAGCTGGCCTTCAGAGGCCCCACGCCAGTGTACCCTCTAGAGGACATTTCAGGCCCTCGGCTGTCACTCGGTGCCCCCAAAGCTGGCATTCCTGGCATAGTTTCATCCCTCTGGCAAGGGCTCCCCTCCCTCAGCCTGTCAGGCACTTGGCTCCCAGAACGCCCACGGTGAGTAAGGGTTTGGCTACTTGCTTCTCACTGACAACTTTTCCTCAACTTGCAGAATTCAGAAGAGTGAATACCCTTCAGTTCTACTTGCTTTAACTTGGCGGAACACGGCGGTAATGACTTTGGCCTCGGAGTCAGGAGCACAGATTTCCAAGAGAGTAACTCTAGCGCTGGGAGAATAGAAAGTGCCACCCGTGGGTCAGGAACAATTCCTTCCTTCAGCAGCGCCAGTCCCAAGCAGCCATTCTGTGAGCTCTGTGTTCCAGCCCCAATGCGGAAAGCTACCGGCAGCCAGAAACAACCCCCCCATCTGTTTAAAGCCCGTTGTTGCCTCTCCCTCCACTGTCCTTCCTCCCCAATCCTCAAGCTAGTGGGGCTGCCCCAAAGCCTCTGCCCCTCCATCTCAAGAGCGTCCCCTTTCACTGCTGACCTCACATTTTCCCCATCTTAGCTCCTCAAACCAGCTCTCCAGCAAGCCTCCAAATCCATGTGGCCCGCTTAACGAGAATCTCCATGAGACCCCAGAGCTCATCATGCTCTATATTCCCAGATTCTAGACTATGGCAAAGGCTGAGGCTTCATAAATAAACCATGAAATTAGGATGTATGCTGGGCACCAATGATCATGACGGGGGGAACAGAGAGGGGCTGCAAACTACAAAAAACAAGGATCGTGGCAAGCAGTTATAATAAGGGAAGCCAAGGATATGCCATTATAAAAGGTACCATATACCTGTGCTGTGGGGAATCCCGTCTAAGAACGAAGGATGTATACCTTTTAAAATTTTTCCTTGTAAACAGCTTCAAATTTCATACAGCTTCAAGATGTAATGTGGAACTTGTCTATTTCAAAGCTGTGTATATGACAGCTCACTAGAAACTGATGGACGCCCATCAGCCCCATGTGGCCTGTCCCCAAGAACTCATGCATGGTCGGGATGGCAACCAAATCATTTACTGTCCAAAATGGAACCGTTCTAAGCATGAATGGGGCCTGATTAATAATTCTACTTGACTCTGAACAGATGTAAAGAGGGTTGCTTGTCCCTGGAAAAACCAGGACATGGGGGGTTCTTGTTATGGGAGGTCAAGGCTCTTTTTATTTGAAATCCTTGGACCAGGCAGATTTCAGAATTCAGCCATGTGGGGGTATTAGAGGCAGAATATGGTGCCTCTGCCCTCACAGAACCAGAACACCCCCAGGAATATCTAGAATAGAACCCCTTCATCCAACCCAGCAATTCCTTCCGCAGTAAAACATGAACCCTCATGCTGACTGGGATGAGAGAAAGCTACAAATCATTGTATGCCAGTCGGGGCAGACCATCCTGCCCAATGAGTCATAACAGAAACTTTTAGTTTGCAGGGCTTTTTGGATTGCAAATAAAAGATGTGGGATCTGTAATTAATTCAAGTTATTTCTACCCTTGGAATATATTAGTGTCCCATATTATACAAGGAAATCATATCTTTCTTCCTTAAACTGTACTTACATCATAAATTAATCTGGCATGCACTATGCTTAAATTAGCGAATAATAATAGCACAGTTTTAGTCCCGAAATGGGAAGGTTTCATGCAAACTTCTTTTGCACGTTAAAAAGTAGGGAAATACTTCTGCGGAATATTTTTATAAAATTTGCAATCTTAAGCAGCCATTTAAAAATTATTCTTGCCTTTATGTCAGACCTCCCTGGCAATATGGATATATTTTCACTTTACCAATCTTATATATAAAATATTATTTATTAAATAAGAAAACCCTTAAATAAGATGCAAAATGTCTTTCAAATATCCTCCTTAGGCATTTGTTGTTGTTGTTTTTTAAGATTTATTTATTCAATAGAGAGAGAGATAGGAAGAGAGGGAACACAAGCAGGGATATTGGGAGAGGGGAGATGCAGGGTTCCCACTGAGCAGGGAGCCCCAAGCGGGGCTCGATCCCAGGGCCCTGAGATCATGACCTGAGCAGAAGGCAGATGCTTAAACAACTGAGCCAACCAGGCACACCCTCCTAGGCATTTGCAATTGACATTGTTCCTTCCTCCATAATATTTTAAATATTTCATTCCAAAATGAAATTCATGACAAAAAATTACTTTCACATGTGTCAGGTTAGAGCGAGTTTGTTTTATTGTCTGTCTGTCTCTGAGCGGGACTGCACCATCCATGGACACAGATGGGTAGAGGAGCCATGCTCCCATCTGGCTGAAGCTCTATCATCGCCAGAACCAAAAGCACTAAATACTCAGCATGGCACAAAAGCTCATTTACTCGAAAGAACTTGTCTGCGAACGTTTACCTGCTCATTTTTTTCTTAAATCACTTTAAAATAACTTGAAGGAAAGAGCCTCACTGTCATGGCCAAGTGAGAACTACAGTACTGCTGGACTTGGGCAGAAACTCAGTTCCGAGATCCGGAGGCACACAGCTGCTTCCAGTGTGACATGTGAAGAGAGGAAACACACTAAGGCTAATGACGGTCAAGGTGAAGAGCCCCCAGAGAGCTTCCTACCGTAAGGGCTAAAGCACTTACACCAGCATTACATCTACTGACTTAAACTATTTATAAATACCCAAGTTAAAAGTCAAAACTTGCTTGAAAAAATAAAGCTGTCCTGATTCTTTAGCAGATAATGATGGTGACGTCATGTGGATGGCAATGACTATTTTCTAGAGCACCCTACGATAGCACCTGTGTTAAATTCTATGCCTTCTATACATGATCTCATTAACCCTCACAGGAACCCTATGAGGCAGGCGCTGCAATTCATTACCGTTTTAGGAACAGGAAGATGTGGCTTAGCCCTTCCTAGAGCTGATTCCGTCCGCGCCCCCCCCTTCCCTGCCCCGAGCTCCATTATCATGAGAACCCAGCGTCCCAAAATAGGCTCCAACCTTGACTGTGGACAGTACTCATTCCCGTGTGCCCTTTCAGTCCTCAAACATAAACGCTAGAAAGCTTGTTGTGTTTCCCAAGCTTTCCTTGGGGACACTGCCCTCCGTCTGACAGTTGCCTCCTCTAGTCAGGATCGTTTCAGGAACAGGAGACTTCAAGTCAGTCACCCAGGGCTTGCCCGTCAGAAAGAAAACACAGAGGGGCGCCTGGGTGGCTCAGTCCGTTAAGCATCTGCCTTTGGCTCAGAGTGCTGGGATCGAGTCCCCACACTGGACTCCCTGCTCAGCAGAGGGCCTGCTTCTCCCTCTCTCTCTGCCTGCCGCTCTGCCTACTTCAGCTCTATTTCTCTCTGTCAGATAAATAAATACAATCCTTAAAAAAGAAAGAAAACACAGAGCAGGACTGTAGCATTTCCTAACACTTTCTGTTTCACCGGGTCTTTGTTTCTGAGCAAGGTACAGTTAGGAACCCAAACTACCACACACAAGGATGAACAAGGCGGTAAGCGGGATACCTGGAGCTGCTTCTAAAAGACGGAGCCGCGTGGCGCTGTAGGGCTCCAGGGCTGCGCTGATGAAAACACTTGCTGGGCTGTGTGACCTGTGGCACCAGATCCAGCAGCACAGATAAGCAGGGGGTTAAAACCTGACATCCCTAAACAGAACTTTGAAGAACCTTCCCCCCTCTCCCTGGTGCTGCTGGCAACCACATGATGACAGAGGCACCAAGAGGGGTCATCAGGGTACAAGATTTCATGCTGCCCTGGCCCTTTGCTTAGCCTCCAGCCTGCAGCTCGAGGCAGGGGAGAAATGAGGAAAGGCCTCATGAAGAAAGGTGCTTCCTTCCTGACAGTGACTGCTTCCGAATTACACACTTTCCTTAAGAATGACAGACCAAATGTTTTTGGTTCAGGGAAATCGTTCTGCACCTGGTCCTATCTGCTGCAGGAAGAATGAGGGCGAAGGAGATTCGAGCCATACCTGGGGACCCCCAGGAGGCTGGAAAAGTCTCATCACAGCATGACTTTGTCATTTTCTCCCCGCCAGCTGCATGAAGGTAACAGAGCAGAAAAGGTCACAGTGTGTAGTATGGAGTCTGGCCCAGATGCCTCTTCCCAACTCTAGCTCTATTGCTTCTTATCTGGGTGACCTTGGCAGGTTACTCACCCCTCTGTTCTCATAGGCTTTTGCAAGGATTAGCTGAGGAAATGTAATACCTCCAGAACAGCTCTATCTCTCATGGGCTATAGTATAAAAAGGTACAAATTTTCCAAATAGCAGCTTGGCCACAGGCATCAAAAATTTTGTTTTATTTTTAAAAATTTTTATTTATGAGAGAGAGAGAGAGAGCACAAGCAGAGGGAGTGGCAGGTAGAGGGAGAAATAGGTTCCCTGCTGAGCAGGGACCCCAATGCGGGGCTCGATCCCAGGAGCCTGGGATCATGATCTGAACCAAAGGCAGATGCTTAACCGACTGAGACACCCAGGCATCCCAGTATCAAAAATTTTAAATGATATCCTTTGACCCAGCCACGTCACTTCTAGAACCTTTCCCAAGCAATTTAAACAAGCCTGTGTGAACATGTTTTCTTTAAAAAAAAACAAAAACAAAAAACTACAATAATCATGAAATCTGTTACAGATGCAAAGGTAATATTCTCATCTTATTTAAAAAAAAAAGTTGCATACAGTTGCACAGATAAATTACTACCCAGATACATCTAATTAATGAACTAAGAGCATTTTTAAATCCATCACCTTTCTCACGTATTTTCCAGAAGAATTCATAGAAGGACCTCAAAGGGCAGAAATCACGCTGTGACTGCTGGGTGTGTTCGGGCCCAGACCCCAGTACCTAGATGGCACTGATTCTGCAATTCAGCAAAGCAAGAATCGTGGACAGATTTCCAAGCATATGGACTCGGGCTCATCCGGCATGTTCAAACCTTCTTTCCATATGGAAAACAGGAAAACAAGCGACCCTAATTTTTCCTTAATCAGCATGTCCTCTGAGCATTGCCTTTGCAGTACAGAAGGAAAGCACTCTGAAAGGCAAGGTTTCTTTGGGGAGTTAAGTAAAAAGTTCACTTAAGACTGTCCCTCATTCCATGAATAGGTTGGTGTCCCCGGGGCCGCTGGTCTAAGTCAGCAGAACGAAAGCCTGGAAAAGATATCTTGGTCCTCAGGTATGCCAGGAAAGTAGGGAAGACGTTCAAGAAGAGGGTGCATGTCAGAAAAGTGTGGACAACAAAGTGGGTAAGTAGGCCACGCTCACACTCGCTTGGGGAAGGGTGCGCGGCAGCAGATAGCAAGGACCTGAATTCACCGATTTATTGCTATCACTCAAGTCCCTGTAACACTCTGCAGACCTCCAGTGGGCATGCTTGGTCCCGACTGGGTAGACAGAAAGGTCAAGGAAGGGGACACAAGGAAAGAAGGGAGGGCAAAGCTTTCGAGGCTGAGGTTTGAACAGAGAAGTCACCGGGATTCTCAGGAGGGCCAGCGTCCTGGAACCATCTAAGAAAACCTGTCTGCCACCAAATGACAAAACTGCCATCTGATTTCAAATCCATTTGTGGCGGACTATGTTGAAAACCAATGCCTTCCCAGAAAAAAACAGGTGCCTGAAAAGAATGTGCTCTGAAAAAGGTTGACTTTGAAGGGCAACTGCCTATCTTTCCCCCTCGATGAGAATAAAGGTTCCCTTCCCTCAGTCCACATCCACAGGCCGTGCCTGAAGTCCTTCTTGCTGCCACTTTTCCTTTGAGGATTTCCTTTGAGTTGTCCCCCCAGCCAGTAAGCACTTAATAAAGGTTATTTCTTATTTTTCTTCTTCTTCTTCCTAATATTATTATTATTATTATTACCACTGCTACTACTACTACGACGACTACTACCGCTACTACATCACCTGGTGCAATGTCTTCCAGCAGCTCCAAAAGGCCGCCTGAATAAAATCTGAGCCACAACTCAGCCCGTCCCACCTTCCCGTCTTTGTATCCCACTGATTCCTCCCAAAGCTCACAGCTTCATGAACTTGAGAACGGGCATATCTCTGTATAAAGTCCTTGTGAGCAGGAACTTCATCTTATTCATCTTTAAACCTCCCCAGATATCAAGCGCAGCGCCTTGCAAATAACTTTACATAGTAATCGTTTACTGATAAGTGTTGGAGAAGGTCAGGGAAGAGCCGGAACTGCCGGCTGAACTGTGAGCTGGACCGCAGCAACAGGACACTCCTCACCCCGTCCCCTGTCCTCCGAATGTGCATTCTCCTTGCCTTTCCTGCTCCCAGAAGTTCCTCCAAGGTCACAGCCTTGAGATAGTGATGTGATGTTGAGAACACCTGCACAGTGTATGTGACTTAAGGCCTCTGTAGAAGTGTGTAGGGTTTGGTGGGCAAGTGCAGAGATCCAATCGTTGTGCTGCCCGCAAGACGACCCTAATTTCCAAGTTCCCTTTGCTTATTAAAACTGCCACCTACCAACCTGGAGTGGCCTGCTTCTTTCTCCATCTTTCTCTGCCCTCTAAGTAGAGGGGTCAATTTCAAATCACACCGGGGAAGCTCCCAGGAGAGTTGCAAACCAGCCAGAAGGAAGTGGGCGGATCCCTCCATGGGCGGGGGAGGGGGGGCAGAGGATATGAACTACATGTTGTGATGGAAAGGACTTATTATATGAGAAAGTGATAAAAAGTAGGGGGGACTAGTGATTACAAAAAGCATGTTTCACTCAAAAAATCTCATTGAGCCAGGTACTATAAAGAGCCCTATGTACCAAGCACAATGACAAAATTTGGGGTGGGGGGTGAGGACACAAAGGAAATGAGGACATGATCTCTGTCCTCAGAGTTGACCCTGCAATGATGGACCCAGGCACATAAGCACCCAACTCCAAAATGAGGTGTCTTGTCCTTAGGTAACACTAGAGAAACAAAAGGAGGACAGTAGAACTTTTCGATGATGCACTTCAGGATCTAAAAGGGTCTGCGATAACTGAACGGGGCATTCAAAACCCCTGGGCTGTGGTTCGTTCTCCACATCAGACTCCCCTGTCCCCATCACCATTTCATCAGCCTCACAACAGTGTGACCCTGAGCTTTATAGAGATGAATTTCTTTTGTGAGGCATTTTGGGGGAGTTCTACTGTATTATGTAAAATCCCCAAAGAGCTAACTCTGGAAGACTTCCAAGAAGAGGGGGCATCCTGGAGAGGGAAGGGATCCTCAGGTGAAAAGCAAGGAAGAACATTCCAGACAAAAGGGGGAATAACAAATAAAGGCAAGAGGAAGGAAGTGTGCATGGCATGTTTGAACCATTAGTAACAGGGAGAAGCTGTGCCCCAGGGAGAGGGTGGAAGTGGTGGAGAAACAGCTAGAAGGCTTGTCTGAGGCTGGCTAATTAACAGAGAACCATTTGTCCTCGCACCTTAACAAGGGTCCCTGTTGACTGATGAGGGGAAACACCCGATGCACCCCAGGGCACATACAAACACAGCTGATGTGCTCTCCACCGGCCGTCTGGTCCTGTTCCTTACTAGGCAACACAGCACATGAGTCCTGTTAGCTCTAAGGTACTACAGATGGGCCCGTGTCTGGACAGGAAATAAATGGAGAACTAGGCCAATCATTACAATTCAATGCAGCCAACATTTACTGAGTATTGGGTATATGAAGTCATCTTGCTGAGCCCCGAGGAACACATGACAGCACTCCAAAATTTATCAGTGGAGTCGAGAAGGCAGTCATTAATAATAGATGTAGAATGTGATATATTGTAATATAATCCAGAAAATTCTAGGGCCTTTGAATAAGATCTTCAAACCTTAGCCTGACAGTGAAGTGGAGAGCCCAGCAAAGATCGATTATATGCTCTCAAGGCAGTCAGTCAACCAGGCTGACGTGGCCTCCACACCGGATGGAGGGAGCCATTTTGACTGCAGCCGTGCTGAGGGAATGCAGATGGGAAGGAACCTTCCCGTGGCACGGCCAATCTCACCAGGTTCCTCTGGGCTTCCTGAGTCCCTGTAGTTTAGGCCTGACCCTAATGATCCATGAACCAGCCCTTCCATGGCCTTGGCCTTCAGGAAGGGGAACTCAGAGAATGTGAGCCAGTGTACCTCACGCCTGGGCGGGGAGGAGCGTCCAAACCCAACCGCCAATCTCACTCCTGAGGGGAGAGCGAGATCCCCATCACTCTTTGAGCCAAAAGGACACCCTAGCCTGAAAACTTCTGGCACCCTGCCATCTACTCTCTTGGTTCTCTTGGTTTCTCATCCATATTAAGGACAACCGTCTACTGTAAACCTATTCATAATCACTTCCCTCTCTTTATAAACCAGATCAAAACAAACAAAAGCGAGCACAAAAAAATATTTTTATACCTGGGCATCACTTCCTCTTGGGAACCTATGAAAACACCTCAAAAGCAGGCCTGGTTCTCATCCAAAGCACAATCCGGTCCTTTCTGCAATGTCCGTCATGCGTAGAACGATGCACACACACCCCCTTCCATCTCTCCAGTGGGGCAGGCACACCGCCCCGCCACACCCCGCCAACAGTCATCCCCTACCACTCTCTAAAATGTAAGGGGGCAATGTTCCAAATCCCCAATCACACCCCCCCCCCATAGAAAACTTGCTCTATGCTCAGAACAAAGCCTTTCCTTACTGGAGCACACGACTTGTGGTAGCTGTGGTCCCCCAGACCCAGCCGGTCACTCCCATGATCCATCTGGTCCTGCCCCACCAGACCTCCCCCTCCACGCACCGAGACTGGAAGGAATCTTCCCCCCGTCTTTTCTTTGCTCTGACTGTTCTTTCAACCAAAGACGCCCTGTTCACCCATTTGCCACCAGTGGCCAAGGCCGTCCTCCTGTGGTAGGTACGAAGTCCGTGGTGGAGCACAGCCTCCATTTCTCTGGGCAAAGACACAGATCCTTTGGCTTGCTGGGCTTGTATCAAGCACATATTTCATTCTTCTTATTACGACAGATGGTTATCTACCGCCTGTCTCTCTAAGTAAATGATAAGCTCTTTGAGAACATGAAATTGTCAACTTTATGTCTCCACAACCACCAGGCTTCACACACACCGGTTCGTAAAGGTCTGTTGAAGGAATTAATTCTCCTGAGAGTTTCATTTAAAATATGTGCTTGCAGAAAGGAGCCTTCAACTTTATTTCATCATGATCCTATTTGTTTTCATAGTCCTGGAGGCAAATTCTGAGGACTCTTTAGAAAAAGCCTGGGCCCCCAACCTGAAGGGAATATAAATTCCACCACCACCCCCCCCCCCGCCCCCCTTATGTCAGAGACATTATGTATCTTCTTCCCAATTAGTCACAAATCGCTCTTAGTTATATCCGTATGTTCTCTTGGCGGGCTGTATGATTTAATAAAGACCAACTCCACACGAGGATCTGGTGAAATGAAAAATCTGAGCACAACGTAAAAGCAAACCAAGAGTAAATTTGCTGCTGTACATTTGTGATATTTCACTGAATTTCCTCATCTCCTATTGCTCGCATAAGAACAAATAAATGGGGTGCCTGGGTGGCTCAGTGGGTTAAAGCCTCTGCCTTCGACTCAGGTCATGATCCCAGGGTCCTAGGATCCAGTCCCGTGCCGGGGCGCCGGGCTCTCTGCTCAGCAGGGAGTCTGCTTCCCCATATCTCTCTGCCTGCCTCTCTGCCTACTTGTGATCCCTTTCTCTCTGTCAAATAAATAAATAAAATCTTTAAAAAAAAAAAAAAAGAACAAATAATTGGTTCCTTATTTGGTCGATAATTCTCAATAAATATACAGATGCTTTCATTATACTTTACAGATCTGTTATTAAAGCAATAAATTTATTTTTCATCCACACAAATGGTAGTATTAAGCCATTACTGGATGCATTACATTTAAATTCTCATGCCCCAAGTGTTAGTCTAAGGCTCCTTTTACTCACTTTTATCCTAATACCACAGTGGTGATGAACCTGAGGGTTTGTTTACTGAGCACCATAGGAAGAGCCCACTACAATTAATTCATTAACGTGTTCAAGCACTGCTATGACTTTCCTCGTACCAGAAATCTTAAAATTCAAACTACAACACTACGAAAAGTTAATTCTTTATGACAGAGTTCAACACGACATACCGAGTACTTCATCTGGCCACAAGATCTTGGGCAGGTCATTTGAAATCTCTAGCTGAAAACCTGAAGCAGCAGACCATAATCTCTAAGGAAACTTCCAATTCTAGAACTCTATTAAAAGATTAAATACTTTTATCTGATTCCCTGTTTACCAAGCCACCCTGATTTACTTCATGCAATGTAATTTAATTCCTCAATGTGCACACTTTATCAACTTTACATCGCAAATATTACAAATGATCTTATGCCCCATGCTATATATACTATATGAGGAGGGATTGTTGTTAGCTTTTCAGATCATCTAGCACGTCATTTTGGAACCAACAGGAAAGAATGACATAATCCTACAACTCAGCAACCAAAAAACCCAAATAACCAAATCAAAAATGTGCAAAAGATTTGGATAAACATTTCTCCAATGGAAATATACCAATGACCAAGAACATCATCAGCTATTAGAGAAATGCAAATCAAAAGCACAATGACAGTGGTGTCTGGATGGCTCAGTCCATTAAGTATCTGTCTTTGGCTCAGGTCATGATCTCAGCGTCCTGGGATCAAGCCTCATGGCGGGCTTCCTGCTCAGCAGGGAGTCTGCTTCACTCTCTCCCTCTGCCCCTTCCTTACCATTTATGCTCTCTGTCTCTCTCAAATAAATAAAATCTTAAAAAAAAAAAAAAAAAGGCACAATGAGATACTGCTTCACGGCCATCAAGAGAGCTAGCATTAAAAACAAAAACAGGGCGCCTGGGTGGCTCAGTGGGTTAAGCCGCTGCCTTCGGCTCAGGTCATGATCTCAGGGTCCGGGGATCGAGTCCCGTGTCAGGCTCTCTGCTCAGCAGGGAGCCTGCTTCCTCCTCTCTCTCTCTCTCTCTCTCTCTCTGCCTGCCTCTCTGCCTACTTGTGATCTCTCTCTGTCAAATAAATAAATAAAATCTTTAAAAAAAAAAAAAAGAAATTAAAAACAAAAACAAAATCCCTGAAAAACAGAAAATAGCAAATGTTGACCAGGATGTCGAGAAAGCGGAACCTTCATGCATTCGTAGAAGGATACAAAATGGTACAGCCACCGTGGGAAAGTTTGATAGTTTCTCAAAATATTAAAAGCATGCAATTACCATATGATCCACTGGACTGAAAGAATGGGAAGCGGGAACTCGAACTGGTTCTTTGTAGACTACCCATCACAGCAACACTCTTTACCATAGCTAGATGGTCATGGTAACCCGAGTGGCTATCAACAGGTGCATGGATAAACAAAATGGGGGAATACTATTCAGTCTTAAAAAGGAATGAAGTTCGGCACACCTGAGTGGCTCGGTCTGTTAAGCCTCTGCCTTTGGCTCAGGTCATGATCCCAGGGTCCTGGGATGGAGCCCCACATGGGGTTCCCTGCTCAGCCAGAAGGCTCCTTCTCCTTCTCTCTCCCCCTGCTTGTGTTTCCTCTCTTGCTCTAGCAAATGGATAAATAAAATCTTTAAAAAATAAAAAATAAAAGGAATGAAATTCTGGCACCTGCTACAACGGGGTGAACCTAGAAGGCGTTCTGCAACGTGACCAAAAAAAAAAAAAAAAAAAAAAAACAGACACAAAGGTACAAATATTGTATGATTCCACTCACATGAGGTAGCTGGCATCATCAAGTTCATAGAAAGTAGACCGGTTGTTGCCAGGGGTTGAGGGCAGCAGGGTTATCGTTTAATAGGTACAGAGTTTCTGTTTGACAGGGTGAGGACGCTCTGGGGTGGATGGGCTGACAGCTGCACAGCATCATAAAAGCCCTTCCCGCCACCAGATTATACACTTAAAGATCTCTCTAATGGTAAATTTTATGTTATGTAACCTTTACCGCAATTAAAAAAAAAAAAAAAAGTAAGTAGCATTTACGAATTCACTACTGTTTGCACTGCTTCCTTCAGTCCTATCACGGATGATGGTGACTCTTTGATTCCAGGCAACCGGAAGTTTTCATGAGCCAAACGCGTGCGCGCGCAGCCAATGGGCGCATGCGCACACACCGAGCGTGCGAGGAAAGAGAGGGAAGCGAGGGGGGAACGGAGGCTTTTCAAAATAAAATAAGGGCCAGTTTCCTGTTCATGGTGATGACATCTCAAACCAAGTGAGGGGAAAGCCTCTCCTGGCCGTGCGCACGGTCAGCTTCTCCCAGCACCCACCTCTGGGGAGGGAGGAGAGCAGTGACACCGATTAGCAGTGCTGCTGGTTAGAGCGCCCACCTTGAAGGAAGGAAGTAGAGAGCGGAGATCAAGATCAGGACTTCCCCCACGTGGTTTTCCTGAACGATAAAAGATACCAAGCAACAGTTGAATTCTACAGGCCAAACGAAGTGTGGAAGGATTGTAGAAAAACAAGAGGGACAACAAAGCAGTATGCTGTTTTGTGCCTGTTATGTGGTTTATTATTAAGAATCTGTCTTCTAGGGGCGCCTGGGTGGCTCAGTCGTTAAGCGTCTGCCTTCGGCTTGGGTCATGATCCTGGGGTCCTGGTGTCGAGCCCCACATGGGGCTCCCTGCTCAGTGGGAAGCCTGCTTCTCCCTCTGCCTGCCTCTCCCCCTGCTTGTGTTCCCTCTCCCGCTGTGTCTCTCTGTCAAATAAATAAATAAAATCTTTTTTTAAAAATCTGTCTTTTAGGAATTAAAATGTATACAGCCAGCCAAAAATATGTGCTATTGGCGCTGCTGCTTCCCCTAGGCTCTAAGACAAGGCCATGTGGCCCATGAAGACCTCTAGAGGGGATTCACCCATATCTAACAGCTCTTCCAGAAGTGGGGCCTTCCCAACTGCTTGATTCTGTTTTATATAGCTGTTAAAATTAGTCATCTCCTTGCAGTCATCTCCTCTTGGCTAGGAGCGCAGATCCTCTACCTAGCTAACTCAAATCCAAGCTTATTACCTTGTAACCTTTTTCAACCTCCCTCTCCACAGTTAGCACTGAGTAAATAAATACCTGTGAAATACATTAACTGAATGAATGAACAAAATAGTCCACTGTGCCAGTGGAATGACTCATCTTAACCTAAATTGCAAACTGACTTTAAAGAATTTTTTTAAAAAAATTCTTAAGTCTTAATGTATGAAATGCACCTGTAAGAGAGGCAAATCCTCCCCCGCAATATTGTAAATTCATCCTGACTTCTCCACTCCCCAGCATGACCACACCCAGAAGTGGAAATGTAGTTCATCTGTCTACATTCCCCCCTGGGGCCTCCTTGGCAGGCTCCCCATTTCTACTTTCATTTTATAACCCAGAGGAGAAAGGGGAGCACTGCCATCTGTGTTGGTCTCTGGGAGTACCCAGAACACCCCCACAAGCCCACAGTGTCCTTTTGGGGCAAGAGCTTCATGTCTGACTTCTCTGTCCCCATTCTATCCTGAGAACCTTAACTTCCAAGGTCAGCTAAACAGTGCACACGAGTGAAGTTTTTCCATATGAACAAAATCCCAACATTCTCCAAAACGAGTCAATAAAGATTTACCTTCAGGATTACTATTTTTTAAAGTGAGATTATACTTTCCTGTTCTTCTGTCAGTTGCAAATCCCCAAACCTACTAGAATTCACTTAAAACTAATCTGCAGTGTTTTCATTGGTAGAAAGCAATCAGGAAAGCTCTGACCCACTGAGCAGCTGGGAATTTCTATGCTGAAGGTTTGGTTTAGTCTTTATTTTTCTAGCTGCCGGCCCTGCTAACATGATTCAGTGAAGGTCGTATTTAATCTCACAGAGAAAAGCTACCTAAGCAGTTCTTAGGTAGGCTTCAGTAAAAATAAATTGCCTTGGCTCTGTGGAGAAGAAGTCTGTTGCTTCAACCCAACAATTATAGTCAGAGGGAACAAATAAAGGCAACTATAAAATACTGTACTTGATTTTCAAAGAATTTCACTGCTTACACGTTATGACTAAGTGTTCATTAATAATAAGGTTATTGTTAATAACTAACCCACCAAGAAAGGAACAGCTCCCAAATATCCCCAAATCCCAAATATCTCCGGTTTATCAGTGACTATAGCTTATTTATATGTACAGGGAGCAATTAGTACACTCGCTGGATCTTAAATGTCAAAGAAAAGGGCTGGTAAAATTGTTTTAAAGTCCTAGGTACAAAGGAGAAGGAAAAAAACCAATTTTTCACCTTCTGGATGTTGAACCCCTAATACAAAGCAACAAATCTCGATGTTTACATGCCCAGTAGATATACTATTAGGTTTCTAACCCAACACAGCTCTGGGCCATCCATTCTGAACCGGAATTCAGCCTTCTGAGCTAACCTTTGCTTCGAGGCTGAAAATCAAATCAACAAATATTTATCTACTTCTTACTGCGTATCAAGTATTGGTGGGGAACACCACCAGCCTCGCTCACAAATCCCATGCCGGGTAGCTGTTACACATGGAGAAACCCAAGGAATCGAGGATTGTCTTAACAGTTCAAGGTGCCAGAAATATTCAGGATGTTTGAGGTTGATCGCCAAAGGAATGGCACGTGCAGAGTGTTGCTTCTAAAGAAATCCAGAGCGTTTTGGTATCTTGGGCTGAAGAGTTCAAGGTGGGGTTTATCTGGGGAGGTGGGGGGTGGGGGAGGGCTGTGCAGTTTTCACCAGATGACCGGACCACATCACCAAAATGACCGCTCAAATCTGCTTTCCCTCAGTCCTGTTAGGTTCAGTCCTCCGATAACAACTTTTCCCCTTACTTCTCTTCATGTCCTAATCCTGTACCACACCTAACGCGACAGCCATTTGCGGCCACCGCACTCTCAAAATGCGGCCAGGCTGAATTTAGATGTGCTCTAGGCACAAAAGACACATTGGATCTCGAAGATTCTGTACGAAAAAGGAACGTAAATGACCTCATCAGTATTTTCATATGAATCACATGTTGAAATGATAATATTTTGGACATGCTGAGCTATATAAAATAGTAAAACTAAATTTTCCACTTTCTTTTTACTTTCCTAACATGGCTACTAGAAAATTAAAGATTATGCCTGCAGCTCATGTTTTATTTGTATGGGACAGTGTTTTGTTTTGTTTTTTAAAGCTATGCTTTGGTACTCTGCCTCTGCGTCTGGTTATATCCAATACTAGCTCATAACAATCCAAAAATGTCTCCAGGATCTACAAAGGGATGAAAACTATTCTAAACTTTTTTTTTTTTTCCAGATACAAGCCAGGGATTTGGAGGTTTCTGCAGTTGTGAGAAATCTTACGCCACACTCTGATGGAGTCCGACACTAAGTCATTCTCCAATAAAGGTTGTGTGACAAACAGAACTCTGCCAGATTCCTCAGTGGTCCTGTGAGATACTCCATCCCGACCGAGCCCCGGGAACGTGTACAATACAGAGAATGTATAGGACATAAAGATAGGGCATGTCTGCATTCACTTCCCCTAGAAACATTTTATTCTTCACTGGGCCATGAGAATTGGATCTGCAGCCATTTGTCTAAATTAATTGCTCTGATCCAAGAGGATAATTGTACTCTTACCCGCTCTGGGGGGCCAACTAGTTACAGCTGGGACTAGCTCCCTGGGTTAAGTTCCCAAGGTGCCAGAAAGACCTGTCTCTAAACATGGACATTTCAAATGGAATGAAGCCCAGATCTTAGGAATACTCCTAGAAAAAGCCTGACATTCCAAAATGTTAGGATGAGAACCCTGAATCCTTTCCATCCACTCTCAGGGGAGCATAGCCCACACCCACACTCCACCTGCTCTCACAGCATCATTGAGGGTCTGGCAATGGCTGTCCATTGCCACACCCCTCTGGCTGTTGACCTGGCCATGATGATGGCTAAAGAAGTCTTTTCCCCTCCCCCAGTGCCTTGTTTCTGCTGTATTCACGAACATAAAGGAGGTATCTGTGAAGTGCAATAACATTTGTGACCCCCCACACGCACACAGTTTTTGACAAAACATGTCCCACCCTCCCCTCACCAAGGAGCCCTCAAGCTCAGCGGCTTCAAGTACCAAGAGCTGAAACTGGGACAAAGGCATCTCTCAGCATGAGGTGGGAAAGTCCAGCTTCTACAGCCTGGCTCCATCCATCAGGGCAAACGAGCTCAAGAATGGCCACATCCAAGGGTTGGTTAAGCCTCTGACTCCCCATTTCAGCTCAGGTCTTGATCTCAGGGTTGTAAGTTCAAACCCTGCATTGGGCTCCATACTTGGGTGTGGAGCCCACTGGGGGGGGAAAAAAAAAAAAGGCCTTATCCATGTACAGCACCCTCCTCCGCAACGGCCCAATCTTAACCTTTATCAAGGTGAGGTCAGATGGCACACTTCAGAGTTGTTGTGAGAATACGTTCCCGGTTATAAAAGCAATTGTACTGCTATATTAATTTGGAAACTCCCAGTGTTTCAAGGGGAGAAAAAAAGCCGAGCACCCTTGATCCTACCATGCAAATATTTTCTGCCAGCTATGTCTTTAATGATGTATATATGCATACACACACATCTGTAAAATAAAGTTAGGGTCACAGTTAAGTATCTCTTTTCCTCCACTCAACATATATCACAAGCACTTTTCCATCATTAAATGCAAAAAGATGAATTTGATCAGCTATCTGTCCTCATCATCTGGATGTGCCGGACTTCATTTACAGGCATCCCCATTGTGGGTACTTAGACTGTTTCCAAACTTTCACTATAACAAAAGCTAATTCGATGAA
This sequence comes from Mustela erminea, assembly GCF_009829155.1. Classification (NCBI taxonomy): domain Eukaryota; kingdom Metazoa; phylum Chordata; class Mammalia; order Carnivora; family Mustelidae; genus Mustela; species Mustela erminea. The sequence continues at coordinate 25,695,249 of NC_045634.1, read as the reverse complement.
CATCCTCATAAAGAAATCCGTCCCATCTCTGGTTACTTGACATGAGTACATTCCTAGAAGTAGGATTACTGGAACAGAGGGTTTAACATTTTTAAGACTTTGAGAATGTAACATCAAACTGCATTCCAGAAGATTTACTTCAACATACAATCCCAACTGCAACACGGAGTGCTTACTTTCACCATCGGTGACCTTCGGAACCCAGTGATGGCATTCGGGGCTCAGCCTTAACTGTGCCACCTGTTCTTTGGGGGAACATGGAATCAACCCTTACTGCTTTCCTGATTCCTAGTCCCCTCCAACAACCTGACCCCAAATAAAAGAGCAGTGAGGAAGACCAGCATGGGATCTAAGAGAAGACCAGCATGGGTCTGAGAGAGCGATTCCAATATTTCTAAAAATGTGTATCACCATGTATCTTCCTTTCGGGGCCCATGGTTGCCTCCAAAGGCAATTCTGGACCGGGTCTGAGAGAGGCTGAGGCCTCCGCTCGGGATATCAATTCCCCTAGCCACCGCAGCCCCAGCACTCTTACCTCAAAAGGCTTCAACCAAGCCTAAGGGAAATCTACCCACAACCTCCTGTTCACTTGCCCAAAGTCGGCTGATGCCTAGCGGTTTTCCCATCAGACTCTACGTCCCGCAGGATAAAAAGGCTTAATTCCAAAGTCAGACATGGGGGGGGGGGGTCCTTTAGTATTTCAACTTGACCTTGCATTCCTGCTAATTAACTACCAACTTGCTCCCTGCTGCCCTGAAATTCCTTCAGTGACACCTGTAATGAGACAGAAAATCTACCTGCCTGAGTCCCTTTTTTCTCTCTCCCAATCCAGAATTCAGGAGGCGCTATTCCGCCCTACACCTTATTCTGTTTTTTCATCATCTCCCCCTACAACAGTGTCCCCTTCCAAAGCCCGCCCAGTCCTATCCTACCCATCCACGCACCCACTAACACCCCCTATCCAGGTGTTAGGACGCTCTTCTCACCACTGTAATTCTCATCCGGTTCAATAATTCTAGGGTAAAGAGAACAAAAAAAGCTCTCTTCAAAAATAACACATTAGGTATTAGTTGGGAAAAAAAAAAAAAAGCAATTTGTATGCAGTCCCTTCTCAGTCAAAATGTCAACCTCATGAAATGGTAAAGTCAGTAGGATTCTAAGATTATGGGGACAGGACAGTGTATTCTATCTATAAAATATTTCTTTAGATCCTACACAAAGCTGACATTTATCAGCTCAATAAGAACAAATTACACGGGAAGCTCATCTTTCCTTCCATCACACTGGGTGTGCAAGCATAGTAACAGATTGCTCAGTAGGCCTGAGAAGAAATTATTTATGAAAATTACATAGCACGTACTTAACTCCCAAAAATATTGGCTTAATGAAAATTAGAACTTTATCACACAAAATCCTAAATTAAGATATTTTGGTAAATGACACTGGCCTTGCCCTTGAGATAAACATGCTCAGAATCCCTCATCAGAAAGAACCACATGAGCCTTGTTTCTCATAAAAAGGGGGACGATGCTCCAATCCACGATTCTCTCTTGTTTAACGGAGCTGAATACCACACTGATAAAGGGGAAAATGAGCTGTAACAGAAACAAACACAAAACAAACCCATAACTTTTGATGGCCTTCCTAGACCAAGAGACATACCCATAAAACAAAGCCCTTCTTGCCTCTTCAGAATGGACAATTCAAAGGATCACAATCATCACACTAATATCACATTCATAGGACAAGCAAGGTCAACACAACCAGGCCAGCAGAGAGTAACCATGGATTCCCTACTAAAAGCCCTGTCTAAAATGTGGGAAATAGGTCTGCATAGCAGGGCCCAAGACAATACAAAAATAATCGATCAGGCCCTAAGAAGAGATACCTGATTCAGTGGTTCTCTGCCTTTGCTCTGGCCCATGCATCTGAGGGACAGGGATCCAGGAGGCTCTGGTACGTAAAAGGCTTGCTATAGGGGTGGGGGTAGTGGGTTCTTTGGGTGAAAGAATCAAGGAGAGGAAGGCACTGTAGACACTCTTAAGTCTGGAAGTTCCTTGCGGCTTCTGAAAGCCCCCTTCCCCCAGGTGACGTTGAGGCGCACAAGAGCCCCATACCCCGTAGCAAACAGAACCATGCAGCCCCATTTTACAGATGTGAAAACTAAGGTACCAAAAAGAGAGGTGATCGGGAGAGTTAAAGAAAGGGCACAAACTCAATTCCGGGCCTCTGGACACTTGAGTTCACTGCACCTGCTCTACACAGAGCCTTGAACACAGCTGGTGGTCAACAAGTATTTAATAAACTAGTGATAGACGGTTACATGTGTGTGTTCATTCACTAAAACAACTGCCTGGGTTATTATAATTGTTCACATCCTGGGATCCCTGGATGAGTTCCCCAGCAGAACACAATGTTCCTGCCGCCAGCAGGGGTCCTGGGCTAGTTGCAGAACTCAGAGAGCCTAAGGGGACTATGAGTTTTAGATCAACCAGATTTGAGGATGCTCCTCCTGGAGGGTAGATCAGGAGTTCTGCCTAGAAGTCTTATGCCACTCTCATAATAAACATAGGCCTCAAAGTCTTCCTAACTAAACACAATTTATTTCAGGCACAGTTTGTCAAAAGATGGAGCTGGTGAGGGGGAAAATCACTCAAAAAGGATGCTTGAAGGTAAAATGCCGGCAGCTAGGGGCCTGCTGCCTGTAGCCCACGGGGCCTAGCAGAGTCCCCAGGACAGGATAGGGCTTGGCATCAGGTGCCCCAGGGCTGGATTTGCTGTTGGTATATCTCTCTTGGTATATTATAGGTAATTTATCAGTCTTTGTTGAAAAATCAAGATTTATTCAAACTTCCTCACTTCCGTTTCCAGCATCCACTTCCTTGAGTGCTATTCCTGAACCCTGCCTTGGGCAGACATTCTGCACCCAACAGCAATCACACTCAGGACAAAAGCAGGACACATCTGGGGCAAATGAGCAGAGGGCCCTGCCCTCCTACCCCATATGAAAAGGACCTGATGTCCCATACAGACAAAGAGAAGAACTGATTTTATTCTTAATAAAACTGACACTTCACGGCAATTTACATTCTGTTTATATATTACTTTATGTACTTTAAGATGTTATAGTTTATTAAAATATACTATCCGTTTATTACACATATGCAGTGTTGGGCATACAGTAAGCATTCAGTAAGTTAAAGTTAACTGAATTCCCTTAAAGATGTTACAGCTAGGGGCACCTGAGTGTCTCAGTGGGTTAAAGCCTCGGCCAGGGGTCCTGATCTCAGGATCCTGGGCATAAGGCTCTCAGCTCAGCAGGGAGCCTGCTTCCTCCTTCTCTCTGCCTGCCTCTCTGCCTGCTTGTGATCTGTCTGTCAAATAAATAAATAAAATCTTTAAAAAAAAAAAAAAAAAAAAAAAGATGTTACAGCTAAATACTAAAATCAGCTAGGGACATACCCATAATAAAGATAGTGAATTAGAGAGTCTGAAGCAACTGTGAAGAAAATTCACACTAAAGCACCTTGAGCCTGAAAAGATGGAGAGAGAGAGAGAAAGAGAGAAAATACATTGGCATCACTGTTATTTCCATATCATTTGGTCTCCATGGATACCATCTAATTCTCTTCTGACAGGAAAAAATTCACTGACAATATTATATTTCACTATTAAATTCTTTGATGCTTTACATAAAAAAGCTATGCTGTGTTAATTCCTCGCCATTATCCATATACTCTCAGAAGAAGTTAATCCTTTTTGCTGCAAAGTCTGTAAAAGAAAGTCACTGTTCAGTCCTGATTTCCTGGCTTTTTCACATTAAAAATAATGACAGAATTCTGAAAGTTAATGCCTTACACATTTGTAGATTGCTGTAACTTATACAACCTTCTTTCATACCCAGTATCTCATCTGTTCCCCAAAGCAACCCTATCAGATAGGCATTTAAGTATTATCATCACCTTCCACAGAACTAACCCCAAAAGGTAATCACCGGTTGTGTATTATCAGCTCACCAATTACAATACAATTTCCCCAGAGGGCAAGGAAATTCTTCTCCTCTTCTGAGTTGAACCCGCAGAGCCTAGAACTGTGTCTGGTGCTTACTGAATATCCCAGGAATATTCATTAAATGAATAAATAAGGCCCTTCATCTGCTTTACTCCCCTTTTTGGTGTAAAGCACAAAACAGAACCATGTCCCAGATACCCCATTTAGAGTTCTGCTCTCTATCAAAAGGAAATTGAGCGAAAATGTTCTAGAAACAACAGAGCTCATATTCAATAATCATAGGAATAAAAGGACAGTGTCCCTGCAAACATGAAGCAATGAGTGCCCACCAAAAGATAAAAATCCTACATCTCAAATGTTCCACTACTCCTTGTGAGGTTTAACTCACTTGGGTATATTCAACATCTGCCCAATAAAGGACTTCAGAAGGCAGAGGAAGAGAAAAGTGAGGCCATGGTTCATAGAGCTGTTAGGACCTTAGGACAACCATTTCTTTGCCATAATTTGCTTCCAATTTAACTACAAACTCTAACTCTTGATTACCATGACATTTTTACAGGTAAGTCTGAAATATGCAACATTATCTTCAACTTGTGAAGATCAAAAGAAAAAAGACAAGTCACTGAGAATGAAGCATATAAATGTTTAATATTAGGAAGCAATTACAAATCATCACAGAACAGAACTCCTGAATCCAAGAGGCCAAAATCTAACTTCTTACACAACAGGCTGTGTTATAAATTATAATCATTCACTAATTGGGAAATTCCAGACTTTGCCATCCATCAATCAATAGACGTTCCAAGGTTACCCCGCAGAAGTGCCCGTTTAATTTCCAAATATTCCATCTCCGAAGTTTCCTTAGAAAAGATAAATTTTTCTAGGATTTTTTAGGTTTCTATTTCTACCTCTTTCCCCCCTCCAAAAAAAGAAAAAAAGAAAAAGAAGAAGAAAAAGGAAGGACATGGCGTTGGGAAAACTAGAGAATCCTGAATCTGTGTGCACCCCGAAGTGAAAGAGATCCCTTCCAGGTCCTGGTGGGGAGCGCGCATCTGCCTGACATCGAGACGACCCACCTTTCGAACTCAAGTCTGTCACCAGACCTCTGTCTGCACCTGCCCAGCGAGCACCAAAAAGTGCAGGCTCCTAAGCTCCAGTGCCATTTTCAATCGGTCTGAAAACTAATAAATGACGGCAGGCTTGACAGCAGCCTTGGCGATTCCTGAAAATCCACAACAGGAAATGTAACTATCCTCCACCCTCCCTAGCCATTCATCAAAAGCAGACCGAGTCGCAGCAACAGAGAGGCCAGTGGCACAAGGCAAATGCCAGCAGTTTTCCTCCTGGAGAAAGACTCTGCGTTTTCTTATTCCGTGACCGAGGACGGGGAGCCCTACCCACCGGCCGCACCGGAGGGAGGAAGCTGCAGAGGGACGGAGCGGCTAAAAAATGTCCCCAAGTTCCAAACACTCCACTAAGGGGTTGCATACGAGTGAACGCCGCCCCGCTCGTGTGCGGCCACCCCGACTGCCAGTCCCAGGGGGCACATGTACGGCTGATGCCCCAGGCTTCTGCCTACACCCCCGGACCCGGGCGCGCGCCCGGAACACCGTCTCCGCGCCCGGCTCGGGCTGCCAGCCTCCTTCCCTTCTCCCCCTCTAACAGGGCAAGGGGGTAGGGCGGCAAACGTACCGAGACCTGGGGCCAAAGACAGATGCCGGCGCGTCCTGGCGAGGGGACGTAGTTACACCCAGAGGCCCCTGGAACTTGCAGCGGCTGCCCGAGCCCCTCTCGGGGGCCGGCCCCCAGGCCGGGGCACCGAGCGCGGCCGCAGGCGGGCGGGCGCCACGATTGGCCGCGGCGGGCAGCGCTCGGTGGGCGAGCCCGGCCGGCGAGGCGGAAAGGAAGTGGCGGCCACGGCTGTGCACCAACCACGTTCGGCCGGCGGGCGAATGCCACTCGGCGCCCAGAGCGGGGTCGGAGGGCGCGGGGCGGGCACTCGCGTCCCCACCCCGCCGCTGCCCGCGCCCCTGGACCCCCAGGGGACGCCCGCCCCCACGCCTGCCAGCAGGGCGCCGCTCGGTCCCCGGAGGCTCCCCGCCCCCACCTCGCCCGCTCCGTAGCCGAGGCGGGTCAGGCCCAGCGCGCCAGGCCGGCCCGGGGGCGCCTGGGGGGACCCGGCGGCGCCCGGCGCTAGGCCGCGGCCGGGGCGGATGACCCCTCCGCGCGGCGTCCTCCCGGGACGCGCCGCCGGAGCCCCTCCCCGCGCGCCTGGACAAGTGCAGTGACAAAGCCCCCGGGCCAGGCCGGACGCTGGCCGGCGGGAAGGAGGACGCGGCGTCCCTCCGGAGCGGCGCTGGCGGCAGCGGCCCAGCTCCCAGGAAGCCGGGCGTGCCGGCCAGGCCCGGCGCCCAGCACCGCTCGGAGCCCGCCCGCCGCCTCCGGCCGCTGGCACCCGACGCCCGCGGCCGCTCCCCCAGTCCCGCGGGCCGGCGAGCCCTGGGACCGCTGCGGGGCGCCCCACCAAGTTTCCTTTGGCCGCGGCGCCAGGCGCCTCTCCTGGCCGGGGCGCGGGGAGCAGGCGGCGGGGCGGACGGCGGGCTCCTGCTTGTTTTCGCTGGGGCTGCCAGGAGAGAGGCGCCGCCGCCGCCGGACACCGAGAAGGACCCGCTCCCCTCCTTCGATCTGGTGGCGGACCGCGTCTGTAAACACACACGCACGCAGACACATGCACACGACAATTTTGTTTTAAAAGGAGGCCCGACTCCGGCGGACCTGCACCCACACACACAACACCTGGGGCGCAGAATCACACAGAGCAGGTCTGTGTCCATGGAGCCACCTCTCCCCGTCTGCAAATCCAAAAGTGAAATTAAACCTCCACCAACCTCCTCCTCCTCCTCCTCCCTCTCTACCTCCTCCTCCTCCTCCTCCTCGCAGCCTCAGCAGCCCCAGCAGCAGCAGCAACAGCAGCAGAACCTGCTTCCCCTAAAATCAGATGATCCATAAGAGCTCCGACCGTTCCTCCAAAAATCGGTATTAATATTCATGAACCCCAGCATTTTCCGCCTGCAAAACACTGTGTCAAACCGTCAGGACGCGTGCACACACACACACACACACAAACACACACACATCCCCTCCAGTCCTCACAAACATGCCCTCGAGAAAAACACACACGCACAGTCACAACTATTATTTGAAAAATGTTACCTCTCGGTAGTGCTTTTCACACTACCAATACAATTCCGCAAGGTTTAAGTGTTGCTAGGGTGTGTGAAATGGAAATGAAAGCCCGTCAGTTGAATAATCGCAGGAGCAAAACTAAAAGTTACTCCCCGGCTTGCCTGAGAACAGTCCAGATCGAAAGCAAAACAAGGAGAGGAAACTGCGAAGAGCTGAGGCTGGAAATCCCCCCACCCCCCGCCCTCCTCCCTGCCTGGCTCCCTCCCTCCCTCGCCTCCCCCCCTCCGCCCTCCTCCCTCCGCCCTTCCTCCCCAGTGTTTGTTTCAAGCTTGTGCAAGCGGGAGGTGGAGGCGGAGGGAGGGCGCGCGCGGCCCGGCCGGGAGGTGCGGAAGTTCGCCGCCGCCGCTCATTGGCGGGCCGCGCCGCTTTCATCATTTCTCGGAAAAGTCAATTTCATTTTCACTTCCCCACGTCGCGGCAGCAGGAGCAACAAGCGGCTGCTCGTGAGTCTGTTGTTGGCACACCGGGACGCTCCCGCTCGCCGCGCACACCGCCGAGGCTTGGGTGGGGGGTGGGGGGTGGGGGTGGGGGTGAAGGGGGTGGTCCGGGAGCGACCCGGGCGCCTGCTTCGGTTCTGGCCAGAAGCTAGCGGCGGTAGGAGAGGAACGCAGGTACCCGAGCCTCCACCCTCGGGGTTACCTGGAGGTTGGGAAGGAAGGAAGGGGGAGGAGGCAGAGGGCGGCGAGGGGAGCAAAGGGGGCGCTTGCCTTCCAGCTGGTGGGGCAGGTGTGAGTGGTGTTGAGCACCGCTCTTTTCAGGGGGGATGACACTTCACTCTGTGACATGCCCGCCTCCAAGGAATAAAAGGAACAATGAACTGACAAGACAGCAGTACTTCCATAGTCACGCAAGAACTGGGCCCGCCGAGGACCGGCGACCTTAACCTTAACTGAACCGTCGTCAGGAGTTGAGGGTGTCACCATTTGGAGGGCTGCCGCCATCTCTGGCACCACCTGGCGCTCTGTTCCGTAGGGAAGGTGATAAAAGGGGGTGTCCCCCCCCCCCGGGTCGGTCTACAGCAGCACATGCGAGACCGAGTTATCGCCGGTGCAACAGAAGTTCCTTTACTGCAGGAGGAGGTGCGCAAGGGTGTGAGTTCATCTTACATCCAGATGGCTTAATCCTGGCCGGTCCAGGAGAGGGGCTTCGTACTGTGATGCGTTCGTTCAGCCAGGTTGAGATTTGGCCCCTTTAATTTAGTAGCTGGGCCTGCTCCGTCAAGTTGCTCGACCAAAGGCCTCGGTTTTCAATGCCAAGTGATAGAACCCAAGAATACAACTACAGCACCTGTTCCCTTCAGGGTGTGTGAGCTCACACCAGCACAATTCATTTGAGACCTACCGCTTTGGGGTCCTTTGCCTTAACAGTGTCAATTCTCATCTAATTATACCTCTTTCTTCCCTCAACTGCAGTTTAACCAGCCTTCTCCCAACTTCTCTCTGCCACCAAGAAAGACCCTTCCTGGGAGCTATTGCATGTGAACACTTCTAAAAACATAGCGCCAACATCCCTCTTTGCCACTGAAGTATTGAATTCTGTGGATTGGAAGAAATAAAAGTCTCTCAGTGTGCATATGTGATGAGGAGATGGCTGAGTGTTTAGGATTCTGCTTCGTGGCTGTGATCTCGGAAACAGATCTCACATATGCACATTGCTGCTTCTTCCCTCTCCTGTAATACTGTCTGACACAGACACTTGCTTCCTTATTTCATAGAACATTGACCACTCCAGGCACTGAGCGTCCTTATAGACAAAGTCTGTAGGGCGGCTGTCGCCCTTTACCCACCTAGGGACACAAGTTAAAAACCCAGTAGTCGTTCGTCATGTCTTCTTTCCCCCAACATACATCCAATGGGTAGTACCCTACTGACCTGTTGATGCTAATACATGTGGGCCTGGCCCCTTCATCCCCACTGCACTCCCTGTGACCAGTAAAGGCAGCTGTTGCCAACCATGCCCACCCTTGGGCTCCTCTGGGTTAGCAGCCACGCTACTGTCCAATGCAGTAGAAAACTGACTTCAAATAAAGCATGATTCTAACCCTAATTCTGCTTCTCATAAACCGCCCTGTAACCTTCAGGATAAAGTCCATTTTTTTATTACATATTTATTTATTTGGAGAAAGAGAGCACAAGCGAGGTGGGGGGCGGGGCTAGAAAGGAGGCAGGCAGAGAGAGAGCATCTCTGGCAGGCTCCACACCCAGCGTTCCGTCAGACACAGGGCTCCATCTCGCAACTCTGAGATCATGACCTGAGCCAAAATCAGGAGTGACTTCACGACAGAGCCCCACAGGCGCCCCATCGAGTCCATATTATTTAACGAAACCTATAAAATCCACTATGACCTGGCACCGAGCTACTTTTCCAGCCTCATCTCCTGCAACTGTCCCCCCCCCCGCCCCCCGCCGCCAGCTCTCTGCTCCTCCCTTTTGTCTAATCAGCTGTCATTTCTTCCTATAAATCACCAAGAGCCAGCCTCTTTGTTGTTTTATCCTTTGCAGGGTACCCAGCACACAGAGACCCAAATACTTGTGAATTAATAATCACCTGCCCTTTTTTTCTCATGAAATATTTTAGACTTTTCAGAGTATTTTATTTTTTAATATATAGTAACTGATATTTATTGTACAGAATGCAGAAAATGCAGCAATGTTGGGAGAGGAAGATAAGCCACCTGAAATGTCACCAGTCAGAAATTGGGCTGTTGATATTTTTATGCATTTCTTCCTTTAATTTTCCCAAAGTGCCATTTCCAGTCCTCATTGGCACAGTCTCTCTGTATCATGTAGAAATGCCCATTGCGCTGCCCATTTTCCATGATGTCTGAGTGACTTCCCTCTGTCCTGTTCTATTTCTTGGCCGGCACCTCTTCTGCTGCCGGCCCCCTAAATTATGGTGTTTCCAGACATTCCATCTTAAACCCTTCCATTTTCTCATTCCACGTGCTTTCCCTTTGAGTGCTCTCACTCACTCAAGGCCAAAGCTTCAGATAGCTTTATTTGGTGTTAGCTCCAAAATCTGTAGCTTCTGAGGCCTGAATTCATTGGGCTGAATTCATTACCTCCTGGACGGTCCTTGGGTTCGACAAATTATGCACGTCTAAAACTGAGGACATCACATCTTTCCCAACAATCTTGTATATTTGTCACCTCGCTGACCTACCCAGCAGACTGGCAGACATCCCTGACTCCTGCCTTTCCTGAGCCCCCTGTAACTCCCGGAGGCATGGGTACTGTTTCCAATTTTTCAGGCCCCTGAACACATAAAGCATGGGATGAATTTCACTCTGTTCCTATAACCTTGATGATGTATCGCTACAGACCAAAAGTATAAATACACCCCCCAAATCCACATGGTATTGATATACACAGTCAAGAAATATTTCTTAACCCTTTGATGAGATACATACACTCATAAATCTCTGGAAAATGGATTGATGTAGCATAATATAATCTTTTCGAAAGTCCCTGAATAAAGTGACCTTTGCCATTCCAAAGAAATTTGACCAGACACCTTGGTCTAATACAAAACCATCGTTCAAGCAGTCTTCTGTAATGAAATAGCGATCTCCTTAGTGAGGCCTGTTAATGTTTCACCTGTGGAATGGAACCTTCTAAAAGATCCATCTGCATGCATTAGAGCTAATTTCTTTTCAAAGAAGTTGAGTAAGAGCAGTGATTGGTTGGGCCTGTAGTGATTGATCTCTGTGCAGTGAAGGATTTCAACTAAGGAAGAAATTTAAAGATACATTCAAGGTTAACCTCTTTCAGATGGGTTTTTCATTTATTCTTCTAACAAGAATGGTTTGATAAAATAATCATTCAAATAGCAAATATTTATTAAGTGCCCACAAACTTTTCTCAGCGCTGGGAACTGAACCAAAACCATTGAAAATCTTGGCCTCCCGAAAAGGTTTCTTATAGTCTAGTAAATTGACATGTTAATTTCCATTACATTGTCCCCTCCATGTATAACCACATTAAAGTTAAGAATGTGCAATACAATGGCTGGCTCATTAAAGTGTTAAGTATTTGTAGTTCTGATTACATCAGTAGTCTTCTCATCCATCAGTCAATGGATGTCCCAATCCTCTCCACCTTATCAATGACACAACTCTGTTCTGCTCACAAAGCATCTCCTTCATGGTGTTATAATTCAGGGGATTATAAAATCATAGAAAAGTATTCCACACCTGCAAAAGCAGTTGGACCAATACATAAACTATAGTCCTGAACTCCAGAGAATATTATTGTGAAGTCCACGTTAAATAAATATACAGTCAAGTTGGATTTTTGTTGAGACAATAGAACTGTGATGACATTGAAAAGCACTCAGTCAAAGTTCAAGGATCAGAGGCATCAAGTTGGAGAAATTCTTTTTTTTTTTTTTAAGATTTTATTTATTTATTTGACAGAGATCACAAGTAGGCAGAGAGAGAGAGGAGGAAGCAGGCTTCCTGCTGAGCAGAGAGCCCGATGTGGGACTCGATCCCAGGATCCTGAGACCATGACCTGAGCCGAAGGCAGAGGCTTAACCTACTGAGCCACCCAGGCGTCCCAAGTTGAAGAAATTCTTGACTATTACCTCATGTAATGCTTTCTCCCACTTCACTAGAAACTGAAATGAGGTTCATTTTGTTGTAATTATTCTCTGAAAGTCATGAATTTAAATTGAGTGATATATTGCCCTGTCCTTAGTAGTAAATATTAATTTTGTCCTGTTCTGATGAAGTAAGGGAAAAAATATTCTTTAAAATTGCCAGGATAGGGCACCGCACCCTGGCTGGCTCAGTTAGTGGAGGGTGTGACTCTTGATCTCGGGGGGTTGTAAGTTCAAACCCCACATTGGGTGTGGAGATTACTTAAAAATAAAATCTTTAAAAGTAAATAAATAAAAGGAAAAAAATAGGATTTGTGTGTGTGTGTGCACAGGAGAGAGAGAGAGAAAAGGGAAAAAGATTATCTTGTCTAAAAGCAAGGTTTACATTATGAAAACTTCGTAAATCATTTTTTGCTAAAATTTCTCTATTCCATCCCCCATAGCTTTGAAATATTCATCACTTCTTCAAGGTGATAAACTCTAAAGTAATACTTTTATTTTTAAAGTCAGAAGGAAAAGGTGTCAATTAAAGAAAAAAAAAAGGAAAAGGCATCCATGGTTCTTTTTTGAGGTTCTTCAGAAAGAACTACTATAATAATTTCAAGTATTAAAAATATTTTAAATAAAATAAATTTCAAGTTTTTAATGCAGACTACACAATTCACTGGATCTGGATATTTAGAGATTTTTGTTTTGTTTTGTTTTTTGGTATTTTCAAATGACTGACTTTATTTTTTTTTAACTGATGCTTACTTTTTTATATTTTTTTTATTATGTTATGTTAGTCACCATACAGTACGTCATTAGTTCTTGATGTCCTGTTCCATGATTCATTGTTTGCATATAACCCCCAGTGCTCCATGCAACACATGCCCTCCCTAATACCCATCACTGGGCTCACCCATCCCCCAACCCCCCTCCCCTCTAACACCCTCAGTTTGTTTCTTGGAGGCCATAATATTTCATGGTTGGTCTCCCTCTCTGATAACCCTCCCCCTTCATTTTTCCCTTCCTTCTCCTAAATTCAAATCAAAACCACATTGAGATACCACCTTACACCAATTAGAATGACCTAAATTAACAAGACAGTAAACAACATGTGTTGGAGAGTATGTGGAGAAAGGGGAACCCTCCTACACTGTTGGTGGGAATGCAAGCTGGTGCACCCACTCTGGAAAACAGTTCCAAGATTCCTTAAGAAATTAAAAATAGAGATACCCTATGACCCTGCAATTGCACTACTGGGTATTTACCCCAGAGATACAGATGGAGTGAAAAGAAGGGGCACCTGCAACCCAGTGTTCATAGCAGCAATGTCCACAATAGCCCAACTATGGGAAGAGCTGAGATGCCCTTCAACAGATGAAGGGATAAAAAAGATGTGGTCCATATATACAATGGAATATTATTCAGTCATCAGAAAGGATGAATACCCAACTTTTGCATCAACATGGATGGGACTGGAGGAGATTATGCTATTTAGAGAATTTTTTGTTACAGCTTCCACTCTTTGTAAGTTCCTCACTTCCAGCAAATGAAGTGCGATGACACTCAGCGTGTTCTCTTTCTTGCATTCTGAATGACACCCCTTTGTTCTACTTGCAAATGTTTGGAAATTTGCCAGTCAGACAGAAGAGTGTCATGAAACAAAGGATTGAGAGTATTTTTAAGTCTGACTTACTGGGAAAAACTTCACCTCCGCTATATCCGACATGCACGTAACAGTTCACACACACACACACACACACACACACACACACACACCCTTGAAGGTGGTAGGAACAACACAAGCCCCTGCTCTCCCAGAGTTTACATCCCAGTGGGGGCAATGTCAACAGACAACCCAACCAATAAAAGTTACAGATTTGTCTTGGTGTTTTGAAGGAAATAAACAAGAGCTTTGATTGAAAATACCAGTGGATCTAGGTGGTCAAGGAAGGTTCCTCAGAGAAAATGACAGTTAAGCCAAGGCTTAAAGAACAAGAGGATAGGGGCACCTGGGTGGCTCAGTTGGTTGGGCTCCTGCCTTTCTGATCCTAGGATGGAGCCCCACATCCACATCGGGCTCCCTGCTCAGCAGGGAGTCTGCTTGTCCCTTTCCCTCTGCTGCTCCCCCTGCTTGTGCTCTCTCTCTCTGGCTTGCTATCAAATAAATAAATAAAATCTTTAAAAAAGAAAGAAAGAAAGAAAGAAAGAAAGAAAGAACGAACTAGAGGATCCTGTGTTAGTTTCCTAAGACTGCCATAACAAAGCACCACAAACCAGGCAACTTAAATAAACAGGAATGTACTGTCTCCCAGTTATGGAAGCTGATAGACCAAGATCAAGGTGTCACAAAGAAAAGGTTGATTCCTTCTGAGGCTGAGGGAGGTATTAGGTCCATGCCTCCTGGCTTCCGGTAGTTTGTCAGGAGTCTTGGCCCTCTTTGCCAAAGATGATCTCTGATCTCTGCCTTTATCTTTACATGGTATTCGGGAGTGTATCTGTGTCCAAAATTCTCCTTTTTATAAGGATACCAGTTATTGGATTAGAGGCCCACCCTACTCAGTATTGTCTCATCTTAACTAATGACATCCGCGAAGACCTGTTTCTGCATAAGGTTGCATTCTGAGGTACTGAAGGTTAGGACTTCAGCATATGAATTTGGTTGGGGGGTGGGGGGTGGGGAGGACACCATTTAACAAGTAACAAGTTCTAGTCGTGCACTAAAGGCCTGGGACAGGGGAAAGCATGGGGACAGAGGCCCTAAGAAGCGGAAGGGTCTGGTGAATTCTGGAAAACATGACTGAAGATCAAGGAGTTTGGGTTTTATTCTAGGATCAATGGGCAGGTTTCCATGGGTTCTGTGGTTTTAAAAGGTCATGTTATAAATTTCCCAGTTGTCGCTTTAGCACTGCAATGCAAGGATTTCTTAATTTGTTGGTTTCTTAGGAGAATTTGCAATGGTTCTTTTTTTGCCCTCTCAATTCATTAAGTGTGGAATTGCTGAGGAAATACAACATATTTATGATATTCTGAAAGTTCTGTCTTTTTTATTTTTTTGAAGATTTTATTTATTTGTCAGAGAGAGAGCGTGGGCACAAGCAGGCTAGTGGTACCACTAGCCTACCACAAGCAGTGATAGGCAAAGGGAGAAGCAAGCTTCCTGCTGAGCAAGGAGACTGACATGGGACTAGATTCCAGGACCCTGGGATCATGACCCCAGACCGAAGGCAGATGCTTAACTGAGACACCCAGGCATCCCCGGTTTTGTCTTTTTAGACTCATTTTTAATTTCTCAGTTAAAATATTTATTTCCAGTTAACTTTCTCTCTGATTTTCATCTCCAGAAATGAAGTAAGTTTTTACTTCATTCTTTCTATCCCTAAATAAACTTTCCTTAAAGAAGAAAGAAAACAAGAAGATATATTCAACTATAGATTCCAGGCATTTTCCTCAGACTGTTTTGAGTGAACAGTGATCATTTTAAAGAGATTGTGTTGCCACAAAAATCAATATTCATTCCAAAGTTCAATGGCTCCAAACTATTTCAGTGTTTTGATTTCTAAAAAAATTTCAGATTTTTTTCTGTCAGAAACTCCTCATGTAATAAATCGTTTTCACAAAACTGAATTTTTGTTGGCAGAACAATCAGCATAAGTAAGAATTTATGGTTTGCCTTGAACGTTCTGTAATTTGAAAGCAAATATTGGTTTAAACAGCCCCTCACGTATTTTCTCAACCTCAAGTTGTGGATCCTGATTTCTGCACCACTCCTCTCCTGGCAACCAAAAAAAGGTCAAGTTTTTTTCTGTTTTATGTATTGAGGTTCTGAGTAAGCTTTAATTTAGGGAAAAGGTTCTGTTGTTTTAAAAAAAAAAATTTTTTTTCAATTTTAACACTAACGGCCACAAAAACTGTATGTCAGTTTTACATCGTATTCAGATAATCAGAGAGAAAAAAGAACACACAACCAACTCTTAAGTGGGAAACCACGAAAGACTGAATGAAGGAGAGAAAGGAATACAGACACCAAGTGACGGGAGGTGATTGTGAATGTCCCTAGAACAGAGCCAGGCCCCTTAGAGGTACCAACGTTCTAGGCTCATCAACAATTGACTTGCGCAGGTGTTGGCTCACATTTTTCTTTGTTTTTTTTTCCCATCTTGATGAGACCTTCTCGTGATGCAGAACAAAAGAATCGTGACTACTGGTTTTCATGTATGCAATTGAGGTTTGAACAGACCTTTTTCCCTCATTGAGAAACTGGAAAAAAATGACCCCCCGAGCCTGTCATCTTTCATAATGTTCAATGCATGTTTTACCACATATGCGCTTTTTCTTTTGTTGGTATTTTTGCTTATGATGAACTTAAGTATGATAGTAGGAAATATTTATACCACACTGAGGGGAAAAGGAAAATAGAGTTTGTAGGTATGGTATGACCACCCCAAAGATGTCTTATGAGTAAGGCCAAATGGAACTACATCAAAACCTTAACAGTGATTGTCTTTGAGCAACGGAACTATGGATGATTTTTGTTCCTATTGAAAAGTTAATGTTGTTTGAGAATAGATTTCACTTTTATTCATGTAAAACTTTAAATACTACTGTATAGGTGATTTTGGAAAAGTATTTTTTGATATTTGATGTTTATATAAATTACTTGTGAGTTTTAGCTAGTTTTTTCCATAGAACTTCAAAAAAGAAAGCACTGATGAATGTATCTTATATTTTAGACTACATTCTTTTAAGAATT
The DNA here is from genome assembly GCF_009829155.1 of Mustela erminea. Classification (NCBI taxonomy): domain Eukaryota; kingdom Metazoa; phylum Chordata; class Mammalia; order Carnivora; family Mustelidae; genus Mustela; species Mustela erminea. Next base: position 25,678,655 of record NC_045634.1, on the reverse strand, counting down.
TTTAAACCTATATCTCTTTAAATTACATGGAAGATAATTTTTTTCCTACGGATAAATGCCATGGAGCTTCTCCTAATCTTTTATTTTATCAAAACATTCATCTTTTAAAACCCATTTGTGTTTTTTTTTTAAGATTTTATTTATTTATTTGACAGACAGAGATCACAAGTAGGCAGAGAGGCAGGCAGAGAGAGAGGAAGGGAAGCAGGCTCCTCACTGAGCAGAGAGCCCGATGCGGGGCTCGATTCCAGGACCCTGGGATCATGACCTGAGCCGAAGACAGAGGCTTTAACCCACTGAGCCACCCAGGCACACTGTCCCATTTGTGTTTTTATCCTAACAGTTCAAATAGTGACTCTCCAAATGAACATATATGAACAAGCTTATAATGTGTATCCAGATAGGTAGCTATTAATAAATGATACATCCCATGATCATTAATATTTCAATAACCTTTTGCTTTGATTCACACCATGGCTTAAATATGCTATTTGAAAGCAAATAAGAATTAAGAGAAATCCATAACAACTAAAAGATCTTGTCTAATTATAAATTTTCATTTCACTTATATGCAAATTTCAGTTACTATATTCTTAGCAATCAAATTCAAATTCTTAGATCTCAAACATGAATGAGGACTAAGAAAAATATTAAACTTCTATGTTAAATTTGTTCTTCCTGCATCTCGTCTTTCTGGCACTTTCATATTTAGTCATCACATTTCCTTTTCTGCTTGCTCAGTTTCCACATACAACCAGATCAGCAGAAGGGGACGGAAAACATCTCATTTGAGGGCAGTGAAGGAAAGAATCTCTCTTAACCTATCCGTCTCTCTCTCCCTCTCTCCTACATGCACGCATGTGTGAATACGCGCGCGCGTGCGCGCACACACACACAGTAGAGGAGGGTTCTCTGCGTGCAAATGCTCATTTGGAATTCAGAATGTATTTTACCACAGAAATAATAAGAAACTCTAACAATGTAAGTAATACAGTTTACCTTCATTGTGGGTTAAACGAAGAATTTGTAGGCTGGCTTTGGAAGCCAGTTTGACGACACTACATAAGGGAAATTTCCAGTCTGAAATCTTAACAGCTGTTTTCCAAGGACGTTGTTAAAGTACTTTGGATTGTGTGGGTCTGGGACTGCCTGCCCTCTGCAGGGCTGTGCTTGGCGATTTGGAAGAGAAGAGGAGCAAGGAGGCCTGGTTCCTGACCTCAAGGCATTTGCAAGTTCCACTGGGAGACAGGGCCTGCAATGAAATTGTTACTTCATCCCAGAAACAGGTTGGTGGCTCCACTCCCAGATATCATTTTAATACATTTATTTGCCTGTTTAGCAAACAAGTTCAGTGTGTTTCTTGACTCTATATTTGCTCCTTACATAATATTTTCTAATATAAGCATTACGTGATTATACTAGAATATTAGAGCAATACAGGCCTATTTTGTAGTGACAGAATTGGAAAGCACCTGAATGTCTATCGGTAACTAAATTGATTGAATAAATCGTGGTTGATCTATTCTATGGGATGTTACGCACAAATAAAAAGAACACATTAAGACTTTCTGTTGAGCTAGAAAGGAGACCAGGGTGTGTTTCTTTTTTTAATTTTTTTAATTTTTTTAATAAACGTATAATGTATTATTAGCCCTAGGGGTACAGGTCTGTGAATTGCCAGGTTTACACACTTCACAGCACTCACCATAGCACATACCCTCCCCAATGTCCATAACATCACCACCCTCTTCACACCCCCCTCCCCCAGCCACCCTCAGTTTGTTTTGTGACATTAAGAGTCTCTTATGGTTTGTCTCCCTCCCGATCCCATCTTGTTTCATTTATTCTTTTCCTACTCCCCAAACCCCCCATGTTGCATCTCCACTTCCTCATATCAGGGAGATCATATGATAGCTGTCTTTCTCCGATTAACTTATTTCGCTAAGCATAATACCCTCTAGTTCCACAGGATGTATTTTAAAGAGAAAATGACAATGCAAAGAGCTGTTCATATTATGATCCTACTTTTGCAAAGACAACAAAAAAGTGTTTGAATTTAAAAAGGATACAGGTATATATACAAAGCTATTAATATTGGACAAGTGGGTTACTAATTTTTTTTATTTATCTCTGTGTTGAGAAAAAAAATGATATTTTAAAAATGAAAATCTGGAAATACAGAGCAGATTTAAGAGAAAAAGTAAAATCTCTTTGATTTCTGATTTTTATTTTGTTAGGGTAGTGTCTGTATGGGAGAGAGAGACGGAGAAAGAGAGAACAAGTCTGGATAATTGATTATTAATAAGTAGATTTTTCTTGATTGTCCACTATGTTTATGTCACTTCAAGGGCCTTCTGACAAAGGTGTTTTAATCCAAAGCCACCAGCAGACCCAGAGTGGAAACGCTTCTAAGCAGGTCGGCATTTCAGTTCCATTTGGGATCTACCTACTCTCCCTGTGGGAATGGCCCATCTTAGCCTGTTCTGTACATCTCTCCTACCTAAAGGGAAAGGAAGACTTTCCTAAAGTGTAAAACTGTGGGAATAAGGGGTGTTATTCTCACACCAATATGAGCCCTGCTCTTGTTAATGGTTCTCTGCTTCATACTGATGAATTTTCCAACATTGTCTTAAAGAACCAACATGACTTCCCACCAGGCAAGCTAGATGTACTCACAGGAAGGAAGCGAGCAGATAATGGAGTCCAATCTGCTAACTATGTTTTAAGAAAATGCTGTATACATTTCTGCTCACCATTACCTATAAGCCCACGACACAAGTTCAGTGAGCTCTGAAAAAGGAGTAGCTTAGTCCAGTATTCTCTATATTTCTTCTGAAGAATTATTCACCAGGAGGTAGATAACCATTATATCAACATGACACTTTCATCAGTACAAAACTGAACCATGCCAGACAGTAAACAACAAAGCATGGCCAGGACTTCCAAAGGAAAAGCTAGTAGGCTTCCCTAAGGGAGTAGGATTTGAGCTGTATCTTAAAGAATAGGTTAAAAGTAGAGTAATTAAAAATATATATTTGTGTGTGTGATTAATAGCCAGCATTAAAAAGCCTTGACAGAAGCTTTCAGACTTTGAAATGTCCTCTCATCCCACAGAGAACACCCATCTAACAAACTCATTTGGTCCTATAGTCCAAGCTAGTTCTGTATTTAAGCCAAAGAAATTTTGTCAAATTATACATTAAATGTATTGGTAGGGTTAGGAACTAACTTCTTCCATTAAAAATTAGAGATGGGGGTGGGGAGAAAGATTCCTAGATCCAACATGTAGAAGAAATAAACGTGTGTTTACTATGATCTCTAACGCAGATCTTTAGCCTCTAAAACTATAGATGGAAAACTATTTCCCTGTGATACTTTAACTGATTCCTTGGGAATGAAAGAAAAGTTACAGTCACCAGATGGTGCCTATAGATGTGAATTTCTTGGATCCTCTTAGGGCACGCAGCGATGGGCAGCTGACACTATGATGGTGATGAACCTATTCATGGTCATGGTCAGGATGTACTGAAGAGTTGTCTCAGCTTACTTATCAACTCAGCATTCCACTCACAAGTGGCTTTGATTACAAATCTGTGTCTGATCCATGATACCAAACAGCTGGTGGAAACTTAATACCTTTTGTCTAGATGTTTAGCTTGTGGTCATGTAGGCAAAACACCTGTGCACTAACCTAGTATTTCATCCAGATGTTTGATGGTGTGTGCCTATGACCCTTTCACTATATACTTTATTTCTTCCTGTTAGCCAATATAAAGCCCAGATTAGATTAAAGTTCAATTTATCTCCAAGTTTATGGTTTAATTAAACAAAAAACAAAGGAATGCTAAGAATCCACATATGGTGAGCCATGTTTTCTGCTATAAAAAATGTGAGAGACTCTTGAGTTCAGAATAACAGAGTAATCACATAACCCACCCAAACAACTTTTGTCAAAATTCACCAACCAAGAAATTTCAGGGATAATAGGTAACAGAAATGTATATCAATCATTAGGAAGCTAAATGATGTCCATACTCCATGTCCAATATATGGAAGTAGATTTTAGAAAGAGGAATAATAGCAAGAGGCAAAGGCTGAGCAAAGAGAAAGAAAGTCAAACCCTAACACCTGCGAAGGGAGTTGGAGGGATAACTGTGAGAAGTGGGCTAATTTTCCACAGAGGACCCAGAAAAGACACCGGAATAGGAAATACTGGGAAGGGGGCAACAGGATTAAATTAAATCTATCTAAGGAACAGTTAGATCCTTACAGTTCTCCACCTTTTCTAATTCCCAAGCAGTTTGTTGACTTCTTTTTTACCTTCAAATACTGAAATGGGCAGAGGTAGAGTTCCTTCCAAAGTCAGTGAATCAAGGTAGTCTGTTTGCTAAGCAGTGAAATCTCCATCTCCCTTCCAGTCTCAGACTCAGAACACCACCAACATCCAGAATCAAATTCCTAGATTGGAGATTAGAGGGTGTTACCCCAGAGGAGATACTGGCCAACACTATTTGGAGAGCCTCAGTAGAAAACCAACTGGTCCCCCCAAGTTTGCCTCAGTGAAAATCACCAGCTCCTGTTCAAAGAGCTTCTGGTTGGGTCAGCTTTTTGGTGCCTTAATCTTAAGAGTGAACACCTTAACATAACCACAGTGAAAACAAAAAGAATAAAGAATTTCCACAACAAAGATGATGCAGGAAAGAAAACATTAAAAAAAAAAAGATCATTAACATCATTAAAGATATGATAAAAGATACTGCATCTATAAATTAGGAACAAAAAAATATAAAAAGGAACCAGTGGAGAACAAAAAAAAGTTCCTAGAAATCAAAAATAAAACAGAATGTTTAAAATTCTATAGAATAATTGGAAGACAAAGTCAAGTAAATCTTACATAAAGTATAATAAAATAAGAGAAAAGGAAAATAGGAAAAATGAATTCCTCCCAAGACATCCAATCTCTAGAAGAAATTCCAGAAAAATGATAATTAAGATAACAGTGGAGAGAAAATTAGTAAAAGCACAAGAAAATACCTCAGGACATTTTGAGGAACATGATTTTCCAAATATAAAAGGTATATTTGACGAGCACGGTGTGGGAAGGAAGATACTTGATGATCTATACAAGGATTATCATCACAATGAAGAACCAAAAAGACAGTTTGGCAATGAAAAAGTAACAAGGACTATACCTGACCTCCTGCAGTAAGCAGCTAGAAACCTGGACAAAACATGGAACAACTTGTTTCAGGCATTGACTAGAATCCTTGAGAAAAAAGGAAGAAATAAGCCAGCGCTGTGCTCTCTGTTAGAGGCAATTTCCACACTGTGGTTGCAGTGATGGGGTGGGAGGAGGGGAACCAAACAGAACCAAGAAAGGGAGTAAAGAAACAAATATGATAGGTCAGAGAGGCTGAGGGGCTGGGAGTTGTGAGGCAGAGCTCTCAAAAAAAGGTAGTTATAGGGGCACCTGAGTGGCTCAGTGGGTTAAAGCCTCTGCCTTCGGCTCAGGCCATGGTCTCAGGGTCCTGGGATTGAGCCCTGCATCGGGCTTTCTGCTCATCAGGGAGCCTGCTTCCGCCCCCCCACCCCGCCCCCGCCTGCCTCTCTGCCTACTTCTGATCTCTGTCTGCCAAATAAATAAATAAAATCTTAAAAAAAAAAAAAAAGAGGTAGTTATATAGAAAAAAGATTCAGAAATGTGTATGGTCCCCTTTAGTGTTTGCTGACTCCCGAACCAAGCATGTGGAAACTAGTACTCCAAAATGCTGGACAAAGAATGCCTGGCAAATTAAATGTTCCCAGAGCTCACACAGACCTTGAAATTGAGCACTCAACCCCCAACAGGCAGAATGAAGAGGACTTACTGATCATCCAAGGCATTTATGCCTCTCAGGTAGGGCTGAACAATCCTGGGAGTAAAGGCTACTTTCAGTATGTCTTAGCAAAGCTTAAAAACAGACCTTAAAGGGATAAAGCTGATATGGAAGTAAAACTACCTGCTCAAACAAAGCCAAAAACTCATTACGGTAAGACAAAAATCAAACAAAATCCAGACATTCAACAACATAAAATACACAGTGCCTAAAATCTAATAAAAAATTACTAAATATGACAAGAAGTTAAGAAAATGTGACCCATAATTAAGGGGGGGGGGGTGTCAAGCAATAGGAACAGACACAAACAAAAGCCACAGATGATGGACTAGCAGACAAGGGTTTTTTTTAAAGCTATTAGAACTGTGTACACATTGAAAGGAAAATAAGAACTCAGTGAGGAAATACATGGAATATATCAAAAGAACCAAATAGTGAAATTTCTAAGATACAGAAGTACACCATCTGAAAAGAAAGTTTAACTAGATGAAACCACACCTAGAGCTTGGCTTCTCCAGTAGGAGATCACTAAGGCTCCTTGGTGATCAAAATTACTATCATTGCTCATAAGTCATGTGGATAGCATATATCCTTAATATGATGTGATGAGAATGTCACTTTACCTCTGTGATCTTCCTCCCCCAAACCCATAACTCCATGTGGCAGACAAAAAAATGTCCCCCAAAATGTTCACCTTTCAAAGCCTAGAGCCTGTGAATATGTTACCTATGGCAAAACAGACTTTACAGATGAGATTAAGGATATAGTCTTTGAGATGGAGAGATAATCCTGCATTATCTGACTAAACACAATCAAATTGCATGAGTCCTTAAAAGTAGAGACCCTCTACTGGCTTTGTGGTCAGTAGAGGGAGAGAGTGAGAAAGATGTGACAGTGGAAAAAGCATCAGAGAGATGGAAAGGTCAGAGAGAACTCCTAGGTTTGTAGATGGAGAATAAAACTACCAGCCAAGAAACTGTAGATGGCCTCTAGCTGCAAAAGTCAAGGACACAGAATCTCCTGAGAGGTGCCAGAAAGGATCACAGCCACGTTGACACCTTGATTTTGGCCCAGTGAGACTCATGTCAGACTTCTGACGTACAGATTCATAAGAAATAAATTTGTGCTATTTAAGCCACTAAGTTTGGAGTAATTTGTTACCTCAGCAATGAAAAATAAGTCTAATCATTAAAAAAAATCAGACAAACCTACACTGAAAGACATCCCACAAGATATCTCCCCAAAACTGTCAAGATCATCAGAAAACAAAGTCTGAAAAACTCACAACCTAGAGGAACCTAGGGAGACATGATGACTACATGTAATGTGGTATCCTAGATGGGAAAAAGGATGTTGGGTAAAAACTAAGGAAATGTGAATGAAGTATGGACTTTAGTTAATAATAATGAATTGACGGTTCATTATTTGTAACAAAGGTACCATGGTAATGTAAAGAGTTATGAATAAAGGAAAAAATATCATGTAGAGAAGAACAAAAACAAAGAAGACAGCAGACTTCTCATCAGAATTTTGCAAGCCCAGAACACAATGGAATGGTACTAATTAATAATCTGATTGATGAATTCAATTTAAAAAGCAGCACAATGCAAAAAAGCATAATTAAACAAGTGGAACTATAAAAAGCTTCTGCACAGCAAAAGAAATCATCAACAAAATGAAAAGGCAACCTATTGAAATGGGAGAAAATAATTGCCAATCTTGTATCCTGTAAGGGGCTAATATACAAAATATATAAAGAACTCCTGTAACTCAAAAGAAAAAAAATCAAACAATCAGATTAAAAAATCGGCAGAAGATCTAAATGCATATTTTTCCAAAGAAAATATGCAGATGGCCATCAGACACATGAAAAAATTTCTCTACATTATTAATCATCAGGGAAATGCAAATCAAAACCACAATGAGATATCACCTCACCTGTGAGGATGGCTAGTATCAAAAAAACAAGAGATAACAAGTGTTGGCAAGGATATGGAGAAAAGGGAACCCTTGTGCACTGCTGGGAATGGAAAATGATACAGCTGTTATGCAAAACAGTATAGAGATGTCTCAAAAAATTAAAAATAGAATTATTATAAGATGCTGGAATTCCACTTCTGGGAATTTATCTGAAAAAAATTAAAACACTAAACTCAAAAAGATATGTGTACCCTCATGCTCATTGCAGCATTATGCATAATAGCCAAGATATGGAAACAACCTAAGTGTTTTTTCAATGGTTGGATAAGAAAATTATGGTATATATACAATGGAATGCTATTTATCCATAAAAGAGAATGAAATCCTGCTATCTGCAAATCTATGGATGGACTTCAAGGGCATTATCTTAAGTGAAGTAAGTCAGACAGAGAAGAAGAAATACTGCATGATCTCTCCATATGTGGAGTCCAAAGCAAAACCAAACAAAACAAGACAAGCTCATAGATAACAGAACAAATTGGTGATAGCCAGAGGCAAGGCACGGGCAGTGGAAGACAGAGGTGAACTGTTCTTTGTTTTCTTGTTTAAATAAATGGACTTTGTATTTTATTCTTTTTTAAGGTTTTATTTATTTGTTTGACAGAGAGAAAGAGATGGTGAGAGAGGGAACACAACCAGGGGGAATGGGACAGGGAGAAGCAGGCTTGCCGCTGAGCAGGGAGCCCAATGCGGGGCTCCATCCCAGCACCCTGGGATCGTGACCTGAGCCAAAGGCAGATGCTTAACGACTGAGCCACTCACGTGCCCCAATAAGTGGACATTTTAAAAACCAGAAAATGGAAATTAAAGTTTTTTTTTTAAATGATATTGTAAAATGACAAGAAGAAAATATCTTGGAGTGGATAAAATCAAAGTCTTGGAAGTCACTGAAGAAAAAAATTAATAAATTTAACTACATATAAATATTTTTACATTCAACATGAAAAAACAAAGTAATAAGACAAATAGCAAACTGAAAACAAATATTTGCAACATATATAACAAGGTCATGATTTCTATGAAATAAAAAAATAAATAAGATTTCTTCCTAAGTCTACTTCCTAAGTCTTCCTAAGACCAAAACTCCAATAGAAAAAAGGACAAGTACATAAACAAAGGGAGATATTTCATAGAAAAAAATGGGTACTAGACATTTTATAAAGATATTTGATGGCAGCTATTATGAAATAAATGATCCTTAAAATAAGAATTTTTTTTTAAAGATTTTATTCACCTATTTGACAGAGATCACAAGTAGGCAGAGAGAGAGGAGGAAGCAGGCCCCCCGCTGAGCAAAGCCCCCCCCCCCCAGCCACATGGGGCTCGATCCCAGGACCCTGGGATCATGACCCGAGCCAAAGGCAGAAGCTTTAACCCACTGAGCCACCCACATGCCCAAAATAAGAATTTTTTTTTTTTTTTTTGTCAGAGAGAGAGGTAGAGTGAGCGCAAGCACAAGCAGACAGAGTGGCAGGCAGAGTCAGAGGGAGAAGCAGGCCCCCTGCAGAGCAAGGAGCCGGATGTGGGACTCGATCCCAGGACGCTGGGATCATGACCTGAGCCGAAGGCAGCTGCTTAACCAACTGAGCCACCCAGGTGTCCCCCAAATAAGAATTTTTAATAAATGATTTCTGGCAAAGATCAAAAAGCCTGATAGGAAATAATTTTCTGCAAGTTCAAGGGAAAGAGATGCTCTCATACGCCTGTTGTAGGACAGAAAATGGGTGCAACCCCTTGGGAGGGCAACTTGACAATATGTATCCTAATGTAAACTTCCCATGCCCTTTAACCCAGCGTTTCTGGATAGTCATTGTATTGCTATCTTAGTAGATATAAGCTTAGGCACCTGGTATTCATTGCAGCACTGTTGTTCTTATAAAACTGTGTAAATAATCCAAAATTTTAAAAATAAGAAGCTCTGTAGTGGACACAAAACTTAGAATTTAGTTTAAAAGATAAGATTTGGGGCACGTGGGTGGCTCGGTGGGGCCTCTGCCTTCAGCTCCGGTTATGGTTTCCGGGTCCTGGTATCGAATCCCGCATCAGGCTCTCTGCTCAGCAGGGACCCTGCTTCCTCCTCTCTCTCTGCCTGCCTCTCTGCCTACTTGTGATTTCTCTGTGTGTGTCAAATAAATAAAAATCTTAAAAAAAAAAAAAAAAAGACAAGACTTACATACTGGAATCAATTAGAAAATAATCCTAGGGCAATGTATCCGCTTGCACATTGTACGTAGACAAATTATGCTGCTGATCCCCCAAAGTAACTTTTTAAAAAAGTACAGAGTCCACCATTGTCATGGGTTAAATAGTGCCGCCCCCCAAAGACATGTTCATGTCCTGACACCCAGAATGTGTGAATATGATCTTATCGGAGACTGGGCCTTTGCGGACATGGTTAAGTTCAGGAAATTGAAATAAGATCATTCAGGATTATTCTGGGGGGCCTAAATCTAAAGACAGGTGTCCTTTGGAGAGACAGAAGAGGAGAAGACACACTGATAGAACAGAAAGTGTCAGGAAGACAAAGGCAGAGAGAGGGTCTGCACTGGGGATACTTGCAGCTCCAGAAACAGAAAAAAGAAAAAGGAAGAATTGTCCTCCAGAACCTTTGGAGGTCAAGAACTATGGTCGTTTTTATGTTTCTGCTATATATATAACGTTACTAACTACTGATTAACCACCCCTACCTTTCAAAGTCCACAAAATCAAATAGATGTAAGATCCTTAACCCTACAATATATGTCCACATTATTTCGCTGAACACCCAGATTCTGTGGGTTGCATAGAATTTCATCATACCACATCTCAATTTCATGGGCCCATGTGGTCCCATATGGGGTTCTGGGTGCTTTGTCCCCTTTCCAAGTCGATCAGTTGTCACTCTCAGACAAATGTCTGACCTTGGTGTTTTTTTCCATCTTTATTCCTATTCAACTCCAGGAGAGATCAAGCGATTGGGAGAAAATGGAATGGCACATAAAGATTAGTTTTTGCTTTGTTTTTTTTTTTTCTCTCTATGCTTACAAATAATTTTAAAAAATCTTTTTGCTATATTAATACCTCCAGTGAAGACAACTAAATAGATTAAATGTGTTTTCAGAGGAACAATAAGGCCAGTGATCTTGATAAACCCTAGTCAGTGCACACATTTTAGCTATTTCACAGGGCTCAGTAAGAATAATGAATGCACAACCTTGAGCGCCCCCGCCACACACACAGGTACCCTATCGCAGACTCATTAACAAAACTTAAACACTCACTTTAATGATATTATCTGACCTATTTTTTATAGAATGACCCATTTTTCTAAAAGACTTAGACCAAACCAATATTCCCAGGTTTGGGACCACCAAAGAAGGAAGCGGACAGAACTAACATTTACCGAGTGGATGTTCCGTGACAGGCTCTCTTCTAGATGATTACCCACACTATCACCCTGAGAGCTCATTCCCTTTGAGGTTCAGGCTCTAATTCCATTTCAGTGTTTTATCATCTCTGCCTGGTCGGCTGGAGGAGGCTTCTACTTTGGTTTCCTGACAGCCCATTCTGGACTCGGATGCACCAGAGTGTGATTAAAATAGATCACATCGCTTTCCTGCCTAAGCCCCTTCAGGCACTTGCCATAGCAATTAGGATGAAATCCACACTCCTTTCAATGGCCTACAAAACCTCGGCTTGTGGTCTGGCCTGCACCCTACTTAGTTAGCTCTGTCTCACTTCATCTGGGACAACTCTCTTCCCCACTCACTCCCAAAGCCTCAGCTCAGGGCTCAGTCAGTACAGTGCAGCCCACAGGCAAAGAGCTGACCACCAGTCTCTGAGAGGTCCCTGAGCTCAGAATGGTTTTTCACATTTGTAAAAAGTTGGAAAGAACCAGAGAAAGAACACGATTTGGTGACCCGGGGAAATGACAAGCAATTCAAACATCAGGGGCCATAAATAAAGTTTTATTGGAACCCAGCCATGCTCATTCGTGTATCCATTATGCAGGGAGGGCTTTGTGCTACAAAGAGCTGAGTAGTTGGAACAAAGACTGAGCAGCTCACAAAAGCTTGAAATCTCTACTAGGTGGTCCCTTGGCAAGAGAAGTTTGCTGGACCCTGCTTTACTCACACTGGTCTCCTTTCTGTTTCTGAGACTCACCCCGTGCATTCTTTCCGCGGGGCTTTCTATTTCCTGTTCCCTCCTCCTGGAATGTTCTCCAGCTCTCCGAGTGGTTAGTGTATTCTCCTAGGGTCTCATTATCATGGACAAAACTAGCAGAAAGTCACGTACTGTGAGATTCTATCTCTCTCCTATGAAAGGGTCAGACTCCGATCCCCGGATAAAGGATTGGATTTCAAATTCTTCCTTTCCTATCTGGCAGCAGCAAGGAAACAAGAAGCTTTTTAGAGGCCAAGGTTGGCTCTGAACTGCACTGACCTGGTGATTCCCTCTGCAACCGGTGGGAATGGATGTCCCTTGCCAGTCGCACTCAGGACTCTAAGAATCTGGAGGAGAGACTGCGTGTCCCATCTTCCAGACTCGAGGGAACAAAGAAAGCTTCAGACACTCTTCTCATGCTGTTTCAGCCACAACTCAGTCCCATTAGAGCCAGCATAGCAGGTGCACAGCCCAGAATTCTTAGTGTAATCTGCGAACATGGGCATGCAAAGGAGGATGAGGTTTCTATGATTATAGCACACTGGTACACGGAAGACAGTAGCCCTCAGTATAAAAGGTAAATACCTTCGGTCTGCGGTGTCGTCCAAGTGCACAGATCTTGGATCAGGAGACCGCCTCTCCCCCTATCAGCGGCAGGATCATGCCATTTGTTGACCCACTGAGTCAGCTTCCTGTTCTGTAAAATACCAACTTGCTTAATCCTCTTTCAGATTCCTAAGGATCAAATGGGAAAACATTTGTAGAACGGCTTCTGCAAACTAAGTCTTAAAGAAAAAGTATTTCACGAGCCCTCTTGTAATGCTATAAAACAAGAGAAACATATTCTGCTTAATAAAGCCCACTGTGACAATTCCCACAATTTTGTGCATATTTTAAGACTTTTTAATTAAATTGGTATGTGCTTAAATGTTATTTTGATCTCAAAATAGGTAAAGAAGGGGCGCCTGCGTGGTGCAATCAGCTGAGTATCTGATTCTTGATTTCGGCTCATGATCTCCGGGTGGTGAGATCAAGCCCCACGTCGGGCTCCATGCTCAGTTCGGAGTCTGCATGAGATCCCCTCCCCCACTCCTTCCGCCTCCCCCTGCCCCCGTTCATGCTTTCTCTCTCTCTCAAATAAATAAATGAATCTTTCTAAAAATAGATAAAGAAAAGATACATATAAGATTCTAGGGGTTGTCAGCTTAAAATGCAAGTACATTCAGTGAGATGCAGGAGGCAGCCTGTCTGAGGTGAGGCAAGGACAGGAGATTCTGAAAAAGAAAGCCACAGAGATAACAGATCAAGGTCAAGTGAGAGGGAGAAATGTACGGTACCTCCTCTTGCATTCATGTGGCAGTTTTAATTTAAAAACAATATATTTCTCAGGGTGCCTGGGTGGCTCAGCGGGTTAAGCCTCTGCCTTCGGCTCAGGTCATGATCTCAGGGTTCTGGGATCGAGCCCCACATCAGGCTCTCTGATCAGCAGGAAACCCGCTTCCTCCTCTCTCTCTCTCTCTCTCTCTCTCCCCTTCTCTCCCTACTTGTGATCTGTCTGTCAAATAAATAAATTAAATAGTTAAAAAAACAAACAAAAAACCCAATATATTTCTCAAAGCAATTGGGTGAATGGGATGTGCTTCAGGAAGTGTTGCCGTGTAAGTGAGCGTACACAGTGCCACGGGGAGCATTCTGATGGAGCCCTCTGAGGGAAAGTGTGAATTGGAAAATAGAGGAACATGCAATAAATCTGTAGTCAGTGGGGACAGCTCTGGGCCAAGAGCTGGTTTTAACATCAACCCGTATGTCTGTTACAACCTGAAAGAGGACCCCATCCCTGGGGTCCAGAGACACAGGTCCAAGTGAACGCTCTAGTGCCTGCTGGCCATATGAAGTTGCTCTCTGGGAGCCAGCTTTCTCATCTGCGAAATTGGGACAGTATGCTGTATCTTTCAGGGTGGTTGTGGGTAGAGATAAACGTGCAAAGCCGCTTGCACTGTACGCTGCGCAAAGAGAAGCTGTTGGAGCCGTTCAAACCGGCCAGGTCTATAACTACACTTTGTTCAAACTGCCCCATCTTCACTGGTTTGCAAAAGATACCAATGTCAGAGCATAGCCAACACTAGAAGCTGACAAGTCGCACCTGGGATCCTGGAGATGATTCACGGTAAGAGCCCTGCGGGAATAGACAGAACCCAGGGGCCAACGTCGCAATGCGGATCTTCATGTGACTCAAGAGTCTAGGGTCCAGGATGTGACAGATCAAACGAGGCCAAAGCCACAGCCTAGAGAAGCAACCCTCACTGTCGTTGAGAAGGAAAGCCAAAGCCTGAGCCAGAAAAGCTGAACAGAGCACCAGTTTGGATAAGTAAGAATAGGAAGCAGAAAGTAGGTCAGGACCCAGGAGAGTCCTGAGCATGGCGTACATGTGCATGGTTGACATGGGATGTCCGTGCTAGGGTGTGACAGGGGGCTCTTTTTTCCATGCCACTGGGGAGCTAGCTGAACTGCCACAGCTTCTGGGATGGACCCTTGCCCAGCTGTCTGTCATACCCTAGCAGCTTCCCCAGCTCTGCTCTTGTTCTCTCACCTGTAAAGAACAAGAGAACAGAGCAGGGAACAGAGATTGGTCCAGGTGAGAGGTTGCTAATGCTGGCCAGCAAGTGTAGGTGAGCAAGGAAACTCCAGGCCCGTGGCAGTCTGGAAGGTCTCCTTGGTAACAGATGGAAGGAGCTTTTCCATGCATCAAAGGCGAATCTCCTTGCCCACCTACAGACCCAAATCCCTCAGCACAGATCTCTACAGAAACTCACCAATCGCCTTTGAAGACGTGGAGGTGGTGACAGACCAGCTTCATAGACCTGGGGTCCAGGGTGGGTGGCCTCTCCTCCACCTCATGTCCACCTTCCCTTCCTGACCACCAGCCCCAGCTGGCAGATGAGATCACCACGCAGTAGTTCAATATTCCCAGTCAATGTATAGAAGATGAAAGACAATTTAGGATTACCCATAATGTATAAAACAATGGCGTGTACAAAAGATGATTACTGGACCTTGCATAATCTTTCGTTACAAATGTACTTCATGAATTTTCAAGAAAATCTAGCATGTAGCATGTATCAAACTTTATTGTACTAATAGAAAAATGTTATGGGGCTTCCCAATTCATATGTTGAAGCCTGAGCTGCCAGTACCCCAGAATGTGACCATATTTGGAGACAGCACCTTCAAAGAGCAATTAAGTTCAAGTGGAGTCATCAGAGTGGGCCCTAACACAATGTCTTTATAAAAAGAGGACATTAGGACATAGAGATACCAAACAGGTCCAGGCACAGAGAGATGACCGTGTGAACACACAGCAAGAAGGTAGTTAAAAGCCAAGGAGAGAGGCCTCAGAAGAGACCAACTTTGCCAACACATTGGCCTCAGACTTCCAGCCTCCAGAGCTGTGAGAAAATACATTTCTGTTGTTGAACCCACCCCCAATGTGGCACTTGGCTGTGGTAGCCCTAGCAAATTAAGGCAGAAAACCCGTTAATATCTTAATGCCCAGTTTGGGATATGCTGGAATAGATGAATAATCATTTCAATACAATTTTATTAAAATTTATGGTGGATATTTATTCATTTTTATGCATCAGTTACCTAGTAGCCCTGGTTTATAAGCACTAACTTAGCCTTTGTGTGAGTTCTTTGCACTGGACCTGAGCAAATGCCCCATGGGGTAGACTCTGCCATTACAGACAAACTCAGTCCGTTCTCGGGCTGTGCTCCTAATCCCTAGCCGAGGCCTATGGGACCGTGTTGGCTTTGTACCAATATGGCTAATCCGGAACCATGTTTCCCGGAAATCAGGCAGCAACCTTTGGAAGGCGGAAGTGACGCGGCGGCCATGATTGAAGCAGAAGGTCGGTGTGGGTGGCAGCTCGCGCACCATGCGGTGCCTCTGCTGGCTCTCCGCTTCTCCAGTTTCTCTGAATCCTGGCTAGGTCTGTAAATAACTCCATGACGAAGTGCACCAGCTCTTCTGCAGGTCTGCTTCATCGTGGAAGTCTCAGGAAAGGCATCAAAGCCCAGTTTGGGACCTACAGGTCCCTTCTCTTCTGCGCAGGTTCCGGTCTCTCCTGCGCTCCTCGTGGCTCCACTTCGCATCCGTCTTCCCCTCCTGAAGCTAGCCCAGCCTGCTGACTTCAGACCCGCGTCTTGACGCGGGGACAACAGATTGCACAGACTGCTTAACCAGCTCCCATAATCATGTACATTCTAATCCCTACAATAAACTCCTTGTTTCACTCAAAGTGGTTTTGCTTCTCCAATCAAACTTTAATTGATACAGATTTTGGAACCAGAGTGAGGGCTGCTGTAATAAAAACCTAAAACATATGCACTGGCTTTGGGACTGGCCTTGAAAAGTCTGTCAGCAAAGACTTAAATAAACATGAGGAAAATATTATTGGAATCTGAAAGAAAGGAGACATTTTTATGGAGTGGCTTAGGGAAGTTTAGCAACATTGACACCCACGGTAACTTGGAAAGTAGAAAACGCACCAATGAGCTGTGCGATCTGGCGGAGGAAATTTCCAGGCACAGTGTTGAAAGTGCCACCTGGCCTCTTCCAGCTGCCTACAATAAAATGAGGGAGTTATAAAGATAAGCTAAAGAACAAACAATTAATTATAAAGGTGACAGGACTTGCTGAGTCTGAAAACAAAATGGCTTCTCGTTCCCAGATGGCAAACAAATCTAAAATTAAGAGGTGGCTTCTGGATCTCATTCCAGTAAAAATGGAGCAAGCAGATTCCATAGTCTCTCTCCCACCGGTTACATCTAAAAACACTAAACAGAACATGAAAGGTAATAATACTGGGAGAACTCTGAAAGGTAATAATACTGGGAGGGTTGGGGAGGGAAATCAAAACTCCAAAGGCTAATAAGGTGGTGAGAAGTTTGGGGTGTTTTTTCTTCCCCAACTCTTGGCATAAACTCACAACTTGAAACTTGGAACAGCTTAAGTTGCAAAGACAGGAAAATATCTCAGAGAAACCCTTTCTTTCTGATCAAAAGAATAGGGAGGGTAGGGTGCCCAGGTGGCTGAGTCCGTTGAGGATCTGACTCCTGATTTTGGCTCAGGTCATGATCTCAGGGTTTTGAGATGGAGCCCCTCATAGGGCTCCTTACTCAGCAGGGACTCTGCTTAGGATTCCCTCCCTCTGCTCCTCACCCCTCTCTCCCATGGGCTCTCGCTCTCAAAAAGAGAGAGAGAGAGAGAATAGAAAGGGGAGTCCCTTCATAAAAGACAGTCATTAGGGAAATTCTCAATTTTGTTTCTTTCTGACCTGTCCTGATTCCATAAAGCATTGAGACTTAGGGGTCTTGGGGAGGGGATGAGTGTATTTTGCTTGTGGGAGGGGTGTGAGTCATTGGGGCCAGAGGGTAGACTATAGCTCACTATATCACCTAAAGACGACCATAAGAGTATCTCCTGTCCCACCTACTCTTCGGAAAATGCGATCTTATCATCTCTGCTAAGAGATGAAGTCTGTATCTCTTCCCCTTTGAATCTGTGTGAAGCTTTGTGACTACCTCATGCAAAAGTGATACTAATGGAACTTCCAAGGCTCGATCATAAAAGGTGATGCAGTTAACTCCTGGCTTATTCTTTGGACATGTGTTTTTGGAGGCCAGCTGCCATGCTGTGTAGAAGCCCACAGTACATGGGGAAGCCAGGCATGAGTGTTTCCCCGCGGCCCCAGCTGAAATCCCTGCTGACTGGAAGCGATAACCTTGGATTCCAACCCCAGCCACCCCAGATTTCAACCCAGCAAGAACAGCCTACCAAAGCCAAATCAACGCCTACAATTATAAGAGATAATAATAATAAACATTTATTGTTGTATTATGCCACTGAAGTTGGGGTGGTTTGTTACATGGCAATAGGTCACTAGAATGGGAACCATAAAAACAGCTGTTCTAATTTCTTGCTCAATAGCTCTTTGGAATTTCTCCAAATCTATTCTCCTACCTCCCACCTGGAACATCCAGCCCTGCATATTGATTGCCAAAGCGTTCCCACCTTGTTGTTCTCACACTGTGGTTTACACTTCTCATCTTGATCCTTATTGACTGGGAAACCCTGCAGCCCAGACACCTACACTAGGAATTGCCTCTAAGATCCATCCTCAAGCTTTGCCCTTCAGATGTGGGACCAGCAGAGCAGGAAGGAGGACCTTTCATGACTTGGGGATCATAAGTGTAGAGAGAAGCTTAGTAGCCCCTTGTGAAAGTGAGAGTGAGTAACGGGTATAATTATTGTAATTATCACACTACAGAAATCTAGAGAAATGTTGTCAAAAATACAGAGTAAGTCCTAAAGGGAAGAAAGAAAAAATCAGGAGAGAAAAGAGGAAATGAAAGGGACATGTCAAGAACATGAGAAAAATAGACACAGGCTTCTGAGAAATAGAGGGGAAGAGATACAATCAGGAGGTAAGAAATGGAAAATGAGGACAGAAACCCAGGACCAGTGCCTAATGCTTGAGAGGTAGCCTAAAAGATCTGCTGAGTCATACACACGTGTGTGGAGCTCCGAGACAGCTATGGCGTTGTGCAAGGAATGCGCTAGCACTCTACCATATGTAATCTATACTTCATCGAGAAAGTGAACAAGAAGAAAGAAAAAAAAAAAAGCCCTAACTGGACTAATGTATACCTATCTTCTGCCTCTGCTGTCAGAAGAGTAACATTCAAGTCAGTTATATATCTAATAATAATGCAAAACTATGAGCTTTGGAGATGACGCCTAAAATTTTGAGGGTCTTACAGGAAGAGATTTGACAAGGATGACTCTGCTTTCAACGGTGCCTACAACGTTGACAGAGCATACTGAAGGATGGGCGTTGGCTTCCCGACATCTGTTGGGATGTTAATCATTTAAGGAACAAAGTGTGCTCTACCATTAAATAAATTATGCTGTAAGAAGATGAGAGCCATGACAGAGGTCGAGAAAAGCAATAACAAAATAAGCGATATGGTAGAAAGCAAGAGTCTATAGAACGTGGCCCCACTTTACTGAAGGACCCCAAACCAAAGAAGCATGTTCTTTACTCCCTATAGCCCTGAATGAGAAAAAAATTATCCTATGAATCTGAGACAGATCCCAAGAGAAGGTAAAATAATCTGGCTTTACTTCTCGTAGCACCCTGGTTTGAAAGGGCATTTGACATAGCCAGGGTGCTTGAGCAAATGCGATACAGGTGGGCCAAACTATTGAATCCCTCATCCCTGGGAGAGGCCATGTGCAGCCCCATGCATTTGCCCTTGCATGCAATACACAAATATTATCTATCATTATGATTTTCTATGTGTCTCCAGTGAGGTAGAGAAAACAGAGTTGTAGTTGAGTTGATCATTTATTGGCGAGACCTTCTTGTAAGTAACAAGTCTGTGCGTAATCTACCCTGATTCCATCCTGGTTAAGGAGAAGGGAAATCCACTTCAAACTACTTTACTATCTGCTTGGAACCCTCTTTCCAATCTGGGCTTTACACCCAAATTTATGTGGGGGGAAGTAGACTAAGGTAGGGGAAGGGTAATGGAGTTTACTGACCAGCTAAGTGACCTTGGGCAAATTACAAATATCATCTAATGAAATCCCTTCACTGTATCCATGAGGAGCCCAGACTGAGGTTAAATGGTTTGAAAGATCAAAGCTATGGGTAGGGGTAACACCAAGAATACAACCCCTGTTCTCTCCAGTGCCAGTATGAGGCTGCCCCTGCACTTGAACCAGACTCCTGCCCTGCCTGCCATGAGTAAATTACTCATTTAAAGAAAAAAAGAAAAAACCCACCATGTCACATAGGGAAATCAGCAGGACTATGGTCCAAGAGGACTGGCTGGCCACCAGGCAGGAAGTTCATAATGGGCGAAGGGCCTTGACCTACTCCTCACATTTAAAGATCAGAGTTCTGCTTTGTTGATCCAGAAACCCCAGAACTCGTTGCATCATGGGAGGACAGACTCACACCTGCTGTCCCCAAAGACCTGAAATACAAACCAGTGTATTCTTTGATAAGGGGGACTAGGTCCTCCCAAGGACTATTTCTGCCATCTTCAGTCACTCCTTCCGGTTATCCAGGTCCCTTAGGGGCTAAGCTGAGGAGCACGAAATCAGAGCACCCCAGCCTCCATGAGACCTGACAAAAATCCTGCTCATAATAGGGGATCTATGACTACTGCTTCTTCCTCCACGCCCATGCCACCTGCTGTTGAATTCTGCTGTCTGGCTCCTCACCTGAGAGGGTGTCGGCCATCCCACTCCTAGTAACACTCGTCCTTCTCTATGTAGAGCAAACACGATTGATTCCTGGTCCTCTGTGAGAATAATGACGTTCTGTCTCAGATAGGCTTCTATAGATGTCCTGATATAACACAATGACTAGTGGGGGTCATCTCTAGTTCCTTAGTCAATAATTGACTGACTATCCTTAGTCTGACTTCCCTCACTATCTTTTGATACGTCCTCACTTAGTCCCAGAGGTGAACTTTATCTCAAAGCTGTGCCTTCTTGTTACCACATGCACTGACTACAGATGTTTCTAGAAGCAATGCCTAGTGACTAGTTCGGGAGCCACCCAATGAATTCTCACTGACCCGATTTTGGGAAATCAGGAAGGTTAACACACATTAGAGTTGCTCACTTGGGATTTTTTCCCACCCAGTGGCCCAGAGGGGCTGATTTTGTGTCACTGAAGTACCCTTTAGTGTGACTTCTCCACTTACCCCTCCCTTGGTCCACTTTCCATTTGTTTTCTTCTTTTTGAATCTTTTGCCTCCTTTGCTCCTGCATATTTGTAGCATGGCACAACCATTAGCTGCACTGACCAACCGCCTCACTTCCTCTGGAGAGAAGCAGAGATGAAATCCTGGCCTTCGGTGCTCCACTGCCAATTCTCAGCCAGGAGACTACTTGGGGGGCCTCAATTTCCTCAACTGCAAAATGGCGAAAGTCCCTTTTGTCACCTGTCTTCTTCCCAGGATTGTTGCGAAATTCAAATAAGATAATATAGCTAAAAATAGTAGGAGAGGCTTGGCAAGCCACACAAATGTAAGGAAAACATGCAGTCATTTGCAACACAAATAATTAGGCATTCATGTTCATTCATTTAAATGTGGCTTTGTTCCTTTCCTGTATCTAATTAAATCAAGAGAAATGTCAGGTGTAAGATTCTAAGGGAACAGGATTATATTCTTCCAGGACAAGAGAAATATGCCCTCAAGTGCCTTGGAAATAGAATCAACTTGGTTTTCTGTGCTTTAGGATTAAAGCCCTATCTGGAATCCTTATGGCTTTTTATCTTTCCCAACCATTTTGATGCTAATGTAGGAAAGTTCAGCAGGGATGAATATTCTAAATATATATTACTTTGTTTAATGAGTATCTTCATTAATAGTTATGGTTCATCACGTGACTGGCTTTTTTCAAAAGCAAGAGTAGGCGGATAGCAAGCCAACCCTTGTGCTTGCTTGGAGAAGAAAATTCGGAGACCCAAATAAGTAAATTTAATTAGAGATTTCACATGGAATGATTGCGGGATGCAGGCAAATTTCACCCTGCCTTACAGTAGGAGGGCTTTGTCCTGGTGCATAGCGTTTCCAAGGCCCTTGCTCCTGGGAGCCCTTTTCCCCTGCCGCATACAGGCTTTTGCAGCTGCTGTAAGGTGTAGAGATTTCATTTGAAACTCGAATATTCTCCAGCTTCTGTAATAACCTGCAGCTGTTTGACCACTGGCCGCAAGAGGTTGAATGTTGTGCATTGTCCCCGGAGCTACTTCAAAACCAAAGCAAAATATTTTCCACTTCCGAGAACCAGTGAAGGGCCACCTATTAGTGGAATTTAAAATATTTCTCCAATTAAGCCCCAGACCTATAGAGTCAGTTTTGAATGGGAGAAGAAAGGGACAAGGAGTTAGTCGAGTTGCTCTAAAGAAGGCTGTTCTTGAGATGAAAAAGCTCGCTGTTTGGAGCAGCCTTCAGCCCTCCTTCTGAATAAGGAAACACCTGCGTGCAGGGGAAATACAAAACCCTCATTCCCTCCAGGCGAAATGAAAGGGAAAAGTTTGTGGATTTTTCTGGGCTGTTGTTGAATGCTCAACACCTGTAAGTGAATGCCTGACTAACAAGTAGTGTGCACCGAGGACAGACAATAAGCTGTTGGTTGAATTAGTAATTAGTGAAAACTGTAACTTTAGGGAGGATTTCCTTTATAAAATTTCTTCCAACCGAGTTCAAGTTTTTGTTTTGTTTTGTTTTGTTTTTTAAAGATTTTATTTATTTATTTGACAGACAGAAATCGTAAGTAGGCAGAGAGGCAGGCAGAGAGAGAGAGGAGGAAGCAGGCTCCCTGCTGAGCAGAGAGCCCGATGCGGGGCTTGATCCCAGGACCCTGGGATCAAGACCCAAGCCGAAGGCAGCGGCTTAACCACTGAGCCACCCAGGCGCCCCCGAGTTCAAGTTTTTCCTTCAAATTCTAAAAATACGTGATTGCGAGATGCCTGCGTGGCTCAGTCGGTTAAGAGTCTGCCTTCCACTCAGGTCATGATCCCAGGGTCTTAGGATGGAGTCCCACATCAGACTACTTGGTCAGCAGGGAGCCTGCTTCTCCTTGGCTGCTGCTCCCACTGCTTGTGCGCTCGCTCTCTCTCTCTCTCTCTCTCTCTCACTCTGACAAATAAATAAATAAATACATATATAAATAAAAAAATAAAATAAGACAAAAATACATGGTTGCAAGGTTGTAACACCACTCTGGGAGGGACACCCACAGATTGGGGAAGGGTGTATGCTCCTGGCAAGCTAGATTAGTTGAACCAAACCTGACTTGGCAAACTAGATTAGTGGAACCAAGGGGATGACAGCAATCTCAGCAGATATCACTTATACCCTGTGTCCTTTTCTATCAATGCATTTCCATTCCAGCGGCCATTAGACCCTGGATTATTGCTAGGCTAACACTTGTTTTTCTTTTCAAATTGTTTAGGATTTACCACATTGGAGCTGGTCACATTCCAAATACTTACACCAAATATCTTTAACACGAAGTGTAAACCAATGGTATTTAGTTGTGTTTTGGAGGAATATTTGAGTGACAGTTAGAGATTCTAGGACTAGAAAAAAGACACAATGGACATGACTGTCATGGTCTCCTATTATCTCTTCAAAGCCACCCTCTTGTTTTTGTTTCTGCCATGAAGATAGACCAGAAACAAAATGTCAAGGTTTTGTTTTGGTCACTGGGCTGTCACATGTATCAATTTGATTTTTCTCCTCCTAGAGGAGACCCAGGTGGCAAGTGGTGACTTTCAGAAAAATATTTACTTTCCACTGAAGCAAGATGTCCTTGACAAAGGTGACTTTGGGGGCTGGGATACATGGTTGTGCACAAAGATTTGGTGCACAGAGATGCTACAGCTGACTCCTTGTCTTTCTTTGTCCCAACTCTGAGGATCTTATCCAGTCAGAAGAAGAAACCCTGGGATTTCTTGTACTGTAACGTTCACAGGAAACTAGATATGGGCCTCATAAAACCAGCCTTGTTGGGTTTTCTCATGAGAGTGCTAGCTAGTATCTATGTTCCTTTAGTGTCAAGCAGCTTAGACCCAGAACTAGAAGAGCCCGCGGAGTTCTCCAGAGGTAGACACTGGGATCCCAAGAACAAATATCTTAACTCAGCACTATGACTTGGATGCATGCGTACCATGTCTTCAAATAACTGCATTTGCCCAAGAGCTGAAGGGCCTTTTATAGTAGAGTCCTTCAACCATAAACGGAGTGACGATTTGCGATCCTCGTATGGTACACAAAAACGACACAGAAAAGAAGGAGAGAAATGAAGCAGGAAAACAAAAGAACATTTCTCCATCTACTCCCCGGCTCTATACCGAGCGTCAGAGCTCCACCAGGATCACAGCATGCTTCAGGGAGCTATGAAATCCTGGAGTCTCTTGGGACAACTCCTATTTGAAGAGGCCCATGTTATGCTGAATGCGGGATCCAACCTGGAAAGGCTTGCTTTTCTTCTCTCTGCATCTCTGACATGTCTGAGCTGCTTTCTAGTGCGATCACTATGGTACACAGGGAACCTAACCACGTTGCTATGCCTCTTTCTTCTGCTTCTTTCTATGGCAAACTTTTTCCTTCTAACACATTTGAGGGCGTGGTGTGTAAACGTACATGTGAATTTTTTGATGTCGGAATTGAGAAGGAGGAGGAAGCTTTAAGGATGTCCCAGTTTTGCTTATGAGGTATCAGCAGACCCTTCAGGGCACCTCTACCAGAAAAAGTGAGACTCTGTGTATTCCAACCTCTGTCACTTCTGTAGTTCCTGCTTCCGGTCACTCCTGTGAGCTCAGACCGATGACCTGCCCTTAATGACGGTCCTTGAGTGAAACTGAGACACTAAGGTACAGTTTTTGAACGTGCACTTTCCTATTCAGGACTTCCCAACTCATTGCTGTCCCACCTCTTTTGGGGGAGTACGGATAGATTCACCTGCTAAAAAGGCAAGGCAAGTGCCCCCAGCTGGCCAGGCTGAGCTGTTTCTGAAATTCAGAACGGCTATGACTCATGCCTCCTACAGTCCGTTAACTTCTCACTCTGACTCCTACAAACCCACTTATTTTCAAATTTGCTCAATATCTATGACATTCAAAGGCAACCTGTCCATGCACATGGTACTGAGAAAGCACGCAGTGAGACCTCAGGGGGCACAGAAGAAATGCTGACCGCAGAGGGAAGACTTTTTTTTTTTTTTCTTGGATGCTGGGTGGTAAGACATAGTTACAAATGGGATTCAGCAGCAAGTTTTAGGACATGCACCATCCTGCCCAGTTAGGGGAATGCAGTCATCCTAACTGGTGATTTTCAGGAAGTCACTCCAGATTTTAATTGAATTTACAGGCTCCTACGGGATTAAGAACAGAAGACTTTGTGCCCAAGGCAGACTGAGCTGGTTAACAATGAATTGAAATGGTTTTTGGCCATAAAGTTGTGATGCTTAAACTTATTCTCCCTGTGAACACTTCTGGGACCTGTGGCCAATGTCACAAAAAGAATGTTTTAAAAAAATTTTTTTCCAGAGAAGGTTCTGGTCTTTTCCTGCATGGGTCCAACTGCCAGTGCAATAAAAAAAAAAAAAAAAAAAAAAAAAAAATTCAATGAATGCACAAAGCAGAATTGCAGCTGCATTTAAGAGAACATTAGGAGAAGAAATGACAAAAAGAAACCATCAGTTTGGTGCAAAGTCTCCAAGTAGCAAGTAGCACCAATTTGTCCCATCCTTCCATTTGACTCCATGAATTTAAAGGGGTCTTAGGTGCCTATACGTGGTCAGTGTCCAGGGATTCCAGGAGCCTATAATACTTTGCAAAGAGGAAATATTCAGCAGATTCATTCAGTATTTGTTGAGTGCCTACTGTGTTTCAGCACAGAGACACAATGAGTTACGATCACAATAGCTGGTGTGGGAATCAGCCCCCCAAAATTGAACCCCTGGACTATTAGTGGGAACCCCAAAGATACATATTCAGCATGAGTCCAAATTAAAAATACAACTCATTTTCTGTGTTATGAATTTTTTTTTAATGTCTTTGCTTTGAAATGAGATCCACACAGACTATAACCTTTCACTTTCACTGAGGTCTGGATGCCTATATGCAACTCTCAGCGGAAGGCTCACCGAGATGTCTGTCAGAGCGGCTCTGTAATCGCCTTTAAACCTAAACTCATTTTCTGCCCTCCACATCTGTAGGTCAGCTGATGGCAGTCAATTGCCCGAATCCAAGCCTTACCTCCTTCTACTCTTTCACTTGCAAGATCTGATTAGTCGTCCGATCACATCACTTTAATGCTTTAAGCACTATTCAAAAAATATGTGATCTCTTCTGTAGATATAATACTGGGCATTCGTAGATGGGATCTATCATCATCCCATTTTACAGATGAGCAAATAGGACTACAGAGGTAAAGTAACTTGCCTAAGTTCACACACTAATAAACAGCAAAGCCAATATTCACTCAAGTTTCTCCAATTCCAAAGCCCAGCGGTTATAAACCCTGCGCCTCTAACTTAACAGTCACTGCCCTGGTTTAAGCTTTGTCCCTCCCTCTGTCCTGTTATTATCTCCCTGCCCTTACTCTTTTCTTTCCTTTGTTCATTTTTTACCTTTATTTTATTTTTTACAGTCAAGTGTATAAAGGTATAATATGTGAAAATAAAATTCACCCCTTTTCAGTTTTAACAAATTGTATGGTTGTTTCCAGCACCCCAAAGAGTTCTTCTTGGACTTTTAACAGTCAAGCCCTTTCTCTGGTTCCAGACCTTGATGATTATTAGTCTGATTCTTCCCTCTGTCATTTTGCCTTTTAAAGAATATAACGTAAATGGAATAATAGAGTGTATAACCTTTAGCATCTGGCAACCTTCACTTAACATAAAGCTTTTGATTTCATCCATGTTGTTGTGGGTATGAATAGTTTGGTCCTTTTAATGGCTGAGTGTTTTCCTTTGCATGGATGGACCACTGTTTGCTTAGCCATTTCCCAGATAAAGGGCATGTGAATTGTTTCTAGTTTGGGACTACTATGACTAAGCTTCTAGAAATATTTGCATGTAGGTCTTTGTATAAATAATATGTCTTCCTTTCTCTTGGTTCAATAAATATATAGGAATGGGGTTATGGGTCAAAAAGAAAATGTATGTGTGTGTTTGAGTTTCTAAGAATATCTCACACTGTTTTCAAAAAAGGCTATATAATCTTGCATACCAGCCAACAATGAATGAGAGTTAAATTTGCCCTCCATCCTTACCAGCACTTAGTATTGCCAGTCTTCTAAATTTTAGCCATGCTAGTATGTATATAGTGGTATCTCATTATGGTTTCTATTTGCATTTCCTTAATGAATAGTGACATTGAAAATCTACTTAATGTACTTATATCTTATCCATTTGTCTTCTTTAGTGAAGTATCTGCCAATCTTTATCTCATTTTTTTAAAACTGGGTAGTTTGTCTTTTGATTATTGAGTTTTGAGAGTTTTATATTTTATGTATAATTTATTAGATACATGTTTGCAAATATTTTCTCCAAATGTATGATTTGACTTGTCATTTTCTTCACAGTGTCTTTCAACAACACTTAATTCTGATTAGGTCCCAGTTCTGATTAGTACAATTTATTCATTTATTTTCTTTTATGATTCCTGCTTTTTTTTTCTTACTAAGAAATCTTTGCCTAAGCCAGGGTCACAGAAATTTTCTCCTACATTTTCTTCTGGATGTTTTATAGCTTTACCTCTTATATTTAGGACTCTGATCTATTTTTGAGTTAACTTGCATATGATGCAAGGAAAGGGCCAAGGTTTATTTCTTTGCCTATGGATGTCCAATAATTTGAACACCATTTTTGAAAAGACCATGCTTTTCCCATTAAATCATTTTAGTACCCTTATCAAAATCAATCAACCATATATGTATAGGTCTATTTCAGGTCTCTTTACTCTGTTCCACTGATCTATATCTTATTTTTATGCCAGCACCATATTGTCTTATATACTGTAATTTACAGTAAGTCTCCATCAGGTAGTATGATTTCTCCATTTCTAAATTATTTTGGCTAGTCTAGGTATTTTGCATCTGATACAAAATCAGCCTGTTGATTTTGACAAATAGCTTGCTGGAATTTTTTTATTTGGATTGTATTAATCTATTGATCAATTAAGACAGAATTGGCATCTTAACAATACTGAGTTTTCTAATCCATGAACATTATTTAAGCCTTCCTTAATCTCAGCAACATTTTGTAGCTTTCTGTGTATGTCTTAATTTTTTCTTAAATTTATTTCAAGTATTTCATTTATTAAAAGCATGGGAAATGATTTTTCTATTTAAATATCCAATTGTTAATAACCTTGCAATCGTGACCTTGATAAACTCACTTATTTATTCTAGAAGATTTTGTAGGTTATTTGGTTTTTTCTATGCAAGTGATCATATAACCTGTGAACAAAGACATTATTTCTTCTTTCTTTCAAACTGATATGCACTTAATATCATTTTCTTTTCTTAGCACACTGGGCAGGATCTGTAATAATTTTGAGCAGAGTGGTCAGATCTGACATCCTTGTTTTGTCCTCGTTTGGGGAAGTAAAACATAAAGACTTTGACCCCTAAGTATGATGTTACCTTCAGGTACCCCTTATCAGATGAAGGAGATTATAATCTATTCATTGTTTCCTGAGAATTTTATTTTATTATAAATTGATGCTAAATGTTATAAAATGTGTTTTCTGGACCTATTCATATTATCATATGGCTTAACTTTTACCATCTGTTGGTAGAATGAATTACATGGATTGATTTTCAACCATTTAAAGAGCCTCGCAGAGGGCCTTGGAAGAGCATGATTTTATCTTGGGGATCATGGGTTCCCATGTTGGGTGTACAGAGTACTAAAAAATAAATAAATAGATTTTTAAAAAAGAGTCTTGCATTCCTCAGATAAACCCTATTTAGCCATGATATATTATTCCTATTACATATTGCTGGATTGTATTTCCTAATGTTTTGTTAAGGATCTTTACATCTGTATTGATGAAAAATATTAGTCTCTAGGTTTTTTTATGTCTTTTTCCTATTTTGGTATGAGTGCAATGTTGGACCATTTTCTGGAAAAATTTGTGTGGAATTCATACTATTCCTTTCTCAAACATTCAGTAAAATTCATCACTGAAGTCATCTGGTCTGGAATTTTATTGTGGAAATGTTTTAACTATAAGTTCAATTCCTTAAAAGAGGGCTATTCAGGTTATCTGTTTCTTCTTGAATGAACTTTAATAGTGTGTGTGTGTGTGTGTGTGTGTGTGTTTTATAAATATGTCCGTTATATTTAACTATCAACATTATTGGCATAAAGATGACCCCAATAATTATTTTTTAGTCTTCTCATATCTGTAGGATTTGTAGTGATGTCCCTCTTTTATTCCCAATATTGTTCATTTGTATGTTGTTGTTCCTCTTCTTTATCAGTTTGGCTAGAGGTTTATCAATTTTATTGATCTTTTCAAAGAAGTAGTTTTTTATCTTATTTATTTTCTCTATTTGCCCCCTTATTTTTTTAGCACATTGATTTCTGTCTTATTTTTATTTTTTATTATTTCTTTTCTTCTGCTTGCTTTGGATTTAATTTTTTCTTGATTTATAGGCTTTATCTTAAGGTGCAAGTTCAGGTTAATAATTTGAGTTCTTTCCAATATAAGCTTTTAATGGTATAAATTTTCCTGTAAGCTCCACTTAACTGTATTAAGGAAATTTTATATATATACACCATATCAATCATTCATATTATAATTATGTCATAATTATAATGGATTAAATTATAATATTTCCTCATCTTTGTGATTTCTTCCTTAATGTAAGTTATTTAGACAGGTGTTGATTAGTATTCAAATATTTCAAGTTTTTCTGGATATCTTCCTGTTATTGATTTATAGTTTAATTTTTTGTGATAAGAAAATTTACCTTGTATTAATTTCTGCATTCCATACTTTTCTCCTCAAAGCTACACTCTAAATGAAGAGTATCTCTTTACATTGCCATGGAGTGATCCCCAGAAAACAGTGTGAAAAAAGCAAGGTAGAATTACAACTTATATATGTTTTTTAAATGGAAGGATAAACCACAAAATTAATAAACAAAATGATTCCCTACAGAGTGAATTGAAAGAACCATTTAGAAGTGAATAGTAGAGATTAGATTCTTCAAATATACTTTGTTTTGTAGATTTTACTTTAGAAGCATGACTATAATACAAGACTGAATTGGAATAAGAGGGGAAAAGAAACTCTTAAAATAAAAAAACAATATGATCACGAAATCATACAGACAAATAAAATGGTTTTTCCACAATGCTTTGTATTGGCTTACAAAAATAAACAAATGGTCCGTTTAAACCTTCTTAAAAGAAGTACTGTGGTTAAACTTGACCAACTAGTTTTTGTCTGGGAGCCCCAGTATAAAGAGGGAAATATAAACCCCAAATCTTAAAGAGGAAATTTTGTAATGAGAAATACCTATTTGCTCATTCTTTTCCTGAGTAAACATTTTAAATTTCTGGTTTTTTATGAAGAAAGTAAATCTAACTATCTTATTCTTCTACTAAAAAAAACCTCAAGGACTCCCCACTGTTTACGTGAACAAGTGTGATACCCATACCCTTGATAGTATCTGAGATGATTTTAAGTCACCTGTGGACAAGTATTTTCTAAATTTTTAACTGTAATGTTCTTACTGTAAAGTGTATTAGAAAAAACTAGCATAACAAGACTGATTTCAGGGACATTACGCTAAGCAAGTTTAAGTTAAAAAGTGAGCTGATGGGAATATCCAACAAATATTACAGAGACAACAGGGATATGGCAAAAGTTGGTAAAGCGTGGGGGGATAAGTTGTTTTGGAATCAGCGGCTAACAAGGTGAAGTTCACGTAGCACGCAAGGTCTTCTCTCTCCACCTCCTTTCTTGCCACTTCTTGCCCAGCATTTTATATATGCGTCAGTAACAAACATGGAATACCAGCGGTTTTCCATCCTCCAAACTGTGTCTTGCCTTCCTATGCCTATCCTTTTCTTCTCGCCTGTCCTCTCAACTCCAAATGAGCCCTTCAGCTTGTGTGCAGACCATACATCTGTACTTCTGTAGCCGCACCTACCCACAGTCTACAGAAATGATGTCTTTGTATGCTTTTAACCCAGAGGATTATGAGCTCCCGAGGGCAAAGATTGTTTTATTCATCCTTGTACCTCCAGTGCTAGCACAGTGGTCATTAACTCAAAATCGTCTTGCATGAAACCTAGAGTCAGCGTGGAATATGCTTAGTCATAAAATGGTAGAGCTTTTATTGAATCCCTCCTGTGTGCAAGGCAGGGTAGCAGACAGTTGGGAGCAAAGAAGAATAAAAATAAATCCCTTTAGGTAGCCTGTAATGATCTCATTTAATCCTCAGAATGCTTTTATGAGTCAGGAATTATTCTCTAGCTTATAGATGAGCAATTTGAGGCTTGGAGTAGTCGCCATCTAGCATAATGGTTAGAAGAACAAATTCTGCCTTCAAAAAGCTTATATTTAAGGGGTGCCTGGGTGGGGCTAAGTTAGTTGAGTGTCTGACTCTCAGTTTTCAGCTCAGGTCATGATCTCAGGGCCCTGGGATCAAGTCCTGCCTCCTGCTCCCTGCTCCTGGCAGGGTCTGCTTGTCTCCTTCTCCATCTGCCCATCCCCCAACCCACGCGCTCACTCTGTCTCCCTAAAATAAATAAATAAATCTTAAAAAAAATAAGCCTATATTCAAATCCACTTACTGGCTCTGAGTGGGTTACTCAACCTCTCTAAATGTAGGTTTCCTCTTCCGTAAAATGGAATAACAGCAGCAATACCTACTTTTTTGGGTTGTTTTGAGGGTTAAATGAGATAGTGTTAATAAGGCTACCTGAACAGGGTATGTATACATATATGAAGTCTATGTCTATATCACATTTTAAAATGCATGTATACATATATGTGTCACAATAATTATAACATAATAATATAGAGGAGACTATTGTATTGCTTCATGGTTTGTCTCAATTAACAGGAGATGTAAATAAATTACATCCACAAGTAATTTAAAAGCAACTCAAATCATTATATCATTCTTTGAAAATGCCAAAGAGGATTTCCTCCATACCACACAATCAAATATCTGTAATATCTTTCTCATCTAGCATGAAACTGCCCAAAGCCCTACTGATCAAAGCATGCGACTACTTTCCATCTTTTTCTGCCTATGTCTGACCCTCTCCCCACCCCAAAAGAAAACCAAACAAAACTCTCTCTTCAAACACAGCCTGTGCTGGCTTCCTTTTTTTCTTTCTT
Organism: Mustela erminea; assembly: GCF_009829155.1. NCBI lineage: Eukaryota > Metazoa > Chordata > Mammalia > Carnivora > Mustelidae > Mustela > Mustela erminea. The sequence continues at coordinate 25,646,695 of NC_045634.1, read as the reverse complement.
CTTTTTCTCTCTCTCATTTCCCCTGCCAAATCCATTCTTTCCCCCAAATAACTTTCTGCCCTTTCCACTGTAAATCAATTTGGCTGTGAACCTAAAACAACTCTAAAAAGTAAAGTCTATATTTTTAAAAAGTCTTTGGAGCTTTCTTGGTTTATAGGCTGTGTCACAGTTTTCTGGTAGTCTGCGTAACACTGACCGAGTTATTCAGTTGAGGAGGAAAATAACAGCTAGCATTTTTTGGACATTTCCCATATGACAAGCCCTGTTCTGAGTATTTTATGTATATTATCTCATTTAGGCTGGACCCTCCCCTCCTCTTAATTTTACCCTGATCTGTCAGGTGGGGCCCAGTTATCAAGATGGCAAAGATAGGCTTACCCTCATTGGGTGGGAGAGGAGACCCTATAAATATGTTACCTTTCTTTCCATGTCTCAATAAGTTAACCTCCCCAGTTAAGAGGTTAACTTAATGCTTAATAATGGAGGAGGTAACGTTTCTCTCCAACTCCAAACCCCACAATCTTTGCAAACTCCATGAGGATAAGACACTAGATTACTTAAAGCTGAGCTGTCTCAAAGGATAATAATAGAGTACAGACCAGTGGCTGCCAGAGATTAGTGTGACTACAAAGACATAGCACAGGAAGTTTTGTGTGTTAGTACAATCGTTCAGTATCCTGATTGTGATGATGGTTACCTAAATTTATACATGTTAAAATCACAGAATGTATTCCACCCAAAATTCCATTTCAGTCTGTGATGATGATAACGAGAAAGGAGGAGGAGGAGGAGGAGGAGGAGGAGGAGGAGGAGGAGGAGGAGGAGGAGAGGAAGAAGAGGAAGAAGAAGATGAAAAAGCAAAGCTGTTGTACAAAATTTCTCCCATCCAATATGGATAAAAAACTGAAATTGACCCCAAAATCAGAAACTAAAAAGTCTAGGCTGTCTTTCCTCTCTAGGAAAACCATACTAGGGTCAAGTTGTGACTAAGTAAAGGCTCCTTTTTACCTTCCACCTCCTTTTCTGAGCACCCGCCCTCCTTGCCTGGCCCTCTCCTGCAGCCCTGCAAGCAGGGGCGTCGTGGGCTCCTGCTACCCTCCTCCCACGTGCACAGGATCTGCTACTAGTAACATCGGCCCACTGCTCTGGGATTCCTGTCCTGGGGAGCTCTGTGCCTTTGACAACTATAGCCCTAATCTATGTATCAAAAGTAATTTCTTTGACATGAGGTTCTGCTCTCCGCTGGTTGTCATAGCAGGAAGGGTCTACTGAACCCTTGCTCACCAAAGGGAGGTATTTCTAACCAAGAATGATCGAACGGGATGGAAACGTTAGTCAGGAGTAGACAGACAATGGGCAGATTGGGGGGGGGGGCAGGGAAACTTTCACAAGCTCATTCCACTCATTTCTTGTAGGTCCTGCCCATTATGGCCTCAAAATATAAACAGCCCTTCACAGAAAGATGTTATTCCTTTTTTTTTTTCTTCTTAAGATTTTATTTATTTGACAGACAGAGATCACAAGCAGGCAGAGAGGAAGGGAAGCAGGCTCCCCGCTGAGCAGAGAGACCGATGCGGAGGCTTGATCCCAGGACCCTGGGATCATGACCTGAGCCGAAGGCAGAGGCTTTAATCCACTGAGCCACCCAGGCGCCCCAATGTTATTCCTTCTTTAAAAGTCTTGAGAACAGTGCAGGAGGCTGTGTGGGGTGGGGGGCAGAAGTACATGGGAACTCTGTACCTTCTGCTCAATTTTGCTGTAAAAGTGAAAATGCTCTTAAAAAAATGATGTCTATAAAAAAAAGAAGTCTTCAGAGCCTTCTCAGTATATATGCTATATGGCAATTCTTCAGCTAGTCTGGGAAAAATGGACTTTATTACTCAGTAGAGTAATAATAAAATAGAAACAGCTAGAATTTTCTGAACAGTTAGCCTATGACAAGTTCTGTTCTAAGTGTTTCGCATATAGGTTCTCATTTAATTTCCTAACAATCCCAAGATGTAGGTGCTATTATTGTCTCAATTTTACAGGTGAGGGAATTGAGGCAAAAGCCCAGAGCCAGGTGACCTCTTGTGACAGACATGGGAGTATGCCACCCGGAGGCCTGGTCCTGGGGCTCCCCTGTGGTGGGGATAGAGCAGAACAGCCAGCCCCTTGCCCTGTGCTCCCCAGGGCTGGTCACAGATGCAGATCATGCCTGACCCGAGATCCTGCCCTTCCTGGCAACACAAGTGAGGTTCCATCCAAGGTTGGTGTGGAAAGGTCGGGCCATTTCAGCTCAGTGAAGGACAATGACCGTCCAAAGCTCCCTGCAGGGTTGACTGAGGCTGTCAGACTTGGGCGTTGTTCCTACCCCTTCCACCTAGCCCCACTTCTGCCCTGCTTTCGTAAGTGCTGATCCTCAACACATATCCTGTACCCCAAACTCTGTCTCAGCGTGGACTTCTGTAGGACCCAAATTACATAGTGCTGGCCAGGGGTCACACAGCAGCTAAGTGATGATATCATGAGTCAAACCCAGGCAGTCTGATGTTTCCATATATAAATACAGAAACACAGAACATTGATAGCAATGGTTGAAACCATTACTTGGAATATCAGAAACTTTGTTTTTAATTCTTTATAGTGGCTTTATTGAGATATAATTCACATAACATATCATTGACCTTTTTCAAGTATAAACACAATTCAGTGTTTCTAGTATTGTCACAAAGCTATACAACCATCACCACCACCTACTTCCAGAACATTTCACCACCCCGAAAAGAAACTCTGTACTCACAAGCAATTACTCCACATTTGTCATTAATTTGGTTCCCCTAAACAATAATTAATGTAGTTAATCTATTCTTGTGGATTAGGCTATCCGTTTACTATCATCAGAGGTACAAACTTTATTAATTTGACTCTTTTTTAAAGTATCAAAGCCATAAACGTGTTCAAATTCTTGTTTTGTAATGTCACTCCTAGGAACTGATTCTCTAAAAAAAATTAGAAAAGATGGAGGAGGGGGCAGAAATCAAATTGTTTGCTACAGTATACTTTCTACAACTCAAAACATGGAAACAACTTGGTCCATTGTGGGGAATGGTTAATGAAATCATGGCACTTTAAGAAAATGGAGTATTACGCGTCCATTAAAGACCAAATAGCAGGAAGGAAAATGCCTGGTATCATATTAACCATAGCGGCAGAATACAAAATTATATCTACAACTACGTAAAACATGTACATATGGATAAAGATCAAAAGGAAATGGATAAAAATGAAACAGTTGCTACAACAGGATGTTGGAACCGTGAATTATTTTTATCCTTCTGAGTTCCTTTATTATGTCAAAATGTGGTCCTTGCAATAAATGAGAATTGGAGGGAAACATGCATATATCTACACCAGTGAAACTTTTCATTCAGAAGGGCAGGTGGCATGACATGAAATTCTCATCAAGAGCAAAGACTTTGGAGTCACGCAGACTTGGATTTTAATTCTGGCTCTGATACTTCTGAGATGTGACTTCAGACCCTGACCTAAGCTCTATAAGCCTCATTTTCCACGATTAACAGGAGCTGATACTATCTACTGCATAGGGCTATTGTGAAAGATTTGAGTGACAGCGCCTACTACCACTTCATAAACGGAAGCTACTGCTATTTTTTTCTTGCATGAGTAACAGTGATGGGACTCATGGTAGGGAACAGAGAGGGAACAGAAAGGGAACAGAGAGAAGGGGACAGAGGTTTTTGTTCATGAAAATACTACTAGTACTGCAAACTTTGAATGGCAATACGACTTTACAGTGAATAAACAGGTAGAGGATTTTCCATCATCCTTATCAAAGGATTCCTCCAATTTAGACCAACTGGACCTTACTTCCAGGGAAAGTTGGGGTTGAGGTCATTACTCTTTCTTCGCTGGAGACCTCAAAAATTCTTTACCTGTAAGGTACTCTTCAATGTGCTGGTTGGAAACTTCATCAAAGAAAATCAAGGACTGCTGAATTTGTGTGACTCATTTTATGAATGAATACAAAGGCCTCCCAACTATTTTCATTGCTGTAATTGTTAGTATTATCATCATCACTAACAAAGAGCCACTGTGGCATATTAAGCAAGTCCTATCCGTCTTTGTCTGTTCCGGAGGAGCTATGCTCTTCTCCCAGACCCATGTCTCCCTTGAGCACAGGACACACAAGCCCACTCAAGGAGCCAGTTCCACTTCCTTATGCCTCCATTTGTCCTCTCTTCTCATCCCCATATGGACATGCTGTAGCACCTTAATAAAAAACAAAAATCCTTGGGACACCTGGGTGGCTCAGTTGGTTAAGCAGCTGCCTTCGGCTCAGGTCATGATCCCAGCGTCCTGGGATCGAGTCCCACATCGGGCTCCTTGCTCAGCAGGGAGCCTGCTTCTCCCTCTGCCTCTGCCTGCCATTCTGTCTGCCTGTGCTCGCTCTCTCCCCCTCTCTCTCTCTGATAAATAAATAAAATCTTAAAAAAAAAAATCCTCACTTTATCCCATAATCCCTTCTAGGTATGGCCATTTCTCTGCTCCCCTTTACAGCAAAAGTCTTTGGAAAAGAACAGAAGAATGCTAAAATTTACGAAAGCAGAGTGATGGGAGTATGTATGTTGCATTATTCTTGCTATATTTTTGAACAAAAGTTTATTGAGCTATAATTGAAACACAGTAAATTGTATATGTGTCACATGTACAGTTTAATACTGTACGAGTTTTAGTAGTATACAATAATCAATAATTACATATTTCTTACATATAATTTAATAATAATATATGCACTTACCCTGATTATTCATTGTTATTATATAAAACCAAAATTTTTTGTATATTGGTCTTGCGTCCTGTAACATTTGTAACCTCAGTAGTTTTAGAAATTTTTTGTAGATTCCAAAGGATTTTCTACGTAGACCAAGGGTTAGGAAACAATGGCCCATGGGCCAAATGGGATCTGATGCTTGATTTTTAGGTAAGGTTTTCCTGGAACACATAAATACTCATTGGTGATAAATTGCCTATGGCTGCTTTTGCACTAAAATGGCAAGATTGAGTAATTACAATGAAGACCAGACTATCGGGAAATAGTTTTGTTTCTATAACTTTTAGCACAAAGCTGAATAAAAGCGATGAAAGCAAACATCCTTGTCTTGTTCTTGACCTTAGAGAAAAAACATTTAGTCTTTCACTATTAAGTAAGATGTTAATATTGGTTGTTTGTAAAGGCCCTTCCATAACTAGTTTGCTGAGTTTTTAATCATGAATGGATGTGGGATTTTGTCAAATACTTTTTTCCATTTCTATTAAAATTATCATAGTTTTTAAAATCTTAGGAATCTAATTCTGTAGTTTTCTTTACCTATAGTGTCTTTGGTTTTGGTGTCAGGGTAATGCCAGCTTAAAAGTGATTCCATGTTTCTGGCATTCTGGAAGCGTTTGTATAGATCAGTATCATTTCCTTATTCAATGTTTGATAAAATTCACTAATGAAGTCATCTGAACGTGAAGTTTTCTTGTGAAAAATTTTAACCACAAATTAAATTCTTTAGTACAAATAGAGAAATTAGGGTATCTCTTCCTCTTGGGCTTTTGTAATTTGTTGTGCCTTTCAAAGAACTGCACATTTCATCTAATTTGTTGGGTTTATTGGCATAATATTGTCCACGATATTCCTTATCATCCTTTTACCATCAGGGGACAATATAGTGATGCCACCACTTTGTTCCTGATGTTGAAAATCAGTGTTATCTTCCTTTTTCCTTCATCCTTTCAGATAAAAATATGTCAATTTTATTGTTTCCATCGATTTCCTCTATTGTTTTTGTTTTCTACTGTATTGATTTGTGCTATAATTTTTTTTTTTAACTCAGCTTTGGGTTTAATTTGCTCTTTTTTCCCCTAGTTTCTTAAAGTGGAAGCTGAGATTGATAACTTAAGATCTTTCTAATACATCCATTCAATTCGATAAACTTCCTATGTACTAAAATATTTTATTGTCATACTGTGCATTTTATATGCCTTTTTATTTTCATCTCTTTTAAAATACTTTCTCATTTTTCTTTTTTTAAATAGATTTTATTTATTTATTTATTTGACAAATAGAGAGATCACAAGTAGACAGAGAGGCAGGCAGAGAAAGAGGGAGAAGCGGGCTCTCCACTGAGCAGAAACCTGATGCTGGGCTCAATCCCAGGACCCTGAGATCATGATCTGAGCTGAAGGCAGAGGCTTAACCCACTGAGCCATCCAGGTGCCCCTCTCACTTTCCTTTTGATTTATTCTTTAACCATTTGTTATTTAAATTACAAATATTTGAGGATTTTCTAGTGACCTTTCTGTCATTGGTTTCTAATTTAATTTTATTATAGAGAAAACACATTGTATGAATTCAATCCTTAAGAATTTATTCAGAATTATTTTGTGGGCCAGGATATTACCAAATTGGTATATGTTCCATGCACCTTTTAGAAAAATGTGTATTGTGTCATATGCAAGCTAACTATTCTATGACTAACAAGTAGGTTAATTTGATTGATAGTGTTCAAATTACATATTATCTTAGAGCTTTTGAGGTCTTGATGAATGTCTTCACAATGATAAATCATTGTGGAATGACATTTTTATCCATGATCTGATATTAATATAGTCATTCTTTTTCTTTTTTTTTTTTAGCTACTCTATCTTTAGATTAGTATTAACATGGTAAATATTTATCATTATTTTATTGTTAATCTCTTCGTATCTGCATTTGAAGTGTGATTCTTTTTTTTTTTTTTTTGAAGATTTATTTATATGAGAGAGACAGAGAGAGAATATAAGTGGGAGGTGCAGAGGGAGAGGGAGAAAGAATCTCAAGCAGACTCCACACTGAGTGCAAAACCTGATGTAGGGCTTGATCTCACAACCCTGAGATCACCACCCAAGCTGAAACCAAGAGTTTAACTGACTGCACCTCATGGGTATCCCTGAAGTGTGATTCTTATAGGTAGCATATAATGGGTCAAAATTAGGATGCCCCAAAACAAATTCTATTTTATCTATTTTGAAAATCTCTGTATGAAATGTAGACCATTTACATTTAGTGTGATTACTGATATGATTAGGTTCACATTTATCATTTTTCTATTTGCTGTCAACTTGTCCCATCAGTTTTTCCTCTCTTTCATCTTTTTCTGATTTAATCTTTTCTGATTTAATCTTCTTTTAGTTTGAGTATTTTTTATGATATCATTTGATCTACTTTGTTAGTTTATCAGCTATAACTGTTTTGTTATGTTTTGTGGTTGCTGTAGACATCTTACCTTACCACAATCGGTCTTGAAATGATATTATACCACTGTATATATAACAACCTAAAAGTATGTTACTTTATGTTACTTAAACTTTTTGCTATTATTATCATGTGGTTCAGCTTTATATATGTTATAGTCCTATATTACAGTTATTATTTTTGTTTAAACCATCAGTTATCTTTTAACAAGATTTAAATACTTTCAAAAATCTTATATTTTTACCTATGTAGTTTTCATCTTTGGTGTTCTTCCTTTCTTTGCTTAGATCCACCTTTCCACACTATTTCTTGTAGTGTGAGTCTGCTGGTGATGAATTCCTTCAGCTTTCATATATCTGAAAAAAATCTTTGTCACACTTTTATCTTTCAAAGACAGTTTTGCCAGGTACAGAATTCTCAGCAGTCTTTTAAATTATTTTATATGCTTTAAAGATGTTGCTCCACTGTCTTATCATCTGCATTATTTCTGGCAAGAAATCTACTGTCACCCTTATCTTTGTTCTACTGTATGTAATATGTCTCTTTTGAGATGTGCTTTTAAAATTATCTCTTTATCAGTAGTTTTGAGCTGTCTAGTCATGATGTGCTTTGGTGTGATTTTCATCATTTCTTGAACTTGGGCTTGTTGAGGGCTGTGAATATATGAGTTTATAGTTTTCATTAAACTTCAAAAAATTTCCTTATTATTACTTCTTACAAAATTTTTTCTGTCCAAGCTTCTCTCCCAATTACATATGTATGAGGCCATTCAACACTCTTCCACACCTCACTGCTATGCTGTTTATTATTTTTTCTGATTAATTCATTAGTGTTTCATTATTGTTATTTCAAGTTCATTAATCTTTTCCTTTACAATGTCTAATCTGCTATTAATTCCATCCTGTATATTTTCATCTGTGATATTATAGTTTTCATCTTTATACATATTTGGATATATTAATATCTTCCATATCTCTGTTTAAATTTTTGAACATATACAATAAAGATATAATAATCATGGTCAAGTCTTTGTTTGCTAATTCTAACATCTGTGTCACTTCTAAGCTGATTTTGGACCAACTGATTTATCTCGTTATTATGTGGAGTATTTTCTTGCCTGATTAACTTTTATTGGATATCAGACATTATGTATTTTTCCTTGAAGGATGCTGGGTATTTTTGTATTCCTATAATGAGTCTTGAGCTTTATCTTAAGATGTTAAATTACAATGATTTGACCTTTTTCTATCTCATTTTTAATATATGTTAGCCAAAAATGCAGTGTCTGTGGCTAATTAGTCTCACTACTGACGCAAAAGCTTCTAAGCACTATAACAAATGTTACGTGAATCTTGAGTTCCATTGTGGCTGGAGGAAAAAGACACCATTCCCAGCACTGTGTGAATACCAGACAATATTTCTGCTAATCCTTTTAAAGGAATCATGTGCTAGTGTGTATTCAGTTAATAATAAAGTGAGACCTTCTCCAGATCTTTGAAGTTCTCGCTCTGTGGCTCTCTCCTCTACAGTATTTTATTCTGTGATGTTAGTCACTTAGTCTCCCTAGACTCTCAGCTCCACATCCTCAATTCAAGGATCCCACCAGGCTCTGTCCCCTTTCCTGTGCTGAGGCCCAGAAACTCACTCAAAGCAGTAAGCTGCAGCAGTCATGTGGCTCACTCATTTGTTTCTTCTCTTTCAAGAGTAACTGTCTTTTGTCACCCAAAGTCTTTCAAATCACTGTTTCATGTATTTTGTCCATTTAAAAAAATGTTTCATGTGGGAAAGTAAATACAGTGCCTATTACTCAATCTTGGCTGGAAGTGAAAGTCTCTATTCTTGCTATATTTATTCATGAAAATGTCCACAAATAAAACAAATTAAGAAAAAAAAAAGGAAAGAAAAAAAAAAAACTCTGCAAAAGAGAGTCTTCTCTGTTTCCACTTTATTCCTTCCCATGCTTTCTCAAATCCACTGCAATCTCCTGTCCCCCAAATTATGGAAACCATGCTCTTCGATGACCCACAAAGGATGATTCTCAGTCCCCCTTCCACTCACCATCAGCTTGTAACCAGTTAATCACGCCCTCCATCTTGAAACACCTTTTTCCCTTTTATATCCATGATACCGCAACATACACTCTCTTGGTTTTGCTGCTGTCAGCCTCTCTTTTGTTGGATCCTCTTCCATTTTCCCGCCTTTAAAGATTGGAGCACCCCAAATAGGAGTGTCTATTCACACTCCTTCCTTATTTCATTTCATTCAGTCCCAAGATGTTGAATATCATCTGTACATTCACTTTTATTTCAACTCTAATCTCTTTCAGACTTACTTTAACTTGACATTTTCATAAGAATTTTTAACAGATATCTAAAACTTAGCATGTCCAAAAACAATTTTTTTTTTTAAGATTGTATTTATTTAACTGAGAGACGAAGAGAGAAAGAGGGCACAGGATTGGGGAGGGTCAAGGGAGAAGCAGACTCCCCACTGAGCTGTAAGCCTGACGGTATATCATACTTAACGGGTCCATCCAACAAGAAGATCTAACAGTTATAAATATTATGCTCCTAACTTCGGTGCAGCCAATTATATAAACCAATTAATAACAAAATTAAAGAAGCACATTGATAACAATACAATAGTAGTAGGGGACTTCAGGACCCCACTTACAGCAATGGACAGATCATCTAAGCAGATGATCAACAAGGAAACAAAGGTGCTGAATGACACACTGGACAAAATGGACTTCCCATATGTATACAGAGCATTCAATCCTAAAGCAACGGAATACACATTCTTCTTGAGTGCACGTGGTACATTCTCCAGAATAGATCACATACTGGGTCACAAATCAGATCTCAACTGGTACCAAAATACTGGAATTTTTCCCTGCATATTTTCATATCACAAAGCTTTGAAACTTGAACTCAATCACAAGAGGTAATTTAGAAGCAACACAAACACTTGGAGATTAAAGAGCATCCTACTAAAGAATGAATAGGTCAACCAGAAAATTAAAGAAGAATTTTAAAAATTCATGGAAACAAATGAAAATGAAAACACAACTGTTCAAAACATTTGGGATACAGCAAACATGGTCCTAGGAGGGAAGTATATAGCAATATAAGCCTTTCTCAAAAAATTAGAGAAGTTTCAAATACACAAGCTACCCTTACTCCTAAAGGAGCTGGAGAAAGAACAGCAAATAAAGCTTAAACCAATCAGGGGAAGATACGTAATAAATATTAGAACAGAAATCAATGAACTAGAAACCAAAGAAGAGTAGAACGGATCAATGAAAGTGGGAGTTGGATCTTTGAAAGAATTAATAAGATCGATAACCCCCTAACCAGACTTATCAAAAAGAAAAGATAAAAAACATCAAATTAATAAAATCATGAGTGAGAGAAAAGATCATGACCAATACCAAGGAAATACAATTTTAAGAACATATTATGAACAACTATATGACAACAAATTAGGTAATCTGGAAGAAAAGGATGCATTCCTGGAAACTCATAAACTACCAAAACTGAACCAGGAAGAAATAGAAAACCTGAACAGACCCATAACCAGCAAAGAAACTGAAGCAGTAATCCAAAATCTCCCAACAAAAAAGAGTCCAGAGCAAGATGGCTTCTAGGGGAATTCTATTAAACATTTAAAGAAGAATTCATACCTATTATTCTCTGTTTCAAAAAACAGAAATGGAAAGAAAACTTTCAAACTCATTCGGTGAGGTAATACTTCAGTTCCAAAACCAGACAAAGACCCCACCAAAAAGGAGAATTACAAATCAATATCCATGATGAACATAGATGCCAAAATTCTCACCAACATACTAGACAGTAAGATCCAACAGTACATTAAAAAGATTATTCACCATGACCAAGTGGGATTTATTCCTGGGCTGCAAGAGCAGTTCAACGTTTGCAAATCAAACAATGTGATACATTACATTAATAAAAGGACAAGAAGCATATGACCCTCTCAACTGATGCAGAAAAAGCATTTGACAAAATACAGCATTCTTTCTTGATTAAAACTCTCCACAGTGTAGGGAAAGAAGGAACATACCTCAATATCATAAAAGCCATACATGATAAACCCACAGTGAATATCGTTCTCAATGGGGAAAAACTGAGAGTTTTCCCCCTAAGGTCAGGAACATGACAATGAGGCCCACTCTCACCACTGTTACTCAACATACTACTAGAAGTCCTAGCCTCAGCAATCGGACAACAAAAATAAATAAAAGGCATCCAAGAAGGCAAAGAAGAAGTCAAATTCTCTCTCTTCGTAGATGACATGAGAGTTTATGTGGAAAACTGAAAAGAATCCACCCCAGAGTTGCTAGAACTCATATAAGAAATCAAGGCAGGATGTAAAATCCTACAACATGGCAGGATATAAAATCACTGCACAAAATCAGTTGCATTTCTATACATTAATCATGAGACAAGGAAAGAGAAATAGGGAATCAATCCCATTTACAATTGCACCAAAAACCTAGGTATCTTAATACCTAGGAATAAACCTGACCAAAGTAGTAAAGTATGTGTACTCTGAAAGCTACAGAACACTTATGAAAGAAACTGAGGAAGACACAAAGAAATGGAGAAACAGGGCTGCCTGGGGGGCTCAGTCAGTTAAGCAACTGCCTTCAGCTCAGGTCATGATTCTGGGTCCTGGGATCAAGCCCCGTGTCAGGCTCCACGCTTGGCAGGGAGTTTGCTTCTCCCTCAGCCTCTCCCCCTGATTTGTACTCTCTCTCTCACTCTCAAATTAAAAAAAAAAAAAAAAAAAAAAGGAATGGAGAAACATTCCATGCTTATGGATTAGAAGAATAAATATTGTTAAAATGTCTATGCTACCCATAACAATCTTCAAATTTAATGGAATCCCTATCAAAATACCATCAATTTTTTTCAGTGAAATAGAATAAATAATCCTAAAATTTGTATGGAAACAGAAAAGACCCTGAATAGTCAGAGGAATGTTGAAAAAGAAAACCAAAGCTGGTGGCATCACAATTCTGGACTTTAAAAGGAGAATTAGCTCCTTTTAATTAGCTCCTTTTTAAGCTCTATTAGACATCTATAATCATCAAGACAGTACAGTACTGGCACAAAAGCAGACACATAGATCAATGGAACAGAATAGAGAGTCCATAAATGGACCCTCAACTCTATGGTCAACTAATCTTTGACATATCAGGAAAGAATATCCAAGGGAAAAAGGACAGTCTCTTCAACAAATGGTGCTGGGAAAATTGGACAGCCACATGCAGAAGAATGAAACTGGACAATTTTCCTACACCACACACAAAGATAATCTCAAAATGGATAAAAAGCCCAATATGAGACAGGAATCCTTCAAAATCCTAGAGAACACAGGCAGCAATCTCTGTGACCTTGGCTGCAGCAACTTCTTGCTAGACACATCTCCAAGGGCAAGGGAAGCAAGGGCAAAAATGAACTATTGGGACCTCCTCAAGAAAAACCTTTTGCACATTAAAGGAAATAGTCAACAAAACTAAAAGACAACAGACATAATGGGAGAAGATATCTGCAAATGACATATCAGATAGAGGGCTAGTATCTAAAATCTATAAGGAACTTATCAAACTCAACGCCTGAAGAACAAATAATCCAATTAAGAAATGGGCAGAAGATATAAACAGACATTTCTACAAAGAAGACATCTAAATGGCCAACAGACACATGAAAAAGTGCTCAACATCACTCAGCAACAGGGAAATGCAAATCAAAACCACAATGAGATATCACCTCACAGCAGTCAGAAGGCCTAAATTAACAAGTCAGGGAAAAAACAGGTGTTGGCAAGGATGGGGAGAAAGGGGAACCCTCCTCCATTGTTGGTGGGAACGCAAGCTGGTGCAGCCACTCTGGAAAACAGTATTGAGGTTCCTCAAAAAGCTGAAAATAGAGCTACCCTACAACCCCACAATCGCAATACTGGGTATTTACTAAAGATACAAATGTAGTGATCTGAAGGGGCACGTGCACAGGAATGTTTATAGCAGCAATGTCCACAACAGCTAAACTATGGAAGGAGCCCAGATGTCCACAGACAGATGAATGGATAAAGAAGATGTGGTATATGTATACAATGGAATATTACTCAGCCGTCAGAAAGGATGAATAATTACCATTTACATCGATGTGAATGGAACTGGAAGATATTATGCTGAATGAAATAAGTCAATCAGAGAAAGACAACTGTCATATGGTTTGACTCCTGTGTAGAATATAAGAAACAGCACAGAGGATCATGGGGAATAGAGGGAAAGTTGAATGGGAAGAAATCAGAGAAGGAGAAAAACCATGAGAGTCTCTTAACTATAGGAAACAAACTGAGGGTTGCTAGAGGGGAGGTGGGGGGTGGGGTGATTGGGTGATGGGCATTAAGGAGGGCATGTGATGTGGCAAGCACTGTGTGTTATACGCAAATGATGAATTACTGAATGCTACATCTGAAACTAATGATATACTATATTTTGGCTAATTGAATCTAAACTAAACAAATAAACAAATAAAACCCTTGTCAGTGCTAAGGGGTAGATGACCTAATATAGGACCCTTGGTTAGCAGGTCACATTAATATGATTTTGGATATGCAAAGGTAAAGTTTAAAGCTGAGATGGGTACACAAGGCTAAACCGCTCTGTATAACAAAGAATAAAAATATTATTTCCTTGGAGAGTCTGAAGGGAGAGGCCCAAGAAATAAAAACGGGGCTCCACATAAATGGGAAAGATAAGGGGAGGAGGAAAAAGTTGTGGGCGGAGGAAAGAGTTGGAGAGTAAGATGTCTGGTAAGAAACTGGAGAGAGAAAGCACAGAGTCTCTCCATGGAGGTTAAGAGAGAGAGAGAAGTTCAGTGATAACAAGAACTCAGAGCCAGGCTGTCCCTGGAAAGTGACAGGAATCTTGGGAACTTGACCCCAGTTTTACTCAAAAGTGACTAAGACTGTCACATCTCTGGAATGGGAGGAGCAATGTATAAATACAACCTTCATTAACCTCCTTTCTACCTTTTAAGAAACTGATGTAATCGAGATGTCCTCTTTGGAAAACAGCAGCAATAACAATTTGATGTGAACAGAGCCCCCTGGGGTCCTGCAGGGAAAGGTGGGAGGCAGCGCAGCAGTGTCCATAACAGAAAGTAGGTTTCCAATTCTGTTAAATGTTTCCATTATCAGGGAGGATGAAGATGTGGCCATCCCACTGCGAAAACAAAGTTCTAGGCTATCCTTATCAAGAAAGGATTTATTAAGATAGTCTATTGTTTTGGCTAGGACATCAATTAGTCTTAATTTGACATTGAATTACATTGACATTCAATTACCCTTAATTTAAAAATAATAAACTTGAAAGTACTGTTTTAATTCGTTATAAACATGTCTACAACAAAATTCACAAGAGAGCAAAGAGTAACTCTGTTTAAATCAGTGTGTTTTCTTTCCACTTGGGAAACAGAGCACAAAACAGTGATCCTTTTATGACCACACCTAGCATTTAGATACAAAGTTATCTTGTAATCTTGAAGTAAGGTCCATGGGACCACTGTGACCCCCCAAAGGCCAGCCATCCTGAATTGGAGGACACTCAGAATATGTCCCTGCAAGTTTTACTTACAGTCCTATCTATGTGAAGAAATAAACGGTGTTGGGTGAAAACAAGAATCTATTGTTCTGAAACACGGCTTTCTCTCCCATCTATTTCTTATAACAACAGAACAAAGCAGAAATCAAGCAGCAAAAACATAGCTCAAATGCTGCAGCCAACTGTCTATTTTTTTTTCACATTCTGCCCACACCTTAAATAAACATGAAACATTATAACTAGCTACAGTCAGATACTACAGGAAACAGCAAGTCCAGAAGAAAAACCTCAGACATCCGGCCTTTATCCTTCTTCTACATGAAATCTGCTTTGCTTTATGACTATAAATGTTGCCTTACAGAAAGGTAAAATCAGACATGATGTCATAGAATGGCTAGGTCCACACAACCTTTCTTGAAATTAGTATTTTGCTGAAAAGCACACAACTCACAGATCGGAAAAAAAAATATGTTTTATTAGAGGTGACCAAAACTAAAAATTTTGTTTGTATCACTATGTCAGGAACAAGGCATGGACGGGGTTCAATATGAGGGTCCATTCCTTTGGATATTTTCTTAAATGCCTGTTAGCTATTTATGGTAGTAATTATAGTGGAGCTGGGTCAGGGTTATTTATAAAGCTTTGTTGAAAACTAACATCTCTTTTGTTGTCCTGATCAACAACCTCAGGAGAAAACAAAAGAAGGCTGGTGAGTAGAACAGCAGCAGCAAAGAGTGCACATTTTCTCTCATGTATCAGTGGAAAGCAAATGAATGGGGCCTCTGACCTAGAACCAACTACCCCTGCACTTAAAATGGCAGCTTGTGGGGGCACCTGCGTGGCGCAGTCAGTTAAACCTCGGCCTTCAGTTCCGGTCATGATCTCAGGGATCAAGTCCAGCATTGGGCTCCTTTCTCAGTGGTGAGTCTGCTTCTTCCTCTCCCCCTGCTCATGTTCTCTCTCTCAAATAAATACAATCTTTAAATAAAATAAAATGGCAGCTTGGGGCAAATCGAAAGATTTGTTGCCAATCTGTTCTCTGGGCTGCACCTGCTGAGAGATTTTCATTCTGTTTTGCACTGAATAAAAAGACCTTGAACCAAACTGCCTATGGCCCCCAAACTCCTGTATTAATAACAATTCTAACTTTTGCATCCAAACCTCACAAGTCTTTTATCTGTTCAATTCCAACAGTTTTACTTTTAGTCTATTTCAATGATTTTTTTTTAATATTTATTTATTTATTTATAAGAGAGAGAAGGAGAGCGACCGTGAGACACAGCAAGCACCAGCACGGGAAAGGGGAACAACGGGGGAACAAGAGGGGGAAGCGGGTTCCCCACTGATCAGGGAGCCCCATGCAGGACACCAGGATCATGACCTGAGCTGAAGGCAGTCGCTTAAGTAGACTGAGCCACCCAGGCGCCCCCTACTTCAGTGATTCTTATCAATGTCCCACCTTTGATACTAAATACTGATCAGAATGATAACAGCCACCTCTCAAGAAATGCTTATTACATGCCAGGCCCTAGGCTGAACCTACGTTATACACCAGCTCTTTGTAACTGGAACAAGCCTATGTATTAAATATGATTATTCTCAGTTTATAGATGAAGAAACTGAGGCTCGGAGCCATTAGAGAACCTGTCCAAAGCCACAGAGCTAAGTAGGAGGATATAGGGTATGTTCACCCGAGTCTTTCTATGCTGCCTCTGCACTACTTCTTCCACCTTCAACGTATGCGACTGAAATTCCTCCCTCCTTTCCAACAATCTGCTCTCCTTCCGCCCTTCCACCCGGCTCCTATCTCAGGATGGAGTCGTCACCATTCATTCCACGGATATTGTACTGGGTGTTCCTATGCATTGAGAGCCTACTGCGTGCTGGGTACTGTTCTAGGTGCTGAGGACACATCAGTGAACAACACAGACCAAACCCCCGCCGGGTGGAGCTTACATTCCAGAAGGGGCCGAAAGACAATAAACAAGAGCAAGCCGCGAAGCACCTGTACTGGTCCTGCCTGAAGTGAGGTGCAAAGAACCATCTCCCCGTTCAGAAAAGCAGAGTCTGGGCACAACTAGGCAGCGGTTTCTCTGCTGCAGCCCTGCCGCGTTCTTGCGACTGGATAAAATAAGCTACTCCCAAAGCTCTCCAGGCGGCCCACAAGCTCCTCCTACCTTAAACTTCCCAGACAGGCCCTGCCACTGTTACCCAGGAAACGGCCTGGCAGGAAGTAAGGCTGCGCGGGCAACATCACGATGCATCCTGGGAGTTGTGGTCCGCGCTCAGAATGCGCAGGCGCAGCCGTGGAGGCGGGAGATGGGGCGGAGAGGAGCGCACCCCGGAGCAGAGCCCCACGGGGATTGTAGTTTTTCATGAATTACGCGCATTAAAGGCGTCAGAAAATCAGACGCGGTTCCAAGACTTGTCATTTCAGAAGGTAAAGGGATCCGGAATGGATACCTGTGGGTCAGGGAGACTTGGTTTGGGAACGGTGTGGGTCGTCCTCCGTTCAGCGGTAAATCTGAGATGAATGGAGATAGCCCCCCAAATGGAGAGAGTGGGGCGAAGGCCAGACCCCATAATTTGCGAACGGGAATATGGAACGACGAGAGGATACAGTGGAGTAAGGGCAGGAAGACGCCCCAGAGACTCAGAAAAAGGACCGACCTCAGTATTCACTTCATGGATCAGAGTATTTTTCAGAAATTTTGGCCTCTTCAAAAAGGATACAAAAAAATTACGTATATGACATGCAGTCTAATGAAAGTATGGCACGGTCTGGAAGAATATGCCGCAAACCGTTAAGATTTTTCTTTGGGATTACCTTTTTTTACACTTTTATGTGTATTTTGAGTTGTTTACAAGGGCTAAGTATTCCTTTCTGGTAAAAGATACCTCAAGTATAAAAAAAAAGTATACAGAGCAATTTTTTAAACATCTTGGTATCCTTCCTTCTTCCCTTCATTCCTCCCTCTTTCTTTCCTTCATTCTAAGAGGGAAAAAAAACTACAGAAAAAAATAACTTTACAAATAGAGATGTCCTTTATGTAGCCCTTTCTCCTCTGCAGAGAAATACACACACTTGTTCGCACACGCTCAGACACGTACACAACGTATCTATTCTGCAAAGTATGTACGTGTCTGTGTGTGGATATACATATAAATGTTTGTGTATTATGTGTTTTTCAGATGATGGTGTCATACTGTTGTATAATTCTTTAATTGGCTTTTTTTTCTGTAATTGGCTTTTACTACTCTGCATCCTGTTTTTGAGATTTATCAAGCACAATGCATGTAGTTCTAATACTTCCTTCTGTATATCATTGCATTCTATGACAATGACATTTAATGATCTAATCTGGCAAGGAATATTTACTCTTTTAAATATTTTGCTTCTAAAAAAAATATTGCTATGTACATTTTTAAATAGGTGCATGAGTTTCTCTAAGGCAATTACCTGTGACTGGAGTTGCCAGGTCTTGGGATTATACCTGTTTTCAGTTTCACAAACTGCTGCCAAGTTGCTTTACAGAGTAGCTGAGCCTCTTTCATTCTATAAAAATTGATTGTGAATTCCCTGTGACACACATTCTTGCCATCACTGAGTGTTTCCATAACTTTCTCATTATTGTTAGCTTCATTGACTTAAAATAGTATCTACTATTTTAACTTACATTTACTTGACTTTGTCAGAATTTTTAAATTTTAAAAACGGGAATTTTTTCTCCTTTTTCTACAAGAAACATTTATATTTATATAATAGAATAATTTATTTTGGATTTAGATTGCATTTTGATAATGGTGTCTTTTTCTCTGTATTGTAAGTTTTTTGTACTATTTTACATTACTTGTATAATTATTTTTAATTTTATTACACTACTTTTCACTATCTTCCTTTATGTATGTCAAGGACTAAGCAACACTTCCTTGCTTATGTAGAGAACACCGTATTTCTAGTGAGTTCTGCCTAAGGCTGCCTTAACTTTTTAGCTATTATGGCAACAAACAGTATTGTGTATTATGTACTCTGTACTCAGAGTATGTGTACATATTGAACCTGTAGGCCTCAACCTTTTTCTCCTGAAAAGCTTCTCACCAGAAATTTTCTATTCCTAGTTCAATTTACTTTCAGCATTTCTGATTATTTGGCCTTGATCTCTTGGCTTTGCCCATTTCCATCTAAATCAGTTCATGCTTTCTCCTATTTTTTTTTTCAGGCATTCTCTGTATCTTGCTGTCAACCATAAGACATTTTTAGGAATCAGGTGTATTGAGATAAAATTGGCACATAGTACAGTTCACCCTTTTTAGTGTGCAATTCCAGAAGTTTTGACAAGCATACGTAATGATGTAACCACTACCAAAACTGAGATAGAGAACAGACCCATCCTGCCCAGAATGTTCCCTCATACTCCTTTGTAAACAACTCTTCCAATCTGATGCCCTGGCAACCACATATCATTTTCTGTTCCTATGCTTTCGTTCTTTTGAGACTGTGATTGTGTTAGTCTGTTCTGGTTGCTATAACAAATTATTATGGACTGGGTGGTTTCAGTAACAGACATTTCTTTCTCATAGTTCGGGAGGCTGGGAAGTCCAGAACCAAGGCGCCAGCAAATTTTGTTCCTGGTGAGAGCCTGCCTCCTGGCCTGCACATGTCTACCTTCTCACTATGTCCTCACATGGACACAGAGTTCTGGTTTCTTGTCCTCTTCTTTCTTCTTAGAAAGACACTAATCTCATACTGGGGGGGTGGGGGGCCCCTCTATGACCTCATTTAAACTTGATTTCCTCTCAAAGGCCCCATTTGCAAATACCATTGCATTTGGAGTTAGGCCTTCAACATAGGACTCTCCGGGGTGAGAGACACAAACATAGTTTCAGTTCATAGCAGTGGTATAAGTAAAATCATATATAGCCTTTTGAGGCTGAGTAAAATGCATTTAAGAGTCAACCATGTTGTGTGTGTCAGTAGGTTTTTTTTTTTTTTTTTTTTTCCAAGTAGTATACCAATACATAGATGTATGGCAATTTGTTCCAGGATCCGTCAGCTGAAGGAGATTTGTGGTGTTTTCCAGTTTGGGGAAAATATACACAAAACTGCTATCACCATTTGCATACAGGTTTTTGGGTGAAGGGTCGCTTTCATTTCTCTTAGGTAATTACAAAGGAGTGGGTTTGTTATGTCTTATTTAAAAGCGTTTATATGAAATTGCCAAACTGTTGCCAAAGTGCCTGTATTATTTTTATTCCCACCATTGTGTTTGACAGCGCCTGGTCGTGTTCTTTTTCCTCCCCTCTCTAACTATGTGTACCGAGTCCTCATTATGGTTTTAATTTGCATTGTCCCAATGACTAAAGATGATAAGCATTTTTTCCTGTGTTTATTTGCCATTCATAACTGTCTCTTTTTTTTAATTTTGTTTGGTTATTTATTTACTTTTTTAGAGAGAGAAAGAGCCTGCACATGCACAAGCTGAGGAGGGGAGAGGGGGAAGGAGGAAGAATCTCAAGCAGGCTCTGTGCTCAGCTCGATCTCACTATAGAGCAGGGAACCCGATGCGGGACTGGATCCCAGGACCCTGGGATCATGACCTGAGCTGAAGGCAGATGCTTAACAGACTGAGCCACCCAGGCACCCCTGTGCTTTATTTTTCCTGCCTTTTTGCAATAGCTAAGGCCATCAGTATTATTGTTCAATAGGAGTGATGAGACAGACGTCCTTGATTTGTTCCTGTGTTACTAGGGGAAAGCATTGAGTTTTTCACCATCAAATCAGATGATAGTTAAGGATTTTTTAGATGCCTTTATCAGCTTGAGGATCTTCCAGTCTATTCATTGTCTTCTAAGAATTGTTATCATAAATGAGTGTTAGATTTTAGCAAATGCTGTTTTGCAGCTATTGAAATGATCATGTGGTTTTTCTTCTTCAGTTCCTTGTTATGGTGAATCACATTGCTTGATTTTCAGATGTCAGACTGGCCTTATATCCTCAGGATAAATTTTATTTGATCATGATGTTTTACTCCTTTTATTAATTGCTGGATTTCACTTGCTAATATTCTGTAGAATATCATTGTGTTTGTGTTCATGAGGGATGTTGGTCTGTAGGTTTCTTTTTTGGTAAAGCCTTGTTCTGGTTTTGACATCAGGGCAGTGTTATTCTTATAAAATGAATTTAGACTCTTCTCTCCTCTTACTACCTTTTTGAAGAAACTTGGTGTAGAACTAGCATTATTTTTCACCAGTGAAGCCATCTCTGATAGTTAATATTATCTGTCCAATTTGACTAGGCCATGGCAACAAGATATTTGGTCAAAGATTATTCTAGATGTTTCTGCAAAGGTATTTTTCAGATGAGACTAACATTTAACTCAGTAGACTTTTAATAAACAGACCCACAATGTGGTTGGGCCTCATCTAATAAGTTGAATGCCTTATTAGAAAGAAGAGCAACCACCCTGAAAAAAGGGAATTCTGGCAGCAGACTACGTGAGTCTCTAGCCCTGGCCCATCCCGCAAATTTCGGGCGAGCCAGCCTCCAAATGTACATTATTTTAAATTGTTTCATTACTTGTTTGCAAAAATAAGATAACCAATCACAACATGCATCCCAAAAAAACAAAAACCATTCTCAGTTTTATAACTTTAAGAAAACAAAGAATAAAAAAAAAACATATTTGGTGTCACCATTTACCCCTTCAGAGAAAAATATCAGCCATGCATTTCATAAGCTGGTACAGTTTCTTACAAAAACTTGCATCATGTCTCCAGACAATTCTCCTACGTTGGGAGGTTGAAGATTACAGTGTAGATGTAAACATCTTAATGAATTTTGAAAGGAAGGTCTTTATTTCTTGACATTAATAAAACGATATCACAAGACAGAAGACTTACTTAAGACTTAAATGAGTCATAGTAAAATTAGTCTTATTGGGACTGTGCTTTAACCTAATTAATAAACTCCTGCCAGGGGAAGGAAGGACTGATTTCTGGTAAGATGACCACCTGGGAATTTGAACCTACAATCAAAGAATATACAGTTGGAGCTAAAGGATAAGACTGTTATTCAGAGAAACTGGATGAAACCTAGGAAGTTCAGAAAAGACAAAGTTGGGGTGGTTTTTTTTTTTTTGAAATTTAGATATAAACAAACAAATATACAGTCCCACATAGAGCCTCTGACTTGTGATTTTTATTTCTTCAATTATTTAATAGTTCATCATTGGTAGTACTGATGTTATCTATATAATTTCAGTTAGTTGCATTATTATATGGGTTACAAAAATAATACAACATGGTAAATAACTACTGAATACGTAAAATAGTAATAGTTAAACTCTCACTTATCTTTATCAAGGGAGGGAAGTAGTTCTCAAATCACTGAGAACTATGAATCCCTCCTGCTCAGCAGCAGCTGTGATCATGTTTCCAGTTGCCCAGACAAGCTTTTAGAAGAACAGACTATCCCCTGTGGGTTAGAATGTGGAGAAATGGATCCTCTTCTACACTTTTGGTGGAAGGGTATATTGGCATTGCTTTCATGAAAGTTGGCATGATATTAATATTTAAAATATTCTTCAACTCAGAAATTTTGCTTCTTGTTATCTATCCTAAAGAAACACTTGTACATGTCCATCACCCAGTTATCCCATGCCCCCCCTCACCAGCAACCTTCAGTGTACTTCCTGTAATTAAGAGTCTGTTGTTACGGGCATTAAGGAGGGCACGTGATGTAATGAGCACTGGGTATTTTATAAGACTGATGAATCACCGACCTCTACATCTGAAACCAATAGTACATTCCATGTTGATTAATTGACTTTAAATGTTAAAAATGTGTTATATAAGAAAAGAAACACTTGTGTATGTGCACAAAGAGGTGGGTATAAGGATTTTCCTTGCTTCTTTTCCTTGCTTCGTTATGATCATGAACAACTGAAAACAACCTAAAAATCAGCATTGGGAGAGTAACTAAATTATGGCACATCTATAGAGTAAAAATATATTGCAGCAATCAAAGGGAACAAGTGAAGTCTGACATAAAAGAAATTCTTAAGGACAGACAGTGTAGTGGGAGAATGGGAGGGGAGAAGTAAGCTGTGGGACAAAATACATAGTGTGCTATGGTCTATGTCTGTGAAGAAAAATATATCACGTATATGAACAAGAAATGTATGCATAAAAATGCATTTTAAAAGGTCAGGAAGAGGGGCGCCTGGGTGGCTCAGTGGGTTAAAGCCTCTGCCTTCGGCTCAGGTCATGATCTCAGGGTCCTGGGATCGAGCCCCGCATCGGGCTCTCTGCTCAGCAGGGAGCCTGCTTCCCTTCCTCTCTCTCTCTCTCTCTCTCTGCCTGCCTCTCTGCCTACTTGTGATCTCTGTCAAATAAATAAATAAATAAATCTTAAAAAAAAAAAAAAAAAGTTCTGGAAGAGTGCACTTCTTCCAGAGGATTAGGATTGGGGGTGACAGGATTTTGCTTAATCTCATAGTGTGATTTTTATAACTGGAATGCCATTTTCAGGTATTGTTACTCATACATCTTCAAAATTTATCAAATAAAAGGCATGCAGAAGAGAGGACAAGGCATTCAAACAGGCTAGGCACCAAAAATCCAATACCAATAGCAAAAAAAAAAAATTCCAAAAATATTTTGAAAATGTATCAAGAATTAATGATGGCTCTTTTTGGATGATGAAGCTATGAATGATTTATTTTTAACTTCTCTTTCTATTTTTCTCTATTTTTCAATTTTTTAAATAATGGAAATATATACCAGAAATTTTTAAAGGACTAAGAAATGGCTGGTAAATCCCAACTAGCATGCTTCCACTTTTAATTCTTACTCTGCCAGGGAGGGTAATTTAGTCTATTTGGAGTATGTGGACATTTCTGATGAAAACTCCCATGGAAAAGTTGTGGTGAATGGCCTTCTCCTGATGTCATGTGACAGACCAACACACTGATACACTGCAAACCAACTAAAAAAAAAAAAAAAAAAAGCCCAGATTTGTAGCATTTTCCGATTTCATGGTTATGGGTTGAATTGGGCCTCCCCAGAAATATATGTTCAAGTCCTAACCCTCTGTACCTCCAAATGTGGCCTTATTTGGAAATAAGGTCATTCTAGATGTAATTAGTTAAAATTAAGTCAAACTGGAGCCGGGTGTGCAGTTAAACCAATATTACTGATGGCCTTGTAAGAAGAAGAAAAGCGACACAGAGAGACACACAGGAAAATGTCAGGGCCCACAAGTGGAGGGATAGGGCTCACACAGGTGGAGTTTGGAGGGATGGACCTATAAGCCAAGGAATGCAAAGGGTTGATGGCCACCAGCAGAAGCTAGGAAGAGGCAAGGAAGGTTCTACGCAGAATGTCAGAAGAAGCATAGCCCTGTTGGCACTTTGACCTCTGACCTTCAGAACTATAAGAGAATACAGTACAGGTATATCATTGATACTACTTTTATAATAGCAATTAGTTACATCATTACAATGGTTAGGAAAATAATGCTGCATAATAAATAATACATAACATGGTAATAGTTAAATCTCAATTATGGTACTTTGTGGTACTTTGCTAAGGCAACCCCAGGAAACTAAGAGACAGGTATAAGTACTTCTGTCACGGCCATTTGATATAACTTCATTGAGTGCAAAATTTCGAAGGGGTGTACAGGGCTGGTTCTCATGAGCCAGTATAAGCCAGCTCCAGCACATCCCCAAAGAGCTGACTTCGAAGCCATAGAGAGTTCCAAGTTTGTCAGAGAAGAATCTGACCGAGGTTTGACCAAGAACTTTCAGCACAGAGGTATCATTAGTGGACATTGTCTTATGTTGTCTAACTTTTCTAAATCTCTGTGTTGGTTTCAAGAAGCACCTTAGCCTATATCAGTTCTAGAGAAGCAAGTGCTATCATGAAATGTGAAAGTACCTGATAATCATTCAAATATCAATGACGACACGAGGGAATGTAGGTCAAGTTCCTGGGTTGAGATAATTCCTGTGTATATTCTGACTGTTTCAGTTAGGAGTTTAGAAACCACTCAGCACTGATAGATATCCTGGATGGAGAGAGTCAAACACACCCACAGTGATACTGGACACGTACAAGAATGTCAGGACACTGGAGTCTTCCTGCACAACCTCTCTTCTTGTTCCCATCCCTCCAGTGAGGACCTGGGGCTTTGGAGTCGGTCAGACCTGAGTTCAAATTCCAGCTCTGCTGCTTACAGCCTCTTTGGCTTGGAAGAAACTCTTTAGCTTCTACAAACTTCAGTTTCCTTTCCTTATCTGTAAAATGGTAATAGTATAACTTAATTCAAAAGTGATACTAGAACTTAATGCAGAGGTCAATTATGAGGATTAACATATTTAATGCAACACCTGGTATATTATAATAATAAACAGTGAGTAAATAATAATTAAACTGTGGCAGCAACTCCCTGATCCAGGAGTCCTTAATCCAGGAGGTCGAGCAGCCCAGTTCCCAGAGTTGAGCCACAGAGGCTTGTTGATCAGGTCTGACAGCAGCGTAGGAGGGAGCGAGGGTCCATGTGCCCCACATGCTCGGCCAGGGGTGCCTTGAACTAGGGAAACACCTGCCCCTCTCGGTTCGGTTTGAAGCCTGCCTCCTTCCCAGGTTCTTGAGGTCTGAATCCACCCACGGTTTAGTCACTCCTCGCCGAAACGAATGTGCGACGTTGAGAGGAAGCGACAACCGTGGACGATCAAGACCAGCACAAGCCAGCATCTCTTTAAAAAGTCAGTGGAGACCTCTGTCTTGGCAGGCCCTGAAACCCAGGAGAGAATGCCTGAAACCGTGGATGGTACTGAACCTTATACACAAGATGTGTTTTCCTAATTAACCTTAAGTAGTAGTAAACCACAACTATTACGACACTATGCTGTAATAAAGCTATATGGATATGGTCTTTCTGTGTCTCCGAATACCTTGTTGAACTGTACTGGGCCTTCTAGTGACCAGGTGAGATGATAAAAGGCCCGCGCGTGCAGAGGCCGGCAGGTGAGTGACGCCCAGGGACCACCACAGAGCCCCTTTGCTTCTGGAGGAAAGAGCCAGACTTCTCAAAGGTCAGTCTGCCCCCCAAGTAGGACCCCAGGGCCTTCTGGATATTCAGCAAAGACAACTCCCCAGAACCTGACTCCATCTCCATTCTGGGTTGTGATGGTGTCGCTACTTGTCACATTGTGGTCCTGAAACACACACAACATGTGTCGTGACGCATTTTGAGGGAACCAACCCAGAGTTGAGGTCCCCTTGGTCACGAATTCCATAATAAGATGCTTTTTCCGCCAGCGCACAGCGAGGAAGGGTGCAGTTGCGCCTCCTGATCGGCTTCAGTGAAGATGGGCATTGTCACCAAAGCGTCCTTAACGTCTTGGTGAATTTGACAGGACAGGAAGATGACATTCAGTTAGTGACAGTATGTGAGGCAGAATTAAATGGTCACAAAGAAAATGAAACCCACTTTCCAATAACTTAAGGTATGACTGTCAGCTTTAAAACTGGGGAGATTTACAGAGCCTTCTTCTGAGATGGAGGTCGGGAGACCGAGCTGCGCACTGCACCAGATTTTCAGGGAAATGTCCACTCCTTTGGAAGAAATACCAGGACCTGAATGACCAAGCTCCAATTCACCCAGTTAATGTCCCATTTTTAAAGTTTCGTCTCCTGTTTCCCGTCCTTCTCCCTCTAGCCCCATGGAATGCTATGCCATCCAGGAGGCGGTCTAATCCTTCACCTCTCTCATTGGTCTAGTCTGTTCCCACTCTGTGGCCTACTCTTCCTCTCCCATCCATTATCTACTCACCTTCTGAGTCAGACCTGGGGCCCTGTCCCTTCTGCATGGTCTTCCTGACCCCCTCAGGAGGACCTTCTTCCCGGCTTCCGTTATACTTGGTCATTACCTCCATTGTAACATTTATCAGTTTTTATTATAATCATTTCTATTTCTCCTCTCCAGGAGAGATAAGCTTCTCAAACTTAGAGGTGATTTTGAGTTTCTTGTTGTGTCCCCAGTGCTTTAACATAAATGTTTAAATACTATTTAATGAAAACCACCAATTTCTAAAGCTGTTGGCAGTTTACAAGTCTTTTTTTTTCAAACGCATTATTTCTACTGATTCTAGAAGTGACTCAGTTTTACCTATTATTAGCAATTATTGTCATCCCACTTATTTTGCAAATGAGGAAGCTACGGTTCACAGAGGGTAAAGAACTTGGCCTGAGCTACTCAGCTAGTAGATGGTCAAGTTTTAAAGACCTGAACATTATAATGGTATTATTAAGGGTACTTTAAGCCTTAGTTTTAAAACACAGATAATTTTGTTGATAATCTGAAACATTGAAAAATGTTGCTGAGAATATAGTTTACTGGTTTCACTATAGAGCACAGAATAAATTCTACTAACAAATATTATAACACTAACCTTAAAGATAAAAATCATTCTATTAGAAAGTAATATATAGTATTAATATACTACTATATTACTATACCTAGTATATTACTATATAATATACTATTTATATAGTATATAGTATATATAGTATATTATATAGTAATATATAGTATTATATATATAGTATTATATACTAGTATATAATACTAGTATATTACTATACTACTATATATTACTATACTATTATATATTACTTTCACAAATAAAAAAAATCATCACCAGAAAACATGGCAGTTAGTGAACCTTATTGTTGAGAAGGCTGCTGTTGCATTTTATTGAGTAGTGTTTCTGTTCTTGGGATAAAGTTTAAAACAGTAACTAGAAGAACTGTTTTAAGAAAAGACTGATTTTATTTTCAGCGGTGTCATCATATAAAAGTTATCCTCACAATGGAAACTGCTGGAAATAGTCAAAGTTTTGCAAAAGTTTTTCATTAACTGTTTCGTGTTGTCCGTGCTTTAAACCTAAACAATTGCAAACTCTTCATAAGCTGTTGTAATGCTAGCTCAGCGGATAAATTAATAAAACTCCCTTTCTTTGAAATCCTAAGCCAAAAAAACATTCCTTGCAATGCTAATAAGAATAAATGGACTTGGATGGGCCACCCAAAGGTTCTCCTATTCCAGGATCATGTGCAAAAAAGAAAACATCGATTTAATTGTGTTTCTTGCTTATCCAGGTCAGTAGGTACCATTATCCACATATCCAACTGCACAGAGATGGAACCTAGAGCAGCGGGAGGTGGTGTATGAGAACACGGGAACCAGCGGAAAAGGGGGGAGGGGCAGAGCAATAATTAATAGCTGGCAGGTGTGGTCTGCAGGATGTAGGAGGCAACTGGTGGGCTAGAGGAAGAGAATGAGAAGAAAGGATGCTCATCCAAGGCGATGTTAATGAACCAGCCAAAAGGCCACAGGTGGGTACTTGCAGTCAGAGAGATGATCAGAATAGCAGAAATAGCACACTTGGCACATAGATATGGGGCCTGAGGAATTCATTTTACTTTTAAGTTTAATTTTGTTTCAATTAATTTTGGGTTTAATTAATTTTTTAAAGCTTTTAAGTTTTAAAAATCTTTTAGGTTTTTAGTGTGATACAGTAGATACAACACATACCATTTTAGCCATTCTGAAGTCTACAGTTTAGAGGCATTAAAAACATTCATATTGTTGTATAACCATCACCAACAACCGCCTACAGAACTTTTTCATCTTCCCAAAATGAAACTCTATACCCATCAAATAACCTCCTAGTACCCTGCCTCCGCTGCCCCTTGCCTGAGACACCATTCCACTTTCTGTCTCTAAATTTGGCTACTCTAAGTATCTCATCGGAATAAATCATACAAGATTTGTCCTTTTGTGTATGGCTTCGTTCATTTGGCATAATGTCCAGGTTCATACATATTATAGCATGTATCGAAACTTTTTTCCTTTTTAAGGCCAAGTAAGATTCTATTGTATGTAGATACCACATTTTTTTTTAAAAATCATTCATCTGTCAATGGAAACTTCAGTGTTTCCACCTTTTGGCTATTAGTAATAATGCTGCGATGAACGTGGTTTGACAAATATCCATTTGAGTCCTTGCTTTCAGTTCCGTTATGTGTATACTCAGAAGTGAAATTGCTGGCTCATACAATAATTCTATGTCCCTTCCTTCCTCATTCATTCATTTTTTTAGAGGGACTGCCCTATCATTTTCCACAGTGGCTATACCAATTCACATCACTACCAGCAATATATAATGAGTTCCAATTTCACCACGCCCTCTCCAACACTTATATTCTGTTTGTTTGGTTTCTTTATAATAGCTGTCCTAATGGGTGTGAAGTTGTATCTCATTATGGTTTTGATTTGCATTTCCCTAGTAGCTAGTGATGTTAAGCATCTTTTCATGTGCTTCTTGGCCATTTGCCTATCTTCTTTGGAGACATGTATACTCAATGTTTTACCCATTTCTAATTGTTTGTTTGGTGGTGGTTGTTGAGTTGTTCAAGTTCTTTATATGTTCTGGATATTAATCCCTAATCCGATAGGTGATTTGCAAATAATTTCTCAAGTTCCATGAATTCTCTTTTCACTCTGTTGATAATGTCCTTTGATGCACAGAAGGTTTTTGTATGTTTTGTTGTTGTTGTTTTCATTGTTTTTGTTTTAAGTAAGCTCCATGCCCACCATGGAGCCCATTGTGGGGCTTTAGTTCATGACCTTGAGACTGAGACCTGAGTCAAGATCAAGAGTCGATGCTTAACTGAGCCCTGATACACAGAAGTTTCTTATTTTGGGGCTCTTGGGCGGCTTTGTTGGTTAAGTGGCTGCCTTTGGCTCAGGTCATGATCTCAGGGTCCTGGGATCAAGCATTGGGCTCCCTGTTCAGTGGGGAGTCTGCTTCTCCCTCTGCCCTCCCCCTGCTCATGTGTGCTCTCTCTCTCTAATAAATAAACAAAGTCCTTTTTTGACATTTTCTTTTGCTGCCTGTGTTTTGGGTGTCAGAAAATTTTTAGTTCTTTTTTTTCTTTTTTAGATTATTTTTTATTCATTTGACAGAGAGAGAGCAGGCTCCCCACTGAGCAGAGAGCCAGATGTGGGGCTCCATCCTAGGACCCCAAGATCATGACCTGAGCCGAAGGCAGAAGCTTAACCCACTGAGCCACCCAGGTGGCCCCAAACTTTTAGTTCTTAATTTTTGAAAAATACCATGTCTCTTGCCTCATATGTACCACCAGACCAGGTCCTTTTAATTGCTAAGATTTGGTCAGAGGTAACTGCATTTTGAGGTGGAGAACATATAATTTCAGGATTGGAATGGAAAACTCAGGTAATTATTAATGTTCCAGATGCAAGCAGAAAAGGTTCGGTATGCCAGCAGCTTACTAATCAGTCCTAAAATCTGTTTTCGAATTCCCAAAGGCAGGAGTAGGATTCAGTACACAAAGGCCTCTTAGGACCAAATAGACTAGGTGTGAAGATGAGAATGAGATAAGATTAAATAGGATAAGGTGGGTTAATAATATGAGGCGGGCTTTTGTCTGGAAGATTGAAAAAGGCGAGGGGGGGGGGGTTGGTTCACTTTCCTGAGGGATACAAGGTGGTCAGCGCCCTCTGGTGGAAGACCCTGGCTTGTTCTGACAGAGAGAGAAGGGTTTGACCTCTTCCTGCAATTCTGTATTAGGAATGTGAACTTTAAGATGCTGTAGGCTCATTTTAGACTCTAGGACACTTTGGCCTCTGGATTTCTATTGCCCTTCACAACCCTCTCTCCTAAGACATTCAAACTTACATGCATATTTGTTTACCCTGTGCCATGGGGGCAAGCTGCTCTAGGTGTGAAAGTTTAAGGATAGAAGCTCACACCTTCCTCCCAACTCCTCAGGAGATTTGACAGAAGTCTTTCCCTCCTGAGGCGCCCAGTCGGGAGCAAGGCCTCCTCTTTGGGTTGAATCAACCACCTTTCCTTCTGGACATATTCTTTGCCTTCCTCAAGACATTCGCTCTGGATAGACACTCGGTCAAAGACCCATTTCCCTTTAGGGTCTCATTCCTTCACTGCTTATCTTCCAGTCACTTCTACTAAGAGCAAACTACCCCATCGCTGTGCTGCTTCTGGAGAATTGAAAGCTGCTCCCAGGGGACGTAGACTTTCTACTGCTTCACAAACACAGAACTTTACCTGAATAGGATATGGCAGGAAAGTCAATAGTGATTATCACTTGCCTCTGAAGGTCTCTAGATGCTTTGAATCTCTCAGGGCTTTATTACTTTGCAGTCTCCTAGGCAGATGAGATATATTTCCATTGAAGACAAGATAACCAGCCTGACGTGACCTACTTGCTAGTTATGTCCCCAGCCTGATCGGCAAGGGACTTTTGCTCAGACTCCCCCTTTTTACTGGTGAGCACAGACATGTGTCCACTCAAGAAAGCCTGGAACCAGGAGGAAGCTGACTTCACCAGGGAAGGATGTCACTCTCTATGTAATCATGAGGGAGCAGTGATCCACCACACAGGCAAAAAGTGGGCAGGAAGGATGTGGGACCTTTGATATGAAAGGTGTTTACTGTGGTATTTAAGGGATATCAGGGAAAACGTATGATGGGAATTTACTAAAATCAGTCGGTTGTAGAGCATTGATTCCCTATAGATATATTTTCTTCTGACAAAACTTCTCTGTAGCTAGTATGATTGTGACTGGGGTTGTTAGTGCCTATTTGGGTGGGAAAATTTTTCTTATACCCTACAAGGTTCTTCTGACTGCTCTAAGAATTTAAATTGACAGAGAGAGATTAACAGGAGAAAATCAAATTTGATCACGTGTATTTGAGGAATCCACATAAATGTGAGATATCCAAGGACAGGCAAAATGACGTATATATGTCGTTTTGGATTAAGGAGAAGGGGTTAGTGGTCTGAGGCTTCAGAGAGAAGGAGGCAATTCACAGAAATAATGGAAGGAGCAAATGTTTAGTAAACAAATGCTTGTTAGGCCATCCAGAAAGAATGGGACATAGAGAGGACTTCGATCAAACTGGCCTTGCTATGTTCCTCGCTATCTACCATACCTTGTTCATATTATACTGTAGTTATCTATGGTGGTACCTTCCTTCCTAAAGCCAGCCCTCTATCTAAAAATGTTTAGGCAAGACAAATAAATGAATAAATAAAGTAAAAAATAAAAATTTTTAGGCAGTTAGGGGGAAGGTCTTAAAAATAATCAGCTTAAAATAATCCACATGCCAAATAGACATATTTTGGGGCAGTAGCTTTTGTTTCCCTACATGCCAGTCTAGTGACACCCAGGTTCCTGGTTGGAAGTTGTAGCCAAATTTCCATCAGTTAGCTATGCATGTCTTTTATAAAGTGTTACCAGCAAAATCTCTATCCTCCTGCCTTCTCACATCTCCCACGCCACGACACTGTGTCTCTTCTGCCTGAGTCCTTCTTGCAGATTATCCAGGAGCTTTATGAAAACTCAATTCATGTCTGTTTGTACTTTATTTTTTCCTAGATTTTAATTATTTATTTGAGAGAGACAGAGACTTGAGAGCACAAATGGGGAGGAGCAGAGGGAGAGGGAGAAGCAGATTCCCTGCTGAACACAGAACCCAACATCGGGCTCCATCCCATGACCCTGAGATCATGACCTGAGCTGAAGTCAAGAGTCGGATACTGAACCGACTGAGCCACCCAGGTGCCCCTGTCATGAAAGTCAAGCCCCCTGGAAGGAAGGCAATAAGAAAGCAGCTATTAGAAATGTGGGATAGTATGGTTAGCCTTGTGGTTACAACAAAAAGCAAACAACAAAAGATAAAAGAAAAATAATATTACATGCAAGTGGGTCCACCAAGAACTTTTGCTGCTTTTTACAGTATTTTTTAGGAAAAAGAAAAAAATAAGTATGGCCCTAGGAAATATATATATATAGGTATATATATATATATATATATATATATATATACATACACACACACACACACATACATAAACACACATATATATATTTTTTCCTCAAAGTCATACTGTTAAAAGCTAATTAGTTTGATTTGAGATATTTTTGGAAGAATGTGGAGAATAAACAAACACATACGCTGTTCATAGAAGTAGTCTGCTGACTTCCAGATCAGAGGCACCCAATATATAATTACTTTTATATATGCCTCAGTCTTCATGTCAAAATTCTGATGCCTCTGGAGTTTGAACACAAGAATGTGTTTCCATGCTCTATGCCGGTTTATGACCACTCATCTTTGAGAATCTTACTTGTTTACTCAAGTCAGTTGGTTTCCTTGAAATATTGTTGCTAACAGTCAGTAGTCCAGCATCAGTTTTTGGGTTTTTTTAATTGGGGGGGGGGGGGGGAGGTTTTGCTTCAAAACATAGCAGACGAAATGACCTTAGCATTTTAAGATCATTTTCATTTGCCCATATGTAAACATATGCGTTGTTTGATCAAAAAATGTATTACTCAAGTAAAAATTATAGAGATCTTTTTGAACATCTGCTTAATCTTTGTTTTTCCTTTTATTAAAAAACATTTTATTTAAATTGAATTTAATTAACATATACTGTATTATTAGTTTCAGTAGAGTTTGGTGATTCATCAATTGCACACAACACCCAGTGCTCATTATATCACGTGCCCTCTTTAATGCCCATCACCCAGTTACCCCATCCACCACCTCCCCTCCAGCAATCCTCAGTTTGTCCCTAGAGTTAAGAGTCTTCTACAGTTTGTCTCCCTGTTTTCTTCTTATTTTATTTTTCCTTCCCGTCAGCTATGTTTATCTGTTTTGTTTCTTAAATTCCACATATGAGTGAAATCATATGATATTTGTCATTCTCTGACTGACTTATTTCACTTAGCATAATACCCTATAGGTCCATCCATGTCATTGCAAATGGGAAGATTTCATTCCTTTTGATGGATGCATAATATTCTATTATATATTTTTATACACACACACACCCCATATATATATACACCACTTGTTATTTATTCTTATTATTATTTTATTATTATTTATAATTAAATTATTATTTATTATAATAAATTATTATAATAAAAGATATTTATTATATCTTATTATTATTCTTATTTCTTAGCTTATTTCTTATATATACTACACACATATATATACCACATCTTCTATAGATATAGATATATATCTGTTCTTAAAAATAATCAGCTTATACAGATGTGGTATCTATATATATATTTATATATACCACATATATATATGTGGTATATATAGATACCACATCTATATGTATATATATACCACATCTTCTTTATCCATTCATCTGTCAATAGACATCTGGGCTCTTTCCACAGTTTGGCTATTGTGGACATTGCTGCTATAAACATGGGGGTGAGGCGCCCCTTCAAATCACTATTTTTGTATTCTTTGGATAAGTACCTAGTATTGCAATTGCTGGGTCCTAGGGTAGCTCTATTTTTAACTTTTTGAGGAACGTCCATACTGAACATCTGCTTCATTTTGACTAGTTTTAAATTCAGCAGTAGTAACTCCAAAGCAATTCAACTTATTTCTATTGTATGACACCACACAGGCTAATCTTTTTGTCTTTTTTCAGTGAAATTGACAATGTTTGGCAGTTGCTTTAAAACAATATACTAGGTTAACCTAAAAGAACCTAATAGCTTTCATTCAATTGGTATGAGAATATCACAAATCTCTAGATCGAATAGTACAATGCCTGCTATTCAAATAAATGCAAATTGTTATAATGTAATGACACCTATAAATACTAAAAGCAGATCCATGGATGTTAAGTTGAGGTAGAGAGACCAGTATTCCTACTTATTATTCTAGAGCAGAAATACCTCAGTTACATTGATTGCAAAATAAAATAGGAACTTTAGATGGAGTAGGACTTAGGAATCAAACAGACCAGATTATAATTCTAGCCCTTATACATATGAACTGCATGGCTTTGGGTGGGTTATGTACTCTCCCAGAATTCGAATTTCTATATCTGCAAAAAGGAAATGAAAATCTATGGTTTATGTGGGGATGAAGAAGATGAGCGCAGATGCCATGGGCAGTGTCTGGTCCTGAAAGCAGGTGGCATTCAAGAAACATTGTTCCCTTCCCACCTATATTTTTTGCTTATACCATAAAGTTGGAAATGGGCTGCCATCAGGAATAGTCTTGAGGGGCTCTTGGGTGGCTCAGTAGGTTAAGCGTCTACCTTCGGTTCCGGGTCATGATCTCAGAGTCCTGGAATCAAGTCCCGAATCCGGCTCCCTGGTCAGCAGGGGTTCTACTTCTCCCTCTCCTCTCCCCCTGTCTCTCCCCCTACAAGTGCTCTTTCTCCCTCTCTCTGTCAAATAAATAAATAAAATCTTAAAAAAAAAAAAAAAGGAATATTCTTGGAAGAGACTGATTTGGAAACTTTTGTTATTAAAAAGGGGATGGAGAAGTGCCAATTTTATGTCACAAGGATTTATTGTCATATACTTGGAGCTTTATGCTCACAAGATATTTTTAGAACTTTTAGAGCTTCAAGAGAACAGTTTGGATGTCATCTTATTCCTTTAACATGGAACTTTCTTTCCTTTTCTGAGATTTGTGGACAGTATCTTTTATAATTCTCAAATAGTGTAATTTTCTCCCTAGAGTCTGGCCTATTTTAATAGCTACAAAACAATATTTTTACCAGCAGATACTACTGCATTTTATATGAAGATTACAGATTGAAATTTCTTCTGAGTTTATGTAGTGGGATTTTTTTTTAGGAATAGGGAAGAAATACTTCCATAATCTATAAAATAGAATAGAAATGGTGATTACTTGCTCCATATGTCTATCACATTATATTATATTATATTTATATACATACCGGTTTCCTATTCCATAGTATACGTTACTTGAAGGCAGAGGCTGTGTCATACATTCCCTGTACCCCTAAAGCCTAGCTAATCACAGAGCACACAGAAGGTGCTCAATAAGTGCTTTTTAAAAATGTGCTAAGAAGGAGCGCCTGGGTGGCTCAGAGGGTTGAGCCTCTGCCTTTGGCTCAGGTCATGATCTCAGGGTCTTGGGATTGAGCCCCTCATGGGGCTCTCTGCTCAGCAAGGAGCCTGCTTCCTCCTCTTTCTCTGCCTGCCTCTCTGCCTACTTGTGATCTTTGTCTGTCAAATAAATAAATAAAATCTTTTAAAAAAATGTGCTAAGAATAAATCTTGCTACATAGAAAAATACATATGAGTACAATCTACAGAGATGGCCAGGACTCAAAATTCAGTCTCCAACTGTCAAAACCTTACCCATCCTTAAAGGCCCAACCCAGGAGAAAGAGACTTCTTCCTAGACACCCTCTGATCTTTCCACCACCCAGAGAGATAACCCTACTCACTTTCGTATTCTCATAGCACTTTGTACATCTTTTTGAATATTTGCCATTTTCTGCCTTGTGTTATAATCTGCTCAGTGACTCGGGTATGAATTATTAACTCGTGCCTACTCATGGTTGTGTCACCCTTAAGCATCTCACGGTACTAACAGACAGTGGTCCTCATCGAGTGCGTGTTAAATTTATCCCTTATTTAACAGCTAAGCTCTGAAATCTTTAAGTTAAAAAAAAAAAAAGTTTTAAAGTAGCTTCAAAACCCTTTTGGAAACAGGTATATTTTTAACAGAGTGAACATAGAAAAATACTGAATTTTGTATATTAGAAGAAAACTACCTGGATTTGCATCTGGGTGCCATCATTTATTGCTACTGGACCATGGTCAAATGACTTAGACTCTCTAGGCCTAGTTCATTCATCTATAAAAGAGGGTAGTAATAATGCCTAACACTTACGGTTGGAGACAATACAGGTAAAGGCCTTTGAAGAGAGTTTGTTGCATAGTGAGCTCTTGATAACTGTAATCTATTATTTAATGATGATGATGATAATAATAAACCCAGAGATTGTTACTTCATATTCAGCTTTTTAAAAAATACCAAACAGGGACAGCCACTCAGTCAGTTAAGCATCTGCCTTTGGCTGAGGTCATGATCCCAGGATCCTGGATCGAGCCCTGCTTTTTGCTCCCTGCTCAGTGGCGAGTCTGCTTCTCCCTCTCCCTCTGTGACCACTCTTGCTCTCACTCTCTCTCAAATAAATAAAATCTTTTAAAAAACAAAACAAAACAAAAAACATCATTGTTAAGACTAATGTCATGAAGATTTTCCCCTATGTTTTTTTCTGGGAGTTCTACAGTTTCAGATCTTGCATTTAAGTTTTATCTATTTTGAGTTGATTTTTGTATTTGTTGTAAAATATGAGTCCAATTTCTGGTATGGAGTTTTACATTGCTAAATTGGTGCTTTCTTGTGGCCATTCAGTTTCTGCAATCCCCTTGACTTCAAACACACAATCCACCTTTTAATTTTTCTTCTAAAATTCTTCTCTTTGTGTAAGATTCATCTTTGCCTAAAACAGAGCCCATTTCTCTCCACTGTGTTTCCCACATTCCTTACTTCCTAAGAGGCATTGGTTCTGGTGCTGTCCTACACCCCCTGCAGCCAACACTGAGTCAACAAGAAAAATTTCTCACATTAAAATATTCTGAGATTCAACCCTCAGGTAATAATTCCCCGGCTTTTAGTCATTCATATCCTTTGGTTCACCGAAATGTTGAGTCTAGTGCCTTCTAATTGCTGACCTAAATAATATCCCCAGTTTTTTAAATATAAAGTTTATTTTAGTAACAACCGTGAGTCATTACAGAAGCTAATGAACTTGGGAATTCTATGAAATCATCCAAGCATATAAAGCCTATTTTCCAAGGTTCCTTTTTCTTAGTTCAAGGCCACAAGAATTGGAACATGATGGAACTTGACTTCCAGCCCACATTTGCCTTATGTCTAGATAATTATGAGTTATAAATCAAGCTAACAATTTGTTAAGTGAACACATTCTATTCTCCTATGTTAAATCTTTTTTTTTTTAAAGATTTTATTTATTTATTTGACAGAGAGAGAGATCACAAATAGGCAGAGAGACAGACAGAGAGAGAGATGAGGAGAAGCAGGCTCCCTGCTGAGCAGAGAGCCCAATGAGGGACTCGATCCCAGGCCCCTGGGATCATGACCTGAGCCGAAGGCGGAGGCTTAACCCACTGAGCCACCCAGGTGCCCCTCCTATGTTAAATCTTAACAAACATACCATGGTAATGACATGTAAGGCCAAGGTTGAACTTAGAATTTTCAGGTTCCTTGGTGTTCTGTATAGGACCTTGGTGACAGAGGCAAAGCTGGCCCCGGCCCTGGGCCAATCCCCTTCCCTTTTACCCCAGCCCTGTTCCTTATGTAAGGGCCTTGCATCCCCCTATGTGGACTCCTTAAGGCCCATTCCAGCTCCAGCCACACATTCTTACTCCCTTCCCACAGTAGTACCTGGGTATCCTTTGGGCAAGCACAGTCTGTCTTTTGAAGAGGGATGCAGGGAAGAGGGCCTGCAGGCTCAGGGCCATTGGGACAGGGGCCTGACTATCCAGAGTGTGTTCTAGAAGAGAGGGTGCAAGCTCCAGGTAGGAAGGAGTACACTCAGGGAAGACCAGAGAGGCACCTCCTAGAGCACAGGTCCAGGCAGGGCCCTTCTTGCCCAAGTCAACTGCTCAACTGACACATGACTGTGTCATGTCCTCTCAGCCCGCTTCCCATTTCAGGCTCAGCTCCAGTGGACAGTTCCACAGAAGCACAGACTTTCCTTTTGTTGCCTGCATAAGCTCAAGTTCAACTTTCTGGCCCATAGCCATTCCCAGCATTGTAGGAGTTTGCCTGCACACGAAAGCAGGCCAGAAATATCTCTGAGTTACCCATCTCTGAGGAAGCCTCAACTCATACAGGACAGGACCAGTTGGGGAAGGGCTCAAGCTTCCCATTGCTTTGGGTAGACGAATCTGGAGAGCTTTCCCTGAGCCCCTTTTGAGATCTTCGTAGAAACAGGAGAGCCACCTCCACAATACACCATTATCTTGGCTTTGGCTTCTCTTTCTTCCCTGACTCACTCACTCTGCTCTCTCACTCTTGCTTCCAGGAATTGTTTCCCAAATAAATGCCCCACACTCAAGTCCGTGCCTCAGGCTCTGCTTTTTGGGATACTCCACAGAATAAAGAGACACATCTAAGAAATCAAAGGACTAGAATGTCTAAAGTCCTTTTATGAAGCCTTACTCCCATGGCTAAATTTTGCCAAATCAACCAGAGCCTATTGGGAGGCAGGATGGAGGCAGCTGCTTATGGAAAATGAAGAAGGAAGGGAAGCAGACCAGAAGCAAAAACCTGTTAGTAATTTTGACATCAAAGATGACAATGAGCAAGACAAAGTGCGAAGAGACCCTTGAAACAGTTGGCCACGGGCCGAGGCTCGCATATACCAGAATTTCCTGGACAGTCCCCGCTTCAAAGTTTTGACATGAGATTCATAAACACATCCTCTAGTCATACTGTTGTTCAGGTTTAAGCTTCAGAAAATGGGGTCACAGACCATCCACAGCCATGACCAGGCCAGGAGCTGCTTTCTGTTGCTTGGGTCCCTTGTCCAGAGCCAGGCCTTAGGATCGGCTTCCTACATAGTACGTAGTGCCTAGTTCCCGGAAGCTTAAGGGAAAGAGCTTTTCGATAAGACCAACAAACACCACTTCTTTCACAACCTAACCCTGTTAGGGGGACCCTATTGCGGAAAGCCCCTCTAGGGCCAGTGTACTACTGGCCTCTGGACGACCTTGCTCTGTACCAGCTTTCACTACCTGGCTCTGAGTAGGCACCGGAGAGCCCAGACTTTGGCCCCTGTGACAGGGAGTCACTTGTGGCCTAAAAGTGAACCCAGCCATCTACTATTTACCTGCCCAATTTACAAACCAAAAACAGGATGGATGGCAGAGAGAGGACTAACCCTGTAAACCATCAATCTCAAGAGCTGGAAGGACTAACCCTTAATAGATGAGACTCTGCCATAGGATTATAGCCTCTGGTATATACATTAGGCTCTTCTGTAGATTTGGTAAAATTAATCCTAAAACCTTAAGGAGTTGCATAATGCAACCATTTGCAATTTAATAATGTTTTTAAGGGGTAATTTTGTATTGTAAACTAGTGGGGAGGGATCCTGCAAGATGCAAAAGGATTGATTTCATTATCTGTGCTGACCCCCAGTGGTGGAGTTAAGAAGGCACACCCAGGAGTGGGCACTGGTGTTGGTGCGTCCAGGAGACAGACATTACAGACCTAAGAATAGACAGCGGCCCATCCTTATCGTCAACGTTACAATAACCTTGTAGGTTTGATCCTTCTCTTCAGAAATGAAAATGACATCACTGTAGTTATGAGTAAACACCTTCTATGTACTAGCACTGGAAAAAATCAAAATTTTGACCTCCAGATACAAGGCCATAAAATGTTTTAAATATCCCAGGTATTATTCAGCAAACATCACTAAAATGAGCCATGAGTCAGGCACCGTTTTAGGTCCTTAGAATACAAAAATCAGTAAAATGAGGCCTTTAGCTAGAGGAACTCACAGTTCTTTCCCTGGAATGAACACTCAACAAATCATCACATTCAGTGTGATATGACCTGTTATAGCAACAAATTGGCTTTTTCCACTAATATTATTAAAAGCATCAAACATCAGAGATATCAGGGAAGAAAAAAATAACTTGGCAACTATAGGGTTGCCAGAATAAAGCAATAGAAAGTGTGAACTTTTGAAATATGCCAAATTGCAAATTAAATAGAAAATGGTAGGTAATGAAGCAAACAGCAAAAATCTTAGCAAGCAGTATTATGAACAGAAAATAAACGCACTAACCTGAGCTTTGGATGTTTTTGTCATGCAAAATGGAAGGTAGAAAAGAGGCAATATGCATCGATCTGAATATATTAACACATTTCAGTAAAAAGTAGACTGAAATATATTTATCCTTAGCAGATGAACAAGAGGAATAATTCTTTAGATTTTAGACTTAGATCTGAGCGACCTTGGCTGAAAGGATGGAAGCAATTTTGAGCCACTTAAAAAGAAAGTAATTGAAACTAAACTGGACCAAAATTTAGGATTAATTTAATTTAATTAGGATTCAGTTACATTTAATTAGTAGTCTATGGGATAAATGTTACCTAAATAAATGACAACCAAGAAATGACAGACACATTCTAAAATATCAAAAACTAACAATATCTTGGTTTGGACACCTATCACTGAAAAAGGACCAAAAATGGAAATTTCTACTTTTTAAGAAAATGTGAAACTTTTGGGTAAAAATGATTGAATGCAGTTAGATCACAGGATCTACCTCCCTCAATACCTAATGATACAAACTACCTGAAGAGAAACAGCAGAGTTCCCCTAAAGTAACTGATCATTGTGTGATGTCAGGCTATAGCCTTCAGAAAGAGATGCTGACTAATGAAAGAGAAGGAAAACTTTGGCAAGGCTTTGCCAGATGTCAGACCCAGTCTCACCAACAAAATGAGTCCAGAGCCACTGGGTAGTGCAGGTACATCTAGGACTACAAGACCACAAGGATCTCTAAGAATGTTGGCTATTGTCTCAAAATGAGAAAATAATTTAAATTAATGAAAATTTCATGCTGTTTTATTTTTTAATTTTAAAATATTTTACAGGAAAATGATTTTTACAACAAAATATATGATCTGATATGTTTGATATCATAAAGAACAAGAGTATCTCCAAAAATGAGTGTTCAGAACCCATCATAATATCTAAATATCATAACATCTAAATGACCCTCCTAATATGCCCCATATCCAAGAGAAAGAAACTGAGGGAATAGCTTTGTCTTGTCATGGAGTGAAAAAAAATTTCTCTAAAGCCCAGCATTGGTTTCACTTTTACTTCAGTTATCTATTTTTCTGTTAAATTCAAGAAAATACAACAACTGAAGAAAAAAAAAAAAAACTGGCCAGATGAGCTCAACAATAGAGTGGAAATGATAAAAGATAAAAGCAGTGTACTTAAGAACAGTGAATAGAAATTACTCAACCAGAAAATAGATTGGAAAAAAAATGAACAGGGCCTCAGGATCCTGCAGAACAATAACAAAAGTTATATTTGTATCATTGGTCCCAGAATGAGAGGAGAAAGAATAGAGAGCTAGAAAAATATTCGAAGAAATAATGACTAAAAACTTCCCAACTTTGGTGAAATACATAAACCTATAGATGCATGAAACTAAATGAATCTCAAATGAAAGAAATCTGTGCCAAGACACACCGTAATCCAACTTTTGAAAACAAGCAAATCTGAAAGTAATCAGAGAAAGATAATTGAGAGCATCAACTCAAAACAGCAGATTACTCATCTGAAACCATGGAGGTCAGCAGAAAGTGGCACATTTTTCAAGGGCTGATAGAAAAGAATAGGAAACTGAATCGTATCCAGAGAAACCAACCCTGAGGAAAGAAGGGTAGGGAAAACAAAAGCATCCTCAGATGAAAGAAAACTAAGAGAATTTGGCACCAGCAAACTACCCTTGACAAATGATAAAAGCAAGTTCTCCAGATAGAAAGAAAATGGTAATAGAAGGTTTGCAACTTCACAAAGAAAAGAACAGTGGAATGGAGAAAAATAGGGGTAAATATAATGAACTCTCCTTCGCATGAGTTTCTGAGATCATTTTTGAGGATTGATGCTGAAATTATAACACCATCTGTTTGGTGTTCAAAATA
The DNA here is from genome assembly GCF_009829155.1 of Mustela erminea. Classification (NCBI taxonomy): domain Eukaryota; kingdom Metazoa; phylum Chordata; class Mammalia; order Carnivora; family Mustelidae; genus Mustela; species Mustela erminea. The sequence goes on along the minus strand of NC_045634.1, from coordinate 25,604,091 downwards.
TGTAGAAGAAATACTTGAAATAATTATATTATAAAAGGAGGGAGGGTAAAAGCATCTAAATGGAAGTAAGTTTTCAGTACTTCACTTGAAGTAATTAAACACTGATACCAATAAGTCATGTGATAAGTGTGATAAGTTATGTATGTATATTGTAACACCTAGAGCAACCACTAAGAAAACTATACAAAGCAATATACTCAGAAGCAGTATAAGTTAAACAAGGTGGAATCCTAAGAAAATTATCAAGCATCCCACTGGAAGGCAAGAAAAGAGAAACAGAAGAAACAAACAGAAAACAATAAAATAGCAGACTTAAGCTCCAACGTTTTAAGAATTACTTTAAAGGTAAATGGTTTAATAATACTAACTAAAGGACAAAGATTAGCAGAATAGATTTTAAAATAAAAAAAGAAAACATTGAATTACATACTGTGTACAAGAAACTCACTTCCAACACAACATGAGTAGGTTGAAAATTAAAGGATGAATAAAAGACATATCATGCTAATATTAATATTGATAATAGATAAGGATAACAGATCAAGTAGATTTCAAAGATAAAATTAAATGGAATAAAGAAGTGCATTATGTAATTATTTTAAAAAATCAACCAAGATACTGATTGTGTGATACTGATACTGATAGAGATACTAATTGTGTGTGTGCCAAACAATAAAGCTTCAAATAAAGGCAAATATAAAACTTTTACTCCAATTAGCATTATAATGATCCCATTTATTCAGACTTATTTTACTCTATCCTTGCTTCCATCATCTATCTTTTTATCTTCCTATTTATCTGTATATGTTCCAAGAGAGGTGGATGGTGTGGTATTTTCCTATATTAATGATGGTTATTTCTATGTTGTGGGGCTGAGGTGGTTCTTTGCCATCTTCTTTGTCTTTTGCTGTATTAGTCTGCTATATTTTTTAATATGAGCACTTTTAAAAAAAAGTAAAGTCATAAAAGAAGTAGCTACATTGGGGTGCCTGGGTGGCTCAGTGGGTTAAAGCCTCTGCCTTTGGCTCAGGTCATGATTCCAGGACCCTGGGATTGAGCCCCGCATTGGGCTCTCTGCTCAACAGGAAGCCTGCTTCCTCCTCTCTCTCTGCCTGCCTCTCTGCCTACTTGTGATCTTGTCTGTCAAATAAATAAATAAAATCTTAAAAAAAAAAAGTAGCTACATTAAGGTAAATTAATGTAGAAATTAATGAGTTCAGTGTTTGAACATTTTATTAGCATTTCTAATTATATTTTAATTGGATTTTGAAATACTATCTCACAGAAAACAGATGTGCTCAACCTATGTTCACTGTGCATTTGCCTGAGCTGTGCTTCAGTTTAAGCAACTTGCTTTGTAAAGGGACAAAATTGAACCAGACCTTAAGTATATGTAAATGCTTATCTATTGATTTAATTAAAATGAGATAGAGTCAACTCTTCATTTGAATAAAGTAGAGCATCCTGAACTATATTCTGGGACAGCTTGTGTTCTAGGTACATAGAGATGACCGATGCTTTCAGCCATCAGGAAGGCTCAGTGGGCACTGGAAACCCTAAGCAATTCACCTTGGCCACAAGCTCTGTTGTCCATTTATCTCCGTCTGTTTTAGGGATGTTATTTCCTGTGCATGCTGTGATGAAAAGAAAAAAAAGGAGCTGAAAGATTTGTTACTCTTATGCCTCAGTGACATTGGTAAATGAAAGCGAAGTTGCTTCTAGATGACCTAAGAAACCTCACTGGTATTGATGCCAACATGCATATTATTAAACAGAGCAAATGATTATCAAGTAAGACAACAAGCTAGAATTGCAGAATTGTAGTGGTTATAGGTTACATTTCATAGACCATAGCAATAACTATTTAAGTCTATGTATGTTAAGAGACTCCACAGTTAAGCAGAAATTAAAACATCTTTCATTAATACGACTGTGAGCACTTTCAACGTACCAATTTTTCAGAACTAACTAGATGATCCATGAGAGTTCCTGCTTTTCTGCAATACAAAGAGAAGGGAGAATTTTTTTTTTAAGATTTTATTTATTTATTTGGCAGAGTGGAGACAGCAAGAGAGGGAACACAAGCAGGGGGACTGGGAGAGGGTGAAGCAGGCTTCCTGCCAAGTTGGAAGCCTGGTGTGGGGCTCGATTCCAGGACTCTGGGATCATGACTTGAGCCAATGGCAGCCACTTAACAACTGAGCCACCCAGGTACCCAAGAAGAGAGAATATTTTATTTTATTTTTATATTCTTTAGATTATTAATGTTTACCAGCAGCATTATCAAGTTCGAAGTACACCAGTTCCAAACAGCACCAAGAGAAAAAAGCAGCCTTGACAAGATTAGATCTAGAAATAGAAAAAATGAAAAGAGCCAGGAGGATCCAAGACACAATTAAAGAAGAAAGAGGGGAGATTTACCCTGCCAAATATCAGAACTTCTACGAAGCTATGGCACTTAAGATAGCGTGGTTTTGCCCTAGAGATAAACCAGCTGACCAAAGAAACTGGCCCGTAAAGTAGAATAGAGTCTCTGAACAGGCCTCCACTTATTTAGTCTTTTATAAACACACACACACACACACACACACACACACACACACACACGTATATATGTATGTATGTATATGATATATACATATATCATATATATATGACATATATCACATATATATGACATATAGGTAGCATGGCCGATCAACAAGGAAAGGAGGGGCTTCCCAATAAACAGGACTAAGAAATGGTTACGAAGGGAAAAATAAAAATATATTTTTATCTTTATCTACAAAAATTAATTCCAGATGGATCAAGGACTTAAGTGTCAGAAGCCAAACTTTAAAATGTTTAGTAGAAAATATTGAAGAATAAGATGTGAAAAGACATTTAGCCATAAAAGGAGAATGAAGTTTTTATTGTAGCAAAATAAAGAACTTCTTTCATCAAAAAATGAAAAGACAGACTCTAAATTGGAAGGAGATATTTGTGGTACATAAAATCTACCAAGGATTAATTTCATATCAATGCAGTATAAGGAGCTCCTGTGAATTCATTAAAAAAAAAAAAAAATGACAACCTGGTAGAAAATTGGTAAAAGACATCAATAGGTGTCTTTCTTTTTTTTAAAAAAGATTTTATTTATTTATTTGACAGACAGAGATCTCAAGTGGGCAGAGAGGCAGGCAGAGAGAGAGAAAGGGAAGCAGGCTTCCTGCTGAGCAGAGAGCCCGATGTGGGGCTCAATCCCAGGACCCTGGGATCATGACCTGAGCCGAAGGCAGAGGCTTTAACCCACTGAGCCACCCAGGTGCCCCCATCAATAGGACTTTGAAGGAAGATGAAACACATGGCTGATAAACATATAAAATGTTGCTCAACCTCAGTAATCAGGAAGGACATTTTGCATCTATTTTACTGGCAACTATTAAGAAGACAATACCAAATTTGGAGATTGTGGACCAAGAGACCACCTATTTATTAGTTGGTGAGAGCTTAAGTTAGAACCACTGCTTTAGAAAACAATTTGGATTATCTCATGAAGTTGAACATTCTCTTATCTTATAGAAGAGTAATTCCTTTGCTATAGGCCATAAAGAAACTCTTGACCATGTACATCAGAAGACATTAAAAATAGTAACAATAACAATAATAATAACACCCAGTGCCATTCATAACAGCAAAAATCCAGAAATAAATCCAAATGTTCATTGATAGAAGAATGGGTAAATCAGCAGGAGAATGGATAAATAAGATATACACTTAAAAACGATATGTTATTTAGGCTATCATATATATGTGATACAATTTTTCTTAAGCAAGGGAATCATAAATATAAATTTGGGAGAGTGGTTACCCCTGGATTAGAGAGTGTAAAGCAGGGAAAAAGACAGGGGAAGAGTAGTTATCATTAGAAGTTAGGATCAGAGTTCTAATTCTTTTTTTTTTTTAAGATTTTATTTATTTATTTGACAGACTGAGCAGAGAGCCTGATTCGGGGCTCAATCCCAGGACTCTGGGATCATTACCTGAGCCAAAGGTAGAGGTTTTAACCCACTGAGCCACCCAGGGGCCCCCCAGATTTCTAATTCTTGAGTTGTGTGCTGTGGTGCCAGGTGCTCATTGTATTATTCAGTATTATTCAAATTCATTGTATTATTTAAGTATTATTCAAATATCAAGTATTATTCAGATATCAAGGATTATTCAAATTCATTGTATTATTCAAGTATTATTCAAATATATTTATATAGAGGCCCAAGCACAGTCCAGGATGAACTATGAACCAACGTGTCCTATGAACCAAGAATTATGATTAATCTATTTTGTGTATTTTAAGTCATTTTATTTTATTTTTTTTTAAAGATTTTATTTATTTATTTGACAGAGATCACAAGTAGGCAGAGAGGCAGAGAGAGAGAGAGAGGGAAGCAGGCCCCCTGCTGAGCAGAGAGCCCGATGCGGGACTCGATCCCAGGACTCCGGGATCATGACCTGAGCCAAAGGCAGAGGCTTAACGCACTGAGCCACCCAGGTGCCCCAAGATGCTGGCTTCTAACAACACAGATTCACTAATGACCTAGCACACTAATCTATTAGTTGCTAGTTATCTTTGTGTTTTCCACTAAGTTGGAAAAGGAAAATACAGACTCTGTGAAGTTAGCCTAGTTGTGTTACTCATAACATTTAGGGAGCTTGGTTTTGTTTTGTTTTGTCTTTTAACTTCTGCTGCCTAACTGTCACACTTCCAATCTCATATGAAAGACACTTTTCCTATAGGGATTCTTCCTTAGTGCCTTGTGGCACATGAGAGCAGACCCACCATTGAGAAGCATTTAAATAGCTTGTATATTAATTTGAAAATTCAAGGAACAAAATGTTATTGTATCTTTTAGCTCCTAAACAGAAGACCACAGTGACAGTAAAGTAAGTCAAGGCATGGTAGCAGAGAGAGTTTGTCTTGGTCTTTGAGAGTGAATCCCCCTTACCACTTAGTCATGACTCATTGACCAAACCAGAAAGTTCAGATGGAACAATACAGCAAAATAGCAAACATCATGGTGTGTGATCACCGTAGTGTGCTGCTGATACTTTCAATGGACACTAGACCTATCTTCTCGTTGATGACAGGTAGGTTGAAAAATATTTCCTTGGACATTTTCTTCAGTCTTTCCAATTGTATTGGGATGAACTTAGTGTCCACAGGAACACAGGTTGGAATTTATTCCTTGGCAGGTGTAGGCTAGAGGAGCGGGTCTGTCTTTGGTCCTTGTGGCCTTAGGTCACCCTAGGGAACACGATGGTGCCACTACTAATTTAGAACATGATGGAGAATAGGTTGCTAATCCGTGTCTAGGGAGAAAAAGAGAAATTAATAGCATACAGCTATAAAATGAGGGGGACTAGTACTTGCTTATTGTGAGAGGTAGGAGTTTCAGATATAAGAACTTAGAACTTGACAGCCAAATTAGTTACTAGGGCTTGGTAAAACCCCTTCCAGTGAGGCTTAAGCAGTGTGAAAATGGATGAACCCAAATGTGAAAACAGCTGGATCAATTGGTAGAGCCTCTCCTACTTGCAAATGAAATGTTGCCTCTTGTATATATTGTTATAATCCAATCCAGCGCCATTTAACTAATGTAGAGTCTGTCAGAAGTGCTAGGAAGACCCAAAGTCCTACAAACTAATACTTCCTATGAGGAGATTGTCAGTCTTTTATAAACTACAGGTTTCATGTTCATGCTATGGGCGGGGCCATTTTTAAACATATATTATGGCAAGTTTCTTTTCCAAATGCAATTTTCAGATTTTTACTGTTCCTGCTGGATCTGGATGATGTGGGTAGTGAGACAGTGTTGGTGTTATAAAGCTTTACAAACTGTTTACAGTGTCCTGAAAAATGCTCACTAGGTCTTAATGAACAAGGCATTTGAAACATTGGAATAAGGTCTTTTCCAACATTGGCTGACAGATATTTGTAGAGGAGTTGCTTCTGTCCATCCTGAAAATATACAAATACTGAAGCATACATTTATAAGGATAACATTTTATTTGAATAGGTTAAGTCTGAATAATTAGGAAGATCCTTCAAGGAAAAGGGTAAGTTGCCTTCTTTGTCTTTAGAGTTCTTCTTATACCATGGGCCTGAAAAATGGGGAATTCTTATGACACTAGTAAGGTTACACTGGCAAAATTATGGAGAGCGTAACTCCCATCTAATTACTGTTGGAATTCCTTCTTTGTTCATGGGTGCCAGTGGGAAGTCAAAGTAGTGGGAAGCAGAAGTAAATGCTTTGGCAATACCAAGTGGCCATCTAGGAAGTGCCAAAGATGATTTGGTTACCAAGTCACTCTGACAGTTGGAATGTAAGGTTGTCAGAGAACAGTGGTTATGTCTTGTACACCAAGGTTCCAGTTTGAGAATGAGGAATAACGTATTTGTATTAGAGATCTGACAGTATAATAGCCACAGAAGACATTGATGCTGGGGCCATCTGGATATCTTAGCTCCTTCAGAATTGAAGCACCCTTATGGTATTACAACCACCATTAGCCATAGTTACCCCAAAGCACAGTCTGGGCCACTGAAAATGTTAACAGCTTTTTGTGTTTTGTGTTTTTTGTTTGTTGTTGTTTTTAGAAGATACAGTACTCACTTAAGGAAGAACATCAAATTCTGCTGCTTGGGGGTGACTTTTTTGGCCAGGTAGGGGTGTGGCCTCAGTTGTCTCTGTGGTGTTTGGCTTGAGTAGGGTGGTTATTGTCTAAAAGTTTTCTGTATTGCTAGGCATATGCTTTCCCGGTCCCTTGGCTAGAAAGAGCAGACTTCTTTGGAAGCTTTTTTCTTTCTTTGGTGTGTACTCATTGGTGTTTATGAGTGACTAGTTTCCTCCTTAGTTGATCCAAGATACATGAGAAAAAACAAAACGCGGGAAATTCAGTCACATCATTCCCTGAGTTCTGAGGTTGTTCCCCAGACTTCCTTTTTCTGTCCACCATCAAGCCTTACATTTGCTTTATAATGTCTAGGCATTCTAAGCTATACTTATCAGGAGAAGTAGGGAGAAGTGCGTCTACTCCATCTTGGTCCCTTTGGTGTTTTTGTATCAACGAAATAGATATTACATTGGAATTAAGAAACATAGCATGAATTTCAGATGTCTCTAGAAATATGCAGAGTGATCTAGATCAGAGTTTTTTCCAGTGGAAACTAGGCCTGGGTCATGTTTTAAAAATCAACTTTATCTGGTTTAATATTCATACAATAATGAATATGTTACATACAATTGAATGCACTAATTTTAAGACAACAGCTTGTTGAGTTTTGACAAATACATACACTTGTGTAGCCATTACCGCCATTAAGATGTATTCTCATTTACCCCCCAGATCTCCCTTGTGCCCCCTTTGCAGTTGACAGAGCCCTAATCCCTGTCTCAGGCAAGAATTGATATGATTTCTCTCAAGACAACTTTGATTTTGCCTGCTTTAATTCTTTATTTAAATGGAATCATAGGGATTTCTGGGTGGCTCAGTCAGTTAGACATCGGACTCTTGATTTCCATGCAGGTCGTGACCTCAGTGTTGTGAGATCGAGCCCCACATCATGTTCCTCTGTGAGGAACCTGCCTAAGATTCTCTCTCTACCCCTTCCCCTACTCTTTCTCTCACTTAAAAAAAAAAAAATTTTTAAGTGAAAATTGGAATCACATCATATGTACTCTTTTGTTTGGCTTCTTTTACTCAGCAAGATGCTGCTAAGATTTATCCATGTTGTCTGTACTGGTATTGGTTTCTTCTTATTAATAACAACTCTTTTAGCTCCTGGCTAGCTCAGTCAGTAGAGCATGAGACTCTTAATAATGACTCTTCTGTGGTACAACTGTCCCTCAATTTGTGTATCCATTCATCTCTTGATGGACATTTCTACTGTTTCCATTTAGATCATTATACATCAAGGTGCTGCGAGCATTCATGTGCAAGTCTTCCGTGGGCATCTATTTCCATTCCTCTTGAATAAACACCTGGGAGTGGAATGAGTGGCTCATTCAGTAAACGTACATTTAACTCTATAAGCAACTGCCAAACTGATTTCACAAGTGGCTGTCCAATTTTGCATTACCAACAGCAGTACGTGAGAATTCTGGTTACTTCACTTCCTTGGGCTCTGGCTTCGGTCCTTGCCACCAACACTGATGAAGATCCCTCCAGAGCCAGTGTGTTTTCATTGCTAGGCTTAGCCAGTGGCACTTCTTACTAAATCTAACTGGTACTCCCACCATGCCAGCTCTTTAAATTCCCTGGAGCTGAAGGGTTGAGTGAGGTCAGATTCTGGGGTCTTCCCCTCATATACAAGCACAGAACCACAATCTCCATTTGACTTTGAAATTCTGGATTTTAAATCCAGCAAGTCTTTCTCAAGCCTAATCCCACTATTTGTCAGCATAGCTGATACTTCTTTATTGACACACTGCCCAGGGTTCTTAAGAAGCCTAGCCTGAGGGTGCCTGGGTGGCTCAGTGGGTTAAGCCGCTGCCTTCAGCTCAGGTCATGATCTCAGGGTCCTGGGATCGAGTCCTGCATCGGGCTCTCTGCTCAGCAGGGAGCCTGCTTCCTTCTCTCTCTCTCTGCCTGTCTCTCTGCCTACTTGTGATCTCTGTCTGTCAAATAAATAAATAAAATCTTAAAAAAAAAAAAAAAAAAGAAGAAGCCTAGCCTGAAAGAGAGAGAGAAGAAACCATCTGGAGGGGCAAGGGTGGTGACACCCAGTAGATCAGTCAGCGATCAGTAAACTGATAGGAGATAATGAGCAAGATCCTTTTGTAGTTGTTTTAATCCTGATAGACCTTGGAAGATTTATAGGTTACTTACTTTCAAAATGTAGGCTTGTCTCATGGAACGTATTAATATTAATACAAAATAATTTTTTCATTGAAAATGAGGAAAAAAAGTCTTTATGCAAAAGAAATATTCCCCAATTAATTCCATTAATTCAATTTCAATTAATTAAAAAATAAATTTTACCAATCTCTTTCTCTTTATAGTAATAATCATGCAGGAGATTAAACTTGACTTGGAAAATCCCTCAACCCACCCAAAATGGGCTAGTATTTTGTCAGTTCTCTAACTGTTACCTACTCATTAAACAACTTGCTAAAATCTTACTTAATGGATACTTCTCTCCTTGGACAGCCAGGGCAGACCAATCTGTGGACATTTCGACATTTTGATTAGGACAGTACTGCAAGAGGCCCAGAGCAGGGGGCCGGAAGTGTTTGGTCCTATCTGAGCCTTAGTTTCTCCATATTTAGATTGAGAGTATTTTTAAAATTAGATCTCAGGCCGCAGGACCTGTAATCCCAAGCCCATTTTATAGATGGATGCCCACTCTAGACTTAAGATATCTATCTGCAGGACAGATAGAATGGAGAGTACCTGAGGTGGTAAGAAATGCTTCCCCAGGGCGAAACATTTCCCAGAAGGACAATATTATTCCAGGGTGTGGTCTCTGAAATGTTTGCCGTGATTCTATGTACCATCTAACAGGGAGAAAAATCACCTTGTGAATTTTCCAAGTGAATCAACTGCTGATTCACAAGCGTGTCCATGAGGTGTTACTCATCCCATGGTAAGACTCAGCCCTCAGTCCTCCTTTGGAGTGGAGTGTGACTGAGCAGGTCTAGCTGGCAGAATTATTATGTTCTCCTGGTTTCTGCCCCCTGGTGTCCATGCTCCATGTGATTCTCTTCCGCTTGAGTGTAGGTGAGATCTGGAAATACAATGGGATTTCATCCTATGATAAGGTTGGGTTACCTGCTAATGGGAAGGGATCCTACAGATGTAACAACACCAAGAGGGAGATTATTTGGGGTGAGACTGACCTGAGCAGGTGAACACCTCAAAAATGGATCTGGGCCTTCTCTGAAGAGAAGAATTGTTTGAAGTGAGAGAGATCCTCCTACTGGCCTTGAAGCATGTTAGAAATTGTCTGTGGAGGGAGCCAAGTGGCAAGGACCCAAGGCTTGTACCTATGGAGAGTGGTTTCTGGTCAATGGCTAGCAGGCAAACAGGGACTTTTGTACTATAGCCGTAAGGAACCAAGTCCACCAATAACTTTCATGAGCTTGGAGATGGTTTATTTCCTAGTCAAGTGCCCGGGCAGGGATACAGGGCCCAGCTAACATTTTGCCTTCAGCCTGGTGGGATCCCAAACAGAGATCTAGCTCAACCGTTCTCAGACTGCAGGCCACAGAAGCTGAGAGAATAAATGCATATTGTTTAAAGATGCTAAGCTTGTGGTAAGTGGGTCTGCGGCAGCAGAAAGCAAATAGAACAGGAGCCGTTCAGCACTCATCTCCTCCACCCAGCTTTGTGCCCCTTGACTTTACAAGCCTAGCACAGGGCCTTGCCCATGGCAGGGCAGAGAGTCCAACCTGGTATGAGCTCTAAGGATCTGATGGAAACCATGGAGGATGTGTTAGGTGGTAGTATATGACCCTTGATGTAGGATAGGACCCATCACCTGTGAGATCCTAATCTGTGTGCTTCACAACCACTGTGCAAGGATGATAGTATTTGTTAGAATCCTTTTATGAATAAGAAAGCTGATGTCCATGGAGGTTAGCCAAGATGCCCAAGGTCATGTCATTGATGAGCAAAAGGTCAGGCTTCATGGCCAGATCTTGATGACTCCAAGGTCAGCGAGCTATGGTTTACAGTCTCCTTCCTATTCTTTACCTCCACTCTGTTTTTGAGTTCCCAAGGGCCACATGGTCCCCCACCTCCCAAGTGCTTGACTCTGGTGTGCTCATGTAGTTTTACTCCTTGCCTAGAGCAACCCTTGTAGAAAAAACATTCCTCGTTGGTCCCCTTGCTCATATATGTTTGCTGCTCCTCACACGTGCCATGATGGACAGAAGCTCCTGGCTTGGATACTCCAATGCCAGGAGCCACTGCTCCTTTGCCTTCTGGAGCCTCTGGTGACAGGTGAGAGAAGAGTAGAGTTGGATAGAAAATCAGGGATATAAAAAAAAGAAAACTATGAATAGGTATCTTCCCATTTGTAGCCAGAGTAGACTCCCCAGCTCTGTAGCATTCCAACTCTATTCTGGGATTTGTTCACCCTTCTTTAGTTTGGCTTTTTAAAATGATGCCGTATAGTTCTTGGCTCTCTTGAGGGCAGTTTCTGGAAAGTAAGTCTCTGCCACTTGTTCAGACTGTTTTTAAGGATCTGAGATCATCTGTGTTTCTGTGCTTTCCTACAGCCATTCTCAAGGAAGGGCTTGGTCCTTCCTGAGCCTCTATCCACTGAACGGATTCTCCTTGCTTGTGCTGCTTCGCTATCTCAAGAGGCCAGAGCTCTAAGAATCAGGATAGGGGTTTCTCACAATCTGCTTTGCAGATGCCTCCTCTCTGCTAGATTCTCCTCTCTGCTGGATTTTTGATTTGTATCTTTTGGAGAAGTAGTAGAAAGAGTCAAGAATCTAGAGTCAGAAATAGCTGGGTTTGTGTTCGGGCATCATCACCAACGGACTGTGTGACTTTAGGCAAGTTGTTCAACCTCCCAGCTTTCATTTCCTCAGTTACAAAATTAGGAAAAGAAAACCCCCTTCGGGGCGCCTGGGTGGTTCAGTGGGTAAAGCCTCTGCCTTCGGCTTAGGTCATGATCCCAGGGTCCTGGGATCCAGCCTCACATCGGGCTCTCTGCTCAGCAGGGAGCCTGCCTCCTCCTCCTCTCTCTCTCTGCCTCCCTCTCTGCCTACTTGTGATCTGTCAAATAAATAAAAATCTTTAAAAAAAAAATACCCCCTTCATCAGATTCATAGGGGAACTACAGGAGATGATGCTTGTAAAGCCTCCGGTGTGGAAAAATTGTGTAACAGTGCTAGCTACTATTATATGCACATGTGACAAAATGATAGTAGGCAATATTAACTGATGCATTCCCTTCTTCGTCATTCCCACTTGCTTTTACTTTCTTATGTTTCCTATTCCCATACTGCCCATTTGGCTATTAGACATGAGATCTTTGTGTCCCCAAGGAGAATTGTCGCAGCAGAAGAAAGAGGGCATTATGTTCTCGAGTCCTGATGTCTACGGCTGAAGCTGACACAGAAAGAGAGGGCTGATCTGCTTCTCCCCCCCCCCCCCCGCCTCCTTGCCACTAGGTCCAAGTCCTCCAAGCTGGGGGAGGGAAGAGACCTAGCAAGGAGAGTAGCAGAATGAGTCACTGGTGTGGGTTCTGCCCATTTTCTACTTGGAACCCTGAAAGAGAAGCTTCCACAATAACGTCCCCCCACACCAGAGTAACTGTAGAAAGAGCAGACTCACAGACGCCCATGTAGCATGTCCCAGTCGCACTCAGGAAACAGCTAACTAACCTTCCTCTGTGGTCTGAGGTGCAGTTGCCTTTGAGGGGTGCAAAACACGCCATCCCCAAATGGGCCTCTTTGGCATAGGATTATTTTGAGTCACATAGGATTATTTCGAGACACAGGAGAAGCTCTGAAAAGGGAGTAGAAGTTACTCTTTTTCAAGAGAAATTGGTATTTACAAAGGAAACCTCCACTTGTAAGGATGTCTCCCTCTCTGTACCAAGAAGAGAAGGATGACTCTTTTTAAAAAAAAAAAAAAAAATTTTTAATTTCTTTTCAGTGTTCCAGAATTCATTGTTTATGCACCACACTCAGCACTCCATGAAGGATGACTCTTAATCATAAAAGACTGACTGATGGAGCGAGCACAGACTTAAATCTGTGTAACAACCTTACTCTTGTTTATCTTGTTTTTCCTGATAACCTCCCACATAACCAGCCCACCTCACTCTTCTTTCTTTTTTCTTTAGCTGAAGACGGTAGTTAAGCCAGAGGCTAAGCCATCTCAAGGAGTTATCACCTGCTTTTTCCTGGGTAGCTTCCATTTACACATGAGGTATACATGTTAGTAAACTTCTGTTTTTTGTTTTTTGTTTTTTTCTCCTTTTAATCTGATTTTTATCACAAGGGTCTCAGCCAAGCATTCAGAAGCTTACAGGGAAAATGATCCTTCTTCCCCTACAGGGGCCTCAGGGATTCAAGGACATTGAGTAGCAGCAGAATAAACCATGAAAGTAGAAGCTCACTGGGAATGCAGATATCTCCACGGATGCCAGAGAGCAGAAGTGATGAGGACAACCTAGCAAAATGATTTAAGTCTCAGCAGGACTGTCACAGGCCCCTGTGACAATGGAGGACCACCTACCTCCAACCATCCAACCTCTTCCTCCCTCCATGACACAATGCTTCGCAAACTCCCAGGCAAGGAGAGAGCCCCCGATTGGCTGAGTTAACACTGACTGGAGCAAGTGTGCCCTAGATTGATGAGTTTTCCACTGCCAAGTAGTACTGAGGTTCAAGTGACTCGATTTATTAACAGAGCGCTGAAGTTAGTTTGTAGACCCACAGAATGGAGGCTGTCCCGGTGAACTGAACCTCCGAGCCAGTGTGCATGCACATGGGCATGTGCTCATGCTCACACACATACACACACACGAACACACCCACATCACCTTGGCATCCTTCCTTGCTCTGCTTGCCTCTGGGAGTGATCTCCTCTTTCGCCAAGGGCCATGCCACCCTAGACTTTCTCACTATTCTCATACTTGGGATTAAAGACACTTTAAAGCAAATTCCCGTGTTTATTAAAGCTTTCTTTCTTTTTTCTTTCTTTCTTTGAGATTTCATTTATCTATCTGAGGAAGAGGGAGGGAGAGAGAATCTGAGAGACTCTGTGCTGAGTGCAGAGCCCCACGTGGGGCTCAACCCCATGACTGCAAGACCATGACCTGAGCAGAAACCAAGAGTCAGGTGCCCCAATTGACTGAGCTACCCAGGCACCCCTGCCGCTTAGTTTTTTTAACATACACAGTTCTAGGTCAAAGTCATCTAAGAACCAGAAGGTATAGCTTTCTCTTTCACCTAGGTTATTTGCCTTTCTATCTAATCAGCTGCTAATTTGAGCCCCAGGAGAAGTTAATTTTTAAGAGTGCTGCCCATTTCCTGCTTGGCACCCTGAAAGAGAAAACTCCCACAATACCTCCCCCATCAGAGTAGCTGTAGGAAGAGCAGACTCATGGACACCCTACCTGTCCCAATAGCATTCAGGAAACAGCAACTAACCTTCCTCTGTGGTCCCAGGTGCAGCTGACTTTGAGGGGTACAAAATTTCACCGACTCTTCTCACACGTCATGCTTTGAAAAGATTACTGATACTGATTATTTGTACACTAGAAAATTTCCTCAGTTGAATGTCATCCAGAACATTCTGGTTGAGAAGTAGTGATGCAGTTCAGCGGAAGCTGATGTGACTGATGAATTTATCGGGATGGCAAAGGCACGAGGACAGTTCAGAGAAAAGCAGCAGTTGACCAGGCTTTTTTCTTGAAGGTGGTTTGGTTACTTTTGGTAGGATATTCTGGTGAAAGATAAACTGAGGCATATTACATTTTTAAGAGTTTATTTGAGTAGAAATGGATTTGAATCAGGCAGCAGAAAACCACAAGTGGTTAGGAACCCCTTGGGGCCTCGGGGCAAGACTTGCATAGAAAAGGCAGAGAAGCAAAGCACGGAAATTGCTTGATTGGGTCTAGCTTGAACAGTTGCCTTATTTGGAAAAGTTGGCTGTTTGTGATTGGTTGGCCTTAGATTTGAATTTCTTAGCCTAGAGGCATCGTTGGCTTAGGTTTGGGTCTACTTTCTGGGCTGCCCCAGCATCAGGGTCACCTCGGTCCAAATACTTACCTTTCAATTACAACTGAAAAATAACCTCTTGTTTGAGCCTCCTGCCTGGCCAGAGCTGAGCTGGAGAGAGCCAAAGGCATCGAGGTGATCAATTAGGACAAGCCAAAGTGAGAGTAACCATGGAGCCTTTAAATGCTTATTGGTTTGGAGGAGGAAGAGGCAGACTGGGGAAGCACTAGCTCTCCCAGTGTTTTATTTTTCACCCTGGAACAGGGCCAGCACAAACAGGAAGCCCAGACAAAAGGCTCCTGCCAGTTTGTGGAGGGGGTGGAGAGAACTGGGGGTGAAAATACTGAATACTGAGTCAGAGTGACTCAGAGCTCAGGATCCCCCTGCCCCCAACTCTAGAAGGTGCTCTCTCCAGAGGTGCCTGAAAAATGCCTCAACCATGACCTACCCCCCACCCCCCGCATAAGGAGGCCTCCAAATGGTGGTGATAGGGCTAGGAATGCAGGTATTTCTATGCATCACCAGCCAGGAGGGCCCAAGGATCCCTCCAGAGACTCCATGCGTTGCACACAGACACAGTGCATTGGCTTTGCATGAAGTGGGCTATGAGGAGGTGAGCTTCCCCCCATGAGGTCCACTAGGTAAAGCCTCTGTAATTGGCAAATGTGGGGCCTGAGAGATCACGCAAAGTGTTGTGACCTGGAGTCACACTCCTCACCCCTCAGCTTGACTTTCTTATCCACAGCCCAAGTCCTAACTGGATGTCAGTGGGAAGAGATTTGTGACCCCCCACCCCAAGGAGATTTCAAACGTGCCTATTTGAGTAGGCCTTTCTGAGCACCCATCTGTATTCTAAACCCTCGTTAGTTCATTTGCTGTTTTTCCATATACTTCCTGAGAATAGATATATGATAAATGTTGCCTGTATTATCTTGACCTTGATGGCTATTTTCCTTTAAAACAGCAACATGAAGTCAGTAATATACTCCTTTTCTGTACATCTATACACTGGTTTGTTAGCAATGAGGACAAATGGCTGGTTTCTTTTCTTCTTTTCTTACGTGTTCCGATGTTGTGATGTTCATTCTCCTCCATACCCACTCACCATGTAAAACCCAGTGAGGAAATCAACATTCTTTCTAGAACTAGTGTACCATATGCACCTTACATGGGTGATAAAAGCAGTCCCTCAAAAGCTGACCTATTCTGACTTAGCTTGGCCTTGGTTCTCTGCAGTCTGGGGGGAAGGAGGCTATACCAAGATCAGTCAGTTGACCTGCCCTAGGATCAGCTGGAAGCAACCCCAGTTTTTAAACTATTGAGTCATCCAGGTTTGCTTTGCTTTCTTTTTTTGACAGATAAATAGGTAGAGATTGGGAAGCTAATCAAAGGCTACTTAGGATGGGCGGAGGTTAGACTTCACATGCTCTGGAATTTTCTTTGACTCAGCTTACTCTTGTTGACTTGAAAGGAAGGGAAATAGCCTCTTATCAGGTGTTCCCTGTTTTTTTCAACAACCACTAACTCCACAAGGGAGTCTTTTATCTTTATAGTCCTAGTACCTAGCCCAGTGCCTGGCAAAGAAATTATAAATACTCAATAAATATTTGTTGAATAAAAATGTTAAATTCCCCAGGGACTGTCTGCAAATTCAGGACTGAACCTGCTAATGTGGCTGCCATAGTCAGGCAGGCAGGCAGGATCTCTCTCAGGGTAGCTCAGTATCATGGTTGAGTGGGTTGACCTTACAACTAGACTCCTGGGTTCAAAATCTTGGCTATGCTCCTTACTTCTTTGTGACTTTGGTCAAGTTACTTTAGTTTCCTGCTCTGTAAATTGGGGCTGTCTTGTAAGGTTGATAAGAGCACTACATGAGTTAATATTTAAAACCACTTAGAAGAGTGAGGGCATAAAGTTGAGAGCTGTATGTGTTGACAAGTAAATAAAGTAGTTTTCCCAGTTCTATTGACATATTCAATGGCAGCAAATTGATGGATATCTAAATAACCTATCATGGTTCTACTGTGCTTTAATTTATCAGACAACTTCTCTGTCATTATCTTTTTTGTTGTTCTGTTTTTTTGTTTTGTTTTGTTTTGTTTTGTTTTTAGAGAGAAAGAGAGAGCATGTATACACATGCCTGGAAGTTGGGGGTTGGGGAGAGAGGGAGAGAGAGAATCCCAAGCAGGCTCCATGCCCAGCACAGAGCTCAATGTGGGGCTCCATCCCATGACCCTGAGATCATGACCTGAGTAGAAATCAAGAGTCACACTTAACCAGCTGAGCCACCAAGGCACTCCTCTGTCATTATCTTTGAACAAATTCTCCTATCACTCCTACTGGTAGGGAGATATTATGGCCCCCATGTTAGAGAAGGAGAAACTGTAGTTTAGACTGGGGAAGAAGTAGCTTGTTAGCTCAATAGAACCAGTGCTTAAATACATGAAACCCAACAGAGAAGGTGTGGATGTGGGTGGTGGAGTGGGGATGGGGAATTCTGAACTGAAATGAACTGTGACTATGTTCTGCGAAAAATATTTCTTAGTCATAGTTCCAATATAAGTTTCATATGCTGGAAAAAAAAAATGGGTTGCCCACCAACCATAATACCTCCAGAGATAGTGCACATGTCAACTTAACATTTCCTGGAATTTGCTTGACACAATTTGAAATTATGCCACTCTCCAACTAAGGTAGCTCTTTCAATGCAGTGACTTAAAGGGACATGTCCATCAATCAGTTCTTCAGCACAATGTAGATGACCTTAAGGCTCTCACAGATGAACTTTCACAATAAGCTTCCACCAGCGACTTGAGTTTTAAGGAGAAATTTGTAAAGAGACTCTCTAACAAATAATTTAAAAGTTTTAGTGGTTAACTTTAAGGATATTGTCGGAGGCAGGCCCCTGGCCAGGGCGGCCTCCGCCATTAAAAGATGGCGCCTGGCTAGTTGCCAGGTTAGGATTGCCTCGTGAGACTAAGCAGAATGCCTAAGAGGAAGTAAACAGCATTGGTTGCTAGCGAAGTTGTTCGTTTAGGTGCACAGCCTGATTCGCTCCCTCCTGTACCCTGCTCGCTGATTGGTCATGTAAGCGTATATAAGTGTGTAGACTTGCAGAAATAAAGAGAGAGAAGATGCATCCGAACCAGGGTTCTTGTCGTCCTTGCGGGGCGAGGGCGATAGATATGAATGTATTATAGTGGCCCTGAGTCTAGCTTTTTTTCTTAGGCTCTCATTGGATAAACCAAACCACTGTTTTGGTTCAACCGTCTCAACCTTCCAATTCTGCTCTATGCTTGAGGGTGTATGAGGAAATTCAGGATAGGAGAGGGAGAGAGCAGGGATAAGTCAGATCCTAATTGTGTATGATTATATACTAATATTAGAAATTCAAATGAAATTTAAGTGATATTTGACTGGTTCAAACATCAGAAAGAGATATTTAGAAAGTTCATATTCAATTTCTCACATTAAAGATTTCTGAAAAAAATGTTTTCAGAAGGCTAACAAGTCGATCAAGAGGGATAAAGAACTGAAAATAAAATAGAAGGATGGAATATTAATTAATTAAAGTCTTTAAATTTTGTATCAGCCTGGGTTGGGTCAAGGAAGTATTGAATCAGACCACAGCTGATATGCACAAGCCAGGAAAATCTGATTTCTTCTTTTTCCTCACTCCAAAGTCTCAAGTTCATAGCAGGAGACAGGAAGCTATGGGGGGGTGTGGGGGAGCAAGAGATGGGGAAGGCAGGGTGAGAATGCACAGGTGCAGAACAGGCTTTCAGTTCATATACTGCCTCTACCCATCTCCCTAGTGGTAGTCCAACTCATTCTTACAGATTTTTAAATAGTAGAAACTCTCAATAGGCACCACTTACAAATTTTATTTTTCAACCCTTCCATCTGAATTTACACTGACAACAATGGCTCTGGAGGCAAAATGTTCAAAATAGAGACATGGCAGCATTAGCTAAATTGGCTAAATGTAGCCTAAATAGGGAGCTATAATTTCTTGACTGTATGACATTCTGATTAAATATTAGAAACAAACAAACAACAACAAATGTGCGTGCGTGCGCGCGCGCACACACACACACACACACACTCAGGTTTTCAGCAGAATCAGGTTTTTTTAAACGTTAAAAATGGGAAAGGGTCTTGAAAACCTTGAAGGCCTGGAAATAAATACTATAAATGAACAATAGGATCTGGAAATACTATAAGAAACTTATTTCTTTATAAGATTGTTAGAGACTATTAGATATGGATAGGTTATAGAATATTAAGTTTTGTTTCCTCCCTGGCTTGCCACCATCTTCTGAGCCTCCAAACCCAGATCACCTCTCCCCTCTCCTACCATGGCTTCTTCTGCCGGCTATCCCTCTTCACCAGGCTGCTTCTGCTCTGGCCAGTCATTTTTAGCTAATGAGAATGATCACCGCCTACACTGCCCACAGGTACTGTGATGAGTTCTTAGTCACAGAACTTCCATATGCATCTTGAGAGTAAGAGAGAAAGAGAGATGACAGTCTTAAGTCCAAACCTGAGTTGAAAGAAGAAATAGCAGAACAGGTGTTGGCCAAGATTTTCCTTTCATTCAATTCATGGGTAAGACCAAGGATCATTAAATAGGCCCCCAACAGAGTTTCTCCAACAAAGATCCAGGGATCACCCAAAGTGCCTGTTGAACAGAGATTCCTGGACCCATTGTCCTTGACCTCTTGAAGCAGGATCTCCAAGCATGGAACCCTGGTATTTTCTTTTTCACATGGTGATTGTGAGGCCTGCCAAATTTGAAAGATTATGAGCTCTCTCTAGGCATGGCCAAAGCACCACTTACTTTTACATACCATGTGAGTACTGCGAGAGTCTTTAGAAACCCTTGACTTTACGCCTGTGGACACTAGGAAACAGGTTGTAATTTGGCCACAATCACTCTACTATTAGTGGCCTACTAAGACTGGGA
The DNA here is from genome assembly GCF_009829155.1 of Mustela erminea. Classification (NCBI taxonomy): domain Eukaryota; kingdom Metazoa; phylum Chordata; class Mammalia; order Carnivora; family Mustelidae; genus Mustela; species Mustela erminea. Next base: position 25,584,405 of record NC_045634.1, on the reverse strand, counting down.
CCCAGATATCTTCCTTCCTAATAGCCATATATGATTGCATTTGATTTACATCTGTGATTTATTATTTCCCCTTCATCTAAGAAACGGACTGATTGAGATCCTCCCACAGCAACATTCACTTTTTTCTCTTGCTCAGGATTAACTGATAAGTTAGATAAATTGGAAAAGAAATGAAGACTTAAATTGGAATCTTTTATTTTAATCTATGGGAAGTTCTGGCAAATCACTAACAATGATGAAATAGTAACAGTGTACGTGGAGGATCTTTGATCACAAGATTTCTGTTAAAAGATAATTCTGGGCCATTTCTAGTCACTGCCGTGTCTCACTGCTCAAGTCTTATCATGGAAGGACACTTTTAAGAGTACAGATTTATTTCAGGTAGCAAGTAGAACTTTACTAGACTAGAGTAAGAGTAGCCCTTCTCAAATGCTACATCAAAGATTCAGATCTGATACCAGTTTCAACATGTATAGGTTTCTCCCCCACACCATCAAGCAATTCTTGGACACTCTCATGGTGTCTTCCAATGCAGCTTGATTCTGACACTATCTACCTGGAGAGAGTGTCCTACGGCACAGGGTAAGGGCTCAGTCCTGAAAGATAGCCACTGTCTCCCCATGCCAATTGTGGGTCCGGATTGTCACCTGTGCTTCTGATGACAGTCTATGAATCAGAGGTTCCAATGATTCCCTTATGGGTGCCTTTGGTGGGATCCCCTTCTAATGGGTTCCATTAATTAGCTAGGGTGCCTCACAGAACCCAGACAAGCATTTTATTTACTAGATTACCAATTTATTATAAGAGGATATAACTCAGAAAGAGACAGAAGAGAGGCATAGGACAAGATATGGGGAAGGGGTGCAAAGCTTCTGTACTCTTTGGGTACACCATTCTCCTCACGTCTCCATGTGTCCACCAACCTGGAAACTGTCTGAACCCATTTCTTGTGAGTTTTTATGGAGGCTTTATTACATAGGCATAATTGATTAAGTCATTGGCCACTGGTGACTGAACTCAACCTGCAGCTCCCTTCTCCTCCCCAGGGGTCAGGCCAAGGACAGGGAGGATGAAAATTCCAAGCTTCTTATCACATGGCTCCTCTGGCAACCAGCCCCCATGTTTAGGTTACCTGGCTTTCCAAAAGTTATCTCATTGTCATTATAAAAGTCACCTTTCTCTCTCTTATCATTTAGGAAATCCCAAGGTTTTTAGGAGCTCTGTGTCAGAACAGGGATGCAGACCAAACACCTATTTCTTATTATAAATCACAGTATCACATGGACCATTTCAACGTGCAGGAAGTTTGATCCTGGCCAACTGAGAAAAGTGAAGATAGTAGAACGTGTGCATATGTGTGTGTATAATGAGCATACTACCTTTTCTTGGGAAAGTATTGGTCCTTTAATCTGAGACTGTGTCCTTCTTTATTTGGAGGTGGAGGTGGAAAATGAGAAGTTGGGGGGAGTTAAAACATCTTTTTTTTAAAACGAATAATGGTGATAATAGGTTGTGTTCTAGAGAACGTTCCTACTTGGCAAGAACAAAAGTTGGATATCTTTAATTCCATAAAATCAAAGGTTGTAAACACAACTAGATTATCTAACATTACCTTATTACCATGTTCTCTCATATTGACTCTCATTTCAGCAAATCAGTGCTCACGTGCATGGGGACACACCTGACGTTCTCACCTCTTAGTTCCATGACCTCATTTCCAAAATTCTGGGTTAAGCAACTTCATCCTTCTACTCAGTCATATCTTTTTCAGGATCAGATTTGCCCCACCTTCCACTCACTCTCTGACCATAATGTCTCATCATTTCATCCAAGTTTATCAGGACCATCAGGCTCTGGACCACTGTTCTTACTCCCTGCATTTGTCACCCTTCTGTTTTCACTCCCCTCTCCGGCCAGCTTAGATTCCATGGTTCATCCATTCAGTAAATCATTTTTCAGCATCCTGAAGTCCTCTGTATTCTATTTTTTTTTTTCATATAAATGTGGGCAAAGGCCCAAAGTTGGATAAAGCCAACACACACCAATACCCAAACAGCTGAGTGTAACCAAGTAAAATCACACCATGGGGCAGGCTGGTGCTGCTGTGACCTGATTCATAATCACTGGTGCCAAGGGGACCCTCGGCATTGCCCAGCGACCTTACCGAGCTTCTCTGGTCAACTCGCTCTCCTGCTCTTGACAACGATTGTTGCAAACTTTCCTTGATGCCTTGATCACCTCCCTAACTCCGAGCAGAGACCTTGTCTTCTACTTCGTAGAACATACAGAGGCTGTTATAAAGGAACTTCCTGCCACAAAAACTATACACCTGGCTTCATTAGCACCCAGCTTCACACTTTCCCCGTTAAAAAAAAAGTCTTTCCTCTTCCCCGCAATTATGCTCCGATTTACCCTCACTCATTTACTGCTCTGGCTACTCCTTCTCTCTCTCCCTGTGCTTCAAAGCCAATTTCTCAAGTTTCTTATACTTGTTATTTGCTTCTTTGCTTTCCACTAATGAATCAGTCCACTCAAAGCTGGATTCCGTCTCTGTATTTGCAGGGTCCCCTTTGTCGGGATCACCTATAAAACCTGCCCTCACAAAGCCAATGCATATTTAAAATCTTCCTTTTCTCTGAATTCTCAGTGGCTTGTCACATTTCCTCTGGAAAGTTTCTTCCCACAGCTTTCTCAGCCCATATGGTTTTCCTGTCTTTGACTTGAATGGTCCTTTTTCTCCTTTCCTGGGTGTTCAAAGGTTGGAGCTTCCTCTTCTGGTGTGCATTCCCCTCCAGTGCCATGCCTAGGCAAAGCAACTACAAGGCCACTCTTGACCTCCTTAACCCCCCCACCCCCCTATCGTTCCCCCACCCCCCCACCCCTCTTGTTGACTCTCCTCCAGCCACAGTGACCCTCTGAATGCTCTCCTTCAACCTTCCAGGCAGAAATGGGTTTTTGGAAATTCTTTGGTAAAATCAGTGAATTAGCACTCAACACTCAGGACCCAAGCATGGGTCCCTCGAAGGGAGGGCTGTCGGGTCCCCAGGCTTATATTTAAGTCAACATAAAACCAAAGCATAAGGAGCAGATTAGACAAGGACTCTTCCAGCCCAGACATGCTCCTTAATAGCTTTTTGTACCAAACTTAAATTTGGCAAAAACGTTTTCTTGAAAGGGAGATGCTTGCCTTTCCTGAAGATGCCTAAACACCTCAGTTCTTCAGGTCTTTTCATTATTTTTTTTTTTAAAGATTTTATTTATTTATTTGACAGACAGAGATCACAAGTAGGCAGAGAGGCAGGCAGAGAGAGAGGAGGAAGCAGGCTCCCTGCTGAGCAGAGAACCTGATTCAGGGCTCTATCCCAGGACCCTGAGATCATGACCTGAGCCAAAGGCAGAGGCTTTACCCACTGAGCCACCCAGGCGCCCCATCTTTTCATTATTTAAAAAAAAACTTTAATTCCAGGATCACTAACATAGAGTGTTGCATTAGTTTCAGGCATCTAGTCTAGTGATTCAGCAAGTGTATGCATTACGCAGTGCTCACCGTTAAGTGTACTCTAATCCCCTTCACCCATTTCCCTCACACCCCACCCACCTCCCCGCTGTTAACCTCCAGTCTGTTGTGCAGTTAAGAGTCTGTTTTTTGGTTTGTCTTCCCCCACTTCTGTTCCTTTGTTTTGTTTCTTACATTTCACATTTGAGTGAAGTCATATGGTACTTGTTAGGTCTTTCATTATCAGGGTGGTAAAAGGTAGAGATTCTGGGCATGAAAATTCTCTTGTGAATATTTCTTGGCCTGCTTACCATGTGATAATTAATTATAATCATATTGTAAAGGGTAAGGATGGAACAAGTAGAAAAATCAACCAAGAAACTAATACTTGTTTGTTCCTTCAACAACAAAATCCTGAGAATGATCTTGGGCTCAAGTTCTAATATTAATATGTTATGATGTCTCAATTAATACCTCGTGGTTGAGACAAAGAAGTTAGTGAGCTAAACAAAATCATCTAATGTGGCTTTTGGAAATGTATGGTGCCTTCTCCACCCCTCCCCTCTGTACTCATCATGTACGATCCATGTTCTCATCATTGAGAAAGTTTTGTGCCCCTCTCACCTCCCCTTGATTAAATTTCATTTTTGAAGGCTTGAAAGGTACAATAAAAAGGAGTCATTTATATCAGTGGGTTTTAACATGGAGCTGGGAGGCCATTAAGGTGGGCCTTATGCACACTCCTCCCGGGGTGGAAACATGGACTTTTACACTGGGCCAAACAGCCGATATTCCCAGGACTTTGCATGAACACCTGCAGTCCGGTATAGGAATGAACTTTTGCTCAGTGATTGCCTTCGCAAGCAATTATGGTTAGCCAAGATTGGTTTTCTGTTGCCAACATCAACCAAATTCTTTGCCAACATAGACAAGCATTCCCTTCTCTTTAATAAACCCTGACTTCTGTTTCCTCGTGGGTCAAAATTTGGGTTGCTACCTTAACGTGTATTCCCAAATTGCAATTCTGAGACCCAAAATAAATGTGTTTGTTTGATTCAGTTCTGCTGCTTCTCTCAGTTGACACAGGTAATACACTGACATGGTTCCAGAAAGCTGAAGTCTTATAGGAAAGTGAACACATGTGAAATCTCACTTCCATCCCCGACCCCATCCACCATTTACATTTTTATTAGTTTCTTCTTCTTCTTCTTTTAAACCCTCCTGGTGTTTCTTTATGCAAATGCATTCTTTTTTTTTTTTTTTGAAAGATTTTATTTATTTATTTGACAGACAGAGATCACAAGTAGGCAGAGAGGCAGGCGGGGGAGGGGTGGGAAGCAGGCTCCCTACTGAGTAGAGAGCCCGATGCGATGCGGGGCTCGATCCCAGGACCCTGAGATCATGACCCGAGCCGAAAGCAAAGGTTTAACCCACTGAGCCACCCAGGCGCCCCAGCAAATGCATTCTTAACTCCGTCCTCCCTTTTTACACAAAATAGAGCATATTACCTATCTGTTCTGTTTCACCCATTTCTACTTAATCATATATAGGGGAGATCTTCACCTATTGGTTAAGCAGACTTCTCCCCACTTTTTACAGCAAATCATGTTCCATTATGTGGACGTATCACAGTCTATTTAACCTGCCTTCTTTATAGATGGGTTGCTGCCTTTTTTTTTTTAACCATGAAAACAATGTTGTGATGAGTAATTGTACCTAAAATTTTGTGCATGGACAGATGTATGGGTAGCTTGAATTTCAAAAAAAGTAGATTGAAATGAAGAACATAATATTTGGCTAAGTATTGCCAGATTCTCCTCCACAGGGAATTACACCATTTTGCAAACCAACCAGTGGGAGGAGGTATCTCCTTGTGTTGCCCACAGGATGGTATCTAACTTCAGGGCTTCTGTCGATCTGACAGAAGACAGATGACACCTTACTTTAATTTGCTTTTCTCTCTTATTACGATGGAAATTAAGCACTTTACCTGAGTGTTAGGGACATTTGGTCTTTCCTTTTCTGTGAACTGTGTCCATGCCTTTGGTCCATTTTTCTACTGAATCGCTGGCTTTTTCCTTTTTAATATCTCAAACTTCTTTAGATAGTAGTGAGATTAGAATGGACTCATTTTCTCAACCCATTATAGAACTATAGCTTTAAAGAGTCTTTAAAAAGTTATTCATGCCACCCTCTATTCCCTGAAAACAGGAATCCCCTATTCCCAGTTGGGATCATTTAATTTAGTTTTCTGACTTAAAAACTATTCCATGTTCATTATAGAAACACTGGACGGAATTTAAAACTGCACGTTTGCACTTTGTCATACTCCTTTTCTAAGTATGTTATTTAAGGGAACACTTTCCCAGGGTGGCCACTAGGGACATTTGTGGTTTGACATACATGTCTCCCAAGTTCTTTTTCCCCTTCTATTGGCCCCACTGAAAATGCATGTGGTGGAAAATGTCCTTTATGCTGTTACTATTCCGCAAAGCAAGGAAACAAGCAAAAACATGGTCATATTTAGGGACTGTGGTCTCTGCAGACCTGCTGTCCTTCCTGGCATCCTGGTCATCTTAGGAAGATGAAAGCTCTGCTTATCCTATTCAGTAATTCCCCACCACCTCAAAATATTTGATGACAAAATCCTGCTGCATGCTTTCTAAATCAAGCTCCAGATCTTGGTTAAAACTGTTTTTAAACTAGAGTTAGCGGCACCATTATCAGAAATGAGAACAACAAAAACTTGAACACATTGGTGATTTAAGTTAAAATTTATATTTTGAAATAAAAATGCATAACAAAAATTTACAAAACAGTCACACAGGAACACATCTCAAGATACCAGGACATGCCTTATTTACTTAGAAAAAGTTCCACAGGTAAAACAAAGAGTGGTCATTTATAAATGTCAGTTTCTTTCTTTGAGCAAGAGATAGCTCACCTTAAATGTCACCACTGCAAAACCCCTGAGGCCCCGGGATGCAGCAAGGACTCAGGACCTGCCTGAGGGAGGCCGCCTGCGGGGTTGGCCTCCATGGTGGGGGCTGCTTCCCCAGGCACCAGAGGAGAGGAGAGACTGGTAATTTCTAAGGTCCTGCGTGCCAAGGGCCTTTCATTCAATGAACGGGACATCATTATAATTACCATTTTTTGTACCTTTGACTGTAAACTTCAACAGAAAATAACACGCTTAAAAACTGTACCATAAAATGTGCTATGGTTTCTGCTGTGACTCTTAGCACCTTTGGAAAATTTCCACCTCAGAAATTTCCGAGTTGGTTAGCTCTCTTGGAGATTCCTGCCTTGGGTCGGGGGGTATCTTCCACGCACACTAGTCCATATGGAAAAACTAGCTAGCGGGCCTTTTCCCAAAGCCGGTCCAGGGCTCTGCCCTCATCACACAGGCTGTGCCCACAGTGTCTCTGCTCAGGCTCAGACCATCTTCTAATGACGGAGTGCCCAGCTGATTGATTTATTGTTTTTCGTGGCATTTCACTGGTTACTACTATGTAAATTGTATTTTAGTGCATTCCTGTAGAGTTTCTTCAATTCACGCTGCTAGCAGCGTGATCGACAGTGTGAGGTTTTTACATAACATCTCTTCACATATTTTGCTGGCATGTGAAGCTCAACAGATTTGGCTCAGGCACAAAGGACAGGATTTGGGTGCTGGCGGATAGCTGCATCTCTGCACCTTGTAGTTCTAACACGGCCTACCCCCTCTTGATGTTGCATTTAGCTACATTCCTGGCGAGAGTCAACGAGATTTGCTCATAATTCCTCTGGCAAAATAATTAGTTTCCTTTTCAATACTAAACATGACTTTTTGCAATAAAGACATGCTGGGGCCTAACATCACAAAACCATGCTCTCAGACAAATTACCAAAAAATACAATTGACTTGTCTCCAAATCCTGATTCTAAAATCAAGGTAGGTCTTTAGGACTTTGACCCTGCCCACGGAGCCCCACATTCTAGGATACATTATTTCCCATTAGCGTGTCTGTGGTTTGACAAAAATCAGAGTACATACTCTCATATAGGAGCATGTTAAGATCATTGAAATTTATAATTACAGTGTTTAACCTCTTTCGTGATTACTTAAAAATTCATAACAGCATCACTGAAACTTGTTAATTTTCAGGGCAGTTGATTTAGAAACATTTCCTCTCACAACGATTGTACTACTACCCATTTTTATTTATTCCTAATTAAATTCAATTTTGACTACCTGGTTCTGAGAGTGAGGTAGCCTTATAGTTTTATTGCTATGAAAGTAGCAGGTTCCAAAGTACCATGTGAAGTATTCGATTAGATTAAAATGAGAGGAAAATACAGGATCAGTTAAACCATTTCCTCACTTGGCATATGAACTAAAAAAAATAAAAAATAAAAAATAAAATAAAGAAACCAAAACCACCATCCATCTTTAGTGGTAAAGATACAGTTCTTTTGTGAGCATAGACACAATACATGGAATCTGTTTCTTTCCATGAAAAGCAGAGTCAAGAGAAAAGGACTCGAATTCTGTGGCTACCTTTCGGTTAACCCGGGTAAGAATGTGCATAAACTCAAGCTTGTGAGCATACAGTTTCAGCATCGTGCAGAGTGACTGGATGAACCAGGATCCGTCCTTTGAGTTTCGCCAGGAATAGTAACCTAGGAGGCAGAGTAACAACCCAAGTACCATGAGTATCTGATTTTATAGATTATGTATAATCACAAAGGTAAAAACAAGCACAAAGATCCACATGCATTACCAGCCATAAAAAGGAAATGAACACCTCCTCTTGTTTCAGGGGAGATGATGCTGGGGGTGGCGTTGGCATTGTGCATACACCTCTCCTTTTGGTAAGGAAAAAAGAGTGTGAACTACCTTCCCCGCTGAATCATGGCGAGCTCTCTTGTTTGGGCTTCCCTTCTCATAGGGAGGAAGAGGGAAACATGTGAAAGATGCAGGGACAAACGTGGAAGAGACACCATTTTAAGAGGCATGATGTTGCCATCAGATTACTGATTCACCCCAGACATCAACTGCTTATGTATGCACATATTTGCATGTCCTAAATTTGTCTACAAGGCATCCAGACAAAGTATGATAAAGACATTACAGAATATTCAAAAACTCCAAAAAAAGAGAACACAATGTATCCATTGTACTTTTTCTCAGATTAACTCTCGGATCTATTGCTTCTAATTTGGAAGTGCTTTACCTGGAACTGTCTTGAGGTTAAAAAGAAATCATATTGAGCGTATTTAAAAATGTAACATTCTAATGTGCCTAAAAAAATTATGGAAAGATAATTCAGAGTTAAATGTTACTGACAACTTACAGTAAATGTTTAAATGTATAAGTACCCTGTTAACGTTAATAAACTGAGAAAAAAAAAAAAAAAGTAACATTCTTTAAATATACATTTGTCCTCTATTTCCAAACTTTGTGTCACCCCGAGTTAGCTGTATAATAAATAAATTGCACAATCAATCGATACTTATTTATAGGAGGACAGGTACAACACAACCGCAATAATATGGAGTAACCTATTTCTTTTCCCCCATTCCACTCTACCCTCTCACACACTATTCAGGTTTATTTTTATTATTTCCCATCTTCCAAGGAATTCCTGGAAAATGTGACAATATAGCACATACTATACCGTATCATAAGATTACAATTCATCCCCTATATTACAATACACTATATTGTATTGTACATTATAATATCTGGCATTAAGTTCATGGAGGACACTGTGGATGTATGCTTTCTTATTTTTTTAATTTTAATTTCTTATTTTTTAAGATGATTTATTTATTTGGTAGACAGAGATCACAAGTAGGCAGAGAGGCAGGTGGGGGGCGCGGGGGGGGGGCGGGAAGCAGACTCCCTACTGAGCAAAGAGTCTGAGGGAGGAGCTCAATCCCATGACCCTGGGATCATGACCTGAGCCAAAGACAGAGGCTTCAACCCATTGAGCCACCCAGGCGCCCCTCTTATTTTATTTTTAATACGTTCAGTTAGACAATATACAGTACATCATTAGTTTTTGATGTAGTGTTCAACGATTCATTAGTTGAACGTAACACCCAGTGCCCATCACAATACGTGCCCTCCGTCATGCCCGTCACCCGGTTACCCCATCCTCCCACTTTCTTATAAGTGCACACCTTCCAGCCGAACTTTGCTTAAAGATGACTTTCTGACACTTCTGTTACCTTAAAATACAGACCCCTTAGCTGTTTATGAATGTGAAAACCTTGGAAACCTTTGGAACTCTTGCTCTGTGTTTAGACTCTCCAGGTAACGTCTGTTATCGGTAACTGTCTTACCAGGGGCCGTGGAATAGGCATACAGGAAATCCGCTTCAACTGGTATTTTCTGACAGGCCATGTCGTCCTCGGCGCCACTGTCCGTCTCAATACCGCAGTCCAGGTCTGTGCCTCGGCAGGCCTAGCAGTTAGAAAATAAGCATTTAAGGGCGCCTGCATGGCTCAGTTGGTTAAGCTTTTGACTCTTGATCTCAGGTCTTGTCCTCAAGGTCGTGAGTTCAGGCCCCATGTTGGGCTCCATGCTGGGTGTGTATGTGTATGTGTGTATACATATAATTGTTATTTCTAAGAAATGTAAAGGCTGGGTAAACATGGGTTAAATGAGGAATCTTTTTGATTCAAGTCTAAAAGAAATATTTATTCTCTATCTTGTAAGTGATAGTTTAAATGAATAAAAAAGTTAAAGTAGTTCAGTAGCTTCAGGGGAAAAAAATAAATCCATTGGCTAATCCACAAAAAAGAGCAAATTAATCCCTGATTAATCCTCAATAACTAAGTTGTTCAGGTATAAATTACCTGAATAATGAAAAGTTTGGGTTTTCCAGTCAGACTTCGACAGTAATCCCCTCTGAAGAAACTTGTTAGTTTTTTCAGGTCAACAGGTCCATTGGTTCCAAAAATTATTCCTTCATCCCCATGGCTTAGAAGTACACAAACAAAACTGCTCCTTTTGCTATGATCTTCTTTAGAGACTGGAAAAATGTTTACAAGTAAGGAAAATAAACATAAAAAACAACACAACTTCATTCACCCATCGAGTTTAAATACCATCATATTTAAACTGTACGGGAGGAAGATGAAGAAACTTGAGGACAGAACTGAGAGATCATCAAAACCCACCTTGGGGCAGTCGACATACCTCAAACCATGTTAGGGAGGTAGCATGAGTAACTTTTACTTTATGTATATAAAATGTGGGATTATATAGAATATGGTGCCCCAGTTCTCATGCCTTATTATTATAATTACAGCTATACCATAATATAAAACTGGACAATAAAGGGGGGTCATCATTCTTTTAATTATTTCTTACCACTGTCCATTAATTCCAAAATTTCTTCGCATGTGAGATCATTTTTATTCCTGACTTCATATTTCAAGTTCGTGAATGTTTCCCGGAGGTTTGCTGCATCTACATCTGTACCAGACCGAGGTGCCATTCCTTGAAAACAGAAAGGATTACTTATAACTGCATTAAAAAAAATAATAATTCCTCTGAAATAAACTATTCAGCAAGTCACACAATCCACAATAAAATCTTTTCAACTGCTAAGAAAATTCAATGACTTTGATCTAACACAAAGTCTCTTTAGTTTCTTAGCATATAAGACACTTCATAGCATAAGCTGAATCAGTGCTATGGTCAGAAGGATATCTTTCACAGCTGCTTAGATAGTGAAAAACACAACCGAAATGCTTAACAAGAGAAGTTCGGTTAAATAAATTATGATTCACTTACATAATGGACTACTGTGTTGCCATTAACATTTCTGTAGACATGACACAGCTCAGTCGGTTGAGCGTCTGACTCTCGATTTTGGCTCATGTCATGATCTCAGGGATGTGGGATCAAGCACTGCAGTGGGTTCCAAGCTCAGCCCAGAGTCTACCTGGGATTCTCTCTCTCCTTCTGCCCCTCACCTCATCTCTCCCTCCCTCTCTCTCTCTCTCTCTCTGTGTCTCTCAAATAAATAAATCTTTTTAAAAAAATTTCCATAGACAAAATTTTGCCATGGGAAATGGTCATTGTATTAAAAAACCCTGTAAAACGGGATCCTACTTTTGTGTAAGAAAAAATGCTATATATAACAATACACACATCTCACACATTCAGAGGAACTGCATTTTTTTAGGTTCCCAACAATTTTAAAATCCATTACTACTTTAATATGCTTCCAGAAAAAAAAAAAAAAAAAAAACCCACAAACCACTACCACATTAATCTTGTTCACCAGGCATCCTGCTATGAGTAATTTCCTTCAACCCTTCCAAACACCAGTGTGACAGTGACTGTGACCAGCTTCACTTGGACAGATGTGGGAGAGGGAGCAAAGAGAAGTTCAGGAACTTGTTGAAAGTAATAAGGCTAGCGTCAGTCCTGTACCCAGGGGTTCTGGGCTTCAGGTTCTCCTTTAGAGTACTCTCCACATAAATGGACAGACTGACTATACAATGTGCTCAGATCTAAAAATGGCAAAGTGTTAGAGAAGACACACCTTAGAACTGAGTAAATTATAACATGTATTAATATAAAAAAAAATACTCAATGCCTATGCAAAATACTGTTGATAGAGCATCTCTGAGTAGTGTGACTATGAGTGACTTTAATGCTTTTTCTTTTATTAATCTGTAGTTTCTGAAATTTGTATTATGGCCATAGGTAATTTTTGTAAAATTAAAATAAGCCCATCAAAGTTTTGACTTTGGAGAGGATGACGACACCATGCAACTATGTGACAAAGAGACTGAATTCTGGTCCTGGGTTGTGAGCCATTTATTTATTTGTTTGTTTGTTTGTTTTAAAAGATTTTATTTATTTATTTGACAGACAGAGATCACAAGTAGGCAGAGAGGCAGGCAGAGAGAGAGGAAGGGAAGCAGGCTCCCCGCTGAGCAGAGCACCTGACGTGGGGCTCGATCCCAGAACCCTAGGATCACGACCCAAGTCGAAGGCAGAGGCTTTAACTCACTGTGCCATGCAGGCGCCCCATGAGCCATTTAACAGTAGAACAGAAAACACAAGACTATCAGGAGAGCACTGTGAGGACCTGACCTTCACATTTCAAAGCAGAAGAAGAGCTCATTCGATTGCTAAAGTTAGACTCCTGGGTTAAGTAATTTGCGGTTATGGCTGTTAAAGAATAGGTTCCACAGTGTAAAATTCTACAGGAAGTGGGCATTATAACTAGCAACGTGATGTAGAGTATCTGATGGTTGAAGGTGGCATCTCAACTTACAGCCAAAAGCAATACGAAGACTTTCGTTCAGATTCAGACACCTATTTTTCCCACTACTCCTTCCTCATAACTATTCTAACACCAAGTTCTGCTTATCGTTCCAGGGCAACCTGGATTCTTCTGGCCATTTTCACCACTGGCCCAATAGAAGGCCTCCTAAATTGGATCTGGTCCTTCTAATTTCTTTAATTAAAAATTAAGTCTAGGGACGCCTGGGTGGCTCAGTAGGTTAAGCAGCTGCCTTCGGCTCAGGTCATGATCCCAGCGTCCTGGGATCGAGTCCCACATTGGGCTCCTTGCTCCGCAGGGAGCCTGCTTCTCCCTCTGACTCTGCCTGCCACTCTGTCTGCCTATGCTCGCTCTCGCTCGCTCTCTCTCTGACAAATAAATAAATAAAATCTTAAAAAAAAAAATTAAGTCTAATGTGATCGATATGCCAATTCAAAGAATTATCATAGCATCAATATAAATATAAAAAATAAGAAATGGAGAAACAGCCCAAATGCCCATTCATAGGATAAATTATGCAAATTAAGCAAATAGAATACTATATAATAATTAAAAGATCCGATAATTATATAGCAATGTGAAAAATGCTTACATTACATTAAGTGGAACAAGCAGAATACAACACTGCTTACGTATTATGAATCAAATTAAGCTTTGAAAGAAACTCTCAGGAAAAAAAGAATCAACACATCCAGATTTTAATGAACTTTCTGGAATTATAAGGGATTTGATGGTTTATATTCTCTAAATATATATATGTATATATATATTCTGAACCATATCAGTAGAGTCACACCCAGTAGAGAGACTGAGAAGAGAGATTTAGTGATCAGGCCATGGGGAACTTACGAAAGCAGTTTCTGCAGAGGTAGAAAACAGAAAAGAGATTCAAGAGGGATGGAGAGAAGTGAAGATGGCAAGCTTACAGCCCATATTTTCAAAAATTTAGAAGAGATAAAAATCAGATCATAGCTTAAGAGGAAGCAAGGTGAAAGAAAAGTCTCTTTAAGATGGGGTTCTGTCATTTTTGTGGGGGGAAAGGGAAAAGTCAATAGAGCAAATGAAGATACAAAGAAGTGAAGCAGAAATTCTGATAATGGGCAGAAGATCAAGAGTTCGTGATGGACTATGTGTAGGGTCCTGCTCTATCTTTACTTTGTGGCTATTCTGTGTTATCATTTACTAATGAATAACATCAGTTCTATTTTTTATATTATACCAAACGTAAATGGTACAATATTTGAAGAGGACTAAGAATTACGTTAGGGTACATACCAGTACTTCTATGAAAGTTCTTATTATTAATTATTATACATAAACCCATTTCAGGATAATCCATTTTATAACTGTTGTCCAAGGACATTCCAGAGTCCACTGATTTGCTTCCATGTAAGATCTTTCTGTTTGGAAATCAAAAAACAGTTAACAAAGGTAGAAATGATCGATGCTGCTGTTCACAGTAATACAAATTTTATAATACATAAGAACAGTTCACATTTGTTGAATGAATGTCAGGCTTTGTGCTATAGGCCTTTCCTGATTTAAATTTCATGAGAAACCATTTCACAGATGTGGAAATGCGTACCCCGAGGCTCAGTGCTGATGGTGACACAGACACTGTCAGAGCCAAGGGTAGCACACCTGTCAGACTTTAGAGTTCAGGCTTTTACTCTCTACATTTTAAATCTTCCTCTAAATTTTTATAAAATTTCACCAAATGTATTTTATAGTTTAAAATTCTTAAATTTCTTATAGCTTGTGAGATATTTATCTCTCAAGGTAAGAGTGAGATCTTAAAAATACCCTGAAAATGAGAAGAAACTGAAAAAAATGCAAATACATCTCAAAGCATGGTATTTTTCACCACTCCTAAATTGTTCTTTAAACACTATGAGCTGAACAAATTAACAGTTAATACACAGATCACTGTTGTAAAGAACTGGAAATAGTTGTCTGCAGGTCACTTATCCAAAAACCTGTTATCTAGACCACGATCAAAAAACTTTTTTTTCAAAAAAGCCAAACATTAAATATTTGAGATTTGCAGGTCGTACAGTCTCTGTTGAAGCAGCTACTCCATTCTACTGGTGAAAGTAGCCCAGGACGACATGTAAAGGAATGTGTGTGGCTATGTCCCAATAAAACTTGACCAAAATAGACGGCAGGCCTGACCTCTGATCTAGTCCAAGGATCAGGACACATCAGGTCTAGGGACACCAAACATCAACACCTCAAGTCCACGTCCTCATGCATTTAACCTGAGAGTATTTCAGATTATATACAATTCTACAAACATTGTTGGAAAAAGATTAAAATAGTAAATTAAAGCAGTCGAGGTCAGAAACAACTATATTTAGCGAACAGTAAAGATCCCCACATTTTACGGGTGAGAAAATTTATGCTCAGAAAGCCAAGTGACTTGTTGAAAATCATATAAATGGTGGATCCCAGAACTGTAATTCCCCTCCACCCCTGCTGCCTCCTTAAGAGGGAGGGCTCCTCTACCATCAACAGGAAAGCTGCATGGGGAGGGGGACATGCCTGACGCAGAGCAGACTCAAAAGCCGAGGAACACGAGCATAACTTATCATCGGATTGAAACAGACCTAAATCTGTTTTGGGATCCTGTGCAATTTGCTATTAAATTATATTCTGTATGATATGAAAAGGTAGGAAACCTTTTAAGTCACTTAAAAAGGTTTAAAGAATAAATAAAAGACCCCAAACCTTCTAAAATGAGATTGTATTTCAAAAGTTTAGTTTCTGGGGCGCCTGGGTGGCTCAGTGGGTTAAGCCTCTGCCTTCGGCTCAGGTCATGATCTCAGGGTCCTGGGATTGATCCCCGCATTGGGCTCTCTGCTTGGTGGGGAGCCTGCTTCCTCCTCGCTCTCTCTGCCTGCCTCTCTGCCTACTTGTGATCTCTGTCGTCAAATAAATAAAATCTTTAAAAAAATTTAAAAAAAAGTTTAGTTTCTAATAAATCTCTTCAGTTAAGCAGACACTGCTAAATCATTATTGGTAACCTGGTGATTGTTCTGTAATACTTTTGTTTAGTATGAAGATCACTAAATAATTACTGTGATTTTTGTCCAAAATAATAATACCGGATCTCAGAAGAAAGTTTCAGATTTCAAAGTTCCACAGGGGATCCCAAGTGGATAATGACATGAATTACATTAACGGTGTTTACATCTGATCTTTTTCCTTTCTCCATCTTCTGGTTATGGGAAGCATTAATAAGCAAACTACTAGAAAGAGGAAGACAGAAAAACAGACAGGGCAAGATCATCTAAAAGCAGGCAGTTCTTCCCCAGACTCAGAACTGGCATTTCATTTTAGTTTTAAAACTCATAAATAGGGATGTCTGGGTGGCTCAGTTGGTTAAATGCCTGCCTTCGGCTCAGGTCATGATCTTGGGGTCCTGGGATCGAGCCCCGTGTCAGGCTCCTTGCTCAGCAGGGAGCCTGCTTCTCCATCTGCCTGCTGCTCCCCCTGCTTGGGCTCTCTCTGGCAAATAAATAAATAAAATCTTTAAAGAAAAAGAACAACTCATAAATAAACAGAAAGCCAAAAAATCTCCTCCAAACACAAAAGCTGTCATCCTACAGACAGATTTTGGGAGGCACAGAAGAATTGCAAGTTCTGCCTCTCCTAAGGCATCCTTCTGCAGGTTGGGGATTCTGACTATGGGGCAGGCGCTGTACCTCATCGTGCCCTGTGCCCTCCCCACAGTATCATGAAAATTTGGTTTGAAAGACGAGATTCAGGGAGGATAAGTTAACATGTGCAAAAGCCACGCAGCTGCCAAGGGAGATGTCAGCTGGTTCTCTCGAGTTTGAAAGCCCTTTCTGCTTCCCCGTTCCTTCAAGTCTGCTGTATTACCTACACATCTTTCCTTCATTATAAAGGATAGAAATAGAATATTTTTCTATTAGAAATATATTATAGAATAGATATATTTAGAATATAGAGTATATATAGAATATATAATCGAATATGTAACATAATAGAATATATAGGAATATATTATAGAATAGAATATATCCAATAGAAATACTCACGTTTCCGAATTTTTAATGGATTTTGCATCCACCGTGTGTTCACTGTTCTCCATGGATACCTCTAACTGGACGATAAAGAAGACAGGAGTTAATCTGTCATTAGAAGATCACTGCATTATATTAATTATTCCAATGCTATATATGGACATTTTACCACTGGTATTACCACTCCTGGCTCAGCTTCTCCTCTCTTGTTAAAGGTTTTTGGGGGTCAAACCTGAGAGCTATAATCCTTTCTAAAAGTATGTGCAATGTAGTCCATTTCTTTCTCTTCTCTTTTTTAACTGAGCTATGAACTTCATTTAGTGTACAGGTAAGAAGCACACAGCTTGATAAATATTTACATTTATCCACTCCCACCATATCAAGATACAGACTGCAATTTGTTTCTCTCACAACAGATCAGGTCAATCATTGCTAAGAACTTAGTCTTCCAAGGCAGCACAGTCGAGACGAAACCCGGAAACTTCCCATCACAATGGTATAGCTCACATGCTACTATGCTACAAAGCTTTAGATTCTCAAAAGACACAGCACCAGGAAGTCCAAACTTCCATGTAATCTTTACTCTGAAACTGGGCTTGAGAATTCCACCTACTCATCTAGGGCGGTAGAATGGCCAGGGAAACCTAGAAGAGAGAACTAAAGTTTCTGCTTTCAATCTTCCATCAGACAATTCTAGTGGACCTGACACGGTGAGCGAGTCCTTATGATTGGAGCAGCTGGCACCCATGGAGGACTTATTAGACAGCAGGCACTGTGCTAGGCATCTCATCTTTCTCTTCCCACCACTCCTGAGAGTCAGGAAACCCCATTTCTAGTGATTAAATGACTCTGTCCACAGTCACAGAGCTAAGTGACTCAGGCCCTCTCCTTCCCACTCTGCTCTGCTGCCTCTGAAGAAGCCAGTTCCTTACTACTTGTCTTCTGGAGTTCTCCCATGTCTTCTCTGGCCTTCCAGAAGTAAACATACTTCCCATGCCTATCTACCTCCCTAAATGAAGAAAAGAGAAAAACAGACCCCCAAATTCCTGACTTTCTCCAGCCTCTAGAAGCGCTGGCAAATGCAAAAATACAAATCAAAATACAACTTTAACCTGACTCGTATACTAAGATCAGAAATCGTAAAAGAATATAAAAGCCCATCAATAGGTCTCAGCCAACCACAAAAGCCTTTACAGAAAGTCCTAGCATTCCTCACCACTTTTAAATTTAAAAAAAAATTTGTGATACATAAATCTACCATCTTAACTATTTTAAGTATATAACTCAGTAACATTAAGTATAGTTACATTAGTGTAGGCTATCACCACCATCCATCTCTAGAACTTACTTTTTCATCATCCCAAACTGAAAATCCCTACCAAACCCACCCTTTTCCAAGCCCAAAGCTAAGGAGACCTCTTCTGTTCTCCAAAGCTAATTTCATTCCTGCCTTCTCCCCAAATCCCATGTGAGCCTATGGTTAGAAAAGATGGAGACAAGAATATGGAAGAAAGGAAGTGCGACCATTTCAATTCAACCATAGAGGAGAGCAGTGTTTTACTTCCTCTCAAAGCCAGTCTTTCTTTTGCTTTTCTAACAAAGACTCTTTGCTTTTCTACCATCTTTTTTCCTATAGGCTTTCTAGAAAACCAAGGGAGGATGGTGAATACAACCTTAGCGAGCACATGCTTTGTAACAGGTATCACTGTAGGCACCAAGGCAGAGTGGAAGACAAGACAAAGTTCTTACCTTCAATTTTCATCCTAGAAAGGAAGAATAATTATAAATTGATAGTAAAATTTCTGACACTAATTGGGACAGTGAAGGAAAGAAAATGGGGTAAAGTAATGGAGAGACTGGAAGTATAAGCTACTTTAGCTAAGCTGGTTGAGGAAGCCATCTCTCGGGTAATGTTTATATCAAGACCTAAATGACACAGAAGCTGTCTTTGCTGGGAAGGACCAAGAAGTACAAAGTCCCTGAAAAAGTTTGGGGTATTCATGGTACAGAACAAAGACCATTTTGACCAGTGCATGGTAAAAGAAGGGAAGGCATAAGAAGAGATGAAGTAGGGAAGGTGAGATCACATAGGGCCCTCAGGAGCCAAGAGTGGCTTTGGTTTTATTCTGGTTGCAAGGAAAAACCATTGGTGTGTTTTAAGCAGAGGTGGGACGGCATGCTTTAAAAAGATCTCTCTGGCTGCTGAATGGAGAATCAACTGTAGAAGATTGGGGTAGAGGCACACAAGCCAATGGAAAGCCTTACAGAATAGTTCTAGAAAGAGATGATGGTGGCTTAGATTAGAGCTGGTCACTGGATATATGTAGTTAAGAGTCTGGAACTCAGGGAGAGATCAGCACTGGAGATACACAGGGCACTCTCCTATTTACAAGGCCAGCCTGAGACTAAGAAAGATGACTGAAATGAGGAGGGGAGGTGAGTGGGGAGGAGTCAGATGAATGCTGTATACCAAAGCATGCAGAAGTCTTTCAAGGAATGTTCCATGCTTTAAATTTTGCTAAGAGTTCAAGTCAGTTGAGGACAGACCATTGGCTTTGGCAAGAAGGCCATGGGTATAGTGGGGATTATGAGGAAAAAATTGTCTAACACCTGGAAATGGGCAAAAGTAATTATTGTATAGCATTTCAGTGTGGTGCTGGGCATGGTCTAGAAGAATCTTGAGGATTCGCTGACTTTATAGCGTGTCTTTTTTTTTTTTTTTTAAGTTCTTATTTAAATTCTAGTTAGTTAACATAGAAAGTAATATTGGTACCAGCAGTAGAACGTGGCGATCAATCACTTACATACAACACCCTGTGCTCATCCCAAGTGCCCTCATTAATACCCATATGCATTTAGCCATCCCTTCCCCACCTCCCCACCAGCAACCCTTCTGTTCTCTATAGTTAAGACTCTCTTATGAGTTGCTTCCCTCTCTTTTTCCACCCTTCCTCCATATCTTGTTTCTTAAATTTCACGTTTGAGTGGAATCATGGTATTTGTCTTTCTGACTTATTTTGCTTAGCATAATACACTGTAACTCATCCATGTCGTTGCAAAAGGCAAGATTTCATTCTTTTTGATGGCTGAGTAATATTCCATTGTGAGTATATATGTGTGTTTGTGTGTGTTCACACATAGCGTATCTTCTTTGTCGATTCATCAGTCGATGGACATTTGTACTCTTTCCATAATTTGGTTATTGTTGATAATGCAGGTGCCCCTTCTAATCAGTATGTCTGTATCATTTGGGTAAATATCTAGTAGTGCAATTGCTGGGTCATAGGGTAGTTCTATTTTTAACTTTCTGAGGAACCTCCATACTCTTTTCCAGAGTGGCTGCACCAGTTTGCATTCCTATCAACAGTGTTAAGATGGTTCCCCTTTCTCTGAATCCTTGCCAACACCAGTTGTTTCCTGTATTGTAATTTTAGCCATTCTGCAGGTGTGAGGTGGTACCGCATCTTCGTTTTGATTTGTATTTCTCTGATGGCTGTGGTTGAGCATCTTTTCATGTGTCTGTTAGCCATCTGAATGTCTTCTTTCGAAAAATGTCTATTCATGGCTTCAGTCCATTTCTTAAGTGGATTATTTGGTTTTTTGGCTGTTGACTTTGATAAGCTCCTTACAGATTTTGGTTACTAACTCTTTATCTGACCTTGTAATGAGTAGGTTATTTTACAACTCTGTAGGAAATTAAGTCATAGAAAATGGATAGCCATGCTAATGGTTCTTGCCTATAGCAACAAAAAAGAATTTTGTCTTTCAATGATACTGATTTTTGACCTATAGAAAAATGACCCTTCCAAATTATGTTTCACTGCCCTGTAGGATACTAACCAGTTCTGCCTCTATTAGCAAATTCATCTCAGTATACCTAACCATCTGTTTGCTCTTCTAATTCTCCTTTGAACTGGTCTTAGTCTCTTACTGGTTCTATTATTAATTAAATAAAGTACCTGAAACATATTTATTCTACATTTACACAACAGCCAAGTGTCACAATTTTCAAACATTATAGTTTAAAAGGATCAATGTTATGGCAGTGGGTTAGGGAGAAAATGGGAGAACAAAAAGGAGTAAAGAGAACACAAGTGAGCAAGCAGTTTTGCAGGGAAGGGGGAAAAAGAAATGGCATAGGAGCTGGAGGGGGATGAGAGGTAGAGATTTCTTGCTTTGTTTGGTTTTGAAGACGGGCCATGGAAGGCTTGCTTTCATGCTGATGAGAATGATCTGTGTAAAGTGAGAAATTAATAAGGCAAGAGGAGAGAAAGTTCCTGAAGGGGTAAAGGATTTGCAGATCTCTCACCTGTGGGGAGGCCTTAGTCTCAGCTAAGAACAAGTAAGGGTTCATCCCCCAAAGGCAGAAGGAGGGCAAAGTATTGGGGCACATGTGGAAGGAGGGCGAATGTGAGGCAAGAAGGATGAGGTACTTCTTATAAGATCGCTTCTATTTTCTCTATATTTAGAAGGTAAACTCTGAGACAAGAATCCCAAAATGTCCAAGGTGTACATTCGTGTATATTTACCCATGTATTATAACCAAGTAATACCAAAAACCAATCACATACAATGCTAGCAGGGGTGTGGGAGATCGGCATTCTCATACACTACTACAAGGGGCATACATTGGTATTATCTCTTGAGAACATCTTGCTATGTCCTCCTATCCCTCAATAAAAACTCAGAAGTTTTGATCTGGTAAAATTACACTTCTAAGAACATAGCCTAGAAAAAATAACCCCAGGGAGGGGGAAGAGGAGGGCAAGGGAAGGAGGGGAGAGAAGAACATTGAGAATTGAGAATAATTACGTTGTGGTATATCCATACATTAGTTAAAACAGCTAGAAAACTTTTTTAAAGAACTAAATTATGCAGGAAATGCTTATAAGGTTAAGTAAAAATAGGTTATAAAGTTTTATAAAATAATATAATCTCAATTTTCTATACAAGAAAAGACCCAAAGTAATTATCCAGCATCTTCACACATTAACCTATCATCCAACAGTGGCTATCTCTGGGTGACGGGATTACTGGCTACTTATTTACTCCTTGATATTTTCCTGTATTTTCTACGACATCTATTTTTTTTTTTTTAACCTAGAAAATAGTAACAAGGTTTATCTTATAAAATAATATCTATAGGCAGGGATAGATTGCATCAACCAGGATTGTGTGGTCAATTTCAACCTTCAGCCCTGTTTCAAGAATGACAAAAACAGGGGACTGCTACTACTATGAAAGTAGCAATCTTTTCTTGGCTGCTCTGTACCATGTTCTAGTCTCCCTCTTTTTCTTTCTTTTTCTGTTTCACACATACCACAAACATAGATTAAGTACAAGAAACCTCAAACATTCTTAAACCATAAATATAGAGCCCAATTGCCCCATGCATGCCAGTTCTAACTGGGCAGACTATAATGCAAAACAATTATCCATCCATGATTGAAAAAACAAAGTTGTGGTTAAGTTGATGAAATGAGAGAAAAGCTACAGAGTGGCTAACAATTTCAAACCAGAGGCAAATACATAGTAAGTGATTTATTGTTATTATATTACAATCCATAAGAAAATAATATTATCTATGTTTCAAGACTTTATGGCCAGCCTGTAGTAAATCTGGAATGAAAACAGAATGGAGGGGTGCCTGGGTAGCTCAGTGGGTTAAGCCTCTGCCTTCGGCTCAGGTCATGATCTCAGGGTCCTGGGATGGAGCCCCACGTTGGGCTCTCTGCTCAGCGGGGAGCCTGCTTCCCCCTCCCTCTCTGCCTGCCTCTCTGTCTACTTGTGATCTCTCTATCAAATAAATAAAAATAAAATCTTAAAAAAAATAAACAATGGGAAAGAAGACTTAATAAAAATGGAAATTTCTAAAGCTGAACCTAGAGCTCCTGCCATGTCCTTTCTGGCCCCAGTTTGCTTCAAATTGGCCCTGCGGATGGGTTTTCCAAACATAGGATACACAGTATGTGTTCAGGACCCCCTAAAAGCTGATGGGTTCCCACATATGATTGAGGCCTTTAAGATCTCACGTCAAACACTCCTGCAAACAGTGCCCCAATTCTTAGACGGAAATACTAACTTCTACCAACCTTTTATCTCTTGCCAACAATAAAGCTATGGGATGAAACTATGTTACCCTTATAGAAACTTTAAATTTAAATAGTGCTCTGCTTTCCAGAGTTTTAAAATATTTGGCTTCTTGGCTCATATCAATGTTAAGATTTCACCTAAACAGTAGGTGATTTTTAAGTACTCACTTCCTTTTCATACATTTACTGAACTTTAACCAAGTCACTTTTAATAGTTAAAGAAAGTTTCATACAGATCAAGCCTAATACAAATAATTGTAATTTAATGATATTTGATATTAGGCATGAGATGGACGATTTTGTTTCAGTAAGGCAGTTAGTGGCTGGAAGGAAAAAAGATGAGTTCTTTAGAATGGGATTGAAAACAGTGTCTTATACTATTTGATAAGGATTTCTCAGGAACACACACTATGATGAGTTTCACTGCTTTCTTTATCAGTACCTGAACCATATATATTGCAACAGGATCAGCTGACCTTCGTATATTATCACAAATTTACACGGTGGTAAATAAAATCCCCAATGCATCAGACATGTGCACATTTAGTCTCTTCTTGTCACCATCTGCTTTTTCCACATGGAAACACCACATCCACACTCTTGGGAGAAAGAGCTTTGGTTCTTGCAGAACTTGTCACACTTAGCATTACGTCACCTCCATTAGCTAATGCCAGGCTGAATACAAATTATACTGGGGATGGTGATTTCATCTTAGAAGGATAAAAAAATGATCCCTCAAGGGAAATATTTAACACTCTCAGTGATCACAGGACTTTAAGTTCTTAGAACACTTTCATTTGACAAAACATAAGTGGGAAAACATACCAAAAGCGTTCAAAAAATATATCCTAGCACAGCAATGAAATTATCACTGATTCTCCCATACTGATGTATGTAATTCTTTCTATCAACTCAGGATGCTGCTGATAATAAAATATATTTCTAAACATATATTAGATCCTGGAGAAATTGTAATAGACCAACTGGCATTAGATGGCAATTACAACTTGGGTCTTAGACTTACTTTCCTAGTTCCTAGACCCCTTTAATGCTTGTCACTGAAGCTGCTACAAACAGTCAGATCTTCAAAAACAAAAACAAAAACAAAAACAAAAAAAGGTTGTCGGTATAAATGTATGGTCACTCTAAAATAGGTATTTAAACATTTTATGCTGTTTTCCTAAACAAGTGAAAAGTCATAATGTTTTCCTATTTATATTCTAGTTAGCCGACTAAAGAGACCATTGTATATTGCAATAATGCAGTAAAGCAGGATAAATGATCTACAGTGAAGGCAGCAGAATGAAAATTAATTTCTAAAACTGAAATTTTGATATCAAGTTATAAAGTGTTAAAATTAAGAAGCCCACAAAACCCTGTTATTATAAACGAACAGTTTGAAAGTGTGCCTATGGTAGAGATTTCAAAATAAGACATTAGATGAGTAAAGTCTGCCAGATTCTACTCTGCTAACTTGTCACACAGCAGTAGCCTATTCCTAGGGCCTGTCCTAAAAGGAAGCTGAGGCAAAGGATAACGCCTGGTTTGAAATCTCCAAACGTGACATCAGAATGAATACTGCTCACTTATGAATCATCTATCATGGGTCATGGGTCTATCTAAAAAAAAAAAAAAAAAAAAAAAAAAAAATTTATGAGTAAAGATTTACCAAAACACATAGCCAAAGAAACGGCCAAAGAATCACAATGCCTTATGTGATTTGAGGGTTGTGTACAAGTGTCATGTACAAACAGTTCCTCTTGATGCTGGCTCGTCTGGGCTAGCCTCTGAGCCAAAAGGTACTTTTACTTATTTAGGTACACATTTATTATTTACTCAGGTCTTTCTGGCTAGTCCTCAAACTGGGATCTGTCTGCCTTGAGAGGGCAGACTCCCACTCTTCCACATGACTAGGGTAATACTCTCCAGAGTTTCAAGGAAGGAAACTAAAATCCATAACCTAAAAGCTCTCATTAAGATGAGACAGAGAACAAAAAGAACATGACAGAAACTGACAGCAGAGATACTGAAATAGTAAACGCACTTACTCTAATTAATGAACAAAATAGGAATGACAGTTATGGTGTTTTTGATACCATTGGGTAATCTTCTAAAAGTCAAATATCTGGTTTCATGTTATTAAGATATTTTCTATATGCCTGTAAAGTCAAAGTGAAGCCTATCCATTATGACTTCTGGGAAGGCTATAATTTTGCCAAGAGTTTGAGAAACATCAGGATTGTATTTATGACCTATTAGAAGGGACCTATTAGAGGGGCACCTGGGTGGCTCAGTGGGTTAAAGCCTCTGCCTTCGGCTCCGGTCATGATCCCAGAGTCCTAGGATCACTCCTCTCCCTCTGTCTGCCTCTCTGCCTCCTTGTGATCTCTGTCTGTCAAATAAATAAATACAATCTTTTATTTTTTTTAAGGACCTGTTAGAGAGGACAAAGTCTCAAAAGCAGTCAACAAACCCAGATTTAGTAACTTAAACAGAAAGAACAGACTTCTCACAATAGTTTGGATAAGAACAGATTTCAGCTGTAATGTACTAGAGGTTTTATTGAAATTCATTCCCATCTGGTCTTTGAATTTCTCTGGGGAATTTTAAGAATCACCAAATTGGACATTGCCATTAGACCTGGTTAAGGTGAAAAGACACTGAGCATCAAGTAAAATAAAACAGAGTAAACTAAACTAAGTTCAGTTGTGCCGGACAAACAGATCAAACCATTCTTTCCTTTTCTCTGGAAGGGCCCCAGGACCAGGAAGACAGGCTCGAATTGTTTCCCCACTGTTCAAAGTCATATATTGTACAAAATAAATATAGAACGAAGGATCTTGGATGCCATTTATAAAAATTACAACCTACAGAGTCTCCTCCCTGCTGCTCAGAACCACTCCTCTGCAGAAGCACATTCTGGTTTACAACCACTGGATTAAAGAAACCCTGCCTGCCAGTGAAGGTCTGAAACTGGGAAAAGTCA
Organism: Mustela erminea; assembly: GCF_009829155.1. Classification (NCBI taxonomy): domain Eukaryota; kingdom Metazoa; phylum Chordata; class Mammalia; order Carnivora; family Mustelidae; genus Mustela; species Mustela erminea. Next base: position 25,558,489 of record NC_045634.1, on the reverse strand, counting down.
GAGTCGGTAGTCAGTAGTATTTATTCATTTGTCACTGGCACTGTCATAATTTACTGAACTGTGTGCAGAGCACTGCAGTAAACCTGTGTATGGAGTTGTGGTTGGAGCCAAGGAGCCTGTCCCTGTGTGGGACTCACACCTGTACTCCCTTATTCAGCTCCACAAGGCAACTGCCAGACAGTGCTCAGTAGGGATCAGAGAAGTTTATCTTACTCTACACTAATTCAGAAGCTCTATAAGCAATATGCAGGCAAGAACAAAATAGACAGAGAAGTAACATTATCTAGCTACAAAGCATAGTCAACAGACATCTCATTTTATCCCAATAACCCTGTGAGGTGTGTATATCTGATTTATGCCTAACTTATGAATGAGCTAGTAAGTGGCAGCCTTGGGACTTGGCCTTGAGTGTTCTGACAACAAAATACCTACCTGTTCCCCTCCACTACATTTGTTACACGTGTACAAAACATTATCTAACAGTCTAAGAATTCCCACCTCTTTGTTGGGGTGCAAAAACCAGTGCTTCCCCTATTTGAAGCAGAGTTTAAAGGTCTAATAGTAGGCACCAAAATTGTTTTAAAGCCATACATGAAAATAAAGACTGCCTTTTAGCTCTGAAGCAGTAGATTGTGTGAAACTGGTTTTGAAAGCAAAACAGTAAAGAAATACTGTAACTGCCTATATCAGGTAACATGTCAGTTTCTTAAACAGGCAGGAAGCAAGGCCCTTTTTAAAGAGCAAAAGCAAATCTGATTTAATTAGGTACAATGGTTCTTTTCTTTTAACTGTGAACAGATTTTATTGCCACACTCCAGTAATTGTTCATTAAAACACATTCTAACTTTCAAAGCCTTTTTTTTTTTTTTTTTTTTTTTTTGCAGAAGAGCAAAGCAAAACCAAAGCTCAAACATCTGGTGGTGATAGGGAAGACTTAAGCTTTACAGTCATTCTTGGAGATCATGTAACTCCAACACAAAGTGGCTGAGCACCACCTTCCTTAGCACCTGTTACTATCTTGCAAATTCACATTGTCACAGTGACTCCATATTTCACTTCTACCATTTCTTTCTAATTCTCATCTTTTAATTATAATTTGCTAAGTAAACCCAAAATAGGTTTATGTTTTCTAGATAGGGCATAATTATTAAAAAGCATAATATTGTAGTGCGGGTATTACTTTTGCCAGACTATATATATATATATATATATATATATATATATGGAGAAAAACAATAAGGAACAACAAGATAACAAGATAAATATAGTCCCTCATGGAATTTGCTTAAAAACTATTAGGGAAGATAGTAGACAAGAACTGCAAAGGACATGCCATTTGCTTTTTATGAAATGTAGGATGCAAAAGGAACTCATTAGAAGACTTAACCTTGAAGTACTTAATGAGAACAGAAACGTAAGTGGGAGTTCCTCAAGTGAAAGTGATGCAATGAAGGGAAAGAGGGAATGCAGAGTGTTCCAGGCAGAGACTAGGTCTGAAGATCAGCCTGGCTGTTCAGTAAATGAAATGGTGATATAAAGAAAGATAAAACAAGGGAGGGGACTAAGGCGCCAACCTATGCTTGGCTTTGTTAGCCTTGTTAAAGGGTTGGAGTTTGTCCTATGCCCAAAGGAGCAGCCTTCTAGAATTCTATTTTATAAAGATCATTCAGCTTGCGCTGTGAAGAATGGAATGGAGGGCAGGGGGAAGGGTCTGGAAGTATGGAGGCCAATAAGGAGGCTGCTATAGCTAGCGAAGAGGCTAGGGTGGTTCTCAAAAATGGAGAAGAGTGGACAGAGCTCACCAATATTTAGGAGGTCCTGGTGGCTTGATGGCTAATTGGGGAAGGAACAGGGAGGGAGAGGTAGCTGAGAACGCTCATTTTTGGCTTGGATGCCACTTACTGAGTACAGTACAGGGACAGGGGCAACTACTGACTGCATGGCTTTAGAACAGACCCACCGAAATCAAGAGGGAGGAGGGTTGGGAAAGGCAGCCTTTCCAACATGGCCTGAGGGGACTTTAAAGCAGCTCCCAGGTGACTTTGGCAACAGATACATAATCACAGGGAAGAGCTGCAAGGAATTATGGAAGCCTGCGGGTCTGAAAAGGAAATGGAATTCAGTGCTTGGAATTTACTTCTCTGGAAAACTGAGTCACACAGTCAGCCCGAAAAAATCTAGGCCCGAGACAGAGAAAGCAGCAGAGACCAAGCCCTCTTCCAGTAATAGGAGGATCAGTCCGCGACTCTCAGCAGCACCAGGCTCGTCTCCCGCCCTCTCGAGGCTCCGTTTTTTTGGCGCGGGTCATCCGCTCCTCTTTTCCCGACCCAATTTCAGCCCAAGGTCCCAGCCACCCTCACTTCTCAAGCATCCCGCTGCGTCGGCTCCAGCTCCAACCCCCTACCACCCGGCCCCGGCGCCCCCCACCCTCACCCCAGGCCCCCGGGACCAGACTCTTCTGCAACCCAGCCTCGACGCTCCCGGCCCGGCCTCTCAATCCTCCAGTCCTCCGGGCTCCGTATCTCCAGCCAGATCTCCGTTTCTCGGCATCCACAGCCCCTGGCCTCGCCCACCCCCTCGGGTGTCTCGCTAAGCAGGCTTCGGTGCACGTTCTCGCACCCGTCGTGGTGCCATAACAAAGGATCCGCTGCACGGACCGTGCCCACGTCCTCCTCCCCGGAGCAGCTGCAGGCCGGGGCAGGTCGCCGGGGCGGGCGCAGAGCTTGGGAGGATGGAGGGAGCGGGCCCAGGGCTCCCTCGGCGGGAAGGGTCGCGGCGGGAAGGGCCGATGGCAGCACTCACCGCACAGCCTCCAAACAACAGCCACGTACGGATTCCTCTCGCACTCGTTAGGCTTCCTAAACCGCAGCCTCTGCCCGCAGCCCTAAAAGGTGTACTCCTGGGAGGCCCCGCCCCTAGGCCCGCCCCCTAGGCCCGCCCCCTAGGCCCGCCCCCTAGGCCCCGCCCCGGCCCGCTCCCTTCTTCTCGCTCGGGAGACTTGTTCCTCCAGCCCAGGCGCTCTCCCGCTCCCACCCACCCATGCTGCTCCCTCATAGGCCCGGCGCACTCTCCTCCCCGCCCCCCCGCCTGCCATACGCCTCTCCCTCATAGGCCTGGCGCACTCTCCTCCCCGCCCCCCGCCTGCCATATGCCTCTCCCTCATAGGCCCCGGCGCACTCCTCGCCCGCCCCCGTCGCCCCTATGCCGCTCCTTCATTGGCCTGAGTGTCCCTTCCTGTCGGCCCGCCCACCCCGCGCTGTGGCCTCGCCCTCGCGCCTGGTTTGAAGGCTGGTCCCGCCTGCTGCCCCTGAGCACCGGCGGGTTTCCGCTCGTGGCGCGGGGTTCTGAAAGTAGGAGGGACACCTGAACGCTCCGCGAGACCCAAGGAGCAGAGAGGAGGGAGTCAGAGGCGGGCCTGACGCCCGCTCAGACCTCCCGGAGGTAGGGGAGCAGGTCGCGACCCGCGCTGCTCATCTGTACTTCCCCTGTGGGGCCGAGGCCTTTCCTTCGCTCACCCCCCAGTTCCCTGCCCCTCAGTCCTCCTTCCCTGCGCTCAGTATTTCCCCGCCTGTTCTGGTTCACGAGCTGTGTTCAGACCCTGATGCAAACAATGCGTTGTTTTCGCAGAGTGTTATCAATACAATCGAGCACCAAATTCTGCATCCAACTTCAGGAGGGTCAGGACATCCTTCGAAGTCGGGGACCCCACGTTAGCAGCTAGCCTGCCCCCAGCATTTCTGCCTGTCCGGGTGTACGTCAGGGGTGTAGTCTGCCCATAAATAGACGTCGTCGTGTGTGTGTGCGTGTGTGTGTGTGTGTGTGTGTGTGTGTGTGTGTGTGTAGACGCCTTATAGATGTACAGCAGCCCTTTGAAGTGCTCAGTACCCTTTTCGCAGTACATTTTCTTATTTTTCTCCTTCCAGCAACTCCTGGAGGTCCGAATCCCAATCCCCACGCGGGTTTAAGAGAGTTAACTCATTTGCGCTTAACGAAAGCAGAATTACCTGAGTTCGATTTGCATCTGGAGAACACCTGGGCCTTTCTTCATCCCTCCCAAATTGAGAGAGGACCAGTGTTCGGCAGGCGCTTTTTCTGCTGCAGTAAAACTGGAGACCAGGACCCTCTCCAAACCCTACCAGTGGTTTCGGGCACAGTTCTTCATAGGGAGTGTGGTCGCACAAGCCCTGTCACCCCGCTGGGGTGCCCACACCTCTTCCAGTGCTAAGCTCTCTTACCAAAATGATACTTCAGTGAAGGCAGCAGCAGCGGTTTTCTGTTTTCCTGTAGATTGTACTAATCAGTCTAGTTGAGACTTCATTATAGTAAAAGGGTTGGCTAGAGGCGGTGTCTTCTGACTGAATTCAGTAATTTCTTTTCACAGAATTGTCGCAGAGGTGGCGGACTTTGATCTGGGCCTCGAAGAGGAAGAATTTGAGAAAAGCAGGCGAGGCCTTCCAGGTAAGAGAAATAGGTGGTGATACTGGGTCAGGGACAGGATGTGATCCTCGCTGAACCATAAGAAATAAAATGATTAAGTGGTTTCGATTCTGGGGAGACTGTAAAGTGGCTTACAATCTGGTCTAGATTCTCGAGGGAGTTTGGACTTCTTGGGGGTAAACTGAAGTATGAATTGAGTGATTTTCTGAATCATTAATTAGTGTCGCTATGGAAAGTTACAAGTCAGGTTTTAAGGGTGACTAGTGTGGCAGAGAGGCTGTTTGGATGGGGATCCTGTGGGGATGGTAGAAAGGGGGAACTGGAAAAGAACAATAGGTCATTGTATGTTTTCTTATCCCTTACAGGAGATTTTTGGGAAATTATGAGTTACTTCTGTTCAAGCATTGAGAGGCAAAATGACCAAAGTGGAAAAGGTGAATGTACTAATTTGGAATGTACTCTTAAGTAGCAATATTACTATAAGTGAGTTTTAATCACATACTTTATTATGAATATTCCAGCAGTGGGAGAAATAGTATAAATGTATTCCAAGAGGCCATAAGGGATTATGTTAAGAAAATATTGCCAGGGGCACCGGGGTAGCTCAGTCGGTAGAGTGTCTGCTGTCGGCTCAGGTTGGGATCCTGGGGTCCTGGGATCGAGCCCCACATCTGGCTCTCCGCTCAGCTTAGAGTCTGCCTCTCCCTCTTCATCCGTGATCTCTCTCACTTTCACTTTCTCTCAAATAAAATAAAAAAAAAGAAAAGAAAAAGAAAAAGAAACTATTGTCAAATACCAGAACACAACTAAATATTGAAACTGGAACATACATGCCAGAAAGCACAAAATACTGATAAATCTGTTCTCAGGACAGAGGGAACAAGGGTTCACTTGTGATAGACAAAAGAGGAAGGAAGTTTTCCCTAGAGGCCAGGAATCATGAAGCATGGGCCATCTATTGCAGCTGTTCCTGAGGTTCAGGCCATCAGGTATCTGAGCTGGGCATATCTAGGCGTAAACCTAGGGAAACCAGGGCTACTGAGCTTGGCTGTCTGTGTCATCGCTCTGCCTCCTTCTCTCTGCCTCTTCTCCCACTACAGTTCCTGTAAAAGGACTAAGCCAGCCTTTTTTCTAACCTGACCACCTTTAGTTGTAAAGTCAGTATGGACCATGATTGAATGCAGTGTTAAGAAATAACACCGTGGGCAGGTGGGGAAGGGGGACACCTGGTTGGCTGAGTGGGTAGAGCCTATGATTCTTGATCCTTTGGTGTGAGTTCAAGCCCCACATTGGGCATGGAGTTTAATTTAAGAAAGGAAGGAAGGAAGAAAGAGAAAAGAAAAAGAAAAGGAAGGAAAGAAATTAACTAACATTGTGGTGCATTGTGAAGAAATAAACAATAGAGTTCTTAAACCTACTATTTTAAAAAAACAACAAATATTTTTCTTTCTTTCTTTTCTTTTTGTTAACAACAAATATTTTTCTTTGGAACTTGGAAATTTACCAAAAATAGTTAACAGCCCCTGTGTGCAAAGGGGTTTTTGATGTACAGTTATATAAAAGAAGGACAACAGTCCTTCCCCACCAGGAATTAAAAGCATTTCCAAAATGGTGACATATTTCTCATCCCAAGGGATAGGGATGAGGAATATGATAGTCCAAAACCGGAATGCCAGATGTCTTTCTTGTCTCCATTTCCTTTTCCTTAGGTCATTCAGCACTCCTGCTTCAGTAGTCCAGCCCCCAGCTGTCTTCTGACCCTCAACCCAGCTGTTAACATTTTTGAACTGTTCAGACAACATGAGAGCATAACATATATTGAATTCTTCTTTTTCCTTTGTTGTCATTGTGGTTTCTTCAGTCCAGGAAGCGTCAGACTGGTTTTCCACTGTGTCTCCCTGACTTTCATGTATGGCTTCCTTCCCATGGTGTATCAGTATTTTTACCAAATCAAAAGTTTTCTGGATGTCCGTGTCACTAAGTGTGAACATCCACATGGTTATTCTGTCAGTTATACTGATAAGATACTAGAGCCATAAATCCTATCTAATTGCATTGTGTTAATTTTTTTTTAAAGATTTTATTTATTTGACACAGAGAGAGACCGAGAGAGGGAACACAAGCAGGGGGAGTGGGAGAGGGAGAAGCAGGCTTCCTGCTGAGCAGAGAGCCCAATATGCAGGGCTTGATCCCAGGGCCCTGGGGTCATGATCTGAGCCGAAGGCAGACGCTGAACCACCCAGGTGCCCCCGTATTTATTTCTTCATTAAGTAATCATTGTGCTTTATTAAAAGTTAATACATTTCATAGAAGAAAGTCAGTTTCTCACTTAGGTTGTCAGAATGTGGAGGATTTTTATCAGTATGCGAAGCAGATTAAAATAAACCGAATACTCAGGATCTAGCAGTCTGGAGTCCTATGTCATTTTGCATTGAAAAAAGCCGTTTCATTAAAAATTATTCCAGCTCTTCCATCCAGTGAAATTATATCCTGTTCCTAGGCATGTCTGGTATGAAGTTTATATTGATACCTTTAGAATTATGTTTGTTTCTTCATTTATAATTTATAATTTTCATGTGGATCACGTGTAATTGAGAGAGTAATCTTTCTTAGGTCTGACATGTTTGAAGTCCAATGTGAAATCTAACAGTGTCATGATACTGTATCCTCTCAATCTTTTAGGATGAACCTCCTTTTCCTTTCCGGGAATATATCATTTGCCATTGAGTTTGTGTTGCAAAATTTTCTGCAAGAATTCAAGAGAATATTTATTGATTTGATAAGCACAAGTACTGAAACGGCATTGCCAGAGGTAAATAGGAATTTTTCCCTCGAATGCTTTAGTATATGTTGTTATTTCACCTTAAAAAATGAATATATGTGCTTTCTACATAGATAAATTATTTTATTAGTGAAGATGATACTAATGAAAAGGGAAACTACCTCAGTTATCGATTTCTTTTTTTTTTTTAAGATTTTATTTATTTATTTGACAGAGATCACAAGTACGCAGAGAGGCAGGCAGAGAGAGACAGGGCCCTGAGATCATGACCTGAGCCGAAGGCAGAGGCTTAACCCAGGTGCCTCACAGTTACCGACTTCTGTATGAAAAACCAGACCAAAACTTCTTGGCTTAAAAATAGTTCATTTTTGGGCGCCTGGGTGGCTCAGTGGGTTAAGCCTCTGCCTTTAGCTCAGGTCATGATCTCAGGGTCCTGGGATCGAGCCCCGTATCGGGCTCTCTGCTCAGTGGGGAGCCTGCTTCCTCCTCTCTCTCTCTGCCTACTTGTGATCTCTACCTGTCAAATAAATAAATAAATAATCTTAAAAAAAAAATTTCATTTTTTCTTTCAGTTCTGTGGGTTGACTGGGGTGGTCTTTGGCAGATCTTACCTGAACTCACTCAGGCTTACTTAGGCATTGAATTCAGATGTCTGGATGGTCCAGAATGTCTGAATTCCATGTATCGGTAGTTGGTGTTGGCTGTTAGCTGAGGTAACTTGGTTCTTGTCCACATGTCCTTTTATCTTCTGTGAGACTGGAGTTCTAGCATGACAGTCTGAGGACAGTCTTGGTCTCAGGACAAATCCAGTGCACAAGCACTTACTATACCTCGGTTTGCTTCACATTTGTTGATGTGACATTGACCAAAGCAAGTCATGTGGCCAAGTAAAGAGTACATGAGTGGGCTTAGATAGCATCTCTTCGAAGGAGGAATGGCAGGTTTTGTGGCCATTACTTACCTACGATGCAAGCTCTTACCCCCTTCTAAAAGCCTATCCTTTTTTGGTAAGTAAACCATAATCCCAAATCATAAAAGTATTTTCTGGCCCCCTTACCTTGGCATGGCTAACATGGAAACATGGTGTGTAAATAAAAAACACATGTCATTAATAAACAGGGATTAAAAGACTGCTACTTTAATACAGTCATGAAATTAACAGACATAGGTTAAAAATATGTGTATTCCTATCTCTAAACATGCTTATGATTAACATGGACATTCTAAACCAAGACTAACCAATATTGCAGTTCCATTTATACACTGAATTGTTCTCCCAACTAACCACTGTTTTGGGAGAAAAGAAGAACAATGGATAGAAACAGAAGAAAAGGGAACTGCACAGTAGTGTCTAGAAACGAACTCTGTACTAAGAAATAGCACAAAAGTGATGGCCAACGTAGTAGCTCCACTTGGGCAAGATAGATAATGCTTGATGCAATAAACTGGTTATAATAAAAACCATAATGATACAAAAACCGCTTATGTTTACATGAGGCTTTGTAATTTACAAAGCGTTTTCTTATATCCTGTCACATTTATCCTCATGATAATTACATAAAGTGTTCAGGATGACATTGATCCCCATTTTGCAGTTAAGGCTTAGGGTACTTCTAAAATCATAGCACTATTAGATAGAAGAGCCAAGATCTAAAGCTATCTGGTAACTAGCCCCATTCCTATTTCACATTAAAACTTCATGCAAAACTATATAGGTACATAGTACATTTATATACATAGTATGTATATTATATTGTGTATTCTATATTCTATATAATATAGAATATATGTAATATAAATTATGTATTATATATATAGCTATATAACTATATGTATGTGTGTGTGTGTGTGTGTGTGTATGTATATGTGATTGTGTAAGGAAATGGTTTTTGACGTTTTACCAAAAATATATATTCTAAAGAAAGAAAGTATGTCTTTGTTTTAGTGCTAATTGACAGAAGTCTTACATGGGTTAGGATTTAGTTTCCCTGTAACTTCTAAACCAATGGAGAGAAAATGGGAAGCAAAACTGAAGCAAATTGAAGAACGAGCATCTCGTTATGAGAAGAAACCGTTGCCCTCGGTATACAGACCAAGATTGTCCAAGCTAGAAGAACCACCCTCCATTTGGAAATTATTCCATCGGCAAACTCAAGCTTTTAATTTTGTTAAAAGCTGTAAAGAGGTAATTTTCTTATCTCTACCTCTTTTTTTTTTTTTTTTTGAAGCTACTATAACTTAGGATTTTTTTTTTTTTAAGATGTTATTTATTTATTTGACAGACAGAGATCACAAAGCAGGCAGAGAGGCAGGCAGAGAGAGAGGAGGAAGAAGGCTCCCCGCTGAGCAGAGAGCCTGAAGCGGGGCTCGATCCCAGGACCCTGGGACCATGACCTGAGCCAAAGGCAGAGGCTTTAACCCACTGAGCCACCCAGGTGTCCCTTTCTTTTTTATTCTTGATGAGTCTGGCTATATTAATTTTGTTTATCTTTTTAAAGAAGCAGCTTCTAATTCCATTGATCTTTTCAATTATCTTTTTAGTCTTTATTTCATTTATTTCCACTCTGATCTTTACTATTTTCTTCCTTCTAATTTGGGGCTTTGTTTATTCTTATTTTGCTAGTTCCTTTACGTATAAGTTTAAATTGCTTCTTTTTGAGATTTTTCTTGTTTCTTGAAGTAGGACTATATTGCTATAAACTTCCCTCTTAGAACTGCTTTTGCTGTGTCCCAGCTATTGTGTTTCCATTTTCTCTTGTGTCCAGGTATTTTTTTACTTCCTCTTTGATTTCCTCATTGACACCATTGACCTCTCTGACCCACTGTTAGTAACATGTTGTTTATTCTCCATGTGTTTGTTATATCCAGTTTGTTTCTTGTAATTGATTTCTTATTTCATATTGTTAGAACAGATGCTTGATAGGATTTTAGTCCTTTTAAATTTATTGAGACTTGTTTGGTAGCTTAATATGTGATTTATCTTGGAGAATTTTCCATGTGCACTTGAAAAAGAATATTTTCTTCTGTTTGGGGATGAGATGTTCTGTATAATCTATTAAATGCATATGGTCTAATGTGTCTTTCAAAGCCAATACACTTTATTGATTTTCTGTCTGAAGGATCTATCCATTTATGTATGTGGGGTGTCAAATTACCCTACTATTATTGTATTACTGTCACTTTCTCCCTCTTTGTCTATTAATACCTGCTTTATATATTTAGGTGCTGCTCTGTTGGCTGCATAGACATTTACAATTGTTTTATCCTCTTGTTAGATTGATCCCTTCATCACTATGTCATGCTATTTCTTTCTTTTTTAAAAAATATTTATTTATTTAGTAGAGAGCATGCAAAGTGGGAGAGGGGCAGAGGGAGAGAATCTGAAGCAGACTTCCTGCTGAGTACAGAGTCCAACAAGGGGCTTGATCCCCAGGACCCTGAGATCATGACCTGAGCTGAAATCAAGTGTTTGATGCTCAACTGATTGAGCCACTCAGGAGCCCTTACGTCATGCCTTTCTTTGTCTCTTTTTACAAATTTTAAATACATTTCATCTGATATAAGTACTGCTACTCCACCTTTTTTTGTTGTTTGTTTGCATTTGCATGGAATATCTTTTTCTATCCCTTCTTTTTCAGTTTATTTGTCTCAGTCCAAAGTCTTTTGTGGGCAGCATATAGATGGGGTTGGCTTTTTTATCCATTCAGTCACACTTTGTCATTTGATTGGATCGTTTAGTCCATTTACATTAAAAGTGATTATTGATATATATGTACCTATTGACATTTTGTTTATTGTTTTCTGGTTGTTTTTGTAGTCCTCGTTTTTTTCCTTCTTGCTGTCTTTCCTTGTGTTTGATGACTTTCTTTTATTTATTTATTTATTTATTTATTATTAACATATAATGTATTATTAGCCCCAGGGGTACAGGTCTGTGAATCGCCAGGTTTACACACTTCATAGCACTCACCATAGCACATACCCTCCCCAATGTCCATAACCCCACCACCCTCTCCCTACCCCTCTCCCCCCAGCAACCCTCAGTTTGTTTTGTGAGATTAAGAGTCTTATGGTTTGTCTCCCTCCTGATCCCATCTTGTTTCATTTATTCTTTCCTTACCCCCCAAGCCCCCCATATCAACTTCCTCATATTAGGGAGAGATTGATGACTTTCTTTAGTGTTATACCTGGGTTCCTCTCTCTTTATTTTTTGTGTATCTGTTACAGGTTTTTGGTGTATAGTTACCACGAGGTTCATGTATGGCATCTTATGTATATAGCAGTCTATAAAGTTGGTGGTTGCTGATGTTCCAACACATTATAAAAGTGGTACATTTTTACTTTCTACCTCCGTGTTTAAGTGTATGATGCTATATTTTACATCTATTTATTTTACATATCCCTTAACTAATTTATGTCAATACTTAACTACTTTTGTCCTTTAACCTTCATGCTGGCTTTATAGTGATTGATCTACTTTTACTGTATGTTTTCTTTGATAAGTGAAATTTTTTTCCTGTCATAATTTTCTTCTAGTTATGTTCTTTTCTCTTCCACATAAAGAATTCCTTTTAACAGTTGTTGGAAAGCCAGTTTAGTGGTGATGAACTCTTTTAAATTTTGTCTGGAAACTCTATCTCTCCTTCATTTCTGAATGGTAATCTTATTGGGTAGAGTATTCTTGGACATAGGTTTGTTTCTTTCTGTACTTAAAATAAATCATGTCATCCTCTTCTGACCTGCCTAGTTTTTGCTGAAAAAATGCGCCTATAATCTGTGGGTGTTCCCTTATATGTAACTGGTTGCTTTTCTCTTACTGCTTTGAATAGTCTGTCTTTAAATTTTGACATTTAGTTATCATGTTTCTGAGTGTGCACTTCTTTGGATTCATCTTGTTTGGGCTCTCTTTGCTTCTTAGAGCTGTTTTTCTTTTTTCCTTCCCCAGGTTAGGGAAGTTTTAGGTTATCATTGCTTCAATTAAGTTTTCTCCCTCTTTCTCTTTTCTCCTTCTGGGGCTTCTATAATGTGAATGTTTGTGCCCTTGATGTGTCCCAGAGGTTCCTTAAACTATGGTTATTTTATTCATTTCCTTTTCTGTTCAATGTTCAGTTTGGGTCCTTTCCACAATCTGCATCCTCTAATCTGCTCTGATTTACACTAGTGTATTTGTCCTGGTGATTTTCTTAACCAGACATAATAGGGAATGGGGACTTGTTCTCAGTTCTCCTGCTTTAGGCACCCATGCAGGAGCCTGATGTGGGGCTTGATCCTTTTTCTCTTCAGGGAGGACTTCTGTGCTTGTGCTAACTGTCCTGCTTGTGGTTCTCCATACCAAGGTTTGATTCCTATTTTTGCTTTAGCTCCTCTTACCCTTCTTTTTTTTTCCTCTTACCCTTCTTGATGTGGCCTTGTTTTCATGTCTTTTGTCTTAAGCTGTGGAGGATCTATTCTGCTGGTCTTTGACTGCTTTCAGAGCAAGTTGCCTTACTTGTGGCAGTTACTTCAGTGTGTGCATCCTCCTATACAGCCTTTTTGTCCTACTCCCACATAATGATATTTAAAAGAAGCTATGCTGAGGGGCCTGGGTGGCTCAGTCATGATCCCAGGGTTCTGGAATCTGCTCAGCTTCTCCCTCTCCCTCTGCCTGCTGTTCCCCTTGTTTGTATTCTCTCTCTATATATCAAATAAATAAATTTAAAAACAAAAGAATGAATAAAAGAAGTTATGCTTAGAGTCCACATCCATGGACTGAAAAATAATAGAATGACTAGATTTTAGTGGAGAACTAAAACAATACCCACAAAAATGTGAGGAAATGAATGAGTGGAGTATGAAAATTTGAAGGATGAAATGAGGAAGAAAAATGGAACTGAAGCAATAGGAAAATAAAATGTCTCAAATAATATAGTGTAGAGTTCATAAACCCTGGGTCTTAAATCATACCACCAAAGCAAACATGAATTTAACTTTCTATGCTCTCCTTTTGTGCTTTGGAATAATAGAGTGGATTTATAATAGTAATTTCCTACTTATCAGGTAAGTGGGATTAAGGAGTGGTTGCTGGTTGCTACCCTTGCAAATGGTCTGATGCTCAGAAATAAACAAATGTGTACTGCACATCATTTATTTGGCACTGAGGGGAATATAAAGTATGAAAAGGTGCATATGTGAAGTTAAGCATAAATGTATTGTGATTCTGATCACTGATACTATATAAAAACTCAGTGTGCTTAAAATTTTTTAGGATGAAGACTGTTTGTTCCCTTGTAAAGGGAAGCTAACTCAGATCTCATCAGAAGAATTTAGGAAATAGGGACACCTGGGTGGTTTTGTCGGTTAAGTGTCTGCCTTCAGCTCAGGTCATGATCGCAGGGTCCTGGGATTGGATCCCAAGGTCCTGGAATTGAACCCCATGGCAGGCTTCCTGCTCAGCAGGGAGTCTACTCCCTCTGCCCCTCCCCCTGCTCCTATGCTCTTTCTCTCTCTCTTTCCCTCTCTCAGATAAATAAATAAAATCTTAAAAAAATAGTTTAAGAAATAATAGCCTTTGTATTCATTTTGTCTAAACCCAATTCAAGTATTGGAAATTAAAATCCTGACAGGTTCATTTGAAATAGTATGATTACTAAAGTTAACAATTACCAACTATAAAATTTATCTCAGGAGGATTGTTTTAATGTCAGTAATTTAGTCTCTAATTGAAATCTCATTTCTGAAAATGGAAGTTTTATTTCCTTGATAGGCTTAACAGCTGCCATTAACTAAGTGGAAAGAAAAGAACTTATGTATCCCTTTAATAGAAGAAACTCTTTGGGGCAACAAACGCAAATGGTTATATCAAGTGCGGCAGCCATTAACCTTAAAAAAAGTGTCTCATAGAAAAGACTATTTATAGTCTTATACTTGTTAAAGGTAAACATTTTAAATCTTAAGCTTTTAATATTAACTTGTAAATATTTAAAACATTTTAAACATTTAAAAAAATTGTTGCCCACATGTTTTTATATGTACTAGGGAATTTATTAATTTTAGTCTAAGTCATTTTTTTTAAGATTTTATTTATTTATTTGAGAGAGAGAGAGAATGAGAGAGAAGGAACATGAGAGGGAAGAGGTCAGAGGGAGAAGCAGCTTCCCACTGAGGAGGGACCCCGATGGTGGGCCTCAATCCCAAGACTCCAAGATCATGACCTGAGCTGAAGGCAGTTACTTAACCAACTGAGCCACCCAGGTACCCCTAGCCTTAGTCATTTATAGTAACATTTAGGTTGTTCCAAAAAATAAGTTTTAAATGGGTGGCACAGTTAACTGAGCCTCAGACTCTTGGTTTTGACTCAGGTCTTGGTGTTGTGAGATCAAGCCCCATGTCAGGCACCTCATTTAGCACAGAGTCTGTTTGAGATTCTCTCTACCTGTGCCTCTCCCCCTAATGCATGTGTGCTCTGTCTCTCTCTTTAAAATGAATAAATAAGTCTTTTTTTTTTTAAGATTTTATTTATTTATTTGACAGAGATCACAAGTAGGCAGAGAGGCAGGCAGAGAGAGAGGGAGAAGCTGGCTCCCTGCTGAGCAAAGAGCCTGATGCGGGACTCGACCCCAGGACTCTGAGATCTTAACCTGAGCCAAAGGCAGAGGCTCAACTGAAGGCAGAGCCACCCAGACGCCCCAATAAATAAGTCCTTAAAAGAAATAAGTTTAATTTCATAAACTAGAAAATGAAGCTATAATAGGAAGTCAAGCTAGAGTGATTGAAAAGTGATTTTTCTCTTTTTTTTTTTCTCTTTTTGGTCTGGATGTTTGAATGGTTTCTGCCTTGAACATGTATTACTTAAGTGAATAAAAATAAATATAATTAGATTTTGATTGGCATAGTCACAATAATTATTTTTCTTTTTTTAGAAATAAAGATGCTCAAATTCCAGTTTTCCAAAATTTGATAAAATTCATGAACATTGACTAGCTACAGTTGTTTTTGGATTTCTGCTTTTATTAATTTTTCTACTATTATTTTTGCTGTCATAAAGGATGTTCACGTATTTGCTTTGGAATACAAAGTGGGCGATGGACAACGTATTTACCTGGTGACAACCTATGCTCAACTTTGGTTTTATTATAAATCCCGGTAAGTCTGTCAAGGACAACATATTAAAGTTACATTTCCTTCATCTAGTAATGTTGGTGAAATTAATGCTGGCTTAATTAACTGTTGTGAATCTCCATCCCATATTTGATTACTCCTTTATCTGTAAAATTGAACCCTGGAGCTTCCGTGTCCTAGCAGCACTAAATGATCTTACCAGGTGCTGGGAGAAAAGTCAGGGGCAATCGTGTGTGTGTTGTGAGTTCTTGTGCATGTGATGACACAATTCCCCCATCACTTTTTGTTCAAATTACAAACTTTTTACTTCCATAGGATGCCATCTGGATTTCACTTAGCCCAAGTCATCATTCATTTACTGAGGCAGTATCTATTTTTATTAACCTGTGTTAAAGTCCTATCTCTTGACCCACATGTGAGAACTGAAAGCTTTTGAAGTCAGGTGATTCAGAATATGTTTCTAGCCAGTTTTTCAAATACTGTTTTCCTAAAGAAAATACAAAACTTAAGAATTCTCATAAAAAGCTTATCCAATCCCAAGAATACATGTGATCCTGGGATTCCAGTTCGAGAAAGAGAGTTCTTTTTCTCAGACAAGATTCGTTCTGTCATGACACAAGAGTAAAGAAGGATCATACAATATCAAAATTATCTGTGAATAAATAGCAGCATGAGGTTGACCATATTTTCAAGGCAAATAATGTGACCAAATATGATTGTTACATCTTCTTTGACGGAAGCTCTTAATAATACGATGATCCTTAAACCCACAGGGGAGCTGTTGTTCATTTTGTCATGTCTTCATTATGCCATAGTTATGTCATTAAATCACAGTTAGTCCAGTATCTTGAGATATAGAATCAACTACCATGATTCAAAAGGTATAAGACAGAAACCTAACAATCTTGAACTATTTAATTCAGGAAAAATCTCTTACACTGCTATGAAGTCATTCCTGAAAATGCTGTGTGCAAGCTTTATTTTGATTTGGAATTTAACAAACTTGCCAATCCAGAAGCTGATGGAAAAAAGATGGTTGCATTACTCATTGAGGTAAATTACAAACTCAGGTTTTTCTCCTTATATCTGTATATCTTTTCATTCACATATTCATTAATTAAATGGATGCAGCCTGTGTAATATTTGGGTTCTGTGTTTCACCTCCTTTTCCTTTTCCTCTTGAATTTTCATTTCTTAATATGACTTCTCTGAGTAATTTTCTAAAATGGTCAGAGATTCAATTTAGGTCCATATATATTGTAATATTAGTATATTTATAAAAAATAGACTTGAGAGGGGCACCTGGGTGGCTTCATTGGTTAAACAACTGCCTTCAGCTCAGGTCATGATCCTGGAGTCCCGGGATCGAGTCCCACATCAGGCTCCCTGTTCTGTGGGGCGTCTGCTTCTCCCTCTGACCTCTCCCCTCACATGCTCTCTCTCTCTCAATCTCTCTCTCAAATAAAATCTTTAAGAAAGGGGCATCTGGGTGGTTCAGTGGGTTAAGCCTCTGCCTTCAGCGCAGGTCGTGATCCCAGAGTCCTGGGATCGAACCCCGAGTTGGGCTCTCTGCTCAGCAGGGACCCTGCTTCCTCCTCTCTCTCTGCCTGCCTCTCTGCCTTATGATCTCTCTCTGTCAAATAAATAAATAAAATCTTTAAAAAAAACAAAAAGAAAAGAAAAAGAAAGTCCTAGCAAAGAGGGGGGCCTGGGTGGCTCAGTCAGTTAAGCATCTGCCTTCAGCTTGGGTCATGATCCCAGGGTCCTGGGATCCAGCCCCGCATCAGGCTCCCTGCTCAGAGGAAACCCTGTTCTCCCTCTCCCACTCCCCTGCTTGTGTTTCCTTTCTCACTGTGTCTCTCTCTGTCAAATAAATAATTAAAATATTTTTTTAAAAAATCTTTAAGAAAAAAAAAAGACTTGAGAAAGGTGGCAGTTCAGAAACTTTGTTTTTAAATTATATATTAACTCTATTGCAAGTAGCTGATTGATAAAAGTTAGGGAAAGTAATTTTTACTGTAAAAATTGGTTACTGAGCTGAATTTTCAAGAATTAAAAATTATGTCCTAATTTTTGTGCTGGGAGGAATTTTGGAAATTATTCTGTCTTAAGGAGAAGTCTAAGGTCTAGAAAAACTTAAAACTCCTAGGTCCTATAATATTGGTAAAACATGATCTCGAAGTACAGTTATTGTTGTTTTTAACAAAGAGAAAATACTGTCATTCCAGTAGGTATTTTTGGTTTAGCGGTGTCAACTGGGAAGTTACTAACAAAAGGAGTAATATGGGCTAGTTCAACAGAAGTCTACTAATGTTTTCTTATAAGATCTTTTTTAAGATTTTATTAAGTGTTATTAAACTTATATTGGCTATTATTTGGGCTCAAAGTAGTATTAACATTTATTGATTAGTTTGTTTTCTTTCTTTTTTAAAAACTTATTAAAGTTTTTATTTTATTTTATTTTTTATTTTGAGAGAGAAAATGAGTGAGCCAGGGGAGGGGCAGAGGGAGAGAGAGAATCCCAAGTTAACTCCACCCTGAGCACAGAGCCAGATGTGGGCCTCGATCTCATGACTCTGACATCACGACCTGGGCTGAAATCAAAAGTTGGATGCCTAACTGACTGAGCCTCCCAGGCACCCCTTAATTTTGGTTTTTCTTTTTCTTTTTAGAGAGAGAGTGTATGCACATGTGAGTTGGGGGAGGCACAGAGGGAGAGGGAGAGAGAGAATCCCTGGGATCATGACCTGAGCCAAAATCAAGAGTCAGACGCCCAAATGCCTGAGCCACTGAGGCGCTCCTTAATTTTTTTCTCTTAGATGTTAACTATAGATGACACATTTTATAACTTTAAGAATATATCTTAAAATGTTTTTGATAAAGAATATCTGCTGATTATGTTGAATCACTCTTTTTTAAATTTTAAATTTTTTGAAAAATGTATGCAAATACATTAAAAAAAGTCATGTAATATTAGCTTTTTCTTGGCTCCCCCCTCCTTTACTTAGATTTATTTATTTACTATGAAGTATAATTGACATTTAATATTTTATTAGTTTCAGGGCTATAACATAGTAATTTAACACTTAATATACATTATGTAAGATTCATCATGTTAAGTCTAGATTCCTTTTGCCACCATATAAGCTTATTATAATATTAATGACTATAATGCTTACATTGTTTTGCATACATCCCTGTAACTTATGTATTTTATAACCACAAGTTTGTATCTCTTAATCTGCTTCACCTATTTTGCCCATACTCCTACTTCTTCCCCTCTGGCATTTGCATTTTGTTCTCTGGATTTTTGAGTCTGTTTGGTTTATTTTGTTTATTTTGTTTAGATTATGCAGGTAAGTGAAACCATGTGGCATTTGACTTTCCCTGTTTGACTTATTTCACTTAGCATAATACCGATGCTGGCAAGTGACAAAATGTTACTCTTTTTCATGGCTGAGTAATTTTAGTGTGTGTATATATACCACATCTTCTTTTTCCATTCATTTGTCAGTGGACACAGGTGTCTTCCATATCTTGGCTATTGGAAATAATGCTGCAATAAACCTAGGAATGCATGTGTCTGTTTGAATTACTGCTGTTTTATTCTTCGGGTAAATCCCCGGGAATAGAATTGTTGGACCATTTGGTACTTCTATTTTTCACTTTTTGAGAAATCTCCAGACTGTTTTCCATAGAGGCTACACAATTCGCATTCCCACCAACAGTGCACAAGGATTCCCTTTTCTCTACATCCTTGCCAACATTTGTTACTTCTTGTCTTTTTGATACTCACCATTCTGGCTTGTGTGAGGTAATACCTCGTCGTGGTTTTCACTTGCATTTCCGTGATGACCAGTGATGCTAAGCATTTCTTCATGTGTCTGTTGGCCATCTGTATGTCTTCTTTGGGAAAAGGTCTATTCAAGTTTTCTGCATATTTTAAAAATCAGATTTTTTTTTTTTTGGTGTTGAATTTAGGAGTTCTTTATATATTTTGGATATTAATCCCAATCCCTTATCAGATAAATCTTTTGTAAATATCTTCTCCCACTCAGTAGATTGTCTTTTTGTTTTGTTGATGGTTTCCTTCACTGTGCAAAAGCTTTTAGTTTGATACAGTCCCAGTTGTTTATTTTTGGTTTTGTTACACTTTACTGAGGAGACAGATCCAAAAAATAATGCTGAGACAAATGTGCAAGAGACTATTGTCTTTATTGTCTTCAAGGAGTTTCATGGTTTCAGGTCTTCAGTTTAGGTCTTTAATCCATTTTGAGTTTATTTCTGTACGTGGTGTAAGAAAGTGAATTGTTTTTCATATAGCGGTTCAGTTTTCCCAGCACTATTCATTGAAGACATTGTCTTTTATCCATTGTATATTCTTTCCTTCTTGGTCATAGAATAACTGACCATTTAACTGTGGGTTTATTTCTGGGCTCTCTATTCTGTTTCCTTGATTTATATGTGTACTTTTGAGTCAGTACTTACTGACTTACTGTAGCTTTGTAGTATAGTTTGAAATCTGGAAGTGTGATACCTCCAGCTCTGTTCTTTTTTCTTGAGATTGCTTTATCTAGTTGTGGTCTTTTGTAGCAATGTCTACACAACTAGGCTTACCTGCTGGGTATAGCAGTGTGTATGCCCCTATGAGCAGGGGGAGGAGCAGAGGGAGAGGGAATCTTAGGCAAAGCTGAGTGCTCTTTCCCATGACCCTGAAATCATGAGCTGAGCTGAACCAAGAGTGAGACACTTAATAACTGTATCACCCAGCTGCCCCAAGATTATTTTAGGTAATATAATCTTCATATATATTTACATGGAGATTAATTTCATTTATTGGTTACTTTGTATAACAAGTATATAATCCAGTAAGTACTTTTCCTTTTGAGTCCCCCTGTGAAGAGGTATAAATTAGATTAACTCTTAACAGATGGTTAAGAAGTAACTGACTAATAATAGCTAGTCATAATATATAATAGCTAGTGGTAACATATCATCCTTTGAGGCAATGACAACTGATGAAATTTAATAAGCCCTTTCTGCCAAATGGGATGGACTCTGATGCTAGTGCATTTATAGAACTATACTGACAGGTAACATTGCTCAAATAATCATATTTCTAACTTGTGGATCATATAGTTTTAATATTTAAATGTCTTACTTTTTTTTTTTTTTAAGATTGGATTTATCTTTTTGACAGAGAGAGATCACAAGTAAGCAGAGAGGCAGGCGGGGGTGGGGGGAGTCGGCTCCCTGCTGAGCAGAGAACCTAATGCGGGGCTCGATCCCAGGACCCTGAGATCATGACCTGAGCCAAAGGCAGAGGCTTAACCCACTGAGCCACCGAGGCTCAGTCCTACATTTTTATTTAAAGTTTAACTTGGGAAAGTTGACTTAGATGATTAGGATTACTTTTTGTTTGTTTGTTTAACCTAGGCAGTCAGTACATTTATTCTGTATAGCTCCAGAATATAAAACCAGACTTTATTCCTTGATCACAAATGTTTCAGCCTCTATTAAGTGTCAGTGTGTTTAGGCACTCGGAAGACCACGGGTTAGTCCACAGAGACCTAGCTTCTGCCTTCATAGAATTCATAGTCTCATGGGGATAACAAATTAGGATAACTTTAGTTACCATAATTAAAAAAGGGGCTTATGGGGCGCCTGGGTGGTTCAGTGGGTTAAAGCCTCTGCCTTCAGCTCAGGTCATGATCCCAGGGTTCTGGGATCAAGCTCCACATCGCGCTCTCTGCTCAGCGGGGAGCCTGCTTCCTCCTCTCTCTCTGCCTGTCTCTCTGCCTACTTGTTATCTCTGTCAAATAAATAAATAAAATCTTTAAAAAAGAAACAAAACAGGACTTAAACAAGATAGAGCTTAATTTTTCCCTCGTGTAGTATCTGGATATGGCTCCGTTACACCAGAGACCAGGCTTGTTGCTTTGCTGTTTCCTGAGATGTTGCCTTTATGTACTCTGTCCAAGTGGCTCATGACCACAATGTCTGCTTTCCTGTCAGTGGAAGATGGTGACTTCCCCCATGTCACCGGGCATGCCTCTCCCCCGTAAGAGTATAACTTGGAAATCACCTGCTTTCCTTCTGTTCATATCCCATTGGCCTGAACTTGGTCGTGTGGCCACACCTTACTGCCAGGGAGTCTGGGAAGTGCAGTCTTTATGCTGGGTGGCTTTGTGTCCAGGTAGACGGCATTCTGTCTCCACAGAAGCAGTGAAGAATGGATGGTGAGGGGTGGCCTTTGTAATGGAGTGAACACCCAAGTCAAAATAATCACACAAATTCACATAAAACTGTAGCCCTGTAAGGACTATAATGGGGACAGAGTGTGAAGGGAGAATGGATGTAGAGAGGGAAATTGAGGAGGCTTCTGAGAAAGTGAGAATTTATTGAAGACTACAGAGAGCGTGGGAGGGGGTTTTTATGATGATACAAAAATAACATGAATAAATATAAGTTCGGTATAAGTGCTTGGCAGTTTATAAGCCTTTTGCTCATATCAAGATAACCATGTACGGTAGTTCTTAGTAACTTCATTTTGCAAGTGGGAAAACAGGTTTCAGAAGTGACTTGTTTTGTGGCTGCACAGCTAATGCTTTTAAGCAGAGATGTGTACCAAGCAATGTGCTAACTTTTTACACTCATCTAGTCATTTACTCCTTAAAACAAATCCCAGAAGTTAGGTCAGATTATAATCCCATTTTGCGGTCAAGGAATGTAAGGTTTGGACTTGACCAAAGTCACACAGAGCTGGTAAGTGGCAAAGCCAGTAATCAAACCTAGATCTTTCTGATACCAAATCTATGCTCTTACCCCTGGGCTTGCTGCCTTCTTATACTGCATAACTGCCTTCAGTGTCAGTAGCACCTCGCCCCAGAGGGCTGAATTTTTGGAGGTAGATTTTGGCTCAGTATGTCTGAGGAAACTTCCAAAAACTAAAACTATGAAAAATGGAATTAGTGACTTTTTAACTCGTAGATGATATTTGAAGAGATGATGCTTAAAAATAAATATATTTACTATGCTTAAAAAGGAATATATTTATTGTGATTTTGGAGGAGATTAATATATAAGATAAATTGTTTGAATTTTAGGACCTCTTTACTCCTGAGAGTCTATGACTCTCGGAACATGTGGGATAATTTAAATATGATGTATATTTCTGTGTATCAGTAATTTGGTGAAATTGTTACATTGTAAATATTCAGATAATAAAATTAAAAAATGAGGGGCACCTGGGTGGCTCAGTGGGTTGAAGCCTCTGCCTTCGGCTCAGGTCATGATCTCGGTGTCGTGGGGTTGAGCCCCACATTGGGCTCTCTGCTCAGCGGGAAGCCTGCTTCCCTCTCTCTCTCTGCCTGCCTCTCTGCCTACTTGTGATCTCTGACTGTCAAATAAATAAATAAAATTTTTTTAAAAAATAAAAATAAATAAATAAATAATGAGTTAGAGTTGTACCAAGATATTTGAATTTCCTCATGGAAAAATTTTAAAACCATTTGAAATACTAATTACTTACATTTTACCTGTGTTTTTAGCATGTTTGTAAAGCACTTCAAGAGCTATACAGGGTTAATTGTTCACCCGAAGATGTTTTCAACTTGGATTCCAGCACTGATGAAAAATTTAGCCGTCATCTAATATTTCAGCTTCGTGATGTGGCATTTAAAGATAACATTCATGTTGGTAAGTATACTGTTTTTTAAAATGTCATGGAATTCTTTTAAAATCCTCATATTTTCATTTTCCTCTTAAGGTTTTGTAAATATTTGTCAGGTTTTATGGTTGTTGCCCTATCCTAAGTAATGAAATGTGATTTTGCACATCGTCAGGATTTGCCTTTAGTTCTAGACCTACCTTCCTCTTCTAGACACATTTTAGACTTGTTAACCTCCTCAGGACGCCCTTGGCATTATTGCCTCCAGCTAGAGATTGTGAGATGGTCACGCATTGCATGGTACGGGTTTCTGCTCCAACAGGACACATTGCAGAGGTTTTCTGGGTAATGCACGAGAGGCCCAGTTCAGATCTTATCTGTGGTGCATCAGAGCCGTGTTTCTGTCCTTCGCTTCAGCCTTGCCTTAGCCTTAGCTTTTAGGCTGTGAGGACTGGGGGCTTGGGCTCCAAAACACACCTGGAGAGGCTTTTTTATTGTTTATTACTCCAGACTGAACCTCAGGATTGAGAAAATGTCCACATATATAAGTCCGAGAGTCTTTGTCTGGTACTGGACATGGAGAGATGCAGGCCCCGGTGTGGAAATGGAGTTCATCTGAGGGGGAGCAAGTAGGCAGAATGGGAAACACTGAAAATCAAGGTCTCAATAGAAGCCCCAATCCTGATTGTTGATCGGAGTAGCAGTAGAACGAGTATTTCTAGCTCTGAATGGCAGATGATTAACCAAAGTGCAGGTGATAGGTATTGCATTTCAGAACTACAGTTGTGTGATAGTTTCGCAGGTACCTAGGGGAAAAGGCATGAACATAGTCACTAAAGGACTAGCATAGAAATCAGGAACCTAATTGCTCGATTAGACTAATGCTAGGTCACAGTGACCTAGTTTGCTATGTATGAGGGGCTCCTATTCTCTCCCTATTTTGTGTTGCATCATTGGACATTCCTTCTGTCTTTCATCCCTTAGATATTGATAATTGTAGAATCTCTTCTTGTCCCTCTGTTCCCTCTACCCATAACCTTGATTATCATCCGCTCTCAAGTCAACACATAGATGGTCATCAGAGTCATAAGTCTTCACCTTCAGCCAAGATTGTCCGCGGTGCTGGACCCATACAGCCAACTGCCTATTAAACATTTCCGCACAGACACTTCAAACGCAGCATTCCTAGACCACATGCCTCATTTTCCCCTTAACCTTGCCCTTTCTCCTGTGATATGTAAATCAGTGAGTAGTATCCATCATCTGTCCAACTGCCCGAGTGGAAATGCTGGTGTCCTCTCCGAGCTCTGTTTTCTCTCAGCCTCCTTATTCAGTCAGCTGGCTGGACAGATCTGATTGTGCCGCCGACGTGCCTCACAGCCTTCCGGGACTGCTCGTCGCCTTCGGGAAAATGTCCAGATGTCTTAGTGTGCGCAGAGGCCCGCCGTGCGCTGGCCTCCTCTCACACCACCTGACCCTCGTAGTGTAAACCCTGCCAGTGTTTTGTTTGGTTGTAATGCGACTGCCTGACTTAAGCTTCGATTGCTGAGGCATCTATTTCCAAGACTGCTGTCTCAGTAAACGTGGGCTGCCACACCCCACCCACGGAGGCTCTTCGGATTCAGAAATCTTTTTTTTTTTTAATATATATTTTTAAAGATTTTATTTATTTATTTGATAGACACAGATCCCAAGTAGTCAGAGAGGCAGGCAGAGACAGAGGAGGAAGCAGGATCCCCGCTGAGCACAGGCTCAGCTGATGCGGGGCTTGATCCCAGGACCCTAAGACCATGACCTGAGTTGAAGGCAGAGGCTTTAACCCACTGAGCCACCCAGGCACCCCGGATTCAGAAATCTTGATTGAGTTCAGTAACTCACATTTTGGGCATCTTGTTTTCTCTTCCTTGGTTTAAATTCCTGCTCTTATGTTTTAAATTCACCAATAAGGCGTGAGCCCAGGCCCCCACCTGTGCTTGCGCTCCCTCCCTGAGAGCGTGCTGTGTGGCCCCAGGTAGGCGGTGTAATTTGCAGGTGTTATAAGTAATAAACCTTTAGTTTTTCAGAATTTCCTGATGATTGTTACTGAAGGGCCTCTTGTAGTCATAAATGAGAGCCACAAGGGCCAGTCCTGGTACAAAATAGGTCTTCTTTCACCAGGGCCACATTTTCTATTGTCCGTGGGCCTTTGGACTTTTGGGTGCTGCTCTCTGAAAAGACATACCCCAGTTACCTGGTCTGTGAAGACTCAGTGTGGATATCATCAGATGAACAGCCATTTCTGTCCAGTCCCTAAGACTCAGGGTGGGGTTCATCTGGGTTGTAGCTAGCCCAGGACTTCTGGCATCCAAGCATTCAGCACTTCGGAGGTAGTTTTTCTGTTGTCGTTGTTGTTTTGTATTCTTTACTTAAGTTCCACTTAATGTTTCTTTAGGGCAGGGACAGTTTCTTATTTACTTTTTATTTCCAGAGCTTAGCGCGTAATAATGTCTTTATCAATAATAGTGCCACAGCAATGAAACACAAGCAGGCATTTGGTAAGGATGTGGGGAGTGGAAGACTGCCAAGAAGGCTCTAGCACCGAGATCCCCATGCCACAGTCTTAAGCAAGCCACGTCTTTCATCCTTGAGTCTGCTCTGCAGCTCCCAGCGGAAGGCTGAACATCGAGACTGGTTGCTAGGAAGGGCAGAGAATAGAGATTTGTCAGGTAATTAGCAGTCTCTGCTGCAGATGTCTTCTGAAAGCAGAAGACATTCAAGCTGGCTTTAAATCTGGTTTCTTTAGAGAAACAAAGTAAGAAAGGCTTTACTGGCAGAACAGCATACACAGAAGTATGGAGATACAAGTTTCAGGCTAACCTGGGGTGGGAAGGCAGAGGGGGGCGCCGAAATTTCTTCCCTCCAGAATTACAGACTGCCGGGACTGGAGATGCAGAGATGATAAAATTAGGCTAAGATTTCCCCTTCAGTTCCCATCCCCCCACATATGTCTTGGTGACATTTGTAGCTCCCCTTGTCAGCCTGCCAGAAAGTAGAATTAGAGTAAGCATAAGCAATCAGAGAATGTTGGCCAAGTCTGTAAGTTTGCTCTGCCTGAAATACACTTTTGCCAGCCTGCCGTAGGATCTGGAATTCCTGGGATGAATACGTTCTTTTGAGTTATCCCCAGCAGTAAAATAGCTGTCCCTGCATTGATGAGGAGGGCGAGGGCAAGGGCCATAAGACTGGGAAGAACTGGAAGCCTGTGCGGGACTGCCTTCGTGCTGCTGATACTGTCATTGTTGTGTCCTGGCGACCATCGCTCCCTGCCAGAGATCAGAGGGCCAGGGCTTGCCTGGTGAGGGCTCCCTTCCTGTGCCTTCATTTCTCCCACTGCTCCCGTCAAATACATGTAATTTCCAGGAACATTAATGTTACCCATTTATGTTCGTATTGCTTTATTGTCCTGTGCTACATCAAGATTTATTTTTACTCAGTATTTACCCTCAGTTCCCTCATTCCAGAGACAATCATGCCTGCATGTCATTGCAAGGATCAAATGCTTCTGCTTTCATTTTGATGTATAGTGTTTTATGAACTACTGGGTTTGTTTCATTGAGCAGAGAATAATTTGGAGAAAGAGAATTTTGAATTTAAAGCATGTGTATCCTGTGATTTAAAAGTTTAAGCTGCGGGCATCCGGGTAGCTCAGTTGGTTAAGCGTCTGCCTTCAGCTCAGGTCATGATCTCAGGGTCCTGCCTGCTCATGATCTCATGGGGCTCCCTGCTCAGGGGGGAGCCTGCTTCTCCCTCTCCATCTGCTACTCCCCCTGCTTGTGCTCTCTCTCTCTCTGTCAAATAAATAAATAAAATCTTTAAAAAAAAAAGTGTAAACTGGTAAATAAAGTGACAAACCCTGACAATAGCAGTTTTAGAAATTAAAATTAAGTTTCTCTTACCACACCACATTTCTCCAGTATTGTTATATATGAAGCAACTTAACCAAATTCTCACTTGAATTTGTGGTATAAATAGTACATGAGAGTTCCAGAAGTTCTGGATTGTCGTACCATCTTTTCTTGGTAAAGGTAGGCCCGCTAGTCGTTAGAGCTCTTCGAGTAAGTGCTGAAATGCCGTACACGTATTTAATTGCTTTCAGTCTGGGCTTCATTTACGGTGCCACAGCCCATCTCATGGCCAATGAGAAGGAAAAGGAGGAGGAACAGTAGTTGTGGAAGTGATGGCTGGGAATGTCGGGGTTCCCAGGATATATTCTGGAAGGAAAAGGAGAGAGAGGCAGTTCTGAGAAATCTGACAGCCTGACTCAAGGAGATGATGGTGGTGTTTATGTGCGTTATCTTGGCAGCACTGTTGATGCATATACACCTTTCATTCTTTAACCCATTAATTGTCAAGACACGTCTACTCAATTTGTATTAATAAAAGTGGTGCTCTTGGGGCACCCTGGGGGGTGGCTCAGTTGTTAAGCGTCTGCCTTCGACTCAGATCATAATCCCAGGGTGCTGGGATCCAGCCCTGAGGCGCTGGGCTCCCTGCTCAGGGAGGAGTCTGCTTCTCCCTCTCCCTTGACCCCACCCCCGCTTGTGCTTTCTCTATCTTGCTCTGTTCTCTCTCTCTCCAATAAATAAATAAAATCTTTAAAAATAAAAATAAAATCAAAGTGATGCTCTCTTGGTGACAGTATGTTAGGCCCAGGTTTATGGTAGTAACAGTGACACGTCTCCTCAAAGCAACCTTCCTTTGTAAGATGATCTATTTACTTATTTTTAACTTCTACACTGGAATGAAAACATTTATTTTAAAATAATAGTAATTAGAGAATCTTGCAGGTCAGGTCACCAGTTTTTAAATTTTTATTTAAATTCTAGTTGGTTACCATATAGTATACCACTGGTTTCAGGGGGTAGATTAGTGATTCATCACTTACATAGAATACCCAGTGTCATCACATCTAGTGCCCTCCTTCTCCTTAACACCCACCACCTGTTTAGCCCAGCCCCCACCCACCTCCCTCCATCAACTCATAGTTTGCTATCTTTAAGAGTCTCTTATGGTTTGGTTTCCTTCTAGTCTCTCTCTCTCTCTTTTTTAATCCCTTCCCATATGTTCATCTGTTTTGTTTCATAAATTCCACATATGAGTCAAATCATATGGTATTTGTCTTTCTCTGATTGACTTATTTCGCCTAGCACAATATACTCTAGCTCTATCCAAGTCATTGCAAATGGCAAGATTTCATTCTTTATACTGGAGGAGTAGTATTCCAGCGCACGCACGTGTGTGTGTGTGTGTGTGTGTGTGTACGTGTGTACATGCCACATCTTTATCCATTTATCAGACAGTGGACACTGTCTCTTTCCATAGTTGTGGGCTCTTTCCATAGTTTGCCTATTGTTGATAATGCTGCTATAAACACTGGGGTACACATGCCCCTTTGAATCTGTATTTTTGTACCCAACTTCCTAGTACAGTTGCTGGGTCAATAGGATAGTTCTATTTTTAACTTGAGAAACCTCCATACTATTTTCCCCAATAACCAGACCAGTTTGCATTCCCACCATCAGTGTAAGAGGGTTCCCTTCTCTCCACGTCCTCACCAGCATCTTTCCTTTCCTGACTTACTAGTTTTAGCCATTCCGAATGGTGTGAGGTGGTATCTCCCTGTAGTTTTGACTTGTATTTCCCTCATGCTGACTCATGTGGAGCATCTTTTCATAGGTCTTTTAGCCCTCTGGATATCTTCTTTGCCAAAATGTCTATTCATGTCTGCTACCCATTTTTTTTTTAAGATTTTATTTATTTACTTCACAGACAGAGATCACAAGTAGGCAGAGAGGCAGGCAGAGAGAGAGGAGGAAGCAGGCTCCCTACTGAGCAGAGAGCCCGATGTGGGGCTCGATCCTAGAACCCTGGGATCATGACCTGAGCTGAAGGCAGAGGCTTTAACCCACTGAGCCACCCAGGCGTCCCTGCTACCCATGTTTTAAGTGGATTATTTCTTTTTGTTTTTTAAAGACTTACTTATTGTTTTGAGAGAGAATGAGAGAGAGAGATCAGGGGGAGGAGCAGAGGGAGAGAATCCTCAAGCAGACTCCCCACTGAGCCCAGAGCCCAACATGGGACTCAGTCGCAGAACTCTGAGATCATGACCTGAGTCAAAACCAAGAACTAGATACTCAACCAACTGAGCCATCCAGGTGCCCCTGGATTATTTGTTTTATGGGTATTTGAGTTTGATAAGTTCTTTATAGACTTTGGATACTAACCCTTTATCAGATAGGTCTTGTGCAGATATCTTCTCCCATTCCATAGGTCGCCTTTAGTTTTGCTGATTGCTTCCTTCACTGTGCAGAAACTTTTCATCTTGATGTAGTCCCAGTAGTTCATTTTCGTTTTCGTCTCCTTGCCTCCTGCAACATGTCTAGTAAGAATTTGCTACAGCTGAGGTCGCAGAGGTTGCTGCCTGTGTTCTCCTCGAGGATGGTTTCCTTCCTCACAATTAGGTCCTTCCTTCATTTATGAACTTACTTTTGTGTATGGCGTATGGAAGTGGTCCGGTTTCATTCCTTTGCATGTTGTTGTCCAGTTTTCCCAGCACCATTTGTAGAGGAGACCATCTTTTTTCCATTGGATATTCTTTCCTGCTTTCTCAAAGATGAGTGGACCATATAGTTGTGGGCCCATTTCTGAGTTTTCCGTTCTGTTCCATTAATCTGCGTGTCTGTTTTGTGCCAGGACCATACTGTCTTGATGATTTCAGCATTGTGATAGAGCTGGAAGTCTGGAAGCATGAAGCCCCCACCTTTAGTTTTCTTTTTCAGGATCACTTTGGCTATTCGGGGTCTTTTATGGTTCCATGCAAATTTTAGGATTATTTGTTCTAGCTCTGTGAAAGATGCTAGTGTTATTTTGATAGGGATTGCATCAAATGTGCAGATTGCTTTGGGTAGTACAGACATTTTAATGATGTTTGTCCTTCCAGTCCAGGAACATGGAATGTTTTTCAACTTCTTTGTGTCCTCTTTAATTTCCTTCCTAAGTATTCCCTAGATTTCAAAATATAGATTTTCACCTCTTTAGTTAGGTTTATTCCTAGGTATCTTACTGTCTTTGATGGAATTGTAAATGGGTGGATTCCTTAATTTCTGTTTCTGCTGCTTATTCATTGGTGTATAGAAATACAACAGATTTTTGTACATTGATTTTATATCCTATGACTTTGCTGAATTCATGTCTTAGTTCTAGCAGTGTTTTGGTGGAATCTTTTTTTTTTTTTAAAGTAGGCTCCAAGCCCAGTGTGGAGCCCAGTGTGGGGCTTGAACTCTCAACTCTGAGACCAAGACCTGAGCTGAGATTAGGAGTTGGGACATTTAACTGAGTGAGCCACCTAGGGGCCCCTGGTGGCACGTCTTTTATGATATTTATTATAAGTGACACCAAGTGACCCTGTCAGTGGGAATTGAAAAAGTAAAAGATTACCCAAGAGGAAGGAAGTAACAGCAGAAGTATGTTACAGTTTGTAATAACAACTCAGTTTTAAAACCAGAAATTAAAAAAAGAAGCCTTGCTGTATAAAATTGTCATGTGTAGATTTGTGCCTAGATCTTGAGTTACAGTTTGTAGAAAAGAATTAGGTTAATCATAGTATTTTTTTTTTCTAGGTAATTTTGTGAGAAAAATTTTGCAGCCTGCTTTTCATTTAATTGGCAGGGAAGATGACGATAGTACTTCAGAGACCACGGGCCATGAATTTTCCTGTTTTCCTGAAACGCCAATTAAACAAGGAATTTCCTGTAGCAAAATGTCCTCAGATACAGACAGAAAAGAGAGCTGGGCCTGGAATTCAAAGGAACGGGAGAGCCCGGGCTCAGCTAAGCTGAGCAGTCCTGACCTATCATTTTTAGTTGTGAAGAATAATGTAGGAGAAAAGCATCTTTTCGTAGACCTCGGTAAGTGAGTTTGCCAGCTCTCTGCTGGACTGTCCTTGTGTACCTCCCCGAGCGACCCTCAGTGCCCATCCGTCACTTTGCTGAGGATTCTTGCTGCCACCACTGCTCCATAGCGACCATGGAATCACTAGCAGAATGTAGCCTGGTTGGGTAACACGTAGGCCACTCAGGGCCCCTCATTCAGCTGGCTCCATTCTGGTCAACTAAACCTCATTCTTTAAGAATTTTTAAGTAGGCTTCACGCCCAGTGCTGGGCCCAGTGCGGGGCTTGAACTCACGACTCTTGAGATCAAGACCTAAGCTGCAGTCAAGAGTTGGATGCCCAACTGACGGAGCCATGCAGGTGCCCCTAAACCTCATTTTTATACTGTGGCTCTAGCTTGTGGTTTGAAAGCTGTTAAGAGCACATTTTGCCACTGGGGGTTGGAGCAGCTGAGAGGGTGTCAGAGTCTAGAGGCTGGAGAAAGCTAGGTTTAACCTACAGGCAGGGTACTCCAGCCAGCCAGGCCAAGGGTAGGGAAGCGTTCCTGCTGCACTCTACCTTCCTAGCTAGCTACCCTGACAACCAGGTGTCAGAATTTGGAAATACATTCAGATCCGCGGAGTGCAGTGGTCTGGGTGTATACCAGCATGGGTTACGAATAGAGGAGCATTCTTCCAAATGACCAGTTTTGTTCTGTTAGGGGAATAGCCTCTCGAGGTTGTGCAAGTATGCAGTAAACTAGGTAGAAGGCCTGATGGGAAGTGATTCAGGGGGAGCAAAATAGCTGATCTCTGTGCTCTGATTCGACCCCAGTATTGAAGACCCGAAATTCATGATGGTTAGCCTTAAAAGTTAGTTTACTGGGGCGCCTGGGTGGCTCAGTGGATTAAGCCTCTGCCTTCGGCTCAGGTCATGATCTCAGGCTTCTGGGATCGAGCCCTGCATCGGGCTCTCTGCTTGGCGGGGAGCTTGCTTCCCCTCCTCTCTCTGCCTGCTGCTCTGCCTCCTTGTGATCTCTCTCCCTCTGTCGAATAAATAAATAAAATCTTTAAAAAAAAATAAAAAAAGTTTACCACACCAGCAAGGCAATTTCCATGATATGCTTGAAAGAAAGATTTCAAGAGTATACCCAGAATTATTTATATACCGAAAAGGACATTCCTTAAGGTGTCTTTTGAAAAGGACAGGGATTTAATAGTACACGCTGACTTTTTTTTTTTTAAGACTTTATTTTTTTAAAGTTATCTTGATCCCCAGCATGAGGCACAAACTCACAACCCCGAGATCAAAAGTCGCATGTTCTACTGACTGAGCCAGTCAGCCACCCCGAAAATTTTTTGAGGAAACTTTTTATTGAAGTACAACATTCAAACAGAAACGTGGCTAATATGTGAGTGTGCAGGTCAATGAATTATCACAAAATGAACATACCCTTGTCACCACGCCACCCTAGATGAGAAATAGAAATTACCAGGATCCCAGAACCTCCTCCCTGTGCCTTCTAGTGAGTCCTCTTCCTCTGCCCTACAGGTGACCGCTAACCCATTCTCTAACACTGTTGTTGCCTATTTCTGAACTTTATCTTTGGAATCCTATGTATTTGTAGCTTGCCTTTTCACTCTCTTAATGGTGTCTTTGGTAAATGAAAGTAACTTTAAATAGTAGTAGTCTGATTGACCATTTTCCTCTTAGTGTTTCTTGTATCTTGTTAAATCTTTCATTATTCCCAAATTATGAAGATATTTTCCTATCTATCAGACTTATTTTTTTACCTTTTATATTTAGATCTAGAGTCCACTTGGAGTGGATTTTTGCCTGTTCTTTGAAGAGGAGTTAAGATTCATTTTTTCCATATATATATATCCATTTGTCTCAACACTGTTGAAATAACGGTTCTTTTCCTATAAGGACATCTTTGTCATAAGTCAATTGTCTATATATGTTTTATCTTTTTCTGGATTATGTTCTATTCCATTGTTGTATTGATCTGTTTTTGTGCCATTACCGTTACTGTCTTAATACAGGTTTTTTTAAGTCTTGATACTTTAATCTTTGAAATTTCTTGGCTGTTCTTGACCACTTGTACTTCCATTTAAATTTTAGAATCAACTTGTCAGGTTACACACACACACACACACACACACACACACACGTAGCTAGAATTTTGATTTAGTTTGCATTGATCTAGAGATCAACTTGGGAAGAATTGACATTTTTATGATATTTAGTGTTCCAGTTTGTGAACATGCTTTGCCATTCCATTAACATAGATGTTCTCTAATTTCTCTCAATGTTTTATAATTTTCTAAACAGAGAACTTACACATCTTTTGTTAGCTTTGTTTTTGAGGGTTTTTTTGGTTTTGTTTTTTGTTTTTTTAGCTTAAACAACAAACATTCCTTTCTCACAGCTGTGGAGGATAGAAGTGCAAGGTTAGGGTGCCAGCATGGGTGGGTTTTGGTGAAATCCCTGTTCTGGTTTACAGATCACGGTCTTCTCATTGTATGCTCACATAGTGGGGAGAAAACAAAATTTGATTTTTTGATGCCTCCCTTTTGGGATTTTTGACACCGAAAATACTCACTGCCTTGGAAGCTCTTTAATAGTCTCAACCTTTTTTTCCTAAATGATTTGCCCAACTTGCCTATTTACAACAGGAATTATTTACAAATAATCTTGTCTCATTTAACAGATTAAATAACAGATTATTTACAAATAATCTTGTCTCATTTTCTGTTTCTGCCTGTGGCGTCTTCCATACCAACTCAACTTTATCTTAAGTTATGTATTGCTTTTCTTTTGTTTACAGCTAATAGAAAATAATTATTTTTTTCATTTTTATTTTTGTTTATGTGAACAAGAGTTTTTTTTCCCACCTTCATTTTTTTATTGAGGTGTAATTGACATGCCACATTACATTAATTTCAGGTGGTCAACATAATGATCTGAATTTGTATATATTGCAAAATGATCAGCACAGTAACTCTATACTTAGTTACAGAATATTTTTCTTCTGATGACAATTTCTAAGATAATACTCTTTTAGCAACTTTCAAATATGCAATGCAGTGTTGTTAACTATATGTAATATGCTGTACATTACATCCCCATGACTTATCTATGTTATAACTGAAGTTTGTGTTTTTTGACTCCCCCATTGGCCCACCCCCACCTCCCCACCTCAAGCAACCACCAGTCTGTTCCCTATATTTATTGGCTTGGGTTGTTTTTTTCTTTATTTTATTTTATTTTATTTTTTTAAAGATTTTATTTATTTATTTGACAGAGAGAGAGATCACAAGTCGGTGGAGAGTCAGGCAGAGAGAGAGAGAGAAGCAGGCTCCCGCTGAGCAAAGAGCCCGATGCGGGGCTCGATCCCAGGACCCTGAGATCATGACCTGAGCTGAAGGCAGCGGCTTAACCCACTGAGCCACCCAGGCGCCCCTGTTTTTTTCTTTAATTTTTAGATTCTTTGTATAAGTGATATGGTATTTGTCTTTCCCTGTCTTATTTCACTTAGCATAATGCCCTTAAGGTCCACCTATGTTGTCATAAATGGCGGGATTTCTCTCTCTCTTTTTTTTAATGGTTAAATGATATTCTATTTTGTGGAGATACATACATACTTTTTCTTGTTTGATTTTCTTTATTCATTCATCTGTCCACAAGACAGTTTGTTTCCATATCTTGGCTATTGTAAGTAATGCCGCAGTGAATATGGTGATGCATCTGTCTTTTGGGGTTAGTATTTTTATTTTATTCAGATAAATACCCAGAAATAGAATTGCTAGGTCCTGCAGCAGTTCTATTTCTAATTTTTTGAGGAACCTTCATACTGTTTACCCCAGTGGCTGCACCAATTTGCCTTCCTGCCAACAGTGCACAAGGGTTCCCTTTTCTCCACATCCTCATCAGCGATGTTATTTCTTGTCTTTTTGATATATCCACTCTGACAGGTGTGAGGTGAGATGTCATTGTGATTTTGATCTGTATTTCCCTGATGATTAGGAATATCGAACATCTCTTGGCCATCTGCATGTCTTCTACAGAGAAATGTCTATTCAGATCCTCTGCCAAATTTTTAAATCAGATTTTTTTTCTGTTGAGTTGTATGAGTTCTTTATATATCTTGGCTATTAACATCTTATCAGATATATGATTTGCAAATGTTTTCTCCCAGTCAACGTGCAGCCTTTCCATTTTGTTGATGGTTTCTTTTCTCTGCAGAAGCTTTTTACTTCCATGATGTCCTGCTTGTCTATTTTGCTTTCGTTGCCTCTGCTGTTGGTGTATTTAAAACACCCATCTCCAAGATCCAGGTCAAGGAGCTTATTGCCTGTTTTCTAAGAGTTTTATGGTTTCGGGTCTTTGAATCATTTCGAGTTAATTTTTGTATATGGTGTGAGAAAGTGGTGCAGTTTTATTCTTTGGCATGTGGCTTTCCAGTTTTCCTGACTCACTCTCCCGAAGAGACTGTTCTTTCCCTATTGTATATTCTTGGCTCCTTTGTTGCGGAGTAATTGAACATATAGACTTGAATTATTCCTTTGCCATCTGTTCTGTTCTGTTGATCTGAGTCTGTTTTCATTGCCAGTCCCGTACTGTTTCGATTACCGTCACACTGTGATGTAGTTTGAAATCAGGACCCGTGATGCCTTCAGCTTTGTCCTTCTTTGTTGGGATAGCTTCAGCCATTCTGGATCTTTTGTAGTTCGTATAAATTTTAGAATTCTTTGTTCAGCTCTGTAAAAAAATGCCACTAGAGTTTTGATGGGGATTGCACTGCATCGTAGCTTGCCCTGGGTATTATGGACGTTTTAACAATATTTTTCCAGCCCATGAGGTTGGCCTGTCTTTCCATTTGTTTGTGTCATCTTCAGTTGCTTTCCTCAGTGTTTTGTGTAGTTTCCTGAATATATAGGTCTTTTACCTCTTTGGTTAAGTTTATTCATAAGTATGTTATTCTTTCCAGTGCTTTGTAAATGGGACTTTTTAAAAATGGGGTTGTTTCTTAATTTCTTTTTCTAATGGCTTGTTACTGTAGAAAAATGCAACAGATTTCTGTGTTGTTGATTTTGTATCCTGCAACTTCACTGAATTCATTTATTCTGACAGTTTTTTGATGGACTCTTTGGGGTTTTCTACATAGAAATTTCTGTACATAAACATCGGCAAATAGTGACAGTTTCACTTCTTCTTTCCATTTTGGATGCCTTTTGTTTCTTTTCTTCCCTACTTGCTTTGGCTAGGACATCCAGTACCATGTTGGTAAAAGTGATGAGAGCAGTGTTCTTGTCTTGTTCCTGACCTTAGAGGAAAAGCTTTCAGCTTTCACCACCGAGTATGATGTTAGCTATGTGTGTGTCACATAGCTTTATTTTGAGCTGTGTTTCCTCTGCGCTCACTTTGTTGAGAGTTTTGATCATGCGTGGATGTTGAATTTATACACACACACACACACACACACACACACACACATATACATACACACACGTTCTGTATATGTCTGTTATTTCCCTCTTGCTCAATGTGTGGTTTAACGTTGATGTTTCCTTATTATTAATCTTCTGTCTGGATGATCGATCCATTGGTGTAAGTGGGGGTACTGATGTCCCCTACTGTCGTATTTCTATTTCCTGTTAGGTCCTTTAATATTTGGTTTATATATTTAGGAGCTCCTATGTTGGTGCCTAAATATTGTAAGTGCTATATCCTCTTTTTGGACTGACCCTTTTGTCATTATGTAATGCCTTCTTTGTCCCTTACTGCAGTCTTGTTGTTGAAATATTTTGTCTGATGAAAGTAGAGCTACCCCAGCTTTCTTTTGGTTTTGCTTTGTGTGGAACTTTTTTTTTCCGTCCCTTCACTTTCAGTCTGTGTGTGTTCTTATGTCTGGAATGGGTCTCTTATTGGGAGCAGATAGATGGGTCTTCTTTTGTTTTTACCCTTTCAGCTTCTCTGTGTCTTTTGGTTGGTGAATTTAATCCATTTATAGTAATTATTGATCAGTATGTACTTGTAGCCATTTTGTTCATTATTTTCTGGCTGGTTTTTCATTCTTTTTTTTTCTATCTACTTCTCTTGCTCTCTTCCTTTGTGGTTGATGAATTCTTTAGTGGCATGCTTCCTTTCTCATTATCGCTCTTGTAGCTACTATGGCTTTTTGCTTTGTGGTTACCATGAGGCTTAAGTATAACGACTTACTTTCATAGTAGCCTATTTTAGGTTTATAACAACTTAAGTGTGAATGCACTCGAAGCTGTACATTTTTACACTCTATTCCCCCCCATCCCCGTTTTACATTTTGCTGGTTACATTTTATATCTTTTTGTCTTGTGCGTCCCTTAGCTCATTACTATAGTTGCAGTTACTTTACTCCTTTTTTGAGATCTTTACACTAGCTTCACACTTGATTCACATACTCCTTTAATATATAGTTTCCTTTACCAATGAGATTTACGCTTTTATACGTTTTCTTGTTACTAATTAGCAATCACCCCCTTTTGGTTTTTTTTTCCAGCTTAAAGATGTCCGTTTAACATTTCTTGTAAGACCGGTTGAGTGGTAATGAACTTTTTTATCTCTTGCTTGTCTGGAAAGCTCTTTATCTGCCCTTCAGTTGTGAATGATAACTTTGCCAAATAGCGTATTCTTGGTTGGAAGTCTTTTTCTTTCAGTACTTGGAATATATTCTGCCACTCTCTGTGGCCTGCAGCATTTCTGCTGAAAACATGTGCTCATAGTCCGATGGGGTCTCCTTGTATGTAACAAGTTGTTTTTTTTTTTTTTTTTTTCTTGCTGCCTTTAAGATATTCTCTCTCTCTCTTTTTTTTTAAACTGATGGCATTTTAATTATAATGTGTCTTGGTATGGGCCCCTCTGCTGCATTATTTCATTTGGAATTCACTGTCCTTCTGGATCTGTGCGTCTTTCCTTCCCCAGGTTATTAAAGTTTTCAGTTATTTGTTCAAATAAGTTTTCTGGCCCTTTCTCCTTCTGGGATTCATATAATGTAAATGTTAGTCTTATCAGTGTTGTCTCAGAAGGCCCTTAAGCTATCTTCGCTTTGTTTCCTTCTGTTTTCTTTCCGCTGCTCTGTTGGGGGAGTTCCTCTGTCCTGTCTTTGGGTTCATTGGTCCAGCTTCATCTGGTTTGCCATTGAACCCTTATAGTGTATCAAGATCAGTTTTTGTTTTTTCAGCTCTGTGATTTCTGTTTGCTCCTTCCTTCCATTTTCCATCTCTTTGTTGAAGTTCTCCCTGTGTTCATCCATCCCTCTCCCAAGTTTGGTGAGCATCTTTATGAACCATTACTTTGAACTCTTTTTCAGATAAATTACTTCTCTCCATTCCGTTTAGGTCCTTTAAGAGTTTCATCTGATTTGTTTGGAATGCAGTCCTCTGTTCTTCATTTTGCTTGACTCTCTTTGCCTGATGAAAGAGCATTTCCTCCCAGTCTTGAAGGGTTGGCCTTGTGTAGGAGATGAAACTTCTCCTCCAACCCTGTCCTAGCTCTTGGTTGTTTCCCAAACTTTTGTAATTATCCAAGCAGCCTGTTTTAGCTTTTATGGTTCCCAGGACTTCAGAATATGCCTGGCCCAGTTAATGTCCCAAAGGGCAGGATCTCATTCAGCACCTGGGTTCAGGCTGATTGGAAGCTAGACCCTCAGGTAGCAGCTTTAAGAGAATGGAAATATGTACAGTCATATGGGTCTGCAGATGTGAGTCCCGCTGACCCGCCCAGCTGGGGAACATGGAGGCATCCTGTGGGTGGTAGTTGCAAAACTCAGGACTTGCTGAGCATACAGGCTCGTTTCTGAGAGGTCCTGGTGAGCTGCGGTGAGGTGGGAGAACACAATGATAGCATCACCTGGCCTGTGCTCCCTGGGAGCAGCTCTGGAGCTTCTAGATGTGTGCCAGACTTGAAGATTGCCCCCCAGGCCAAAGCTTTAGGACAAGCAGTTAGGCCTCTTTCCCAGAATGTTCCAGTCTTCTCTGTGTGCAGTACGCAGGGGGTGGCAGCCATCTAAGAACTCTCTCTCTGACTGATGCAGTCTTGTGAGCCCCCGGACCCGAAGCCCCCTGGCTCCCAGAACCAGGTGACTGAGGGTTATCCCCTAGGAGGCAGTTCCAAAATGCAGGGTACCCGATGTCAAAACTGGGGCACGAGATGCTTTATACAAGTTCCCCTCAAGTTCCCAGAGATGCTGGAGCTGTGAAGCGCAGCAGGAGAGAGGACAGAAATACTGCCTGCCCTCCAAGGTCTCAGGAAAGGTTTCCTGGCAGACCCTACCGGGGTGTTAATGTCATTAGAAACCAGCCCCATATGCCGCGCCAATTGTGATAGCTAATAGGCTTCTTAGAGAGAATGCACCCCTGGGCCTGTTGCCTCTTGCTGAGCCCTAGGGATGGTGGCTGTTGAAGAACTCCTTCTCTGTTGGTCTTAGTTCTGCAGGACCTGTGAGCATCAGTCCAATAGGCCACCGAAGCCAGGTGATGGAGAGGAGTCCCCTGGCAGCAACTGCAAAAATCAGGGCACCAGACAAAGGGCCTAAGCCCTGTTCTGGAAGATCCCAGTGAGCTGAATGGTGCGAAAATTTTGTCCACTGAGCTCCATGCCCTGACGGCCCTTCTGGAGGCTCCTATAAGTATGCCAGACCCGAAGCTTGCCCTTTGGGCTGGGGCTGTGGATCAAGCAAATAGGCCTCTTGCTCAGAAGCTGGGTGTGTTTCCGCGTGTCTCTGTGCGGTGCCCTGGGAGTGGTGGTCTCCCGAGCACTGTCCTTCCAGCTGTACAGTCCTGGGGACCCAGGAACCAAGCCTCCTTGAACTTCAGAGCCAGGCGATCAAGGGATCATCTGAAGAATGGGTTCCCACGTGTAAAAACCCGGGCACCAGATGGGAATAGACACTTTCCTCCAGGAGCTTCTGGTGCTCTGGAACACAGCAGAGGGGGAGCCAAAGCCAGCCTCGCTCCTCTGGCTGGAGTGAGGCTGAGGGGGCAGGCAAAGATGGTACCCACTAAGAAAAGGGAGGGGGGAAGGAAAAGGGGGAGAAAAAAGGAAAAAAAGAAAGATGGCAGCCACCGGCTTAGAGAGGCAGAGAGGCTGATGGTGCCCACCACCTCCATCCCTGGAGAGTATCCCTCAGTCCAGTGCTGTAAAGTTTGGAAATGAGTCCCTTTCACATAAAGTCTGGGCACTTTCGGAAGGGCTGCTTGCGCACTAGGCCTTGGGGTGAGTGAGTGTGCAGGCAAGCCCTTAAGAGCCCTTCGTCAGTTAGCCACAGCCCAGTCTTCAAAGCCAGATGTTTCTGGGGCTCATCTCTTAGGGGCAGGCCTTAAAAGTCGGGGTACCTAATGTGAGTTATGATCCTTTACTTTCAGGGAGAAGCTCTAGGTTTTGAATTCCCTGCCAGTTGTGGGTGTCGCCCTGGGGGTGGGGCTTATGGCGAGATTGTGTCTAGGCCTTTCCCACCTGTTTCCATGTGGTTACTGTCTTACTGGGTGAAGGAGTCAATCTGCCGGGTTGTAGGTTTTTTCCAGAGGAAATCGTTCCAAATACCAGTGTAGCTTTGGTGTGTTCCCGTGTGGAGGAGAGTTCAAGCTCTTCATATATCGCCACCTTGAACCAGAACCGGTTGTTTCTCTAATAATGCTATTCAAAATTAATATTTGCTGACCATAAAAACAAATCATGGAAAACATGCATTCATAATTGTTTTATTAATTTTTAATAATAGGAGTTTATACAAGAAATAGAAACTTCCGGCTGTATAAGTCATCGAAGATAGGGAAGCAGGTGGCTTTGGAGATTGCTGAAGACAACAGATTTTTTCCTGAACAGTCCAAGAATATTTCTGAAGAAAATCAGTATTTCCTGTCTTCTTTGGTCAGCAATGTCAGGTATATAGTACCAAAACACACCGTTGTGCATTCATGAATGTTTATTAAACAGCGAATGACATTGTGTAGTACCAAAATGTGAATTGTGTAAATTCATTCTAACTTAAGAATTCTTAAATTCTAGGTTAGCTTTCTTTTTATAAGAAAGAAAACGAAAACTACTTGAATTCCATTTGGAAATAGAGTTACTGTTAATATCTACTTTCCATGGATATACATTCATATGTAAAATTTACATACCTCCTTCATTCAAAGAGTATTTTCTTGAGATCATTATTTATGTGGTTATGTCAATTGTTTAATCCACTGAACGTTATATCATGACTATCTGCCAAGTTAATGACTTGCAACAGTTAGTTATAACTAAAACTTTTATTGCTTATATAATTTTCCGTTATACTAATGAACTCTAATTTATTGTCAGTTTTGTTGTCGAACACTGAAGGTACCACCTTTTGGTCATTTTTTAAAAGTGTGTGAAAGACCTCTTTCAACAGAAATGTTTGCCTCCATTTCTATACCTGGGTCGGCAAATTTTTGTTAGTCCAAACCACACTTAACGATCAAACTAAATTGCCTTCCTCAGTTGACTTGCTCTACTTCTTTTTCCTTTACCTTCTCTAGGTGTAGTTCTCAGGAGAAATCCCGTAGAAATGGATGTTCATAAAATACTTAAAATACTTCGCTGGAGGGGAAGTTGTGTCCACATAGCCACTCGCCAGCAGTTACTTGGGAGGGTGGGAAGACGGGCGGTTTCTCTTCATATTATTTCTGGACTTTGAGTTCTTTCATAACATTTTTCAGATGGAACGTCAAAGTCTTAGTTTCCTTACCTTTAAAATGGACATGATGTGACCCCCTCTCTTAGGGAGTTGCGAAGATGGAGGGAGTTAAAACTGGACACAAAAGGACAGCCATGCCCGGCACATGGTAGCCTCTCAGTAAATGTTAGTTGTTAGCAATAGCAGTTCCGCGATTCTGGAAGCACTGTAGAGACACTGGAAAAATTGTATGACAGCTGCTGCTCACTGCTGCTGGCCCAAGAGTGGCTTCTTACTTTGTCTTGTGTGGGGAAAGCACCGCGGCCTGTAAGATTGCCTGAAGTCATCTCCCTGTTACTAAACCCCATTTCCTTTGTAGTTTCAGCATTAATTCCACAGAAGTGGATTTCTACTGAATAAGGGTTTCCTTAATTTTCTTTTGTGGTTCCAAGTACATACTGGGTACATTTCTTCCTAAAATGAAAGCTAAATTCTTTAGGGTTATAAATGCGTCTTTAGGTTAATTTTAATTATTTTTTCCTTTGCTCTCTTCCCTCCTTCCTTCTTCCCTTCTCCTCCCCACATTATTCACACTTTTTCAAATCATTGTAACAAAAATTTTAAAGGCGCCCTACTTTCAAAGAGTAGAATTATATACTTCATTCTGTGGCTTCAGCAGTCCTAGAGTCCTCTGATTCACACTGTAGTTGAAAAAAGTATTTTAAATGATCACCAGACTAGTGTTGGGATTGGTGTTTTTGTAGGCAAGTGTGACTTCATTGTCCTAGAAGAATCAGCTGTTGAATAAAGGATTTTAACGTGGAACTATGTGAAATTCAGTTTTCTTTCTGTAGCCATCTCTCTTTGATTCTGAGATCACCTTACTTTATCTCTTCCAATATTTTCTTCAGATTCTCAGATACTTTACGCATTCTGACCTGTGACACATCTCAGAATGAACAGAAGCGAGTTGAATATTTTAACAGTACCAGCACTAAAGGTAATTTTAAGAAAATAATTTCCTATGAAAATTTAAGGATACAAAGTCTGTTTTGCCTTAAAAGTCTTAAATCTTCAAGATCCTTATCTACTGATTCTTTAAAACAACTTAGTTTGTATTCAAATTGGAAAACATAAAAAAAGATACTTTTTTTTTTTTAAGATTTTATTTATTTATTTGACAGGCAGAGATCACAAGTAGGCAGAGAGGCAGGCAGGAGGGGTGGGGAAGCAGGTTCTCTGCTGAGCAGAGAGCCTGATTGGGGGCTCAATCCCAGGACCCTGGGATCATGACCTGAGCCGAAGGCAAAGGCTTAACCCACTGAGCCACCCAGGCACCCCAAGAAAAGATACTTCTTAAAGCTTATTCACTAATTTTCATTTTATGGTGATTTTGGGGGGGGGGAAGCCCAGAAGAAAATAAAGTAGTTTTGTTTGTAGAAAGAAACCCCTATTGAAAGAAAAACTAACAGTACTCTTGCCCAGAAGAAAATAAAGTAGTTTTGTTTGTAGAAAGAAACCCCTATTGAAAGAAAAACTAACAGTACTCTTGCCCTCTGTCCACAATCCCCGATGGACAGCCGCTGTGTGTTTCCACTGAACCTAGAGGAGCTTTCCCTGTATTCTCTCATTTTTTTAATGGCTACAGAGTTTTTTCATGAAATGCATATGTTCTTCATTCTTATACTGAAAAATGGGCTTTTTCTATCAATACATTAACTCTCTAGTAAACATTTTTACACATATTTTGGGCCATCATTATTTACAAGAGCAAAAAACTGGAAACTAAATGTACAAAATGGGGTTGGTGACACTACTATAACATACTCTGTAGCCATTTAATTTAA
Organism: Mustela erminea; assembly: GCF_009829155.1. Taxonomy (NCBI): domain Eukaryota; kingdom Metazoa; phylum Chordata; class Mammalia; order Carnivora; family Mustelidae; genus Mustela; species Mustela erminea. The sequence goes on along the minus strand of NC_045634.1, from coordinate 25,515,065 downwards.
ATTTGTAAAGCTAATATAAAATGGAAAATTTCCATTTATGATATGAAGAGAAAAAAGTAGACTCCAGCATTATTTGGGAAAAAATGTGGGTAACATTTTCTTAGGTTTATTTTCTTCTGGTTGTTTAACAGTCATTTCTAGACATTGCCTTGGACTTTATTTCTCTCATTTCTACTTCAGTATATTTTCCATAGTTTCTCCAACTATGTATATTACCTCTGTAAGTGAAATATAGGATTTATTTTAAGAAAAGTAGATACTTATGTGTTTAAAAGTTAAATGACATTTTAAATAAGTTATCATAAATTATTCCAGTAGATTCTTAGATACAAAATAGAACTGATCGTAAAAAAGCTGAGGATCATAGGAGAACACAACTATTGCTAACAAGTGGAGTTTGGTCCTGGCTTCCGTGTGGAGAGCTCTACCTTGAGGACCTGTGGGGCATCTCAGGAAAAGGGCATTAGAAAAGATTTATTACAGGATGCAGGCTTGAGTTAGGTGCTTTTGAGAAGTGTCTAAGGAGGCATGGATTTGTTTCAAAGACACGATTGGATGACTGACTATCTTCATAAATTTTATCTAGAAGGAAGGCAGGTTATAGTGGGTGTAAAGCAATAATTGGTTAAGAAGAAGCAATTACTTATATCAGGTAAGGTGGGAGGTGTTGGTCATTTCTCCGGTTTGGAAAATGTTCATGTTTTGTCTGTGTTCGGACACAGTTTTGGAGTGAGTAGTCTTATTTTTTTCATGAATCATCTTGGCCACAGAGCGGCCTTATCTGATGTTGAAATTCTGTGAGATAATTCCTTATTAGCAGGAAAGCACCATTGCTGAGCTGTCGGGGACCAGCCTAGTGTGTCGCAACATGAAGGCTACGCTGATAGCAGTAGGCTGGCTCGGGAGTACAAGGGGTTGCTTTTCTCTTTCTCAAAATGAAGAAAGCAGTTGAAATGATTACAGGTGCTTCTTAGGAGTAGTTAACATTTGACTTAACTGCCAGGTTTGACTTTCCCCTGCTTGCTTGTAGGGCGAGCAAGAACCCATGACTGCCTGAAACCATAGAAACAAAAAAGTTGCAGGGGCTCCATAACCTATCATTGTCCTAAAGAACAACTTTTAACATTTAACTCTTCAACTCTTAGCCGCTCTAACTACAATTAATTTTTCTCTCTGTTGCAGCAGGGAACATTGAAGGTTTTCATTGTTCACCCTACCCTGAAATTGACCAGTTTGTTCTTTCTTTGGTGAATAAAAATGGCATTAAAGGAGGTAAAGATAATCTTATTCTGTATTCACTGTAATATGACAGAGTTTTAATACCTTTAGAAACATTATTTGTATTTTAGGAATTCGACACTGGAGCTACTTTTTCCCAGAGGAATTACTGGTTTATGATATTTGTAAATATCGCTGGTGCAGAAACATCGGGAGGGCCCACAAGAGCAATAATATCATGTAAGTGATGTTGTTTATAACGAATTCTGTGTATTTAACCAATATTATTTTAAATGTTTATAATTTGTACGGTTGAACATAAAAATGACTTTGGTTTCTACAACAAATTTAGTTGTATCAAATATTGTATTTGGGTTCTGTTTTATAATATTGAATTTGGCTATGTTAATTATCACCTTGCTTCATAGCACATGTCATCTTTATTTGTACTTTATTTGGTAGTATAATTCCTTAGGTAGTATAATCTTAAGAGAAAGACAGGCCTGAGCAGGGCTCGGAAGAAATTCGAGGCAATAGACAGGTGAGCGAACAGGGACAAGGAAGTGTCTCTCTCTCGTCCTTGACATTTTATGGTGTGTAAACTGAAATTGAACAAATTTGGGTGAAGAGGAAATTATTCAGTGTTAAGAGCTGGAGTTAACATTAACTTGGTCAAGACAAAGACTGGTACTGGACGGCCCAGTTAGTTAAGCGTCTGCCTTCGGCTCAGGTCATGATCCCAGGGCCCTGGAGTGGAGCTGCTTGAGGCAGGCTCTCAGCGGGGAGTCTGCTGCTCTCTCTGTGCTCTCCGTGCCTCTCCCAAATAAATAAATAAATCTTATGAACAAGAAAATCAGAGAATCCTATTGAAGGGAACCAATATTTATCGAATGCTTGCTGTATACACCAGGCCCTATGTTAGGAGTTTTCTTGAAAATCCCCCTGGCAAAAGGAGAGGAAGTGAGGGATGAAACCGAGTTTTAGATGATTCGAGGATACGGTGAGGATAGGAATAAGACAGAAACCCAGTAGTTATCAGTGATGATACGGGAAACTTTGCTGTTTTGTATTTAATATCAAAGCTGAGACTTCTGTATATCAAGTGTATACAGCACGTGTGCCAGATGTGAGGAAAGACCGTGAAGCTTTTGCTAGAAAGCTGGAAACATTGTGGGAGGCATCTTTCAGTGCCACACGTCTGTATGCAGATTAGCTTAGTGTAAAAAAAAAACACTATATGCTCAATACACAAAAGCTATCACTTAGAAGAACACAAAGGAAAAGCTCCCCCATAGGCCCAGAACCAGTGATAACCGTGGTTATGGTTTTCGTGTCTCTTTCTTGTCTTTTACTCTATGTATTTTACCAGGAATTCATTATCATAAGATGATCATCCTTTTTTTTTTTTTTTTTTAAGATTTTATTTATTTGACAGAGAGAGAGAAATTACAAGTAGGCAGAGAGGCAGGCAGAGAGGAGGAAGCAGGCTCCCTGCAGAGCAGAGAGCCCGATGCGGGGCTCGATCCCAGGGTCCTGGGATCATGACCTGAGCCAAAGGCAGAGGCTTTAACCCACTGAGCCACCCAGATGCCCAAGATGATCATCCTTTAACTTTTTGAGAATCTCAGGTTTTTACGTATTTCTTTCTGGAAAATTACCTGCTTCTATTATGTATCCATAATCTCTTCTTTTTCTTAACTGTGAAATCCCCGTACATATAAAAGCATGTATTCTCATGTGTGGGTACGCCTCAAAGGCACGCTGAAATGATCACGTGTCCTGTCTGCCACCCACCGTGAGAAATGGAACTTGACCAAACCTCAGAAGCGCTCTGTGGGACCAACCCCAGTTTCCTCCTTTCCTCCGACCACCTGAGATAATAATAACTCTTGTCCTGGGTTTTGTGTTCATCTTGCCCTTGCTTTCTTTAAATGTTTTTTTCCCCCCATACATACTTATATTTCCAAGCAATAGATTGTTTTGTTTTCCGTGTGTCTGAATCTTGTGTAAACTGCGTCCTCAGAATTGCTTTTTGGTCAACACTGAGTTCGTGGCGTTCGTCCATACAGCAACATGCGGCCGTTGCTTATTTTTCCACTGTGGTGCGGTGTGCCGTTATGGAAATACGAACGTGCGTGTCTGTTTCCCTCCTCTGGACATCTGGCTCGCTGGCTTGAGTGACGCCGCTGCAGGTGCTCAGGTACATCCTGCCTGTGGCCCGTGTGCCAGAGTTTCTCAAAGTCCGTGCCTGAAGGCAGAATTCATGTGCGATAGAGTATGCCCAGATTTCACATGACTACGTACGTAATTTTCCCAAATGGCCAGCTAATTCTCCCGCCAGCAGTGTTTTCAGATATTTTCTGCTGTTCCATAATCTCACCAAGGTATATTAAAAATCTCTGTTTGGCTGATCTGGTTGTATAAGAGGACACTGTGGTTTTCATCTGAATTTACCGGATCCCTAATGAATATGACATTGGATGATCAAACCACACTAACAGGAAACAGCAGTCTGACCCGAGGTCGGGCTGACGAATACGTTCTAAGATTCAAGGAATCCAGAGGCGGTCCCGTGCTATGAGCTCTGTGTCACCATCATATCCCCATGACTTCCTCATCACTGAAGGTTTGTAACTAAGGTTTGCGTCCTTGAACTCATTCTTACATAAAAATACTTATTAGTGGGGTGTGTGTCCTTCTGAGCACTGCATAATCTCTCAAACCTTGGAGTTAGTGGACGCTGCCACCCCAGTTCTCTCTTATTCCACATTGACGGTTATGGCCCTTGGTTTTTTGTTTTCTTAAAGCCCTATGAATTTTTTTTCTTTTTCTTTTTTTTTAAGATTGTATTTATTTGAGAGCAAGAGAGGGAGAGAATAAGCAGGGGGGAGAGACAGAGGGAGAAGCAGACTCTTCACCAAGCAGGGAGCCTGATGCGGAGCTCGATCCCAGGACTCTGGGATCATGACCCAAGGCAAAGGCAGATGCTTAACAGACTGAGCCACCCAGGCGCCCCGATTATGGTCCTTGTTATCATAGTCACGACCAAAAACCTCAGCTCAGCAAAGACAGGCCATCACTGAAAGGCATGAAAGCTGTTACAATATGGAAGCTGGGAACGCTAGGCAAGTAGAATGTGGGGTGCCTGACAGACGACCAGTATCGCCGTGTTTCTCTAGAAGGATGCAGATACTCTTCATGGCCTGGAGACAGTCTGGTGTACAGCCAGGGGACTGCAGCCCTGGGGTCTTTATGAGGATGGTCCAGGCTTTCTGAAACTTGTTAGGTGTGCTTAGTTTGGTATCTTTTTATCTAGTACTTTGTTTATTTTACCAAAATTTTTAATGTTACTGGCAGAAATTGTTCTTAATGTTCTTAAATGTTTAATATCTTATGATTTGTAGTTACATCTGCACTTAATTTCTGGTAACATTTGTGTCTAGCTAATTTAATTTTGATCAAGCTTGGAAAGGATTGTATTAGTTTTCACATTTTGGCCTTGTTGATTTAAAATCTTGCTTATTACTTCCCGCCCTTTATTTTATTAGATCTATTTTTCATTTCCCAAGTTAGTTACATATTGGTCTTTAGCCATTCTTTTTTTGTGAATGATGCTTTTAGGATTCTAAATTTCTCTCCAAATCTCATTTTAGCTCTGTATCCCATATTTTACTATGTATTTTCAATTCCATTCATTTTCTAATTTCCATCATGATTTTTGAGTAATTGATTATTTAGAAATGCTTCAGTTTCCAAGTTATGGGTTTAGCTATTTTTTAGCTATTTTTGTTACTTTTTTAAAAAAGATTTTATTTATTTGAGAGAAAGAGAAGGTGAGTGCACAAGGGGGGGGGGAAGAGAGGGTGGGGACATGGCAGAGGAGAGGGACAAGCAAACTGTGCAGAACGGAGCCCGATGCAGGGCTTGATCCCAGGACCCTGAGATCATGATCCAGGCCAATACCAAGAGCCTGATACTTAGCTGATTGAGCCAGCCAGGTGCCCCACTGTTACTTATTTCTAAACAATTTGCTTTGTGGTCAGAGTTGTGTTGTGTGAATACTTTTAAATTTAATGAAACGGACCTGGTACCCTAGCACACTCAGTTTTTATAATTGTTTTATATGTGATTGTAAAGAACTTCTAATGATCTGAGGCAGTGTTCCTATAAGCCTATTATAGCAAACGTGTTAATTGCTTTTAATTTTATTAAAAAATGCTTTGTAGGTCATTCACATTTTCTGTACCCTCACTGAATTTTTTGTGATTATTTGTATCAATTACTAAAAGAATGTTTTTTAAAATCTTGATTTATGGTACACGGTTTATCCTTGGAGTCCTGTCAGTTTTGCTCATTCATTTTGAAGCCGTCGTAGGTGGCGGGAACAGGTCGGGCACTAGGTCTTCTTGGGAAGAACTTTCGTCGATGTGTGTTATTTTGCCCTAAAGTCCACTTGGGGTGTTATTTTTAACATCCAGAGTTTTCTTTGGGTTGGTGCGTATTTATTTCCATCCCTTTACTTCTTACCTGGTCTCCATCTTGAAGGCGTAGGCTCGTCTCTGGTAAGCGGCATGTAGATGAACTTCATTATCCATCCAGCCTGGGGATTAAGTAGTAACTTTTTCTCCCCTTTCTTTTTCCCCAACGTAAAGGATTTTGGTTGATCTGAAAAATGAAGTTTGGTATCAGAAATGTCATGACCCTGTCTGTAAAGCAGAAAACTTCAGATCAGACTGTGAGTGACTAATTTTTACATATGTACCAAGTGGGAAGTGCACAGCTACATGGAAGAGTGAAACTGGTTTCTTGTCCAGGTTTTCCGTTACCTGCCGAAGTGAGTCTCCTGTATCTTCTCAAAGAGGTGAGCACAGGTTTGAGGTTCTCTCTCATTCCTATCCTGTTCTCGGTACAACAGTATAACTGAGCTGTGCGCCATGTCCTCAGGACGTGTTGTCACAGAGGAGTGTGCCCCGGTGACTGGGCCGGCGTCTGCACGCACCCACTCGTGCGTGCCCGCGGGCTTCCTCTGCTGCGCTCGGTGTGCACACCCACCTGTTGGACCGCGCCCAGCCAGGGACAGTCTCTCACTCTTGGCTTTAGGAAGATCAAAATACTAATCTTTGTGTTTATTTCAGCAACTCTGTCTGTAGGTAGAATTGCTAGAAGTAGAATTATGTCAAAGGGTGTGTACATTTTAAATTTTGGTAGAAATGACCAGATGGCCAAATTGACTTTGTCCTTTTAAAAACTTTTATTTCCCCAAATCATTCACACTCATTGTGAGAAAAAATTAGAAGATACATGAAAAGCCAACAGGGATAAACTCCTCCTTGCCTAGAATTTGACCAGTCAGGGATAACTGATGTGCTTTGGCAGATATCTTCCAGAATTTCTGTTGATGTATGCGCACATATATATTTTCAGAGTCACAGTATGCACCCTACTTTATAGACCTTTTTTCCTAATTTGTTTTCATAAGTACATATTACCAGTTGGTATCCATAAAAATGGTAGGACATAAGGTTTCACAAATTTTTTTTATAGATTTTATTTATTTATTTGACAGAGATCACAAGTAGGCAGAGAGGCAGGCAGAGAGAGAGGGAGAAGAAGGCTCCCTGCTCAGCAGAGAGCCCAATGCGGGACTCGATCCCAGGACCCTGAGATCATGACCTGAGCCGAAGGCAGAGGCTTAACCCACTGAGCCACCCATGCGCCCCTAATGAGAACGTTTTATTAACTCTTTGATCATGTTATTTTCCAGATTGAACATTTTAGTGTTCCTCTTCCCCACCTCTGTCACCCTCTTCCTTTCTGGTGTTCTGGTTAGAATAAAAGTTTCCTGCTACATGCAGATTAAGTGAGCTCAGTTGACGTTCTGAGTAATGATCTGCTGCCTATTTAATTTGACTAAAAAATGTCTCCAGCACAAATTCATACAACTAACATAGACATGGTAGGAGCAGGACCAACATAGCTGATAGCCAGATTCCCTGGTAAACTGTTAGGTTAAAAAGTGTTCTTGAAATAACCAAGAGAAAATTAATTTGTAAAAATAAACTTTGCCTCCAAGAGGAGGAGGTGTATGTCATCCTTATGTTCAGAGAGTTATTTTGAGGAACGTTTGTGTTTTCAGTGGATTTTTAAAAATTACTTTTCTGCTTATCCAGTAATACCTCAAAAATGCCAAGTTGAAAGTAGCTTTGGTACATCGTATTACCACTGCTTGGACAGAATTTTTTTTATTATTATTTGCAATAGAAAATTAATAAAAGAACAGCTTACTGAATACCCATGTACCTATCACATCATTTTAACGGTTTATATTCTGTCCTTTCTGCTTCCCCTGGCTTTTTTGCTTTTAGTATTTTAAAATGAATTACCGATCAGCGTTAGTTACCTGGTTCTCTGTTGCATTCATCCTCTTAGTTTTTTAAACATTTCTTCCCCCCCCCCCCCCCCGCTGTAGCAATGTTGCCCAACGACAGGGAGCCCCCCTTCACCTGGATTTGCCATCACTAACACTTGGCCACGTTTGTGTTCTCCCTCTGCTGTTCGGGCGCACGCTGTTATTTTGGAGGACTGTTTGTCTTAGTCCATTCAGGCTGCTATAACGCAGCACGGCCGGTGGGGTGGCTTGTAAACCAAGAAGGTGCTTTCTCACAGTTCTGGAGGCTGGAAGTCTGAGCTGAGGGTGCTGGCCGATTTGGCGTCTGGTCGGCTCTCCGGGTCGTAGCCATCTTCTTGCCAGGCCCTCCCTGTCACAGGGATGAAGGAGCGCTCTGGGGTCCCTTTTATAAGGTTACTAATTCCAGTCATGAGGGCCACATCCTCAAGACCTAGTCACCTCTCCCAAAGGCCTCCCTCCTAATACCATGGCGTTGGGGGTTAGCATTTCAGCTTGGGAATTGAGGGTAACACATTCAGTCCATACCAAATCTCTTGAGAGGAATTTGCAGCCATCAACCCTACATTTCTTCATGTTTAAGCTTGTAACTAGAGATATTTAGGTTAAGGATATTCTTAAATGAGTGCGGTAAAATTCCTAAATTCAGGAAATTTAATGTTGTACACTACTGTTATCTAATACACACATCCATACTCCTGTCTTGACATTTGTCTCAACTGTTTAAAGTTTTTTAAATTCATGTTAATTCTTAAAATACTTTATAAATAGGAAAATCAGTCTTTTAAGATAGCCGATAGATTTTCCAGTTCACCTTCAGCTGGACTGTCTGCTTGTTAAAAAATTCAGTCTGCCATCTCTCTAGCCCCATCTGTGTATACTGAAAAGAATGTACCAGAGGAACCAGGCCGGGGGGTGGGGGGAAGCGGTTCCAAATTTAGAGTTTCGAGTGTCTGAGCTACAGTGGCAGCTACATTTGAATTCACTCATTCCCATGGCGACTGTATTGGCGACACTGTCAGCCAGCATATTTATTTTAGAGTCTGTTCAAGAACTGGTCTTCTGCCTAATACCTTAGCTTAACCTAGACTGGCCGTAGAGTGAGAGCATCGCATAGTCTCCGTGACTGACCTGTGTCCTCTCCCTCTCCCACTCTCCACTACCTTCCCCTTCCAAACTGAAGGAAGAAGAGTTCACAGCAGCTGAAACAATGAACAGTGACACCGGAAGTGCTCAGAAGCCACCATCGGGCCTGTCGTCAGAAGGTGCCGTTTCCGACGCCGACTGGGACGATGGCCTTGACGAGACTGACTTTGTGGAAGCTACTGAAGATGCTGAACTAGCCGAAGCCGCAGAGAGCGGGCTCCTCGGTTACTGCGGTGGGGAGGAGGACATTCCCGATGAGCTCATCGTGCAGGTATTACGAGAGTAGCTCCTTAACCTTGGGCTCTTAGGTAACTGGCCGTGATGGGGCCTGACGACGATTTAGTGACCTAAGCCTTATTTAACCTGTTAATGAAAACCAAGTTTTTTTGCTTCTCAATTCCTGGTTTTTACTGAAGTAAGCCAGTTTTCTTCAAAATTAGAAATCTTACTAATTGACCAGAGTTGGTCTATGTTCATATCAGCTTCGTTTTGCAGGTCTATTGATGGGTTAAAACTCTTAATCTTATTTAAAAATTTTTACCTGAATTGTAATTGACATACAGTATCCTATTCAGGTGTATATCCTGATTCGGCATCTTTATACATTACAAAATGATTCCCATAACTCTAGTTACCATCTGTCCTCACACAAAGTTATTACATATTACTGACTGCATATTCCCTATACCGCATATTACATCCTTAATATATTTACTTATTTATAACTGGAACTTTGTACCTCTTACTCATCTTTACCTATTTTACCCCCCTGAACCGCTTCTCCCTCTGGTAACCAATAATTTCTTATATTTTGGAGTCTGTCTCTGTTTGGTTTTCTAGATTCCACATCTAAGTATAATCATATGGCATTTGTCTTTGACTTATTTCACTCAGCATAATACACTCTAGTTCCATCCATGTGGTTACAAATGCCAGGTTTTGATTTTTTTTACAGCTGAGAAATATTCCTGTGTGTTTGTATAATACTCCTCATTTTCTTTATTCATTATCAGTGGACACTTAGGTTGCTTCCGTATCTTGGCTGCTTCAAGGAATAATAATGCTGCAATAAACATAGGTATGATACATTCCTTTGAATTACTGTGTTCATTTTCTTCAGATAAATACCCAGAGGAAGTGAAGTTATTGGATCGAACGGTGTTTCTGAGTTTTTGAGGAACCTCCATACCATTTCCATGGTGGCTGCACCAACTTACAGTGCACGAGGTTGCCTTCTCTCTCTCTCTCTCTCTCTCCTCACCAACACTGGTTATTTCTTATCTTTTTTTTTTTTTTTTTAAAGATTTTATTTATTTATTTGACAGCGAGAGATCACAAGTAGGCAGAGAGGCAGGCAGAGAGAGAGGAAGGGAAGGAAGCAGGCTCCCTGCCGAGCAGAGAGCCCGATGCGGGACTCGATCCCAGGACCCTGAGATCATGACCTGAGCCGAAGGCAGCGGCTTAACCCACTGAGCCACCCAGGTGCCCTATTTCTTATCTTTTTGATAATAGCAATCTGATGGGTGTGAGGTGTGATACTTTTTTTTTTTTTTTTTAAAGATTTTATTTATTTGAGAGAGAGAAAAGAAGGAGAGCATGCACATGAGTGGGGTGGAGGGCCAGAGGGAAAGGGAGAAACAGACTCAGGGCTCGATCCCAGACCTGAGCTGAAGGCAGACACGTGACCCACTAAGCCAGCCAGGTGCCCCTTCATTATGGTTTTGATTGGTGCTTCTCTGGTGACTAGTGGTCCTGAGCCATCTTTTCATACATCTTTTGTCTGTGTTTATCTTCTTTGGAAAAATGTCTATTCAAGTTCTCTCTGCCCATTTAAAAATTTTTTTATATTGTATAAGTTTTTATATATTGTTGATATTAACCTCTTATTGGATGTATGATTTACAGATATCTTTTCCCTTTCCATAGGTTGCCTTTTCATTTTATTGTTTCCTTTACTGTGCTGAAGCATTTTAAGTTTGATATAATCCCATTTGTTTACTTCAGCTTTTATTGCCCTTGCTAAAGAGATTGGTCCTCTTAAAAAAAAAAAAAAAGCATATATATGGGCAGGGGTAAGGGCTGAGGGAGAGGGAGAGAGAATCTTAAGCAGGCTCCACGCCCAGCATGGAGCTCAACATTGGGCTTATGCTCACGGCCCTGTAATTTTGTGATGTCTTTGTCTGGTGTTGGTTATCAGTTATGCTGGCCTTGTAAAATGAATTTGGAAGCATTCTTTCCTCTTCAGTATTTTGGAATAATTTGAGAATAGATACTACCTCTTCTTTAAATGTTGGGTACAATTTACCTGTGAGACCACCTGCTCTTGGACTTTTGTTTTAGCTGTTAAATGACTGATTCCAGGGCGCCTGGGTGGCTCAGTGGGTTAAGCCGCTGCCTTCGGCTCAGGTCATGATCTCAGGATCCTGGGATCGAGTCCCACATCGGGCTCTCTGCTCAGCAGGGAGCCTGCTTCCTCCTCTCTCTCTCTCTGTCTGCCTCTCCATCTACTTGTGATCTCTGTCAAATAAATAAATAAAATCTTTAAAAAAAAAAAATGACTGATTCCATTTCATTACTCGTAATTAGTCTATTCAGATTTTCTATTAGTGATTCAGTCTTAGGCTATATATTTGTATTCATCCATTATCCATATCTATGTATAATGTATTTATCCATTTCTTCTAGGTTGACCATTTTGTTAATGTATAATTGTTCGCAGTAATCTCATGGTTGTTTGAATTTCTGTGGTGTCAGCCATTGCTGACTTTATTGGTGCCCTTCTCTTTTTAATGAATCTGGTTAGAGATTTACCGATTTTGTCTTTTCAAAGAACCAGCTTTTAGTTTCACGATATTTTCTATTTTTTTTTTAATTCTCCACTTATTTACCCTCTGATGTTTATTAATTCCTTCCTTCTGCTAACTTTGGGCTTTGTTCAATCTTCTTTTCCTAGCTCCTTTAAGCATAAAGATTTTTTATTTTCTTGCTTTTTGAGGTAAGCCTATATCACTATGAACTTCCCTCTGAGAACTGCTGTTGCGGTGTCCCCTAGAGTCTGGAAAGTTGTTTCCATTTTCTCTCAGTATTTTTCAGTTTCATCTTTGGTTTCTTCATTGACCCACTGGTTGTTCAATAGCGTGCTGCTGCTTTTGCACGTTTGTATTTTTTCCAGTTTGCCTGAATTTCAGACATGTGCTCTTTCTTGGAGAATACTCCATGTGCCCTTGAAATGAATGTGTATTCTATAGTTGGTGATGGAATGGTCTGTATATGTTAAGTCCCTCTGGTTTAATGTGTTGTTTAAGGTCAAGTTTCCCTTATTGATTTTTTGTCTGGATAACACTGATTTAGTGGGGGTATTAAAGTTCCATGTTATTATTGTATTGTTAGTTTCTCCACTTATGTCTGTTAATATCTGCTTTGTGTGTAGGTGTTCTTGTGTTGGGTACATAGATATTTACTAATGCTCTGTCCTCTTCTTGTATTGACCCCTGACCATAATGTAATGCTCTTCTCTGTCCTTTGGTAGTCTCTGTTTTAAGGTCTAAGTATGGCTACTCCAGCTTTTTTTTCCATTCCATTTGCATGGAGTATCTTTTCCCCTTTCTTCACTGACTGTGTCTAGTCTGAAGTCTATGTTGTAGGCAGCATATAGATGCGTCAGTTTTTAAATCCATTTAGCTACGCTGTGTCATATGATTGAAGCATATCAAAATGCCATTTTGTTAACCATTTTCTGGTTGCTTTTGTTGTTCTCTGTACCTTTCTTCTCTTGGTCTCTTCCCTTGTGGTTTGATGGTTTTCTGTAGTGTTTGGGTTCCTTTCACTTTGTCTGTTTTAGGGTTTTGGTTATCACGAGGTTCATATGTACTGACCTATGTAACAGTCTAGTTTAAAATGATAATCCCTTCTAGTCCTTGGTGGGATAGCTGGGCTAGCCTGGGCCCCGGCAGTCCCAGGGTCCTCTCTGCTGGAGACGGGGTGCCGGGGCCAGACGGCTGCCGTGGGCCCAGGCCAGAGGGTCCTGGTGCGCTCGGCACTAACACCGCTCTGTGGCATGGCTGCAGCTGGGGTGCACACGGGTTGGGGGGGGGGTCAGTGCTGGGAGGACAGCTGGACCTCTCTCGCCCTGCAGATGCCATGGCCTAGAGGCCCAGGGCTCAAGGGGCCAGGCCTAGAGGAATGGTTAGGGGACCCAGACCCTGCTCCAGCCAGGCTCTTGGCGGAGGGGTAAATGAACAACAGTGCTCTTCAGCCTCTTGAGCCCCAGAGGGTTCCACCAGTTCCCTACAGCATGGTAGATGTTCTAAGGTTAGTGCATGGGTTTCCTTCACTTACAAGTCTCTCTGTCCTTCAAACTGATGTTTTGTTTCGGGGGCAGGGGAGTTGCTGTGCCCCAGGGCTGGCGACTCATGGGCCAGCGCTTCAGGGCTGGGGTTCCCATTATCACCCCATGTCTGCCTCTTACCTCTCTCTCTCCTTGGGGCTGGGTCAGGCTCCTGGCATCAGTGAGCAGCGGTTTGTCAGGCCTCGGTGTTCTTCAGGAGGAACTGCTCCATGGGTGTCTAGAGATGCGGTGAGTTCGGGGTCCTTCTGCCCCGTCTTGGAACTCCTCCCTCTGCCACTTCCGGTTAGAGCTCTTCTAGGTCAGAGTCTGATTGGCTGGTGTCTGGAATCTGGCCTCTAAAACCACTTATACACTCAAACTTGCCACCTAACATGGTCATTCAAACCAAATAACTATGAACAAAGTAAAACTAAATTCTGGTGAAACGCCAGCCTGAACAAGTAGACAAATTTCACTTCTCAAAGAATTTTTATTTACAAAAGTATAATATCAGAAGGGAATAGGCAAGCGCAGGGGACTAGTCTTTACAGAGTCACATTTCAGTAGATTGGTCACCTTTCTGGTCAAGGAGCTTCTCTAATTGATGGTTGATATTTTGTAGGTGGTTTTCAGCTCCCAGAAGGGTTTTCGCTTTGACTAACAGAGCTGGAAGGCTGGATGAATCATACTGTTGAAGGAAAATCGTATTTTGATTAACATGCCTAAAAAACTTCTTTAACCGTATCTGTTATACAGCTCACTGCTAAATGGAGCTTTTCATAAACTTTCATTTTTTAAGTTAGGATCATTTTTAAAAATTGGTTTAACCCTTTTCCTTAGGGCACAATTAAAAAGGTTACAAGGAGGGGCGCCTGGGTGGCTCAGTGGGTTAGGCCGCTGCCTTCGGCTCAGGTCATGATCTCAGGGTCCTGGGATCGAGTCCCGCATCGGGCTCTCTGCTCAGCAGGGAGCCTGCTTCCTCCTCTCTGCCTGCCTCTCTGCCTACTTGTGATCTCTCTCTCTGTCAAATAAATAAATAAAATCTTTTAAAAAAAAAAAGGTTACGAGGAAACTGCTCTAGAAAGCTGAGACTGATCTCCCAGATGACCAGTTGGTTCCAAGAACTGTGGCATTTAAATTATTTAAAACAAAATCATTCCTCATACAGATCGAGACTTGGTTTGGGCAAGTCTGCCGACCTCATGCCTATTTTAAACCCAGAAAACTGTAAGGCAGATTAACTTTTACCGGAAGAACTAATGGAAGACGAAAACCAGGCCCATCTAAGTTCACGAGGAAAAATGTATGGGGAAGTCTAAAGACAAAATTAGAATACAAACCCAACATAAAATAGAAATCAAAACCCGGGGCGCCTGGGTGGCTCAGTGGGTTAAGCTGCTGCCTTCAGCTCAGGTCATGATCTCAGGGTCCTGGGATCGAGTCCCGCATCGGGCTCTCTGCTCGGCAGGGAGCCTGCTTCCCTCTCTCTCTCTCTCTCTCTCTGCCTGCCTCTCCATCTACTTGTGATTTCTCTCTGTCAAATAAATAAATAAAATCTTAAAAAAAAAGAAAAGAAAAGAAAAAAAGAAATCAAAACCCAACTCATGATTTTGAAATAACAAAGCCAAGCTTCATGTCGTAAACTAGATCCGGGGATGATGGACTACATTCCCCCTACAGAATTTGCTCATACTTAGGTTAACTGTTTAATTTCATTTTTTCAAGGTGTTTTCTTTAGTAATGAAAAGAACAGCTTTGCATGGAAAAGCTGTGCAACTGTGACTTCCGTCCACATAATTAATTCTTCTAGACTATACCCTACCCTAGTACCATGAATTTCAAACAGATATTTGAGAGTCTAATGTATTCAAGCTGCCATGGGACATGCGCTCTCAGGGAGGTGTGAGGGGTAGGACTAACATTTGGGGTTAGAGGTCTAGTTTAGGAAAGAAGACAGATTCCCAATACCTTCTTTCCACAAAGGAAAAGAGACACTACAAGTGAGCACAGAAGGCCTACGGGCATGCGAAGGACACGCTAGAAAGACTAGGGTATTCTGAACAAAGTCAAGTCCTCATGTCTCTGTTTCCACCAAAGTTATGTTCAAATTCAAGCAGCACTATGATCATCTCCAAGTGAGTAACCAAATCCCCAGCTCAAGCAAACTGTAGACTAGTGGGTACTGTCACAGAAAACATTAAAAGCATTTTACTTTCAGATCTAATATACAAACTGAAGGCTTTTAAATCAGTGTAAAAACTTAAAATTGAACTTGGAAGTGAAGAACACAAGTATGACCATAAGATATGTATTTACATTTTATATAAGATTATATTTGGATTTTTTTCCCTGTAATTTAAATTTCTATTGATCTGAGCTGGTCCTTGTAACAGCAGCAACATCTACAGCAAAAATCCAGAAGCAACAAGTTTTATAAAAATAACATACGCCTTTCCCTACTCTAGGTCCCTCTCATGTTTCCCGACTTCTAAAATTAGACCTACCATGCATGGGGGATGACGGCTTATGTGCAGCCATTTCTCTTTGATAAAATCAGCATTTCTAGATTGTTCTCTATTCCTCTAGCCTGAAGTAGCCAAAGAGGTGATGATCACAGGGATGCTGTTTGGGGGACTGTAAAGCACCCCCCTTTCCCTCTCCCCCAAGCTCCTGCCGAAGTACTCCACTGTGCAGGTGCCCTGATCTTCTGAATCACAGTGAAAAATAAAAATTGAAGTTACCGTTTCTTTTACATGAGGTTCTTTTTCTCGAATATCTGAGTAATCTTGATGAAGCTGTCTTAGGTTAGATAAGAAACACGCCGCATTCCTCAGGGAAGATTTTCTCTCCTTAAGTTCGTCATGTCTGACTTGTAGTTGTTTCTGCTGTGGCTCTAACCTGCAAACGACGACAAGACCGTTTCCCCCAAATGAACGCCCGCGGCCAAGTGGATCAGCCAAGGGGGTAGGAGGCTGAGGGCCAGGTCCACTGAGGCAGGACCATGCAGGGGCGGGGGACTAGGTCTTTAAAGAATCTTCAGTTCTGAAATTATGTGTGACAGGGTCTAGGTTTCAATTTAAAATATAGACAAAACCCTGAAATACGATACACAGTGAGGAATTGGAAATGAAACCCACAGAAGATGCCTTGTACATCCCACAGCCCATCCGGTCCCTTTGAGGGAGCTGTGGTTTACTCCTCCTGGCCTCGGCCAGGGGCTCTCATGCTACAGGGCAACAGCGAAAGCGCAGACCAAAGGCCTTCCCTCTGCTCATCTGCCAAGGTCAAGTACAACCCGTGGAAAAATTATCCGAGTGCCTGGATGAAAAATGCACGGGTAAACTACTTTCAACTACTTTCTCTCTGTCTTAGTTTCTTACCTGTAACATAAAAAGGGAGGGCTTGAATTTTATGGACAAAAGGAAAAGGCTACCAATTTTTTATTCTCTTAAAGACAAAAAGCAGCTGTCCTCTAATACAATTTTTAGAAGAGTCCTTTTAACAGTTGTGTCTGTTGAACAAATGCAGCATTATGGAAAGAAAAGGGCTGTGGTCAGGGGCACAGGGCTGGCACTCAGTCTGCGACATGAGATCCTGGCCCCCCACTTCCTCGGGCGGGACTGTTGGTAGGCACCTCTCCCCCAAGCCAGAGCCTTTCCACCTGTCAATTCAGAATAACCAGACACTGCGTTTTTCTTTCTAGGCCTTTTCAAGATATACTTTTCAATGTCAAAAAGGAACCAAGAGGCTGGTCTTTAACTAAAATGTCTTTTTCTTATTAAACAGACATCATATCCCCATAATCCTGGGAGATGGGTTAACAAGCAAATATCTGAAGCCTGCAGACCAGTGCCCAGCGCACCAAGGAAGCTTGTTCAAATGTGGTTTCCTTTGGGCCTGAGCCCCTGGAAACTTTTCCCCAGTCCGGCACTGGCCCAGGCGGGACAGGGGAGCCAACGCGCTGGACCCTCTCCCAAACCTCTCTGGCATTCCTGTCTCAGACTCGGCACTGGAATTACAGGTGTTCTTTTCTGATCATGCCACTTTCTCACCCTGTTTTGCAACACTCTTCAGAGCACAGAGTGGACCTGACTGCTGCTCCTTCTGCTGCTCTAGGACCCATTCAGCCAGTTGTCCTGGCCGCATGGAAGGCCTCCTGAGCCCTGCGTGCAGGCGATCCCACCGCGGGGTCCCAGGGTCCTAGACCCCGCACACGGGGGCCTGTTCACATCACACAAGCACCACGTCAGCGATCACAGTAACAAGAACCGGTAACACACACGGCACCAGCTGACTGGTGTCACCGTGAAGCACTCTGCATGTTTAGTCATTTAGCCCTCCCAGCGCCCTGGGAGGGGTGGGTATCGTGCTCCTTTACTGAAGAGGAACTAGCCCTGGGAAGGTCAGCAGCCCGACCCAAGGGGGCACAGCCGGTAAGTAGCTGAACCTGGGTTTGAACCCAGGTATCCAGTCCCAGAGTCTGCACACTAAATCTCTACGTGGGCTGCCTCATGGGCCGGGGTCAGATCTGACCGCAGACAGATCCGTGCCGAACTCTCTTTTGCCAAAAGCTCCAGCTCCGCAGCACGACCACCTTCACTGAGCTTCCAGACACCAAGAACACCTGGGATCGCAGGACAATACAGACCTCAGCGGTGGCCCCTCCCCCCACCCCCACTGTACTGTAATCACTTCCCTTCAGGTAAGTTCTTAGAGGAGCTTAGATAAGACATTATCTTACCGAAGCAGTTCATCCTGGAGTTCAAGCAAACGCTGCCTTTTCTTTTCAATATCTGAAATAATCTAAAGCAAGACAACAATTTGTTAAAATAACTCCCTAAATATTCCAGCACTGCTAGTGACCCCGTACCAGGTGTTAGAGATGGAGGGGGAAAGAGACCGCAGGGGCATTTACTCCAAGACAACTCTAAAGGGGAAGCAGGGGCCAGACCTTTCAGACCCCACGAGCCATCCAGTAAGGAGTTGGGATTTTATGTAGGTACACCAGGAAAATGCTGATGCAGGAGACTGCCCAAATCCAATCTGTGTTTTAAAGAGATTATTTATATATTACAGATTATTATTTCAGCTGTCCCTTTTAGGGACACTGGACAGTCAGACTGTTCCCTTGCAAGGAATGCAGAGCTGACCAGCAGGACAATGAAACGGAAGGAGAAAAACCCAGCAAAGGTCTATAAATCGTGGAAACAAAAGTATATGCGCTTCAACTCCATTTCTATTATAAATGTGAAGGGGGAGCCACTCTTCCAGTCCTGGATTCACGTAAGCGTGGAGCTCAGAGGTCATCTGGTCACACACACACACCGATGGGCAAGTAAGGCCCGGGGCTCCCTGACTTGTTTCTCCTCAATATCCTCGTGGTACAGAGTTTCTAAGGTGGGACAACACTGAAGTAGAAGAACCAGGACAAGAAATGAGGTCGCTGAACCCTTACCACAGAATTCTTCCCAGGCTGTCCCTTGACTTGAGACTGGAACAGTTCTTTATGCTAAAAGGTTTTATTCTCTGACAGCCACAAAAGCAATAAATATGTATTACTTAATAATTAGTAACAGTTAATACCATGGAAGTCGTATTTGGGCCTTGAAGGCTGCCTTAGGCTGGCTGGGGTCCCCATCCCTTCGCGTGCATTGGTATTAATAGTCCACAACCGCAAGACCAACCAGATAAAATCCTGACTTTAAAAAAAAAAAAAAACCTCGACAAAGCAAAGGTCCTGAAAGCCAGAGTCAAGGGCGTTACTTAGCGCTGCACGGCTCAGGGGCCCACGTGACTGTCGCAGCTCATCACACGCACGTGGCTTACCTTCGTGTTCTTCCTTGTCAGAGTGTTTGACATCTGGACTTCTTTAAGCTGCACAAAAGGAAAAATATTTGTGTGCATTTTCCAAAATTAAAATGTTTATTAACTCAAGATCTATTGCATTTAGTTTAAAAACAACCTGTGAAACAGGAACAGGTCTAATGAGCTCTTTACCACGTCACCAGCACATGAGATCTTTTCTAGGACAACCGTCCGCTGCCGCAGGAAGAGCGTACACACGGAGACCGACAAATTGATGTCAACGAACTTACCGTTTTGATGACTTCTTCTTTCATATTAGAATGAAATTTTCTGATGGCTTCCTTAAAAATTTTAGATTCTACTTTTTGTCTATAGCAGGGGAAAAAAAAGATCAGACTAGGTATTATATAAAGGACTTTGAAAGGTGTGTTTCATTTTCTTAGCACATCAACAAACCACAATTAGACATACTCCATTTTGAAGATCTAAAACAGGATGGCTAGAGACAGTTCTCAGGCTTAAAAAAAAAAAAAAACTAAAGGTGTGCCTGGGTGGCTACGTCGGTTAAGTGTTTGCCTTAGGCTCAGGTCATGATCCTGAGTGAGGTCTTTGGATCGAGCCCAGTGGTGGGTTCCCTGCTCAGCATAGAGTATACCACTCCCTCTGCTCCTTCTACACCCCCACCTTCCCAGCTCATGCTGTTTCTCTCAAATAAATAAAATCTTAAAAAAACCCGAAACACTACAAACAGCCTCAACAGAAGAGAAGGAACAGGAAATCTTTTTCCCTAAGCCTTGGAGTATGTGGTTAGCTTCACTCCCAGATACTGGCTATGTCCACAGGTGAAGGCAAGTGACGTAGAAAGGTGGACAGCCAGTCCCCGTCCTTTCCTGGCACTGGTTCCAATGAGCGGGAGACTTCAGCCCCTCCCTGCCTGCCAACAACTGGAGGTATAATTGTGTGACACATCTGGACTGCCCAAGAAGTAAGTACGGAGAAGTCAGCGGCACTAACACAGCTGAACATACAGTTCTTCAAAACTGTGCAGAGCTCACCCTAACAAACTGGTTCTGGTCCCCGTCCTCAGAGGAGGGCCCAAGGCTCCCAGTCTGGTGTGCTCACGGCTGCATGACACATCCCCGGTGTGCAGCAGTGGCAGCCATCTTCCAGGACAGCCGTGAACCCCCTACTCTGCCTCAGCCCCGTAGGGTACTAGAAAGGGTCCTTTGAATCGAAAGTAACAAATATTCTGTATAAATGACAGGTGATTAGAAAATGGTTTCTCTCTTGGGGGAGATCCATGAGAAGGAAAAGATACTCAGGAGAAGGGGGCTAAGCGAAGCGTGACACAAGAGAAGGCCTGTACTTTTAAATACAGATCTTTGTAAAAGGTCTCATTAAAAAAGTGTTAGAAGTGTGTTTCTAGTGACATCAGCAAGATAGTGGAATAGAAAGCCCCAGGCCAGATTCCCCGCATAGGGATACCAATTTAACAACTATATATAGCCCAAAAGGCCTTATGAGAAACCAATCAAGTTGCAGGCAAGTTCAAAGTCAGGAACAATCCTACTGAAACAGGTAAGAAAGGTGGCTTCATATCAACTTGGACAGCCCACCTTCCAAGCCAGCAAGCTCCGTGCGTGGTAAAGAAAAGAAAAGTCTAAGGTTCTGGCTTCTCGGAGTCTGCCCAAGGGCCTCCCTTCCATCATTCCCAATCCCGGAGGCTAACGGAAGCAGCATACTTGGGAATGCCTGGCTGCCGTGGAGAAGAGAGCTCAGCGGCTGCTGTAGTAAGAGAAGCAGCAATGCCACTCACAGGATAGCAGGACAAATGGCCCAGCTCATACCTTCTCCCTTGGCAGGGAAAGAGAAGAGAAGAAGGTTATCCAACATTTGGAATGGTTTCTGTGTCACCTGAAGTAGAGCAGTGGTGATAAGGGAAATATTTTGGATGCCTCTGGTCGGAGAAACCACAAAGGAGCTCTGCACCTTATTGCAGCACGACAGAACCTACAGTACCACCGAGAGACACCAGAGGGAGCTCTAGTCTTCAGAGATTACAAATCCCTAAAAAAAAAGCAAAACCTCTCTAGTTGGAAAATTGCATGCTCAAGCCCAAAGAAGATACACCCCCAGAAAGGATTAAGGGACCACCCAGGCTGACTGGCAAAGGCCTTCCCCTGTACAAATCCAGTACGTAAAGACTGGGAGGGGTGGCTGCTTTTTATATGTACAAAACACTGCAAAAAATAAGGCACTAGAAGAAACAAAACATAACCCAATCAAGTGGGGGAAAAATCCCGAGAAATAGACTTTAAATAAAGAAATGGAAATTAGCAAATTCATAACAAATACATAACATTCATAAGCAAATTCATAACTCAAAAATAGTAATCTTAATGAAGCTCAATGTGCTATAAGAAAACATATGAATAAAATACATCAGGAAAATGGTGCATAAACAAAATGAGAATGTCAACAAAGAAAACTTATAAAAAGAATCAAATTCTGGAGCTGAATAATACAATGACAATTGAAAAAGTCACGAGATGGGTTCACAGTAGATTTGATCAAGCAGAGGAAAGAAATGGCATTTGAAAATTACCAAGTCATTTGAAACTATCAAGGTGGAAGAACAAAAAGAAGAATGAAGTGGAGAACTTTCGAGATTTACGGGAACCATTCAATCCACCATTATGTGTGTTACAAGTAACCCCGAAAAGGAGGAACAGAAAGGAGCAGAGAACATGTTTGAAGAAATGCTCCAAAATTCCCAAATCTGAGGATGGAAATGGACACCCAAATTCAGAAAGCTCAAAAGACCTCAGCTAAGAGGAACCCAAAGAGGCCCACACTGACACACATGATATTCAAACTGTCAAAATTCAAAGGCAAAAATAGAATCCTGAAGGTAGCAAGAGAAAAGCAAATTGTCATGTACAAAGGAACTCCCATAACATTGTCAGTGGATTTCTCAGCAGAGGATGGGATGATGTGTACAAAGCACTGAAAGAAAAAAGTGCCATCTAAAAATACTATACCTGGCAGAATTATCCTACAGAAATCAAGGAGAAATAAAGACTTTCCCAGATAAGCAAAGGCTGGGTTCATCATCACTAGACCTGCCTTATAAGAATTACTAAAGGGAGTCCTTCGAGTTGAAAAAAAAGGACAACAGACAATAACACAAAAGTATATGAAAATATAAAGGTCTCTGGTAAAGGTAAATATACAGATGGATATAGACCCCATAAAACTGTGCTAGTAATGCACAGATCACTTTTAATACTGATATAGAATTTAAAAGATAAAAGCATAAAAACTATGAAACTGTGTCTAATGGTAAAAAAACAAAAAGGTGAAATCTGTGCTATCAATAACAAAGTGTTATTTATCCCCATAGAGTGAAGGAGGGAGACATAAAGAACTTTTGTAGGTGACTGAGGTTAAGTTATCATTTTGAAGCAGACTGCTATTAAAATCATTTATATCATTTATGTCACCCCCAATGTATGCACACACATTTACACACAAAATCTACGGAAGCACAAAAGAACAGTGAATCAAGACATGTCACTACAAAAAAAAAAAAAAAAAGAAAAAAGAAAATCAATGAAACACAAAGGAAGGTGAGGAGAGAGGAAAAGAACTAAACAACTATAAGACTTAGAGAAAACAAAAGAATTCAGTAGTAAGTCTGTCATTATCAGGAATTCCCTAATCAAGAGAAATCAAGTGGCTGACTAGATTTAAAAAAGAAAAAAAAAAAAAAGATCCAACTGCATGCTGTCTACAAGAGACTCACTTTTTAGGTAAGGAAATATATAGGCTAAAGGCAAAAAAGATACTCCATCAAATGGTAACCAAAAGACAGCAGTGGTGACCACACTTACATTGGACAAAACAGACAAAGTCAAAAATAGTCACAAAAGAAGAATATTATGTAATGAATAAAGGGTCAGTTCACCAGGAAAATATAAAAGCTACATGTGCACCCAACACTGGAGCAATTCAACAATTCTGAATTAACAGAACTGAAGAGGGAAACAGGTAGTAACACAGGAATAGTACGTTATTTCAATACTTCACTTTCAACAATACATCAACCAGACAGAAGATAAAACAGGAAGATAAAGAAACAGGAGATTTGAACAAAACTATAAACCAAATGGATCTAAATCACCTACATAGAACATTCCATCCGATAACAGAATCCATATTCTTCTGACAAGCACATAGAACATTCTCCAAGACAGATCACATGTTAGGTGACAAAATAAGTCTTAACCAATTTAATTCAACTGAAATCATACTGAGTGTCTTATGGGACCACAGTGGAACAAAACTAGAAATCAACAGCAAAAGGAAACCCAGAAAACTCACAAATATGTGAAAATTAACAATACATCCTTGAACTACCAATTGTTCAAATAATAACAAGGGAAATCAGAAAATATCTTGGGAACAAATGAGAACAAAAACAATTACCAACACTTATGGGATGCAGCAAAAGCAGTACTAAGAAGCTAATACCAATAAACACATACATTAAAAAGAAGAAATACTTCAAATCAACAACCTAACTTTACACCTCAAGAAACTAGAAAAAGATCAAAGTTAGCACTAGCATATGAAGAACAGTAAAAATTAGAGCAGAAATAAATAAAATGAAAAACAGGAAAAAGAATTTACCTAATAGTTTTTTGAAGAGATCAACAGAACGGACCAATCCTTAGATAGACTAAGAAAAAAAAGACTCATTAAATGAAAGAGCAGGCATTACAACTGATGCCACAGAAGTAAAAAGCCTCATAAGAGACTGCTGTGAACAATTACAAGCCCACAAACTGGGTAACCTTGAAGAAATGCAGAAATTCTAAGAACATAAAATCGGCTAAGATTGAATCAGGAAGAAATTTAAAAATATGTTCAAACATGGCTGATAAAGGAGACTAGATCACTAATCAAAAACCTCCTATCTGAGAACCCCAAACCAGGTGGCTTCACTAGAGAATTCTACCAAATATTTGAAAAAGAATTAGCAATCCCTCTCAAACTCTTACAAGAAATTTAAGTGGGGGAAGGAAACACTTCCAAACTTATTTTATGAGCCTGGCATTACCCTGACACCAAA
This sequence comes from Mustela erminea, assembly GCF_009829155.1. Lineage (NCBI taxonomy): Eukaryota > Metazoa > Chordata > Mammalia > Carnivora > Mustelidae > Mustela > Mustela erminea. The sequence continues at coordinate 25,491,029 of NC_045634.1, read as the reverse complement.
ATCAGACAAAGATACTAAAAGAAAAAATGAAAGACCAATATCCTTATTAATGCAAAACTCCCCAACAAAATACTTGTAAAGGGAATTCAACAACACATTTAAATGATTATACATCATGAAGTGGATTTCTGGAATGCAAGGATAGTTCAACATAAGAAATACAATCAATGCAACACACAATAACAGAACGGAAGGACAAAAGCCATATGAGCATCTCAATTGATAGAGGCAAAACACCCGACAAAATCCAACACCCTTTCATAATAAAAACTCTCAACAAACTATGAATAGAAGGAAATTACATCAATATAAAGGCTATACATGAAAAGGCTACAGCTAACATCATACTCAGTGGTGAACGTTAAAAGCTACTGCCCTCAGACCAGGAACAAAGTGGGGATGCCTCACTTGCCATTACTATTCAACACAGTACTGGGAATATTAGCCAAAGCAATTAAGTAAGAAAAAGAACTAAATGGTATCCAACTGGAAAAGAAGTAACATTACCTCTGTCATAGAGGACATGATTTTATATGTAGAAAATCCTGAAGATCCCATACACACACAGAAACTGTTAGAATAAACAAATTCAGCAAGATTGCAGGATACAAAAATGAACATACAGAAAACAGTTGCATTTCTATATACTAACAATGAACAGTTCAAAAAGGTAATTAGGAAAACAATCCCATTTACAACAGCATCAAAAAGAACAAAATACTTAGAAATAAATTTTTTTTTTTAAGATTTTATTTATTTGTCAGAGAGAAGGAGAGAGAGCAAGCACAGGCAGACAGAATGGCAGGCAGAGGCAGAGGGAGAAGCAGGCTCCCTGCCGAGCAAGGAGCCCGATGTGGGACTCGATCCCAGGACGCTGGGATCATGACCTGAGCCGAAGGCAGCTGCTTAACCAACTGAGCCACCCAGGCGCCCCTACTTAGAAATAAATTTAACCAAGGAGGTAAAATATTTATACACCGAAAACTATAAAAACATTGTTGAAAGAAATTGGGGATACAAATAAAAGGAAAAACATCCCATGTTCATGGACTGGAAGCCCTAATACTATTAAAATGTTCATACTACCCAAAGCAATCTATAGATTCAATACAGAAACTAGTAAATTTCCAATGGCTTTTTCGCAGAAACAGAAAATAAAAATCCTAAACTTCATATGGAATCTGAAAGGACACCAAATAGTCAAAACAATCTTGAGAAAGCAAACCAAGTACTTAACACTACTGAATAGTAGTACTGAATACTACTGAACTACTAATAATAGTAGTACTGAATACAATACACTGAATTGTATACTTAAAAACGGTTAAGATGGTAAATTTTATGGTACATAAATGCACATTTAAATAAAAATAAATTTTAAAAGTAAAATTCACAATTAAAAAGTTCATCAGCTCTACCTTTAAAAAAGGTATTTCTAATATAAATATGAAATCATGACTTTAAGATGTTAAAAATATATAAAAAATTAGGAAAACTGGTGAGATCTTTCTGTATATGGCTTACAATGATAATAAATTTAGTAGACTATACCAACTGAAATGGTGGTGGTCTACATACAATAGCCGGACCCAACTTTTTCAAATTCTAGTACCTTAAAAATCCAGTCACTTCCTTACAAATAACTAACTGAATCAGTTATAAAATAGCCTATGTTTGTCATGTCTGCATTTCATGGCCTATCTCCCTAATTATATATACATTGGTAAATTGCTTACAATCTGTAAACTTAGCAAATTATTCAGGTGTGGGTTCCAGATATAGGGTATTAAAAACAGTACACCCTCAAATATTTAACTTGATTTTGAATAAAACTTTTCATGTGGTTGAGAATACTTTAGGTTAAGAAAATAAAACAAGACCAGTGATTCTACCAGAATCATGCGGTATGACAAAAACACAAGGGTATGTGTATAAGACTGATGAATCACGGACCTGTACCCCTGAAACAAATTATACATTATATGTTACTCAAGTTTAAAAAAAAGTCCATCAAGTGGCTGGCTGGCTCAGTCGCTAGTGTATGCGACTCTTGATCTCAGGGTCATGAGTTCAAGTCCCACACTGGGCTTGGAGTCTATTTAAAAAAAAAAAAAAAAAGGGCTAACAAAAATACTACAACTCTTCTAAATCATTTCTTACATCAAGAACACTATGCTAAAAGGTAAGATATTGCCATTTTGCTAAAATATCAGAAATCTTTAAGTCTTTTCTTCCTTTGAAGAGATTTATGAGTGGGAAGAGTGACACAGTCAAGAGCTGGTCTATGGTCAGAGACCTGTACCAACTGAACCGCACACTGGCTTTAGAGCGCACAGTACCAAAGAGAACATACACTACGGAAGAATAAAACAGACAATTCCCACAAAGACGCTAAGTTAGCGTGACAGGCTAGCTCCTTTCCCCAAGATCAACCCCAGAAGAACCAAAGAGGGAAAACTCCCTCAAAATGGGGGAAGCTGTGAAAAACGCTGAGGTGAGAGGAGGAGGTATTTAGAATGGGCGAACCGGTGAGAGGGACCGGGGCTGTGGCCCAGCACCAGAAGGGAGATGTCGAGGTTGGCCTCCGCTTCTTCCCCAGCATGATTCTCACAAGCTGCACCGAAGAGCCGCAGCCAATGTCTGTCTCTATCCCTGTGCCTTCGAGAGTCAAACCTGGGCTGCGACTACGGGCCCTGGAAAGCAACGTGGAGACTACCTGAGGCCGGTTGTCTCCTCCCCGTTCCCCTGCCAAACCCCCAGGGCTGGAGAATGATAATCTAAGGATTGTAGCAGCTCCTAACACTACTGGAGCTGGAGGGCCAAGCGTAAGCCCGGACCAGACAGGTTACCAGGTGGGGTAAGTGAGGCTTTCCTCCCTAGGCCTTAGCCAGCTCCCTCCCTGGCACTCCTGGGAATGGACAGGAATCACGGCTTGGTCTTCCCTTATATACACTGTCTGTGTGACAGAAAAGCTGACAGACTGAGGTACATAAGCTCACCAGCTAGAGGAACACAACTATATTAAAGAGAAAACAAATTATTAGATCAGAAATTCTAAGAGCAGGAGGTACTTCAAAATAGTAACACAGTATTTTGAAATTAGCCTAATAAATATTCTACGGAGGATAGTAGCAACATATAACATGACATAAAGGGAACCAAATAGAAATGTTAGACAGAAAGCCCTAAGGCTACATTACAGGACTGGGTAGATGGGATAAATGGCATTTTGGAAATACCAGAGAAATAGCAAGTTAGCAAAGTTCTTGTTTCTAGACTGAGGAAATCTAGAAAAAGCAGAGGACAAGGATATAGCATTAGAGAGAACAAAAATATTTTAAATTTTGGAGTAAAAAAGAACCACCTTCGACTGGAAAAGTGAGACCCAACAGAGTGAAATTAAAGAATATCACACACAAAATATTCTAAAAGCTTAGAGAAAAATAGCAGATTACATATAAACAAGACTGACAGACACCAAATTTTCCAAATCAACACTAGATGCAAAAGACGACAAAGGAACAGTGACTCGAAAGTATTTAAGGAAATGATTTGGAACCTAGAATACTATATTGAGCTAAACTGTCCTTCAAATTCAATGTCATGACCAAAATAATCCAAAGGATTTAGACATTTTTACAGCACAAAGAGCCACACTCAAAAATGTTGGGATAAACACTTAAATAAGAAAAGAGACATTACCAAAGGTTGTCATAAGAAATGTATGAAATAAAGGTGAGCAAATAAATGCCTTAATAAGGTTTGCTGTGGTCGTAAAAATAGAGAAGAGAAAACAATGTATCTTACCCCAGAATTAAAAATCTCTGGGGTAGGGGAATGGGAGAGGTGACCAAGAGTTAAGAGAGCTTGCCAGAGTTCTAATCTTTCTAGTGGAGAGTTATAGATTCTATTTTTTTTTTTTAAGTTACAACTAAAAACATCAAAGGAGAACCAAAAAAACTAAAGTAAAAACAACACATCAACACATTCTTCCAAATATATTGGTAATTGTATGTAAATGGACTGAAGTCAAGAAAGATGGACACATTGGATTTCAACTTTACTGTTTTTTTTTAAAGATTTTATTTATTTGAGAGAGAGTACACGCAAGTGCATGTGTGAAAGAGAGCAGGAGCAGTGGGAAAGGGGCAGAGGGAGAGAAGAAGTGGCTCCCCACTGCAGGGAGCCCAATGCAGGGCTGGACCCCAGGACCCTGAGATCAGGACCTGAGCCAAAAGCAGATGCTTAACTGACTGAGCCACCCAGGTACCCCTGAACTTTACTATTTCTTATAAAAAATTATTTTAAGGTCAGACAAAGGCTGGAAATAAAAGGAAGTAAAAAGAATGTAAGTTCTAGCAAATCTTAGAAAAGAAATCTAGTGACACGATACTGGTATCAGATAAAACAGATTTTGAGACCACAACACTTTTAGGAATGGAGAGGGTACTATAGAAGGATAAAATGTTCAGACTACAAGACAGAGCAATTAAATGTGATGTCCTAACAGAACAGTCTCTAAATATATATAGCATAAACTGATAAAAGAATCAGGAAAAATAATACTGATTTGACATAGATCCAATAATTAGATTCCCCATGGATTATGTGCTAGGCTATAAAGAAAGCCTCAAAATTACAGAAAATATCACCAGTCTCTCAAATCTGATCACATGTTTTAAGATGCAAGGTTAATATAAAAATATAAATTAAGAAGTCACATTTTTGGACATACCAAAACATACTACTAAATAATTCACAGGATTAAAGAAAAAATTATAATGGAAATATAAAAATTCTTCAACTAGGTGATGAAAACACATCAGAAGCCATGGGATGAGCAAAGTGATGCTTCAAGGAACGTTCACTGGGCACGTATATCATGTCGGAAGACTTACTCATACTCCAGGATGGTCTTCTCAAAGGCAGACAAAACGACATCTAACTCTGAGATGTCACTGGCTTTCTTTCCTTTCAGACACCAAATAGGTTCAGAGTCGGAATGATCTGGAATATTAAGAATATTCTTAATATTAATATTAATATTAATATTAAGAATATTAAGTCCATTTAATATACTGAACATATTTTGGCTCTAGGCCCAGGGTTCTGAAAGCCTACAACAAAAACTGTCCCACCAAATTGCCAAAAAGAGCTGCAGTTGGAGAGGCACATGGAAGGAGCCAACTCACTTCTCCCTAAGCCAGTGCAAGCTCCGAGGTCACTCACTGCCCTCTCCTTGGTTCTCCCATTTCTGCCAAAAGAGCCTAACGCACTGCTGACTCAGAGCTCCCTGTTCTCCCTTTACTTGGTCCGCTGCCACCCAACACCACTGGTCACACAGCTCTTCTTTGTTAATTACAGTTCCGTAATTTTAATCTACCTAATAGATCACTTCTGGAACACACAGAGATTCCTCAGTGCGCTGATCTGGTTTTAGTAATGTGGGCAAAAGGTCAAGCACTGAATAAATTGGGTTGTATGATACTTAATGATAAGGATAAGATCCCACCTGGGGTGGGCAGCTGAGGTAAAAGGATTGAAGAGTATACACCAGAAAGCAGGGGGGCTCTTTTTGGATGATGGGATTGTAGGTGATTTTTTCTTCCTTTCTACACTTTCCAAATTTTCTAAACATATATGACTTATCTTTTAAAAGAAATGGAGAGAAAATGCTTTATTTTCCTCCCATTTTTCAATAAATTTTGACTTATATCAATAAAAATGCAGAACAATGCAGATGAATCTCAAAGAAGTTACGCCAAGTGGAAAAAAAAAGAACCTTTTCAGAAGGGTGAAACCACGTTATGTGTTCAGCAAGGTTTCAACACTGTGATGAAAAATTAAGGTGATAAAGCAGGTGTAACAGTAAAATCTAACACTATAAATACATATTATAAGAGTCCTTCAGCTTTGTTGTAGGTTGAAAATTAAAAATCAGTTACTACAAATACACATATTTTTAGCTTTTTAAAGTAGCAATTTTATATACTTACAATTTACTACTTTAACAAAGTTTTTAAAATAAAATTCTTGAATGCTTGATAAGGTATAAAACACTATTCTGTACCTGAGTCTCTGGCTTCACTTCTTGATTTCTTCTTTCTGCCACAAAACACCTTTTTCTGAGTTTTCTACAAAAAAAAAATTGCAAAGATGTTTAAGAAAAGTTTTCCTTCTCTTAAAACGTAAGTATTCTGAGCACAGTATTATCAAACACTTAATCACTTAATTCTGGCTGTTACTCTCATTTAGTTCTAAATTATTTTTTTATTATCATATAATGTATTACCTGCCCCGGTACAGGTCTGTGAATCTCCAGGTTTACACACTTCATAGCACTCACCATAGCACAGACCCTCCCCAATGTCCATCACCCAGCCACCCCATCCTTCCCATGCTCCCCCCGCCCAGCAACCCTCCTCATTTAGTTCTAAATTATTATGTATACAATCTAATACAAAGAGACACTGAAAAATTAAATGGTCTCAAAAAGTAAATAAAACTTCCAGTTGGCTTTTAACTATGGTTGCCTTGCAGGCACCTGGGTAGCTCAGTTGGTTAGGTGTCTGCCTTGGGCTCAGGTCATGATCCTGGGGTCCTGGGATCCAGTCCTGCCTCAGGCTCCCTGCTCAGCGAGGAGTCTGCTTCTCCCTCTGCCTCTCCCCTATCCTCTGGCTTGCGCTCTTTCTCTTAAATAAATAAAAATTTTTAAGAAATAAACTAAAAAGGCTTTTTAGGCAGCACTGTAATTCAACAGGATTGAGAAACACTACCCTGAGTAAGGCCTACCCTAGACCCACCCTAACAAACCCTAAAACCAATCTCAGACCAGATTCACTAGAAAGAGCCTGGAGGTTGTAAACAGAATTCAACAATGACCCCCCAGGGATCTGTAGAACTCCCTCCCCTTGCGTGTGGGTGGCTGCTGTGAATAAGATGGGGCGCTCATTCTTCCTCTTAGGTCACCGTATAGAAGACTCCACTGTAGCTGACTGGAGAGATTCTTTGGCTTTTTTAGATGGTAGCTGCCATGTTAGGGTCATGAGACCAAGACCTAACAGTGACCCCCAGCTTCAACCAGAGAGAACACAAGGACCTCAGGTCTGCAAAGGCAACCAATTAAATTCTACCAACAATCTGAATGATCTGACGTGAGGACCAGGAGTCTCACATAAGATTTCTGTTCTACCCAGCACCTTGATTTCAGACTCGTAGGACCCTGAGTGGAGAATCTGGCTAAGGTGGCCTGGACCTGTGACCTACAGAAATTGTGAGTCATAACTGTGTTGTTTTAAGTCACAAAGTTTGTGGTAATTTATCATGCAACAATTATAGCAGAGGTTGAGTCGCAGAGAGTTTGAGCTGCTTGGAAAATATGTTAGGCCTTCCACAAATTGACCCTAACAAAAGATAAAGATAAAAAGTCAACATTCCTAAGATGACGACAGAATTCAGAGTCTCAACAACCTGTCAACAGTATCCAATACACAATCCGAAAGTACTAAATTAATAATGTTATACAAAAAATGTGACCCACAGTCAAAACAAAACAAAAATACTCAAGAGAAATGAACACCAAGTCAGCCCAGGGCAAAGACATTGAAGCAGATGTCACAGATATGTCCCAAAGAAGTAAAAGGAAATGGTGGTCTAAATGACTACAAAAACCCAGGATACCTTAGCAGAGAAACTATATTTAGAAAACAAAACTAAATGGAAATTCTAGAACCAAAGAGCACAGAACTGAGGAGTCACTGGGTCATGTTTCAGTTTCCCGTGGCTGCTATAGTTACCACAACTTGGTAGCTTAAAACAGAAACAGAAATTCTCCAACAGTTCTGTGGGGCAGAAGTCTGAAATCAGCTTCCGTGGGCCAAAATACAGGTGTTGGCAAGACACGGTTCCCTCCAGGGACTTAGGTCCCTGGGCGTATTGTGTGGAATCCCACAGCTCCCACACAGACACTGTTCTCTGTGGCTGGATGCCCCACTGACACTGATGTGGTGGGCAGGGGGACGACACTAAGGCCGTCTCACTAAGCCATGACGCTCTTGCTTCTGTCTTTAAAGCTGTCTCTTGCAGAGCAGCCTATAGTTAGCCAGTCTCTGCCCCATAGTTGGAATGTTTAGTGCACTTCCTTTTGATGTACAACTGTTACTGTGGTTGGGTGTAAGTCGGCCATATTGATCTTTGTCTTCCGTTCACCTATTTCACCCCACTCTTGCACACTCTCCAGAAGCCCATTTGCTTTTGATGTAATTTTAAGTATCATTAGGTTCAAGTCTACCATCCTCCCTACTGTTTTCCACTGGCCTTTTGTTTTTTTTCTTCTGTTGCTAATTTTGGATTAACTGAACATATTTTGGTTTTCCATTTTCCTTGCTCAATTGGCTTCTCAGCTATGCCTCTGAATTTTTAAAGAATGGTTGCTTCTGGGTTAAAAATGTGCATCCTTGAGTTAACAAAGGCTACTTAGAATCAGTATGTGAACACGTCATACATTCTGCTTCCTGAGAGTCAACTACTTCCCACCACATGAATCTCATGACATGACCGCATTCTTCCCTTTATCTGTCACCGTCTGTGCTGCTCTGGTCACAGGTTTTACTTCTACATTCGTTGTAACCCAACCTTACAGTGTTGTCATTTTTGCTCGAAACAACTGTTTCTTAAGGAAATTACGAGAAGAAAAAAAATACATAGTTTCTGTTACCCACTCATTTTTTTAGAATTTAGTCTCTTCAAGTAGGCTCCAAGCCCAACATGGGCTCGAACTCACGATCCTGAGGTCTCCTGCTCTGCCGACTGAGCCAGCAGGCACCCCCTCCAAACACCCCACTTTGTAATCCTTTGATTGACTTTTCTTTTCCAGTTGTCTTTTTCTCCTTCCTATAGATCTGCATTTCCTTCTGATACCTTTTTTCTTAGCCTAAAGAACATCCTGTAGCATCCTTTTAACAAAGATCGGCTGGCAACAAATTCTCTAAAATTCTCTTTATCTGAAAGTATGTTTATTCACCCTTTTTTAAAGGATGTATTCACTGACGTAGAATTCTGGGGTGACTTTTTTCCCCTCAGCTCTTGTTGTTTTCTGGTCTCTCTTGTTTCTGTGATCTGGCTGTGAGACTGGTCTTTGCTCCCCCTGTATTTATTCTGTCTCTTTTCTCCGGCTGCTGTCAAGGTTTTCTGCCTCTCTTTGTTTTTTTGGCATTTTAACTCTGATATGCTTACGTATGGCTTTATCTTGCTTAAGGGTTTACTGAGCTTCTTGGATCTGTAAGTTGGAAAATTCCAGTCGTGTTTTTAATTTTGCTAGCCCATTCTGACTCTTCTTTCAGTACTCTTATTATATATATTGTAGATCCTTTGGTATTGTCACAGTTTTCTGTGACTCTGATATTTTCCCCCCAAAATTTTTCTGATTTGCAAATTGGACAAACTTTTATTGCTTTGTTTTCAGTGTCACTGACCAATTTGCCATTTCAAATGTGCAGAGAAGGGGGGTGTTGCCAGGTGGCTCCACTGGTGAATTCTTGATTTGGGCTCAGGTCGCAGTAGCAGGGCTCCGTGCTGGGCCTGGACCGTGCTTGGGATTCTCTCTCCCTCTGCACCAGCGCCCATAAATAATGACAGAGGGAAGGAGGGGGAAAGGGAAGGAAAGCGGGAGGAAGAAGGGAGGGTCGGTCACTTCGCGAAGCCCGTATGCAGTGACCGGTGCCCCGTAAGACACGTCCGTGCCCGTGAGAGTCACCACAAGGCCCCTTCGAGAGGCAGAGGGAGATGAGACACGAAGGAGAAGATGACGTGAAGACCGAAGGCAGACACTGTGGTGATGTGACCACGAGCTGAGGAACGCCAGAGCCGCCAAAACCGTAAGAAAGCGAAAACAGAACACGATGAACGGACTGAGCCACCCAGGTGCCCTAAAGTCCTGGTTTTACTCACTGTGCTTTGATAATGTAAAAAGTCGGAATCAGGGCGCCTGGATGGCTCAGTCGTTAAGCCTTTGGCTCAGGTCACGGTCTTGGGGTCCTGGGATTCAGCTCTGCACCAGGCTCCCTGTTCAAGCAGGGAATCTACTTCTCTCTCTCTCTCCCTCTTCCCCTCCCCACTGCTCATTCTCTGTCTCCCACATGAATAAATAAAATCGTTTTACAAATTTTTTTTTTTAATTAAGAATTAGATGAATTTGGGTAAAAAACACGTGGGAAATTCCTGCACCATTTCTGTAACTTCTAAGTCTAAAATTAAGAAAACAACAAAGCTACAAAATTCATGATGCAAAACTCTAGAGAACTAAAGCAAATCCACAAAATTGGGGTATTAAAAACCACCTGGGTGGCTCAGCCGGTTAAGCGTCTGCCTTCAGCTCAGGTCATGATCGCAGGGTCCTGCTCGGTGGCCAGCTTGCCTCCCCCTCTTCCTCCATCCCTCCCCCTGCTCATTCTCTCTCAAATAAAATCTTAAAAACAAACACCCTGCTTTGTAAAAAGGAGACTATTCCCCCACCATTAAAGGCCTATAAGGGGACATAATATCTGAACGTAGGTCAGTCGCTTTGACCTGAGAGCACATTCCCAGAATACCTCAAACATCTGCAAATTCAAGTTTATATGGGATGTTGACCAAGATAGACCAATCAGAGGAAAAACAACATGTATAATATGCTTCTATTTGTGTAGAAAGGGGAAACTGAAAGAAAATACATCCATATTTATTTATATGGGCAGAAGGAAACTCGGGAAGAACACATAAGAACCTATATAGAATGTCACTTGCATCTATATTTCCTGGGTGAGGAAGACGGTAAGTGGACCATGATGCAGCACGAACACATTAAACTTGACATTTTTTTTTGAGGGGCGCCCAGGTAGCTCAGTGGGTTAAGCCTCTGCCTTCGGCTCAGGTCATGATCTCAGAGTCCTCTGCTCTGCAGGGAGCCTACTTCCCTTCCCCTCTCTCTGCCTACTTGTGATCTCTGTCAAATAAATAAAATCTTTTAAAAATATTTTTTTTTTGAACAGGAGGATGAATTATTCAAAACATTAAGGCAAATGAATAAAAGGACATACTGAGAACTTGACCAAAAGATACTAAATGTCAAGAATTTAAAACAGAGTGATTATGACCCAGACATCTTATCTTAGCCACTTTTTTCCTAAGGAAATGATGGAGGACGTATACCAAGATTTAGCTAGAAAGAAATTCATGAAAGCGCTTAAATTTTTTTTTTAACTGCAACCATTCATCAGTAAGAGATTAACTACGGCACACTCGTGAACGAAACGGCGAGCGCTAAGACCACAGCCTAGAACACAGGTGCCCGAGGCTGGTCACCCGGGGCTGAGGAAAGTGCAGGAAAGGCGCTGAGGAGCCTGGGCCAAGGAGCAGGGTGGCTCCTTTCAGGAGACGGGACTGTGGGTGATTTTATCTTCCTTTCCATACCTTCTGAATGTTCTCAAATATTTTTTTATAACAAAAACATAAAACTTATCTTTTTAAAGAAACAAAGGGAAAGAGAAGAAATGCTGTTTTCCTCCTAAACATTTTTCCGTCAACCCTCCTCTTCCCTCTAGGGCAATGGCGGACACGCTCTTACCGAATGACATGGTTCTGTCCCGGGCTCTTTTTCAACAGCGGACTTGGCGCTCCGGGGTCTGATGTGTTTAGGAGTGACCGACTCAGCCGGTTTCTCTGGAAGCTCCGAGGATGTATGGGGTGTATCTGGCTGTGTCCTTATTTTCTCTGCTGGTTGAACTTTCCTCCTTACAGTCTCTTCTTCAGTGCTTTCAGGGTCATCGCTAATGGGCCTGACTCTCCTTCCTGGCTATGGCGAGAAAGCAGCATTACTGGCTTAGAAAATACAAACGCTTTATCCTCCTCCGGCAATAGTGGCCAGCCCCGGTCAAGTCCACATTGCTCATTCGCCACCTTCCAGCTCGAACATAACAGGAAGGTGGCAACGGGGTGACCGGGTCGGTGGCCGGGGGCAGGGAAGGGTGCGGACGACCCAGACCCAAGAGTCCCAAGAAACGCTCCCCACAGTTCACGCGGCCTTTGTGGATCGTGATCTAAACACATGACATGAACACTATGAAAATCAACTAGGGACAGAGACATTCGAGCCTCTATAAATAAAAGCATCTAAGATATATGAAAATATATTCCCTTTTTACAGTAAAAGTATCTTCTGCAATGTAACATTCTGTATGTAAAATGTGGTTATAGCACATTTTCTCTGCATCCCATCGAAATGGGAAATCTGCTGCAAGATACACTCCTACATACCTTTTTGGCCCTCATCTCTGTAGACGTGTTTTCACCTGCTTCGATTTTGTAAGTGTCTGACCTGTACCAGAGAACAAAACATCAGTAGTATCTTATACTTTTTTTTTTTCACATGTCTTGTACAAGTTGCTCGTCCAATATTAAAACAAGCTCAGTTCCATGAGGAGACTTCCGCTTGTCCTGGGCGGGTCTGCCACCTTCCGGACGTTCGGGTCATCCCCACACCATCCCACGCCCAGGCCCCGTCAGTTTATTCTCGGTGCGCAAGTAAGCGCCATAACTGCACCACCTTGTGGTCATGCCCCGGAACTGCACCTTCCCCGTGTTCCCACTCCCGGGGAACTATACGGGCCATCATCTGATGGACTGAAAGCGAAGTCCACAGACACCAGGCCCATCACAGGGGATATAAAAGGGAAGACCTTCTTTTTCCCTTTAAAAAGAAAAACAAAACAAAACCCTAAATTTCCAAAGAGAGATGAGAGTTCATTTTGTCACTCAACTCAACATTCATTTAATGCCAACTTCCACGCCATGCAGACAGAACATGGCGGGCCCCCTGGAGCCAGCAGGCATACCAGGGAGAGAAGACTGGCCGTTCAGAAAGACGGCACTGGAAGCTGTGGGGCAGGTGGGCGGGAGGGGAGAGAGCAGTTCTGGAGATAAGGGACAGCAGGCAGGGGACGCTGGCGAGAGAAGCCAAGTGCCTAGGCCAGGGCCGGGGTACGGAGAGGACAAATAAGAGTGGTCAGAGAACAGAGGCTGCCGGGATGACTCTCAGGTGACAGCAGGACCATTAATCTAGAGAATGTCAAAGGAGCTTGCTGACACTGGGTGAGAGAGGAAAGGACTGAGCTTGGCTTTGCCTTTGTTGAATCCGAGGTGCCCGTGGGCATCTAGGGACATATGGCCAATCTGCAGGACATGGCAGGCCCCAGAGAAAGGCTGGGCAAGACAGACAGACAGACAAGGAGCGCAGTGGCATCTGGGTAGCTAAAACCAGGAGAGTAACACTGTTGGGCGGGTGGAGAGAGCAGAGAGCAGCCTCACCTGTGCACACAAAGAGGCGAGGGAGAGATCAAGGAACAAAGACCCAAATGTCCCTGGTGAGGATCTGGGGCCTAGAGGTTGATGCCTCCACGAGTCCTGCTAAACGCCACTCTCTCCCCGGTGCGTCCCTGATGCCCTAACTCCCCTTCGTGTCCATATAAATGAATGAAAGACCTAACTGTGAGACCGGAAACCGTAGAAAGCCTAGAGGTAGTAACCTCTTTGACATTGGCAGTAGCAACTTCTTACTAGCTACTTCTCCTGAGGCAAGGGAAACAACAAAAGCAAAAATAAACTACTGGGACTTCACCAAGACGAGAAAAGCTTATGCACAGCAAGGGAAATAATCAACCAAACTAAAAGACAACCTAATGAATGGGAGAAGATATTTGCAAATGATAAAGGGTTAGTATCCTAAGTACGTAAGGAACTTGCAAGGGGCGCCTGGGTGGCTCAGTGGGTTAAGCGTCTGCCTTCGGCTCAGGTCATGATCCCGGGGTCCTGGGATCGAGCCCTGCATCGGGCTCTCTGCTCAGTGGGGAACTTGCTTCCCCCTTTCTCTGCCTGCTGCTCTGCCTGCTTGTGATCTCTGTCTGTCAAATAAATAAAATCACTCACCATCAGGGACATACAAATCAAAACTCAGTGAGCTGTCACCTTACACCTAGGGTCAGAACAGCTAAAATCGAGGCTGTAAGAAACAACAGGTGTGGGCGAGGCTGTGGAGAAAGGGCCTCGTGCCCTGTTGGTGGGAATGCAGAAGCAGCCACTGTGCAGAACGGTATGGAGGTTCCCCCAAAAACTAAACAGCAAACTGCACTACTGGGTAGTGACCCCCCAAATACAAAAACACGGATTCAAAGGGATACATGCATCCTGATGCTTATAGCAGCGTTATTTACAATAACTAAACTGTGGAAACAGCCCAAGGGGCCATCGACTGGTGAATGGATCAAGCGGGAAACACATCCAGTGTAGGTTACTCAGCCATCAGAAAACCAAAATCTTGCCTTTCGCAAGGACGTGGATGGAGCTGGAGAGTATCGCTGAGTGAAGTCAGTCAGAGAGAGACAAACACCGTCTGATTTCACCCGCATGCGGAATTCAAGAAACAAAGGAGCGAAGGGAAAAAAAAAAAAAAGAGAGTAGGAGGCAAACCAAGAAACAGACTGTTAACTACAGAGAACAAACTGACAGTGCCCAGAGGGGAGCAGGGTGCCAGGATGGGTGAAATGGGTGATGGGATCAGCAGTGCCCCCCTGTGAGGAGAACTTGGCGACTGGAACTAAAATAAAAACTTAAAAAAATAAAAAATAAAAAATAAAAAAGGCTTCCCCCCTCCCTCCTTGTTTTACCTCAAAGCTAAAACCCCCTTCGTAAGCATGTTCTGTAGGATAGGCCGGTGTCCATTATAATGACTTTGGGGCTCTTTAGATTAAATCCCACTTTTAGGGGCGCCTGGGTGGCTCAGTGGGTTAAAGTCTCTGCCTTAGCCTCGGGTCATGATCCCAGGGTCCTGGGATCGAGCCCCCGTATTGAGCTCTCTGCTCAGCAGGGAGCCTGTTTCCTCCTCTTTCTGCCTGCCTCTCTGCCTCCTTGTGATCTTTCCCTCTGTCGAATAAATATATAAAATCTTTATAAAAAAATAAAAAATAAAAATAAAATAAATTTGACTTTTAAAATTGAGGTATCATTGACATATTAGCTTCAGGTGTACAACACGATGCTTTGCTACTTGTACACACAGCAAAATGTTCTCCTCAGTAACTCTAATTAACATCTGTCACCACAGAGAGCTACAGAATTTGTTTTTCTTGTGAGGAGAACTGCTAAGATCTACTCTCCCGGCAACTTTCCAATGTACAAGGTATTAGCTGTAGTCCCGCTGCTGTAACTACATCCCCAGGCCTGTTTCCTGTGACCGGAAATACGTGCCTACAGTTAGTTACTACAAGTCACGTTAATTTCTGAGAACAAGTTTTTGTGCACCGGTTCTCTGGAGGAAAGACCCAAGTTGGCTCCAGAGATCTTCGAAAAGCTGTAGTCATTAAGCGCCTGTCTCAGAGAGCTTCTCAGGGACATCCCACTGACCACGGCTCGACCAGCACTTGAAACAGAATCCTACCCTTTCTCCGCCTCTTTTCCTTGAGGAGTCGAGGGCACGGAGGACCCGCAGTGCTTGGAGAATTCGTCTTCATCAGCATATATCGCGGTGCTGTGTAGAGGAGGGTCTACAAGAGATTTTTTTTTTTTTTTTAAGCACAACTTTAAAAGTCTGGCAGCTTGAGCAGCGTTTCTCATTGTTCCAAACCTCAGTGTGAACATTCCCACCACACAGGCGACAGACTCCCCAAAGGTCTTTGGGCTCGCACCTCAACGCTAAGCATTTTAAACCGTTTCACTAGTAAACACGTGGACGTTTATCAGTGTTCACCTGTTACTGTATGGACACGCTCTGTGGGAGTTTCTCAATGAGCTGAAAGAAATGTGAGTGGGAAGCCTGGGGTCCTCGGTCCTCACTGGGAGGAGCGTCAGGGCTCTATGTGAGACCCCACTCTGGGAAAGGCACCGCAAATGGCTCCGAGTAAGGGGGGACACTCCTCCCTCCTCAGGCAGGGGGGGCTTGGGGGAGGGAGGGAGGCGGCCAGGGGTAGCTGCAGGGTGCCTGGTAAGAGCCAAGTGACCACTGCTCCATGCTCAAATCTTAGCTCGTGGTGTAGACTCTAGACAGGTGTTCCAGCAAACAGCTGCTCAAGCGAGGAACACTATCCATGCATGATTTTAAAGGTAGGGATAGGCTCTGCGCTGCCCTCAGCCAGACAAAGGGATTTGCTGATGCTGCAAATAACAAAGAATAAAAAAGAAATAAACCAATCCTGAATCTCCGTATGCAGCCAGTCACCCATGCTGGACTCTCACACAGGGAAAGAGAACCCAATTTTAATAAGATAAATAATCCAGCTTAAAAATGGATAAATGGGGGCGCCTGGGTGGCTCAGTGGGTTAAGCCTCTGCCTCTGGATCAGGTCATGACCCCAGGGTCCTGGGATAGAGCCCCGCATCGGGCTCCCTGCTCAGTGGGGAGGCTGCTTCCCCCCCAACCTACTTGTGATCTCTTTGTCAAATAAATAAATAAAATCTTTAAAAATCTTTAAAAAAAAATCTTTAAAAACAAAAATAAAAATGGAGAAATTATCTGAAGAGACAACTCTTAAAAGAGACACACCAATGGCCAACAAGCACGTAAAAGGATGTTCAAGATCATTAGCCACTGGGGAGACACAATTCAAAACCACCGCGAGGGGACCCTTTCACGCCCACTGTCAAAACAAAACCCAAGTGAGGCCGCGGGGAAACCGGGGCCCTGGCGGACCGCGGTGTTTGTATAACGGGGATGCTGCTGCCTCCGTGAAGACGGCAGAGCGAGGCCTCAACAAAGTGACCACAGGATCCGGCAACCCTACTTTGGCGTCTACACTCCAGAGTGAAAGCAGGGACTCTAACAGAGGTCGGATTCACAGTCATCACAACATAAAAGCCACCCGAGTGTCCACAGACAGCCGAATGGCGGTACACAGAGAGTGGAACAGGATTCAGTTTTCAAAAGGAAATTCAAGGGGCGCCTGGGTGGCTCAATGGGCTAAGCCGCTGCCTTCGGCCCAGGTCATGATCCCAAGGTCCTGGGATCGAGCCCCACATCGGGCTCTCTGCTCAGCAGGGAGCCTGCTTCCTCCTCTTTCTCTGCCTGACTCTCTGCCTACTTGTGATCTCTGTCAAATAAATAAATAAAATCTTTTAAAAATATATTAAAAAAAAAAGGAAATTCAGACTCATGCTACAACACAGGTGGGCCTTGAAGACATACTGTTAAATGGACGGGAATAAAAGGAATGAAAGGAAAAATACTGTAGAAATCCTCTCATATCTAGAGTAGTCGAATTTCTAGAAGTGACAAGTTGGGCTGGGAGGCGTGGACAGTCAGGAGCTGCTGGTCCAGCGGGCACGGACCCTCAGGGGGAAGTGGGAAGGTTCTGGAGGTAGATGGTGAGGACAGCGCTGATGCCACAGAACCATACTCTTAAAAATGGCGAAAACCGTCAGTTTTATGGTCTGTATAGGTTACCACAAAAACACACTGAGACAGCACTGGACGGTCACGGCCAGAATTGGAAAGTCGGGAGAAAGGGAAACCCAGGTCCGTGCACAAGCCTGTGCATGAATGTTCATGGCAGGATAACTCACTGGCCCCACAGGGGAAACCAGCCAGGTGGAGAACGAAGCGAGGAGTATCCAAGCCATGGATTATTGAACGAAAATGTTTTTAAAAGGAACAAAGTATTGATTCTCGCTACAGGACATAGGGACCCTGAAAATACTAGGCAGAATGAAGGAAGCCAGTCACAAACGAACAGGGCAGGACCGGCACACCCAGAGCCAGGAAGGAGGTGGAGGGCCGCTAGGGGCCGGGGGAAGGGGGCGGGGCGGGACTGCCAATGGGTACACTTTCCTGCTGGGGTGATGAAAGGTTCTCGAATACACAGGGGCGACGGTTGTACAATTCTGTAACTACACCAGAGTCCCACTGAATTGTACTTGAAAATGGGGAATTTGGGTAAGTGAGTTACATCTCAATTTAAAAAATTCTGTGAGGGCGCCCCAGCGGGCTTAGTCAGTTAAGCATCTGGGCTTATGATTTTTGCTCAGGTCAAGATCTCAGGGTGGTGAAATCAAGCTCCGTGCTGGGCTGGAGCCTGCTTCTCCCTCTGCCCTTCCCCCATGTCCCCCTCTCTAAATAATAATAAAAATGAAAAATAAAAAACTTATGTGGTTTCCTTTGGATTTGGATATTTTACATTTCAATTTCCTTAATTAAAACACTTCAATCAAGCCATAACAAAAGATGTATTCTGACAATGCTTATAAAACATACACTATTCTTTCATTAAGAACAGACTAGAAGATATTAGAGACCAAATGAAAAATAAGTCAGAGTACAGGTTTTCAAAATGCCCTTAAGATTTTTTCCAGCAACAATGTCTGATCACTGCTGATCTCCGTGGGGGGGCACCTGGCACTTTCTGCCATGTTTTGGCCTGTGGAGTGGCCACAGAGGGCACAGCCAGAAGCAGTCCCAGCCGGACAACTCACGTGCCCCTGGTCAACCCAGTACAGCCCTGTTCTCCTCACACTCCCGGGAACACAGGCGAAGCTCTCCCCTGGCTCTCCTGAAGGAAACCTCTGCCTGGTGTATCAAGGAAAAGGGAAAATTACCCCTCTTCTCCCTAAATTCAGGCCCCTTACTGAATGACTCCGTTGGTGGTATGGAGTAAGAAACAGTTCCCATTCTCCTCGTTACAGAATGCTATGATGGGTGTCCCGATAGGACTGGCTTGACGGATGCTACCAGGAGAGTTCCATCCTGATAAATGTTTAACGGAGTTCGTAGTCCCAATGTACCGAGAAGTGAGGAAAACTAACTCAAATTATCAAGTACTCCCCCCAACACTACAGTCCTATGCAGACAGCCGATTTTTAGATCTGAAGATATTCCCATATTTTTACCAGTAACTGGCCTAAAGGTTTGAGGATACACTACTTTATAAAACTTTAGGATAAAGACTTAAAATACTGACCAAAGATTTCGTAAGGTTCTTCATCTTTCTCATTTTCACCCAGCCTGTCGATGCTGGAGATAACAGAATTATCGGGGAAATCAAACACATCAGTGGGCTTCTGCGTTGGGCCAGCTTTCTAAAAGTAGACAAAAGCAAAGTCATTGAATGAGCTCTACCAGGACCATTATGAGCTGATTTATCCAGTGAGGATAATTCTGCTATCGCGCTGCCGAATGAAGTGATCCTTAACACCTGTTGCGGGGAGAGACACAGACCCCTTTTATAAACCGGGGCAGGGGCTGGCAAAGTTTTCTGTAGGGGACCAGACAGTAAATATATTAGGCTCTGCACCTGTTGCAACTACTCAGCTCTGCCGCTGTGGTCTGAAAGCAGACGGCGACAATGCAGAGAGAATAAACAGGGCTGTGTTGCAGTAACTTTATTTATGAATACGGAAAACTGAATTTCGCGTCATTTTCCCCTATCATGAGATGTTCTTCTTCTGATTTTATTTCAACCATTTAAAAATATAAAGATCATTCTCTGCTCACAGGGCTGTCCAAAACACAGGGAGCAGGCAAGATTTGGCCCATGGGCCACAGTTTGCCGACTCTGGATCTTGGCAGAGCTCTGGGCCCCCGCTCCAGAAATATGCCCATATACCTGAGAGTTCACAAGGACCCACAGGGCTGGAAATTGCCAACCAAGGGTTTATGGTTCAATATACTAACAAGCCCCACAAAGTTTGCTATCCCAAATCCTCATGAATGGATCAAAACATACAGAAAACGAGAAAAACTTCCATCTCAACTCTGGAAAATGTGGAAGGTGCCATTAACAGATGAGAAAGCATAAGAAAATTCTGGAAGACAGAAAGAAGATGGAATAAACTGACCAAACAACAACAACAAACACAACGTTCCCACTTACAGACCCTCCATCCTCCCTGCGGCAAACTGGCCTCCGGCACACAGCTGCCTTCGAGGGAAGAAAGAGGTCACACAAGAGCCACCCCCGAAGGCTGGGGCTAGGGCAGCAGGTGGAGAGAGAGCTCAAAAGACAGGGGCCCCTGGGTGGCTCAGTGGGTTAAAGCCTCTGCCTTCCGCTCAGGTCATGATCTCAGGGTCCTAGGATCAAGCCCCGCGTGGGGCTCTCTGCTTAGCAGGGAGCCTGCTTCCCCCTCTCTCTCCGCCTGCCTCTCTGCCTACTTGTGATCTCTCTCTCTCTCTGTGTCAAATAAATAAAATCTTAAAAAAAAAAAAAAAAGACAGGAGATTAGGGCAGAGAGTAGACAAGCCCCCAACTCCCTGCACGCAGAAAGCAGCCACTCTCAATGTCGTTGATGTGGGTTTCTACTGCCAAGTAGATAAGCCATTGGAAAATAATATGAAATGAGCTTTGCAGAGTGCTGAAGAAAATGTACCCGCTTTTAACATACATTTATTTTAAGACCCTAAACAGAAACTATAATATGGACTAAATCAACAGCATGAAATCACAAACAACTGTGGGAAACAAATGGAGAAGTGATTGAGTGAAAAAAGCAAAATACAGAGAGTTGAGCACATTTTTGTAGGATATTAATTATCCAAATTGGAAAAAAAAAAAACAAGGCTCAGAAAAAAAGATTCAAAAGGTTAACAGTGGTTATTTCTTCCAATATACTGGTAAAAGTGGAAGGAAAAGGAATATGCTTTTTATCACAATAAAACTGAGTTTACCCAGTGAAATCTAGAAGAGTCAAAGCTTCCCTCGAAACACGTTATTTCATATCATCGGTTACAGGAGAATCACATTAAAATACGAACATAACTTACATCTTTTGCAGAATGCGTTCTTCCTGCAGTGTTCTTTGAAGATCTCACACTATTAAACAGCAAAAACACAAACAGGAAATATTTAAAATAACTGGGAAGCACCCTAACTTGCAACCCTTTCTAAGCATTTTTTTCTCCCCAAATTACATTTCTTGCTAGTTGCACAAATAGTGCATACTCAGTGAAAGTCAGGTTATGGCCAAATCCTTCCAGAAAACAGAACCCGTATCTCACAGGTATTTTTTACAGGTCAAATCCTATCACTGGTATAGAAAGTCGCACACCTGTCTGCCTCAGGGACACAGACCTTCTCCATCCTGCTGCCATCCTTGGCCCTGAGGACAAGTCAATAGCAGGGACTGACCGTTTCTGGAGCACTAAAAAGGGAGGTCCAGAGGCGAAGCACCTGACACCTGTTCCACCCCGCGGCTGGCTCTTGGGTATATATTTTCTCATTTGGCTCTAACAGTCCCATAAAGCAGAAGTGAATCCCATATTGCAGATGTAGCTTCGCCCAAAGCAGCACAGGGCCAAGGAGAAGAAGCCGCCATTAAAACGTTCTTTCCAGCTTCCCTCGGTTCAAATCCAGCTTCCCTCTTCCCACTGCCTCAGGCCCCTCCACTGGGCTTTAGCATAAAAGGATAAAGCTGTAGATCTTCAAGCTTAAAGTAAACAAGATGGAAAAACAGAGACTAAAATACGAACTGGAAATAAGAGTCATGGGAAATACCGCCGCCAGTGAATGGGTATCAAGTATCCTTTGCACACCAGGCACTGTAGTAGGGGCACCGGGGCTGCTCTGGAAAATTCCATACCCAGTCTCTTACTTTACAACATGCCACGCAGACACCCGTCTGTGGGTCACAAAATCAGCTTAGTGTGCCTGAATCCACATTTGAGTACTGTTGTATGTGATATAATTTCAAACTTACAGAAAAATCACAAGTATAAGAACATTCCTGTCCACCCAGGTTCACCAATGGTTTACATTCTATCTCCTACGCTTTCTGTGTGTGTATATGTAAACTAGAGACAGCATGCACTTTTACCTCCAAATAATTCAGTGTGTCTCTAAGAAAGAGAGTGTTCTATTGTATCCTCACTGTACAATTTCCAAATTAAGAAAAGAAACACTGATATGATTATATAATCTACAGTCTCTATCCAAATTTCATCCATTGCTTCATCGTGTCCTTCAAAATTTTTTCTGTGTTTTCAAGAAGGAAATAAAAAAATATAAAATATAAGATTACATTGGGGATTGTATTTTCACAAACTCTGTTGTTCTGCATGTATGGAGAGCACATTTATGTACAGTGATGTAAAATATCAGTACTGTGAATCACAAACGAAAGGGCTGAACTCCTTAGAGCCGTGGTTCTCAAACTTCCCAGCTCTCAAACTTCCCAGCATCAGAATCACCTGGAGGGCTTCGAACAGACTGCTTGGCCCCACCCTGCGAGTTTCGGATTCCGCAAGCCCAGGATGGGATCTGAGAGTTTGCACTTCTAACAAATGCAAGGAACCACACTTTAAGAACCTCTACTTTATTGGATTTTCAGCCCCCAAGAAGAAGGTAGAACCGGTATTCATTTTACGGCATCTATGATTCTAGGATTCAGAAAAGTGACTTATCAATGCTCATACAACCAAGTAACAGAAGTAGGATTAAAACCCAGATCGCCTAACTTCTTATCCTCCTCTCCACTGGCACCTGCCTCCTCGGTGCTTCAGAAAAAAAGTCAGGTTTCCTCCTTACCTTACCGTAGGAGCAAGGTGAGGTTTCCCAAAGACGGAAACGTCTGTGATACCATATGTGAGATTTCTGGTGGATTTCAGGAGTCTCAAAGGCAAGAATGTTTTATGGACACACACGAGAGAGAGGAAGGGAAGTGGGGGGAGAAAAACAAAAACTACCTGGCCTATCAGAATGAGTTTAACTTTCCGCAGGTGATGTTAAGTCCCATATTCTTTCCGGATCCTCCCCTCTATTGGGAGAGTCCTCGGTTCTTCCCCAGCTGCAGGAGTTTAATCCCAGTTTATGCCTGCTGTCCTGCTCCGCTCACCTTTCACAGTCAATGTGCATCTACAAATGCCACCTTCTCCAGGCAGTCCTCCCACCACCCAGGACCTCCTGCCCCGATGTAGGACCTTGTGTACCCACTGCAGCACGCCGAGACCCCTTTAGCCAGGGCCACTCCGGGCCTTTGGATGCTCTCAAGACACAGCCAGCCAGATAGCTGTCAATGAACCCACTAAAAAATAATATTTTGGAGAGTGGTTTGGCAGCCTGTATTTAAATGCATGCCCTTTTTGAGAAACAAACAAAAACCAACTGCTTGACCCATTTTGCAGTGCCCTTTTTAAAATAACAAGCAGCAGCTTGGTCCCCCAGCTGAAGGTGAGGTTCAGCTTTTAAGGCCTCTTATAAAACCACCAGGGTCTTGAAAACAAGATCCTGACTTACTGACCAGCCACAGCGCAAACGTTTCTAGAATGTCAAGTCTGGCAAGCAGGTGGCACTCGGCGGGCTATTGTTGGGTATTTTGTTTCAAAATATTTTGAGTCTACTTTAGACCACACCCACCCACGCAAAGCGAACATTAGCAAGCGTCCTTTTGCACCCTCCAGGCAGAGTGCTCAGCGGTTAACTCCTCTGTCTGGCGGCAACCCCGCGTAGTCGGGATTGTCATTCCCATTTCACAGGTGGAAACCGAGGCCTGAGCGAGCACCGCGGCGGCAGAGCCAGGGAGCCTCGCGAAGCAGCACGAACAGCTCCGAGAGGCACAAACGCCGCCGCAGAGGAAAGAGATAAAGCCTGTCCCTGGGTCCGGGTCTTCACGGGCCGCACAACTCACCCGCCCCGCCCCGGGTACCGCATCCGCCGCGACGGGGCCATCCTAGTCCACCGAGCTCCCCGCAGACTCGGCCCATAAGGCTCCCGCCAAACTCCGCGCCGCTCCGAACAGCCAATCGCAGCCGAGTACGCTCGCCCCGCCCCCACGTCACTCCCCGGACCCCATAAAGCCGGGGGCCCGCGGCTCCTCCCCGTCTTGGAGCTCGAGGGAAAACCCGATCTGGAATTCTGGGAAAGCTGGAGTCTGCGTCTTACAACCCGTTGCTGATGGTCTCTGATAAGGCACCAGTTTGCCGGGCTTTTCCTCCCACCCGTGCGCCGCGCCAGTTTTCCAAAGCTCCGCAGTTCCTGAGCCTCGTGGGCCCGCCCTTGGGGCGGGGAAGGGGAGGAGCCGGAGCGGAAAAGAGGTGGTGCGCGCGCCCTGGGTGCTGGATCCAATTTCCGGAAGGAGCTCCTGGCGCTTGGGCTCCTGGGCAGTTAGAGCGCGGCGTTGCCTGAAAGGCAGGGTATGACCCCGCTGCTGCCCTCAACCAGCTGTATGAGCTCCGCGTATTATTTTACTTTTTTTTCCGGTTTCCTCAGTGCAAATGGGAAGGGCCCCTTGTGGAGCTAATATTCTCTTCTATTCTTTTCTTCGTTTAAAAATGTATTACCCTGGGGCGCCTGGGTGGCTCAGTGGGTTAAAGCCTCTGCCTTCGGCTGGGGTCATGGTCTCAGGGTCCCGGGTTGGAGCCCCGCATCGGGTTCTCTTCTTGGCGGGGCGCCTGCTTCCTCTCTCTCTCTCTCTGCCTGCATACCTGTGATCTCTGTCAAATAAATAAAATCTTTTTTAAAAAAATGTATTATCCTGCCAATGAACGTTGGGCCCTTACCACACAGTAAATAAAAATGAACTTAAAATGGATCAAAGACCTAAACTTGAAAACAATACACCTCTTAGAAGAAAGCACAGCAAAAACTTCATGACATAGAATTGGGCAATGATTTCTCGGATTCGTGCCAGAAACACAGTTGGGATGATGAACAAATTCTGCAGACGGAGAGTGGTCGTTGGTTGCCTAACCTGAATGTACTTAACTAGCGCTACAGTGGGGAGTTAAAAATGATTAAAATGCTGAGTTTCATGTTATGTATATTTTATCACAATAAAAAGTTAGGACAGGAAATTGTTGAGCGCTCTGGATGAAATAAAAACTCAACCCAAGTAGGTTTAAAAAATAAAAGGAATTTATGAGCTTGTGTCCAGAGGTAGGCTGGCTGTCGAGCTCAGTTTGACCTGGAGAGCTGACAAGCCATCAGGGCTCTGAATCCATTTTCTCACTCTCCTGGTACATCAGTCTTTTCCTTGGGCTGGGTATATCATCATCACCATCATCACCACCACTACCATCATCATCATCATCACCATCATCGCTTGGATTTATTGAGCATTTACTATGATCCAAGCATTGTTCTAAGTGTTTAGTACTTATTAAAACCTCGCAATAACCCTATGTGGTAAATACTATAATCCCACCTTACATATAAGAAAATGAAGGAGCAGCCCCATAGGTGGGAAGTGGTGGTCCCTGCATTAGGTCTTGGGATTTCGGTCCAGAGCCGGCACATGGCAGCTGTTCCAAGTCCACCATTCAAAGAAAGAGAGTGGCTATACCCAGCATTGCCAGAAAAAGGCCTCCGCTTTACTCTAATTGATCCAGCTTTGGTGACATACCTACCTGCGTGAGTCAGAGTTCTCCAGGGAAACAGAACCAATAGGAAGTACCCAAACACACACATATCTCCTATAAATATGTATATGTATATTTATAGAGATAAAATAAATCTCTCTTTCATGTATATGCATATAAGAAAGAAAATACCCAACTGTTAAGACAGGAAGAAGTTCAGCACTCTGGATGGTGTATTTATATACATCTACACAACAGAGAGATTCATTTTAAGGAATTATCTCACATATTCAATTGTGGAGGCTGGCGAGTTGGCAATGAGAAGGCCAGCGGCCTAGAAGTTCAGGTTAAGAGTTGAGGTTGCAGCCTTAAGTCTGAATTCTGCAGGGCAGCAGGCCGGAAACTCAGGCAGGATTTCTAGGCCACAATCTTGAGGCAGAATATTTTGTTATCATGGACAAAATCCCATTCTTTGCGTTTAAGGACTTCAACCGATTGGGCAAGGCCCACCTCACTCTGCTCTACTCAAAGCAGAATGGCGAATAATTTGCCCTACTCAAAGTCTTCTAATTTAAAGATTAATTACATCTAAAAGATGCCTTCACAGCAACATCTAGACTGCTGTTTGGCCAAACACATGACCCCTGAACCAATTCCTGCAGCCAAAGAACTGGAATACACTCATTAGTGTCCAGGAAGCTCATGGATTCCTGCTAGAACAGCGGTGGTTGACAGGGGTTGGAAATTGAGAATGTGGAAAATGGATGCTGTGGACACAGACAACTGAAATCCTCTGCAGAAACCTGCCTAGGCCAGCAGAGCCAGTCATAGGGAAGGCAGGATTCCAACCTGGTCGTTCTGAAGCCAAATTCACATGCCGCCTTCTCAGTTACTGTTAGGTTAGAGCAGTGATTCTCAAAGTGTGTGAGGGAAGGTGAGAGGAAAGGGGGCAGTTGCCGGATCTCCCAGGCTTGTGTAGCATGATAAAGCAATAACACCGTAACATGAAGAAGACTCTCAGTTGTTCTGGTCAAAGGGTGAGTGGGAGGGAGGCCAGGGTGGCTCAGTCGGCGAAGCGTCTGCCTTGCCCTCAGGTCACGATCTCAGGGTCCTGGAATCGAATCTTCTTCAAGATCCCTGCTCAGTGGGGAGCCTGCTTCTCTCTCTGCCTGCCACTCCCCCTCCTTGTGTGCATACTCTATCTGACAGATAAAATCTAAAAAAAAAAAAAAAGGTGGGTGGGAGCCGTGCCTAAGACTTTAGTGTCCGATGACAATTTCAAAGCCTCCATGGTTATTTGTACTGCTGGGGCAAAGATCAGAACTTGCACGAGTGCCTGAACATAGAAAGCCAAGTGCGGAGCCCAGCCTAGGGGGAGGCAAACACGGAGGCTCATAAGAAAGTAAGTGAAACATGGGGGCGGGGGACTGGAGGCTGGCAGCTGGGGAGGGGAGAAGGGTCAGTCAAGGGAAGAGGAGAAGCCCAGCAGATCAGAGAAGCTGCAGCCAGGACAGATCGGGTTCCTGGGAAACTCTCTGTGCAGACAATGGCAGATTACTTTTCAAGGAAGCCACAGCCCATATTTTCTGTTTTCAGATGGTCCCCGATGGATGCTCTCCCCCAACACCGTTAACCTTTTGTGCATGTTTGTTAAAATCAACAACTTTGTCTCCATGTACCTAGGGAGGTTGCGAAGGATTAGGGCCAGAGGCCAAGATAGGGTGGGTTGGAAGGGGGTCCGAACACGCAGGAGTGGAGAGAGCAGGGCCCTCACCCCTGCAGGTAGCCTGGGGCAGTGTGAGCAACCAGAGGAGGAAAAGTGATGGTGGAGAAGCTGGAGGACATCCTCATGGGTGGGTGGGCAGGTGGGCGGGGGCCCTTGGTTCTAGAACATACTTGCATGTTTGGAAAATGAAAAAAAAAAAAAAACCCAGCAAGTATTGCTTTTATAATATACATGCAAAACATGAAGACGTAGAAAACATCTTGGACCCCGGGATGAATGGAGCGGCTGGGCATGAACACCCCCTGTGGAAATCATATATCTTCCCTGTGGATTTGGGTGATACATATTAGCTTTATGTTTTAGGATGTATTAGTTTAATGTTTTAGGATTATTAATTTGATTTCTAAACAAGAATATAAATGGGAGTATTATTATTTATCTTACAGGTTTGTCATAAAGATAATATTTAAAGAATACAGTAAAGAATGAAGTCTGTATATATACATACATATACATATATATATACACACATATATACACATATGTATATATATACATATATATACACATATATATGTATATATACAGACACATATATAGATATATATAAATAGCCATTTGTAATGGATTTTGTAATTGGTTTTGTAAGAATACAAATTTTCACCAGGAGTTTAAGGAATTGCCCCAACATAGCTTTGGTTTTTTGTTTTTGTTTTTTTAATTTAAATTCAAGTTAGTTAATATATAGCAATTGCATTACTAGGTATTTATCCAAAGGATACAAATATACTGATTTGAAGGGGTCCATGCACCCTAATGTTCATAACAGCAATATCCATGATATGAAGAGAGCCCGGATGTCCATCAACAGATGAATGGATAAAGATGATGTAGTATATAGAACAATGGAATATTACTTGTCCATCTAAAGGAATGAAATCTTGCCGTTTGCAATGATGTGGGTGGAACTAGAGGGTATTATACTAAGTGAAATAAGTCAGAGAAAGACAGATACCAGATGATTTCACTCACATGTGGAATTTAAGCAACAAAACAGATGACCATAGGGGAAGGGAAGAAAAAATAAAACAAGACAAATTCAGAGAGGGAGACAAACCATAAGAGACTCTTGATCTCAGGAAACAAACTGAGGGCTGCTGGAGGGGAGGGGGGTCGGGGATGGGGGATGGAGTAACTGAGTGATCGGCACTGAGGAGGGCACTTGATGGAATGAGCACTGGGTGTTTTATGCAACTGACAAATCATCGAAATCTACCAGGAACCTAATAATGTTCTAGGTAGATTTCCAGGAAAGCTTCCAGGTATGGTACCTAAGCTGAATTTAAATTTAAAAAAGCAAAAACCAAAGCAATGTTGGAGCAATTCCTAAAACTTCTGGCAAAAATCTGGACTCTTACAAAACAAATTACAAATGGATATTCCACTTCTGGAATAAAAAAACAAAAACAAAAAACCTCCATCCTACCCTTTCTTATAGGGCCTCTGCTCTTTTTTCAAGTTAGCTTTTCTGTCGAACTTCGCGTACAGAGATGTTGTGGCCACCGGAGGGCAGACAAAAACTGGGCTGGGAGGTTTGAAAATGTGATTAGAGACCGGAGCTCTCGTATTCAGATGTTGTAAGAAACAAAATAGGTAAACACAGGGGATGGAAGGAAAAATAGAATAAGATAAAAACAGAGACGGGGACAAACTATAAGAGACTCTTCTCTCTCTCTCTCTCTCTCTCTTTTTTTTTTTTTTTTAAGATTTTATTTATTTATCTGACACAGAGAGAGAGAGACAGCAAGAGAGGGAACACAAGCAGGGGGAGTGGGAGAGAGAGAAGCAGGCTTCCGGCAGAGCAAGGAGCCTGATACTGGGCTCGATCCCAGGACCCCAGGATCATGCAGAATCATGTAGGATCATGACCTAAGCCAAAGGCAGATGCTTAACAACAGAGCCACCCAGGTGCCCCACTGAAAGAGACTCTTAAGTTTAGAAAACAAATTGAGGGTTGCTGGAGGGGTGGTGGGGTATGGGGTACCTGGGGAATGAGCATTAAGGAGGGCATGTGATGGTTTGAGCATTAGGTATATACACCCAATTGGTGTTATATACCCAATGCTCATTCCATCCTGTGCTTATATGCAACTGATTAATCACTAAATTCTACCACTGAAACTAATAATACACTGTATTTTAACTAAATTGAATGTAAATTTAAAAAAATTTTTAAAATTAAAGATAAGTCAGTTCAAGATTAGTGAGAGGACTACATAGATTTTTTTTCTTTTTCTTTCTTTCTTTCTTTCTTTCCTTCTTTCTTTTTTTTTGAGACAGAGAGAAAGTGAGCACGCTCGAGTTTGGAGAGGGGAAGAAGGATTCGATCTCAGGACCCTGGGATCATGACCTGAACCAATGGCAGACGCTCAACCTGCTGAGCCACCCAGGCTCCCCAAGACTACACATCTTTACTACCTGTTGCTCAACTCCTTTTTCCCTTGCCCCACTGTCACTCCCGTAAGTTTCCCTTACGGCAAATGGTGTGATTTTCTATTATGGAAAAGAAAACACGGAAAATAATTTCTTTCTCAAATTTTCCTTCTGTGTTTTTTAACTTCCTGTGAATGACTGGGTGCACAGATTAACCCACTACACTTGGCCGTTCTCTTCAGGAAGAAACTCAAGTCGTTATCTGTTTTAAACAGACCAACTGCTCCACATCTGTGACTATGATGCTGGAAACTAACCGAAAACGTCCCAGGAGGGCAAGGCCGGGGCAAGGAAGCAGGAGACCTCTGCTTAGATATTCCCTTTCAGAAAAAGAGGAAATAAAACTCAGAGAGGAAGTTTTATTTGGTGTATTTTAAAGTTGGAAGGCAGAAAGATTTTCCGTTGTGGCAAACTGCAATGACGTTAGATCCCTCCGTGTGTCACAAGCTCTCTGGCATTTCCCTGGCTCTGATCCCACTGCTGAACTTACTTGCTCTGCCACCAACGTCCTACTTTTTCCAGACCTAACTGGCACCACTCCTAGCCCAGCTGAGATCACATGGCTAGGAGTTCTGACCCCTGCATCAGGACCTGCCGTGTCACATGTTTCGGATTCCATTCCGGGCTCCCTGCAGGCTTGGGTCTGGGGCAGGAGCATTCTGGCAAAATCCAGGGTTTCTCCAGCCCAGGATCACTGATTCCGACCTACAGAGGAATTCATTTTATAACTCAGACTTGTAAGAGGGACCCATGAGCACCTAAGCAGAGAAAGAGAAAAAAAGAACACCCGCCAGGAAGAGATTTTTGTAAGAAAATAAGAGACATAAAATTTCTACAGTAGAGATTTGTCTCCATGATTCGCTCTCAAGCTGTGGTCCAAAAAAAAAAAAAAAAAAAAAAGTTTCTAAAAACAGTTTTCATCCTTGTAATGACCTTGCTCACTCTGCCATGACTTTTGGGCGGCCTGACAGCACTCAGAGTGGTGTGCCTGACTTTGTCCCCGGAGGTCAAGGAGGCAGCTGGTGCCCTTACCTCAGGGATCCTTTTCTGCTCAGCTGAGAACAAAATAGCAAAAGAATCAAGGTGCCATCAGCCAGACCACCTCCGGTCAGGTTGACAGGCTTCCCTCTCAAGCCCCCACGTGACACAAAAACCTTCTTTTTGGAAACTTCTGTAGGAGTAAACAGATCCCCCCCCCCCCAGCACACTCCCTTTGGCTGCCACCCTATGTCTCACAAGCCAACTTATTCACCTCTTTATTTAACCTTGTCACTTAGCATAAAGAAAATCATTACCAGCTACCCTACCCCTCCACGTCACACCACTGCCAGGACACAGACATGACTGACTCTTTATTTCCTGGGCTTGGAGAATAGGAGAAGACTTCCTAGAGGAAGTGGCATTGACATTCTAATTGGAATAAAGGTATAGGAGTCTATGAGGCCAGGGTAAGAGAGTGCTCTAGGGAGAGGGCATGTGCAAAGGCCCAGTGGTGAGCAAGAATGGGATGCATTCTGGGAGTTAGAATACATTCAGTGTGGCTGGCACAGAGTTGGGGAGGTGGCAAAAGATGAAGCTAGAGATCCAAGCAGGGGTCCCCCAGTTATTTCCTCTTCAAGGTGTCGTGCACAGACCAACAGCATGGGCATCCCCCGAGAAACCTATTCAAAATGTACAATTTCAGGTCCAATGCCAAATGTATTGAATCCAAATCCAGATCGACATTTTAAGCTCCCCAGGGGACCTGATGCACAACTGAGAAGTGCTCCTCTAAGCGTAGGAAGCTGTGCAGACTTGGGAGCAAGTGGAGCTTTCTGAAGGTGAACACAGGGGCACCACATGATGGGCTGGGGGTTTAGAAACGTCATCCTGGCTGCGGAGCGGAGGAACAGAGGGTGAGTCAGTAGAGACCCACAGAGACATAGGGAGGCCAGTTCAGAGGCTGGTGCCAGTTGTCCCAGCTGGAGACGGGTGTCACCCTGACCAGGCACGAGGGACAGGGGAAAGGGGGGTTGGACGCCGCTGAGAGGCTGTGGAAGAACATAACCAAAGACAGCGTGGTGGGCGGAATTCCCGCCGGGTGCAGGGCCCACTGCCCGCCAGCCCGGCTGGGTGTGGCGGGGGAGCTGGCCGGAGCTCAGCAGCCGGGTGGGGCCCGTATCAGTGGGTGTGGGAAAGCACAGGGCTCTTAAGGGAGAGTCCCTCTGCATCTGCCCCTGTTGCTTAATGCAGAATGTGAGCAAACCGGTTTCACGCATGCTTCACACGTGTCCCATTCAGTGCCTGGTGCTTAGGTCCCCCTGTGGCAGCCCACCCCCCCCCCCGCCCCTGCCCCACTGCCCCGCACCCCTGCCAGCTGTCACTCTCATGACTCACCCTCCCATTTTAACATGCAAAGCAGGAAGACTGCCTAGGGTTCCTGGTGAGGCTGGGGCGGGGGGCGGGAATCCAGTAGCCTCAGTAGTTAGGAAGGACAATTTCTGTAAGGGAAATTTGACAGTCAAAACCATTCTCCGTCCCCTCATTAAAAATATCAGCAAAAGTGAGTGGCTAAGAACTTACGTTCAGCACGTGTTTGTGGAAAACCCCTGCTTCTGGCTAAGATCGGTCCATCTCTGTGCCTTTGGAAACAAGTAGAATTCATCCAGCAAGACTTCTACCATTTGAGCAAGTCAACAGGGCAAAGGAATTAAAAGTCAAAAAGGTAAAATGTGGCTTTCCTTTTGTGCCAAAAATAGGGCTAAAAATTCCGGAGTCCACGGCATTTACGCACCTCCACCTTGTGACATAGCTGCAAACAGGTGCATTTACAGCGGAGAGACTGGGGGCGCCTGGGGACTGGCTAATGAAGGAAGCTTGTCCGACACGGTGATGGACATCACACTGTGGAGGCGAAGGGACAACAAAAAAGGTGACCCAGGCACCAGAAGTCGTGCAGCGGCAAAATTCAGGACTCGTTCGCTCCTGTTCCTGACTTTCCAGGAGCCCATGCCCACGCTCGCTCCCAGCAGGCTTCTGTCCTCGCTGCTCTGCTGGAACACTTCTGTCCAGGGTTGTCACCGTGGCAGAATCCAGTGGATGGTCCTCTGTCCCCACCATACTGTACCTTTCAACAGCATGTGACGTCACTGATCCCCTCGTTCCCCGGAACTTTTCTCTCTCGGCTTCCGGGACACCACGTGCTTGGCTTCCCACCTTCCTCCGTGGCAGGTAATTCCCCGTCCCCATGGCCGGCTCCTTAATGCCCTTTCCGATGTGCAAGGCTGGTTCTGGCTTGGGATGTCCTCTATTTCCCATCCAGATTTTCTGGTTCCCCGGGGTTACCTGGCGAAGTCTCTGACACCTTCTTTTTGCTGCTGACTTGCCAGTATGTTATCTCCAGCCCGATGGTCTTCTGAGTCCACGACCCCCATCCGTCTTCACCGGCTTGTCTTGTAGGCACCTCAGTAGAAACTGTCTATATTCAACCTCCGGATTCCCTCCCCCAAAGCCCATCGAGTCTTCCCAGTTCTGTGAGTGCAGATGCGTGTCTCCCCAACTGTGCTCACACCCCGACATCCAACCCCTTTCCTATCTCTGTGGCCACCAACCTGGCTCAAGCCCCATCATGCCCCACGCCGTCCTTGGGTGATCTCTCTGCTTCTTCTCTGATCCCTCTGTGGCAGCCAGGAGCAGCCTTTGAAAAGGGTAATTCAGGGAATGTTACTCCTTGCCTTGAAACCCCTCAGTGGTCTCCTCCTGAACCCAGAGTCACTTCCAGATTCCTTTCTGGTAACCTGAGCCGCCTTCTGTAACTGTTTCCAATGCGACACTTGCCCTCACTTATGATGCTCTGGCCTCCCTCCCTTTCTTTCAGATCCTAGGATACATCCCATGCTTTCTCACTTTTGCACTCACGAGTCTGCTTTGGGCACGCTTTCCCCAAACCCTGCAAGGGCAGTTCCCCTTCCTCATTCTTCATGTCATGACCGTAAGTGTCACCTTCTCAAAGGGACCTACTTTGACCCACACTTAAACCAGGCCCTGTGGTCCCCTCCCCAATACACTCTCAGTTCTTCTCCGAGTGCCCATCACAATCTGAACTCATTCGATTGCTTTTTTGTGGATGGTCTGTCCCTCTCTCTGTGTTACAAGGTGAGCCTGTTCCAGGCAAGGGTCTAGTCTGCTGCTCTCGTTGCTGTGATCCTACTGCACAGAACCATGCCTGGTGCACAGCTGGTGGTTAATTGTGGACTCACCCCTAACGGGTCCCTAGAGTCCTCTTCGGAGACATAAGTTAGGAACGAAACAGCATCGTACAGGAGTGTAGCACACAGTACTTCCTAGTACAACCCGCAGCTGCTATGACCCCATCAGTGAGGATTTCTAGAACTTCTGAGGGATCTCATGAACTAGCTATATGCCTGCGACACAGCCTCACACACATTCTCCTCTAAAACAGAGCGGCTGGCTCTACCACACTTTGAGTCCTTGACAGATATGGGGTTACCAACATCGAAAAGAGCAACCAGATTTAATTTTGGATTAGCCATAAAACCAGAACAAAACTCCAGGGAGTGGTATCAGGCCCTGCTACGACAAAGAGCAATAGTAGGATAGGAATCAAAGCCATTCGTACTGATGCTTGGACGCAGAACGGGCAGGGCCGAGAATGACCTACCGACGTGTTTGGTCAGAAGTTCACGGCCAAAGGTGAACAAGAAGAAACATCCACAGCGTGAGGTTGGAAGCTCAGCTCCAGCTTCCATTCTGCTTGGTGTGTGACACTGATCACGTCCCCCGTGTGCCTAGATTTCCCCGTTGTAAAACGGGGACAGCGGCAGCATTTGGCTCCAAGGGTTGTAACGTAAAGTAGGTCATCTGGGTAAAATGCTAAGAATAGCGTCTGGCGTGTGGCAACATCGGATGCATTTTAGTTTTTTCTTTTTCCAAGGAATCGAAGAAATGAGAGGCAAAAATATTTACCAAATGCTAAATATACTTGACAACAAACAGCCTTTCTGAGTTTAGATCTAGGATGGGGGTGTGTCACCGGGGTGGGGGGGGGAGCGCTGAAGGGAGGGGCAGGAGGTGCTCTGAGGGCAGAGAGACCCCTGGGGTTTTAGCGCTACCTTGCTCACGCCTCCTCGCCCCTTGTCAGTGGGGAGACACCTGCTCCCTGGCTGTCCCTAGACAAGCTTAACGCACAGGAGTTCTGGACAGAAGAGAAGATTGTCTCTTCCAAGGCAGCCATCGTCTTCTGTTCCAGCTGGGTTTGAGACACAGACCACTGGGCTCTGATTAGTGGGAAGAGTGCCACTGGTTCTCTCTTGCTGTTGAACAGGGCTCGGACCCCAAACAGTGCACCATGGAAGTTAAGACTTGAAAGACAGTGTTTGGGGATTAGTATCCAGAATATATGAAGAACTCCTAGAGCTCCATAAAATGCACAATCAACCCAATTTGTAAAAATAGGCAAAGGGCTTGAAGAGACACTTCTCTAAAGAAGATATACAGATGACCAGTAAGGCCAGGAAAAGATGTTCGCCCTTACTAATCATTACAGAAATGCCGAGCAAAACCACCCTGAGATAACACTTCACGCTCATCAGGATTTGTATTACCACAAACACAGAAACCAACCAGAGAGGACGTTTATAGACAGGATGTGGAGGAATAGGAACCCTGGTACTCTGCTCGTGAGGATGTCCAATGGTGCAGCCATTGGGACCAACAGGATGGCGACTCCTCAACAAATGAAGCATGGAATTACCATATATATGACCCAGCAATTCCATTTCCAGGTACACACCCAAAAGAATTGAAAGCAGGGACTAAAACAGGTATCTGTACGCCCATGCTCAGTTATTCTCAATAGCTATTATTAATCTCAATAGTATTAATAGTATTACTATTAATAGTAATACTATTAATTAGTATTTATTAGTATTAGTAATTAGTATTAGTAGTATTAGTAATTAGTCTTTATTAGTATTACCAGTAATTAGTGATTTCTAATAGTATTAACAGTATTAATAGTATTAATCTCAATAGCATTATTCTTTTTTTTAAAATATTTTATTTATTTATTTGACAGACAGAGATTACAAGTAGACAGAGAGGCAGTCAGAGAGAGAAGGAAGCAGGATCCCTGCTGAGCAGAAAGCCCGATGTAGGGGGCTTGAGCCCAGGACCCTGGGATCGTGACCTGAGCTGAAGGCAGAGGCTTTAACCCACTGAGCCACCCAGGCACTCCAAAAGTATTATTCTCAATAGCTAAAGGGTATGAACCACTTGAGTGCCCATCACCATAAGAACAGATAAAGAGAATGCGGGCTGTGCCTACCACGGACTACTATTGAGCCTTAAAAAGGAAGGAAATCGGGTGATGGGCATGACAGAGGGCAGGTATTGTGATGAGCACTGGGTGTTACATGCAGCTAATGAATCGTTGAACACTACCTCAAACACTAAGGATGTACTGCATAGTGGCTAACTGAACATAATAAAAGATCAAAGGGAATTAGTAAGAGTGTAACAAAGAGTATCTATGGTCCTTCAAAGAGGCCAGAGGTTACTGCTTTGAATTTATCATGAAGGAAATATGCTCTTGGCACAATAAATTGCCCTGGCACGAAATAAAATTTACTATCATAATAAAAAATAAACAAAAATGAAACAAAATAAAAAGGAAGGAAAATTCTGACCCGTGCTAAGCCACGGATGGACACGGAGGATAGTACGGTAAGGGAGACAACCAGTCCGAAAGACAGACACACTGTAGGGTTTACCTGCAAGGGAATTCACAGAGACAGTGAGGATAACAGTGGTTGCCGAGGTCTGGGGCGGGGTAGTGGCAGGGAATGGAAGTTAGTGGTTAATGAGCAGAGTTTTCCATTCACAGGATAAAGTGTTCTGTGGACAGAAGGGGCTGATGGTTGGACATCAACATGCATGCACTTAATGCCTCCAAGCTGGGTTCTTAAAAAATAATTAAGATGAGGGGCGCCTGGGTGTCTCCGTCAATTAAGCATCTGCCCTTGGCTTGGGTCATGATATCAGGGTCCTGCGATCGGGTCCCGCGTGGGGCTCCCTGCTCAGCGGGGAGTCTGCTTCTTCCTCTCCCTCTGCCCCCCGCCCCTCACTCATGCTCTCTCTCTCACATCAACAAATAAAATCTAAAAAAAAAGTAATTAAGATGATACCTGTTATGTGTGTTTTACCACTTTTTTTTAAAAAAAAGGATAAAACCCAGCATGAACCTCAACCTCATCCCAGGAGAAGCTTTGTTCAAAATTGCAAGCATTTGTTCACAGGAGATTAAATGAATGCCTACTGGTTTGCAGGCTGTGTTGGGCGCTAAGGGAGGAAAAAGAAAGGTCGTGCCCAGTGGGAAGACGTCACACTTCCCTCAGCTCAGGGGAAGAGGGAGAGAAGGGGAGACAACTATTAACTCAAATGAAAGGCAGAATGGCTCACCAGAGATATGTGAACAGGCCTTAAGTTTTAGAGGAAAGAACCCGAACATCTCCACACCAAACAGGAGATTTAGGGGAGGGAGGCGGATTTCAACACCACAGACTACCTAAGAAACCGGGACTGACTGGCGAACACCTACAGAAGAGGAAATCTTGACGATGATAGCGTAGCGTGGAGACCAGAGGAAAAGGAGAGAGAACAGGTTGGCTGCTGCAATTGAGACATCTTCTAGAACAGTGCTTAGTAAGAGAACTACTAAAATACACAGAATTAAATCCCCCACAGAACCACCAACTACAGCCAATGTCTCCGGAAACAGAGCTTCCCCGCAAAGAATTTGCATTTCCAAGAATATTCGTATTATGCACACCATGGTTTTCTTCCGTGCAACGTAGCAGGGCAGTTGCCAGAGAACCCTGAGGTCCCGGGTCACCCTATGCGGGTGTCAGGGAAGCCGCGGGAGGACGGGTCTGTGGCCCAGGGTCCTTCCCGCTTGGTGCCTGTGCGCACCCAACCCGGAGCCCTGACAGGAAAAGAGAAGCCTTCACTCCCTTGAAATGCAGAAATATTTATTTTGGTTTCCTTCATTGTTTTTTGGAAATTCTGTTTTGGTTTATAAAACATAGAAATTAGCCAACACTTAAAGCAAACATTCAAAACCCCAAGGTGACAAATTATTGACTTGTTGTGCAATGAAGAACACACGGATGAAGTTAGGCTACCCAATAGTGTTACTACGGTGACAACCCTTCAGTGCCAACCCTGTCGTGCTCAGGTAAGACACAGACTCTCACAAACCCCAAACCAGCTGCTTTCAGTGTGTACAGGACAAACCTCATTCGGTCACACGTGGCAAAGACTTGCAGCAAAGTGAAATGCAGCTAACTTCCAAATTAACTTTTAAATGAACAAAACAAAACAAAACAAATCCCTTGAGAAGTGAATCCCAGAAGATGAGTTTTCCAGATTTCTACACGCTAGAGTTTTGGCTTGTCGAACACATTTCATAAAAATCAGGTAGCACTGTAAGAGCCTTCATTCTCACTGTCCATTTCGGTAAGTGCCCAAGCGTACCTACTCCCTTAATAGGCTTAAAGACATGCCCTGCCTGAGAATTGATCCGGGGGTGGGGAAAACCACTTAATCACAACACAATCTTTTGATATGAAAACCACATTAAAAATCCGTCGGCCATCACAAAGAATGACTGTTTCGGCGGAGATCAAGGGGGACAGTTCACTAGGCGTCACAGTTGAGCATGGTCGATCCAGGTAATTATTTCCTTCTTGAAATGCTTGTCTTCACTGCAGAGTCTGAGGCAGATTTTTTAATAACCCCTGGGAAGCGATCGGTAAGAGAGGAGGGAATCGGGTCTGGAGAAGAGGGTCTGAGAACATTCTGCTCTTGTGGGCACCGGAAGCCGTTCGCTCAGGTGAGCAGCCGTTCATCGGAGACCCGGCGCCTGTGCTGGTCTGAGCGGGATCTGTTCTCTCCTTCGCCGGGAACCTTCTGCTCCTCCGGGATCAGAGGGACCGGGACCGTGGAGAAGCACGGCCGCTCTGAGACCAGGTCGGGGCGCGTGGGAGGCGGGGAAGGGGAGGGGGCAGGGGTTAAGAAAGAATCTCTGGTCCACTTGTGACGTCCTCCAGCTGGGACAGTCCTTGCTTTTAAGGGACAGCTTCCCTCCAGTGCACTGTACTTTGCAGAGCAGCAGAACACCTGCAGGATTTGCAGCAAGTAGCAGACATCTTGGAAATAGCAAAGTCCTAAACCCTTAGTTAGAAAAACAGGGAGACAAAAGTTTTCACCCGTCTTTTTTTTTTTTTTTTTTTTTTTTTAATACCGAGGAAGTCTCAAATAACTTAGCCCATGGATAGTTTCCCCTTGACAATTTTAAGGCTCATTTAGGAAATTGTGTATCACCATAAACACGGTCTGCAACAGGAGGTGACTGTAAGGCAGTGTTCCGTTTCCTCTAATGTTCCTATGACGAGAACCCCGAATGCACAAGTCAAACATGGGCGCTCCCTTTCCTATGCGCGCTCTAGTCAAGATGACCGCCGTGAAGGCCAGCAGCTCCAGGAGACGGCGGAGGTGGGCGGCTTCGTCCTCGCATTAAACTTTGATGGTGGAATAAAGTTCATCTATCTGTGACCTAAAATAATTCCGAAGTTCGGGCCGTTTTGCCTTCATTGTTGGGGTCAGGAGGCCATTGTCGATGGAAAATAGTTCAGGGTGAAGACTAATGCCTTTGACCTGAAAATAAATGAGGCCATTAAAGCAAACCTAGGGCCGACGGAACCCAGGACTTAAAGCATGTTGGTCGGAAAGGATGGAGACCCTGTGGCCGTCCAGTCCCTCCTGGGCCTCAGGCCAGCGGCTCGCTCAACACGGGGCAGGAGCTGCTCCCAGGACAGGCCCCAGGCTTGGATCCTGACCTCCAGGGGAAGAGCATGCCTGCCCTTGGTTATAGAAATCCCTCCCCGGGCCAAAGCTCGCCCTTTGTCATTCCTCGTGGGTTTCTTTAGGTCCTCTTGTGCTCCATACTTATTCATACAAAATCCTCAGTTCAGAGATGGGTTTTGTAGGGGTGCAGGCTCCATGACGTCAATCTTACCTGTTCAAATGGCTTCAGGCCAGAATCCTTCCCAAGCCTCACCATGTCCTCCAGGATGGCTTTTTTGACATCCTAGGAAGGTGAGAAAACGACAGGCTTGCTGTGTTGGCATCTCTGAAGGCACGCCCTGTGCCAAGCCAAGGTCCGAGGAAGCCGACCACACAACTCCCGAGCCTTACCTTGTTCCTGCACAGTTCTTCAAAGGAACCTTCGAATCCTTTCTTTCGGGCCCAGGGACGTAATGTCTCAACATCTGGTACCACAATTGCTATGAGAAATGCCTTTAACACAGACAAGTGAGTTATTAGGTGGCTTGATCCAGATGTTCTGAAATAACAATTCTTTGTCATTCTGCATGAAACCTGGGACGATCTGACGGAAGTTACAGACCCTCCCTTCAGAACATATTATCAGCCCCAGCAGTCTAATGCGCCCAGGTTAAGAGCTCCCAGCTCTAAAATACAGATGGCATCAGAAATTTTTCAATTAAATATATTAAAAAGGACCCCTGGGAATCAAAATCTAACGAAACCCTAATTTTTTACTTTTGTGCGCAAGCGCGTGCGCGCGTGTGTGTGCATGTATACAGTTTAATAAAACAGGGTCAAATAAGCAGTGAGACCATAGACATCAAGTAACTGCTTTAAAAAAGAGAGAAAAAAATTTATATAGATTCATTTTTTTAGATCTCCAACACCGCATTTTTTACAATTTAGTAACAATAAAAGTAACTAAAAGTCAACGGTATGTTAAGATTATAGGTCAAAGGGAGATGCCTGGGTGGTTCAGTGGGTTAAGCCTCTGCCTTCAGCTCAGGTCATGGTCCCAGGGTCCTGGGATCGAGTCCCGCATCGGGCTCCCTGCTCAGCGGGGAATCTGCTTCTCTCTCTCCCTCTGCCTGCTGCTCCCCCTTCTTGCACTCTCTCTGTCAAATGAATAAAATCTTTAAAAAAAAAGATTCTAGGTCAAAGAAAAGCAGGTATACTCTCAAAGAAAAACAGGTGCATTCCTTATAAGATACTATTCTTCAACAACTATTTAAAAGTCTCAAGATTCATAAAAAGATTAGCTTTCAGGGGACCAGGCCCTTTTCTCTTCCCTGACACCATCTACTTGACGTTTTGGCAATGAGACGTTCCGTTACGATATTGACCTTGGTTTTCAACTGTACGTATTTACTGGCTCACAACCCCCACTGCTCACACACACGATTTTGGAGACATAGCACAAATACGATGGGTTTAATATGTTGAAAATTCTAAACTTTCTTATAATCAACCCATCAATATTTCCTTTCATAGTTTAAATTTAGAAGCATATTTTACGCACCCCCTAGTATCCTTATCCAGCTGCCCTTGGTATGCCAGAACACTCTAGGTGAAATAAAAATATGGGATTTAAAGAGAAAAATTTTTTGGATGAGAAATGCCAAGCAGCAAACCCCGATAATGTTCCAGCACGTCACACGAGAAAGGCAATTCAGTCCTCACTACAGACCTTCCACTGCCCTGCAAATGCCCGGAGTTTGAGGCCCCGGCCACGCCCGTGCGACTCGGCTCACAGCCCCGAACGCGCGTACCTGCAAGCTTTCTCCGTGGACAAACACCTGAGCGACAGGCTCACTCCGCACGTAGATGTTCTCGATCTTCTCAGGTGCTATGTATTCTCCCTGTGCCAGTTTGAATATGTGCTTTTTCCTGTCGATGATCTTCAAGGTACCGTTCTGTGTATGAGAGGGTGGGGAGGGGGGGTGCTGTCAGGGGGTGGGTGGGAGGGGCAGGGGGGGCTCACTCCTGGGCCCTGGGGCAGGTCCATCAGGCCCACACTGGGACTGTGGGAAGGATACAACCCCTGCACCGGACGTGCCAAATGCCACCGTGTCCCCTCTGGTTGTCAAAACCCACCCCCGGGGGCCTTCCTGTGGTTCCAAAAGTCGGCTGCAGGGAAGTTTCTCTGGTTCTGGCACATTGGTCCCACACCACGTCCCCAAGAAGCAGACTGAGGTCAAGGTGATGATGAAATGTGTTCCCAAGAGCCCAAGCCAGAACTGGACTGACGCTTAATCCCTCTTGAACTTGAAAGAAGGGACTTAATGTATTTCGGAGCACCTTGGTATTCTGAAGTCTGAATTAGCTGGGTGGGGAGGGGGAGCATTTTTCAAATCCGTAAAAATTTCTGGGAGTCTCACGCACCTTAAATCTACAAGAATGGGACGATGCAATGATAAAACCATGCAATGATAAAACTGGCCTACGCCACTTCTGTAATAGCAGTTCAACACGGGGACAACTTAGAAGAAGCAATTCCGAACTGGTCCCGGCCAGCCAAACTGGTCAAACCCACGGTTGTGGTTTCTTAGAGCTCTTTTCCCTCCTCTGACGGACCCCGGCCTTTGTCTACAGTAATAATTCTGAGACTACATTCAAAGGCGTTGGCCTAACCTGTGGGACACTTACCCTCTTTTTAAGGAGAGGGCAAGCCTAAGAAACACACATGCTCGCGACTTCTTGCCCACCACACCTCCTTCCTGGCCATTGACCACAATGTACCCTGTACCTTCTGGAACTAAGGCCTTCACGTGGAGGCCCAGCACTGATACAGAAAAGCCATACACCATCCTCTCTGGATTTCGAATGGGAAGCAGCCATCAGAATTGATGTCACGCATCAAAACCAAACCTACTCGCTACATTCCAAGTGAAAACCCACCCAGGCACGCTATGAGTATAAAGCTGTTCCCTGCAGGAGATGGAAGAGCCTCCCTGCTACCCGCCTTGGCAGGGAAGGGGAAAGTGAGGTCGCACAACAGCAACGGGCGGAAGAAAAGTATCTGCGCACGGGGGAGGGGAGAGCTTACCGGAAGCCACTTTCCAATGTCCCCCGTGTGTAACCAGCCGTCTTTGTCCAGAACTTCTGCTGTTTTTGCTGGGTCCTTCAGGTAGCCTTTAAATACATTTGGCCCTTTCACACACACCTGAAGAGAGAAAGATCGGGAGCGAGGGTGGTTGGGCGGAAGTGGAGGGCGGGGGCCGAAGGTTCCAGTTAGGACTCAGGTAGGCATCGGAGACTGAACGTACAGCCCAGTGACCTCCGCCCACACAGACTTGTGACTGTATTTAACAGCTAAGAGATGAGATCTTCAGAGTTCTCAACACAAGGGGGAAAAAAAAAAATCTTTTTTTTTTTGTTTTTTTTGTTTTCCTTGTATCTCTGTGAGATGATGGACTATGAAGGAGACTTACTGGGGGGAGTAATCACTCCACCACTGATGGACGTAAGTCATTATGACGTTTACTCTCAACGCATACAGCGTGTATGTCAGTGACATCTTGAGAGAACTGTGGGGGACAAAGGTGATCTGTTAAGAGCATTTATGGTGGGGGGGATTCTATGGAGAAAGAGTGTGTGTGTGTGTGTGTGTGTGTGGATTCTATGGAGAAAATGTGTGTGTGTGTGTGTGTGTGTGTGTGTGTTACGTATCTCAACCTTTAGTGAGAAGCCCCGAATTCCACGATCCAGAGGGAGCTAG
The DNA here is from genome assembly GCF_009829155.1 of Mustela erminea. Lineage (NCBI taxonomy): Eukaryota > Metazoa > Chordata > Mammalia > Carnivora > Mustelidae > Mustela > Mustela erminea. Next base: position 25,447,907 of record NC_045634.1, on the reverse strand, counting down.
CAGGGAACCACACTGGGACCCTGGAGGTTCATCCAATGCCTCTGGTCCCCTTACCCTAACGACATCAGTTGCAGTCAAGCTGTAGGGCTGATGACTGCCTGAGGTTCTGGCTCAAAGCCCCCAAGAGGAGGAAATCGCTCTGAAGTCATCAGGCTTTCCTTCCACTAGCCAGTGGCTCACTAATAGGCCTCCAGGGCCATGAGTTGTCAGAAACTATGCTCCAGGCCTTCGGGCACAGGAGACTTTGCACGGTCTCGAGCCCAAGTCCCTGCGGTGTCTGGCGGAAGAGACATGCATGGTACCCTCCCACATAAGGTACCTTCAAAGAGAAGCCGGTTTGATCCAGGATCACCAAGAACATCAAGCTCGGCGGCCTTACGTGACACTGCCGGCAAGCGGCCGAACCATCAGGGGGAATGGCAGTGTGGGTGAACGACTTCGAGGGGTGGGCCGGGGGTGGGCCGGGGGGGGCACTCACCTCGCCTTCGCCCTTGGAAGCCAAGTAGTTCATCTCTTCCACGTCCACGAGTTTTATAAGGTTGCAAGGCATTGGGGCGCCAACATGGCCTGCGTGGTAAATAAAAGAATGATCATTCCCAGGAGGACTCCTACTATCTTTAAGCCAAATGACTTTTCTGGCCAACAGGCCCGCTCAGGAGGAGAACAGCTGGTGTAAATGTCTGTCTGCAGCGACGACAGTCCGTCTCCCCGGTAAATAAGCACAGACAGTGTATTTCCAGAATAGAGACAAACATTCATAAGGCTCTTAGGACCTTTCCCCAGTTTGAGGCCCCAAATTATTTTTTCAGAGTAGAAGTACTCGGGCTGTGGACTGTGAGGGTTTCTATAAATTCCTGGAAGCAAGCGTTCCGAAACCTTTACCAGGTTCCTATGATCTGACGGCCTGTGCTCACTGTTTGCCCCATCTCCCTCACTCAGACTTCTCTACTCCCTACTTCCTCGGAGAGGAGAAAACACACAGCTTTGGCGACTGGATTACTCTCTCGACGTCACCTGGTTCTGACCAAGATGGTCTTCACTTCCTTAAGTACAGGGCAACACGTTTTAGATTTAAGTTTATTAAGACAGGATGGTGGGGGGGGGCTGGGGGGCTCAGTCGGTTGGGCATCTGCCCTCGGCTCAGGCCATGATCCTGGGGTCCTGGGATGGAGCCCCGCATCCGGCTCCCTGCCCCTCCCTCTCTTCCTTGCTCATGCTCTCTCTATCTCTTTCTCTCTCTCAAATAAATAAGTAAAACCTTAAAAAATAAAAATCTCATTCTCACAGTTAACTCAGCTCAACTCTCCTGCCAGAAGTTGCTAGGATTGGGTTGTCTTTTTCCAAACAAACAATAGAAATGAGATGGGTTTTAAGAGCAACACAAATAATTCCTTCTATGTTTTAATAATGTCTGTGTAAAGAGGTCACTGTTCCGGATTCTCTAGTCTGGTAAGGAACCAGTAGTTAAGAATTAAACCACGAAGAAGGTTCAGAGACCGTCAGTACGAGTCCCAGCAGAATTGTGCTCCTACAGTCTGGACACAAGAATCCAAGTTCCCAGACGGTGCTCACATTTATGCCACAGCAAATACATCAGCGGCATTTGCCTACCAGAGCGTAGAATATACCACTGGTCAGACTTGGGGTGGGATTCTGGCTGGGTAAGTTCCTATACACTGTTTATGTGCTTTTCCACCAACAATCACTTCCTGTCAGAGGGCCCCAAGGACTTGGGCTCCAACGACGTTCCTGGGATGAAACCACCGACGTGCTCAAGGATAACTGCTCCACTGGGTAATTTCTGTATCTGCCTCTCCTTATGCCTTTAGGGAGAAATGACATCTTTCTTTCTCTCTGTGGGCTCAACTCCCAGCCCAGCACCCAGTGTAAACTTGAGTCAAATTTACCAACAAATAATTTGACCCAAATCCATTCCCGGAAAGCTCTGTGAGGCCAAATGTTCTGAACCCGGTGCAAAGGGCTTTCATCCCTCAGCTGTTAGCTTCAGATTCTAGGTGAATCTCTACCACCACCCGCCTTCCGTCTGGTCCTCCAAGCACATGCGCTCTGTCACAGCAGCCCTTTTCCATGAGGATCCCTGATTTACAAGGCCATTTGCCCCAAGACTTGATCACCCGAGACACAGAAATTCCGTTGGTCAAGGGACCAAGGACAAACCCAATTCCAGGAATTCCCATCGGAATAACGGGATTCCCATAAGGAGTGTCCCACGGCTCGTACCTGCTGTCCAGTCCCCAGGCACAGTCAGGCAGCAGCCGGCGGTGCACTCGGTCTGTCCGTAGCCTTCATAAAACTGGACCAGCAAGAGACGAGACATTAGTAAAGAGAACAGTCACACTGTTCTGCAAGGGCACAGATCAGGACGTTCTTCTCACTCCTGAGTGACGGCTAACTGTGGCAACATGTCTCTTTTAAAAATCTGTTCAGAACTACTACGACGGCACCCGAAGATCTCCCTCCAAATCCGAAACCCTGGCCGCTGTCCACAGTCATCTTCTACTTGCCCTCCTGCAGACAGGTGAGGGGGACACTGACATGGCCTGACAGGTCACACTGCACATGACCTGCCCAGGAAGGCACTCGCTCTGTCTGCTCATGGCTGTGCCCCACACCTATCCTGTTAGTCACCCGGTCCCTGCTGCATCCCCGTGCCCTTCAAGGCAGGTTCTCCCCAGGGTTTGCAGGTTAGGTCCTCACTTGCAACCCATCCCCATCCCCTCAGGCCTGATGAAAGGCTAGTTTCCTGGCTGGTACTTCCCCCAGTCTGTGGTGGCCAAAGACACATTACCTCCTGCCCAGGGGACAAGACAGACACACTCCTGTCTCCAAGCAACCTGGGAATAACGTGCTCTTCCAAACCAAAGTAAGACACCCGCTTATAAGAATGCCTTTGTGGAGAAGAGTGACCTGGGCTGGCAAAAGCCGGAGATAAGGAGCAGAAGGGACGCCCACCTCACCTGACAGCCGAGCGCTGCTCTCAGAAACGTCAGCACAGTGGCAGACACTGGCGCAGCTCCTGTGATCATCAGCCTGACTTTTCCTCCCAGGCTCGACTTGCAAGGCAAAGAGAGGGGAGACAGTGAGGGGCCAATGGCTGCACGTGGGTGGGTTCCTCAAAGACCCCTTCTGGAAACCCAGTCCCCGGATCCACCAGTTCCTCTGCAGGCCGCACAGAGAACTCTCGGGTGTTTGAAAGTGGAAGGCCTGGCCGTAGCTGGTTGCCCCCTGAGGCTACCCCGTTCTCTAACAACACAAGCCAACACCTCTACCTGCAGGTATTTTGAAGGAATTAGAACAAGACTGTGGTGGGCTTGGAGGTAACCACCACATCTGGGGCATTTTGGGGGACACAGTATCATTATTCCATATTCTTAATCCCACGTGCCTATAAAACGACGTCAATCATAACATACTTGTTGCAGAAAAGGAAAGCAAAATAAAAAATTAGAAAGGCTGAGTGCATCTGGGTGATTCAGCCAGTTAAGTTCCTGACTCTTGATTTCGGCTCAGGTCATGAGCTCGGGGTTGTGAGATGGAGCCCCACGTCGGGCTCTGTGCTCAGCAGGGAGTCTGCTTGAGATTCTCTCTCTCCCTCTCCCTCTGCCCCTGCACGCCTTCTCTCTTTCTCTCAAATAAATAAATCTTTTTTTAAAAAATTACACTGATAAATCACTGAACACTACACCTGAAACTAACGATGTACTCTATATGTTGACTAATTGACTTATAGTAAAAAAAATATAAAAAATAAAAAATAAAAAAATTAGAAAGTCTCCAATACCCTGAATCCTTTTCTGCCTCTCCATGTTACTATGTTGTTCAGGTTTGCATGGGATACTGAGGTTTAAGTATCGGCTTTGTCCTTAATTTTTAGAAATGTACCTGGTTTACTAAAAACGTGCTCCTCTCTCTCAGCTTCATACCGCGCTTTAAGAAAGAGCCCTCACAGACACTCCAAAGGCCAAGTGAGTTTCCCCCGGCAGACAAGAGCTGTGAATGTGTCACCTGTATCTTGTGAAAGATCAGTCTGTCCCACAGGCTGTTGTTTCTAATGATGCCACTGCGGAGCTCTGCTTCTTTCCTCTTGGAGGCGAAGTCCAGCAGCCACCGTTTCAGCGTGGTGTTTGCCTGCCCAAAAATCTGACGGGTCAAGGAAAAAGAGAGTTACGAAATGATGGGGATGGCTCGAATCGAAAAGTCAGATAATAACAAGTGTTGGTGAAGATGTGGAGAAACTGGAGCCCTCAGCGTCTGCTGGGGGGCAGGGAGTGTAATATGGCACGGTTGCTCTGGAGAATAGACCAGTAGTTCCTTAAATGGTTAAACCCAGAAGTACCATGGGACCCAGCAATTCTGCTCCTAGGTAAGTGCCCAAGAGAAATGAAAATGTTCATTGCATCATTATGCATAATGGCCAAAAAGTGACAACAACCCACATGCCCACCGATATGTGAAAGGAGAAATAAAATGTGTTGTAGCCACACGGTGGGATATTACTTGGCCATTAAAAGGGATGAAGTAGGGTCACGTGCCACCACATAGATGAACCTGTGAAAGAAACCAATCACGGAAGAACACGTTACATGATTCCATTCATATGAACGTCCGGAATAGAGAAATCTACAGATTCAACAATCAGATGCATTTGCCTGGGAGTGGAAGGGGGTAGAGGTCAGCTCCCGGACAGGTGCAGGGTTTCTTTCTGGGGTGATAAAAATGGGTTGTGGTGATGGTTGTAGAACTCTGTGGATATACCCCAAACCTTGGAATTTTATACTTTAAATGGGTGAATTATATGGAATGTGAATTATATATCTCAGTCAAGCTGTTTTTAAAGAACCATTAAGAAAAAACACCAAAGGTTCTCCTAGATCACAGAAGCCCTGCCTTACACTAAAGAACATGAAAACTACCCCATCCAAATTGACCTTGAAGACTGCTCGTGCCACACGCTGGTCTCACCCAGGATGGGTGGTCCGTCCACAGAGACCTCCCTGCCCCAAGGGGCTGGCCGTCTCTCCATCCCTGGCTTGGCTTATCACTTCTTTCCGTGTGGCTAAGTAAGTAATGTTAAGTGCGTATGAACGTTACAATTTCTAGAACCATTTCATAGTTATAGTTCTCATGTGATGCAACTGGCAACTTTATGAGCTAGACAGCAGGGGGAGGAGGCAACAGTCCATCGTGCAGATGAGAAAATGGAGGCTCTAAAGTGTTTATGGTACAAATAATATGATCTCCCACCTTCCACCTGTATTGGGCCTTCCAGTTTACAAAGTACGTTCATGTGTTTTCTCTTCTAATCCTCACCAATGGTTCTGTGATATAAACGCATTCTGGTTTAACTGATGGATAAACCACACTTCTGCGAGACCACGTGTACAAAAGGTATCTGGCTGGCCCAATTCGAACCAAAGTCTTGGACTCCCTGTCCAGTGCTCTGTCCCCACTCTGCTGCTCCTTGGAACTTACTCGGTCAAACATCCGGTTCAGCAGTCTAGGGACCACAGGAAAGATTGTGGGTTGAAGTGTCTTGAGGTCGTCCATAAGCAGCCTGATATCTCCTTGGAAAAATCCTATTTTAGCTCCATGACACAGCATTACACACTAGCGTAGGAAAAAAAAAATAACACCCATGTCTTCATCAAAGCAGGGACCACACAACATACACATAGACACACAGGCTTCTGTTTTAGCATTTTGGAGCAGTGTCCAGAAACCACGAAGTTCCTACACATTGGTCACTTTTCAAAAAACATTCTTGACTTCCCTGGTCATTATACAACATCAAAGTGTGGTCTTTCTCTTGATCACCCTGAAGATAAAGGAGCTGGTAAGAGACCAGATGACGTTGTTTTTAGTGATGATCATGGAGTTTCTGCTATTTCAGCTCTAGGATAAACAGCTGGTGAGTGAATGACAGGGTGTTAAGTAATCCCAGTATTTCACTTGCCTAGAAAATTTAGGCCTAATTTGTTCTCCAAACAACAACAGAGCAACTTGCAAACTTGGCTACTTGCCAAGGGTGTTCCAGTCTCATTTTTAAAAATCTGAATCTCACAAAGAAATGTCTGAAAAGCCACTGACTATGTTGCAGCTGGGACACTGGGGTGTCAAAGAGCAGAGTGGCTTAACATTCAGCTATGATCTACTCCATGGGTTTGTTCCCACCAGATGCAAACCGCACCGGCAAGCCGTATGCAGTTGACCCACAGTCTGGCTGTTTTAAATTTTAAAGAGAAAGAGAGATTCAAAAGATGATGCCATGGAAGTACAAATGGTCTCAGGCTTGAAAGCAGAAACCACTAGAAAGGTACGCCCAGCCTGCTTCATGGTTTAAAAATTCAAGCTGGGCGAGGAGGGCTTTTGTCTTCGATGGCCTGCCTCCCAGGCACACATCCCAAACTGCAATTAGGCATACATGGGCCATTATCAGCCCGTCTGAGATCGTTTTGGAAACTCACAAGATCTCCTGAGGTGCACAGGAGGAGAGGTAACAGACCCAAGATGGGATCTCATGACCCTTGGTCCTTTAGGGTAAGTGCACCCTACGGGCCAGCAGCCGATCAAAGGGCCACTTGCTCTCAGTCACCTCTCGATTAGTCTCAGTCACTGACACTCAGCACAGTGCCTGGCATACAGCCGGAGCTCAATAAGTATTTGTTAAATGAATGGACGGTGCCCACGGTTTTTTCCTAAAGTACAGGATCCAAATTGTTGGAGAAGTTAAAGAGATGGTTGTTGTCACATTGTCGTACAAAGGGAGGTGAGGCTAAGGTCAGCTAAAGATCATCCTACTTTTCCAAGGGCACTTGGAATACTGGTGAAAAAAATGAATCGTAAGCGGACTTGTACAGTATGAACAACCCCAAGGAAAACCAGCAGCTTTTTACAGAGGCAGAGGCTTCATGAAGCTTTGCAGGATGGCATTCATAAAAATTCTACCTTGACAGTTAATCTTTCTGGAATCATGCCCAGGTGCATCTCCTACAGAAGCCTGAGCTTCCAATTTTTAAATGAATGATTAAAGTTCACATACTCAGACCACTCCCCCTCCTCGCAACATTTATACTTTTTTAAGTAATTAGCGCCATTTCTAAAAGGGGGCCGTGCAAACAATTCTCTCTGGGGGTGACACTCTGCCCTGAAAACTTACCTGCATCAGTTGCTCATACATGTGTGCAAGTGGTAAAAACGAAATGTGTGTGTCACTGGCATTCAAGTCAAGAGATTTCTGGAAAACACAACAACTTAGCAGAACACAAACAAACAAGCAAGCGCGCGCAGAAGAACAAAACAAGGCCTACCTCTACAACTCTTTCAAACATATGGGCGAGAGGCAAGAAAGATATCAAAGTATCATCTGGGGAAGGATTGACTGTATTCTGTAAGCAAAGACACCGGCAAGCAGAGAAGCGTTAAGATTCCCAGTAATTTCCCATTTTTATTTCAGAGCACATGATACCTTAACACTAAGGAGAAAGTGGCTTTCACTTACAATCTGCCATTAATTCTCACAGAAGGATGGAAATGAAAAGGCAATGCTTTTTATGAGTGGAGGTCATTCCTCATGACAAAGGAAACCCACTCGGGATTTTAGCCCGAACAGGGAAAATTTTGCCCAAATTGGGATATTAAGGGATCATGTGCTTTAATCATTTAGTATTCCAAAGTTACTGTACCCCACTGCCCAGCAAACTCAATTCCACCATAAGTAAGAAATGAAAGGTCCATTCCAACATAACACAGCATATTATGTTGTGGGAATAGATGATCTATTCCAACATAAAATAGCATTTTATGTTATAAAGGGATAGGAGGAGGGATGATAAGAGAAACTGATTTCCAAGCTCTTTTCATTTATAGTATAAATGCATTTTGAGTATTTTAGTGTGATCAAGATCTTTACCTGAGTGGCCTGCTTCATACCCCATGAAAACTATATCGATTTGTTTAGTGCAAGAGCTCTCCTCTGGCCCCAACTCCTATAAAATGCTGATTTGTGATAGAGTTCTGCATCGAGGCTAAGCTGGATATCTGGTTTCCATTGCAAGGCTACGAATGGTCTTTACTTAGGACCAGGCATAGTGAGGGTTTTACAGGGAATATTCATGTTATTCATGTGTAAGGAATTCTGGCCAAAGTAAGAGATGACCTCCAGCAGCTGCCACCATGCCAGTCAGGTGCCTATGCAACTGCCCCCAGGCCGTGCCCAACCCCCACCAGTGCGGAGCAAACCCAATAGCCTGATCCTGCCACAATCTTAGGTTAATTTTATTCCAGTGTGATCTGCATCCCAACTAGTTCATCTCAGGAGGTAACTGTTTATATAATGAGAAGTCAGATTCTATAATTTTTATACTTTTCAATTTTTGATCTGGTACTCAAAAGAAAATGTGCATTAGCAAGATTAGAAGTTTTACAAAGTTGAGAATGCCCTTGATTGTATCATTAATTTTAAACCAAGTTTGTAATCATTTGCCTCAGTGAGCCAGGAGTGTATTTTAAGTTTTCTTCGAAGGCTAGTTAGGAAATTAAAATTCTACTTGGGTGAGGTGCTAAATGTTGAATTGTTTATGAAATATATGCCCCCAAAATAGGTATTTGGGACTAAGAAAGTGTGGGTGTAGGCAGGAGGGAGCTAGGTCTTCCGTAGCCACCAAAGACATGTATTCCCCAAAACCATTAAGCATGGGGGGCTCCGGTCATAAAAATTAGGGCTCACAGAAGAACCCTCTCAGACACTGTTATGAGGGAAAGGCATTATATTGTTTGAGAAGGACTTTTAAAACTCAAGTTTGAAATATATCCTTGGTGCTTGGACCGAATTGTATCACCCCCTCTGCCCAAATTCATGTTAAAGTTCTAATCCCCCATGTGACTGGATTTGGGGATGGAGCCCTTGGGGAGGTAATTCAGGTGAAATGAGATCATGGGGTGGGGGACCTGCTCCAACAGGCAGGTGTCCTTGCAAGCAGAGGAAGAAACAGCAGAAACCTCTCCCTCATTCTCCCTGGGCACACAGAGGAAAGAGCAGGTGAGGACACAATTCTGGAGGTGGCTACCTACAGGCCAGGAAGAGAGCCCTCACCAGCAACCGAATTTGCTGATACTTTGATCATGGACTTCCAGCCTCCCGCACTGTGAGAAAATAAACATCTGTCGTTTAAGGCCCTCAGCCTGCGGGATTTTGTTATGGCCACCCAGAGGACGAGGACACACCGGGGCGGGGGAGGAGCGGAGCAAACTTTAAGATGACAGGAAACACTAAAGGTCAAGGCTCTAATCTTTCTCGTAACATGGAAGTGAAGTCAACTGCAATAAGGAGCCATAATTCAAAAACCTTCTGCGTCCCATTAAGATTTCATTTGTCCACTTAAATTCTTTTCCCCGCACTGGAATAGTAGTAGGTGGATAAGGGCACAAGAGAGTCATTTCTTCTTGGTTCTGTCGCAGAAACAGTTATAGGACAGTATCCAAATAAATTTGTACCCTATACAAGTTGTAATAACTTCTGTCTGTCAACTTAGCTTTACGGTCACACACAGGACTTGGGGGATGAGGTCCACAATGAAAATGATTTGAGGGCGGGTGACCTTAGACTATATTAAAGCTCAGCTCTTAACTCTGCCTCCAATACAGCAGGGGCCTGACACAGTGGGGCTGCCTTTCCCGCTCTCATTCTTGAGGCCTCATGCCAACCAAGGAACATGAAGGAAGATGATGATACCCCCGAAGTTTACCTCTGTGACTTTCACAAAAGCTGAACAATCGCTCACTATATTTCCATGAGTGATCAGTGCTCCTTTGGGGTTGCCTGCGGAACACACAGGAGCAAAACAAAGTTAAAGAAAGTCCACCCAAAAGTGCACGAAATTAAGGACGCCCAGAACCCTATGTAATTGGGTTATGTGCCTCTAGCATTAGGTGCACCCGGGAGAGCCAAATACAGAATGACCTTACATTCTGGAAAAATCTGCCATCCTTTACGTGAAACTTCTTATCATGAACAACCTTTACTAACACGGGTGACTTTTAGAGGGCATGTAAGAAAATGTAGGAATTTTATTTCTGGAAATCAAATGTTGGTTTGTCCCAGGAAAGAGGGGAATCTACCGTCCACTCCCATAAACATCTGAGGAAGCGCACGGCACACTCAGATCCCGAGGTCAGACACAGTGACGGGGAAGAGTGCCCGAACCCCTATGTCCTCTGCTTTTGGTCCATCTGTAGCTCAACTAAGTCCCACGTCACCCGCCATCCAAGAAAGGGGGGGATGGGGGGACACACCTCCAGACACCCCTCAGAAGCGACTGCATTTCAAAACTTACCTGTCGTTCCGCTGGTGAAACAAATGACTGCAAGGTCTTCAGGTGCCGGAGGCTACAGGACATTTAAAAACAAAAACAAAAACCAAAAAGAAACCACACACAACCAAGGTGGTGTAAGTCAGAACCGAAAAGAAAACTATAAGCCATAAGCTAACCCCCAAGATCTGTACTAGTCTCAGAGACAAGTAGATATTGGAAGAGCTGAAGCAGGGGGCTGACAGGATGAACTTACCTTGGGCCTCTGTCTGTTGGCTCTTCCCAGGTCCTAAAGGAGAAGAGAAAAAAAAAAATCCTAAATGGGAACATTTTCTAAAAGTAAAGAAGGTGACATCCAGTCACTCCAAGCTGACCTCACCGTGGGATTCACTTATCACTGGCCCAAAGACAGTAGACATTTCAAATGAAAGAAATGGGCAATTTTAACCAACCTAAAGCGATATATTTAGGCATCGTCTTCAGACGCCATTTTCCAGTTGTCTTCGCTCATAAATAAAACCGTATAAATGGTATGAGGACTAGTCTTTCAAACAGGATTTACTCAAAAGACAGGAATTAGAGTCTTTGATGGTGGATTTCTTGCCCCTACTCCCACTCCCCTTTATGGTCTTTAGCAAAGCCTGGCTCTTAACCAACGTCAAACCATAATCTTAACCCAAGAACTGAAGAAGTTCTGTACCCTCCCGCGGTCACCCAATTCTGGGTAACTGGCATCTTCTTCAGTCTAGAGAGAATAATCCATCTCTCGTGGACGAAATGCTAGAGGCTCAAATAGCTGTACTCCCCACATGGACTGGATTTAAAAAAATAAAGATTTTGGAACCTCCAATTACAAAACAGTCCTCTCGAATGGTCATAAAGAGTGGCAGGTTCTTTTCCGAGGGGTGCATTTCCCAGCGGCTAGCTCCTGTCACTGCCAGGGGTCATTTGGACGTTGTTCAGTTCACTGCACACAGGTATCTCGGTGGCCACTTTAATTAGTTATTAATTTCTCTAATGAACCATTTATATTCTTTTCCTATTAAAACTGAATGGCCTGAATGAGCATATGGAGTGAGCATGCCTAGAATTAAGTGGAAATCTGATGAGTGCACTTAGGGTTCAGGGAGTTTCTGCCCGGCGTATGGTTTTAAACTGTTTTTAATCTTAATTACATTTTAAATTATATCAGAGACAGACCACTGATTCAAAACAGGAACAGTAAAGTCAACCAAGAGCTGAAGCAATGATAATTTCATTTTTTTCCCCAAAGTAATCTTCATCAGACACAAATCTCCATTCATCTGTTCAAAATTCTTACATAACTTCAACAGTTACATGCGATTTGACTTTTAATTTATCAGGAATAAACGTTATCCAAATGAGTGCCCTATGGGACAAGAAAGCCCAGAGCCTCAAACCTGTCTAAGGACATTATGTAGAAGAGAGTACAGCAACCATAAAAATGAAAGAGTTGTTGCCATCTTTAGGTTCCAAATGCCAAAAACAAAAACCAAAAAAACTTAAACCAGAAGAAAATCCAAATTCCAGTTAATGATTAGCATGCTAAAGTATTTAAGGGTGAAAAAAGTGTAACTTAAAGAAAATGCATTAAAATAATAGATGCAGGGGCGCCTGGGTGGCTCAGTGGGTTAAGCTGCTGCCTTCAGCTCAGGTCATGATCTCAGGGTCCTGGGATCGAGCCCCGCATCGGGCTCTCTGCTCAGCAGGGAGCCTGCTTCCTCCTCTCTCTCTCTCTCTCTGCCTGCCTCTCTGCCTACTTGTGATTTCTCTCTGTCAAATAAATAAATAAAATCTTAAAAAAAAAAATAGATGCAGATATGGGGGCTTAAGTGGGTAGGAGAAGAATAAACGAAACAAGATGGGATCAGGAGGGAGACAAACCATAAGTGACTCTTAATCTCACAAAACAAACTGAGGGTTGCTGGGGGGAGGGGGGTTGGGAGAAGGGGGGTGGGTTATGGACGTTGGGGAGGGTATGTGCTTTGGTGAGTGCTGTGAAGTGTGTAAACCTGGCGATTCACAGACCTGTACCCCCTGGGGATAAAAATATATGTTTATTAAAAAAAAAATTAAAAAAAAATAGATGCAGGAATGAATGGAGGGACTGATGGATGTGTAGAGGATGAAGCAAAAAGACTGAAACACTAGCTGTGCGATGCTTGGGGGCTGCGCAGTAGTCTACTGACCAATTCTCCCAACTTGTTTGCGTGTTTGAAAATTTCCATAATAAAGTATCAAAGCAAGCAAAAATTCCAAATACCAATATTTCTCTTTTTGATCCTATAAAACTATCTGTTTTTTTGTTTTTTTGTTTTTTTAGATTTTATTTATTTATTTGACAGACAGAGATGACAAGTAGGCAGAGAGGCAGAGAGAGAGAGGAGGAAGCAGGCTCCCCGCTGAGCAGAGAGCCCGATGCGGGACTCGATCCCGGGACCCCGAGATCATGACCTGAGCCGAAGGCAGCGGCTTAACCCACTGAGCCACCCAGGCGCCCAAAACTATCTGTTAATATAAACTTGATCACAGGACCAGCCATAAAGCCAGTTTTACAACCACTTCTTGGAAATTAACCTTTGGCTTACCAAATTTTTAAAGACCGAGTATGAATTACATTACACAGGGAAGTATAGAACGCCTTTGATAAAATGAAGCCTTTGATATAAACTTCATATTATAATCTTCATTTACCTAAATTTTTTCATCTTAAAATTACTAAATCGTAGAGGCATCGAAAAACATACCAAATTCCTGTGTGTACACGCGCGCGCGTGTGTGTGTATGTGTGTGTGCATGTTTGTGTGGTGGGGTCACGGAGAAAGAGAAAAGCTGGAAACGATAGCATTATTGTGAGCGGCAATCACAAGGGCAAACGTGTGAGAACGCTCGGTAAAAAGCCAGCTTGCCCCATTGAACAGTAGGGCATATGCGTTCTTATAGACTCAGCTTCTCTGCTACTGTGTGTGTACATTTGTGTGTAAATATGTACACGTATAAGGACTCTGTTAGAACAAATTACAGTTTCCCTATGAAGACTAAGTTCCTCCAGAAAGGTATGACACAGATCCTTGTTTGTAGCCTCCAAGGAGAACCATAAGTAAAATAAAACCCTATTTATAACAATTCCAGGGAAATATTTATAACATTTTCGGAAGGAGAACAACTTACTACTGCATGTAGCCTCTTCTTGCGATATGTCCCTGACAAGATCCTCCTCTTACCAGCTCCTTGGGATTAAACTATAATTCAAATCCTACTGGAGAATCAGCTTTTTACACAATGTGATGTCAAACAACTGATTTAAATATGGGCCCTGCTCATTTTCCTAGCATGGTTACCTTGAAAGTTTTGATTAACGTGAATCTTAAGAAATTCAATATAAAAATAAACCAAATCCGACATCTATGCTGGGAATTCACCAGGATGCTACAAAAGCAACTTGGGAAAAAAATAATGAGGTCAGTAGTCTAGAATAAATGTGTGGGCACTGCAACTTGTTTTACAAGAGCACCTTCTGTGTGATGGATTCACAGTGGGGAACGCACGTAGAATTCTTCTTTCCAGTTAAGGAGATAGAAATTTCCACTCTCCGTCTTTTATGGTTGTTGAGATGACCAAGCAGAGCTAGGATTTCCACATATGAACCAAAATGGCCCCAGGGACACCTGTCAGAGGAATGGGCAGGATGACTCACCTCCAACGCCTTCATACTGATGATTTCTACGCCACATCTTTTGCCTCGTTCCAACAGATCGATGCCATAGGAGTCCATGAGGACGATGGTTTTAATGCCTGGTGTTAACTTATTTTCTACACTGTCTAATAAGAGGTTGGCCTTCTCTGGCTTGTCAACAAAAACCAGAGAGAGTTCAGCTAGGAAGGAAGAGATATGTGAAGAATGAGCTCTGAGGTATTAAAAACCTGACTGTATCATATCTGACACCAGGTTATTTTAAGGACTACAGTCTTTGAAGAGAAAGAATTGTGTGCATTTAAACAAAATCCTGGGGATGCCTGGGTGGCTCAGTCGGTGAAGCATCTACCTTCGGCTCAGGTAATGACCCAGGGGTCCTGGGATCGAGCCCAATGTGGCTCCCCGCTCAGAGAGAAGTCGGCTTCTCCCTCTCCCTCTGGCCCTCCCCCCGTTCTTGTGTTTTCTCTCTCTCTCTTCCCCTCTTTCTCTCAAATGAATAAACAAAATCTTAAAAAAAAACGAACAAACATAAAGTCCCTATCAAATCAAATATAACCCAACATAAATCCACCAAAGCGAGCTGATAACCAGGCCAATGTCCAGCCAAAAACCACAGACCTACCTTTGTTGACTATGTAGGTGATTGCTTCCGTTCCAAGGGTATCATAGAGGGGAACGACCACCATAGAGTAAGCAAAGCATCCTTGTTCAATCATCACCCACTAGAGGACCAGTAAAGGTTGGGGAGAGAAAAACAAGATGTCACCATGGAACTAATTCAATGAGAACACCACTCTAGAGAGATTCAAAGTGGAAACACTAAACGTGGCAAAATTCACATTTGTGAGTCTGCTACTATGTGCCAGGCACGCCGAGGGACTCATCGTGTGAACAAAACACCTGCTCCCTTCTAAGAAGGAGAGAGCAATTTGCTGGGAGAACTGATGCACATACACGAAAAGATAATTAATTAACAATACAAGAGAGTGACCGACTCGGACACGAGGGAGCCCATGGTAGGCCACCTTCGTGGGGACAGTAACTGAGCTCAACCCTTTGCCAGGGCAGCACAGTTTGGATGGAGAGAAAAGCCAGGAGACTCCAGTAGTGGGGACCGCATGATCGACAGCAGGGAGGTGGGCAAGCACCCTGGCCGGTGTGGGTGGCCCAGCAGGCAAGGCTACGGTGCGACTAGGGAGGGGCCCAGTTCCATTCCCCAGGGAACACACAGCCACGGAGGCTTCTCAGCACAGCAGAGGCCCTGGGGTCTGCAGATCAGCCAGGCAGCTGTGTGCAGTAGGATCTGGGAACTGAGGAAGGAGGGACACATGCTTGTGTAACAGGAAAAATGTTCTGGCGACATCTCCCTGGAGAAGTGATCCAGGAAAGACATGATAAGGTAACTGGTCACCTTGCCTCTAAACTCATCAGCCATGTGGCAACTACTCTGCCTTCCGGGCTAACACAGTGAGGTCAGCCTTTCACTTAAAATCCTTGGCCGCCCCATCACCTCCAGCTGGAATCCTCGCATCCCCGGCAGCCCGCCGACACACGGCACCGATACAGACAGAGCTGCCGTGGGAAAGGAGCACGGCGCACTTACGTTTACTTGGCCCCGAACTACTTTCCCCCCTTTTCTTTCCCAGCACCAGTTCCAAGCGACAGATGTGGAGGTCAGGTCCACGCTTCTCAGCAGGGTCGTGTGGTACGTGGTACAGGAGTCTTTCCTGCCTCTCCAAGCTCTACCATAAGAAAATGTCTCCTTCCCCAACACAGACATGCTGCTTGATGCAAACATGTGGTTGTTCCTGACATTCCCTTGGCTCCCCCACCCTCAGATACTTCAACACTCCACTGGGAGGCCACCTCCAGGAAGTCCTCCTTGACTGAGCTCCCATAATCCTTTTTCTCCGTGTCCACCCTTACCACACTACAGAGAAAGCAGGAGCTTATGGGCCGGTCTTCCAAGTCACTGTTGTGCTTTGGTGCCTCGCAGTGCCTGGCATATAGTAGGTGCTCAGTAAACATTTATTAAACTAGCTGATACATACAGGAAGGGGCTTACTCTGTGAAGTAAGGAATACCTGTCCTCGTGATCGACTCATTATAAAATTCCACTCATGCAAAAATCTGGGTTGTGTTCCCTTGAATGAGTTTTACTTGAAATGAAAGAAACTAAAATTTCATGAGCCTGGTCACCGTCCAGCTGTGGAAAACGCTGTTTCCCCTTACCAATACATAAAACTGTAGGAAACCATCCTCATTTATACAACGGTCGGTAGCACAGGGATGGAGCCCACAAGTCTTTTGGATACAGGAACCAATCCAACTTCTTCAAGCTTAGTGCCTGAATTTTTCCCAGCCAAGTTATGCCATTAATCTGTTCACAAAGGCCATAAGCAACAGCTCCAAAAGGGCTTCTCATTTAAACTGATCTTTAATGCAAGGGTCTGAAGAAGCACCAGACAGTGCCCTTGACAGCCAGTCAGACAGACAGACCACACACCCACACTAAGGCTGACTCATGGTCAAGGCATGCCCATGGTGTTTTTCCTCCGCTGCTCATGGTATTTTCAACTTTGTAATCTGATCAGAGGGCAAGCTCCTACCTTTCAGAGAGCAAAGAGGAGAGTCTGCAACTGACAAAGATGTGTCATGCTATTCTTCTAATCACAGACATAAGCCTTAAGGTAAGAAGATTCTTTGTGAGCTACTTGTTCTAGCAACTTCTCTGTTAAGTTTTTGTTTGGAACCTGGTTTTAAAAAAACAAAAACCAATAATCCAAAAAGTGATTTTCTTTTCCCCTGCACTTAAGGTCAAGGACACTCTGGCTCGGGTTTTTGTATGAGGCACTTTAAAAAAAATTTTTATTTATTTTTATTTAAATTCAATTAACATATAATGTTTGTTAATATAACATATAGTAATTGCTAATAATGTTAATGTTTCAGAGGTAGAGGTCAGTGATGCCTCAGTCTTCTACAACATCCACTGCTCAGAGCAGTGGATGTTGTATCCTTAATGTCCATCAGCCAGTTACTTCATCCCCTCACTATTCTCCCCTCCAGCAACCCTCAGTGTGTTTCCTACGGTTCGGAGTCTCTTATGGTTTGTCTCCCTCTCTGATTCCATCCCCTATGATCCTCTGCCTTGTTTCTTGAATTCCACATATGAGTGAGATCATAAGATAACTGTGTCACTTTCTAAGTAATAACACAGAGACATATTCTCGGTAGAGATCAGAACACAAAATCAGGTCCTGAGCAAAAGCAGGTATGAATTCCCAACGGCTCTTCCATCCCCAAAGTCTCAACACCACTCAGAATTGTCTCATGGTCAATACCTCAGGTCTGTTCTGAGCGAAGATGCCAATGAACTGATCCGAGGAAGGCTTGAAGCCCTTCTGGAGGAGCGCTGAGCCCACACACTCGGCTATCTCGGCAACCTAGAATGGGAAGGACAGACATCAGGACGGGTCAGGCCCAGCGCAAGGAACAGAGCTCACCGGGTGATGGCCGCGCCTGACACCTTGGCCAGCGAGCAGGAGCACACGATGAGGAGAGCCTTAGCGCTACGTTTATAAAACGCAAGGCATGATTCGCCGGATCTCACTCTTAAGGGAACTGATCAGACGGCCTCCTCTGGAAAGCAGACGAATCCGATCCCGACAGCTACAGGCCACAGATCGCTGGATGTTAGGCCTTCTGAGACATTTCTATTTCACACTTTACTTTCATAAAATTATAAAACTATAATTTCATAAAATTATAAATAATACAAGGACACAGAATTATTATTATTATTATTATTATTATTATTATTGTGACCATCTGGAGTTATAAAGAGCAGCAAAGCAGCCCAAACTTGCCACTCGCTATAAAAACAGAAATAACAAGGTTGGGGGACACCCTCCTTCAAAAAACTTGTAAAAAGTTTACATAAAATAAAGAGATAAGAAAATAAATACTCTTATTGCAAGTAAAAATAGGTAGATTCATAAAAATTAGGGAGGACCATAAACTTGCCCCCATCCTCTCCCTATTCCTATTCCAAAGTAACTAAAAAAAATTTGTTTTAACCTTCAAATTTGGATTATTTTCCCGATTCTCAGTTGGTGGCTTCTCAAGAGCACTTGGGAATCACACCCACGCCCGTGGGACAAAGCCACACCTATTCTGGCCCAGAACTGTTTGTCCTGGCACATGGCGCCACCGCACTCTGCCTATGGGGACGAGAGCTGACACAGGTGAGGTGACAGCAAGAATGAAATGAATACGCTGATTGTTTTCGTCCCCGCGGCCTGTTTCACAACCTCTGCTCGCATGTCAGGGACAGGAGCCCGTGAAACGCCGCCGTGGCTGGCAGAGGGTATCAGGATAAACCGCAGGCATTTCTAGCTCTCGATAGAGGCTCCGTACATTTGTTCGGGAAACCTCAAAGGGACTCCCAGCCTCACAAAGGTCAGAGTCACTAGGCTAATGAAAAGGCTTGAAGGTACAAGTCCAGAGTTGGCTCCTCTGGGTCTAGTTTTAGGTCTTCACCAGCCTCTGGCTGAAATGTACCAAACACAGATGAATGTCTTCAGAAACTGCAGCAATTTTTAATCTGCCTCGAAAAAAATCCAATCGGCCAAGGACTTGCCTTCTCTGCCTTCCGGCTGACAAACAATAGAAGGAATCAGACAGCACTGGGGGGGATCTGTGAGGCCTGAAGCCCACCATGCAACACTGTGTGTCCAAAGCAATCAACTGTTTACACACCACGTGTGAAAATGAGGAGGCTCGGCAACTGCCTTATCTGGGCTCTGGTAAAGCAAAAGGAAAGAGGCAAACGCCCCCTGGCCCCAGGGCCACACAGCACATCGCTCCTTCCACTAGGAAGGTACGCCACGCTGTTCTGCTGCTCTGCTCTCCGTCAAGAGCTTCGCAAGCAAAGCCTTTTGCATTTCATTCATCCTCAGAAGAGGGAAGGGGAAGAAAACACGGTGTGTGTCCCCGTGTGCGGACGGCTGGTGAGCATGAGTCCCAGGCCGGCTTCGGGGTGCTTCGTGACCATCCCTGGTCCCATACACTCCAGCGTGTGTCAGCTATCAGGGCGCCCTTCCCACAGAACGCGGAAGGAGGAAGCTCATTTGTAGTCATGAATGCCACAGGATGACCTGTCCCTACAGCAGGGAGCCATTTCCTGGAAAGCCACGCTGCAAACACGAGGCAGCAGACTGGACAATTCCCAGGGGCTCCTGTACACTCTTGGGGTCCTACTGCCATGGGGGAGAGAAACAGGGGCTTCGAGATGTCCTGTTATCATGACAAAAATATAAAGCAAAGTCTTCCTGCTCTGCTTTCTGCCGTCAGCAACTATTTAAACAGCAGCAGCTGTGAATCAGCAGGGCCTGCAGAGGGACAAGAATAAATCCACCCCGATCCCAGCTTCCTTTGTGCTGATACAGTAATGCAGGTGTCGCCTCTGAACATCTGTACCACTCACTACAGCTGCCCCGTCACACCAGTCCCCAGTGGGTCAGGTTACCTAGACCAGAAGATGTGGATCTCACTTCCGGTCCCATTTTTGCCGCTGACCAACTGTGACCTTGGGCGAGTCCCATCCTTTCCTAGGGGCTGTTTTCTCATCTTTAAAATGAGAGAGTTGCTCTATATTGGGGCTTCTAAAAGTCTCTAGCACCCCGTAAGGCAGAGGAGAGCTTCTATCCCCTCACGGGCTTTGGGAGAGAGTCACCTGCTTCGAGCACATTTCTAGAATATTATCTCAGAATTATATTCTGCTCTACGGTGTGCCCACTTAAGTTCTACAAGAAAGTGCTTTTGAACCACCAATGAAGTGACTTAACCATTTTTTCCCAAATCTTTGTGTAAAACTTCTCCCTTCAGAGGCTGCACATTAACCTCAGAGCTCTGGGCTAGCCCAGCGCACAGATCCTGGAGTAAACTTTCAGTCCTCCCAGTCAGTAACTCCAAGAACGAACAGATTTCAGTCCCACAGTGTACGTGAGGACCCACAGAGCCAGAAAACTCACCTGTTTGTATGAAAGCCATTCGTAGGGCTGGTCTGGCTTCCGAGAGCCTAAACAAGGGCCATTATCTAAAAAAAGAAAAAAAGAATGAAAAACAAAAAATGGGTTTAATGTGCATAAATATTCTAATTGGTACCCGACTTCATTCTATAAAGTATCCGCAGACTTTGGTCCCCAGATTGGAAATAAGAAGGAGTTTAGATTAGAAATGTGTTCTCCCAGGGTTCTGGTGTGATTTTTTGTTTGTTTGTTTCTATTTTGTTCCTTAAATGGGGCTGGAGAAGAGGAAAAGTAAGAGGATACGAGGCAGGGGTGCCGGATGGCTCAGTCAGTCAAGCGTCTGCCTTTGGCTCAAGGGTCCTGGAATCCAGCCCTGCTCACCGGGGAGCCTGCTTCTCCCTCTGCCCCTGCCACTCCCCATGCCTGTGTTTTGTCTCTCACTCACTCTCTCTCAAATAAATAAATAAAATATATATTTTTTTAAAAAAGATATGAGGCAAATACAATTTTTAAGGGCAATCAATTTGTGAATTCTTCATACCCTATTGGTTTAGAAAGGAGTCAACAGCTGCATGGTAAAAAAAAAAAAAAAAAAAAAAAAAATCCTAGTGTAGGTTTCAGAAGAATCCCTCAAAATTTCTAAAGTGTAAAGCATTCTAACTCAGAATGTAAAAAGGAAAATGTGACTCTTAAATGTCCAAATTCTGATGACCTGGAATGTACTTACATGGGTGAAGCCTTACTGGCAGAGAAACAAAATAAGGAAAAGATACAAAATAAAGAGAAAATAAGGTGGGGTATTTGGGAAAGCAAAAAATTAAGAAATATCAGGATGTGTCCTGATTCTAACTTGGGTACTGAATAGGCAGAGAGCAAGAAAACCCGTATTACGTATTGCTGCTAAGGGCTAGTATAGTAAAAAGTACCACTGAGATCATTTATATTTGGAATCATGGGGGTTTCCTTCTGCAGATCGACCCCAAGCTCACACTACGCTCAAGTTTGTAACTGTGGAAGACAAAGCAATGTCCAGCTAAAGGAAAAAAAAAGGAAGAAAGAGAGGAGAAAAAGCTGCCATGTTCAGATGATGAGAGCTGACCACAGAGCTAAGGAGAAACACAGGCTCTGTGTTAAGCTGGGCCTCATAGCTCCTGCCACAGGGCGTGTTTTTGTCATCTCCCCTCTGGAACAGGGGACCTGCATTTCTGCTTTGAGACTACAGCGTATACAGCTGCCCCATTCTGCGTTTGAGTGTCTGCTGAGGTGTCCCGATTTGGTCTGGGGGCCTGGAGCATGGCAGGAAGGCTGAACCTGGCCCCATCGGCAGTGCATGAGGTAGGGCCCATGAGGCAGAGTCACGCCCTGGAGAAAAGGAGGGGGATGGGTGACGGGTCAATCCCGAGGACAGGGAGGACCCAGGCTGGACCGAGTCACTGCTTCACATTGACTTCTGGCTGTCTCTACTGCAGCCTTGAGGCAAACAGGAAAGAGCACTAGGGGCCTCCTTCTCAGACTCTCTGCCATTCATAGGGACTGTGATAAAGGCCAGGCCGGACATCACAAGTTCCACCAGACACACGCCATATGAAATAATGTTAGGTTATTCTCCCAGAACAGGGATTGGCAGTGTATGTAAGCCGCGGCCAAATCAAGCCTGCCACCTGTTTTTGTGAAGCCAGTCTTACCGGAGCACAGCCTCACTCGCTCATTTACATATTATCTAAGACCTTCAGCCGAGCAGGCCGGAGAGAGACTTTGTGGTCCCAAGAGTCTACATACTTACTATCTGGCCCTTTCCAGAAAAGGTTTACAGACCCCAGCTCCAGGACAGTTGGAACTTAAAAAAATACCATACCCGGGCCCTACTAACAACAACAAAAAAATTTTAATTCTTTTTTAAAAAAAAAAAAACTTAAACTCAATTAATTAACATGTAATGTATGATTTGTTTCAGGGGTAGAGGTCTGTGATTTGTCAGTCTTTTTTTTTTTTTTAAAGACTTTATTTATTTATTTATTTATTTTAAAAGATTTTATTTACTTCTCTGACAGACAGAGATCACAAGTAGGCAGGCAGAGAGAGAGGAGGAAGCAGGCTCCCTGCAGAGCAGAGAGCCCAATTCAGGGCTCGATCCCAGGACCCTGGGATCATGACGGGAGCCCAAGGCAGAGGCTTTAACCCACTGAGCCACCCAGGCACCCCTCATCAGTCTTATATAATGCCCAGTGCTCATTATAACACATACCCTCCCCAGTGTCCATCACCCAGCCCAATTCTTTATATAATTGGACAGGGATGGGTTCCGGGCAATACTGCTGTGCAGCAGAGGTGAGAATCCACAGGTTCGCAGGCAGAGCCCTCCTCTTACACGCGGCTCCCTGTGTACAGTCTGAAAAGACGAGCTTTTAACAACTCCACGCCGGCTTCTCCTTTCATTCAACAAACTCCCAAGTACCTTATCTAGATGCTGGTGTTTGCTCTCCTATAAAGGCTTCGTCATATGGTAGTCTAGGCAAATTAAAGCTTAGAATAAGGATGCCTGGGTAGCTCGGATGGTTAAGCGTCTGCCTTCGGCTCAGGCAGGGTCCTGGGATCAAGCCCCATGTCAGGCTCTCTGCTTAGCAGGGAGTCTGCTTCTCCCTCTCCCTCTGCCTGCTGCTCCCCCTCCCTCAAATAAATAAATAAAATCTTTAAAAAAAAATACTTAAAAAAAAAAGGCTTAGAATAAAAAAAGCTTCCCTGATGGGGGTTAGAAGGCAAAAGTGACCTACAAAGCAGCTTCCTTCAATCAGTATAGATTAAGAAGCGTGAACTTTGTTTTCTTCAACTTCTCTGTAACGGTCACATAAGATTTTCATTTTCTAAGTAAAGAAAGTGACCAAAAAATTCTTGAAAAGTTACTGTCTTGAGGTCAGAGGAGAGTCAGAAGGATAACGTAAGTCACCATACTAGCAGGATGAATTCATTCTCTGTTCACACTGAGAAAAACGTAAAAACATTTCTGCACATGGCTTTGTGGTAGTGGTAAAGATTCTATACACATATGTACAAATCTATACATATACAAATATTTAGTATACAAATATTTTGAAGTGGCTGTATGGAATGACCCACCCTGACCCTGACACTATATTTGAACAAGTTCAAAATATAGAAGTAAGTTGGCTTTCCCTTTATAGTGGGGCTTAATGAATCTTCTATAGGAACACTGGGTCAAAAACGCATTAGAGCCATCCAGTGTTACCAGTAGCCAGTAAAAAACAGGGCACTTCTGAGCGTGTATTATCTGAAATACATTGTGGGGCCAGAGTCGGCAACAGCACACAGTCCCTCACTGTCAGCCGACTCCAGTCTAGCTAATTGTGGCAAAAATAAAAGCTAGCCATCAAAAGATTTAAACAACAAACCATGAATCCCGGAGACCATTTCTACAGAGTAACCCGGAACAAGCCAAAACGAAGAGGTGAAAACACAAAGAGGGATGCGGGCAGCTGAGGAGACATTAATGGAGCACCTACTGTTTGCCAGGCCACGTGCCAGTGTCGAGAGAAGAGACAGCTGCCCTGCTCAAGGAGCCCTGGTGAGTGGGACAGAAGAGCAGGCGAGTGTCTCCGCTCCCTGGAGGGGCGATTACAGAAATAGGCACAAGATGCTGGCAGGGTCGGGGGGCGGGGGGAACAACACACCTAGAGGCAGGAGATGAAAAGGAAAGACTAGGGCAGTGGCACAGAAAAGGGAGAAATGCAACAGGCCCTATAGAGGGCCAGTACACAGAGACAAGCGCACGAAGGCGTGGGGTTATGAGAAAGGGGAGAGGGGTGCTGGTTTTGCAAGAGGTTCGGTGTAAACTTGAGGAGACTCTATCCGGAGCCTGGCAGGGAGAGAGGCCGGAAAGGCAGGCAGGAGCCGTGGAGCGCGGGCTGGGTTTCTCCGGCCACCGTTAGTGTGGGAGCATGTCCCGTGAGCCACACTTGCAAAGGCTCTCCTAGAACAGTACTTCCTTGGGATGTCAGTGTTTATTTCTCAAAATACGGGTCTCGTGGTCCAGTAAGTTTGAAAATGTTGGATCGGGCCCCATTAAACCCTTTGACCTCAGGAAATGTCAGTGCCCGATAATAAGCTAATCTCTGTGAGACTCTGCATAAAATCCAGGACACGCCGAAAACCTATTTGACCATGAGACCCTCTCTGCCCCAGGAGCAGCCAGAGGGGCTCGTGAGCTTTGGGGTTCACTCTTGAGATGGTATGGGAGGCGGCAGGGGACTTGAACAGGGGGAAGGGGATAGAGATGACAGCAAAAACGACGTCCTTGAGAGAGATCGCTTGTTCTCAGTGAAAATCACTGAACATTAGTCACACAAGTGCAGCAAAGGCTTACTTGAAATCTGGATGCCTCTCTGGAAGCCTTCGTACAAAGTTCTGACATCTTCGTAGAAATACACCAAGGGCTCATCGCTATCCAGCAGCGGGGATCTCCGAGCGCCATCGCTACCCTGTGCAAAGAGACACAGACGCAAGAGCACATTAGGGGAAAGACATTAAAAATAAAAAGCCTAATGTGTGCGCCCACCAGGCCCTCCACAGGACCCCTGTGGGGTCACTGCTCAGTATTTGTGGAATGAATGGAAGTGCAGGATTGCTAAGAGAACTCATTTGCCTGGGGTCAAGTGTAGCAGGCTTCAAAGAATCAAGGCTAAGACCAAACGGCCGTCAGAGGGGCCCATCTCTGAGCAGGGGTCTGGTCGGATAAGGGGAAGAGAACAGAAGAACTAGAAATGTGCTGCCACCACCACACAAGCCTCTACTATCAACGGCACGGGGGACGGAGCCCGCATCAGCTCTCATGGAAATGACAGGCCGTTTGCTTTTACTTCCATCCTGTGTATTCCTTTTGAGATGATTTCCACTGTTTGATCCCCATGTCCACAGCAGCATCTGGGAGGACCTTCTGATTTTCCAGGGAAATCAGACGACGACACAGGAACTTCTGGTACTACAGGAAAGGACCACTCACAAGTGGGAGAGACTATTTCTAGAGTGAGGTTTGAAGAAAGCAGAGAGAAAGCCTTCGCGAGAAAGGAGCAAAGGGCTGGGTCTCAGACAGCACAGTTGCTGATGGAGACACAAGCAGCATTCCAGGGCAAGAACCAACATGGAGAGCCTTCGTAGGTCATGACCGCCAGACAGACTTTGGTGGATCCTTTTTCTTCTTCTTCTTCTGTTGGTTTTTTTTTTTTGTGTGTGTGTGTGTTTTTTTTGTTTTTTGTTTTTTTGTTTTGTTTTTTTTAAAGATTTTTTATTTATTTACTTGAGAGAGAGACAGTGAGAGAGAGCATGAATGAGGAGAAGGTCAGAGAGAGAAGCAGACTCCCCATGGAGCTGGGAGTCCGATGCGGGACTCGATCCCGGGACTCCAGGATCATGACCTGAGCCGAAGGCAGTCGTCCAACCAACTGAGCCACCCAGGCGTCCCTGTGTGTGTGTTTTTAAAGATTTTATTTATTCATTTAACAGAGAGAGCGAGCAAGTGAGCGAGAGAGGGAACACAAGCCGGGAGAAACAGGCTTCCCACCAAGCAGGAAGCCCCATGTGGGGCTCTATCCCAGGACCCCAGGATCATGAATGACCCAAGCTGAAGGCAGACACTGAACAGACTGAGCCACCCAGGCACCCCTGTTTTTTGTTTGTTTGTTTATTTGGTTTTTTTTTTTTTTTTTTTTTTTTTTTGATTTCGGTAGGATTCTTCATATCTCCTGTAAGCTCTCCCCCCAACCAATTTATCATATATGGACTTCAAAAAAAAAAAAAGAACAGTACAGAAGTATATTAAGAAAAAAAAATGACTAGCCCTTATTATCAGTTCGATGAGTTCTTTCCAGACTTTTTTCTTTGCTTTACATAAGTTTATATAAACTCTTTCATTATCTACTAGATACTAAATATGTGTTTGACACTTGACCTAATGCAGCAAATCATTTTCTGGGATAAATATCACCCGATGATATATTTGACTCATCAGCGTACTCTATCTTGGCAGATGCCTGCTAACACCTGTGGCCATGATTCCAAACATAATTATTAATTATAACACACTACTTAATAAGGCAGACAAGTTATTCTCTGTTTGTACTATGGTAGGAAAATCTCTGCTCCGTAGAATCATGCGTCATGACGACTTAATCTCTGAGTCTGTTTGCTTGTCTGCAAAACGGGGATCCCGTGTGTCCGTGTCCAGGGTTACTCTCAGCTAAACAAAACTGGTCCTATAAAAGAGGAGTATGTAGAGTACGACTCAGACACCCTATAACAAGCCTTAACTACGAATGCCAGTCCTGCTTAGCCTGTATCTTTTCTCCAACAAATACTCTGATTAAAATTCAGAAGTAATTTTGTGGCTTTACAGTACGCATTGGAAGCCTTTTCAACCCGGGAAGGCACCCACCACAAAGAGCCAGGGCATCACGGCTACGGCAGGAGAAAAAGGAGCAAGGGACAGAGTGACAGAAAACAGGAAGAACAGAGGTGCGCCTGGTGGAGAGGAGCAAACAGCCACATGTAACCGCCTCCTGGCCGCTGGCCTGGCCTGGCCCACTATGCCTATCAAGCATGGCCAGGAGGCACAGACAGCTTGGTGACCCAGGTCCTCATGACCTCAGCTTAGGACAGGGCCTCCTATGCCTCCTATCCTGCCATGGTATCACTCGGGGGTCTCTCTGCAAAAGCAATCCTGCCCTCCCCCAGCATTCCACTGAAAACTCTCACAGCTATCAGTGGGGCAGAGGGGCATCAGGGGAATAAGACACAGAGCTTTCTCCGAAGGACCGCCGCGTCTTATCCTTACCAGGCCCTAAGGAAAGCAAGTTAGCTCACCCTTCCCTAGATCTACTGAATCAGAAACTCTGATCCAGCAGAGTGTGATCCAGCAGCTGTAGCAAGCCCTCCGGGGGATTCTGGTGCATGCTGGTAAGAACCACTCACTGGATGCATTAAGGTACGCAGGGGAATAGTGAAAATCAGAATGATGCGTCAGAAAGAGAGCTACAAGAAGTGAGGCAGCAGCACGAAGAATGGGATGGAGGGCAAGGGACCAGAGAAAAATGCACTCATGTGGGCCTGGGTGAGGGCAGTGCCAAGTGGGAACGGGGTGAAGGGTGCCACCAGAAGTCGGAAGGGTTAATAAACGGGATCTGCCCAGTCACCCGGTCTAAAGGAGGTGGTCTAAAAATAGCAGTTCCATTTAATCAAAAATAGAAGACTGGGCATGGGGGCCAGGTTTGAGAAGAGAGTCCGTTTAGCTTTGGATATAGGGAGACCATATCCCTTTCAAGATAGTAGGTCAACCTCCCAATCCCTATTTTGAGAATCACTGGTCTGGAGGATAATTTGATGACAAACTTTTGGTTAAATACTTCTTTGGTTAATTTTTTGGTGGTACATAATCCTCAAAACTTTGAGAAACATGGAAGTAACAGAGCCAAATCCAAGTTAAAGAAGTTAATTGAAGACAAGATTTTTATTATTCTTCTTCTAATTAGCAATCAGAATACTTAGCAAAGGTTTGAAGACGAAGCAATAAATGAGCTCTAGGCCCCAAAGGCACACCATTTAAGGCATAAGTGAAACTAGGTAAAAAGTCACACTGTCACTTACTCGTAATATACTCTGTAATTTCAAAATTTCTGAATGAAAGGGGAGGGGGGCACTACGCAAGATCTGTGCTTTGCAATGTGTTGCTCTATGAAATGATCACACATTCCCCTGAGGAATCACCATTTTAAAACAAAAGTGCTATTTATAAACACTGGGTGTTGGCAACCTTAATTACACCTACAAAGGGGAAAGGACTGCACTCGGGGTGTTGGGAATCAGGGGTGAAACTGAGCTCACATGTCTATATGTGCTACAAACTCAAGCCATTTCAAAAGGAGGGCATTCCATTACTGGGTCATGCAAGGACATGTCGCTATTTCTAGGAACATTTACTTAAATGAAACAAAAATACTTCTGGACTTCTGATATAACCTACAGATGGAGGGTAGAGGCTGGGGTTTCAATTATTTCCAAGAAACAGAGAGAGCAGGGGTTCCGAGGTGGCTCGGTTGGTTGGGCATATGCCTTGGGCTCAGAAGTGACCCCAAGGTCCTGGGATTGAGCCCCGTGTCGGGCTCCCTGCTCAATGGGGGCCTGCTTCCCCCTC
The DNA here is from genome assembly GCF_009829155.1 of Mustela erminea. Lineage (NCBI taxonomy): Eukaryota > Metazoa > Chordata > Mammalia > Carnivora > Mustelidae > Mustela > Mustela erminea. The sequence continues at coordinate 25,419,632 of NC_045634.1, read as the reverse complement.
TCCCTCTCCCCAGCTTGTGTTCTCTTTCTCTCTTGAATAAATAAATAATTAATAAATAAATGAAAAGAAGGAAGGAAGGAACAGGGAGAGATAAGCAGACAACCCCAACTAAACGTACAGGAAATCAGTCAGTAAGATTGAGTATCAAGGAGAATTATGCTATACACTTCTTTAATGTGGTTTCAGAGTCTTCTAATTTAAAAAAAAAAATAGAAAAGGTCATGAGTCAAATACACTACGGTCACATCAGTGGTCCTGAGTCCATTCGGCAACATCTCTATAAGCTAAGGTTCCTCTTGAGGTCAGTCTCCCCATGTGGGCTGAATTAGGAAATGAAAGTTCAAGTTCCACTTGGGGCCAGTAAGGGCAGGACCTCAGTGGATGTCTGCGTATCCGTGGTTCCCAAGACCGGAACCTTTGCCTATACGGGCCCTTGCTCCCACTTTCTGAAAGTTCACTTTATGAAACCTGACTTTTATGAAAGACTCGCATGAGTACTACCTGTTTCACCAACTGGACAAAATCCGAAGAGGAGTTTCACGTTTATGCAAAAAGGAGTTTTGTGTTTACATAGATCTTTTTGTAAAAGGGAAGTGGCATAACTGGAACTTCTGGAAAGTGGGGGGCACTCTTGCTTTATGCCCTTTAGGCTTACAAACGCTTTCAGAGGGGCGCTCTACTTATGGATACCAGGGGAAACCTGTATTTGATGAAAAGGACTCAAGATGATGAGAGTCATTTTGTGCACGCTCATATTTAAATGCAAAAATGGAATTACAGGGGTGCCTGGGTGGCTCAGTGGGTTAAAGCCTCTGCCTTTGGCTCCGGTCATGATCCCAGGGTCCTGGGATTGAGCCCCGCGATGATGGGTTCTCTGCTCAGCAGGGAGCCTGCTTCCCTTCCTCTCTCTCTGCTTACTTGTGATCTCTATCTGCCAAATAAATAAATAAAATCTTTTTTTAAAAAATGGAATTACACTCTTGTGAATTTCTGGGGGATAGAAAGATCCAGACTTTGTAAACTGGTCTTGTTCATCTCTGTCTAGAAAATGGGTATCCGCAGGCCATGACAGTCAAGTTCCCTCTGTGTTACTCCTGTTTACTCCTGCTGGGGGGGGGAGGGTCAGAAGGAGGAAGGGAGACAAGGGAGGGAAGGTGAACTACGAAACTTGTAAGGAAGCTGTGGAGGACGTGGCTGAATTTTAATGTTAAATCCATCTCCAGGGGAAAAACAGCAGAATCACAGCCCTAGGGGCATGGGGTTTTTATGGGTTGTTGGATTTTTGTTTATTCATTTATTTATTATTTTCTATTGCCAATATCCTCCATGTGAAACTTTCTTCCCAGCACTTACATTTTTACATGCCTCTTACCCTGCCCAGAGCATCACTGTCTTGCTCCACAGGCACAAAAACCACTCTTACATCCAGTGACCTCTTAGACTCCCTGGCCACCAATTCTCAATCCCACCAACACTAGATTTTTGCTGTATGAAACAGGGCCTTTAAAGGCCAGCCGGTCGGTAACCTTCCCACCTCAATTCCCGAACGCTAACAGACAGGACACGTAAAACACACCTAAACTCCCCGTGATATGCTGAGCTGTCTACATCCCAGCATAGCGGGGAACCGTCAGGCTCACTGTTCATGCTTACCCTTGAACAAACTGACTTCCCCAGATCCTTTACGCCCAGGGAGGAAAGAAAGGACAGAACCATCACGTCACCATCAGTGCTGGGTTCTGTCATCTGAGTGCAGGAACAATGGAGCTAAGTGACTATTTCCTGAGCACCCGCTACATGCCAGCCGCTCTGCAGGTGAGAAAGCAGCCCCAGGGCAAGGCTTTGGCAGGAAATGCCCTGGACGCAGCTCCATCGAAACTGGCATGGTAAGAAGATTCTGTGGGTCCCGAGCAGGTTCAAACTCACCCCCACACCACTCCTCTCCATCTTCAAGGAGCCAGGCCCAGATCACCGGTGGCCGACTCAGTTTTTTGGATCTTTAACACTTTCCCCTCATCCCAGAAGGGCGTCCATTTCACACCCCCCACCCGGTTTCCTACTTCCTGAGCCCCCACTTTCCCAAGCGAAGGATGTGCTTCCGGGGCGCGGGAGGGGGGGAGATCTGGCACAGCACTTGGAAACGATAGTTCTGTGCCCCAAGGCACATTTCAATGTCATCACGAGGGGACATCAGCCAACCAGAGAAGAGAAAATCGCACCCTCCCACCTCCGTGAGAGGGAAGAAAGTCTGGAGCCACCAAACCCCAAACCCACAAACACACATTGTCCCAGCAGGACAAAACTGCCTGTAGCATCTCTACGTGCCCGCCTTTAGACATGCCAACCATTCCGCTCCGCTGTGGGCGAGTCGACAGGGAACCAGTGTCTACTTCTCATCCATGGCCGGCCTTCTAGACATGAAGTATGAGAAGGAGAGAGTTTTGTCGAGGGGCTCGGAAAGTTTTCAGTTGTCATTTTTCATTTGACACGAGTCGCCCCGGCTATTTTTAAACTCAAATAAATATTCCAGCACACACTTCTGTCATTTATGAATACACACGTTCCCTGCTCAAGGAAGCCTGTGAGAGGCGGCATCCCTTGCACAAAATCAAAGCTCGTGGTCAGACCTGTTTGACCATACTCCTATTTAGTGAACAGTCGTAAGCGTTTACTGCCTGGTTAAATGGAACCGAGAAATAGATTTTTCTAAAACAATCATCTTTCTATCTTTGCATTCCTAAAGGCAGCTACTTAATAACCTCCGGGGCCTGGTCTTGGCATGGAGTCAGAAGCTCTGCCTTCAGTTCTCTGTCATGCCTGCCCTTGTCCATACGCCCACTCGCCCGCCCACCGTGGCCCCATGACCAGCGCCGCCTCCTCATTCAAATGACCGGTCACCTTCAATTAGCGGATGAGCCCAAAAACCTAGAGAAGCCCGGTGAAATGTCCTACGATGTGAGTGTAGCCAAGAAAAAAGTAACTAGCAAGGTTTTTCATACTTTTTTATTAAGAAGGTGGGGAGTCTTAGAAGACGTGCTAAAGTTAGGGCAAGGTATGAAAATGCTGATGTTTGCATACCCGCAGGATGCTAGGTCTAAACAAACACACCCCTTCCATCTACTCCCACTGCCCCAACTGCTAGGACCGCTTGCTAAAAATGCCCTCTGATGCCATAATGCTTTAGAAAAACGTGTTTGAAAACACTCTGAGCACCAGAGCAGCCAAGTTGCTAGGGATAAGATTAAAAAGCCAAATCTTTAAAAAAAGAAAAGCAAATCTTTGCATACGCCTTTAACCACACGCACAACGATTTTGCAGTCGGACCAGGGAAGCACGGGCGGGGGGGGAATGCTGACCGGACACCTGCTATTACAAACGGCAAGTGAATGGAGGTTGGCGCCCCCCAAACAGGAATTCCCACAAGTACTACTGACCGGTATGACACCAGCGCATCAAACCAGGAGATCCTCTGGGAGCCACCAGGACTTCCAGTCGACCATTCCAAGTCTCCTCCAGGATGAGAATTCTGTTTTTATTGAGGTTTCTAGTTACAAGTGACTGCAGAAACAGCTAGACTGTTGCTGGTATCTCTCCCTTCCTCTTCTTGCTCCCCTGCCACCTGCCACCGGGTTCGAATTCGTGAGTCTGACGCCCCCTGTTGCAAGTGCTCGGCCAAGGCCACCAGGCAGGCGGCCATGGGTGCACCATGTGAATGCACCCGCCCTTCCCACGGCTCTTCCTGCTCTGGCCCGGCAGCGACCCCGCGGACCCTTCCTGCAGCTCTGCCTCACGGCTGTGTTTGCCCCACTCGGAACCAGCCCCAGCCATTCACGTCCCGTGCATTGCCATTCTTTGCCTTTTGTTTTTTTCCAGCTTTACTGAGGTGTCCTCGATAAAGGCCCCTAGAGTGTACCGAGGTCCCGTGAGGCCCCTAGAGTGTACCGAGAGAGAGAGGCCTGCACTGTGAAGATTCTCGCAATGGAGTCATTAACATCTCGTCACCTTACAGACGTGCATTTTGTTTTCTTTTTTGCTGAAAACACTGGAGTCCTTCGCTCTTAGCGACTCTCAGTTGTCCGGGGCAGTGTTCTCAGCCACGTCGCCATGTTCTAGGCGAGCGCCTCAGACCTCGCTCATCGGGCAGCTGGAAGTCTGGGCCCTTTTCTCCCTATAGTCCCACCTCCCGCCCCAGGGAACCACCGTTCTCCTCACGGCTTCTCTGAGTCAACTTCTTTGGGTCATTTTCACTCTCTGGATTGCCAATGTCATTACCTCAGAGACAGGCAGTGTGTCTGTGCAGGTCCCATGTCAGTCTTCATCAAAACTTAAACCCACGCTATCTGCTGAGTGTGGCCTCCAGGCCAGATGTGTTCCCTTTGGTGCGCTCCTTTCAGAGTTCTGATGAACCAGAGCTCTAGCTTAAGGGCACGAGAACCAGCTGCTCATATTACTCTTGGCTTAAGGACGTTCCTTGCCCTCTGCCAGGGAGAGAAGAGGTCCTTGGCTGTTCTGCCCTCCACCCTATAAGCAATGTGAGGCCAACAACCTCTTCTTCCCAGGGACGGTGCGCACATTGCTCGGCCGATGTTCAAGTGCTTCTGAATGGATGCCCGTCAGATAATGTCTCTGTGACTCACGGCAGACTAAATCCAGAGTGTCCCCTCATCCGTAGGAGACCTTCTAGAGCACAGGACTAACACGCTTTGGCAAGCTGCTCACCGTATATAGCCCACCATGTGGACGGGCCGATCTCAAGCTTTCCTGACAAAACGGAGAGCCAGCCAGCATGCGCCTGAATGTCAGGAGATCATCTGGTGTGAAAGTCATCCAACTCAGACAAGAAGCCCGACACCCAAAGAACCGGTTCTGTATTGTGAAAGATACGGAGCCTCCCTGGAACCAAGGGGCCAAGGCTAACAAGTTTAAACAGTGAATCTGTTACAGATTAATTGGTTTAGTTGCCAGAGATAAATCTGAAACGAAGTCCTGATATTTTTAAAGTGAAGTCTCAAAAAGCCTGGACCTGTTGGTATAAAAAAGTTTTGGGGGGCTGTCTGGGGTGGCTCAGTTGGTTAAGCGTCTGCCTTCAGCTCGGGTCATGATCTCCGGGTCCTGGGATCCAGACCAGCATCAGCTCCTTGCTCAGCAGACAGTCTGCTTCTCCGTGCCCCCCCTCTCCACGCCCCGTACCCTTTCCCTGCTGTGCACTCGCTCACATAAATAAATAAAATCTTAAAAAAAAAAAAAGTTTTTTGCATCCTACAATCTACTCCCTTCTTTAATATTTAAAAACAAAGCATATCACTTGGGTTTTCATTTAAGTACACCCTAATCTAGCCGTAGTCACTCAAAATCTTTCCATGTGAATTTGACAAGTAAGCTATCTCAAGGCCTACAGGACATCTCTCATCTTCTTTATTCTACCTCCTTCAGCAATTACAATGATTCCCTTTTATGCTTTGGGATGGTTTGTTGCCTCGATCCCTTAAACTCTGGTAGGTGGGCTTACGACCCAATCAGCACCAAGTTTTGCTCTGACCCCATCTATGTCCAACCTGGTGCAGGGGAGGAAGAGGAGGGGAGGCAGCTCACCAGAAATCCACCTTTGCTGCTGGCCCAGGCTCTGGCAGCTCCATGCTCTCAGCCCCAGGCCTCCCTCCCACCCCATCCTTGACGGTGTCTGATCCCACCGCCAGCCTGTGCGGCACGTTCAGACTCCATTTCTTCTATTACCCGTTCCTTTTCTTCCTTTCATTCCATCACTACTCGCAGACTCATCCGCCTGCAATACCCGTTGTCAGAAGAGGCTGCTCCTGGGTCCAAAGGTCTAGCCACTGGCTCTTCACATTAATCTAGACAGGGATACCTGGGTGGCTCAATCGGTGAAGCATCTGCCTTTGGCTCAGGTCATGATCCCGGGGGTACTGGGATCCAACCCCAAATCAGGCTCCCTGCTCTGTGGGGAGCGTGCTTCTCCCTCTCCCTCTGCCTGCCACTCCCCCGGCCTACGCTCTCTTTCCCTCTGTCAAATAAATAAATAAAATCTTTAAAAAATTAATCTAGACAGACCCCAACTTGCCTTATTATCCTTATTTTCCTCCTCCCCCGCCCCTGAAAAACCCTAGCTAGAATCCATAACTTTCAAGTACTGTAATGAACTGTAATGAAAGCAGCATAACAGAGCTCTTGATAGCCCACTAACGGTAGGTGCAATTTTGCCTCTTTGGATTCAACTGTTTTCTTATATATAAAACATGATGGTTACGAGGAGGCCTTTACAGAAGAAGAAAACTAACACTGACCGAACACTTAGCATGGATAAGCGGACACTCTGCAAATAATCTAAGCAGCGCCAATCTAATCTAACCCACCAGGGAGGGCAGATACTGTCACTCCTGTTTTCTAGAAGGCTGAAGGTCGGGAAAGTCAGGGGAACTTGCCCAAAGCTGCCCGGTCTAAGCCAAGGAGCCAGGCCCAGCCTCTGCCACATCCGCAGCCTCCCTGGTCCTCTCCAGCACCATCATGCTCTCCTCTGTCCCACCAAGGCCTGGGTCTAGGTCCCAAGGGGTCCCTAGTCACTGTGGTGAAGGTCATCTTCACCAGGGGAGGTGGAGATCTCAGCCGACAGGCAGAGGCAAGCTGAACCTGGAAATGTGCACATCACCTGTGAACGTGATTAAAGGCCGCACAGACACAGAAAAGCTCGCTTCCCTCCACAGCTCAGAGTCATGGAGCAGCAGCAGAAAAATTCTGTGGCAGATGGAAGTTCCTCCCCAACATGCAGGAAGAGGCAGTCCTTGGGGTCCCGCTGCTGCAGGCCGGGTCAGCTGCCACCAAGGATGCCGGGGCACAGCCCTCTAAACACAGCCCAGATCAAACCATGCTTGAAAGTTAAAAAAGGCTTGCTGGATTCTGTTCCAAACTCCAACTTCTCTGTCCCATTCTGCAGCCCATGTCCTCACTGCCTTTCATACATAGGACTAGGGCTCAATGCTAACATCCCCTTTATCACCGTGACTTTTTAAAAATTGTTTTTATTCACTTGAGAAAGTGAGAGAGAGGAGGAGAGAGAGAGAGAGAGAGCAAAAGTGGGAGGCGGGCAGAGGGAGAGGGAAAAGCAGGCTCCCCATTAAGCAGGAATCCTGATGTAGGACTCAATGCCAGGACCCTGGGATCATGATCTGAGCCAAAGGCAGACACTTAACCAACTGAGCCACCCAGGTGCCCTTCCACCCTGACTTTTATTTTTTTATTTTTTAAAATATTTTATTTATTTATTTATTTGACAGAGAGAGATCACAAGCAGGCAGAGAGGCAGGCAGAGAGAGAGGAGGAAGCAGGCTCCCCGCTGAGCAGAGAGCCCGATGCGGGGCTCGATCCCAGGACTCTGAGATCATGACCTGAGCCGAAGGCAGCGGCTTAACCCACCACCCTGACTTTTAAAAGGAAATGTCAGAAGCGGTAACTTATCAAGAACCTCTGTGCCGCTGCTTTAAGAAGGTGTAGCTTGGAGGGGCACCTGGGTGGCTCAGTCATTAAGAGTCTGCCTTTGGCTCAGATCCCAGGGTCTTGGGATCAAGTCCCACATCAGGCTCCCTGGTCTGCAGGAACCCTGCTTCTCCTCCCACGCCCCCTGCTTGTGTTCCCTCTCTCGCTGTGTCTCTCTGTCAAATAAATAAATAAAATCTTAAAAAAAAAAAAAAAAAAAAAGAAGGTGCAGCTTGGAATCACGCGGTGGGTGGTCATGAGATGCAGCAAAACAGAAAAGTGCAGATTCCTCTCGTTTTAATATCCAGGAAGGTTTATGGGAAGCGGGAGAGGGTAAAAATCTGGATGTGAAATGGAGGCCGGGGCTGGGGGGATCAGGATGTGGACTGGCAAATGGCGCTTGCTTGTTTTCAAAGTAGGAACCAAACAACAATATTTTATTCCGGCAATCAGTTCCTCTGACCGTGCCAGATAAGCAGGCTTTTCATGAATATGTAATGAAATGAATTAAGGGCTTCTTTCTGCCATAAGCAGTCCATACAGCCATGCTAGCTATATAAACGCATCTATAACTACCAAGCTCTCTTGAATTCGATATTTTAAGGTCTTTTTTTAGAAATGCAAAGCAAAAGGACCTACAAGTTCTGAAAACCAGAACTAAGTCCATTTCTATTAGCCAAGAGAAAAATCAGGAAGCCTCTCTACCAGGGAGTGGAATTATAGATTTTAATTTTCTTTCCGCTTCTCAGTAATTTTTAAACTATTCCACAGAGGACACGCATGCTTATTTTCCCAAGTTTCAGAATGACTTTATGCGAAGCTGGAGCTTAAAGAGCATATTGTAAGTGCTTCCACAATTTCTCATATAATACGAATTAGGCATTTACAGTTACTGCTAAATTATAAATATCTTAAACCTGTGCTTGCCAAATATTCTTTTCACAGCAATGGCAATGCTACTGTGAGACATCAGGTCCTCCTCCAGAAGAAAAGGAATCTCAAAAACCTCACACACATCTATTCTTCTCCTTCACGGTTTGTGATTAGCTGAGGTAAAATATTAAGCCATGTTTACCTTCTAAATAAGGCATAGAACCAACTTTCCTTGGCAATAATTCAGTCATTCTATTTTTACATTTTGGCATGTATTAGACTGACATATCTACTATATATTTAAAAAGCTTCAAATTAATGAATCCAAGCAATTGTCTAAAGGAAAGCAAAGAACTAAAACTATAAATAGCAAAACTATAAATAACAAAAAGGTACTCATCAGGCCAAGGTTCATTTGAAAGGGCATCTCTCCTGCTCACCGCCATCAGCCTGGGGAGCAGGGCAGGTTGGAGAAAAAGAAATATTCTTTATATGTGCTAGAAGTTAGAAATACTGAAAACGGATTCTGCCCTGGGTAGGGCAAAGTGAGAGACGACAACGCAGAGAGTAGGCCAAGAGTCCCCAGCACCAGAGAGACCCCCGCTGCTTCATCTTTTCAACCCCTCACGTTTTATACTAAAGAGATTCAGAAGGGAAGGAGGGCAGAGCCGAAGCATTAAGAAAGAATCTTTCTAAAAAGGGTCCTTAACTTTCCCCATGCCATTGCAACCATTCAGCCCTAATGAGGGAAATACATTGCGTTTCACTTTCATGACGACAAGAACATGGCTGACGGTGTGCCCAAGTTCTACACAACTGTGGTACTCAACCTCTGATACCACCTGAATGCTCTTGGCTTGTTCTTGGCCTACCCAAAACTCTGTGGCCGTGTTATTCTGGCAAGTTCCTAGCATTGCCTTTTCCTAGGTTAAATCTCAGTCTCTTTCAAAAGTTTGGGAGGTGTTCTAAGTATCAGGTATACCACAGAGGAAATCCTTCTTTCTGGAATGTTTGTTTGACAACTCTCTTCTCTGCTGGAACATAAGCCCCTTGGGAGCAGGGACTCTATGCCTCTCCTTTCCTGCTCACAGAATCTTCTGGGCCGACTGTAGGGCCTAGCAACGGGTCAAAACTGAGTAGGACTCTTGCAGTGAGCCTCTGGGTGACTAGAGGGAGACACCCCGCCAACACCACCCACTTTGTCCCTCTGCCCTGTATTTTGGCCCTTACCCCCATCTATGACCCCACCGGCCAACTTTGTGTGTTGAGCACGTTTTGGCTTACAAAGTGCCCTTGCAAGCAAATATCGGCCAGTGACTGATGTTGACCAACATAGCACTCGACGGGGAACCTGGAGAAATGCAGAGAAAATGCACACAGCAGGCAGGCCAGCCCCTCCACTTACCGGCACTTCCACAGACTGCATGGAGAGGTCGCATGGTGGCTTCAGGGCTTTGGGCCTCGTGGCGTACCAGAAGGTGGTGAGGGCGGCAAAAGCTCCAAAGCCCATGAGTGTGTTGGTCGGCAGCGTGCGAACGTACTGTCGGAAGTCAGCCAGCTCTGGCATTCGAAAATACCGGAACAACTCGTGGGCTTGCATCATCCCGTGATGGTCGCTCCCTAAGCTGAATTCTGTCAAAAGACAAGAATGTCACATTCCTTCCAGGAAGGCAAGACCTATGTCCAAAACTCCTAAAGGCCAACCATCCAACTTGATTCCTGACCGGTCAAGGCTCTGAACCCACAGTCTAACGGTCCAGCTCTTTCCTTGGCTGTCAAGCTTCACGTCTCTAAAAACCCTTTAGAAATTCATTGTACGTTTGTACGTGTAGGGGTGCCTGGGTGGCTCAGTGGGTTAAAGCCTCTGCCTTTGGCTCGGGTCATGGTCTCAGGGTCCTGGGATCGAGCCCTGTGTCAGGCTCTCTGCTTAGCGGCGAGCCTGCTTCCTCCTGCCTGCCTCTCTGCCTGCTTGTGGTCTCTGTCTGTCAAATAAATAAATCAAAAATCTTTAAAAAAAAATAAAAAATAAAAAGAAGTTGTTCATTATATGTGTACCAGTTTGTGTCAAGCTTCCATTCCCCATGTTAAAAGGTTTCGTTCAGGAAGAATTCTTGCCACAACATGCTCCAGTGGCGTAAGTCACCACCTCCTTCCCTGATACCGTCTCTGTTCCCTTCCACCTGATCAGATATACTCAGCTGTCATTAGCACGGCTAATGAGAAGAAAGGGGAAGAGGCACAAATAAGCCCACACCACCTAACGGCCATCCGCTCCCGCTTCTGCCCACGCATCTCAGAACAAGCTCCCAATGGATACAGCATGCCAACCTAAATTTCAACATGCCTCTTGCCTTCCCCATACTCTGTACCACAAAAGCAGCAACACATATGCCAGAGAACCAGGGTTCACTATTTGGATCAAATAATTTCTTTTATATATATATTATATATATATGTATATATATATAATTTCTTCTATATATAATATAATATGACATTATATTATAATGCTAAAAGGGTGCACATGAAGTTCAAACCAACCACCAAACATCTAGAGAGAGACCGCAGCGTAGTAGCTGAGAAGTAGTAACGAAGGGTATTTAAGACCCCAGATTCAAGATCCAAATCCTGTCTTCCCAGCTTATTAGCTAGAGGACTGAGGACACATTACTTCACCTCTCTGAGTCTCGTAGCCCTAAGAATAAATGGAGGCTGAAAACAGTAGTGATCTCATGGGGTTTTTATAAGGACTAAATGCACGGGGCACCAGAAACGACTCAATACGTTCTAGGCATTATCATTATTTCACCTACCAAGACTCTGTGATTGGTCCTGTGTGTAGAACAGGAAGGGACAGAGTTAATTAAAAACAAGGCTAGACCACAAAGAGTTCACCAACAAAATTAAGAGGCCAAAAACGCACAGAAGAAAACTAGACAAAAAGCCTCACACTGGATGTTACAGACAACTCATACATATACCAGTATAAAAAGTGTGCAGTACAGATAATAAGTAAGAGTAACTCTAAGGAGAAAACTATTGATGAGGAAGTACTCTACAGCACGTGTGGCAGTAAAGGGGAGAACATCGTGGTAAATGCGGACGGCTTTTCTCGAACACCGCCTGCCGATTCAGAGAGTACGAACATTTTAGCTATCATTCAGGAGGTATCTGGGAGCCACTTACAGTGTGTTCTTTTAAAGAGCTAGGTCACAAAGCTGAAGATAATTTTCTTTTTTCAAATACAGATATGTTTACGTTTCCAATCTATACTACTGTAATTTTTTTTTTTTTTTTTTTTTTTTTTTTATGGAGTGGCAGGGGACCCATTGTTTTCACCAGCCACCAATCCTGTCTGTCTGGTCAGCCTGGGCAGACATGTGCTACAACAGCTCTGTGTAGGTGTGTACACACACACACACACACACACACACACACACACAGAGGAAATTTCCAGGTTTTACATAACAATTGAGAAGGAACAGATAAGCAAGATCTCTTTAGGTCACAATGGTGGAGAGAGAGAGCTCTCGGACTTACAAAACCACTCACCATCTGTGCCACCCGGGGCTGACTGCTAGGTGACAAGCCACCACAGAGCAGAAGAGGTGGCGAGGGCTGGGGGTGGGAGGGGGCTGGAGGAGCTCAGCCGCCGCTTACCCAACCTGCCAAGGTCTCTCAGGACGTCAGTCACATGCTGACTCGCGCGCTGCTGCCCACTGGGCTAAAGGTAACTAGCAGACAAAATTCATACTTGACTTCCCAGAAGGAGAGAGGGTGGAGGATGGGCCAATGAGCAGCTGGGAGCAGAGTCACCCCACTGCTCCACCCATGGGCAGGGACGGGCATCAGTGTCACTGCCAGTGCCAGATCTGAAAACAGACACTGTTTTCTTTCTGCTCAGTTTCCCCATGAGAAGAGACAATGGACATATTTAAAAAAAAAAGAAAACAAACAGCAAAATACACAATCAGATGTTGGGTGGTTATGTCGAACCAACATGAGACAGACCAAGAAAGAAACAGATTGTCTGTAGTACACTCCCGGCAGATTTACTCTAGATGAATGCACAGGAACTGAGTTACTCTGGTTGGTGCCCATCGTGGGGCATCCGGCGTATGCCAGGCCCGGTGCCCGCAGTGGGGAGAACCCGGTGCAGGTTCTCCATGGGCTCACCTGCTGGTGGGGAAGGTGCAAAATTAAGCCAGCAATGTCTGCATGGTGTGAGAAGCGCTCCCGTCGGTGGAGCCGGAGACAAGGCAACATCTCTGTGAGGAAGAGACCGCGAGGATAAGCAGACAAATCAAGTCTGGCCCCTGTGGTCACGTTGCAAAAACAGCACTGCTACCCTACGGACGCGAAGCAACCGGACGTGTACAACGTGCAAACGTGCCTTTCTCTGCAATCGTTCTGCCTTCCAGCCGCCTTCACACCACGGCGCCCCGGATCTGAACAGGACTTTCCCACCCACCCCCGACACACCCCTCTGCCCTGGTCTCTTCTCTCCCACAGGTCCCGAAGGTGATTTCCATAAAACCTAGACTGCGTGAATTCGCCGGGGCTGTTCAACAGAATCCCATCTCTGTGTGAGGACAAAAAATAATTCCCCCGTGAACAAATGGTTATAAGCTGGTGATTTTTCTTTTCTATTTTAAGCATCAGCAGTAGCCAAACTGTAGACAGCATTAGACTAAGAAAGAAAAAAAAAGTCTCTTTCTAGAGATAAGAAATAAATTAAGATACTAAGAAAACTAAGAAAGAAAACTTGAAAAAAACAAAAACTTCAGAAAATTACTGATTTAGCGGCACCTGGGTGACTCAGTGGGTTGGGCCTTTGCCTTTGGCTCAGGTCATAATCTCGGGGTCCTGGGACTGAGGCCAGCATCGGGCTCTCTGCTCAGCGGGGAGCCTTTTCCCTCTCTCTCTCTGCCTGCCTCTCTGCCTACTTGTGATGTCTGTCAAAAAATAAAATAAAAATCTTAAAAAAAAAATAAAGAAAGAAAATTACTGATTTAGTAGCACCCCGGCTAGACCATTTCATCAGACCTGAGTGTGTAACTTTAAGGGTTTAAATCCAGCTGCATTCTTATCTTTAACGGGTAATGATGAGGTATAGCAGTTTAATTCATGCCTCTCAGAGGAGAGCCAGGCGACAAGCCACAAACCAGCTTCACTGAACCCACTGGCTAACGCTGTATATAGGAAAACTATAGTCTTTCCGGTAAAGAACTAAAGCAAATCCTTCTTTTAGATCCACAGGAAGAACAACTCCTGTAAAGCATTATAAATCTCCCCTCTATGGAACTGCTATGAAGGAAAAAGTACTTGGGGTGTTTAAAAATGAAGGCAGACCCACATCCAAAGAAAACTGGCCACAATAAATAGCCTTTTAATGCTGCAGGTGAATATAAACACCACGCTTTAAGACAGTCCCCCAACAGGTCTTGAGGAAGAAGAATCCAACAAATTATTAAAAACCAGACAGATTTTATTCTTATTCCAATGGTGTTCCAGCTGGAATACTTTTAAAATTCTTTCAAAAGCAAATTTCCACATCATCCTCTCCATACGTTTGTAGGCCTGGCAAATAACAATGTTGCTGTTTGCTAAGAATAATGATTCAATCAGCTTAAAGGCTTAAGCAGTCAGTATTTCTCGGTCAAGAACGCACAAGCCTATTGTCAGCTAGCTTCTCCTTCCCTGGCAACGCTCTTGAGGCTCCTTCCTCCTCACACCTACGAAAAGGGGTTTGCTCACTGGGGTCCTGAAGTCTAAAACCACAGAATGGGGGCACCTGGGTGGCTCAGTCAGTTAAGTGTCTGCCTTAGCTCAGGTCATGCTCTCAGGGTCCTGGGATCGAGCCCCGCATCTGGTTCTCTGCTCAGCAGGGAGCCTGCTTCCTCCCTCCCCAACCTCTGCCTGCCTCTCTGCCTATTTGTGATCTCTGTCTGTCAAATAAATAAAATCTTAAAAACAAACAAACCACAAAATGGACAGTGAACATAAGAACAGCGGTCAGGGAAGTGCAGTGCACTTCCAGGGCAAAGTACCAGAGGGAAGGGTGCCTGGGCTTCCAGACAGAGGCACGGGGCCAAGTCACAAAAACTGGATTGCAGGACCATCAGAAAACAGAAATCCTGGTACTTATCAACCCAAACTGTGGAGAGCCTAGCTAGTGGCCCAGCAAACGCTGATTTAGTGTTTCAGGAAGTGAAGCTTTCACACTCTGTATCACACTGTCTCGCAATACAAAATGATTATAAGGAAGCTGAGGCTGGAGATTTACGGGGCTTCCCCGAGGCACTGACCTAGCTCTCAAGTAGTGCTTTTTCCTGTACGTGAACCATTCCTACCCTCTGCCCCTGGTTCTTAGCACCGGGAACATGCGCCTACCCCTCTGCGTGGGGCGGGGGGTGGGGGTTGTGTGCAACTTGCAAGTCTCCTGACACCCACCCCGGCTCAGGAACCATGAGAGCGGCTGCTCTCTAAAGGTCCTTCTGGCACTCACTTTCCACAACAGGAGCAGAGCCTAGCATCTGAACTCCATGTGAATGCTCCATGTCTTACATAACCGCCCGCGTCTGCCCCATCATCCTGCGCTCTGAACATATGGGCCCAAGGCCACCTGGACACAAAGTCTCACCTCTTACCATTTTGTTTACACCAGGAAAAAGGGGTGTGGGGCAAAGGTGACTCACAAGGGCATCATTCTCTAAGGACACAGGGGCACACAAGTGTGCGTACACACACGTGCACGCGCGCACACACACACACACACACACACACAGCTCCTATGATTGTGTAGATTTATACTTACATCAGCATTTTATTTTCTTCCTATCATTTGCAAACCCAAAAAAAAAAGGTGATCTGGACGTGTCTCCCCTTCTAAAGTTCCTCAAGCTTTCACTCAGCTGAATAATCACGGTCTGATGGAATACTTCGCTAGGAATGCAGCCTTCAAGCAAACCCACAGAAATAAATTGCACCCTTGCCCTGGCAGCGGCAGATGAAGAAATCCTGACATCTCTCCTCAAAAGCAACAAGCCAAGCTGGCAAGATGCTGCCATTCCTTGCCCCACCTCCTCCCCTGGTACAATAGGCTATTTACAGAAGCTCAAACTCCCCCTTTGTCCTGCGCTGGCTTGGGCAGAGCTCGACCTCCGGGAGGAACAAGAGGGCGGCAGCCAGACCATGCGCTGTTCTTTCAATGTGCCACTCCAAAACTGTTGGATTCGTGCTCCTTAACCCTGGCTGGCAAACGACCTAAAGCTAGATTTGCTTAAGCCATCCCCTCTTGAACCAAAAGAGCGGCCGGGCTCTCCCTGAAGAGGGTTGTATATGGGAGTTCCACAGGGACGCCGGAGTCCACCAGTTTGGGAGGAAAAGCAGAAGTCGCTGTCCAAACCCCATTCTGTACAGGAGCTCCTGACCACAGACACTGCCCTGGGACCATCGTCCTGTTCTGAGCCTGAGCAGGGCAAAGACCGACCATCCAGGTAACTTCGGGAACCCACACAACAGCACGCAAGTCGTTCCACAGGGAATTAATTACTCCCTTCTACTGCCTTGGAGCGGTTCTTCCCAGCTAAGTATAAAAAACCTTAAGCAACACATTTGATTTCCATGAAAGTGAGGCTCTGGATCACCAAGTCAATTCCCAACAAGACTGTAAAAGGAGCAATGAAGCAGAGACACTCTCCCTGCCCATATGCCCAAAGTTAGAAAGAGGACATAAAGCATCTAAAGCATCAAGCTCGACTAATTTATAACCAGTGAGACCAGGGTGATGCCTCACCTGTTCATACCGGCCACCAAGACACAACTTCCAGATGTGCCCCCAAGCAGTGAGATTCCAAATACCATGTGTCCAACTTGAACAGATCAACTTTCAGGGATAGAGGACACGGTCCAAGGTCTACTTATAACAGTTTCTGTAAGCTACGTACATACTTAGGCCACGTGACAAAAAATTACTTGAGAAGTGTGTGCTTTTTCCTATTACATTTCACTGGTATTTTATTAGAGTTCTCTGAGCATGCTTCTTCAAACAGGATCTTTAAACGTGCTTCTTCAAATAGGATTTTGTGCGGTTACGTTGGTTGCCACCACTGAACAAATTCTCCCATGTCACAGGAACACACCTGTACAATGTTAGGACAGTTTAAAAAATGTGCCCGATGGGTCCATATTATATATCTCAACCTCATACCTGATTGCTTGTTAAACTGACTTTTAAAAGCTTTTGATAGTAATATCCACTATTTGCCTTTATAAGGTCAAACCTCCAGAAAAAACAACCTAACGAGTATTACATTTCTTTTCCTTAGAAAAATCTGAAGTCAGTGAAGTAGGCTCTGTGAGGACCCAAGACTTGGACTGGCCGAGGGGGCTTCAGGAAAGGGGCCTTTTCTACCTGATGGGTGTTCAAACTGAGGTGACTGACAGAACCCCCCCCCCCAAATGAGAGCCTGGGTAAGAGAGAGGCACCTTGCAAAATGAGGGAACCTGGGTGACATGAGGACATCAAGACTGACAATTTGGGGGAAATCCTCACCCTCTCTCGGGGCAGCTACATTATTTACTCTTCATGTGTGGACCACGTTCGTGAAGCTTGGAAGTAAGAAACATAACACAAATATACACACAACATTCTGAGAAACAAGGTGGCAGTCAGGGCCAAAGAAATGAGAGAAGAGGTCACACACCCTCAAAGAGGAGCCGTGTGCAGAAGCCACAAAGAGGGCTGGTCCTCAAGGGATTGGTGTGGCCTCTGACCATCAGCTCTGCTTCAGGGTATGGGGACTAAACAGGACGGCTGGAAGCAACTCCCCAGCTCAGCGCTAGGACTTGAGCAGATTAATCTGGAATGAGTGACAGGATGAAACTGGGTTCAGGAGAAGGGAAGGAAGACATTCAGGGAAATCAGTGTGAAATGATTTCTTTGAGAGCCGCTGTGCTAAGCAATCACAAACATGACTAAGCACAATTCTCACAACAGCCCCCACGCAGGGAGATGTTATTAGCTTCAGCTCAAAGATAGGAGGCTGTGCCCGGGGAAAGTCCAATGTCGTGCCCCAGCTCCATGCGAGAACGGAACTAGACACCAGGTCTGAAGGCGAAGCCTGGGGACGCTGAAAGGCACAGGCTGCCACCAAGGCATGCGGTGATTCAAATCTAGACAAAAGTGGGAGGCAATGCGCTGGACGGTAAAAGAACCATGACATGGGGCTTTGAAAAGCGGGGATCTGAACCCCAAAGCTCACCGATAGATGGAGGGACACCCAAATGTGGAACCTGCAGACAACGGAGTATCGTTCAGCCTTTAGAGCAGAAGAAAATTCCGACACGCACCATAATGTGGATGAACCCTGAAAGGACGATATGGGTTCCAGGGACTTTGGATGCGGCGAACTCGTGGAGACAGAAATAGAGGCTACAGGGTGGAAGGTGGGAGGGGCAGGGAGAGTCGCCGCCTCGCGGCAGGGGCTGTGGGTCTGAAAAATTCTGGAACTCCACGGCACTAACGGTTACACAATATTAAGAAAGTGCGTAATGACAATGAACTGTATGCTCCAAAGTGGGTTAAAGGGTAAATTTCACATTATGCCTATTTAACAGTAAGAGGCTTTTAATGACTTAAAAAAAAAAAAACAAACATATTTTGGTATGTGGATATAAAGGGGAAAAAGGAGGAACTGGAGGGCTGGGTTTTCGAGCCCGGAGAATGAACCATAGAATGTGCAAGAAAAATGGGGAGGGGAGGCTGGAAGGTGGTTTGTGGGCTCCCAGCCAGCTTCCCAAGGTCCTGAAAGCTGCCCTCCACCTGTGAGAAGGGTCCACCTTCTCCCCATGCGTCTCTGGGCGAGCTCCCCTCCTGGCGCCTCACCTCAGCAGGGCTAGGAAGGCAAGTGTCCCAGTCTCCACTCCTCCACGGAGCTCCTGACCTTCCCTGGAACACACCAGAAGGTCTTCCCTATGCCTCCATGCCCACTCTGTATCCCCCCCCTTTGCTGTCTCCTTCACCTACAGCCCTTTCCCTGGCACTGTTTTCAGATGTCCAGCCCACCCAAACAGGCCATTTTCTCTCATCAGTTCGTAAGTACATGACCTCCTCAGTCAGAAGCAGTCAGTGTCCCCCTGAATCCTTGAAGGATGCTCCCCGCAGCCCATGGGTGACCCTTCACGCCTCCTACTTCGCACTTGTGGGGAGCATATGCATCTCTCTCTCTCGGGCCGAGGGCCTCTTCCCATCTGTCTTTATATGCCCCGATGCCTTGTCCAGGACAGGTGCTTTATTGACCGTCACTTCGTTGTGAATGACCCTCTGGGATCCTGACCAGTTCTCTGCTACGGGCCCTGGGGAGGGTGTATTTATAGAACAATGATTCTCCAAAGGGAAAGGAGGTATTCCAAGTATTTCTAAACTTTAGCATTCTCCCTCTAAACCCCACATTGTGGCGGCGGCGGCAGCTGCTGGGAGCCCGCGTGCAAGAAGGAAGCAAGCACCCCCACCTAGTGATGCGGGGGGCGGGGCGCGGGGGGGAGAAAAGGTGGGAGACCACTGAATTAAAGCTATTTTTAAAAAATACTCTCCTGCCCATCTTCCCATGATGTTCTCCAATGCCCAGTCGGTTGCATTTCTGTATAATGTCACCTCAAGGTCATCCAAGGACAAGGGTCCTCTCCTCTCCTTAGCAGACATGTAGACATATATTCAGACAGGACTGTGGATCGCTTTTTGAAAGACCAGGGTTGCCCATAAGGAAGGGAAGAGAGCAGACAAATACCTTTCTTAAGTAGAACTGCAAATGTCAGAAGAAGCGCTTGAGGCCTGACACCAGGCTGGCACCCAGCTTCTGGAGGCGAGTCTTCTAGGGCAGAGAAGAGAAGCCTCGAAACCAGAGAAACCTCCCAGGAGCCGCTGGGAGCGACGGCGGGACTGCAGGGAGGCGAGCCCGTGGCACGGCCCACGGCCGCGGGTGGGCGGCCATCTGAGAAAGGAATGCCACGCGCAGGACCTGCCCAGCATTCTCTGGAAGGTAGAGGAAAGAAAGCCGAAGAGTGCTCCTTCCATCACCCTTCGACATAGATACGAAGATCTGTCACGGACAGCCACTTGGGAGAATGCTGACTGCAGTCTGCGCACAAGCGAAGACTTCCAGGTGACATGAGATGGCTTGGATTTAAGAGGAGACGTTTCCATTTAAAAAAAAAAAAAAAAATTCCTAAGGGAAGCAAGGTTTTTCCACTGGTCTTCAAACATTGATTTAATTTTGTTAAGTGAGTCCTCAGAAGCCAAGCCAAGGCAGGGCCGTTTCCCGCTGCGAGGTGGAGAAAGGGGCAGGGTGGGCGGAACGGGCCTCGGTCAGTCACCTCGCTTGAGCTGGTGGACATAAGACCCGCTGGCTAGGCCGACCCAACCCTTCCGTGGGACAGACAGAAGGGGCTTCGGTAGGTCTGGCTTCCCACTCACCCACTGGATCCAACAAGGCACGTGACCTCAGCTGACATCTGGCACGGGAGCCCAAATTATGTCTGGAGGACCACATGTTATGAACATGACACCACGGTCTGGGGGACAGGGCAACACCAGGAGAGCCTATTCTGACAAGAGCTAGGGAAGGAAATAGAATTCAGAACGGACTCTTCACCTTCCCGGCCTGCGATGAACCACAAAACAAGCTCTGGGACAGGAGGCTTCACCTCCTGGGAGGGAAAGACCTTACTAGGAAAGAGGACAAATGTCTTTTGATGTTAGCCATGGCTGGACCCCATGAGGCAGGAACTCTACTCAGGGCTCCAGGATGGGAAGGGGGGCCCATTTGTTTGAGAAACTGCACACAGAGAAGGTACCTAAGTCCGGGGTTCCCCGCAGATGTTGTGTCCAAGAAAACAGGAGTCTCAGAGGCAAAAACCTCATTGCTCTAGGGACTGGCTGTGCCCGCTGAGCTGCTGCCTGTGTGGGCCTCAGAGGGGATCCAGAAAGGGTGGGAACAGAGGAAATGTGCGCCTCCTTCTGTCACCAACACCAGGGAGCATCTCCAAGGCGATGCTACAGAGAGCAGAAGGTGGCCACACAGCCTTGTCTTGAGTCAGGGACTTGGTAACAGATTCCACCCCCACCCAGAAACTCCAGATGACAGCATGACACGGAAAGATGACAAGCAACATTACATTAAAAACTGTCACTTCTATGCTACACCACATAGGTATTTGTTTTGTGATTTTATTAGTCTATGTACTTTGCTATGTTATTACTTTTTTTTTTTATTTCTCAAGATGAAGAAGATATCACTAGGTGAACTCAGTTCATTTCTTCTCACACATACATATTTCCCACCTCTCCAAAAAATGGCCTAGGGCCTTCCAGAAGAGTGACAGATGGGGCAGAAGCCCCATCACCGTCCACCTGGTGTGGGACACTGGTGCAGCCAGTGACCAGCTATGTGGCAACTTCCACCTGAGGGTCTCTCTGAGAAAGGTCCCACCGCGAATGAACAAAATCGCAGGGAAAAAAACCACTCTCCCTCCTCCCTGGCCGACAGAAGGCCAACAGCACGAGGACGCAGTGCTCGTGGGCTTCCTCTGCCTTCGAAGAGTTTAGGGTATCGGTGAAAACAAACACTCCTGCAGGAAAGATTTAATCCAACTATCCCGACAGAAAGTGAAGAAGTGAGTGGTGGAGGGCTTCGGGAGGGAGAAAGCACTACAGCTGGGCTGGTGTGGGGGCAGGGCCTTCCAGAAGGCGGAGGGGAGCAGGCAGAGACCAGTGGGGGTGAGGCAACAGCCCAAGAGCCAGCCCAGGCTGGCAGGCGGGGGCAGGGGCGGCTGGCTGGTCAGGAACCGCAGTGCCACAAACCAGGGTCACAGTCACGCCACCAGTTCACGCTGAGCCCTGGCTGGCTGCAGAAGCTCGTCCCCCTGCAGTGGGGCGTCGTCTGCCAAGCATCCCGTGTCCCCACCAGGGTGAGGCCTGATGCGGGTGACAGAGAAAAAGGAGGCCCAGTCCTTGCTGCTCACAGAGGTCACGACGATCAAATAGCAATGACCTGGCTAAGAAGGCTGAAGGGACACAACGTTGGGTCGAGTTACTTACACCTCTGAAAATAGACCGTGGCTGCAGGGGGGCGGATAAACTAGACGAGCGGCTTAGCCGGGCGGGTAAGTGGGAGACAGAACACCGGCGGACCTCCACCCACACAGAGGAAGGCCAGCCACCCAGGGACGGGACGCTTTCGAGTGTCTGCGGATTTCAGCACAGAAATTAATTGTTTAATTGTCTGTGTCCCTAAACAGCAGCGATGAAGGGAACCTCCCATTATTTTTACCCGGTGGGCTTCCTCAAGGCCAAACAGAGCCTTGGAAGAGCGTGGGAACCCCGAGGCGACCTCTCCGTGTGGTCAGCTCTGGGGGAGACCTCGGTGGTGGTGGAGGAAGTGACACATGAGATGCACACAGGGTTGAAGGATTAAGCTCATTGTATGTGGAGGGAAGGGTGGGGGCCTGGTGACAACCAGGGACAAGGGCTAGAATAACAGCCAGAGTTCAGGTAACTACCAGAGGAGGTGGCAGGTGGCAGGGAAACTGCAAACAAAACACACCCAACAAGCAGCGAAGACTGCTGAAAAATGACACCATGCTCCAAAGGGAAGGAAGAAGAAGAGATGGCCTCCACCGGCTATTACCTACTTGCAACAAGTGACACGAATTCGGGGTCTCTATTTTCCCTTTGTGTTTTTTTTTTTAATTTTATTAGGAAAATGCCCACATGGATTCAAAGGTAATTAGAATAGTTAAGAAGGCATGATGTGCCCCTAATCCCGCTTGAGCTTTATTCAGGACCAACGTTTTACAATTATTGTCTCATTTTACACCCATTGAAACAAAAAGCTTTCAAAACAAAAAGATTTCAAAGAAATGCCACACCTTCTCTCATTCAGGTGACACTTAGGAGGTCCGTCCAGCATGATGCTCGGGGAGTTCTGTGCACGGATCTGCTGGGAGTCACGCTGACTGACCCGTCCCTGAGTCCTGCCGTCTGACTACAGGTTTCAACAAAGAAAGCCAACCTAAATATTGACTTAAGTGCCATATGCAGCATGATTTTTAATTGTCACCCAAGGGAAGGTCCGTATGTTCAATTGAGAATATTTCCTGTGTATGCACTCTATATCAAACATTGCTCTAGCCTCAGGGGAGGGACACAGCATAAAATAAAAAATAAAACCTTTGTCCTAGGGATGCCTGGGTGGCTCAGTCAGTTAAGCATCTGCCTCTGGGACCTGGGATCAAGTCCAATATCAGGCTCCCTGCTCAGTGGGGAGCCTGCTTCTTCCTCTCCCTCTGCCCCTCCCCCTCCTTATGCTCGCTCTCTCTCTCTCTCTCTCTAAGAAATAAATAAAATCTTTAAGAAATAAAAAAATAAAATAAAATCTTTTTCCTAATGAGGCTTCTACATTGTTAAGCTTTGGTCCAAAGTCAAAATATACTCTGGGTTTAACATGACTCTTCTGACATAAGAGGCCAAATTAACATGAGTCACAACCTAGTTTTGCAAAGCAGTTTTGATTCCCCCTTAACTGACAAACTGAGTTCTCACTCTCTCTCTATTTTTTAATGGCATTTATAGGTATCCTGCCATGCTGATGTACAAAGAAGGAGTTATTTTCTGGTTCTCTCAACTTTTTAAAATGCATCCAGAATAATAAAGAAATGGGTACGTAATATGGAAATGCACCCATCTATGAACTCTAGACATCTGCAAATATTTTCTGAACATTGCAATATATATATATATATATATATATATATATATATATATATATGAATTTAACCTAAAAAGTAAATAGCTGCAGAAGTTCTAATGCCTCCACTCTGCACCCTGGGTGGTCTTCCCACTTCGGGGCGCGGGGCACGTGTGCTCCGTTTTGGAAACTACCACTGAGCAGTACCCGCAAATTCTGCGAGCACCTGCCTGGCCGGAGTCTCTGTCAGCTCTTGAGTATGGGAGACCAACAAACAAAAGTGCTAACTGGAGCCCCCTGAAAAGTGTGCCACAGCTAGGGGGCAGTGTTACCAGTTGGGGACAAAGCCCACACACAGACGTCCCACTGAAGAGGGAGACAAAGACACTCAACATTGCCCATGAGGGCAAGAAGTGTTCTGGAGAGGACAGGCTTTGCCAGGGATGTCGCCGGGGCAAGCGTGAGGGCCCAAATGGACTGGGCCAGCTAGTCTGGAGGAAGGAGAACCAGTACCCCAGAGCCACAGGGGATCCACGGCGCGTATCTCTGAACCCTATCAGGAAAACACAGGCTGGCTCTGCCTTCCAAGTCGAGCCTGTGTCTGGGCCCGCAGCCACACCTCTCTAGACCACGGTTCTGGCCTCTGGGAGGTGGCTGGTTGGACTGCTTGACAGGCAAGTTCCCTGCCAGCTCCCCATTCTGGGGTACCTCAGAAGCCTGCGTGACGCACAATGTGGGTAATTGTCCCTAGAGAAGGAACAAACAGCTAATTGACCATTTTACTAGTGGCACGGAGACAAGGTATGGTTTTAAGTAGAACTACCAGGTAAATGAAGACTAGGGTACAGTTACGTAAGATTATCTAGAACCTGACACTGATCTGCCTTCTTCCCACTACAAAGCCTATAGCCACCTGCTGTTTGAAAATCTCCGGAAGTACCCTGCAAACGATACCTCAGATATACCCCTAGACATTAAGTTCAACCCAATGAAAGTTCAGGCTTTGGTCTAGTGATTTTTGATGCCTTGATCTTACCTACAAGATCTAAGCTTTGCCCAGAACCATAATACACAAACCTGGGGCATCTAAAAGTCTATTCTTGTCAGCCAGTGACTCCCTTCTATACCTGACCATCGGAACGTCTCCTGGTCTCAACCAACCATCAGGCGGTATTAAGTGCTTACTCGCAGTAAGGTCCCATGTTAAACGCTGCTGAAAACTCACAGATGACAATGACTAGGTCTGTTAAATGCCCAGAGCCTAGAACGGAGCTGCGGAGCCTATGTGAGGGAATAAGATATGTTCACGTGAAAGACAAATGAAGGATGGAGGGAGTTATTCCAAAACAGGAATAACCAGTACAGCCAGGCATCAACCAACTGGGAGCGAAGTAAGCCACTGGCCCACAACAGGCTCAGGAGAACCCGGATGAACCAGGCTTGAACGCTTCCAAATCAGAATTAGGGGTGGGGGCCCTTAGGGTGGCAGCTATTTCTACCCAGTATGGGAGTGTTTCCACATCTGAACCATCATCGTGGCTGCGGGCACACCGCCGCTCGCTGAATGTCAGCCCGGGGTTCCAGTGAGTGATGGGGATTCTCTAAGGAGCAAGGCTCTGAAGAAGGGGGGTGTGATAAGGACTCGCAGACAGGTCATGCTAAATGCACAGGGTCCCTGGGGTCCTTCCAGGACATAGGAAAGCCAGTCAGGCAGAGGAGAGAGCTCACGGAAATGTTCTTGGGAGGCAGAGATCTTGATGCAACACTATGCTTCCAGAGTCTGCCTTTCCAGAAGTCCCAGGATGTGGTAGCTGGGGAGATATAAGGTAAACTGCAAGCTGGAAGCAAAGTCTAGAAGCTCATGAGAGCCAGGCTGAAGACTTGGGGCTTTCTAAAGGGAGTCCTGGAAGCCTTCTGGGCAGAAGGGAGGGATTAACTCAGAGTTCTGCATTAGGAAAAGTAATCACCCTCCCTCTCTCTCTCTCTCTCTCTTTTTTTTAAGATTTTATTTGTTTATTTGACACAGAGAGATCACAAGTAGGCAGAGAGGCAGGCAGAGAGAGAGTGGGGGAAAGCAGGCTCCCCGCTGAGCAGAGAGCCCGATGCGGGGCTTGATCCCAGGACCCTGAGATCATGACCCGAGCTGAAGGCAAAGGCTTTAACCCACTGAGCCACCCAGGCGCCCCTCTCTCTCTCTCTCTTTTTTTTTTTAAACGAAGGGTCTCTGCTGTCTAAACCAGAGGTGATGGGGCTATGGATTGGGCGGTGATGCCCAGGAGGAAATGGAAGAATGGCTATGTGTTGTGCAACCCTGTACACAGAGTAAATTAAGAAAAGCAGATTGCAGGGCACAAATCAGAGAGTACATCGAGATCTGGTCATTCCCCGAACAGGCCCAGGAACAAACTCCCCTGTGTGTCATGGCCAGAGGGGAACACAGGTTGTGTAACCTGGGCTCAGTCACCCATCTCCCAAACAACAGGTTTGCCAAGAGAGCAAATTAGTCTATTTCAGTGTGGTGGGGGCCTGGGGTTGCTGGGAAGTCCCTCAGACCAGGGTGACTGAGGAAGCGAAGTGCCTGAGCTGGGGTCCCTACCCTGGCCCCCTTCGACCATGGCAGCCCTGCTTTTATTTGCTATCTTGGGGTTCTGCCTAAAACTGTACTAGAAAAAAGGCAGCCCTCCCCACTAGAGGATACCACTGTGCCTTCAAACCCTGAAAATGCACAATTCTGTTCTCTTGTCTAAAACATGCTGAGAAAGTCTGTTTCTGGTAAAAAGTGCCCTAAGATATGCAGCGGAAAGCAAATCTATGTGCCGCAGCGAGGCTGAGCACTTCCTTAAGCAGGTGAGGCTTGAGCAGCTCTGCTAAGCCTGGGTCCCTGGCCTCAGCCATGCAGCTCTTCCTTCCACACACCTGATGCATTAAGCATGCGCCTCGACGGTTCACCAGTCTTAGGAGACCAACTTCCAGGGCAGGGCAGGCACAGCCTTTTACTCTTTAATTCTCTAGAAAGTCAAGCTGCTTAGCCAGTGATCCTGCTACTCACTAAACTGAGCTGAACCAAAATTTGTTGTCCTTTTCGGCACTCTGGTGGTCCGAGACTGTAAAAATGAGACAGGGAAATAGCAAGGGGCAGTGACATGGAGACTGTTCTCAGTCTCACCACCAGCTGGGTAACCTGGAACTTTCCAGACACTCCCTGGACCAAGAACGTTTCAAGGTCTTCAGAGGTAGCGGAGCCAATTAATTAGGAGCTCTGACCCTGAAGCCTGACTACGCGTCCCGCTGTGGGTGACTTAATCCCTGCACCTGTTTCTATATCCTTTGTAAAACAGGGATAATAGCAGGACTTACTTTGCAGGGCTGTTGGGAGGCTTAACTGAGTCAACACGTGAGAAGCACTGAGCACAGGGCCTGGCGCGGTTGGCTGTTATCACCACCTCTCCGGTCCCGAGCCTGAGCCTGCCCCTGCCCGGGCTGGGACCACAAGGTTAGTCATCTGACACTGCCCTGCTTTGTAGGTGACAGCTGAGCCTTGGGGCAGAAACTAGTCTCTGTAGCAACTTTCTTTTTACTCTAGTTGTTAAAAGAATAAACGGTATTTGAGGTATTTGGGCCTTAGCTCTACAGACATTTCTCTCTTAACAAACCTGAGGGGGAAAGTACCCATTTCTCTTGCAGCCAAAACTGTGCATATGGACAGATAATACATTTATCAGAAGGCCTTCCAGAATGAGGAAATGGTATAAACAGCAATCCACATTTCCTCCTCTGATGCCCTAATTTTTTCCATTTCTCTTTCCAGACCATGAAATCCTTATTTCGACAGCTTCTGACTAGAACACATGAACCCCAAAGTCCATTAAAACCATTCATGAACAGGGACGCCTGGGTGGCTCAGTTGGTTAAGCAGCTGCCTTCGGCTCAGGTCATGATCCCAGCGTCCTGGGATCGAGTCCCACATCGGACTCCTTGCTCAGCAGGGAGCCTGCTTCTCCCTCTGCCTCTGCCTGCCTTTCTGTCTGCCTGTGCTTGCTCTCTGCCCCCCTCTCTCTCTGATAAATAAATAAAATCTTTAAAAAAAAAAAAAACCATTCATGAACAAAAATAATTTTCAAATCACTGTCCATTCCAACAGTTTTAGAGCAGAACATGCCCTAATTTCTTAAAAAGATACATTTAAATATATGAGAAGCTTGGCAAACTGTCCTAAAATAGTTATTCTTAAATATTCAACAATAGGGGCCCCTGGGTGGCTCAGGCAGTTCAGCATCCGACTCTTGATTTTAGCTCAGGTCACGATCTCGACGCCCTGGGATCAAGTCCCATGTTGGGTTTGGTACTCAGCAGGGAGTCTGATTGAGGATTCTCTCCCTCCCCCTCTGCCCTTTCTGCCCCACCCCCACACACATGGTGCCCTCTCTCTCTCTCTCTCTCTCTAAAATAAGTAAATATTTTTAAAAAATATATCCAACGATAGGAAAAGGGTAAATGAATTGGGACATATCCCATATACCACGTTATGCAGTTATCCTCAAAAGTCATTTTTTGAGGAGCAGGTAACAACATGGAAAAATGTTCACAATATAACTTACGTGATTAAAATTAAGTTATCAAAATTTTTATATTTGGGGAGCCTCGGTGACTCAGTCATTAAGTGTCTGCCTATGGCTCAGGTCATGACCCCAGAGTCCTGGGATTGAGCCCTGCATCGGGCTCCCAGCTCAGCAGGGAGCCTGCTTCCTCCTCTCTCTCACTCCCCCTCCTTGTGTTCCCTCTCTCTCTGTCAAGTAAATAAATAAAATCTTGAAAAAAATTTTTTATCTTCAATTAAAACTATATGCTCAAAGCAAAAAAGGCAATTGTTTAGAAAAACACAAAAAGGAAATGCACAAAAATGTGAACAGCATTTATTCTCTTGAAGACTGTTTTTTAAGAGCTCCCAAATTTTCTATAAGCATAGATTCCTGTTATAATATAAAAAACATATAATATATATTCCTATTTTAATATAATTCTATAACAAAAGCATACATTCCTATTATAAATACTTTCGTATTTATATACTATATACACTTTTTTAAATTATAATTTTATATTTTATATTCATACACACACACATACACATACATATATAGGTTTTCTAAGGCAAATCATTTTGACTTAGGTATTAGTTTTCAAGTTTTCATGTAAAACTTGAAGACTGGCAACTAACTCATGAAGAGAATTCGGCCAGGTACCCACACAGAGCCACCAGTTTTGAAATCTTAGATTTTGCAAACAAGACATTTGCCTCTAGCCACAGGCATTCTCCCACGCAGGCAGCACAGGGCAACAGAGCGCTCACCTCCACCTCAGCTTTTGTCCAAAAAATGTGCCCTCTGTCCAAGCCAGCCACATTTCAAGCAAGGCTCGTTCCATATTTCATGGTCCCCTCTTGATTCCAAAAGGTTACAACTCAGTCAAGAACTTCTGAATGTGAGGATGTAAAAAAGGCAGGAAAAGTAACCTAACACAGACTACACAATAGTTTTCTCTCATCCTTGCGGTCTGGGCAATTTTTTCACAATTCTGTATCACCTTGGGCTTCCACAAACTAGAAATTCCTAGGCGCTGTCTGTCATTCCCCATTTTAGTTAAGGAACTGGAGATAAAATGATCATTTCTGAGTTGCAGCCAGAAACACTGGTAAAACTGCTTCTATTCTAGTTCTTAAGCTTTACAAACTTGGGTTTCTTTAAAAGCTCTCAGAGAGGGGCACCTGGGCGGCTCAGTCAGTTAAGCGTCTGCCTCGGGCTCAGGTCATGATCCCAGGGTCCTGGAATCCAGCCCCAGATCCCTAGGTCCCCAGGTGTCCAGGTGGGGGCTCCCTGCACAGTGGGGAGTCCACCTCTTCCCTGTCTCTCTCCCTACTCATGCTCGCTCGCTCTCTCTCTTTCAAATAAATAAATAAAATCTTTAAAAAACAATTTTTTAAAAATAAATTAAAAAAAAAAAAAAAGCTCTCAGAGCCCCTTTAAGTATGACAGTGTTTAAAACTAAACCCAACCCCTGGCAGCTTCAGATCAGCTCCGTTCAGAGATGCAACCTCTAGGCATGAATGTCAAAGAAAAGTGTCCCTAAGATATTTGTCTGCCCAAGCTGGTGTGACAACCTACAGTAAAAACCTCTGGCACCTTCAGTCTACCTCCTCTGACTGAGCTGCCCGTGAGAGAGCAAGGCTTGAAGACCACGGTTTCAAGTTAGGCTGTAAGATACCAATAGCTTGGAGCTGCCTTAAAGGAAGTTCTTCTGTATTTTTGAACACAAGAGTCTAACCCATTGCATCATCCAAACAATACTGTTCATAAAACATTGTTAATGGATCCTAACTCAACAGATTTTGTATATAAGAGAGAGTAAGTGCCAAAGAATAATGGACAGATGCTTTATGGGGAAAGTTTGCGCAATAAATTCAGCAGCTGACCTTAAAAATTATATATTCATCTCAGGTTCTTGAGTGTCAACATCTAGAAATTACTAGTATTTCGTAGTCTTGGTCTTTCCAGAGAAGTGAAACTTGAAGAGAGAGAGGAGAAATCCCCAGCTGTAAGGACAAACCAGTCTGATCTTTCCCTGGCCCCTCTTCTGAACAGGTCCATTTTCCACAACACTGCTACCTCAAAAACAAAAGATGTGGTAAAGCCTGGAGGCATGACACTGTGGCATGCGAGGACACTTTGAGTTCTTTCAAGCTCCATTCAGAAGAGAGAGAGCCATGACAACTCTTCCTCTCTGATACAAACAGAAACTAGTCCCTACCTGCATTTGTCCCAAGTAGCTCTCTCTCAAATGTCCCAAATCAAAAAGCCCAGAGATCTCTTTCTAGTCAGGCTGCCAGCAATAATAATAAAATTACTGCCAAAATATGCATGACATAGACAGGAAGGAAATAGGTCAAAATGCTTATAATTGCGAGGGAAGGGTGATTTAAAAAAAAAAAAAGCTTCTCTGTTTACAGTAAATGCAAAAAACAGAGGTGTATAATATATGGCCTATGATAGGTCTACATCATTTAAGTGAGGAAGGTAAGTATGAAGTTTGCTTTTAAGGACTGTGTTTTTCCAGTCATAGAATCTTAGCTCATGAAAGGCTTCAAGCCTAATGCGGTCTTTTCACAAATAAGGAGTCAAGTTTCAGACTGGAAGGGATTCTCCCAGTTGAGTGAGGACTAGAAAGAAAGCCTCCAAAGACCCGCTCCACCATGTTGGCAAGCAAGATTTCCTCTAATAAAGTTCAACCTCCTCGACCCCACTCATCCGCCAATCTAAGCTGCCGTCTCCACTTGAAAGTGCAGAATCAACCAGAAATTTTGTTTGTGTTAAGCAAATAACTGCTTACATTGAGGTAACCACAGGGGATATTTGTGTCAGAAATTGTGAGATTTCATGTTTTTCTCATGCTAAGCAATGACAAAAATAAATAAATAAATAGATAGATAGAGAAATAAATAAATAAGAGGAAGGGTATTGACAGTCGGGGGCACTTCGGATACTCCTGCACCAAGAAGATGCTTAAAAGTGTTAACTTCAAAAGACAACACTTTTATCAAGGTCTTAATTAAGCTCCATAACCTTGAAGGTAGGCGGATCGGGGAAGGGGTCTGAGATTTAACACACACACTGATCAGTGTCTGTCTCTAGGTCCGAGTCCACGTGTCCATTCAAGCCGTTTACCACCACTCTCTGTTTACGCCGCAAGGAGATAAGGCATCATTTCTGCTTCCTAATTTCAAAACACAGGCTTCGTACGTGAGTGACTCCAGCACCGCTGTGTGCAGCGGCTACGGGCACTCTGGAGACACCGCGAGAATTTCTACACTTGGCAACCGGCTTTTGGATGCTGCCTTTGACCTTTCCGCAAGCGCCCCGCGCAGGGGCCACTGTCACGCCGCGGCAGCAGGACCGTCCAGCTCCGTGCTTCCAGGCGCGGTCCGAGCGCGCCTCAAAAACCCTGCCACGGGGCCAGGAAGGACGCCCGTGGCCGAGAGACCACCGGTCCCAGCCCCGCGGGATCGTCCCTGGCACGTGAAGCTCGGGGTCCGCCTTCCGGGCCGGGCCGGTCCCCGCCGCCACACAAACGAGAGGCCGATCCCGCGGCGCGCGTCCCCCGGACCCCGCCGCGCACCAGCCCCGCTCCCGCGCAGCCCGGGCATCCCCGGCTCAGGCACAGGAAGCGGCCCGAAGGCCTCTGCCACCGCGGAAAGAGGAGCCGAGGGCAGAGGCCGGAAAAGCAGAACGGCCCTGGGAGCCGAGGGGAGGCTCACGCGTCTCCGCGGCGGCCGCCGCCTCCCGGGCTTGGGCCGGCGGGGCAGCCTGAGCCCCCGCGCCTCCACCGAGACCACCGGCGCCGCAGCCGGAAAGGACGCGGCTCCCCTCGGCAAGAGCACTCACCTCCTCGGCTGGCCGGCCGCTACGCCGCCAGCTGTCACCACAGCCCACTGCCTGTTCAGCGCCCGCTCGGATGCTATTTAAGGGCGCCGCCGTAGAGCCGCGGCGCCCTGGCTGCGCCCCAGCCTCCTCCGCCGCGGAGCCAAGCCGCTCGCCGGTGCGCCAGCCGCGCCCGCCCCGCCCCGCCCCGTCTTGTCCCGCCCCGCCCCGCCCCGTCTTGTCCCGCCCCTCCCCGCCCCCCGTCCACAAGCCCCGCCTCCGCCAGCAAGCCCCGCCCCCGACGTGCGGCTGCCTGCCTCCCGGCCGGAGGAGCACAAACCTGCCTGCGTGCGGGCGGGTGCAGGGAGGCAACGAGCAAACTCAGCAGGAGTCGCTTCGCCTGCCTTCCATTTCATAGCGAACCTGCGGAAGGGCGAAGGGTGTATCATAGAGCCTCAGCCTAGAAGCCCGGCCAGCTCTGGGGTCCCGTTGCTGTGGGGACCGGAAGACGCCCTTTTGCGTCCTCCACTCCCAGTTGCCTGCCTTGCTGACTTTTGGCGACCGGGGTTTCTCTGCAGGCAGAGACCCGGGGCGGGGTGGGGAGCTTCCATGGCCTATTTTCTTTTCTTTTCTTTTTTTTTTGACACTCACTTGCGGAGCCCCTTTTTACCCGATTTCACCACGGTCCCCACATGGGGTTTTGCCACAGTCCCTGGCAGGGAAGACTGGTCTGGACTTCTGCAATGTCTTGATCGTGAAGCAACTCCGGACCTATCATACTGGTCTAGTTACAGCAGAATGCAGATCCAACGTTACTCAAGGACAATATCCACCTGCCAAGTTCTTGAGGCCTCTATCTCCAATTCAGCCCTGGCTGGGGTTTTGAGGGGTTCTGCATCTGTGCAATGCCCATTTGAACTTCTTCAGGTCCTATACCAAATGTTATTTTTCCTCCCAGCACCTGAGGTCTGCCAGTGTCCTTAACCTCTAGTAACGGTGGTTCAGGTTACAGGGGTGCTTGCGCCTGGTATTGGGAGGAGAGCTGCTATCTAGTACTTCTTTAAATTTGCAGCATGAAAAGCATTATTGTGATGATAAACCCCTCTGGAAACAACAGCCACAGTGTACTGAAACAGTCACACACGTTATCTCCTTGAATCTTCATCATAACCCTATGAGGTGGATGCTGACATGATTCTCCTTTCACAGATGAGGGAGAAACTGAGGCACAAAGGTTGAATGCTACTGCAGACAAAACCGCACTTGGAACTCACGCAGTCTGCTTCCAGAGCACGCCCATAATAACCACTGGACTACACTTTGTCCTTACGTTTTTGCGAGCCGTGCTCACCGGAGGTGGTCTCAAGCATATCAAGTTCACTCAAGCAAGTCATATCCCAGGGACTTTCCTCCCAAAGTGTTCCAGGCACTATAGGACAGTGATGGCGAGGGCAACCCATGCTCCAGTGGCCTCTGCAGCAGCACAGGACTCCACAGACTAAGATGAAAAACGGGCTCCACTTTCCTTTCTGTTGGTTTTCACTTGGCTAATCCTTGGTTTGTCTGCTCAGATCTCTTCCTCCTCACCTGTGATTTCATCACTCGTAGCCTCTTCTGTTTTTCTCTTGCTTCTCCAACCAGTCCTTCAGCCCCTCCTTATGCACTTCAAAGTTCTCTGCTGTAGTGGTTTGTCAGGGCTGCCATTACAAGTATCACAAACCAGGGAGCTTACACAACATAAATGTATTGTCTCGGAGTCCTAGAGGCTGGAATTTCAAAATGAAGGTGTGGGCTAGGGTTGGTTCCTTCTGAGGGCAGCGAGGGAAGAATCTGCTTCAGGCATCTCTCTTTGGCTTGGAGAAAACTGTCTTTTCTCTGGGTCTCCTCACCCGGTTTTTCCACTGTGTGCGTTGTGACCACATGTCTCCTTATGAGGACATCAGTCGTATTGGATCAGAGTTCACCGTAAGGGCATTAATTTGATGACCTCTGTGGAGGCCCTATCTACTTGGGAGTTAAGACTTCAACAAATAAATCTGGGGAGAGGAAGAGATGCAATTCAACCCACAACGTGTGACAGCTGTCACTGACTATCTTCCCTGTCGCTTCCCCCTCCAAGACCCTTTTTTCCTAGTCGGTTGGCTCTTCCTTGGTTTCTAGCTCTAATGCTGGTAACTGACCCCTGAGAATGAGAAAGGCACACAATCAGGAATTACATCTCAATTCCTACTCTCTCTGGTAAAGCTGCTGTATGATATAGGGAAGGAAGCAAGTTCAGGTTTTTCCTCTGGAAAAAAAGGGTACTAGACTAAATAATTCCTCAGGTCTCTTTCATAGCTATCACTTAAAAACAAAACAAAACAAAACAAAAAACTTATCTCAAAAAAAGTTTCACAACGTATAGGGTTTCACAACATACAGGGTTGTTCCATGACCATGAAATAAAGACTTTGAAGGCAGGCAGAACTGCACAGTGGTTAAAAACATTGGCTAAGCCCATTCTCTTCCTCTGTAAGACAGGAATAATGGCACCCACCTTAGGAGGGCGTCAGCCCATCGCCTTAGTTTTCTCATTAAATGAACGTTCCAGGCTCCACGGTGCGGGGTTCCATTTTGTGACTTGGAAAGATATAGGAACACAGACTTAAGTCCCTTTTCCATCTTCTTTTTTTCCCCAAACATTTCTGTAGCCACCCGAACAAAAGGCAATTGGGTGTTGCAATGGAGCAAATCTAATGGAAATTTAAGTCTCTGATCAGTTGTTCTCAGTCCCATATTGGCTTGATTAAAATGCTATGGCTAACTCTGGCTAGATCCAGATCTATCGAACACCAGTTGATCCATTTTCTGGAGAAGCTAAACAGAATCAAGGTCCTTTTGGAGACAAACTGAGGGACAGGTTGACAATGATCTTGTCTCAAAAGCTCCCACTTGTGATTGCCAGCAGCAGAATTGTCACTATTATTGATCTTCTGTATCTACCGATTTTGAGCACGGTCATCTGCAGGATAACCACATCCATTAATAGTGGCCGATGTGCTTTTAATTCCAGGATGGCTAAAGAAAGGGTTGGCATCAGTGGCTGGTGCTTCTCACTCAGTCTCTTTTGAGGCTACATCTGCACTAGGCATATATCCCTCTCCCCCGTGAAACTGTTAGTGTCTAGATAGCGGGACTGCATGCCATTAATCTCAGATTTGCTGGGCTTCCAGCAATAGGAAGAAAGGATGTTTCCACCAAACTGACACTGTTCTATCACTACTGGTGATTATCACATAGTCTCCAGTGGCCCTCATTGAAGCCATAGTCTTCCCTTCTCCCACGCCCCTTTTACTGCTGCTATGCACTTGATCCTCTGACTTCATTAACTTTATGAGGAGAGTTAGTCTACAGCTCTCTAGTCAGTAACCTCCATGGGTGTACCCCTCTTCCCACTGGGAGGCTCCCAGAGGCTCTCCGAGGCTCTTGTCCTGCTGGGTGGAAATACCTGCAGATTAAGAGCAAAGCCTTAGAGTCAGACTGCTTGGATTCAAATTCCGCAATTTACTGGTCCCAGACCTTGGGCAAAAAACCCTCTAATCCCTAGCTTTTTTTTTTTTTTTAAGATTTTTATTTATTTATTAAAGAGAGAGAGAGCATGAGCAGGGGGAGGGCTTGAGGGAAGATGGGGGAAGCAGACTCCCCACCAAGCAAGAAGCCTGACACCCATCTCCATGCGGGGCTCCATGGCAGGACCCAGAGATCATGACCTGAGCTGAAGGCAGACGTTTAAGCAACTGAACCACCCAGGCACCGCTAATCCCTAGCTTTCTTATCTGCCAAGTGAGTATGATATCCTAGGGCAGCCAATCTAAATCACAATCCGTTGTAAAGTGCACCATTATAGTATGTATCTCTGAGAAAAAATAATGTTCCACATTATATTTGCAACATCACAGTTGACAGATGAACCCTATATTGCTTGACTTTTACTGCATAACAAATCACCTTAAACCTTAGCAGCTAGGGACGCCTGGGTGGCTCAGTTGGTTGGACGACTGCCTTCGGCTCAGGTCATGATCCTGGAGTCCCGGGATCGAGTCCCGCATCAGGCTCCCAGCTCCATGGGGAGTCTGCTTTGCTCTCTGACCTTCTCCTTGCTCATGCTCTCTCTCACTGTCTCTCTCTCAAATAAATAAAATCTTTAAAAAAAAAAACAAACAAAAAAAAAACCTTAGCGGCTAAATGTCGGTCTTCGGCTCAGTCATTATCCCAGGGTCCTGGAATCAAGTGCCTGCATCCGGCTCAGTGCTCAGTGGGGTTTCTGCTTCTCCCTGACTTCCCCCCACGCTCACTGCTTGTGCTGTCCTCTCATTCTCTCTTTCTCTCACAAATAAATAAATAAATTTTTAAAAAAGAAAAAAAAAACTTAGTGGCTTAAAATAACAACCATTTATTAGCTCACAGTTCTGTGGCTGGGTCCATGGGCTGGGTTCAACCAGGTAGTTCCTCTGCTGGTCTCTCCTGAGCTCGCTCTCTCTCTTGCCGCCAGTCAGCCAGTAGATAGATGGGCTGGATGGTTCGAGAATGGCCTCAGTCACTTGGTCGTCAGGCTGTTTGCTGGGGTCCCTTAGTTCTCTTCCAGGTGCCCACTCCAGGGAGCTAGTTCACGTGTGCTAAAATGGTGGGCTCAGGGCTCCAAGCTCAGCAAAGGGGACAAGCCCTGATGTGCAACTGTTTTTCAGATGCCATGTCTGCCGCCATTCCAAGAAAGCCACATGACCAAGTCAAGTATCCATGTGGGAAAGGATTACCCAAGGACATCAATTCAGAGGGGAACTATGGTGACCATGTTGCAAAAAATCTGGAAAAAAAAAATATGCATTTAAGAATACACAAAATATAGTAGTAGCGATGGATGTTAAAGATTTATTAGGGTGATCATATCATAATATACATATATCGAATCATTATACTATATACCTGAAACTAATATGTTATATGTCAATCAACCTCAACTTGAGAAAGTAGAGAAGAAACATATTAGCTGAAGTGAACATAGAGTTTAAGAATATTTACTTTGTAGCTTTGTTGGTGGAGGGACCCCCCCCCCCCCATGCTTAAGGAGATGAGAGGCAAATGTTCTGGAAAGCAGAAGTCATTAGCTTCTAGCAGAGGCAAGACCTTTCTCTGGGACTGGAGGCAAAGAAGTTCAAGTTGGTACGGATAAAGTTTGAAAATAGTAGAGTTCAAAGAGGAAGGAATCAGGCCCTCCACTCTTGTGACCAAAGTAAATAAAATATTCTTCATTCTAAAGAATATAGAGTCGTGATGCCCTTTCTCCCTCCGCATTCCTCCAGAGATTGCAGTCCTGAGCTCCCTCTGTTTTCACAGAAGAAATAGGGTTTTTACAGGAAAAGCCAGGCTTCTGTGAGTTTAGCCTTGATCAATTTTAAATCATGACTGTCCAGTTCATTGGCTAGTGCTGGTATATACTGTTTCCCTAAGAGTTTCTACCTTTGAGCATTTCTGGCGGGTCTAGCCTTCCTTAAACTTCAGTAAGCCAGCACGGTTTATCAAACTAAAGTTCCCAATTCATAACCACTGATGCTCTGATAAAATAAGCATTTCTGCTTTAAAACTTGGAGTGTCCCTTTGAACAGTTTAGGTTGACAAGATGAAATATATCAGCAAAAGAGCTCCTTTCAGGGTACTTAAATATTAATCACACCCCTGCCTTCCAAACATTGCGTTCTCTCTTTGTTCAATAACCCCTCCACTGACCAATAGAGGAATACAGAAGCCAACACTGCTGAGAGTGTGTTTTCTGCTTATTAGAAGAAAATTAAAAAAAAAAAAAAGAAGAAGAAGAAGAGGAAAACCATAATTTCTTAAGAAAATAAAATCCTGGGGCACGTGGGTGGCTCAGTAGTTAAGTGTCTGCCTTCCGTGCAGATCCTGATCCCAGAGTCCTGGGATCAAGCTCTGCACTGGGCTCCCTGCTTGGCAGGAAGCCTGCTTCACCCCCTCCCACTCCCCCTGCTTGAGTTCCCTCTCTTGCTGCATCTCTGTCAAATAAATAAATAAAATCTTCTGGGTGGCTCAGTAGGTTAAGCCGCTGCCTTCGGCTCAGGTCATGATCTCAGGGTCCTGGGATCGAGCCCCGCATCGGGCTCTCTGCCCAGCAGGGCGCCTGCTTCCCTCTCTCTCTCTCTCTGCCTCTCCATCTACTTGTGATTTCTCTCTGTCAAATAAATAAATAAAAATCTTTAAAAAAAAAAAATTAAATACAATCCTATGTCTGATTCCTGAATAAACACTGGGATAGATCTGGACAGACAGGCAGATGATGATAGGTAGGTAGATAGATAGATAGATAGATAGAGATAGACAGAGGGATAGATATGATTGGAGTATGCTGGGCCTTTGGGGACCAAGGGTCATCTTGGATCCAAGAAAGGATTTTATTTAAGAAAAAAAGCAGGGTGGGGGTGGTTAGTTGCCCTGTGAGATAATGTCTGTGAAGCACTCAGTACCTAGTACCGAGCTCGATAAATACTATTGCTTTTGCTTCTCTTTGGAAAGCCTTTGTAGCTTATGCTTCTTTCTACCTGCAACCCTGTAAAGTCTTATTCATCATCCAAAACCTAACTCAGGCATCCCTTTCTCCAGGACACACACATGGACACACACACACACATAATGTGTTGTCCCCAGAGCCGTGCTAGCCTGCACATGGAATGTGTGGCCTGTTGTAACTAACAGATTGTTCCTTCTGTGCTTCGAGGCCCATGGGCCTGGCTTTGAGCTCCCTGACAGCGGACATTCTGTGTCTAGCCATCTCCTACCCTCCTGTCAACGCGACACTGGACACTCGATACCCATTTATTCAACGGAACAGCTCTGCCGCCTCCAATAGAACAGCTTCTCATTCCCCAAGTGTAATTGTTCTTTCCTCTGGAGTTGCTCCCATGGCTCTTTGTAATGTTTCCATCGTAGGACTTGTCACACTCTGTTGTGATGACCTGTTGGTGTAACACGCACACGGACAGAATGTGCGTGATTCTCCCTGATATCACACAGATTCCCCCCTTCCCTATGCCTGATAGTAGTCGGGAGTACTCTGCAGATTCCTGTAAATGAATAAAAACTGTTTCAAAGGCCCATTCTAGTTATACTCAGAAAGGCCTGTGGCCTAGAGGTCCAGCGGAAAATTAGATTTAATATTAATTCCTCAGTTATCTCTAATCCTACCCTCTCCTCTCAGGTGGCAATGCTGTTCCCTTACCACATGCTTGGGAGAGTGGTCAGTGGAGGCCCAGCCCCGGTGCCTGGGGCCTCTCCCACCTCCTACCGCCCCCCAGCCCCCTAGCCCCACCTGCCACCACCATCAAGGAAATATTATGTGGCAGGCCCACAACACCCAGCAGTATTTTAAGTTTCTCTCAGTGAATAGAATGTGGCTGAAAACACCACGGGGAGTGCAGGGGACTTGGACCAGATCGTTGGCCACCCCAGTTCCTGGGGACAGGACACTGGTAACCCCCCCCCCCCCCAGGGTTGGCACATCAGCTCCGAGAGGTGTTGAAACTGGGCGAATGGAGCAACACGCAGCCTCCCTTCGATCCGCCGGGGCTTCTCCTTCATCCCCACTGCACCAGCCCGCCCTCTAAACGCCGCCCCGAGCCCACGCCTCCGCCTACTGGAGACTGCCACGGCCCACCTTGAGAATCTGACGAACGCTATTGGATCCTCACTTCCTAAGTGTTTATCACATGCTGTCTGTGGGTGTCCGAGGATCCCTAGGTTAAGAGCCTCTGATCGAACAGAAAGAGTATTCAACGGGGGATTATAAAGATCTAAGTTCAAGGCTGGTCTCTGCCCCTTAGCCGTTTAAAAAAAAAATGGTTCAAGAAGACAATCTAAGTGATATTGATGAGGGAGCAGAAAGCAAAGTGAGGGCAAAGCACAGGCTGAGACCCCACAACACCCCCTGGCAACAGGTGGGATCTGTGGGATCTCTGTGACATTCCTCAGTCACTCCCAGCTGCCCTGAAACTGAGGAAAGGAGAAAATAAATGGTTAACTAACAGCGATCACAGTCCTGCAAGGCCCGAGTCTCTATCAGTGATTTAGAAGAAAAAACCATTCTTACGGGTCTCTGGAAGTTAGGATGTTGATAGACCCCCAAGATTCAATTTCCTGAAGCCCTACCATCAGCCTCCCATCCAAAGTACTGCGGGAAACAAAGGTAGAAGGAAATGTAAATCAAGTAAAACTTCCTTACAATTTGCAGCCCATTGACCAACACTAGCGGCCGGCAGAATAGAACCTTCCTCCAGGAAACTCCCAACAGTCAGAATGTTAATGCTTGGCTGGAGGGAAAAACCACCTCAGCTTGACAATAGCCAGGCCCCCAGGATCCTCCAAGGCTTCTTTAGCATATCAAAGTCCTTTTGGATGCCTCCCTTTCTCCTCACCTCCCCCACCTCCCCAATACGGAATGACCTACCCCTCACAAGCCCGGCGCAGCCACTCTTCCTGCCCCCGGTCCCGTCCCTACGCTTCAATAAAATCACCTTCTTCTGCACCAAAGACGTCTCAAGAATTCTTTTCTGCACCTTCAGCTCCAGACCTCACCTACATTCCCAAACTACATCAATAGGAACAAATTATTGAACACTTCAGGGAGCCGATAACTCCCATTCAAGAACCATACAGCAGGGAGGGAAGGCAGGAAGCCCTTTAAAGATAAATAATAAAGAACAGGGAAGAGAAAAACAGAAAATCTCTAATTGGCTGGGGCTACCCAGTTAACCTTGACTGCAGTGAGAAGGAATGAAGACATACTATAGCGACTGAGCTGGCTTAGCATTTGGGGATTGGTGGACTCAATATATTGCATTTCTGGGCAAGGGGAGCATTTACAGGGACACGAAAGTTATCTGAATTTTGGTTTCCTGATGGTACATCATGGGCAGGAGCAGATCCATCATGGGCTTAGAAATTTGTTTTAAGGCTGGTTACGTGAATCAGCTCTGAGCCTCTACAGGTTGTAAACGGCTTGCCACCTAACAGGCTCTCGGTTCTAGGTTCCCCAGCGCAAGCTTTCAGCTATAACCATTTTTAAGTCCGTGGTGCTATCAGTTTGGCACAAGTAGGCAGCGAACGATTGATGGTTTACTCAAAGTTCAGCTCTGCATCCCTTCACTTTAAAGCATTTGCTGGATCCATTGACTAGATGACCTCCAGGAGCCCGGGACTGGAGAGGGCAGGTAAGCGCGGGACCGCATGTGTGTACACCTGCTCATGAAAGGTGTAGAGAGCGGACTAATACACGGGACCGCAGCTCACAGTATGATGGCCTCCTGCCTCTCTATCCCTACAATAGACTCCCTCTCAAAAATTGCAGCACAAAATATTTTACCTAATTCACGCCCCAAAATATTTTACCTAATTCACGCCCTAAAAGAACCCGTGGTATGGGTGCCTCCAGCCTTGTGGCCAGGTGATCGAAGTCTGACCCTTGTTTGGCGTCCCCTTCTAGAACATTCTCTTCCCTGACCCTGTTCAAGTCAAAGCCAAGAGTCTCCATCAGGAATATTCTTATATAGTCAGCACTGAGGGACACGTCTTTGGTCTAAATATGCAGAACACACGGCTTTTTGAAATTAGTTCCGTTTGGTAAATAACCAATGTTCTCACTGACTGAATAACATTGATTATAATATTCACTCTGCCCAGCTAAAGGCTACTAAAATGTGTTTTGCAAAGGACTGGTTTTGCATCACTGTTAAAAATCCTTATACTTTTTTTTTTTTTTTTAATAGCTGCCAAGATATTCTTCAATTTAAAATGCAGGCATCTCACATACATATGGGCTTCTGGTCATTTAGACTCACTAAACGTTTAGGGACGACTGGGTGGCTCAGTGAGTTGGGCCGCTGCCTTCAGCTCAGGTCATGATCCCAGGGTCCTAGGATAGAGTCCCACATCGGGAATCCTTGCTCAGCAGGGAGCCTGCTTTTCCCTGTTTGCCACTCCCCCTGCTTGTGCTCTCTCCCACTCTCTCTCTCTGACAAATACATACATACATACATAAATACAAAAAAATTTAGACTCCTCTACTTTCATGGGGTCTTCTTCAGGTCAGTCAATTTGCCAAAATTTACAAAGCTCCCACTTTGCCAAGCATTGGGCTTTTGGATAATAATCTGGAGAGGTCACCTAAGGCATAAATAATTGTAATTTTCTGAACTCTTTCTCCTGGGTGTTGTTCTTACTGAGGTACCCCATGCTATTTAGTTTCTATAACTTTCATGTTAGATGGGGGAAAAAATAGCACAGTGGTCCAGTCTAAACACTGCATTCATAGGTCTGCTTTAACGGGTCGTCATTTCAGGTTTATTGAAAAACCGTCTCTACCACCCATTCACATTGATGGAGCAAGCACCATCTGGGGCTAGAACTGTTGGGGGTATAAGACATGATTTCTGTTTGCAAAGATTTTTAAATTAAATTGGGAACTGTGATAAAATGAGGAATATATTTAGTCTTTATCCTTGATTCCTGGCACAGAGTCCCTAAAACCCTTGGAAATTCCCAAGTCATAAGTGTCTTTTATTACTCAAAGTGAGTCCTTTTAGCTTGAGTTTATGCTAATGAGGCTATGTGGGTCTCAGGATAGGATTGGTCTTCCAGGAAGGGGCAGGGGTCTGGAGATTAAGTTTTATAAAACTTCTGAAAAGAAGAAATTGGATGAGCTTCTGGGTGAGTGGTTGCAGTCACCCGCCCGGAGGGAGGGGGCCATAGCCCCACGCCACAGAGAGAGACACTCCTGAACTCAGGACCCCCCTGGACCTACCCTATGTACCTCTTCATCTGGCTGTTTATTCTTATCCATCATAATTTCCTTTAGAGTAAACCAACAAATGTAATGTTTCCGTGAGTTTTATCAGTTGTTCTAGCCAATTATGGAATCTGAGAAGTGGGTCACGGAAACCCCCAATCTGTAGCCAAATCGGACACAAGTGTGGGGTGTCACTACTTGTAACTGGCATTGGAAGCTTGGGGGGCAGTCTTTCGGGACTGAGCCCTTAACCTGTAGGGGTCTGTGCCGATTCTGCGTTAGGCACGGAACTGAATTGTGGACATCAGCAGAAAATTGGCTGTTGGTGTTGGAAAACACCCCAGGAACGCAGAATATATTGATTTAAAGATAAATAAGAATGCCAAATAGCACTTGAAAAATGTGAGTGGTGTCTCCGTGAGCTTATGCTAGGTCTTGCTACAGTAACATGACCTCTGAAATGTCGGTGGCTGATAACACAAGTTGATTTTTCATTCTCATGACAGCTGAGCTAGAGATCAGCGGTGAACACCACAGATCTTCATCTTTCTAGGACCCAAGATGGTGGGACAGCTTCCCTCTAAGGAGAGGTCCCTCACGGCAGAGAAGAAAGTGCAAGGGTGGTACCACGAAATCGCTCTCAAAGCTCTGCTTGGACGGAGCACGTGTCACTTCCATTCACGTTTTATTGCCCCCATCAAGTTATGAGAGTATCGTAATAAGAATCCTTTCATAGGAAGGGACTTCGGATAACAGGGCCCGAGATTCTCATCTATCACGAATAGTGTAGAGAAGGAGCGCTCTGAGAACGAAGTTGGAGGAAGATCTTGGGAACCGTAGTCATGACAGGCCCCTCAGCTGGAGCCACTGAAGAGGTCTTGAAGGAGGGTTAGGATTCAGACAGATGGAGTGGTTCTGGGCCCTTTAGATGCCATGGCAAAGTGCCCAAGACATATTCAGATGTCAAGAAACAGACAATTCAGAAAGAATTAGGGTTGGAGTTGGTAGGTTGTTTAGGAGGAAGGCTGAACTACTTGAATCCCTATATATGGAAACGTGAAGTAACTGCTACTATTTATTGAACTTTGCCCTAGGAGTTGAGATAAATATACTCTTCTTTAAATCTACCATGAGATTTCTCCCCATTTTAGAGAGATTATGGCTTTAGAGGTCGAGGTCCTGGCCTGAAGCCACAAAGCTGATGCGTGCAGAAGTCAGGATTCAAACCGTGACAGTCTGCTGCAGAAATAGTCTTTGGTCTACTACTGCTGGGAGAGCCTAGGGGGATTAATACACTTGCCCTGTGCCCTAAGCCAAACAGCCAGCTTCTTAGCAGCAAGCAACAGAAGCCCACTATGACTGATGTGGATAGATCCAGAACACTGGGAAGAACTCACAGGATGTTCAGGATGTTCAGGACATGTGCCTGGCATCTAAGCCGAGAAGCAGGTAGAAGCCTACCCATCTCTTAGCAAGATGAGTCTTGTTAGAATGCCACCAGCACAGCCGCGATAACTGCCACAGGTAGACGCCAACCCTCCCTTTATGTCTGTTACCCTCACTCAAGAGTCCAAATTGTAGGATGAGCTTCGGCTGCCAGCTTCTGGCCCTGTGCCTGAGTCCTGGCTGCCACAGGTAGAGAGAGAAAGAGGGAGGATCTCTCTGCTTTGTTGTCTGGAGTTGCCAGCAAGGTAGCATGACCCCGCAGATAGGAGGAGTGTTGAACATTGCAGAGCCAACTGCAATGTCAACCATATGACAAATGTCCACCATATTCTGTAAACCCATGGGGGGGGGGGCTGTGCAATTCGGTTATTGATATCATATATCTCATATGCATATATATGCAAAACATATGCATATATAACATATGCAACGTGAGAGGCAGGTACTAGGATTGGAATTGATATAGACAAGGTGAGTTAATTATCTCTCAGACACTTGAGGTGATGGAATAACGGAAGGCCTCGGGGTGGAGTAGCCCCTCAAAGTTTTGAAGGAGAAATGCATAAGGATCGTCAAGCCCAGGTACCCATGAGCATGTAGGAAGGTACAGGTGTGTGACACAGCACCGACTGTGAAGTACCGGGAGTAGAAGAGGGACACGGGGCCGCCATGACAGCTACTCTCGGCCAGCCCAGCTGGTTGCACTGGGTGATGGAGAGGTAATCAACAGTTTCAAAGAGAGGTGGCTCACGGTTGCATTTTATTAATTTACTTATTTATTTTAAGATTTTATTTACTTATTGGACAGACAGAGATCATAAGCAGGCAG
The DNA here is from genome assembly GCF_009829155.1 of Mustela erminea. Classification (NCBI taxonomy): domain Eukaryota; kingdom Metazoa; phylum Chordata; class Mammalia; order Carnivora; family Mustelidae; genus Mustela; species Mustela erminea. The sequence continues at coordinate 25,375,010 of NC_045634.1, read as the reverse complement.
AGAGGCAGGCAGAGCAAGAGAGATGGGGAAGCAGGCTCCCTGCCAAACAGAGAGCCCAATGCAGAACTTGATCTCAGGACCCTGGGATCATGACCTGAGCTGAAGGCAGGGGCTTAACTCACTGAGCCACCCAGGCGCCCCACGTGCTTGCATTTTTGAAAGCGCGCTCTGATCCCTGATGGAGGGTGGACAGCAGGAATGGGTGTGGATTGGGGTTAAGCCTGGCCACAGGAGATCAAGTTTCTATTTCGGCTCTTTCACCAATTAACTGTGTGATTTGGCCTCCAACTCAGGCTTTCCGTGTTTAGGTCTCATTATTCTCATCTTTAAGAAGATTTAGATGGATAAGATAATTTTTTTTTAAGATCTTTTGTTTATTTTAGATGGAGGGCAGAGAGAGAGCAACTCAAGCGGACTCCCTGATGAGGGTAGAGCCTGAGGCTGTGTTCCATCTCATGACCCTGACTGAGATCGTGACCGGAGCAGAAATCAGGAGTCCCACGCCTCAGCTGAGCCACCCAGGTACCCTGGATGGATAAGATAATCTGGACGTGGTCCAGTTCCCTTCAGAAGTTCTAGGTTTAGTCACCCCAAAGGCAGATTGGAGTACAAATATAAAAGAACGTCAGTTCCAGGGTAAGATATTTGAACTACTTACTGATTTATTCAACAAACATTTATTGCGTTTTCTACGTCCAGCACTGTTCTAGGGACGTAGCAGAGGACAAGAAAATTCTCCAACGCTATGTGACCTTTTTGGAATAAGAGCTTACATCCTAACAGGGTGGGAAGTCAACAGTAAAGAGACAACGGACTAATAATATCTAGTGGCAATATGTGCTATCAAGAAAAATAAAGCAAAACAAAAATAAAAGTTGGGGGGATTGAGAGTGACAGGAGAGAGGCACCCCCTACACGTGCTGGCAAGGAAGGCTTCTCAAGGAAGCAAAAAAGATTTTGAGAAGATATTTAAATGAAGGAGGGATCAAGAGCCTTGAAGACAGGTGGAAAGAATTTTCCCAGCAGAGTGAGCAAATAAATGGCAACTGTATTCTTAACAACGTGGATGGAGCTAGAGGGTACTGTGCTAAACGAAGTAAGTCAGAGAAAGAAAAACTCCATATGATTTTGCTCCTATGTGGAATTTAAGAAACAGAACAGATGAGCATAGGGGAAGGGAAGGAAAAATAAAATAAGATTAAAAACAGGAAGGCAAACTGTAGGGCACTCTAAACTTTGGGTAATAAACTGAAGGTTGTTGGAGGGGAGGTGGGTAGGGGGGATGGAGTAACTGGGTGGTGGGCATTAAGGAAGGCACGTGACAATGAGTACTGGGTGTCATTTGCAACTGATGAGTTGCTAAATCTATCTCCAAAACTAAAAAAAAAAAAAAATACATGGCAACAGCAAAGGTATCAGACAGGTAAATTTAAGGGAGAGCAGGAAGGTCAATGAGGCAGAGCAGGGTAAGGAAAGTTTCAGGTAAAGGGAAGAGCCAAGACAAAGGCTCTGAGTCATGTGTCAGGACGGACAGGGCAATCAATACGGTGAAACGGAGCAAGCCAGGAAAAGGCTTGCCGTAGAGGAAGTGGCAAGGGGCCAACCTTACTCCATGACTTGTTTTTTATTCCATTATTTCAGTGTGGTAGGCACGGGGCTAAGCTCTGGGAACACACCCATCAACAGGCCATGTCTTCAAGGAGCTTAAAATGCTTCTAAAGCACTCGTAGGTTGTCAAACACATTTTTAGTCATCGACCGTATTTTCCAGCACTGCATATCTTGCCAACTCAGTCAAGCTTTTCTAATCCATCAGGCTGTTGCTTAACGTGTCTACTTTGCCCGGCTTTGCCCTTATTATCGACCCACCTATCTAAAGTTTCTTTGTCTTTAGGGTAAGGTCAAATACCAGTTACTTCAGGAAATTTCTTATACCCTAGGTTGGAAGAAATCACACGCATCCACTGATCTGTCCATCCACCCATCTGTCCATCCATCCATCCATCCATCCATCCTATTCTTTGATTCTTTTCCTTTCTAGAAGGTCTGTCCTGGACATTGTTGATGCAACAGTGCACAAAACAATTCTGCTTTCAATTATGTCAGAATGTAATGGCAAAGTTTGACAAGAACTTTCCCGTTGAAACATGGGAAACATTACAATCAATCGTTTTTTAAGCAGGCACTTCCTATTTGCCCAATGCCAACATTAAACACAATGAGTAATAATAAAAAGTGAAGTATCAAATCCTAACTTCAAGTATAACTCCTATTTTACAAATAGAATCTATAAACAATTTTTCAGTGTAGAGAAAAGATATTAAATATCTGCTAATTAAAGTCTTCATATAAAATTCAAATAATAGAAATTCAATTGGATAATTTGGTAGGATGACAAAAATAAGTACATTTGACCATTGAACAATGGAGGGGGCTAGGGGTGCTAACCCTCCCACACACAGTTGAAAATTTTCGTACAGCTTCTGACTCCCAAAAAAGTCAACTACTAATAGCTTACTGTTGACCAGAAGCCTTACCAATAATGTAAATAGTTGATTAAACCACATTTTGTATCTCATACATATTATATACTATACTCTTACAATAAAGCAAGCTAGAGAAAAGAAAATATTAAGAAAATCATAAAGAACAGAAAACATAGTTACAGAACTGTACTGTATCAATACTATAACTTTGCATCATGTTTACAAAATGAATCATAGTACCTCCCTCAATATCATCTTATAGGATACAAAAACACTGTAGATGTTAATACATGTTAATAACACTAGACATCAACAAATGAAGATACAATGTAAAAAAAATTCATATTTATTTATAGGTCTAATAATTCACGCATTCACAATGAAAAAGCAGCAAATGATCAATTTATGGTAGCCTAGTGTATCCTGTATGATTGTTTCACCGGAGCCTAGCATATACATTAGTGAATGAATTGCTATAAAATTTTTATGGTGCACAGCATTATAGTCTTATTCATAACGCAGTAACACAGTACTGAAAACACAGTTGCATTGTTTAAAACCACTTACCCATGATTGGCCAATATGTAATTTCTCCACTTACAAGAGAGAGATGCATACTGTACAGTGATGTTAATTCTTTGAAAGCAAAGTTATAAAAGGGTTAAAAAAAGAACATATCACTAATTTTGTATTAAATACCACTCACGTTATGCCTACATAAGGATAGTCCATCCCTTTCCATAGAAGTCTTGCTCACGGTGTTCTATGCAGTGAATTCTTAGTCCACAGCAAGGATGATGACACGGGAACGTCTCATACGGTTCTTGCCCTACCAATGTTAGATTTCGCAGATCATTCTTAATGGAATGGCTTGATGACGATATACTATTCATGAAGTGGAAATAGATCATCATAAAGTTCTTGATTCCCATCGTCTTCACAGTGAGTAGGCTGAGCAGGGGGACGAGAAGGCATTCGGCTTGTTGTCTCAGGGCGGGCAGAGGAGGAAGAGATAGAGGAAGTAGAAAGAGAGGTAGGAGAGGCAGGCACACTGGGTGTAAATTTATATAAATATATTGTAATTTCTGCCTTACTTTTTTGCTTTTTTCATGTCTCTAAAAATGTTTCTATATGGTACCAATCTTTCTTCCTCTGTTTCAACGTCCGTATTGTAGAAGGGCCCATGTCATTAAAAAAAAGTCAAAAGCAGTCTTGAATAATCAGGTTGATTTCTGCCAGATTGTCCAATGATCATTTTTTGGGCACTGTTCCTTCTGCATCTTCTCTCTCACCATCAGGCATCGGTCTGGAAGTATTCAATCATCTCCATCAGGCCACCTCCTATTTCCTCTGGTGTGGTATCCATTAGCTCTTGAATTTCTCTAAGACCCATATCTTGAAACCCTTCCTCCCCTACCTTTTTTCTGCCGTATCCATAATCTCTATCCTCATTTCCTTTTGGCTCTGTCGTAACTTATGTGAAGTCATGCCAGCTCTGAGTAGCTTTCTCCAGCAGGAATCCATTGCTTCGGGCTTGATGGCTTTCATGGCTTTTTCTTTAACAATGATGGCATCTCCAATGGTGTAATTCTTCCAGATCTTTTTGATTTCTCCTTCCCAGGGTTCTTTCCTATAGCTTTGGGACTACTTTCCGTGTGTAATGAGTCTTAAAAGTCCTTATGACCCCTGATCAAGAGGCTGAATTAGAGATGTTGTGTTTGGGGGCGAGTAGACCATTCCGACGCCTTTGGTGTTGAACTCATGGGGTTATGGGGGGGGGCACTGTCCGCTATCAAAGGAACTTTATTTAAAAAAAATTTTTTTTCAGACGAACTTTATTTTTTTTTAAATATTTTATTTGTTTATTCATTTGTCAGAGAGAGAGACAGACACAGTGCACAAGCAGGCAGAGGCAGAGAGAGAAGCAGGCTCCCCACCGAGGAGCCCGATGTGGGACTTGATCCCAGGACCCCGGGATCATGACCTGAGCCAAAGGCAGTGGCTTAACCAACTGAGCCACCCAGGTGTCCCTCAGACAAAATTTAAAAGGCAGTCACTTATTACTAAGGTACTTCCTGACTTCAGGGACAAAGTATTGATGGAACTAAGCCAGAAAAAAAGGGTTCTTCTTGTACAACCAAAAGACCAACACAGCTGGTGTTTATCTTTTCCCTTCAAGGCTAGGGGTCTACAGCTTCATAGATGAGGGCAGTCCTCATATTAAACCCAACTACATTTGCACAAAACAGGAACATTAGCCTATCCTTCCTGCCTTAAATTCCAGTCCTTGCTTCTCTTCCTTACTAATATATACCTCTGTGGCATTTCTGCCTTTCATCTGCATTAAAAACCCATTCAGGGTATGCCTGGGTGGTTCAGTCGGTAAAGCATCTGCTTTCAGCTCAGGTCATCATCTCGGGATTGAGTCCTGCATCGGGCTCCTTGCTCAGCAGGGAGACTGCTTCTCCCTCTGCCTGCCGCTCCCCCTGCTTGTGCTCTCTCTCCCCTCACCCGACAAATAAATAAATAAATAAATAAATAAAATCTTCAAAAAAATATATTAAGGGGCGCCTGAGGGGCGGGGGGCTCAGTGGGTTAAGCCTCTGCCTTCTGTTCAGTTCATGATCTCAGAGTCCTGAGATAGAGCCCTGCATCAGGCTCCCTGCTCAGCAGAGAGACTGCTTCCCCCTCTCTCTGCCTGGATCTCTGCCTACTTTTGATCTCTGTCGATAAAATAAAATCTTTTTTTAAAATTATATTTAAAAAAACCCATTCGGGAAGATCTTTCTCCTCAATGATTTTCTTAATGTGTCTGGGAACTTATCTGGTGCCTCTTGGTTGGCAGAAGATGCTTTAAGAGATTTTTAATGAGATTATTTAAGACAAACTTCTTTCTAAAATCAAACCATCCTTTTCTGGCATTAAATTCTTCAGCTTTGGGGTGCCTGGGGTGGCTCAGTTGGTTAAGCGACTGCCTTCGGCTCAGGTCATGATCTCGGAGTCCCCGGATGGAGTCCCAGGATTAAGTCCCGAATCGGGCTCCCAGCTCCATGGGGAATCCGCTTCTCCCTCTGACTGTCTCAGCCCTCATGCTCTCTCTCTCTCTCTCTCAAACAAATAAATAAAATCTTTAAAAGTATATATATTCAAAAAAATTCTTTTAGCTTTGGATCACTTGCCTTCCTTTTGCTTCAAGTTGTCGTAGCAGGACTCGATTTATCTTAAATGAAGTTAGAGGTGGTCGTTATGCCTTTTTTTTTTTTTTAAGATTTTATTTATTTATTTGACACAGAAAGAGAGAGATCACAAGTAGGCAGAGAGAGAGGGAGGGAAGCAGGCTCCCTGCTGAGTGGGGAGCCCAATGAAGGGCTTGATCCCAGGACCCTGAGATCATGACCTGAGCGGAAGGCAGAGGCTTAACCACTGAGCCACTTGGGCACCCTCGGTATGCTTTTCTTACAACAATCCTGCACCCAGATAAAAGCTGCATTCTTGGGGGGCCTAGGAGTTGAAGTCTGTTAAGAGTCTGACTCTTGATTTTAGCTCAGGTCATGATCTCAGGGGCATGGGATCAAGTCTCAGCGTGGACCCTGCTTGAGCTTCTCCCTCTCCTTCTGCCCTTCCCCCTCCCTGCTCCCCCTCCACTCACCACGCAGTTTGCACATTCTCAATAGGAGAGAAAAGATATTTTAGCAAGGAGTGCAAGGTTTTCATGCCTGCTGGCGTAGCTGTGGCAATGGCGTCATAATTTTTTTTTTAACCATGGTCCTTTGCTGGATTCGCTTACTTGAAACCACTCACAACCATAGATCTAAAGATCACCATCTCCAGGACGTATCAAGCAATTCAACTTTTTTTTTGTAAGGTCAGGACCTCTTGGGAGCACTTCCCACATCGCCAGTGGTCCTTCTTATGGATTCCATGGCGTTATCTGAAGTATTGCCCTAAACATGGGGCGCCTGCGTGGCTCGGTGGGTTAAGCCTCTGCCTTCGGCTTGGGTCATGATCCCAGGGGCCTGGGATCGAGCCCCACATCGGGCTCTCTGCTCCGTGGGGAGCCTGCTTCCTCCTCTCTCTCTGCCTCGCCTCTCTGCCTACTTGTGATCTCTCTCTGTCAAATGAATAAATAAAATCTTAAAAAAAAAATCTTATAAAGTATTGCCCTAAACATTATGAAAAACACGCAAGACCTGTGAATGATCGCTTTTTACTGCAACACACGGTTTCCTGGCGAGATGAGCTGCCCACATGGAGATAATTGGCATTATAGGGCCTTTTCAGAGGATACTTGTGACACTTGAACTCCCTGCAAGAGCAGCAGGAGGAGGCTACAAAATGATCAGTGTGATGTAATATGCACTACAGTTAGTTTCAAGCAGTTATGATTTAATACTACCTCTCTGTGTAGTATGAAACTGAGTGAAGGTGGAACTCCCATTGGGGGAACTAATGACAGTGAAGGCCCATTTGAGATGGTGAAGTATTAGAAATCCTAGGGAAGAGTATGGAGCTCCTTCAGACGAAGGGACTTAGCGCTGCTCATCATCATCCCCAGACACGGCCTGACAGAAACATATGTTGGATGGATGAATTTTTTAAAAAGGAATGATTGAACCATGGGAGCTACTTCAAATTCTTATTCAGGAAAATGACTTAAAGAAAGTGGTGCTTCTAGAACATTCGCCTGGCACAGCAGAGTAGGAGAGAGTGAAGAGAGGGCCACCCTTGGGAAGTGTGGCGTCACATGGAAAAGCCCAAAATCACCCCCAGAAAGAGCCAAAGATGACACCAGGGACCAGAGGGATGGAGGGGTGTTTGTGAGAGAGGAGGGTGTTTGAGGACAGTCGTCTTAGGAGAAGGTGAAATTCGGGGGTGGGGGAAGGGAGGGCATTAGGATGGAGAGGCAGTCCCCAGTCCATTCACAGAAGAGTGCATCAAAGCTGCCTGCTCTCATGTGTGGAAGACGGTAGGCAGAATCCCGTGTGAAACGTTCCCACTCAGCTTGCCATCCTCTTTTAAGCTAATTTCCCCTGCAATTCTGTAGCAATACCAACTCTTTAAACAACCAAATCAGCAAAGTGTGCCCGTGACTTATTTCCGTAAGTGTCTCGTGTCCCCACCTTCTCTGTGATCCAGCTGACGAAAGCTATTGTTTTATGTTTTGTGCGTGTTAAGGGGGCAAGGGTGTACCTCGCCTGCTTCTGAGCTGGGGGGTATGATACTCTTGATGAGGTCCCCAAAAGGCAGCAGGAAGCTGTGCTAGGAGGGGGAATGATGCTTGCTCTGAGATTGTATCCACCACCCCCCAGGGAAAGCTGGGGTGATGCAGCCAATAAATGAAAGGGTTAAACCCTCCGTTGGCCTGTCTCTGGATCCCCCATCCATGGAGAGTTTTAGAAATAGAGCAGAGTTTTGTCTGGAAAACCTTAAGACCTGTCCGAAGGCTGGCATATATTCAGATGACTCTGTTGAAACACAGCTATTACATACAAATAAAAGTCACATTATCATAGAGTTTGTGGGGCATCCAACTCTGTCAGAAGGATAATAAGGGTTCACAGAATTTCTGAGGGAGGTGGCAGCAGCATGTGGATCAATTGGGAACATCCAGGCCAGTGACGGATGGTGGCTTCTACCAACATGGCAGCCCGGATGGTGGAGAAATCTGGGTATTTCTGGAATATATTTTGCAGTAGAACCAATAAATCTTATTTCTTGGTTGGATGGGATTGGGCAGTGGTATTAACAGAGCAAACAGAAAACTCCAGAATGACTGGTTTTTGTTTTGTTTGTTTTTTGCCCTGAAAGACAGGTAGATGAGGGTACCACTGAGATGGGAATGACTGGGACAGGAACCAGTTTGGGAAGAATATAAATAATTGTGGGGCGCCTAGGTGGCTCAGTGGGTTAAGGCCTCTACCTTCGGCTCAGCTCATGATCTCAGGTCGTGGGATCGAGCCCCACATCGGACTCTGCTCGGCAGGGAGCCTGCTTCCTCCTCTCTCTCTCTCTGCCTGCCTCTCTGCCTACTTGTGATCTCTGTCTGTCAAATAAATAAATAAAATATTAAAAAAAAAAGAATATAAATAATTCTGCTCTGGAGATGTTAGGTTTGAGATGTCTGTTACTGACCTCAGAGAAGTTTCTGAGCAGGCAACCAGACATACACTCAGGGGAATTCAGGGCTGGAGACTCAAATTTGGGAGATGAAGTTTTGCAAATCTCCTGGCTCTTCCTCAGACGTTAGAAGGGGCGAGAGGGGGTAGAAATGCTTCTTGCTTCAGAGAAATGAGTAACTGGGGTGCCTGGATGGCTGAGACGGTTAAGCGTCTGCCTTTGACTCAGGTCATGATCCCAGTGTCCTGGGATCACCCTAAGTCGGGCTCCCTGCTCGGCAGGGAGTCTGCTTCTCCCTCTCCTTCTACTGCTCCCCCTGCTTGAGCTCCATCACTCTCTGTCAAATAAATAAGTAAAATCTTTAAAAAAGAGAGAGAAAAAGGAAGAACTGAAGTCCATTTGCTCATTCACATTGTCATTCATTCTTCATTCAGTTCTTTTCAGTTCTAGATAATGTTAAAGTCTGTGAATACAGTGTGATTCGATGAGCACAGACAGAGGCAATCCTCACCCTCATTGAATCTGACACCTAGACAGCACTGCGAATGTAATCTGAGCCTCCAACGTAAGTTCAAATTTTCTTTCTTTCTTTTTTTTTTTAATAAATTTTTTTAAAAAATTTATTTGACAGAGAGAAATCACAAGTAGGCAGAGAGGCAGGCAGAGAGAGAGAGAGGAGGAAGCAGGCTCTCCGCTGAGCAGAGAAGCCCGATGCGGGACTCGATCCCTGGACCCCGAGATCACGACCTGAGCCGAAGGCAGCGGCCTAACCCACTGAGCCACCCAGGTGTCCCAAGTTCAAATTTTCTAATAGCCACGTTAAGAAAGCAAAAAGAAATAGATGAAGTTGGGGTGCCTGGGTGGCTCAGTGGGCTAAACCTCTGCCTTCAGCTCAGGTCGTGACCCCAGGGTCCTGGGATCGAGCCCCGCATCAAGCCCCACATCTGGCTCTCTGCTCGTCAGGGAGCCTGCTTCCTCCTCTCTCTCTGCCTGCTTCTCTGCCTACTTGTGATCTCTGTCAAAATAAATAAATAAAATCTTAAAAAAAAAATAGATGAAGTTCATTTTAAGAATGTATGTTACTTAACTCAAGATGTCCCAAATAATGTCATTCCAACATGTAATCAATATAAAAATGATTAATAAAATATCATACATTCTTTTTTTTTAATTTTGGTTTTCAAAATCCACTGCATATTTTATACCTAGAGCGTATACCAATTAAGAGGAGCCCCACGCTCCGAAGACTCAGTAGCCACTTACAGCCCAGATCTAGAAGGTACTGTGCAACTTTGCTCCTTGATGTTTAAAGCCCTCCCTTCTGCCTACTGGCCTTCTTGGGATGCCAGGGACCATCTGAAGCTCCAGGATGCCATCAAATAGTGAGGCTGAAACTCTGGGGATCACAATGCCAGAGCGTGTCCCCCAAAGGGCCAGCAATGGCAGCCTGATGGTACAGGTACCATCGAGACACAGATCAGTATCCTGCGAACTCCAGCCACACCTGGATTAATTGTTGACGCACTGGACGGAGGATAATTGCTGTGTGCTTTTAAAATGAGACCATCGCCACCAGGGTAAATATGTGTAATAGCTGGGTTAAAAAAAAAAAAAAAACGAGTTGACTTTCAGTAAAAGTAAATCAAGCTGTTTAAATCCCAGGGTCTCCCCCAGACAGCCCCCTTTGTCTTGTTTCCCTGCCATGTGGTAGTGACTCTACTAGGCAGGCTGGGACAGTCTGGGGTCCCTGAGAAGCAGCAGCCAAAGATTTGCTTCGGGAGCGGGAGAAGGGTGGGTTGGCCATCAGACGGCACTGCAAGTGTGACCTCGAGTGGAGGAGGGGAGGGAAGGTGGACTGGACACTTCCTCGGTTTCCGTGCACTCAGGAAAGAGCCTCATTGTGGCAATGTGGTCATTGGTGGGGTGCAGCCTGTCGGAAGGGTGGCCTCAGCAAGGCAGAGATGGACTGTAGAGCAGAGCGCAGCCAGCAGGTGCCCTGGGCCAGTCATGCCCCCGAGGAGCTGGAGGTCTGCAACCTCAGGGCCCCTGTAGGCCCACATTCAGGCTCTCTCTTGAATGAGCGGTGCAGGCCCAGCTTGGCTCATACACGGGGCAAGTCCATGTGACATGGTGGAATGTGCTCGAGAGCTGGCATTTCGCTTCTGGGCGGTTGAGCCCCGAGTCCCTGACTGTCACTAGCCTTGTGACCTTAGGTGAGTCACCTAACCTCTCAGAGCCTTGGTTTCTTGATTTTAAAGTAACACCTATCTTGGGGCACCAGGGTGGCTCAGTCATTAGGTGTCTGCCTTTGGCTCAGGTCATGGTCCTGGGGTTCCATGAGCCAGCATCAGGCTCCCTGCTCGGCAGGAAGCCTGTTTCTCCCTCTCCCACTCCCCCTGCTTGTGTTCCCTCTCTCACTGTGTCTCTCTCTGTCAAATAAATAAATAAAATCTTTAAAAAATAATAATAAATAAAGTAAAACCTATCTCACAGCATGGTGAGGAATGAAATGAGCACACATGGTATAAAGTGCTTTGTACGATGTTACAAATGTGTGTGTTTGCAGCAAAATCAACAAAGCGCAGTTATTAAAGACCAATTACAGAAAATCCGGAATTTTGCCATCAGAAAGTCTGTGGCAATAATGAGCATTTGCTCATCTTTGTGGTCATGTTTGTGCAACACTGTGTCCTCTTCCAGGATTCAGATTCTAAAGGGCCTTATCACTTACTAGATGTCAGTTTCTAGATTATGCGCTCTATGCAGATATTTATAAAAAATTTACAAAGGCACAAGAATCAGGAGAGATAAAGAGGATTTTCAGAAAGACTTAACATTTCATAAAAGAGGGCTATCCTGCTCCCAAATAATTCATGGTTGATGATAATTCATGTTAAATCAGTGGTAGCAGCTCACTGTTTCCCTGTTTTCCTTTTCTGCCTTCGAGGATCAGAAGCATTTTCCTGTGGATGCGAAGCTGTTTTAGTTAAAGGATGTCCCTCAGTTTATATTTTTGGCAAATACTGAGGTTTGAAAGGCAGGACAGACGCCTCTGAGATACTGTGGGGCATAAAATGACGGGTCCAAGCAGTAGCTCAGACCCCTCCTCCGGAGACTCAGACTCCGGATCACTCGTTTTGTGCAGGATTCTAGAAGATGGAACATGGAAAGCTGGAAGAACAAAGCTGGAAAGACTCCATGGATTAATTTCTAAGTAGTTGAAGGATCTAGAAGGTGTAGATTTCATTCTGAAAAAAAGAAGGGGGTGGGTGGTGGGGGTTGGAAGTAGCTAATCTGATGTTAGACCCAGGGTTCTAATGTTAGCTCTGGGGTTGTGGGTAAGTGAAATGAGGTGTTGGACTGGTAGGAACCGGGTAGCCAAGGGTGGAGGCTGAACTATACCAAGTGATTCAGCCCAGTAACAATGTACTTGACTATGAAGAAACAGGTCACTCCACCCAAGGACACCTCCAGACAGAAGACTCCCCAACCAGGCTGCTTGTCTCCCTGCTGATCTCAGTGAAGTGCTTTGTTTCATCTTGCCACCACCCAAAGATTAAAGGTGGTGATTTCTCTTTCAAAGGCAACCCTAAAGTTATAGCTTTCCCAACTTCTCCTTCCTTCTGACCATGCGAACTCTTCTATTTCACCGCAGTCCTGCTTCCATGGGTAGTTCAAAGAGCACCTGACTACAGCAAGAGGGAACAAACTAGACCCAGACAGAGGGGGTCTAACTAAGCCAGGGCTTTTGAAAGTGAGGTCCACCAACCCCATCCTGCATCAGGGTCACCTGGAGAGCTCATGAAGGAGGCTTTGTCACACTGGGTGTTGTACGTAAGTGATAAGTCACTAAATTGTGCTCCTGAAACCAATATTACACTACAGGTGAACTAACTAGAATTTAAATAAAAATTTGAAAGTGGGGGGACAGAAAGCTTCCTAGGATTTGCAAATAAGAAGCAAGATGAAAGAAAATACCAGTCAACCAGCATCAAAGTTACTAGCTAACAATAGTAAAAATAAAAATAACATTACTACTATTATCATTAAAAAATGCAAATCATATATCTGATAAGGGGTTAATATCCAAAATACATGAAGAATTCATACAACTCACTTGAAAAACAAATAATCAATTAAAAACCAGGCAGAGGATCTGAATAGACATTTTTCTAAAGAAGCCATACGGATGGCCAACAGGCACATGAAAAGTTGCTCCACATCACTCATCATCAGGAAAATGCAAATCTGACTCTTATATACAGTGAACAAACTGATGGTTGCCAGAGGGAATGCAGGTGGAAAAAAGGGTAAGATAGGTGAAGGAGATGAAGTACCAACTTCCAGTTATGAAATCAATAAGTCACAGAAATGACGAGCACAATGTGGGGAATAGAGTCAATAATATTGTGATTCTGCTGTACAGTAACAGATGGTAACTACACTTATCCTCGTGAGCATTGAGTAATTATAGAATTTTGAATTGATATGTTGTACACCTGACACTAATACAATATTTGATGTTAATTATATGTCAATAAAAAAATGAAAAAATAAAAAGAAGAAGAAAGGAGGAGGAGGCGTCACCAGTCCCACCCAGACCTACTTATTCGGAATGCCTGGGTATGGAATGCAGACCTGTATTGTTCCACACATAGACTAATTTGGACCCACACCTACACTAATTTTACCCCAAGTGAGTCTTTGCACACGCAAGTGTGGGTACCAATTAGATGATGTCTAAGCTCTCAGATCACAAAATCCTGTGGCTTCATGACCCTGGTTTGAGAGAATTTATCTTGTTTTTCAGTTATTTACAGTTTTAAAGTTTTAAGCTCCTTTTCCCCTTGGGTATTTTCTCTGTACCTTCTCTTTGATTAGTCAGAGATCTGTTTTTTAAGGCTTAGCAAATTATTTTAAAATAATGTACAGAGCACATTACATGCAAGACTCTCTGTGTTGCATGGCGGACGGGATACTTGCAAAAACATACGAGGTCCCTGCCCTGAAGGAGGCCAGAGGAGGAACTAAGATCACGTGGAACCAACTTTGCTGCACAGCTGAGGTCAATCCCAGGGCCGACAATTCATGAGGCCTCCCTTTTGATTGGTCAGTACTTGGTCATGCCAGTTGATAAATATTCTGAATATCCATTCTGGCAATAAACAAACTTCTTCAAGATTTGAGAGGAGGATTATATTACAACCAGCTTGGGCAATGAGGGGAGCTCCAGAGAGGAAGAGGCAATTGAAGAAGACCTTCAAGGATGGATAAGATTTCAATGGGAAGACGACATTCCAGTAGAAGAAACAGTATGAGAAAAGGCATAGATGTAGGGAATTGTAAGGTGTGATCATGAGATTGAATTTGGAGTGAGCAGAGAGAGGCTTAAAAGGAAACAGGAAACATGGATGGTGTATCAGTTATCTAGTGTGGCATGACCAACCACTCCAAAACCTAAAGGTTTAAAACAACGACAATCTCTTTATCTTGTTCAGGATTCTCCAACACGGCTTTGTCCCATCAGTGTCAGCTTCACTGGGCCTGGGGGATGCACTTTCAAGATGGCTCCCTCACATGGCCGGAAAGTTGGAGGTGGCTATCTGTTCTTCTTTATGTGGGCTTCTCTATAGCTTGGGCTTCCTCACAGTAGTTGGGTTGTAAAAGCAAACATTCCAAGAGAGCTGGGTGGAAGATCTCTCACCTTTTATGACCTTTTTTGGGGGGAGTCATAGTATCACTTCTGCTGTGGTCACAAGCCCACTCAAATTCAAAGAGTAGGAACAAAGACCACAACGCTCAACTGCAGGAGTGCCGAAGTCTTTGTAAGAAGAGAATTCGGGAAGGGAGTTGTTGTTGCTGTAGCCAATGTTAGAAAATAAGAGTGAACAGAAACTCCAATAAGGCATTAAATAGTAATATCAAGTGCTTTTTAAAAATATAGATGATTTCATTGCATATATCACAACAACCTTCCAAGTAAGCAAAGCAAATAGTATGCTTTTTTGCAGATGAAAAAAGAAATTCAGAAGTTGTGGGAAAGTGGATGTGCCAGGAGTTTAATGAAGCTTTAACTTCAGAGCCCCTACTTGCACTGATACCTTCTTCCAAAGTCCTAGGAGGGGCACAGAATTGTGGCCTCATAGTCATACATTTGATAAATGTTCAGAGGTAAGATATACTAACTGCAATTGGTTAAATCTGACCAACTTCTCACTTCAACCTCCCCTCCATCACATTGTTCCTTGTGTCAGGTGTCAACAGAGTGGATATCGGCATTTGGAGATCTAATTAAGGAGAAATCAAATTATGGATAGATTTATATTTGGTGGAGTAGGATAGATTGATGTATTTTTCAGGAACTTCAACATATGGTTATGGTATTACCAGGAATCCCAAAGTAGAATGACCTTCAGGGATACTCCTAGAGCTGCGAAACTGAAGTCCAGGATGTGAGGTTATACGGTGATATGACTATGCCCTGTGGTATCTGGGATCAGAATGAAAATACATGGGTAGTGGCAGAACACGTTAAAATGTACATAACCAGAAGCTTGTCTGTGGAGAATGTTTCTGACCAGGACATCATTGCTATACCCTTCCAAAGGCAGAAGAAAATGCAAGGAAACCAGAAAACATTATAATATAAGTATTAATTAAGAGAGAGGGTCTGGGGGTGCCTAGGTGTCTCAGCTGTTCAGCGTCTGCCTTCAGTTCAGGTCATGATCCCACGGTCCTGGGATTGAGCCCTGCATCGGCCTCCCTGCAGGAAGCCTGCTTCTTCCTCTCCCACTCCCTCTGCTGTGTTCCCTCTTTCGCTGTTTCTCCGTGTCAAATAAATAAATAAAATCTTGGGGGGAAAGAAAAAAAAGGAAGGAAGGATGGATGGATGGATGGATGGATGGATGGAAGGAAAAAAGGAAAAAGAAAGAAATAAAGTTTGTCCTGCAAGTCTTTGAAAGGAAGACTGGCTCTCAGAGCTGCTGACAGGTAAGAAGTGATGCCTGGAATTGGTTTGCAGGAGGTGGAAGAGAAATAAGGCCACCTAGTTGTCATCATAAAGAGGAACCTATAGAGAAGAGGAATGGGGTCACCATCATTATCAACCAGTAACAAAAAAGCACTCAAGATTAAAAAAAAAAAAAAGCTTTATTTATTTGAGAAAGAATGAGAGTGAACATGAGAGGGGAAAGGGTCAGAGGGAGAAACAGACTCCCTGCTGAGCAGGGAGCTGGATGTGGAACTTGACCCCAGAAATCCAGGATTATGACCTGAGCCGAAGGCAGTTGCTTAACCAACTGAGCCACCCAGGAGCACTACAAAGTAGCATCTTTTACATGACACGGTGGGGATACTGGAGTACAGAAGGTGACCATTAGGCAGACACACAAAATTGGACCCAGTTTCTGACATGTATGATACAAGGTAATATCAAATGAAGCTAACTCAGGCTAGCCTATTGGGTGAAACCAACAACAGAAGGAAAAGTAAACTTACTTACACGATGTGGCAACTGTGCCTACATTACTCATTGCCACATAATACTTGTCACTTGAGATGGACTATAGGTGTCACCAGGGCAGGAATTCGAGAGGAAATATGATCCTAAGAATCACGTCCAAAGCGGGCTGGGGTAGGGAGGTTATTCCCACACCGTGCTCCAAATAGTATTCGGGGGGTTCGGCTCATGATGGAATTCCAGTGTATGAGGGGAAGGAACTTTGAGTGTGTTTGAGGAGTGATCTGAAACCCATAATGATAACAGTTGCTATCACATTTTTAGACACCAGTGTCAAACCAGAAAAAAAGAGATTAGGTAAAATAACTTTGAATCCTGAGGATGCTTTGAAAGAGAAACAATCTTTGATGTGGCTGTTAAACGTCACAGGACCCAAGATATTATCAGACATGGTGGGGTTGGGATCAGATGGGTCAGGTTGAAGAGTGGTGAAACCTGAAGGAGAATATAAGAGTTCATACATGTCAGATGAAGACTGCTGATCTAGTACTAGGCAAAGGGGACATGTCCACAAAGAGATAGGCGGTGGGAAGGGGTTGGGAGGAACTGAAACATACTCTGAGCATTACTGGTGGTACTGACCTCCTCAGAAAACAAAAAATAACCTCCTGTGTTTCCTTTGCTACTACCTCTGGCCACAGCCTAGTTCCCAGTACATTTATGTCTCCAATGAATGGATGAATGGGCAGTACCCACTGACTTTCTTGCCACCTGTTTCCTCCCAGCCTGGGTTCCAGCAGTCACTACACCAAGTGCAGTGTTTCTTCCGAGTTCCCTCAGTCTTTTCCCTCCTCAGCAACCCTGAGCACAGTAGACCTCTCCCTCCTTGGGAAAATCCCTTCTCTGTTTTGTGACTTCTGTGATCTGTGTTACTGTCTTTTGTTGTTGTTGTTATCTCTCCCTCAGCTCCTTTGTTCGGTCTTTCAACAGCTTCTCTCCCATCTCATGTTACCCAGATGGAGGCACCTCCAGGTATCAATCCGGGTCCTCTGGTCTTCTCTCTTTATATTGGGCTCTAGATATTTTTTTTTCTCAAATAAATACAATTATTATAGCAGTCTCCAAATCTGCGTATCCAGAGTCAACCTTTCTGTCCAAGTTTCTAGTAACTAGTCCTCAATGCATTACCATCATTTCAAACTCAAAAATCCAAAACTTAACTCATCATCTAGCTCCTAAAACTAACTCCCTCCCTCGCTTCCTAATTTCTGGTCATCATACTTCTCCAATGCTTCCAAATATGTGTCTTCGGCCTTATCTTTTCCTTTGTTTCCTACATCAGCCACCACATCCCATGGACTCATCTTTGCCATGTTTGTAAATTCATCCTCACCTGTCTCTCCTTCTCCCAAAAATCCCAGGGGCCCTCATCACATGTCTCCAAGGATATAGCCCACAAGCTGTTTTTCTCTCAATTATCATCTGGAATCATTTGGCAGCAGGGACAGTAGCAGGAATACCATGTGTCAAACACTTACTGTACATCAATTACTTCAGCAGAAGCTTTAAAGACAGGACCCTCCTTCTGCGCCTGGGTGGTTCAGTCGGTTGGGCGTCCGCCTGAGGCTCAGGTCATGATCCTGGAGTTCCAGGATCAAGTCCTGAATCAGGCTCCCTGCTCATCAGGGAGTCTGCTTCTCTCTCTGACCCTCTCCCTTTTTGTGCTCTCTCTCTCTCTTCCTCAAATAAGTAAAATCTTAAAAAAAAAACAACAACACTAAAATACATGACCTCCCTTAAGAATGGGTGCTACTGCCAAACACATTTTACAAGTGATAGACTGAGCCTCAGCAAGTTCACCTGTCTCCCAGAGTCCTTCAGCTAACATGGAGTATGACCTTGAACTCATATCTTGTCTAATTCCAAAGTCGCCATGCTATGTATGCGCTAAAATATCTCCAGCAGTCTCCTGTTACTTCCTGGGTCAAGTCCCACACCTCTGTTCAATATCCAGTGTCTCCACAACTGGGCTTCACCAAGCTGTCTAGTTGACTGCGTTCTGCTCTCCAGGGTGGTACCCTTCTTCTTAACTACCCCCACCTTCCTATGTAGTGGGTGGAGCACAGACATTGAATCACAATTCTGACATTTAGTACTCTTACTTGTAAAATACCCATCTCATAATCCCAGATTGCTGTGAGGATTAGATATAATGAACATACAGGGCGTGGCATGGTGCAAGGAATGTAACAGGTACATAATAGATAAGACCCACTGTTGACGGGTGGTATCCCTTCTGCCTCTGTGCCTTTGTTCATGATCCTACCCATATATAATGCTTGTCCTTCCTATTGGTCTAACCCAACAGTTCTTAAAGACCAAATCCCACCTTTATGAAACTCTGCTCTACTCCAGCAAACACTGATCTCTCCCCTCTACATTTGTGAATACACTTTTTGTACACACGAGATGACTAGTATTATATACAATCTTATTCTCCAGTGGTTTCCTGCAAATGAGACTCACATGTGACTTGTGCACTCCCTTGTATTTCTTCTGTTCTCATCTTCTTTCTGTTCCCATCACAAAGGTCCTGGAGTGTACCTGGAGTGTACAAAGGCCTTGGCAAAGTGTACTGGAGTGATTCATTTATGGATTGATGGAGAAATTTAAACTTTAGGAGAAGCGTGAGAGAAAAGAGAGCAAATTGGGTATTATCTTGTTTGATTTGATTTAGCGATCAGTTTATCCTATAAGATAAGGCCTGGACCAGGAGAAGTGGTTCAGAAAAACAGCTGATAACATCTATGGTCTAGGGAAAGAGAAACAGTAGATCTCTATATTACTGAGCTCTTACTTTGAAGAAATGACTTGAGATAGATTTTCAGGGAATGGTAGTGAAAGAGACAGAGTTGAGAGTGAGAATCAGTAGCCTGGTAATAGTGAAAGGAGGATTCAAGACATTCTTTTTTCTTTTCTTTTTTTTTAAGTGACAGAAAAAAACAGGAAATACGTTTCAACAGAAAATCCAGAGGTTACATTACAGAAGTAAGACTGTGACTGACCTCAAGAGTAAGAGGAGAAGCCCTAAATGAGCTCAGGGACCCAGTAAATTGGGTCGTGGGAAGCCAGAAGCTTTGCCTAACTAGCTACTAATGAAGGAAATTAGATAACCATGTTATTTTGAAAGAAACCAGATTATGTTTATTGAGTGATCTGAAAGAAATGAAGGGGTTAGATATGGATGCTTTGTGTTGGTTTCTGAGGCTCTGACCCACCAGAGAGTCATTTTGCCTTATTCATGGAATTGCCAAGATGGGCGGCCATCTTGACAAGCTTATGAGGTTTGATGGGTGGGAATGGCCAGCAGCAAAAATAAGTTAAAAGGAGAGAATGTGCTGATGACTTTGAACCCCTTCTAATTCTGTTGAGATGTAACTACATTAGTTAGAGTGAAGACAGAGTAAGCAGCAGGAGTGTCATTAAGTCACATGGAAAGCACCATCTTTGACTGTGCCAAGCAGCAAGGCTGTTTACTCCAAAGACTGCAGCATGTAAGTTCTTCAAGGTAAAGGAGAAGAGGGATATGTCAGCCAGGTTGGCTAACTGTATCCAACCGTCCCAGAATTCCAGTGATTCGCCTCACATCCAGTCGGGTGGTAGGCATATGGCATTTCCCATGATGATTCACGGACATGGCTTCTTTCATGCAGTTCTACCATCAACACAGGATTTCAAAATCACCTTGGTATCTTCTAGTCGGCAGATGGGGGAGTGGGGCAGAATTTCCTTAGCCCCTCAGGGCCAGTATAACCTCCATTATATTCCATTTATGAGTGTGGATTATATGTTTTCACACAGATGTTACAGTGATAGGGAAATTAATTCCACTGTGTTCTCAGGAGGATGAAAGAGGCTGGGTGAAAGAGTCAACCTCTTTAGAGAAAAAAATATAGTATTGGGCTGGGTAAAAAGTAAACCAGGTAATAATTCATATTTTTCTGTCCATCAGCATACCTTTAAATGTGGGATGATTTAACTTTCTATTTCAAACAGCTGTTTTGGACTGTGAATACTCAAAAAGCATAGGGGTTCCATATGCTTTTTGGTAAAACATATGAGTAAATGAAGAGGGCAAGAATAAATTTTTGAATGCACGTGTTATTAAATCAGTGACGCTTCTACAGCAATATGGCGGAAGCTAATTTTGCCTCACCAAGAAACAAAGAAAACGTAAAACTCTGTGAAGCAGAAATGAGAACGGAACTATGAAAATTGATCAGAGACAAAAATTATACAGCATTGAAATAGTTGAAATCCAGTGACCTTAATGTTCCATAATCGCTTTGGCTGGGGGCATTTCATTTTAAAGGTTATTTTTCTAGTTTTAGGTCTCCTAAACACTTTCGAACTGAAGGAAATTATTATTACTTGCATGCAAGTAACTTAATTTACAAAGCTCAGGGAATTTTCCAGAAGCATCAAAAGTAGATTTGAAGGTAAAAGCACCTGACCAGTATGATACAGCTTATAGAGATAGGGAAGGTCATTCTGAAGCAACAGCATGAGGGATAGGAGTTGGAAATAGACTAGAACTTTTTATGTGTGGGATAATTCTCGGACTCTCCTGGAAGACACATAGATCTACTTAAAGTTAGTCCAAGAACCATGCTTTCTCCCTACAGAGTCCTTGGGTAACAGAAAAGATGTCTCCATTCTAATTTCAGCTCTTTACAGCAGACAGAGGTCGTCTAGCTTAACGCCCATTTTAACTTGAGGGAAATTCCTCAGAGAGGGAAAATGATTTGCTTAAGGTCACAGATGAAGTAGATAGTCTAATTCCACTCCAAAAGGACACAGGAGCAAACCCATGGATGTGTTGAAACCGAGGCTGTTTGGATGCAAAATATCACAGGTGCTTTGACAGAATGTGGGATGGGCAGTAAGAAAGAAGGAGGCCCCTCATTCCTGAAGCAGTGGGTGAAGAAAGACTCTATAGTCAGGTGGGTGAGGCCTGGAGCTGGGGGTTGCAAACAGCCTTCAAGTGCTCAGAAAAGAAGAGGGCGAAGAACTGCTTTCTGGAATCTGTCTGTTTCATTATAGGAGGAAAAGACATTATAGGAGGAAATGACACTATGGGTCAGTTCAAGCCCCAGAGATGGGGCCAGGCTGGGTGCCAAGGCCACCAAAAACCGAACTGGAATTCAGAATAAGGCTGGCCTCCCTCCCCGTGGCCTAGAGACTAGAGCGGGCAATAGATCTGGGCCCGAGGAGGGAGTGGGCCCAGGGAGTGGGAATACCCAGCTAGAGATGAAGGCAGGAAGAGAGGGCTGGGACTATGGCAAGTGCTTCTGGACGCTGCCAGGTGTGACAGACAGCAAGGTCCCTCAGGAGTCACCTGAGCCCAGATATTGCGACCAGGCCACCGGACTAGTCTGGGCTGGTGGTTTCTTCTCAAGCCCCACTAGGTATGCAGGAGGGTAGACACTTCTGTGTTGGGTCTGTGGCATTCAGGGCTGGCTCTGGGGCTGGGGGTATGAGAGGGTCAGGAGGCTGGAAGTGGATTAGGAAGCAAGGACCCCAGAAGCAGGGAAGATTAAATAGAAATGAGGACCAGACCCAGCAACTCTGTGTGTCCCCGAGGTCTCAGATGGGTCTTCTAAAGACCTTAGGATCGCCACTCAGTGTTGTCACTTAGTAGTTTACTTGACCCTGGGCAAATTTCCTGTCCTTGCTAGCTTGTAGCTTCTTCCTTTCATTTAAAAAAAAAATATTTATTTATTTATTAGACAGAGATCACAAGTAGGCAGAGAGGCAGGCAGAGAGAGAGGAAGAAGCAGGCTCCCTGCTGAGCAGAGAGCCCGATGCGGGGGTTCGATCCCAGGACCCTGGAATCATGACCTGAACCAAAGGCAGAGGCTTTAACCCACTGAGCCACCCAGGGGACCCAAGCTTCTTCCTTTTAAAGGGTCAAATAACACAGCTGGTAAGTAGGGACACGGAATCTCAGCCAGCTGGTGATGGCCCGAAATTCACTCTGTGCCTAAGGCCCAGCTGCTAGAGCATCACGGGGGCTGCGTGAGGCTTGGGGAAGGGCGCTGGGCGGTGGGAGCTGTATCCTTCCCAGTCACCTTTCCTCTGGGGCAAAAACCCATTCTCCCAGATTTTCCCTCACAGGTCCATGATCCATTTCCTCCTCATCTGATCAAGTCTGGGGGGTGGACAAAGGCCGTGAAGAAAGAACCGCCTATCTAAATTATGTGACAGCCTATACCCATTTAGGTAACATCACTCACAGTGAGATGTACTAAATCCTTCCATGGCCTTCCATTGCCGGCTTCCGTGTGAGATACGAGTATCACCACTGCTACCAACCCTGTCACCTTGCTTCTATTATTAGCCCCGATTGATGGATGATGTCACTGAGGTGCACCCAGAATCACCCAAAGTTCTGGAATCAGAATTTGAACTCAGGCAGCCTGTGCTTTTGAGCCACCAGACCACACAGTCCTTCTCTCCTGGATTAAGCTACTAGATTATGAACAAGTAGCAAGAGAGGGAAGAGAAGGAATTTTTCATGGGAAGAACTGATAGCTGGAGTTTTGGGGGAGAGGGAGATGAAAAGAATTGAACTGGAGGAAAAAAAAAACCAGTTTTTGTGGGGGCAAGAGAGAGTAAAAGTTGTCTGGGGAATAAGATGAAGTCTTCAAAGCTGGTTTTATTCATGTGTCGTCATATACCGATAAACTAGGCCTTCATCGAGAAGCAGGAAGGAAACACGGTATCAGGCTCCAGGAGACTCAGGCTAAAACCAGATGTTTGGACACCTCTAAAGTCTAGTTTGGTGACAAGAGAGGTTTCTGACAGAGTGTGGAAATCACTGCCTAAAATAGATCCTTGGACCAAAGGTCACAGAATTACAGGAGGGCTTCAGCAAAGACACTGGGGTGGGGGTCTCTCTCTCTCTCTCTCACTCTCCTAGGATGCCTCCTGTCTCTGTGCAGAGCAGGGATGGAGGGGCGTTTCTGAGTCATTATGAAGAAACTCAAACTCCACTCATCCAGGTCAGGCTCCTTCCCTTAATTCTAGCCAAGATCAGACAAGAACAACAACAAAAAAACCTAGGGTCGTGACTAGGGGCAGAGAGGGCATGTAGAAATAAGGCCCCTGGGGACTTTTTTACATTGCAAAGCCCTGAAATTATTCTCAGTTTTGCTCTGTTGTAAGAGGAGACACAAGTTAGCAACCATCTCTTGGTGGAGAGGTGCGAGCCCAGAAGTCTACTAACCTCTGCCCAATATTTTCAGATCAGCTTTGTGAGTCTCTAGAAGACACATAATATCCTATGGAAGTAGGCAGAGGGACAAGATAATTATTCAAAAGTTATTGCAGGACTGTTTTTATTTAAAAAAAATTTTTTTAGAAGATTTTATTTATTCAACAGAAAGAGAGACAGCAAGAGAGCAAACACAAGCAGGGGGAGTGGGAGAGGGAGAAGTAGGCTTCCCGCCAAGCAGAGAGCCTGGTGTGGGGCTCAATCCCAGGACCCTGGGAGCATGACCTGAGCCCAAGGCAGATGCTTAACCAACTGAGCCACCCAGGTGCCCCCAGGACTGTTTTTAAAGGAAGAAAATCCAGGTACCAGAAAAGCAGAGCTCTTAGTCTTTTGAACACTGATGTAAACTATGATTGTGATGGACAAGAGTGACCAGGATTAACAGGGTAACTGAGGTCCACAGGCTTCTAGAAGCCAGAAAGAACAACACATAACAAGGAAAAGAGAAGAATGGCTGACTGAGCAGGAATAACAGGTCTCATTTCTTCAGTTTTGCCCTCTACCCCACCTCCTAGCTCAGCACGGCTAGACCTGCTCCTCTCGATGATGACCGCGGATGAGTTTACACCAAGGGAGAAAGCCTCAGCCTGAGCTAGTATTGCGTTTCATAATCGCTTCCCTTCTTCCACTTATGTTTTTTCCCAAATCTAGAAATAGCATACTTGGGACGCCTGGGTGGCTCGGTCGGTTTAGCAATCTGCCTTCGGCTCAAGTCATGATCCCAGGGTCCTGGGATCAAGTCCCACATCAGGCTCCTTGCTCACCGGGGAGCCTGTTTCTTCCTCTGCTCCGCCCCCGCCCCCCTCCCTGCTCTCTCTCTCTCAAATAAAAACATCAACTCTTTAAAAAAAATAGCATACTCATTGAAAAAGATTCAGAAAATACAGAAAGGGTCAAAACAGAAAATCCCTTGGAATCTCAGTATGTGCTATCCTTTGCCCTAAGAGTAAGGGGTCATTTGTCTTGTTCATCAAGCTCTATTCCCCAGATCCAGAGTAAGCAGCACATAGTTGGTGTCCAATACAACACCTTTTTTGGGTGTGACTCAACCTATGTTTTAAAATAGAATCAATCCATATACAGAGATTACATCTTAATATCTAATTACATATTATCCACTATTTCAAAGCATACTTTTTTGGGTAAACATGTACATATAATTTTTTCCTGTACATTCTTATTGTGCTAAAACACACATAACATAAAATTTATGATTTTAACCATTTTCAAGTATACATTTCAGTGGCAGGAAGTTCATTCGCAATTTGTACAACCATGGCCACTGTCCATTTCCAGAATTTTTTTCTCATCCCAAACAGAACCTCTGTCTCCATTAAACACTAACTCCCTAATCCTTCCTTACCCAGTACCTGATAACCTGTTTTAGCTTTATCTTTTGGCATTTACACATTCTAGGTACTTCATATAAATGAAATGTTTTTATTTTTTTTTAAAGATTTTTAAAAATTATTTATTTATTTGACACAGAGAAAGAGATAGCAAGAGCAGGAACACAAGCAGGGGGAGTGGGAGAGGGAAGCAGGCTTCCTGCTGAGCAGGGAGCCTGATGTGGGGCTCGATCCCAGGACCCTGGAATCATGACCCAACCCGAAGGCAGACGCCCAATGACTGAGCCACCCCAGCACCTCACATATAAATGAAATCTTACAGTATTTGACATTTTGCTTCTGGTTTATTTCATTTAGCATAACATTTTCAGTGTTCTTTCACGCTGGAGCATGTTAAGTCTGCATACTATTCCATTGTATGTATATTCTGCATTTTGTTTATCCATTCATCTATTGATGGACATTTGGGTTTTCCCAGTATTTATTGTTTTGCAACTCCTTTTTTCACTTTATAATTTCTCATTCATGGCAATCTCTTTTTGTGTTATATATTTCTATATATATGTTATATATTATATATACTCAATATGTTATATATTCTCACAAATATAAGAATATAACAGTGATAATTATCACATATAATTATCCATTTTATGATTTTATTTGACAATTTCCCTATGAGTGCACAAGAGATGACCTAATCATTCTCCTGTATTTGAACATTAGGTTACCTCAGACTTTTGCCATGGCAAGTAAGGCAGAAACCTCCTTGGACATGAAGGTCTGTCCAAGTGTGTGATGAACAATACTGTTTCTCAGTAATAGATCTCTGGAAGGCAAATTACCATGACAGTTATGTTATCTAAACTTCTTGATGTTTTCTTTCCAATTTGCTTCTCATATGGTTTTCTGGAAAGGTGCATGGGTCTTCTAGTTGTGAATGAGAAAGTTAATTGTCCCCTGTCTACACGGAGTGTTATCACATGAAATGTCTTTGCTAATGTTATTGATGAGAAAATTGTAGTCTTATTGACTGAAGTTGCATTTAGTGGGTTACGGGACCTCGCTCGGGCAATCTAATATGTCCGTGTCCCTCAGAGCAGCTCTTGTGACTTGGGCAGTGGAGAAGTCTGTAACAGTGGGGGTGGGGGCAGGAAAGGGGAAATGTGAGGGCACAGGTGGAGAGTGGGGGAGTGGGGACCAGTTAGCTGGAAGTAGGAGGATGGGGGGCTCTGATAAGTTAGACTCTACCTGCATTTATAATGTACTGAGTCCTAGCTCAGCTCTCTGCTACAACCTCGGTCACCACAAGCAGAATCTGCTCGGTTTCTCAGGCTAACAGGCCGGCTGCACTAATCTGCAGTCCCAAATGATTTCTACACAGTTCCTTTGGCTTGCCATGAAAAGGTGTTATTATTTGCATTTTTTTTTTTTACAATTTTATTTATTTACTTGACAGACAGAGATCACAAGTAGGCAGAGAGGTAGGCAGAGACAGAGAGGAAGGGAAGCAGGCTCCCTGCTGAGCAGAGAGCCAAAATGTGGGGGCCTCGATCCCAGGACCCCGAGACCATGACATGAGCTGAAGGCAGAGGCTTAACCCACTGAGCCACCCAGGTGCCCCTTATTATTTCCTTTTTGCAGATGAAAAAATCCAGCCTCTAATAGCTTAAGGAACTTTTCAAGGAAACACAAGTGTTAAGTAGCCCATCTGGGATTTGATGTACCTCACTATAAACCTACGCTCTTCCTTCTACATTCATTTTTTTTTTAAAGATTTTTATTCATTTGAGACAGAAAGCGAAAGAGAGAGAGAGAGAACACGAGAAGGGTGAGGGGCAGAGGAAGAAGCAGACTCCCTGCTGAGCAGGGAGCCTGATGCAGGGCTCGATCCTGGGATTCTGAGATCATGACCTGAGCCAAAACTCAACTGACTGAACTACCCGGGGGCCCACCCCACCCCCAGCCCCAGCCACCAACATTCACTTTTAAAAAGCTTCACAAACTTGACAAGTGCTGTAAATTTATACCAGGAACATAGAAAAGAATGTTTATTTTACTCGGATGTACCTTTTTAACAGCATTTTTATATAGATCAAAGAGGTTCCCAAGTGAATTGATAAGTAGAATTTTCTATTTTTAATGTTTGGATTTTAATAGCACAGTAGAATGCAGCAAACACACCAGAACCTAATCCCTGCTCTGCTGCTTGCTGTTTATTAGCTGTTCGACTTCGATAGATCCCTTCCTTGCTCCCAGCCTCAGTGGCTATGACATCCAATCCCCAGAGTGGTCGTGAAGTTAATGTGACAATATATGTAACTGAATCTAGCAACATAGGGGGCATGCATTTTAGGTGGCCAATAAAAAATTCTACAGGTCATGGTGAGATGGCAGTTGGCAAAAGGGAACAAACTGGGGACAATTCAGGAACAAAGGAACTAATGCATTTATTGCTAGTCTATATCTCTAAGGGAAAGGAAGATACATTTCTTTAACTTTTTATTGAAGTCTAACACAAATACAGAAAAGCGAGCAAATCGCCGGAAGTCTCAGTGAACTACCCCAAGTAATCCCACTCATGTATGTGATCACCTCCAGGACAAGAAATGGAACATAACCAGCGACTCGGAGCCCTCTTGGTTTCCCCTCCTCATCATTTTCCTTTCAGTCTTTCCCAGTGGTAACCAACTGAGTGTTGTTTAAACCAATGGGCAGAGTTTTGCCCATTTTCTATGAATGAAACTTGGCCCCTATCTCAGACCATATATAAACATAAAGCATCTAAAAAGTATGATGACTCTCACAGGCATAATTTTCAGTGGTGGGGAGGAAGAGTGGTTCAGGAAAGAATATCATTTACATAAAGTTGAGTCTTTTGAGTAACAAATTCTTAAGATAGCCATATTGGTCAATCTTTTCCCTTACAGTAATACTTTGTGACTTAAGACTTCCCGTCAATTAATCTCTGATAAAGAGGAGAAAACATCACAGGGGAAAAAAGAGTGTATTCAATAAATGGTGCTGGGAAAATTGGACAGCTACATGCAAAAGACTGAAACTGGACCCCCATCTTACACTATTTACAAAAATAAATTCAAAATGGATGAAAGACTTGAATGTATGACCTGAAACCACAGAACTCCTTAAAGAAAACACAGGCAGTAAGTTCTTTGACAACTCTCTCAGTGATGATTTGTTTTTAATTTCCAAAATAAAAAATCAACAAGAGGGACTATGTCAAACTAAAAAGCCTCTACACAGCAAAGGAAACCATCAACAAAATGAAAAGGTGTCCTACTGAATGGGAGAAGATATTTGCTAATCATATCTGATAAGGGATTAATATTCCAAATATATAAAGAACTCTTAAAACCCAATTCATTCCACTAAAGTAGCAAACCAACAATGTGATTAAAAAATGGAGAGAAGAACTGAATAGACATTTTTCCAAAGAAGACATCCAGATGGCCAAGAGACACAAGAAAAGATGTTCAACATTCCTAATTGTCAGGGAAATGCCAATCAAAACCACAATGAGATATCTCCTCACACCTTTTAGAAGGGCTAACATCAAAAAGGCAAGAAATGACAGGAGTTGGCAAACATGTGGAGGAAAGGGAAAGATGTTGTGCACTGGTGGTGGGAACGTTAACTGGTGCAGCCAATATGGACCCAGTATGGAGGTTCCTCAAAAAGTCAAGAGGAGAACTACCACATGACCCAGGAATTTCACTTCTGGGTATTTATCCAAAGAAAACAAAAACCCTAATTCAAAAAGATATCCACGCCCCCATGTTCATTGCAACATTATTTATAATAGCCAAGATAAGGAGACAACGTAAGTGCTTATTGACAGATGAATAAAGAAGAAAGATGGGGGAGATATATGTAGAATGGGATATCACTCAGCCATAAATAAGAACGAGATCTTGCCATTTGCAACATTGTAGATGGGCCTTGAAGGCATTTATGCTAAGAAATAAGTCAGAAAAGACAAATACCATATAATTTCACTTAAATGCAGAATCTAAAAAAAACAAATCAAAACAAAACAAAACAAAACAAAACCAGAAAAAGCCAAGCTCATAAGTACAGAGAAGACTGGTTGCCAGAAATTTAAATTTAATCAAATCTAACAGTTTATTTGTAGATTCTTTCAGATAGTCTATGTACATCACCAAATTATCAGTAGGAGTGGTTTTTTCCTTGTGTTCATATTCTTATACTTGTTTTCTTTATCTTGCTTATCAAATTGGCTGGACATTTTTGTCTCACTCTCAATTCCAGAGGGAATGTTTTAAACATTTAATCATGCTTGTGTAAGATTATTTATAGGCGCATTTTATTAGATTCAGGCAGTTTTATTTATATTCGCTAGAGGTTCTAAACACAAATATACATTGGATTTTGGCAAGTTCTTTTTCAGCATTTATCTAGAAGGTAGTATGATGTTTCCCCCTTCATTCTGTTAATGTGACAAATTTCATAAATCTTAAACCATTCTCTCTTTGTTCCAAGCATGATGGGTTTATTTTTAAAAAATATTTAATTTATTTATTTCAGAGAGAGGGGGACAGGGAGCACGAGCAGGGGCAGGGGCAGAGGGAGAGGCAGACTCTCCGCTGAGCAGGGAGCCTGATGTGAGGCTCAATCCCAGGATCATGACCGGAGACAAAGACAAACCGGCTGAGCCACCCAGGTGCCCCCGTGATGGATTTACTTCATTTTGCTCTACTATAAAACCAAAGATTCCATTACAGCAGAGAGACCATTAAATCTCTAAAGGTCTTGAGGAAGTGGCAGGGCACATGCAAGACATGAAGTACAAACTGGAGGACTGGGTCAGTTCCTTCACCACATGTCACTGCACTGTCACTGAGGCATGCCTGTAAACACACCAGACTGAAACGTCCCACAGACTTGACAACTTCCAGGCATGCCTTCAAGTGCCGGCCTTCCCGTCTGTAGACTTCAGTGTGGGGAAGATAACCATTCTTTGGAAGAATAAAAAGTTCACGCTTCTGAAATGTCACAGAAGAATTTTAAGGTCAAAACAGAGCAGGTTCATTTCTCTTCATCGCCAGGGATGTTTTACTCAAAACCACATTAACTCACAAAACAAACTGAGGGTGGCAGGGGGGAGGGGTGTCAGGAGAGGGGGGTGGGGTTATGGACATTGGGGAGGGTATGTGCTATGGTGAGTACTGTGAAGTGTGTAAACTTGGCAATTCACAGACCTGTACCCCTGGGGATAAAATTATATGTTTATAAAAAATAAAAAATAAAAATAAAAAACCCACATTAAGCTTTCCAGTTTGACTCTCACCCCAACATTTTGACCTCCTGCATTGATGTTCTTTCCATCAATTAAAGCTGATGGGGTCAGTTTGACTCGTGGTTGGCAGTTGGGGTATCACCCAGTCCAATCACTCTGGGATTATTTGCTTTAGCAGATAAAGGAGTTCTACAAGCCAGTGTGTAATTAGCAGCAACATCAAAACAGGTATTGGTGTCAGCTATGTGAGCAAGGCTCATTGGTGATCCGATCTTCTCATTTTAAGCCCCCGGTAGATACAACCTCCAAGTTCAGTGCCATCATTTACTTGAGGGTGTAGCTGGAGGTCTGCAGCCTGGTAACCCATGGTAAAAATATTCTGTGACTGTTTAGACTTAGCTCTGTGAAAACTCATCTGAGAGCCAGGAAGCCAACTTTCAAAGGCTAACACAGCTCAACCATAAATGTTTGATCCAGAAAAATCTATATCAACATTACTGTCAAGATGGAAACAATCTTATTTATAGGGGACTTCAATTTCCCACTCTTCTTTCCTGTATTCAGTACAAATATGGTATCAAGAGTCAGTTTCAACCCTTCAACCAACTTATTCTATAAAGACATTTCTGGCCCAAGGGTGCCATCTCTTTCATTTTTGGTTGAAAAGAAGTCCCTAGTTACAGATCTTACATTTGGTCTCTAGGTTGTCTGATGCTTTGCCTATATCTGTGGAAGCATGACCGGAAGTAGAACATTCTACCCCACTACAAGATTGGGTTCTTAGATCTACTTACTATACCAAACCCAAATCCTCTGTTGAAGACATTCTTTGCCACCATTTCTAGCTCACAGTAAGTCAATGTGTTATGTATATCTCCAGCCAGAGGACCTGTTTCCATTCTTCCAGGGCAACCCAAATTTTAAACCATCCTTGCCTTTCTGGAATAGCCCACTTTGGTCACAATGTATTCACCAGACATTGTTGGACTTGTTTTGCTAATAGTTGATTTTATTATTTTTTTTTTAACATTTATGTTGTATTGGCCTATTATTTTCTTTTTTTTATAATGTTCTTGTCAGGTTTTGGTATCAAGGTAACACTGGCCTTGGGAGACAAAATGTCAAGTGTCTCACTTTTTCTCTCCTCTGGAAAAGTTAATGTACAATTGGCATTATTTCTTTCTCAAATATTTGATAAAACTCACCAGCGAATTCATCTGGATTTGGGTTTATTTTTAGTGGAAAGTTTAAATTATGCATTCCATTTCTTTCATTATTACAGGACTATAGAGATTTTCTTGTGTCCATTTAGGTAAACCGTGCTTTTCTAGAAAATTGTCAACTGGTAAAAAAAATTCTAGGTATTCACA
Source organism: Mustela erminea (assembly GCF_009829155.1). Taxonomy (NCBI): domain Eukaryota; kingdom Metazoa; phylum Chordata; class Mammalia; order Carnivora; family Mustelidae; genus Mustela; species Mustela erminea. The sequence goes on along the minus strand of NC_045634.1, from coordinate 25,343,616 downwards.
TTGGTTTTAATATCCTTACAACATTTCAAATATTTGTAGGATCTGTAACAGTGTCCCCTCTTCCATTTTTTTTTTTAAGATTTTATTTATGCACTTGACAGAGAGAGAGAGTGAGAGCGCACACGAGAGCACAAGCAGGGGGAGTGGGAGAGGGAGAAGCAGGTTCCCTGTTGAGCAGGGAGGCTAATGTTGGGCTTGATCACAGGACCATGGATCATGACCTGAGCCAAAGGCAGATGCTTACGTGACTGAGCCACCCAGGCACCCCATCCCCTCTCCCATTCTTTTTATTTATTTATTTATTTATTTATTTATTTATTTATTTTTAAAAAGATTTTATTTATTTAATTGACTGAGAGAGAGACCACAAGCAGGCAGAGAGCCAGGCAGAGAGGGAGGGGAGGAAGTAGGCTCCCTGCTAAGCAGAGAGCCCGATGCGGGGCTCGACCCCATGACCCTGAGATCATGACCTGAGCCGAAGGCAGAGGCCTTAATCCACTTAGCCACCCAGGTGCCCCCCCTTTCCCATTCTTGATATGGGTTATTTTTATCTTTTTTCCCCTTGATCTCATTAGGGAATTAGTACTATACAATTACAGTTACAATTACAATTACAATTACAATTAGGTACAGTTATTTTGAGGTCTGTGTCTGATTATCTAGATTCCATAAGTCTATTTTTGTTGTGTTTCCCACTTTGGTTATCTATCACAGTAACTTGTCTCTTTATAGACTTATGAATATTTTAAAAGAAATATTGGATATTGTATGTGAAAAACTATAGGGAAAAATTGAAAAATTGAAGTTTAGGATGATAGTCTCTTTCAGTAGAGAGGATTTATGGTTTTCTTCTTGTTAATAGCAAAGAGTTCAAGCTATCCCAGATAACCTGAGTTCAGTCAAAGATTGGGATTATTTGAAGCCACTTTAAAAGGGTATTAGGATCCTCCTCTTTGGTAGTCTCTGAACTCCAGCTTTTTCTACTTAACTTCATGAATGTGTCACCCTCTGTTGAAACTACTCAGCCTCTCAACCACCTCTTCTGGAAGCTCCAGAGACCCAAATGCAATGCCCATCTCCCTTCTTTCGTAAGATGTTGGGTCCCTGATTCTTCATTGAGTTCTCAATTCCCCAATGCCTTCAAAGATTTTTAAAAAATAATTGTTCAGCTCTTCTAGTTCTTAGCAAAAGGATTAAGCTGAATTACTTAGATTACCCACAATCAGAAGGGGGGACCTCCCAGAACAGAAGTCTTTAGGTATAAATGAAAGGAATCGGAGTGAAGAAAAAGACAGGCTACAAAATGAAATATTAGAAATATTAGAAATCATATGCATATGAACATACTATGAAGAACATAAACAGTACAAATGAATCTATATCTATATCTATATCTTTTATCTCTTGTATATATATACCCTATGACTAATCACCTCCCCACTTTGATACACTTGCCTGGGAAATGTAATAAAATTTGTTATATAAACCCCAATTTTCAATTATTAATGAGAATACAGAAGAAATTGAGAGAGGGAAAAAATAAATGATATATACTGCAGTTACTTAGGTAATAATAAGATGCAAATGGTCAATCAATTATTAGGGACAAAATAATTGCCATTCAAAACATGAATTGATAAGAAGATGTGAGAATAGTAAAGATTTAAAATATAAAAATTAGGAAAAATTTATGGTTACTGTAAGGGTGGGAGGAAAAAGCCAAACTAAGAGCAAAATAGTGTTAATAAAACAAAAGCACAGTAGCATTTGGAAAAAAGAAAAAGAAAAAAAGATAGCAATTTTCAAAGAAGCTTTATCACCAACAAAAATAATAGAAAATAAAGTAGTGGTAAAATAGAAATTAAGGAAATAAAATTTCTTAAACAGGAAACTTCAAGTATCAACTATTGTTGAAAAATCAATTTTCTATCGTTAATTTATTATTTTCTGCCTCAATAGTTACAATGCATGTCACATATTCCAAGACTTTTTGTTACTTTTGGATATTTATCAACAGTTTTTTAGGATTACTACTTTGAACATAGTCTTTATTGAACAGATGGAAATGTCAAATGTGTATGGAAAGAGGAAGAATCTACACAGACCCAGTTGATCCTGAACAAAGCTTCTGGAATAAATTCCTGGTATAATTTGTGTTTTCCTTGTATTGGCTTCTTTTTCTTAAAAATCTACCTACAAAAGGATTCCAAGGAAGTGATTAAACAATGACTTTAAAAGAAAGTACAACTTTTAGAGTTGCACCAATTTAGGGCCATGGTTCCAAGTCAAAAGATTGCATTTATAAATGCAGGAGAGGAAAGGAAACAGAATTGTTGAGGATGAGGGATGAGAAGCAGTTCAACAAATATTTTAGCTTGAAGTCATTTCTGGGTTATTAGGACAAGAAAGTGTACTGAATGAAATCCAAAGCCAAACTAGCCAACCAAGGCTAGGACCTAAGAGCTTCATGATGAGTTGACTTGAGAACGAAAGGGAACACCAACCACAGCACTGCAGATGCTCAAGCCTGGCACATTCTAGAATGTTCTAGAAGTCAACATGGAGCACATGATGCTAGATAGACACGAGGATATTCAGCTCTTTTAGTCTTGCTTTTGTTTTTTGTTTGTTTGTTTTTTAAAGATTTTATTTATTTATTTGACAGACAGAGATCGCAAGTAGGTAGGCAGGCAGGGAGAGAGAGAGGAGGAAGCAGGCTCCCCACTGAGCAGAGAGCCTGATTTGGCGCTTGATCCCAGGACCCCGGGATCATGACCTGAGCTGAAGGCAGAGGCTTAACCCACTGAGCCACCCAGGTGCCCTAGTCTTGCATTTGTAACTGAAGAACAAATTGATAATAGGAAGATCATATTAGAGAACACAGAGTAACACAGAACACAAATCTGGTGTTTGAAAACTGAGAACTATGTCTGGAAAGACTTCACACAAGCCATCAAAACATGAGGTCAGAATATGAGTCAACCTGCGATTGCACTACTGGGTATTTACCCCAAAGATACAGATGTAGTGAAAAGAAGGGCCATCTGTACCCCAATGTTCATAGCAGCAATGGCCATGGTCACCAAACTGTGGAAAGAACCAAGATGCGCTTCAACGGACGAATGGATAAGGAAGATGTGGTCCATATACACTATGGAGTATTATGCCTCCATCAGAAAGGATGAATATCCAACTTTTGTGTCAACATGGACAGGACTGGAAGAGATTATGCTGAGTGAAATAAGTCAAGCAGAGAGAGTCAATTATCATATGGTTTAACTTATTTGTGGAGCATAACAAATAGCACGGAGGACATGGGGAGATGGAGAGGAGAAGGGAGTTGAGGGAAACTGGAGAGGGAGATGAACTATGAGCGACTATGGACTCTGAAAAACAATCTGAGGGTTTTGAAGGGGCGGGGGTGGGAGGTTGGGTGAGCCTGGTGGTGGGTATTATGGAGGGCATGTATTGCATGGAGCACTGGGTATGGTGCATAAACAATGAATTCTGTTACATTGAAAAGAAATTTTAAAAAAATATATAAGTCAAAATGCAACGATTGCACTCTCAAAATAGGATATATGTCTCTTAACCTGAACATCTGACTCAGGATGTTTCCTCTATGGGTTTCTTTTCACTTATTATTATGAAAAGGTTTGAAGAAACCATCCACTGTAGTACTCCAGAAATTTTCCTCTTGTTTTTGAGTTATCCTGAGTTGTCTTCAGTTATATCAGAGAATGGTATGAAATCCTCAAACAAATGAATTAATAGTTTTGTTTTGTTTTTTAAGATTTTTATTTACTTGAGAGAGAGAGAGAAAACAAGCAGGGGGAGCAGCAGAGGAAGAGGAGGAGGCAAGTTCCCCACTGAGCTGGGAGCCCGACGCAGGGGGTCAACCCCAGGACCCTGGGATCATGACCTGACCCAAAGTCAGATGCTCAACTGACTGAGCCACTCAGGTGTCTCAAATGAAGACAATTTAATTACAAGCTTTAATTACAAGCTAAATATATACCAGAAGGGATTTAGGGAGATCGCATGGAGTGTTATAAAACAAAATAATGCAAGAGTGTTGGGTCCGTAACCAAAGGAACGAGACTGATACAAAGCGAAGGTCAAGCAAAGCTTTATTTCGTGCCAAGCATCGAGAATCAAACTGACCAGTCAGGGCCGTCTCTTACAAAGGGGCGACCCTTCCCTGCCTCAAAGACTAACTTTTATAGAGCAAAGGCCATGTGGTAGAGCCTAGCTACACACAGGTGGCCAATGAGATTACCATTTACCCTAGTAGATATTTGAACTAGCCTATCACCTTGGTCAGAATTGGTGATGAAAAGGTGAGGCCTACTCTCCCTATAGCTAGGGAGACAGTATGAGCGCTCCACTGATTGGATGTCTCCACGTGGCCTGACCTGCCCTTGTATCTGGGCTTTGCAAGTAAGTTCCTCTGGGAGGGGCAGGGTCAATCTAAGTTTACTGCATAGGGTTAATCTAAGTTTACTACATAGGGTCAATCTAAGTTTACTGCACAGGGTCAATCTAAGTTTACTGTGTAAACAACAAAATGGCTCCCTCCGGCTAAGTAGGCCCTTATAAGAGTACATTCTTTCTAAAAAGTGTGGTAACCTTTGTATTATGTAGAGTCTATCTAAAAACACCATATAGTTTCCACACATGTGTCTTAAAGTGATCTGAAGCTACAAAATATAAAAAAACAATGAACTGAGCAAACAAGTCTTACTTTAGGGATACAGAATCAAAACAATTGATGGATTTATGCCTTTTTTTTTTTAAGATTTTATTTATTTGTCAGATAGAGAGCACAAGCAGAGGGAACAGCAGGCAGAGGGAGAGGGAGGCTCCCCACCAAGCAAGGAGTCTGATGTGGGATTTGGCCCTAGGGCCCTGGGATCATGACCCAAGCTGAAGGCAGACGCTTAACCGACTGAGCCACCCAGGATTCTCGGATTTATGCTTGTCGCTTTTCACTGCGTTGAGTTATATACCACTTGTAAAACTATTGTCTCTCCAGTTCTGACTTAGGTCCTGTGTTCTGCTTTGTAATGCTGGGGTTGGGGCTGTACCCACAATTTTCCTGTGCCCTCAACCTCCCTCTTGGAGTGTCAGTAAGGAGCACTTGAGAAAGACTAGGAGGCAGGAGGAAGGAAAGGGACCTACTCCTTTTGGTAGCTTCCTGTTCGGGTCGGCATCGGAAGCCGTGCTTCATCCGCCTCTACGTTGTACTTTGTTCCAAAGGGAGCAGTCTGCTGTCCTCCTAACCTTTGAAGCCCCTGCCTCATTGTCCCCTCAGAGGCCACCACTAGCAGCTGGTGTCTTGTCCTCAGAGCTGTAGGTTTCTGCTCTGTGGGCCTTCTCTTTAAGCTTCTACATTTTCAACATGCCAGCATCTTCCCTTTGTTGGAACCCTGGGGGAGTGGGGGAGTGTCACTACTTCCTGTAGCTGCTCATTCAGTCTATGAAATGTGATACCTGCATGTTCCATTTCACCTTGTCACTTACTCTAATGGGTAGAATAACGGTCTCCCTAAAGACATCTGCAGCCGAACCCCCAAAACCTGTGAATATGTTACCTCACATGGCCAAAGGAATTTAGCAGTTAAGGATCTTGAGATGGGAAGATTATCCTGGATTATCTGCAGGGGCCCAGCATCATCACAAAGGGTCTTATGAGAGGGATGCAGAGGGTCCAAGTCAGAAAAGTGGGTGTGACGATGGAAGCAGAGGTTGCAAGGATGGGAGGGCCGCTGAGACAAGAAATGCTCGTGGTCTCTGGCAGCAGGGATCGGCAGGTAGGCACAGATCCACGGGAGCCTCCAAAAGGAACACAGTTCTGCTGACACTTTGATTTTAGTCCAGTGAAAATGTTTGGACTTCTGACCTCCAGAATGATAAAGCAGCAAATATGTGTTGTCTCCAGCCACTCCATGGGAGGTAATTTGTTGATGGTGGTAATAGAAACTTACTCTGTTAGACCTACTGATGCGCTGCATGTCTCCTGACTTCACCCCACCTGAGTCAAGTAGAACTGCAGCTCTAGGGCTGTATTATTAACAGCGTAAGTGCCGCTCAGTTATTTCGCTTGATTATTTATTTTGTTAGAATCATCAGGTCTCAATAATCCTCCCCAAGGTTCCCAGGTGCTTGTGACAACATACTGATGTTTTAAAAATAGTCTTCCTATTTGCAAAACGTTGTCCTTCCTTTCAAGCCAACTTCACATTATAGAACGTGAAAACATATGAGCTACATTAGAAATGAAAACAAAAGACACTGGCCAGTTTGTCAGGTTGTTGTGAACGCTGGGAAAAACCAGTGCGAGAGCCGTGGCACTCGTTATGGTGGGAAGCAGAGAAGAACACCTGGATGCCAAGAGCAGCGGTCTGGCTGATGTGGAAATGAGTGAAGGTCAGTCATCTGGACATGAAGGTATCCACAAACTAGAAGTCCAAGAAGACTGGGAGACGATGTCAAGTGCAAACTCAAGGAATGTAGCAAAGGTATGAAGTCGTAGCTGCACAACAGCACTTCTGGTAGTTGAACTGGAGCCAACATTGAGGAAATGCCCAGTAGACTAGAAACAAGGCTGCCATTGTGGTTGGTAGTGGGCAAATAGAGTTCAGAGTCTACGGGTATCTATAAAGGCAGTAACAAACAAGGAGATCCACAAAAGGGTTTCTTTGCTTTATTTTATTTTGTTTATTTACTTGAAATAGAGAGAGAGAGAAGCAGACTCCCCACTGAGCAGGGAACCCGCTGACATGGGGCTCGATCCCAGGACCCTGGGATCATGACCTGAGCTGAAGGCAGATGCTTAATTGACTGAGCCACCCAGGTGTCCCCACAAAAGGGCCACCTAAAAAGGAATTTGATTCCTAGTTCTCAAAGCAGATACGTGGATATGTGTCGTTTTGACTCTGATTTCTGTAACATCTACTGCTCCGTGTGAAAATATGCAAGGACTCCAAGTCAATTTAGTTAAGTACATATACGTAAAATATATTTAATATATGATATATGTAATATATTTATACATATTTCTACAAATGTATATGTTTTATAAATTTTTTACTTAATATTTTAAAAAAGATTTTATTTATTTGACAGAGACACAGCGAGAGAGGGAACACAAGCAGAGGGAGTGGAAGAGGAAGAAGCAGGCTTCCTGCTGAGCAGGAGCCCGATGTGGGGCTCAATCCCAGGACCCTGGGATCGTGACCTGAGCCGAAGGCAAAGGCTTAACAACTGAGCCACCCAGGAACCCCTACTTAATATTATGTTTATATCTATATAAATGTAGATATAAAGAGATTTATTTTAAGGAATCGGAGCATGTAAATATGGAGGCTGGGAAGTTCAAAATCTGCAGAAGGGGCCACAGCCCTGAGACTCAGGAAGAGATGATGCAGCAGTTCAAGTCCAAAGACTACTTGCTGGCAGAGCTCCTTGCTTAAGACCTTCAACTGACTGGATGAAGCCCACCTACCTTATGGAGGTCAATCTGCTTTACTCAAAGTCCACTGATTCAGATGTAAATGTCATCCAAAAACACCCTCATAGAAACATCCAGAGAGGGATGCCTGGGTGGCTCAGTTGGTTAAGCATCTGCCTTTGGCTCAGGTCACGATCTCAGGGTCCTAAGATTGAGCCTGCTTCTCCCACTGCCAGCTGCTCTCCCTGCTTGTGCTCTCTCTCTCTGACAAATAAATAATAAATTCAAAAAAGGAAAAGAAACATCCAAATTAATGTTTCATCACCTAGCTGGACATCATGGCCCAGTCAAGTTAATATATAAAATTAACCACAAAATTGACCCATACCCTGAAGATATTAGAACAACTTGAGAACTGAGTTATGTAATGCACTCTTCAAATGCAGGGTCCAGGTTAAACAAACCAAACTGATTTTGTTCCAAGGTTTTTGTTTGTTTGTTTGTTTGTTTTTAAAGATTTTATTTATTTATTTGGCAGATAGAGATCACAAGTAGGCAGAGAGACAGGCAGAGAGAGAGGAGGAAGCAGGCTCGCTGCTGAGCAGAGAGCCCGATGCGGGGCTCGATCCCAGGACCCTGGGATCATGACCTGAGCCAAAGGCAGAGGCTTAACCCACTGAGCCACCCCGGTGCCCCATGTTTTAAAAAAGCACAATTATAGTAAAACATCACATATTTAAAAAGAAGTAATCTGAAAAATTGTTCTTATATAATGTAACGGCAAAAAGGGAAATAATCGTCTCCCTTTAAGGGAGGACTAAGGAGCAGAAGTTTCTATAACACATGTTTCTTTTCTTTGTCTAAAGAAAAAGAAACTATATAAAACATAAGACTACCAATTATAATAGCAAGGCATATTGAAAGGAGTGAGAAGTGACACTTTATAACTAAAAGAAACAATAACCCTGAGACTTCTGATGGCTTTCTACTTCTTTGAGGGTCGCTTAGTCATTGGGTAAAGTAGGGCTACCCAAACGGACAGCCCCTGAAGGTATTATAATTTCAGAGCACACAATGATAATTAAGAAAAATAACTGAGTTACTACATTGGCTTATATTCAGTACAATGCTGAATCTGTAAGAAAGACTAGATACTGAATCGACACAGCAAACTGAGTGCCTGTTTCTACCGCCCACCCAAAACGTCCAGAACAAAAGACCTTAAAACATTAAAAGAATGAGTTAAACCAAGAGAGATTAAAAAAAAGAAGAAGCACAACCAGAAAGCTTCAAACTTTGAGAAAAGTCACAAATGATAAAAAGCAGATAGAATCCTATTAATGGAGGAAACCCTAATCCAAAACACACATAGGAGAAGACAGCTATGGTGTTAAGGATAACTCTGGCAGAACATCGAGTTCCGGGTAAAGGGAAGAAGGAGCAGAAGTGACTGAGTCAATGAGCAACTTGGTGACCTGAATAGCCGAGGAAGGCGGATTCCTTCTCCTTGCCTTTCCCAAGCTGAGGGAGGACATCAGCAGGGCTGGCCAGGCGGAGTGGACCCCGGCTAATGTCCCCAGAGAGATCTGAGAAGTGCCTTAGATGTCCAAGCTGGGATTGTCAACCAGGCAGGTGCGAGTGTGGTTCTGGAACTCGGGGAAATGTAGGGACTGGAGAGCACAGGTTGGAGTCATCCCACCGGGACAGTATTTGAAGGCAGGAGACTGTGTGAGATGACCTAGGGAAAGAAGGCACAGAAAGAAGGGGCCCCGGGACTGAGCCCCAGGACACCCCAACATGTGGAGCACAGGCTTTGTCTATGTGACACCGCAACAACCAGTGAGAGAAATTAGTTTACATTTGTGAACAAGTAATTGAAGGGTGGCATTGGAGGTGATGTGGAAAGGGTCTTGCCCACTTGGGACAGAGCTGAGACACATTCTAGTCCCCCTACCAAATCCAGGCCAGTCAGGGCTGACTGGGAGCTCTGTCACACGAGTGCAGAGTAAATGTCTATTTAATGAGGAAATGTGTACATCTATAAATAAACTTCCTGTTGTTTGGGGAGACTTTAGACCAAATTTCTCCCTGTTGTTAAGCATTTTCTTCACTCACCTCACATGCTTCCTCTCCATTTGTCCCCCTTGGCAGGTAATACACCGTTTAGGTTCAAAGGCTTTTATTTATTTATTTATTTGTTTGTTTGTTTCTTTAAGGTGGGGAGAGGCTGAGGGAGGGGCAAAGAGAGTCTTAAAGGGACTCTTCCCTGAGCAGGGAGCCCTGGCAGGGCTCGATCTCATGACCCTGAGATCCGGACCTGGGCTGAATCCAAATTAGAAGCTTAACCAACTCCACCACCCACGCACCCCCCCAAAGACTTTTAAATAAAAAGGGGCATCCTTGGGGTGCCTGAGTGGCTCAGTCAGTGGAGTGCCTGCCTTTGGCTCAGGTCATGATCTCAGGGTCCTGGGATCGAGCTCCACATCGGGCTCTCTGCTCAGCAGGAAGCCTGTTTGCTTCTCCCTCTCCCTCTGTGATCGCTCTCACTTTTGGTTTCTCTCAAATAAATAAATAAATAAAGTCTTATTTTAAAAAGGGACATCTTTCCTTTTTACCTACCTCAACAGTAAATTAGCATTTTGTCATTTTATCTCTAAGTTCCAGCTGTACTATTTCATTTTTCCATGAAGACCTTTTCATGAAAAATAGCAGATGAGGAACTACTCCCTGATAGAGTCTTCCAAAGATGGAAGACGAGTGCCTGAGAATAAGAGCCAGGACCACACCGAACCGGCTCCTTTTTCCCAAATAGAGATTTGGCCTCCGTGCTGACCACTGAGTGTGATGCCATTAAAGGAACCAGTAGGTTTCCTTGTACTGTAACAATATTCACATCCTCTTAGCATTCTAGTGTCTGTTTAGATCACAATGGGGTGCAGTGCCTGACCATTAGCCCTAGTTCATGGGAGCACCCACCCTTGCAAAGAGGAGGAGGACAGAAACAGACAAGAAATCTGTGCACAAGAAAAAAAAATGTATTGTGAAATATTTCCATGCCAATAAATGTAACTCTACCTTATAATTTTTTTCTGACTTCAGAGATTTCCATTTTATAAATTTGTAACTCCCTTAACCCAATCTATATTCTTGGACATTGAATTTTTTTTCTTACCATAAACATCTGTTGTCTGCAGTCTGGCTATTTCTTGAGAGAGAAATTCTTAGAAGAGAGGTTGGTGGATTACGTGATATGCTTTTAATGGATTTTTACCATGTACTACCAAAGTGTTCTTCAGAATTGTCATAAAACCTACATTCCCACTCCCACTATCAGTGACCCCTTTTCCGACACCATTGCTAACTTAGACATTACCATTCTTTGAAATCTTTGTCAATTATTTGGGTGGAAAAAGCAACTTATTGTGGTTTAAATTTACATTTCTTTGCCTATGTTTTTTACATTTTTATTCAAGTCCAGTTTATCAAGCTGTTAAAGATGCCAACAGGAAAAATGCAACCTCGCATTGCTGCTTCTTTCCAGGGTGACTTGTCCGGTAGCAGGCTTTCACAAGTGTCTTGGGACCCAGATATCTGGGTGGTCACACAGCAAGAGCGGGGTAGTCTGAGAAATCTGACCCTGTTTCCCAACCCTTTGGTGCTTGCACTGAAACAATGGTCTTTTGCAAGACAGCAGAATAGTGTCTTTAGGCTGGGGAAATATGTACCTCTTTTAAACAGTGTTCAGCTAATGATGCAAGACTTTTGCAAAAGTTGGGGAGGGATTGGAGGAAAAACAAAAACAAACAAACAAACAAACAAAACAAACAAAATACCCTGCAGAGAAATGAGAACGTGAAACTGCCAACTTCACAACTTCATGAAAAGCAGTTCCAGCAGCAAGAAGCCCTTTGCTTTCTGGGGCAAAGACAGGCCAAGAGCCTACTCTTCACACATCCCCTCTAACCATTTAGTAGGAAACATTATAACTCTAAGATGATTAAAAGGCTTCCATCATAGTCCTGCGGTTTGGGTTGGGGGTTTATTCTCGCTGTCTCTGTTACTGATGTCAAGGGCTGTGAGCTTTGGCTTCCCCACTGTCAGGCACCCAGGCTTGCTTAGGTCAGTTGCAAAATGGGTTGAAGGCTTTTGAGGTTTTAGAGGATTACCAACGATAGCCTGTCCTGGCTACAAAAATCATAAAGTGACATTTTATCACACAGTCCATGAAGTGCTTGGGTTTTCTCTGTAAAAACAGAAATTGTTACTTTTCCTTTAAAGAGGGAGAAAAAGACCTACTTCCAATTCAAGCAGCATATTGACTATTGCAGAAGAGTGAACGCTTTTTGGAATGAATTGCTTGTATGGGGCAAGGAAATGTGGCAAAATGCTGTTGAAATTGAGAAAAAAACCTACTGAAAGGTGGAAAAAGTCGGGTAAAGCATTCAAACCACAAGGAAGCACTTCACTTACGACAAAAATGCACTTTAGCCAGCAGCGTTTAATGGCGTCCCCATGCGATGTCTTCTCCCCAGCACTGGCCTCATGAATGCCCCCCATCGGACCCTCCAACAACCCAGCAGGGACAGCCCCTCAGGACACAGGCTAAAGCCTGCAACTTAGAGCCAGGAGGGACCTCGGAATGCACCTAGTACAAATTCCTTGGAGGTTAATAGCCATCCCAGAGGAGATACCCTGGACATCTAGCCAGGCCATCGTCCTTCTGAGATGCTCTCCTTCGGTCCACACCCAGTGCCTCTCAAAGCCCCTCTCCGACCGGCGGCTGCTCTGTGGGAGTGGCAAGCATTCCTCATACATGCTAAAATGCAGGTATAGATGAAATATAGGATGTCTGGGATTTCTAAGGATGGCGAGACCTCATCGGGGACATAGATGAAGCCAAGTTGGCTATGAGTTGGTCATTGTTCAAGCTGATCACGGACGCATGGAGTTTACTGTACTATTCTAGGTTTCACCTGTGTTTGAAAATGTTCGTAATAAAATACTTTTTAAAAATAATGAGATAGTTAAAAAAGAAAAAAAAAAGGAACAAAGAAAGACTCTCTGGAATTCAGGGTGTGAGGAGCTAGGCGTTTCCTACAGAGCATAGGTCTGGTGTCCTACCCATGGCTTTTGGTCAATAACTATGGACAATAATGATAATGATCAGAACGATGACATGTGAGAAGATGAGTATGGAGAAGCTCTATCCTCTGACAGGTGCTTTAGCTCATTCAAAGTAGGTGGCCCGAGGACCGCAGACTGAGAAACCCTTCAGTCATGAGTTACAGAACATGGTCTGATTTCTAACTTCCAGTGGGCCAAATTTCCTTTATTCTAGCAAGGCCACTCTAATGGTAGGATGTGGGCAACTAACTCAATTTATCTCAGTAGTCCAAAGGATGTAAAAATGTGATGATCGGTAAGTACTTCCTAAATACTACATACCTCATTACTCTCCCCCCACCGCAACAGATTTATTGACAGAATAGCCTTCCATAGTTCTTAAAAATTTGTGTATCAGACTAAAAAAGCACCACTGGCTAGCAACCATTTTATCACAAGATTTAGTAAAAAGGAAACTATTAATTATTGAGAAAAAAAAAGGAAAATACTGAAAGTTCTTATTATTCATGAAGGTATTTGATTTAAGGAATTTAAAAAACCATTTATTAGAAGAAAATATTAATATGCTAGCACTTCTTTGGCAGTTCTAGGGAGACAGTCAGGTTCTGGGGAAGAGATAAACCAACAGTATTCCCCTCGAGAACACAACTGCTAATTTTGGATCAAGTTGTGTAATCGGTGAGTTATTTAAGAACAGGGTTATAGGAAAACAGGATCTCTCATACCTTGCTTTAGGACTGCAGAATGCCACAACCCCAGTGGAAGGAAATTTAGCAGATCTATCAAAATTACAGATGCGTGTGCCATTTGACTCAGTAATCCTCTAGACACAACTTCACACACTTAAATGTTAACAGCCTTGCCCCATTTATTGTAACAGCAAACAACCGGAATAACCCAATTGCCCATCAGCAGCAGAGTGGTTAAATATGTCATACTCATCCAAACAATGGAAGCCATGCAGCTGCTAAATAAATCAGAAAGAGAGAGAGGGAGAGAGGGAGGGAGGAATGGAGGGGAGGAAGGAAGGAAGGAAGGAAGGAGTAGACCCCCCTCTATTCCTGTTATAGAGAAGTCTCCAAATTAAGGAGAAAAACAAGATGCTGAAAAGAAGGGAAAAATAGGAATATATATTCTTATTTGCTTAATTCTGCATAAAGAGGCGTTTGAAGGAAGTAGTGAAAGTAGTTATAGAGAGGGTAATCATATTATTTTTTGTCTAAATGGAATAGTTCTGAGAGGGAAAGGGATCACCGTTAATATTTATACCAAGATAGTAGATACAACTAGAAACTGTCCTAGACAAACCAGTCTATAGGGTCCCTCTACCCAACCCAACCTACCTAGCGGGGGTGGGGGGAGGAGATGGGGCATGGGGAACAGAGTAACCCGGGACAGGTGGAAGTAAGACTTCACAAAGTACCCGTTGTGACATCGCTTTGACTTTGGAATCATGCCTATATATTACCTATTGGAAACAATGAGAAATAAGGTTAAGAAAATATTGAATACCACAATCACTGTAAAGTTGACTCCTGGATTTCAATGGTCTTTATGGTCTTATGGTAGATAAGCATTTAGTGATATATAAACTCCCTATTGGTGGTGTTTGAAGATAAGACTGGGCAAGCGTGAACACACCTATGTTCTCACAGGTGAATTTTCCAATTAAGAAACCTTCATTTATTCAGCCATCCATTCAGGTTTTCATTCAGCTTTCCACCAGTATTAATTGAGCACCTTTTATGTGCCGGGCTAAGTGCTGAGGCAGAATAGATTCTGACTTCTTCAGGGAGCTCTGGGTCTAGAAGAGGCTACAGATAGCCCACAGGACATAAGAACAGCATAACAAAGTGCAATGGCCACCAAAATAGCAAAGCTGTGGGCTCATGAGCTTCCCGGAGGACATCCCCAACCTGCTGAATAAGTAAGTGAAAGAATGAATGAGTAAAAGCAATGACATAAAATGACCTCTTCTCTCTCTTCCAAACCTGCAAATTGCTTGTTGTACGACACATAGAGCTACTACTATCTTGGAAGAACAAAAATGAGCAAAGTCAAATTGTTCTCTTTGGTTGTCAAGAGGGTTTGGTAGTATACAATAGTCCAGAATTCTAGGTCCTCACCTTGACTTGCTGTGAGACTTTAGAGAAGGTAGTAAGACTGTCTAAATTTCAGAAAATATAAAATAATGGTGTCTGGCAAATTGCTATCTGTAGATTCATAATTCTCTGTCTGATTTGCAGATTTGTATCTGTATATTTCCCTCCACTTCAATAGCAGGCATGTCATTTTCCCCTCTCAGGACCTTTGCACATGCTGTTCCCTCTGTTTGGAATGGCCTTGCTCTTAGCCCTCCCAATGCCAGCTCTTCTTCATCTGTTAGATCTTATTTTCCCCTTTTCAAAAGGGGCTTTCCCTACTATCTCTCAAGCCAATGTTCTTGTTATTTTCTGTTTCCTTCACAGTTCTTATCATATTTTCCAGGTATTTTATCTGAAACTATAAGTTTTGTAAAGCAGGAATGGTATTTCTCTTTTATCCCTAGGGTCTAGCCCCTGAGAAGTGGAACGTTCTCATAGGATATGTTGAATGAATTGGTTACAAAGTCCTTTCATTCGGTCGTATTCTAATTTCCTGAGTTGAGTGGGAGGTGGCGTAGATTGCTTCATAAGACTGTCATTTCCAGCTTAAACACAGCTGTGACTTGTCCAGACTCATGTGCTCCCCCGCCACATACACTGTGGGGGGAAGAAGGGTGCCCACGTTTGTGCTGTCGAAACACTTAAGTGATTGCACACTGTGGTGCAGGTTTTGGAGGCTGTTAATCTTGTTCCAAATCTGGCTATTTCTGAGATGTAGCTCCCATAGGACACCAGCTCTTTTGTCTGGATATAATTTTTTGCAAAAGCGATAATTATTTATAGCAGTTTACACAACTGACGTGTAATTCTACTGGGACAAAAGTAGCAGGGCTGACAAGAAGCCTGCCAATTATGAATTATTTTGGGCCCCTTGGCACAAATCTGTTCTCTAAGACAGACCAAAAATTATCTTCCTCTGGGCCTCTTCCTTTCCGTGGTATTTTTTTCCCTCCATTCCTGCTTTTACATTGAACTTAAGAGGCTACAGTTAGCTTAATTTAGTAGTTACCACTGAGGCCCCGTCACCCTACTCAACCACTGACTCATCTCTCCATTCATTTTATCAGTGACATCAGGCCAGGCTAGAAATAAATGCTGAGGAAAAGCCAGCTAAAGGGAATATACGAGTTTTTAATTGGGTCTGAGAATGAATAGTTATTTTGAAAACATTTTCATGGTCTCCAATGAATCACATGTTCTCCCCTCTTGCCTTCCCCAGATGTCTAGATCTCTGAGAACACCCCAGAACAATGAAAGATGAGTGGCAAAAGGGCTTGCATTCTAGAATCTAGACTGAGTGTGGAGGAAGAGGCAATCTTCTTTCCTACTGTGTTGGGTGTTGTTGGTGAGAGAAAGGGGAGAGTCAAGAATGGCTCCAAGGTTGGGGCCTGAGAAAATGGAAGGATGACTTCCTGTCAACTACAAGGTAACAAGT
The DNA here is from genome assembly GCF_009829155.1 of Mustela erminea. NCBI lineage: Eukaryota > Metazoa > Chordata > Mammalia > Carnivora > Mustelidae > Mustela > Mustela erminea. The sequence goes on along the minus strand of NC_045634.1, from coordinate 25,327,460 downwards.
TCAGTTCAAGCGGGTTATTAGACCCCCAAGGGGAGATGCCAGAGTGCTTTGCTTGGAGGGCAGGCCTGTAGGGACCTTCTTAGATGTCCAGAGCCTGGCATGTGTCAGTATGGCACAGCTACCACTGGTATCTCTGCTCCTCTCCCCACATGAACCATAGTGTTTGCCTCCCCTCCTCCCACTGACTCCTGCTTCTAAGAGTTCTTTGGTATTTTTCCTCTTTCCCGGAAAGTCAACTCAACCACCCTTCAGTTTTCAGTCATTCAACAAACCTTTCCTCTGAGCCAGAGATTGCCTAGGATGAAGATGGATGGGTCCCTGTGCCTTGTGGGAGCTTTTCCCTTTATCCGCACCATCTCCTCTGATCTCAACCACAGACTGAGCCCCAGCTACCTCGAGCCCTCCTTCTCATCCTGGTCACATGTAGTCCTGACTGTCGTTTAACAATGTGGGGTGAATATATTGCTCCCTAGTGAAGATGCAGGCTGTCTGCCTCGAGCACGTGGTGCGCATTCAGCGACTCCTTGTGGGATGATATTCACAACTCTCATTTATTTGTTTGGTCTCCAGAGCCTCACTCTTTGGATGCATCGCCAGACCCAGTCCAAGCTCCCACGACCTAAGGGTCTCCCAGACTGGGAAAGGAGCAAGAAGGAGGGGAGGAAGGCGATGGGGGAAGGGAGGGTCTAAGTTGTCAGCACTGGACTCTTGACTTTCATCTAATGGGCTTTGATTCTTCTGCTCCAGCTCAAAGGCCTACCCACCCTGAGCCAACTTCATTAGCACTTCTCTGAGAAGGGGGCTGCATGGCGTCAAGTAAACAGCATGGGCTTTGCTGTCAGGACAACCTGGCCTTGAATTCTGCTCTGCTACCTGCTGGCTGGCAATGTTACCCAAGACACTAAGCTTCTACCATCCTCCTCTTACTCACTTCTGCAATAACATATCCTTCCTCCAAGGTTTTTGTGAGAATATATATATATATAAAGCAGATAGCCCAGTGCCAAATATATAGACCTGCCCAGGAAATAAATACCATCTTCTCTGAAAGGGCCCACCGGGACCTTCTCCAATTCCTGGGCTGGACCACACCAGTGTTAATAAGTCAGTTCCTTGCCTGTTGGCTTTGGCCAATTCCAGAAGGCAATGTTCCGACAACTCTCAGAAGGGAGTCCAGCTTGAACTACCTGACCCACAGGGGTGGTCATCAGCCGATGAGTCCCCAGGAGAACTAGAGAGAGAGAGTCCTTATGGGGGAATCACAATGGAGTTATGGGGAGTCCATGTGAAGGTCATTCATTCTCTTCTCTTGAATCTCACAACAACTTCCCTCAGTCCTAGTTTGTTATGACTTGACCCCAATAGTTTTGGGTCCAGGAGTAGTGAGAGGAATTTTAGACTTTCTCTGGTGCTTTGACAGAGCAAGCGAGATTGGACATAGGTGATGAAGTGTTTCTGGAACAGTAAAATTAGTCACAAGGCCCGGTCTACACAGGCCAAATCAAGTGGAGTACTCTGAGAAAGAAGGAAGTCATTGTGGGCTTTCATTACAGGGCAATGATTCTCTGCAGCTTCCTTCAGTGCATTTGCAAAGCCAAGACTCCATTTAATCCTTATCCCTTTCTGGGGTTTTGGCCCCAGGTCAGAGATGAGAACATTGCTTGGAGCAATTACAAGGACAGAATCCTGCTCAAAACCCAGGTCTTCTGATCCCAAGACCAGTTTTCTTCTCCCTCCTCCATCCTGCCTCAGATATGGGTCTCGATTCAACCTCTTCCTACACAACAAGCGTACACGACAATCATCTGGTTAAATCCTCACATTTTATGCCCAGCTTGACTTTTTAAAAGGATGACATTCTACATTCTTAAAATACCCATTTTCCTGTGATTTGTGCGGAACTTGAAGCTTGGCCATGGAAGTATCTATCTGAGGGCGATGACCTTCCTTTGTTCGAGCTGTCCAATATGTAATCACCAAATCTGGGTAAATACAACTGCTTTTCCCAAACTAGCAGGAGCAAGTCTGAAGCTCATCTCTTTACGCTTTCTTTCATTTGCGGTTTTTAGGTACAAGGGTGAAAAGTCTCCAGCTCTGCAGAATTGCTAACAGATAAATATTTAATAGAAAAGAGCACTGGGCTCAAAGTCAAGGCAACATTCTGCCTGGTCAGCAGCCCTCACCTTTGTCCCTGTACTATCCTCTTTAAACACCCCAAATCTGCAGACTCAACTTCAGTCTGGCCTCTGGGGCCAGGTCTGTCCACAGCCCAGTGGGTTTATCCCAACACTGACCCTCTTTTCTGGCTCCTGCCTTGTATGCTCTTTCTTTACTCCCTAAAATGAACCCCATCTTTCACCGGATCTTTGGGTTCCTACCCTGTTTCTTAAGTTTGAATATCCATGTTTGTTTCTTGTCAACCAGGTCAGTCTCTGTGGGACTGAGTTTCTGAGTGTCTAGTGCCAGAAGTCCTACCAGAGACAGGACACCTGTTCCTGAAAACGGCCCACTACCTGGGACCTGCTCGCTGCCATCAGGGCACCGAACACCATCTGGCTTCAAGGTCTCCCAGCATCACCCGTTCCCAACTTGTCCTTGGGTCCCAACAGCTGCTGTGTAGCCACAACTTTCAGAAACCTCATTGTTCGCGAGACTGCACCTGCTCTTAGCAAAGCGCTCTCAGTGTGTTGGCCAGCTCCCTGTCCCTTTCTGGTAGGTACACTTAGTCCCAAGGTTCTGATCCTCGTGGTCTGTCCCATATGAAAAGGAAATAGCTCATGCAAGGCACATCCTAAGACAGAGAGGTGCAGAGAAATGGTTTGAGTCTGGCTCTTCTACCAATTAGCTTGGTGGCCCCAGGCAAGTCAAGTGGCCTCACTTAGTCTCCTCTCTTAACCTCAGAATGCTGAGTACTAAAAGTGCTAAATGTGTGTGTGGTGCGGAGAGGGGGCGTCTAGAACTTTAGCAGATTGCCGGCAATTTGAGGATTCTGTGACTTCCACATTTACACAATTAATTTATATGATGAATAAGATGGAAGGCCATTGTGCTCAATACACAAACACAGGCTGTGGTGGTGAACTGTATATGTCAACTTGACTAGACTTAGGAATGCCCAGACGGCAGGCTTCTGAGCGTGTCTACAAGTGTGACTCCAGAGGACATTAGCACTTGACTAGCTAGACTGAATAAAGAAGATTGGCCTCCATAAGGCATCATCCAACTTGTTGAGGCTCTCATAGAACAGAAAGGTAGAGGAAGGGCAAATGGTCTCTCTCATTCTCATTGAACAGGGACACCCAGCTTCTGCCCTCACACACTGGTACTCCTGGTTCTTGGGTCTTTGGACTCAGACCAAGGTTTACACAAATGGCCCCCAATTCTCGGGCAAAGTTTTCAGTTTCCATAACCACCTAGGTCAATTCCTCTCTGACAAACCTCTCTGTCTCTCTCTCTCTGAGAGTGGTCTCTATGTGCTTGCAATTCTGGTGTGTCTAGACCAAAACAGAGAAGAAGCTTGGTTGTGAAAGATCACCAGCCAGGACAATGTCAAGGGAGCCCGAGGCCAGAGAGAAGGGATGCAGCTACGTGGGGGGTGCTCTTGACTCTCTGCCCCGGACCAGAACTTGCCTGAGACTCTTTCAACATGGCGTCCCAGGCAGCCTGAATCAATTGACCACAAGCTAAAACTTAATTGCTCTCCCTTCCTGGAACAAATCCCACTGTGTATAACCATTGCTCCAAACATATTAACGTACGAAGTTCCATGCACACTAGAGACACTGTGGAAGAGGGGGCTGGCACTAAAGTGGCCTGGGGAGAGGACAAGGGATGCTTTGCCTTTGTCCAGCTCCTTCCCCAGGGGAGGACAAGTCTCCTGCCCAACGCTACCCTATGCACATTTCAGGGCAAGGAGAGACGATTCCTCATGAATGCATCTAAATTACTGATTCTCGACATTCCTGAAATAAAGTCTTTTGAATTGATTTCAGTCCTTACACCTGGATAATTTTATAGATTGTATAGACCAGAAGGAGACCTAATTTCCTATCTGTAAAAACTAAGAAAGTATGTTTATCAGTAAGTATTTCGGTTTCTTTAACCAGCTATCACATTTGTTATTTGTTCTCTGAATCCCAAGGGCTGAGATCATTTTTTCAAAATAAACAACAAAATCCTGCCCTTGCGCACCAGGGAGCTTGTGGAGGGCTGGATGGGTGGAGGTGTTGGCGGGGAGGCAAAGGCGTCCCGCCTGCCTGCTGCCATTCAGTCCCTGAGTCTTTTCTGCCTTGGGGGGCATGCACTAGAAAGAAAAGTTTCCCATCTGTTCACAACAATCTTCTAAGGTAGCTCAGACAAGTGTTATTCTTCTGCAAATGAGGAAATTAAGGCCCAGGGAGGTTAAAGCCCTGTCCAAGATCTCAGGATTAGTTAGGAAGAGAAACAGAGCGCTATCCCCTGACTTTTTCTGCCATTCTCCCTGGGACCCACAGCTATGACAGTTCTGCTCTAATGTGGCTTGTGACCCTTCTCCCCTTATCATCTCCACAGAGATGCTTTTCCTTGCACTGAACACTTCAATGCACACAAGGGACACTTCTTGATCACCAGCCAACCCCAAATGAAACTGCTTTCCTAACTGAGGAATTCCCCAAGGAAACAGAAGGCCACAGCCTCAGATATTGCAGGAGGGACACAGGGGCAGTGTTGGAGGAGGTCACAGAGAGGATGTGACGACTGGCTGACCCATAAGCTGAACTCAAGCTATCAGAGGCTCCTCACCCCTACCCTGGTCGGCTTGCCCTCCCCATGCTAGCAATTTCCCCAAGAACGTAGCCTCTCTAGAAATTTTTAGACCTGGTAGCCAGGTATGGAGAACTACTCTTCCTGTGACCACCCAAAATAGTCCTTGTAAAGAAGTTCCCTTGCTCATTAAAACTGCCAGCTATCAATCTGGAATGTTTTCCCTCTTTCTTTGGTCTTTCTTTGGTCTTTGGTCTTTCTTTACCCTGTGACCTAACAGAGAAGTTTCCATCTTCCCTGTCACCAGAACATGTCTCTATCCAGAGCACTTAGCACTTGAGATTTGAGGGAAATATTGCAAGTCCATTTGGTTGCCCATAGGTTCCTGGTTCCATGGTCAGTCTGGAAGCTTTCTTATGGGCCACTCCTTGCTGGATGATGTGAGCCAATTAGTGAACCTTTCTACACTTCTGGGGAGGGTCCAATATGTAAAATGGGAAAAATAAGAAAACTCACCTCCCAGGGTCATCCTGGGGGTGAGTTGAGACCATTGTTTTGTAAACACTGAAGTTCTAGAACAATGTCACCATTATGATTGTTATTAGCTAGTTGGAGTGTGGACTATAGAAATAACAGATGGTCTCTGCTTCCTCTTGCATTGAGAAGGAGCCTACAGGATATTCACAAGACAACAGCATTCCTTAAGAACTACATCATGCAGCATTCACTTAATTCAAGTATAATTTTCTTATAGTTAAAGATCACAAAAGGGGCTGGGACATGTGTTCTCAGAGCATACAGATCCGTAATGATAGCAGCAAAATTTTGCTTTAGTGATGGTTTTTTAAAAAGTCCTAGCAACATATGGTGAGTGCTGTGAAGTGTGTAAACCTGGCGATTCACAGACCTGTACCCTGGGGATAAAAATATATTATACGTTTATAATAAAAAATTAATTAAAAAAAAAGTCCTAGCAACATCCTTTTTGTTTAGCTGTCTTTCCCTGAAATCAATAGGGCCGAAGGTCACGGCCACTGCCAGGCCTTTTTAATCCACTGCGTCTGATCTCATTTCAAGGGCACATTTGCAACACCACTACTTTTTTAGAAGTTTAGATGCTACGATCATGGATAGAAAAGATGTCAAACTATTTAAACAATGCGTGTTAAAATAACAGCACTATCATCACCAAAATCGCAACAGCCTCTGCTCCAGAGTCCCACTATGGCTCGCCATGACTGTGACCAAGGCTTATACGGGTTTCTGTTTGCCGCTAAAGTAAGCGGCTGCCAGACACAGGACGGAAAGTGGTTTAAATGTCACTAAGTTGGTGCTCTGGCCCTGTTATGCCATTCTGCACAAATCATACCAATTTGGAGGAATTTGCAGTATGTTAAGTGTTGCCCGTTCAGAAATATCTTAGGACTCTTCTATAGAGCATTATTTAAAATTTGCATAATTCCAATATACACGAAATGAGGATGCATGGTTCCAATGAGGACAGCTTGGAGCAAATTACGTCCAAGTGGCCGCTAAGCCCTGAGAATAAAGGTGGGAAAACTGACGGGGAGGGGGCCACTGGGTAATTGGGGGATACTTTTCGAAGAATGAACATTTTGAATACACTGAATAAAAATACATTTTGAATACGCTTGAATAGAAAATAATTTGGAATGTGTTGAATAGAAGACATAGCCTAATGACTATAATATGCCAATTCTTTGTACCACTGGAAATTGCTCAATTCCAGAATCAATAGTTCTTCTGATCTCTGTACTTTTGAAGAAAACTGGGATCCTTTCTATTTAGTAAATCCTTTGGGTTTCACTTAGCAGCAGGGTAAACACCTGGGGGCAGGGAAAGGAGCCACCCCCAAAAGGGTGAGTGCCCCCTGAAATTCCTGGGGTGGGGAGCAGGGGCAGAATTCAAACTCACTTTGTCAAACACAGAGCATGGATCACCCAGTATTTCTCAATAACTAAATAACCAAATAATCATTAATATCTGTTGGAAAGAAGCTTAAGTGGGCCTTCTATCTTTGGTTGCCAAAGGATACATTAAATCTTTTTGGGTGTTTGTTTGAGTAGTGGACTAGATAGTTGAGGTTGCTTAGGGAAACACAAGGCACATTTTTATCCTGAATGGAGAGCCAGAAATCCTGACTTTAAAACAGCAACAAAATTCCTTCTTTGCTCCAATGAGCACATCAGTCAGTTAATCAACAAATATTTATTAAGTTCCTGCAATGGGAACTCTGACTTCCTTGTTTAATAACACTTGGTGAATTCTCTCATCTCCTGTCAAAGAAAATATTTCCTCTACCCAATTGTCTTAAAACGTGTTTATTTTTCCATTTCATCTTTGGACCAGCTAAAGGTGTTTTGTGGTTGTTGTCATGCATTTTTGCCTCCCTCCGATTAGAGATGGATTATTCAATCCTCCGTCTCTTTCCAATTCCAAATTCTACCCCCTGAGGTCAAGAAAGAAAAGCTGTGTTTCCGTGTTATAGAAGACAGACCCACCAGTTAAGTTCACCTACATACCTACCTCATGCTACAGTTCCCAAATCTGGTTGTACATAAAAATCACATGCGGAACATATGTATGTATGTAATCCAATGGCAGTCAATGTGCCTTAATCCATAGAATTTCACTTGGGAACTACTGACATTGTTTTAAGGCAAAGAAATGGAAGAGGCTTTGCCACAGAGCTAGACCTGCGCTCCCCACCCCCTCCTGCCCCCTCCTAGCTCACGGTCCTGTTTCAGATCCGCTTAAGCCGCCATTACATTCAATAACCTCCAGGATTAAAGAGATGAGTATCTCTTTAAAATGAGATGAGTATCTTTAAGAGATGAGTATCAATAAAATCCTAAATGCACTTTTGGACATATCAGTTTTATTTTTCCCCCCTTGGATCTCCACTCTCTAGGAATATGTGGGGTCTCAAATTCCTTAAGGGCAAGAACCTTTATGAAAAGTAACTGGGTACAACTATCATATGATCTCCCTAATACGAGGAAGTGGAGATGTAACGTGGAGGGTTTGGGGGGTAGGAAAAGAATAAATGAAACAAGATGGGATCAGGAGGGAGACAAACCATAAGAGACTCTTAATCTCACAAAACAAACTGAGGGTTGCCCGGAGATGGAGCGGGGGGAAGGTGGGGGGGTAGGGAGAGGGGGGTGGGGTTATGGACACTGGGGAGGGTATGTGCTATGGTGAGTGCTGTGAAGTGTGTAAACCTGGTGATTCACGGACCTGTACCCCTGGGGCTAATAACACATTATATGTTAAAAAAAAAGTGACGGGATAGCACATCATTGTATGATGGGCGCTGTTGAAAACAAACCACAAGGGCTCCAATCCATTCCTTTAGATCAAATCAATCACTCAGCATTTACTGAAGGCTTGCTAGGTGCATAGCTCAGTGCTAGGCTCTCTGGGGATAGAGGATTAAGGGGAAAAAAAAAAAAACAAGGAAGCATTCCAAAGGAACTTGCACTCAAACATAAGGAAATTAACCCAATGTGTGCAATCAGTTCTCCTCTAGGGTTGTTAGGGTACCACAGCTGCTGTAACACACAAAAGCCCCACATGTTTCATATAAATTTCTAGTACATGGGTAGCTTTCCTTCAGCAGGTGATTCAAACACACGGTATGAACTATCAGTTGATACTGCTTTAAAATGGTTAGAATCATAAAGCAGTACTGTCTCCTTGTCCTCTCACTGAATCACTTATAAGGCAAGTCTTCCGCTTGGGATTCTCTTCAATTTGGGAACTCCAGGCAGAGTGTCCCACCCAACCTTCGTAACTGGGCAGGACCTCACCACACAGATGTTCGGGGCATGAATTTTCTCTTCGGTTTTCTCGTCTATTTTTATTTTCCCTTTTCTCTGATTTCTCTCCTTCCTTCTCTCTTTTTAAAAAATCTTATTAATGTATACATTTTGGAAAGGCAAAATTTATAAATTTTAGTAAGTGAAACCAAACCCCAAAACTATAAATGCTGTTATGTCACTTCAAAACCTTTTCTAATGAAGTACAAATGCAAAAGTAAACACATGAAAATAAAGTGTACTGCCATTAGACAAGAAAAAGAAATAAAAGGCATCCAAATTGGTAAGGAAGAAGAAAAACTTTCACTATTTATAGATGACATGATACTGTATATAGAAAACCCTAATGACTCCACCAAAATGAATTGATAAATAAATTAAGTTAGGTCACAGGATACAAAATCAATGCACAGAAATCCACTGCATTCCTATACACTAATAATGAAGCAACAGAAAGTGAAATTAAGAAAACGATCCCCAGGGCCCCTGGGTGGCTTAGCTGGTTAAGCATATAACTTAATTTGGGCTCAGGTCAAGAACTCAGGGTCGTGGGATCAAGGTCCATGTCGGGCTCTGTAGTCAGTGAGGAGTCCGCTTGAAGATTCTCTCCCTCTGCCTTTACCCCTCCCTTGGCTCACACATGTGTGTACTCTCTCTCTAAAATAAATGCTTTTTTTTTTTTTTTTAGGATTTTATTTATTTGTCAGAGAAAGAAACAGCAAGCGAGAGCATAAAAGCAGGGGGAACAGCAGACAAAGGGAGAAAGTAGGCTCCCTGTTGAACAAGGAGCCTGATGTAGGACTTGATCCCAGGACCCTGGGATCATGACCTGAGCTGAAGGCAAACACTTAACCAATTGAGCCACCCAGGCACCCTGAATAGATAAATCTTTTAAAAAAAGAAAAAAAATCCCATGTACAGTTGCACGAAAAAGAATAAAATATCAAGGAATAAACTTAGCCAAAAAAAGGCTTATACTCTGAAAACTATAAAACATAGATGAAAGAAATTAAAGGTGACACAAAGAAATGGAAAGATTTCCTATGCTCCGTGATTGGGAGAACACATATCCGTACTACCCAAAGCAACTGACAGCTTTAATGCAATCTGTATCAAAATACCAACAGAAGTTTTCACAGGACTGTAACAAATAATTTTAAAATTTGTGTGGAACCCCCAAAGACCCTGGATAGCCAAATCAATCTTGAGAAAGAATAAAACTGGAGGGATGACATTCCCAGATTTCAAGATACACTACTGTAGTCATCAAAACAGTAATAAAAAATAGACTCGGGGTGCCTGGGTGACTCAATGGGTTAAGCCTCTGCCTTTGGGTCATGGTCTCAGGGTCCTGGGATCGAGCCCCGCATCAGACTCTCTGCTCAGCGGGGAGCCTGCTTCCCTCTCTCTGCCTGCCTCTCTGCTAACTTGTGATCTCTGTCAAATAAAATCTTAAAAAAAAAAAAAAAGACTCATAGATCAATGAAACAGAATAGAAAACCCAGAAATAGAGCCACGATTATATGGTCAATTGAGTTTCAACAAAGGAGGGAAGAATATATACAATGGGGAAAAGTCTCTTCAACAAATGGTGTCAGGAAACCTGGTCGGCTACATGCAAATGAATGAAACACTTTCTTACAGCATTCACAAAAATAAACTCAAAATGGATTAAAGACCTCAATGTGAGATCTGCAATGATAAAAATCCTAGAAGAGAGCACAGGGAGTAACTTCTTTGACATTGCCCATAGCAGCTTTTTTCTAGATAGGTCTCCTGAGGCAAGGCAAACAAAAATGAACTATTGAGGGCGCCTGGGTGGCTCAGTGGGTTAAGCCGCTGCCTTCGGCTCAGGTCATGATCTCAGAGTCCTGGGATCGAGTTCCGCATCGGGCTCTCTGCTCAGCAGAGAGCCTGCTTCCCTCTCTCTCTCTCTGCCTGCCTCTCCATCTACCTGTGATTTCTCTCTGTCAAATAAATAAATAAAATCTTTAAAAAAAAAATGAACTATTGAAACTACATCAAAATTAAAAGCTTCTGTACAGCAAAGGACATAATCAACAAAACAAAAGGCAATTTACTGAATGGGAGAAGATATTTACAATGACATATCTAATACAGGTTAGTATCCAAAATATATAAAGAACTTATACAGCTTAACACTCCCCCCAAAAAATCCAACTAACAACTGGGCAGAAGACAAGAACAGTCATTTCTCCAAAGAAGACATGCAGATGGCCAACAGATGCATGAAAAGGTGCTCAACATTACTCATCATCAGGGAAATGCAAATAAAAACCACATTATCTCATACCTGTCAGAATGGCCAAAACAAAAAACACAAAACAACAGGTGTTGGTGAGGATGTGGAGAAAAAGGAATTCTCTCACATTGTTGGTGGGAGCACAACCTGGTCCAACCACCATGGAAAACAGTAGGGAGTTTCCTCAAAAACTTAAAAACAACACATGATCCAGTAATTCCACTACTGGGTATTTACCCAAAGAATATAAAAACATGAATTCAAAAAGATATATGCTGCCCTATGTTTATTGCAGTATTATTTACAATAACCAAATTACGGAAGCTCTACGAGGGTCTATCAATAAATGAATGGATAAAGAAGGTGTGGCGTGTGTGTGTGTGTGTGTGCGCGCGCGCGCGTGCTAATGTGTGTTTTCAGTGAAGTGTTCAATGTGTGTTCAAACTAAGCCATAAAAAAGAATGAAATTTTGTCATTTACCACATGGGTAGAGCTAGAAAGCAGAATGCTAAGCGAAATAAATAGGAGAAAGACAAATGCCGTAAGATTTCTCTCCTACACAGAATTTAAGAAGTCAAACAAACAAAAAAGAGACCAGCAAAAAAACAGATCTTAACTACAGAGAACAAGCTGATACCTACCAGAGGGGAGGTGGGGGTATGTGTGTGTGAGAAATGGGTGAAGGGGATTGAGTACACTTCTCCTGATGAGCCCTGGGTAATGTACAGAATTGGTGAATCACTGTATTGTACACTTGAAACTACTAGAACACTGTATGTTGACTATACTGGAACTACAACTTTTTTTTTTTTTTAAAGATTTTATTTATTTACTTGTCAGAGAGAGAGAGGAGCAAGAGTGAGCACAAGTAGGCAAAGAGGCAGGCAGAGGGAGAAGCAGGCTCCCTGCTGAGCAAGGAGCCCGATGTGGGACTCGATCCCAGGACGCTGGGATCATGACCTGAGCTGAAGGCAGCCGCTTAACCGGCTGAGCCACCCAGGCATCCCTGGAACTACAACTTTTAAAAAAGAAGAAAATAAAAGAGTAGAACACAGGAACTTTGCCAGTATCTTCGATATATATATATATATATATATATATATATATATATTTTTTTTTTAATCCAAAAGTATCAGTGGCTCAACACAGAATGCTAGTTCTCTTCCTAGACCAGGTGGGGACAATGTCCTCCCCATTTCGGCAGCCCACAGAACCAGAGGGAACACAGGTCTTTAAAGGGCTCCCCTTTGTGGCAGAGCTATGGGATCCAATCTTATCAATGGGAATAACTTTTTTCCCCCCAATGGGAATCACTTTTAACGCAAAGAAACAGCAGCGGCAACAAAAATCTTCCTTTTTGTGGGAGGGGGAGGTAGAGTGATGGGATACTTGAGAAAGCAGAGGCACAGGAAAGCCCTGTTTGGCTCTTCCACGGCCCCTGAAATCCTGACATGAGCTACCACTCAAGGCAAAGAGGGCCTGACTTTTTCCCCAGAATTTCATCGCTCATTAGCCAAGCTGTGGCTTCCTTGGTGTGTGTCGCTGGCATGAGATCGCACCCACAGCAGGTCTGGCTAAAGGGTAGACAGTTTCTAGGAACTTTAGGGTACAATCGTTGTGTTGATTTCTCAGATCCTTGGGCCAGTGCTAACACGAGGCCTCTTCTGTCTGGCTTCTGAATCTAGACAGACAGCCGGGGCCTGGAGGCTGGCCAGAGGGGTCACGGGAATAAGCCATGAGTGCAAGGGACAGAAGCCCATGCACACTGAGCCCATGTGGCAAGTCCCTCAGGGTCCAGTCCATTCCACCGTTAAAGCCCCCTGCCTTTGGTGTGGGCTTAAAAGAGAGCATGATTTTCATCCATATTTCACCATCATATCTTTCGTAATGACTGGGTTCCCCCAGGGAAGTGGCCCTAATGTCTAAAAAATGGGAAGATGAAAACTGTGGTTATACGAATAAGAAATGTATCAAATGGAAAAGTACCAGGGATATCCCCAAGCACTGAACAGTGGCATCTCACAGATGCTGTCAATACTGCCTGGAGGACTTATTCATGTTTCATTGTTTAAAGTTGTGTAGATGCGTGTGTGTGTGTGTGTGTGTGTGTGTGTGTTTAAGGCATGGCAGGCAAAGATGACTTCTCTCTGCCCTATCTCAGTTTACCAGTCTTCTCAGGGCCACGAGGCCTTAAGTAGATGCGGAAGTGGCTAGACTGAGGGCCTGCTTGAGGCATGTTTGTCCCGTGGGTGGGGGCAGAGCCAGTTCACTGAACTCTTCCAGCGTGGTCTTGGGTCATGGGGATGTAGGAGTGTACCTAGAATGGCAGAAAGAGAAGTTGTAGAGAGACGGAGCACCACTGCCACGGGGAATGGAAAGCCGGGAGAACAGAGTAGGTTTAAGAACTCTTTTGAGGGGCTTTACTGATTTGTGGTGCCATGGGTGCCCAGAAACTTCCATGGAAAGTCAACACGTATGACACTGTAATAGGAGAGAAACAAGGGGATACAGACCATCTCTGATGGCGGATCAGGTTAGACTCTACTCAAGAAGCAACATTCAGATTTTATCTTAAAGGATGGACGGGGGGACACCTGGGTGGCTCAGTGGGTTCGGCCTCTGCCTTTGGCTCAGGTCATGGTCTCAGGGTCATGGGATCGAGCCCGCATGGGGCTCTCTGCTCAGCAGGGAGCCTGCCTCCCCCTCCCTCTCTGCCTGACTCTCTGCCTACTTGTGATCTCTGTCAAATAAATAAATAAATGATCTTTTTAAAAAAATCATAAAAAAAAAGGATGGATGGGAATTTTCTAGAAAGGAAAAGATGGGTGGGGAAGTGGGTCTCAAAAGCAAGCCCAGGACAGATGCTGGTGATTCATTTTTCACTGGTGCGGGGGGAAAAGTAAGGGCAAGGTAGTATATTTTCAAAAAGCTAGATTTAGTCAGTTTAAAGGAACTTTGGTTTGAAGTGCTGTCCTTTCTACTTTGGGAGTGCGGCCATTTGTCTTTCTCTTACAAAATCAAGGTGCTAATAGCTGGTATTATTGTAAGTTATACTCTCCCTGACTTGGCCCAACACAAACAATATTCACATTCCCACATTAAAAAAAAAAAAATGCACTGGTCTTTGAAATCCCATGAACTGAGAACAGTAGCAGTGAATTTCAGGCTGAGGGAGCAGAAGATACGAAGACCATCCTGCCAGACAGGCCAGGGTGTATGCGGAGAACGGGGAGGAACCCCCTGTGTGGTAATGATGGGGACACAGCAACGGTTTAGGGTTAGATGGGGAAGGGTCTTTCATAAGGAACTCAGAATGCCTTGAGGAAACAGGAACCAGCAAGGGCGCAGAAGTTGAGGAGAGAGCTGTTTATATTTGGGGTTTTTTGGGGAAGGTGATCTTGGTGTCCAGCAAAGCAGATAAACTGGAGAAGAGATGAGACAGTGAGTAATGTTCCATGGATAGGACAAGAGATTATAAGCAGCAGCGGTAGGAATGCGGAAACAGAGCAAGACCCCAAAGATTATACTGTGACAGCACTGGGTTCAAAGACATTCAGGGGAAGGCTATAAAGAATGCACTATCAACTAGCAGAAATAACCAGTGAATTCAAATATATCTGAGGATGTCTCAAAGCCAAGTTGTAAAACCTGCAAATAGCTTATCAATCCTTTAGGCTCAGAAATCCCTTTCCCGAATGAACCTGAACTGAGAACAACACTGGGATTACCCCAAGTCTGTTTCACCTAAGAAAGGATGCCTTTGGGTCTACTGGCCAGGACTTTAATCTGGTATTTTTTGAGAATAAGAGATGACAGATTCAAAAGACTTCAGGGGGGCAGGCAATTTAAGGGACAAAATAGATTTGCAAGCATGATGATACACTGCAACGGATTCTTGGCCTCCGAGAGAGGGCGAATATAGGACGTGGTAGGGACTGTGGCAGACAGGAGTTTCTGTGCCCTATCTAAGGGGCCTGCTGCTGCCCTGTACCAGCTTATTGTTGACTGACAATGAAGCAGCACTTCTAATTTTTTTGGACAAAGCTGGAAATCTGGATTTCTATTGTCAACTAATTCAATTTATTTTATTTTATTTTATTTTTTATTTAACTAATTCAATTTTTAAAAACAACCACAACACTCCGAGAGTCCAGACCCATTTCGTTTGCAAGCTGGGTGTGTTCCACTGATGTCCCATCCAAGACTTTGGGTCAGGGGTTAGAGAACTATTGAGCCCGTCTATGTCCACAGCCAAACCTCATAAAAGAAACATGTGAAGCTGTTTAGTGATGTAGGTAAGAGAGTCACCTGCTGGGGTTTCCAGAGATGGTAACATTGTGTTTTGGAAACTTTACTTGTAACCTCCAAGCAATGCTACTGCTTTTACCACATTTGTTTTTCCCAACTGCTTTATGGGAAGGAAGAACAAACACTACCCCTGTTTGACTGATAAGACAAGTGAGGCCTGTTTCCCTAAAACCCACTGTCTACTGTCACTACATGGTCTACACAGCCATCTGTGATGGGATCCCCAGCTTTATGGGGATAACCAGATTTATGTCCCCGCCCCCAGAACAGGAAGTCTCTGAAGCTGATAGTCTCTGAAAGTGGCTCAGACGTTGACATAGGCAGGCATGGTGGGAGAGAAGGTTCGTGGACTGTTGGGACTCACCTGGGAATGCCCACAGTCCTTACTTGACCATTGCCCCAATAGAGGTAGGAACCCCAGAGAATCATTTAGGTGTAGATGGAGCAAACTCTCTGCTCTGCATAATCCCACAGGGGCCCCACTGGAGGATTTTCTTTCCTTAGTCCTCTTAGCCAGCAGAATGTCAAACAGGATTTCCTTTTTCTTCTTTGCTTCCTTCCTATGAATTTGGGAAGGGCTGGATTTAGGACTGCTGGATTGTCTCTTTGGTTCCACATCCGGGGTGATTTATTTTGAAAGTCATTTTATTGGGGTCTATTTCAAAGTTCGCATTCACCTCTGCAGACTAACGTGAAGATATTAGAGATACTTGGAAAACGGGCATGCATCTAAGCAATGATTTTTCAATGTACATTTGAATAAATGTGAATAGAATCTGAAAAATGAATGAGAAATCTAGGGGAAGAAATATAGTAACTTAGAACTGGAATGCCAAAGTTGGGATGCCTGGGTTTAAGCCTTGGTTCTACCATTTTCCAGTAGGGTGACTGTGGAAATTTCCCTTAACAAGATTCTTAATAATACTGTCTACCTCATCATGTCAGTGGGAGAGCCCAAAGAATGATCAGCTGTTACCTGAGACACAGGCTCTGCATGGGGTTGGGTGGGGAGGGGTGGCAGTCAACATGTAGGACTTCTACAGCTCTGGTGAGAAATTGGATAATAACTGAGTTTCATCCAAGGTCTCAACCAACCGATCGGGAGCTCCAAAGCTGGTAGAACCTTTCAGCATTATCCAGAGCTGGGGTAGAGGGGCTGGATCTTTATACCCTGAGATGGATCAGTTGCTGGGTATGGGCCACCCCTGGGAAGACAGGGGGCTCAGGGAAAGTGGCTTTCAGCCAAGAGCAACTCCCTGAGAGGGGCTGCCGATGCAGCTTTCTGCAGGCAAATGCCCAGCAGTGGGCAGAGTGAAGTCCTTCACTCTGGAACGGAGAACAGGAGAAGACAACAGGGCATCTACCACACTCCACCCACCGAGGCTAATTTTACATAGGCATGGAACGCATAATGGAAGTGATCACTGCATGATCATTTCAAGTTTTTAGGTCACTTCCTCACTTTCAAAGCACAAACAAAAATTAATACATAATCAGAGAATACAGAATCACAGAAGCTAGGAAGTATTTTTGGGTTTATCTCCTCAGATCGTGTTATTTACAGATAAAGCAAATTGAAGAACCAAGAGGTTTAATGATGTCCTAGGTCATGGCATGAGTCTAGATTAAATTCGGGTCACTGGACTTCAGATTCAGTGCCCCTGTCCCCATATCACAATAAAGTGCATTGTAACAGCCATGGCTAATAGATTTCATCTTTCATGCCAACTCTAATGAATTGGTAGTGGCTACCAACAGGAATATGTTGGGAAGGAGGTTTAAACTACAGCCTCAGAACCATCTTAACTAGAGACCTAGTCCGGGATCGATAGTATCCTTGACCTAGAGATGAACATGAAAATGACAAGCAAATTAAAAATGAGATTTACAGAGAAAAGCAGACTTTATCCTAAAAGAGAAAATGCCACACTTGGTTTATTTATAGCATTAAGGATTTATTTACCCTGAAGATGCTTCCTTGAGTTATTTTTCCTCCTTCCGCATTTGCAAAGGGAGGGTGTTGGGCCACCAAATTCTGGAGGCTCCTTTCAGGTATCCCTCGAGGGTGTCCAGAAATCTCGGTTGATGAAATGGCTGCTCTTAGAAGGCTAACGGCATTTCCAGATCATCTTTCATGACTGAGACACATCCTCATTCCCCAGAGTGGTAAGAGGCTCCAGAGTCAAAGTTGATGGGAATTCAACTTTATTAAAAAAAAAAAAAAATTTTTTTATCATCGTACAATGTGCCTACCATGCAAGTCAGCATTTTAACTGTTTTTAAGTTTACAGTTCAGTGGCAAGAGAGCACATTCACAATGTTGCTCAATCTTTACTGCTTATGTAGAAGGGTTTCATCAGCCCATGCTGAAACTCCGGACCCATTAAACACTGACCTCTCCTGCCTTCCTCCCCTCAGTGCCCGGTAACCTCTGTTCCACTTCCTGTCTCCATGCATTTGCCTAATCTAGATACCTTACTTAGGTGGACTCATACAATATTTATACTTCGGTGCCTGGCTTATATCCCTTAGGATGATATTTTTAAGGTCCACCCATGTTACTGCCTGTATAAGCAGTTCTTTTTCCAAGCCAAATGCCATCCCACTGTATGTATATATCACACATTATTTTGTTTGGTGGAAACAGCGCCGCCGTGGGAATAGTATGTTTGGCACTCAGTTCATGCCTAAAACCTTAGAATCATGACGTCACTGGAGAGCACCTTTTGTTCATGGTAGAAGTGAAGAAACAACAACCCAGAAAGACCAACACCCCCGCACCCCCAGCCCCACTCACCGCAGCCTCAACAGGAGGCACAGAAACCATGGGGTGGAAAACGTGAGTTTCCTCCTTGGCAAACTCATGGTGAAATGAACACACCACTTTCTTCAGTCTTTGCTCAGTTTATTTGTGGCAGATAAGAAGAGTATGATTTTAAAATAATATGACTTCCTCTAATAGCTATCCAGTACTCGTTAAAGCAAGTGGTCCAGTTATCTATTGTTCTATAATAAACACTCCTAAGTTTAGCAGCACACTGTTTTGTTATGCTCACAAATTGTTTAGGTCTGGAATTTAGGGGACTGTCTGTCTGTGCCTCAGCCAGAGAGATGCTTGTAACTGGGAGCAGCCTGAACGCCAGCCGCTAGAATCATCTGGAATGACTTTACTCATATGCCTGATGCCTGGGCTGGATTGCCTCAAAGGTGGGCTCGGCTTAGACTGGTGAGGAAGCGTGTTTACACCTGATTCCTTGCAGGCCTTGAGCCTCCCCACCGCCCGGTGGAACCAGGGCAAGCGTGCTGCTTACATGGTGGCTCAAGGCTCTGAAAATGAGTATTCTGGTCAATGAGGCAGAAACAGCATGACTTTTGACGACCTAGCCTTGGCAAGCCTGTGTCCCTTTCACTGTACCCTACTGGTCAAAGAAGTATAAGCCTGTTTACTTCCATGGAAGGGGCACAAACCTCACCTTTCATGGGGAAAGTGTCAAAGAATGTGTGGCTTTGATTTAAAACTGCTGCACCCTTGGGGCGCCTGGGTGGCTCAGTGGGTTAAGCCTCTGCCTTTGGCTCAGGTCATGATCCCAGGGTCCTGGGATCGAGCCCCACATCGGGCTCTCTGCTCTGCAGGGAGCCTGCTTCCTTCTCTCTTTCTCTGCCTGCCTCTCTGCCTACTTGTGATCTCTGTCTGTCAAATAAATAAATAAAATCTTTTAAAAAAATAAATAAATAAAACCGCCACACCCAGTGACTACAGCCCCCTTCAAAAGGGACATTGACCAAACGCTGCCTCGTTCCATGCGGTCCCAGCGGGATACCATGTGACTCTCCCAAGGCTGCCGTCCCTGCTATGGCTTTCAAGAATGCCCGTGTAGAAACATCTCAGCTCTACTGAATATCCTTTGACTTACTGGTGGTGGTGAATCTCTCTTTTTTTTTTTTTTAAAGACATTTGACAGACAGAGATTACAAGTAGGCAGAGAGGCAGGCAGAGAGAGGGGGAAGCAGGCTCCCCGCTGAGCAGAGAGCCCGATGTGGGGCTCGATCCCAGGACCCTGGGATCATGACCCAAGCTGAAGGCAGAGGCTTTAACCCACTGAGCCACCCAGGCGCCCCGGTGGTGGTGAATCTTTAAAGGTGGATTGGATGTGGGGGAAACCCAGGGACGGAGGTGGATGGATCATGGAACATTTATCAAACATTTTAGTGGACTACCAGTCTGCGCAGGGCGCTAGGGAGAGAGACCCGTCAATATAGTTTAATTTTTAGTTAAAAACAAACGACCGAATTTGAAGTGTGACCAAAGACCTAATCATATTGATTAGCTTTTAGGTCTAGCTATGACCTGTGAAAGTCCAAAAGGGACACGTGAAGCACTGTTTCTATATGGGGCAATAGTTCCCCCCACTCCCCACATCGTCAAGGAAAAGCCATTACGTGGATAGGGAAATTCTTCTGTGTTTGTAAAAATATCATCTCCATGATTTTTTAAATCATTATTTCAAGAAGGTCACAAGTGAAGAACCATGACTCCGTGCGTTTCCTTCCGACTCCACCCAGGTGCCGGAGCTCTGTGAGGGGAAGGAATCCACTTTCTACTCAGGCCGGTCACACCAGATCAGTTTGGTCTTACGCTGACTGAGGTGCAGGCCTCCCGAACGCGGCCTTGGGCTTCCATGTCTTAGATATGAATGTTATCAGGGAGGGCTTAAGCACAGAAAGCAGGACTTCCACAGACCTTGCCTCTGGTGGCCTTGCCTCCTGTCTATTTGGAGCCTTGTCCTGGAGAGCTGTTAGGTCACCACAGCAACCAGCAGGCCTCTGGGAAATGTTCCCAGCCTCTCCCATGAATACATAGACAGCTTGTGCCTGTAGCTTCTGATCTGACTTTTTACATAAGCCCTGAGTAGAAATGTAGTGGTGTTCCAGTGGAAGAAGGTCATTTCTACCTCACAAACTAAGTGATAGCTCAGAGGCCAGCGCGGTAGGCTGAGCATAGAGGGATGGTAAATCCTACAGCTGCCCCCACAAAAGTGATTGCAGTATTTGTGTGTGTGTGTGTGTGCGCGCGTGCGCGCGTGTGTGTGTGTGTTTAAGAGAGCCCAAATTCTCTCATATTTTATAACTGACTTGCCCAAACACCCACCTCTGTGAGGGGGCTTTTTAATTTGGGTATCTCTTCAACAACATCTACTAGGGGACCCCTATCTCTTTCTCTCTCTGTTAAAGGTCGTAGAGTGGCCCAACTAGTGTTCTGGGTATTAGTCCTAAATAAAATAGGGGTCAAGGAAAAACAAATCAGTGGAAGAATCAAGATGTGTGTTTTTCTAAGATAGTGATCTGGCGAGCACTTTAGCCTGAACCTTGACCTGTCTGGGTGCTTCTAGAAGAAGATGTATTCCTGTGAGAAGAGCATTGGGCTAAGAATTAGAGTCCTGGCCTTCCGCTGTGGCCTGACGCTCTCACCTGAACCTTAAGACACACCAACTGTGTGATGAGGCTCATTACGCTGGCTGCGCAATGTTGCTTTAAGTCTTTCATGGGGGCGCGTGGGTGACTCCATTGGTTAAGCCTTTGCGTTCAGCTCAGGTCATGATCCCAGGGTCCTGGAATGAGCCCAGGGATCTGGCTCCCTGCTCAGCGGGGAGTCTGCTCTTCCCCTCTGCCCACCCCTCCCTCCCTACTTGTGCCTTTGCTCTCAAATTAATAAATAAAATCTTAAAAAAAAAATTTAAAAAAAAGTCTTTTATAATATTTGATTCATTCTACAGGTATTTTAAAGGACTTTAAAGGGTGGAGATGGGGGAATTGGGGGATGGGCGAATTAGGTGATGGGGATTAAGAAATGTACCTGTGGTGCTGAGCACGTGATGTATGGTCATACTGAATCACTACATTGTACACCTGAAATTAATGTAATGCTTGTGTTAACTATACTGAAATTATAATAAAATATTTTAAGATTATTCACTTTAAGGGGCGCCTGGGTGGCTCAGTGGGTTAAAGCATCTGCCTTTGGCTCAGGTCATGATCCTAGGGTCCTGGGATAGATCCTTGCAATGGGCTCTCTGCTCAGCAGGGAGCCTGCTTCCCCACCCCCCTCTCTGCCTGCCTCTCTGCCTGCTTGTGATCTCTGTCTGTCAAATAAATAAATAAAATCTTTAAAAAAAATTATTCATTTTAAGGACAGTATTAAAAATTTTTTAAAATTAAGTTTACTTATTATACAATGTTCTCATGTACATTTTTCCTGTAAGGAGAGCCAAGGTGAAACAAATAGATCCTTTGACCTGAGTTCAACTGTTGGCTCCCAGAAGGAGCAGTTGTGCATACTCTGGCAAATTAACTCTTCAGAGCTTTCAATCCTCTTATTCCTATAAAACAGCTTTAATTGCAGTTACACGAGGCTGTAATCTTAAGGATTCCAGACACTGTTTCACCACTAACAAATCTGGGGACCTTAGGTCAGCCATCTAACCTTTGGTACTTTAGTTTCTCAACCTGTAAAAGAGGAAATAACATCTACACTACCCATATTCCATAAGGATGTTAGTAAATA
Source organism: Mustela erminea (assembly GCF_009829155.1). Taxonomy (NCBI): domain Eukaryota; kingdom Metazoa; phylum Chordata; class Mammalia; order Carnivora; family Mustelidae; genus Mustela; species Mustela erminea. The sequence goes on along the minus strand of NC_045634.1, from coordinate 25,305,742 downwards.
TAATTAAGTAGGAGACCAAGTAGAAGACACACTCTGTTAAGGGAGTCTTAACACTGCCAGGCTAGCATACAACACGAGACCACTTGCTCTCCGACAGTCCCGGCGGGTTAAGGTCGCCACTGCCCCTCCCCTTTTTCCCCAGCACCTCTACCCTATCCTCGCTCCTAGCTTCCCGTGCTGCCTCTTGTTTCACTGAGAATATTGCGGTGCTCAGAAAACAACGTCCACCACCAGAGCTTTCCCCCAAAGCACCTGCACCCATGTGCTGTTACTGTTCATGCTCTATCTCTAATCTGCTTCTAGTTTCCTTGATGCTACCTCCCCCCTATATTTGTCCATTTTCTATTTTGATTCCTACTCTAATTTGAAATATTTCTTCCTTCTACTTAGTTTGGATTTATTTGCTCTTGTCTAGCTTCATAAGGTAGAAGCTTACATCGTTTTCCGACCTTTCTTCTTTTCTAATATAAGCATTAAATCATACATTTCCTTCTAAATACTACTTTATCCGCATCTCACAAATTTAAATAACCTAGTGTTTTTATTATCATTCAGCTCAAAATATTTTAAAAATTTCCCTGTGATTCTTCTTTTTTTTTTTTTTTTTTTTGGCCCTTGGGTTATTTAGAAATGAGTTGATTTCCAAATATTTAGGGATGCTCCATATATCTTTTCATTACCAATTTCTTTTTTTTTAAAATATTTTATTTATTTATTTGACAGACAGAGATCACAAGTAGGCAGAGAGGCAGACAGAGAGAGAGGAGGAAGCAGGCTCCCCACTGAGCAGAGAGCCTGATGCGGGGCTCCATCCCAGGACCCCGGGATCATGACCTGAGCCAAAGGCAGAGGCTTTAACCCACTGAGCCACCCAGGCACCCTCATTACCAATTTCTAATTTAAACCCAGAGATGCAGTTAGAGAATTTATTCTGTATGATTTTAATCCTTTTAAATTTATTGAGATGTGTTTTGTGGCCCAGAATATGGTACCTAGTAAATAATCCATGTACAATTGAAAATAATATCTTTTCTGCTGTTACTGGGAATATTAGTCTATAAATCCCAATTGAGACAAATTGGTTGATAGCATTTTCAAATCTATGTCCTGATTTTATGTCTAATTGTAATAAGGTTATCAAGGAAGGAATGATGAAATCTTTGACTATAACTGAGGATGTATTTATCTCTTCAGTTCCATCAGGTTTTGCTTCATGTGTTTTGAAACTCTGTTATTACATATATATGCATGTAGGATTATGTATTGTCTTCTTGACAACCTAGCTTATTTATTTTTAGGAGATATTTCTCTTATTCTTGGCAGTATTCTTTATCCCGGAGATGTCTGTCCCAAGGTCATCAACAGAGGAGTATTGAAGTTTCTGGTCCTCAGTGAGGATTTGTTTTTTTATCTTTTCAATACCATCAGGGTTTTCTTCATGTATTTTGCAACTGTGTTATTAGATGTATTTGCATTTAGAATTGTGTACTGTTTTCTTTATAAACTAGTTTATTTATCCTTAGGAGATATTTCCCTTATTCTTAGCAACATTCTTTATCCCAAAACCTCCTTTGTGGGATATTTATATAGCCACTTTAACTTTTCTATGATTAGCCCTTTCTTACCATGTCCTTTTGTACCCTTCTACTTTTCACTTTTTTATATCTTTATATTTAAAATGCATTTCTTATAGATAGCAGATAGTTGGATCTTGCCCTTCTATCTCTGTCTTTTTAATGGAGTACTCAGGCCCTTTACATTTAATATAATTATCAGTGCGACTGAGTTGGAATCTATCATCTTCATATTTGTTTTCTATTTGTTCCAACTGATCTTTGTTTTCCTTCTTCCCAACTTAGAGTATTTTTTACTATTTTATCTTCTTTATTGGCAATTACTTATACTTGCTTGGGTTTTTTGAAGTGTTTATTCTAGGGTTTACAATAGTATTATGCCACTTCATGTAAAATGAAAGAAATTTCTAGAGGCTGAAATAATCAAGATTAGAGCAGAGATCAATGAGATAGAAACTAGAGATACAGTAGAACACATCAATCAAACTAGAAGTTGGTTTTTTGAAAGAATCAATAAGATCGATAATCCACTGGCCAAAATAATCCAAAAGAAAAGAGAGAAGACCCAAATTAATAAAATTATGAATGAAAAGGGAAAGATCACAACTAACACCAAGGAAATAGAAACAATAATCAGAAATTATTATCAACAGTTATAAGCCAATAAGTTAAGCAACCTAGATGAAATGGATGCATTCCTGGAAATCTATAAACTTCCAAAACTGAATCAGGAAGAAATTGACAACCTGAATAGGCCCATATCTAGTAATGAGATTGAAGCAGTGATCAAAAACCTCCTAAAAAACAAGAGCGCAGGACCTGAAAGATTCCCTGAGGAATTCTACTAAACTTTCAAAGAAGAAATAATACCTATTCTCCTGGAGCTGTTTCAAAAAATTGAAGCAGAAGGAAAACTTCTAGACTCTTTTCATGAAGCCAGCATTACCCTGTTCCCCAAACCAGACAAAGACCCCACCAAAAATGAGAATTTCAGACCAATATCCCTGATGAATATGGATGCTAAGATTCTCAACAAGACCCTAGCTAATAGGATCCAACAGTACGTTAAAAAGATTATCCACCATGACCAGGTGGGATTTATCCCTGGGTTGCAAGGGTGGTTCAACATTTGCAAATCGATCAATGTGATAGAACAAATCAATAAAGGGAAGAGAGAAGAACCATATGGTCCTCTCAATTGATGCAAAAAATTGATGACAAAATCCAGCATCCATTCCTGATTAAAATGCTTCAAAGTATAGGGATAGAGGGAACATTCCTCAACTTCATAAAATCCATCTATGAAAAACCCACAGCAAATGTCATCCTCAATGGGAAAAAGCTGACAGCTTTCCCTTTGAGATCAAGAACATGACAAGGATGCCCACTCTCACCACTCTTGTTCAACATAGTATTAGAAGTCCTAACAACAGCAATCAAAAAACAAAGAGAAATAAAAGGTATTCAAATTGGCGATGAAGAAGTCAAACTCTCTCTCTTTGCAGATGACATGATACTTGACATGGAAAACCCAAAAGACTCCACCCCCCTCCCCAACTACTAGAACTCATACAACAATTCAGTAATGTGGCAGGATACAAAGTCAATGTACAGAAATCAGTTGCTTTCTTATACACTAACAATGAAAATACAGAAAGGGAAATTAGAGAATAGATTCCATTTACTATAGCACCAAGAACCATAAGATACCTGGGAATAAAACTAACAGAAGAGGTAAAGGATCTGTACTTGAGGTACTACAGAATACTCATGAAAGAAATTGAAGAAGACACAAAAAGATGGAAGACCATTCCATGCTCATGGATTAGAAGAATAAACATTGTTAAAGTGTCTATACTGCCTAGAGCAATCTATACTTTCAATGCCATCCCGATCAAAATTCCACTGGCATTTTTCAAAAACCTGGAGCAAGCAATCCTAAAATGTGTATGGAATCAGAAGAGACCCTGAATTGCTAAGGAAATGTTGAAAAAGAAAAACAAAACTGGGGGCATCATGTTGCCTGATTTCAAGCTTTACTACAAAGCTGTAATCACCAAGACAGCATGGTACTGGCATTAAAACAGACACATAGACCAGTGGAACAGAGTAGAGAGCCCAGATGTGGACCCTCAACTCTATGGTCAAATAATCTTCGGCAAAGCAGGAAAAAATATACAGTGGAAAAAAGTCTCTTCAATAAATCGTGCTGGGAAAATTGGACAGCTATGTGTAGAAGAATGAAACTTGACCATTTTCTTACACCATACACAAAGATAAACTTGAAATGGATAAAAGACCTCAACATGAGGCAGGAATCCGTCAGAATCCTAGAGGAGAACATAGGCAGTAACTAACCTCTTCGACATCAGCCACAGCAACTTCTTTCAAGGTATGTCTCCAAAGCCAAAGGAAACAAAAGTGAAAATGAATTTTTGGGACTTCATCAAGATCAAAAGCTTCTGCACAACAAAGGAAACAGTCAACAAAACAAAGAGGCAACCCATGGAATGGGAGAAGATATTCACAAATGACAATACAGACAAAGGTCTGATCTCCAGGATCTATAAAGAACTCCCCACCTCAATACACACAAAACAGATAATCATGTCAAAAAATGGGCAGAAGACATGAACAGACACTTCTCCAATGAAGACATACAAATGGCTATCAGACACATGAAAATATGTTCATCATCACTAGTCATCAGGGAGATTCAAATCAAAACCACATTGAGATACCACCTTACACCAGTTAGAATGGCCAAAATTAACAAGACAGTGAACAATGTGTGTTAGAGAGGATGTGGAGAAAGGGGAACCCTCTTACACTGTTGGTGGGAATGCAAGTTGGTGCAGCCACTTTGCAAAACAGTGTGGGGATTCCTTAAGAAATTAAAAATAGAGCTTCCCTATCACCCTACAATTGCACTACTGGGTATTTACCCCAAAGATACAGATGTAGCGAAAAGAAGGGCCACCTGTACCCCAGTGTTCATAGCAGCAATGGCCACAGTTGCCAAACTGTGGAAAGAACAAGATGCTCTTCAACAGATGAATGGATAAGGAAGATATGGTCCATATATACAATGGAGTATTATGCCTCCATCAGAAAGGATGAATACCCAACTTTTGTATCAACATGTATGGGACTGGAAGAGATTATGCTGAGTGAAATAAGTCAAGCAGAGAGTCAGTTATCATATGGTTTTGCTTATTTGTGGAGCATAAGAAATAACACAGATGACGTGGGGAGATGGAGAGGAGAACTGAGTTGGGGTAAATCAGAGGGAGAGATGAACCATGAGAGACTGTGGATTCTGAAAAACAGTCTGAGGATTTTGGAGGGGTAGGGGGGGTGGGAGGTTGGGTGAGCCTGGTGGTGGGTATTATGGAGGCCATACATTTCATGGAGAACTGGGGGTGGTGCATAAACAATGAATTCTGGAACACTGAAAAGAAATTTAAAAAATAAATAAAAATTTTTTAAAAAGAGAAAGTCAATTATCATATGGCTTCACTTACTTGTGGAACATAAGGAATAATACAAAGGACATTAGGAGAAGGAAAGGAAAAGTGAAGGGGAGGAAATTGGAGGGAGAGACGAACCATGAGAGACTGTGGACTCCGAGAACAAACTGAGGGTTTTAGAGGGTAGGGGGTGGGGGGATGGGTGAGTCTGGTGGTGGGTATTAAGGAGGGCACATACTGCATGGAGCACTGGGTGTTATACGTAAATAATGAATCTTGGAACACTGCATCAAAAACTAATGATGTATTTTATGGTGACTAACATAACAAGAAACTTTTTTTTAAAAGATTAAAATCACCATTTATAAATGTAACAATATCATAGTTTATATTAGACTATATTAATTCTGTGCCTTTTTTGCCCAAATTTAATAACTCCGATTTAATGAGAAAAAAAGATATCAGGTGATTTCAAACTAAGGGATGATTTATAAAATACCTGGCCAGTCCTCCTTAGGAGTATGGAGGCAAGGAAAGACTGAGAAATTGGCACAGAATGGAGAAGACTAAGAAGAATAGCAAAACTAAATGTGATGTGGGATCCTGCTTTGGATCAAAGAACAGAAGAAGAAAGAACCAGAGGTAATCCAAGCAAGGTCTGTGATATAATTCATATATTCTTTCAACATTAATGTATTTATTGTGGTCATTTACTATAGTGTGTAAGATGTTAACATAAAAAAACAAGTATGTTGGACTGCTTGATATAGTCACACAGTCACTGAGGCTCTGTTTCTTTTTTACCCCCAAATTAATTAATTAATTAATTAATCAATCCATCCATCTGTGCTCCTGTTTGGATGGTTTCTATTACTATGCCTTCAAATTAATTAATCTTTCCTTTTATATAGTCTAATTTGCTACAAAGCCCATTCAGTGAACTTGTCATTAAAAATATTGTATATTTTTAACTATAGAAACTATAGTTCTGTTTTTTGAAAGATTTATTTGTTTATTTGACAGAGAGAGACACAGGAAGAGAGGGAACACAGGAGTGGGAATGGGAGAGTGAGAAGCAGGCTTCCAGCTGAGCAGGGAGCCCAATGCGGGGCTCAATCCCAGGACCCTGGGGTCGTGACCTGAGCTGAAGGCAGATGCTTAATGACTGAGACACCTGAGTGTGCCACTATAGTTCTTTTTAAAAAAAATCTATTTCTATCATCATATTCATATTTTTCTTTAATTCTTGATCTTTTATAGTAGCTATTTTAACGTTCTTGTCTGCCAATCCCATCATTTCTGCCATTTTTCAGTCCTGATTATATCAATTTATTTTTCCTATGGTTATGGGTCACAACATTCTACTTCTTTGCCTGCCCAGGAATTTTTGACTGGGTTTTGTGTTGAGAGTATAGATTTTGTTGTCTTTTAAGAAATAGGGTTGGAGTTTATTCTGACAGTCAGTTACTTGTTTGATCCTTTTATGTCATGCATTTAAGATCTGCAAGAACAAGTCTAGAGTAGCTTTCATTTAGGTCTGTTAGTGACTGAGGCTTGCTAGTTAACACTTACTATTAAGGTACGACCCTCCTGAGGCCTCTGTTGAATACTCTGAGTGTTCATCGAGGGCTTACCACTCTAACTAGTTGGGATTCAAACATTTCCTAGCTCTGTACGAATGCTGAGAGTTCTTTAATTCATCATTCCCTCATAGTTATTCTTTGTCCAGGATTGTGGAGGTCCACACTGGGCATCCACGGTTCAGTATTCAGGCAAAGATTCATCAGAATCGCTACGCAGATTTACGAAGCCCTTTAACTTCATGGTGTTCTCCTCTCTGACACTCCATTCCAGCAAATTGTTCTAGATGCCCTGACCTCTTCAAACTCTGATCTCTATCTCCTCAGCTGAGCAAGACTGCCTTACCTTGCTTGAGTTCTTCACCCTTGTCCTTCACACCAGAAAGTGCCCCCAGGCACACAGTCTAGGTCATTGTAGGGTTCACTCATTTGCTTCCCTTCCCTCAGAGTGTACATTCTTTCCCAGCGTTCTAGATCTTTATGGGAATTCTAGTACCAATTACTTCTTCATGCCAGGAGTTGATGTCTTCTATGGGACTATCGAAAGCCAAAACCTCCTTTTGTGTAGCAGATCCCATCTTTTTCATCTACTGGAGGATGTCTTTGTGGCAGTTCTTCCCAGTGTGTCTCCCACGTTATCAAATTTTTGTTCTCTACTGGATCATTCCCACCACACAAACATGCACTAATTTTCTGCATATAAACAGCAACAACAAACAAACAAAAAAACCCATTTTTAATCCCACTTCCTTTGCCAACTATCACCCCATTAACCTGCTCTCCTTTGTAGCAAAACTCCTTGGACCTGTACCCTCTTGGTTTCTTTTTCCCACCTTACTCATCGCTCCTTTTTAGTATCTTTTGCAGGTTCCTCCTTCTCTCCCCAACTTCTTAACACTAGAGTATCCAAGAATCTGGCTCTCCTTTTTTTCTCTATATACTCTCATTTCCTTGGTGATCTCCTGTAATCCCATGGTTTTAAATACCATGTATTTATCCCATGCTGACAACATACACATTTACATCTTCAGTTCAGACCTCTCTCCTAAAGGCCAAGCACGAATATAGTCACTTGGATAAGAGAAATCTCTAAGAGAAATTGAAATCTCTAAGAAATCTCTAAGAGAAATTTCTAAGAGAAATCTCTAAGTAACATATTTAACACACTTCACCTTCAGTATTCCTCATCTCGTTCGGTGGCGATTCCAAATTCCAATTGCTAGGCTGAAGACGTTCCAGATTCCTTTATCTCACACATATCACACAGCCATTAGGAAGTCATCTTGGTTCTACCTTCAAAATATACCCAGAATCTAAACACTTCTGTCTTCCTTGTTACCATTCGAGTTCAAGCTACCACCATCTCTCTCCTGGATTACTGCTACACCTTCCTAATAGGGGTCCTAAAACTATCGTTTATTCTACTACCAATCCAACTTATATTTATTTTCAGTGTAAGTTAGATCATGTCACTTCTCCATTCACAATTCTCCAGTGGCTCCCCACCTCATGCAGAAGAAAAGCTAACGTCCTTAGATAATAGCACAGACGGCTCTGTGGGATCCGTTCCCATTACCTCCCTGACTTCGTCTCCTGCCATTGATAGCCTCCTCACACCCCGCTCTCCAGTCACACTGGTCTTACTGTCCCTAAAACATGCCCCTCCTTGCTACGGTGTTAAGTTCTACCCGGCAGGGATCTTTGTAGGCTTTGTCTTCTGTTGTATCCCAAACACACAACAGAGCCTGGTATAATACTAGATTCTGCAATAAATATCTGTTGAATGAATGATCACAGAATTAGCAGGCACGCCCTGAAGAGAATGAAAGAAGGCGAACTTCCTCATCTCTTTGACTCCAGAAAAGGGGTGGGCAAACTACGCCCTGCTGACCACAATCAGACCCACTACTTATTTTTGTAAATAAAGGTTCATTTTAACCATGGCCAAGCCCAGTTTTTGGCATGCTATTTGTGGGTGCTTTCCCACACATGTTACTGCGGAAGAGTTGAGTAGTTGCCTCAGAAAACGGTCCACGAATATTTACTATCTTGCTCTCCAAGGGACAATTTCGCTGATCCTCCATCTAGAATTCAGAAAGGAAGGACTCAGCTTGTTCCTGTTGCTCCATGGAACTCCAGCCACCAAACCCAATGAATGCAACACATTGAAGGTTTGGGCGGGGGAGCCAGTCTCTCGGGACCATGCAAAGATGCGACCACCTCTTTCTAGGGGAAGAATTGGGCTAAAAATGCTTTCGTCCCATGCTTGGGGAGTATTCTGTCCACGGAGGCAGCCAAAAGTAGCCGTGTCTGCCCACACACATCACCAATGGGAAGATGAAGGAAGTTAGCTCTATTTTCTACATCTACATCAATTAATCTCTCAAGAGTTGAAAAATTTCCCCTAACTGCCTATTCTTAATCATGTTACCACGGAAGGGTCATTTATATCATATTCTGTGACCAAATGACGCATTCCAGTTCCTTAAAATAGAGTCAGCTCTCATCAATCTTATGGACAAGGCTTCTCAGAACCCTGACTGGTGCTGGGGGAGGGGGGGGGTGTCGTTCAGCAGGTGCTTCTGCAGGATCGTAGAAACTTGGGCTTGAAAGAGGTGAGGGGTGGGCAGTGGGTTCTCCTTCAAAATGAGCCTGTAGCGGGCCAGCAGGCCCTGGCTGGAGGGCCTCCCTAGGAAGTCGTGATGGCACTCAGGATGCCTCGGGGTTGCGACTTGCTTTGGACCGGTCTCAAATCCCAGCCTCCCTAGGGATTCCTTGGAGCTGGAAGGACTCTGTATCATGGAGCCAACTGAGAGTCTTGCAGATTTATATGTCTGGTACTGGCTGGAATCAGACCAGATTTGGTGACCCTGAACCCATGAAATGTGGAACTCTGCTGTTTTTGCTCTAGTCATTGGGGGGAAATACTCCAGTTCTCAGGCAGAACTCACCCTCTGGTGAAGTCTCCCTCCTCCTGGGAAGCTCATCTCCCCCACCCCCCACCGCCCCGCCTCCCCAGAGGAGACCACTGCAGTAGGACTCAATAGGAAGATGTTTTAAGGAACTCTGGCCTCTCCTGGAAATACCTCTACCTGCTGTGCATTCCAGTGCCCCCACAGGTACATCTCATCTGGCCCAGGTACCAGAACCTTCTCTGGAGAAACACAGAAGATGGGAGAAGATGAACCGTTTCCTGGTAAGTACCACTATGAATAACAGTGGCAACATCCAGCCCCTTCCTTACTTCCCACGGGGTCCCAGGCTCCTGTGCCTCTGGGATCTTGGGAACTCTGGGGTCTGGGGCCAGGGCCACCCGTCGGTCTGGCTTCTGCTGGCTGTGAGCGAGCGGGGAATACGCTCACGTTCTGCGAGAGGAGTTTTGTGGGGTGTTTGTTTCCACAGCAGCCTCTCCACCAGCAACCAGCCCGGGAACAGCGGGGAGCCTCTGAGACTTGCCTCATTACCCTAAGTGCTGTCTTCTTTTGAAAGCCAGAGCCTGAGGAATGTACATTCCTCTAATGGAGGAGGTTTGTACCTACTGTGTCCGCTTGCATGGCAAAACACACTCCCTCTTCCTTCCAAGTCTCCTCTGTCCCCTGAGAGTGAGCTGAGGGGGAGCGCAGGTTGCCTCTTTTTCTCCTGCCACACAGGACTTTCTGTTCGTATTTGGTGCTTCCTCACAGCTCCCCGGGCTCCCCTGCATCCCGGGCTGTCTCACAGGACGCTTTTGACCAGGTCAGACTGCCCTCCTGGGTCTGGCCCCCATCCGAGGTCTCTCCCTGTGAGGCTGCGGGTGCTGCCGGTCTCCTCCGGTCTCCTCCGGGACGAGCCCGCAAACCGAGCCACGTGCTGTTGTCCCTCGATGAGGACGAAGGCAAGGACAGGACACAGCCACCTTGAACTAGAGGAGAGAGGAGGGACTGGGAGAAATCTATTTTGCACCTTTCCTAGCGCTCCTCTTCTAGAGTGCCGCTCTGAAGCTTTTTTCCCTCTTATCATTTTGGGGTACTCTGTGAGCCTGCAGAATTTAAAATGAAGAGATTAACTGACTATAAATGAAAAGCTGGAGGCAGCTTAATGTAGGGGAAAGAGTATAGATTAAGAGTCAAGAGGTCGAGTTCAGCCCTTTGACCTGAGCTGTGGGCTTTGTTCTCCTCATCCGTAAAAAGTCAGAGGTTTTTTCCAGCTCAAAGGTACCAAGATTCTAGTCCCTTCTCCTGTATGTGGGAATGGATAACCACTTTCCATCTGGGATGAGGGAATGAGAGGCGTGGGGGGGGGGTGTCCCTCCTTTCTGACCTTGTACTATAATTAGACGTAAATAGTAAGATGTAACCACCGGAGGAAACTGGTTGGAGGGTCCAAAGGACTACTTGGCCCATTATCTTTGCAACTTGCTGCAACTGTAATTATGTCAAAATGCAAAGACTATTCACAGATGTATTGACACGTGCACACATGTGCACACATATATATGATCCCCACAGTAACATGAATGAATCCCAAGTACAAGATGCTAAGTTAAGGCTGCATTCTGGATGATTTCATGGGTGTGACATTCTACAAAAGACAAAACTTAGGGATGGAGGAGACTGGTGGTTTCTGGGGATTATATGAAAAGCTTCCATGACCCCAAGATCACTATTCAGGCCAAAATCAAGAGTCCGGACGCACAACTGAGCTACCCAGGCCCACAACCTCACTTCCATTCCAAAAACTACTGTGATTACTTTTGCGTAGATTACACATTTGGTTTTCCCAACTGAAACGTCAGTTGCAACACTATTCAAAGGGGGAAACCATTCCCCGAGATCATATGATTAAGTACAGGCTGAATTTTACATTTAATCTCTTCCATGTTTTAGATCATGGCGGTACAAATGAGAAGCTTCGATGGCATTTGGTTTAGTGACCCACTGAGCTCAAAACACAGCCGGGTGGTTACTGAGGGCGGAGTGATTATACCATGGAATTAAAGTCTGAACAGATTATGGGAACATGAAACCAAGAGGGTTTTAGTCAAAACAGAAAGAAAGAAAGAAGAAAAAGCTCCGGTATCAACTCATTCTCCGTTTTCTTGAAAACGTTCTCAAACAGCTCTCACAGCGGCTCAGGTACATTGTGCTCCCTAGATTCTAGCCTTAGTTCTTGGACTGGGTTGGAGTTTGGGAATGTGATAATGTTTGCACTCCACGCCACTCTACCCTACCCCACTCCGGAGAGCCTCTTTTAGCAGGCTTATTTATTAACTCTCTAACTTTGTTGAATGCTTTCTCACCTGGGTGTACCAACAATAGGCTAAGACCAGAATTTCTGCAACCCTGAAGCTGAAATGGGTGGGGCCAGGTGCAGAGCAGGTCAAGTACTTTGAACGCCAAGTCACCTCTCTCTTGCTAAATATTTTCTTTCTGTTATTTTTGCCTTGGTTCTGCATCAGACAGTTTAAACTCTGAAGTTATAAACATACAGCCGTTAAGAAACATCAGCTCATCTTCTCACAGCCACTTACTGGTTCAATCGGCTTTTCGTGGTTTTCAAAATTTCTTTCTCAGCATCCCTGCCTATAAACATTCAACACTGAAATGCCAGGTGCCAGCTGGTGTTTAACCATCCATAAAGATGGAATCTCAATCCGGCTTGGGCCTTCTCCCACCTCCTGGGACTAGGGGGGAGTTGCTTCCCCTCTGTCCGGGTCTGTCGTAGGATGAGTGCTGAACTTCCCTTCCCACTTAAGGATGGAACTTTCTGGCTCTGAGCTTCAAGTGCATCAAACGGTGTTGGCGGGGGTCATGCTATAAAGCAGTTATCAGAGAGGCGTATTGCGTGGACCTTGGGTGTTCCTTTGTATTTTTTACCTTAATTTTTATTAAAATAATACCGCATGAATTTTAAGGAGCCAAACAGTCCTACAATGTTTGTTTTGGTAAGTAGTGCCCTCCCCCCGACTCCCTCCCCCAGCTCTCCTCCAGAAGAACCACTTTTACGCTCATGAGCTGATGTATTTTTTTCTCCATCTCTAAATAAAATGCTCGAGGATATGCATGCTACGTGACTCCAAGATAGGACAGCAGGGCTCTGGGACACGCCACGCCAAATACCTTGCTTGGGTATTTTGAGCTGTGTAGGGAAATGCAGGGAGAAGCTTTCTCCGAACTCCCCTCATCTGCCTAATGACAGATCTTCCAAAGGAAACTCACCAGTCATAAATCCCAACCCAGGAGCATCATCTGAGAGAACTGAGTCTTGTTACGGAAGTGGGGCCTAGAAGTCAACCCCATAGCCAGACACACTTCACACTTGGTCTTGAATGATCAACACCTCCCATCTCTTCTTCCAAGGGCCCATTGATCTTTCCTAAAAATCATTTCCTCTCCCCTAAGAGGCCCATCTTCCCCTCCCCTTTCCCCGTGAAGATGGCATTTAAGTTGGAATTCTTTGCCAATGCGGGGCTCCACTCCAGGACCCTGGGATCATGACCTGAGCTAAAGGCAGATGCTGAAACAACGGAGCCACCAGGGTGCCCCTTAAGTTGGAATTCTTAAGCCACTGTGGGAGTTACTCATTTGTCTTTGGGTGTCTCCCATGTATCCATGATGTATGCATGTGAATCAGCTTTGGTTTTTCTCTGGCTTATCTTCTCTCCCAGTGGAGCTCAGAAGAGAAGAGGGAAACTAACTTTTCCTCCTCTACAGTGTTCTTGATTTTTCACTTGTAGGCATTAGCTACTGACTCACTACTTTGTAAGTTAGGGATTTGGCTCTCCTGCCTTTACCCCATGAAACACACAGCCTTCCCATCCCCTTATCTTCCCAAGACAGGTATGTCATCAATTTTTGTCAGAGCTCTTCAGTAACTATAATTCTTATCATTATACCACATAAATGCTACTCTACTAAGCTACATAGTGATCTACAGTGACTGACTATCCTGAGCACCTTTTCATTTCCCTGGAGAGTAAGTCAAGTAGTAGCAGCAATCATCAGGAACTCAAACACAAACTCTCATTCAATTATGTAAACAGCCTCTCAAAACATTTAGAGCACCCCATATTTTACCCATCTGACCCTGAAGAAATGCTTCCACCTTCTCTGCCATGTTCTAGTCTGGACTGGTTGTTCTCCACAACGGGGGTAGAACTATCACCCTGGGGTTGACTTTCACCATTTTCCTGAGGATTCCCTTCAGTTCCCTTGTGTGGGATCTCCTGTATTGTGAATCTTGAGTCTTCTTCCTTGGTTTACTCCCTTGTTTTGGTGAAGCATCCCCTTTGGTAGCTTCTGGATAAAGCCACGTGAGAAATACAATTTTTGAGACACTGCCTTTCTAAAATGTCTGTAGTCTACCCATTATGTAGTCATACATAATGGATGTTCTGTGATTCTAAGACAGAAGTAGTTTTTCCTCCCAGTGTCCAAGGCAGTGCTTTTTCACCTTGTTGCCTCTGGTATTACTGTTGAGAAAATTGATCACATTCTAACTTAATCCTTTGTGGGATTTTTTTGCACTCCATTTTTTCTGTTCACTCTTTCCAAAACTCCTGTTATCTAGATATTAAACCATGTGAATTTGTCCTCTGGTTTGTTTTTTTTTTTCCTCTTTTATATCATTTGCTCTATTACTGGGAAAAGCTTCAATTTTATCCTCTAATTTATTAAGTTTCTCAAAATTTCTGTTTTGTTTCTGAAGGTTCTAAAGCTCTTTTTTCTTCAAAAGTTCTGTTTATCTAACATTTTGTTGTTATTTAAAGGCTGAAATATCTCTTCTTGTCTCACTGAAGATACTACTGATAGGGTTTTTTTTTTTCTTTTCAATGTCTCTGTTTTTCTCATGTCGCATTTCTAATGTTGATTTGTCTTAGTCTAGATCTTTCACATTAGGGTTTTCTCACGTGTAAATCTTGATCCTATGCTCATAAGAATGAGTATGTGGCTGAGGCTTTTCAACAGTGAACTTCACTCAAGGGTCAACTGGCTGAGCTGTTTCACTGGGGAAGGTGTAATCAGTACATGTAAGATTTTCTTCTTGAGAGGACTCTTCCCATCTCCAACCTGAAAGACCGTGACCTGGCTGCCAGTATTCTGAGAGCCAAGGAGATAGGGAGGACTGGGGTCTCAGAAGCCAATAAGATTGTAATTACTCTGTCTCTCACCTCCATCCCTGTCTATTGTCTTCCAACCTAGAAACCTTCTGTTTTCTTCTGCAGGGAGTAAACTTCTAACTCCATGAGTGTGGAGGAGGCCAAGTGTCTGACTACACAAATTGGTGGAGGTGGTCTGGGAATCAAATTGCTCCTTAAAAAGTTTTTGCCAAATCCTCCTTCTTTAGCTCCTCCCTCGACTCCCATTTCCAGAGGGGCTGTGTTACCAAGTCATAGCTTTTTTAGGGAATCTGTGTGTCAATCCACTTTCCTCACTGCTGATTTAGAATTCTGCTTCCTTATATCTGCTGAAATCAGCACTTGTTTATTTGCTTTCCAGATTCCAAAAGTACACTGTGATTTTCTCCTCTCCCACTCTCCCCTCCTCTCTTCCGTTGAGGTTTCAGAGAGATGTCAGGAGAAAGGGATGCGCGAGGCAGTTCCACCTGCTACTTTTATATGGACCCTACCATGTAACTAATGTTAGTTGCTTAAGAAAACAAAACAAAACACAGAAAGAATCAGAATAATACAGAACCCTGATGTAGAAAAAAATGTTCTCTTGATGTTGGAATATAAACTGAATCTTATCAAAACTTTAAAAGCTGTAAAGATAAACCTTCTGACCTTGAACCAATGAAACTTCCTTTGCACCCAGGGAGTAAATCCAGCAACTGAAATAAATATATAATGCACCTTGGTATGTAGTTTATTATCTTTATGGAGTTCATTAGGCAGTTCCCAGAAGTGGAAGCTCTTCTAGTTAATTCTCCCTGAAGTTTTCACTCTCCTTTGCTCCCTGGCTGCTCCCTGAAAACCACCTGTGTGTTACTCTCAATACCTTAGGGTGGGCTACGTAGAATGTACAAGGATACCTTCTCTTAACCTTATTCCAGAACCAGTCCTTAATTGCCACTCCTTAGTTCCCTTTTCTCTGGGCCCAGTTATATTCTAGAACCAAGGATCTTCCAAACATAAGGAATATCAAGTCTTACAAGTATGATGGAATTAACTAAGCTCCCCACGTAAGCCCACACAACCTGGAGGCATTTACAGGGAAATTAATCCCAGGAAGGAGACAAGTGCTCCTTTGGCACCATGATGTCAGGGGTTTTATTTTTGCAAGAAATAGAGTCAAAGTTACATTCACAGGAAGAACATGAATGCTTCTCTTAAGACTAGAGTGTTGTATTTGGAAGAAAATTCTTGCATATGTTGATAAAGTGTGCTTTCCATTAGGTAAATTGAGGAGGAAACCAGCTTCAGTCATGTAGGTAGAAAGAAAACAAATTAGAGCCAAATCTTCTGCTATTTTTCCCCACTTATGGGACGGGGGCACCCATATGCTTTCACTGCCAGCAGAAGCCTGCACGGAGGATAATTCTCACTAAGATCTAGCCAAAGCCTGCAGTGCTGGAGTGTGCAATTCACAAGCTGACAATGGGGAGCATGCCCCTTTCCTTTGTGCAGAGGACTGGAACTTTCCAGGGAGGGAGGGGTATGGATGCTGGTTTGAGGAAGGCCTAAAAAAGACAACATGGAGGAGAAAGAGGGAGTTTAGGGGAGAAAGGGTTAAGGAAAGAAGGAATATTCACAAGAACACCCCCTTCCAACATGAAATCCTGAGAGTAGAATAAGATAATTAATTAGCTTGCACCTCCCGTCTCCCTCAAATGAAACAATGACTTACAATCATCAACATGCTCTACGGGTTTGATCATGGCATGGAAGTTCCCATGCAAAGGACAGGATCTCCTCGTGGTCACCTGTCAAGGCACCAGGCACTACCAGGTAGAAAAGGCAACAGACAGCTTCTCAAGACCAATAGCCATAAGACCAATTCACCTAATCCCCTACCCACCTACACGCACCCAGGAAAAGGGCTAGTTCAGGGCATAAGAGGAAAAACAGCCTTGGAAGTGGAGGAGAACTTTGTTCGCTTTCTTCTTCCTTCCATTCCATAATACAGAAGATTCCATCCATTCCATAATACAGAAGTTCTATTGGATATCCTGGTACTCTGTTTAGTACTGAATTCACAACAGAAGCCCTGCTTTCTTAGGTCTGGGGTCAGGCTAGTGGCATCCTGGCTACCAAGACAGTGTCTTGCATTTGCATGTATGCTCTTACCTAAAATATCTAGAGTCCTTTTCCATATGTTCTTTCATCTGATTATCACCACAACAAGAAATGGTTAAGGATTCTACAGGAAATCCACAGCTCATTGCAGAAGACCAGAGTTTGCTGTGTTGGTCACTCTTTGGGGTCAGAATTATTAGTTACTAGCCAATTAATCAGAAACACATCCTCCTGGGCGCCTGAGTGGCTCAGTGGGTTAAGCCTCTGCCTTTGGCTTAAGTCATGATCTCGGGGTCCTGGGATCAAGGCCCGAGTCAGGCTTTCTGCTTAGCAGGGAGCCTGCTTCTCCCTCTCTCTCTTTCTGCCTACTTGTGCTCTCTCTCTGTCAAATAAATAAACAAAATCTTTAAAAGAAAGAAAGAAAGAAACACATCCTCCTATCAGCAGCTGCAGTCCAAGGGGATCAAAAGGGATCAGGTAGGAAGTGGTCCAAAAGCTCCTGTTCTTTCAGGTAAAAATGGTATAAATTGACACCCTTTCCAGAACAACCCAGTAGAGGGAAAAGAACACAGATTCTGGAGAGAGCCCTTATACTCCTTGGATATGTTACATACTCTATTGAAAGGGACAACCTTCCATAGAACTACCATATAGCAGTTAACTTTTCTTGAAATACATCCTGAGAACTTTCCTTATTCTCCAAGTTGCAAACACTAACACAGAACACAATTACCCCTAGGAAATGCACAAGGAGGAGCCTACACACAGTGATGCTGAGATACGGGAGCACACCCATTTGTTCACTGGTCTCATAATGTCCCCAGTAAAAATTCAGCAGCTAAGTTACTACATTCATAACCCTTTGGTGCTGTTCTTAGACACTGGGGAACAAACGTCAACTCCTCAAATGTCAAGGGTTGGCTGTAACCAAGATTTGTATGTATAGCAATAATTAACCTCCCATTGAACAAAGAGAAGCATAACCTGCCAATATTATGGCCTGATGATGAACCACAGTGTAGAATGACATGAGGCAGATGGCATCATACAGCCCCAAGAGCAGTCCCTGGGTGGGGGAGGGACCTGAACACAGGAATCAATCCACAATCTCATATACCTCGGGAAAGCTGAGAGGATCGAGGCTGAAGGAAATGTTTTGGCTTTGACAGTGAGATCACTGATAATCTGTAAACTGATATAGTGAGAGGTTAAAGATCTGAGAGGATTGGCAGGAGATAGAGAATATTCTGTTAAGTTTCACGTAAAGAGGAGAATGAAATGAAGAGGATTTGGGGGTGGGGTTAGCACCCCAGCTTTGGGGGGAGACAAGGAGTGAAGAAGGACAGGTGGAGGGAAGCTGGTTAACAGTAAGACAAAACACAGACTACTGTCATGGAGGTCAGGACAGGCATTCTTAAAAACAGCATTGAGATATGATTATCACACTGTTAATGGTATGTATTTAAACTGTATAATTTTATAACTTTGGGACACATGCATATGCCTATGAACTATCACCCACATCAAGATAATCTAGATAATCTAGAGCTTCCTCCTCCATCTTTGTGGTCCTTTCTCCCCCCCAGTCACTCTCATTGCCAGGCAACCACTCATCCGTTTTCTATCACTGTACATTAGTTTTCACCTCCTAGAATTTTATGTGAACAGAACCACACAGTACATACACTTTTCTGTCTGATTTCTTTCACTCAGAATAATTATTCTGAGATTCATCCATGTCATTGCAAGTATCCGTTGTTCATTCCTTTTTAGTGCTGAGTACTATTCCACTGTATGGATGTACCACAGTTTGTTTACCCATTCACATGTTGAAGGGAGATTGAGTTTCCAGTTTTTGGCTATTCCAAATAAGGCTGCTGGGAACACTGGAGCACAAGTCCATGCAAGACTTTCGTTAGACACATGCTTTTGTTTCTCTTGGGTAAATACCTAGAGGTAGAATGACTGGATTGTATGGTAAGTATAGGTTTAATTTTTAAGAAACTGGTGGACTATTTAATGAAGTGGCTGTAACATTTTGTATTCCCACCAGCAGTATAAGAGAGTCCCTGCTGCTCCACATCCTTGCCAACATCTAGTGTGATCAGTCGTTTTAATTACAGCCATTATAATGTGGGCAGTGGTATCTCATTGTGATTTTAAATGGCATTCACTATTGACAGTGAGCATCTTTTTATCATGGGCCTATTTGCC
Source organism: Mustela erminea (assembly GCF_009829155.1). Classification (NCBI taxonomy): domain Eukaryota; kingdom Metazoa; phylum Chordata; class Mammalia; order Carnivora; family Mustelidae; genus Mustela; species Mustela erminea. The sequence goes on along the minus strand of NC_045634.1, from coordinate 25,286,688 downwards.
ATCCCTCTATCTTTTTGAAGTATCTTTTTAGCTCTTCTGCCCATTTTTTTTTTAATGGGGTTGTTTCTTATTATTGAGTTTTGAGGGTTTAAAACACAGATTTGGGATACAATTGGTCTATTAGATAAATTATTTGCAAATATTTTTGCCAGTCTGTAGCTGACCTATTCATTCCCTTAACAGTGACTTTTGAAGACCAGAAATTCTGAATTTTGATGAATTTCAATATATCAAGTAGTTCTTTTATGGATTGTGCTTTTACTATAATATCTCAAAAATCTTTACCTAGCCCAAATTCACAAAAGTTTTATCTCATATTTACTTCTATAAGTTTTATAGTTTTAGGTCTTACATTTACAGCTATCATCCATTTTGAGATAATTTTTGTGTACGGTGTGAGGTAAGGGGCCCAGTTTATTCTTTCACATGAAGATATCCAGTTGTCTAAGCACCATTTGTTGAAAAAATTATCTTTTCTCCACTGAATTGGCTTTAACCTCTGTCAAAAAATCAGTTTTTGTGTGGGTGTGTCTCTTGTCTTTATGCTCTATTCCACCGATCTTCTGTCTCTCTTTACACCAATATTATAATTAACATAGCTTTATAATAAGTCTTGAAATCAGGTAGTGCTAGTACTTCAACTTTTGTTCTTTTTCAAAGTTATTGTTGCTATACTAGCCCTTTGAATTTCCATATAAATTTGAAAACCTATTTTTTTAATCTTCACCCAAAAGTCTGCTATGATTTTATTAGAATTATGTTGAATCTACAGATCAATTTGGAGAAATTACATCCTAAATGGTCTTTGGATCCATGAACATAATATATAATTTTATTTATTTAGGTCTTTTCTAACTTTACTTAGCATGTTTTTGTAGTTTTCAGTACACAGGTCTGGTCTTTCACATCTTTTTTTCAGATTTATTCCTAAGTATTTCATATTTTTGATGCTATTGCTAATATATTTTTATTTAAATTTCCAACTGTTCATTGCTGGTATATAGAAATACAAATGACTTTGGTATATTGATCCCATATTTTTCAAGACTCATCTATTAGTTCTAGTAGCTTTTTGTGGATTCCATCAGATTTTCTACATGGATGATCATGTTGTCTGAGAATAAAGGCACCTGTACTTCTTCCATTCCAATCTAGCTACTTTTCATTTCTTTTTCTTGCCTTATTGCACTAGTTAGAACATCAAGTACAATGATGATAGAATAGAAATGGTGAGAACAGACATCTTTGACTTGTTCATGATCTCAGGAGGAAAGCATTCAGTCTTCTGACATTATGATGTTAGCTGTAGGTTTTTCATAGATTCTGATTATCAGGTTAAGGAAGCTCCCTTCTATTTCTAGTGTGCTCATCCTTTCCTATCAGGAAAGGATGATGAATTTGGTCAATCCTTTTTCTATATCTATTAAGATGGTCATGTGATTTTTTTGTAGCTTATTAATATGATAAATTATATTCATTAATTTTTCAAACATTAAACTAAACTTGAGTTCCTGGAATAAACTCCACTTGGTCATAATGTATTATTTATATATATATATATATTGTTGGATTTGACTGGCTTGTGGTTTTCATGTCTCATCTTTGGCTGAATACGGTATCAGGGCAATGCTTGACTCAGGGAAAGAGTTGAGAAGTTTTCCACCTTTCCAATTTTCTGGAAGAGTTTAGATAGAATTGAAGCAATTTCTTCCATAAATGTGTCATAAAATTAATCAGTAAAGCCATCTTGCTTGGATTTTTCCTTGTGGGAAGTTGTTTTTTTATTTTTAATTTTATTTAGTTATTTGAGAGAGAAAGAGAGAACACTCATGAATGGGGAGAAGGGGCAGAGGGAGAGGAAGAAGCTGACTCCCTGCTAAGCAGGGAGCCCAATGTAAGACTCAATCCCAGGACCCCGAGATCATGACCTGAGCCAAAGGCAGACATTTAACCAACTGAGCCATCCAAGTGCCCCTCTTTGTGGGAAGATTTTAACGACAAGTGCAATTGTTTAGTAAATATACAACTATCCAGGTTATCAGTCTCTTATTGTGTAAGATTTTGTGGTTTTGTGTCTGTCAAAGAACTTGTTTATTTCAACTACTTGTTGAATTTATTAACATTAAGTTATATACAATATTCCCTTATTATCCTTTTAATGTAGGTCTTCTTACTAGGAATTATTGCTATTTTGGAGTAGAGAAGTCTGTTGAGGGGGCATACTCTGTGCTTTGTGGGATGTTTAGCAGTGTCCCTGGTCTCTACCCACTGCATGCCAGTAGCATCCCCCCAGCTCCCCAACTGTGATAATAAAAACTGTCTCCAGACATTGCCAAATATCCTTGGGGTGGGGGTTAGAATAATGCCCAGTAGAGAACCATTGTTTTAACATCTGTAGAATCTGTAAGGATGGATTCTCAATCTTGATATTGGTGATGTGTGTTGTCTCTTTTTTACCCTCATCAATCTGTCTAGAGAGTCTTAAATTGATCTTCTCAAAGAAGGCAGGAGGGAGGGAGGGCGGCTGTTTCAGTTGCTGACTTGGCAGAGCCCTTGCTTCAATTCAATTTCATCCCAGCTGGCATCAGTTTTTCACGTTATGCACAGCCACCACAAGGATTATCCCAAATATCGCTCAGAAGGCACATGACAGAGAGATGAGCCCCAGATGTATATGAAAAATGGTTTGCATGTGTTCTATCAGCAGCTCTACAATGATCTACATTGGTCTGGAATCACTCCTCAGGCCATTTAAGGGCAATTTGTGAGTTACAGCTTATTTTGCTACTGTCGGTGTTGCTGGTCTTGATTATTTCCTTCATGTCTTCCCACCCATCTGTCCTTCCAATCACAGAAACAAAGATGAGCCCATGCGTGGAAAGGGGAGAGGCCACAGATCTCCAGAGGAGCTCGGCAGAACAACCTACTTTGCTCCTGGTCCTGGTCCTGGTTCCAGCACAGAATAAGCTCCCCCTTCATCTCCTCCCATGATCCCGAGCCTTCTCACTCCCCCTCCACTCCCTTGCCAGACTTCTTTTTCTTTTACTGTGGTTTTTCCACAGCCCCCAGAGGTAGGACCCAGACTCAATTACCACATTGCAACTATACTGAATGGCGCATGATTTTAGGCTGTCCCCAAACACTAACTTGCCTACTGTGTCTCTTAGTTTACAGTGAACTCATACTCTTAGGTAAGCATCTTCTGGAAAGTACCCAATGAACACGGTTGTACTTAAGTGACAGTATTTTAATGTGTTACCCCTCCTAGGGGTGTTTGGAGATCACTGAAGTGGGGGCTCTTTTCATCTTTCATGATGTTAGAACAGAAATGGAAGGTCTCTTCTATGAGAAGCAGTTTTCACACTTGGTGGACTTCTGGATTAGACTGTGATTCCCAAAGCAAATGTACAAGAGAACAGAAAATTATTTTCTCTATTTGGAGACCCAAGAGTGAGAAAATAGGCCATGGAATGAGAGAAGAGAGAATTTGAGGGGGAATCCCTGCTTTGAAGTGGGGGGGTCTAAAAGGAGAGGGAGTGAAGTTATAGGAGGCCAGAACTCTAAGATACCCTCAAAGTACTGTGCTTTACACTTCTACATCTTTCTATCAAAGAAATACAATCATGACAGCAAAAGCAGGCATTTGTGACAGGCTAGTGGAGAAATACTTTGTACACAGCCCTACTTCCCAAGGTCCCTCATAGTAAGCCCTGGTGAGGAACTGCCTGATCCACCCACAGATTGGGAGTCTGAGGTGGGGCCTCAGACTGGGGGGGGTTCATGGACCCGGGTCCCCATTAAGGACGAAGGCTCACAGCCAGGATGCTTAGGACTGTGAGGCCAACTGCCCATCTAAGCATGGGGCCTGGACCAAAACTCCCAGAGCTGTACTGAGGCAAGGAATTCAAGACTCTGTGGGCTAGATTTTCCACCTCCCTAATCACCTGTCCCTTAAATGAGAAGCGTGAGGGTACATCATCACGAATACTAAGTGCTTAGCAAAGTAGCACGTTGTTAAGTGTTGACGGCTAATATTTTTACTAATCCAGCATCATTTGGGATTGAAATTTCAGGCCCAAGTGGTTTGCTTGATCTTTGTGCCCTGCCATGTGTATTCTTCAGGAGCAAGCATTTGATTGGGTTAATTTGTCACCTTTCCATTTGAAATACAGAATCGCTCTAGATCGTCTGGGATGCAGCCAGGCTCTCCGGGGCCCATCTCAGCACATGGCTGCCTCTGGCTTAGGTATCAATCAGCTGTGGCTGGAAGGACATGTTTATGTCACTTCCCATCTGTGACACTGGCCGTGACAGCTTATGGAGCACATTTAGGCCCCATCCCTGGGAAGAGAGACAGGAAGAAGCCAGGGGTGTGGCAGGCACTGCGATGCACTAGATGGAACTGAACACTCCGCAAGACAGAATGACGTCATTCGTAACCCAGAAGGGAAAAAGGCTATACTAACAAGCCAACCGGAAAATTCTTTCCTTCTCCAAAAAAACATTTATTCAGTCTCCATTTCTACAAAGTGTCCATTTCGATGCTATATTGTAGGGTGCAAATATGACCAAGACATAATTCCAATGCCTGCTCTGGACAAATCTATATTCAAATAGAGGGGGAGAAAACGCGCTATGATACGAAAGTGCCAAATGCTTTTGTGGGGCAGAGCGGGGGCCGAGGGAGAGGACCCACCTGGGGTGAGAAGATTCGAGGGTCTGAGGCACAGGAGAAGCAGGAGATGATTTCCCCCCTCCCCACCCTGCTCCCAGCACACAGCAACTAAGTGGCGATGCTAGGATTTGAACCCAGGCTGTTTGGCCTCCAGCCCACCTGCTTAAGGTCGGCTAAATGATATGGCAGGAGAAGAGGAAGCATAGAAAACAGGATCAGAAAGATCAGGTAGGATCAGAACTTGGAAGGCCTTGGACGCTGGGCCGGGGGGTCAGATTTTACTCTGCCTATAATCAGAAACTTGGAAGCAAATCTGGAAGATTCTTCTGGTAGAGGCATGAAGAGGCTAGAGGCGAAACAGGGAGAAGGCGCCCTGTTAGAAGGCCTTGTGAGCATCAGGTGACACGGAAGCAAAGGTGGGACCTAAGGGAGAGGCAGTGGGAGGGGGAAGACAGGGACGAAAATCCAGCCCATGGTTGCACGGACGATGTAGGACTTGGTGGCTGTGGCCTGGGGGCCAGTCAGTTCCACACAGGTGAGATCACTGTCATGCAAACCAATCTTCAGCTCACAGTTTGGACGCCATTCTATAATTTCCAGAAAGGCAGGCGCTCCGGGGCTGGAGATCTGTTTCTGATGAGACAGCACCCCACCTCTGGAGAAAGAATGTGGCGCTGGCCAACAAGGCCCCCCCGAGACCAGATCTTCAGCTGCCCCTGTGCTTGTAGACTCTAGAATGACGAGAAATTCCAACTGCAGGGATCTCGGGGAGCTTCGGCCACAGACGCCCGTAGCAACGAGAAAGTGCCGGGCGTCTCCGGTATTCCAGCTCGTAGGTTTGCTGCAGACTGCGTTTGCAACAGGAAGGTTGGGACACACCGGCCTCTGTGGCCCCAGCCAGATGTGCCTGAGCAAAGACGGCTGATATTACAGGTACTTTCATCACTTCACAACTGAACCGCCAGGAGTTTGCCTGCGGCTTCTAAAGGACCAAGAATCACTTTCAGGAAACTGAGGCTGCCCAACGTGTCGGTGAGGTGTTCAGTGGGAGATGAGGAGGGGCGAGGGGAGAAGGAGAAAACACCAGAAGATGCTGCCCGTTCACACCTACAGGACAGAATGTGACACCGCTCCCAGGAATGAGGAGGTTTGGAAGCTCACTTAATGGGTGACAATAGGCCCCTGCAGGGCAGAACTGATGCAGAGGCCCGGGGGTCCAAGCTGGGGAGCTGGGCGCTGTCACCATCAAGGGATCACTGAAGCTGGGACTTTCCCAGGAGACAAGGCCCGGGAGAGATCCTCAGAGGGATGCTGACGGCGCGACACTGTCCCCAAGTAGCTCAAGCCAGATGAAGACCTAGCACATCTCCCACGTGAAAAGATAAAAAAGACAGACTGACAGACACCAAGGCTCCTTGGTAGATGCCTGGGTTGGTTTACCAGGGCCACCGTAACACATGCCACACTTGGCGGGCTTACGCGACAGAAAGCAGTTCTCTCACAGTGCTGGAAGGTCCAAGAGCAAGATGTCAGCTTGGTCAGCTTAACACCCATGTATTTTCTGGTACAAAGGAGAGGCCCTAACCCTTGTGCTCTCGTCCTTTTCTCCAAAGGAAGGGGTTTCCCTTGAAGTAACTGTTCTACGTGACTGTAGAAGACTACCCTAGAGTCTCCCTCTTTTTAACTATATATATATTTTTTCCTACGTACATTTAAGATGCACCTAGCTGGAAACAGCCATTTCTTTCCTTACACAAAGCCTAAATATGATACAGCTTACTTACCTAAGCTATTTTTTAATTATCTTTCCTCTTCAGAATCTAGATATGACATCACTGAAAGGCAGGGCAGCTGCCATGGTAAGAGCAGGTGTTTGTATTTGCAAGAGCTGAGCCGAAGACCCACGCCACCAAGTGACGTGGACACTGGTGTACAAGTGCAGGGCGAGAGCGTATTTGTGCTAGAAGTCTCCGCTGCTTGTTCCAAACCCTCTCTGTTCCATGCTGCGTTGCAGTTTCTGCACAGTCCTTCTTGCTACTGCCGCATTCTGCGATTTGCTTGTTTGCATGTTTATGGCTGCCTCCCCCTCTAGGGTGTAAACTCTAGGACAGCAATGCCCTTCTTGCTTGTCCTGCTCCTTGGACACATGGTAGGTGCTCAGTTAATGTGTCTTGGATGAATGAATGTCTAAACCAACACTCCCTTTGGTGCATCATGATCCCTTAAGATGTTTGTTCAAAGTGCAGGCTCTTGGCCTTGTCCAAACCCTGAAATCAGAATCTCTGGTATGGGGGAGGGGGGCACCCAGGACATAGCATCGCTCGTTCCAGCCTGACCTGGGTCCAGAGAACTCTAAAGGAGCATAGGGTGTAGCTGGGTGTCCATTCCTCAGCAAACTCACTCTCTAATTGGCAAGCAAGTAGCCAATGATTCTAGAAAATGCATCACTATGTGCTCTGGGGTGGGGTGCCCATTCCAGGTATAGAGGAATTTTATCAAGGGGGGGGGTGTCTATCTGGCTCATGTGGTTAAAGAAGCTTTCTGGCAAGATACGGTTCTGAGAAAAGACACAGAAGGTGTGTTGAGTAGACCAGCTGGCTTTACGAAGACTTTGAGGTTGTTTATGAGGTTGGCAAAGTTGTACAAACCCAGAGAGGCCTGATACCTACCGCTCTCCAAGTGAGAAGGACCACCATGGAGGAAATGGACGGGCAGGAGCTCTCATCTTGCCTGAGTGATGGACTAATTGCGGAGCTGGGGGCACACCATGGCTTCTCTCTGAGCTTTAATTTCTTGGCTGAGAAAAGAGGGAGAAAAATTTACGTCAGCCCCTCCCGTAGGCCTGGGGTAAGGGGGAAAGGGCAGAAGTAGCTGGGATAACGGTTGGGATACCAAGGAACAAGGGGAAAAGGCTCTCGTTACTAGGACCTCTATGATTTGGCAGCACATAATTACCAGTTCCTCCGTATCCCAGCACCATGAAGTGTCTTGAAGCTATGAATTCTCTGTGGGCACTTTACCTTCAAACCCACCAAGTCTTTTTTTTATTTTTTTTTAAGATTTTATTTATTTATTTGACAGACAGAGATCACAAGTAGGCAGAGAGGGAGAGAGAGAAAGGAGGGGAAGCAGGCTCCCTGCGGAGCAGAGAGCCTAATATGGGGCTCAATCCCAGGACCCTGAGATCATGACCTGAGCAGAAGGCAGAGGCTTAACCCACTGAGTCATCCAGGTGCCCCAGAAACCCACCAGGTCTCGCAGCAACTAAAACCCAGTTTCCACGGTTTGATTTTCCATGCTTGAGCTTGCATATTCACTATGTGCTTAAATCCCTGCATCTCCTTCCAAGTGGCTCCTAACCCACGCTTGGGGTTGCCCTGGCTTGCAGAAAAGGGTCCCTAGAATGTGTGTTCTGACTTAAGCCACAGAAAAATGGAACCTATGACACACTTTATTATTTTTTTAAAAGATTTTATTCATTTTACATGAGAGAGAGAGAGAGGGAGAGAGCACGAGCTGGGGGAGTGGCAGAGGCAGAGGGAAAAGCAGACGGCTCTGAGCAGGGAGCGGATGCGGGGCTTGATCCCAGGACTCTGGGATCCCGGCATGAGAGGAAAAGCTTAACCCACTAAGCCACCCAGGTGCCCCCATAGGACACACTTTAAAATCAAACTCTCTCATATTTGGAGCCCCCCAGGTTGCGTCAGAATGGCCTTCTGCAACGAGCCCAGTTCTGTGTTTCCTCCAGCAAGGGTGCTGGGGGTGATGGAGACCCCGACTCTTCCTCGGGCATCAGATCTAGTTCTTGGGAACAAGTGTTAAATCTGATCAGCACAGTGAGTCAAACATGCTTCACTGGGTGTCTCTGATCTCACAAGCCTTTGTGTAAAAAGGAAATTACAATTCTCCTCTAATATCAAGATGTGGATGTCGTGGGTTCACACCAGGATTCTTGCTGGAATTTCCAAGAATTCCCAAGGGCGCTGCCTCCCGCTCTTCTAGGACAGATCACTTTGCTTTTGCTGCCCTGTTTTCCCTCTGAGGTGCTGCCCTGATGCAGTCTGGGATCTCTACAGTCTCATGAGATAGTTGCCCCCCCACCCCATCCTTGGCGGGTGGCCGCCAATGCCAGCTGCCATCAGCCTCCTCACGTTCCCCACTGCTCAAAGATGGTGCATTGCCTGTCAACTGAGTGTCACTGGGGACAACTGAGGCACCACTCAGGGTGACAGGGCCACACGACCAGAAGGGCACCCAGTCCATGCGCAGTCACCCTCGTGGTCACCCACACAGTCATCCAGGGCTTCCCTGGGGCACAGGGCACTACGGGAGCACCTGCCATCCAGCTGTGAGGCTCCCCAGGTGGCTTTGCCCCTTGTCATTAAGGCCACAGAAGCCCCAGAGAGAAAAGTCCTACTTCTCCTAGTTTCTGTCCTCTCTTCCCTCCCTACTCTGGGATTAAACTCTTTTCAGGAAGATGAATGTTTGTTTACTCAGAGGAAAACACCCATCGCCACCCATGGGGGCTGGTGACCACCAGTCGGCACCTGTCCCTAGAGTCACAGATGGCCCATTCCTCAGAGCCCAGCCCACTGTGACTCCGATGCCGGCAAGAAATCAGCCCAGGAGGGCAAATTCTGTGTCATTCCCCTCACAGGAGGTACCCTGGGTACTCAGGTTCAGTAGACGGGGTAGAGCGGGGTCGCCCCAAGCAGAGGTGGTGGGGGTCGGGGGGACGAAGAGGTGAGACTTAGTGGGGCCCGAGTTTCAGCTGCAGAGGTTGACGAAGGTTTGGAGTTGGTTGGCGGTGATGGTTGCACAACAGTGTGAATGAGTATCGAGCTGGGCTTTATTTCAAGGGTTGTGACAATGCATTTTCTGTTAGGTTTATTTTCCCATAAAAACAGAAAGAATCAGCCCAGGTCACACTATGCGGGGCTGGACAGCTCTTGCCAGCAGCTTGCTCCGGCGCAAGCGACACGGGGACAGGGCCCTCCAGCCAAGTTCAGCCCTCCTGAGAGCATGTTTGCCTGGAGAGGTTCACAAACATTTCCCAAGAGCGATCTACTTTTCTGCTCAGGCTAAATTCACATTTGAGGAGAAAAAAAAAAATTCTTCTAACTCTGCAGGGGTGCAGTGGGCTGGTACAGACTGGCCTCAGGGGGTCAGGATCAAGCACGCGCTCAACTCACTGACCTAAAGCTCCTTCCTGGCCTGTTTGCTCAAAACAAGGAGTCTCTCCGGGGCCTTGGGAGCTTCCACCTCCCCCAGGCAGAAAACTGCTGGCAACTTCTCAGCGGCAAAGGGTAAAACACGAAGTTCTAAAAGCCGTGAGTTGTGCATGGATGGCTAGACTGGCGGGCACCTTCCCATCTGTGTGCTTGGAAGAGATCAATCTTGAACCCAAAGAACGTTTTGTCTTTGCTCCGGCTAAGCTGCCCCCCACTGCCGGGTCCTCCAGCCTTCAGCAGCATTCTGGTGGAAGGGTTTGGGTAACCTGACACGAAGTCAACGGTTGCCAACCTCCCACACTGGGAAAGGCTGGGGTCGTGCTCCTCCTGGCTGGAGGCCTTTCACAGAACCTGGGAAATGCTCGCTGTGGGACAGATCACTCTTCTCCACTCAGGCACACTTGTGCTCTCAAGGAAGAAAAGGGTCCCAGCCCAGGCTTTCCACTGGAAGCTACTGACGAGAGAAGGCAGGGGCAAGGCAGGACGCATTTCAATGCCAGATGGTGGCGGCCGCACGAGTTCTAGAAACACTTCCAGTGGCTAGTCTCTGGTCCCTGTAGAGACATGAAAGGCTCTGGGCTATGATTTTGGTGGTTGTTTCTGGCCACATGGTTCCCAAGCCTAACTGTCTGGTCCCTCTGGAAATTCTGTCAACTACCTGATATCCTTTCTCCTGTAGCTTCTTTCTTATTAAGTAAACCTGAGTTGGTTCCTGTTGCTCAAAACTAAAATTCCCAAATGAAAGTCTCCTACTTGCATTATACCCAGCACCACGTATGGGAGAAATAGTATTTATTTTAGATTAAACCCTGATGTTGCAAAAAACAAAAACAAAAACAAAAAACAAACATACTAGTGTGCTTTCCAGTAATTTCTAGCTCTCTAAAAACATCAGCAGTAAGTTCTTACTACCTAAAGGACAGTCTTCCTGGAGGAGGCAGAGGAATAGACATTGTAAAGAATTTGCTGTATACCAAGTCTTTCCCAATGGGCTGAAGAATCAATGCCCCAGCTTAATGGATACCTAAAATTCAGGCAGTGCCAGGCTCCAGGAAGAGTCCAGACCAGGGCATACAGGTCTCAGAAGACAGGCTCAAGGAGGAAGAGGCCCCTGGTCGTCCCCCGTCTCCTTCACCCAACCTTCCTCACTGTTCCTCATGCAGGCAGGCCCAGGCTGGGTCCAGGAGGGTCCTTGGCTTCACAAAGGATGGAAATCAGATGCAAGCCAGCAGAGCTGACTGAAGATGGATATATATAGAGAGAGAGATGGACGGATTGTCCAGGAGACTCAGACAGGAAAGAGCATGGAGCTCTTCTTTGCTTGGGGCCTGGGGTTTTTATTGGCAACTGTAGTCTGGTGCGCGTGTCCACTTAGGCATCCAGGAACTGGTCGGAACTAGGATAGGGTCCAGGGATCCTTCATAAGTCACTCATTCCCAGCACTCATGGGTCTTGGTGTTAAGGTCTTTGGAGTCAGTGTTACCACCACCCTGCCCAGTCACTCCTTTGTTGTGACCTACAGTGCTGGAACACTCCGAAGATAGCGTGATCTCTTTGTCCCTTACAAGGAGGACATATGCCATCTGCATTACAAGGCACTTGCAGAGTGGGGCAGGATGCAGGCCCTATCAAGGATAGATTCCTGAAAAGCAGCAAAGGAAAACAAAACAAAACAAAAACAAAAATAAAACAAAAATGGCAGTCTGTTCAGTTTCCTGGTGTCATTCCCAGGACTATGTTACCCATCCGTGGACGGACAGGGGTGGGGTGGACAGGTACGTTGAACTTGGATTCAAAAGGCTCTTCCTGCACAGGGCTATTCCTCAGCTGGGAGCTGGCGCCCGAGACTGAGCCATGTTTATGGTCCCGTGGACCCTCAGTTTCCCCACTGGTAAAACAGGTGAGAGATGTGAACGAAATTAGCTTGTTCTGAAATCCTAACCCAACAGCTAGTATGGGATGGGGAAGAAGTTTTGTTTTTCATGGGAATGAGTAAACACCCCCTAAAAATGTAACGAGTTCTTCATAAAGCAAATTTATTTCTGTTAACACACTAAGTTATATTTTGTTATAATTCACTTTAGTGTGACGTCGTGGGGATGGTGGTGAGTAACAGGTGCTTTAATTTCTTGATCTGAGTGAAGAACGAATTGGCAAATTCTATATTGGTCTTTTGAATCCTTTTGTGGAATTTTATCAAAATTCCACAAAATTGTGAAATTCCGAAATCTGTAAACTGTTAGATGATCTACATTCTAAGTTCCCTGGGTCTGCTCTAAACTTCTTGGTATCTATAGCTTTGATCCACTGGAAATACCTGGAGAATATGAAGAGAGCTGAGAGTCAGATTTTTGATCTAACATTAAAAACTGTGCATAATGCTTAAATAATATATTCTCATAGCATTGACTGAATTTAACTGAATTTTAACAGAATCTAACGGTTTCTTATAAACAGATTATAGCACTGCCTGCCTGCCTCCCTTTTGTCCCTGGTAATAGTTAACTCTGGCTTTAGCTAGCTACCCATGGTCTTTCAGAAAACCTTGAACAAAGGAAATTACCCTCACCTTTTACCTAGATAGCAGTCAGCATTTGCACCATTAACAACCCTGCAAGCATCCCAGGCTTGCCGCACAGCCAGAGCTGAGCTCCTGTTCAGCACGTGTCATCTGACTTCATTTCAGAGATAGCTGGGAGGTAATTTCAACTGGCAGGACCCTAAGCAGATGAGTTTGTCCCTGTAGAACAGTAGGCTATTTCAAAGTCTCCATTTGTGAGTTGCTTATAATGTTTACTTCCATTTACCACGTAAGGGCCCTACTGGGCCCGGAGAAAGGGCAGGAATCTTAATCTATGCTAACATTTAAATATCACTATACTGACAATATGAAGCTTTATTTTTTTTTTAAAGCTCCATTAATTAGTTTCTTTTTGCCTGAGAATCTCAACTTCCACTCAATGTATATGATCCAGACTCTTCCTGAGTTCTACTCTAAACTAGGTTTTGTTTTTTTTTTGTTTGTTTTTTAAATTTTAAAGATTATTCATTTATTTGACAGACAGAGATCACAGGCAGAGAGGCAGGCAGAGAGAAAGGGGAAGCAGGCTCCCCACTGAGCAGAGAGCCCCATGCGGGGCTTGATTCCAGGACCCTGAGATCATGACCTGAGCAGAAGGCAGAGGTTTAACCCACTGAGCCACCCAGGCGCCCCATTTAAACTAGGTTTTTATGAAACTCTCCCTTTTATTCAGAGGACTTATTTCAGTCTGTGATGGGACATATATTACATATATTTATTTGTGTGAATATTTGAATAAGAGCTGTCACTCCCTCTGGGTGCAAAATGCTAAGAGACCCAGGATCAGGTGTATCATTACACGCCCAGCAAGCCGCAGGCTCTTGAGAACAATGTTTCCTGGTTGCAGGATGAAGTTCAGGGCACTTGTTCCTGTTTAAGGACAAGCTGTCAAAAAGTACTGGCTCTTTCTCAACAACCAGCCTTCTGCTGCTGTGTGCCTTCAAGTCTAATGGCTTGACATTCATACTAAAACCAAATCAAGGTGCTGATACAAACCATTTGGAACTTGCATAAAATCAATAGATAACCCTCCCTTGCTTTTTCTGAAACCTTTTTCCCAGACTGTTCACCTGTTAAGATAGTTCTACATCTGGCCTAGTTTACAGCAGAAGGTGATGAAGTTTGGGGTTGGGCTTTTTTCTCTTCTATCTGTGACAGAATCTGCCAGAAGCCATGACCACAGGGACTCACCCAAGTTGGCTCTTTACAGAACCACGGGCTGGAAGAGGTGCCTCTCTCGTTCTGCAAGCAGAAGCAGCCCCACCCCAGGGACAGAGCAGGTTCTGGAAACAGGGTAAAGGTTATCCCAGGGCAGTGAGGAGGGAGATGCTAAACCAAGTCCTGGCACCAGCTCAGTCCGAGCAGGTGCAGGGACTGTACAAGCTGAAGGAGATGATTTCTAGAGCCAAGAACCTTGGCCTCCAGGTCATAAGCATCTCAGGGTTGGCCATGACTCAGACTGGGACTTAATTTTCCTTCAAGTTCTGATGCAAGGAGCCCATTCCTGAACCCAAGGCAGGGAAACTGCACAGGGGCGCCCCTGGCCAAGTACCCTCTCCTTAGCTAGCTGTCTTGCTCCCCCATGTCTGTGTCTCAGGGCAGTACGGAGCCAGACTCACCCTCTAACCTTGAAACCCGTGAAGGTGCCTGGGGTCACCTTGGTGACATGACATCGCTTATGGGACTTGGGAATATCTTCCTTGTCCCTCTGAACATTTTCCAAGCCCAGCACCTCCCACCCTGTCTTTCCCCCACTACTGATGGGGTTCAGCGCACAGGCTAAACAGGGGGGTAGTCTGATTCCCTTTGCCCTTGGTGGTCGTGAGGGAGAGGGGAACTGACCCTGGGTTCTCCCCTGCCTCGCCCCCTCTAAGGGGCACTTGTCAATGCTCTATCCCTTCCCCTGTTTGTCACAGAGAAAACTCAGATGTTTGGGACTTCTTCAGTGCCCCCTAGTCTGGAGCAGACCCCGCCGGGGTTCCACCCAGCGTTCCACTTCAGCATCTCTCTTCCGACCAGCTCCCCCTGCGGGACTCTGGGTTTCTGTCACGGATGCAGAGATTTCCTCTGTGGTCCAGGGCCAGGACCACTTGCCCCTCCCCCACGCCCACGTGTGTCGGTGGCCACGCCCCCACGCAGCCCTTCCTCTGCGTGCCCCTCTCAGCCGTCCTTTCCCTGCACTGCGACACTGGCCAGGCCTCTGGGACCTAGTGAGCCCCCATCTCTAGCACGTCCTGAAAGGGCTCGGCTTCTAGCCTCTCTATTCTTGAACCCAGTAGATTAAAAACTGCTAGGTTTTTAAATTAAAAACCACGGATTGCACCCACAGGGTGTCCCAGGGGACTTGCTAGAACTCGGAAGACCGGGGCTTGATGCAGCCCTCGTATAATGCATCATTATTCAGAGGTGGCCCTGGAGAATGTGCCTTCCAGCTGAAATCCCCATGTCTGACCACGTTCTGAGTTCGAGGTGCTAATCCATCCGGGAAGGCATGGTGACAGCACACTCGGAGCTGCACACACCTTGGGTTCAGATCCCAGGGTGATCACTTACTGGTTTTGCGACCTTTAAAAAATGATTTAACTTCCCGGTGCCTCTGTTTCTTCCCCCACAAAATGGGGTCAGTGTGACAATTAAAACCCACGACACATGCAAAGCATCGGAACCAGCAGTAAGTACTCCTTAAAGGTAAGATGTCCTCTCCCAGTACGTCAGCCATACATGGAATTTCATTCCAAAATACTTTTCACTAAGTCCTTTTCTTTACTCAAAATTCCCCGATGCTTGCTTCCAAAGGGTAGAGTTTGGAAACCAGGGAAAAAGCAACTTTATGGTGGAGAAATCTGACAAACCGTATCTTGACCACAATGGGGTGCCTGGGTGGCTCAGTGGGTTAAAGCCTCTGCCTTCGGCTCAGGTCATGATCTTGGGGTCCTGGGATAGAGTCCCAAATCGGGCTCTCTGCTCAGTAGGGAGCCTGCTTCCTCCTCTCTCTCTGCCTGCCTCTCTGCCTACTTGTGATCTTCCTCTCTGTCAAATAAATAAATAAATAAATTTTAAAAAAATCCTGCAAGAGAAAAAGGACATTAGGAGAACTCTGAGTAAAGAATGGACTTCCGTTCATAGCACTGTATCAGTATCGGCTCACTAGTTGCGGGAAACATGCTGTAGTAATAGAAGATCTTAACATCAGGGGAAACTGGGTGAGGGATATGTGGGAACTCTTTGTATTATCTGTACAACCCTTTGGTAAATCTAAAACTATTCTAAAATAAAAAGGTTATTTAAGTAAAAAAGAGAAATCCCAACAACTCCCACCATCTACACCACCCACTCACTACTGGGACACCCAACCTACCTCCTCGCATCTCAGTGGGAACCCTCCCACTCGACCTGGTGGGTCTTCCAGACCTCACCACCCCGTCCCAGCAAGCTCTGCTCTGAAACCCACATGCTCAGCTCTGCCTCCCCCCACCTTCCTTCCAAACTCGAGATCCTGCCAGGCCGTTGGGGTGGAGGGACCCTTCTTCCACAGTTTTCCGGCCCTGACGCCTCAGACATCCCGATAGTGCCCTCTTCTGAATTCTTATACTCATTCCTTCCTTCTCTCCCTTTGGATTCGCATTTTGTCAGTCAATGTCATTGACTCCATCCCCCCCCCCCAGCAAAGCATAAACCACCAGAGGGCATTTCTGTGGGTCCCCACAGCACTTCTCCTGTTCCTCCCATTCTCCAGATCTCTTTCCTCCACCTAAGAGAGGCTTCGCAAACTGTGGTAAAACGTACACAGCATGAAATTTAGCATTTTAGCCATTTTTAAGTACATGGTCCTGTGGCATTAAGGACATTCACGTTGTTGTGCAACAATCGGCACCATCCACCTCCAGAACTTGTCCATCTCCTCAAACCGAAACCCCGTTCCATTAGACATGAGCCCCACATCTCCCTCCAGCACCCCTCCCCCAGGCCCCCAGGCACCTACCATTCTGCTTTTGTCTCTATGAAGTTGACTGCTTGACCTCATAGAAGTGCCATCATACAGTCTTTGTCTTTTGTGACTAGCTTACTTCACTTAGCACGTCTTTGAGATAAATTCACGACGTAGCATGTGTCAGAATTTCTTTCCTTTTCCAGGCTGAGTAGTATTATGTTGTATGTACACACCACCAAAACAAACAAACAAACAAAACACCTGTTTTTTAAACTGCCTAGAAGAACCACGGCTATCACAGGAAGACTCTAAGGAGATCATGGGTGGAAATACACCAGACCCAATTCTTGGGTTCATCAACCTCTGCCTGCTCAAGACCACTTGGGGCAGAGTAACTGTGATGGATGAATGTTTGCATTCTATCCTAGCCCCCAAGTTCATGGTATCAGGAGGTAGGACCTCTGGGAGGTGATTAGGTCATGAGGGTGGGGCCTTATGAATGGGGTTAGTCCCCTTTTAAAAGGGACACCAGGGAACTGTCTTGCCCTCTCTCCCATGTGATGATACAATAAGAAATGGGTCATCTGCCACCCAGGAGAGGGCCCTCCACAGAACGTGACCATGTTGACACCCTGGTCTCAGACTTCCAGCCTTCAGAACCGTACACAACAAATTCCTGTCGTATACAAGCTCTGCGGTCTGGGGAGATTTGCTACAGCAGCTCAAACCAAGGAAGACACAGCCACAGTCAGCCTCCAGCCCACTCCTCTACCTCAGTCTGCACTAGGCAAGTGGGGGCCTTTGTGTGGGGTTTGCTAACATCCATTTACAGACATGAATGGGGAGCCTGGGTGACTCCATTAGGTTAAGCGTCTGACTTTTGATCTCAACTTGGGTCTTGAGCTCGGGGTCATGAGTTCAAGTCCACATCGCACTCCATGCTGGGCATGGAGCCCACTTAAAAAAATGAGTAAATAAAGTGAAAACCACCAGTATCACAAATGAGATCCCATACCTATCAGGCCTTACGTGGATTCTTGGATAAAGGTAGCGACTGTGTCCACATCTTGTCATCCTCTTCATGTAATTATAAACCTGCTCTTAGCCCCAAACAACTGGATCACCTGTTCTTCCCACTGGCCCCAGGCCACAGCAATTTGCAGCTGACTGACCGAAAGTCAACCATCAGTCTGTGCTGTTCTCTCCCCCTGAATGCCTCATTTACTCTAACAGTGTTGCTGCTGTCCTGGGTTAACAGAAGCTGACATTTGCTCATCTTGGTCAGAGTAAATGAGGGTAACCACTTTAAGGATAACTCCTGAGAGATCTGTGACTTAATCCGATTAAGGCTGGTTTCTTGCCCTTGTCGGGCAAGTAGCTCTCCCACATGGCGACCTCCACAGAGTGACTCGGGGCCACCTTCTTTCTTGGGACGTCACTACAGCACACACCTTTCCTCCATTGTGGGGGGAACAGAGAGAGCAGAAAAGCCACCCCTGTCTGAACAGTCTCAGACTGGAGATGACATCTCGCATCTGTTTAGAGTCACGTGACACCACCTAGCTGCCAGAGGCGAAAACCCCTTCCTGAGTGTCCAGGAGAAGGACATCACAGAGCATGGTCTCTGCAACAGGATCGTAATGGATACCTCGAGCTCAGTGACCCTCTCTGAGACCGGAAAGGTCTTTGGCTAATTCTCTGCAGACCCTACAACAGAGATTTGCCCAGAAAATTCTGTTGTCAGGCTTCACGGTAATAATAGTCATCATTTACTGCATGCTTACTCAACATCAGATATCAAGCCAAATGTTTTATGGGCATCATTTCATTCCATTCTCTTGGCCACTTTATCAACTAATATAATCACTTAAAAAAAAATTTTATGTATTTGAGAAAGAGAGAGGGTGTGTGAGTGAAAGAGAGAGCTCGAGCAGGGGGAGGGATAGAGGGAGAGGGAGAAACAGACTCCCTGCTAAGCAGGGAGCCCAACATGGGTCTCCATCCCAGGACCCGGAACCATGACCTGAGCCGAAGGCAGATGCTCAACAGACTGAGCCACCCAGGAATCCCTAATTATTCTTATTTTACAGATTAAAAATACTTCTGATTCCCTGAGTTGGTTATCTAGAGTTGCCATAACAAAGCACCACAGACCAGGGGGCTTAAGCCACTGACATTTATTTCTCATAGCTCTGGAGGCTGGAAGTCTGAGATCCGGTGTCAGCAGAATTCATTTCTTCTGAGGCTTGTCTCCTTAGCTTCGAGATGGTTCCCTTCTCCCTGGTCTTCACATGTTCTCTTCTCTCTGTGTGTGTATATACTTGGGTCCTGATTTCTTCTTATTATAAGGACACTGGTCCCACTGGCGTGGAGCTCACCTTAAAGACCTTGTTTTAACTCCGTTTCCTCTTGGAAGAGTTCATCCCCAATGACATTAAGACTTGAACATATAAATTTTGGGGGAAACACAGGTCAGCCCATAACATCTCCCAACTTTTCTTTTGTGAACTTATCCCATAAAAGTAGTTAAGAATGTGTGTGAAGATTTCACCATTAGTTGCTTATTGTTTAGAACCTTGCTTCTAATAACAAAAATTACTTTTAGGAATGAATTCAGCAGCGATGGACAGAAAACCCAACTTCAAACTGCTTAAAGCTATCCAAGAGCTTGGGTGTAGGTGATTATTGGTATTGGTCACCGGCTCTCTGAAAATTTTTTGCTGTTCTCTCACACTTGTCCCCTCATGGTCACATAATGGCTGCATGTTTTTGTTTAGGTATTAAGAACATGGAAAGAAGGATCGCATTTTCTGCCTCTTTCTATGAGGAAAAAAAAAAAAATTTTTTCCAGAAATCTCCACAGAAAATTTTCCCTAATGTCTCATGGATTGAAACTGGGTCCCTAATCCGGTGGCAGCTGAACAACTGGGAAGTAGAGAAGTTTAGGGTGAGTTTTAGGTTGTGTAAAGCTCTGAGGTACCGGGTGGGAGAGAAGGAAAATCTGTATAGGGGTCACTGAGGCTCTATGTCAAAGATTAACGTTACTAGAACATTGGTGGATCAGGACTGCTGCAATTCAGGACTGCTCCAGTCCAGTCAGGACTGCTCCAGTCCAGTCAGGACTGGTGATGTGGGCTCCGCAAGTGGATCCAATAGTTCTTT
This sequence comes from Mustela erminea, assembly GCF_009829155.1. Lineage (NCBI taxonomy): Eukaryota > Metazoa > Chordata > Mammalia > Carnivora > Mustelidae > Mustela > Mustela erminea. Next base: position 25,267,108 of record NC_045634.1, on the reverse strand, counting down.
GGAGAATGGCTGACCCTTACCTAGGGGTGGCTCAGGCAGCCCTCCCTTCCAGACTTAGCACACATTTTTGGAAGCAAGGGTAAATTTATGAGTGTGGCTAAATTTATGGGAATGTGGTACTCTAGGATTCAAACCACTTTTCTGTAATGATACTCCAGCCAGCAAGAGAATAAGGCGTGCAGATCACCCGGGTGACCAGCTACGCTCTCCAACAGCCTCTCCATCTTGTGTCTAGAATAAGAATCAAGGCTTCTGGCCCCTCGGGATTTTTAGGCAATTGAGGAGAAAGGCTGCCCAATGGCCACGTTCCGGGACTCAGACAATCAGCTGGAAAGATAGAAAGTGAGTCCACAGGTAGGTTGTAAACATGCCAAGCAACTTTTACTTCCTAAAACTTCTCTAATGAACATGGTTCAGCTTTGTAATAGGAAAGAAAACATAATAATTTTTAGGAATAAAGGTAGTTACTCTTGGAGTGCCTGGGTGGCTCAGTGGGTTGAGCCTCTGTCTTTGGCTCAGGTCATGATCTCAGTGTCCTGGGATCGAGCCCCACACCAGGCTCTCTGCTCAGCGGGGAGCCTGCTTCCCCCTCTCTCTCTGCCTGCCTTTCTGCCTACTTGTGATCTCTGCCTGTCAAATAAATAAATAAAATCTTTTTTAAAAAGGTAGTTACTGTTGACCCAAAGAGAACAAGCGCAATTTTCAATTATTTCTGGTTATCCTTCTCATAGTAGCGAAAAAAAAATTATTGACCATCCCTATGCCCAACTTTTAGGGTATTGTGGTACCATCCATTTGAAAGAGTTTAGAGTCATGAAAATAATAAACGTGGAGATTGTGTCAACACACGGCAAGTGTGTGTGCAGAGAAGGAAGAAAGACACGCATTCATTGATTGGTACCATGGAAAATCACATTTAGACAGTGATAAGACGGAAAAATAAGAGAGGCAAATAGTGGACATTTTCAAGTGAAAGGGTTCTTTGTGTTTATGGAAGGTGTGAAATGTAAATCTCTGTAAAAAATGGTTTTTAAAAAACAGCACATCTGGTTTGCTGTGGCCTCTGTCACGTGGCCCCATTTTCCCTCAGGTTCAAATCTTCAGGGCTGTCTTACGCCAAAGAACGTAAGAAGTAAGTTCCTTCTCCCATCTTCCTCCCTAGCTCTGCCCTTCCTAGAATCTCAGGGCTCCAGGTCCATCGTGGGTCAGTCTGTCTCTCTGTCGCCTTCTCACAGACCAAGTTCAGAGAACCCATTCTCTACAAACTTGCCCTCTGCTCCTTGGTAGTTAGCCAGCGTGGGTGCATTAATGTCTGCTATATAATCAGTGAGGACACACCAGGGTCTGCTATCTTACGTGGGAAATATTTTACTTTCCTCTAAGATACTGTTTTCTACTCCTTTTGTGCTCCGATTTGAAAAGTAACAGATGCCCATTATAAAGAACATCTAAATGTTGCAAATTACATTGCAAAGGGATCTGTTACGTCGTGGGAGCCTCCACGATTGCAGTCGTTCCTGGGGGCTCCTCACCCACGGTGTGCATGCCGCGTGCGTGCCTTGTGGCTCTGCCACTCAGCCAAGGCCGGCCGGACCGGGGTGGACACCTGCCACAGGGTTCAGCCAAACCGTGAGCCGGCCACCGTCTCTGAGGCAGGCTCTTGAGAAAGTCGGACCCTGCAGCCACTGGAACTCAGTGAGCTAACAAACAGATCTTCTCTCCTGGGGAACTTCAGCGTGAGGCACGCAGGCGAGAAAAGTGGACGAGGGGGGATATTTGCCTAAGGATGTAGGGTAGGAAAGAAAAGAATGAAAGCTGGCAGCGGCCGGAATCGGGCACACGCAGGAGCCACGGAGGAGAATTAAGGGGAAGAGACGGAGTTCAGCTGCTGGTAGGAGAAGAGGGAAGGAACCACGTTTGTATCGTACCTGGAGGTAAACAGTGGCTGGCACACGGAAGCCACCGATGGGAGTAAGAAGATGGCACACCCAGGTATTTTACAGAAGTTGGGGGAGAAGTACTATTGTTGCCTTGATGTCTCCCCCCGCGCGCACACACACACGCACACACACACACAGCTTGGGTGACCACAGAACCACTCCACTCCCCTTCATCTAAAGTGTCAGGACGAACGCCTGGGTGGTTCAGTCGGTTGTGAATGCCTTTGGCTCAGGTCATGATCCCGGGGTCCTGGGATCCAGCCCCAGGTCCCCAGGTCCCCAAGTCAGGGTTCCCTGCTCAACGAGGAGAGCCTGCTTCTCCCTCTCCCTCTGCTGCTCCCCCTACTCGTGTTCTCTCTGACAAATAAAGTATTTTTTTTTAAGATTTTATTTATTCATTTGACAGAGAGAGACACAGCGAGAGAGGAAACCAGCAGGGAGAGTGGCAGAGGGAGAAGCAGGCTTCCCGCCAAACAGCCCGATGCGGGGCTTGATCCCAGGACCCTGGGATCACGACCTGAGCCGAAGACAGACGCTTAACAATTGAGCCACCCAGGTGCCCCATAAATAAAATCTTTTAAAAAATAATAAAGTTTCAGGAAAATTCTGATCCACCAGCTTCATCCCTCCCTGAAGCCAGAATGCAGTGTCCCGCGGCTCGTCCAGCTGAACTCCCTGTGACCGTGAAAACTGGTCTGCATCTGAGTGTCCCCTCCACCCGCCACACTGAGCTGCGTTCTTGAAATCCAGCTAGTGCAAATGAGAGACCAAATTTCAGATTTCTCTTTAAATGTTCAGTCTAGGTGATTAGCCACACGAGGCTTACGGCAAGGCTACCAGACAGCCTTGCTCTGGGACAAATCTGATCCCCGAGGACAGGAGAAACGGAAGGGTCAGGAGCTTGGTGCCCAGCGTCCCGTCAGCCCGGCTGTGGGGGGCCCGCCAATGCTGCAGTGCCAGGACAGGGCTCCTATTTTGCCCTTCCTGCTGCGGCACCTGCTCAAGTTCCCTCCTGCTCCCCCCCCTTTGTCCCCCCACCCCCACTCTCTTTAGCCCCCTGGGGACCCACCCTGTCCTTGGGCCCCTTCACAGGGTGGACACCAGTGCTCCGGAAACCACGTTCCACTCAGCTGGCATCGGCCTGCCCCTCCCTCCTCTGAATCTTTCACTCAAGTCACGACCTTGTCTTCGAGAACCGACCTCACCCCGTGGGACTCCTCCTAAATGCCACCTACGCCAGGTGTGCTAGAGGGCTGAGCGGACAGAGAAGAGGCATGCGGAGGAAGAGGGGCTGCCGATCCGACCCTCTCCAGCCCCGCTGTCGGGAGCAGTCTCCAAAAATGACGAGATCTTGTCAATGATCATAGGGTTAACACAGTTCGTTGCTAATATGGCTGTGATGGCAAAAAGCTGTTAGAGGAAACCACAGATTTGCAGTACGTTTCGGAACACGAGTGGTGCGGAGAAACACAGCAATGTCATCGCTTGTCCGTGTTCATTGCCTCACTGACCAGAGCACAGCCCCCCCACCCAGGACATCACAGAGGGCCCCACTGGGCCCCTCCTGCTGTGTAGAGAAGACTGAAGAATAATGGGGGTGGGCAGTAGTCTGGAAAATCTAGTATTCCATTAAAAGAGCTTGCTAAAGTACAGCCATAAAAATCTTATGTGAGTCTGTCATCTACCACTTTATCCCTCAGCAACTCAACATTTAGTGTCAGACCTCTGAGGCTAAAACGATTAGCTGAAATGTGGGTAAACACATATGTGATACTTGATGACACACTCTAAGTCCCACTGCCGTCTGAAGATGTTTAATAATCAAACCGTATTTCTTTTGCCAGTAAAACGTGGCATCTTCTCTTTAGGTACAGAATATGTCCTAAAACCCGACTGGGGAGCAGAAGGCTCCAACTGAGTTCACACCCCGGATGCAGGACCCACAGCGATCATCCGACACAGGTCGTGAACAGGTGAACTGTGGCCTGGAGGAATTCTCAGAAATGGTGACCAATCTTCCACACGCCGAAAGGCAAGAGGTAACAGTTTTGTGAAGCTTTCCTGGGTGTTGTTTGGCCTTCCTCTGACGAGTCAGGTCTGTGACATCCCAGGGGTGCCCCGAGGACACCAAAGGGCACCAGAACCCAGGCTGCAGAAGACACGGGGCGATTGTGTGAACCCCCACAGCCAGATGCTAGAAACCCTTTGCATCGGTCTCTGTCCCACACGGTGGGGGGAGTGGGGGTATTTTGTGCACAATATTTGGTTCTGCGAGCTGAAGAGTTTGGATTTCAGCTGAAACCTTAGAGATGAGTTAAATAGTATGTTGTCAGCCCTACGAAGTGAGCGGTTAACACTGAACACACAAGCGCACTTTGTCACACCTGACACAGAGGCGTTCGGATCTGGTGAGCAGCTCACACTTGAAACAGCTCGCTTATCTCTTCAAAGGTCTGAGAGATTCAACTGATTTGGTGCATCACAAGAGCTTCAACAAGGCCCTGGTCTCCAACGGCCTCCACATCTCCGCCTCCACAGGACCCCAGACGCCCCGCCTCGGTCATCCGCGTGCACCTCCAGCTCAAAGCCTCCCCTCTGGCCCCTTCTCTCCCACAGAAACCTCCATGGCATCCGGTGAGCTGGGAAACTCACAGAGTCCACCTCCTTGCCCTCCTTCACCCCCAGCCCCCTGAGCCCCACGCCCGTGGGCGCTGGGTCAGAAACACCAGTCAGGTGCTACCCTGGCCAATCAGGCTTCCTCCTGCTCACCCGGGTTCCTGCAACAACCTGCCCACTGGCCTTCTGTCTCCAGGCTCCACCTTCTCGGCTCTCCTCTCTGCCCGACTGTCCTCCTGAGACTGATCAGGAGGTTTTCAAAAGATAGAATTCAAGCTCTCCAGAGGAGCCGACAACACCCTTGAGCCTCTGACCTCCATGTTAGCTTGGCACCCCTTCTCCTATCCACCTGCACACTCTCCGTGTGCCAGCGCCGCTGAGCTGGGCTTCAGGTCCTGGCCAGGTGCACGCTTCACCCCTAGCCCTTACCCCTCTGCCCACCTGCTCAACTCCCTCATCCTTGGAGGCCCTCCTATAAAGCTCTCCCAAGGCCCCCTAACAGCCACACCTCTCAGAGCCTTATATCATGTTTCGTACACGCGCGCATGTGCGTGTGTGTGTGTGCATGTGTGTGTCTCCCACCAGACTCTGAGCTCCTGGGGGGTAGGCAGGAAACTCAGGCCTGGGGCACACCATCTAATAGAGTGTAGAAGATGTTCAGGGCTTGGCTTGGAAAATCAGTTCTGTCCATGCTGATTTGACCAGTCCCATTATGGCTGAGACTGGGGAGGAGAAAGCCCCTGAACACAAGATCCCACTCACTAAGCTTCTGTGCCAGGTGTGAGACACTGTGCCAGGCACTTCCTACATCATCTCACCAGATCCTCACCATGGGTCTGGGAAGACAGGAGTACTGTCACATCTTACAGGAAACCAGGTCCTACAGCGTACTGAGCCTCAGAGAAACCAAGTCTTGGGCCCAAGGCCCAAAGCCCAGTCTCTCAACTACTATACTGGCAAAGCAAGTGTTCTAGAATATGTCCTTTGATATCCAACAGTGGTGGTGTGGCTAAGTGTCCTTGGGGAACCTGTCACAGTTTAGGGGTAGCTGGGGTTGGGGGGGAAACATGCTGGCTGGGCAGGAACACTCAGGGAGTGGGTTCACTGGAAATGGCATTCTGATTGGTTGAATGGAGTTTCTTCCTATCTGGGGTCTCATCTACTGATTACCGGGTGCCTCGTACGTGTACACTAAGTCCACATACGAAGCAGAAACATCTAGGACCCTGTTGATCCAGCCCACTGACCAATTATTAAGTTTGGGTTGAGTGTGGAGTGCCCTGGGCTGTGGCTACCAGAATCTTCCCTAGAGACTTGGCATTAACTGATAAAAATGGCTTTGGATGGTTTAGGCAAGACCCATCCCAAAATACATGCCATGCTGTTACTCTGTCTCATCTGTAAAGGACCCTCCCTTGATCTGACCCGATGAGGGACCCAAGTGTGGGGCCTGGGCAGCTCCTAGCTGGGCAGACGCCAACTCGCCCTCTCTCCAGAGGCCCCTCCTGCCGTTTAGTCATGCTCCGGATCTATTCTGGGCCACGTTCGTTTCCTGTGGTGGAAATGAGGTTTGGACAGTGTTCCTTTCACATGTAATCTGTTCATTCTCATTACAGCCAGGGTCTTCAGCTCAGTGAGGACTCTTCCTGAATTAGACGAATGGATCTGCCAGAACACAAGGCCCCTTCAAAAGACCCCACCCACCCTTTTTTTGCACCTCCTCCTGAGGCAGGAAATCATGGGATTTGTAGGAGACCCTTGCCTTTTACCCACTGTCACTCCACAAAGGATGTGCAGGAAAGCCCCATTCTGGCTGCTGTTTGCTAGCCAGGGAGACACCTAGTGGTGAAAGGGATAAACTACAATAACAAGGGATTCAGAACTTTTTTTTTTTTTTTAACAATTTTATTCATGTATGATGGACATAGAACCATTGTATATGTTAAGATATACATATGCATTGTGAAATGACCACTGAAATCAAGCTAATTAATATATCCACTGCCTCCACATAAGTTCCTTTTCTTTTTGAGAGAGTGTGTGTGTGTGGTGAAAAGACTTAATCCGAGATCTGCTCTCTTAGCAAATCGTAAGTACACAACACAGTATTGTTAACTATAGTCACCTTGCTGCACACAGATCCCTACAACTATTTCATCCAGCCAAAGGAAAACTTTGTGCCCTTTTAGGTTATTTTTTTTTTAAAGGTTTTATTTATATATTTGACAGAGCGATCACAAGTAGGCAGAGAGGCAGACAGAGAGAGAGGGGGAAGCAGGCTCCCTGCTGAGCAGAGAGCCCAATGTGGGGCTCAATCCCTGCTGAGCAGAGAGCCCGATGTGGGGCTCAATCCCAGGACCCTGAGATCATGACCTGAGCCGAAGGCAGAGGCTTAACCTGCTGAAACACCCAGGCGCCCCGAGGTTAAGTATATTATTATGAGTCTCTCATTGGTCTTCATTCATTTCTTAGGGTTTGTAAATAGTACCACTGAAGGTAGAGGCTGTATATCGGAGCCTCACTACATTTTTTAAATCTGGTGTCTCTAGGGGAACTGGCCTCACTCCCTCTTTCAACTGCTTTGGGTCCACGAGTGTATGTCTAAAAACTAAACTCTTACTTTCAAAGTATGTTTTCATTATCCCCCAAAGTAATTTCAAGCATCCCTTAACTGAGGGGCAGGGTTAGCATTTGGCCAAATAGCGGTAACAAGAGGTGGGGGGAAGGGCCAGCAGGGGCGGGACAGGATTCTGGTCCCTACTCTTGCCCCATGGGTCCTGCCTATCAAGCAAGCCCTGAGCCTCAGCTACCAGAGCTGCCCAACGAAGATGGTTAACTACAGACCTCAAAGCTTCCTTCCCACTGTAAAGCTGCATAAATATAGGTGATGCAATGGACTATCATTCAGAGCTCTCGGGGGCTTGAGAGGCTGAAGGTGCTAGAAAATTAGAATCTGTCCCAGTAACCTTTCTGGTATGTGAGCACTAGTTATGTGCAAGGGAACTGGCCTAAGGGTCCTCCAGTCCCATTCTGCAATCCCATTTATGAATTATTCATGTCTTACACACAGCATGAAAGGGGAGGGGGTAATTGCTGAGTTGACCTCTGAGAGGAGATAAGGTTGGAGAAGGAATGTTGTTTGCCAGAGAGCATAAACATGGGCTTTTGGGATGAAAAAGGACTTTACAGATGATCTAGTCTGCACCCAGCCACCTCCAGATGAAGGAAACAACACCTAGCCTGACTTAAGAGGTGGGATCCAGATCACACAGCTAGCTTACTGCTAAATCAGAACATCCCAGCGAGAACGAAGAAACAAGGTATTCATGACCCCGCCCATCCAGAGAGAGAGAGACAGGTTTCCAAGTCAGTATTCACCAAAGGCATAGAAGACAACACAGAACTGTGACGAATGTTAAAGGTCATTGCTCTGTGCATGCCCCAGTCACAAGCAGACCCCAAATGTCCTCGAGAGAGGAGAGAGAGCTGGTCCCCAGGAAAAGGAAAGGACAACTCTGGGGAGGCTACTGATTTCTTGGATACAGAGCCTGACCAGGGACGAAGGCCCCATCTTCCTGAATCTTGGGTCAAGTAATAAAATGTTCCATTTAAGAATTTTCTAATGGTGTTACTAAACACAAAGAATTACAATACCACTAAATTTTCTCCCCGAGTGTTGGCAAACTGAAGCAAGGTCAACCTTACCAGCCTCATGTCTTTCTACTGTGCTGCTCCCCGACCCCCCCCCCCCCAACCTCACTGCTGGTCCCCTTGCCGGTCCCTGAACCTGGCGGTCCCCTTCCTGCCTCGGCACCCGTGCGCAGACGGCTCCTCTGCTCGGCATGCCAGCCTGCTGGGACCCACCTGACTCACTCCCCCGTCTCCCTCAAGCCTGCTCAAATGCCATCTTTGCAGGAGGCCTTCCCTGACAACCCTATGATCTAGAGGGCCATCCCGCCCCTGGTTCCCCTTGCTCGCTTTCAGTAAAACTCACCTCCTCCAACCCCGATGCTTGTCTCTGTCTCCCCTCTAGCGTGCAAGCTGGCTCTGCCCGCAGCCCCGTGTTCCCCCGGGGGACAGACGCGTCCCACCCGGAGCTGGATCTCTCGGCTGGCACGCAAATGCTGCACTCCGACTCTGCCACCAGGCAGACGTGTGGTTTTGGCCAAGTTACTTGACTTCCCTCTGTCTTGAGCTTCTCATGCCTTAAGGGGAATATCTGCCTCACAGGATGTTCCAAAGGATTAACCAAGATGGGGCAGCACAGGCCCTTCCACTGTGCGAGGCTACAGCTTGGCTGTTTCCTTCCCTTTTGCCGGTTTCTGAGGAAAGGTTAAAAAAAAACCCAAAACACAAGAAATTACATTTCTCAGAGTCTCCTGTGTTGCCTTCAATTCCAGGGCTAAACTCCTGGCAGACACTGAAGAAATACTTTGGGAGTAAAAGCAAATTTAAAGGGGAGTTGAGGGGCACCTGGGTGGCTCAGTCAGGGAAGCATCTACCTTCAGCTCAGGTCATGATCTCAGGGTCCTGGGATCGAGCCCTGAGGCATCGGCTGCTTCTCCCCCGCCTTCCCCTCCACTTACACTCGCTAGCCATCCTGCTCTTTCTACTCAGAGAAGGAAGCTGACCCAGATTGTAACCATTAAGGCAGACTTTCCAGAGACAAAGAATGAAAAATGCATGAGTGTGTGTGTTGTCGGAGAGATGGCACCAGCACTGAGAGAGGTGCTCTCGCCTAGAGTGGATGATTCGTCCCCCCAAAACCCCAGCCCGGCCTTCTCCTGCCTTCGCATGTTCTTAGGAATAGTTGAGAACGTGCCAGGTCTGTGTCGGAGGAGGGCTACACGCCGGGACCCACCGTGAGAGGCCGGACAATGGTCCCCAGGGTTATCTGTGTTGCAATTCCCAGAACTTGTCGATGTCACTTCCTACACAAAGGGGACTTTGCTGGTGTTTAGGTGAAGGATTTTGAGGTGGGGAGATTATCCGGAATTAGCCGGGAGAGAGGAGTACCCTACATGCAATCACAAGCGTCCTTCTAAGAGGAAGACACAGGGACATCTGGCTCCAGAGCGGAGAAGGCTCCACGCTCATGGTGAAGGTACAGGAAGAACCCTCAAGTCACAAGGACACACGGCCGCTAGAAGCTGGGAAAGGCAAGGAAACAGATACTCCCTGGAGCACTTAGAAGGAACCAGACCTGTCTGCGACTCACAGAGGCCAGGGAAAGTGATTCTGGACTTCCGATCTCCAGAGAACTAACTTGTGTTGTCTGAGGCCACTCCATTGCGGAGATTTATTCCAGCAGCATTAGAAAATCAGCAGTTAGATGACGACACTCCGGTTCGCTGTGGGAAGGCAGCGCCACCCACATGCGGAGAGCGCTGGGGGTGGCCCGCCGGGTGGTGCGATGGGTCAGGTGTGTGGCTCAGTCACCCCACTCGGCTGGCAGCCACCCAGAGCTCGCCTCGGAGAGACGCTCCCTCACACAGCTTTCTGGGGAAGGCGTTGAGCTTCCCTGGGAAGAGATAAGAACGTCCTGGCCTCCTGTGGCGTCAGAAACCCGTCCCTCCTGCAAGAAGCAGGTAAGTGACAGATCTCGGACACACCTTCCCCTGATGGCCTCCAGAGACGGCTTTCCTTGGCAGAATCACAATTGAGCCATTGGGCAGCATTCAAGTCTAGCAAGTTCAGTCTGCCTGGAACGGGCTCCACTTGCTTTTGGAGCATTTCAACACTTCTAGGCTGTGCTCGCTCCCACATGCTCTGGAACGCTTCTCGACACCCTGATCACTCCCGTGAGGCCCGGACAGGGGCTTTACCACGAGAGGCCCCCAGATCAAATCTGAGGCCTAGGAAGCTGTCTCAGCTGGAACCATGGAGACACGACGCGAGTCAGAGTGAAATTTCGCATAGGTCAAGGCCGCCGAAGACAGTGTGTCTGGCTTAGCTCTTAGTTTGTTCATTGAAGAGCAGGTCTGGGGCAACACCTAACCGAGCGGGCAGAACTCCAGCTCTGTGATGCCGCTGCTGCAGGCGGCTCGGCCTCGCCGTGACCTCCTGAAGCGGGTACTGGAGGGGAGGGCACGGCGCAGGGGGACCCTCCGTGAGGCCACCCCGCTAGCAAAACCGACGGAGGCGCGGGTTGAGCGATCCTCCTCAAGTCCACACACGTCCACAGCACTATAAGCGGTTTTGAACGACACGTAAAAGGCCACCCAGAGGCCCCAGCTTTAGGCCCATCACCAGAAGGGAAGCATGACAAAGGGTAAAGAATGTGGGATGGGCCGCTGCTGCCACAGCCTGCAGGACACCATTTCGGCCTGTTTCTTGCTCCTCTTTCAGGACTGACAAATGCACAAAACCCTACAGGCTTCAGGGAGAAGGGACCTAGGCGCCCCAGGCCCCTCAGGGCTGGGACCAGGCATCTGAGGGTGTTAAGTTGTACAACTGAAACCTCTTAACTCAGTGGCCCGAGACTGGTTTTCCAGGGTCCTGGAATGCTCTTCCTGTCAAAGAGATCTGCCCGAGTCTCTGGTGAGGTTTTGGTCCCTCAAGAGCAATGAAGAGAGTCTATTACAGAGCCAGCTGCACGGGCTGGAATTCCAGCTCTGCCATTTATTACCTGCGTGACCGTGACCATGGCCAGCTACTTACACATCTCCACCTCAGTCTCCCTTGAGAAAAATAAATAAATAAATAAATAAATAAACACCACCTACCTCACAGGGCTGTGGTGACTACAAGACAGTTCAGTCTGTGTTCATGTCTCAACAGCGCCTGGAAAAAAACATTCAATAAAGGCTATTAGTTTACTACTGAAGACAAGCAAAGGAGTCCCATAAAAAGTCACTACTGAATGACCAAGTTTTAAAATCGATAGTTTCTATAAGCTTTATGTTATGATCAGGAAGGCTAGCTGCTGTAGCAGATGATCGCCAAGGGCTGTTGACTTGACACAGGAGAACCCTACTTCTTGCTCAGGAGAAATCGAAATTAAAGCATGTGTCATTGATCGGCAGGCAAGCGGCCCTCCAAGGGATGCCTTGCAGGGACCAGGCTTCCTTCCATCTCATGGCTCCACATCCTCCAGCTGGGACTTGTCTCCGCTGGAGCCAGTCAAAGGCAGACTCCGAAGGAGTGGCAGGGGAAGGTTTACCGGCCAAGCCTACAGGTGGGACCTCTCAAGTGAAATCAGTCCTTTGGCCAGAACCCAGCCTATACCCTACCTGGAAAGAGGCCGGCCAGTTAACAGCAAGCATTCCCCACCAGCCCCCATCAAAAGATGTGCAGAACAGGATGACATTGCCTTCAAAATCTCCCACCTCCGCCCCCCACATCTGAATTGAGTTTTGGTTTCTAGTTGAGTTTTTGTTTCTCCCTAGCCATGGCCCACTCGGAATTCCATATATTCCAGGGATTTCTGGATTGAGATACGCTCTGGGGAACTAGAGTCCCCTCTATATCTCAAGTTCCAAATGTTGACACTTTCTCAAGTACCCAGGACCTTATAAATGACAAGTTGGAGTTTTCTCTCTTGCGGTAACATGTTTTCAGTTTAATCCATCACATTTTGATATCCCCGGATTCACAGACTGGTTAAAACAGGTCACTGAATGAGTAGCTGGTTTCTAGTTTATGCAAAAGAAGAAGAGTCTCAGAATCTACTGTGTGAGAGACACACGGGACTGACGTGCAGTGAGCAGGCTACAGAGTGGATGTGGTGAAACATCTACTTTTTTAAGTGACAACAAAACTTCTTCTTAATTATCGCCAAACTGCGAAACAGACTTAAAAGCTGGTAAAACTATCAGAAGCACCACAAATTTATTCTTGACTTTGCAAACAGCTATATTTTTTTGTATTTTGATAGACGCTTCATTTTTTAAAAATGCTAACACTTTGGTTTTTAACAGGGAGCAACAGGGATATATAGGTTTGGTTGTGGTTTGCAGAAAGCTTCAAGACAAATGGGCAAAACCTTTCAGAGTGGTGATGCCTCAAGGTATTATTACAAAACAAGGTCTGTCTGGTGAATGCCTCACATTTAAAATATCCACACCATAAGTACAAAAGTGTGAATGAAGAAGTAAAATGCTAAAATAATTTAAGGTTGAAAAATGGGTAGAATAAAAAATAAGCCAGGAAGCAACAGGAAAAATCATATAATATACTAAAATTTGACTATTACTGCCTAGAAGTTATCAATGAAGGTTATAGAGTAGTTAAGAAATTAACTTTAAATTTAAATTTAGGAATGGTCCTAAAACTCCTTCAAAAAAAAGTTAGTCAAACCGAAATCTAACAGAAAAGTTTCCATATAAAACCCTGAAATCAAGGTTCCTAGTGATAAAGTATGCTTTACAAGATCCTAAATATATTTAGTCCGTAAGAGGGCTATAATGATCTATGATTGTTAGTTTTTTGGGAAATTGAATCTTATTTCAATACTGTTAGAGTGAACTGACAAAACAAAACCAGTTAACTAAATCTTTCCAGAAAACAGGGGCGCCAGGGTGGCTCAGTGGGTTAAAACCTCTGCCTTCGGCTCAGGTCATGATCTCACGGTCCTGGGATCAAGCCCCACATTAGGCTCTCCGCTCAGCAGGAAGCCTGCTTCCTCCTCTCTCTCTCTCTCTCTGCCTACTTGTGATCTCTGTCTGTCAAACAAATAAATAAAATCTTTAAAAACAAAATTAAAAAAAATCTTTCCAGAAAACAGTTTGCTATTTAAGAAAAAAAAAACAAACAAACCAAAAAAACCATTTTGCTATGAAAGTCATTCCCACTCAAATCAAATGATAAATTTAGTAAATCAGCAAAGGTGGCAAATTCAATGAATTCATCATCAGGCAAGTTTTATTTCCACAAAATCGAATTTTGGCAAATCAGTTTTCAATGCATTTACCTAAAATCAACCTATATCCGCTCCATCCTTTTGCAAATAAAAGGCACCAGATTACAATGGGACATCACCTGGGCAAAGACCAGTCATGTTTTGTATGAACTGACCGTAGTTCATGAACAATTCATTTGTCCCTGATCCAGCCTTGAGCTCTCCTGCAATAGTTATCACAAATGCCTCCCTCAAAGGGAGGGAGTGGTGGCCGAACCTGCCGAAATGCAAAGGGGACACTGCTGCCAGTGAGGCCAGAAATTAGCCCATGTGTCACCCTTATTAGAAGTCGCATGGCATGTAGCCTTGGGCATCTCCTGCCTTCATTAGTTCCAGTCCTCCCAGGACTGCTGTAATCAATTACCATAACCTGGGTAAGACAACAGAAATGTATTCTTTCACAGTTCTGCAGCCTAGAAGTCCGAAGACAAGGTGTCGGCAGGGCGGGGCTCTAATCTGTCCCATGCTTTTCTCTTGGCCTCTAGTCCTGCCGGCAGTCCTTGGCATGACTTTGCTCAAGGCTTCGGAACTCCAGTCTGCCTGTATTACATGGTGTCCTCTCTGTGTCCTTACATCATCCTTATATATAGATACGTGTCTATATATAAATATCTATCTATATATAAAATTTTTTTTAAAGATTTATTTATTTATCTTAGAGAGGGAGAGCAAGAGGGAGGGATGGAGGGAAAGAGGATCCTTAAGCAGACCCCCCACTGAGCAGGGAGCCTGAGGAGGGGCTCTATCTCCCAACCCTGAGATCATGACCTGAGCTGAAATCACCGCTTGGCTGCTTAACCAACTGAGTCACCCAGGTGTCCCATCATCTTTTAAAAACAACAGTCATATTGGATTAGGACCCTCATCTTTTTTTTTTTTTTTTTGAAGTGAGCAAAATATAAACATTAAACCAATTTATTTGGATGTAGAGGAACTTGTACACATTCTTAACTCTCATCTATGTTGAATTTTTTTAAAAATTATTTTATTTATTTATTTGACAGAAAGAGATATCACAAGTAGGCAGAGAGGCAGGCAGGAAGCAGGCTCCCTGCTGAGCAGAGAGCCTGATGCAGGGCTCAGTCCCAGGACCCTAAGATCATGACCGGAGCCAAAGGCAGAGGCTTTAACCTACTGAGCCACCCAGGCACCCTTATGTTGAATTTTTAATAGCTTTTATTTTTTTCTTTGCTTTTTAAAAATTTTTAAGCACTTAAAAATAATTACTTTAATTTCAGAATTGCTACCTAAATTTTTGAGGCAAATAATAAGATTAAGTTTAGATACAAATTTAATATAGAAATATCTCTATCTAATAAAGAAATATCTCTATCTCTATATGGCATAGGACCCTCATCTTAACTAATTACATCTGCAATGACTGTATTTCCAAATAATGTTAGGACTGAGCAATCAGGACTTCGACAAATCTTTTCTGAGGACACAATTTAACCCCTAACACCACCTTTGCCCTCACTTTCCAAACACTGATGGTCAATGACTGTTACTGTAAGTGACCTCTCCCATGCCCTTTGTCATTTCTCTTTTTCTAATATATTTGAACAATAATTTTCAATGGTAAGTCAGACATACCAACACACTTGACTGACGCCAAAGCAGCTCTGGCTGAATTAAACTTTATAAAATCTCTTGCTAAAATCCTGGCTAAAACAGAACCCACAATTTGTCCTTTTCTCATCTTATTTTTATGCAATAGCTTCACTTGCCCTAGCAACCTGCATTTCATATTTTCTGGAACGATTCCAATTTAGTGTCATTTTATCCTTTTTCAGTAAAATCGGTATAGAGATCACTTAAATGCAAGATCATTGTCATGTTTCTTAAGGCCTCTTAAGCAAATAAATTCACAAATTAAAAAAAAATCTATGTCAAGAGTCCCAATTTGGAGATCAGAAAATTTGTCACTAACTGACGGAGATTAAAAAGTAGGAGTCTGGTAGTACCTAGGCGGTGTAGTCGGCTGAGCATCTGACTTTTGGCTTTGGCTCAGGTCGTGATCTCAGGGTGGTGAGATCGAGGTCTGTGTCAGCCTCTGAGCTCAGCATGGAGTCTGCTTGGGATTCCTTCCCCCTCTCTTTGCTCCTCCCCCCACTCACACGCTCCCTCCCTCTAAAATAAATAAATAAAGTCTTTAAAAAAAAAAAAGGGTCTGGTGAAAACTGGGGCAGGACGGTACATGGGAGATCACTGAACTCTGGAGAAAAGTCCAGGACATGAGCATGAAACCAGGATAGGCCCGTGGCACATCTAACTTCTCTCCCTGTGGGTGTCACACCACCAAAAGGAAGGACACCATGATCTTATAATTTAGTTCTTAGTGGAAAATGTCCATCCTCCTATTCTTCCTGGTAATTATCTGAAGAAGGAACCTGAAACCAAGAACAGGAAGTAGCACAAGAGTTAACACTGGCAAACAAAAGGCTTATCAGCTGAGAAGAAGGTAGGTACCAGCGAGGTACCTCAGGATATGAATAGGAGCAGACGCATTATCTGGAGTTTATCAGACTTACAAACGAGTGCCGATACTATAGGATAATTACTACACTGGAGGTAGGATGAAAGTGAAGTGGGAGAGGTATGCCATCTATCTCCTTGGTGCATCTCAGAAGGCATGTCTGAGCAGTTTTTATGGAAGAAAAAGCATTTGGTCGAGGGAAAGAGAAGGGAGGGGTGTTCCCTGTAGAGAACATGACAATCGGGTCAGTGGTGCTGGAGCACAGACTGGGGGCCTGGGAGCAGCTCAGAAGGGCCTCTGTGAAGGCCTTCAGTACAAGGGATTTTAGGCTTTGTCCTAGAGCCAGTTGGGAGCCATCGGCAAATTGTGGTGAGGAAAGCATCATTACCTGACTTGTGGGACAGAAAGATCTTTCTGGTAAAACTTCCAAATTCATTCCACAAGGGCAACATTGCTCTCATACCAAAAACCAGACAAAGACACCACAAACAAACAAAACTACAGGCCAATATTGCTGATGAAAATAGATGCAAAAATCCTCAACAAATTATTAACAAACCAAATTTGGAAGTACATTAAAAGAATCATTCACTGGGCATCTGGGTGGCTCAGTCAGTTAAGTGTCTAACTCTTGATTTGGCTCAGGTCATGATCTCAGGGTTGTGAGATGGAGCTGGGCATGGAGCCTGCTTAAGAGTTTCTCTCTAGGGGGTGCCTGGGTGGCTCAGTGGGTTAAAGCCTCTGCCTTCAGCTCAGGTCACAATCCCAGGAAATCGAGCCCCACATTGGGCTCTCTGCTCTGCAGGGAGCCTGCTTTCTCCTCTGTCTCTGCCTGCCTCTATGCCTACTTGTGATCTCTGTCTGTCAAAAAAAAAAAAAAAAGTCTCTCTCTCTCTGTCCCTCTGCCCTTCTCCCCACTCCCAATTTGTTCTCTCTCTCTCTCTCTCAAGAAAGAAAAAGAAAGAAAAGAAAAGGCTCATTCACCACGATCAAGTGGGATTTATTCCAGGGATTCAAGGATAGTTTGATATTTACAAATCAGTCAATAGGACACATTAGATCAGCAAGTAAAAACCATATGATCATCTCAATAAATGCAGAAAAAGCATTTGATGAAATACAACATCAATTCATAATAAATTCTCAACAAAGCGGGTTTAGAGGGAACATACTTCAACATAACAAAAGAGCCATATATGAAAAAACCACAGCTAACATCATACTCAATGCTGAAAAAATGAAAGCTTTTCCTCTAAAATTAGACAAAGATGTCTAAAAGACAAAATACCTAAAAAAGACAAAGATGTCCACTCTCAACTACTTTTATTCAACATAGTACTAGAAATCCTAGCCATAGCAATCAGATAAGAAAAAGAAATAAAAGGCATCCAAATTGGTAAGGATGTCTCTATTTGCAGATAACATGACATTATATACAGAAAATCCTAAAGGCTCCACCAAAAAAATTATTAGAGCTGATAAATGAATTCAGTAAAGTTGCGGGATACAAACTTAATACCCAGAAATTGGTAGTATTTCTATACACTAATAATGAAGTAACATAAAGACAAATGAGAAAGATAATCCCATTTATAATTGCACAAAAAGAATAGAATACCTAGGAATAAGTTTAAAGAAGGAGGTGAAACCTGTGCTCTGAAAGTTATAAAACACTGATGAAAGAAATTGAAGGTGTTACAAACAAATGGAAAGCTATGCCATGCTCATGGATTGTAAAAATTCACATTGTAAAAATGTCCATACTACTCAAAGCAATCTATAGGTTCAGTGCAGTCCCTATCAAAATACCAATAGCATTTTCCACAGAGCTGGAAAGAATAATACTAAAAATTGTATGGAACCACAAAAGACTTCAAAGAGGGGCCCCTGGGGGGCTCAGTGGGTTAAGCCTCTGCCTTCGGCTCAGGTCATGATCCCAGGGTCCTAGGATCGAGTCCCACATCAGGCTCTCTGCTCAGCAGGGAGCCTGATCCCCCCACCCTTCTCTGCCTGCCTCTCTGCCTACTTGTGATCTCTCTCTCTCTCTGTGTCAAATAAATAAATTTTTAAAAAACTTTAAAAAAAGGGAGATCTAAAAAAAAAAAAAAAAAAGACTTCAAATAGCCCAATCTATATGGTGACTGGTGATGAGTCCACTCTCATGGTGATCACTGACTTATGTATAGTGTTGTCAATCCACTATGACAGAGAGGAACAAAGCTGGAAGTATCACAATCCCAAATTTTAAGACATACTACAGCACTGTATAGTTAAAACTATATGGTACTGACACAAAAATAGAGATAGCTCAAGGGATCAGGATAGAGAGCCCAGAAATAAACCTATGCATCTATACTCAATCTTTGACAAAGAAGGCAGGAATATAAAATGAGGAAAAATACATTATGTGCAATAAGTGGTGCTGGGAAAATTGGACAGCTACATGCAAAAGAATGACCACTTTCTCACACAATATACAAAAGTAAATTCAAAATGGATTAAAGACCACTTAAATGTGAGACCTGAAACCGTAAATTCCTAAAAGAAAACATAGGCAGTAATCTCTTGGACATTGGTCTTAGCAACATAGGGACAGGTCTCCTTATGCAAGGGAAACAAAAGCAAAAATAAACTATGAGGACTACAGCAAAATAAAAAGCTTCTGCACAGCAAAGGAAACTATCAACATAACTAAAAGGCAACTTACTGAATGCGAGAAGATATTTGCAAATAATATATCTGGTAAGAAGTTAATGTCCAAAATATGTAAAGAACTTATACAACCCAACACCAAAGGAGCACAGCAATCCAATTAAAAAATGGGCAGAGAACCCAAATAGACATTTTTGCAAAAAAGACATAAAGACGGCCAAAAGAGCATGAAAAGATACTGCACACCATTAATCATCTGGGAAATGTAAATCAAAAGCAAAGTGAGCTGTCACTTTATTTTAGTCAGAATGGCTAGTATTAAAAAGAGAAGACACAAGTGCTGGTGAGGGTGTAGAGAAAAAGGAAACCTTGGGCACTGCTGGTGGGAGAAACACACACGCAACCACACACACTAGAATATGAGTCATAAAAAATGAAATCTCATCATTTGCAACAATATAGATGAACCTGGAGGGTAATGCTAAGTGAAACAAGACAGAGGAAGATAAGAATCATGTTTTGTTCATATGTGGAATCTAAAAAACAAACAAAAAAACCCAGACTCCTAAATACAGAGAACAAACTGGTGGTTGCCAGAGGGGACGTGGGTAGGAGGACGAGTGAAACGGGTGAAGGGGATTAAGAGATACAAACTTGCAGTTATAAAACAGAATCGCAAAGATGAGCAGTGCGCCATAGGGAATATGTTAATAACACTGTGTGGTGACCGATGCGGACCATGCTTAGCGCGGTGAGCGCCCAGTTGTGTACAGAATTGCCAAATCACTATGTTGTACACCAGAAACTAGCATGCCACTGGATGTCAATTATACTTCAAGAATAATTTTGTGTAAAAGATCTTTCTAGACCCTTTCTGGAGGTTGGCATAGAGGGAGAGCGAATGGGAGCAGAAATGCTTAATGTAAGGCCACTGCATCTGAACAAGGTCTTGGCAGTGGGATGGGGGACTGGGAGATGAAGGGTTGGTTAGAGAGCAGAGGAGAAGAGATTTAAGAAAAATCACAAAGGGTGCTTGGCAAGTGGGGGAAGGAGGCCCTACAACAACGCTCTGAACGGTCCAGGCAGCCGACTGTGGTGGCAATCACTGGACACGTGAAACGGGAAGACGGGAATACTGGAATGCATTCGGGCATGCCGCGGAACATGATGGTTCTGTCCCGAAATGCTGAGTGTAACTGATCTGCCCAAGGGGCATCTAGGTGGAGAGACAAAGCAGGGGTTCAGGAGAAAAGTCTAGAGGAAGAGAGAGATGTTCACCTGCTAAGCCTGTGGGTACAGCTGAAAACATGCTCGTGAGTGCAGTCACTCAAGCTGAGTAGGAAGGCTAAGGAAAACACCTACGCAGCTGGGGACAGGATCCAGCAAACATCCATACTGAAAGGACGGGCAGAGGTAAAAAGAAAAACCCACAGAGGAGATTGAGGACGGGTCCGAAATCACAGGAAGACCAGGAGAGTAGGGTCACAAAAACCAAGTGAGGAGGGAGCTTCAAGGAGGGTGACACCTGCACCAAAGGCCGGAAGAAGCCAAATGTCCACCCGGTTTCAGCACGAAGATGCACAGGACGGTCTGACGGGGGCAGTGAGCATAGAAGCTGGATTTTGGGGGACGGCGGCTGGTTACAAGTGCGGAGACAGAGAGCGGAGCCCGTTCTTGCTAGGTGCTTGGCTAAGGACTGAGAGAAAGAGCTAGAAAGAAAACAGAGGCGGGCGAGTTTTTATTGTTGCCGTCTGTTTCAGGACATGGACATTTTGGGCAGGTTTCTATGCTGGGGGAAGGAGATGGATGACATGGAAAAAGAAGGGGTGACCCACGGAGCAAGGTCTTAGAGGCAGGAGGTTAATGGGGTCCAGAAAGCAGGGGCCAGGTGAGCGGCAAGGGAAGAGAAGCTAGCCCCTGACGGGAGGATGGGCTCCTTCTTGCAGGGGTGGGGAGGACGGAAGAACGAATGCAACCCGGGAGGGGTGTGGGTAGAGAGGAGGGGCAGAGAGTTTGCCTTGGCAGTAACTACTTTCTTTGTGAAGTAAGACACAGAGACCTCTCCAGAGGAGAGGGTTGAGAGAGTCTGGAATTACAACCGAGAGAGTAGACACACGTGTGAGTAGCCCTAAGGGTCCATTTGGGGCTGGATGTCCTCAAAGTGGGGGTTGGGGGAGGACACCCATTCATGCTGCTTTGTGAGTACCCGGGTGACTCAGGAGCCCGGCGGAACAGAAGACAGATGTGAAGCAGATGTGACTCCATGCCTGTCGGTCTGCCGAAGA
Source organism: Mustela erminea (assembly GCF_009829155.1). NCBI lineage: Eukaryota > Metazoa > Chordata > Mammalia > Carnivora > Mustelidae > Mustela > Mustela erminea. The sequence goes on along the minus strand of NC_045634.1, from coordinate 25,246,240 downwards.
AGGGGCCAGAAGCTGGGAGAGCTGGTAAGAGAGGACTTGAATGATGTAGCTCGGGACACAGGTGGGGATAAGCAGGGGCGCATCATGCCTGGAGAACATCGAGGAGACCAGAACAGTGATGAGAATGGTTTGGGAAGCAGGACGTTTCTTCACAGCACCCGCCTCGGAGCACCATGAAGTCCTTGTTTGCTTGTTCTCCTGCAGCTGGCCTGGGTTCTAAGCGAGAAGGGACCGTGTCTCCTTGGCCTGCCCACCGCCACATCTCAGAGCCTTGCCGAGTCCCTAGAGCATAGAAGGTGCTGATTAAATCTTTGTGGGATGTGGAAAGAGAGAGCTGGAAGGCCTAGGAGAGACTGGAGGAGGGTCAGAGAGGCTCTTGGAATATTCCCCAGGGATAACGGGACCCAAGGCAGAGCGGCTGCCATTGGTGGCTGAGGCAGAGCAGAGAGAGAGCACCACAGAGGTAAAGAAGTGAAAACACACACACACACACACACACACACACAAATTCTGGGTCACAGTTACGGTGGTCTGGAAGTGGAATTGTGGGGCTGAGAAGGTGGTCCCCTCATGACCCTGTGGCAGGGGAGTCGTGGACAGGAGAGAATGAGCGACTCAACAGCAGGTTTCTTTCTTTTTCTTTTCTTTTTTTTTTTTTTTTTTAAAGCAATGCTATGAGAAGAGGTGCAAATTTAGGAGAGTAGGGCAGTAAGCTGTGCTGAACACCCTGAGTTTGGGACAGCCAAGGAGTGTGGAACAAGACTCCGGCAGTGGGGAGCCGCGCCCGAGGAGGCCTGACAGTAGTACTTCTCAACCTTGGAGGCACACTGCCAACACCTGGAAGGCTCTGAAAAATATGACGCCTGGGCCCTGGGCTCAGATCTTCCAATGTAGTAACGGGCTGGGTCACGATAAAGCACTGCAGGAGATTCGGGTGGGCAGCCAGGATGAGACCCTCTGGCACCGAGAGGAGGGTGCGGAGCCTGAAGCACAGCCCTCCCCCCACTACCCTTACGAGCCAGGTGACCGCGGGCAAGTCACTGGTCTTTCCCCCCTGAGTGTCCTCCCCCAGAAAATGAGGATTGTCACACTTCCAAGAACTGAAACCATTAAATCAAAGAATACGTGTAAACTGCCTAGCCCCGTTCCCGGGACGTACAAGGGCTTCTCAGCAGGCCCGAGTCTGGGGAAGGGCAGAACTCTCGGCCCGCATGCCCTAAGAGAATGGGGCTTTCGGTGGGCTAGGAAGGGGAAGGAGGAGTCTCCCCAGCCTGTGATGCAGAGACGGACGCCCACTGTGTGCACATGGTCTGGTGGCTCACACCACAGTCTTCAGGACATACCGTGGGGTACGGGAGGCAGTCAGAGGTCTCATCCCTCAGAGCAGGGTGCTGGTGGCCAGGACTCGGTTGGGGTACGAGCTTGGAAGTGTGACAAATCCACGCACTCCCGTGGGTGCTGGGCCAGTCTGCAGGGAGCACCACTGCGTGCCAGGCAGGGGCCCTTCAGTCCGTAACCAAGGTGACGGAGCCCCTACTGTGTGCCAGAGGCCACACTAAGTCCCAGGGAAATCATGATAAACCCGGCAGAGATGGTCAGGACCCTGCAGCCCATAGACCCTCCTCCTCGACATCCGCCCGTCTGTCCCCGTCCCAACACCCCCACAGTCACCGCCATTGGCACCCACACGTCATTTCTCTCATGGGTTCTGGCAAGAGCTCCTCACTGTTCTCTCAGTCACCAGCAGTGAGCTCCTCCAGTCCACTCTACGCTCAGATCACACATCAGTTACCAAGTCGTCACTCAACAACTGTAAGGTACCTGTGTGATTACGCATCATGACACAAGCACACGCTGCCAGGACGATATATTAGGGCAAGTGACCCCAAAACTGAGAAAGGCGGGGCAGGCAGATCTCTCCGGCCTGCCCACCCTCCCCGTGGCTCCTCCGTGCCCCGCTTCACACACTCCCTCTGCCTCGATTGCCCCACTGCCCACGCCACTTCTCCCCAGACTACCCTAACCCATGTCCTCCTTGGGGTCCCTCCTGCCCATACCCTGCCCCCCAGCCACCACCGTCCACCAGCACTGGGCTATCCTCAGACCTCTAAGTCCTCACTGCAAGGGGCTTTCGCAGGTGGCCGAGCCTCTCAGGTTTGTTTCCCACCATACCCAGCAGCTAACACGATTCCAGGAGAAGTGGTCAGGGTTCAGAGACACAGAACCAATAGGGGTGTGTGTGCGTGTCTGCACACGCACGGAAGAAGAAGCGACAGACCAATGTTTTTAAGTCATTGGCATGTGCGATCCTGGAGACTGACACGTCCCAGCCCCGCAGAGGAGTGGAGAGCGGGAACCAGAGCCCAGGTTTCGTGGCAGGAGAGCTCAGCCAGGAGCTGTGCCCAACACTGCCGTAAGGACAGCCTGAGAAGTCAGCGGGCAGGAGAAACCCCACCGACGCTGGAAGACAAAGCATTCAGAAGGGTTGCAAGCCTCTGGTGTCAGGATCCAGGGGCTGATTCCTCTTCCAGGCAGGGCAGCGTGGGCCCTTCAGCAGCTGTGCACAACCCTCCCAACCCCGGTCCTGTATCTGATGGGAGCGCGGTGCAGGGCTAAGCTCCACTTTGTGAGACTTAATCTTGACCTTCCACCTCCTGAGCAAAAAGCAGCAAGTTCACCAACCTGCCTTTCTTCCTTTTGCCCTCCCTTCTTTCAGTATTTATTTGTAGACTTTCTCCACGCCAGGCCTCGTGCCAGATGTTAAGGACACGAAGATGAATAAGCCAGAGTCCCCATCTCAGAGAGCTCCCATTTCGGAGGGTGGTGTGGCGGGGCTATGATGATGCTCCGTGCTGGGTGTACCTGCCCCCTTGCCTACACTTCACATGTGACCCATCTCCCTGGGAAGCCAGCCCTTTGTACGGGCTTTCGGCCTGTTGTTCACTAATATCCTTCTCTGCCCCTTCCAATTTATACAGAAAAATACTCTGGCCAGGGGCACTTGGGTGGCTCAGTGGGTTAAAGTCTCTGCCTTTGACTCAGGTCATGATCGCTGGGTCCTGGGATCAAGCCCCGCATGGGGCTCTCCACTCAGCAGGGAGCCTGCTTCCTCCTCTCTCTCTGCCTGCCTCTCGGCCCACTTGTGATCTTTGTCCGTCAAATAAATAAATAAAACCTTAAAAAGAAAAAAAAAAAAGAAAAAGAAAAATACTCTGGCCTGAGAGATGAGGCACCCTAGCAAGACACAGCTGGTATCCAAACAGCAAGTCCAAGGCAAACAGGCTTGTTTCTTTTTAAACCCGCAACCCACCTGGGTCAACACGAACTAGAAGTTGTTGAATCCTTCCAGCCACTAGAGGGCACCAGCCAACCCCTGATCTGTCCAAACCAGCCCAGCATTGTGGTTGCAGATCCCTAATACTAATTAATACTGTTTATCTTTTCTCAAACAAGGCTTGCAAATCAAACAAGCTTTAAACTGATCACACAGACTTTCCTCTTGACCCAAGAAGAGGGTAAGGGGAGAGAGAATCAACTGGCCTAATTCAAAGAAGAAAGGCCACAGATAAGAAATGGATCAGAACCAATGACAAAGCATTTTTTAAAACCCATGCTCATCATAACCTCACTGCATTGACATGCCATTGTATAACAATGGTTAGGGACCACTGCATCAGAATCAAAGATCCACATCCAAGGACCACACCATGGGAAATTTTTTTTTTTTTAAGTAGACTCATACCCAACATAGGGCCCAATGTGGGGCTTGAACTCATGACCCTGAGATTAAGATTTGAACTGAGATCAAGAGTCTTGAGCTGAGATTAAGGCACTCCAGATATTCCTTTTAATAAGCCTGGAATGGGACCCCAGGATGTGTGGTATCAAAAAGGCTTTGGTGCATAGGAGCTTAGGAGTTATTGCTATGTAACTGGAGTATCAGAAATGTGGACATGAAGAGAGAGAAAACTGAATTCAAACATCTGATGATTGTGGGTTAACTTGCACCTTTGGGGGCTGTAAGGAGAATAAATCTACAAGGTCACTGGGCATACTGAGAACTGCCTTCCTGCTTCGTGAAGTAGCAGCTGCATCTGGTTGTTGGACGGTGGGTGTGAGTTATTAGCTGAGAAGTGCTCTTCTCTGACTTCTGATCTCAAAGGGATCAAGGCTACAGCAAGCCAGGCATCCTGCTGGAAAGGGGGCTGGTGCTGGAGTTAGGTCAGCCTCATTTGTATTCAGCTGTACCCTTTAATGGTTTTATGCCCTTGGGTCAAGTGTCCTTGAATTCCCCACACCTCTCCATAAAATAAACATGATACTCATCTCACTGTGGGGATTCAATGAGCAGAGACTGGAAAGCACTTAGTGGAAGGGAGGGGAGGAATGCTGGCTATGTGCTGACCATTACTCTTACGAACCCAGGAGAAAGAAGAGCAGCACACCACTCACCACTGCCCTCTGCAGGATGCCAGTGGCCTGGGCTCTGTGTGGATCCGTGCTACACAGACACACCCCAAGGCCCCCCCCCCCCACTCGCCCCCATCCCCGGTAGTTTATGGGGACGAAGGTCTTTCCTGGCATGTGGTCTGAATTCAACACCTGATACGCTTACAACACTCCTTCTCTCCTTCTGGAACCATCTGCACCATGGCTCTTAGTAATCCTAGCAGTTATGGGTGTTCATAAGCCTTAGCATTTATAGGCCCCCAATGAAATCAGTCATCTTCTGCACCTCCTGCCCCGTATCCATGCCCGTCTTACATCTTTCCCTTCTTGCTAATCTCAGTGGGGTCACTGTGTAGCCAATTCCCCACACCAGAAATCCAGTAATGATCTTCCCCCCATCTTCTCCGGCCACGCTGAATCCTTCCCCAGGTCCTGCTGATTTTCTCTCTCCAACACGTGCAGCCATCTCTACCTCCCATGCAGGACCTCAGCATCTTTACCTCCACCTGTGACAGAAATTAAACTGCTTTGCACCAAGCCTGTCGCCCATCCATGACTTATTCCCTACCTCAGTCCTCCTTGAAATTCCTGGTCTCCTAAGATTAACTTGTGGTTTCCCCAAACTAGAAAGCCATTCCATGCCCTTAGGCCCTTAGGGTTGAATGGTGGTGCGTTGAATGGTGGTTTCTCAAAAGTTACGTCCATCCAGACTTGTGGTTGTTCCATTATTTGACAAAAGGGTCTCTGGACATGTTATTAAGGATCTTGGGATGAAATCATCCTGAATTATCCAGGTGAGCTCTGAATCCAATGACAAATACGACAAATGTCCTTATAATGTCACGTGGACAACCATGTAAAGACAGGCAGAAACCAGAGTTATGCTGCTCCAAAGGACTGCCTATGCCACACGAAGCTGGAAGAGCCAAAATCTCCCCTCGAGCCTTCAGAAGGCCCACGGTGCTGCTAACCCCTCCATTCTGGACTTCTAGCTTCCAAAATGTAAAATTAATTTCCATTATTTAAAGTGATCGCATTTGTGGCTGCCCTAGGAAACAATACACTCACTCACCACTGAGAACTCGATTCTCACATCATCTCCTCCAGGAAGTCCTCCGGAGTTCCTCTCACCATCACCTGCCTCCTGCCAGCTTGTGTCAGAGTCCCTTCCCGGGTCTGCCTCACTCAATAAACTCCTGAGAGGCAGCGCCCGGGTTCTGATCTCCATCGTCACATGACGGGTCAGCACTGTTCCAGGAAGACAGCAGGCGCTCTACCAGGATCAACCCATGCGGAGGTCGGCCCGGGCACACCTGCTTGGGGCCTGGCGCTGCGGCAGGAACCTCCCGAACATCACCTCGCTGAGAACCCTCAGTAAGCCGAGGAAGGAGGTAGCGGCTCTGCTTCACGGAGGAGAAACGGCGGGGCAGCGTCCCGCCCAGGACCTCCGCAAACGCAGAGTCGGGATTCACATCCAGATCTCCCGGAATCCCAGGGGCTGGCGAGCGTGAGCACGGCGTTTTCAAAAGACCTGTGGCCAAAAAGAAGAAGGATGTTCAAATAAAAAGTTTTTAAAATTAAAAAAAAAAAAAAAAGAAGAAGGATGTTCGAGGAGGGAGGGGAAAAGAAAGACTGCGTCTGAATTAGCTAGGCCCGAGCCAGAGCCAGAGCGCATGCGTGCGTACGTGCGTGCGTATGCGTGCGTGCGTGTGCGCATGTGTGAGGGTGCACGTGCGCGCGCGCGTGTGTGCGATAACAAAGGCATAGGTTATAAACCAGAGATGACCTAACTCATTCTGCAGCCTAAACGCAGAGCTTTTTTTTTTTTTTTAAGATTTTATTTATTTATTTGACAGACAGAGATCACAAGTAGGCGGAGAGGCAGGCAGAGAGCGAGAGGGAAGCAGGCTCCCCGCTGAGCAGAGAGCCAGATGCGGGACTCGATCCCAGGACCCTGAGATCATGACCCCAGCCCGAGCTTAACCCACTGAGCCACCCAGGCGCCCCTAAACACAGCAGCTTTAATCCTGAGGCCTGGGAGCAAGTAGTCCTGTGATGGAGAAGGGATAAGAAAGGAAGAGGGGGGCGCCTGGGTGGCTCAGTGGGTTAAAGCCTCTGCTTCCGGCTCAGGTCATGATCCCAGGGTCCTAGGATCGAGCCCGCATGGAGGGGATGAAGGGGGGGGGGCTCTACTCAGCAGGGAGCCTGCTTCCCTCCCCTCCCCCTCTCTGTCTGCTTGTGATCTCTGTCAAATAAATAAATAAAATATTAAAAAAAAAAAAAAGGAGGAGGAAGAGGGAGAAGGGAAAAGGGAAGGTAAACAGGAGGGGAAGCTCCACTAATGTTGGAAACTGTGCTTTTCTATTCTCCTCCACCCCCCCCCCACTCCCTCTGGTCCAGCCCTCTGGCCCCTTCTGGCCTCAGGGCAGAGGCTGTCTGAGCTCTCACTATGGTACTTCACCAGGTTTGAGAGGCTAAGTAATGGCCCCCAAAGACAACCACGTCCCAGTTCCTGGAGCCTATGAATGTTACAAATGTCACTGCAAAAAGGACTTTGCATACTTGACGAAGGTAAGCATCCTAAGGTAGGGAGATTGACGAGGTGGGTCTGAAATACAAGCACAGGTATCCTTAGGTGAGCGGGGCAGGTGGGGAGGAGAAGGTGGGCTGACCCTGGAGACACAGATTGGGGAAAGCAAACATAAGTCAGGGAGTGCTGGGCCAAAAAGCTGGAAAGGCGAGAAGCAGATCCTGCTTTAGGCCCTCCAGAGGGAGGGAGGCCCGGCTGACACCAGATTTCCGCCCCTCCATACCCCACCCCCCACCCCACCACTACTAATTTCAGACTTCTGGCCTCCTGTGAGACAATAAATTTCTCTTGTTTTGGGTTTATGGTAATTTGTTTATGGTGATTGTTACAGCAACCACATGAAAGGAATACACCAGGTCTTCCAAAATTATACTCAGTGTTAATCAAAACTTATTTTCTTGACAGCATCCTTTAATTTTTTGTGTTACAGAGGACCCAAGTTGAGTTAGATCAATTCACCCTAAGGACAGTCCCTAATGCTCTAAGAGGCGATGAAATTTTTAAAGGAGGGGATTTCAAATTCTTCAAATTCTTTTTTTTCCCTCTCTCTCTCATTCAACTTTTGTTTTAATGGGTCTCAAAATTCTGTGACAGATTTTTGGTGAAGTTGTTTCCATTACAAACTACTGATTTTAAAAACTGATAACTCAAAACTGCCACACACACACACACAAACACAAATGGTCCACAAAACATTCTCCTTGCCTTCTGAAGTTTTTACGATGCATCGTTATCAGCAACCAGTCTTTTACTCTTCAACTTAAATGGCCAAATGACACAAGCGGCTCTGAGACCGTTCTCCTACCACTGAGTAAGACTTGGGTGGTGGGTATTGGAAAGAATATTCATTTAGTCTTCTGAGCTTTCTGGGCAGACTTGGTGACCAAGCCATCTCCAGCTGCCTTCTTGTCCCACTGCTTTGAGGACACCCACAGCAACCGTCTGTTTCATGTCCTGAACAGCAAAACTGCCCAGAGGAGGATAGTCAGAGAAGCTCTCAACACACAGAGACTTGTCACGAACAATATCAACAATGGCAGCATCACCAGAGTTCAAGAACTTGGGACCATCTTGTAGCTTTTTTCCAGAACGACGATCTATCTTCTTGTTTGGCTCAGCAAACATGCAAGCAACATGAGCTGTGTGACAGTCCAGCACAGGTACATCTCCAGCACTGCTCTGGCCTGGAAGATGCAGGATAATCACCTGAGTGGTGAAGCCAGGTGCTTGAATGGATGGATCATGTTCTGCTGTCACCAGCCACACTACCACGACGAACATCTTTGACAGATACCTTCTTGGCACTGAAGACATTGTCTTCTTGACGCTGTCCCAGGAAGACCTCACTCAAAGCTTCATGGTGCATTTCAACAGAATTGACTTCAGTGGTAACATTGACTGGAGCAAAGGTGACCAGTATGCTGGGTTTCAGAACATCAGTCTCCACTTGGCCCATAGGGACAGTACCAATCCCACCAATTTTATAGACGTCCTGGAGAGGCAGAAGCAAGGGCTTGTCAGTTGGACGAGATGGTGGCAGAAGGCAATCCACAGCTTCCAGCAGTGTGGTTCCACTGGCATTCCCATCCTTATGGGTGACTTTCAATCCCTTGAACCAAGGCATGTTAGCACTTGGCTCCAGCATTTTGTTATCATTCCAACCAGATGCTGGCACAAAAGTTACTGTGTTGGGGTTGTAGCCAATATTCTTAATGTCGGTGCTGACTTCCTTAACCATCTCCTTACATACTGTATACTGTCCGGCTGTAGGACAACTCAGTGGAACCCATTTTGCGAACACCAGCAATTAGTTCTTTCACACCCAGTGTGGAAGCCAGAAGGGCACACCCATGGGTCTGCCCATTCTTGGAGACGCCTGCTTCAGATTCACCAACACCAGCAGCAATAACCAGGACAGCACAGGCAGCCTGAGATGCGCCTGCAATCATGCTTTTGATAAAGTCTCGGTGTCCTGGAGCATCAGTGATGGCCACATAGCACTTGCTGGTCTCTAATTTCTACAGGGAGGTATCAATGGTGATACGGTGTTTACGTTCAGCTTTCGGTTTTTCTAAGACCCAGGCACACTTGGAAGGAGCCCTTTCCCATCTCAGCAGCCTCCTCCTCAAATTTTTCAGTAGTTCTTTTGTCGATCTCACCACGTTTGTAGCTAAGATGACCAGCAGTGGTAGACTTGCCGGAATCTACATGTCCAGTGATGATGATGTTGATTTGAGTCTTTTCCTTTCCCATTTTGGTTTAGGTTGAGCACCATTTTTCATTACACCTGTGTTCTGGCTGCAAACCCATTGCAAAAAAGCTAAAATTCCTCAAATTCAGGTCTCATCGGTAAGATTAATGTAAAGAAATAGAGCGGATGGAAACCTTAAGCAGTGGGGTACAAATGGGAAAGTGGAAGACAACAAACAGGCAGATTACAAATGAAGGTCTCCCCCAGAAGGGCTGTCCCCTTAGTAGGGTCCTTCTTTTGACCCGTGAGAACTTACAGAGTCTTCAGATACCCTACATTCTTTCTCAGTGGCTTGGATGTCACTGCATCCAATGTCTGGCACACAGTGAATGCTGGATCTGATGGTGAATGAATGGAGAGGACAGGGAGGAAGAGGAAGAGCTGGCCTGTCACCTCTAGGCATGGATGGGATCAGGTGACCTACCCTCAGACCTCCGTGATTACAGCCCATACAATGGAACTGTTATTAACATTGCTATAATGTCCATGTCTCCCCAACCTGAATCTTTTCCCCAAGTTCTCAGTCATGTATTGTAATTTACAATACTTTATTGTCTTCAGTAACATACACCTCTAGTTTTCTGTGCAAATTTACTCCATAGAACAGATGAAATCTTCAGGCTATAGGAAACACCAAAGCTATGAGGCAAAGCTGCTCAGGGGTAACTTCTGGATCCACTCAAGTTAACTAAGAGCAAAAAGCTGTAATTATCAACCCAAAAGAAAGCCAGTTGCTGAGAATAATCAAAGATAAAGGACAGCGTTCACGGCATCTGCAACACACTTTCTGATGCAATGCTAACATCCAAATATGAAAGGCAACAGCCTCATCTCTCCTGCAATCTCCTAAAAGTAGTATTTCTCCGGGTGCCTGGGTGGCTCAGTGGGTTGAGCCTCTGCCTTCGGCTTGGGTCACAATCCCAGGGTCCTGGGATTAAGCCCTGCATAGGGCGCTCTGCTCAGCGGGGAGCCTGCTTCCCCCCTCTCTCTCTGCCTGCCTCTTTGCCTACTTGTGATCTCTCTCTCTCTCTCTCTCTGTCAAATAAATGAATAAAATCTTTTTTAAAAAAGTAGTATTTCTCAGTGTTTATATTTATACTCCCCCCCTAGTTCTTGTAGTTCTCTTTAAAGTCCAAAAATAAATGGTAAAATCGGACAACATGGGGTCACGGATGCCAAAATAATCCTCAAGACTCCTCTCCCAGTTTTTACTTCATTCAACAAAACAATGTGGGAAAACTACATTTGAGAGCATCTACTACTTTCAAGTACTACATAGACAGGAAGCAAACAAGTACTTGCACATAGGAGACCTCACTCAAGGGAAGTAGTACAAATGCCCTACAAAATATCTGGAGAAGCAGAGCTACAAAGCCCCCTTTGTTCGTAGAAGACTTTCAAGCTAGCAATTAAGGCGTACCACCTAGAACAGCCTGGAAGTCCCCCTCTTCCTTTGCTGTCCTGCTGCCGCCCGCCCGGGGTAGCCATTCCTACCTGGGATTGGCCATCATGCCACCGTCAGTTGTTAAATACCAAATGGTGCTTCCGGCTTCAGCTGGAGCAGTGCTCCGGGCACTCGGAAGTACACTGGAGTCCACAGAGGGCCTTGTTCCAATGCAGATTCAGATTCAGTTTGGTCTGGGGCGGAGCCGGAGGTTCTGTGTTCCTAATGAGCTCCCAGGTGGCTGGTCTGAGGCATACAGTTGGAGTAGCAGGGGATTAGAGCACTTTGTTTTTCCTTAAAACAAAGCCAACCCAACTTCTGAAGGCATGCGATTCCAGTAGCAGGTGTGACGTGTCAGGATTTCCATAAGGGTCGAAAGAAGCGGAAAAGCCTTTGGATAAAGGGTGGTGCTAAGTAGCAAGTGTGGTTTCAGAACTGCTGGCCTGGTCAGCAAAGACTGACAGGTACTGTATGGCAAAACAGAAAGCAAAGAACAGACTGCTTCAGAAACGAGAACAAAGGAGATATGGACAAAGCCCTGGGAAATCTATGATGAGCACAGGTTTCCCAAGTCTCTGGACTCCTTCCAGCACCTTCTGTGTGCGTCTTCATGGTTGGAGCGACTGCAGTTACACTGGCCCTCCTCATCTTCTTCAGGTTGCATGGACAGGCACTGACCCCCCCACTTACTTCCTGTGGATGCCATCACTGAACTGAGAATACTACTGGTGATCAGAGCAGGGTGAGGAAGCGGAGATGCTGAGTAAGGAAAAGTCCAGAAAAGTTGCCAGCCTAAGAGGGTACCCGATACATGCCTGCTTGGAATAGGCATAGGTCGTGACCACTGTGTTGAGGCTACTGGACTGGGGCCATCAGTAGAATATTTTCTCCTTTCTTAGAGTGCCAGCCCATGGGCCATGTCCTTTTCTACTGGGTATTCCCAACTTCTGGCTCCTATCAGGATTCACAACATGCTGCCATCACAGCACTTGTGAGAAGGAGGAGCACGCAAAGGGGGACCAAGGACGCAGCTGATGCCTCCAGTAACAGTCACGCCAGCCAACGGCAGGCAGCTGGATGTCCTACAGAAAGCTTGCCAGTGTTACGTCACAGCGCCCTTGACTAGACTCTCCTGCACAGTAACAGAGAGGAAGCCGGAGCAGCTGGCCCTGGAGGTCACACAGCAAAGCCACAAGCAGGGGAACACTTTGAGCCAGCAGCTTGGTGTGCACTGCTGAGCAGCCTCAGGTCTTCCCCTCACCCCCTCAGACACTCCCGCAGTAAAATGGTGTGCTGGATTTGATGGTCTTTCAGTTTCTTCTCAGAGGAAGCATCCTGCCATCCCACATCCCGTGACGCTACTGACTTCAGAAAGAGAGTCTAGGAATTCAACTCCCTTCGTCCCTCCTCTTGCTGGTCCCAAGAAGCGGAGGAGGGTCCGCCAGAGCCCTGTCTTCTCCACTCTCTGGCAAAGACTCACATTTTCTCACTTGATTCAATCCCCAGTCCCATTAATGAAACTAGAAAAACCTGCTCTCTGCATTAGAGGTTAGTGTTGGAGGGAGAGCTCTGAAACCACCCAGAACACTTTGTCTTAGAGCAATTTGGCTAAAATGACCAAATAGTCACTACATTTTCTCGTTCTATTCACTTCCTCTTCCCCTTCCCAAATCCATAAACCTTCAGTTTCTAGAATTGGGAAGAAACCCCTAAGAGTCCTTCTTTGCAGTGTTTGGAACCTACAGGTCAACTCTATAAGGAAAAAAAAAAAAGCAATGATCACAACCCTAACATACATATTCTGCTTGTGACAGCCGTGTTCTCCACAAAGGTCTTCAGATGCTAGGAGTCTAAGTGAGGACTAATATTTGGTTAGCATTGTTTAATTTCTAAGTAGTCTTCCTAGGTTTGCTTTGAGGCTAATGTTTGCCTCATTTGAAATGATTCTGATGTTAAGAAACTTCTGTGCTTAGAGCCTTTTTTTCAGTCTCCCGCACGCAGAGAGAACCCTGCTGGCCAGCAAGCACAGGTGACACCACCTGAGAGACAAGTATCCAACACCCCCCCCCAAACATTTGTCCAGTTTAGGTCAATTTAACAAATCTCATGAGAAAGTACTGTGGCCTTTTCAGGAGAGGGAAGCTCTCTTTGAGATGAGGGGGAAAAAAAACAGAACATGAAATGAATGAAAATATCACACACAGGTGCAGAACCCACGAAACAGAATCACCAGAGAGCCACTGCAGGACAAACTTCTGGGCAAAACAACACTGAATTGGGCACTTCAGTCTTATTTTAGGTGCCTTGCTTATATTTACTTATTTCATTTCAGGGGCCACCTCGTGGCCTAGTCAATACACTTGTGGTTTCCATTTCACAGACAAGGACACAGCTTGGTTCTGGGTGGGAACAGGTCAAGGTCAGGGAATACTTTATCAACTTTATCAATCCTGCCCAGGAGGATTCAAGGGAAGATGGCCATGAGGGTCCCGGCCAGGCACTTTCTGGCACTTTCTGGCAGTGTGATTGGAGCTTTCAGGCTGGGACAGAATACAGTCCTTGCCTCCCCTGAACCAGGTGAGGCCAGACATACCCTCTCTCCCAGAAAGGATTGCCGCCCCCGGGGGACGATGCATTGAGCAAGCACATGCCTGCACCCCACCTCCACCCACCTACCCACCTTCACTTGGACCCCCTGCCAAGCCACACTCGGGTACTTACAGCCTTGGGCAGGCTGGGGAGCCCAGCTCCTAGAGCAAACACGGGAAACTAAACAGTTTGCACAGAATGAAATTTGGCCCGTGGAAGGTGCCTGCCTGCAGCTGGTGGTTAACACCAGCAGTAAGAGGATCAACGCCTAGTCCGCTGGCTTAAAAGGGGGGTGGGGTGGGGTGAGAAGTGTGCGCGCTCCCTTTTACCCATTCACGTTAGTTAATTTGGATGATAAGGGTTTCTGTTTAATCCTTTTGTGTGCGAGTGAATGTACTGAAATCGACAACCCCTGAGAGGGCACCCGCGGCTGGCCAAGCGACCTGCGGGAGGGTGCGGGTCGTGTCCAAGCTGGCGTGATGTAAAAAAGAAACGTCCCACCGAGACTGAAAGCAAGACCAAGAGACACCTTAGGGGTGCGTCGGGCCGACCAAGCCCCACACCTCCCAGGCCACATCGGGTGGGCTGCCCTCTTCCCCAAGGCACAACACCCAAACTGCCTCTGCGCCCTAGGAGTCCCCTAGGTCCCACCAGCCAGCGGGGGCCCCCTCCCTAGCCACTTCGCCTGAGGACTAACGACCCGCAAAGGGAGAGCCCAGGCCCTGCTATGGCCTAGCAGAGTAGAGAGAATATAAGTGAGGTGGGGGGCAGAGAAGGAGGGAAAGCTATCGAAGGCAAGGTCCCCGTTGTTCTCAGATGGAAGAGATCAGAAAAAGGTGACAGCTCGGTGGCTCTAGAGCAGGTAGTAAAACCAAAGTCATTTTTATAGTTTCCATCTGCAAGAAAGCTCACATCCCACCTATATCCCGCACGCCTGGAACCCCCGGGGTGCGGGTCCAAGGCTGCAAACGCGAGCGAGCCCTGCGGGTGGGGGAGGAGGCCCCCCGGCCGCCGGCCAGGCTGCCCGCAGGGGCGCAGGAGGCAGAGAGAGTTCCCAGCCGCCGCCGCCCCCCTCCTTCCCCTCGGGCCCGTCCGGCAAATTTCTTCCCTGGTTTCTGTTCGTGCCTTCCCTCCCTCCTCCTCCCCCGATATATTCGCTCTCTAAAACCATAAAAAAGAGATCAACTTCCCTAACTTCACGGAGCCCTTTTCAGTGACAAATATTGATGCCCAAAGTGTCTGCGCTCTCCCGCCCCCAAACGTTAAGAAAAGGCGCCCGCGAAAGGGGGACATAAAAAGTTAACAATGCTGTGAAAATATGTTTGCAGAAAATAGACAATCGTTGGATTAAACGTATTCAAGTATGAAATAATGCCTTTTTGTGTCAAAACTTGGGCGATGGGCGGGTACAAAAGTTCCCTGTGGCAGCTACTTGCTCCCTTTGTGAGCCGTGCGCTTTGGCGTCTCCACTTGGGCGCATTACTCAGAGCACTCTAAGCGCGATTGTTTCTCCCTTTCTAATGACATTTACCGGATCAAAACATGCTGTTAATTCGATCAGAAGGCTTCACCCTCCCTGACAAAGCCACAATAATTTCTCCTGAAGTTTGTTAAATTGACCAAAATTAGGCAAATGAATAGGGGTCTGTAGGCGCCCCCTCTCGCAGGTGACGTCGTATAATGCTCGCCTGGGCCAGCTGCATTCCCCCTTTTCTTCTCGGCCCACTCTTCTCCATGTTGCCCCCCCAATCCTCCCAGCCCCCCCCCACTCTCTCTCTCTCTCTCACACACACACACACACACACACACACACACACGCCTGCCTGTTTCTCCTCCCCCACCCTCTGGCATTATTAAAATTTAGCCCAATGAAACTATTCATACTTTTCAATGGACATTTTCGTATAGGATAATAGGCTACAAATTGAGCCTCTTCCCCCCGCGAAGAGAGAGCCCGAGGGGGGGAGAGAAGAAAGCAAGCGACGTGGCCAGGGAGTAGGGGGGAGCGTCGCGTGCCAAAGACCCGCGGGAGGGGCGAGGCGAGGCGGGAGCCTCGTGTGCCAGCCGCAGCCCCACACCTGCCGGGATGTCCGGACAAATAAAGCGGTGTAAACAAAAAGGGGGGAGATGGACGTGTCACCAAGTCGTGTGAGAAAAGCCTGGGAACAAACGGGGCGCCTCCGTCTCCAAGAGCTCTCCCTTGAACCCGGCGGAACAGCCTATTAAAGGCTTACTTAATTACTTTAATGACTCTGGACAGGCTTTAAAACGCACTCGGCGCTGGGACTGCGGGCTTGCTGGGATTTGTAAACAGGCAATCGTGTGAGACTCAGCGGTGGGACTAAAGGAGGCGACACTGTTTTGTGAGGGTCCTCGCCCCCCGGTGCCCGCGGCCGCTGCGCTCCGGCGCTCTGCGCCTGCGACTGCTGCAGGCGCTCGCTCGCCCGCCGGCCCCAGTTTACCGCCTCCTTTTCCCGCCTGGGCTGTTGCCATGCAAATGTTATTCCCCCGCCGATCACGTGTCCTTTGAAGGGCCACGTGGATTAACAAAGCTGATCTGCCCCCAGCTCGCCCCCCTCGGCTGCTAATTTTTTTTTTTTTAACTTCTTTAAAACTGATCTTGAATGCATACATCCCCCAAACGCAGCTCCCCTAATCCTATGGAATAATTCAACTCGTGAATGCACTTGGAGCCCTAGATGACCGCTTTATAAGGCAGTCCCTCGGAGTTGGGAGGCTGCAGTCTACCTGGGACACTCGAGGAAGCACACGAGGCGGAAAGTGGACGGGTGACTCGCGCCACCGCCTCTCCCGAGGGCGCGTACTGACCAGGATGTCAGACAAGCTCAAGGAACGCAAAGTGAGTCGGCTGAACCCAGGCGGCCCTTGCGCCCTGGTGGTGGGGGCGTCTGACTCCCCCAGCTGCCACCTGGCTGGACAGACGGCAGGGATGCGGCACGCGGGACTCTCGTGCGGAGGAACCTTGAGTGGTTTGAGTAGGGAATGAGGTTAGAGAGAGGAAACTCTTTAACTGAGGAGGAGCCCACGCCGAGGCTGGTGGCCACCTCCCCAGTCCCTGGCGCTCAGCTTGACGGCGTGGCCCGGCTGGGTAGGGCAGCTGGAAGAGGAGCGCACCAGCTTGCGCGTGGGAGGGCAGAGCTCATTTAACCCTTATGTGGAGGGGCAAGGACCCCTTGGGGGGGGTCCCCTGGGCAGCTTTGCGGGCTGGGAAGACGGTTGACACGCAGCTACAGCCATGACTTTGACGACTCTCTAGGCAACACTATCCTAAACGTACAAACCTCTGTTCGCAGAGAACCCCCGTTTCCCACAAAGTGATAGAAAAGCGGAGGAGGGACCGGATTAACCGCTGCTTGAACGAGCTGGGCAAGACTGTGCCCATGGCCCTGGCGAAGCAGGTAATGTCAGAGGCCGAGCTTGCACAGCCAGGCGCTGGGGATCCTCCGCTGCCACTCTCGGCAGGGATGCAGCGGGTCTGGAGACTGGGGGCCCGAGCGCCCGGTGAGCCCCAGGCGACCCTCTGCGCAGATCCACTGCGGCGCCCTGCTCACTGCTCCAGATAAAACCGCGCATCCAGACTGCTGGGGTCGGCTTGAGCCTGCGGGGTAGCTGCGAGGAGCCCTTCCTCCTTTTGCAGAGTTCCGGGAAGCTGGAGAAGGCGGAGATCCTGGAGATGACCGTTCAGTACCTGAGAGCCCTGCACTCGGCTGATTTTCCTCGGGGAAGGGAAAAAGGTGGGCGCGGGTTGGGCAAAGGGGAACCTGGGCAGGGAGAGTTCGCCGCATAGAGACATGGGGGTGGCAGTGGGGAAGGCCTGCAGGAGAGGTCTCCACTCTGGATGCGGCCAAGGGTGGGGGGCGAGGTTCTACGTAAGCAAGGGGGCGGGGGTTTCTGGGGATGCTGGATCCGTCGCCTGCTCTCAGGTGGGAAGGGTGGGGTCTGGTTCTTAAGGAGAAGGAGGTCGTTTGCTTGTGCTTTTCTGGCCTCCAGACTGGGGTAGGAGAGGACAGGCATCAAATGGGAACTCTGGCCAAAAAAAAAAAAAAAACCGTGACGGGAGGGAGGTGCCTGGCACACAGGTCGGGCTCCCGGTGGGGAAGGGGCTGCTCATGGTTTGTTTTTGTTTTTCCTTTCTGCGGGTTTACTCGCCCCTCCAGCAGAACTGCTAACGGAGTTCGCCAACTACTTCCACTACGGCTACCACGAGTGCATGAAGAACCTGGTGCATTACCTCACCACCGTGGAGCGGATGGAGACCAAGGACACCAAGTACGCGCGCATCCTCGCCTTCTTGCAGTCCAAAGCCCGCTTGGGCGCCGAGCCCGCCTTCCAGCCGCTAGGTTCGCTCCCGGAGCCGGATTTCTCCTATCAGCTACACCCAGCCGGGCCCGAACTCGCGGGCCACAGCCCCGGGGAGGCTTCCGTGTTCCCGCAGGGTGCTGCCCCCGGGCCCTTCCCTTGGCCGCACAGCACCGCCCGCAGCCCGGCACTGCCCTACCTGCCCAGCGCGCCCGTCCCGCTCCCGAGCCCTGCGCAACAGCACAGCCCCTTTCTAGCGCCAGTGCAGGGGCTGGACCGGCACTACCTCAACCTGATCGGCCACGCCCACCCCAACGCCCTCAACCTGCACCCCTCCCAGCACCCCCCGGTGCTCTGACGCTGCCTCGCCGGCCAGATTTCCCCAAGCTTCGGGCTCTGCTTAGGAGAAATACTGTATATTGTACAGGTGTAAATATTGTGCCAGCAAAAAACTGGGTGGGAGAAAGCCAAGAGCAAATTAGCCTCCCGGAGGATCTCCCCCTGCCAATAAACAATTTCTGAGAAAGACCCAAGAGATGGATTTCTTTGTTACCGTCTGTTCCTTCACAACCACGCTTGGAGGTGTCGAGGGCGCGAGTCTGATAGGGCCAAGGTGATGATCTTCAGGACGTGGGGGTAGGGGGCGCCGCGGGGTCTGAGGAGCAGGGAGGAAAGTCTAAATAGAGCCTCGTTTCGGGGCGGGAAGTCGTGGCTCCCTCTGGGCTCCAGACCCGCACGCGACAGGTGCGCACCTTGGGCATTTGCCTCGGAGCAGGACGCGCGCGAAGAAATAGGCCCATGACTCTCGGAAAATGCAAACCGAGGACCCGCCCCAAACTGGCTTTAGCGGACTTACGCCAGCTCCGACCCCGTCGCCCTTCCTACCGCGAGACAAGGCCGGGGGTCGGGCGCGCAGTACGCGCGGGCTGGCCGGGAGAGCGGCACAGCTCAGACCCCCGGGATGCGGGACTCTTTACGCCCTTAACACGTCTCTGAAAAACAGAATAGGGAGAGGAAGTAACTTCTGAGCCTTGGATCAAAAACAACATACGGCGAAGTTTGTTACTTTAGGATGACAACTACTGGGCGCCGCCGGAGGGTTCAGGGAAGCTGGCCTTGCCTTTTTGCGCACAGATCAGCTCAGCTTCAGGGACTCTAGGCAACCGAGTGAAGAGCCGGCAGCGATCGGGTCCAGAGACGCACTCCGCGGGGGACTGCTGCCTCGGCAGACCCCCCACCATCCGGACGCTGGGCCGTCTGTCCAGGTTCACAGGCCCGGTTAGAAAAAGGCCCCCTTTCCCCCCTTGCCGAGAGAGGGAGGCTGGATTTTAACCTTCTGCTCAACCCAGAGCGTCGTGAGGAAAATTTTCAGGGCCCAGAGGAGAGACTGCCAGTGATCTTTAGGAGATTAGGGTTTTCAGTTCCAACCGGATCTGCGCCCTACCCACAACACAGCGATACATTTGAAATAGCAAACAAAAATGTTTTTCTAAAGGCCCCAATAGCAAAATGAGCCTGCTATTGTAGGGTAAAATGAACAAGGTATCCAAGCTGCTAGGCTGATGGGTTTGCGGCGATTGGAAAATTTTTTTCCTTCATTGATTTTTTCCCCCTTTGTTCCTGTATTTCCTTTTTTTGTTCCCTAGCTCCGATACCCTTTAAATAAATAATTTGAAATCATGTAGCATGTTTTCCTGTTTCCAGAGGCCATCTAACCGAACTACAATGACTTGTCTTCTCCCAGATTAGCTGGAGGACAATAAATTAACTTATTCCATTTCTGCGGACAGGGTTTAAGGGAGCTCAGACCGGAGACTATTCACTGAGGTCATGGAATAGATGACCTGTAATTTGTAAACCATCAAACCTGATTGATACAGAGACAGGCGGTGGGGGGGGGGGGAGGAAAGAAAGAAAGAAAAGAAAACAAACAAAAAATAAACCGTCTTCATTACTTTGCCCATAAAGTGAAATTTAAAAGCGCATGGAGGGGGCACGGGAAATCGATAAACTTTAGAAAAGTTCTTGAAGTAAGGAGTTCTTGCCCTAATATCTACTCCACGTCACTACAATACTGATCTATAAAATGTGAGATGAAAATACCTTGTCCCCTTTCGAACTAAGAGAGCAGGAGGCTGAAAGCAAATGTCAGGCCAGGAGGCCTTCTGGATCACAAACATACATTGCGCAGTATGGGATGGAAGTGAATTATGCAGAAATGGGAGAATGCATGGTGCCTATTATTGGAACACATGTCTTACACCCATTTTCATCAGCGCTGGATACAGAATATGAAGAAGGCCTTTCAGGCTCTTTTTTTCTCTGAGCATTAAGCCAATCTGAATTCCCTTTGGCAGTGAAGCATTAAAGATATAGTGTTACCCTGGAAATATAAATTATTAATATATTCAGCATTTTTGTCACTTCTCAACTGTTAACCAAATTAGACAAAACTTTCTTTTACTAAGTAGATTTTCTCTTTGGGATTAGCTTTGGGAATGCACAGGGCCACCACAGTAAAAACTTTGGTCATTTACATATAATTTTGCAAACTTCCACTGGCCCATGACAGTCTTTGTACCTCAAATGTTGGTATTCTTGATTTTTTTTTTCTTTCTCATTTAACTGTGGAGGATAAAACCCTGCTTTGGATTTACAATGACTTTAGGATAAAAGTCTCCCTCCCCTTTCTCTTCCTCCCTCTTTCTCTGTGTGTGTGTGTGTCTCTGTGTGTGTCTGTGTGCGTGTGTGTTGTGTCTTTTTCAGAAACCTCCATCTCAAGTTCCAATTCTCCAGGCTTGGCCAAAAGTCAAACTTGGAATAGTCTGACTTTGCAAAAGATTAAAAATGTCACTCCAAAATGGAATCGATTCAAATCAGATTGTGACTTTAAAGTGTTCTTTCCTGCACTTTCTCTGACAACACATTACTCCCAGCCTCCCAGTCCCAAACCCCCACCTCCTCCCCCCTCTGTCTGAGTCTCTTATGCCCAATCCCTCCACTCTTTCTTTTAAGTAAGTTGTATAGTAATGGTTTCCAAGAGAGGCTCAACCAAACCCAGAAATAACAAAAAACAAAAAACAGTGGGTTTGGCTGGAGGTGACCCATTGTGATGCCTCTGAAAGGGGCAACCTCTTGTTTCTTGGGCTTCATCCTTGAGTGGGCAAGAATAAAAATAATCATCCCCATGAAATCAAAGGTTTTCTCCAGAGGCTTGAGGAACAAAGCTGATGGCTGGTGCTCTGGGTCGGTCCCTGTGGCTCTGTAGGGCCAGAAGTAGGAGCTTCTAGGCTCTCCAGCCGCCCCTGCCGAGAGAGTGGTAATACAGAGCTCACTTGTGCTTCCAAGCGTTATTGAACAAACACAGTCCACATATCCTTGGGGGCCCTCCAATCTGGGCTGCTACATACCCGGCACGGAAGCTGGAGGAGCAGGTCTTCACTGGCCCCACAAAAGTATGGCATTCCTAGGAACATGGTAATGCGTGTCTGCATACAGTAACACGCCAAGAAGAATAAGGCAACGTGCAGCATTTAGTAGGTGCTCAATAAACATTTGGGGAGTGACTAAATGACGTGCCTAACAGTGTTGAGCCTTTTGGAATTCTTCATCTGCCCTAGACCTCTTGTTTCTGGCCCCGAGACCCCTCCTAGAGACCAGAAATCACTGGTAGAGCCAACTGGAAACACATGGTATAACCTCCAAACATTCTGAGGGTCGTCAGGCATAGCAATGGCTCTGCCTTTGCCTAGAAATTCTACCTGTGGTCTGGCAGCAGGAGATGGTGCTTGGCCTGCTTGGTGAAGGCTATTAACTCTTGCTGAGGGCCCAGCTAAATGCAGACCCCAAATCCAGGGTTTGAACTCAGAACTAACCTGATGGGGTTCTGATCCTTTCATACGAGAAAGATCCAAGACTGGACTGAGCCAGATTCTACCCTCTTTTCTGCATCATTAGTTGTTCAGAGTGTGGCTTCTGGAGCCAGACTACCTGGATTTGCATTCCAGCTCTGCTGCACATGAGCTGTGTGCCTTCGGACAAATGACTAAGCTTCAATATGTCTGTTTCATCATCTGTAAAATAGAGATATTAAAAGTGCATATACCTCCTACGGGTTGCTAGGAGGATTAAGTGAACTGTTACATTCAAAGAACTCTAGACAGTGTCTGGCCCACAGTGAATGTTCAAGAGTTGTTAGCTACTGTAATAATAATTATCTAGTACTCCATCCTTTCTCCCAAAGAATCAAACCTTGGGGCTACCTCAAGATAAAAAGTAAAATGTCGAGGCAATCATTAAAAATACATAAACCAGGGCACCTGGGTGGCTCAGTCATTAAGTGTCTGCCTTTGGCTCAGGTCATGATCCCAGGGTCCTGGGATGGAGCCCCACACCTGGCTCCCTGCCTGGCAGAGAGCCTGCTTCTTCCTCTCCCACTCCCCTGCTCGTGTTCCCTCTTTCACTGTGTCTCTATCTCTGTCAAATCAATAAATAAAATCTTAAAAAAAAAAATCTGACCCCCCTCCCAAACAAATCTTAAACCTCCATTTAGGGCAAGTGGGGATAGGGAGCTCTAATTCCAGCACATGGTCAATTTGAGGGCTGTGGGCCCTTCTCCCAGCTGTGACTGTTACTCGGAGCCCCCCGATAACCTTGGAGTACCATGTCTCACACTCTCCCCTGCACAGAAAGCTGGCCTTGTGTTATCCTGCAATAGGTCTTGTACCTGCATTCCCACATTCTAGCTCCAATTACACATCAGTGCCTGTCTGGAGCCCATCGTTGTTTGGAACATGGGGTACACAAAAAAACAAATGCAATATTCCTTACGTACACTCTCTAATGCAGCTTTCTGCTCTTCTCAGCATCTCCCCCCACCCCTGCACTCTCCCCACGCAAGCCCTTCATCTGTCCTCCTCTTCCCCTGTCCGCTCCACTGCTGGCTCCAGGCTCCACCCCTGATGCAGGTGAAGGCTGAGCCCTGGAGGGACCCTGCCCCAAGTGCTCATTCCCTTGCTGTCTTGGCCTTCAGTCCTCATCCTCCCCACTTGTTGGATTGCTTGTCCTGCTATCTACTTCTCCAGGGGCCGGGGGCCTGGCTTAAGAATGTGTCTTAAGAATGTGACTTAAGAATGTGTGTCCCCCGTGTGGAAGGGACATCCTTGGAGGAATCCTTCGGACACCCCTAGCGCTCCCTTCCTGGTTTGCAGCTGTCAAGGGCGGTCCGTGCTCGGGAGCTGGGCCCAGGCACCCAGATGGCCACAGAAGCCCTTTCTCTCTCTGGCTGCTAACCTGCCCACAGGGAGCAAGCAAGCATCCCTACTAGGCTGGTTGGCAGATTTCTAGCTCTTCCTGTACTTCTTCTGGATAAGTTTAAGTTTAAGGTCAAGTGTTGCAAGCCCACCTCTTCATCCTCGGATCAGTAACAAAATAGACATTTTTATCTCCACCTGACACCTACATCTGTGTCTCAAATGATTCAGAGCACAGCGAGGAGGAAAAAAAAAAAAAGACTAATTAATCAGATAGCCTGAAACCCCAGAACCTGGGGGGTCTACACGTGTGCAGCTAGAAAGGTAGATACACACATACGCCCCTGTGCATCGGCCATGCCGACCCCGGAGCGCGTGCGTGTGTGTGCACAGGATGTCTGCTTGGGTACACGAGTGTGCACGTGGACGGGCAAACTGGAGCCGGAGGAAAGAGCCACCCACTGAAGAGAATGGCTGGGTGAGAACTTGAGGGACCCAGCTATTTCTGGTTGGCTTGGCAGATAAGTAGCAGCCGTGACGAAGGTCTGCACACCTGTTCCGTGATAAACTTTGCCAAGCCCTCTGCACCGTGGGAAGAGCTGAAATAAAGCAGAAGAGAGGCAGTAGGCGGTGTGGTGCCCGTCGGGGCCTGGGGGAGAGCAGGAAAGTCACCGAAGCCACAGAAAAGGGGGGTGGGAAATGGAGCAGGAACTCTGCACTGAGCTGCAGAGCAAAAAGGACCCCAAGAGAGCTGGGAACCTGCGTGCCTTGTAATTTCTCTATTCCTGACAGGCCTCATTTATAAGGTGTAGCTTAGAGGCAAGAGTCAATGAAAATCTAATAGTTAAAACTTTTTAAATATGATGAAACTTTTTAAATCCAGTATTTCTCTTGCAAGTTTTGACAAAATGAAAGTCCCTCCCCTCTATCACTGTTTTGTTATTTTAGGTCCATCAGGAAAGGTCTTTCTTTCTTTTTTTTCTTTTCTTTTCTTTTTTTTTTTTTTAAGATTTTATTTATTTATTTGAGAGAGCAAGCGAGCAAGAGAGAGAAAGCATGACCAGGGAAAGAGGCAGAAGGAGAGGAAGAAGCAAACTTCCTACTGAGGGGGGAGGCAGATGTGGGGCTCAATCCAGAGACTCCAGGATCATGACCTGAGCAGAAGGCAGATGCTTAACAGACTGAGCCACCCAGGGGCCCTAGAGGTCTTCTGCAATAAAAGAGTTTCATTTCTACTCACTAAACACTAGGACTTCATTTTCTTTTTTCTTTTCTTTTCTTTTCTTTTTTTTAAGATTTTATTTATTTATTTGACAGAGATCACATACTAGGCAGAGAAACAGAGAGAGAGAGAGATGGGAAGCAGGCTCCCTGCTGAGCAGAGAGCCCAATGTGGGGCTCAATCCCAGGACCCTGAGATCATGATCTAAGCCGAAGGCAGAGGCTTAACCCACTGAGCCACCCAGGTGCCTCAGGACTTCATTTTCTACATAAACAGGATTCCTATTTCGTATGTATATCCAAATATAAAACTGTGACCTAGTCCCGTTGCTT
This sequence comes from Mustela erminea, assembly GCF_009829155.1. NCBI lineage: Eukaryota > Metazoa > Chordata > Mammalia > Carnivora > Mustelidae > Mustela > Mustela erminea. Next base: position 25,221,791 of record NC_045634.1, on the reverse strand, counting down.
TCCAAATACAACCTAAAATGTACTTAGCGAAGAAAAAGAAATGCTAGAGGGTAGCCACGGGGAGAATGCACACAGGCCATGGAACTACAAGGTACAACGCGGCTCCGTACTTCTGGGATGTATTCTGTCCCACTTAGATGTCCAAGCCACGACTGCAGCCCATACAGCCTCCGCAAAACTGGGGGGAAGTCGGGGAGGACAGTTCTGGACACTTAGAGAAGTTGTTCTGGAAAAAGTCAAATTGCAGGGAGGGTCATTTGCAAATATATATTCTGGCCGCAAGCCACCAACAATAAATTGGTGGAAGCGTGAAGAGTCCCTGATCTCACAGACCCTTCCTCCTCTGACATCCAGTTAAGAGGGAGGTAGACAGGAATACATCGGAACCTCATCTGAACTGTAGCACAGCTCAGTCAGAAGGACCCGAGCAACATGGGTGTTGTCGAATTAGAGCTGAATTGTACCTGTTCTGACCCCGAGGCCCGGGCCAATGATGGCTCGAACATGTGCGCTGACCCGAGGCTATAGGGGTGGGGCAGGGGAGACATTTCATGGGTGTATCGGTAATTTCAGAGGGACAGTGCTGGTTCAGAGTGAAACATTTCTTCGAATGCAATTAAAAACTGAAAGAGAAATTTTAGGCATTCTAAAACTACTGAAAGTTGGATGATGTTATCTGCTTTCTTGGTAGGAAAGGAACACTGATCAGTGAGACAGCATTTTTGCATCTGTTCAATTAGGAATTACAGAGAGAAACACCAGGAAAGCTGGTCATGCTTTGGAGGATGATGGACTTTAAGAAACAGTGAGTCCCAAGAAGCATCGAATGCTTCCTCTGAGGACAGTCCTTTGGGTAGTAACAAAGAGATGCGGAGAACGAGAACATACGATAAATTTATGTTGTGCCTGAAGGTGGTTTGGGGGCATGAGGTGTTTGCTGTGGTTTGCAAGCTTCTTCCAAGAAAGATTCTGTGGTCTGTTTTTACATATAATGTCTGGTCGCACTTTGCCAGGACACATGAACTTTATCTTTATTAAGGAGGAAGGTGCAGAGCTGAGGTACTGACCAGAGGTCTGGGAAGAAAACTATCAACATGCAGCCTCTTAAAAGGCCCTCTGTAGGGTCTTCTAGTCACCCTGGAACCACAGGAGAGAAGATCATTGGATAAATAAACTCTTTCTCCCCAAATATATAAATATATCGCAACATCAATGTTTCTTCCCTTCCCTTCTTTCTCTACCCACCCCCACCGGTCTCCATCACCAACTTTTTCTCTTATTAGATAGGATCTACTTATCCTGAAGATTTCTTTGGAGTTCCTTAATGTAGGCAGGGGTATCCTATGCAAAAGAAGGGAAAGTGCTCCCATTTTCTTTTCAGATCTCCTTACCTCCCGGGAGACTCACCATCTGCCTCCCCCCATCCACCACTGTCCCTTGGTCGGTCCCTCTCCCTTCTCCTGAACTCCACATCCAGTCATCACGTCGGGTTGAGTTTACCTCCTATCTTTTGAATCTGTTCACTTCTCTCTCCTCTGCCACAGCCAGAGCCCAGGCCACCAACGTCCCCCTCCAGCTTCCCAGCCACCAGCTGCCACGTTTACTTCCTCTAGTTCACTGTCAACATGGCCGCCAGAGTGATTTCCTTCTAACGTACAGATCCCAAACTCCCCTGCTCAGCATTAACAGATGCCTCCCCAGGCCTCCTGGGATAAAGTCCAAGTTCCCTGTTCAGGTCTTCCTATTGTGGCCCCCCATACTTCTTGGGCCTCCCTGCTTGCTACCAACCCAGACTCTACATCAGGCACACTGTGTCCTTCACAGCTCAGGAGTACAGAGCTCTCTCTCCTGCCAGGCTCTCGTGTATGCCACATTTCAGAGGCAAAGAGAAGTTCAGAGAACCTTTTCCCCTAGGTGACTGGTCAGGACGCTCAGACCTACCTACTCTTCGTGGATGGGATGTGGATATTGACTCACCTCACGTGAAGGGGAAATGCCTACTTGCAGTAGCACTGAGCCCACACCTACAAATCTCTCTCTGAAATGGCTTCAGAAACATGGACAAAATCATATGAAAATGATGCTCTTGTCTGTATGTTTTTTCTGGACTTTAAAAATAAGTAGCACCATTATTTGAAGCATTAAATACACTCACCAAGAGGCATGGCGATTAAGAACATAAGCTCGGAGCTAAACTGCTTGGGTTAGAGTCTTGGCGCCACCATTTTCTAGCTGTATGACCTCGGACAAATTATTTAACAGCTCTGATCTCAGTTCCCTGGTTAAATGGACCAACAGTACCTACCCGTAGAGGGGATGTGAGAACAGTTAAGGCAGCGGTGCCTGGCCAGTGGTCTATACCCAGGAACTTAGCTATTACGGCTGAAGTCTGCATGGGATTGTTATACAGACTAAAGCAACTGCCTTTCAAACTGATGACCTATTAGTAATATTGGATATTTGGAAAAAAAGTTTATCTTGTCAATTCATTGTCTCTTTTTCTTTGAACCTGCCTTGATGTTCGTGTTTTCCTGTGTCAGAGAAGACATCAAGATGGAAGAAAGGAAGGTATCTTTTGTTGTTAGGACTCGCTAGGTACCAGGCACAGGGGCAGCTCCAGAAGTTCTAAATAGAGCTCAGAGCAGCTTGGGGATGGAGCAGGACGCGGGGACATGTCTTAAGCTGCGGACACACTGTTCAGGGAGGCCGTAGCTGAGCTGATGAAAACTGAGAGCCCAGTCCCCCAAAGGCAGTCCTTGCTGTCTTCCCTGACTTAGCACGCTTCACATGCTGCTGTCCCATTTCATCTTCACGGTCACCCTCGAGTTTCAGATGAGGGCTAACTCAGAGAGTCCGTCCTAAGGCACACAGTCTCTTTGGGGCAGAGCTGGGATTTGAACTATGATATGTCTATGTCTGCTTCCCAGCCCAGTGTCCTTTCTTCTCTGCAGCAGCCGCCACAAGTCAGGAACATCTCCGCACTTTCTTAGAATAGCAGGGTTTGGACAGAAGCTTGAGAATACTCTTCGTGTACAAAGTTGTGGTCCTCCAGGACTTTAAAACTCGGTGGCTGGACGTCCCAACACACAATCTTTAAAATGCAGGTTTCAAAAAACCATGTAACATTACAAGACTAATTACAAAAGCAATAGGTACTCATTGCAGAAGACTATAAACACTTTCGAAAGTAGAAGGAAAATACAAAAACACCCATAATACCACTATGTAGTTATAAGCACATTTTTTATATGTTTCCTTAAAACCTTACTGTGCACACACTAATTTTAAAATGAGTTTTAAATAGCGAATACATTTATATGATATAAAATGTTTACAGTACAAAAGGGTTAAGAGTGAAAAGTCAGGGTTCCTCCTCCCCAGGCCTAGCCATCCTATGCTTTTCCTGGGAAGCAATCACTATTACCAGTTTTTTATGTATCCTTTAAAAGCTAGTCCATGCATACGTATAAAGAAGGTCATTTTACAATTCTCTTTATTTTAAAAAATGGTACATTAAAAAAAAAAAGATTTAGGGCCCCGGGTGGCTCAGTTGTTAGGTGTCTGCCTTCAGCCCGGGTCATGATCCCAGGGTCCTGGGATCGAGCCCTGCATTGGGCTCCCTGCTCTCCGGGAAGCCTGCTTCTCTCTCTCCCGCTCCCCTTGCTTGTGTTCCCTCTCTCACTGTGGCTCTCTCTGTCAAATAAATAAATAAAAATTGTTTTTAAAAAACATTTTAGAAAGATTTATTTATGTTAGAAAGAGAGCATGGGTGAGCAGGGGGAGGGGCAGAGGGAGAGGGAGAGAGAGAATCCTCAAGCAGACTCCTGGCTGAGCACAGAGCCCAATGCTTGGCTCAATCCAATGACCCCGAGATCATGACCTGAGCCCAAATCAAGAGCTGGGCGCGTCATCGACTGGGCCACCCAGGTGCCCCAAAATGGTATGTTATTTTATGAGTAATATAAACATACTGTTTCGTGCTCTCTTGACCTGACCCACCTTCCATCTCCTTTAGAGTCATGTCTCCTTCCCAGCATTTCACACTCATATTCACTCAGGAGGTTGCCTAGGCCAGTCAAAATCGCCTTAAAATCTGCCTTTCTGGTAAATCCAGTGTGAGAGGGACCAAAGTCTTGAAATTTTTCCCAAGATCATCCGGTAACTATTGCACCGAAGAGACAGGAACCAGAAACCCCATCACCTGAAGCGTCTCTTTAGCAGGGCGGCACATATGCAGGATGTGTGACGTTCTGTCACAGCTCTCTGAACAACGTCCTTCTGGTAAGTTAAGTCCTTCTAAGTAGGAAGGGTCACTGGGTCTAAACAACTTGCCTGTTCTACCCGTTACAACTCTGACTCCCAAAACTAGTCAAGCTCTCTGCTGCCTTTGCAAATGCGCTTGGTCCTTTCTTCTAGAAACTTGTTCCACCACCATCGCAACCTCCTCAGCTCTCTTCTTTATCTGGTGCACTCCTGTATATATATTACGTGTGTGTGTGTGTGTGTGTGTGTGTGACTATTAAATTAAAGCAATATTTTCTAACCTCAATTTCACAACTGGACAAGTGACAAGCATTACCTACAGTCGTGGAAGCAACCCAAAGACTGAACCACAAGCAGCCACTGAAACAGAAGCTTATGAAAGCAACACAGGAACGAGTTAACAGTGGTTTCAGGAATGTGAATTACCTGCGCACAAGAATAAAACCCCAAGGGAAACTTGGCCAATTGCACTGCGGCGATGGTGAGAGCATCATACATTAGGGAAGAGATTAAAGATGGTCATAAAATGCTTGCTAAGAACTTTGAAAATCTGTTTATTGTAAAATCAAATAAAGATGCAGAAAATGGCATGAAACGATGACTAGTTTAACAGCGTGCTTTAAGGTGGATACCCTTACCTACCCGGCAGGTGAAACAACGCTGCCATTTCCTTGTCGCCTCACACCCCCCCCCCCCAATTACCCACTGTCCTGCCTTTTACGGCAAGTACTTGCTATGAGGATTAAAGAATTTATTTACTTACTTGAGAGAGACAGAGATGGTGACAGAGATGACAAGAAAGAGCATGAGTGCGGAGGGGAGGGAGAAGCAGGCTCCGCGCTCGCTGACCAAGGAGCCCAATGTGCGGCTCCAACCCAGGACCTCGGGATCATGACTGGAGCCAAGGCAGCTGCTCAGCCAACGGAGCCACCCGGGGGCCCCTAGCTGGGTGTTAAAACATAGCTTTATCACCCAAATGTGCATCCCTGGACTATGATACAGCTTAGTTTTTGTCTTGCTCATCTAAAAATGTTTGATACGCCTTTTAAATCTCTTTCAATCTATAGAATCTCCCCTCCAACCCGCTCAGTTCCTTACCGTTGATCTGTTGGGAATGCCCAGGCCATGCGCCCCAGTTTCTCTGAGGCTGGATGTTGCTGGTGGTCAACTGGCGGCCGCTCCCCACGCCCCTCCCGCAGCTCCCGCAGCGGGGTCCAGAGGCTGGCACAGACTCAGGTTTGAGTGCGCTGACAAAATGAAACCCTTCGGGTTCGCGAACCCTGGAAGGAACCACAGGTGGCCTCGCCGTTCACCTGGGGCTCCCTCCCTGCCCTCGGACACCTGCTGGTCGGGGCGGTCAGACACGGATTTGCTCGCGGTGTCGGTGCACACCCGCATTGGGCCCTAGGAGTTCGCTGCTCTGACGGCTCTTGTGACACAGAGGAAGGCACCAGGCTCTCACTGCTTTAGGCCAAGGCTGGCCTGGCCTGCGAGTTTATTCCCTGACACCACACCCACGAAGCTCCGGGAACGGACACATTCTCTCCTCTTCCACCCCGACACGCTCGCCTGCTCCCCACTTGTTACCAAATACGACTGACGAGCATACTGAAGGGGGGACGAAAAGGACTTTAAAGTGTGAAACTGTTCCAGTGACCTCGCTGAAAATTCTGAAATGCAGCTTCGTGTTACCTTTTATCATCTGAAGGCACTTTGGGCCCAGGGGCATTTAAAGCAACACAGCGGTCGCCTGTCCCTGTCGTCAGTGACCTCTGACTTAGACGACAGTGGACCAGCACGGTCGTGCTAACAACCAAGATGTGTGCAGCGCTGTTCTTTGAGGAATCAAAAGCACCTCAGTGGTCCGTTTTTCCTGAGGAAGGATAAATAGATCCTGTTTTTGCGATCAGGCTGAGTGACACGCCCTTGGTGCCTCACAGGGCAGTGACACACCGTTGAGCTGGGGGAGTCGTCCTTGGCCCTTCCCCCGCTCACCTCTACACAATCCTTCCCTCGCCTCACCTCTTCCCCTCACCCGCAGTCCTTCAGCGCCGGCAGAGGCCAAGCCTCTACTTCCCACACAGGACGCTGCACGGCCTAACGGCTCCTCAAAAATCTCGTTTTCCACAGAGCAGTCTGAGTGGCCTGTTTACAGGGAGTTTAGATCCTATTTTCCTCTCTTCCCCCACTAAGGACTTCAATAACCTGTCGCGGCTGCCATGGAGTCCAAAGGCCTCGCCAGTCTGCAGGCAACATGTGTTCCTTGAGCCCCATCCACCCACCCTCATCCCTGTGCGCCCCACGTGTCCCCCTGGGCTGCCCACCTGCTAGGCTTCCCCGTCCCCCCGCGTGGCGGCCCTTCTCAGCGTGGGCCTCCCACGCTCTCCCCGCTCGCTCTCCCTTTCCCTGTCGGTGTCAGCGATACCCTCCTGGACCACCTCCTAAATCCAGCTGCCCCGACACTCAGCCACTGAACATCCAGTAGGAGAAAACTGTTGCTTTTGTCTTTTTAGATTACTCCTCATGTTTCTTTTAAATAGTGGTCCAGATATAAATTTACCAATTTAACCATGTTTACGTGAACAGTTCCATGGCATGCCGTCTCTTCACACGGCTGGGCGGCTAACACCAACGGTCCACCCACAGAAGCTTTCCGGCTCCCTGTACTGAAACTCTGTGCCCCTCCAACAACGCCCCATTCCTCCACCCCTACTGGCGCAACCACCATTCTCCTGTCCGTGAATGGGGCTGCTACTGGTATTTCACCTTAGCGGAACTGGTAAACATTTGTCCTTTGGGGTCTGGCTTATTTCACGTAACCACTAATGTCTGCATTCTCACATGGGTCAGAATTTCCTTCCTCTTTAATACTCTTCCCGTCTATGTCCAGTCCATATTCTGTGATTCCCTTCATCTGTCGATGGGCCCCTGGGTTGCTCCCACCTCTTGGCTACTACGAGTAATGCTGCTGGGAACATCGGTGTCCAAACATCTCTTCAAGCCCTACTTTCAGTTCTTTGGGGCCTATACCCAGAAGAGGAACTGCTGGATCACATGGGAACTCTATTTGTAATTTTATAAGGTACCACATACTGTCTTCCAGAGACCGCACTGTGTCATCATCTCCCTTGCCAATTTCTCCACATCCTTACCAACATTTGTTATCTTCTGGTTTGTTTTTATAATTCCCATCCTAAAGGGTAATTGTTTTCATAATTCCTTCATTCTAAAGGTGAAGTGGCATTTCATTGTGGTTTTGAAGTGCATTTCTCCAATGATAAATGTCTGGTGTCTTTTCATGTTTATTGTCCATTTGCATATCTTTGGGGAAAATGTCTATTTATGTTCCTTTGCTTATTTTTATTTTTAAATATTTTATTTATTTATTTGACAGAGAGAGAGAGAGAGAGAGATCACAAGTAGGCAGAGAGGCAGGCAGAGAGAGAGGAGGAAGCAGACTCCCTGCTGAGCAGAGCCCGACTTGGGACTCGATCCCAGGATCCTGAGACCATGACCCGAGCTGAAGGCAGAGGCTTTAACCCACTGAGCCACCCAGGCGCCCCCTTTGTCTATTTTTAAATTGGGTTGGTTTTTTGCTGTGAGGTGCTGGAGTTACTTATATATTCTGGATATTACCCTTTTATCAGATAGATCATTTGCAAGTATATTCTCCCATTCTTTGGTTGTCTTTTCACTGTGTTGATAGTGTCCTTTCAGGTACAAAAATTGTAAATTTTGATAAAGCCCAAATTATCTTTTTTTTTTCATTTTGTTGCTTTACTTTGGGTGTCATATCCAACAAATCACTCATAGTTTTTAAATATGTTTTTATCTGAGTTTTTGTTTCATGAATGTCTACCCCAATAGACTATGCATTTCACAAAGGCAGAAACCCGTTTCCCTCACCATCCTACCAATGACTGGCAGGTGATCCAATACATGTATCTGTAGGCTGATGAATGCGTACCTTCTGATGTTTTTAATTTGTGATATAGTATGGTACCCTATTAGCGTGCACATTTATATGAAAAATACTGACTGACAAATGTGGTTTCTGTGTGCTATTTAATTATCTTTAGCTTGAAAAGTCACACTAAATTTAGGTGCATGCCTTTAAATCAGACCACAAATTTCAAGAAGTGTTGGGGGGAAAGATTAAACACAACAGAAATTATATCAGGGGCTTATTTTAAAAACACTTTCCCCAAAAACCTTTACAGATCAAAAAAGGAAAAGACTAAAAACAATCTCCCAAGTTAAGCCCATCCATTTCAGGCATGAGGTGACTGGATTATATATTTCTTCGTTCTTTGTTGGCAGTTTTCCAAAGTGGTATAGACCCACTTCCTAGCTTAAGAGATAGCCTGGATAAAGTGCTTAAAAAGCCTTCCTTTCCTTTCTGATTTGGTAAACTTTCAGGAGGAAGTTAAAAAGCATATTTTCTGCCTCTGAGATCAAGCAAATCCAGAAAGGGCTCTCCAGTTCCTTCACTTATTTGCCTCTGGGATTTAAAACGGAACGGGGCTTGTATTGCAGTTGCGAAACAGCAGGGGGAGCTCATGAGGTTTTTAAGTCAGCTATTACCAACCACTGCCCCCCCCTTCCAAAGAAACAACTTCACATTAAGTATCAACTGAAGAGTTCCAAGGTCAAGCCCAAAGAAGGAGAAAAGGAAGCAACAAAAATAAAATTCTCCTAATGAGAGGTGAAAATGGCCCAAATCAATTTCATAATAAAAGACTGATACAAACTAACACTTAATCCAGGCCCACAAATCCGACTATCCTTAAGTAACATAACAAGCCAATGTACCTGGGGTGCCCAAGACCCCATGACTGCCCCAAGCCCTTATTTATCTTTCTCCTGTGTCCAAATTAAGTGACTAGGCAGCTGGCTTAAAAGCAATTATACTTAAATTGTCTAAACATGTTTTTTTTAAATATTCAGTGAATTTCTTTTTGGGGAGCAGCTTCAATTGTGTAAAAAAAAAAAAAAAAAAAGAAAGGAAAAGTGGGTTGTAAACAACAGAATAATAAAAAGAATATACAAAATATAGCCCGTATTCACTGGAAAGAGTGAGGGGAACCAGAAGCTACATACTGAGCTTTAGAGCTGGGCTAAGAGTCACTCCCTGTGAGGACAGGAGTGGTGTGACAGATATGAACAGTGGAGTATTTCCTATTGAGGGAGAAATCCTAGCAAGTGATACTCGCTGCCATGATGTCCTTTGAACCTCAGCCTGGTTGGTCATCACCGGCTTTAGTCCTGAGGCCCAACGGCGAATGGAGCGGAGAAGCCCGGCCAGCAGTAGGCAGAGGCTCAGGCCGCTCACAGGCCTCACCAGGACTAGGAAGGGCTGTGATGTCTCACCTTTGCTCAGACTCTGTCAACAAGTATGATAGCTGAGTGTCTTGGAACACATCTGGAAGTAGCTGTCGCCTCTTCTAGGGGGGCTAATGCTGACATTGGGAACACGGACGGATTTTGGCGAGTGGCCAGAATGTCTTACAAACACCATAGGTTCAGGGTCTTATCTTGGTTTGTGATCAGTGCTTCCCAAAGAGGATGGATCTTTCCTTACGTTATTTCAGGATGAGTATCAAACCTTCAAACAAAATATTGTGAGTTGTAATTGTACGCAACAATGAGAGATCTAATTTGGAAAGCAACTAGGATAAATACATGTGTAGAAACAGAGGCCAGCTCAGTTTCAGGCTATTGAGTTTTCTGTGTCTTCACACGATTTCAAGGGCTTACAGAAAAGAAGCTGCTTATACTAGAGTAGACACTTTCAATAAACTCCATCAGATGAAAGCATGCACGAATCATGCATAATTATGAACTATAATAATTTAATTTTCTTAAAAAGATGATCAATTTCCCCCCAAAACTAGATTAGAATGTATTCTTGGGTGAAAATATACATTCAGAAAAGAAATGAAACCATAGGAAAAAAGGTCAGTGCAATAGTGTGACCTTAAAAAAGAGCCTCTTTAAACAATTTAAGGCTTCTTACCTCTTTAAAAGAATATATATTTTTCCTGCACGAAATGCCTGAGGTTCACGTCATCTGAATCTTTAAATCCTTTTTCTATGATAATTTTTGGAAATTCAGTTTTTAATGATCTTAAAAAACTTTTGGAGGAAAAAAGAAAAGAACAAAGGAAGCTTTGTTTTCTTCATACTAATTTAATTCAACCGCAACAAGAAGAACCTCAGAACTAAATCCAACTTTTATTTCGGTTACAAAAAAACACTGAAATTCACCAGAAATACCACCCAAAGTCCCTGGTGACAGGAATTCGCTTACTTCACAGCAGCATATACAAGATCAATAAACAAGTAGTAAACGCCCTGGAAGGAAAAGAAGTCCTTGAATTTACAAGTTTAGTAAGCCCCGTACTTAGCCGGTAGACCGCTGTCTCCAGCCATACAGCTCAGAGACTGGCGATGTGTCTGATAAAGACGGCCGGTGGCAGGCTTTTCTCATATGGGAAGTACTGCCTATTCCAATCACCTGTTGAATAACAAACCCCCAAGTTATCCCAGTTATCGTTTCCCTCCGTTCTGAGCATCCTACGCAGAGGTGAGGAGCCTGTACAGAGGGGCCCTCCACTGCTCAGGTAGGTCTTTGGTCCATGGACGTGCTTACCGCTCCCGTCACTAGGGAAATGAGATTCAGAAGAAGACCTTAAGGTCAGATGAGAAGGGACGTGAAGCTGGCCTCTCGAAGGAGCTCAGGATCTTTCCCACTCATCCTCGTGTGCTTTGTTCCACAATAAGGATGGGTCAGGATGTTGCCTTTTACTCCTCTCCACAAGGCCAAGGACGATTTTATTGTTTGCTTTAAGAGTGAATAAGATATTTCTTCTGTTGAGTTATTTCTGCAAGTACTGGCTGGGTGGGTGTTCACTGAGTATGACAAATGTTGAGGTGTTCAGGTATGATTGAGGAGTGCTAGATTAAATAAGAATATTCCAAGCCTGCTTCAGACCACCCATTTCCAAGGGCTTCTGAGTAGACAAAGATGGTGAAACATAGCAAAGAAACACTTCTAACAAGCGAAAAATTCTACCCTAATCACTAAGCAGAGCTGGAGTGAGCAAGATTGAACTTAAAGAATTTCCTATCACCAAGTCTGATCGGTGTAAACAGCAGAACCAAAGGACATTGTAAAAACAGTCCAACCTGCTTTCACTGGGGCTCATACCCAAGGGCCAGATCTGTATTCTGGAGTACGAAGCCTGAACACCTGGGGCTATTTACAAAGAAGCAGAGTAATGAGGGAATGACACTGAAGGAGTAAAAAAGATGTGGACTCCGGATGCCTGGGTGGCTCAGTCGGTTAAGCGTCTCCTTTTGGCTCAGGTCATGACGCCAGGGGCTTGGGATCGAGCCCTGCATGGGGCTCCCTGCTTAGTGGGGAGTCTCCTTCTTCATGTGCATTCTCTCCCTCGCTCTCTATCTTATTCCATAAATTGGAAATGCTTTATTGCTTTCCAAATAAGAAAGAGCTAAAATTGCTTTTATGGCTTAGTGTGTGATGGGTTTGTGGGGTCGCAGTTTTGTTATTCCTGGGGGTGTCTGTTCACTACAGTCTTCCTCCTGGGAGTGTGAAGCTTTCTGGTTTTTTCATGAGCTTCTCTTCACCAGGCTCAGAAACATCCACCGGAGATTTCTCATCAAAAAGACCAGATGCCCCTCCCCTGAAAAAAAAGATACAACCCTTTCTCCTTCGTAATATACACTGCCAATTGCCCCAGTGTTCCCAGCATTAACTGTGGGAAAACAGTAACACACAACACAAACTCATGATGCAAGCATTATGAAGTTACAGTTTCTCATCGCTGTTAACATCCCCAGATGATGGATCTTTTAGAGGATGAAGTTTTTTAAAAAACAGTTTCAAAGATGACACAGACTGATATAAACTCATGACATTGGTGTCTGCTGCCTGAAGATTCATTTGAGCTGGGAATACTGTCAACGCACGAAATGTCACTGTGGTTGGTGTTCGTCTTCTTGTGCGTCGTGCACACCATGTTCTCTTTCAGAGCTTTCTGAGCTGAGGGGTTTCACTGACAAGGTATCCTGACTTCATCTGGAGTCACGATTTCTTACTTCTTTAGGATTCAGATGATGGAACTGAATTCTTGAAGGACTCTGACAGTTCAGCCTAGGTAATCTGCCCTTCTGGAAGACCTAGAAATGCACCCATGTATATCAAAATCCATTCTTAAAATTGTATCACATAAAAGGAAATATATGAGGAGATTATAAAACTTGTGCAGATTTCCACGTGGGTTGCGGAGGCTACGTTTTCAAATTTTCATTGAGTGGTGAAATTTTCATTGACATCTCCCTTAAGTACTCAAGATACTCACCATCACTAAAAAGTAACAACTGTAAGACCCCCACATAACATAGCTAGTTTTTAATTCCATGGTCCAGAAGAAGAAAGAAAAAAAATTATAATGAAGGGCATCTGGCTAGTTCAGTCAGTAGAGTACGTGACTCTTGATCTTGGGGTTGTGAGTTCGAGCCCCATGCTGGGTATAGAGATTACTTAAAATAAAATCTTTAAAAAAAAATTACAAAGAAAATCTTGAAAATCCCTAGTCTTGACAGTTAAAAATCATGCAAATTTTTTTCGGGAATTTTGAAGGATACTGAACAATTGACTTAAAGGGTCTGAATTTTCTGGGGCGCCTGGGTGGCTCAGGGGGTTAAAGCCTCTGCTTTTGGCTCAGGTCACGATCCCAGGGTCCTGGGATCGAGCCCCTCATCGGGCTCTGGGAGTCTGCTTCCCTTCCCCTCTCTGCCTGCCTCTCTGCCTACCTGTGATCTCTGTCTGTCAAATAAATAAATAAAAATCTTAAAAGAAAAAAAATAAAGTGTCTGAATTTTTCCATAAATCAGAATTTGGTCCCCATTAATTAAAGGCTGTTACTTGCCCCCTCAGGAGGGGAGAGAATGACCAGTGAATGGGCAGTGGCGATCCTGGGGGAGGGGAGCTCAGTTACAGGAAATGAAGGCCCAGCCCACAGGACAGGGTCACAGAGACTTGTGAATTAGACAGGACTCCTCCCGCCTCTGGGCCCGCAGCCCAAACAGAATGTGTGGCCTGAGTGCAAGAAACTGGCTGCAACCTCCCAAGCACTAAAAAAGAAAAGAAAAAAAGCACCCCCTCACCCCCAACTCCCCAGTGAAGGCCAGCATGCTTCTCAAAAGACCCTGTAACAGTCCGGGCGACGGAGTGGGTGGGCGCCGAGGCCTGGTGCTGTCTCTGACAGGACACCGAGCAGGGCCAAGAGGCCCAGGAGACCAGATCCAGGCACACCCAAGGGCAGGGGGAGAGAAGCCACGAAAACCCGGTACCCCTAACGAGCGGCTTTTGCACTTGGGTGAAAGAAGCTAGTGACAGAAACCTTCCAGGCTTTTGTGTGGGGAAAGGGCAGGCGCTGTCCATCCTTTTTGGGGGGCTGCTAAAAAGAAGGACTTTCAGAGTCTTCACGAGAGACGTGGATTTTAAGGGCAACCTTGGGTCATACAGAGCTAATCAACCGAAAACAATAAGAAAATGAGCCTGACCGTCAGCGAGTATCTGAGGACTTTATCAAAAAGAATTAGAAATGGACAGATTCACTGGGAGCTGCAAAGGATCAAATCTGCAAGGTGGCATTGTGTGGCCGGGATTAAATTATTTATTCATTGTTAATTTATTTATTTATGTATGTGCAAATGACCTTGCTGCTGCAGGTGCTAAGGGGCCTCTGAAAAGGCTGGGTTTTTAGATCCAGGCCTAGAATATTGGTCCATTTAACTCATTCTTTCCTTAAGGCGATCAGCACTGACTTTTATCTAAGGAGATAGAGGAGGAAAAACCGTATGTGTGCAGGGAAGGATGCAGGACTTGAGCAGCCCTGAGGACCCAAGAATTTCAGCTCCATTCAAGATTCTGGGGAAGGCTCCATGCAGTTTAATGTCCAAGAAATTAGCAAATGAATGCTTATGTCAATATGCGAAAAATCCCTGTTAGTTTAAACAGATAAAAAGCCTGTGGGGAAAACCCAGAAAATGCAGGCTTTTTCTTTCCCTTTTTAGTTAATTTTTAAAAGAGGGCACAGCCCTTCTGGAGTTCTATGGAAACCCACAGATGTCAAAAAAATGAAAATAAAAAACAGTCTAGTGGATGCTTGATCTTGTACATGCCTGAAATAGTCTCAGTGTAACTACTGGAAGAAATAAGGAGATTTTATCAGCCATGCTTTGTACCATGATCAGTATTCGGTAATGTCCTGCCCAAACTGAAAAGCGGAGAATTCATCTTTACCTCCTACACATGCCTCCGGCATGAAAACATATAATTACTCGGTAAGTATAGCGACAATTTATAGGGGAAACCTGAGGGTGAAATCAATAGGGGCATTATTATCTCTAAGTTTAGGCGAATAATGATGAACGAAATGGTCATCCTGTGTTCCCGGTGACCCGGCACAGTGGGGACACTGTGTCGGACATGACCTTTGGAGAAAGAGCATACAGGAGCTCAGCGTGGGGGCCTCAGACATACTGAAGCTGGCGACCTCATGCCAGTGAGTCCTCCTTAAGGAGAGAAGGAGAAAAGCCCACTGACTTTGCAAAAGAGATACAAGACAGCTAAAGATCCCTGAAGGAAAATCCTTCTACTAGATGGGCAAGGGTTGTTAAACAAATGATCTGACTCAGGAAACACTGCCTTTCAGAATATACACTACCTCTCAAGGTGAATTAGAAACCACTCTTGAACTACGAAGAGGTAAGCTTTCCCCAGAGGAGGCAAGGGTCGGGGGGAGGGAAGTGGGAAGAAAAGCAGAAAAAAAGAAAGAAAAGAAAAAACAAAGGAAATGTCTTTATTTATTTTTAAAGATTTTATTTATAACATTTTAAACATTTATTTGACAGAGAGAGTGAGCGTAAGAGCACAAGGGTGGGGTGGGGGGAGGCAGAGGGAGAAACCATCTCCCTGCTGAGCAGGGAGCCCTATGTGGGCTCCATCCCAGGACCCTGGGATCAGGACCTGAGCCACCCAGGCACCCCAGAAATATCTTTAAATACAGATTTTGTTTTACATATTCAGTTGGTCCCTAAACTATAACAGATTAGTACCCAAGTGGTAAACCAACTATTAAGTTCTAAAGGAGAAAAGGGACAGTAGAGGACTTTTCCACATTGCCAAGCACTGTTAATTTCTTCTCCACTATTTTGCAAGTTGTAGGCGCTTTGATGCTGAGTGCCAAACTGCCTCAAGAATAAAAACTTCAAAATAATTTCTCCCCTCAAAAACTTCTTAAATTTGCCTGACAATAAAGGGATAGTCAACCTAAAATCAATAATTCAAAGCCTCATAAAATTATGAATTCCTTAGATAGATTTTCAACTTCTGAATCCCATAATTTCTTTTCTTTTCTTTTTTTTTTTTTTTAAGATTTTATTTATTTGACAGAGAGAGATCACAGGAGGGGGATGGTGGGGAGAGGGAGAAGCAGGGTTTTTGCTGAGTGGGGAGCCTGACGTGGGGCTTGATCCCAGGACCCTGGGACTATGACTTGAGCTGAAGGCAGACACTTAACTGACTGAGCCACCCAGCTGACCCCATAATTCATTTTCATATGTTAAAGTCTTAATCGGTTTGTGGCACATCACAATTTAATATATGCCTGGTCTGAACAGGAATTTTAAAAGCTTTATTTCTGGGTAGGTTTTCATTCATTGAATGGATAGTGAGGTATTTGAAGTAATGAAGCAGCATATTAAAATTTTTCCCCATAATGAACAGATGAGCCTTCTTTCTCATTCCTCAAATTAAAGAGGATTTTTATTTTATTTTAGTAACTATAAAAAGTAAGTGAAGATCCATTCCAAGGTATTTTAGAAAAACAACTAACTACAAAAAAAGCAGTTTTTCATTCCTGGTAGAAAAAGACAGAACATGTCTTTTAAAACAAAAACAAAAACAAGGGCACCTGGGTGGCTCAGTAGGTTAAGTGACCAACTCTTGATTTCAGCTCAGGTCATAATCTCAGGGTTGTGAGACTGAGCCCCGAGTTGGGCTCTGCGCTGGGCGTGGAGTCTGCTTAAGATTCTCTCTCTCTCTCTGCCCTTCCCCTCCCAAACTTGTACTCTCTCTCAAAAGAAAAACAATTAAAAATTTTAAAAAACCCAACTCTGACATTCATATATTAGCTTATGCTCTGGAAGTGATTTACAATTGAGTAGTAACTTTGGAGAGATAGAGTTGAAATCTTTCAATACCAAAATGTTTTGTGGAGGGGAAAAGAGAATCTTCATCATTTTTATTTTTAAACTTCTTTTTCATCTCTGAAGTCTGACTTATTAGAAACTATCAGGGCAGAAATTAGCAGGTGTCACCAAAAGAGACTCACTTTAAAAATCAGCACCATAAGGGGCACCTGGGTGGCTCATGGGTTAAAGCCTCTGCCTTCAGTTCAGGTCATGATCTCAGGGTCCTGGGATCAAGTCCCGCATCGAGTCCTGCTTCCTCCTCCTCTCTCTCTGCCTACTTGTGATCTCTGTCAAATAAATAAGTAAAATCTTTAGGGAAAAAAAAAAAGCACTGTAAGATTACTCAGTAGACTATGTTCAGAAAAGAGTCAGCTGGAAAAAAAATTCTTAAAATTTTTAAGTACCAATTTTTCCAATTAATTTTCTTCAGCAATATCAAGTTTGCCAAATGTTGTTTGTAAGCTTGAAATGTCAAAATAATCATTCAGAAATAAACACAGATCGAGTGCCAAATCTTATCATTACATTATTTTGCTTTTTCGTTGAAGTACTTGGAGATCACATGTCTGCTCATGCAGAACGTGAGCAGGTGCTCTGGGTTGGTGAAGCCATCACCTGATGCTGCTCCCTAGGAAGATTCGGGGAGTTGGCCAAGAAATTAAGAAACTGTCCTTTTTAAACCCTAAAGTCATGCGGAGCAATTAAAACAAAACAAGGAAAAAATCAATATGTAATACTTTATTGTGCTCTTTTCAAGTCATACATAGGAATTCATTCTCTCTTTTTATAACTACAGCAATAAGCAACAGCAGCATGTGCTGGTTAAAAGCCTTAGAATGTTCTAGGCATTGTGCTAAGCAATTACCATAGATGATTTCATTGTAGACTCAAAATAGTGCACAAGGTTGGTATTATTACTTCCATTTTTTTCCACCTTTTCCATTATTTCCATTCATCAACAAGGTTAAGGAACTTGTCTCAGGTCAGACAATAGTTAAATGACAGAGTTGGATGTGAACTTGTGCCAGTCTCATTTCAGAGCCTGAGCTTTTAGATACAATGTTTCTGCCTCTTTTAAGCACCTTTTCCTACTTTTTTTTTTTTTTGTCTTTGACTAAAACTTATTGCTGATTTTCATTAAAAACTCAGCCTTGTATTTACCACTAAACAGGCCATAAGAGGGTGCTTTTCTTCAGTGTCATCTCATTTGTCCCTAAAGACGGACAGCATTCTGGGAGGGCACAAGTGGCTGTTGGCTGCCCTTTCCCCGGCGCCTCTGGCTCTTCTCTGATGTCTGTGATGCTGCTCACCAGCCCTCCTGCTTCCCGGTCTCATAGCTGCTCTCAGAAGAGCCACCTTTCTCCTTTCTATGCATTTTTTGCTATCTCCTCTCCCATCTAGTACTTAATAGTGCCTGATAATAACACACATTTATATGTAGCATTTCTATGTATTAAGCACTGATCTAAACATTTTACATATACTAACAGTTATATCCTCATATCAACATTATTAGGCAAGTAGAATCATTAATCCCCATTTATAGATACTGAACAGAGACACAGGTCAAGTAACTTAACCAAGATCACACTAGGAAATGGTACAGTTCACGATCTAATCAATTGACTACATTGTGTGATATCACCTTGAATTACTTATTTGCATCTTTATTGTCTGCCTACTTCTACAATGTAAAAGGAGAAGAATTTCTGCTTTACCCATCACTGGATCAAAAGCACTAAGAACAGCGCCTAGCATTCAGTAGGTGCTCAATAAATATGTTGGCTGCCTGACAGCCACCTTTCAGCTTTCAAGGGCATTTCCCTGACCCTACAGATATTGCCAGATAACACAAGCTCCTCTTTAACTTCCTGTGCCATGGCTGGTCATTCGTGGGATATCAGAGGCAATCTTTGGGTCTTTTGCTCTTTTACTTTTTTTTTTTTTTTTGGTGGTGGTGGTGGGGAAGCAGAATTGGGCTATTTGCTACGAAAATCAAGTGCTTCATAGCCTCAAAGCTTGCAGGTCTCTGAGACGGAAGGATGAGGCCATGGAGATGCATTTCTCTGTCTTGCTCAGCACCCCAGGAAGTTGATCTCTCCCTCCAATCTGCTTTATTTCACTTCTTGTGCCCCTCCTGGCTGCTGACTGGGTTTGTCCAGAGAGAGACAGCACAGGGGGTGGAAGGTGAGGAGGAAGTTCTATCCCTGATGTTCTTTTGCCTTGGTGCCAGGGTTTTGCCAGCGGCTGCTCCGTCTGTGGCTGTCAGGGCCTACTGGAGGGTCCTCCTCGGAGCAGTTGATGACTCCCCTTCCACAGCTCCGTGGGCCCCCTCGGACAGCACTGCCTCCCTTTGCTACTTCCGGCCCGATGGGAAGGTGTTCCCACTGTGCTAGTTCCTAGGTATCTCAACATCCTTGACAGGCTCCCTCAATCCTGCTCACACCTCCGGAAATGGTTCCTTCATGAAATACTCTTCAAAAGCCAGCTGAAAACGTCTTCCTGCCGGGATGCCCTGGCCCCATGTGCCATCTGCAGCAACATTCCTCTCTACACAATCCCTAGTTTCCATTTGCCCGCATCCAGCATTTGAAGGAGTCTTCTTCATCTTTAGGCTGTTCTACTTAATGAAATGTCATTCCTTTGCCAGAGGCAGGGAAGATCTGCTTCCCATGAAATCCTATTTCTGCCTTCTGGAGCGCACAGAATAAGCTTCCTCCACCTGACAGCCCTGTAAATATTTAAACACAGCTGGCGTGGCCTCCCCCAAATCTTCTCTTCCCCAAGCTAAATACATTCAATTTATTTTCCATTGTATATCTCTCCATGCCCCATCTAAGTGCCTGAAAACAAGGGAGTGAAGAAACAGGGGAATAAATTTATAATAATTGATAGGTGTGAGGGGTAAGATCAGAGAACCAGGAAGGAAGCCCAATCTGTCTGCGTCTGACCTTACCCCTGGGGCTGATGTGTCAACTTCGCATCACACATTTTTTATTATTACCATTTAAACTTATATATCACTTAACCCATTCTTTTATTCTGCATTTTTTATATTGGTAAAATATACATACTATGAAAGTTAACATTTTAACCATTTTTAAGTATACAGTTTACCGTCATTAAGTACATTCACAAGGCTGTTGTGCAACCAATCACCACAATCCATTTCCAGAACTTTTACATCACCTCAGTCTGTACCCATTAAACATTAATGCCCATCCCTTTCTCCCCCGCTCCTAGTAACCTCTATTCTATTTTCTACCTTGTGAGTTGCCTATTCTAAGTATCTCTTGTAAGTAGAATCACACAATATTTGTCCATTCATGTGTAGCTTCTTTCACTGAGCATAATGTCTTTCGGATCCGTCCATGCTGTGGCACGTGTCAGATCTCCATTCCTTTGCAAAGCTGCACAACGTTCCACTGCAGGGACAGGGCACATTCTGCATATCCATTCATCTGCTGATAGACACCTGGGCTGTTGTCACCTTTTGGCTATTGTGAATAATGCTGCTGTGAACGGCTGTGTAAATATCCGTTGGGAGTGCCCGATTTTAATTCTTTGGATATATTCCTATGAGTAGCACAGCTGGATCATGTGGTAATTCTATGTTTAACTTTTTGAGGAACCTCCAAACTGTTTCACAGTGGCTATGCTTATTTACATTCCCATCAGCAATGCACAAGGGTTCCCGTTGGCCTGAGTCCTTGCCAACACTTGTGATTTTCTGGTTTTTTGATAATGGTCATCCTAATGGCTTTTTCCCTTAAGCCAAGCTTTATTGATATAACTGATACACAATAAACAGTGCATATCTAAAGCATATAATCTAAGTTTTGACATACATATACACTTGTGAAACCATCACCAGGCTCAAGATTATTGCTGTATCTATTATTTCAAAAGTTTCCTCAGGCCTCTTTATAATCCCTCCTTCCTCCTGCTTCTCAGGAAACTTCAACCATTTTTTTTAACCTTATGTATTTTGGTTCCCCTATCCTGCCTTATTCCCCATCTGTAAAACTAATCCCTTGGATCAGAAGATGAAAGCAAAATTGCCTAGGAGATATATCCAATAGCTTTTACACATACCAAGTGAACCCCTCCCAGAAAACCAGAAGAAGAACAAGTGTCAAGAACAGAATGTCTTTGAACTTGCAGTCTCTGCTTATACTTCCCCTTTTCCCAGATAAATACAGAGAAATCAGATTTAAATTATAGTTGCTTTTGAGGTAAGAATTATCACTCCAATTTTATAGGCAAAAGAGCAGAGGCTTGAAGAGATTAGACAACTTGCTCAAAGTCCCATGACCCAACACTAAAAGCACAAACCATAAAAGAAAAATTAGTTAAGTTGGACCACATAAAAATTTAGAGCTTTTGCACTTTAAAAGATACCATTAAAAAAATAAAAACACGGGGCGCCTGGGTGGCTCGGTGGGTTGAGCCTCTGCCTTCGGCTTGGGTCATGATCCCAGGGTCCTGGGATCGAGCCCCGCATTGGGCTCTCTGCTTGGCGGGGAGCCTGCTTCCCTCTCTTTCTAACTCTGCCTGCCTCTCTGCCTACTTGTGATCTCTCTGTCAAATAAAGAAATAAAATCTTTAAAAAAAATTAAAAAAAAATAAAAACACAAGTCACAGAGTGGGACAAAATATGTTTGTCAAATCATATATTATCAAATCATATATCTGATAAAAGGCCTTCATCAGAATATATAGGGAGCAAATAGAGGGCAAAAATTAAAAAATAAAAAAGAAGATATAGAGAGGATCTACAATGACCAATATATAGAGAGTGCTCGACAACTGACAAAAATTTTTAAATGGGCAAAAGATTTAAACATACATTTCTCTAAAGAAGATATACTCATGTCTAACAAGCACATGAGAAGATGGTCAAAATCATTAGTCATTAGGGAAATGCAAATTAAAACCCCAAGGAGATACCACTAGACACCCACTAGGACAGTTATAATAAAAAAGGCAGGCAATTGAGGGGAAGAGAGAAACTGAAACCCTCTTGTTATTGGGAATATAAAATGGTACAATCACTTTGGAACACAGTTTGTTAGTTTCTTAAAAAGTTACACATAAAATTATAAGACAATCTAGCCATCTCACTCCTAGGAATCTATCAGAGAAATGAAAACGCATGTCCACACAAAGATATGTACACCAATGTTTGTGGCACCGTTATTCAGAAAGTCAAAAACTAGAAACATTCTAAACTTCCATCAACTGATGAATGGGTAAACAAGATGTGGTAGACCCACACGATGGAACCCTCTCGGGCAACCAGAATGAATTCCCGACACATGCTACGACATGGATAAACCTTAAAGACATCAGGCTAAGTGAAAGAACCCAGACCCAAAATACATATTGCATGATTCCATTTCTAAAAGATGTCTAGAGAGAAACAAATGCATAGAGACAGAAAGTAAATGGGAATGTTCAAAAACTGGCTAATGGTGATGGTTCCACAACACTATAAGTTTATATGGATCATTGAGTTGTATACTTATAACGAGTGAATTTTATGGGACGTAAATTATACCCCAATGTACCTGTTTTTAAAAAAATCACACAAATGGTAAATGGTAGTACAAAATATCAAGGGAAGTTATCGTGAAGGATTTATGATTAAGGAATTTATGCAAAGAAAGGGGCAGGAAGTAGAATATAAGTTTCCTCAACCTCCCTAAAAATTCACAAAAGCTTCTTTAGGGGGTTACAGTAAGCAACCATACGGTAAATGATTCTTTCATAAGAAGCTATTAATTATATTTATACCCTTTTACTGTGTTTTGGATTTCTTGCAGTTTTTCTTCAGTCTATTATACTCCCCAAGATTCTGTTAAGTTCCATACGGGGTGAATAAGTTTCCGTGATTTTATTTTAAACTCTGATTTGAATTCCCGCAACTGAAAGCACTTAGTAAAGAGCAAATAGTTACTGTGAATGTGTCCCTATGGTCTAAAAACAATCCCTGAGCTTCTCCGAGGACATCTAAAACTGCTTACTGAGCTAATTGCACCAACCATGTATCCACAGTTATTATTTCTGTGTAACAGTGGTTATTACTTATGAGCAGTTAAGGCTTCGCAGATATACACAGAATATTCCACCACAGTTATCTGTGGCAGGAACTCCGTCTCTGCCACAACCCCAGCTGCCCTCCCTCCTGCTCTCTCTCCCGTCCTGGCTGGGCACACTGCTGCTCAGAATAAAGGACTACATTTCCCAGCCACCCTTGCAGCTAGATTTATCCCTAAGCCTAAATTCTGGGCCACCTGTTGTAAGCAGAAGTATTGTGTGAGATTTCTGGAAATGGTGCTTAAAGTGAACAGACTCAGATAAAAGTAACCCCCTTTTGGCCCTTCTGCCTTGTCCCCTTCTCCAGGCCTGCCAAGAGAGCCTGAAGGGCCAAACTTCAACAGTCATTAGGACAAGGAGGTGACCTTTAAAGGATAAACAATGAGCTTTAGGATGGTAGGGCAGCCTGGGTCCCTGATAATAGCCTGGAGCTAGCGGGTAATATCCCTTCTGGGCCGCCTGCCTCCATTCTTCTCTTACGGGATGGGGAAAACACCTCTATTTTGTTTAACAGACAGAAGCCATGTTTCTTTTACTCACACAGAACCTCCTCCTCATGACACACTGTCTAGCAGAAAAAGAATCTGCTGGAATTGTTTCTGTAAGGCACGAGAGAGAGAGGAGAGCGAAGAAGTAATGTCCAAAAGCTGCTGGCAGTGTGTCTGTGAGCCCTCAGCAGCAGGGATACAGTGGCGCTCTGTAGCCATGGTTACGCCGGCCACAGCTGCTGTACTGGAAGTCATCTCAATAATAGGATTTATCGAACTATACTTAATGATGGCTGCCCAGTGAGGCAGCAAACGGTAAACATGCACACTATCACATGTCCATTTCCTGAATCTGATTTATCTTTTCCAAAGATTGGAGAATTATCCTAAGGTGAAAGCCAAGTCCACTAGGAGTCCCTAAAATGCTGATCTAACCCGAACTTTCCCTCAAATCATCAAGTCTCCAACTATTTTCAGGTTCTTAAAATTCTCAAGAATATAGTACTTATTGACTGGGTAGAAGGTGACTATATTATCTAGTGGTCCTTATGTGCATTTATTAGGCACATAAATCATGTACATTCGGGCTTAGGATGGCTGTTGAGTCCCACTGTGCTTGCCACTTTCAAGCGTTCCTTAATGAACAGAACGTGGTGGCTCTCTTCGCGCTTCGTGTAAATAGATGTTTACTGAGTATTTTAGATGAGACTGAATTTCAAGATTTTTATACCCACAACAGTGGTGAGATAATGTGTGGAGAGCCATGCAGCAGGAGCAGGGAGTCACGTACTAAGCGAGGCCTGAAGAGTGGGAGGAGTGAGAGATTAACCCAAGGACTGTGAGTGCATTCGCGGGTGACGTTTGATAGATACCAGGAGGTAGAGTGCTCCCAGCGATAATGTGCCTGCCAATGTCCTCAGTGAAGAACTACAGGCTTTTATGACTGATGGAATAAATGAGGGTTGGTAGTTCTGCTCTGGCACAGATGTATGTGGTACTAATTTAGGCTTAGAAATATTAAATGACTAAGAAAAGTACTTAGACACATAAAAATCAATTCCTGAGATTAACCTTTCCTCCAGCGGCCTCAGGAAGTTATCTTTTTGAGTCGCGGATTCCTTCGTGTACCAGAAATAAGATGGACAATATGACCTCTAAGCTTCTTTTTAGGGCTCACTTCCTATGAACATGAATTTTCTCCTGAGAGTAACATAAAACAAAAACAAAAAGAAGTAAATAACAGTAAACTGCATTGTTTTCTGATTTGCCGACAGGAAAATCTGGGGGACTAAATCAACTCACATCCCAATGTCGTTAAAAGTAAATGACTTGAATACTGTGACAAATGAACTTCCCTTTAACATTTCAAGTTACTGGTTATTTTAGACCATTAAAGTTTACACAGTAATATGTTAAAACTAAAAATACATGGTCCTGTCAAAATCAAAAGGAACTTGGCATGTAACTATTTGTCCTTTCCTAATACTTTCATTTATTTAATATTTTTAAAAGATTTTATTTATTTGAGAGAGAGATTGAGAGAATAAGCAGGAGGGTGAGGGGCAGAGAGAGAGAGAGAGAAGGAGAAGCTGCTGAGCAGGAAGTCTGACGTGGGGCTCAATGCCGGGACCCTGGCATCATGACCTGAGCTGAAGGCAGACTCTAAACTGACTGAGCCACCCAGGTGCACTTTTCCTAATATTTTTAACAGGCGTACTTGGTATACATACCCTTAGATATCTGCTCTGGCTGAGAGAAACACATTCCAAACTTATCCAATGGGGTGCATTTGCATGTGGGAAAGAAAGCACTCACAAAATCCTTCTGTTTGGGGGTTGTTCAGAGGTCTTCTCCATAGTTTAAAGTTCGGGATGTGATCAGTCTGGTCAGCGCACCTAACCTGCCCAAGCTGAAGCAACCTTCAGGGGTCTGGAAATTAGAAAATGTGGCTGAGAAGCTGTTGGGCTGACAGGTCGAAGGAGAGCTCTACTTACTGTGGTGTTTGGAGACCGTGAGGTCCTCTCACAAGACATCTTTTGGGGTGCCCAGGTGTCTCAGGTGATTAAGCATCTGACTTCAGCTCAGGTCATGATCTCAAGGTCCTGGGATCGAGCCCTGTGTCAAGGTGTCTACTTGTCCCTCTGTCCCTCCCCCTACTCGCGCTCTTTCTAACAAACAAATAGAAATTTTTTTTTTTTTAAAGAAAAAAGACATATTTTAAGTTCCTGGAATTTTAAATCTCTCTGAAATCCCTTCAGTTCATCAGTAAGAACTAACTGGGCAGACGTTAACAAAAGCTGCGTATTAAGAAGCAACTCCTAAAATAAATAAATTAAAAAAAAAAAAGAAGAAGAAGCAACTCCCACTGAACCACGGCTCCTCCTCTAATTAATCATTCCATATTACTCTGTACACTAATGTATTCTTATTGATAAATCACACCAACCAATTCTGGAGTTGGTAAATTATGGGATCCGAGACCAGATCAGTGGTTTGTTAAAATCAAACTACTTGACCAATACTCTAAAATTCTTTTCCTAGATAATTTAGTTGAACAAATGTGATTAAATCATAGAAAATGAAGGAGAAAGTGGGACTGGTAACTAATCTCCTCCATCAATAAAGCTATTCTTTAAACTGTCAGAGAGTTCTGATTAAACATCAAGGATGAAATGCATGAGTTTACTTCCACTGTTTCCTAAAACCCTTCTAAAATGACAGTAAAGGAATAAAAATGCCATAAACTCACAAGGACAAAGCACAATAGTAAAGACAACATAGTATAAGAGATGGCAACAAAATTTTGATGCCAAAAAGCACAGGGACAAATGGTAACTGCAGAGCAGAGGTGAAGCCTCGGTCCCTGAGCAGAGGCATGCAGACAAGAAGACTTATTGAGCATCTGATGTATGTAAGTGTTGTTTTCATTTCTGAGGATCCTGAGGTTTAAAAAAGACACAGAAATTCCTGCCTTTGTGTAGCTTATATTCTAGTATATAATGTATCTATAAAACTAGACAGAATGCTATATGAGGAATAATCACCACCTGACTCCTACAAAGAGCTCTAATAAATTCAGAACTATTATAACCATCTCCGTTCCTACTCCTCTAGTTCAGCCCCTTGGATTTTTACAACAGCTTGGAAGAGGTCTCCTCACTGTAGATCTTACTACCACTGCCCCAATTCATCTTTCTCAGAGATGCTAGAATGGTTTTTATTCAACCAATGCATCTTGATCAGTTTACTTCTCTTCCTACAAATCTTTTAACAATACTTGCTTGCCTTTGGGAGAAAATCCAAGCTACTTAGTCATTAAGGCTCTCCACTACCTGCTTCTTCCTTCTCTTTTCGACAGCACCATCCACAGCCACCCCCTTCCATCCATACTGAATAACAGCTTATAATTCTTTAAATCTATAATGCTTCCTCTTATGCCTCCAGACCAATGGTTTCAAAAAATTATTTCAACCAACAATAAGCAATGCATTTTACACTGTAACCCAGTGCAGTGTTTTCCTCCCCGACTCACCCCATCAAACACACACACACACACACACACACACACACACACACACAGTGGTGCGTGGGGGGAGTTTCATGGAAGAATACTTATCCATACTGTGTGAGGTGTACTCTGATATTTTCTGTTCTGTTTTTTTTTTTTTTATGTTGGTCATGACATATTAAATTGATTTCATGACCTGCTAATGGTCTAAATCAAATGTCTGAAAAACATTGCTTTAGGTCTTTGCATATTTTAATGTCTCTGCTTGGAACACCATCACCTTTTCTTCTTCTGGTTAACTCTCATGTGTCTTCAAGACCTAATTTAAAGTGCTCACCCCTCTCCTTGCTCCCTGGATTAGGTATCATCTGTGTTTCTGTGGCACTTCATGTATACCTGCTACTCCCTATTACCATAGTCTCCTCGTTGGTTTGTTCTCCCTTCTTGACTGTGAGCTTCTAGAAGACAGTGATAGAGTTGCTCATATGTGCCCCTGCTGCCCAGGAAACAGTGCCCAGCACAGGGAATACTGGCATCTGAATTCATCCACTCCATTCTTGAGTCATTTTTTTTTTTTTCCTATTTGAATGAAGCAAGCTATCTCCAGGGATCTCTCACACATTTCTATAACAGAACCACCCAGAAGCTTCTACCTTCAGGAAAGAGCTTTTCACTTCCCATTATGATTTAGAGTAGCAATT